>NC_066858.1:7579796-10079796 GCF_025177605.1 Cucumis melo
CTGAGTTTAATCGATGGATATAACTAAGAATAACGGATTCTTTTGTAATAATAATAAAAAAAAAAAACTGATAAAACAAGTATTTGAGAAATTGCATCATATGACAAGAAAATTTAGAAAAAACCAGTTCATAGTACCTCTTTTTTGCGTATTGCAAATATGACAAATGCGACAAATAATTAGATATATTGGAAGATTATCCACTTTTACATTTACTACTTTTACAATTTAGAAAATGTAGTAACATGGATCTTATTATCCTAAATTTTTTTGCTACTTTTGCAAATGTTCTATTAGTTTATGGTTTATGTTCTATTAGTTTATGGTTTATGTGCATAGTACTATTACATTTAAAACAATGGTTAAAATTATAGTACGCTGTTTAATAATGGTATTTGATGGTTCAGCCAAATTTGATTTTGCAGGTTCACCTCTTGCAAGACAAGTAATGAAAAAGGGTGGCGAAACTTAATATGTTATTTGCAACCCATCCGCGACGAGGGAGATGTTCAAAACTTAAGACTGATGTACGACTAAACTAACCATTAAGAGCGAGGGAAAAACAAGAGGTTGAGAAGCTACAATGGTTGATAGTTCTTAAATCATTAATTGACCAGAAAGTTTAAGTCAGTAGTGGGTGAAGTAAATTTAATGACATATATGCTTGAAATATGTGAAAAACTAAAAAAAAAAAAAAAAATATATATCAATTTTATTCAGGGGAGACAATAATGCAGAGGTTTGATCATAGGACTTTCTGAACCAACCTGTCATTATACCATCTTAATTAACTAATCGATAAACCCCATTTATCTCAAGATCTAATAAACTCCAACTCTTTTTGCTAAATGGATACCCCACAGAAATACATCTATCACTTCTACTAGCAAATTTGTCACCTTTAGCTTGTTGATTATGTTTGAAAGCTAAACATATCCAATAGTTTGTAAGTCACTAAATGAGAGAGCACAATGCCAAAAAGAATCTCATATGGAGTTTTGTTGAAGACAACATTGGATGGTGTCCAATTTAGTATAAGAGTAGTAGCTAAAACACATTCGTCCAAGAAATAAATTGGTAATTCTCCCTAAAATTTTAAAGCATGAGCAACGTTCAAAAGGTATGTTTATGTTTGCATTCCACCCTTTCATTATGTAGCCGCGGTGTACCCACACAAGAGATTCAGAAAATAATTTTTCATACCGTTAAACTTAATTTCATTCTCACTCCGAACAATTTCCACCTCTTGAGAAAGTTGTTGATCAATCATACGAATAAAGGACATAAACATATGAGATACTTGTTTTTTATCTATCAACAAATAAACCCGTACAACTAAAGAATAATAATCTACCAAAGTAAAAAATAACGAGCCCCACAAAAAGATGGTTCATCAAAAAACCACGATAAAGTAATTCAAATATCCGAATTGATTTACTTTGACTTAAACAAAAATTATTGTGAAAATATTTAGGTCGATTACATACTTCGCAACCTATGTTCAAATGACCTCTAGAATTACAAAGAAAAGGGAGAAACTTCACTACATTCTTGGAAGGATGTCCTAATTGATTATGTCATAGCTCCAAGACAACAAACTTGAACTTGAAATTACTTGTACTTTCATAGACAGTAAACTTGAAAATGCTTGTATGGTGACACCTTTCCGGAGGTAGTAAAGCCCTAATCAATTAGGATATTCTTCTAAGAACAACTAATCTGAACTTAAAACTATTTGTAGTGTGACAACTAATTTCCTGAGATAGTACGTCCATCCCATCTCTTACCCCTCTCAATCACCTCCCCCCAACAATGGTCTTGTATAGTTGATAAGTTGGAATTATATCCTATAATACAATAAAGATTATTATTTAATTATTACACTAAAATCAAATTGTATTTTTATTGAGAAACATATATTGTGAGCATTACCAAGTATTATATAGTCTATTTATCTCACAACATCCTCTTTAGTTAATTTGATTTTGATCGGTGTCAGTTAAGTTTTGAAAAGTAATGTTCAATTGAACCCCATAATTTAGTTTCATTATTATAAAAGATAGAATCAAATAGATTAGTTTAACAATAATCGATTTAGTTTGGTGGGTTTTGTCCAACATCCTAAGTACTAAACACAATATTTGAAAACATGAATATCCTTATTAAACACTTAAAACACCAATGACTTTCAATCTACAATCGTTAAACAAGAAAAATGGTTTCTAGTCCTAATATAAGCCACTTGTAAACTCCATCCACCTTTGTTCTATTTTTATTTACCAGACCTTAATAGAGTCAACTAACATGCAGTGTTATGTTCTTATAGAAAAAAAAAAACTAAACTGCAGTTTGGTCAAACAAAAAAAAAAAAACCATCTCATTCACACGTAAAAATTTAATGTAAGTCTTCTCATCTAAACCATAAACCCGAAAATGAAACTATTCTTGTTTGATACTTGTTTTGGTAAACCACGAATTTTTACATTTTTTATGATTTAAAAAAATACTTACCTACCAATTATATATTTAAAATTTAACTCAATTTTTTTAAAATTAGAAAAAAAAAACAAAATTTTTAACTATCTTGTTTTTTTCTAAAAAAGAAAAATTAAGTTAAAATTCAAAGGTTAGTTCAAAAAAAATAAAACTAGTTATAGTTAAATTAAGGAAAAAATCAATTTGGAAAACAGAAAACATAGGAGAAAAATGAGAAATGTAAACAATAAAATAATAAAAAATAATTGTAGAAACATTCTTTGAATTATAATAATAATGTGAGTAGAGATGGGAAGATCGAGTTAGTTTAGAGAAAGTAATTAATTTTATATCTCATCTATTCAACCAATGTTTTCATTAGATATTTGAGAAACAATGGAAATAAAAGAACTGGAAATGGAGAGTGAAGTGACGCGCGCGCGTGAAAGGATTTGATCGTATGGACTTGGAGTGGCAACCTTCTTAAATTCCTCAAAATCCAAACCATTTTCATTCCCTCTCTCACTTTCTCTCTCTAAAATTCTCTCTCTCTCTCTCTCTCTCTCTAACTATGCCCAGGCCTCGACACCAACGTCAGCTCTCTCAAGTTCTCCCACCGGACTTCATCTCCGGCGAGGATCCGTCTCAGATCTTGGACTTCTCCATCGGAGTCCCCGGTGCTGTTTCCGGCCAACCCCATCAGCCATCTGCAGCTACTGCAAATGCTGCTGCCACCGCCGCCACCGTCACCGTACTTCAGCGTTCAAAGAATCCCGCCGGCCAGGAGGGCTCCGGCGCCGGTCACTTCTCTCAGCTTCCGAAAACGGCGCCGTCTACCTGAACACCACCCAACTCTCCGTCTGTCTTGTAACCTTTTCTTTTTCTAATTTTTTTACTTTAAATTTCTCTCTCTAGATTTCATGTCTTTGGAATGTTAGTTTTTCTTTTTCTTTTAGGTCAATGAGAGATCCTTTCTCTCTTTTATCTCAAACCCAAAAATAAAATTTGATGAAATGGAAGAAGGGTTGTTCATGTGGTTCTTCATCTCGGAATTTCATCGCTAATTTAATCATAGTAAGCCCATAAAACGTTCACTACTCTTTGAAATTGACAATTATAAATATAATAATTAATTATTTTTTGCAAAAATTTAGATCTCCTTACTGAAATCTATTATAACCATATTAACTAGCTTATGCACAATTGAATTTTCTTTTTTTAAAAAAGATTTAATATTTTACTATTATAGTGGTTGAAATAAAAAGTTAAATAAAAATGAAGATAAAAAAAAAGTCCACTTTTCCAATATCAATATCTATCCTATCTAAATAATAATATTTTAATACTATTTTTTTTTAGTACAACAATAAATAGAAAGGCCTCAAAGATTCTAACGTATTAGTCTGTTACTTTATTCTTTAACTATTTGAGAAAGTTGAATGTGAATTCTACTCAAAGTTTAGTAGTTTCTTTTCTTTTTGCAATTAATTTATTTATCAGGTTGAGATTCCAACCAATCTTATTTTTTAGTGCAAAAAAGGATTGAAGTTTTTGGATCAGATCTTGAAGTCTCTCTCTCCATCTATTATTTAGCAAATTGAGTGAGAACAATGAGACAAATGTGATTGACAAACTTTAATTTTTTTTTTCTCCAAAGCATTGTAACGTGAACCAATCAGTTAATTGCACGAATATTTACAATTTTAAAAAATAAAATAGCATAAATACCTTCATATTGAAATAATATGAAGAAAATATGAGTGGTTTAGTTGTCAATTAATTAAAAGAAGAAGTTTAAATTACAAAAGAGTATTAGTCATGATTTTGCAATTGGATCCATTTGCACACGTCAACGGTTCAATTTTATTATTTATAGATCCAATTTTTATAATTATTGAAATTTTGAAATTTGATACTTTTAGAAATTTAGAGGTCTAATTCTTATGATCAAATGTTTTGAGTATGTAATTTCAACCATTACTATATTTTAACTTTGGTTTTTGCAATTTACACTTAAAAAAACGAAAAATGTGTCTTTACCAGGAAAATTAACAAAAAAATTATTGGCAAACTTTTAATTGAAAACATGCCATCAAATAAATTAGACAATAAAAATGGCATATGCAAAAATTGCAAAAAAAAAATGATAATAAAACTCATGTCACTACATTTTTTAAATTGCAAAAGTAGCAAATTTAAAAGATAATAGTTATCTAATAGCCCTCTAATAGTTTTTCTTATAGTCATCTGATATATCTAATTACTTGTCATATTTAACATATTTGTAATATGAAAAAAAATTAGAAGTGATATGATACCTCCTTTTTCTAATTTTTTATGTTATTTGATGTCATTTTGAAAAACTAATTCAACCTACTCACTAAATATTAAGTATACAACATGGTTTTATTTTAATTTTTTTAATTATTATTATTTTTTTCAATATTGTATAACTTATAATTCATTATATATCATATACATTAATTTTTTAAAAAAGAATTGAGTTCATAGCATGAAGCGGTGTTTTTCTTATAGTTTTATCTTTTTCTTTTCTAAGATTTTTTTACTTTAAATTTTAAATTTTAAAATTCAAAATATGGATATACCAAAACCATAAAATGTTCGAACATTTTATAACTTATATTTTTTGGATCACAAAATTAAAAAATTGTAATGCTCCTAGCTTAGAAGAGAGACATGAATGAATTGAGATCGATCACATCTAAATGAAAGGAATTCTAAGAACATGAAAGCATGATTAAGAAATACTTAAAAAAAAATGAAAAAAACCACTACCTATACCAACAAGATACACATCATTTTCAATGGCTCAATCATAGGGACTATAGAATTGAGTATGTTGAGTTTTGAAAAATCCTATATTAGGTGACCTCCTGAGAATTTTCTTAGAAACCATCCTAAAATGAACTATGTTAGCTTGAGGGAATAATTTAAAAATGTCAGAATCATCGGTTATTGAATCATTAAGATCTTAAATTTAGGAGGTTACACAAATTTTCAAAAACAAATTAAAATTCATATTGAAACTTAATATATCTAAAAACAAAATAGAATCTAGATTTAGGACCAAACAAAACCTTCTACTTTATCATATGAAGTTTTGTGTTTATTTTTATATATGTATAGATAAGATAAATTTGAAATCTATGAGTGAAATAAAATAACTTTGGGATGGAAATAAAGTAAATGTAAATGAAAAAGTTGTTAAAAAAAGCTAAAATAATTAATGTACGGTATTTTAAATTTTGTGGTTAGTGTTATATGGGATGGATGTGACAAGATTCCATAAGTATTTTTGTTCATTTTTATTTTTATTTCTTAAATTTAATCTCACTACTTTTTACACCAATTTTAGAAAGTGTGCTTCTCATCATTCATTGCATCCTGGAAAGTTACACCAATCACTTTTCACATATAATAACTACTTATCTCCATCATCTCTCACCTCGAAATAAAATAATTAAATAAAAAACTATTCGAATGAACACTTGTTCGGTAGAAAATCTAAATTCTATCTTTTCATTTTAAATTGATTGAATTAAGAAAATATGTATTTTATAGATAACTTAAATTCTATTTGTGAAAATTATTTTCGAATTCTGCTATCCAAATTATACAAATTTTGATAAGTATAATCGTATGTTTAGATTGCACATATATTTTAAATTTTAAATAAAAATGAATTGTATTAAATAAAGATAGTAATATCTAAAAAAATATAATATTGTTGGAATTTGTGTCCTAAAACTTGAACTTTGTTGTTTGACTCAATAAAATTTATTATTAAAATGCTATAATCTAAAAACCAATAAATTTAGGTCCCGAAGCTATTTTATTGAGTTTGTCAAATACACTTAAACTTTATGTATAGACATAAACATAGATTAAGTTCAGGTTAATAGCCCAAATGGTCTATAGTGTATGAATAAAGTTAGACACCTTATTCTGGATAAACACTATGGATGCGGCCCGCTCCGTAGTTAGTACAAACGATGTAATCCTGAATCGTTCATGTTGAAACATGGAAGTGGGGGCGTTCTATGTAAATGGTTTGCATAAGACTGGAACCACGAAGTAGTCACTTTTAGTTATAACACCGTAAACTATAAATTGACTACTTCAATTATGATGACCTAGGTAACTTGATCTTAATCATGAGCTAATTATGAACTTCTATTCATTTGGTAGTATCCTTAGATCTGCTTAGGTGAGGGCAACTCAACAGTGCTGGCCCAATAAACCTCCCATTTTAAGAGTAAGACCGAGTGGATAGTTAGGGACATAGGGTGCAAGATGGAATTCACTCCTACCCACTTCTGGGATAGTAGATAGGTTGTTCCCTCAAGGACTGAATCCAAGTCTTGAACAAGGGGCCTCACCTTCTCATTAGCCCGAGAAGAATTCTGGTTTATAGGTTGGACCTTAAACCGATTGTTCAATAGTGGATCAGTGGGTCTTAAGGAGTAAGATGTAATTTTGGGGTAAAACGGTATTTTGACCCATCCGAGATTACGATCAAACTGTGAAGGATCAACTTACTCATCATGGTTATATCGGGTGGACAGAAATATATCTATAGTGAGGGGAGTGCAACTAAGAGTCTTTAGTGGAATGACTCTTTAGTTAACGAATGTTGATTAACCTTGGTCTAAAAGAGTTTAGCTAATTAATCTCGAATCGTTGGAGCCCATGATCTATAGGTCCATTAGGTTCCCCTACTAGCTCATATGGATTCAACTAAGAATAAGTATGTTGAAGTAATTCGGATTGTTAGAATAAAGATAAGAGAGAAACCGACAAATATATAAGATATAAGTCGGTAGAAATAAACTTTAAGTTTTGTGTTTAAATATGATTTAAATAAATATGAATATAGATTCATATTTAAAAGCTTGAAAAGTTTCGAAAATGGTCAACGTTGTAAAAGTCAACATGTTGATTTTTAACTTTGAATTTTGACCGGATTTATATTCAAATATGATTTGAATTTTAGAGAAATGAATACGGATTCATACTCGGGAGGTTAGAATTAGTCAAGACAAAAAAATTAGTAAAATGTCAAAAAGTTGACTTTTGACTAAGAAAAGTCAAAGTTTGACTTTGACTTAAGTTGGTAAAATGGCCAAAATGCCCCTTTGACTAATTACTTTATTAATTAACGGTTAATGGAAAATGTGAAAAATTATTATGAATTTGAAGCCACTAATTTCATTAAAGAGTTAATGAATTGATTAGATGTTGATAAGATATGAAATAATTTACATGCAATTTGCATGTAAATTTCATATAAAACTTCACATTACCGAATGAGGAGGATGAGGTTTTCACTGAAAAAACACCTAAACGATTCACTCCCCATCTCTTTATAACATTCTCTTTGCATAACCGAGTCTCACAACTCCGTTCTTGGTCCTGAGCATAGTAGGTCAGCTTTGTGGTTGTCCTTGTTTGTGATTTTCAGGCAGAGAAGAAGGGTTGGATTAAAGAAGAAGTTCAGAACTACAAAGGTAAGAACATTGTTTACCTTTTGGCTTTTTGTTTAAATACATCGCTTAGTAGATGTATGTTAACTTCTAAATCGTTTAGATGCATATAGAGTAAAGCATGATCTTTTAAATTTCGTTGCTACATGTCTCTAGTGCATTGTTTTTTCCAACAAATATATCATATTATAAACTTAATGCATTTAATGAAAATATAATATGTAATGTTTAATGTATTATAATTTTGTTATTCTGAACTAATTAAGTATTGGTGGTTAACTAAAACTAGTTTTGTACTATAGTATCAAATACATTTTAAACGAATGTTTGAATTAGAATTCAATCTTTAATCTTCTACCAAACACATATTTGAGATACAATTATATTTTTATCGAACCTTTGTTTTCAAATTTTCTACCAAACAATCCGTTGATTGTGTAACAACTCAAGTTTAGGAGGGAAACATGAATGAACTTATATCATATCTAAATAAGAGGAATAATGAGCACATGAAAATAATATGAAAAAAGATTTGAAATAAATATAAGTTATAAACATTAAAAGTTACCAGGTATGTCAACGATGTACACCTTTCTTTTTTGTGGTTCAATCATATGAACTTCGAAGTCATGCGTACCTCACTTGGAACAATCCTATATGGATGACATTCTAAACAAAACTTCTATGATGCATGCTAAAAGAATTCATGTAGGTACAAAAGGTTAACGGGTCAGAATTTTAACGAAACATGTGGCATCTACATACCTAATCTGCTTTTGTTTGGTCGGATTTTGATAATTAACTAATATATATTTATGCATACATTAAAATTGTAATTAAAATATGAATATTAAACTAATCTGCATATATACATACATTTACATATAGCTAGTAAGATGAAGGTATGAGATTTAATATACATTTACATAAAAGGTATAATTGTGAGAGTTTTTAATTTCGTGATTTCTAAATATAATATTATAATATCTTCTTAATTTTTCTACATTATTTTTATTCAAATATATATTTTTTTATTACATTCGGTTTTATCCTATTATAACATATTTTCTTACGGTGTCTTTTCAAAAATATAAAAAAGCGGCAAAGTATTTACATTGTATAAAACAATTTCAAAAATGGAAAAAACCCAAAGACTCACCGTGTAAAATACCAAAAATGCCCCGTCAACAATACACATAATATATTTGTTAACGCGATTTGGTATATGATCATTTAATTAATTGGGTACACGATCGTTTAGATTTGTCTACATGATTGTTTAGCCATTTTTTTTCAAAATTTGGTATACAATCATTTAGATTTGGCTACACGATCGTTTAGATTTGGGGTTCCAAATCTAAAATAAAATTTCAAATTTTGGTATATGATCATTTAGATTTGGCTACACGATCGTTTACATTTGGCTACACAATCGTTTAGATTTGGCTACACGGTCGTTTAGATTTAGGGTTCCAAATCTATTTTTTTTTTTCAAAATTTGGTATAAACAATTTTTTTTTCAATATTATTTATACACGACCTTTTATTTTTTGTTACTCTAATTTAAATGTCTAACCAATTTTTTAAAGATTTTTTATACACCATCACCATCTGTGTAAAAAAGAAAAGAAGAAAGATGATTTTTTTCAATATTCTTTATACCACTACAAGAAATCGAGGTTTTCCAACGCACAAAACACGTCGGAAGAAATGACGTCGGGAAATACATCTTATCCCGATGATACTTTTTGCACGTCGAGTAAAGGAACTTTTTCCAACGTCGTGATAGAGTCGTGGGGAAAGATAATCACAGCGTTGGGAAAGATGACAACATTTCCGACGTTTGGGTGAATAGCGTCGGAAATAATAACTTATCCCGATGCCCCCTGCACGTGTCGGGAACTGTCAGTCAGAAAAGTTTATAATTTTTAAATATATTTGACTTTTTCTGATGCAGTACATAACGGCGTCGGGAAAAGTTTATAATTTTTAAATATATTTGACTTTTCTTGATGCCATACATAACTGCGTCAGGAAAAGTTTATAATTTTTTAAAAATATATTTCATTTCTCCCGGCGCCATACATAACAATGTCGGAAGAAGTTTATAATTTTTCAATATATTTAACTTCTCCCGACGCCGTACATAACGACGTCGGGAGTTTTCCTTTAAAACCCATTTTTCAAATCTGTTTGACAGATCTGAAAGAAAATCGAAAATTGAGAGAGAGAGAGAGAGAGAGAGATTCCAAAGTTCCAAAAGAGAAAGAAGTGACATTCACCATCCGGTCTTCGTCTCAATGTTCATCATCCGATCTTCACATTTGCCCGCCGCCCCTCGCCGTCGATAAGTCAATCCTTTTTTTTTTCTTTATTTTGGTTTAGGTATTAGAAATATAATTAAACTTGTGATTGTCTTGTGGATTTGTATCAATAATGTTTAAACTATGTTCATTTTGTTGTGGATTGTGTAAATTTTGTTCTTATTGTATAAATTTTTTGTTATTTTTGTTGATTTTATTATTGTTTTTATTGTTCTTTATGTTCTTTATTATTCTTTATGTTTAAACTATGTATCAATAATGTTGATTGCTAAATTTTTCATTCGTTTGTTTAGATTTCATTCTAAGTTTTGCAAAACAAAATTCCTTCCATTTAATAATGAAAGATATTATTTTGTACGTTGGGAGACCTCCATTTTTTTGTAGTGTACACAATCTTTTAGTTTTGGTTACTCTAATTTAAATGCCTAACAATTTTTTCAAGATTCTTTATACATCATCTGTTTAAAAAAGAAAAGAAGAAAGACTATACAATGCATGTAGTGAATGAAAAAAAAAAGAAAAAGAAGAAATTAGAATAAAAAGAAATAGATTTGATTACCCAAATCTAAAAAAAAAAAAGATGGAAGAAATCGCATGAAAAGTATAGAGGAAGAAGACGAAAAAAAATCACAGAGAGAAGAAAAGGATGGAAGGGCAAATCTGAAATATTTAAAAAATGGCTAAATTTATGGGCTTTGTTACACGTGTCGTAAATATTTCAGTAGTTTGTTATATTTAGGAAAGTTTCCCTTTTCTTATCTTATATAGTTTTATAATTTTCCTCTTTTTTTTTTTCATTTTGATTCACTTTTGTATAATTCTTTTTTCAATTTTATATACATTTTCAATAATTGCATTTTTATCAATGTTTTGCATGATTATGATTTTATTTTTATCAATACGAATTAGAGGGATCCTAGGACATGAAAGTAAGATTAAGAAAGATTTAAAAGAATTAAAAGTTATATATACCTATATCAACAAGATGCACTTTTATTTTTTCGGTGGCTAAATCAAAGGAACTCCAAAGTTAATTGTGCTTAGCTTGGAAAATTCTATGTTGGATAATATCTTGAAAATTTTTACAACTCAAAAGAACACTTATCTACTTTTCCTAAAGTAGGAAATAAGTGACTTTCATCTTGTGTACTTACATTATATTCCCAACTCCTTGGATTCCTATATGATTTCGTCCCTAAAATATTATAGGCATATTGAATTGACAACTATGGTCACTCTCACACATATAGATTAAAGGATGACTCCTCATAGATAAGAGTCCATAACTCACTCATAATTGAGATTGATTTACAATTGGTTATCAATTGAAATAAAGATCACTTTAGTTAATGGTGTTATAAGGAGATGTTATATATGTATTCTTTTGGTCTAGCCTTATACAAAACCTTTGTATAAGTTACTCCAATTCATGTGTCTCCGCCATGAATAATTTGGATCAAACCATTTGAAACCATTTGTAATGTTTACAAAGTGAATTGTAGCCATCGCGTCAACAGAAAAAGGTACCCAAACTTATATATATGCTATATAAATCTTTTACGTTGTTACTTGAACACAATCTTCTTACATGCATATATTGTTCAAGTTCCATTAAACAATCTTGAATCTTAGTATATTATATCGCAGTCTAAATGTCAAAAGGAAATAACACAGCTTTATTTTATTAAATAAATAATATATTAGTTATAAAAAACCACACAATTTAGAACATAAATCCCAATAGTTATAACCACATTACAGTAAGCAGCGACACATTCTTCCTCATTTTTTAACAACATTTCTTTTTTGGGTAGAAGAAATTGCTCTTGACTCCTTTTTAATACGTAAAAATTCATGTAGATGGAAGAAATGAGATTTGAATTATGACCTCTTTTGCTAGATTAATTGTAAATCACAACATTCCTCACTTCCTATCAGGTTTCTGAGGATTCAAGCATATTAATTAGTTACAACATATTTTCTTTGTTGACAAACTCGATCTTTTGTTTTCCTTTGAAAGGGAAGTGACTAACCACCTCCAACCTTGGCCCTTGAACTTAAGAAACCAATCCTCAAAATACTGTCTTCAAGGTCGACTAGTTGATAGACTATGCTAAAGAACGTCACTCACAAAATTCAACATCCTTATCGATTTGAACATAAACTCTCTTTTTGGCTTAATTCCATTCATTTTTCGTTTGAGATCAGAAATAACATTCCCAAGTCTGACATTGTCTGTAATAAGATTCCTCTTAACCTGATGAGTATTAAGAGTTTTCACATCCTCACACAACTATTTATATAAGCCATGATATAGGAACCTTTGATTGAAAGGTAAGGGTTTACGTTTTTTTAAGAAAAAAATGTAAAAGGTAAGATATATATGAACTTCTTCGATTTGTAATGTGACATCATTTAAATAAACGCCTTGTAATTTCTATCATACTCGAGCTTTTTTATGATCCTATCACATGAGTTTTTATGTTTCTTTAACTTGCTACGATACATGTATTAAGATTTTGTTTGTGTCATAGGGTACTTCGAGTCTTCTAAGCCACATAGCATTTGGGTTGAGCGTCCTAGTCTGATACTTCTCCAAAGTCATGTCTCAATTTTAAAATAAAAGTTTGATTAATAAACTAAAATTGTTTAAATGTTAAATGCTTGTTTCAATTTACCACAAAAATAAGGAGGTCCAGCTTACACTACAAGAAAACAGAGATATCCCAACACACAAACCTGCATCGGGATAAACTATGTCAGGAAACAAAACCTGCACTGATTCTATGATGTGTGTGTCAGCAATGGTCATCTGTCGCGACATTGTGTTGAAGACGTTAGGACAGCGTACCCCTTCCCTCGACGTTGTGCACGTACATGTTGAGGAAAAATGAAAATTAAATACGTCCACGCAATTATATGTCGGGAAATACCTAGCTATGCCTGACATGGACGTCTATGGTGTCAGGAAAAATGAACATTATTATTTAATTTTTAGATTTTCCCAACGTGTACGTGTACAACGTCGGAAATGTTTTGACTATGACCTTGACCATGTCGGGGAAGAGGTAACGTTTAAATAATTATTTCAAATTTTCTCCCATGCCATAAGTGAAACGTCGGGTTTAGTAGAGCTCATTCCCGACGTTTCACTTATGGCATCAAGATAAGTGGGGATCTCGTGACCTCGTTATGTGTTCACAGAATACAAAACTCAAGTGAAAGAGAAAGAGTTAGAGAACGAGAGAGAGAGAGGATTCGTCGTTGCCTTGTCGTCGCCGTCCATTGTCCGTTGTCCGTTGTCTCCTTGCCGTCGTTGCGAGTAGTTTTGCCGCCCACCGTCCTCCCCTCATCGTTGTATTCCGTCGATGTCGCTAATCTACATTTTGTCCTCCCTGATTATCTTCATAATTAATATATAATATACATAGACGGAATACAACGATGTCGTCAATCTATATCCCGATTGTTCATAATTTTCATCCGTGAACTTCTTGGTTAAGTTGATGTGTGTCAAGTTTCTCAATGGCTGGAGTAACAAGTCCTTTGACATGTTATTGGAGCTGTTAAAAGGAGTGTTTCTAATGTGTAGTGTATGACTATCCCTATTTCATTCTACGAAGCAAAATGAAAACCGCGTGACTTGAGCTACGATATGAGACTATTCATGTGTTGAAGGAGTTTGAAGATTAGCAACATTGTCCAACTTGTGGTGAGTATCGGTACAAGGTTAGTCCTAATAGAGGGAAAAAATTTCGCACAAGGTTTTACGCCACTTTCCATTGATACCGAGATTACAACGATTGTTTGTATCACAAGAGGGCTCGTCTGACATGAGATGGCGTAAGGATAAACATGTTAAAACAAATGATATGTTGCGACATTCAATTGATGTAGAGGGATGAAAGCATTTTGATTGTGAATTTTTTTTAGTTCACTTCAGATTCATGGAACGTTCGTTTGGGATTAGCTTCTGATGGGTTTAATCCATTTGGGAATCTGAGTACCTCGTACATTATGTGGTCTGTGGTGTTAATTCCTTATAATTTACCACCTTAGAAATGCATGAAAGAGTTTTGAGGTTTTGGTGTGCGTACGTATGATTCTCTTACAGGCCAGTTCTTTCAATTGTATATAGCTTTATTATGGACAATTGATGACTTTCTAGCTTATTGTGACTTATCTGGGTGGAGTACGAAAGGATATTAGGCATGTCTCATATGCATGGGAGATAGATTACCATTCGGAATAAGAGGAAAAATATCTTTCATGGAGCATCGCCATTATCTTCTAGAGAACCATGTTTTGCATAGAAGTAAGTTACATGATGGAAGTGTAAAGTGTAGGCCTCTTCCAGTTGTACTTAATGGGCATGATATTTTGGAACAACTAAATTCATTGAAGTTTCAATTGATAAGTAAACATCCCTCACTCAAATATAAGAAGAGAAAGAGAGCTATAAATTAAATGAAGAGAAATATCTTTTTCGAACTTCCTTAATGGGCAAATTTACTAATACATCATAAATTGGATGTAATGCACATTGAAAAGAATGTTTGTGACAACTTGGTCGATACATTGTTGAATATTGAAGGAAAACCAAAAGTTACCACAAATGCTCGGTTAGACCTACAAGATTTGAAAATAAGAAAGGATTTACACCTGATAAAAGTTGGTAACAGATTGGTGAAGCCCCATGCAAGTTACATGTTGACAAGCAGCAAGCAAGTCGTGTTTTGCTAGTTAAATTTTCCAATGAATTCGTTTATAATACATCATTATGTGTGAATGACAAAGACGAGAAAATATAAGGTCTTAAGATCCACGACTGTCATGTTTTGCTACATCGACTTCTCTCTATTGGTGTTCGAGCATATCTACAAAACAATGTGTACACTATAGTTATTGAATTGTGTTTTTTTCGTAACTTGTGTGCAAGAACAATACGAATAAGTGATTTGGACCGACACAAGTAGATATCATAATCATACTGTGTAAATTGGAAAGAATATTCCCACTTGTATTCTTTAATGTAATAGTACACCTTGTCATTTCACCTATCATATCAAGCAAAAGTCACTTATTTAGTTAACTATAGTTGGATGTATCCGATTGAGAAAAGTCTATGCACGCTGTAACAATTTGTCCGAAACAAACCACTTCCTGAGGGGTCTATTGCAAAAATATGTAATGAATAAATCAAGGACTTTTTGTTGAGATATTTATGTGGGATTAAAACTCGATTTACTTAAGATGAATGAAATGATGGTAGCATTTTTTATGACGAGGTACTTGGTGAGTTTGAAGTGATCGTACAGAAGGTACAACCATTAGGCACGTCAAGTTCACAAGCTCTATTACATGAAGAGAAATGCCTTGCACATTGGTTCATTCTAAACAATGTAGATAAAATAGAAGAATACCCCAAGTACGCATTTTTAGCTCTATACTTCACTGGCTATTTTAACTTTTTGTTAAGTTATTGTCGTCACAAAGACTCACAACTATGTACTTTAGAAAACACTTGAGGTTGATATGTCGTCAAGCTCAAAGCGCTGCTGACTTTTTTAAACGACATCAACAAACATTTCCTGATTTGTTCAGAGCCCAGATATATAGAGTACATGAATTTGAGATTTTGTATATGTTTATTTAAGATTTCATATTCATTTACATCAATTTCAAGTTATAGAAATGTGTGAGAGAGAAAACCTTTCAGCTAATTTCTTTTCACTTGCAATGGGACCTTCACTTGACGTTCGGTTCTACAATGGATGCATCATCGGTAGGGTATGATTTCACATGATAGAGTGTGATTTCCTACGCACTACATAAAATACTAAAGTTATGATAGTTAGTGAAAATATTGGCAGTAGAAGCACCGATAACAATTTATACGATGTATTAGATGAAGTTCTTTCCGTACAATATCTGATTGAATGATGTGTTTGGCTATTCAAGTGTAGATGGTTTAACATGGACAAGAATAAAAATTATAGGACACACCTGGAATTAGGGTACAGATCAATAAACACATCACGTTTTTTGTTCCCTAAGAAACCAGTCATTCTCGCAAACTACGCACATCAAGTCTTTTACCTCGAGGTTACAAAAAATGGTGCCAATTGAAAAGTTTATCAGGTGATTCAAAATGAACGTATATGAGACGTGCCCAAAGTGAAAGATGTTGAGAATGAGCAACTGAATGTACTGAAAATCGTTGTCAGACATCATGTGGATGAACACATTGATAATGACACCTTGTGCAGACCCGATGTTGATCTTATAGTGGTGGAAAGACTAATTGTATGTCATGTTGTTGACGACTTCATAAACGATGATGATGAACAATTATCCATTCAAAGCAGATCAAACGACGATGAATAATAATGACGAATCACGTGTTCACATATTTCATTTTTGTTGTTTGTAATATTTTGATTGTTTACATGTAGTAGCAATCAAAGATCAACAGGGTTACTAGAGCAAAGTAGGCTTACAACAACAGTAGCTGATTCAAGTCGCTTCTACAACGATATCACAAGTCCACTGAAAAATGAAGTCAACCAGTCGACTGTGTGGTGTTGTTTAGAGAAGTACACACTTGGAGTGGTCAATTCGTTTCGCAGGCAGCCATAGATGCGCATGTAAATTTGTTCCAATTTTGTCTTATTTTGTACTTTTATTTACGAGTTTGACTTAATTAATGTTTTTTTTTTGTAGAATCAAATGCTGGAACTCCAGTCCCAGCCTAGAGGGTTTCCAATCACTCTTTGAGGACGAGATATACGAGGTAGTTTTAGGTAAACGACGGAACTACTCAAAAGGTCATGGTTGGGGCCCAGGCCAAAGTCCCAAAAAACTGCTAGCAGTTCTTCGTCTTCATTATATGAGTAAGAGATGCATGTCAGGGAGGTTAACAAACTAAAAGCTCGCCTTGAAAGCGTCGACAATTAATTGAAGAACAACGAAGAACGTCAGAGTTGCATGAGCGACGAATGGAAGAAAATATCGGACAGAATGAAAGAAATGAGGAAGATGATTGAGGAATTGAGTCGGGAACAAAGAGGACCTAGATCATTCCATTGCGGTACGTATTTTCCAACTTTTAAGTTCTTTAATATCTTATCGGCAATATGTATCTAAATTTACCTTCATATCATTGTAGGTTGGGAGCCTTGGGGAAACTGGCATTCGCGACGATTAAGAGGATTAGAGGATTAGTTTTTAGCTTTTATTTTTCATGTAATTTTTGAACCTACAGATATGTACTTTTTTAATATTAGATTTAATTTCAATATAAATACAATTTTGTATTTTAATAATTTTTATTGATTTTATGTTAGTTGTTTTTCAAATTTTGATTAAATTTAAATCGAATCAGAACCCAATAGATTACAAAAAAATTAAATAATAATAATTAAAAAATATTAAAAAACATTTTTCTCAACGTTGTTTGTGCATCGAGCATGATGCCTATCTCAACGTCGCGTCGGGCAAATGTCATCTGACGTAGTGTTGGATGTTCCTTACTGCTAACATAGAGGGAGACGTTGTTAATATTCTATAGCCGATGCATTGATCGAATGTCAGAAGCACTCTTTCCTCGACATATTGGTTCAATCGGCAAAGCATGCTTCGGGAGAAAGTCACCGCCGATGTTGTTCCATTTGAATGTCGGTGTTGCCTCCTCCTAAGAATTACTACTGACTTTGTTCCTGATGTCGCTTACTGCATTGGTTAGCCTATCCCGATGCATTTTGTTACGTATTGCAACGCCTCAATGCGTCGGGCAATCCCCTAATTCTTGTAGTGATAGTTCAATGTCTTCTCAAAATTCATAGAAATCAGTTTCTTGAGTTTTACATTCTGAGCTGTCATAATATATGCGACTGACACGAGCTTGTACATCATTTTTAGAGTCATTATTTTCAACAAAACATTTCATCTTACAACATATAGTTTTTAACTTTTATTGTGATGTTTGAAAAACATTAGGACATTTAGGCTAATAGTGATTGCATCCTTCACACACTCAACAGAAAAAGGTTGCAATTTTATTCAGATATTTTCATCTTATTTCGACATATTTCTTAAAATTTTTAGTATTATAATTTATGTTCTAAATCTCGTAGCTTATAAATATAAAAAATATTCATTTATTCAATAAAAAAGTATTGTCTTATTCATCAATTAGTTTTGCGTAACCCAATCAAATAAACTAAGATCAAATGTTCATTTATGTTACTTGAATGGTATGTGGTAGACATAAAAGTGGATTGTGTTCAAGTAATAACTTAAAAGGTCTGTAATATATGGATAAAATTTAGTATCTTATCCTAGTGACAGTGAAAATACAACACACTTTGTAGATGTTACAAGAGTTGTAAGTACTAGAAACAATTTGATCTAAATCATTCATATCAAATATTATTTAATATTTCCAAATCTTATACAAATTTTCAAATCTTTCACCCAAATAATACAAAATCTTTCCATTTTTCCACTTGAGTTTTCAATTTTTTTGTGCTTCTTGGTGATGTCGATCGATAGATTAATTAAACACTGAAATTCTAGTAATTTTCTTCAAATATTCTTATATTGTATACAAAATCTCATACCAAATCGTATGCATTTTCATTTTTTTTTCAAATTTAATTATTTTTACCAAATATTATATCAAAATCTTACGATCCATTATACAAATGGATTTTTTAGATGAATATCAGGTGGTTGCATTCTGATTTTTAAATTTTATATCAAATCTTACTTAATCTCGATGTTAATGTAATCCTAGATAACATCTCGATTCTCTATAAATTTTTCAAATTTTATTTTTTTTCTTTTGCAAATTTGATATTTGGGTGAAGGATTCCAAAGTTTAGGTAAGATTTCACATAAGATTTAGAAAGATTGAATAATATTTAGAAAAGTGGTGAGAATCTCGGTGTGTAATCTACGAGATGACACCTAGGAAGCCTAAAACAATTGAGAAATTGAAAAACATATTTTTAATCAAAACTCGATGGTCAATCTCACTCGAGTTGGACAAAGAACAATTGTTTGAACGATTTTTCAAGAAGGGTGCTACCTTTTTATGGCGAAGATTTTTTTTGTTTAATTTTCACCGGTTCACCCATAGTTTTAACAAAAGAAAATTGAAAAATATTCTAAGCTCAATAATTTCAATATTATCTCAAAGTTTGCACGAATTTTAATTTAAATGATGCAGAAATTAACCCCTACAATATTTTACTAACCACAATTGAGCATATTAATCCATTTTTATTTGATATTGTATCAAATGTATACCAGACATATATGCTTTGTAATTCGTTGAAAGTGTGAAGCTCTAATCCGGAGAAAAGGAGTCGTCTTGAAGAAGAACCTGTTGAAAAGTCATGTTTGGCTAAGTGGAAATAAAAGGCATTCTACGAGAAATAATGCAATTGAGGAAAGGTGCACAAGGAGAAAATGCTTACGTTAAGTACTGAATACATTGAAGCAAGGCAACACGATAGGATTAATTAGCGAAGAAGTGTGCAGTTGATGCTTTAAGAACTAGGCATTTGGGTAGTAACACGAGGAGAAGTACCTATACTTAAGTGTGTGGTTGTGATAAGAAAGTCGTTCGTATGAGGTGACTAGACGACCCTCTGAGGGAAAGTAAATGTTCTGTTGTTTCTTGAGGAGAGAGTCAGGCAACACTAGAAGAAAAGGGTGATCTCCTAATGCACAAATGCGTCACGAGATACAAAAATGCATCGGGAAAGGATCTTTTGATGCATAAAGGTCCGTCGAGATCGGGGTCGGAATAAATGTGTTGGGAGAGGATCTCTCGACGCACAACATGATGTGTTTAGAGATCATAGAGAACTCCGACGCTGTCCATATGAGGTTGAAATACTACCACTCCATATGCCATATGGACGGCATTGTGAGTTCTCCATGATCTCCCAACGCATCATGTTGTACGTCTAGAGATCCTTTAATTTTTATAAAAAAAATACCTTCCATTATTAAATGGAATGTATATATATAAATCTTGCATAACATGCCAAAAAATGAAAAAGCAATGAATCATTATATGAGATCAAATGTATCCAAATAAAGAAAAAAATGTTTAATGAACACATTATTCAATCACCTCATACCATTTGTAACTTGATGACTCAAACTTCTTAACAATAAAACATTAGAACTAAATCACTACAAATAAAAATACCTACACTTGGAGAATTATCAAAGATGACAAGGTATTAGATGAGTTAGATATAAACAACAACTTTGAAAATTCTTGCAAACACAAAGCTGGTAAAGTAGAAAAAGCACAAGGAGGCAGCAACTCACATTTGATGTTTTCCCAGACAAAGCATCAAAGTGCATGAAGACAAGAAAGCATTAGAAACCATATAAAAGTCATCTACTATAAGAAATAAGAACTTATAAGCTGTAAAAGCAGCTATACATATGAATGCACAAGGACGGGAAAGCCAGTCTCAATTCCTATACAATATGGATGGTGAACATGTAAAAGACTTTTGTTGAATATGAATGAATGGTTGTAACATTCAAGATGGAAGAGGATGAAAATCATGTAAAAGACTTGTGTTGCAATTGAATGAATGATTGTAAAATTCAAGGTGGAAGGGGATGAAAATCATGGTATAACTTCCTTTTTGCTTACAAAATCCTGGCATGGGCAATGCTGAGCGAGCTAAGTTTGTCAAACCCTAATTAAATACCTTTTGTGTCTCATCCCCAATCAAGTCCACTCTTAACTGTCAATTAGATTTCATAAGACAGTGTTTATAGGACACTCATACTAAATGCATATCCAAGAAAATCTGACAGAGAATGATGATAGGAACTCAATCTTGATTGGGATTAAGAATGGAAGTAAGAATGGAAGTAAGAGGTAATACTTAAGCTGGATTTTCATATAAAAGAAAATTTGCAATAACCAAACACATTTTGAGAGGTATAGACTCTTCCAAAATAGAATTAGTAGTTATTACTAGAAATGCAAATCTTACTTGTATCTTGTTTTCCTCCTCATATTCTACAACTACTTTAACAAGTTTCAATGTTATTGCATTGCCTTTGTAATCTGTGATGGTTGCCTTCAAACCTATGACATCAAGACAAAAGTTTAACAAAACAACATAATTAACCTAATAAAAATAAATACGTTTAGTAATTAATCTTTGATGGCTGCCTCCAAATTAGTTATTAATACTTTTTTTCTTGTTTTTTGGTTTCATCAAAGATTAAAAGCAGTATCCTACCCTTTCTGCAATGGTTTTCCAAACCTTTGAATGTTGCATAAATAAGAAATAGTTAACAAAGGGAGAATATGAATATAAAAATAAAAAATAAAAAATAAAAAGCAAAGGACCCCAACTGCTAAAATGAAGAATGGAGGAAAAAGAACCTAATGCCCCAAGCTCCAACCATATAAATCTTAATCTTATTGAGTAACTATAACTTGTTCTAATCCAAATACGAAGTCATAACCTAACCAATTGCAAAACCCTAAATACTAAAGCATAAATTACGAACAAAAGAAAACATTATTGTTTTAGATCTAGCCCCTAAATATCAAAAGAAAATAAAATAGAAACAAATGGATTTTTAGGGCAAAATATAATCTAGCTTATAACATACTAGAGACAGGGCAGGCGACGACGGCGGTGACACCGAAAGAGAAAGGGCAGAGGATGATGACACCAGAAAGAGAACAGCAACACAGGAAGGACCACGACACGTTTTTGCTTTCAACCCTTTCTTCTCCCCTTTGCAGATTTGTGAATTATATATGAGAGGTGAGTTTCTAAAGAACAAATGCGTGATGAAGGCATTGGAGAAATGGGATAATTTCCAACGCGTGATGAAGGCATTAGAGAAATTGGGGAAATTCCAACGACTTTAACAAAGCGTCGGGAGTTCTCCCATTTCTCCCGATGCCTTCAACAATGTGTCGTGAGTTCTCCCATTTCTTGATTCTTCATTTATTATGTTAGGAGATATCGTATCTTTTGACGCCCGTTCTTCTGACGGTGTAAATCTTACGTTGGAAGATCTGAGATTTCTTGTAGTATGATAAAGAGTTGAACATTCCAAAGAGATAAGGTTAGCATTTCAAGGAAAATGTCTACTCGTAAGTGACAGTTAGCAACGTGTTGAACTTAGACTACTTGCATATCCTGATGAATGGTAGCTTGACACGTGTAAAGCGTGTAGATGACCTATCAATGTGAAAGGTTTCACTATAAATAGGACTCAAAAGGTCGGAAAAAAGGGAAGGAGATGCTAAATATTTTGATACTTTGTTAAGATAAAGTGTCGAGTGTTGAAAGATTGGTTGAGAAAATCACTAGGTGATAAGAGAAAGCTGAAAGAAAAAAGGGAAAGAGTTTAGGCTAAGTATTTTCGTGAGTGATCTTTGTAATTAAATGAATGTTTGCAAATGATTTCTTGAAAATGGAAGAATGTTTTGTATGTATTGAAAGTATATCTTGTAATCTTACGCTCATTGCTTATTCTATGAGTTTATTACTAATGTGCAGTTATGTATTGAAAGTAAAGCTTCTTGAGCTAACACTTCTTATTTGTTGATTGTGATGATTGTGTGATGTGTGGTATTATATGATCTATGGCTAGACTTTGGTGGAAATCCCAGGTTTAATGCGAGACTCTGGTGGAAGTGAATCCCAGGTCTAGGCGGACAAACGCTAGTGAAGTGAATCCTAAGTCTAAGAAAGGAATAAGTTATGATCTTGATAACTAGATGTTGGTGGAAGTGAATCCCAGGTCTAGGGCGAGATTGAGTATTGTGAGACGCTGGTGAAAGTGAATCTTAGGCCTATTGCGAAACGTTGGTGGAAGTGAATCCCAGGTTTAGGCGATAAGATTCTGGTGAAAATGAATCTCAGGTCAGCGAAAAGAATAAGTACTACGTGAGGCTGGTAGAAATCCTAAGTCTATAACGAGACGCTGGTGAAGTAAAACCCAATCTAGGCAATTAGATATGGATGGGAGAATCTCAGGTCCCGATAATGAGTAGTGAATGTCCTGATGAATTTAACCGTGTGAAATTTATCGTAATTGTTGTGGTTTGTAAATTTATGCGATGAGAATTTATGATTATGAAAATAAGATTGCTATTATTATTGAAAATGTTGTATTCCCCAAAAAGTTATTTCCTAAACCCATCACTCACTAAGTCTTTGACTTACGTTTTAAAGTTTTTCTTTCTCAGGATATCAGGTGTTGAAGTTAAGTAAAGAAATGATTTTAGACGTAAAAGACAAGTAAAGAAGGGTAAGATGGATTGTTATGTAAACTTGTGCGGCGAGCAAGCCATGTCATTTTATTTCACGTTTGAGGAGTTTGAAGGCGATTCTTATACTCCTGAACGTCGAGGGCTGCAGTTCAATTTTGAAGTGAGGTCGAGCACTGCATCACAGTTTTGTGAGGCCTAAAACGATGAGGGGAAGAACTGAGCCAGGCATAAAAAGCCTAAAAATCTAAGTTTTAAGTCTTGTTGTAATCGTAAAGTCTGAATTTCTTCTTGTACTTGGATGTAAAGTGTTAAGTTAATAAATTGAAGAAGTTATACTTTTTTCCCACTGCATTATTATTTGTATTTACCGTTTAGTAACTAAAAAGTCAAGGTTGAACTAAGTGTTGAAGACTAGGCAACAGAGTTAAATCTAGAAGTTGTCTTTCCGCTGTGATAAAGATCTCTGAAGCCCAAACTAAAAACTTTACGATGAGACAAGTTAAGAAGTTGTTCCCTTAGTAGGCATTTGATGCTTCTTCTTGCGGTGAGATATGCGATGAGAGTCTAGGGCAGAAAACCTCCATCTAGTCGCATGGAGTGGCAGTTGGGGCGGGGCATGACAGAAAGCACATGAATTTTTTTTTTCTTTTACAAAAATTGAGTAAAAACTTAATTTTAAAACTTCACTAATTTTTAAAGTTAACAATTCAACACTTTGATTAGTTTTAAAGTACAAATTTGATGAAAACAAAACTTTAAATTAAGAATTTGATACAATCTCACTTGTTTATAGGTAAATTTATTCTATGTCACTGACCTTTGCCTCTAGATTGAAATGTTTGTTTATCACTGTATGTACCCGTAAACATCATGGATACATTGGATGAGTGCTTAAAGACCAAAACTCTATGATCACTACATAATTTTGGACTTGAAAAATACTTATTTTTCAAAAAAAAAAAAAAAAAAACTCACCGTTAAAAAAAACTATTTTTATTTTGAGTGGTCTTATTAACAATTTAATTTCTTCCAAAATGACTGTTTTTTTAAATTATATACTTGAAAATGTATTTCAACCCACCCTCAAATGATACAATGCGGAGTTTAGAATTAATATAAAGCATGTATCCAATATCCATAGATTAGGATATAAGAATGAGCAAAACAGAATTTTCATGACATTGGAAAATGAAAACTATTAATCTGATACGAGGTGTGCAAAATAAAACCTTGTTAACGTTAGTATGCAAGTTATGTGTGCACGTACGTGAACGTGCATAGTGTTTGTCAAATTCAAAGTTGTTGATGTTTATAATTTTTTTTTTAATTATTTACTTACCTACATAGGTTTGTAGTTGCAGGATGTGGGATACATTGGAAATACCTTATGCGCATGCATGTGCTATTTTCACCATGAAACATTTGTCAATTAAATCATATGTCTCACCTCTTTACATGAACAACACTTTGAGTTCAATATATAGAGGCGTAATAAATCCCTTAGGCGATCATTGACAATGGTAAATATCTGACGATATATTATGTCTATTGTCATCCTCCCACCTAATATAAAATGTGCAGTTGGTCGACCGAAAAAGATTAGAATTCCTTAAAAAATGGAGTTCAAGAGATGCATTAAATGTGGTCGTTGTAGACGTGTTGGTCATAGCCAGAAGAGATGCAAGTTTTCGTTATTTAACTAGATTAATCATCGTGATTTATTATGTTTTATACTTATAATTTAATTTTTTATATTATAATGTTGTTAAATTTTTAATTTCAATTATAAACTTGTCCTCAAATTCAATCAAAATTTCATATGTCTAGGATTATGTTTACATTATTTTCCTTAGTTATCTATTGTTATATACGTCATATTATTGAAAATATACACTGCACCATTTTCCAATTTTTGAACCATATGATATTCTTCCATTTAAATATATATCCAATTGTAATGTTTATTATACGTTATATACACAATATTATTACATATATAGGAAAAATTTTGATACAAAACATCCATATCTACCAATGATGTATACATTATTTTAATTTCCTTATTTTTCTAATTCAAACTTTACATTGCAATATCATATACGTAATATTATTGCTAATATACTTAACATAAACAATTTATCACATTTTCCATGTCAATAAACATCAAATTATAAAGTATAATATCCTGATATACATCTTATTATTGAATATATATCATGTTATATCCATTGTAACCTTCTCATTCCAGTCAATAAGTATCTCATCAGATTTCTTTCATCTTCCATAACCTGATAAATGCTGCTGCTACATCCCAAGCATACATTACAACCATGTTCCTTTAGATAAATAAAGCATTCAATTTATAACGTCCTTTGAACACAGTACTTTTTTGTATGTTTTACTAAACACAATATACAATTTATAAAAGTTATCAAATTTCAAAGTTATTCCTACAAATCTAGATAACATAATCCAAATAACATACTCCAAATTAGAATCTTAAAAGTTGTTTCTTCATTTTTCTAGTTGTTAGGAAACACAATGTACTACAGGCTTTGAGAGAGCAATTTAAAAGTTGGTGTTTCAAATCCTTGACTATTCAACTCTATTTTTTCCTTCTTTGGCTCAGTCGATCCAAATTTTGTTGTGAAGGGAGATCTCAATATCCTAGAAGGTAAATTTCCTCTCCTCATGCTCTTCCTTACTGCTTGTTAATAAGCAATATCTCTACCTCGAACCTTTTCTTCCAGTGAATAATTAGAAGTATACATTTTCAATATTATGACATACATATGATCAATATTTGAAATATACATACAATAATTGTAGCACTCCTAACAGCTACAAGTCTTTGAGCATGTTTTTTTTCTTCTACATAAAGCACATTTAGCGTAACTTATAATAGTTTCAATCTACATATAAATTCAAAAATAATAACTATATTTACTAAATTACTTACCATCATTTTTATTGCTTCTTTTTCAATTTTGTCTACTTCATTAAGTAGAGCAATGTTATATACTACATCATCAAGCAAATCATTTTGTCCTCCCTGATTATCTTCATAATTAATATATAATATACATAGTTACAAAGTAAAATATACAACTATATATATCTGTGTAATATACCTCTTGTCCTTCATTTTCTGTTTCATTGTTTCCATCCTGATCATCATTAAAGTTAGTATGCAAAATATACATATATATATATATGACTAATATATAGATCAATCCATAATTCATAATATAAAGATAAATAGAAAATCTACCCGCTGATCATTTTTTCCTTCACTTTCATTTCCAGATTTCCCATCCTGTTCTCCTTTATCCCTCATTCCCATTTCTTCACCATTATTTCTATGACCTTCACCTCCATCATTCTCATTATTCTCATCCCTTTGTATGGTTTCATTTAGTTCTACTGTTTCTCTTTCCTTCTCTTTCAACATATCTTTCAGACCTTCAACCTCTAGAATCAATTTGTCCAATTTCATGTTCAAAGCTTGATTATTGATCATGATTAGTTCTGGAAATTTGAGGAAGTATTCAGCAACTTCCTTATTGGATAGTTCAGCTTGCTGTGAGCATTCTCCTTTCTTAAATCTTTCATTAGTTTCCTCCCTACTTTTCGTTTCATGGAATGTGCTTCATTTCACGAAATCATCCTTAGGAAACATGGCCTTGTATTGAAACTCTTTCAGAAATGACATTCAGATATGAATTTATAATATATGCACATATATATATATATATATATATATATATATATATATATGATTAACAGTAGGTATAAAATATATAGTTCACATCAAACCTGTTCATGATTGGAGACCCTTTCTGCCAGTTCTTTCCATTCTGGGTGGTTGTCAACTACCTAGTTCAACATACATATCTTGTTGTGATCAATTCTTTGGGCACAAAATATTGAAGGATCAGTCAACAATGGGATGCATTCATACACCCTGTAACGACCCAACTTTTCCGGACTAAGCTGAGGTCACTACCAAATACCAAGACTCGACCATTTCACATAAAATTTAAAACGGACCAGATACGATTCATTAAAACATTATAAACCTTACAAAAGACAGATTCGGGCCCTATTTTTAAATAATTCAAAAAAAAAAATCACAAAATAAAATGTCAAGTCACCAGTCCAAAAACCACAATCAAAATATTCTGACAAAATACATAGCGGAAGCGAAAGAAAATCAGACGCGTCCATATGGCCTTCACGCATCCTTCCTGCCTCTCGTCGGTCTGCCCCTCGCTGTACCCCTACCTGAAAAGTTAAAGAAGAGAAAGGGTGAGTATAAACATACCCAGTAAGGGACCCACTACTGGGCCCGTTAGGGAACAACAGTTAACTTCCTATTCGGGGGTGCCCTACATAACAGTCTAGTGGTTCCGTAGAACGCACATATCAATCTAGTGCTCCCGAAGGATGCACATATCAGTCTAGTGCTCCCGAAGGATGCACATATCAGTCTAGTGCTCCCGAAGGATGCACATATCAGTCTAGTGCTCCCGAAGGATGCACATATCAGTCTAGTGCTCCCGAAGGATGCACATATCAGTCTAGTGCTCCCGAAGGATGCACATATCAGTCTAGTGCTCCCGAAGGATGCACATATCAGTCTAGTGCTCCCGAAGGACGCACATATCCGTAAGGCACACTACCCCATAGATGAAGCTAACCGTTACCCCTCAGTCCAAACTAAACTGTCTACATCAGCCACATCCCAACGGCATTCATATTACAGTCCCGCCATAGGCTTTGTCAGTCAGATAGTATAGGTTTAAACATCTACACCCTCAGTTGCTATATGCATTACCGATTCGCACGCCCAATAGGGAAGCCCTGGGTCCAATCGACTAACCAACCAAAACCGGACTCACTGTCCTTCCCCGTCCAAATTCCATGAACCACATCCAGACCAGTGCTTTACTACATACTAAACCGTAACTTTAAGGTCCATCAACATATAATTTCAATCCACAATTAGCAGTCACAGTATATTTCCATCAGACGAAATATAATATCAGTACTTAACAGTCAACACGCATACAGATATTCAGTACAGCCACTAACGAGTAATCCCCTGTGGATTACTACGGTTTTAGCCTGGACTCGGGGTCCAGTAGTAGGAAAACCCTTACCTGAAACTCGGTTATGCCCCTCGATCGAAAACCACGATTGACAGATCTACCTAACGAAACACGAAAGTTTTAGTTGGTGAAATCAGTAGCAGTTGTTTTAAAAGGTTATCCGCTGACTTACCCAAGGAAAGGAAGCTAACTCCCACCAGGTCTGCCGCGGAACCCGAGAACTTAAGCGTCGACTCTGCACTACCTTCAAGGAAGAAAAGTAGGGTCATATCTTAATCCAACATTCAAACTCGAATCGGACGGGGTAACATTAGGGAATTTATCAGAACAATCCTTACCGAAGACTCACCGTGAACCGAAATGAAGGAAGGAAGGCTTAGGTGGCTCGGCTCGGCTCGGCTCGGCTCGGCTCGGCTCGGCTTGGTTCGGCTCACGCGGCTCGCGACTCGGCTTGGTTCGGCTCGCGGCTCGGCTCGCGGCTCGGCTCACTCGGCTCGCGGCTCGGCTCACGGCTCACTCGGCTCGGCTCGCGGCTCACCCGGCTCGGCTTACTCAGCTCAGCTCACCCGGGTTGTGTGGCTCGGACCGGAAACGGGTTTCGGGTCGGGTCGGCTTGGCTCGGCTTGGTCTCGGCTTGCGGATGGTGGCTGCGGCGAACGTCCGGCGAGGCTACGCACACCGACGGAGATGGAGAGGATGGTGATGGTGGCGGAGACAAGAAGAGGACGCCGGAGAAGGAGAAGAGATGAAGAAGAAGGAGAAACGGATGGCTGCGGCGCGGTGGAGAAGGAAAACGAAAAATGGAGAGGGGGGGGGGGGGTCCTCGCGCGGTAGGGTTTTTATTTTTTTTTAAAAAAATATTATATATATATATATATATAAACCTTAATAATTATATAAAATTAATAATTTAAATTAAATAATAATATATATATTAAAATATAAATAATAATAATAATAATAAAGTAATAATAATAATATATTAATAATATTAATATTAAATAAATAATAATTTATTTTATTGTTTTAGAAATAACAATACTTCTATAATATTAATTTATAATAATATTTATAATATTAATATTATAACAAATAAAGTAAATATTAATAATAATAATATTTATAATATTAATATATAACCAATAAAATAAACATTAATAATAATAATATAATTAATATTATATTATTATTATATCAACTTGCATTTTAAATAAAACGAGAACAAAATTTTACCTTAAAAAAATTTCGGAGCGTTACACACCCATACTAAAAGAGAGTAAGCAAATCCAAAGATTCCAACAGCTAGGGCAAAAGGATTTTTTATAGATTTTTTTTTCTATACAATCTATTAGCAAATTAGACCCTATCATTCCCCATGGATATGCATCAAACTATTTTTTATCATCCACTAATTTGATGTGTTCCACATCAATAGCGGTTGTGAATTATTTTCCAAGGAGAAAATTCTCTAGAAAGTATATCTTTGTCATTTTTATTTTATCTTCCTCCTTCATGTTTTTAGAGTCATTAAATAAAAATGAGACCCTTGATCTCGGTATAGGGTCTTCATTCTTGAAGTACTTGGACAAAAATCTTTCCTTCACCTTGAAAGTATCTACTGTTGGCAAGGGACCACAATTCAGACCAACTATTGCCTCGAATTCTTTAATGTCAAATTTGGCTATAGTTCCTTTGAAGTTAAATCACAACTCATTGATCTTTTTTAATGTACATTGACGTTTGATGATGTTGTATAGAAGTTGGCTATGGAGTTTTGAGAATTTTATGTTTAGAAAACTACCAAAAGACGTATTTCTAAAAACTTCTAATTTCCTAGTATTTAGTTTTCTTTTTATATTTCTAATCACATCTACTCTTGCATAGATGTTTAACTTCTGCACCCTTGACCATTGACTCCTTTTTAGGATCAATGGTTCACCCTGCAAACATAATTTGTAAGAGAATATCATTCTATATATACTTAATATATACTATTAAATTACATAACACTAAGTGTATTTCAATAACTTAATTAGTACCTCATAATCATCCTTTACCTCAGCGATTTTTTTTCCTTTTTTTCTCCTCAGTCAATTCCTGAAACAATATTAGTAATATACATTTTAAATTATAAGATCATTTGACGGAGAAAAATAATTGCACTTTACTGTACACAAATATTATATAGATATATTGTATATACCTTTTTATTTGATTTCCTTTCTTTCTTCACATTTGTAGTTCCTTGTTTTTCCAGCTCTTGTTTCTTATCCATTTTTTTTAGCTTCTTACTATTATCCTTCTTCTCTTCCCTTGCTTTGACAACTTTTTCTAACTTTCTCTTCTTAGATACCTACATTTCATATAAACAATAAAAAAAAAGTTATATTAATGTAACGTTAGTTTCTTATAAACAAATACAACTAAGGTTTATACATGTACATTTTCAGTTTGAGTGACCTTCCCTTTTCCCTTCAATACACGTTCGAACAATCTCCTTTTGGCAATTGGTAAATTGTCCTACAGATAATCAAATATCATTAATGTTAGTTTCAATTCATACAGAAAACAGAATATCATTTGTACAACAAATCATTTTCAACTCATCAAACTCCGATGAATAGTTAAGTGGTACGTCATACGATGTTTCTCCTTCAATCATCTATAAACAAATATAAGAAAAGAAAGTAAGAAATAGCATATGAAATATATACATCAGTGAATATAAAATATACTTACTGGTTTAGACTGTTTTCCTTTATCGTGTGTTGGCATTTTTGCTTCCGGTGTTTCAAAGATAACATCCAATTTCACAAACTTCTGATCCTGGTACACCAGAATCTGTGTACATGTAGGATCTCTTAACTCTTGTCATCATCTTCTGGATATATAGTTTGCAGTAGTTCGTATTGGATTGGTTCTTCATATCTTACTTCTTCCTACTATATATATACATAGTAGTTAGTAACATGTGTATTGGACGTGAAATTTGTCATTTTGTTTTAGTATATAAAAATAGTGAGATTTGTATAAATAACATAATATGAATTTGTATTCAAATATAATAGAATCTCATATTGTATAATTAAGATAGTTGTGTGATCTCATATTATTTGAATATATATAATTTTTATGAACATGAAAGTAAGCATACACAATATAATATTAGATACTAAACTTTCCCCCATATACATTCTATAACTAATTATTAGATAACTTTATTATTTAAATAATTCAAGAAACATATATAAAAACTAAACTAATCTAATGTGGTTAATTTGGAAAGGTGTAAATTAAAATCATGTACTATATTTCACATCTCAAGGAGAAATAATTTCATCATAACAAACTTTCAACAACAAGTAAATTGAAATTTTGATATGAAAATCAAAGCTCATTTCAGAGCTTAATTAACGTTAGAATTTCATTTTCGATATCTTCTTAACTCTTCTAGGCTCACCATTTTTTACAACCTCATAAGACACCTTTCTTCAAATTTGGCACTACTAAACTATTCGTAATTTGTCATAGTTGATTATTCTTTGATCATAAACCCTTATTCACTACTCTACATACAGACAAAGAAATTTTTAGAGGGTTAGTAGAGAAAGAAAAAGAAACAAATTACAAAAGAAAAAAAAGTGTTTTTATATAAAAAGAAATGTTGACCTTACGTATTATAGCTAGAAGTTGTATTAAAAAATGTTATAATGAGAGACTTAAAAGATTACAAAACACTCTATTATTGGTGTAGGACCATTATATAAAATAACTTGAAAATATCTGTGGAAGCCAAAAAGATTGATATCTTAGTTTTGGCAACATTTGTCAAAGCATATATACATCTCTTATTAATGTAAAAATATTGCTCCGCATTCTTGAAAAAAAAATTGAGAGAATGAATTGAGAAAAAAAAAACAACAAACAAACAAATTAACATAAACAATAAATAAATTAAGAAAAATGAATTAAAATTTTGAAAAAAATAGTAGAGGATAACCCTTTTTATAGTGTATAACTTTTGAAATTCCGTTATTAAATATAATTAAATGTAAAGTCGTTAATTATTTAATTAATATTTATAAATTGAAATAAAAAAACTTTTTTGTATTCTAGTATTTGATCTTCTAACCTTTCTACTTCTTTTTTCTTTTTTAGTAACCATATACTACTTATTTAAAATATTATTTTTATTAATTTAAATGTGTATAACTCTTGAAATTATGTTATTAGATATAATTAAATGTAAAATAATTAGTTATTTAATTAATATTTAGAAATTCAAATAAAAAAATTGTGTGCATTCTTGTATTTCATCTTCTAACCTTTCTATTTTTTTTTTCTTTTTTTATTAAATAATTAATAGTTAGTTTTCTTAAATAATGGAAGAGAAATTATACTCTAATTAATTATAAACACAACGAAATGAAAAAGTCAATTACAATAAAATCAAATTTGTAATTAAGTAAATCCAACTTTCTAAAAGGGCAAAATGGAGAGAAAAGTTTCTCCCTATAGCCACTTTTATAAATAGTATAGATTATATTTTTGTTTAATATTTATATCATTTAAAATACAAATTCAGAAAGTAAGAAATATACCTCTGCATTATCCTCGATCACAATTGAATCATCCTTGTTTGATTTAATGTTTCAACCTTGATCCATTTGCTTCTACGAACCATTTTTTTTCAACTGCATATACATATTATGATACAATACAAACTACAGATTATGATACAATACAACCTTATCCTAACTAAACACTTCGTTTAGGGTTTGTATATAGCATGCATTACTTAATTTGTGGTCTACACAGAGAATCAACACTTTAAAGCGGTTGTTTAAACAGAAATTCAACACTTGACTATATACAAACTTCAAAGTGGTGGTTTAAACATGAAATGTATACAACATACATTACTTAATTTGTGTTCTAAATAGAAAATCAACACTTAAAAGTGGTGGGTTAAATCAACACGATAACCCTAACTACTTCCACAATCTCATCTTCTAAATAAATTAGTTTGAAGAAGACTGTTAAAGACTGTAAAGAAAAATACGATTTGATTTTTATTTCACATGAGAACTATCAAAATACACCCACCGTAATGGAAGATTTCTTCTAAACACAGTGATGAAAGAAGACTTTGCCCAGACGGTGAAGGTCTGCGGAATAATGAGAGAATAAATACTTTAATGTAAACAATGGTTGACAGTGAAGGTCTGCGGAATAATGATAGAACAATGGTAGTTTTGTCGGACGAAGTGCGCTTTCCTTACGTTCACTGATTTCCCCCTTTTCACGCTTCTAACGTCTCGCTTTCCTTCCGTATTCAAATTTTATTATCTTTTTATTTCGTTCACCTAAAATAATGATGGGTGTTGTAGTAAAATGACCCATACTTTTGTGAAATAAAAGAGCCCATTTACAATTTTGTGAAAATACATGATAAAATTAGGTTTATCGGGTAAATTAGGCAATTTGTATTAAAACTTCCAAAATTTAGATGTTTAACTATAAATTTTGCATGAGTTTTTCTTTTTCTTTTCAAATTAGGAGAATCATAATGGTACGATTGTTTATTTATGGTCTAAACTAATACCATCATTAACATTTAAGAGTATAAGTTATGATAACATTTCTTTGGATTAAAAAGTGACATATCTTTTCTATAATATAATAATGTAAATTTATATGTATTAATTATGTCTAGCAGAAGGGATACTTATCACATAGAGATAATAAATAATTGCCCATTGACAAATATTAATCTTATAATTTAAACATATAAATAAACTAAGTTGAAAAAAATGTCGTGTACATTTATATTATATTCTCTTCTAACTCGATAAATGTGCCAAATAAAAAGAGAAGGAAGTGAGATTTGTCCACAAATTTACAAACATCGGTGATAGTTATTATTAAAGTCATTTTAAGTATAAAAAAATAAATCAAAATATTTAAAACATATATAACAAAAAGAAATTTTTATATAATATTTTAGTGTTTATGTAATAAAGTTCATGAAGTTAACCATTTTTTAAATATTTCAGGTTTGTCTTTTCGTCTTTTTCTCATATTCGCTATGATTTCTTTCTATCGTCTTTCTTCTTTTCCTATTCTTCTTTTCTCTCTCCGATTTGTTTTCATCGTCTATCTACTTTCCTTCTGCTTTTCCTTTCTTTTTTTACGTCAGATTTGGCGTAACCAAATCCAAACGACTGCGTACAAAAAATAGTCAAATATAAAATATCGTGTATTAAGAATCTTGAAAATAATTGTTTAAATTTGAGTAGTCAAATCTAAACGATCGTGTAAACAAATATAAACGATTTTATACAAAAGAATTAAAAAAATTAGTTTAGCCAAATTTAAACGATCGTGTACCAAATAATCTTGAAAAAATAAACGATCGTATAAACAAATCTAGACGATCGAGTATCAAAAGAATCTTGAAAAACTTTGTTTAGCATAATTTAAATGATCGTGTACCAAATTTTGAAAAAAAAATGATCGTTTAGATTTGGCTACCTAAATCTAAACGATCAAATCTAAACGATTGTGTAACCAAATTAAACGATAGAATTGAAAAATAAATGTCAAATCTAATTGACCAAATCTAAACAATCATGTACAAAACAATAGCCAAATCTAAACGATCATGTACCAAATATATTTCGCGCGTTGTTGACGGCGTGGTTGACAGGACATTTTTGATATTTTCCATTGTGGACCTGTGGGCTTTTTCAGTTTTCGAAATTGTTCTATACAGTGTAAATATTTTTCCATTTTGTTATATTTTTTAAAAGGTCCCTATAACAAAATATCATAATTTATCTATTATGAATCGTAATTGATTACTATTTATATCTATCTATATCAAGATAGATTATAATATTTTATTATATTTGTGTGTATTTTTAAAAAAAAAAAAATTATCATTTAAAGCAAATTTTGTTATTGTTAAATTTAAACCATCGAAAACCGATTTACAAAAGTCCTTAATTATATATTTCTTTCAAAATCAAAATGACAAATTTAACCTTTATCAAAAAAGAGATGTTTTTCAATACACGACCCTGATAAAATTTAGTTAAATTTCATATCTTTATCAAACGTTTTAGAATTGGTACTTTAATTTATAAAGTTTAGTAAATTACTAAAAAAGAAAAAAAGGGGAAAAAAAAAAGAAAAAGAAAACCTGATCAAACTTTTTAAGTGTATAGATCTAATATGAACATGATGCTAGATTGCATCAGTTTCCTTTGTTTATGTTTTCCTTTTTGCGTGTTTTGATTTTAAAAAGTAATTGTTTCATATTGAAAAAGTTTATAGTAATAATGTTTGATGTAATTCAAGAGGAAGATATACCTTTAGATCATTTAGGTCAAAATAGACTTTTTAAACTTACATATACTTAAAACTTTAATTAATTAAAATTCTTTTTTATGCTTCGATTTTAAAATATGAGATTAAAGGGTGTTATAGTATAAATATTTTGACAAAGTGAGATAGTGATTTTTTGCGATGGTAACAATTTTTGGTTCTAGTCAAAGAATCGTAATTTTTCTTTTGATTGGGAGTTTTTCACGTAAAAAGTTATGTTTTGTGCAGTTTTGTTGTTTTGTTTTGAATTTTTTTTTCTTTTTCTTTTTACCTTTTTCTATGCTAGCAATGAAAAGTTTCCAACGGCTACTTGGAGGATAAAATTCCCAAATTTCATATTTATTTTACTACAAACGAGAGTGAATCCATCGTTAAACTCAAACATTGCATTTTTTAGTAAAGCAAGAACCATCATAAATTCAATTCAATTCCTATAAATTATGGGGTGGTGCGGTTGGTTATAACCAGTTTTTCAACCAAATTGTTATTAACATATTATGGTTAGTTTAGTAAATGTTTAAATTAATTCTAATTATGAAAGACGACAAAACAATCATCTTTCATTTAATTGATTAGTTTGGATTGGTTAGCCTTTTAAGGTCTATTTGGATTGACTTAAGAAAAATATGTTTTTCAAGAAATTCAATTTTGTGAAAATTATTTAAAATAAAATTAAAAAATAGTTTTAGGTAGCTTCCAAACAAGTTAATTTATTTCAAAATGACTTATTTTGAAAATTAATCACTTGAAAATATAATTGAAAATATAATCCAAACACACCATAAATCTTTTTAAAATGTTGTCAGTTTCAATTTTCTTTAAACTGACACCGACCAGACTCTTCTTGATCTTTGACCAAACACCTTTGGTTGTTTCAATTTCTTGATTTTTCTGTCCATTATATTCACAGTTATCTATAAACTCAAAAGGGTGCAAGTTTTATTCTTTTAACTTAGGCAAACCTTAATTACCTCACAAGTAAATCATCTTCATTGAGATTTGATATCTTCTGTATTAGTTGTATATTTTATAGGGAAACTTACGTAAATGTTACAAAATACCAAACTATTTACGGCCCGTGTAACGACAAAACCCATGTAACAAAGTCCATGAAGTTAATTTTCTTTTAAATATTCCAGGTTTGCTCTTCTCTTCCTCGCGATTTCTTTCATCATCTTCTTCTTCGATTTCTTTCATCGTCTTTCTTCTTTTCCTCTTCTTTTTTTTTCTGCGATTTTTTTCTATCATCTTTCTTATTTTTCAATTGTTTTTTTACGTCGTTAAATCTTTCCATCGTATTTTTTCTTTTTTTCACTGCGATTTCTTTCCATCGTATTTCTTCTTTTATGATCTTGTGATTTCTTTCAACAGTCTTTTTTATTTTTTGATTCTTTTTTACACGTTTAATATTTACATCTACTTCTTTTCTGATTCTTTTTTACGTCGTTTAATCTTTCCATCGTTTTTCTTCTTTTCCTTTTTTTTACGCGTTTACATTTGGGTAACCAAATCTAAACGATTGTGTATAAGACAAAAAATTTTGAAAAAAAAAAATCATTTAGATTGGCGTAGCCAAATGTAAATGATCGTGTAAAAAAAATAAAAGATTGTGTATAAAGAATCTTAAAAAAAAAATCATTTAGATTGGAGTAGCCAAATGTAAATGATCATTTAAAAAAGTAAACCATCATGTAAAAAAAATAAAACATCGTGTATAAAATTTTTTGAAAAAAATCTTGAAAAAAAATCATTTGGATTGGAGCAGCCAAATGTAAACGATCATAAAAAAAAAATAAACAATCGTGTAAAGAAATCTAAACGATCGTGTAGAAAAGAATTAAAACAATCGTGTACCAAATTTTTTAAAAAAAAATCATTTAGATTTAGGTCCCTAAATCTAAACGATCGTGTAACAAAATTAAACGATGGAATTAAAAAGATAAATTGTAGTCATATCTAAACGATTGCGTATAAATTCTATTCATATCTAAATGATCGCGTTGTAGCCATATCTAAACAATCGCATATACATTATAACCATGTTTAAACGATTGCCTTGTAATATCTAAACGATCGCGTAAAAATTATAGTAATATCTAAACGATCGCGTATATATTGAACCATATCTAAACGATCGCGTATAAATTATAGTCATATCTAAACGATCGCGTATATATTGAACCATATCTAAACGATCGCGTATAAATTATAGTAATATCTAAACGATCGCGTATATATTGAACCATATCTAAACGATCGCGTATAAATTATAGTAATATCTAAACGATCGCGTATATATTGAACCATATCTAAACGATCGCGTATAAATTATAGTAATATCTAAACGATCGCGTATATATTGAACCATATCTAAACGATCGCGTATAAATTATAGTCATATCTAAACAATGACGTATATAATGAACCATATCTAAATGATCGTGCATAAATTGAACCATATTTAAACGATCGCGTATAAATTTTAGTAATATCTAAATGATCGCAAATATATTATGCGCCCGTTACCGACGACTTGGTTGACGGGACATTTTTGGTATTTTACACGTAGGCCTTTAGGCTTTTTCCGTTTTTGAAATTATTCTATACAGTGTAAATATTTTGTCGCTTTTTTATATTTTTGAAAAAACCCATGTTTTATACTTGATAGTTTATAGCGAGAGAGGCAGATGTAAAGTAATGAAGGAAAGGAAAATATATCTAAAATCAATGACTTAGAGAAAATATGTGAAATTTTGATCTAACATTAAAGTCCATCGAAACACGATTTGCAAGTTAACATTTGAATTTTGCAAACAATAAAAGTAATTTCGAAATAAATATGTTAAAAATTGTTTAAAATATTTACGATTATAATAAAATAACCTTAAAATTAATAATCAACCACAAAGATTGAAACAAAAACTTAAAATCTACATGAAGAGCATGCATAAATAGGGATTGCATTCATTTACGTTTATCGTTTTCTCTCTTTCTTTTTTCTCCACCACATTCTGTCTGCTCTAAAAATATTTCATTTGGGGGAAGGCAATAAACATTTTTCAACTACCTTATTTAAAAATGAACGCCAAAAACTGGGAGGTGGCATCAAATTTAAGCTTTATTAGCCGCAAAAACGGCAAGGGTGGGCATCCATTTTAGGCTTTGTTATTGGGTTTCAGCCTATAATTCTTGTGCTGGATCGACTTTTGACCACTCCAACTTAGGGATCCGAAAATTAGAAAAATCTTAAATTTAATTAACTCTCTAACCCACACCGTGGAAGGGGCGCAATAAAGGCAACACATAATTTACCAGAGCCACAAAAAAAGTAAATCCAAAGAAGAGGGGGGAGAGAAAAAGGAGAAAAAGATTGTAACGGTCAAATCTAGAATTTAAAATAGAAAAAGTGAAACAACGCCACGTGTAGATGAGGTCCCTCAAAATTTGGAGGATTGCTCCAATAATGTTGGTGGTGGGAGTCAGCGTACGGTCTAGATTAAATTAAATATAGGGACCACTAAAAGACAAAACACCCCTTCCAAACACACATGGACCACATGCATTCATCTAACAAAACACACCATTTTCATACTCATTTATTCTCTATATATATCCTATTCTTTTTGCATTTATTATTCCTTTACCAACGCTATTACCATTTCTGCCTTTTATATCCATTATCTCTATCCATTCTATATTCATTTAAACATTTAACTTTCACCTACACCTATTCATTTAAACTCTCAACCTTTCTAAATGTATCCAAATAAAATATCATTGATACTATTAACAATTTAGACAACGAGACAGAGTATACCTTCTTCTCTTAGAGTTAATGATGAGATGTTTATTTCCTTAATCATAATAAATTAAGATTAGATCTAATTTGATGAATTCCTTTTATCTTGTATTTATCTTCTTTTGGCATTTTTTCTCAAGTTCAATTCCCCCACAGTACTTACAATTTTATTTGTGTACATTGACATGATAATTGATAAACGAAGATATTTTTTTATATTTTTATTTATTTTGTTATATTTAAAAAATAACAAAACATTGTTCCATGTTAGTTTATCATCTACCATTCTCAACTTTCACCAATAATAGATGATTGAGATGAGAAAAAAAAAACTAAAGTACTTAAATTAAAGTGTACATTTTTTAAAATAGCATATACATATATATATACATACATATATACATACATATATATATACATACATATATATACATACATATATATACACATACATACATATATATATAATTGACTTAACCCTTATCAAAGTAAGCACAAATCAATGATATTGACATAATCTTTCATTTTAGAGGTGAGGTTAGAGGTTTAATCTTCTACCTACTAAAAAAAATTGTACAATGCCTTTGCCATCGAGTTCAAAGATTTTCCAATCTCATCTATGGCAAAATAATAATAATAAAAAAAACAAATATATCCTATTCCTTTTGTATTTTTTTATTCCTCCCAAGAGAAGATCTTTTTGTGATTCTTCAACCTTATCCCATATATATGTAAATATATATTATATATATATAGCAATAATCTCTTAACTCTGTTACTCTGTGTGTTTCAGAAGTCTTGTCACTGTACTGTGTAGGCTTTATGGCCACATTCATTTTAGGTTACGTTCTCTACAATATTATATAATTCCACACCAAAAGAATGCTAAAATTTTCATTATTTTGTGTGTTTTGTGTTCCTGAATGTGTCCTTTCCAGTGACAATCTTGTTGGTTCCTAATGTAATATTATGAGGGACACGTCACAATTCAAAGTGTGGTAACCAAGCCTCAATTAGTCGTTTCAAGTTGGAGATTACAATACCTTCATGAAAGAGGTATCTTAGACTTTGATGGATGGATGAATGTAATCATGCTAGTTGTTCAAGAAAATGTTTTTGTATGGGATTAAGGGTATTTTGATGTGTTAGAGACAAATCCGAGTTAAAAAGAAACTGTTAGACTTAATGAACACGAGAGAATAGCATAGAATCACTTAGTAGAGAGTTTCCCTTTTGAGATTTTACTATCGGTATAAGGCTCTTCTTTTCTTACAATTATGAGAAGGCTATGAATCATTATATACAGTGAAAAATTAAAAATAGAAAGGAAAATTATTTTAACAAACTACATATAAGCGGAGTTAAACCATTGAGGATGAAATAACCAGTCGAGATCCAAAGCCCTTCTAAAACTATTCTAGAAGCTTCTACCAGCTTGGTAATTAACAAATACCATCTCCACATCAGATGGGCATTCCCAGCCCACATCAGTGCACAGAGTGAATCTTCATCATCATATTGACTATCACGTTGACTGTTGATGCTTTCCTCGATAGAAGTTTAGTCGACCAATTGGACTTCAATTGAGGTAGAGAAGAAAGAAAAAATGCTTTTATTCACAAAGAATCTCAACACTACATTGATGGAACACAAGACATGGGCAGCATAAATAAAGGATCTATTTTACTCGTGTAAAATCTATTTTACTCAACATATAATCACAGTAAAAATGCATGTAATTAGTTTATAAAATCTCAGCATCTAATGTTCCACTAACTATTAGTGGAATTTAATGAGTTAGGTGTTTACATCTCATATAGTCACTTATCCCACCAGTGTTAGTAGAATTATCTAACAAAATGTTGATTTTTCTACTAACTTTAGTCCAACGATAATATGGTCATTTGACTATTCAAGTCAAAGTCAACATTTTGACTTTTTACTATTTATTGTCTTTACTAATTTCGATCTCCCGAGTACGAATCTACACTCATTTTTCTGAAATTTAAATCACATTAGAATATAAAGCTAGTCAAAGTTTGACTTTTTAAAGTCAAAAGTTAACATTTTGATTTTTTACAACTTTGACCATTTCCATCAATTTCAAGCTTTCGTATATGAATCTGTGTTCATAATTTTAATATTTAAATCATATTTAAATATAGAGCTCTATATCAAATTGATAACTGATGGCTATATCACACATATATTCGTCACTTTTTCTCTCTTTACCTAATTCAAACAATTCGAAGTATTCCAACATATTGTTCTAAATTAATTCCATATGAGCTAGTAGGGAAACCTAACAGATCTTTAAATCACAGGATCCAACGATTTAAGATTGACTGGTTAAACCCTTTTAGACTAAGGTAATCAACATTCGTTAACTAATGAATGTATTCCATTAAAGTCCCGTAGTTGCACTCTCCTCACTATTGTTATATTTGTTTCCATCTGAATATAACCATGATCAGTAAGTTAATCATTCACGTTCGTAACCTCGACTAGGTCAAAATATCATTTTATCCCCAAGACTACATCTTGCTCTTTAAGTCTCACTGATCTAGTATTTAATAATTGATTTTAAGTCCAACCTATAAATCAAATCCCTCTCGGGCCAATAAGAGGGTGGGGATCCTTGTTCAATACTTGGATTAAGTTCTTAATGGAACAACCTAAAGCAGGTAGGAGTGAATTCCATCTTACATCCTAAATCCCTAGCCATCTACTTAGTCTTACCTCTAAAACGGGAGAATTATTGGGCTAGCACTGTTGAGTTGTCTGCACCTATGGAGATCTAAGGATAACTTCGTTTGAAAAAAAGTTCATTGTTAGCTCAGGATTAAGATTAAGTTACCTAAGTCATCAATAATCGAAATAGTCAGTTTTATATAGTCGATGATGTTATAACTTAATCGTGACTATTTCATGGTTCCAGTCTTATGTAAACTCTTTTCATATGATGCCCCTACTTCGATGTCTCTACATGAACGATTCAGAATCACATTGTTTATACTAACTACAAAGTGGGTCGCATCCATAGTGTCCCAAGAATAAGACATCCAACCTTATTCATACATTATAGACCGTTTGAGCTATATACTCGAACTTGATCTACATTTATGTCTCTACATAAAGTTCAAGTCTACATTAGATAGCTTTGGACCTTAGTTTATTGGATTCAAGATTATAGTATTCAATTTTCACTAATCAGTCTTAAATAATCATTTATTGAATATAATATAATTTAAGCTACAAACTACGAGTTTTAAGACATAAATTCTAACATATATTATTCACTATGTCATGATGATGCAAAACAGAAGGGACAAGGCCATGCCACTCTTGGGTGGAATGGACAACGTGGTGCATTAGGGTAGTGTTGCAAGCATTGTGAAGCTCTTGCGAGATTCTATGTTTAAGCATGTTATATTCTAGTTTAAGTGTTGAGAGTCTTAGGTTGAAATAGGTTCAGGTTTGGTCGAATTCCTTGTGTATTGCTTTCTTTTGCTCTGTAATTAACAATATGGCATAGGGAGTCAAAATTTTGATGCAACTAAGCTCGTGAGGTTTAGAGGTATGTCAAGGATAAATCGTGACTTTCACTGCTTATTCTTTATTAGGCATTGTTCTACCTCGAAGGTGATATCAAAAAGTTGAACGCCTTTTTTTTTCCTTTTGAATATTTTAACATAATTTGTTGTTTATATTTATGAGTTGTAATTTACCTAATTGTTAATTTCATTTCTTTTATTTTCCTTTTATGAACTTTCCTTTCTTGTTTTTTCGGGTCTTGGTTTCTTGTTGTCATTTATTCACCTTTGTAAGGATATATGCTCGTTATTTTGATTATTCGATGAAATACACAAATCAACATGGTACTATAGTTAGGGTTTTGTCTTATTCAACTCTCACCATTGTTGGTTCTGTCCAATCTCTATACCTTCATTGACGGAGGTGAGAACCATGCACATTTGACCCATTGCCTTGCTGATGCATGCCATAAAATGTATGTTCTTGGCTATTCTGTGTGAATTTCTGTAATGAAAAATTAAGTTTTTTTCTTACCTTTTAGTAAAATCTATTAAAATAAGTTCATTGGGGATATTTGTGCTCAAAAAAATTTATTTACTAGTTTAGTAGATTTTTTGCTATTTCTAGATATTCTTTCTATGTGATGCGCTAGCAGAAGTGATGTGTTAGCATAAAAAATCCCCAATTTTTCCAATTTCGTCCCAATCATTTTTGGTTGTTGTTTCCTCGATCAAGCTTGTTATTCCACACTTAGGATGAAGGGAGAACGACCAACCATGATTTTAGGTTTTCCTTAACCTCTTTTGGTCTATAAAAGGATACGAAAACTTTTTATTTTTTTTATCAATCAACTCTCTACGACCAAACTCATCTTCTTCATCTTCATTTGCCATCATTTTTCAACAATTCCCTTGGGCATTTTCTCAAACTCTCAAGTTATTAGCCTTAAGAACCGTAGTTCCTCTAAGGTGTAACGACTCTAGGTCATCTCATCACGTGAAAATATGTGGAGTGAGGAATCTAATCTAAAGAAAGACAATGAAATAAAGGAATCATCATGAGCCATCTTTGAGTTTTATTTATTTTATTTTATTATAATTCTTTCTTTTCTTTCTTTACCAATCACACTTTATTATAGCAATGATTTTTTTTAGGAAATGACTCTAGATACTCACTGTATTAGTCCCGTATGTTGTTTATTGCTTCCACTTTTCTTTAAATTAATCAATTAATTAATGTTTAATTAATCAGTTCATGATTATCTATGTTTGACGTAACTTTCTATTTCTTTCCAGAGTGTGTCTCATAATCCTTAGCCAACATCTAAAGACACCAACGAAAGTGAAAACCATGAAGAAAAAGGTGGTGAGGATATGACTACACATGAGGACCCCGACGTTGATGTCGTTGTTTGAACTATCGTCCTATCATTAGATGTCAACCGAAATGATAATGAAGATGGCGAAGAGTCTGTTCATCCAACTGTAGATGCATTGAAGGTCCCCATTGAAGATGTCGGGATCTTTGCAATGGTGCCCATGTATTATTGTTCAATTGCAATAGCATGATTGGGAGTCAATTGTCTTACCCTATTAACGAAGAAGTAGAAATATAAGTAAGGATTAATATTTAATTAAAACAAAAAAAAATAAAAAAATATGTACTTAAACACATTCATACCTTAACCAATACATTCAAAAGCTCCTTTATGGTCGATAATTCAACTAACACTGATAACTGCATTCGCTGTAAGAATTCGTTCATCTGATCTAATCTCGCTTTCAAGCGACGTACATGCTGGCTATAATCACACGGCATCCAAGGTCTATCAATCTGAATAGGTTGCTCCATAGATACAATGGCAACCATTGTCCCTAGGAGGAGAATGTGGAGGCTAAACAAGTGGAGAAGAAGGGAGATGCTTGACTTGAGGAGAAGGTGAGGGATGCTCAATGTGAGTTCACTGTGGGGAATGCTCAACATGCTAAGGAGCAGGGTCATGTAGGCCTTCCTTGTAACTTTTTGTCCTCAAAGTCTTAAGACTTTGATCAAGGTAAGCACAATTGTCATCCGTCAATTCAATCTCATGTATCTGGGACTGAAATTGGAACATCTACAAGTTCTAATTAAAACCCAAAATCCTAAAATACTAAAATGAATGTAGAGAATGAAAATGAATCGTAACATACTATTTTCGACCTGAAAACCTAGGAATCAATCACCTTCAATCCTAGTGAGTGTGTGTAACTCCATCGCATGATGCGTGGTACCGTAAATGATGACTCCTTATCGACAACCCACCCACTAATGGACGGTATTGTCTTTTGACCTATAAGGGAGTTATTTTGGCTTTTTGACCAATAAATGCAATGATATTGTTAACACAAGTATATAACAACTGGAAAAATGAACACAATAAGCATATAATCACATATCTGAAAGGTAAAGGGAAATTTGTATAGGCTATACGACTCTGGGGACTTGTTATTAGCAGATTTCTTTTTATGCAACACCACTTTTCCATTAAGTGCCTCTTTCAAACTAGCAATGGTCTTGGACTATACCAACTCACCCTAGTCTTAACTGATGAAGTCCTCCTAATCATCAATCAGGCCCAACATCGTCTACTCCATATGTTGCCTCCTCTTTCTACCATCATCGCAAGCTTGATGAAGTAGAATATAGGCATCTTCACTGCATCCTCGCTACCCTCAAATTGAAGGGTTGGGTAATCCTTATCCAAATCAGACCCATTCATGTTTATCATATCCCCTAAATATAACCTTCTTAATCAAAGGGCTTTGTCCTGTTCAAACTGAACCTCACATCTGGGCCTATACTTCAACCTCGTTATTATGTCAAAATCCTCCCACTCAAAGGAGACCTTCTCACTAATAATTTAAAACTAATTATGTTATCTCTTCTCTCTTCCACCTCTCTCAAAAAATGTAATGGTACAAAAAATGTAATGGCACAGAGGTCCATTGAACACCAACTTTACATCCAAAACATGCTCAAAGACGATTTTTCTAACCATATAAAGTTGTCTGGGTGTTAACTTATTTTTAATACTTGACACGGTCTTCAATAGATGCAAACAAAAGGTCAAGTTTGAAAAACAAGAAAAAAACACATAATAGAAAAAATAAGTATTATGTGTTAAAACTCTAGGGTGATATCGAGGTAATCTCGGCCAGGAACCACATGAAATGCCAATTGAACTCGAACAATATTGCCTCGAGATGGCATGAGATAGAGGCTTTACATGTATTCTGTAGGGTAATCTCAATTTAATCTCAGGCGAATCACCCTAGAGATTATCCCACATAATACATGTGAAACACATCAAATCTCGAAACTCCTTCAACGAATCTTAGGATAATTTCATAGATCTCAATTGAGATTCTTTATCTGCACGAACACAGATTGATGAAATCGTCGAGATTCATCGAAGGAGACCACATACATTGACTTAAAATAATTTTCTACACCTAAATACATCAAACCACCAACTACAAAGTTTCCTATCCACCTCAGTTTTCAAACTAAAAACTAAAGCTAAAAACATAAACTAAAAACTAAACCTTAAACTATGAAATCGTTAAAAGCACTTCACCTTGAAATAGTTAAGAAGACAGACGAGTCCTTTTTGCGAAGGAAAAATCAGTGAATGTCGTTCGAATTTGGGAGTGAAATCGTTCACTTCTCGACCAGAATGAGCACACTGTTTGGCATTTAGTGTTTTGTGAGAATATGTAACGTTTAGGCTTCCAAAGGTAGTTTGGTCATTTGATAAATTCCTTTATTTTAAAATCTAAAAAATAAACAAAAAATCTCGATGGGGAACTCGATTGAGGGGGATCGAGAAATTATGTTGAAGGAGTTTGTAACGTTTGGGACAAGGGTATTTTGGTCATTTGACAAATCGTTTATTTTCAAATTAAAAAACAAACAGACAATCTCAGTGTCGAACTCAGCTAAGAGGAACCGAGAAATTACATTCAACGAGTTTTAAAAAATTTGTAAAGAAACTCGGTGTCGAGCTCGGCCGACACGGACCAAGAAAAACAAAATTACGAGTTTTTCAAAACTATGCTACTTTTGAAATGTAAAACTAAAATTATGCTAGTTTTGTCAATTTTCCCTCATCTATGGCTTCAATTGTGTAATTGGCAAACCAAATATATAAAGTGTACTCATATGCTACTCATATAACGGTTGGATGAAATTTATCTGATCTCAAACCAAATAATTTTTATCATTTCTACAAAATATATAGAGATGCTAACACAGATCGAACACAGAGAACTGTCATGTTTCTCTATTAAATTATTGACGGTCCTACCAAATAATTAGCCACATGTATTCATATCTATAGACATATATGTTAAGACTCAAATACTTCACTTTTCTCTAAGCAATGTATAAGGCAAACGTTCATGTTTCAACCTTTAATTTAGTCAAGTAACCTCTCGACACGTAAATGTTACAAATATTCATATCTGTTGACGTACATGTTGAGGTTCAAACAAAATATTTGATTTTATCTCTAAATTCATTTATTCCCTTGTATGATAAAGAGTAAGTTACTTACTCTCTCGAGTAGTTAACTACAAATACTTAAATCAATCTCTCGATTGATTTAAAAGTTGAATCGAGCACAGATTAAAGACAATTGTATGATTATACATGCTCTTCAAAGAAACATTAGCCTATCTAATTAATCTATCAATAACTTGAGTTCAGATGGACATAGATGAATGAAGTGGAAATATATTTGGATTCATATTAGAAACTCTTGATCGCTTGATTCTCAAGTTCATAATACAAATACCATTGAAAAATAAAATAAAAGAGGAAGGATAGGAAAAAGTGTCAAATTGCTGGGCACAATCATTTGTTCCTTTTGACCAAATTATTGTCTACTCTACTATGATTGCTGAAGGATGTATATACCAAGCAATAGAAGCAAATGGGTCAAAATTGAATTTGAGAAACTATACCTTTGTTGCTCAAATCTTCACTTATTTGTTGTAGTTGATCACAAATTTATCGATAACAACCACCTATGTTTTGTCTACTAATCTCGAGAATTAGGATTTTGATAAGAGATCAATTTTATGATTTTTTTAGTGAGAAATGGGCTATGAACACTTGTGATTTTTCAACAAAAATCACTGAGTTTCATCGTACTTTTACACAATCAAATTGTGTAATTATACAACCAAATGACATGCAAATCTTATTTAAAATAGAATCGTTGTTCCTAGCTCTACACAATGGACTCTTCGAAACACTCAAATTATTAGTAAATAAGAGCACGTTTGCTATCATCAAAATATTAATTAAGTAATTAATTTGAGATCTTCTAAACCAATTTTGATTATAATGAAGTATTTAAAGAAATCATCTTCTAAACCAATTATAATTAGGATTCAAGGCATTCTAACAAATCTCCATTTTGGACTTGAATTCTTTCATAGATAACAGTTGCATTGAATGTAGCATAGAATACGTTGTCATGTCCATCCTAACTTTTCTCTTATGACTTAGAGTGTTTCATAAGGGACCACCTAACAGGTAAAAGCATTCAGCAAGCCCAAACAATGTTGAAACTTATAATGTAGAACTAGTTTGGTAAACATATCAGCAAGATGAATAACACCAATTTTCATCATCAATTTAAGTCTTTACTCACTTCTCAAGAAGTGACATCTCCTATCTAATGTGCTTGGTTCTCTCATGATGAACTTGATACTTGGATTGTCATATTCCACTCGAGCTATCACATTACACAATAACCTAATCATGATGTAAACCAAGATCACCAACAGGCCATTTCAACTAGATTTCCTCTTTAGCAGATTTATCAAGACAATATACTTTGCTTCAGTAGTAAACAAATTAACCGTAAGTTGTAAGGTTGCTTTCCAACTAACAATAGAACCATCTAGAATGAACACAAAAGCAGCCATAGATCTTCTACTATCAATATCTACACCATAATCAGAATTGGAATAACAAGTCACTAAATATTTTGCATCATTCTCATAAACGAGAACAACATCTAATTTATCTCTAAGGTAACAAAAATTGCTTTTAATAGTTTGCCAAAGCTCCTTCCCAGGTTAATCCATGAACCTACTAACAATACTTACAACATGGGCAAGACCAGACCTAGTACATACCATAACATACATCAAATTTCTCACGAAGCTAGCATAAGGAATTTGAGACATATATTCATTCTCAGCTTCAGACTGTGATGAAAACACAAATGGCAAACCAATATTTGTAGCACTAGAAGTATCTATAGGCTTAGTTGATTATATAACAAAACTGGAAAATATTTCCTCAATATAGCCTTTTTGTGCTTAAGTTTACTGCATTTTGATCGTCCTCTCTCATAAGCAATATAGACTTTGTATATTATAAAATTAAAGTTTCATTCCCTTCGATATATGAGTCAATGAAAATCTCATACAATGGGGCAAAGATGTCAACAGAATTAAGGAAGCATCCCCAGCATCAACCTTAATCTCTAAGTTATGCAAATCTAATAAAAGTTTATTTAACTAATCAAGATGATCTTGATTGGGCGTACCTTTCTGCACATGTAGATGATACGAAGTTTCTTATTGTTAGGTAAAGACTTTTCACCTTTAACAAAGATCAGCAACAGTTTCTTCATTTTCCATCTCAACGATGATGGTATCAACCAAACATAGCATGAACGTCGAATGAGCCTTATCCTCTAGAGTGTATCATTCTTCATCATCCACGGCTGCCTTCTTCAACTTAACAAGCGATGGTGCCTACAACCCCTACTACTTTAACAAGGATTGCATTTTGATCCGCCATAAACTAAAAGTATTCCTCCCAGTGAATTTGTCAATTTTTATGTTCATGCCAAACACATCTTTAATTATCGAACAAATACAAAATTCTAAACCAAACAATTTGGCTTTGATACTAGTTTGTTACAAAATCATCAAGTAAAGAATATAAAAGAACATAAAATAATAACATCAAGATACAGATTTACATGGTTCACTAACAGTGTGTTAGTTACGTCCTTAGTGTAGAGGGAGGAAGAACAATTATATTAGAGAGAATGTTAGAAAAATTTTAGAATGAATAATGTCTTGTATACACAGTTTATCTAAATCCAAAGTGGAAAAGAAAACAAATCAAATAAATAATTAAATATCTCCTAAATCAATTTTGACTAGGATGAGGTATTTACACAAATCATCTCCTAAACCAATTATGATTGATATTTAAGACATTCTAACATAAACCATTTTTCTTTATTTTGCAAGTTCTCTTTCTTCTCCAAATTACAAATTTACAATTGTTATCACATGAAGATCAAATATGTTTTCCTCTGTCCAAAAGTTGACATCAAACATATATCACTTTCAAGAACATCTAATCACCTGCAGCAAATCTCTTCATCAGTATAAACATAACTTTTTTGTCGCTGTTATTTGCATTCTTGTTCTAATACTGTGAACAACCTCTTTTGATGCCTACACTAACTTTGGAACCCAACAAATTTTTTCTCCCCCTTCATTCCCAAAAAAAAAAAAAAAAACAGAGAAAACCCACATCTTTTTTCACAAAGAGCATTAAATAGTGTGATGTAGCCTGATAATCATTATTATAGCCAAACTCCAAAAAAAAATCAAAAAAAAAAAAAAAAAGTGAGTATTTCAACTCATGTATCCAACCAATTTTAGGTCTTTTCACCATGTGCCTCAACCACATGTTGTGATCTCCAAGAGAATGGTGAGAAAATTAAGCCTATATTTGATTAGATCTCAGGTAAAAACTAGTATTAACCTTTTTATTAATTACTACACAACAACTTCACAACTTCACTATTTTTTTGAAGTGTGATTGTATTCTAAGAGAACTTTTGATCCTTATGAATTAGATCTCAAGTTCTCTTTTAACACTTGAGCTAGATTTTAAAAGCTTTACCGATCTTCTTTTTTGAAAACCCAACTTTTGAAGTTCATGGACACTATAGCATCAATCAGTTCAAAAACATTGTCATAAATTCATAACTATAACTAATCCCTAAAGATAGTCGTTTTCGGGATGATAACATTTTGAATTAATAAATCTATGTGTATTATTAAGAATTTTCATACTCTTGGCCAACATTTTACCCATACGATTCTTCCAAACCTAGGATTTGGACCCAAATTCATATTTGGAGTCGATACCTTATGGGCTCGACATTCTCATATAGTGTCTACAACCTAATTAGATGGTTACTAATTTTAGAAACATTGAAATTACTTTTATTTTTCATTTTTAATTGATTTAAACATACTTTTTTAACATTGAAAATCAATACTATAGTTGGTTTTACACTTTAAAATACAATTTTATAGGATCAAATTTGGATTTAAATTATTAAATAATTATTATAGAGTAGTTGGGAACATGATTTCAACCATTTTAAAATGACAAAAATATATGCTAAAATTCTTCTATGGTTTTGCTCTACATTTCTGTGTGAACCCAAAAGAACCAAAACAAACGTAAAACAAAATATATGAGGGTGAAAATTTGGCTTGCTTTTATTAAACTTCTTTTTTTTTTTTTTTTTTTTTTAATTAGTGTTAATTGTTCAGTAGACCAAGGAGCATAGCCATAATTTAAAACTTAAGACTCATAATCTTTTAAAATGATGTGAGAGGACATGGTTTGAAAAGTAGTGCAACAGATGATTAAAAATTTTGATGCATGTAAACATGTGATGCAAATTGGGGTTACACACAATTTAAATAAACATTGAATTTAGATATGAAGTTGAACTAACTTGTACCCAATATGACTTTTGATGGTAACGGAATTTGAGCTATCTAACTTCAAATCAGATAATGTTCGCCGGTTATTACTTGACTACGCTAATTTTTGTACTTTACTTTGTCTTTGTATCTTATAACCTCAACTTTACAAAAGTAAATTATCCTTCCGGATTATACTTACTCTTATATTATTTAGTCTCTATTGTAGACACTAGTGGATAAAATGCCAAAAAATTTAAATTCCATTTATCCAAATTTAGATTAAAAAATGAGTATTTTCAAAAATATAATAAAATATTTACACTTGATAGAATAATTTCAAAAATAAAAAAAATATATATATATATATTTGGAACACAATCATTTAGATTTCGCTATTGTTTAGTACACGATTGTTTCACGATCGTTAATTTGGTTACACCATCGTTTAGATTTGGTACACAATCGTTTAGATTTAGCTAAACGATTTTTTTAAGATTTTTTTGATACACGATCATTTAAATTTGTCTACACGATCGTTTATTTTTTGTACACGATCATTTAGATTTGGGTACCCAAATTTAAACTATTTTTTTTAAGATTCTTTGTACACGATCATTTTATTTGGCTATTTTTTTAACACGATCCTATTTTTTAAGTCTTTATACTTAGTACACGATCTTTAACAACCAAATAAAAAACTAGCTCTTTTATATTTTATACACGATCTTGAACCAAATAACAGTTTCGGAAAAAAATGAGAGGAAGAAAAGAAAGATGATGGAAAAAAAATCAAATCGCAGAAGAAGAGGAGAAGAAATACGATAAAAGGGAAGGACAAACATTTAAAAAATGGCTAACTTCATGGATTTTGTTATATGGACCGTAAATATTTTACCGATTTGTTATATTTATGAAAAAATCTCTTAAAAATATGATGTATTTGATAGTAGATAAGATAGATAAAACAAATTATATATATAAAAAGAAATAAAAATAAAATAAAAGGGTAACCGAGTTGATAGTCAGAAAAAATTTAAGGCGTAAAATTAATATGTAGCAAACCATTTAAAAGATTTATGATTTTTTTACTTATTTACGATTGAAGTAATCATAATCAGTAGCAACTTTAGGAATAATGATTATGTATATAGTAATATTTTTTAAAAATTGAAAATAAAGTAAAATCTATCGATAATAGATTTTTATGCCTTTATTATTAGTCAAATTTTGCTATATTTACGATTTTTTTAAAGTTGGCCTAATATTATTAGATGCGTCAAATGTGAGTAGAGTCAAACTTATTATGAGGCCGCATTGGATAGCCTTGGCCCAAGTCCTATGGGCCTCTAGTATTTAATTGGGTCAAACTTAGGTTGGCCCAACTTTTTTAAACGTAAACTCATAGCTCAATCTTGCAATTAGATAAATAGCAAAATTAATGGATAGTTATATAAATGGAAAAATCCAAAAATTAATTAAAAACAAATAATATGAATGGATAAAAATAACTCTAATAAAGTCTTACAAAAATTAAAAATTCACTTAAATACACTATTATAAAACAATCAATGTATCTGTCAAGCCTCAAATTCATCATTATTGATAGATTAGGATTTCCAATTAGGATTCAATACACAATTCAAGATTCTCTCTTCCTCTTCATCCGTGAACCAAGATTCTCTTCTTTTTCCTTTTTGGCTTCTCTCCACCTTCAACATATTCTACCAAAAAAAAAAAAAAAAATCATCGTTGATGAAGCTCTCTGGTCAAAATATGTGAAGACGTGAAACTCTCCACTGTCTGTTCATTTCGAAATCCTTGCCCTGGAGAAAAAAATCCTCTGATCAAAATTCATGACGTCATGAAGTTTTCCATTGTCTACTTTTTCAAAAAAAATTATGGTAGAGGAAAAAATTGTGAAGGTCATGAAGGACAAACAAACCTACAAAACCTTAAAGATGAATGATAGAATCTCCAAACTTCTCACAACAACAATGGCAGTCTCCAAACAACGAAAGTGTTGGGACTTCAACCTCATGTGCATAGTTTAAAAGCTAGGGTGTTTTTTTTCTTTTTCTCTTTTTTAAAAAATTAACAAATGATTTTAAAAAATAGATGTAGATATACAAACCTACCATCTAAAAGTATTTTGTAATGTTATAAAAAAATAATATACACAAAACATGAAAGAGAGTTGTTACTACAAAAATAATGTAAATAAACATGGAAGAGAAAAAAAATGAAAATCTACTCATGTGTAAGCCAAATGTCACTCCATGAGTGGAAGAGTGAGTTCCATACATATGAAAAATTATAATATATCAAAATAGCTAGTTTGAAAATATATTTCAAATCTTAACGACCTTATTAGAAAATTTCTTATTTTAAAAAAGTCAAATGTTACTGAAATTGCTGCAAATAACACTCCTTGTATTTTGAATTACATAGCATTTAATACATGAATTGCTTTACCCGAAATGATACATCAATTATATGCTTTAGTTATCTTAATATTAAAAAAAAAAAAAAGCAAACAAATTAAAAACAAACCCAGTCTTTTTATTATTATTATTATTATTATTATTATTATTATTATTATTATTTTTAAAAATTGATTGATGAGATATTTTGATATTTTAATAACAAATAAACAAATTAAATCTTCAAGTCGGTAAATCAAAAAATAAAAAATGGGATCTTTATATAATCTTTTTTATCAAATAAAATGAACCCAATATTTTGACTTTCTTGAGATGTGGAAAACAATATTGGAAACTTTCCTAAATATAACAAGCTATTGAAATATTTACGATTCGTATAACAAAGTCCATAAAGTTAGCTATTTTTTAAATATTTCAGATTTGTCATTCCATCTTTTTCTCCTCCCGTGATTTTTTAATCGCCTTCCTCGGTACTAATAATCTTCCTCTACTCTTCCCTGCGATTTCTTCCATTTTTTTTAGATTTAGGTAACCAGATCTATTTCTTTCTATCGTCTTTCTTGTTTTTCTCTTTTTTTTAGATGTGTGCATGTCTTTATTCCTTTTTTTTTTCTTTTTCCTTTTTTCATTCATTGTATGCATTGTGTCGTTTCTTTTTTTTTTTTTTAGGTTTAGATTAGATAACCAAATCTGATAATCTTGAAAAAATTGGTTAGACATTTAAATTAGGGTAACCAAAACTAAAAGATTGTGTATAAAGAATTGTAACGACCCAACTCCTTATACTAAGTCGAAGTCATTACTAATTTAAAAGATAAATAAATTTGTAAAGTTTGGAAAAATAGAATAAAACAAAAAACCTCAAATTTTTCATTTAAAAGCATAGACAAATGTGATTAGAGATAAGTATAAAAATGAAATCCTAACTCGACCCTATCTAAAATTTTAAAGAGATAAAATGACAAATAAAGAATAAACTAAAATGCAAACATTAAGGTCTGAACTATGACGTGAAGCGGAAGCATAAGATCCCTATGACTCGCCACAGTCACTTCTAGTCGCTCGCCAGCTTGCCCTTGCCCTTACCTCTACCTCTGCCTGAAAAATATAGAAATGGAAAGAGTAAGTATAAAATACTCAGTAAGGGACCCACTAGATGCTTGTTAACTTCCTATTAGAGTCCTGAAGAGTGGTACCCCTGAACTGGCACGTCCCCGAATACGTGCAATCTGTGATCCCGTAGAAACAAGCTGGTCTTTGGTGAACCCAAGGGAACACCTAAGACGATCGGGTTATGAGTAGTCCCATCGGATCACTCACATCATGTCTATGTCAATGTCAATGTCAGACTGGTAATCCCGTCGGAATACGCAGTCAAGCATGAGCGATCCCGTCGGATCTTTCCATCATCGCTGTGTCAAAAGAGTGGTGATCTCGAAGGACTCCCATGTGAGTACCACTCTAATAAGAAGCTAACATACACCCTATCCATAGCATGTGCACAACATCTCATCAATCACATCATAACCTATCATAACATGTCATAATTACGTCAAATCATGCCTAACATATCAAACCATGACATATCATATCACGTCATCCTCAACCACAAAACTATGTCATTAGGACGAAGGCGATAGCACCGACGTGCTATTCACGCTAACCATAGAGTCAACCAGTAGGCACAATCTCAATATCAGTCTCTCTCTCTCAATAACCTCGAGTTATATACTTAGTTATCAATCATGCGTAACCATATATTCATACATGTGGTCTCTTTAATGTAATTCGAAGGTCTAGTAGGAGAATCTCTTACCTGGAGGTTGCTCAACGGGTACTAGCAGTAAAATCACGCTCCCTAAGCAGCGAAAGTCCTAAATGGTTAGGAAATCACAATTTAATAATTAACCCTCAAGGAATTTAGGTCCAAAAATCCATTTGAAGTGACTTACCCAAGATCAAGGCCAAACTTGGTTTGGGCTTAGTTGGACAAATTCCCAGCTCGACTTCCAGTTAACGAAAAATATGGGTCAAAATAGGGTTAAAAGGAGCTTGACGGCTCAATTGGCTCGACTGGAGAGGGGAAAACCGACTGGCGGCTAGGCTGGAGGTGAAGCGGCTAGGCTGGGACGCGGGCGTGGCTTGCGGTAGAAGGCGTGGCTCGACTGGCACGCACGACTCGACTGACGCGCGCGGCTCGACTACGGTGCAGGCGCGGCGCGCGTGCGGCTCGACGTGGATGGGTGCGGGCGCGACTTGAGTCGGGGAGAAGAGATGCAGGTCGGGAAGGCTTCTCGCGGTGATGGAGGCATGGACGCGCGAGTCAAGTTTCCAGATTCGGGTGACGTCAGAGACGGAACGCGGCCGCTCAATGACGGTTTCCAGGGAGAGGAGACACGGATCGGGTTTCGATCTGCAGCGAACGGGTGGCTAGAGGCGCGGGTCCGACAAGTGTTTCGCTCTGGAGCGGTCGGCTGGATGGGTCGGGTTTCGATCCACGGAGAATGGGCGGCTGGGTAACCGATGCAGCTCGACTATGCAATGGAGACGGCGACGACCGATAAAGCTTCACGGTAGCGGCGCTTGGCTGGAGAGCGACGGATGGAAGAGTTGCCGACAGCGGCGGCGGCTAGGGTTTTTTTTTTCTTTCTCAATGAAGGAGATGGTGGTTTAGTGGTGCACGGGTTCCAATGGGCCTTTTAAAGAGAAAAAAAATAATATGCTTATTATTATTCTTCTATTCTCTTTTCCCTAATTTAATCAATAAAAAAATCACTTAATCTCTTTCTTATTTAAACCCATCAAATTTCCATTATAAAAATCAAAATCAACCAATCACCTCAATCTTTTTTCCAAATAAATATCACCATTAGATATTTTCTTGATGTCTAATAAAATCAAATGTTCAAAGATCACTTAATTCAAAACATCCAAAATTTCAATAACTACACTTATGATAATAAATTAAATTCCAAATTTTTGGGGCATTACAAGAATATTCAAAAAAATCATTTATACCAAAATTTGAAAAAAAAAAACGTTTAAATTTTAGGTAGCCAAATCTAAATGATCGTGTACCCAAATCTAAACGATCGTATAGCCAAATCTAAACAATTGTATACTAAGTTTTGAAAAAAAAAAATCGTTTAGATTTGGCTTCCAAATCTAAATGATCGTGTAGCCAAATCTAAACAATCGTGTAGTCAAATCTAAACGATTGTATACCAAATTTTGAAAAAAAAAAATCGTTTAGATTTAAAACCCCAAATCTAAACGATTGTGTAACCTAATTAATTAAATGATCATGTAACAAATTAGTCAAATCTAAACGATCATGTACCAAATCGCGTTACCAAATATATTACGCGCATTATTGACGGGACATTTTTGGTATTTTACACGTTGGGCCTCTGAGCTTTTTCCATTTTCAGAATTGTTCTATACAGTGTAAATACTTTGCTACTTTTTTATACTTTTGAAAAGACCCCTTTTCTAAAAGTCTGTTAACAAGATATCTTTATTAAAAAAAATGTTCAAGTTGATTAATAAAATATTTTCAATTAAATCAGTTAATAAACAAATATATTTTGAGATTAAAAAAATTTAAAAATAGATCAAATATTTTTCTATATTAAATAAATCAAACTAAATCAAATTCTTCATAGCTATATCAAATCAAAACTCAAAATAGTCGTTTTCTCAAGTCGGATGGACACAACTCGTGCTTTCTATACGACTATACATCTATTAGAAATTCATTCATAATCACATTTTCGTTGATTTCATTTATAATGTATAGGAATAAAATACAAAATATTTGAAGAATCGTATATCAAACAATACGAAGGTCAAATATCGTATTGAAAATTAGGGGTGTAAGAATAACCCGAACAACCCGATAACCCGGATTATCCAACCCATATTATATGAGTTGGGTTGGTTTAGTTTAAAATGTAGGCTGGGTTGGGTTGAAAATTTTTGTTTTTTTCAGGTTGGGTTGGGTCTCGGGTTGGGGGTTGAAAAATTCGGGTCAACCCAACCCAACCCGAATTAATAATTTTTATGTATATTTATTTAGATTTATATTATAGATATTTTATTATTTATCTAATATTTATGGATAATGTTTAAAATGTTGAACTTTTATGGATATTTGAAACTTTGAATTTATAGATGTTTGAAACTTTGGATATGAGTGTTTATCGACATTGTACAACAATTTTAAACCGTACAAACATCAAGATGTAAACTTTAGTTTCGTGAATATACAATAAACCATAACATTGTATATAACCTTAAATACCAAGATCTTTGAACTAGATAACTTTACAAATTAAAAATTAGTTAAATAACCACATACCTTGATCCATGAATAATCTTCTTGAGGAATTGTGTTTCTCTCACTTGCCTTCCTTTTAGACTTAATTTAAGTTTCTTGATGGGAAGAGTAAACTAGTTAATGAGGCAGTGAGAGGACCAATCTCTAAGGTTCTATTTATAGACACCACCCATCATGGTGTTAAATTAGGGCATTATCTTTTAACCTAATAGGCCTAATAAAATAATAAACCCAAAAAGAATAAATAATAAATAATGCAATTGGGCCACATTAATGATAATATTATATTTAAGAATAAATCTAACATTCTTCCACTTGGCCTATTGACATTATTTACCATATACATTCATAGGCATAATGCGCAAAATTAAATTTCATAACATATCGTGTCAAGTCAAAGAAACTACTAAAGGATCATGGCGGTCATACATCATTGCATTAACATACTCCCTTCCATGTATCACTGAAATAATTCTTCTATTAACATAATCTATAATAAAGATAATCAATAATGGTCCAACAATAAGTGTCTTTATCAAAGACGATGTCCTGTTTGGTTTACATAATTCTTTTATGTATATACTAATCATAAGAACATAACCATAAGATAAAATCAAAAACAATAAATAAATGAGCTCAAAGTTTCAAATAACATAATCTTGATCTCAATGATGATATCTACTGATGCCCATACGATAAACGTGATCATTGAACGTCTTTGGTGGCAATCCTTTAGTCAGTGGATCCACAATCATAAGTTTAGTGCTAATGTGTTCAATCGACACCCTCTGTTTCTGAACTTCTTCTTTAACAACAAAGTATTTTAATTCCATATGTTTAGCACTTTTAGAATACTTGTCGTTTTTTGAGAAGAAAACTGCTGCAGAATTATCACAATAAATTCTCAGCGGCTTGGCAATACTGTCGACAATTCTAAGTCCTGAGATAAAGTTCCACAGCCATAAACCATGAACTGTAGCCTCAAAGCATGCTACAAATTCAGCTTCCATAGTGGATGCAGCTATAATAGACTGCTTTGCACTTTTCCATGAAATTGCTCCTTCAGCTAACAGAAACAAATAGCCAAAAGTAAATTTTCTTGTATCCACGCATCCGGCAAAATCTGAATCTGAATTTCCAATCACCTCAAGATAATCAGATCTCTTGTAAGTAAGCATATAATCTTTTGTTCATTGCAGATACCTTAAAACTTTCTTTGCAGCTTTTCAATGATCCATTCCTGGATTACTTTGATACCTGTCTAGCATACCCACAGCAAAACTGATGTCTGGTCTAGTGCAAGTTTGTGCATACAATAAGCTTCCAACAATAGATGCATAAGGAATAGTTTCCATCTGATTTCGTTCCAATTCATTTTTTGGACATTGCATGAGACTAAATTTATCTCCCTTCTGAATTGGAACTACACTTGAAGAGCATTTTTTTCATCTTAAAATTCTCTAAAACTTTATTAATATAGGCCTTTTGAGACAATCCTAACAATCCATGTGTTCGGTCACGGAATATTTCAATTCCAATCACATAGGATGCCTCACCCGTATCTTTCATTTCAAAGTTTTTAGAAAGAAATTCTTTGGTTTGACATAATAAACCAAAGTCATTTGTAGCAAGCAAGATGTCATCAACATATAGAACAAGAATTATAAACTTACTCCCACTGATCTTTAGGTATATACATCGATCAACGATATTTTCTTTAAAACCAAAAGATGTGATGGTATCATTAAACTTAAGATACCACTGTCTGGAAGCTTGTTTGAGTCCATATATTGACCTCTTTAATTTACACACCATATGTTCCTTTCCTTCAACCATAAAACCTTCTGGTTGATCCATGAACACTTCTTCATCTAAATTTCCATTTAGAAAGGCAGTTTTCACATTCATTTGATGAAGCTCTAAGTCATAATGAGCTACCAAAGTCATAATAATTCTTAATGAGTCTTTTTTTGAGACAGGAGAAAATGTCTCTTTGTAGTCAATGCCATTTTTCTGAGTATAACCTTTAGCAACAAGTCTAGCCTTGTATCGTTCAATATTGTCATTTGAGTCACGTTTGGTCTTAAAGATCCATTTACACCTAACTCTTTTACTTTCTTTAGGCAATTCTACAAGATCCCAGACTTCATTATCATTCATAGATTTTAACTCTTCTTTCATGGCATCTAACCATTTGGTAGAATTATCTCCTTTAATGGCTTGTGAAAACGAAACCGGATCATTATCAATGCTTAAGTCAAATTCTGACTCATGCAAATAAACCAAATAGTCATCAGAAATAGCTGATCTTCTTGATCTTATAGATCTTCTTAATTCTATTTCTTGTGGTCTGTTCTTGTGGTCCCTCAGTTACAGGTTCATTTGTTACAATATCATTATGTGGTTTTTGACCATTAATTTGTTGTTCTTGTGGATTGTTAACAGAGTCAACAACTTGAGAAGAAGTAATAGATGAAGGAATTTCCACCCTAACTTCTTGAATTTCCACTTTTCGCGGTTCCAAACTCCCACTAATTATGTCATTCTTAATGAACCTTACATTTCAAGTTTCAACTATTCTCGTACTGTGGTTAGGACAATAAAATCTATACCCTTTTGATTTTTCTGGATAACCAATGAAGAAACCACTGGTTGTTCTTGAATCTAGTTTCTTTTCATGTGGATTATAAATTCTTACTTCCGCTTGACAACCCCAAACATGTAGGTATCTTAAACTAGGTTTCCTTCTTGTCCACAATTCAAAAGGTGTCTTTGGAACTGACTTACTAGGAACCCTGTTTAATAAATTGAGCGGTTCTTAATGCATACATCCACAAGGACACAGGTAAAGATGAATTAATTGACATGCTTCTAACTATATTCATTAATATACTATTTCGCCTTTCTGCAACACCATTTTGTTGTGGTGTTCCTGGCATTGTGTATTGAGCACATATGCCATGGCTTTCTAGGAATTTAGCGAATGGATCGGGGCATTGTCCATTCTCATCATATTTTCCATAATACTCACCACCTCTATCAGATCTTAAGATTTTCACCTTTCTATCTAATTGCCTTTCAACTTCATTTATAAATACTTTTAAGGCATCTATTGCTTGAGATTTCTCATGCAATAAATAGATATAACCATAATGTGAGAAATCATCAATAAAGGTGATAAAATACTTTTCTCCACCAAAAGATGGAACATCAAAATGCCCACAAATATCAGTGTGTATAATTTCAAGGAGCTGTGAGCTTCTTGTGGCTTCTTTATTAACTGTGTGTTTTGTTTGTTTTCCTTTAATACAATCCACACAAATTCTGAGGTCAGTAAAATCCAAATCTAGAATAATTTCATTCTTTATCAATCTTTTAATTCTTTCTTTTGATATGTGACCTAAACGTTCATGCTACAAGTAAGCTGATGATTCATTAGTTTGACCATGTTTAGTACCAACATTATGATGCAAGGTTAACAAACTCTCAGCAAAAACATTATCAAGCTTTAATTTATATAAGCCATCACAAAGAATACCATAACCAATAAAAATGTTCTGTTTGAATAAACTAAAACACTCATTTCCAAATTTAAAGTAATAATCTGAAGTATCAAGTTTTGATAAGGAAATCAAATTACGAGAAATAGAAGGAACATAAAAGGTATCAAAAAGGTCTAAATGATGTCCAGTATTTAAAGTTAAACGGTAGGTTCCCACAGCTTCAACTGGAACTTTGACTCTGTTTCCCATAAAAATGAATCTCTCATTTGGGTTTGTGGTTCGGGTCGTAAGGAATCCCTACATCGTATTGGAAACATGAATGGTACAACCAGAATCAATCCACCATGTATTATAAGGAACTTCAGTTAAGTTTGATTTGAAACATACTAAAGCATTATGCTTACCTTTATTCTCGAACCATGCCTTACGTTTTAGACAATCTTTCTGATAGTGTCCAGGTTTGTTGCAAAAACGACACTTATCCTTAATTTGTCCCTTTTTGTGGATTGGGGCAGATGGCTGTTTTATCTTTAATTGTCCATGATTGCCCTTGTCATTCTTTTTTCCAGCTCCTTTATGACCCATGAGATTGGCAGAGTGAATTATTGGTTTCTTAAGTCTCGCTTCCTCTTGAATGAGCATACTTTGTAATTCATGCACATTCCATTTATCTTTCAGAGTGTTATAGTTCATGTGAAATGGACCACACTCTGAAGGTAAGGAATTAAGGATAAACGTTACCAAAAAATTCTCATTAACTTCCATTCCCATGGTCTTTAACCTTGCTGCCAAGTTCGTCATTTCAAGGATATGCTCATGTATAGTACAAGAACCATCAAACTTAATGTTGGTTAAAATACTCATAAGTGTTCCAGCAAGTGACTTGTCAGCCGACTCTGACTGAGAACATTTTTCCACAGATTTCATAAATTCCTTAGCATCTTCAGTGTTCTTAATTGTGGACTTAATATTGTTTGCTACAGTTATTCGCATAAACGTTAAGCTCAATCTATTTGATCTTTCCCAAGATTTATAGAAAGATCTATCTTCATCACTGCTAGCAGAAGTAATTGCAGCAGGTTTCTCACTTAAAAGTGCTAAATCAAGATCCAAAACTCCAAGATGGAATCGGATTTGTTCGCACCAATCAGAGAAATTTAGTCCATTAAATTTAATTATAGATGTAGCATGCGAATAAAGAGAAATTTGAGCAGATGCTGCAATTACAAAATAAATATGCTTATACATCATTGCTTTGAGAAATAAACTTAAAGATATTGACATATGTTCAGATAATATTAAATAACCATTAATTTATACATTGAAGTTATTCTTTGGAAGGCACAACAATGTTCATTTACACTTAAATGATGCTAGATTTAGTTTCATATAATTGGTAATTTAAATGCTCAAATTAGATACATTAGTTATCTTTGGATATACTAACAATATCTAACCAAACACCTCAATTAACCACAATAAGATTCAAAATTATAAAACTGCTAATTACCTTTGGGCAAATTAAATGTTCTATAATAATGAAAATCAATATACTCATGACAAATCATTAATGTTTCATAATATTATCTCATTCATTAGCATCAAATAGATATGAGTAATTGAATCAATCTTAATCTGATGTCTAAAGATCTACCAATTTGGCCACTTTGGTGACTAACAAATTATTCATGACATAGGCATCATGATAAAACAATTCCAATTAACCATAATAAGTTTCAAAATTATAAAACTACTAATTACCTTTGGGCAATTTAAAAGTTTTATAATAATGAAAATCAATATACTCATAATAACATCTTTATTTTTCATAATATAAAATAATTCATCATCATTACATAAATAGGAGTAATTGAGTTTAACCTTAATTTGATATCTATTGAACTTACTAATTTGGCCACTTTGGTAACTAACAAATTGTTCATAATATCGATATCATATTAAAATAATCACAAATAATTATTTTCTTAATTTGCAAAACATCATCAATAGAATATCTATCAAATTTACTAATTTGGTCACTTTGGTGACTAACAAATTATTCATAATATATAGATATCAAACAACATAATTGCAAGTGATTTGCCTCATAATTTACGGTTAGATACAAGGATTTCATCAAAAATTCATACATTCATACATTATTCTCCAAAAATTTAATTGTACAATTTAAATTTTAGAGATAAATGGATACTTTAAACATAACACATAAAATATAGTTAACACATGATGAACAATTTCAACATAAACTAATATGTAATATTTCGAAAATCATTAAAATCTAAAATTTAATTAGATTTATGATGAATTAGATTTTTGACGATATCGTAATCTTTATTAGATTTTAATTTCTTTAATCAAGGATTAGAATATTAACTTAATTCGTGGCCTTTCAAATAGATAATTGAAATTTATATAGAATATTAACTTAATTCGTGGCCTTTCAAATAGATAATTGAAATTTATATCAAAATCAATATCTTAATTCTTTAAAAATATCAATAACACTTTAATCATTAATAAGTGGCTCAATCAATTTTATCAAAGGAAAAGAAGGTTGTCGGCGGTGGATGAATTAACCCCTTGAAGAAAAAATGGTGAACTTAAAAAACTTTTATAATTTTCTTTTCTTCTTCCGGCTTTCCATAAAAACAAATCTTCAAATTCATAATCTTTAACCAAAGAATCTTTAATTCAAATGATAATCAATAATCAAAGAATCTTGATTTAAATTTAATAGAAAAACATGCCGCGGAAACATTAAAACAAATCATTAATCATCCATGTAAAATTACAAGTTCTCACATGTAAACTTTAGTTTCATGAATATACAATAAACCATAACATTGTATAAAACCTTAAATGCCAAGATCTTTGAACTAGAAAACTTTACAAATTAAAAATTAGTTAAAGAACCACATACCTTGATCCATGAATAATCTTCTTAAGGAATTGTGTTTCTCTCACTTGCCTTCCTTTTAGACTTAATTTAAGTTTCTTGATGGGAAGAATAGACTAGTTAATGAGGCAGTGAGAGAATCATCCCTAAGGTTCTATTTATAGACACCACCCATCATGGTGTTAAATTAGGGCATTATCTTTTAACCTAATGGGCCTAATAAAATAATAAGTCCAAAAAGAATAAATAATAAATAATGCAATTGGGCCACATTAATGATAATGTTATATTTAAGAATAAATCTAACACAATAATGAAAAAATAATAATACAACCCGACAACTCAACCCAACCCAACCCATATTTTAAGGGTTGGGTTGGGTTGGGTTAGAAATATAAAATGGGTTATTCGGGTTGTCAACTCAACCAACCCGAAAATATGGGTTGGGTTGAAAATGTCGCTCAACCCAACCCAACCCAACCCATTTACACCCATGAAAATATATATAAGGTACGTACACTGCATGCTTTTTTTTGGGTTAAAAATTTAAGAGCCACAAAAATTTACGATTTTATCCAATTACCCATTTCTATAAATCATGCTAAATGGGTTAACATTTGAATTGAACTTTGGACAAACTCTTGGGTTACATTCGAATAAATGATTAATTTTTGTTTTAAAAAATAGTCTTAAAAACTTAATTACATATGGAATATGCAATCTCCAAACTTGATTTCTATTGATTTTCACTTTCCAACTCTACACACACCTTCGTGAAAATTCCTCTTTTTTTATTCCGCATCTGTACTCAAAATTTGTTGCTTATTGAATTGGTTTTCTAATTTTAAAATCATTATCACTATTAATTAATTAATAGTTACAAAAAAAATATATAAATTGTTACATTTCAGTGGGCATCTGGCCAGCTCAAACGAATCCAAATCGGAGACATACCAACATTCTAGCGGAAGTGATTGAATCAAAACGCTCTATTTACATTAATTAAATTAATTAAATGGATTAACATGGTAATGGCCCGACTCCCTATACCAAGTCAAAATCATTACTAATTATAAATTAAATTTCTTAAATTAAAAATAAAAAATAAAATAAAACCTCAAATACTCATTAAAAGTCATAAACAAATGTATGTAAGGATAAAATCAAATAAAATCCTAACTTGGGCCTTGTATAGTTTTATAGAAAAATAAATAAAATAAAAAATGCATCTGATCAATGACATAAGGCGGAAGCAAAATGATCCCTATGACTCGCCGCAGTCACTTCTTGTCATTCACCAGCTTTCCTTTGCCCTTACCTCCACCTCTGCCTGTAAAATTAAACAAGAAAGAGTGAGTATAAAAATATACTTAGTAAGGAACTCACCCCGCTAGGTGCCTTTTAACTTCCTATTAGAGTTCTGTAAAGTGGTACCTCTAAACTGGTATATTTCCGAACATGTGCAAATCTGTGATCCCTAGGGATATATCTGGTCTTCGGTGAATCCAAAGGAACACCTATGACAAACTGGTCTTTAATGTACCCAAAAGAAACACTAAAACAATCGTGCTGTGAGTGACCTCGTCGAATCACTCATAATCATGTCTATGTCTATGTCATACTAGGCTAGTGATCCCGTTGGATTATACAATCATAAAAATGTGTTAATCTATTTACTAAGTTCGATAACTTCACTCACATTTGACTAAGGATCAAAAATCCAGTTAATTTAACTTACCCAAAGTCGAGGTCGAAACCAACTTAGTTGAACGAATTCCTAGCTTAGCTTCTAATTAAATCTGACCAGTCCTTTAAGAAAATAATTCAATTTAATCCAAAATTAAATTATTTAGGGTCCAACCAAATCTTTCTTGGGCATTTACCAAAACTTAAATCAAAGTTACCAAATAGGTGGACAAAGGGCAGAAAATTAGGCATGGCGGCTCAAAATGGCTTGGCTAGAGGAAAAATGGCTAGGTGGCTCGGCTGAAGGAAGGAGTCAACTCGGGTAGGAGGCAGAAACGGCTGGGCGCTACGACTAGGTGTTGAAGGCGACTCGGATCTAAGACTGAAAACGGCTCACATGGCGTGGACCTGAAGGCAGCTCGCGTGCGGCTACTCGACTAAGCTCGACGGTTTGCTCAGCGGCTCAGCTACGCAACGATCTTCAACCATTGATGGCTTGTCGACGGTACTGCCGCACGACGGATGACATGGCAGAAATCGACCAGCTGCAGCACTTCTAGTGGTTCGCGAATGGTAGAGCAGAGACGATATGAATTCGACTTAACGACGACTCCGAGACGGACGGCTTGAACGACTCAATGGAGGGCGGACGGTGGCTAGCATTTCACGAAGACGATCGAATCGAGTGTCAATTTTGACGGTGGGGCTAGGCGATGGCAGCGATGGCGCAAAAGATGGCTAGGGTTTCTTTAGGGTTTTCTTATGATGAGAAAGAAGAAGATGAATAGGGTTTCAACACATCCCAATGTCCTATTTAATAATAATAACTCCTTTTATTTTTCTTTTTTTTCCTTTTTCTCCTCCCAAAAATCTTCACACTCTCTCTCTTCAATTAAAACCCACCAAATCTTCTCTTTAAACTCAAATTTCCATCCATCTCTAATCCAATCATCTTTTATCTTTAAAAAATAAATATCCTTACCTGATTATATTATCCACATAATATAATTATTTTAACTTCAAAATCAATTAATTATACAATTAAATATATAATTAATCGAATTTTCTCAAATCCAAACAATTAAATAATATCTAATAAGTTTCAATTTCTACCAATAAAATATTTCAACAATTAAATAACACCCGAAAATCAAATTTTAATTTAAGATAATTACAACTAAATTACATAAATTTGAGACGTTACAAACATGCATATTTAAAAAAAAAAAAAAAAAAAGCTTTAGAACATATTTTTTGTAGCTCAAATTTGAAGATGAATTCTCGAAAAAATTGATCACAAACACTTCGTGGACCAACGGTAGACCCTTCGTTCCCGACTGTTCTCTAACATCAGAATGGAATGGTGGAATCCAGTGAGAATTATGGAAGAATTATACATTGTGAGAGTTTAAGAAAAAAAAAGAAAAGAAAAAAAAGAAGAGAATTTTATGAAAGTTCGAAGAAGATTGATCCATTAATCTTATTCCATTTAATTTATAAGCAAACTCATGCAAAATCAACTTTCTTTTAGATGTTGACCCTTAAACTCAACAAAAATAAGTAGGATTAATGGTTTGAGTTGGAGGGAGACACCAAGGGTAGGCAAGGAGCTCCACCCACCAAATCACTTTAAATGGAAAGGAAAAAGAAAAAAAAAAATGCCCACTTTGTTTGGAAATGTCCGCTAAAGTCAAATCTTGACTTTGACTTCTAATGTCAAATTTATGAATTTTCTATTATATTAATTATTATTTTTAATTAATTAATATAAATTTTTAATTAAATAACTTTAATTAGTTTAAATGTTTAATTAAAAATTTTAATTATTTAATTATATTAATTTAATATCAAATATTAAATTTACTAACCCAACTATTTGAGTCTATATTCAAATATCCAATATTTAAATCATATTTAAATATCTCAAACTCTATCTCTTGTGCTAAATCGTAAAATATATTAAATATATTTAACGCTTTACTCTCAAAATAATTCAACACTTTCAATTCTTTCATCATACTATTTTAAGAATTGTTCTAATTTGAGTTATCAGGGACCTAATGAACGTATAGATCATGAGCTCCAACGATCTGAGATTAACCAACTTAACTCTTTACATACTTAACCAACATTCATGAACTAGTGAGACACTCCACTAAGGCCCTATAGATGCACTCTCCTTAGAGTAGATATATTGTTATTCATTACATATAATCATAATCAGTGAGTTGATCCTTCACAAATTGTTCCTAATTAATGATGGGTCAAAATTATCGTTTTACCCTGTAATTACTTCTTGTTCCTTAAGTCCAATTGAACCTCTAATGAACAAATTGATTTGTGGCCTAGCCAAGCTAATCAGAGGGTGGATCTGACTTATTATTTTTTGCTATGTGATATGTGCAAAATGTAAACTTTAGTTTCATGATTATACAATAAAATCCTAACATTGTATATAACAGTAATTGCCAAAATCTTTGAACTAGATAATTTTACAAATTGAATTTAGTTAAAGAATAACATATCTTAATCCATTAATAAATCTTCTTGAGAAATTGTGTTCACTTACCTTCCTTTAGAACTTGATTTAGCTTTCTTGATGGGAAGAATAAACTACTTAATAAGGCAGTGAGAGGATTAATCCATAAGGTTCTATTTATAGACGCCACCTCATCATGGTGTTTAATTAGGACATTATTTTTTTAACCTAATGGACCTAATAAAATAATAGACCCGAAAGAGATAAATAGCATATAATGCAATTGGGCCACATTAATAATATTATTATATTTAAAATAAATCTAACATTCTCCCACTTGACCCATTGACATTATTTACCATATATGTTCATAGACATAATGCACAAAATTAAACTTCATAACATATCATGTCAAGTTAAAAAAACTACTAAAGAATCATGGCGGTCATACATCATTTGATTAACATACTCCCTTCCATGTATCACTAAAATAGTTCTTCTATTAAACATGATCTATAATAAAGATAATCAATAATGGTCCAACAATAACTGTCTTTATCAAAGACGATGACCTGTTTGGTTTACATATATACTTCATTTATGTATATACTAATCATAAAAACAGAACCAAAAGACAAAATCAGAAACAATAAATAAATGAGCTCAAAGTGTCAAATAACATAATCTTGATTTCAATAATGATATCTACTAATACCCACACATTTAACATGATCGTTGAATGTCTATGGTAGCAATCCTTTAGTTAGTAGATATGCAATCATAAGTTTAATGCTAATGTGTTTGATTGACACTCTTTGTTTCTGAACTTCTTCTTTAACAACAAAGTATTTTAATTCCATACGTTTAACATCTTTAGAATACTTATCGTTTTTCTTTCAGAAGAAAACTACTGCAAAATTATCACAATAAATTCTCAGTGGCTCGGTAATACTGTCAATAATTCCAAGTCCTGAGATAAAGTTCTGCAACAATAAAACATGAATTGTAACCTCAAAGCATGCTACAAATTCAACCTTCATAGTGGATGCAGCAACAATACACTGCTTCGTACTTTTTCATGAAATTGCTCATTTGGCTAATAGGAACATATAGCCAAAAGTGAATTTTCGTATCCACACATCCGGCAAAATCTGAATCTAAATATCCAATCACCTCAAGATGATCAAATATCTTGTAAGTAAACATATAGAACAAGGATTATAACTAAACTTACTCCCACTGATTCTTAGGTATGTACATCGATCAATGATGTTTAAAACCAAAAGATATGATGGTATCATTGCGCTTGAGATACCATTGTCTGGAAGCTTGTTTAAATCCATATATTAGCCTCTTTAATTTACACACCATATGTTCCTTTCCTTCAACCATAAAACCTTCTGGTTGATCCATGAACATTTCTTCATCTAAATTTCCATTTAGAAAGGTAGTTTTCACATCAATTTGATGAAGTTCTAAATCATAATGAGCTACTAAAACTATAATAATTCTTAATGAGTCTCTTTCCGAGACAGGAGAAAAGGTTTCTTTGTAGTCAATGTCATTTTTCTGAGTATAACCTTTAACAACATGTCTAGCCTTTTGAGTCAAGTTTGGTCTTAAAGACTCATTTACACCCAACTATTTTATTTTCCTTTAGGCAATTCTACAAGGTCTTAGACTTCATTATTATTCATTGATTTTCTCCTTTTTCATGGCATCTAACCATTTGACAGAATTATCTTCTTTAATGACTTATGAAAACAAAATTGGATCATTATTAATACTTAAGTCAAATTCTGACTCATGCAAACAAACCACGTAATCATCAGAAATAGTTGATCTTCTTTGTCATACAGATCTTAACTTTATTTCATGTGATCCCTCAATTACAGGTTCATTTGTTATAACATCAGTATGTGGTGTTTGACCATTAATTTGTTCTTCTTGTGGATTGTTAATAGAGTCAACAACTACAAGAACAACAAATTGAGAAGAAGTTACAACTTAAGAAGAAGTTATAGATGAAGGAATTTCCACCCTAACTTCTTGAATTTCCACTTTACGTGGTTCCAAACTCTCACTAATTATGTCATTTTCAATGAACCTTACATTTTCAGTTTCAACTATTCTCGTATTGTGGTTAGGACAATAAAATCTATATATGTTTTATTTTTCTGGATAACCAATGAAGAAACCACTGGTTGTTCTTGAATTCAGTTTCCTTTCATATGGATTATAAATTCTTACTTTCGTTTGACGACCCCAAACATGCAGGTGCCTTAAACTAGGTTTCCTTACTGTCCACAATTCAAAAGATGTCTTTAGAACTGACTTACTAGGAATCATGTTTAAGCAGTTCTTAATGCATACATCCACAAGGACACAGGTAAAGACACATTAATTAACATGCTTCTAACCACATTCATTAATGTACGATATTACGTCCTTTTGCAACACCATTTTGTTATGGTGTTCCTGGTATTGTGTATTGAGCACATATACCATGACATTCTAGAAATTTAGCAAATTGGCCAAAACAATGTGCTTTCTCATTTCCATAAATTTTATAAAAACCTTGACATTTTCAATATTGTAACTGCATACTTGATATTGTTTACTACAATCATACGCATAAACATTGGACTCGATCTATTTGATCTTTTCCAAGCTTTATACAAAGATCTATCCTCATCACTGCTAGCAGAAGTAAGTGCAATAGGTTTCTCACTTAAGAGTGCCAAATAATCATGATCCAAAACTCCAAGACGAAATCAGATTTGTTTACACCAATTAGAGAAATTGAGTCCATTAAACTTGATTATAGATATAGCATGTGAATGAGTAGAAACGAGAGCAGATGATGCAATTACAAAATAAGTATGCTTATACATTATTGCTTTGAGAAATAAAACATAAAGATACAATACAAATTCAGATAATATTAAATATTCATTAATTTATACATTGAAGTTCTTCTTTTGAAGGCACAACAATGTATAATATTTATACTTAACTGATGCTAAATTTAGTTTCGTATAATTGGTAATTTAAATGTCCAAATTAGATACATTAGTTATCTTTGGATATACTAATAATATCTAACCAAACACCTCAATTAACCACAATAAGATTCAAAATTATAAAAATATTAATTGCCTTTGTGCAAATTAAATGTTTTATAATAACAAAAATCAATACACTCATGATAAATCATTAATAGTTCATAATATCATCTCATTCATTAGCATCAAATGAACATGAGTAATTGAATCAACTTTAATTTTATGTCTAAAGATTTACCAACTTGGCAACTTTGGTGACTAACAAACTTTTGGCATCATGATAAAACAATTCTAATTAACCACAATAAGATACAAAATTATAAAACTACTAATTACCTTTTGGCAATTTAAATGTTTTATAATAATGAAAATCAATATACTCGTAATAATATCTTTATGTTTCATAATATAATATGATTCATCATCATCACATAAATATGAGTAATTGAGTTTAACCTTAATTTGATATCTATTGAACTTACTAATTTGGCCACTTTGGTGACTAACAAGTTATTTATAATATAGATATCATATTAAATTAATCACAAATAATTATTTCCTTAATTTGCAAAACACTATCAATCGAATATCTATAAGACTTACTAATTTGGTCACTTTTGGTGACTAAAAAATCATTTATACTATAGATATCAAATGATCACAAACAAATACATGCTTTAAATTATTTGCGATTTAAACATAACGTAAAAAAACAATAAAACATAACTTACTTTACCAAACTTTAGAAATTTAAACATGCATAATTTATTATATTTTAAATTTAAGCAACTCAATCATGAGAAAAATAAGTAACATTAATGGAGTAATTACAAACATAATTAAATATGGGATAACTTTAAATCAAAAAATAAAGATTGAATCTTGGAAAACCCTAATCTTGATAGTGTGTTTATTTTAGGTAAATTATCTCTTGATGATATTTTTATCTATTTTTTCTTTATTTTCTTTTTCTTTTTCATAATAAGAATAAAAGTTTTTTGATGATAAGAAAAATAAAAGATTTTTCTTTTTTATAATAAGAAAATAAAAGATTTTTCTTTTTTATAATAAGAAAATAAAAGATTTTTCTTTTTCATAATAAGAAAATAAAAGATTTTTCTTCTTTATCTAAAGCTTATTTATTTTCCTCAATTAAGTTTAATTTGATATCCATTTAACATATTAATTTGGTCACTTTGATGACTAACAAATTATTTCTAATATATAGATGTCGAATAACATAATTTCCAATTGATTTTAATCGAAAAATTTACAAAAATATTAATATTCTAAATAATTTCAACTCTCATTCAATCTAAACGACAATAAATTAAGTCACTAGGATAAATAGATACTTTAAAACATTTTATATGCATAACACATAAAATATAATTAATTCATAATCATCAATATAAACATAAATTAAATATATGCATACAAAATATAGTAACTTTCAAAAGATTATTAAAATCTAAACTTTAATTCTTAAATAGATTTTAATTCTTTTAATTCTCGATTACTATATTAATTTAACTTCTTATATTTTAAAACAAAAGAAAGAAACAAAAAGTTCATTTTAATAAACGTGATTGTGGCCGACGGTACAAGTACAAAGAATTGAAGATTATGGTCGATGGTGGTGGGTTAATTTTTTTTTCCATTCTTTTGGCAATTACAAATAAACTAAATTCAAATGGATGATTAAGGGTCCGTTTAGATTGCCTATGAAAAAAAATGTTTTTTTTTTTAAGAATACATTTTTGAAAAAAATATTTTTTGTAAAATGAGTTTAAAATCTAAATACTCACATGTTTGGTTTGACCTCTTTATAAATATTTATAAAATATTTGAATCTTTTGAAACTTTTTTTCATAAATATATTCTAAAATTAATTGTACGTTATCTTGAAATTATTAATTTTTTAGTTACTTGAAACTAAACATTAATTTCCTTTTTTGTATTAATTTCTTTTAAATTCAGTTTTAAAAGCACAAATATCTTGAAATGTAAATATATAATCATAAAAAAATGTTTGATTTCCATCAACAAAATAAAAATAAGATAAATAATTTTTTTCGAGACAATATAATATCAATTAGACAAAAAGATGTGCAATTTGATCACGTTCTTCATCCATTTTTATTTCACGAATCGAACGATCATGTTCTTCATTGACGTCCTCATGATTTCTTTCACAGATGTTAAATCGAAATAGATTTGACAGAGAGAGAAACATTTGCTAATCTCTATATTTAAATGTGTGTTCATATACATTGAAAAAAATATTCAAAGTATTTAAAAATAGAAGGAAAAAAGAATGACGGAGTAAAAAATAGATAGTAAAAAGGAATAGAAAAAATAAAGGAAGAAAAATAGATACTTGGAAGGGATTTCTCATTAAACATAAAATAAAAATTTATTCTAAAATTTGGTTGCATGTGTTTTCTCTAAAATGATTTATTTCATAATCTCATTTTTCCAAAAATTATTTCAAATGAATGTCAAACACCTCAATTTATCTTAAAATGAATTATTTTAAAAATTAAACACTTCAAAAACCAATCCAAACACACCCTAAATCTTCTCGATCAAAGATACAAACTTTATCAACTTTATTAAAATTTCAATTACCAATAAAATCTTACAAGGAGGAGAACTTCTTTAAATTTAAGAAAACATGCAACAGAAACATTAAAAAAAATATTAATCATCCATGTAAAATCAAGTTCTCAATCAAGGCTCTGATACCACATGTAAACTTTGGTTTCATGATTATACAATAAAATCCTAACATTGTATATAACAGTAATTGTCAAGATCTTTGAACTAGATAATTTTACAAATTGAATTTAGTTAAAGAACTACATACCTTGATCCATGAATAATCTTCTTGAAAAATTGTGTTTCTCTCACTTGCCTTCCTTTAGAACTTAATTTAGGTTTCTCGATGGGAAGAATAAACTACTTAATAAGGGCAGCGAGAGGACCAATCCCTAAGGTTCTATTTATACACACTATCCATCATAGTGTTTAATTAGCGCATTATCTTTTTAACCTAATATGTCTAATAAAATAATAGACCCGAAAGAGATAAATAGCATATAATGCAATTGGGCCACATTAATAATAATATTTTATTTAAAATAAAATCTAATACAAAATTTAATCATAGATATGTCATGCGAGGTTCTAATTATGCAACTAAGATGACATCTAGATTAGGGTTATGCGATAAAAAGTGCATGTCCTACCTATGTATTGCTAAATTCATAATGGTTAACATCTAGTACAAGTTTTCCTCTTTCTCGTCCAAGTGCAAGTAGAAAAAGACGGTTTCCTGGTAAGTCCAAGGTCGAACACAAAGAATTATTGTCCTAAGTGAATCTATCTAGTGTCTTAAACCTATGCGACAACTTTACAGTATACAGTTGTGCGCAGTATGATTTTCTTAATTATTTACATTATGGTGATGAAATGTAACGAAGAATGAACTCAGTGTTTAGGCATGGATATGTAGGAAAATTTAATCAATCAAGTGTAAAACAAGGGAGTTTAATATTTTGAATTGATACAGAGAATCTCTTAACTTTATAATAAGGCAAGCAACCTCTCGATACTTTCGCCATACTTGCTCGTCTTTCAAGACTCAAATACTTAAAGTTAAGCTATGATTTGTATCTCATTTGTTTGTTTGAACTATTAGCAATTTGTCCTTATTAAGGTAAGCAACCTCTTAGTGTTTTCACCACACATATCGTACATTTTTATGATATATGCAAGGAACAAAATCGGCGACAAGATTGTATTTCTACAATCTCCTCGTCACATAGTTAGCAAAACATGGGTCATCACGCATCTAAGTGATGACAGTCAATACTTTATCTTTTCTTTTGAAGGAGATAAGGTATTGATAGTCATCTTTAGCTAAACAAAACTTATAATGCATTCAACCAAAGTCTCTAGCGTTAAGACACCCTACATTATGCAAACAATTAACTAAATGTGCATGGACTGGCTAGAGAAAGAAATATGGGAAAATGATAGAAGAAAATTAAAACATTAATATCATAAATAAAGCTTTAGGTCTTTCGACCATGGAGTCAATATTACAGATCAATGTTAACAACATACAAAATGGAACACAAGAAAATGAGGCAAGCCGCAAAGTATATGAGTTTTCATACCCCTTGGCTCTAATTTGTGCCTTTACACCGAGGAATTTAAGCATATTTTTAGAGGTACTTCATTTTAAGTTATTTTAAGTATGTACATTCTTTAACTATTAACTTCTAGCTAGTTCTTTCAACTAAAATCTTTGTGTATAAACTTAATTATTCATTTAATTTTTGTTCATAATTTTTTTTAGGTTGATAAAAGAACAATTGTACAAAGCCCAAGAATGTCATTACCAAAACACAACAAGCTTCAAGTATTTAGATTTGTATATCCTATTATCTTTTTGTAACTAATGGATGGTATATGTTAATCATTGTGTTGGGTTGAATGATATACTAGTGACTATCTTTTTGTGAGAGTACTTAACCATAGAAATAGCATTTTGTGTCGGGCAATATAAAACTTTTATGTTGTATTTTATGTAGGGCAATATATAAGGATCATCTTTTGTTATTTGACTTTTTATGTATGAGACATGAACAATAACATTTTAAATATATTTTCTTCACATAAGTGGGATGTATTTTATATGTGGATGTTGGGAATTGAATATTGATATTTAAAAAAGTTTATTATAGATAAAATAATTGAAAATACTACATTATTAAAGCTTTTATCTAAAGGTATGACTAAATAACGTTTAAACTTGTTAAAAAATGCTATTATAAACAATCAATAACTTTTTTATAGTTATTTAAAAAAGCTTTTTCATAGCTCTAACAAAAGGCTATCATAAATAATATACGTACAAGAAACATATTACAAAGTTGTTTTTATAGTCTTCCCAAAACGCTATCAAAATGCACACTTTTCATAGCTTTCATAAGACACTATAAATATGTTTTCATAGCTTTGGGAAAACGTTATTATAAATGATGTAAATAGAATATCGCTATTACAAAGTTGTTTTTATAACCTTCCCAAAACGCTATCAAAATACATACTTTTTATAGCTTTGATAAAACGCTATTAAAATTTTCAGACTTTTAATAAAGTGGGTTATGACGACTTTTCGTTAAACGCTATAAAATGTCTACGATAGCATTTTTAGCGAGCTATTGTAGACCTTTTTTTCTGTAGTGAACTCTCTTTTTCAGACTCTCACCTAACACAGAGAAAAGAATGGAAGAAAAGCTCTTGCTCTCATTAATATGTTTTGTCAAAACTCGAACGCAGCCAATGAAGAAGAAGCCTCTATTTATAGCCGAATTGTGATGTGATAGGAGAGCATGAGCTTTAATTAATTTTGATAAAGTTGAATCAGCATCACAGGAGTCCTTTTTTAGCTTTATAGGTCTTCGCACCAACTACTTTTTTGTTTGCTAATGCTTCATCTCGCCAAGCTTTGCTACAATAATCCTTGGGTTGGTCGCACACATCGTCCTCGCCTGACATTTTTATCTCGTCAAGTTTCTCTTCTTTTGCCAATAATTCTGCAATAAAACTAAAACACAATAAATATGCATAAAGCTCTTTTGTAATTCGCAATGCACAACTTGACCAATTTCTTTACTTTCCTATATGTTTTCTTCCAATTTTATGCATTAAGGCTTCATTATTCTACCTAAAAGTCTATACTAACTTGTATTTCTACAAGTTATCAAGGCCCCTTGTTTAAGACCTGGAATTAGCACTTAAGGTAACAATCTCTATAATATCTCTAATAACGAGTAGGAGTTAATTACATATTACACCCTATATCCGTAGCTATCTACTTGGTCTTACACCTGAAATGGGCGCCTATTGAGCCAGCAAACTCGAGATGCTCTTACATATGCAAGTCTAAGGATAAGCCCAAATTTGAAATGGTCAAATTTTAAACAATAAATGGTGTTAAAAGTAAAAGTGATTATTTTGTGGTCTGGTCTTATATATACAAACTCATTACATAGGACGCCCTCACTCGTATGTCTCTACATGAATAATTTGGGATCACATCGTTTTGTATCAAATACAGTTGAATCCATAGTGTCCATAAAATAAGGCGCATCCAATATTATTTTTATACTATGGACTGTTTAGGCTATTTTACTCGAACTTGGTCCACTTTTATGTTAGTACATAAAGTTCTAAGTGTCTATACAATAGTCGTAGGGACCTCAGTTTATTGGATTCAAGGTTATAATGACAAAATTACTTATTCAATAACTTTGTTAAATAATACCTCAATAACTACCTTATTGCAAAATATAAAATGTTCAACATTTACTAACCATATGAGTTTTAGGACATAAAAGCCAACAAATTTTTCAAAAATAGATTCGCATCCATTGTAATTTATGAAAAGGTTGCATTGGGAGGAGTTGGTCAATTGTTGACATTAAGTTGAGCTTTGATCGAGATTAGACTGAGCTTGGATTAGTCTTTTAGTCTTAGGCCCAAGTATGAGATTGAAGTGGGATAATCGAACTTTTAACCTTGAAACCAATGCAATACAACTACAAACTTTATTCCGATTGAGCTACGTTTGTGTTTATAACATTTTACTTTAAAAAATTCAGAGTAAGTACATACAATCCTTAACAAACAAAATGTGTAGTTTCAATTAACCCTCTTTAAGGGAAATTGACAAAAGTAACACAATTTTAGTTTTACATTTCATAAGTAGCTCATTTTCGAAAAACTCGTAATTTTGTTTTTCTTAGTTGATCTCGATTGAGCTCGGCATTGAGATTCTTTACAAATTTTAAAAACTCTTTCCACATAATTTCTCGATCCCTCTCAACCGAGTTCGACACCGAGATTGTGTGTTTTTTAATTTAAAAATAAAGTAATTTATCGAATGTCCAAAATACTCTTGGAAGCCCAAACATGCTCTTTTCAGCCGAGACTAAGGAGTTTTCTCCCAAAATCAAAGAAATATCACCCTCGTTACTTATGTGTCGTCTTTTCAACTTCCTTTCTAATCCAAAAAAATTATCTTGTGCACATCCCACACCATTTGAATTCTTTTTGCTATATTATGGTGATTTTCTTTTATCTCTTCAAAATCTTGGTTTCACCTTGTCTTGATGATTATTCATCATATATTAATAACTTTATGGTGGTTAAGTTGAATTTATGGCAAAATTTAAGAATATAAGTTGAGGTGGCTGTTGGTTGATTTGTTTGATAGATACTCCATTAAATAGCTAACACAAGTATAATGTATATTAATTTAAATCCTTAATTCTTTAAGGTTGTTCTTGCTGATGCTCCCAAGGAACAAAAGCTTGTAAGCAAAATTATTCTAAAATCCAAAGTATGCAAAACTCAACAAACAAAGCACAATCAGTATTTGATATTAAAACTCGAGGCAATCTCGGGCAATTTCAACCGAGAACAACATAATTTATCAATTGAACTCAGGCAACATTGGTCCAAGATGCTTAAAAAACTCATTCAACATAATTTCTCGATCCATCTTGATCGGGCACAACACCGAGATTGTGTGTTGTGCCAATGACCTAAATACCTTTGAAACCCAAACGGTAGATATTCTCACAAAATCCTAAACCTTTAACACTTTAATTTGCTCATTTCAACCAAGAACTAAACGCCAAAAGAGATTGCTCCCAAAATCGAATGAATTTCTCTTATTTTTGCTCCGCCAAATTTGAAGAAGTAATCATTGAAGGCCAAATCTTCGAGTGAAATCATCCCCGAGATTATCCCATAAAATGCATATCAAACACAACCATCTCGGGACTCCTTAAACGAATCTCAGGAAAATTTCATAGATCAAGATCGAGATTCCTTATCTACACGAGCCCAGATAAATGAAATCGACGAGATTCATTGAAGGAGACCACATACATTGACTTAAAATAATGTTCTACATCTAACCTACATTAGACCACCAACTATAAAGTTTCTCATTCGCCTCAGATTTCAAACTAATTAAAGCTAAGCCCTAAACTATGAAATCGTTAAAAGTACTTCACCTTGAATTATTTAAGTTTGGTGATGAGTTATTCAAGTTTCGCGGAGGAAAGATTAGTGAAAGTCGTTCGAATTTGGGAGCGAACGAGCCAAAATGAGCACACTGTTTGGCGTTTAATGTTTTGTGAGAATATGTAACGTTCAGAGTTCCAATGGTACATTTTGATTATTTGATAAATCCCTTTAATTTGCTTTCAAATTTAAAAAAGAAATGAACAATCTCGGTGCCTAACTTGACCAAGAGGGATCAAGAAATTACGTTGAAAGAGTTTTTTAAAATTTGTGAAGAATCTCAGTATCGAGCTCTCGACCAAATTTGACCGAGAAAAAACAAAATTACGAGTTTTTTGAAAGTGTACTACTTTTGAAATGTAATTAAAACAAAAAATGTATTATTTCTCAAAAATTCTCCTTCAGATATATAGAGAGAGAGGTGAGAGAGCATGCGAGGATTGATAGATTTGTGCAACACATTCGTTCGTATATGTATGATGAACCCTTAGAATCAACCATAAACCTATATGACAAGACAAGTGAATTCACGTACCAAACATAAACTCACCTTCTCAAGTTCATTATATTCTTATCTAAACCAACTATTCTGTGTGTGCCAAATACATGGTAAAGAGTTTACACGACCACATCTTCGACGCTGTCGAGGTTCGCCTTTATCCAATCTCTTCTCTAGTTTGTTTATGCATTTTAAGGAAATTGTTTAGGTTTTTGTGAGGATCTTGTAGCAAGAGACGGTCTCATTTGGACAATTTGGTCTTCACTAACTCCCATCGTCTTAGCTAAATGCCCTGCCTCAAAGAATCTCCTTACAGCCTCTCTCATATACAGCCTACCTTCTTTCACATTCATATCCTTTCCAATGGCTTCAGGGTAACTAGTGAAGATATCGTCTCCATTCATAACTGCAGCCAACTGCATTAGCTCCTGCTGAAACTCGGTAAGCTTTGCATTTTCATTTGCCTGGGTCTCCCTAATCTTCTCCGGCGTTGGGAGTTGTTCTGTATATTGAAATTAAGTAAACAGAAATGTAAGTTCAAGCAGTTGATATATACAGTTTTTTCGGGTTTGATTTGGGTAATTAATATGGTCAATGATGTGTTCTGAACTCACCGGGACAGTCGGTTCTCGGTTCTGTGCGAGTTTGCACGATGAATTCGAAGGATCCGGCCCACTCGTCCCTCTTGGTGAGGAAGGGAGATGAGAGGTTGAAGAGCTTCTTGACAGTGGCAGGAATGGAGGAGTGTTCAAACTCTGAGGTTTGAAAAGGTGATCCTTCAGGGCTATGAACAACTGCATCACCATCACCAACATGTTGTTAACTTCTCAACTGAAACTACCAAATCTTTAAGCTTTTTCCATAGTAATTTCATATACTGAAATATCTATTATCACTAAACTTAAGATCATGCGATATTTTCTCCCTTTTACACACGCATCAAATTTCAAATAGATTTGAGCTCTTGTTATGAAGTGGGGAGTAAAAAAAATAATGATAACAATAAGGTTAAATATTAATAATTTAAGTTCTGTTTCAGAATCTTTTTTTTTATTTTCTCAATTTCCGAAAATACCTCTATTTCCTTGTCATTTTTATCAATATTAACTAAAACAATTGAATTATTAACCCAATTCCAAAAAAAACCGCAAGTTCTTATATAATTTTCAAATTTTGAATTGGTTTTGAAATCATAGATAAAAAGTAAATATTAAAGTAAGAGATTTAATAGTTAAAAAAAAAATTATAAGTTCAATTTTCAAAAACTAAAATCCTAAAAAAGAAATTATTATGAAATGGAATTCAACTTTAATTTTAACACTGTTTTTATTGATTTTTATTTGTCAGCAAGGGTAGGTAACTTAACTAAACTTCACAAGTCTATCTTTAAGCCATATTTATGAGTAGTAATGTACTTCCAATTTTCTAACATAAAAAAGTTAATAATCTTTCTAAAAAATAAATTGCCACATGCACCTTAATTTTAATCGGATGCAGACCAGCGCTTAAGTTTTTTCCATTAGCTCCTTTCAGTTTTATTTGATAAGAACATTGTACCACCCCACTTATCTATATTATACAATCTAATGTGATATTATCGTTGTTTTGTTTTTTATTTCATATGAGGTTATCACTTTCATATATGTATATCCATTTCTTTTCTAACCAATGTGAGGTCTTTTTCACACTTCTAACAATTAAAAGTTTTCAAATCTAAAAAACTGAATCTAACAGTAAATTTCATATTTTTTATAATTTTAAACTAAGTTGAAACGTAACAAATCAAGTCTAAACCACAAATACCAACTTGAACACTTTTAAAATCAAGAGAACAAAATTAAGACTAACTTGAAAGAATAATGGTGATCAAGTTATTCATTTAAATAAAGTTGTTTTTTTTTTTTTTTTTTCTTTAACACTTGAAAACAGGTCAAACCAAACCTTCATAAATTCAATCCAAAGCATATAGTTAGGAAGTAAGATTTAGATAACTGTTTTGGGCAAGAAAGGGAACAAAAAGAGAAGTCAGAAAAACAATTTTCTCTTTTTAAAAATTAAAAATAAAATAATTAAAAAATAAAATCTGCATCCTTTTTATTGCAAGTTGGTATTGGTTACAGAAAAAAACAGTGGGAAAACTAGAAACTGTGATTTTATTTTCGAAAGTCAACATCTCAACCTTCTTTTTTCTTATGTACCCATGGCACCCTCCCATATTCTAACATAAAGCCAAATCTTAGTTGCGCTGCATTTTTCCTTCCTACTTTAGATAAAACCAAAATCATTAAGATGAGTATACATTAAATTGTGGGCTCACAACATTTGTTTTTTATTAATGTATTTGCTACCTACAAGTTTTTATTACCTTTTGGGATAAGTATACATTAAATTGTGGGTTCACAACATTTGTTTGTGTATTTTCTTTTGTTTAATATATAATTCCCTTGAGTTTTTTTCTCAACTTTCTTTTTATTTTATACTTAAAATGTTCTGTAAATTTAAATTTTACTACAATTGTTTATGTATTTATTGGTTTAACATATAATTCCCTTTCTTTCCTTTTGTTATTATATATCTAGAATATTCAGTTTGACACATGCAAAATATATATATATATATATATATATATATATATAACTATTTTTAAATAAAAAAGAAACAAATATTTAGAATTATTTTTAAATTTTATTAATAGTACCCTGACTCAACTAAAAGAATTATAAAAAATGGGTTGTTTGTGATCATTGTTTAAATATTATTTATTACTATTTCTAAAAGAATTGACTATGTATATTTAAAAATAATAAAGTATTTTAAAAAAGAAGTAAAGTGTAGAAGTAAAAAGAATTAACATGCACAGATTTAATAGGATGAAGAAAAAAAAAACAGATGCAGCACCTTTTAAATATTTTTTAATCATTATAAATATATTAATAAGACATAGAACCAAATTTTCACTCCCAATATGTTCAACTAGAAAATCAATAATAACAAAATAATACATTAAACCAACTTTGCATATGTTGCTAATCTTTACATTAAAGAAAGTGCTTTAATCCATGCGAAAATTTAAATCCATTAGAAAACAAACGAACTTAGATAAGTTTTGTGTTCAAAATTCGAATTTTCGAGTTTTAATGTTTTATACCTAATTGATTTAAGTTAAATTAGCTACTAAAAGGAAAAATAGCAAACGAAGATGATTTTCTGTCTCTAATATTCCAAAAGAAATAAAACCTATGAGAGCTATGATAATTAAATAAATAAATAAATAAGAAATTTAACCAAAAACATAATTTAAATTCCAAAAATATTATAAAACAGAAATTATAAATTATAAGCAAAAAAGGACAAAAAGAAGAAATAAAGAGGCGGAAGAAGATAAAAGAATACATACCAGTGCCCTTCTCTATCCACGGTGAGATCATGATGGTCGGCACTCGAACTCCGAGCCGATCAAAACCGAACAAAAACGGCTCCGGTCCGACGATTCCGTCGGGACTAGGTACACCGGTGACCGGCGTTGGAACGTGATCGTAAAATCCCCCGTGCTCATCATAAGTGATGATGAACAGAGTTTCATTCCACTGCGGCGACGATCTAAGCGTCTCGTAAACCTCCTTAATGAACATCTGTCCTTGATACACATCGTGCGACGGATGATCGTCGTTCGCCGGCTCCAGTGGCAAATCTACATATCGTTGCTCCACCACCACGTAGTTCGGCAATTTCCCTTGCGCTGCATCCTTCTTGAAGTTCAGACCGTACTCGTGAAATTTATTCACGTATTTCAGTTTCCGTAGATTCCGATAGAACAGAGTCGCTGGAATGTTCTGGTAATAGATTCCAAACGACATTCCAGCATCGTCGAGATTCTCGAAGATCGTTCGCTGAGGATAGCCTTTAGCAAGAAGTGCCGGAATGTTACTGGTAGCTCCGGCGGAGGTCGCTGAATGAACATAAAGCCGATTCGGTTGCGTGGAGGAAGGTACAGACGCAAACCACCTGTAAAATCAATTCGCACATTCCGATTCTAGAATTTCAAAATCCTTTAAATAGGGAACACAGAATTCCAGATCTGGAAGAAATTAGAAGAAAAAATCAATGAATCACCTGTCGAAAACGGCGAACTCGGAGACGAGAGTTTTGTAGACGGCGACCTTATCTGGGAGGAATCCGTTCATGACATCGCGAGACATGGCGGAGGTATTATCCATGGAGAAAGCCTGTTGAGCGAAACCGTTCATAGGAGGAGGATTAGCGGAGGTGTTGTCGGAACCGAAAATCTGTTCACGAATGGCTTGAAAGGAGTGTCCAGGGTCGGGGTCGACATAGTGAGACTGGTCTTGGAAGAAGAAGCGCGTGGAGTTGGGATCGGTGGTGGAGAGGAGGTTGGATTCAGAGCCATTGACGCCATTGATTTGAGGATTGAGTTTTTTCATCCAGCCAAGCATGTGGTCGAAGGAGCGATTCTCCATGACAAGAACGACAATGGTGTTGATTGGAGAGGCATGGAGGAAGGGGGCGAAGAAGAAGAAGAAGAAGAAGAAGAAGGAAATTGATTTGGGAGCCATTGGAGGAGTTGATGAAATGAAGAAGATTGTGAGTTTGTGTGTATTTATAAAGTGAGGGGGCAGATGGTTGTGTGGGCCAATTTGTGTATGTCGTTTTGATTCTGTGTAAGTTTTGGCAGCTGGTGAAGCCATTTACATTCTCTCTCTTTCTCTCTATTCATTGTATTTCGGTAATCTTTCCATTAATCTTTCCATTTTTTTTAACAAAAATTATTTTAAACACTTCTAACTCTCAAAATATTTACCATTATACTAAAATTTTAGAATCTTATTAATTATAGACAATAAGAATCGTCGTCCATTGATTAAAGTCTATTTTTCGATCAAACTACTACGATTGGTTTAGTCAATTTAGTTCTTAAAATAAATAAAGTTTGTCAATTTAATATTTTCTTTGATAAATTATGGTCATCATTAGTAAACATAACTCAACTTCTATCATTATCTATCATGATACACATAAACAAATATTATATTTTATACATTGTATATATTGACAAATAGTATATTGTACTATATTTTATACATATCTTTGATTCATTTTTCTAGATTTAAAATAAATGAGTTATTTAAAAATAGTAAATTGTTGTTTAAAATAGGACAATTTATTAAAATATAGCAGTTTTTAAAACTTATTATAAAAATAATGTTGTTTTCAAACTTATTACGAAAATACTGCTCTTCTTTGTTTATTTTATTTTTTTTAATCATTTTCCAGTTGGACGAGTTTTGTCAATTTTAAAAAAAAAAAAAAGAAAAAACAGAAAGGGGAAGAAATGGGCGAGTCTTCCTCTCAATGTAAAATTTATTTAAAAATACTTTATTTAAAGATTTTTATTTTCTATCATTTAAAAAACCTTATTTAAATATTTTTAATTTAAAAAATTTATTTAAATATTTTTCTTTTCTATCATTCTTATTTACTTTTGAGAGAATGTAAAATTTATTTTTTAATATTATATATATATATATATATATATATATATATATATTTAAATAATTCTTTTGAAAACTTGATTTTAGCTATTTTAGAATCATTATAAATATTAATATGGTTGAGAGAAAAAATAAGGCCACAAAGTAAAGATAATTTCAAATTTGATCCTAGCCTACTAAATATTAGAAAATTCATATCTTAATTGTGGTAGAATAAAAATAAATCATACTAAAATCTCGTATAATGGTTCCATATGAGTTATCTGATAATTTTTTATTATTTCTTCTTTAATATTCAATTTTCTTACTAACTTAGACACTACTAATGTAATGTGAGGGTACCAAATCTAAATGATCATTTAGATTTGTAGTGAAAGAATAAGTCAAAGAGAATGATGCAATACCTGACAATGAAAAAAGAATAAAGAGATGGCACCAAAGATGAGAAGTGACGAAGAAGGAAAAAATTATGGAAGAGGAGATGAAGAAATCAAAAGAAGAAATGAGAATAAGAAGAAGGAGAAGTACTAATATGAAGAAGATGCACATGTATTCAACAATAAATTCAAAACCAACAAGAAAATGACATGCAAATATGTATCATTTATGTTGTTTACAAATGTTCATATGATAGATAGTGTCGATGGGGTTAATTATGATCAACCTCCATGTGAAAACTTAAATAGAATATAAGATCTAATTTGGCATAAACTTAAATGGAGAACCAGTGTGCGATAATATAGAAATGCTATATAACAATAAATATAGACTTTAAAACAGAGACTAATGATGAATTCGAAAATATGGGCTTCGATGGTCGTGAACGTGAAATTCTCTCAAATTCATTCAATGAGGTGGACATAAATGAGTAGATAGCGTTTAGGAACACAATCTAATTTAGTCCCAGTGGCAACTAACACGAAGTTGTATAAGGGAATGATTTGTGAAGACAAATAATGCTACAACATATGGTCAAGTGTTTTGCTATTAAAAGTTACGCATCATATGAAGTAACAGAGTCAATACTGACAAAGTCGGTCATTCAATGTAAGAAATCGAGAGAGGAAGAAAAATAAATTAGTTAAAATGTCAGAGAATGTGAGTTTTTTTTTTTTTTTTTTTTTTTTTTTGTTAGAGGAAGAAAAATAAATTAGTATTAAATTTTTAAAATAGAAATTAATTAAAATGTGAGAGAAGATTAAATTAGTTAAAATAATTCTTATTTAAAACAACGATTTTTTTTTAATATTAATCACATTAGGCTATGATCAAATTTGAAATTATCTTTACTTTGTGACCTTATTTTTTCTCTCAGCCATATTAATATTAATAATGATTCTAAAATAGTTAAAATCAAGTTTTAAAAGAATTATATATATATATATATAATATTAAAAAATAAATTTTACATTCTTTCAAAAGTAAATAATTAAGAAAATGATAGAAAAGAAAAATATTTAAATAAAGTTTTTAAATTAGAAATATTTAAATAAAGTTTTTCAAATGATAGAAAATCAAAATATTTAAATAAAGTATTTTCAAATGATAGAAAATCAAAATATTTAAATAAAGTATTTTTAAATGATTAAAAAAAATAAAATAAACAAAGAAGAGCAGCATTTTCAACAACGATATTTTCATAATAAGTTTTAGAAACTGCTATATTTTAATAAATTGTACCCCTAATATTTAAAAATAGTAAATTGTTGGCCTTAAAATAGCTTATCAAATATTAGGTGTATTTTAAACCCAACTGTTTAAATATAGATGACTTATTTTGAAAAATAATTTTCTCACTTATATAATCATGCTCTAACCTAGATAGCTTAATAGAAATGGCATACTTCCGTTTGGTAGGAGGGTCAAATCTTCATACTTCATATTCATATATTATACTAAAATTTTATTAAAAATTGGGGATTATATAAATATCAATGAAATATTAAAACTAAAGAAAGGAAATATTTTTTGGGCCTTAGATTCTAAGATGTCATGTTGCTAGTGTATAAGTTTTGAGTTTGATTTTAATTTAGTACTTAGGTTTCAAAACTTACAATTTTATCGTTGAAATTTAAATTCTATTTTAATTTGATCTTTAAATTTCAAGATTTATATCCTTAAGGCAAATTTTTATAAATATAACAAACAAGTAAAATATTTACGGTGCATGTAACAAAATGAAAAAGTTCATGAAGTTGGTCATTTTTTTAAATATTTCAGGTTTGTTCTTCCCTTTTATTGTCTTTCTTCTTCTCTTCCCGTGCGAATTTTTTCTCCATCGTCTTTCTTCTCTTCCTCTTTTTTTTTCAAACTGTTATTTGGTTCAAGATCACGTATCAAATATAAAATATCTATTCTTTATTTTTTTTTCCAAACTATTATTTGCTTGTTCAAGATTGTGAAGTAAATATAAAAGATCTTAAAAAAATGTCGTATGTAAAGAATTTTGAAAGAAATCATTTAGATTGGAGTAGTTAAATGTAAACGATCGTGTAAAACAAATAAATCATTGTGTAGACAAATCTAAACGATCGTATACCAAAAGAATAAAAAAAAAATCATTTAGTCAAATCTAAATGATCATGTAAATAAAACTAAATGATCGTGTAAAAAAAAAATAAATGATCGTGTAGCAAAAAAATTAAAAAAAGCATTTAGCCAAATCTAAACGATCGTGTACCAAATTTTGAAAAAAAATCATTTAGATTTGGGTCGAAATCTAAACGATCGTGTAACCAAATTTAAACGTAACCAAATTAAACAATCATGTAACAAAATTAAACGATAGAATTGAAAAAATAAATTGTAGTTGTATCTAAACGACCAAATCTAAACGATCGTGTACCAAACAATAATCAAATCTAAACGATCGTGTATCAAATATATAACCCGCACGTTGTTGACGGTGCAGTTGACGAGGCATTTTTTGTATTTTCCACGGTGGACCTGTGGACTTTTTCCGTTTTCAAAATTGTTCTATACAATGTAAATACTTTGTCATTTTGTTATATTTTTTAAAAGACCCCTAAATGTTATTTACTATTTTTTGTTTAAGATTTAAAGGAGTCTATTTATAAGATATTTTTCACTATAAATAAAATGTTCGTCCTCTACCTTGGACGTAACTAAAATAACCCTAAATTTTTGTGTTAATTTGTTGTTATTTATTATTTGATTTTGGATTTGTTTCATGTCAATAGAAATTATAAGCATTTTTAAATATAACAAAATGTAGAAAAATTTTGAGTCTTCTCAATGATAGAAACTAATAATTTTATATAGTTGTCTACGAATGTCACTGATAGAAGTATATCGATGTCTATCAATGTCTATTATTGATATAATCTAAAATTTTGTTATGTTTTGTAATTAGTTTGTAAAGTTTGCTATTTTTGATAAATTTTCTAAAAGTTAGTGATTTGTTAGGGCAGGTTAAGTGTTGATTTATTGAATAGATAAAAAAACAAATATAGATGATGTTAGTATTTACTAATGTGAGCATAGAAGATATTTAGTTGACACCATATACCATCATCCAAAAAGTCAGTTGGTCCGACTCCAATAATGTCCACCTTCACATCTTTCTTTCTTTCTTTTCTTAACTAAAAACACATAAAATTATCCCATCCATACTTAAAAACAAAGATATTAAAGAAGAAGAACAAAAGGAGAAAACCAACCATTTAACTTTCTTAACAGATAAAAAAGGAGTGATGATATTATATACATATATATAAATTCTAATATCTCTAGAATAATCAAATACGTTTCCACAAAAGCTACTTTAAAATAAGAAATATATATATATATACATATTGTAAAATAAAAAGAAAGAAAATAAAGAAAGAAAAGTATATGTTTGTCTATATGATAATGAAATACTAAAACTTTGACTCTCTTTTTTTTCTTTAATTTAACCAATTATGAAGTGTTTGGGTTATAATCCCTAGTGTTGAATAACAAATATATGCATAGAAAAAAAATTATTTTAGATTCAAACTCAATCATATAACATGGCATTCGTTTAATAATAATCATTGTCACAAAACAACAAAAATATGCATATGAGATGAAGAATGAATAAAGAAAAAACTTTTTTACATTCTCAATGTTTTAGTTTCTTAATTATATTGAATTGTCTATATTATTAGAAAAGATCAAACAGATAATAATTGGGTTCACATTACGATTAGGAAATGATTGAGTTGATTTCTATATATCTTCCAAAGTATATAGATTGATAATGAAATGAAAGAATATTTTGTTAAGTTAGAATATATATATATGTAACTATGTATGTATAGTTAGAATGTCTCTGACTATGCTAAATGTTTAGAATATATTGTTAAGTGTTTAGTTTTAAAAATAAATCATTTTAAAATTAAAAATTGAATATTTGACAATCGGTTAAAGAAACTTTTATATATTTTAAATTGTTTTTATTAAAAAATTATTTAGATAAAAATGAATATTTTTTAAAAGAAGCACTTTTTTCTTCTCTAATCAAATCAAATGGGTTTCATATATTTTAAAATAGAATTTCTTCAAAACTTAGTAAATGGATATATTAATATTCATAGGGATATATTTTAATTGAATTTAGTCATTTTATTGTAAAGTGTAAGAGCTGTTTCTTTTTTATTTGTTGTTTTGTTTTTCTTTTTATACTAAAAAGTTGTTAATAAATAATGTAATTTTTATGGTTTAGGGTTCGACAATTTTGTTTCTTACTAAGCCATGAGATAAGATTATTCCCAAGAAAGAAACAACCTCTAGAGGTGCTTTTTCTATTATCAGAAGAGCATGCCCAATTGATCGCAATATCCAACCAAGATAGAAGTCGTATCATAAGAATATAGAATTCCAAAATCACTTGTTCCATGAACATACTTGAGGATCCTTTTAACAGCTTCTAAATGTGACATTCGAGGATCAGCCTGATAACGAGCACATATCCCAACAACATAAGCGATGTTAGGTCGACTGGCGGTTAGATACAACAGACTTTCGATTATGCTTCTGTAAAGTTTGTGATCTGCTCTTGCACCATTAGTATCTTTGATAATTTTAACTTGTGTCACAATGGGAGTCCTTTTATGTCGAGACTGTTCTAACCCGAATTTTTTAACTATGTTCTTAGCATACTTTTCTTGAGATATGAATATACCCTCACTTTTCTGCTTGATTTGAAGACACAGAAAGCACGATAGTTCTCCTACCATGCTCATCTCAAATTTTGACTTCATGATATTAATGAAGTTATCAATAAGATCTTGAGAAAAACCCCCAAATATGACATCGTCAACATAGATTTGTGCAACAATGAGTTCATCATTTGTTCTGTGAATAAATAATGTTTTGTCAACTCCGCCTCTGGAATATCCTTTACAGCTTAAATAAATCGTCAACCATTCGTACCAGGCTCTAGGAGCTTACTTAAGCTCATATAAAGCTTTATTAAGCTTATACACATGCTGAGGATATTCAGAATCGATAAATCCCTTAGGTTGTGCAACATAAACTTCTTCATTTAAATAACCATTCAGGAAAGCACTCTTTACATCCATTTGATATAATTTAAATCTTTGAATACAAGATATTCCGAGTAACAAGCGAACAGCTTCAAGTCTGGGAAGAGGTGCAAACATTTCATCAAAGTCAACCCCCTCGACTTGAGCATAACCCTGAGTAACTAAACGAGCTTTATTCCTTGTCATACACCCTGCTTCATCAGTCTTATTTTTTAAGATCCATTTGTTCCTATAATATTCGCTCCTTCTAGCTTGGGAACTAATGTCTAAACATTGTTACGCCTAAATTAAAGTAGTTCTTCTTGCATTTCATTTATCCAATATTCATATTTAAAAGCATCATCAACAGTCGAAGGTTCAATAACAGATGTATAACATAAATCAGCGATCATTTTCGAGTAATCTACTTTCTCTTTCTTTCTGGTGATAATTCCAGCTAAAGGTTCACCTATTATAGAGCTTGATGGATGATTCTTTCTCACATGTGCAGATGGAACAAGTTCAGAGTTATCAGCTACAACTTCCTTAGATATCGTGTTTGAGTGTATATCAGCACCATCTGCCTAAGCATCAACTTTAGGTACTTCCGTAAGAATCGTAGAAGAATCCACAAGCATATTTAGAGTCTCATCTCCTCATCATTAGTTCGTTTTGCAGTTGATTCAAAATCATTTACCACAACATTGATTGTTTCCATAACTGTTCCAGATTTATTATTAAAAACTGTACAAGCTCGACTATTCTGAGAATATCCAAGAAAGATTCCTTGTTCTGACTTCATATCCCACTTTCAATGATATTCTCTATCAGCTAGAATATAACATAACAAGTACTTCCAAATACATGAAAATACTTTACATTAGACTTTCTCCCCTTCCAAAGTTCATATAAAGTGATAGCCGTTCTAGATCGAGTAGTAATTATGTTGTGAATGTGACACACTGTGTTAATAGCTTTTGCCCAAAAATTTAAAGGTAAATTTTTGGTATATATCATGACTCGAGCCATTTCTTGTAGAGTTCTGTTTTTTCATTCAACTACTCTATTTTGCCGAGGAGTTATGGGAGCAGAAAATTCATGATGTATAGCTTTCGACTCACAGAAATTATTTAGATCTTCATTATCAAACTCCTTACCATGATCACTTCTGATCCTGATAATCTTTTTCCCTTTTTCATGTTGCAAATTCAAGCATAGACTAATACAAATTTTAATAGTATCTGATTTTCCTTTCAAGAAATGAACCCAAGTAAATCTTGAAAAATCATCCACCGCAACCAGAACATACTTCTTTCCACCTAGACTTTCAGTTTGCATAGAACCCATAAGATCCAGATGTAGTAGTTCAAGAACTCTATTTGTGGAACATTCCTTTAGGCTTTTATGAGAAGTTTTAGTTTGCTTTCCAATTTGACAGTCACCACAAAAGAATTTACTAGTGATGTCTATAGTTGGAATACCCTTAACAGCCTCGTTTTTAATAGCTTTATCTATGCTTCCTAAACTAATGTGCCTCAACTTTCTATGCCACAACCAAGTTTGGTCTTCTTTGGTTATCTGACACACATTTGAGTTATTAGAGATCCAGTGATAACAATAATCTACCTGTCGTCTACCACTCATAAGAACATGATTATCTTTGTCAATAACTACATAACTGGTTTTGATAAAATTTACACTGTAACCTTGATCGCATAGTTGGCTTACACTAATCAGATTCGCCTTTAATCCATCCACATATGTAACATCATTTAGACAAGGTAGATTATTTTTATCAATGTTTCCTTTAGCTATGATTCTTCCCCTCACAACATCACCAAAAGTAACATGACCCGAGGCACATTCCTTTAACTCATAGAAGAATGACCTATTACCGGTCATATGTATAAAACATCCACTATCAAAGTACCAAGCATCACTCATGGTTTGAACAATTGTAAAAGCAATATTGCAATTTTCAGATGATTTGACTCTCCAAACCATACGACTTCTTTTACTTCTATTCCATTTTGAAAAAGTAGAATTATGCTTATGGCTTCCATACTCTGTCTTCTGCTGATACCATGTGTCTTTTCATCATTTATAGCAAAAAGGTCTAATATGGCCTTTTTTACCACAGTAATAACAAATCCTTCTGGGAGATTTAGTAGGAGGACTACCAACTGTAGTTGTAAGAGTTGCTTCAGTTTCGGCTTTCACTAAAGCATGAACAAACTTTATTTTAGATGTAGATTTAAGACTACTTATTGAAGCATCAAAACCAAGACCATATTTACTTAAACTGTTCTGTCCTGACTTTATTATTGAATCTAAGTTTTCAGTTCCTGAGTTTAACATCTTCACAGATTTAATTTTCTGATCATAATCATTCTGAACCTCTTTCAATTTCCGTTTTAGAGATGATATGACTGACATTAATCGTTCATTTTCTTCCATCAGATCTTGAATTCTCTCTTTTTGTATTGCTCTGGCTTCAGTGTCTTCTTTCCTCAACATCTTGAGTTCCTCAAAAGTTAGATCTTCATCACCATCCTCATCAGAACATTCACTATCTTCTCCATTTCGGTAATGCATGATGTGAAGGCATTTATGCCACTGTCATCTTCAGTATAATCAGTGTCCTTATCTGACAAGGTAGCATGATAGTTTTCTTTTGTCTTCTTAAAAATGTGAGAAATTCAGTCTAATAATGACCAACTCCCCCACATTCTCTACATCTGAAAATCCTTCCTTCTCCCTACTTTTTCTTTCCATAATCACCGCCCTTTCTATTTGAGACTTCATTATACCTTCTTGTAGTGTTCTCACCATCTTTTCTTCGATATTGATTTAGATTTTGAGCATTCAATCCTCTAGTATTCATATTTTGGAATTTCCTTACCACTTTAGCGAACTGCTTCGTCAGTAGAGCTATTGACTCATCTATGTTTGCTTCGTTATCAGATTGATTCACTGTTGTCTCTTCTTCATATATGGATTTAAAGACAATCCCCTTACCTTTCTTGTTCTCTCTATCGAATATAGCAATTTTAAACGTAAGTAGAGATCTAAATAACTCATCAAGTTTTAAAGTAGTAATATCACGTGCTTCCTCTATGGAAGTGACCTTCATGTCAAATTTCCTAGGTAAAGACCGAAGCACCTTCCGCACAATCTTAGAATCATGAATTTTTTTACCAAGCAACAGTGATTCATTAGCAATCTCCAGAACTCTCTCATTGTACTCTGAAACTGATTCATCTTCATACATTTTTAATGCTTCAATTTTAGATGTTATCACTTGTAATCTGGATATCTTGACTTTAAAAGTTCTTTCATAAGCAACTTCTAATATTCTTCATGCTTATTTGGTTGTACTGCAGGAGTTTATAAGTTTGAACACATTTAGGTATACACCACTGAATATTGCATTTAGAGCTCTAGCATTCCCAACTGATGCTTGTTCTTCAGCATCAGTCCAATCAACTTCAGGTTTCGGAACTGAAAAAACATCATCCACAGTAATCATCGGAGGTTCATAACCAACCACGAGAGCTCTTCATGCTCTTTCATCTAATGTTTTAATAAAAAATATCATACGAGGCTTCCAATATGAGTAATTTTTTTCATCCAGTGTAGGAGGACGAGAAGCTGATGGTCCCTTTCTGATTATCTCCATGATCTAGCAACCTTGCTTTGATACCAATTGAAAAAACAATGTGAGATAATCAAATAAACCTTCAATTAATACTAAAGCTAATGACAGTTGTAATAGCTAGAGGGTCAGCATAATAGAAAAACACAAGAAACTTTGGTAACCCAGTTCGGCCAATGTTGCCTACGTCTGGAGAGCTGCGGACAGCCCTGATGAATAATTTTATTAAGATTCATTTTAGTCAACATACATCAAAACAGCAAATAAACTTTGTTCAACTGTATGACTAAATAACATGCTTCTTAGCTTCAGACTTCAGGCTCCCCCTAAATGCATGAGTGAATGTTTTCGACGATATCTTTATATAATTCTAAAGATTACTATGACCACACAGACCACTGTCTCGTCCTTTTCATTACTCATCAACAATATCAACTTAGATCAATATGCTGATCTTATAGACATAAGATCATACTACCTCATCATTCATGTAGCTTCTGCAATCAATTTTTTGTTAACCTTCAGCCGTGAACAATCTTTTTAATATTTTTCCGCGTGCGCACCTTGTTTTCATACACACATGTGAGTGAGAATAGTTAAAAGATGAATAAAGAAACCTTTAACTCATTGCTTTGATAAGAGTGAGATTGGAATTTTGGGATGCCCCTTTTAAGAAGAAAAAAAAAGGTAGTTTTAAGTCATTTTTGTTGTTTTGGAGGAAGTAGTTTTAGGTTAGCACCTACAAAATTGCATATATAAAATTGAAACTATTTATGAAATATAGTAAAACTTATCGAAATTCATTATCTAAACCTTTTTGTTCGTTTCAATTTTTTTATTTTTTTCTCTATTCATCACGATTACTCTTTTAAAAACGCTATATATATATATACATACATACATACATACATATATATATATATATATAAAAGTTAAAATACCTAAAGTATATACCTATGGTAGATGTAAAAGGTAGGAACTAGAGAAATTTTTTATACTAATTTTACCTTCTCATTTATAAAGTTCTCCAAAATTACTTTGGTGACATTTTTGTCAACTCAATTATTATTCTAATTTATTAAATTAAGTTATTTTTTTACGTGAGATTCATTTTTCTCTTCTTTCCTTGTATGCCCTCTCACTTTCTCTTTATTTATTTTTCTCTTTCAACCATAAATACTAATATTAACTCATCTTTTCATAATTAATGGCAATATTTATAATTCTTTGATTTACTGTAATTTTTTTAATATGTTAATTAATAATTAACCAACAACTCTCAATTTTGCAATCTTTCATCTTCTCACTCTCTATCCCACTTTTAATACGGGTCGGGTCAGGTTTTCTTCAACCTAACCCGAAATGCAGGATTAAATCTGAAACAGAGCCCGACCCGACCCGACCCATATTCGGGTCGGGTCGAATGGATCGGGTCGGGTCGTTCTTTTTCCCCCTCCTCCTCCTTCTTCTTCAGATACACAATTCAAAAACATTATTCTAAAGCTACGGAAAAATAATATATAGTAATAAAGAATTGCACTTTTTCAAGTTTAATCATAATGGTTTTTTTTCTAGAAGGTTTGACACAATTCTAAACCATCCCCTTGCATATATGTTTTTCTAATTAAGCACAATCATATTCTGAAATGATATGACAATTGAAACCAATCTCTTACACAGCAAAAAGCTAAACAATATTGTTCAGAATATAGAACGTGATATAGAAGCTATGATATAGAACATGAAAAGTTCCTCCCAAAACTAAACTAAACAAAACCAATTAATAACAACAACAACAATATTGGCTGTAAAATGGGAGTGGGATGACAGGAGCTTTGCTTTGGCAATAATAGTAAATAATGGTTTAGCACATTCAAAGCTCCCAACTAACCCCCAGATTCAATTTTGCCACCACAAACACTCCCACATCTCATCAATGTATTAATGTTATGTAAGACCCAAACAGTTGTGGAGCAGCGATCCAAAAATAGTGTTGAATTGGATACACCGTTGGATATGTGAGCAACCTCTTGAACTGGATTGCCATCCGAGAGAACATCCCACTGATGCAACATTAAAACTTACACAGTTAATGAATGAAATCATTGTCATCATAAATTGTTTGACTAGTTTGAAAATTTGAATCACAAATACCTGGGATCTGGTTCTGTCATTCTTAAAGAAGTGCTTCCATCACTGTGCTTTAAGACTCTAAAAAAACAAGATTCGATATTTAACAAGTTAACAATTTAAAAAAATGTAAATAAAGATTTGAGAGTAGGGATTTAAACCATAGAGTCATTATTCAAATTCTCAAATGCAGCTTCCATCTCCTTTCCTATGTTTATAAATTCTAGATCAAAATGACAAACAGTTAGCTTATATGGGATAATTAAAAATTTTAAATACGTACTTCAAAAAGAATATTACCTTCATCAATTTCTTCAGCCCCGTCAATTTCTTCAATCATGTCATTCAAAGGTTTAGACTGAATCCAATTATGAGCACAAATGAGTGCCTGTGCAGTTTGAAAAGTTAAAGAACTTCGAAAAGAATCTAACACCCGTCCTCCAGTGCTAAAGGCGGACTCAGAAGGCACAGTTGATATAGTAATACTGTAGATGTCCTTAGCTACTTGGCTAATGATCTTAAATCGAGAGGAATTCACCTTCCACCAAGTTAGCAAATCTAAATATTCATCGCTCATACAATCTATACGAGTCTCATCCAAATAACGAGCTACCTCTGTTTTAGCATCATCTAGACATGTTTTGTTACTTTGTTTAAATCTATCATGAACAGTAGCACGTGCCTTATAAGATCCACTAGATGAGATAGAAGGTATTTCACTTTGACTTTGAAAGCCAAATCCTTCGATAGGTGTACATGATTGTGTTTGTGAATATTTTTCTTTTGACATTCTCATATAATAATCATCACACAATCGACGAAATGCTTCTTCAACCTTATTCATCCATATTTTTGCACAATCTTCCTCCAAAAATTCATTAAAACAATAATTCACATAAGCTAGCTTGTACCTAGGGTCAAGAACTACAGAAACATACAATAATAAATTGGTCTTCTCACTTGTAGTTATACCCCAATACTTGTTGAATTTTGTTTGCATGCTTAATGTCATTTGACTCAATAATGCATTCTCATACGATGAGTATTCACGAATTATTTCTTGGATCAAACAAAGTTCATGAAAAAATATGTTTGAAGTCACAGACATAGATGCAGAAAACTTCATTGTTACCTCTGAAAAAGTCTTTAGGAACTTTACAAACACTTTTGCATTATCCCAATCTTCAGTAGTAGGAATATCATTCTTTGGTAAATAACTAGGGTCACGCTCCTCTAATCTTTCAAAAGTCTTTTGACACTTAATTGCTCTATCCAACATAGTCAAAGTAGAATTCCATCGTGTCGGAACATCCATTGTAGGACAATTTTTTGTTGACATCTTATCTTCTTTAGCAAAATCTTTAAATATTTGCAATCTAGCAGGAGATGACCTAACATACTTCACAACATTTCTGATTCGAATGATAGACACATGCAAATCTTTTAAGGCATCACTAACAATTAAATTAAGAATATGGGCACAACATCTAATGTGAATAAATTCACCATCCAACACCAACTCATTTCTGCCTTTAAACTTTTTAACCAAGTACGCAATGGTTGCATCATTTGAACTCGCATTATCAACCGTTATAGCAAAGAGCCTATCAATACCCCAACCTTCTAAGCACTTTTCAATGGCTCTACCTATGGTATCTCCTTTATGATTAGCTACTTGACAAAAGTTCAAAATTCTTTTGTGCAAGTTCCAATCATCATCAATGAAATGAGCCGTTATAACCAGATAATTAATATTTTGCACAGAAGTCCACGTATCCGTTGTTAAACAAACTCTTTGGCCACTTCGAGTTAATGCATTTTTTAACTTTTTTTCTCCTTCATATACATTTGAAAACAATCTTTTGCAACGGTTACTCTTGCTGGAATCACAAACTTTGGATTTAATGCCCGATAAAATTGGTGAAACCCTTCACTTTCTACAAACTTAAATGAAAATTCATCCAAGATAACCATCCTAGCAAGCATTTTTCTACAATTTTCTTGAGTGAATGATGCAACCATCAAACTACTTTCAGAATCTCCCTCTCCTTCAACATTATCTTCCAATGGATTTACATACATCTTACATTTCTCTAAATATCTTTTTAAATTAGTGGTACCATTTCTTTTGGAATCACAAGCATATGAAGTCCCACAATGTTTACAAGCAGCCCTAGGATATTTAGGATCACATCCTTCTACTTTTATAAAATGTTCCCATACCGATGATGGTGGTTTAACCGGTTTTCTTTTTCCTAACACTGGACTAGAACAACTCTGATTTGAAGTCTCGTCTACCGAGAATGAAGTCATCCTAATAATCATCAAACAAAACACATAGGAAAAAAACACTCAAATCAATAATTGATTCACACAGAAGCTCATGCATTTTAAACAATGAATAAGGTAAATTATTTACCATTTTAAACAATGAATAAGGTTTGGAGGTCAACACTTGCAGGTTTGAAGTTGGGAATAAAATTGTTGTTAATAACACAGTTTGGCAAGTACTTGGAAGACTTCATTTATTATTTTAGCTTCTTAAACTCTTTGAGTGTATTTTCAATTAACTATTTTAGCTCAATAAACTCTTTTGAGGTGTATTTTCAGTAGGTATAACCAAGCTAGCTATATCTTAATTCATAAGAGTGAAAACTGAAAAAGCCAGAAAGTGACCATGAAGAAGTGACTTTTGAAATCCAACAAAGTTTGATCTTTGAATGGACATTATTTTCAATTCTAAAATGGTTCACAATTTTATAGTATTTCATAATGAAGTATTTCACAATTAATCTAAAATGGTTCTGGAAATATTTTCAAAATTTACTCTAAACAGTTTTTTTCTCAATAATTGATTTTTTACATTGGCACTTATTCACATTAGCTTAATTAGATTTTTTTTAGTTAAGAAACTTGTTTTTGAATAACTCAATACTAAAATAAGGAAGACGATAGATTCCCTTCAATTTTATAGTATACTTATTATTCCTAAATATTCTTCTCTATCTCTACATGGTTAGAATTAGAAACACTCTTGAACAAGAATTAGTATCAGTTGAAAAAAATCAATTATTTGGTGTTTTCCTCAGTACTTAAAATTTTAAACTCAATTACTAACAAGCAACGACAGAAAATTGAAACCATGAAACCCCAAACGAAGCAGAAACGGCAGAGTTCGGGAGACTTTACAGCCACCTTAGAAATGAAGGTAATTTGGAAAATTTCTTCAGTCATTAATTTTGGGCTGCTTCTTAGTTCTTACGACCAGATATCTATCAACATACTGATACCAAATTGATAGAACCCAAATATGATCAACAGTAATGGAATTACAAGATAAACCAAGAGTACAAGGTACTTAACAATCCCAATCTTGATATTCTCGAGCCCCAATTCTTTCAAAAAATATTGTCAATATTCTTTCTTCCCTTCTCATTGTATTCATAACCAAACTTCCCCAACAAACTCCTTAACTAGTTGTTAGTATCCTTAATACTCTAACTCATTTCTAATACCATTCATATCAGATTCTTGATTTGCACATGAAATTTTTTTAACTCAATTACTAACAGGCAGCGACAGAAAATTGAAACCATGAAACCCCAAACAGCGAAGATCAAACCAAAAACAGAGAACAGAACAGAGACAGAAAGAAAAACTCGAGGGATTAAACCAAGAAAGAAAAACCCATCACAAAACAGAGACATTTACCGATTATATAGGCAATAACACCAAATAAACAGAAAAAAAAACCCAAAAATACCTGAGAATCTGAAGATCTTGAAGGTTACAAGAAAGCTTGAGGAAGCTGTAATCGGAGGATGAATACGATGGAGTGGCGAAGAGATGAAGATGAAGATTTGATGCCGACGCCGATGCAGACGAAGAGAAGATGTCGACGGAGTCTGCAGACGAAGAGGTGAAGAAGAGTCGACGAAGAGGAGAGGAAATGAAATCGCAGACGCAGGCAAAGAAAGATTTCAATCATAGAAAACCACCTTATTTTCTAGATATGTTCAATTTTTTACATGGATACAAAAGATTCTAAATAATCAATCAAAACAAGAGAAACAAAATGTTGATAGTTCATATTTTATTCATTTAATTCTTATTGGGGGCATAAAAGTAACTTTAAATTCATGTATAGTAAAATAAATGGAGATATTTCACGTGCAAACATATTACTATCTAGTTTTATTTTAAAAGCATTTAAGAGTTTTCATGTATTCATAGATTTCACAAGCATTGTTGATTACCTAAAGGTAAAAACTTTGGGTGCAGTCAAGTTACATTCATCTTCTATACATCCCAAGCTACACCCAATGAAATATTGTCATGTGACCATTTAACTTTTTCTATAAAATTAAATTATTTGTGCTAAAAAAGGAAGAGAAATATGTGTGGTGGTAAGGTGTACACTTGTACCTAATCATTACTCTTATTTAAAATAAATATTTCTTTACGGTGAGCCAATAACATTTTTACAAATTTTCAAAATAAATAGTTATCGATGCATCAATCAACTAGAGACTACCTTTAAAGTAACACACCTTCTTTTGTCTATTTCAATTGTTATTTCTTTTTCTTAGATTTCAATGATTTAATAGACCAATTATACTCGATGACTTTTAACTAACGAAATTGTGATTAGCTTTTCTATTGTTTTTAGTATATAAATAAAGAACAATAATTAGAATGTATTATAACAGGTCAAAGTAAGTAATTTTAAGTTTAATTTTGAAAATTTTATAATTTTGGATGTTATTTGGTTCGATAGTTGAATTATTTGATTTATGAAGATTGGAATTTATTAGATATTTGAAAAATATCTAATTGTTTTAATGTTTAGAATTTATAATTGAATTGGTTGTGTTAAGTGATTTGGTATTTGGAAGAAATTTGGTTAATTATATATATGATTATATAATTAATTGATTTTGAAATCGAAATAATGATATTATGTAAAAGATATAATTTTTGTATGGATAAATATTTTATTTGGTTAGTTAAAGGTGATTTGATAGGAGGGAGAGGAAGGATTGAATTAAAAAGGGTTGTGGGTTTTAAACGAAGAGAGAGTGTGTGAATATTTTTTGGGAAAAGATTAAAGGAAAAAAAAAGAAAATAATAACTAATTTTATATTTTTATTCATTTTCTTTAATTAGAGCCTTGGGATGTGTGGTGTCTTTTCATCATCTTCTTCCTCAACACAAAAAAAAAAAAAAAAAAAAAAAACTAACTTTCAAAACCCTATGACCACTTAAGTCCGCCGCCATCATCTCCGACCAATGACTGCCACGCTAGTCTATCGATCCGTGCAAGCCGCTCGTCCCAAGCGCGTCAACTGTCCGTCTCCGTCTCCATTGTAAGCTTCACCGCTCGTCCCGTCACTGCTCCGTCGCCCGATCACCACCGTAAGTCGTTCTGTCGTCATCATCAGCAAGCCGCTCGTCCCCTCCGTCGATCATCGTTGAAGGTAGCCATTGACTCGAGCCTTCAGTCGTCCACCTCCATCTCACCATTGCGGGTGTCGCCATGGTATTCGAAGAGTTATCGTCCATGCCGATTGTAGAAAGCCGCACGTTTGTCGTCGGTCAACCCCATCCCCACGTGAGTCAATCGCGCCTTCGTTGAGCCGGCCCGCATCGCACGCCTGCTAGACCCGAGCCACACCTTTGCCAAGCTGTCTCGCACCGCGTGCTTGCTAGAACCGAGCCACGGGGAGCCTCCTTGTGCGCGCCTGCCTCCAACCGCGAGTCGTGAGCCACCCTGTCCTTCAGCCGAGCCGCCTAGCTAGTTTCCCTTCCAGCCAAGCCATTTTGAGCCACCTAGCTTATTTTTTGCGTTTTTCACCTATTTTAGTAAGTTTGATTTGGGTTTTGGCATACCCATCAAAGATTAATTTTTGGACCCTAATTAAATTAATTTTGGATTATTTAGTTAGACTTTATCTGGAAGTTTGAGCTGTGAATTTTTTCCAACCAAGGATAAGTCGAGTTCGACCTCAATTTTGGGTAAGTTGAAGTAACCAGAATTTTGGATCCTAAATTAACTACAAATTGAGTTATTTACTTAGTATTTTACCCCTACTATTTAGGATTCATTCTTTGGAAGCTTGACCATGCTGTTAGGATTACATTTGGTTAAGCTAATCTCTAGCTAAGAGATTCTCCTACTAGACCTTCGCATTGAAGTGAGAGCTTGCATGAAATTCTTCTATTATACTTTGATGTAGTTGGTATGCATAATATGATCATGTGTATGGTGATTGGTAGTCAGGATTATTCCATTATTATGATGATTGATAGGTCCGATTAAGATATGTTTATGATGATAATATTCGTATACGAATGCTATGATTGATACTTATGTCATGTTTATGATGATGTGATGATATGTTCATGCTACAAATAGGGTGTACTGTTATCTTTACTTATTAGAGTCGTACCCACATAGGTGTCCCTCTGGATCACCACCTTTCTATGATTGTATAGTTCGACGGGATCTCCCTCTGGATCACCACCTTTCTATAACTGTATAGTTGGACGAGATCTCCCTCTAGATCACCACCTTTCTATGACTGTATAGTTCGACGGGATCACCAGTTCAGTATGACATAGACATGATTATGAGTTATTCGACGGGATCACTCACAGCCCAATTGTCTTAGTATTTCCCCTAGGTATACTAAAGACTAGTTTGTCCTAGGTGTTCCTCTGGGTTCACTGAAGACCAGAAATGTTCCTACAGGATCACAGATCGCACGTGTTCGGAAACGTGCGATTTTTTGGGTACTACCTTACAGGACTCTAATAGGAAGTTAACAAGCACCTAACGGAACTAGTAGTGGGTTCCTTACTTAGTATATATTTATACTCACTCTTTCTTGTTTAATTTTATAGGCAGAGGTAGAGGTAAGGGCAGGGGGAAGCTGGCGAATGACAAGAAGTGACCGTAGCGAGCCATAGAGAACACTTTTGCTTCCGCCTTATGTTATTTGTTCAGATTTCAGTATTTATGTATTTGTTTTATTAATTTTCTCCTTTTAAAACTAGGTACGACCTGAGTTAGGATTTTATTTTATTTATCTTTAATTTATATCTATATACATTTGTTTTCAAATTTTAATGAGTAATTTGAGGCTTTGTTTTATTTCTACTTTAATTTGAGAAATTTTATTTTCCTTTTTATTAGTAGCAACCTCTGCTTAATATAAGGAGTTGGATCGTTACAGGTATTTAGCTATCATATATTTTCATTTCTCTACCATACAAAAATAAAATAAAAAATGACTTTTTTTATAAAAAAAAAAAAAAAAAGAACCATGTGTTAGAATTTTATTGGGTGCAGCATGGGCCGCACAGATCATGAGTTCAACCCTACTACACTCAAATGTTTTCATAAATAACTCACTAAAAATTTTCAACTAACAAAAATACTCACCATTGGAAAGTATGCTACCTCCTATTATAATTTGTAACTAATGTGTAAGCAAATATTACTCGCCATAGACATGCAAACTCCTATAGTTTTATTTTTTGTTTCAATCTGAAATGTCTCATACGAGTATAAATAGTTGTTCTCCCTTATAAATCCCTATCCCTGTATTTAACCAATTACATTCTTTCCTTAGAATTTTAGTAGACAATATTTAATACACATTCATATTTGAAATAGAAATTATCTTTTCTTCTTTTTATTTGACTAAATTATAAGTTTATTTGGATCGTTAAACTTTTAATCTTGTGCCTAATATAGTTCATGAATATTGAAAAGTATTTAAAAATTTTAATTTCGTGTCTAATAAATTCCTAAATTACCAATTTTGTGTTTTATATGTTTTTTCTTCAATAGTAAGTATAATAATTTAAAACCAATTATACCTTTAAAAGAATTAAGTTTAAGAGGTCTTTTCAAAAAGTATAAAAAAGTAGCAAAATATTTACGGTGTATAGAACAATTCCGAAAACGGAAAAACCCCACAGACCAACAATGGAAAATACCAAAAATGCCTCATTCACCACGTTGTCAACAACGCGCGTAATATATTTGGTACCCGATTATTTAGATTTGGCTATTATTTGGTACACGGTCAACGATTTATTTTTTCAATTATATCGTTTAATTTGGTTATCCGATCATTTAGATTTTGTTACAGGATCGTTTAGATTTTGTCTTTTAAATTTGACTACATGATAGTTTCGATTTGACTACCCCAAATCTAAACAATTTTTTTCCCAAATTTGGTACATTATCGTTTAGATTTTCACTACAAGAAATCGAGGTTTTTCTGACGCACAAAAAGGCATCGAAAGAAATAACGTCGGGACAAACGCCTTCCCTCAATGCCACTTTTCACGCATCGAGCAAAGGAAAAAATATTATATTATTATTACCTTTTTCTCGACATCGTGATAGAGTAATCAAAAAACAAGACCATATTTCTGACGTCTGGTGTAGGACGTCGAGAATAATTACCTTATCCCGACGCCTCATGCATGCGTCAGAAACTCTCAGTCAAAGATTTTCAAACATTAATTATGTCAGATAGAGATTCCTGACGCCTCCTGCATGGCGTTGGGTTTAAAGGGAGCTCCTGAAGACATTAGTGATTTTTCGAGAATGGTGTCAAGAGTAAAGGGAGCTCCCGACGTTTTAGTGCTGCGTCGGGAGTTCTCATATAAAAAAGATATTTCAATTTTGTGAAACACAAAACCGAAAAGAAAGAGAAAGAGGAATAGGAGAGTTCGGCGGGCAAAACGAAGATAGGAGAAAATATCAGCTATCACGGCCATTACTCATACCGTTGCAAGCGTATCGTAAGTCTCTCCCACCGTCTACCACCGCACATCCCTATTTGAGGTAAGTTTAACACCCTAAACCTTAAATGTTAGTTGAGGTTAGGTCAATTTAAATAGTTTAGTTTTTTTTAAAATTAGTTTTAGGATTTTAATGATGAATTAGTTTTAGGATACTGTTTAAGATTAGATTCTGGTTTTTGAAGTTGGAATTTTAAATGTGGAGAATTAAAAATTTCTCAAATACTCTTAAATGTATTTGAGAAATTGACTTAAAGAATTAAAAATTTGAATGTGTAGGTTGAATTTGAAGAGGAGGAGCGTGGTTTAATTGAATATTTGAAGGAGGAGGCCCGGGGGAGGGGGAATTTTGAGAGGGGAAGGAGGTTGAATTGAAATTTTGAAGGAAGTGGTGGTGTTTGAAATTTTGGCTAAACAAATTTTTCAAGATTCTTTTGGTATACGATTATTTAGATTTGTTTACACGATCGTTTATTTTTTCAAGATTCTTTGGTACACAATTGTTTAGATTTAGTTAAACAGTTTTTTTAATTCTTTTGGTACACAATCGTTTATTTTTTTTACACGATCGTTTAGATTTGGCTACTTCGATCTACGATTTTTTTCAAGATTCTTTATGCACGATTTTTTAGATTTGGTTACCCTAATCTAAATAACATTAAAAAAAAAGAGGAAGAAAAGAAGAAAGATGATGGAAAGAAATTGCAGCAAAAAAATGGAAGAGAAGAAAAATAAAGATGATAGAAAGAAACCAGATTTGGAAAGAAATCTAAACGACGTAAAAAAAAAAGAGGAAAAAAAGAAATATGATGGAAAGAAATCGCATCGAAAAAAAAAAGAGGAAAGGAAGAAAGAGGATAGAAAAAACCGCAGAAAAGAGAAAAGAAAGACGGAATGACAAACTTGAAATATTTAAAAAATTGTTAACTTTATGGGCTTTTTCACACGAGTCGTAAATATTTTAGCTGTTTGTTATATTTATGAAAATTTACCTAAGTTTAAACCTCCTCTAGTTTTTATTTGACAAATGTTGTGTGACACTTAATATTTAAACTCATAAATTTTCATAAGCACAATTTAAACCTTTTATTTTAATTACCTTAAAAAATTGTTCATGCATCAATTTCATACCTCGCATTTTTGTACATTTTCCCATATTGAATTTTTTACGTACATTTTCACATGTTAATCTTACAAAATGGACGAGTTGATTTTTTCATAAATTATAAATTTGAATTGATATAACTTTATGAACATTTATAACTTTTATAAATTATAACTGTTCATAAATTATAACTTTATGAATATTTATAGATTTGAATTGATATAATTATAAATCTCACACCATGTTTTTCCAAACATAACAAAATAAAAGATGTAAATTGATATATCTACAAAAGGACAATCTAAATTAAATAGAATTAACAATTTAGAATTTAAATTAGTACAACTCTCAATGTTTGAATAATAATTGATATTTTCATAAATTTTAGGTTAAAAAACACTTTTGGTTCCTAAAATTTTCATAGATTTAGTGGGCATTTGGAACAATAAATAAGGAAGACTATGGACCGTTTGGTTACGTTCTCATTTCTTATTTCCTCTTTTTGTTTTCATTTTTTTAAAGAAATAGAAGTGTTTGATAACGTTCCTTGTTTTTCATTCTCAAAAGAAGTAGAAACGTTTTCCATTTTATAAAGAATTATTGGAAACAAAAAAAATGGTTTATTCCATTCCGCTTTTCAATTATTTCTATTAGTTTTCTTTTCTTTTTTCTTAATTTATTTTTATTTGTTTCCTTTTTCCTTTTCCTTTTTCTTAGTTATTTTTATTGGTTTCCTTTTCTTTTTTCTCAATTATTTTTATTGGTTTCTTTTTTCTTTTTCTCAATTATTTTTTATTGGCTTCCTTTTCTTTTTCCATTTTCCTCTCTACTTGATTTTCTTTTCATTCCTCTTATCTCTATCGTCTTTCACAAATAAATAGTCTTTCTCTACACCGTTGTCTTCCTCTTCACCTCTCATTGTCTTCTTCTACAAGTCGGACTCTTTCTCTTTTCCGGATCCATAGTTTTTGTCTTCCTCTTTGCGTGAATCTAAGTTTTCGTTTTGGATTTTTCTCTAAATTATCATAGGTAGCAAAGTTAAAGGTTAACTTTTATTTTGTTTCTTTCAATTCTGAATATTGAAGGTATAATAACTTACTTTAAAATTAAAATTACATTATATATGTCACAAAATATCGATGAGATTGTTGAAATTGATGGATTAAGAAATAAGTCGACATCATCTAAGAGAAATGGTCCGAGTGAGAGATGATACTGTCAATCAAATTTGGGCAACATTTGAAGGACAGATACAATTTTATGTTTATGTTATTATTTTTATTTGTTCACCGGTACTTCTTTGTATTAAATGAATAAACTTTTGATAATTTTATTTTTTATGTTTAATGGAGCACATATATTTTTGTTGAATATTTAATTGAATTAGATGTGAATAAAATAACATAAATAAAATAAAAAATAAATCTCGAAGAAAATTATGAAATAAGAAACAGTTATCAAACATTTTTATTTTTGTTTATTTTTTTTAGAAACAGAAACAGTTATCAAACAAATTCTTGTTTCTTTTTCTAAAAAAATAAGTAACAAGGAACAAGAAAAATGGAACAGAAACGTTACCAAACGGACCCTATAATAACATCTTCTTGCTACAATAAATATTATTTAGAAACCTTCAATTAATTATACACTAAAACTCTACTTCAAAATTTTCAATTTACTACGTTTTTTAGGAGTATATATAAACCGGGTTGGATCGGATTGAAGGTAAATTATGGACTAGCCTAAAGTCATACAGTTGGCAAAAATTAAAATCTATCGTTTCAATGTGTAAGAGTCAACCCAACCGAACCCATAATTTTCGAGTTGGGTCATGTTGATCGGGTACTTACTAAAACCTATAACTCAATCCAACCTGAAATATTTTTTAAAAAATAATTTCCAACCCGAACCGCATTTTTTGAACACCCCTACCATTTTTTTGTTATGGTTTTTATTATTTTACATTGATGATTTTTTTTCGTTTGTTGTTTACTATTTTCTTCTAAAACTAAAAAGTTTGCCAATCATACTAAAATAATTTATAACTTAAACACAAACTATAATAACCAAAAACTATAATAATTCACATTTTACCTCCGAACACTTCTCAAATCTTAATAAATATCAATTTACTCCTTATACTTTGGAGTTTATAACAATCTAGTCCCTATCATGAAAAATCTTTTTCAAAATTAAATGTGAACTTTTATTATGTAACAATTTAATTTTCATAGTTTAACGAAGCAAAATGTTTCCCAATTAGTTGGTCGATCTCCAGGCATGCAGAAATTGATTCAAACCGGATAATATTTTCTATAACAAAGAATCATAAACTATATAAATTAAATGGCTACAAATTAGTAGACAAATCTAAACTCACTTATTAGTTCTTACTAAGTTAAGACCTAAAGTCTATCAATATTGATCAAAGATTCGTACAAGTCTATTATCTAATAATAATATAATCTAAAATTTTATTATATTTTGTAAATATTTTCAAATTAATTATAATAATTTTTTTGCTTTAGCCAACTAAGGGTTAGTTTAGATCAACTTAAGTAAAAAAAATAATTATGAAGAAATTCAATTTTGTTTAAATTCTTGGATTGTTTAAAATACACCTAAAAATTAATACGAATGGTTTCCAAATATGAATAAAAAATTACATATGTAAGATTTGAACCTGGGTGGAAAGGGAACTGACTATCACAGAAACCACTAAGCTAATAGTAAATATTGATATTAAGTAGCTTTTTTTATATATATTATATAATATCAATAAAGTTGAGGGGGGTTCGAACCTCCTGGGCCTATGCTAGATCCGCATAGTATAACCTTTGTATTTTGCATATTTTCATGGACTAGTGATTCGAGCTGTCAGAACAAGTCTGAGAACGTCAGATGCAGAGGAAAGAAATACAAAGCAGTTTTTGGCTGAAAGCAATGCTAATGTGTCAGAAGAAACCAAACAAAAGAAAAAAGTGAAAATTTGCAATGAAAAGAAAAACAAATTACTTTCTCACTGCCTTCTCAATTCTCCAATTCCAAACTGTCACGGATTCCACCTTGTTTCATGCATCAAACTTTGAATAATAAGAACTGCCTAATACAAAATTTAGGCCATCTTTATCCCCGGTAAAATTTAATAAATTAATGCTTATATAACAATGTCAGTCCACCTCATTCAATAACATTTGTTATTATTTCACTGTGTTCTATAGTAATAAATTGTGGGACCTACCTCTAAATGTATGATTAAAATACCTAGTTTGAACGAGAAACTTAGGGTATTTTTAATAGAGAATTTGAAATCAAGGAATTCAAGGAAAACAGAGTTATATTTTATGTCTTTGAAAAAACAATGAGATAATCAATTAAGTCTCCAGTTAATACTAAAGCTAATAACAGTTGTAATGGCTAGAGGGACAGTAAAGGAGAATAACACATGAAACTTTGTTAACCCAGTTCGGCTAATATTAACTACGTCTAGGGAGCTACGTACAGCCCTGATGAGTAATATTTATTAATATTCACTTGAGTTAATATATATCGATACAGCATAAGGTACTATGTTCAATAATATAACTTAATAACATGCGTCTTGACATCAAACTCCAGGCTCTCCCTGAATTACTTATCTTCACGATGTCTAGCTTCAGGCTCCCCCTGAACACATGAGTGAATATCTTTGGCAACGTCTTTATATCCCTCTAAAGATCCTCGTGATCATACGAATCTCTTGTTTCGTCTGTTACTCATCAATTATTGTTACTACGATCAACCTAACGACCTTATAGACATAAGATCATCGTGCCTTTGGAACTCAGTAGTTTCTGTGGATGACCCTAACGTAAAGGATCTTCTTCAACTTTTTTTTTTTTCTTCGTTGCAACATATCCGCTACGTAACGTCACATATATAATATATGTAGAGATCTTTTTTCTCAACAAGATTCCTAGAATAGTGGGATATCTTTTTATCTCTTAAATATCTATCTTTTAATTCATTAATCAAAGATAATTAGTCAAAGATATTCCATAGAATCTTTTAGACAAAAATTTCAACGGTCTTCAATTGTGCATTTGGAGACGATTCAAAAATTGGATTCTAGTTTTAAAAAATGTTTAAATGTGTTTCAATTTATATATTTATAAATCATAAAACTACTCTTACTTATCTACTAAGATTTAGTTGACAATAATTTATTATTAATTTGTTTACGAATGCAACTTATGTTTAAAAAATTGGTTAAATTGCAAGTTTAGTATATAGTTTGATAAAACCTCGTACATAGTCCTTATGATTTGATAACATTTATAAATAGTTCCTATGAATGACACTGCTTTCTATGATTTTAACAAACTAAAAGGACTAAATTATAGTTATAAATCATAGAGACTATATTTTATCATTTTAAAACTATAGGAACCATATTTGTAACTTAATTTAAAATTTTATATAACTATTATTTTGTATTATGATATGATTTATAATACATTACAAATATATATTATATTTAAAAATATGAATTGAATTTGTAACATGACATATTGTATTTTTAAATATTTTTATATGTATTTAATATAATTCTGCATTTTAAAATGTAAAATTCAAATTCTGAATATAAAGAAAAGTTGTTTTTAGAAGTTGCATGATATGAATCACATAATCCAAAAATAGATTTTAGAAAAAAAAATATCCAAAATGTCTGTCGAACGCATATTTGCTGAATTCGGTGAATCTAGAAACATAAAAAAGAATTTGGATTCTTGATCAAACAGACTCTCAGGATATTCAATATAATTTTATTTGAAAATTATGCAGACCCACTGACTTTAGTGTTATCATTATTACAAAAACAATTGGTTTTACAGTACAAGGTTATAAATTTGTCACATTTTCTGTTTCTGTTATTTTTATTATTAACATTACCAATATCATTAGTGTCAAGAAAAAATTATAATCGTAATTCTAAATTTAACTGATTTATAATTTTCAATAAGCATGGTCGAAAGCGATCGAACTAACAAACGTGAGCTTAGAGTAGACTATACAGCAAGCCAGTTTCCTTTTCAAATCCATTTTTCCATTTAGATTAATGGAGGAAATTTGAATCTAAAGATATTATTTTGTTTTAAATTATCCTATTTTGGTCCCTAAACTTTGAATCTTATTTTATTTTGGTCCTTACTTTTCAAAACATTTGTTAGTCCCAAAACCTTAAAGAGCTGATTTTGGTTCTTGCCATTAGGATTCTGGTTAACTCTTTAACAAAGTGATGATATGACTTCTATATTTGAATGACTAAACTCTAGATTCATCATATTAGTTAAATTGATTAATAGTGGGAATATTTATTCCCAATATCGTAGAGTTTATTTTCTATATGGGTTGTTCTTAATTTTAGTTTTTGATGTTATTTCACCTTGTCATGGATGCTAACACTAATATAGAGTTCTCTTCTATTTTTTTATTATACTTAAATTTCTTATGTTTTGCTTCAAGATTCTAATTCTTTTTAAATAAAAAATAAAAATAAAAGATGTGAGCGTCGAGGAGATGTTGTGTTCGAGAAAATTAGAACAAAATTAGTTTTCTTTTTTTTTTTTTTTTTGTTTATTTGATTCAAGTTTGTTGATTATATTTTTGTGTTGGAAAAAAATAGCAATATTTTTTTTGTTATTTATCAAATTTAATTAATATGATGAATCGGATTCTAGTCATTCACTAGGGTTGGTCGTTGCTATGACTCCATCACTATGGTCTTGAACTTTTGCTCTAGTTGCACAATCAAAGCAGCAAGATCGGCATGGATGATAGGTATGATAGGGATAGCAGCTTGTTCAATAGGTTGATTATGTCTTGCTCCTTTAAAACCCTAACCACCCTTTTTAACACCTCTACGTGGCGGCATTTTCTAACAATTGAAACCACAACCAACTCCTTTAGGTTTCCTAACATAAAAACAATCCTTAATATCTCAATTTTAAACAAGCAAGGACATGCACATGTAACCATAAAACATCTTATCAAGAAAACATATCTGTAAGGACAAAGGATCTGTATTGGGCCATAAGGACATATATCATGGACTTACATCGTTAAGCCACTTTATAGAACTCAAAACATAGGCTCGGATGCCATCTGTAATACACTACGCCTAGAATTCGTACCATGATTCACAATCCAAATTTGGTAACTGATGGCCTCAGAATTCCCCTACATCCCTTACAACCTGGCAATGTCATCTTTACTTAGCTTCAAGAGTGAAAGTTGTCCCCACAAACCAACACGGGTCCTTTTAGCATGTTTTGTATCCTCACTCACATGCATCACAGGAAAGTTCCTAAGAGGCCACCCATCATAGATTGTTCCAAGCTAAGCACATTTAACTTTGGAGTTCAATTCTTTTAAGTTTTTATTAACTTTACTTTCATGTCCTTAGAATCTTTCCTATTCAAATATGATATTCGTTCGTTCGTTCATGTCTTACACCTAAACTCAGGGCGTTACAAAATTTCATCTTGTGTAGTTGTGTTTCCACCTCCTTACTTAGACAAATCCTCAAAATGTTAGACTTTGTTAAGTCAGCTATCAATGCAACTCTCACCTATACAGATCAAAGGATTGTTATCATAAACATGAGTTCACAACTCACTCAAAATTAAGGTCAACTCTTCTATGGTCATCCCAGTGAAATATTAGTTCTTTCAAGTAATTGTGTCCTAGTGAAATATTAGTTTTTTCAAGTAATGGTGTTATAAAGAGAACCAATTATTTCGCAGTCTGATCAATGTATAATATGGTTCCCACCATTTAAATGTCATCGCATTGAACAATATGGTTTATATGGTTTATATGGTTTATATGGTTTGTAACATTTACATCTCATATAACAATTACAAAGTAGATCTTATTATCCGAAGTGTTGTCAAAATAAGGCACCAACCTCTATTTGTTTATTGCAAACCTTATAGGCTATAAATTGAACATGAACCACTTGTATGTCAACCACATACTGTTCAAGCAACATCATATAACCTTGGATATTAGCTTATTGGATTGAACTAATGTTGTCTAAATGACAAATAAAATGCCTCTAATTTTATTAAATAAATAGTTTGTACTTAATGAAAACTACAAACCACCAAATTTAGGACATCGTTCCAACAATAATATGTCATTTAATTTATTGAAATGTCACATACTCAATGGAAGGCATATGTTTTATAGCATACTAAAATGTTCCTTATTTTTAGTGATGACATGCCCGACATAGTTAATCAAGTATTTTAAAAACACAAAACAAAATAAAACAAAATATGTTTCAAAAATATCGTCTCGTAATAAGACTATTGCGTACATTCTTAAATCATCAATTGACTCAAAAACTTAAGCTGGTGAGTGAAGATAAATTTGATAAATTTAATTAAATACCACGTAACATTTAAAAACATCATGTATATATATATATATAGTAATGTGTTGTAACAAAGTATGTACTCCCCTTCCTATTTTGCTTCCAATATATTCAATGCCCATTATGATATGCCCATATTTTCTAAACTCAAATTTAGCAGGTTTAAGTATGGTAAGCATAAATCTTCCATAATTTTGTTTTTTTTTTTGTTTTTTTTTTTTTTTTTTTTTTTTCTTGTTTGAACCTTTGAAAATTTTGTTTGAAAGTAGATGGAAACCATATTTTTCTCCTTTTGAGACATTTTTAAACATGTTAGACTTGGTTAGTTTCAACTTGAGTGTTTTACCCAAAAGAAGAATTTTGAACCTCTTCTCTTCGACCCCACTTGTTGGATTCAAAAAGCAAAAGAACACATAAAACAAAATTTGTTCCATTTTTATTGTTGTACTTTTAAATGTCTAATTTTAATTCTTATATTTTTAATAAAACATAAATTTACTCTTCAACTATTAGTTTATTATTACTTTTTTTAACACAAAAGCATGCTATCTATTAACATTTTCACCATAGGTTTTGAAAATATATTAACCTATTATATTTTAAGATATAGTGAGCCTTGTTCATACTCAAACTCCAAATATAGAAATTAATTGAATTTGTAGTCTATCTAGTTAGCATTGGTTTCCCTGCCTTGTTAAGAGCAAGTGTGATCTGTGTTAGTGCTCATATGCTTTATTTGGATGTTGATCCAACATGAACTAGTGGAGGCTCCAAATAAAGGGTAAATTGACTCGAGATGAACTGGAGCTACCTTGGGATTTAGAGCAAGCTCTCATGGTTGAAAGTGGACAAATTTGTTTAAAAAGGAGTAGAAAGTGGTGTTTTGTTAAAGAGAGATTGTTAGGAGTGTAAACAAAGTCTCACGTTGGTTAAAGATAGTGATCATGGGTGTATAAATTATGACAATTATAATTATATTTGTTAGTATAAGGCTTTTTGGGTAGTACAAAAAACAAAATCATGAGAGTTTATGTCCAAAGTGGAAAAAATCATACCATTGTAGAGATAATATGCGGTGGTTTACCACCACATAGGGAATCGAGGAAAATTCTGGTACTATTAGTAGTCTGAAAAAAATTTCATACTACCTTCATTCATTATTTGCCACAAAAGTATCATTTAAAGAATGTGTGGGCTCCACACAATTAATAAATAATAAATTAATTGATCATTTAGTATCAAATGACAAATGGGAGTAGTATGTACTACTTCCAGATTCTTTTCCTTAAAGAATCCTTCTTTGATACAATTTGTAGCACTTTCTCACTCATATGATCCAGTCTCGTATGTCATAACTTAGCCATATCTTCCTTGTGAACAATAGATGTTGTAGTAAAAGCATAACATATTATTGTGAAACCTGACAGAAAGTATAACATTCCACGTTTTGTATCTCTTAGAACCACCTCAAAGTCGGCCCTTGTAAATATCAGACTTTGCATCATTAATGGAATATGTCTAACCTTGTTTAAACTGTGAAAGACACACCATCATGTGTTTGTATCTTGATTGAGCATATTTTAACTATCTTGTACATCGTGCTGTTAGCCACGCTAACATTTCCTCCATCAATTTGTTAATACATTGAAATTCATTCTTTGTTCTGATACATATGATAAGATGCCTAAAATTCAAGAACCCACACGTTGTCATAATGTGAATGTTCATTCACAACTGGGGTTAGATCTCCTTTAGAACCGACCTTAACTTCTTCGAGATCTATCTCAACTTCTTGAATTCTATGTTTTAAGAAGAGAAATGTTTTCTAGAGGAATATAATATGTGAGCCACTCCCCTCCCCACTCCCCTGCAGTTGTAAAGGAGTCTTTCCTTTTTTAAAATTTAATTAATCTAATGAATCTAAATTTATAAAATTACTAAATTAAAACTAATTCACATCATTTATTAATTTTATGTTTATATAAACCATATTTGAATGTGCATTGTCTCTCATCACTTATAGTTGTAGCAAGAATTTCATCCACATTAATTATAACATAGGAATCCAATTCATATTTATTGTTGTTGTATTTTAATAAAAATTCAAATATTAATACTCTCATGCTATAAAGTATAAATTTAAATCTAATTTAAAATTTAACATTATATTATAATGGTTCTTCATACACTAATCAAATTATACCTTATATAATTAATTGGGAAACTAACAAAACTAGCATGGTTTTTATTTGGAAAATTAATTGGAAGTTTGACAAAACTAGTACGGTTTATCTGAAAACATAAACTAAGTAAGTAAGAACATAAAATAAAATACTAAAAACATAAACTAAAAAAACCTAAAACAAAGTAACTCACCTCGTTTGAATTTAGGGAAGCAAGAATCGAGAAAATTTAAAAGATTTTGAAAGGGTTCTCGCGTAATTCAGAAGATTTTGACAGTAGCATGAAAAGTTTTGAGGGTTTAGCGCGTTTTGTGAGAATATCAAATGGTTGGTATTCTAAGGGTTATTTTCTATATCACTATCCCGGTGACGTACTCGATCGAGAGAGACCAAAAAATTTCATTGAAATAGTTTTTAAACTACGGGAAGAATCTCGGGGTCAATCTCAACCGAGATTGATAGAGAAAAACAAAATTATGAATTTTAAAAAATTGTACTACTTTTTAAATATAAAATCAAAATAGGTGCTAATTTTATCAATTTCTCTAATTAATTCTCTTGATTAATATATAATTTGAACAATTCAAATTATTTCAATATTTAATCCTTCTTTAGTCTCGTTATGAGCTAGCAGAGCCTAATGGACCTAAAATCATAAGCTCTAATGATACAAGATTAATTTATTAAAATATTTAATTCAATTAATCAACATTAATTCACTATGGGGCACTTCATTGAAGACTCATAGTTCCACTTTTATAAATAGTAGAGTATTTACATGGTCACTAACTTATGTCATTTTTTGTAAGTCAATTGTTCACATATTGTTCATAACTATAGCTAGGTCAAAATTTCATTCTACTCTTGTAGGTACTTCTTGCTTCTTGAGTACCACTATCCTACCATAAACAAAGTTCTTCTCGAGTCATTGTTTAAGCCTCAGAATCAGCACTTAAGGGAACAACGTATATACTTTCCCTTAAGTGAATTTAGGGATGAGTGAATGAGTGAATTTCTTCTTTTAATAATGTTATGTTTCCAACTGCTCACTTGGCATATCTCACAAGATGTTAAGCATGTTGAGCCAGCAACTAGAATCACTCTCACCCATACAAAATAAATAACAATTCTCAAAAGCAGAAGTTCATAACTCACTCAAGATTCAAATTTGTTTACAAGATTATCATTTGAAATATTTCTCTCTACAGTTAATGGTATTATAATATAATGAGAGATTACATATTTCACGATCTGGTCTCATACAATCTAATTACACAGGATGCTCCTACTCACATGTTTTCACATGAACGATTTGGGTCAAATTCTTTGTAATACTTACAACTTTTATAACATTTGCAAAGTGGATCGTATCCATAGTATTACAAGGATAAGGCATCCAACCTTATCCATATATTATAAACCTTTAAGATTATCATTTGAACGTGATCCATTTATAAGTCGACCACACATATTGTTAAAGTTACATGTACTAACTTTGGAACTTAGTTTATTGGATTTTAATTATACGATATAAGTAGCACTTGTTTATGAACTAAATAAAACTTTATTTATATAGATAATTTCCCAAATTATAGACTACAAGATTTTGGACGTAAACCTCAACACATTTATATCATACCATTATACAATCTGCTAATTTGTCGGGCCTTTACACCCTATCTATTCTTGGGCTAAAAGAACCAACAATTTTACGCTTCTTGGGACTTATTTTAAGTTGAGCCTCTCCAAATCTTATGTCAAATCTTATGGCTTTGCATTTGTGTAATCCTGATCGGATTCGATTGATAGATCAATCGTAATGGATTAAAATCACAAATGTAACTCAATAACTTTTGATCACGTTTACTGATAATTATAAACCTATTATATTTAATATCGTAGTTATTATTATTGTTATAGTTTGACCTCGATGATAACATATATCGTAGTGACAACAGAAAACGTTATAGATTCACAATCCTCACATTATAAAAGCAACATGCTCTATAACGATAATGGTGACGGCAAAGATAGTGAGCCCCACATAATTTTCAAACACAAATAGATCGGGTGTCCCTAATTCCTCAACCAGATTGATTTTTTTTTCTTATAGATTTTGGAGTAAATTTCACAATTAACTACGGTTATTGAACCCGAGTAAACAACAGCAAACATAATCAAATGGTATTCACTCTCTAATTTATCGTTCAAGGATCAAGGTTAACCTAGAATAAATGTGGCCTCAGTTGATTCCATCAGTACTTCACAAGGCAGTTTTTTTACCCAATTTTGACTTCACATAAACAAAAAGGACATCTAGTCTTTTTTTAAATATAGTACGACAATATTATCCAAAGAACATATTTAATATCCAACTCATATTTTGTTATCATTTTCGGGTTTTAATAATTAAATATTTAAAACTTTGAAGTCGGTAATTCCACTATGTCCCATAAACTCAATTCATTTTCATAAAAGCTAAAATGAGCATAACACATTATAGATCAAATAATATTGTAAAATTATAAAATGTGTGTATGAAATAACTAATAATTGTTTAGAGTCGACCAAATATTTAGTTGGTAACTAAAATTGTTTTTATTTCTAAACATATTTATTACTTTTTACAAACTCAAATTGAGCTTCGAAATCTATTGTCATTTATTTAAAGATTAAGTGCAACTTTTTTTTCTTTAAAGCTACTTGTCTCGAAGTATTATTATATTCGTATCACTAGCCAAACGCATCTTTAATACATGGGAGATGGTAGGTGATAATATATCGTAATTAAGTAACAAATATGAATTAACCTATCTAATTATTTTTAATTAATTGTTAATATTATTATATTACTTAAAACTTAATAATTTAAACTAAAACAATTTTCATTCTTCCTTTTAGTTAACGTTTTAGTGTAGAAAAATCAATAAATTTGTATCTTAATTTTAATAATTAAATTTATTTATTTTCTTAGCTTCAATTCTTACTAATAAAACTTGTAAAAAATAAACCCGATATCTAATTTTTAGAGTACATATCCAAATACATATACTTAAGCATAATATCTCTGAACCTATAAGTCGAAAGTATAAATCAAAATGTGATTATCTAAATTGGTCAAAGAGTAAAGAAAAATCAATAAGTATAGGCTTTGTAGCATTATGATCACAACATTCTTAAATCTCACTTTTTCAAAATAACCATAAGTCACCGTCATCAAAAGCCTTGGCTACTTTGCCATCTTCCCTAAAATGAAAAAGTTGATCACACAATGGTCTATTACCACAATCAACTATTAACTTTTTCTTTTCACATATTCGTTGATCAACTGACATGGGTGTTTATCAAATTGAGGTATAGTCACTGTGTTGTACTTATCAGTTGAGTCAAAATCGCTTAGCAATCCCACATAAACTCAATACTCCAAGTTTTTTTATCTCTATCATTGTTCTCAACTCTAAACTCTATGACACACCCATCTATACACTTCCTTTATCATTCTTTACATTGAATGCATACATCTTATAACCTTCCAAATTTATAAACTTACCAAGCGTTTGAGTTCGACTTTACATAATGTCAATTCCTCTACAATAAATATTGATAACCATTTATAACATCGTTGATTCTTTTAACTTAAATGGGATTATGGAGTCCTAAAAATACGTACTTGATTGGATAAAAAATTCCAAGCTTATACAATTAACATTCATATGCTAACTTTAGCTAGGTTAAATATCATCACTTATACCAACACTATACATACAGTCAAACAATATACAGTCAGATAGACATATCAACAGATCTAATATGTACAAGACAACCTTGAAGTCCAATGAATCATTCAGAACCAAGGAAGGTGGTATGTAAGAATCAATTTAAAATCATCAAAAGGAGAATTTCACATTTGTATCGTTTTAATTTTAGTTTGAGTTTCCACGGTATAGGGTTGTCATTATCGATAATATATTACAAAGTGATTTAAAATCAAGAGACAAAATGATTTAACTTGACATTTCAACATCTCTAAAGAAAATGCCCCATCTTGAAAAAAGAACATTGATCTCCTAACGCATGTACCTATTCTCCATTTAAAATGAATTCTAGATAAACAAAAGTTAAAACCTAAATTGAGACATTTGAAAAAGTCAAAACGTAACACCTTGGTTACATGCAAAAAAACTAAACAGATCGAATTTCACAATAGTATTCATTTATCTAAGAAAAAAGATGTAAATAGACAGACATTATTGGCACTTTGCCAACCATGGCTTCATATGTGGCTCTGAGCTTAGATTAAGATTAGATCGTTGTTTTAGCAAAAAAGGCAGCATTTGAATATCTTCCTACACAAGCTCAGGCAGAAGCATACGTGATAAACAGAATTCTCAAATCTCATACACAATGATAGAAAAAAGAGAGAAACCAGAATAGTACATTAGTAACCAGCAAATACGTCTGATGCATTTAACAAATTATTTTCGACTCGACATCGACAACAATTTAAAACTAGGAAAGTTCCTAAAGATTCCAGCTCAGTCATAACAAAATAGTGCATGATAACTAACCCCCTCTTTCACAACTGAAAGTAAAGGGGTTGATTTCATATTCAAAGAGTGTAGTCATCCAAACCAAACATATGAAGATTTTGAAACCCACACCATCATCCAGCAGTTCAGGTAATGTAGTTCATTCTTACCCGCATAGAATACGCCAAAAAGTCTTCAGAGACAGAACTTGCCAAGCAGCACAATAATATCATCACCTGCCTTCGGATGATAGTAAAAGCAATTTCGACAGCTAGACTCGACAGTTAAGTAGATTACTGAGTACACCATCTTATCTCACCAATCAATTCCTTCAGATAAAACCCCGATGAACTTAAGAAGACCTTCTAACCACCAAAACCAACCTGACGAGGCAATTTACTTCCATACCAACAGCTCATCGAACAACGTTCCCAATTTTCTCTTCCTCCTTTTACTGAAGAGCTCGGCCATTTTGCTACAAAAAAGACAACATAGAATGTGTAGAACAAAATCATCTTACACCTAACCGCCCATGTTTATGCATACACACAAAATCAGAAAAGAAACATAAACGGTCAAAATAAATAACTTACAGGAATGTACCAGTCCTGTGCCACCCCCATTACCCAATTTAATTTAAGGAACCAAGCTTTCATTGAAAGAAAATACAAGGACATGCTAAAAAAATTAATAAATTAAAAAAAGAAAAACAAAAAACAAAAGCCCCATACAAAAAAAAGAAACCCCGATCCAACAAAATCTTGTTTACATAAAGACCTAGAAATTGAAGCCCACAAAGAGGAATTAAACCGCAGCTCCCAAATCTAATCACCCAACCTTCCATCTCTCAAAAAATTCCATTATTTCTCTCGAGCCAAAAAAAGCAGCCGGTATAAATAATATTTGCAAATGTTTTTTCAATTAGCATTCTCCACCCCATACTGGAAAAGATGCAAGTTATGATACCTCAGACACCGACACATACAAAATTCATCTAAGCCTGAAAAAGATTACTCTAAAGGTGCACGAGCTCTTATCAAGTTCCTAACTTATCATCGGAAGACGGTACTTTTCAAGGTAGTAATAAAGTAGATAACTAGTGTTATTATTTTTTTTTTTAGTTCTTTCCTTCGAACTAGTAAAAACTAATGAGGAGAGAGAGACACAAGAATGCAGAACCAACTAGCCTAAGCAGAACTATAACATACATGTTGAACCAGAAAGTGATCATGGAGATTTCTTTACTGAAACGAAGGAAGTTAGAAAGCAATCCAAAGCGTGTAGCAACTACAAAATGAAAGATATGGGAAGAGAAGTACCTGTATGGTTGCAAGTGCCTGCTCAAATCCAAGGCCAGAAATGCTCCAATAAATTCTTCAAGAAGCAGCAAAGGTGGAGTTCAATTTGGCACCAGGATGTGGTACAATCACCATTATCACTCCCAAGGACCTCAAGAATCAAGGAAATAAGTTAAGACAAGACTGTGATCTTTTCCATAAACTTGTCAATATCACCACAGTTAAGCAATCAGTGTAGATAACTGACATACCATCTATACTCTCATACTGACATCACATGAAGTAACGACCTGTCCATATAGACTGCCCTGGATATTGCTCAGGCAGCGAACTAAAGTGTTGGTTACCACCATTCACAAGCTGTTGATGAGGCTGCAAATGTTGTTCATTGTGTTGTCTTAGCTGCTCAAGCACCTGAAAATCAGGCCAGCCTTTCTGTTTTCCTATTGGAGACTGCACATTTGGAACTTGTTTTCCAGGAAAAGGGAAGTTGATTGTTGCACTCAACATATTACTAACACCAATTTGCTGAGCAGTCATATGAGAGGTGAGATGCACAGCATTAGCAGAGTCTTTTGTAGAAGAGGGCAGCTGATATCCATCCAACCAGCTATAATCATCCATCATCTGATTCTCACTTCTAAACTCCGAACCAGGAAGGGATTCATTAGCATGCTTAGTTGGAACATGGTTGAATCCAGGAGGAGGTCCAAGATGCCTAACTGGTCGACCAACTGGGTTTTTCCTCAACCCTGTTTGAAGGCTAGAAAATGCACCTGTAGTCATTGGGTCAATGATGCCTCCAAAGGAGGCAGGCACATCATTCCTAGATTGTACAAGAGCTCCTATGGGCTTTTTGTCACTGTAAAAAACATCATTATTAACAGCTTGCTTGATAGGCATCATGTGAGCTGCAGGATTGAACATGGTTACATCATTCTGAAGATCAGTTTTCATCCCATTCCCATTCTCCAATAACCTCAAACTTTGCAAGCTGTCAACAAGACAAGCTTCTTGTTCAAGTGGCCATTTGGATGCAGTCGGCTGAATTGTTTGCCAATGGAGGGTGTTAATATTGGCAGCAGTCACAGGTGCTTGAGAACTCGACTCAAAACCATTTGATTGGTAAACATCATCGGAAGAGGTCATCACACCACCATAGGATCTCAGATCACCTCCAGACGAATTTCTTCCAAGTAGCAAACCCTCATAACCTGACCGGTATGAATCAGCAAGTTCAATTCGCTTCTCAGCAACTAAAGGCTTGAAGACAATTACTTCATCCTCCTCTTCCCCTTCCAAAACTAGCTGTGAACTTGGCTTACCGACAGCCAAATTGTTTGTTTTCTCCACTTGAGTTTCTTGAATTGCACTGCCTGAACTAGGAATCATGCTAGAAGACGATGGAACGAAAAAATCATTTGGCACTTGAGGTTCAACACCGGTACAAAACATTTTCATCTTTGAATTGTAGTATATTGGTTCCTGATCAATCTTGACTACACTTGCTAAAGCCTTCCCCGCAGCCAGAATCCTTTTAATGCGAGCAACCTTCTCTTTGTTGCCATCACTTCCAGAATGCTTCCTTGAAAAATCCAATACCGTCTGTGCAGGAAGAAGTGGCAAGAATCCCCTTAATTCGAGATCCTCCCACAATGCAAGCCGATTTTCAGTTTCGCCCTCTTCGTATTTACTGAGGTTAAAAAAGCATGTCTCATCCTCATCATCATCTAAAGACACAGAACCACTCGACAAAAGCTTATTGAAGAAGGAGATGCAAAGGTTCCAAAATTTTGATCTAGCAGTTGCCTGTTTATCATCCACTTCACCGTTTGCTGCAATTTCTGGACAACATGCCAACCATTCAACAAAAACTAGAAGGCCAGGCAGAAAAAAACTTGACAAAGGATCACGCAACTGGGAACATCTATCTAGAATAGAGCCCATCAACTCAAAGACTGCAAGATGTGCATTCTGGATCAACACAGCCCGTTGTACAATTTCTGAATACGTCTGTCCTTCAGTTTCTTTATTCACATTGTGGACCGTGAATATAAGAATTGCAACAATTCTAACTATGATGAGACTGTTCTCAGCAGTATCAGTTCCAAAAAGCAGTTCCTCTTCAGGTCCACAAGCCAAAAGTTCGGAGAAATTACTGATAACCAATGAGAGAACCTCTGTAAAGGTCTCTAGGCTGGAGGAGAAGAAAAATAAGATTCATATATATGCTGAGCCAAAAGAAAAAAGGAAGAAAATGCGAGGAAGAGAGGGAGACAAGTAAATAGTCAAAGTAATTACCTTGTGCGTGTGAAAAGAATTCCATTTAGACGAACAAATCTAATGCAAAAGGATTTAAAAAGATCTTGTGGAGATACCGCACTCTCCTTTGGGGGTTCAGTGCTAGAATCTTTGGTTGCAAGCTTTACTTCTCCCTTCCGTCCTTTTCCACTAAATCGAATAGGTGATTCCTTCTTCGGAGGAGTTTTAGCTGTCCCTGACAGCTGGGAATGGCTATGACGGTTCTGCAAAAGAAATAGGCAACCAATAGCTCTGTTAGTTCAGCATCAACATTGAACTAAATGTCCAGGACCAGTAATAAGATAACTCGGCTCATCTACACTGTTGTCTGCATCAATGTTAATGTAAATAGTTTTTTATATTAAAAAAAGTACAAACAAATAAACAACAATTGGTTTTTCATTGGAAACATAGGTATTTCCCAATATGATGAAAGTACATTACAAAGAGAGGGTCCAATCCAATGGAATAGCACCTCAAACTACCAATGAAGTCAATAGAGTAAATTCCAAGGCAAATACAAAAAGCTGGAAACATGGTACCAAGACATGTTGGTTGCAAAAGTTCAGAAGCAGAAAGATCAAGGAATTAAACAACACACATAATCATAACAGGTTACTAGTTCAACTTGAACACTCGGCCTTGAGTTTCAAATAGTGCAATATGGTATCTGGCAGCACAGCATTTTAAAAATTATATCTATTCCATGAGCAAGAGAAAGACAAGAAGACAAAACAAAAGATAGACTGCAGTAGGTGTCGTAATAATGGCAAATACCTTCTCAAACGCAACAATCAAATTATCTCTGGCAGTAGAAAATGGGGAATCGACAGCCAAACTACGGAAATATCGATAAACAGCAACCAACTCATCTCCTGAGTATGAAGCTAATATAGCAAGCTGAAAGATGGAAACACCTCAGACATAAGTGAGAAATTCAAAATGAAGGTGAGAATCATATATTATTTAATGGCAAAAGAAAAAAAATAATAATAAAGAAATCAAAATAAAGGATTAATATCCAAAGTATTCGATAAAGACCTGATGATGAGGATTGCCACTTGATGGCCAAAGTGATGCTGCTTGCAGATAGTAACTTGAAGCTGCAGTATACTCCCGATTTTTTGAATCGACATCCCCGTATGACCCTTTGTAGCGAGCAAGATCACCCAAGTATATCAAACAACGATGACAAGAAATGAGACCTTTCTTCATGTCGGCAGACTTCTTTCCATCTTTATCTGTAGCCATACGGTTGTCTGCATCCTCCGAGAAAAAACCCAAAGGGAGCCCATACTTTGCTCTGATTTTCAATATTAAATCATGGTAAAATCCAGTAGCTTCAGAAAGAAATGTTTTGAACTGCAATCTTATTTTTGAAATTCTGTCAGGCCTTGTAGGCACGCCTTGAGCATTGTTAGAACCAGCAGTCAAATGTCCCCTAAGCTCCTCAATTCGCTTGTAATGCAACTGCCACAGAGCATATTCAATATTGTGCTGTTCAGAGAAAGCATAATCCTCGAGGATTATTGCTTCATAATTTTCACGTATTTGTTGCCATGCATTGGGATCTGATGGAATTCGAGCCTGAGCTGACCTTCTACGTCGATTTTCCAACTCAATATTCTGAAAAGAGATAAAACTAAAACTATTGAAAAATTTAAAAACACACATAACACATTTTCTATAAGAGATCCATAGCATCCAGATATCTTAAAGACATAAAACTCATCTGATTCTGGTCTCCACTCTAATAAAAGTGTGTTTTACTGCTTATAATGGTTAAATCATTATCGATGTTTTATACCAACAAAATTACATATAAGCAAAAAGAACAGTTGTGAAAAAAGAACAAAGGGAAGAAAACAAAACTACCTTCTCATAAAGGCGTTGAGCACGCTCCCACGATGAAGAGGCGGAAGCAGACATTTTAGCCATCTGTATATTTATCTTCCATCAATTATATTCAGATTCTTCATGCCACATACATCTGCAGGATATTCTTAACCCATCACCATATTGAACAACAGAAGATAGTGAAAATCAAACAATAGTCACTCACTATAAACAAAATATATACTTAAAACTAACTCTTGAAAAAAGATCTTAAAACTAATATTATTATCCATCCTTAGCTATTACATATTTGCACAAAGAATTCAAAAAGGACCACTTTCAAAGTGAACTCAATGAATGCATTTATGATCAAGTAAAAAAAATTGGAAATATACAAGAGATAAATCGGAATATGATGAAGTCAAAAAATTGCAAAGAAAGATCCCAAATACAATTGCATATCAGATGAAAGCAAATAGAGAAGTGACCAAATCAATCGTTTATGCATTAAAAATTATATGAAGATAAGGAGGCTAGCAATCAACACAAGTAAACTATTTAGAATTCTGTCACCTCAAATCACATTTAGCAACTTCGAGGGAATTTCCCAATGATCAGAATACAAATGCTAACTCAGAATCAGACATATGATATATGTTTTCCTTTATACATTGCTAAGGGGGAAGATGACATGTTCTCTGCTTTTCAGCCTAGAATATTTTAAGATCGACGGTGGGAGAAAACCCTCAAGATGCATACCCGCATCAACGTAATTAACCTAAATATGGCCACTCGGCCTGTATCTACAATTCCTGTATAAATTTCCAAAATCCATCAAATCATTCCTACTCAAATAGAAATTCGCGGTTCAACATGTAATCATCACTACACTTGAAAATTCATTCATATTTAAGAACCACCTAGTAAGAATCTTGAAAGTATGTTCCTAAGAGACCCAAGTAATATTCAAAACACAAAATATTAAATCCAATCAAATGCACAAAATAGACAGTTTAATCGAAAATAAGATCAAAACCCATCCAAAATAAAATTCGTCTAAACCCTAAGAGACCCAAATATTATCCAATTCCCATTCACCAGAACGAGAAAAAATCACCAACAGATAATCGTGTACACCAAAAAGAAATTCAAAACCCCCAAAGAAACCCAATTAACAATACGTAAAATCACACCGTGGTTGACCTACAAAATTCCAGCTTGACTTAATTCCAAGACTCCAGAAGAAGAAAAAGAAGAAAACTCAGAAAATAATCATCAAATCCTATCTAGAAAACATCGACAAAACAATTATAAAAAAAGGGTGGGTCAAACAAAACAAAGCGAGTAGAGGAACAAATGGGAAAAAGAGAAGAAACCCAGATCTAGAAACCCAGAAAGAATTTAGAATGAATCAGCTGGAAAAACCCAAGAAAAGAAAAGAAACGGAAATCAAGAAAAACAGCAATGAGAAGAAATAGAAAAGTACCTGAGGAGAGCGATCGAATGGAGGATCAAACTGGGATTGAAGAAAGAAGGGAGGAGGAGGAGGAGGAAGAAGAAGAAGAAGAAGAAGAAGAAGAAGAAGAGGGTTGGGATTTACGATTTAGGGTTGAGAAGACGAGGAGAAAAAGGGATGGGTTTGAAGAGGATGAGATTGGGTTTCGTTTGGTTTTGATTTAGGAGAGATTTTACCAATTTTCTTTCCCCCTTCTTCCTTTTTCTCTCTCTCTCTCTCCTCTCTCTCTGTTTTCGTTTCTTTTCTTTTTCAATGAGTTTTCGTCCTTTTCTTTGTTTCCTTATTCCAATTCGACCAAATTAAACGACGCCGTTTGCTACCAATCTTTTTTCTTTTTCCACTTTTTGAAAAATAAATAAAATAAAACAAATAAACAAACAAACATAATTTTAGTTCTTCTTCTTTCCATAACTCCATCGTGGTTTCAACTCATAAAAACGAAAAATTTTGTTTATTAAAAAAAATATACATTACATACATATGTGTGTGTGTGTATACATCACGTGGAATGCACGTGCTGCTTTTTGAGTTTATTGGAATGTTTTATAAATAAGTGAGGGAGGGAGAGAAGGCTTTGAATCTTATCCAAATTCAATGTTGTAAGTTTAAATAAATGCATGACGGTCTATTTAAATTCCTTTTTTTTTTTTTTCTCTCTCTTATATCTTCAAATCAATTCAATTCAATTAAATTAATCTATTTTTTGGGTTTTTTCTTAAAGAAAAAATATATTATTTGAACTTTTTGAACAATGAATTTACATCTCTTCACTAATTCACTGTATTTATAACAATTTTGTTGTCATACGCAAGTTCAAAATATTGATAAATTCGAAAAATATATTATTAAAAATTAGTTTTTAGAAATAATCTTATTTAAAAGATGTTTTTTTTTCTGTTAAATTTATTGTTGGTATACTTTCCTTTTCCTAAAAGAAAAGGTATAATTTCCTGATTCTACACTATTGAGAAATATCTGTTAAATTCAAAATTGTCAGATTTTTGTTACAATATTGCAACAATATATGTTTTATCTCTTTTTTTAGTGAGAATAATATCTTCTTCTCTTTGGTGTAGAGGATTATAAATATACATATGTATAATTCTAAATTCTTTTAAGTAATAATATATCAGTATTATTTGAATTATTATAGATAATAATATAGAAAGTAACTATAGAAAAATCAATTCAATAAAAAATATATATATATATATATATAATTGTTTGTTGAAAAATCAATTCAAAATTGTCCTACTCGGCAAATATTTCTGTGTGTTTTTTTATAAATGGCATGGTGGCTTATTGGATGGTATTCAAAATTTGGTATGAATAAAAAAGATTCAAATGGTAGGAGCTTTTGAGTTTTAATTTCTTTGGAGAAAAAAAAAGTCAATTTGTTTCAAAATCAATCTCATTCTCAAAATAGCAAAAAAAAAAAAAAAAAAAAGAGAGAGAGAGAGAGAGAGAGAAAATAAATTATTTATATCGAATTCTCTATTATACATTTAAATTGAAAATAGTTTTTTTTTTTTTCATTCATCACAATTTCTCATTGATCTTTTTTGAATTTTTTGATTGAATATTTCATTTACAAACTTTAGATTTTCTTCAACACATTCTCAAAGAACAATTTGCAAATAACTTTCGTTTTGCAATTAATTTTGTTTTTTTAACTAACATACAAATCTTATAGATTTCAATCTTCCTTTATTTGTTTATTAATTTGTTTACGAACTTAATAATCATTCCAATTTTCCATTTTATTAATTTGTCATTAAATTTGTTTTGTAAACTTAACAACCTTTTTTTTTTTCTAGATTTCTTTATGTGTCATCAAATCTTTTTTCCAAACTTAATAAATTTGTAGATGATTTTTCTTTGCGTCATTTTACAAACTTAACAACCTTAGATTTCAATCTTTTTTTTCAACATCAAATTTGTTGTAAATTCAACAACCTCGTGAATACTATGAATAGCAAAATATGGAAATTATATAAAATATAAAAACAAATAAATAGACAGTAAATTTGATTGATTTTGTTATATCTTGTAATTAGTTTAAAACCTCCATAAATTTTATCCATTTTCACAACCTTCAAGATTTTCATCTGATGACAGTTTATTTCAAACAAGATTTTAGCTTCTGATGAATATGTTTTCCTCAGAAAAGAAGAAAAAGGGAAAGAAAAAAAAAAGAAGAATATTTTGGTTTCTATATGATTTTTCTAACCCTTTTCACAATTATAATTCTTTAATCTGCCTAAAATTGTTTTTCAAAGTCTTTTGGAAGGAAATTTTGTAATTTTTGACCCATCATTGCCTTAATACAACAATTACAAAACCTGAAATCAAACTTCCTACCTTAAAAAAGGTGCAAACAATAACCAACCAATGATATAGTTAATAGCAATTCAGTTCAATATGAAGCACAATTTAATTAGTCAAAACATAATTAACCTCCAAAAGTGTTCAAATCTTCACTGAGTTTTGAATTAAATATGTTTTTTTAAAAACAAAAATAAATAAATAAATAATCCGAGTATACCTGAAGTTAAGGCTGATGACAATTCAAGTCATAATATAAAGCTTCTGCCTGTTTTGAATTTAACAATTGTAGTACAGGGTCAAACCATCTAGGCAATAACTTTTGTAGGATAGATGATGTCTTTGATCGACACTCAAAATTGGAAATTTGGAATATACAAACTCTAAAGCTTCTTACAGAATAATCAGAAAAGTCTCGACAATATATGGAAAATGGAAGATTTTCCTTGATATCCAAAAAGGAATGAAATTTCCAATATTTGGAACTTAATATATATTATATATGTTCAATGACAAAGCCTTAAAACTACTATTGTTACAACACGACCCACCTTCGCTTAGTCTAATCCTCAATAAAATCAAAGCAAAATAAGTGAAGTAGAAGATACAATAATAACAAAACCAACCAAAGTCCTCATTGGAGAAGGAAAAAGAAAGAAAGAAGGAGGCGAAAAAAAAAAAGAGAGGAAGAAATGAAATTAAAGATGGCATCCCCATGAAAGACCAAACTTAAATACTAAAAAAGCACACACAATGAAGCTGCTTACAATATAGGTGTAGGAGGAGGATATACAACAAATGGACGATTGGAACTAATTGTGGATATAGAGAGACTTGCATGTGCTCAGCTTTGTTTGTTATTTCCATGGCGGAGATGGCGGTTGTTTATAGATGAAGTCTTGTGAGGATGATGCACCATAATTTAAATCGAGATTATGGAGCTGCTCCATCAACTGAGAACGTCTCTCCTTGAAGAAATCCAGCCGTGTCGTTAATTCTACCAATGTCGAGGAAGGCACTGTTGAATGTCTTGTGTAATCCAAAACCTGGAAACAAGGATTAAATTTCGATGTAGAAGATATTCCAGATCTAAGACATTTAGATTCAGTTTTTAAGCACTGGACTTGTTGGGACGAGAGGGCGAGACAACAGATGTATTTACCTCTCCTGCTTTTGAAGTAGAAGGCAAAGACGCAGAATCAACAGCAAGTTCATCCACAGACATGCTAGTTGAAACCTCGGTGCTTTTGGAGTCACTTGGGCTTAGTGAATCCACAAATAGCTTCCGTGGAGTTGGTTTATTACTATTGGCAGATCCTAATACTTGTCCTTTGATATTTCTCCAATCACTTCCCATCAAACCTTCCTGTGTACCAAAAATAGAAAAACATTTCAGTTTAATTTATAAGACGAAGAAGGCTAAGGTAAGCACCATGTTTTTCAATATTTTGTAGAGGGAATGCAAATACAAACTAATATTTTCTTTTATTTTCTTTGGAAGAAATCAATAATAATCTAATTGGAGGAGTAATTTAAAAATTTATTGAAAGTACAAAGATTAAATTTGGATATTAGAAAGTAGGGACTAAATAGAACAAAACCCAAAATACAGAGACAGGACAACCTAAGGTCAAGGGGTAAGAGTCGTACAGATTACACCTCCCTGCCAAGATGACTAAAGAACCTTTCCGATTGTGTCTTTTTTTTTCTCTTTTCCTTTTTTTTTAAATCATTGTTAAAAGTCATTAAAAGACAAACAATATAGATAGCAAGTACACTAGGTACGTGGCTACGTCATTGACATCTATGGTTCAAAACAAAGGATTATATACAAGACTAGACAACCAAGTACATAAATGGTTAGGCTTTTTATCCACTCATCAAAACAGCAACCCAGCGCATTAGAGCTAAATTGTTGAGCAATTAATTATGCAGTAGAGCAAGTGTAAACATCCAAAAATTTTATTGCTTAAAGGGTAAAATATAAATGAAAATAAAAGATAAACTGAGCGCAACAACATGCAGGCATTGTCTAAGAAACAATATAAGAACTTTCTATAAGATAATAGCTTAATCATAAAAAGAAACGCAGATGACAATATTCACTGGCTAACCAAAAAGAAAAAGGGTTCATTTAACAATGAAAGACAGTTGACATGGAAGTAACATGATAAAAAGATACCTCATTCCTTTGTTTCCTTTCATGATTAACAAAAGCGAGTGTCGAGTCAAAATCTTGCTGAAGAAATCTCCTGCAGGAAGTAAAAATATTTGAGAGAGACGTAGAACTTTCACTCAACTTAGTGACATTTTAACTTATCAACGCCACAAATTTGACATTTTAACTTATTCGACGCTTCAAATTTATCAAAGGATTTAATGTCAGTCATAGATATATGGTAAGACAATGGGCTTTCATCGACAAAGAAACGAAAATACGTACAAGGACATACAAAAAGATAAATCCAAAAAAGTGTCCTCAACTACTTACGAAAAAGAATTCCAAACCAAAAGAATGATGCTAAATCAATAATTTCTTGTCAAATTCACGAATGTCTAACAGATACACGCCCATAAAGCAACATTAAATCTCACCACCTTCCAAGCCTCCTCTAAAGACCTCACCACTTCTTTTAAAGTTCAATTATTTCTCTGGATTCACACTCCCCACTAAATAGCAAAACAACAAATCTCCCACAAGATTCTCCCCTTATCACGAAAAGGAGAGTTCATCAAGATCCCATCAACAATGATCACCCCTATTTTGCACAACTCTAAAAAAACTGAAGCAGCAACTCCTGAGGGAATGAACTAACTGAAATCCTCCTCTACCATTCCACATGAGATCATTGAGATCCTCCACTACCATCCACAAAGGATACACCATGGTGGATGCAAAACCAAAGTAGAATACTGCTCTCTCTCTCATGACTTGATCCTCAATGCTCTCTCTCTCATGACTAGTCTCACAAGACAAGTCACCTAACCCTACAGTATTTGGACATTAAATAAACTCATAGGATATTAAATTCTAGGTAGGTGACTACCATGGATTGAACTCATGATTTTTTACTTCTTTATCAAGGTCATGTCCCCTATTTACTACTAAGCCAAACCCATAAAGGTTATGTTTACTCTCCCCTGTAAGACTTCTTAGAAATAAAACTATCGTAGGGATTTTAACCTTCCACAAATAGAACACTAAGTCAGCCAAATGGGAGATGGCAAACAAAATATGAAGAAAGGTGATCGGAAGCCATGCGCTTTAACGAATTAGGTTCCCAAGCTCATAAATCCCTTCTTAGAGATAAACCCTCAAATAAAAAATAATAGAAAGAAAACACACCATCTCTATAGACTCTCGAGTAGTGAGAAGACAACAAAAAAATGCAAATAGAGTGGGGGGGACGACTAAGAGAAGCAAAAAAGAGGCAACCAACTGTGATAGAGGATTAGTAGTGGGAGCTAAGCCATTTTACGTGGAATAACTTTGACCTCCTGAACTTCATGAATAGAAAACAAACTTCATTAGTTCTCACTTGTAGAGAAACCATGGAACAGTTTCTTCCCCACCTGCCTTTTTGTGAGAAGTGAGCTTTTTTGTGGAAAGTTGGAATTTGTGGTATTTTGTGGGGTTTTTGGAAAGAGAAACAATTTAATCCTTAAAGGATGGGAGAGATCTCCTAGTAATGTTTTGTCTCTTGTTAGATTTCATGTTTCCTTTTGGACTTTGGTTACGAGTTATTTTATAAATAATCATTAGGTCTTATTTCTCATGATTGGAGCCCATTCTTGTAAGCTTTTCTTTTGTACTCTCTTAATTTTTTTTCTCAATTTATTTTACGACGAAATATTTTTTTTAATAAGTACAATAATAATAATAACACTTTGGACTTTGGTAACAAAGTTATTTTAGAAATAGTCATTAGGTCTTATTTCTCATGATTGAAGCCCTTTCTCGTAGGCTTTTCTTTGTACTCCTTACATTTTTCTCAATCTTTCTAAATTCATTTTATGATGAAATATTTTTTAAGAACATATAATAATAACAACAATAAAATCGGGAACTCACAGTTGGGAGCCATGATTCTGAACATGCTGATATCGGTCACATGCATCAGATAAAGAACCATAGTTGTGTTGGCGTTGCTGATTCAACTGGTGGTGGAGCTCAGCAACTTTCTGCTTTAACCGAGCCACATCTGCTTCAGCAAGAGCAATCTCCTCAAGCTCAGCCCTTGTCTTCACATCAGCATAATCATGCCTCATGAGAATGAATATGACTAATTGAGGTGGAAAAAAAAAAGTAAATGCCAAAACATGCAGACAAACCTTTGAATCCATGCCACGTGAATTATTAAATTGTCCAGAAGACATGCTTAGGCCAACTTCCAAAGCAGCTCTAAGATCTCTTTCTGCTTGCAATTGCTCTTGTAATCTTGAAACCTGCATGGTCATTCAAACCCAAGAAATGTATTTTAAAAAACGAATATGCATCTAAATCCACGTTGTCTTATTAAAAAAATAAAATAAAATGAGAAAATGGTACTATATCCACATAAGTAACTTCCAAGGCCACTCCCATCACCGAACCAAATCTCACATACTAATAGTCGTAAACATTTTCTAAAAGTAATTTGAAAGAACGGTCTTAATAGTATTAAATATAGCTCCTCTCCTAAACTATACCAAGGATTTACTAGAAAAATAAAGTTCAAGTAACAAGCATTTGCTGCCCTGAAAACCTACATCTTGTTCAAGTGCCAACCGTCGTTCATGCAAAGCTTGTTTCCTTCTTTCCAAGCTGGCTTGTAAAATTGCATTTCCTCTAGCCTACACAAAATGGATATTCAGTAAATACTATAATCAACTTGGATCTTCAGATAACAAAGTTAGAGAGGTTGACTACCTCCTTCGCAATCCTCTGTTGCAGGTCATTTTTTGTCATCTCAAGCCTCTGAATAGCAAGCCTACAAAAATAGTTGAAATTTGTTTCAGGGAATAGTTCAGTTCATGGTGAAGTAACATTTGGAAGGGGAGGAGAAAGACCCATGGAACCAACCAAAAAGTAAAAAATAAAAAATAAAAAATAAAAAAAAGAATGTAGAAAAAAATACAAAAATGTTGCAAGATGTAAAGAACAAGCCACTTTGGAATTATGGACAGGGTTAGCTTTGCATTGTAGCAAAAAGTCAATTAAGGAAACTTTGTGCAGTTATCGTTATGAATGTAGAGGAGATATTGTGAGCTCAACTGGACCTTCAATTGCCCAATTGTCTCTTGGTGTAGACCAAGAGAGATATTATCCAATTCAAAATTACCCTAACCAACAGACCAGCATCCCAACTAATCAACAAATAAATAACGATCAATCCACTTGAAAAACCTTCAAACAGCAAAACAAATAAATAACCAAATAAAATAAGAGATTCGCCGAAAAATACAATAAAGTTGTTACATAATCAATAGACCAAAAGGCTTAAGTTGACGGATAAAGGTAAATTTAACACACTCCTTCACTTGTGGACTTGAAATATGTAGAAACCCAATAAGTGGAAATCATAATTGGTAAGGAAATAGCATTCTAGGGGTTGGAACACAAAACCTCCTAGACCACTTGCTTTGATACCACAAAGATATGTTTGTTTCTTCTTATATTTCGTACAAAGATACAACCCTCAGTTTTAAAAGGGGAAAATTATAGAAGGAAAAATGAATAACAATAATCATTCTTCCAGGTCATTAGTAGCTATCTTCTACAAATAGTGTTTTGCAGCCATCACTGAAAGACTCTGTCTACTCCATAGTACCACCGTAGTTTTTTCCATGTTTGTTTTTTGTTTTTGGCTTTACAGCACATGCAGATTGTACTCTGAAAAGACTTTATTTTGTATCTTTGGGCTCTATTTTTGTTTGGATATGACAAGGACGCTAAAAGGATGTCAACCTAATTGAGATGTCTGGGTGTGCCTGCTGATCCTATGGTCTCTTTATTGCTTAGCTCTTTGTATAAACCTTTTGTACATTGAGAATATTATTATTATCAATAAAGAGGCTGGTTTCCTTTTCAAAAAGAAAAAATAACAATAATCATTCTTTCTCATCTTGTCATCGAATAACTTTTTCTGATTAATTTTAACCAAATGCCAAAAGGTGGAAATTACAAAACAAGTCCTACACACCGTTAGCATGCCAAACCACATTCTTCCATAACAATAACAGAATTTATCCATCTTCAGTTACGAAGAAAACTTAAAACATGTGATGAATTTAAACAGCTAATTAGCTTCATCATATAACTTATCTGACAAGCTAATATGCAAATTTGTTTTCAGATTGAGCTCATACAGATTGCAAGACACGAGCAAATTTCACATATTAAGGAAAAAGCCATTGAACATCTTACTCTTCTTCTCCAGAAGAATCTACCGACTCAATAGAGGGCGTCTTTCTGGCCTGCACCAAGTAAAATCAACAAGATCAAGTTTTAATTTAACAAGCAAAGAAAAATTTTAGCGTTCAGTTCTAACTATAGCACAACAGTGCTTGTACTAATAATAACACTGGTAAGTATTAGTGATCCTTTTTTATAAGATTGCCTGCATCAATGATTAAAAAGCACAAAAAATAATCTTTGTCCTAGCGGTATTATTTGCTTCCTTTTTTCTTTCTTTCTTTTGTATTAAAAATCAAGCTTTTATCAAGAACAATGAAAGAATAACATCTGTTTATTTGTTTTGTTAACCATGTGGTTCTAGGTCGGAAGCAGCACCTCAACAAAACCTAATCATCAAAGGATACCGCATATGTCTCCACATTATATCTCAAAAAGCTCGAAGGGAGATTCTAACCTAAGACCTCAGCATTCTTATGACAATCCTTGAAATCCTCAACCTCCCTAGTAGGTGAGGAATCTCTCTATTCTCACATTTCAGAGTTGGCTACTGATGCGTTCAGGACTCCTTGAGCACAGAATCAAATCGTCCTTCCCAAAAGAAGTTGGCAAGGACATCCAGAAGCATCATTTGAACCAAAAAGTTGTCTTTTTTTCGTTGGACAACGATTCATGGTGTTCAAATGCATGGATCGTGTAGTATTGTTCTGGTAAGTGCTTAAAGGGCTCATTGAGGACTCTCTCCCAGGCTGTTTGTACTTCATCAAAAGGATAAGATATTAGCACCACCTTTTCATGAGCTTCCCTTAATGTCAAGCCTATGGAGAGCCTTCGCTATTTTTTACACGTCTTGGCTTCCTACTGTAGCTTCTTGGAATCTGGCTTAAAAGAGATTTGTAATTCCTTCATTATGTCTTCTTGCAACTAGAGAGTAGAGAGATTCTGTTACACATTGAAGTTGGGAAGCCTTCCCTACCGTCTATATTTCATCCTTTCAATGAACATAGTTCTCATTCACTATGTTTTCTTCCAACTAGAGAGAGAGAGAGAGAGAGAGAGAGAGAGAGATCTGTGAGGGATTCCTGATGGATAGCCTTAGAGACATAAGAGTTTTGTGCAAATGTCAAAAGCTTGAGGTTGAACCTATAGAAATGAAAGATGGAAGATCCACATCTTTTTGGTTTGACAACTGGATTGGGGATGATAATCTCAGCCAGAGTTTTCCCAAGCTTCTCACCATTGCAGAGTTCAAAAAAGCTTCTAGAAACAGCTCTTATGTTTCGACTACACAATTGGAGAAGGGTAGATACAGAAGTACAGGAAACCCATAGGGACATTTAAACCTACCAAACAACTAGGCTATTTTAAAGAGGATATGGAAAGAGTTTGATTGTTGTTATAAGTATAAGCAGATGGAAAGTGGTAGTTATCTAATGAAAGACATTCTAAAATGTTAAGCCTTCCACAAATTATAGTCTTTGTGATGTAAAGGTCAACTGCAGAAATTTTTTATAGCTACTTTGACAGACTCTTGTGCAGGATTTTCCCCTTAAATTTTTATATATATATACATACATTATACATACATACATATATATATACAATAGTTTCAATTCCAGTTCTACTCTAATATTCTTCAATTGAAAAAATGAAAACTTACACTGCTCCTTCCCCAGAAAGTTGTTCTCTTAGCATTAATATTAGAGCTTGAAACTTTACCAACTGGCTTCCCAGAACTTGACTCATTTCCAGGATCCATTGAATTTAAAATTTCTCCCATTGATCGGTAAGATTCGCCAGCAAGTGAGATATTTGGAGTTTCCATCTCAGTCAAAGAGTTTACATTTCCTTTCTTTTGTTTGCTTTGGTCCCCAATCGGTTGAACATTGGTATCAGAGTTCTTATGATGATCAAGACACGAATTTGAACTCTGAGCTAAATCATGGTTCTCTCTTGGGGATCCAACATCCGAATCATCACCTCCAAAAGCCTGTTCATGCACAGAAATTAGAGTATCTTAATTAGCATTTCATTCGTCAACAAGCATGGTTATTCAAGGAAGAGAAACAAATAGTTCTGAGAAAGAACAGCACAAAGTTTCATCAATTTTGTGTCTTGTGAGAACTCAATATATGATAAATACAGTAACTAATACAGGCTTACATTATTGAAGGCCATAAAGCTGCTAATAAATCATCGACAAAAAGAGCTCAGTAAGAATCCCTAAACTTAAGAAAACTATTCTCCCGTTACAATTAGAGAAATTCAACTTCCTTCTACCTATCATTAAGAGTACGATTTGAAGCTTCACCAATAAGATTGCTTTTGTTTTTTTATAAGAGTTTAACCAATAGGATTGTTGATTGTAGTAAGAGTTTAATTCTCTTACATTGTTTTTTATAGAAAACAAAAAAGAGGTCATCAACTTTTTTTCTTTTAACAAGGAACAACTTCACAGTGATATAATCAAAAGGATTAAATGTTCAAGAGATACAAACTCTTCGTGATCAGATTTTAAAAACAATTTAGTAACAAAGGAGAAGAAAGAAAATGAAAAAACATAACAACGAAAAATTTTGAAGATCAGAAATCCAACCAAGAAAAAAGATAGAAATTAAGATAGTTGATTGCTAAATAAATGCTATAAATTTCAAGTAAATGTTTTTCCCCCAATTTAACATATGATGCTTCCTACAAATCTCTGCCTCCAGACCAAGAAGATTTTGAATTTCTCTTGGTTTTATTTCCAAACCTTTATAAGATCAATAATATGCCTCTGTTTCCGAAAAATTAAACAAATAAATAAAAACTTGGAAAATATAACCAACAAAAATGCAGCGTTTCAAAAATAAATGAATGAGAAGAATAGTGCATGCTCCATGCATATGCATTACACACGCACACATGGAGAACCTTATAGTCATAAAGATCACTTCCAGCATAGCCACTACTTTCACTCAATTTCCCACTAAGCACACGCTCAGGATCGTCATCTGTGTCTGGATCAACCCCATTTTCCACATTGTGATAGCCATTTCCTTTCACATCAAGATTTTCATCATCAGTGGAGTCATCACTTCCGCTATTTTCTATCTGAGAATCGGCTGAAATTGAGCATCTGTGTAAATTCTCATCCTGGAAATAAATCACAAAAATAAAAGGGATTCATAATCATAGAACAAAAAAGTTTGAAATGCAATTAATAGATAATTAGACTGTGTTTTTCAATATTGTTATCCAACTACTAACATGTTTGTTTTCCCTCTACTAGAACGAAAAGGTTATATGTTGAAGATTCTTTTTTTTAATGAGAAACTCTATATGGAAGGATATACAGGCGGGGAATACAGCCCATCCCACAAGGATCTGAAACAAAAGGAGAGAACGCAAAAAGCGGAAAGAAAAAAAGTGGATAGCATCTTCCAACTTGGCTAAAATCATTTCATATAAAGAGAATAAAGATCAAAACTAATACGCAGTCCTCTATCAAACAATAAAAAAAAAATGCTTAGAAGGCAAATATCTTACATCAAAAATATTCTCAAACTCCTCCAAAAGTGTTGTAACAATTGCTTGGGCATTGTTGGCCGCATTGGCAGCAGCTAGCAACTGGGCAGAGTTATCACCACTTACATCAAACTCATCTTCCAACTCACATTCACCAGCTAATAAAGGCCGTAAAAGCAAAGGTGCCATGCAAGCAGCAACAGCAGATGGAGTCATCCGGTTCTCGTGAGCATGAGAAGAAATGGTATGCATCATCTTTAAGACTCTGGAAAGAGAATAAGAACATCAAATTGACATGTTGGGAAATGCAGCAAAAATGAAATACGTTACAACAAAAGATACAAAAAAGTTAATTAGAAAGAAATGAAATTACAGATTAACATCTAACCTTTGTAACAAACGCCGGTTTGGTTCAGGAAAAGTCTCCAATATAGATGATCGCATGGCATTAATCCGTGCCTCTTTTCGATCAATTTCTTAAACAATAAGAACAATAGTTCAAATGATCAATCCTAATACATTTACATTTTATGGAAAAAATCAAAAATAAATAAACAAATGAGCCAAAATGTGACCATCCCTGATTTTAAGATGATCTGTTATATTATACTCTACTTTAAAGGATGAATTCTCTCACATTCCATCCACAACCTATAATGACCTCCACCATATTTCTCTTTCACACATGTAAGGTTTCAAAGAATTACAAAGGGGTTAGCAAACTTACTATAAGCTTCGAGTAACGCAGTGCAGCACGAAGCTGGGACTGGTGATGATGGAAGCTCTCTTAGAATGTGCTACATTTCAAAACACTCATTAAAGAGTTGAAATTGTACATATATATCAAATATCAAGATATCAATGATATAGTAAAGGAAAGTACCTTGATACAATCACCAATTACATGAGCATCCTCATCAGAACCAAACTCTGTCTTGCCTGGAAGAGACAAAGCAAATTAGGGCATGTGTTCCAACTTGACATGCTTCTATTTGATAGCAAATAGATCATCTGCATAATTTTTGGTCTACTTATCCTTTCCCTCGTTAATTAGAAACAATTAGAAAATACCTTGTTCATATTCTTGTACTCTACGGTCTACCTCTTCAACATCTGCAGATTGCCGCAAAATGCCTTCTACCTTAGTGCCTGAAAAGAAGTTCAACGTAATGTTGATTTGACAATGTGTCAACATACAAGTGTTAAATCACCAACCAAACAAAAAACTTAGATGGATGAGTTACAGTAAATTTAATAATATTACCACTTTTAACACTCATTCTCGCTTGTAGGCATGAAAATTTGTAGAAGAACCAGCAAAAGGAATTGACACAATGGAATTCAAACACAATACCTCCTACTCTTGTACCACGTTAAGTTACCAATCAACCCAAAAGTTTAAGTTGATGGGTTATGATAAATTTAGTTATATCAATACTTTTAATGCCAAGTTTGCATATCTGCATCAGACTCGACCAAGAATATTCATTCTATAACATATTGAAGCTCCAATTCTTCATGCCTTGTTGTGTATCTCATTATATAATTTATTGTTTGGTTTGCCTGAAAATTGTTAAATAAATCAAAAGCGATATGCATTTATAATAAACAGGCCTGACTTTCTTCTTCGTAGCCCCTCCTCCTCTTTGGTGCAGGCCCACGTTGATGTATTTTGGTAGGCCTCTTGATATTGTCTGGATCATATTTTTGGTGTTATTCTATAGCTATGAGAATATTGGTGCAGCATTTGAAGTTCTTTGCAACGAATCCATTCTCATGCCTCTTCCTAGGGAATTGACACCTCTAACTTTCTTCATGGGGTCGAGATATTGACCAAATATTCATCAAATCTCTTTGGAGTTCCAGAGGTATTGAATGGACTTCCTTGGATGCTATTAGATCCTCAGGTGGTATTATTATCGTCTCGAATGCACATCCTTCTTGGTCTCATCTATAACTAAAGATGCTAACTGTCCTTTTCTCTATGGCTGATGGATTCAATTTTTGGTTAATAGGTGTTTACGAACCATCTACTGATTTTGAAAAGAATTTTTTCGTCCAAGAACTCCATGATCTCTTCAGCCTGGTGGATGAAAACTGGTTTAATGGTGGAGATTTCAACCTCATCAGATGGCCTAAAAAAAATTCCAACCTATTGTAGGTAGGTGTCTGCCTTCAATTCTTTTATAGAACAGAGGGATCTTATTGATTTGCCCCTTTCAAATGACAGTTATACTTATACCTGGACAGACTTTAGAAATCCACATCCACCTACTCATACCAAGATTGATAGATTCCTGTGCACAGAAACTATGTTAGACAAATTTAGTGATGCTTTTGTGAAAAGGATTGAGCGTCCCACATCGGATCACTTCCACCTTCTCCTGACACTTGGTAAACAACAATGGGGCCCACCACCTTTTAGGTTTCAAAACATGAGGATCGGTTGTAATAATTTTCTTCCTTTCGTTGAAGAATGAAGACTGGTGGTCTTATTGGCCACAGGTTCATTGAAAAGCTTAAAGGGCTGAAATTTGCTATCAAGGAATTGAATCAACAGATTCTTTGGCAATATTCCATCTCAACGAGACTCATTGATGAAGAAACTTTCCCTTATTATTTCAGACTTTGGGAAGGATCCTTCACTGACACATAGCATTGATAGAAGAAATTCTATCAAAGAGCAGCTTCTCTCCATCAATGCTAATGACGAGATCTGATAGACAGAAATGTAAATCCATTTGGTTTCTGAAAGGTGATAGTAACACATCCTTCTTTGACAAATTTGCTGCTGCAAAAGAAAGGAAAGCTGCAGAATAGAAATCCTTAATGGCATTGAAGCTGAATAAGTCCAAGATATGCATCCGAGTACATCAGTTTACTCCAAGATATGGACATTGAAGCTGAATTTATTTCTTTCTACAAAAACTTGTTCACCAAAAGGAACGGAAAGGATTCTTGCCTCACCCGACTGCATGAGACCCCACAGAACAGAATTGCCTCCTTGAAGCTCTTTTCACCGAGTCTGAGATTTTTCTCTCGGATATCTTCAAATATTTTCTTTATCAATGAGATTGTCTCTTATCCAAGAAAAAAGATCTTCATGGGTTCTTTTGATGCTCGGCCCACATTGGTGTGCTGCACCAATAAGTCACAGAGGATTCCATTCAGATTTTCCCATTTTCTTCTGCTGTAAACATTTGGTTGAGCTATTGGAGTTACTTTTGCCGTAAACATTCAGATATTCTCGGATCTTCTTTTGCTATAAACGTTTGGTTGAACTATCGGAGTTACTTTGGAACGATTTGGGATTTTCCTTTTTTGGGGGTTCCTTTAGAATGATTTAGGTTCTGTACAAGGATTCTGATGGAAGAGGTTCCACACTATCCTATACGAAAGATTGGGAAACTTTTGCGACGGGCAAATTTCTTTACCATTTTTTGGAGTATCTTGGTCAACAAAATAGGAAGTTTCCTCGTTAGTAAGTATCTTGTGAAGGGTGAATGGGAAGTGGTTTAGAGTACTTACTTACTATAATGCTTTCCATAAGGTAAAAAGAGAAAAGGATAAAAGTGAAATGGCTTCTCGGGACTATGTTCAGCATTTTCACCATTGGTGTATAATAGGATGCAAAAATTTGGTGCGAGACAATGATTCTGGAGTCGGTTCTGAATTTTAGACTCATTGTTGGCCAAAAGCAATAAAATTTCCTAAATAGCTGAATAGCTCAATCTTGATTCTAGATGGAAATGAAATTATAGCACCAAATCATGTTTTACTTTTATCGAAGCATTTTGAGATGATAGAGCATTAAAACTCAAACCATTGCTGTTAATAATCAGAAACAAAGGCAGCTAAATCATTATTACAAGAAAGTTTGAAATCCTTACGACTTGATATAACAAATCTACAAAATAAAAATAAAATAATAATAATTCAAAAGGAACCAACTGAGAATAGAACAGATTTCATTATAATTTCAACATAGCACCCTACCGAATGTTTCAAGAAACCGAAGTGCCTTCTCAAGGAAAGATGGACCTCCATCAATATCTTCCAATGCAAGTAAAATAGGTCTTCCCACCACCAAAGATTTAACAGGACGCTTATCCCTCCCTGGATATAATTAATGGAACATTGATGGATCAAGTAAGCAAGAATAACACGCATATACCTACCCCAAGCATTTGAAAAGGAATCAAGCATCATAATGAACAAGTAATTGCAAAATGAAGCGGAATACAAACATGGATGGAAGGAGCTGTCAATTTTGTCACTAGTGTCACTCCGAAAAATCCCATTATGTCCCATGACAAGGGCAGCACTCGGTGCTTGTGCAAGGGCTTGTTCCAGTGCAGTTTTCCATTCAAACAGATCATCTGAGGTCTCGGCCTTTTCATGTGTGAGGCACAGGAATAGAAAGACCAGATTAATAAAACAATCTAGGAAACAAAATATTCTTTGCACATATGATATGATCTAATTAGAGTACCTTGAGAGTGAAAGCTCGTCCATCACGACCATCAGGAAACAATACAGTCAAGAGCTTCTTATCCTCTCTAACAACAACACTACATGAACCCAAGTTGCATGCTTAAGCTCAATCATAGCTAATAAAATTTGAAATACACATTCATATAGAACAACTTACCTCCCTGAATTATTCAAGTCTATGCCCCCCAAAGTAAGATTTACTTCACCCCCTCTTTGAGGAAGTGCACTCTAAATGAAAAATAAGAATAGATATTTCAGTTGATATAAATCAATCATGCTACATCGATGTCTACATTTGAACTTAATGAAGTTAACAAGTGAATGGATCTTATACAAGCATCAACATTTATCGGAGCAGTCAATGAAGACTTGATTCATCAGGGAAAAAATAAACTAAACAATGAAGGGGGGAGATGTTAAGCAAAAATATGCAGAATGATGCTCGAGGGGCCGTCCAAAGTACTAAATAGAAAATCTTCAGAAGATTACCAAGTCCAAACCCACCATTGTCCCAAGGAAGAGAAACAGTGTCTCCTGTAAAGAGGTGTCTAGATTTCCCTTGCTTTTCTTTCCCGATTTAATTCTATTTTCCATAGTAGGAGGAAGTTGGACATGTAATGGAGTGGGATGCCAGACGAGATCAACTACTCAACCATCTCTGTAGAGCGATTATTCCATTTAATTGGTTTTTCCAAGGTCTTTTGCCAAGCAAATGTCTATAATTTAGAAGAGCTATAGTTTCCACCTGAAGGGGCCATCCAACTGGGTCATAGGCTATGACTAACAACACAATCAAGAAAAGCAATCAATTCTCCAGTTCTTTGTTCTCTCAATCTGATACCCATAGGTAAAGATTACACAATATCCATCTTCAGAAACTAACGCAACTTGAAAGGTCCTCAAACTATGAAAGGGTTGTACTATTGGTTGCCCTTACCAAACATTGCATTGTGTTAGCTAATGGAGGCTTGAACAGACCCTAGTGATCTTGTCTCTGTGAACTCAATGATTTTGCAACACGCCAACCACAATTTTCTTTCAATTATCCAACTTGAAATATTAATTGCAAGAAATCTTTATCTTTTTTGTTTTGTTTTGTTTTGTTTGAATAAGAACCCATTTCATTGATCAATTAAATATGCAAAAAGAGCTGTAAATTTTTACACCAAACAACTGAACAAGGGCATTGTTCGTGTTTATTACCAAACTGATTGAGCTGAAATCTCTAACTGCACAAACTGGGAAACAAAATTTATTACATTATTACGTGATCAAGCAAAATAATTCATAATGTTTCTCTAACCAAAACATACCCTATCATGATCATTCAAAATAGAATGGATGAAAAGGAAACGAGGCATAGCATGATTATCCAAAATACCAAAACAATAAATAAAATTAAAAGGAAGAAAGAAAGAAAGAAAGAATGAAGAAATTTTAACTATACTAACAGGATCGTTTTTAAAGAACACAAGGGAAGTGCGTGTAAGGATGAACCAGCGCTTCTTCCAAGATTTCCAGCCTAGTCCTGAACAAATATAAGAACATTAGCAAAAACACTGAGATTGACGTTAGACCCTTTCCAAGAGAAATAAACAAGCAAGTTTAGCATCATAGAATAGGTACTAGAGGAAAATTTTCAACATATACTTAGAGAACAAACAAATGAACTAACTATGCAAAATAAACCCTATTTTAGAAAAAGTGAGCATTAGCACAAGTTCAATAATGAAAATTTTCACAGGTTAAAAATCAAGAGAAACATGGTGTAAGATATGGTAGGTCGAAATGCTAGCATGTGCTCCAGATTGAGTTTGAAGCACCATGTGGATTATTTCACTAAAGAGGATCATAATAGCTAAATATTCTAACCCTTGGCTTACCATAGCGTGGACGAAGCTCAACGCAATTAAGAATAAAATATTGAGAACTAGAGCACATCAAGAGGTCAACATATAAACGATGCAAAATCCATAAATGCATATTTTGACAATTGGGAAATTTTTGTGTGATCCCCTTGGCTTGATGGTGACCACTCATCTACCCCTTTGGTATTCCTCACTGATAATGAATTTCATATTGCTTGCCCAAAAAACAGATGGATAGAAAGTACTAGTGAGAGATAATCAAGGACCAACCTAACAAATTAATCAAAAATCTAATTGTATATTTAACAAAAAGAAATTATAAATGAAACAGGAAACAGGAAACATAAATTACATGGTTTAACTTTGTTTACAATGGCGCACAAAGAAAAAATGTATCAAATAGTCGCTTATTTGTACAGTTGACAGAGACATCTTGTACATGATTATAATAACTCTCGAGAAGCCCTAGTGAAGCTAAAATTTTCAAGTGATGGGGAAGAAAAGGAGCTCCAACCTTTGGATGATATAAAAAGCGGGCCACTCTTGAAAACCTGCCAGATAGAAGCAGAGTTTAAAAATAAAGATGAATAATAGGTGCTAAACTACACCAATTTTGCAGGGCACTGAATCAATCAAATGAAAGAAAAATAATTCTTAAACATGAAGCTGCATCTTTCCCATGATTTTTTCATTGGATCCTTCACAAGTATAACGTTATCAAGCAGTGTGCATTGAAAACTCAGAGGTATCTAACATTACCAAAATCTATATTTCTTTCCAAAAAGCGAAACTTAGATGAAAGTGGATAAGAAGTCTACACAACGGCTCACAAGAAAAGCCTTAAATATGAATTCAGCCATTAACTTAATGCCTTTTTTCTGCAATTACCAGTTAGGTCTTATTCTCCTAGATTGAAGTTTGTTTCTTAGTTAGTATTGGGACTCCTTTTGTGGGGGAGGTTTCCTCCGTATCTGCTTGTATATTCTTGCACTTTTCCTAATGAAAGCTAGGTTTCCTATTTATTCAATTGCATCTTATGAATTTAAAAGCTTGGTTTGTTCCAAGTAGGTCAAATCTGATTCAAAGTGAGAGCTAAATAAATTTTTATGATTATTATTGAAACTGAGACTCAAATAGATGTGACATTGTTTTAGTTTCAATAATAAATTAATAATAAAATCAAATTTATTTCTATGTCACATCTTTTTGTGGGCTTGCCTTTTCCTTTCTTTTCTTTTCTTCATTGAAAGCCGTTTCTTATCTACAAAAAAAAGACCTCGCTAAAACAAAGCCAAAGGAGCTTATAGAAGTTTATGCTAAATATATGTTTACCAAGGTGTCAATTTTCCCCAAACATGGAGGTTTCACATTTCTAATGAGGGGGACAATCCTCCCCATTTTGATTATGGAGATGGGAAGTGGAAAAAGAGATTCCAAGTCCCATCTCTTTATGCCTTTTGATTTTTCAACGTTTTGCCACCTTCTCAATAGGACCAAGGAAATAGCATTGGCTTTAGTAGGATCATAACACTTTCCCTTTTGATTCTGGCTTCTCTATACTTCAGCCCTTCTGTCTTTTTTTTTTTTTTCCTTTTTCCCTTTTGGTTGATAGAAAACCAATTACCAAAAACGAAAGAATACAGGACCACACGAAAAACTAAGCCCTCAAAAAGTAGTACCCTCGAAGAAGGGTTTCAAATCTAACAAAATAAGACCTAAGGAATAATTACAAGAAGAGCTCATCACAAACATCCAGAGAGAGGTGTTAAAATTAGTCGAGGACAAAACATCGAAAGATCGCCTCACCACAACTCAAAAGATTCTACAATTTCTCACCCCAAATAGCTCACATCAATGCACACACTCGATCTTCCATAAAAAAGCCCCCTTTCCCCAAGTGGTGAATGGATGAGGAACTCCTTGATCAAAACACTAAAGTCTCCATGGCGGCCTAGCTTTTGGTCAAACACTTCGAAGAAGATGTTCCAAACCAAAGCGCAATTGCAGAGTAACCCAAATCTTCCTCTACCCTCTGACAAAGAATACAACAAAAAGGTCCAGACGACATCTTACTCGAGAGCCTATCCAAGGTATTATCTTTTTCCACGAATAACCTGCATATAAAGGTTTATAACCTTCTTTTGAATTTTTCACCTTCCAAAGAGCAAGAAAAAATCGACTCTATAAAGGGAGAGGGATCCAATAAGTACTTTATTTTTTCAATCGGAGCAACAAAGAGCTAAATCTCAGTGGATCGTGGCAACAAGGCCACTCCATCACTTACAATACCCTGCCATGTATTCTCAATGAAAATTGTTCTTTCCATAAAAGAAAATTAAAAGAGAAATACTCTATCACGTATTTAAGTCATCTGCAAAAGGTTCTATCCATCGCTCAGTGGAGATTACGTTACAAGGCAGCCCCGACAACTCATTCATGAGGGCTTAGCCAACAACACGTGCCTTTGGGGGATTCGATAAGTACTTAAAGAAAAATTTACAAGAAAACCCTTAGAAGGTTTGGTACTCCGAAAACAAAAATCATTTCTCCCTTGCCCAACACAACATTCCCCAATAAATAAATGAGGGACACAACCTCTCTCATTTCTCTATTGGACAAAGAATGACAAAAACGAACAAAAAACAAAAAGAGCTCCCCAAGATCAACAAAACTGTTTTTCTTAGCAAAAAGGTGACAAAAATGAGCAAATCCATTACAAAGGGGGGCCTCACAACCATCTATCCTCCCAAAAATAAGCCCCCAGTCGATCACCCACCACACAATCAATCAACCCAAAGAAAGAGGGGAGCTCCAATGAAATCTCTTTCCACAGATTCATAGAAGTGCCTTCAACCCTAACCAAAATCCAGTAAAAAGGATGAGGATTGTACTTGCTTGTGTCTACACTTTAGCCCTTTATAAAAGCTTTGGAGTAACAGCCCATCTCTATTCATATGACAACACTTTTTCCTTTGATTTCAAGTTCTGTAGAGCCCTTATTGATTGTCAATGTTGGAGAGTTTTACTTCAACAAGTGGTTCTTTCTCAATATAGAGATCAGTGCTTTCAAATTGATGATTACAAAAGCAGCTCTTGAATTGCAATGTAGCAAAGACAAAGAATGATTACAAAAAGTCCTCTAGAAAGGCCATCACCAAGTAGTACGTAAATCCAAGATTCCTAGAATAGTTCCAGGAAGATATGCTTCAGGCACCAGCCACCCTAATGTAAAGGCAAAATGGTTCGCTGAAAGAGTCATAAATTACTCTAGAGAGAGTTCAAAGGAAAGTTCTCACTTTAACTGTCATAATGAACTTTGATGGCATGTTATAGAACAAGAATGTGCTTAGTCATCCAAACTCAGACTGAATAAAAGATTGAAGTCCTTTTGTTTCAGTTTGACCCTTTGCCCAGGGCTTTTTGTCAATTGTATTCTTTCCTTCCTTTTTAATCGCAATGATAACTCAGTTTCATATCCATAAAATTAACCAAACTTACTCTTGCTGCCAACTCTCTGTACTCTGCAACCTGATTAAATGCTTTAAAGATAACTTAAACAGATTACACAGAGAGAACCACTCCTGGATCTCCCAATCATGACTATATTTTCAAATTTTTAAGTTTCGCCTTCTTCTTTTTGGTATTGCAGTCGTTTTCCCTTGGTAAGAATGCATAGTAGGGTAGCTTACATGCAAAAAATAAATTCCCACCAGATATCGCACAATGCTTAAACTTTTAAACCATTTGGATTATGCAAATTCAAACATTTTCCAATGTAAATCAGAGGCAGTTTGAGCTTGAGATGTGAAATCTCAGACCGTTAGAAGCCAAAACATACTTGCTCCAGATATTACCAATTACCATGCGAAAGAAATGTCAACTTTGGGAGAAACCTCCGCAGCCACTTCAATAAGTTAGTAGAATCGTATTTATGAGCCCGTGTATAGGGATCAAGAAGCCATAGGCAATCCGTTCAAAGGAAATAAAGGGCGGAAAAAGACAAAAGCATATTAAAAATTATGAATTGAAGACTGAAACTTCGAATTCCATCCAAATGGCCAAATGGGTACTGTTCGAACTCCAAATTTTATAACTCGAACCAAAATATTGAGGAAGTTAACAAGATTGAACTGAGAAGATGTATTCATAAAAGAGCTGAAGACATTTTTGAACAATCTACGGCTATTAGGCAAATAACCAAGAGAAATTTAGTTCAAATTTCACAACAGTAATCCTAAGTTGATCCAAACATTTACTTAACGCATTTACTAAAATTAGTTAGTTTGAAAAACCAAATGGCTGTCTTCCTTCGCTTCCTCAATTCCGGACTTAATATAGTATACTCCCAAAGTCATCAATTTCTACGGGATTGGACCTATGATCCTCTTCGTACTTTGTTCCGAAAGAAATGAAAACAAAACATTTCCCAACTAGTCATGACATTAAAAATAAATAAAAAAAATAAAAATAAAAACTCACAAAATCAACTCTCATCATACATCAAATCCAAAATAAAGTTACCGTATTCGAAGCCCCAGCTCTGGGACGCTCAAAAGCCGCCAATGAAGCAGACATTCTCACCGATTCACTCTGAAGCTACGGCATCGAGAGAACAGCCAATGCAAGTAACAAAATCACTCAAACCGTTCAACATTCACCCGAAAAAACAAGTCCGGTAGCAAACCCCACTCCTCCAAACACAGCAAGCATCGATTGCCGCACACACGACGACAATGCCAGATCAGAGAGCAGCTCCAGCAACGAATCAGTAAGATCCAACAACCAAAGCAAAAGAAAACTGATCCCTAGGGCTAAGATTTGGATATAAACATGAAAGCAGAGCACCGCAACACAAAACCAATCACCATCTCATTTCAACTCAAAATTTCCCTCCATTTCACATCTCCTCCGATTGGATTGAAGGAAATTACGATGAAATTAACAACAATCCTCCAATTTTGCTCTCTTGGAACAAAATTTTTGGCACAAACTTCTCCTTTTCGATTTTGTATTGGATTAGGTAGATAGAACAATAGTGGTTGTGGTAGTAATATGGTAAGAGAGAGAGAGAGAGAGAGAGAGAGAGAGATTTAGAGAGAGAAAGAGAGTTACTTTGCTTTTCACCTAATTTTGGCCGTGAGGAGAGAGAGAGAGAGAGAGAGAGAGGGAATTTGGACATGGAAGTGGCGGTAATGCTATTCTGCGGTCGTGTCTAGTCAAGTTCTGGTCAAAGTGAAAATGAAAACCAATGAAGATTCGCCACGTGGGAAAATGATTATATTTTGAAAAACCCTTGAATGTAGGCTCCAATTATGGAGGTAATTTAGATTTATAGAGTAGAAAGACCATTTTGTGTTAATTTTGTCAAAATGATTTGACTTGTGAAGCCAACTGAAAAATATTGTGGAAAAGGATTTTTCTTTTTCATTTTTCTTTCTTTTTGTTCTTTGTTTCATATTTAGTTTAATTTCCTTTTTTTTTTCCTCTCAGCTCTTAAATAAATTTAAATTGTTTCTATGAAAACAGTGTGTTAGTAATTATATTCTTGACCCTTTCTTTATGGTTTGTTTTTTACGTGACCATTTTTTGAGATTATAGATTTTTTTAGGTTTGAATACTACTTTTAAATACTACTTTTTTCTTTATGTTTTTTAAATATTTATTTTGATTTTTACTTTTTTAACTTTAATTTATTTTAGTCTAATACCTTTGAATGGTTGCTTTTTAGTTTTTATTTTTAAAGAGTTACTATTCAAAAAAAAAAAAAACAAATATTATCCAAGATTTAGATAATTATATGTCGCTCTAATAGATGCTATTTAAAAGTTATAATAAGTTACCTTTATTTACTATAATTTTAATAATTTTACATCCATCGTTTTTTATTCATTACTAGAGTGTTTATTATTTATTCTCAAATTAAAATAATTCACACCTCAAACACATATATTATCATAATCTAAATTCAAATAATTTAAACCATAAATACAAACTACTATAACTCAATTAATAATCTATGACTATAATAACATCGTGTTGTTCTTTTCTTTTAAATCCTAAAGATATACTTTTAAGAATACAATGAACTAAGGTCTAAAATAAGACCATCAAAAAAAATCAAAATGGAAAATGCAAATATAAAAATACCAATATCAAAATAAATTAAAATTGAGAGTATGGTAGAGATTTGGAGGAAGGATTGAGTTGTGGAGGGTTAGTGTTGTGATAAAACTAGTTTATCATAACATGTGTTTGGAGAAAGAGTTCAAAAATGTAGTTTTATGATAGATAATATGTGTTTTAGGAAAAAGGTTTAAAAAGATAGTTTCATGGGAGGGTTGAAAAATGTTTAAGAAGAATGATAATGAGGGAAGAAGGGTTATGATAACCCTTTCCCCAGACAAGGGTTGGGTTACCATAACCTAATCCAATAGTGATAACTCTTAGGTCAAACGGTCCTTAGGTTTTTTCATGTATAGTAAACTATTGGATTTTAAAAATATTAAAGTTAATTTACAATATTCAATTAATTTGTTTTCAAATATAATAAAATAAATCAAAATATTTATAAATATAATAAAATATCAAAAACAAATGTTGATAGACTACTAACACCAATCATCATTGGATTATAATATACACTAATAGATGTATATCGGTGTCTATAGCTAGTAAATAGTAAAAAAATTTATAAGTAGTTTTGTCATTGATAACAATTTTCTTTTATTAATATTTAAAAGAGCAAGGTTCATTGGGTAACCATTTGATTTTTATTTTTAAAATTTAAGTCTATATGCATTCCATCTATCTTTAAATATCGTTGTTGATTTTTTATCAGTTTTTTAAAATCAAGTTAAAATTTGAAAAAATAATGAATATTTTTTAAAACTTGTTTTTTTAAAAGAAGTTTTGTAACATGACTAATAATTAACTATTGTATGAAGTTATATGCAAATCCTTATAAATAAAATATAAAGAGAGAGAGAATATGCTTATTTTACAAAAGGGTAACTGTATCGTAATAAATAACAAATTTAGGGGTAGTAATGAAATATTTTTAAAATTTAAAGAGCAAATGGAAGTATATATTTGATAGACTTACATGGTCCATTAATAATAAACCACCGACATATAATCTATCATTAGTAAATCATAAGAATTTATCAATGATATAAATATGTTAATATTTTGAAAATCATTGTTACATTTGAAATTGTACCTTATCAAAAACTAAAAAAATGTTTGCCATATGAAATCATGATTAGAATGAGGCAAACATAAAGTAACACAACCTATGTTTTAATGACTTAATAGCACATGTTCAATCAACTTCATCAACATGATATTTGAGCATTATGTTCTCAAGTGTGTATTCTCATTATTATAAATCAAATCAAGTGCTTTTAATGTTTTGTTGAAAATTAGTAATGATACAAATTAAAAGTAGAAATAAGTGCACTAACTTTTAAATATACACAATTTTGTTTGTGGAAATAGAACTATATAAAACAATGTCCTCCAAAACTACTATACACACACATTGAATGAATACCCAGTTCTCCTACAAAATTTTGCAACATATAATACAAAAAAAAAAAAAAAAAAAAAAAAGACAAAATAAACCAAAATACAATCTTTCAAAAATTATTATTCTTATATGTCCAAATGAATTCTACTCGGTGCTATAAATCTAACCTTCATCCCTAGCGGTTTGAGATTAAATCCTTCGCTCTTTAATTATTATACTAAAAAGGTTATCAAACTAGAGGTCGATTGTTTATACTTTATATTATTGTACCTTGTCACGGTCATTTTTGACATTTTCTTAAACCACTTTAAAATACACCTACAACAACTCTAAGTTTATTGATATTAGACTTTAAAATATAGTTTTTGCATCCTCAAAATCAATTTCAAGGCTTTAAAATATATTAATTTTAAATATGATTATTTTTAAATATAATACAATAAATTAAAATATTTACAAAATACCGTAAAATATAATAATTTATTTATGATAGATTAAACCAAAATGAACCATTATAAATAGATATAAATAGCAGTGGATTGTACCTTATAAACATGAGTAATGATTTTATTTGTTTTCTAAAAAATAATTTTGCGATTAGTGGTGTGTCATAAATTGTTCTCCACGGAGCCATCCAAAGGACTGAAAGTTAAAAATTTCATAAATTTTAAATTATGAATGTTGAAATTTGAAGGTGAGAAGAAGAGCAGTATGGTTAAAAGAATGAGCTAAATAATGATAAAAATAATTGAGTTCTCTAATAATTATTATATTTATTGGAAACACCTGCAAACTTCAATAAATATATGATTAATATATTTCAAAATAAATAAATATATAATCAATAACAATCATTTACTGTCATATTTTATTTTGTCATTTTTTGTGAGAGTTATAGAATTAACAGAGTATAGTAAATAGTTTAAATCAACTACAGAGATTGGATTGATTTTATATTTTATAAATAATTTTATTATTTTGTTATCGTTGAAAAATATTTCTTATTTTTATTAGGATGTTTGATTATTATTAAAATATTAAACTATGTAAACTTAAACAATGATTATTACTATTGAAATATTTACTGTGGTAAATTTTAACCAAGAGTGAATACATTCGTTAAGGTGTTTTTAATCATGATTTTGGTGACCAAAATCAAACTTTCTCTGATAAAAATCATTTTTGTATAAAAATATGGTTTTTGACGACACAAAGAAAGTGATTTTAGAAAAATAAAAAATCACTTAAAATTGATTTTTGAAACATCACTGGAAACAATGGTTAATTAACCACCATTTTATTTTATATAGTTTTTGAAATACACAAAATATCATTTTTGGTAATTTGATGGTTTTAAAATCTCTTTTAATATCAAGCTTAATTATTGAAAATCAATTTTAAGAATTTGTTATCAAACATAAATTTAATTATTATAAATTAATTTTACAAAAATCATACATTTTTTTAGATAACTACTAAAACACAACCTTGCAAGTCTTAGAGGAGTTTCTTTTAATTAGGATGTAATGAAATATATAAAAAAAGTTATTTAAATTATCACATTTTTTAAAGCTTAGAGATATAAACTGATTTTTAAAAAAATATATTTTAGTTTTTTTACCTCTATATTGATAATAGTCCTTAGATGGTTGTATTAGGGCCCGTTTGGTAACGTTCCTATTTTCTGTTTCTTGTTTCTTGTTTCCTGTTTCCTGTTTCTTCTTTTTTTAAAACAAGAAATAGTAATGCGTTTAATAACTGTTTCTATTTCTTGTTTCTTGAAAAAAAAACAGAAACAAAAAATGTGTTTGATAACTGTTTCTTGTTTATTGATTTTCTTTTAGATTTATTTTTTATTTTTCACATCTACTTCAATTAAACATTAAACAAAAATATAGGTCTATCCATCAAACATAACAAATAAAATTATCAAAAGTTTATTCATTTAATACGAAGAAGTATCAATGCACGAATAAAAATAATAACATAAACATAAAATTATATTTATCCTTCAAATGTTGCCAAATTTGATTGGCAATATCATCTCTTACTCAGACAATTTCTCTTTTTAATCCATCAATTTCAACAATCTCATTGTTATTTCATGACATCTAGAATTTAATATTAATTTTAAAGTAAGTTATTATGTCTTCAATATTCATAATTGAAAGAAACAAAACAGAATTTAACCTTTAACTCTTAACCTATGATGCTTTAGAGAAAAACCCACAACGAAAACCCAGATTTGCACAAAGAGGAAGATGAAAACTATGGATCCGACGAAGAGGAACAATCAGGCAAAAACTATGGATCCGACGAAGAGGAAGAGTTTGGGTTGTCGAGAAAGACGATGAGAGGTGAAGAGGATGACAGTGTGCAGAGAAAAACGATGAGTGAAAGAGGAAGAGGATGATTATTTGGAGAAAGCAATGGAGATAAAAGGAAAAGGAAACCAATAAAAATAATTGAGAAAAGGAAAAGGAAACAATAACAATAATTGAGAAAAAGGAAAAGGAAACCAATAAAAATAATTGAGAAACAGTCAAACGAAACCAATAAAAATAATTGAGAAAAAGAAAAAGAAAAGAAATAAAAATAATTGAGAAAAATGAAAAGGAAACCAATAAAAATAATTGAGAAAAAGAAAAAAAGCCAATAAAAATAATTGAGAAAAATGAAAGGAAAAAAATAAAAATAAATGAGAAAAGGAAAACGAAACAAATAGAAATAAATTGAGAAAAATGAAACCAATAGAAGCAATCGAGAAACGGAACAGAAGAAACTACTTTTTTTGTTCCCAATAATTCCTTATAAAATGAGAAACGTTTCTACTTTTTTTTAGAACGAGAAACAAGGAACGTTATCAAACACTTCTATTTCTTAAAAAATGGAAACAGAAACAAGAAACAGGGAACAAGAACGTTAACAAACGGGCCCTTAATTGCTTGTTTTATTTATTTGGGATTAAAGAGAGATATTGAAAATTTAATATTATTTTACTTCATTAAAATTTTAAAAAATATTTAAAAAATAATAAAGTTTCAAATTATATCAATGATAGATAATAAATTTACCAATGTTTTCGGTATTTGTAAGTCAAAGCATTGGAAATTTAAAATATAATTGTTTTTTTATAAATAAAAAATTGTTTTAAGTGACGAAACTGATGAAAAATAAGTGTCTATTATGGTTCGTTTGACAACGTTCCTATTTTTTATTTTTTTTCTCACTTTTTATTAACAAACAAACGTGTTTGATAACAACTTTCGTTTTTTGTTTCCAAAATTTAATAGACGTTTCTAAAAGTTGGGCAAAAACAAATAAACAATGAAAGTTTCTCCTAGCTAGCTCTGTTCTTGTTTTATTTGATTCTATTTGTAATATTTTAAAATCTCAATTTGGCTAATTGACGAGGAGATATATCTATATCTAATTTTGGCCTAAAAAGTCTTAAATCAACTTCCAATCATGATAATTTTTTTTTAATTTTTCTATTTGTTATATTTATTAACTTCTTTTTTTTTCTTCCTTTGTTAATTTTTTTTACTTACATCTTTAATATTTCTCAATTTATTTTTTTTTATTAATAATAAATTATAAACACCTTCACAGTCTTTAAACTTCAACGATCGCTTAGCTCTAATCACTTACCTTTTAATTTGATCGCTTAGCTCCGATTGACTACCTTCAGTGATCGCTTACCTTTCTAACTCAATAGTTTAGCTCTTTTACACTATCATTTAACAAAATACCTCTTTAAAACTCTTGTTTACCAACAATAACCTTCTTCTTAGGTTCGGGTCTTACAATTAGCAAGTCATATGAATTGACGAATCATTAAATTATTAATTATATTTTATTTAATAGTTTTTGATACAGTTCTAGTATTTTATTTTTTTAATTTTATCTTTTGATGACATATTAAGTAAGGGTAATTTTGTCATTTACTATGTTGCATTAGAGTTTTTACTAGAAGATTATATAAAACCTAACCATTAGGTTGTACGAAAAGTTTTGACATATTCGGTTTAAAATGAGATTTTGAATATTTACAATTATTGATCTAGGGTTGCATGTTTGAACATTACGGTAAATTTGATCATCTTGTTTGTGGAATGTTGAAACCTTAGATCTTATTTCTTGGTCTTAAATCAGAGGGGATAATCAAGTTATAGTTATTTCATTTAGATTATTGTCAATTTGACTTGTGGGTTTTAGAATTTGATATTAGGGGTTCATCAATTAAATTTATAATTTCAAATGTTATGATTTTTATACGAGGAAGTTTGTGTTTTAGAAGAAAAAAAAACAAAAATTGAATTTCTCAATAACTATAAAAAATGGATTAAGAAAATGATATGGAATTACATAAAAAAATATGAAAGTGTAAATAAAAGAAGAAGATTAAGTTCCTTAATAAAATAAAATCCAAACCAACAGTATATTAACCTTAGAAATAAATAAAACAAAGCAATATGACTTCGAGAACAAAAGGAAAAAAAAGAAAAGAAAAAGGTAATAAAAACCAAAGAGTCACTTCAACGGCCAAAAAAGCATTAGAATATCCACATTCTAGGGAGTGACTACGTGGCAACATATCAATGACTGGACATCCACACTAAAAGAAAAAAGAACTAATTATTAAAAAAGAGAAAATAGCAATAATAATTACAAAGAAAAAAGTAAAAGGAAAAAGGAAAAAGGCACGCGCGAGGTGCAGCGCGTGAGAATCACAACAAATAAAATCGGAGTGGGGACCCACAAGGTCAGAAAGCATTGGAAAGCGACGTTTCAGTGAGTTGCCTTGGAGCGCAAGGGGCAAGGGCGTGAGGGAGAAGCAAACCACACGGAGAAGGGATCCATAGTTCTTTTGGCGGGGGAGGGGGGGCTTAACTGGCTTGGACGGTAACCGGTCAGATGTCGCTCTTAACTCCTTGTCCATTTCGGTTAAGCAGCCAATAAAGTTGCGCTTCACGTTTTTGTCTTTTACGGTTCTTGTTACCGGTCCTACCTGTCAACTTTTATCATTTAAAATAAAATAATATGAATTCATTTTTCAAACTTATGGTTACCACTTAAATTTGTATTTTTACTCTTACTTAATCGATTTTAACTTTCGCTGTCACGTGTCAGCTGGATAATTAAATATATTATTTTCTTTCTAATGCCCTTTTTGTGTGTATATATATATATATATGTATGTATATATATTTCATTTCTTTTTTTCAAAATTTTAAATTCACTCATAATTCTATTTTAATAAATATAAATTATCGTAAATTATAAAATTGTTAAATTTTAAATCCTATCACCTATAGATTCTAATATACTTATAAGTTTTTATTAATGTCAATGACTGATAGATATTGATAGATATTTGTAAATATTTTAATTTATATTTGCTCGAATTAGAAAATTCACCATCTATAAAATTGAAATTGATCTTTTAAATTAAATATTATCAAAATTGATTAAACAATAATAATAAACTTTATTAAGAGTTGACCAAAGTTAAAATGTTTTCTCCAACGGTTACTAATGGACTAATAATATACACACTATTTAAAATTTTTATAACTAAATTTGAATATATGAAAATATCCCAACAAACTATATCACCTCATAACGTAAATTTGACAAAAAAATTGGTATAAAATGTAATCAATGAGCATTCTACAAGAAAACAAATAACGTTCAACTTTGAACATGAAAATATTCAAACTTGCTTACAAAATCAAGCCAAAAAATGTATTTAATGATGGACTACAACCTTCCGATTAGTTAAGTTGTACTAGAGTTGACATTCAAATGTATCTTAAAATAATTACATAAGGTAATATGGTTCAACAATTAAAAACATCATCGTTTGAGCACATTTTTAAAAAAATTGTCCAAACTTAACTAACATTACTAATTCTCTGTTAATTAAAGTACTATTTAGTAGCTAAATATATTAATCATCCTTCTATAGGTCGATAGTTCAATCTCAAAGTCACAATTGTTGAACTCTCATAAAGATAACAAGAAAAGTGTTCAAAATTTAGCAAATGAAAGATTTATTTATTATGTAGATCAAACCTTTAATATACATTAAGAGACAAAATATACATCAACTAATATCAAATATTGAATATCAAGAGATAAAATATACGTCGACTAACATTGAACACTAAAACGAGTCATAAGAAAAGTTGTCCTACAATTACGTGAAATTATGCAAATTCTAGCGTTTGAATTAAAATTGATGCATATAAAGTTAATAAAATGAAAAGTTCAAACTACAATTCTTAAATATATCTTTTGTAATTTATTTAAAATATTGTGAGATTTTAGTAAGGTATAGGTGCGAGAACCAACATTCAATCTCAAGTAAATGTATATAATTGAAGTTTAGTTCGACGAGGGAGGTTAGAAAACTTACCTTTTTCGATTATAAGATCTTGGACTTAAGATGTGTATGGATTGTATTTTCAAGTGATTAAATTAAAAAATAAGTTGTTTTGAAAAAAAAAATCATGTGTTTGACATCCATCTAAAATAATTTTTGAAAAAATGAATTTATAAAATAACGTGGTTTAAGATAAACACCTAAAACCAACTTTTAGAAAAATAGCTTTTATATGTTTTATAGTTAATGTCCCTAATTTCTACGAAACATTCAGATCAACACCTTCAACTATTCTCACCAACCAACCTTCGACAACCATCTCTGTCAACTTTCGTCGGCCAACTTTCTTTCACCGTTTTTTCGTGACCGTTGACCATCAATTTTTGTTGGTCATTTTTCTGTGACAGTTGTTGACTTATTTTTGTTAATTATTTTATGGTAACCGTTATCGGTCAACTTTTGTAAGTTGTTTTTCTATGATTGGTATCGGCCAACTGCCAACAACTATTTTTTTGTGATTGTCATCATTTGACTTCCAATAACCACTATTGCCGACCTTTGATTATCATTTTATAGTGATTGTCTCCAACCACCTCATCGTTTGACTTCTAATGATCACTGTCGTCAACCTCTGATTATCATTTTACAGTGATTGTCCTCAACCACCTCAAATCACCATCCTCGACTATCTTCGTCTAACTTCTATCAAAATCTCCACAGACAAATTCTACATATATATAATTTTACTCTATTACAAATCAAACAAAAATTTACCCAAAAACACTTTTAAAAAAAAGTTATATATAAATCTCTTACTCTATTACAAATCAAACAAATTTTCACTAAAGAACAGCTTTTGAAGAAAAAAAAGGTTGCCAAACCAAACACACATATGTTTTTCTTTAAAAGAGTCTTTAGAAAAAATGTTTAAATGAATATACATTTTTTAGAAAATATGTTTTTCTTAAGTCATTCCAAACAAATCCTTAATTTTCAAATTTTCCACTTTCAATTATTAAGTTTTAAATTTAATTTCAATTTAATTCATGGGTTTCATAATGCTACAATTTTATTTTTGATGTTTGAGTTTTTGTTTCAATTTGGTCCATTCATTTTAAGATTTATACTTCTAACCTTAATTGACATTAATATCTATCAATAAATCTAAAATAGCTCGATCTAAAGTGAATTTCTAAACTTATTTAAACAAAGATGAAAAAACAACAAAATTTTATTAACTATAATTACTTCAATTATTTTAAATCAATTAATAAACATCTAAGAAAGATTATTACTAAGTGAAAATTTGAGATGTGTAAGCTGTATATAAACTATACTTTGGATAAAAAAAGTATCTGTTTTTCTGGTTAGGAAACAACTCATAAGTTTGTTGTTAATGGTTTTACGTAATGAATTATGGTAACGCGAGCATTCATAATAAAATAAAATATTTAAAAATATATTAAGATTTGTCTTCACATGAGTGATCGACTGCAATAAATTATCATCTTTGTCGCGATACTAATAGTCTATTGTGGCATTAGATTATGGTCTTTGTAAATATTTTGAGCTATTTTATCGTTTAAATTAATGGGTTTTTTAAATACTTTTATTTTATCAATATTTTTTAGAGATATTTTAAAAAATATAACAAAGCGTTAAAATACTGCACTGTAAAATAATTTCGAAAAACATAAAAAGACCAGAGGCCCACTATAGAAAATACAAAAAAAAAAGTTCGTGATTAATTGACTCCTAGCGCGTAACATATTTGGTAAACCATTATTTAGATTTGGTTATTCTTTCCTATAGTTTAGATTTGATCGAAATTGTTTAGATTAGATTATTTAAATTTGGGTAGCAAAATCTTAACGATTTTTTTTTCGAGTTTTTTTTTTTATCCCGGATCGTTTAAATTTGGTATACGATGCTCATTTAGATTTGCTAGCCAAATCTAAATGATTTTGTTAAGATTATATCATTGTTTAGATTTGATTATTTTTGTACATAGTTTGAATTTGTCCATCCAATATTCTAACAATTTTTTTTACGATCTCTTATATTTGGCACGATCTTGAACAAAAAGATTATGAAAAGAAAAAGATAAATTACAAATAAAAGAATATGGTAAAGAAGGGCAAAACTGAAATATTTCTAAAAAAATGGCTAGCTTAGTTGATTTTTCGTAAATATTTTGCATTGAAAATTTATAATTTTTATATACTTTTGTTTAATTAATATTTTTTATACAGTGGGAGGGATGAAGTAGTGTGGGGGCGGGGGGAAGTGATTAGGAATTTATTTGAGAATGATTTTATATAAGGGTTGTTTAAAATTTAAGTGCAACAGAAATTATTATGAACATTACATTGCATATTACTATTTAGGAAAAGGGGTTTGGCACTGTGCACCTGCACGATACAGCTGTCAAGAATAATGTTACCTTACCGCTATTACATTATTATTTCAATGATACTCTTATTTCTTTTTTTGTTCTCTTAGACGTATTGTCCACTCTCTATTAATGACACTGCCGTCCTAATTTTAATTATGTATATATGAAGAAAAATCATATAAATATTGTTTTTATTGGACCACATTGCAACCAAAAATTGTTTTAAATTATAAAATTATTTGTTGGTGGCAAAATTCGATCAGACGAACTCATCTGACTTTTACATGCTGCTAACGACACATTAGTAATTTAAAGAAAAATTACATGTAAAAAAACACACAAACATTTTTATGGTGGTTGTCACGAACATTCCAATGCTTAAGTTAGTATTTTGCACAAATGACAGTAAGTAGATTTCATTTTAAGAAGGAGGTAGCTTACTTAGTTGTCATTATATAATAATGGGATTATTGTGCTCGACCTCAACTTCGACTGATGAGGCTGTGGGGGCAAATGGACCATTAAAGCCCAATTGGCCTCAACTCGATCTTAACCTTGCCCAACGAGGCCAAGGTGAAGCAATGCGCTGAAAAGACTCAATTGGCCTTATTCTTAGCCTTTCGAACCGAGGTGGTTCAATTGGGTTCTAGTCTAATTATCTTTTCTCCCTATTTGTTAGGAACTCTCACTTGTCTGATTCCTGCCATTCTTGGATCCGTTCTTTGAGATTAGGTAACTCTCTTGGTTTTACTTTTATTTTTATTTATATCTTTCCAGCGATTTAGAATTACCCATAATACTATTGAAAAAATTTATAAATATAATAAACTTTTATAGTCTACATATGTTAGTAGTGATAGACGATAGTAGTCTTTTAGTGTTTATTAGCATTTACTGGTGATTTTTTTTATATTTATAAATACTTTTGTTTATTTTGCTATATTTGAAAACAACTATTATATTTCGAGTGTTCGTTTCAAATTGTTATAAATAAAGTCAACCTTTTAATATTAATTTGTCATATACTCACTTTTTAGTCAAAGAAGATAACATTTAAGAATTAATTTAATATAATTATGAAGTAAAAAGTTAAAAGGAACTTTAACATAAATGAAAAGTAACATTTAATTGTTTTTTTTTTTTTTTGAAAAATACATTAAAAATATCCACCTCAAAGAGGAGAAGTAACCAACAAGTCACTAAAAATAAAAATTCAATTCTAGAAGTCAATGTCTAACTGCACTCGACATCTCTCAAAATTGAATAATCACAAAAAAAAATATCAAAATTTGCAAAGTCAACAACATAACAAGCTATATAGTGAGCAATTCTATTACACTCATGGAGTCAAACAAGAAGGAGACATAACCCAACCAACTCTCTAAATCCTAAAACTCGACAATTGTGCCCTCTTCCTTCGTAAAAATATGTTGACTAATTTAATTAAATATAAGTGGGGTATATGCCTCTTCCAATTGAGGGTCAGGTGGGTATCAACATCTTGCAATCTAGGAGCTGGAGGATGATCTCTTCCAACCTAAGGTGAGGTTGTGATTAGTCTCTTTTGACCAAGGTCGAGGTGACTCATTTAGAGAGAAACCTAGGTAAGATTAACCCAAAGCCTAAATTCCTATCTCTCTTGGCCTACTATCTCTGTAATATTTGGATATATCCACGTTGGCCCAAGAATCTCAAGTAAAGCCTTCTTACTTGTGACCATTGCCTTTGGCTTTGGCACATCGTTGAAGCATAATTGTAAGAGCATCTGCACTAATGTGGTGTCAAGTCAAGTGCACTATGATGCCTAACTTAGTACATGAATGATAAACTTGACGAGCATAAAAAAAATCGTCTGTCCTTTTGGGGTTATGGTTTGAGGCTAAGGTCTATTCTCCGACTCTCATCTTAGATACGTGTAATATAGAGAGTGTTAAAGTAGGTGTAGCCCTCCAAGTTACAAAAAGCTAAAAGCAAGCTTGACTTGGTTGTTTTCCTTTTTGTGAAACAAAGCAAATATAGTTGGTTGACCAACTAGAACTTGATGATTTGACTTTCTCTTTTGGATGTGTGGACCTCATGCTGATCTAGAACCCTCTTTAGTCTTTGGTCTTTAATTGGGCAACACTTAAACAATCCATTTTGCCTAAAATTACTCATTAACATATAGTCCCTCCCTCTCTTCCTCCAATAACTCGACAACCCATTATAAAACTCGTAAATAGTAAATATAATTCATTTAGCATTATTAATAAAATGTTATTATTGTAATTTCAATAAGTGTTATTGATCAATTTTATTAGTTTTGCCTCCTTAATAAACAAAATCCAATAAACTAACATCCTAAGCTACTTTATAAGTTTTGAACTGTATGTGGAGACATATGAGGATCAATGTTTGAGATATAACTTAAAGGGTCTATAGTATAAGGATAAGATTGGGTATCGTATCCTGGTAACATTATGGATATGATCCATTTTGTATTTGATACAAATGCAATGATCAGACTGCAACTTCCAACGACTATGTTCGTTAGAAACTATTTTTCTTCGTTTTTTTTTTTACCAATTATTATCTTCATTTTTTATGTGTAACCTATGGTACCTTTCCGAGTTCCAATTTGGTTTGAAATTCAATAAAATTTTCAAACAAAATATTTACAAAATTAATAACTATATTGAAACACAAAAGTTAAATTTACAAAACTAGCACATATTTCATAAAATTAAAAAAAAATATAGATTTTGTTTACAATGTTCGTTTGAAACAATAAATACATACAAAAAGGAATACATCATCTCTCATCGCCACACGTCATCTTTGAAAAAATCCAGACCTACATTCACGTGAAAGTAAAATACATTGTTTAAACTTCAAATAAACCAAAATGGATACCAAAAACCAAAACTTTGTCACTAACAATGATCAAACTAACTACATTATCTCCAATCTACCATTCCATAATGAACTCAACAAACTCACTCACCATCAACCTACCTCATAAGAATCCAATGTAATAACTTTGACTCTATGTACAAATGTAACAAAAAAAGAGTATAAACTCCTTACACAAAAACTTTAAGGTCAACTTCAAGGTCAAAATATACCATATTGTCCCTAACCTTTGAGATATTTCTTAATTTTCGTCCTTGTTCTTTTAACATTCTCAGGTAAGTTCTTTCGAAAGAATATGTAAAATGTAGTTGATAGAGTATTGAAGAGTAATTACACCTAACTGATGTATTTGAACATGTGCCTATGCCATTTGGAAGAAATGAGTTTTGTTATTTCATTAATGGATGATTTAGATTTTGTCAACATGACAAGTTGAATTTCATTTGTTAAGAGGTATTTCCATGTTTCCAAGTATGTGAATAGTGATAACCTCTTTTTGTTAGCAAATGTTCTATTGCCTACATGAACCTAGTTCATCTGGCATAACCTGTCCTTGTTGAATTTTCTAACATACAAAATGACAATCATCTTTTCAATATGTTTAGTTATTTTAAGGGATATTGGATTAGATGCTATATGAAGTATTGCTTGATCATCACACAATAATTTTGTTATATGTGGTGATATCAAATCCCAACTCAATAAGAAGTTTATATATCCAAATAAATTTACAGACAAATTATGTCTTTGCTCTATGTCCTAGTTTAACACTTGAACGTGATATCGCATTTTGTTTCTTATTACTCTTCCAAGAAATCAAATTACCACCAATAAAAACACAATATTCTGAAGTTGATTCTATCTTTTTTTTATCATGCTCAATCGATGTCTAAGAAACATTCAAATATGGATACCTTGAACCAAATCATGTTCCATCTATATGTAGATGCTCTGGAGAATGACATTAAAGCTTGAGTCTTCATCACTTTCAAGGAAGTTGTGGTCCCCATTAATTGAGATTCTCCAATGAAGGGACTAAGTCTTTCATATTGTTTACCTCCTATCATATTATCTTAAGCTTGACAACCTCCATCATTACTTCCATCTCCCTCGTCACCATCATCATGAATCCTTATCATCATAATCGTCACCTTCATTTTGTTGACCTTGGTTTAACTACTACTCTTATAAAGTTGTTGTGAGATAGTATGTAACACGCATGTGTCACTCGAAAGAGTTACTGTCACTGCTTGAACTACTATTTATTGTTTATTCACGTATAACACGTTCAACATCAATGTCTAAATCTTCTATAACACTAGCAACATGTGGATCTGGATTATATAGAATATCATTGAGATGTGCAGGCCTAGTTTGTAAAGCCCCAAACTTATAGAGGGGCGTAGGACGATTACATCAGTGAAGAAAGGCATATTGGGGAAGGTTCGGTTTATACTGACCTATGCTAAATTATGAATGTACAGCTAGAAGCCAGTATGTGATAGCTTAATGTATTTTTAAATGATTAAGGATTTCTGAAATGTTTCTAAAGCTTTCTCACATTAAGATAACAATGATTTATATATTTAAAGCTGAATATTGAGCATAACTATTTGGAAAGCATGTTTTAGAAAACCGTTACTCACTAGTGTGAGACCCATGTCTGAAATGGAAGGGTTAAATGGAAATAAGAGTTTGTTTAAAAGATTTTTGAAAAAGGCGCTTTGAGAAGAGTGTTTTGAAGTAGGCGTTCTGAGTAGTAACTAGCGTCAAAGTTAGGCGACACGAGGAGGAAGGAAGGCATTTTGGAAGCAAGGTGTTGAGAGTTAATTTTTTTGGGAAATTTCTTAATTGTACTTGATTAATGGGCCACGTGTAATAGTTATTTAAGCTAAGCATGATCTGAAAATTTATTAAGCTTACACGTGTATTTCTTTTAGTAAAAGCTGGCGGTTTAAGAGAGCTTAAAGGCTGACTAATCCAACTTAGGATTATTATAAAAAGAAGATTATGATAGAAGAAAATGAGTGTTACTCTGAGAATTTTCTAAAAAAGAGCTAAGTGTTGAGTTGCTACTAAGGAGAAGAGTAGATATGAAACTAGGCGTTCTGAAGAAGGGAATTAGTTGTGAGTGATTTTTCCAAAATGTTTAATGACTTTAAAGCTTTCTTTTAAGTTTCTTGTTGATTTGTAATGTTGTTTATATGTTAATGTTTATGAAAAAAAAAAAGATTTCTAAAGAAAGCTTTGTGCTATGCTTAAAGTAAAGTCTATATGTGATGAATGTACGTTATGTTTTGTGTAAACCATTGGTCTCATTTCTACCAATGAAGCTAACTGTTATGTGCACATAAGAAGTAAAGACAACCATGTAGAAAAGGACTGCATAGTGGAGTGAAGTTGGCCAATGCGTAAAAGGAGCGTATTGAGCTTAGCGGCTCAAGCAAAATGAACCAGGAAATTCTCCAAGGGATGCTATTGATGACAAGGATATCACAGTAGTCTATGCGTGGGAATGTTTCATGTTCTTAGAAGAAAGGAATATGAAAGACTAATATGTGATTTCTGTTTTAAGAAATGAAGTAATGAAAGCCATGTTTATGAAAATGATTTCATTTAATGTATGCCCAAAAAAGTTTTCAAAATCTATCACTCACTAAGCTTTGACTTACGTTTTGAGTTTTCCCTCCCCTAGGTCACCAGGTGTTAAGGCCAAGTTGGGCTAAGTAAGGCAAGCTACTAAGCATTGAAGTTGGACCAAGTGTTTAAAGTTTTATATTGTATTTATGTACTTAAGGAAGCACGTAAAAATGTATTTGGGTCACATATGGTTAAGTTAATGAAAGAGATTGGTTGTTATTTTCCGCTGCGTTATGTCAATTCTTATTATCTAATGTCTAAATATCTTAAGTTGAATGGAAATTGAGCAATCAAAGTTAAAGTTCAAAGACTTAAGTTGCGCATTCTGGCATTTCATCATGAGGCGTCAGAGCTACTTAAGTTTTGTCGCTTGCTGCGTCATGAGGTTCAAGACGCATGCGGGGCGGGGCGTGACACTGAGCATTTTTAGTTCATTCTTTGAAAATATTTTCTCACTTTTCACGTAATGATCATACTTACTTGAGTTGAGCTTATTGTTGCCACGCCAACCAGTTTGATAGGAGAGTTTGTAAATTGATCATGTTTGAGATAGTGTATTAGAACATAATCAATTGTGTTGTGGGTATAGAGAACTGATTTATATTGGAGGTCTAGCTTTATTAAGGTCTCTGTAATTTTTTTCTAAAAGTTTGTAATAGAATGAGCTGCATTTGACTTTCTCTAAACAGTTAGTTATATGTTTCCATTAAGTTTTAAGTAAAGGAATAGAGATTAGGGTCAACAGGTATCGTTGAGAAAAAGACGGTATAAATTGACTTCCACGCCGTCTCTTGAGTCGAGAGTAGGTAGTCCGGGAGGGGATGTGACATAACTCACATATATAGTGGATTATTTTCTTCATCACTTGACTCAACCCTTATCTCATGCAAATCCAAATAGCTAGTGATCTTCTAGATCTTTTTTTCTTCAGCTTGCATGGGCCTTATTTTCAACTTTTCAATTGTAAAAGCAAACAAACTAATTTTTCCAATGTTATCTTTCCAAACAAATCTTTATTTGGAAAATAGAAATTTGGATAGTGAAAGAAAGCAAAAATCACCTCAATTAAATTTCAAGATGAAAAAAATAAGAAAATTCAATGGAAAGGGTTTGAATTATGTTCAGGATTAATATATGTTATTTTTAAAAATTCAATTCACTAAAGATAAATGCTTGATTAGAAATTGAACGAAGAATTTGAAATGTGTGATAGAAAATAAACATGCATAGCATAAAATGAATCTAAAAAATTACCCTAATTGCTAAGGTAAACATGCATAAAAGAACTATATGAATTAGGATTTTCAATAAATAACCTTTGTAGTTTTCGAATCATTAGAAATTTTACCAAACACGAACTCAAACCACCATTAAAATTGACCCGCTATAACCTGGACGAAGAATCAGGTTGCAGGACCCGAAGGAAGAAGGATTTGAATGAGAGAGCAATGAAAATTTTATAAAGGTGAAGAAATAGTAAAAAAAAACTTCTTGATTTATTTTTAAGTAAAATAAAATGGCAAAAATTAAAAAAAATGAAAAAAACTCTCATTCTATAAACAAATTACATGCAAACTTTGCATGTAATTGAATCACCAAATCCCAACACCTCACGATCTACTAACCATTAGTGGATTTATTCACTTGCAGTTGAATCACCAAATCCCAACACCTCACAATCTACTAACCATTAGTGGATTTATTCACCATTCCATTTTCTCTTAGTGAACTTGGTGTCATCACCAAGAACCTCCACTTATAGTTAGTGGAATTATCTAACAAATAGTTAGATTTTCTCACTAACTTTAGTCAATGGGCAAAATGGTCGTTTGACATTTCTAATTAAAGTCAAACTTTGATTTTTCAAGTCAAAACGAGTCAAAAGTCAATGTTTTGACTTTTTACCATTTTGCTCTTCTTGACTAATTCTGACGTCTTGAGCATGAATCCACATTCATTTTCTCAATATTCAAATCACATTTGAATATATTAGTGGTCAAAGTTTGACTTTTCAAAGTAAAAGTAACATTTTAACTTTTTACAACTTTGACTATTTCCATCATTTTCGAGCTTCCGAGTATGAATCCGCATTCATATCTTTAATATTTAAATCCCATTTAAACATAAAGCTCTATTTGGAATCTGAAATCCGATGACTATATCACATATACTTGTCGATTTCTCTCTCCTCTCCTAATTCAAACAATTTAAATCAATCCATCATACTGTTCTAAGTTTATTCCTTGTAAGCTAGTAGGGGAACCTAATAAACTTATAGATCATGGGCTCTAACGATTTAAGATTAACTAACTAAACCCTTTTAAACCAAGCTAATCAATATTCGTTAACTAACGGGTCATTCCACTAAAACCCTGTAATTGTATTCCCCTCATTATAAATATATATGTGTTCATCTTATATAACCATGATCAGTAAGTTAATCCTTCCCAGATTGTTTATAAGCTCAGCTGGGTCAAAATATCGTTTTACCCCATAGACTACATTTTGCTCCTTAAGTCCCACTGATCTACTATTGAATAATTGGTTTAAGATCCAATCTATAAACTGAATGCCTCTCAGGCCAATGAGAGGGTGAGGCCCCTTGTTCAAGACTTGGATTTAGTCCTTGAGGGAACAACCCATCTACTAACCCTAAAGCGGTAAGAGTGAATTTCGTCTTGCACTCTATGCCTCAGCTATCCACCCGATCTTACCCTTGAAATAGAAGACTTATTGCGCCAACACTAATATGATGCCCTCACCTATGCAGATCTAAGCATAATCTCGTGTGAACATGAGTTCATAATTAGCTCAGGATTAATATTAAGTTGCCTAGGTCATCAAAAAAACGAAATAATCAATTTTAAATACTAAACGACGTTGTAAACATAAAAGTGACTATTTCATGGTTTAGTCTTATGTAAACTCTTTATATAGGATGTCCCCATTTTCGTGTCTCTATATGAAAGATTCAGGATCACCTCGTTTGTACTAACTACAAATTAGACCACATTCATAGTGTCTCTGAATAAGGCGCCCCAACCTTTATTCATATACTATAAACTATTTAGGTTATTCAAAATAGCATCAAGACCTTAGTTTATTGGGGAACTTATTTTATTGGATTTAAGATTATAGTATTCAATTTTTCAATAACGACTTTATTGGATAGAATATGATTACAAACTACATGTTTTAAGACATAAATTCTAACGATGTATTCGTATTCAATTTTGGAAATTAAAGATAATAATGATTTTGAACACATTGATATTTTGTCTAAATTTTAGAATTTACTAAATTCAAGTATTCAATTTAATAAATCGGAATATGTTGATTTTGTTTTTTAAAAAAGATCCAAAATTTTAATTGAAAATTTAAGGTCGAAAATGATGTATTAAAAAAAATGAAAAATTTGATATTTTTTCGGTATATCCTCTTAAAATTCGCGAAATATTCGCAATAGTTCTCTAATATTTCCACAATATTTCTTAATATATCTACATCTGCCAATTTTCGTCTGAATAATATTCGTAAAATGATTTATCGCTAATATATCGATGATACCAACAATTTTTTTTGTGAAAAAAGATGTTCGCCTTATTATCTCTGTCGAAAACTTTGTTTTGGTTATATATTGCATTTTTTCAATCCTTAAATAAACCTCGCTTGGGAGCAACCTTTAGATAACACAAAATTTGTTCCAATGCAGTCAAATAATTAACTGGATAACATAACATGTATTGACTTACAATACTCACTGAATATACTACGTTTGCTCGAGTCACTATAAGATAATTAAGCTTGTTTACTAAATTCCTTTATATTTCAGAATCTTATAACAATTCTTCATCTGTTATCAGTTGTAAGTTGCACATCATTGGGGTACTACATGGCTCAACCCCAAATCTTTTATGTTTCAGTCAACAAGTCAAGTACATTTTTTTCTTCTAAAATATAACAACATTCTTTCCTTGCTTCTTATTATTTCAATTCCTAACAAGTATTTATGCATGCACAAACCTTTCGTATGAAATTGACCATAAGAAAGATCATTAGGGACAGAATACCTAGAGCATCATCACTAGTAATCACAACATGATCAACATGTACAATTTAAAAGATAACAGTGTTGAAGATCTCTTAAAAAGTATTGAATGATCTGATGTGCTCGTCTACATTCCAAAGTTTTCAACCACCTATCTAAATTTTGTAAGCTAAACCTATTGACGTAACTTTTTTTTCTTGGAATAGATAAGCCTAGAGACTTTTCTCTAATCCATACAAAGATTTACGAAGACGACATTCTTTAATCTTCTTCTGACATTACCTTGAACTTCTTCTTCCTGGGCTTTCCTTCTAATATTCTTTTAGTTTGCTAGAAAGGGGAAAACTTATCCTTTAATCCTTAAGGAGGACATTTGGGACAAAGAGTGCGTTATAATAATCTAGAGATTATAATAGTCTGAGAATTATAATAGTCTGCATTTAATTGCTGTCTATATAGGGAATTGGACAGAAGAAGGGTTAGCAAAAACAAATGCTACAAAAAAAACTAAAATAATATATATATATTTAATTAGAAAAAAAATTAGTGATAAAAAAGTTGTTACATAAGTCAAGGAATTTAATTCATAATATGTTATGAGAGTATTGAGTTAATGACAATTTATGACAGCTCGGTGAGCAAGAGATCATCTTTGGAAATCTTGTATAGATAAAAAGTGAATATGGAACTAAGAACGTTTAAATGCTATTCTAATTAATTAAATTCACATATTTATTTATACTATTTAGTTTTCAAAAAAAATTTTGTTTAAACTTCCAAACTTTATATATTTTACTTTTTTGGTCTTTTAAATTCTAATAATTTTAATTCTAATCTGATAGTAATATTATAATATTATTTAAAACTTTGGAAAATCGTTATTTTTCTTAAACTTTTGAGTTTGTTTGAGAAAAATATCATTTAACTTTAAATTTGTTTCAAATAAAAGATGGAAATTGATTTGGTGATCAAGGTGGTGTTAAATATCCATTGTTATGTTAATTTTTATAAATGATATTACAATCTTTTAAATCTTTTAATGTTACACAAATTTTCTTCTAACTTTTTAATTAACCTAAATCTTTAAAGATATATATGAACAAAATTCATTAGATGGTTTTTTTTGGCATAATTAAATTTTGTAAAATATATAATAACTCTTGAGCAATGAGAAATAATGACATAAATGAGGAAGTAGAATAATCCTAATCTTAATCCTAGTGTTATAATAATCCTTGGACCAAACATGTAGTGGGCTAAAATAATCTATTTCACTTCTTCATACTTTGATGATCGAACAACCCCTAAGTTTTCTCTTTGTGATTTATTCCACTTTCACTTTCTTCCTTTCTTTCTAGTTGATAGGCTTTCTTGCCTCCTCCTTATCTTTTTCTCCTTTTATTTTAGTATGTGGTCGCTTCCCTTCACTGGGTTTTCTATCCATTCTCCCTTTAAGCAACATAGTGTGGTGGTTGCTCCATATACACATTTTCTTGAAGATCACCATGAAGAAATGCATTTTAATACCAAGCTAATAAAGGTAAGTGATTGATTGAAGCTAGTGAAATAAACAACCTCATAGACGCTAGCTTAGACATTGGAAAAAAATCGACATAGTCAATGCCACGAGCTTATGCATAGCCTTTGGCTATGAGGCGTGCTTTTAATTTGAGCTACAGACCGTAAAAATTGACTTTAATTGTAAACATCCATTTTACAAGCAATCAACTATTTCCTACCAGAAGAAAAACTAAATCCCAAGTACAATTGTCATCTAATTAACTCTAAATTTTAACCTAACAAAAATTAAAATTTTAAATACAACTAGGATACAAGATTGAAATCACAAATTTCGTATATTTTTTTTTTCTATAACCATATGCAACAGATCAATAGGTGCACACGAGTATCTCCACTAGGTAAACACCCTAATTTTCGTGACCACTGGTACACGTACATGCTAATTCAAATATATTAGATTTGGTTTTGAACACAAGTGTGATATCCAAATGGTTTAAAACTTAACTTGAGAGATCGTGGGTTTAAATTCCACTTGTACACGCAGGCACTTCTTAAGAAAAATGTTTTTAAACCTCACCAAACAGCATCCACTCTCACAAGCTGCATAAACCCCGCCCACTCTCACAAGCTGTACAAAGAGAGAAAAACTCCGGTCCTCTATTGCTTCAAGGTTCCTTCACAATTTTGATGCTTCGTCTTGCTCCAAATCTTCTTCGCAAAATCTCAAGCAGCCCCGTTTCCTCAACCCCTTTCCATCGTTTTTCCCTTTCCACATTTCTCAACCTCGATCTGTTACAGCAACAGTTGCTGTTACGCTTCATCGCTGGCTCTGCTTCGAGCCCTAGCCTCTCAATATGGAGGAGGAAGAAGGAGATGGGCAAGGAGGGTCTGATTGTAGTCAAAGAACTCAAGAGACTTCAGTCCAATTTCATTCGCCTCGACCGCTTCATTTCCTCCCATGTCTCTCGCTTGCTCAAGTCCGACCTTGTTGCGGTTCTTGTTGAGCTTCAGAGACAGAATCATGTCTTTCTCTGCATGAAAGTATGCCCTCATTTTCTCGCTTTATTGTTATCTCTCTTCCCCTTTATGGCACATGTTGAATTTTCAGCTCTGTTAAGCGACATGAGAAGTTAATTAGTTTCTTGCTAATGTATTGGTTAATTCGGAATTGTTGTAGTTGGGATGAATTACGTACATGGGAATCATTTTGACCTTAGCATTTACGGATTGGCTTGCGAAACTTCGCTTAGCTCAATTCAAATCAGGAGTACTTGCTTGCATTAGCCTTTACACGATGTCTTTTTGAAGTGAATAGAAGTCCCGTTGCTTGCGATCAGGGCTGAAAGATTTTCTTTAACAAGCTGGGTGTGCTGGGGATATAATATAAAAGAACGGCTTAAAAAAGTAGGCTGAATTATCAAATATCAACATGTTAATGAGTTGAGACTGTGTATATGAATGGAAATATTAGTTGGTGCTATTGTTTCATGTTATCTGTACTAGTAATAATATGGGAAGAGGGAAGAGTAGTGATGCAAAGATCGTCAAGTTTCAATGTATTGAGGTTATCTTGGGACAAGTCTTTAAGAAAGCTTAGAATATGTCTTAGAGGTTGAACCATCATGGGTTGGCCTAGTGGTAAAAAAGGAGACATAGTCTCAATGACTAAGAGGTCATGGTCCATGAGTTCAATCCATGATGGTCACCTACCAAGAAATTAATTTTCTAAAGTTTCCTTGACACACAAATGTTGTAAGGTTAGCTAGTCAGGCGAGTTATATAAAAAAATATGTCTTTAGAGGTTGGATGAATTAGGAGTGGGTTGTCTTAAACAACGAGATTCTGCTCTCTTGTTAAAGTGGTTTTGGCAGTTCTCCCTGCAAGAAAATAGTCTAGGGAGGAGAGTTATTGTTGTTATATATGCCATATAGTCAAATGGTTGGCTAATTAAACGTCCTAAAATGGTTGCCAGTGGAAGGCCTTGGATATATCTTGAGAAAAATAGGTAATTGTTCCTTGATCTAGTAAATTTGAAGTCTGCAGTGGCACAAAAGTTCGGTTTTGAAAAGATACATGGGCACCACATGCTCCTCTCCTTGTCAAATACCCTGTTTTATATGCCTTATCTTCAAAAACAGAGGCTTCAATCTCAGACTGTTGGTAAGTTACTGCAAATACTTGGTATTTGGGGTCGAGGAGGCACTTTTTTGACTGTGAGATTCCTAGAGGTGCTAAGTTCATAGAGCATATTAAGATTGGTAGGCTGGGAAGTAGTTTGGACTGACTTGTGGAAAGTTGACCTTTTTGGCACTTTGAATGCTTCTGTTTTCCTTCATTTGACGCAGTCTCGTGCCAAATCCAACACCCCTGTTGTTGACTATACATGGGAGATAAAGGTTCCCATGAAAGTGATTTACTTGGTCAGTGATGCATAGAAGTCCAAGCTCCAAAGGAAGTACGAAAAATAGTCTATGCCCCCCTCTTTCTGGTAAGAATTCACAAACCTTTGCCACATATTTTATTCACGACAGTTTTACTGAGTCTATGTGGGCTTCTTTCTTTGGTGTTTTTGAGGCTAGCATTTGTGTAACCAAGAAGGTGGATCATTGGCCCTTGGAAGCTATTGGGAGCATTGGTAGGGTGTTTTCCCTTTTCCAATTTGTTTAATGAATAATATATATATATATATATATATCCTTGAGTCTCCATGTCAGCTTACACGCACTTTAGCCATTCTTGTAGGGCAAAGTTGGTTGGCAAGGAAACTTGTAGGATAATAAATTCTAAGTAAATGGCCACCCTGTCTTGTCTTAAATCAACAATTGACCCAAAAGCTTAAGCTAGTGGTGATGAAAAATTTAATATTAGATAATCAACACTCCTCCTCGCTTGTGGGCTTGGTATATGAAGAATGGCCAACAAGTTGAAATCAATATTAAATGGGGAGGAAATAACGTTGCAAGGATTTGAACACAAGACCCTTGAACCTCACTGCTCAGATACCATCTTAAATTACTGATTAACTCAAAAGCTTAAGGTAGTGAGTGAAGAAAAATTTAATATTATATCATTCAACACCTTGCACCCATGTTCTCTAAGTTCTTTATTATTTTCACGACCCTTATTGACCAATAGACATTGTCATTGTTGAGAGCATGGCTTTTAAGGGCGAAGTACGGATTTTGGAAGCCTATTGTATGATTAGAATTGTCCTTTTTCAGATTTGGAAGGAAATAAATCAAGACTTTTGGATGTCTAAGTTGGTTGTTTACTTTTGGAACTATGTATTGTATACTACATCTTGCTGGTGTACAAACAACAAAAAATCTTTTCTACTTACAACCTCTCATTATTTTGAATGGTTCTGGATTTGTTGGCTCAGTTGTTGTTTGGCAGGGGCTTTTTCATCCGCTGACCTTTTAGGCCGTCCTATTTCTTTGTATATAATACAACCTTGTGCTTCTTACAAAAAGATAAAAGAACAAAGAAAATCGATACGTACAAGGAACTTAAATTTTGTAATGTCTTATTGGGAAATTAGTTATAGCAATTCCTATTTGGAGCCTCATGCTTTTGGCAGGGAAATTTTGCAATGCCAAAACCAAAAATACTAGTAGATATTGGGTCGGGGATCAACTCCCTTACCATCAGTAGTAGATCTTGCCGCTCTTTTTGAGTTGCCTGATAAATCTGTCCCCTGCTAATGCCTCTATCTCCTCCTCGACATAGAGGTAACATTTTCCAAGAAGGTGAAGTTCTTCGTGCAGCAAATTTTGCACGGACGAGTTAACATTTTGGCTTGGATCTTGGCCATAGCCTTGGTTGGGCTCACTATTGTGTTGTTTGCAACAAGGTAGCCTTCTTAGCTTCCGGGGTTATAGGAAGTCAATTGAAGTTCTGCATAGGGAACTTCACCCTTTTTCAGTTTATCAGATTGCAAGTTTGGTAGATAAAATGAGTCTATGAGTGGATGCCATTGGGTCAGGAGTGCTGCTTTTGGCAGATAAACAAGTTGAAGTATGCTAGCCTTTTTCAATGTACACCATACATTAGTTTAAGGCTTGTTTGTTTTCTTGGAGGCGAGATGCACATAAAACATGTCCACGAGTGATACACCTATTAAAAACAAAAATTATAGCTCTATATTATTAATTGGGGATGAAGTCCACTATGACATAAGATGCATTGCATAACTTGGCGTGTGTGTCTCTGGTGAACAATAAAGTAATTTAACAAATAACAATCCTCTTATGTAACTTTAATTAAAATATATAAAAAATATCTACTTATGCTTAATCTTGTGTTTCATAGTGGGTCTTTGATCAATCTACGTTACTATATTGTACTAAAGTTCATGAGATATTGAAGAAAAAAATTGTAAATATTATATGTCAGAAACAATTTGAGGCATATTTAGCCTAGGTGAGGATAGCTTAGCGGATGCACGACCATCCATCATAGAGGAGGGAGGTTTGGATCCCCTAACCCCTTGTTGTACTAAAAGAAAAAAAGTTGTAGGCAAATTTGTTTGTTTTCTGGTTACTTTTTGGCTTGGAAGGGCCTACTCTTTTTCCAATTATATTTCTCTTAAACCATCATGAGTCGACCTAGTGGTAAGAAAAAGGAGACAATCTCAAATACTAATTGAGAGGTCATGAATTCAACCAATGGTGGTCACCTACTTAGGAATTAATTTCCTACGAGTTTCCTTGACACCTAAATGTTATAGAGTTAGATAGATTGTCTCGTGAGATTAGTGGAGGTACGTGTAAGTTGGCCTACAACGATGGATATCAAAAAAGAATTATATTTCTCTTACAACGAGGCATGCTTATGATCTTATATCCTAAAGAACTACTCTCTACTGTCTTGAAAATTTATCCTATTGTCTTAGGGCCTATTCTCTTTCCAATTATATTGTTTACTATGCATGCATGTTTGGATTGTCTTAGGATCTGTTTTGATAGTTTAATCTTTTGTCTTAGGACCTGTTTGACTAGACAAAAAAATGTTTTTCGAAGAAGTCTTTTTTACTTGAACTTTTTTTTTTTGTTAAAAACTTTAATATAAACTCAAAAATGTTTCAAAAGCTATTTTGAGTGATTGTCCAACTCAATTTTTTTTTCAAAATGGCTTATTTTCAAAATTAAATACTTGAAAAGTTAAACCAAACATTTTATTATTTAACAAACCCACCATTTGCATTTCATTATAGAAAAAATGCTTTCTTAAGTTGATAGAGACCTTTGTTTTTATCCCATTGATCGCATTATTGACTCCTGTCTAACCCTTTCAGTTGTATAACGTGGTTCGTAAAGAAGTATGGTACCGGCCCGACATGTTCTTTTATAGAGATATGCTGATGATGCTTGCAAAGAACAAAAGGGTAGAAGAAACAAAACAAGTTTGGGAGGATCTGAAAAAAGAGGGTGTGTTATTTGATCAGCATACTTTTGGAGACATTATTCGAGCATACTTGGATAATGCAATGCTCTCTGAGGCCATGGATATCTATCGTGAAATGAGAGAATCTCCTGATAGGCCATTATCTTTGCCTTTTCGTGTCATTCTTAAGGGCCTTATTCCATATCCAGAATTGAGAGAACAAGTTAAAGATGACTTCTTGGAGCTCTTCCCTGATATGATCGTCTATGATCCACCAGAAGACTTGTTTGTAGAAGATGAAGATAGAAACAAGAGTGAAGATGATTAACTAATTAAGAATGCTGCTCTTGCAATTGTAGCCTTTAAGTTTTGAGTTTCGATGTGTCTGTATAGTTTCAAAAATGTCGAAGAAATCTTTGATTTTCAATTACGTAATTGGTTAATTCGTGAACTTTAAAAGTGCGAATTAGTTCTTTAATTTTTTATTTTGTGCGACCTATTAGACATGTTTTAAAATTCATAGGACTATTTGACTCAAGGTAAATCTAGTTGTGTTCAATAAAGGTGTGTTTTGAAAATTGTTCATCATGTCAAAGATTTGTAAGACATTTTTGAACTTCATAAATTTATTTGACACAATCTGGGAAGTTTAGCATGAAGTTAAACATTGTTAGGCTTTATTTTGAGGTTTTCGTTCGTGTAGGATTAGTGGATGGGTAAGACTTCAGCATCTCTTTTAGATAGTGTTTTAACTATAGTTAATGTGATGTCTGTGTACGCCATTTTTTGTCACAAACACATCACATGTTTGTTGTTGTCAGCTTTCTATGATGGCACACCTATTGCTAAGTATGGTATCAAGACAATTTGAAGTTATCCAAAGCAACATAAAAGTTTATGTTGGAAGCTTTGGGACTTGTACAAATAAAAACCGATGAGACTAAATGGGTAAGGAAAAGTAAAGGATTTATTTATTACCTTGAATAATTGAAATGTTTATTGATGGTCTAAGATAATTGAAATGTTTATTAGAGAATTTCAGTTTCTTCTCTCTTTTTTGGGTAGTTAACGAAAAATCCAAAAGTTTTCTAGAATTCTTTAAAAAAATTATTGGTTAAAATAACTCATCACTTAAAAAAAAATGGTAGACACGCCCCTGAGAAGTAAGAAGTTTAAATTCCACTCGTTTCACATATCGTTGAAGTAAAAAACATATGTACAAAAATATTGAAAAAAAAATAGATATAAGTAGTGCACAAAAGATAACAAAAATTTGCATTAATTTTTTTCCCCACTATTTTAAAGAATGAAAAGAAAGTATTAAGTAACTAACTTATTAAAAATAAAAAAACAAATCCCTGCATTTATATAAAGAGAAACAACATTTTACATTACATGAACATAATGTTTCAAATTAAAAAAATATGAAGAAAAAAAAACATGAAAGCTGTAAGTCCATAATGTATAGTATGAGATAATGATGAGATGAGTAAAGATAGTACAATGTTGGTTAAGGGAGAGGGAAGAAAGTACAACAAATTAAAGAAACGTACAACTAATACAAAGAGAGTACTTTGGGGAAGAAGAAGAAAAAAAAGGTGTAGTACAAATGTTGAGTCACATGTGTTAGGGTGTGTAGTACTCAAACTAAAGCCATGAGATCCCTTTCCCTTTCTCACCTTGTATATAAACATGGGCATGCAGAGCACCTCGACAGGGAAGAAGGACAGCAGTATGCAATAATACAATTATCATTGAGGTAGATGATTCCTACATGGTCGTCCTGAGAATACATGTCACTGTATTGTCTGAATAACATTCAACAAGTAACATTCAACATGTGTTCTCAGGTCGCCCCTGCAGGCTTTTTATCTATCATTTTTTTGCTTTTTATCATTTTTTTGCTTTTTATCATTTTTTGTCCTTCATTTTTAAGGTAAGTGTTTGAAGTTTAGCTACTATATATTTAATAATTTAGCTTTTAATCATCTTCACAAATACAAGACGTACCATTTAGGTTTGAAGTATACAACTTTTTCTACAACTTTTTCTATCATAATTATTCTAACTTCACTTATAATAATTTAAAAAGTTGTATTTTATCTGGTAATATATTAACAAGTTAAAATTGAATAACCCTACTTGAATCCAATAACGCAAATGGTAATTTGACTAAATACAAGCATTATTTTATATGAACATATATATACTATACAAAATTTCGAACTCTAACAGAATGTAACGCATAACTTATCTATGGATTTGTATTTTAGATTAGCTATATGAATAGCTATATCCAATACTTATTTTTCATGCAAATTTTATTTATTTAGTTTTATTAGTTAAAAATTTTCATCACTGTTTTTTTTTTTTTAAAGAAAAGTGACTAATTTACTTTTGAAAATGTGGGGCATACATTCCCCTATCTGAATCCCCATCTTATTTTGGGTTCTAATCAAACAAATAATTCTTTTCGAATGAGTTGTAGCCGATCACATCTCGTCAACAACAGTGATCACAAGGTATGTGATTTCAATTTCCCTCCACCTAATTGAATAATAATAATAACATATCTACTCTATTCTTTTATGACCATCAATCAACACAGCATCATGCCACTCCACTACTTAATGAGAAATGCTATACACATTTTTCTAATGCTATACTTAAAACGAGGTTATGACAATTTAAGATAACTTTATTTAAACAAACATGTACATCTGTACCATAGCTACAAAATATCTATAGCGTCTTTTGAATGGGTCTACCAAAGCTAAAGTTGTAACATCACTAAAAGAAAAAGAATAGTGTTGATGTTTACTTGTGAACGTTTCAGCTATTCTCCGAGAACAATCGTCTAACCCTATTATATTTAGTTGCTAAGATGACTGGTACGATATTTACCTCATAGGCCGAACAAGACCTATTTCACACACAAGTTGTACAACAATGTTATTTAAGTTCTAAATTCAATAGAAAAAAAATCATCTTTCACATCACAGGCTTACAAAAAAGAACGAGAACTTAGTTTTCCCCTTGATGTAGCAAAATCTCCAACTTGTCTTTGTTGGGACCTTCAAGTTGATTCCAGCAAAACTGTGGAAGCTCAGGGATCTTTTTGGCAACGTTTATGTTTCTACATCTTGCCGGTGGATAAGTGCATTTTTGTGAGTGATAATAAAATGATTAAATCTCACTTTTGTCATGTTTAAAATTTGAAACACATCTTTAACTACTCAAAACCAGTTTAATAAAATATAAAATTTAAACATTGAATGCTTAAAAACATTTTCCTAGTGATTTTTAAAAATGACAAAAATAAATCATTTTAGAATCACAATTACTCAGACATGCCATAAATTCATTTCCACGCCACGGGACCTGCTTCTCTTTTGCCTTCAAACCAATAAAAAGAAAGTGGAAAGCATTGAATACCTTTAACAGTTTCTACCTTTCTGGATTTGGAACATGCCCAACAGATGTTGCTGACAAATGCAGATGGGGACCAAACACAACATAGCCTTATCCCAATGGACCAGCACAATTCTCCCTACAAGACTGATGATAGATGTAGAAGTGTAGAACTGAACATCCTCTTCAAATGCTATAAATGCATACAAGACTCCACATCATAGATCGACACTGTCAACACCATAGCAATTGACCATTGAACCACACTCTCTCCCACTAGTCCACCATTCTTTAGTAGCACCATGAGCACATCCTGGAAGCGCAAGTCTACTCTCAGAAATCACTTGAAAATTAAAAAACATACTACCGCAACAATTCCATCTGTCACACATCTTCGAAGATGTACTGGTAATGGTTGATGTCAACCAAATGTGAAGCAGCCATATGCAATAATTTTAAGAAACTCTGCATGATTAATCATAAACAAAAGTAAATGAAATCATAAACTAGAGCATTGGAGATCTATTTTCTACATTTTGAATATCAAATACTTCAATGAACATATTAGTATTGCCTGATTGGAATTTAATTTCGACCAGGATAACGTAATTCTGTATAACTGGGCAATGGGCATCATCATTGGAAAAGAAACCAAGTCCCTCGGTTACCTCCTTGATATCCTTATTCTTATTTCCTTCAATGCTTTTATCATCCCCAGCATGGAAACTGAAAATCTATTCATTTAGAACTCGATGTTTTCATGCTAATATGGAAGCAAATGGAAAATTGAAAAGGGAGAGTGAGAGGCCAGAGACAGAATGGATAAATTGTTGCTAAAAGAAAACTTGTACACGTTACAAGACAGTAAGAGAAGTCAGTATTAAAAAAGGGAAACGTGTAAAATGACTTACTTGAAAAAGAATGTTTGGGAGGTGAACCTTGATCAAGGATAGGAAATAGCAAGAATAAAGGACTCGCAGAGAACAGATGATAAGACACCAAGTCTGGTCTTAAGAAATTAGATTTGGCTTTTAATTTCAACAGGTAACTTAAGCTCTGGATGAGATTTATGAAGTCTAAGCAACAATTCACTGCATGTTATTTGTTTTCCGTCCAATGTTGGTTGTGAAAAATTTGGCAGGGACTCCAAGATAGCAGCATGATCTGAACTCTGGCAAAGGCATGTTAAGATGGTGCAAGTTAATTCTTGGTCAAGAACGACACCCTTTTTGGCCATATCGTTGAGCAAGCCAATAATTTCTGCAGTTTCATTGTTCAAATGATATCTCTTTAGTAAGGAATCATATACAAAGGCATCTGGAGCCAAGCCACGAGCAATCATTTTCTCAAAAACAATTTTAGCTTCACACATCAGACCACTTTTTGATAATCGATTAATTAAAGTTGAAAACGTTACAGCATCTGGAGCTAAGCCTTTTCCAACCATGTCCATCAGTAGCTCTTGGGAATACGATAAATCCCCAGCTTTTAGAGACCCATTGATTACGGTATTGAATGTAATAATATCTGGTTCTAGATTTACATTACTCATCTCTTGAAACAACCTCTTAGCTTGTTCTATACTACTTTCCTTGCACATGGATGAAATCAATGTGTTGTAATCAATCACAGTTGGATTAGGCCCATGTATTCTCATTCTACCAAAAAGTCCTTTAGCAATGCGAATCATACCCAAGCCACAAAGTCCTTTAATCATTATACTGTAGGTATTTGAATTAAGAACAAACCCCAAGTTTAATACATGCTTCCACATTTCCATAGCCTTGTTGATCATTCCTGCTTCGAGATAACCTCCAATTAGAAAATTGAAAGTCATTAAGTCGCCACAGATTCCATGTTCATTCATTGTATTAAAGATCTCCACAGCCTCCTCAACACGACCTTCATTACAGAGCCCTTGAATCAGCATATTAAAGGTGACAACATCAGGTTTAACATGGCAGTTATCCTTCAATGTCAAATTAAAAAGCGAAATTCCTTCATCAACCTTCCCATCCTTGCAAAGTCCTAAGAGCAAAGTATTATAAGTAACAAGATCAGGCTTCTTCCCCTTCTCGATCATACTATCCAAGAGTTTACAAGACTCCTCTATTAGTCCCCCTTTGCACAGACCATCTATAAGAACATTATAAGTGACAGTATTAGGTTCTTCACCTTTCTCTAGCATCAGGTTTAATATGTTCAAGGCTTGCTTAGCTCTCCCGTTTTTGCAAAGCCCGTCGATCAAACATGTATAAGTGACAACATCAGGACAAATACCACGGTCCGTCATAAGATTCAGCATTGCCTTTGCTTCTTCCCATTGCCCTTCCTTACATAAACCATGCATCAAACAACTATATGTAACTACATTAGGACAAATTCCCTTCTCTAGCATCTCATTGAAGAGTTCTTTTCCCCTAGAGGAATTTCCATTGTTACAAAAACCACTTATAACTGCACTATACATAACAACATCCGCTTGCAATCCCTTCTTCTTCATTCTCTCCAATAAGCCCTCTGCTATATGTAATCTTCCACCCTTACAAAGCCCATCCACCATAGTCGTATATGTCACCATATTCGGCTGGCAAATCACCTCCATTTCATTGAGAAATCGAAGCGCTTCTTCAAATTTCTCGTTCTTGCAAAGTCCGTTCATGAGCACATTATAACTAACCACATCTGGTAATACAGAAAATCTTTTCATTTCATGAAACAACCCAATTGCTCTCTCTACATCCCCAATCCGACACAACCCCGTTAGCATAACATTGAAAACAAAGGTACTAACTACATAACCCTGTTTAATAATCAGCCCCAGAACCCCAAACGCAGAATTCACTTCACGAGTATAAATAAAGCATTCGATTAAACAACAAAGTGATCTGAAACCCAGAAAAACATTTGCGTCAGTCATCTTACCATAAACAGATAAAGCCATTGGGTAATTTCTCGTCCTGGTGAGAGCAGCCATGAGGAAGTTGCAGGTTAATCCAGAAGGAAGAGAATTAGAAGCGATGGAAGTGTGAAAGAGAGAAAAGGCGTGGTTGGCGTTTCGTGGAGTAAGATTTTGGCAAAGGGAAACTAAGTGGGAATCGACATCGGAGACAGAATTTGGCAAAGGGGTCGAAGAAAAGGGGTGGATGCGAAGAACTCGAGCAGAGCAACGTTTGAGGAGATGGGTTTGAGAATTCATGGTTTTTGAGTTTCTTTGTAAGAGGGGAAATGATATGAAATAACGCTATGGACGTTTGTCTTACAAGAAAAACCAGTATTCTTCCCTAAAAATACTTCAAATAATTCTCAAATCTTATATATTTTCAATTTCTCCTCAAATTTGGTTATCTTTGCCAAATATTATATCAAAATCTTATATTTAAAAAATATATCTATTGCCCGTGGCCGCATGCCCGCTCCTACCACATTTTATCATGCTTCCATCCTATGTATTTCGTTTTGTTAGTTGGCTTGTTTTATGTAAGTTTCATGTTGTATGACCGCTTGCCACTTTGCATATGCAAAGGTGGGGAGTTTTACTTTTGTCGAGAATGTACTATATGGAGATAAGACTTATCATCATACCTTGATACTCACGAGTTATAAGATATAAAACTATTGTTATCCTTTATTGCTTATTGACAGATTGTTCTTGTGTTGATTTGTGATGAAACTTTTGTGATTCATAATGTGTCATTGATTAAAGATCATTGCATATAAAATACTCATTGTGAATCTCTTCATTATGCGTTCAACCATGATCATTGAATGTGAATTGCTTCCAATGTCTCTATTCAACATATTGAACTAAGTTCTTGTCGTGTACAAGTTTTCCTATTGCTTGCCCAAGTATAAGCAAAACAATAGGTTTATCCAGATGATTTAGAGTCACATAGGGAACTGATATCAAAGGTCAGTTCTAAGATTTACTCATCAATTAGGCAATATAAAAGAATAATGAATAAATGAATATGAATTGAACTAAAACTACTTATGTACTCTAGAGATTCTGTAAAGGGAATTAGATGGATGTGAGATGGAGATGTGAACTAACTTCTATGAAAAGGGGTGGAGAGATGTCTATGCATGACTAGGTGATTAGACCATGAAAGACTTGATGCGATATAACTTTCATAACTAGTTTATGATTAAGGTGAACTCCTCTCAGAGTCTTTATACGTCACACTTGTCTGCCTTTTGGGGTACAAATGACTCAACCTAGTTATGCGAGATATATCTAGAAGAATTTACTTATAAAACGTATAGAGCTTCACGATTAAGGACAACAACCTCTTGGCACGTATATTACCCACACTTGTCCTTCTTTCGAGGTACAAATGATAGAAGTTATCTCGCCATGGTGGAGTTTGTTTCTAAACTCCTCCTAACGCGTGTTAGCCATATCCTTACTACTTACCCACTCGGGTAGTTGGCGATAAGCACTTGGCCAGGTGATCAAAATAGCTAAACTAACACGATAAGAGTTATAAGTAAAGCAACTTATCAAGAACTTATCACAAGACTAAACTACAAATAACACATTGACAGATGAACAGTAAAGAGATGTATGAATTGAAATGGTATAAACATGTAATATACTAAAGATTGTAGGTCTTCAGCCATTGTACAACATGAACAACATATATTACAAGGAATACAAAAATAGGAAGAAAAGAAAATGGAAACTGTTTACAAGTCAGGGGAAGTGGGAAATGGATTTCCTTTCTTTCAACTTTAAGCTCTCACTCATAGCTTGGTTGGAGAAGAAGAAGATGATTTTTTACAGATGGTAGAAAGACTATTCCTTTTCGCTATTCTCTAGACTTTGGTTGGAGATCAACATATGATTTTACACACAGCCGACCATTTTAGCCTATTTGGGCCTTTTTTCTGCTTAATGGTGATGAGGTTCTTTATATAGGCAACCTTCGACAAGAAACTTCTATTTTTCTGGTCATGTCAGCGTTGAAAGCTGCCATTGTCAAGTCACACCACCCTCAAGTACCATTCTTGTCTTTTAGTGAACCGTCCTCGCGCACTGATGAAGCTTTTCGCCTAGCATTTATTTTCGCCAGACGGGTTCTTTTCGCATAGCTGTTGCACGATATCTTCTACGATTCACTAATCTCTTCTTTTGCTTTTATTATGTGTTAAGACGCTAAAATACGGAAAACAACATAAATGCTTTTGTAAAGTGTATCTTTAAATACTTATGCTTTTTCAACATAATCATGACGTTTTGATACACTTCTTCTACATTTTAGCCTCGTTATTCTATAAAAGAGGCTACAATAACTTGTATTTCTACACATTATCACTTATAGCCTTATAATAAACTTTATTTTCTTAAACATGCTTTCAAATGTTTGCAAAAACCTTTTCTTCTAAACCCAATTTGGGGTAAAGGTTACGAAATACATTTATTGTGTCATCGGCTATTTGGATTTAGGGTTGGCTGACTTGTTCTAGTGTAGGAACAAGTGCTGCACAATCGCTCTAAGAAGCTTACGAAAGTGTGATTGTGACAGTTGGTATCAAAGCAAAGTCAGCTTATCAAGTTTGAAATCTATGATCATGTCCACTACGAAACAATTAGGCAAGACCCATGTTGACCGGTTGGTCAAAATAAAAGAGCAAATGCTCTACCTAAAGGAAGTCCTTGACAACATTTTATTTTTGGAAACTTGAGTGCAAGAGATTTATGAAAAAGTTAATTGTATTGATGTGGTAACCTGTCGCCTTGACGGATTACCTAAAAAAGAGTTGATGATGAGAGTTGACACTCTCAAATTGAAAATTGAAACATCTGGTAACCTCGAGTGTAGAGATAGCTCGATAGGCTCTATTGCCTATATGGAACAACGAGTGGGAGAGTTGGATAGCTCTTAAAAGTTACTCATGCAAATGATAATATGATTTGTGCAAAGATTTTCGAGCAGCTCTCGACGTTGTTAAAGTTGAGATCGCTGATGTGGGTGCGAAGGTAAATCTCACTATGGAGCAGTGGGAAATCAAGCCCAGTTGTGGGGGCATTCCAAGTCAACAGGATAAAGATACCCAAGCCTGAACCTTTACGTGGGGCTCGTGATGCAAAAGCCACAAATATGGTTATTGAAGATTAAAATATCACTTTGGCGATAATGCACTTGACAAAGGACGCCAAATTATAGTGAAGGTCTCCATTTATGGACATCCAAGAGGGTCGATGCACGATTGATATATGGTATAGACTAAAACAAGAGTTCCGTTCTCAGTTCCTCCTCGAGAATGTTGAGATTTTGGCGAGACGTAAGTTACGAGAATTGAGATATATCAACATAGTTAGAGACTATGTGAAGCAATTTTCTGGGTTGATGTTGGATACACGTGATATGTTTGAGAAAGACAAATTTTTATGTTTTGATGCTTGAAGCTGAGAGTAAGAGCAAAATTACATAAACAAGGAGTACAAGACCTCTATATCGCATATGCAATTATCGAACAATTGTTTGATCAAAATGATGACCCTCAAAAGGACAAACAATAGATGAGCTTACCAACTAGAGAAGATAAGAAACCTCACTCAAGTCATCTTAGAGATAAGTGAGGAGAAAGAAACATTGATGGAGACAATAGAAAATTCCATCAGAAGTTGAAAATACATGGGTTAATGTATGTAGACGCTTGAGACAATCATAGATCAATCAAGAGTACCATAGTCGACTCTAGAGTCACCTACAACTATATGTCTGAAGTAGAAGCTAGACGGTTGAACCTCCATTGGGATGGAGGCGCAGGAAAAATAAAAGCAGTAAACTATGCGACATTGCCTATTACAAGTGTAGTAAAAAGAGCAATCGTATAGTTGGGAGATTGGAGTTGGCCAACCAACTTTGTGATCACTAAAATAGACGAATTTGGTGTGGTGTTAGAGATAAAATTCTTGCTTGAACTCAAGGTAATACCTATTCCTCTTGCCAAGTGTTTGATGATCACTGGGTCTACGTCGACAATTGTGCATACAAAAATCAAACAACCAAATGAAACAAAGACGATCTTAGCTTCTCAATTAAAAAAGAGCCTCACCCATGAATTAGTTAGAGCTATTGAATAGATGACTCTTTAAGACATTTTGCGTGTTCTACAAAAGTGTCAGGATGTAGACAACTTACAGAAGTATCTAGTATCGCAAAAGAAAAAAAAGAAGGCACAAACACTACAAGTTTCAACCAAGAGGCAGGGTTTGAGTTTGGTGGTGTCTAGATCAGTTTCAGATTCAAGGCTAAAGAGAACAACGTCTCATTAAAAGCTATTAGAGATTTGTAGAAATTGTCGACAAGGTCGAAAAAAGCCTCTCTTATCGGGTGTATTAAACTTTGTGGATGAAAATTCATCATGTCATTCACACGAATAATTTGAAATCCTATCAACCCGACTGTGTCGAGAAATGACACGGTGTTATGAAGCATTGGCCTACAATGTTGAAGATAGATGTCAAAAAAGAGTCAATGGGAGACTTCCAAGAAGTGATAGTCAAGTTAGAATACCAAGGTGACAAATGGAAATTACCCAAGAGGAGTGGAAGAGAGCCAACCATCTAAGTGAGAGAGAATATCTCGGTCATGCTTGTCCAAGACCTGTTGCCCGTGGTCGCATGTCCGCTCCCACCTCATTTATCGTGCTTTTCCTATGTATTTTATTTTGTTAATTAGCTTGCTTTATATGTAAGTTTCATGTTGTAGGACCACTCGCCACTTTGCATGTGCTAAGGTGGTAGTTTTCCTTTTGTTCAGAAAGTATTATATAGGGGTAAGACTTATCATCGTACTTTTATACTCACGAGTTATAAGATATAAAGTTGTTATCCTTTATTGGTCATAGCCTTATAACGATCTTTATTTTCTCAAACATGCTTCAAACGTTTACGAAAACCTTTTCTTATAAACCCATTTTCTAAAGCTTTTTCTCAAGAATGGGGGTAGAGTCTGTGAACTACATCCATTATGCCATCGACTATTTTGATTTAGGTCGGTTGACTTATTCTAGTGTGGTAACAAGTGCTGCATGGTCGCTCCGAGATGCGTCCTAGTGGAAGATTAGAGGCAACACCCCTGAAAGCTATTTAGTTTTTGTATTCAACATATGTCTTTATTTGTGGTTATTTATGTTTTTGACCTTAGGATTTAGAGATGTGCAATATATAAACTCTCTAATGTAGTGATGTCGTTTATATTTAGAAAAACATTCTCTCTAATAATATTATTTTCATTCTTTCCCGTGATGTAGCTAGCACACTATTAATGAACCACGTATATCTATGTGTCAATCTCTATACGTTTTTCTATTTTGTAATTGTTGATTTCGTAACAATTACAAAATATGTTAAAATGTATTTAAGCATACCATTTTTAAATGTGTTTTGAAATGTTGAGATGGTTTTCTAGAAAATGATGTTTTCAAACCATTTGATGTGGTACTTGAAACAATAAGTTGAGCATGCATGCACGTTTGATTGACTCTTAGGCATTGAGTTTTATCTGCCTTAGCAAGATTAATGACATGGGATGTGTTCACATGACAAATTGAATGTAGTGAGTTGTTGTCCACCTCGGTGCTTGAGTGTGTTGAGTGTTGTTCATGTTGGAATTTATGTCCTAAAACTCGTAGTTTGTAATGATATTCTATTCAATAAAGTCGTTATTGAAAAATTGAATACTATAATCTTAAATCCAATAAACTAAGATCCCAAGGCTATTTTGAGTAAACTTTAATTTTATGTAGATACATAAATATGGATTAAGTTTGAGTAAATAACCTAAATAGTCTATAGTATATAAATAAAGGTTGGGCGCCTTATTTAAAGATACTATGGATGCGGCTCGCTTTGTAGTTAATACAAACGATGTAATCCTGAATCATTCATGTAGAGGCATGAAAGTGGGGGCATCTTGTGTAAAAGGTTTACATAAGATAGAACCATGAAATAGTCACTTTTACGTTATAACGCCGTTTATTGTCTAAAACTGACTATCTCGATTACTGATGACCTAGGTAACTTAATCTTAATCATGAGTTAACTGTGAACTCCTGTTCTCACGAGATTATTCTTAGATCTGCATAGGTGAGGGCAACTCTTTAGCGTTGACCCAATAAACCTCCCATTTCAGGGGTAAGATCGAGTGGATAGATGGAAACATAGGGTGCAAGACGAAATTCACTCCTACACGCTTTAGGGTTAGTAGATAGGTTGTTCTCTTAAGGACTGAATCCAAGTCTTGAACAAAGGGGCCCCACCCTCTCATTGGTCCGAAAGGAATTTGGTTTACAGGTTGGACCTTAAACCAATTGTTCGATAGTGGATCAGTGGAACTTAAGGAACAAGATGTTACCTCGGGGGTAAAACGATATTTTGACCCAGCCGAGGTTATAAACAACCTATGAAGAATTAACTTACTGATCATGGTTATATCAAATGGACAAAAATATATCTATAGTGAGGGAAGTGCAACTAAAGGACTTTAGTGGAATGATCCGTTAGTTAACGAATGTTGATTAGCCCGGTATAAAAGAGTTTAGCTTGTTAATCTCAAATTGTTGGAGCCCATGATCTATAGGTCCATTAGGTTCCTCTGCTAGCTCATATGGAATAAACTTAGAACAGTAAGATGGAATGAGTCGAATTGTTTGAACTAGGAGAGGAGAGAGAAACTGACAAGTATATGTGATATAGTCGTCAGTTTTAGATTACTAATAGAGCTTTATGCTTAAATGAGATATAATATTAAAGATATGAATATGGATTCATACCCGAAAGCTCGAAAAAGATGGAAATAGTCAAAGTTGTAAAAAGTAAAAAATGTTAACTTTTGACTGACAATATATTCAAATGCGATTTGAATCTTCAAAAAATAAATGCGGATTCATGCTCGGAAGGTTAAAATTAGTCAAGATGGACAAAATTATAAAAAATCAAAATGTTGACTTTTTTTGTTTGAAAAGTCAAAGTTTGACTTTGACCAAATGACAATTTTACCATTTGACTAAAGTAGTAGGAAAATCCAACATTTTGTTTGATAAACCCACTAACTATAATGGGCTAGGTTAGCAAACAATAATGATATTAAACCCACTAATGGTTAGTGGGTTATGTGTTGTTGGCCCATGTATTTGCATGCACATGCAATCTTGCATGAAAAACCACTATAAATTGGGCTCTTAAGGCCTCAAGGAAGGGGTTGGCTTATTTTCAAAAGAACAAAATTGGGCTGACTTTATTTTTTCTAAAAAAAATTAAACCCAACTTATTTTCCATCTTTTTTCTCTCTCCTGATTTTCTTCATCCGACGAGTCCCACAACCCAGTTCTGAGTCCAAAGGATGGTAGGTCAACCCTAGTGGTGGTTCAAGCATCAATATGAGCTTCAAACGTAAGTTTTTCCTAAAAACCCTAATTTTAACTTTTTTCGGTTTAGGGTTATTTTGTTAATTAATTGCAATTAGAGTAATTATCCAATCATGTTTCCGCTGAATTTGTATGCTTTCATATCAGTTCACCTCAATGGCTGAGTGGGTAAGTTGTTATCCATATTTAGTATTAGGGTGTGTTGAGATGTGTCTGCCCTAAAGGTGTAATCGGGTACAAGTTTGATGAGGTTTAAACATATGGTGCCTTTGGTGAAAGACTCATTATCAAATGAGTTTGGAAGAAAATAGATTTTAAAGTGATTTCTGCTTGTAAAACTTCAATTTTCTTTCAAATGTATATCGCTTACTAAGCTAAATAGTAAGCTTGCATTTTCAAAATTTGTTTTGTTTTCTCCTAGGTAACTAAGAGTTTCAGGCGCCAACGAAAGTTGTTGTTTGCCTTCGCTATTTAGAAGTCTTGTATTCTCATCCCATAGTTCTTCATGTTGTATGTTTCGCTCTTCATAGCCAGTATGTAAAATTTGTAGTCGATTGCAATGCACTCAGTTGTATATTAAGGAAAGAGTTGTAAAGTTGTAACAAACATTTAAATTAATAAAGAGTGTTCATTATCTCCATTGTTGTCCATCGCATTGATTCCATAAAGTTTTCATTTGAGTTGTTTTAATTCAAACTAAAAGGATCTGAGTGTGTCTTAGGCATTTGGAAGCTAAAACCATGCATTGACTTTGGAATTTGTGTTAGGCGTCGAGTGTCACCCCACCAAGGGTTGTTGTCACTTCTCTCACCATCACATCTTCTTTCGGTCTAAGTAAGTGAATCAGGAGGGGGTGTGACAAAATATTTTTAAAATCCATAAAATAATCTTCAAGGAAATTTTTATTTCTTCCCTTTTATAAATATGTTTTGATTGATTTTTCCTAATTAAAAAAGACTTGAGATTTCTATACATTAAATGATCATTATGTCATTTGGAGACGCACAAGAGAATACTAGAAATGTTTTTAGTAGTTTTTCTCTCAAACTTTTTTTTTTCTGTCCTTCATTCTCTTAATTTTGTTTTCCTTGAACATTTTCACCATTTCCTAACTTCTCTTAACCTTTCTTTTCTCTTCTTAAAAAACTATCCACAATTTTCTCTCTCTTTATTTTTAGTTATATCTCATTTTGTTATTTTTTTCTCCCTGATTCCCATGTTTTTCCTCTCATTACTCAAACCTAACTTCTTTATATTGAGTTTGTCTTGTCTACGAATAAGAAGAAGAAGAATAGTATTTACTGGTATGTGGTAAGTCTCATATTTCTTCACTAAATGTGTTTTTAAATCTATGTTGGGTATCATGTTTTGACTCATTCATCGATGTAGTTCGTTACCAAAAAAATTATTTTGAAAATCATATTTATTTAAAGAAAATTATTGTAACACCCTAGACATATGATTCAAAATCGAAAATCACTACATAATGACACTAACATTCTTCTACGACTTGACACATCACCCTTGCTTATCTTGAACTACTAAACTAATCCCACAAATCAATGTAGATTCTTTCAGCATATTTTGTGCTCAATCACATGCTTCCTAGAAAAAATTTACAGGAGGTCACCCGACATGGAAAATTCTTCAAGCTAATCTATTGAGTTTTATGTTCTAAAACTCGTGATTTGTCAATGTTAAAATATTTATTCTTCAATAAATTGTTACAAATAAGTGATTTGCTCGTCATAGATTTAGAATCCAATAAACAAGATTTTGTGACTATAGTATGAGTGCTTGATCGTTATTTAGAGATATAAAAGTGGATCAGAGTAATAGTCTAGATAGTGTATTGTATAGGAATTAATAAGGTTGGCCGCCTTATTTAGTCTTATTCTGGGGACACTAAGGATGCGATTGATAACTTGTAGAAATACAAGTTATTATGGTCTTTTATGTAAAATAATGAAGTTTTATCGCATAGGAATAGAGGAAAACAAAAGGAAAAGTAGGCGATTTGATTAATATATGAATCGTATGATGCAAAAGAACCTCATTGTATCCCTGTTTTGTTGCGTTTCTAGTGTCTTTTTCATAGGATTATAAGCAAAAGAAATAGAGGTTGATGATAGAATGACTACGCGAGGATATGCGTCCAGCCAACACAACGGTAAGAAATCACGCTAGGCGATCTGATGCATTAGCAAACAATTTTAGTTGGCATGAATGTTAGAAAAAGGACAAAATGGCATCTACGTGGTGCTAATGCAGCTTTTCAAAGGCATTAATGATGCATGGGATGTTCTGTCAATATCACTCTTAGAAATAGAGCTCTTCATCCTAGAAATTGGTGTACATACTTGGTCGGAGAGAAAACTCATATATCGTCCATTTTCTCCTCTTCCCTTGAGTTTTAGGTGAAAACTTAGAACAAAAGTGAGAGAAAGTTCATCCCCTTCCATCATCCCTCTCAGATAGACAAAAATCAGAGCCAAGGAGTATGAGAAATTATACCCTGCGGCTTAAGGCTCTTCTTCATATTCCATTTTATCTTTTCTTTGTATTGTTTTGTAATATGTACATCATAGCCGAGAGGCCTAGAGTTATATTTATGAAATTGATGCATTTCTTCTTCCACTCTCCCATTTTCTCTTACTCTCACTACTAGAAAAAGAGGTTTTCTTGACAGTTGCATTTTTATTCTTGACGGTCTTTGGAAAAAACGTCAAGAAAGGGGTGGTTTAATAGAAAAACCGTCAAGAATTTTTATGAAAAGGCGGAGGGTAGGCAATTTTCAGAATTTTTGACGGTTTTAAGCCATCAAGAAATATGAACCTTTTCTTGACGGTTATAAACCGTCAAGGATTATCTTCTAAATTCTTGACGTTTTTCAACGTCAAATAATATGTAATTGTCCTTGACATTTTTAAAACGTCAGGTAATATCGATTTAATTCTTGACGTTTTAAAACGTCAAGAATTTTAATGAAAAGGCGGAGATGAGTGATTTTAAAATTTTTTGACATTTTTAAAATGTCAAGTAAGAGGATTTTCCTTGACGTTTCAGAAACGTCAAGAATTACTAAATAATTGAAAAAGAATAAAAAAAAATAATTTCTTTTTTTAAAAAAACTAATTTCTTTTAACTTTTAAAATAAAAAACTATTTAAAAAAAAAAAACCTAAACCCCCAATTTTTCCTTTCTTCCAACCTAAACCTCCCTCGCGCGCCCCTCACTCCCATCTCTCTCGTAAAAACCCACGACCCACGCCCCCACACTGTGCCGAATCGACGAAAACCCCTCCGGCGAAGAACCCTTTCGGCAAAGAACCCCTCCGCCGAAGAACGCTGTCAACCCACGACTCCTCTATCGAAGAATTCGAAGATCCACGACCCCTCCGCTAAAGAACTCGAAGAACTCGACTTGCCAAAAAGCTTCTCGTCTTCCTCTTAATCTGGTAAAATGTTATATCTCTGTATAGTAGTTGGGATCGGAAGGATACTAAAAATTTTGTAGTTTTTTCTTTTCTTTTTCTCTTTTTCTTTTTGTACCGACTGCTTGTTCCAGTGTTTCATCGATATGAACTATAAGTGTTTTCAATGAGTTTTCCTTAGTTTTTCTATTGAATTTCAATGCACATTCTATCTTTCCCTGTTTGTAATCTCTTTGTATTTTTTTTAATTTTGAGATCCCTTTGGTTTTTCGTTTTGCTGATGGAATAAAGATTTGTTGTAATGTACTTGTTGCTGATGAAACCTAAATTAGGTCATAAAAAATTTCCAATATATACTCTTTGAGTAGTTATTAGGATATTTGAGGTTTATTGTAGTTATAGACTTTCCATTGATTTGGCATGCATGTACACAACAGGAAAGCAGCATTGTGAGTAGCACTATGAATACAACAGCATGGTCTCCATGATTGCAAATATTTGAGTTACATACATGTAAGAAGTAAAATTCTCCTATTAGTTTTTGATAGCACTTCTCTCATAGGTGATTTGTTAATACTCTTAAACTTGTCATCTAATGATAAAGTAACCCACAACATATGGAGAATTACGACCACCACTTGGAAAACATCGTTTAAAGGTAGTTATTGAATATGTGTTGTATAAATTTATATGTTCAAGCTATGTGACTATATGGCTCTTTGCTAGAAGTTAGGTATCGAAGAATTTTATTTTAAGCTTGATATTATTCTTGTTTTTTGTGTGTGTTTACTAATACTTATTATTATATATCTATTTTAAACCTAAACGAATTCTGTGACCTATTGTAATTGTGGAATTCATTTCAGTGCTTCTGAAAACAGGCAATGTAACTGCAGAGAAAGAATTAATTAACGCGGACACCATTAAACGTGTCATTGATCTATTCTTTGAGTAAGCAATTCCTCTTGTCATAATATTGAAGTCTCGAAAGGCCTTAATATTTTTTTTTTGTAGGACCTTTGTATGTAAAATATTTTTGCAGGATCTTTTGTATTTGACAGCTGCTTAGTTGTTGAAGTTACATAGATTTCTATTGATGCTTTTCTATGTTCTTTGATGCAGGTACCCTTGTAACAATTTTTTGCACCATCATGTAGAGAACATTGTATTGTCTTGTTTGGAGAGTAAGAAAGACGACATCGTCGATCATCTTCTTCGGGAGTGTAATTTGATAGGGAAGATTATTCAAACAGAGAAGAATCCAATTATTTTGGTTGATTCTAATCAGGTAGAGAATTTCTTACTTTGTTTATTGGCTGATATAAATCATTGGGTTTAATATAATACAAGTTATGTTATTGGAAACATCTAATCACTTATATCCTGTAGTTCATTTCTTTTCAAATATGCTCATTTTAATTTGACTAGTAGCTTGGGAAACGTGGCTCAAACCTGACGGAGGAAGAGCTTGAAACACATACCATATCTACTTGGAAAGAGGGTAAAGCATATTTGAATGGTCGATGGATGGAAAAGGAAGGTTTTTATCAAGACAGTTCATTCATGTAAGAAATATATTTCTCAATTTTTAAAACTAATTTGTACTATTTTTTATATCTTCTTCACAACTTTTACAAATTCTTAATGTAATATTAACATTGTGAAAGGTTTTCCGTGATGTGGTCTTGCTGCAAAATGTGTTATGAGAATCTGACAACATTTTAGGCCTTTTTTTTGTTCATGAACCCGAGTACTTTCTGTAATTTTACTTATGCATTAATAATATGAGAAAATTGGTGTAAGATTATGCACATGCATATTTATTTGCGATGGTTGCCTAATACCTTAGGCACTATTGTACTTGTAATGATAAGATATGCTAAGACTTATTTTTACATGAAGCATTTCTAAAAATGTAATTACAGTACAACACAAAGTATGCAACCACTCTTGGAACCTGTTGGACATGCTTGTTACTTCCATTTTCTCATTTTTAATATATTTTTTTAATGAAATGCAGTGGCTGTAGATTCTAATGGTTGTGCTTCCATTAATAAAAATTCTATCGAGTGCATCTCCTTTTACCACCGCTGCCTTTGAACTTTAAGTTTCAAATTCATTTATTTTGCATGTTTATAGGTTGATACACGAAGATCATACTCACAGGTCGAGTTAGATGAGGTTCAAGTTGAGTTAGCTGATTTTCTGGGTTCGTACATGTGATTGCGACTTATTTGTGATTCTGAAGTAGGAAATTTTTTGTTGTGGCTGATTTTTTGAATTGTTCATATGAAGGAGGTTGATTGGTATACATCCAAAAGACTTGTTGTTTTTGAAACTTTGTTGATAGGTTATTTGTTCATAGGTGAATTGTTCATAAGAGTTGAATTGTTCTGAAACTTTGTTGTTGTAGCCATTCTGAAACTCTGATGGAATTGTATATTGGTTTTGTGAATGACAGGAATATTTGCAAAGTTTTATAAATGATATGATGAAAGGTTTTATATTTGATAAATATTGTCGTTTATATGTATTTATGGAACAATTGTTAGACCACTATACAGGACAAATAGGAGTATAATACAGGAACAAAAATATAATTGAATTACAATTAAAAAAAATAGAAAAATGCTTGACAGTTTTAAAATGTCATAAACAATTACATTCTTGACGATTTTTTAATGTCATAAATAATCACTTTCTTGACGGTTATTAAATGTCATGAAAAAGCATACTCTTGACGGTTATTAAATGTCATAAATATTCATATTCTTGACGTTTTTTTGTCATATTCTTGACGATTTTAAACTGTCATAAATATTTGTACTCTTGACCGTTTTAAACTGTCATGAAAATTTATATATTTGACGGTTTAAAGCTGTCAACGTTCAGTATTCTTGACGGTTTTACCAATCGTCAAGAACTTTGACAGTCTTGACACTGGATTCAACGATGATTTTAAAACCGTCAAGAATAATCGTTCTTGACATTTTAAAACCGTCAAGAAAGTCAGTTTCTGTAGTAGTGTCTTCATGTTTAATTAGTTTGGGAGCAAAGAAATGTGTTTTTAGTACTAGAGAATCATAGTGTATGCGTTATGAGTTTTGTTGAGTTAAACGCGGATGTCAAAACATTGTACATCCGAGAGAAGAAAAATGATATTGATCGTAATCACTTGACAAGTGAGAACACACATTTAGCTAAGCAACTGGCAAGAAGATTGTAGCGATACAATCTTGTTGTCAAGTTCAACCTTCGCATACGTTGCGATGATGCCAATGTTTGTAGCGAAAGCACCGAGAGGTTGCCCGCCTTAATCAAGGATAAATTGCTAATAATGAATCCAAGATGATTGGATATAAATCATAGCTTAACTTTGTGTATTTGGATCCTGAGAGGCGAGCAAGTATGACAAAGCAAAATCTTGGTGAGATTGAAATTCAGAACTTAGTGTTTATTGTTGTGGTGTGTGTTTTAGTATATATATTCTCTACGCAGCGAGTCATGGTTATTGCATGCGAGAGGCTCACTATGTCTTTGGTCCTTGCGTAACTACTAAATCCTTGTTAAGTACAAGTTTTTCTATTGCTTGCTTAAGTATAAGTGAAACAATAGGTTTTCTGGGTAATCCAGGGTTGAACACAGGGAATTGATATCAAAGCTTAATTCTAAGGCTCACTCTTCATCTAGGCGGTATAATATAACTATACAGTAAAGTAAAATGTGTTTAAGCTAAATCTACTATCTACACTAGAGAATCTATAAAAGGTGGTAAGAGTGATCGCGAGATGGAAACGTGGGCTAACTTGTATTAAGAAGGTGTGAAGGAAAATCTTGGCATTGAAATTGATTAAATTATGCGATAAGTCATGATGTGATAAAGATTAGTTAGCTAGCTTATGATTAAGGCGAACACATTTCAGTGTCTTAAGCGCCACACTTGCTCGCCTCTCAAGATACAAACCACTAAGCTATACTAAGTGATATGTATCTAGCAGTTGTTGCTTATAAGACTATAGCACTTCACTTTTAAGGGTGACAACTTCTCGGTGCCAAATACCCACACTTGTTCTCTTTTTGGGACACAGGTGATGGAAGTTCTCTCACTGAGGTAACTCCTCCCCGTGCGCGCGTTAGCCATGTCCTTGCTACTTGCTCTCTCGAGCAGTTGACGACAAGTGCTGACCATGCGATGATTATAACTCAGCTAATATGATATACCTTATAGTTAAACTACTTATCAATAACTTATCACAAACCTAAGCTACCCATAACACATTGAAAGATGAACAGTAAATGCATGTTGGATTGAAAGTGGATAAATGTGCAATGTACTAAAGCAAGAAGGCTTTCGGCCATTGCACAATATGAACAACATATGTTAAAAAGAAATACAAAAATGGAAAGTAAAGAGAATGACATTACAAGTTAAGGAAAGGAAAAGAGTGGAATCTTCTCTACTCTTTCTTTAAGCTCACACTTACAAACTGACCGACGAAGAAGAAGATGACTTTTACAAACGATGGAAAGACTAGTCTTTTTTGCTAGAGCTCTAGGTTTTGGCCCATTCAGGCATACTTGTCTGGTAGAGATGGGCTCCTTTTATAGGCAACTTTCGACGGAAAACTTCTATTTTTCTGATCATGTCAGTGTCGATTGTAGCCTTTGTCAAGTCACATCAACTCCAACTACCATTCGTGTCTTCTAGTGAACCTTCCTCTCGTGATGACGTCGTTCCTCACCAAGAGATGTTTCGCCATACAAGCTAGGTTCTTCTAATGTAGCTTTTGCACGCGCTCTTCTGCGATTCATTATTCTTCTTTTCTTATTAATCCTGTGTTAAAATACTAAAAACTAGGGTAAAACAGCCATGAGACCTATGTAAGATGTATTTCCTAATAGTTATAAATTTGCACTGTATGCTACGCATTTTGACACATTTACTACGTGTTTTGGTTTCATTATTCTACCTAAAAGGCCATAATAAATTGTACATTTCTAGAATTTATCACAACAAAAAATTTAGAATAATGTTTGTCCTCCAGCATCACTGCTTGTCGCCAAGCACAATTACACCTTAAAGACTTACCTTCCTCTTCGAATCTCTAAACTTCTCGTTATGCGATTTAGTTTAATTCGCTATTCAGAGTTTACTCCCATTGCGTATTCCCCACTATGAAGATATTTCTAGGTTCAAAACGAGAAAAGCTTAATACTCAGAATACCTTTGTTCATTCCTCAGAAAATATTTATACTTTATGAAACAATTCTGAAAACCAAAAAAGCTCACAGGTCTATAATATAAAATACAAAAAATACCCTAGTCAACACACGATTAATCAACTAAGCGCACCTGAGTAATCTTCTTCTGAACAATCGTGTACTATAGTTATGATATATGACCATGTAGATATTTTTTAACGATGGGAAAAAAGGCTTCAAATTGTAATCTTCTTCTTTTTCAACGATTGTATTGACCATGCTAAACGATTTTGTTGATCATGAAAAATAATTGTGTTAATTATAGTAAGCGATCATGTAGTCCAACGTAAATGATCGTTAAAAACTTCAAATCTAACGATCATGTTGACTATGCTAAACGATCATCTTGACTATGGTAAGTAATTGTTTAGATCATATCAACAGGATCATGTAGTTCTTTTTAAATGATGGGAAAAAGGCTTCAAATTTAAACGATCATGGTGACCATAGTAAACGGTCATGTTGACAATGGTAAACGATCATTTATATCATATTTAAATGATCTTGATATTCTTGAATATGAAAAAACAAGCTGGTTGAAAGATGTGTTCAAAGGAACACAAACTTCAATGAAATGGAAGTCGAGAAGCTGGACTACGAGTTAAAAATTCAATATTTGAAAAAAATTAAAATCTATTACCAAAACTCATTTCAATTTTCAAAATATTAACTCTCGAGATTCAACCCTTGAATATTGTTAATATTAATTGGATCCATAACAAATAGATATGATAAGTAATACAACATGGTATTTTAAAGGGATTTTTTTCAAAAATAGAAAAAAACATACTATTTGCACTTGATAGAAAAAACCATTAAAAAACAAAATTTATTACAATTCAATTTTCTATGAAGTGTAAATATTTTGTCAAGGTTGACAATTTTGCTATAATTTTAAAATTAAAAACAACTACTAAACTTGTTTCAATATTAAAACAAATTGTTAAATCTAAGAGATCTTAGAAAAAAACCCTATTTATTAGTCTCATAGGGTCGACGATATGGAGCGAGAAGAAGAAGCATCATTCGGGGCTAAGCAGCTCGAGAACAAGAGAGGAGCGAGAATTTGTTATCAAGATAAGAATCTAAATCTCTAAGTTACGATTGGATAGAAGACATTATAAAAAGCGGAATTGTCAAAAATAGCAAATTTAACAAAATATTTACAAAATATATTTTGAATTCTTGATATTGATTTGTTTCTATCAGTCATATTGATAGACAATAATAAAAGTCAATTAGTGTCTATCATTGATAGAATCTAAAAGTTTGTTATATGTTGTAAATATTTTGTTTTATTTTATTATATTTAAAAACGTCCCTTATAAAAATTAGAAATTAATTAATTACATTCTCATAAGTGCATAAATCAAAGTAATGTAAATATTGAATTAATTATACTATTATAAGAACAAATATTGAAATAATTGCACTGTCGTGGCAATGAGAGCATTTTAGTATTTTAGAAAGCATGATACATGTGACAAACATAGATTTTGCTAAAAAAAAACCCCTAATTTGCTATATATCAAAATGAAACTTAAAATGGTAATATCTAGGGTTTTTTAAAAAAAATATAACAAACAAACAAAATATTTACATTATAGAACAATTTCGAAAAAAGAAAAAGCCCACAGGGCCACAATGAAAAATACAAAAAATGTCATAGTCAACACACGATTGACCACTCGTGTGCGTAATATATTTAGTACACGATCTTGTACCAATATTGTTTAGATTTGGTACACGATCGTGTACCCATATCTAAACGATCATGTATCAATATCCCAACGATAGAGTATCAATATCCCAACGATTAAGTACCAATATCCCAACGATTTTATTTCAAGATCTTTTCTATTTGGTGCACGATCTTGCACCAATATCGTTTAGATTTGGCTTGTCGTGTAGCTAAATCTAAATGATCGTGTACCTATATCCTAACGATTTTTGTTCAAGATCGTGTAACAAGATATTTTATATTTGGTACATGATTTTGAACCAAATAACAATTTGAAAAAAATATATAAGATTTAAGATTGATTGAAAACAAAGATCATGATTTCAAAAAAAATATAAAAGAAAAAATGCAGAAGAAAGAAGATGGAAAGGAAAAAAAGTTGCAAAAGAAGAGAAAAAAAATGGAAAGAAAGGACAAACGTGAAATATTTAAAAGAAAATAGTTAGTTTCATGGGGTTTTTGATTTTGTTAGACGGGCAGTAAACATTTTAGTTTTTTTGTTAAATTTATGAAAATTAACTTAATATATGCTTGATTTCATATTCCTTTTATTATTTATGGTTTTTGAGATAAATACAAAGGATTCCAAATTTTGTAAGGGATAGTTACAAATATAACAATTATATTTAAAATAATCAAGTATATAACAACATTTTTAAAAAATTGTAAATATAGCAAAAATCTATTAATAATATAACTCTATCAAATAATAAACCATAGGATAAATGTTGGACTATCACTATAATTCATAAAAAACTATCGAGATAGATTTTGCTATATTTGTAATTTTTTTCAAGTACTCATTTTGTGATTTTCTCCCAATTTCTCTAGAAAAAGGTCCAAGCGGCCCATGGTTTTTGGCCCAGTAGACTTCCGTCGGTTTTGCTGAACCGATTCACCTTCAACGAACTGGATTGTTTTTGCCTTCATTGCAAAGCAAAATTACACATAATTTCTCCAAATTTACACACAAGAAGAGACGTAGAATTTGGCATGCCAGAAATGTCGAAGCTCCCCGGGATCTTCACCACTCCTTGATCTCCAAATCACTCCTACAATTACTGTAAAAGCTTTCGGATTCCAGTATATTTGGAAGTGATCGCACTCTTGAACTCCTTCAGCGCCCATCTCCGAGTTTCTCATTCCCAAATATGGAGTCTCCCCAAGGTGGATCCGAGAGGGACAAACCGCCCAACTCTTCGTCCTCTACTTCCGCCGTTTCCGTCGTTTCTAGTTTCTGGAAAGGTAATAGTCTAATTCTAAATCGAATTCTCTTTCAATTCTTGCATTTATTGCTGAAGATAATCATATAGTCTATGTTCCGTTCTGATTCATTAGCTGCGTAATTCAATTTTAACTTCAAATCTTCTGCTTGATTTCTACGCCTTAGTTTCCAGTTTGAGCTCTGCTTGTAGAAACAATTTGATCTGAGAAGACTAGTTTATACACACACACACACTAGTGGTTCTTGTCGATGGTTCACCCATCCATTGGGGAAAAGTATGTTGCATTTTCAAGTGTTGAGTTAAATAGGACTAACGAGTTGCAAGGCATTTTGTGTTTTTAATTTTAGATATGAAGTTCTGGTAATACTTTTAATTGTGGTCTATTTGATTTAAAACTGCCATGAAAAAATTTACCCTCTGCGTACACAATGTGGTCATTTTGTATTTCCTATTTGCAGAGTTTGATTTAGAGAAGGAGAAAAGTGCATTGGATGAACAAGGACTTAGGATAGCTGAAAACCAAGAAAATAGCCAGAAAAATCGCCGGAAGCTTGCAGAAAGTACAAGAGGTAATGTTTTTCTATATGGTCATGTCACCTTCTGGATTCTTTCATTTTTCATGTGTTTGTCTGGAAATATATTTGCTAATGTGATTGTTTAAATTATTGGTCTCTGCATTCTGATAGATTTCAAGAAGGCTCAACCAGAGGAAAAATTGAACTTGTTTAGTTCTCTACTTAAAAGTTACCAAGAAGAAGTTGACAATCTCACGAAGAGGGCGAAGTTTGGAGAAAATGCTTTTCTTAACATCTATCAGAAACTTTATGAGGCTCCAGATCCTTACCCTGCTCTTGCTTCAATTGGTGTAAGTGCCAAAGGCTTTTTTATGAGTGTTGCATTTTGAGCAGCATCAATGATTTGAACTTGTTAACAATTTTCCCATTCTACTCTACTTAATAGTATGAAACCTCTTTAAGAATATTATTGTTGTTCACTCAGATGTGAACCTTCAGATTTGGTTATGACTTTCGGTAGAGTACAAACTATATTATTATAAAAGAAAAAAAGGAAAAAATGTTAGTACTAAGGTCAATAAGGCGGAATATTTGAGAAAGTTTCTCCATGTTTTGTATTCTCTGATATACATAGATATACTGAACTCAAGAATGATATGTGAAGTCTGAATTCCCTCCTCTCCACTCAATGGGGGAAATGGAAATGAAGAAACATATCTGTTTGTATCAAAACCTGGTGCAGTTGTTTTATGCTATTTGTCATCTTGTAATGATTTTACTGCATAATATTCTCTTTGCAGGAACAAGATTTGAAGTTGTCTGAATTAGAATCTGAGAACAGGAAAATGAAAGTTGAGCTTGAAGAGTTTAGAACAGAAGCAACTCATTTAAAGAATCAGCAGGCCACTATTAGAAGACTTGAAGAGCGCAATCGCCAATTGGAGCAACAGGTTGTAACATCTTTGTATGCTATGATGAATGATGTCAACATAATAGTACATTGGCATTTTTCCATATAACTAAATGATACGCCCATACCGTGTAATTGAAGATTCTCCATAATGCCTCAAATCAATTTAGATCAACTTGTTTAGGTTACACATGGGTTGCTAATGTCAGATGATTTGAGCTTGAAGGAGGTCTCTTGCCTCCTGCCTTGTATTGTTTTTATGGGCATTCTGTTAATAATTCTTTTTTGGTAATTATCAGCTTGGTATCATTGTTTTTTGGATTGGAGTCCTTTTATATTTTATATATATATATATATATATATATATATATATATATTTTTTTTTGTAGTTGATGAGTATTTTCATGGTTTTGTTTTTGTATGTCATTGTTGTACATTGCTTCATTTTTCTGCATGAAACCTCAGCTTCTTACCTAAAAATGTTCTTATTACTTTTGTTGTTATTTTTAACTGTACTCGATAATGTTTTGGACATGTGCGTTTCCTATCCGATCCCATTTTGAATGAAAAAATTATGTAGTTAGTTATTACCCTCTTCCTTGTTTCATCTGCTAATCTTCTTTTAGTTGTCCAGATGGAGGAGAAAATAAAGGAAATTGTGGAAATCAAGCAACGCAGTTTGGCTGAAGAAAACCAGAAGGCATTAGATGCAATAAAAGAAAGGTACTGTTCTTATTAGGGTAATGGAATTATATAGATTTTAGTCTCGTTTTATTAATAAAATTTGAGACTCGTTTCTTCTTCTTTTTTCTTTAAAAAAAGGAATTATATAGATTTATATGTGTGGTATGTAGAATGTAAATACCATTATCGATACTTGATATGATGAAGGGTATCAATAGATATTTTTTTCTCATTCAAATTTAGATGTAACTTTGAAATCTATTGAACGAAAAAGTATGTATGGTTGTTCTTATTTCTTAAAATTTGTAGCCATACCAATATACAACTAAACGTTCTTTCATGATGATATTGATGTTAAAAGTTGAAACAAAGATTTTACCAACGGTAATTTATTGAATATTATGGATACTCATTGTGTTTGTTGATAGTAGAGCCTTCTTTTTGGTCATTGATTTTAACTGTACCTCTACCTTGTATTCTACCGTGATTTTTTATTTTATTTTTAATAATGTTCAGGGAGAGATTGTTGCAAGATCAACTAAGACGAGAACAAGAAAGTGTTTCAAACATGCAAAAGCTACATGAACGTGCCCAGAGTCAATTGTTTGAACTTCGTGCTCAGTCAGGTGAATTTACCAGTTTCTAGTATGTAGTTTAGATCACATATTTAACCAAAAATGTGAACAATTTCTTAATAAAGTTCTTATTTATTTTATGTCTCACTCTATTGAGGTTGTACTTAAGCCCTGGAAAGCTATTTCTCCTTAGCATGCATGGACACTAGATGTTGATTATATTCAATTGATATTTTTAGATGAAGAGAGGGCTGCAAAGCAGTCAGAGGTGACTCTTCTAATGGATGAAGTTGAGAGAGCTCAGACACGGCTTCTTAGCCTTGAACGGGAAAAGGTTTTCTTTCACTAAATTCCCCTTCTAAAGGATTCATTATCAATAATTGTATTAGAGAAAATTGTTCTCTTATTAGTTACAATGTATCAATAAGTCTTTCCATTGGAGTCCGTATTTCTCATATAAAAAGGACTTCAAGTTGTAGTAACTTAATTTCATATCATTGTAGAAGAAATTATGTGTAAAATTGTGCCTGAATTGCTGCAAATCAAGACTTCAAAGTTTTAGTAACTTAATTTCACATCATTGTAGAACAAACTATGTGAAAAATTGTGCCTGAATTGCTGCAAATATTTGCACATGGCTAGTTTTTTTCCCTCACTCTCTCACTTCTCTCTCTTTTGTGGTGGTGATGGTGGGGATTGAGCATGTGGAGATTATGGTTCATGATTAAACCATCAAACAGTGTCTGTTAACAGACTACTAACAGCTTCTACTTACCGATTTGTTTTATGGAGTACATTGATTAGAACCAGCGTGTGGGAGTGAGAGGAGAGTTATCTCGAGGGTTCAATGCATGCTGATTGTTGATATTTAGGTATTACATGCTGCCTATGTTTTTTATACCTTTTATCTGCCGAATATTCAGGGACTCCTGCGCTCTCAGTTACAGTCAGCGAATGATGACACTGGCAATAAGAAAAGGTGAGATACTACTTCCATATCATCTTCACATTGATATGTTGATGAATGACATTTATTATTTTAGTATTTTCTTTCCACAACCTAGTTGAGATGTCTCGGTGTGCCTACTTATCCTTAGTTTTATAATTTTGTTGCTTTTTGTATATCCCTCATGTACATAGAGCTTTGTCTCTTTATTATTTTATATCTAATAAAGAGATCCATTTTCCTTTTCAAAAAGAAAAATATATGTTTTCTTTCCACCCAGGAATCACTTAATGTAATCAATTTTCTGTTTTGATATTCAGTATATAGATTTGGATTGAACTAGTTTACTTTTCCTAACCACCACGGATTGGCCTAGTGGTAAAAAAGGAGAGAGAGTCTCGATAACTAAGAGGTCATGGGTTCAATCCATGTTGGCCACCTAACTAGGAATTATTTATTCAAAATTATTAGGTTGGGATTCATAAAAAGATGCCCTACTATAATTTACGTGGAAGGATCTATTCTAGGGTGTACAACTGGGCTCTTGAGTTCTAAAGAAATGATAAGTTTGGAAAAAGGAAGTACAGTTATTACTTCCTTTTGTTACACGAAGAAGAACTGAGATGTTGATTAATAAAAATTAAAAACAAAGAAGAGGAAGAAGAAGAACTGAGAAGTGTGACAAAATCTTAACCGTCCTTCAATCCTCTACAATTATCTTAAAAACCCTATGAATTCTCTCTATCCAAAAGAGCCAAAGGGGCTGCTAGTTTCAGCAATTAGATTTAGAGGAGTGATAGCACCAAACTTTTGCTTTAAAAACTGCTTGAATAACCCAGCTGATGCCACAAAAAAAAAAAAAAAAAAATGCATTCTATTCCCTGTGGCTCTAATGCAACCTAAGTCAAGGGATGCTTCTGAAATTTAGTGTTTTTGATGCCCGGAAGACACTAATTTGAGTTATTTTAACATTTTTCTTGACCACTTTCCGGTCTGTTGTGGTGAAACTTTATCTTTAGCATCTACTGTTTAAACAGATGAAGAAAAGAATGGAATGCTTTTCCTTTCTGCTGATAATCTTTTAAAGAAATATGGATTTTATCCAGTTTAATACTATGTATACGTTGATGAAGGCAGTATTTGTTAGTCTGAAAGTTACTCTCCTCTCTGATTCATGTTCAAATGTTTCTTTTCGTAATACATTCTATTTGAGATAACTTAAGTTATGTCTGATTATTGAACCTATAACAATTTTCTTAAAAAGAAAAGAGAAATTCCTTGGTTTACCTGCTTCCTCGTGCAATAAATCTTGGAGTCCCTACGTTACTACTCTATAGGCACTACTACACGTGGTTGTAGCCCTTTTCTTTAGAGGACACTCCCTTTTTTCTCTGTTTCTGGACTTTTGTATGCCCGTGTATTCTTAATGAAAGTTGTTTTCATAGAAACAAAATTAAAAGGAAAAAAAAAGTATATCTTCTTTCTTATCTTCTTCTTTTCTTTATTCCCCCAAACCATCCTTCCTCATGCTTATCAGTGTTATTGAGGCGCAGCTGGGAGCTCTCTTGAGGCGAGAGACGAGGCAAGGCGAGGCCTTAATGCTTTGCAAGCACCCAAGGCAAGCACCTTTAGTAAGGTGCTTGCCTTTTGTGCTTTTCAATTGTCTTGAACATAACACAGGCGCTCACCTTGTTCAGTTCGATTTTTTTTTTTTTAAAAAAAGAAGAAATTCTTCTCCAATACTTTGCTTAAGAGGAAGTATCAAAGTTTTTAAAGGTAGAATTATATTGTGCTGATTGGTTTTTGTTCTTTGGCTGCAGTGATAATTTAGATTTAAATAGTGTCCTTGAGAATTCTTTGAGTGCGAAAGAAAAGATTATCTCAGAATTAAACATGGAACTTCACAACATTGAGACGATTTTATCAAGTGAACGAGAACAACATATTATTGAGATCAAGAATCTGAATGCATTGATTAATGAAAAGGTAGCTACCGACCTCAATTCTACTCTATAAACAAGCAGTTAAGCTGTTATGGATTAAGATGAGACAAGTTCTCTTTGCCTTTATACAAAGGAAAGGTTCTTACTTAAAATTGTCACCAAAATTATGTTATCAATTACCAGGTTTGATGCACTATTTAACTTTGAATATGCCAATCTGAATCAATAAGCATCAACCTTACAAATTTAAGTTCATTTTCTTTGCAATTGGAAGTATATTTTCATTGTCTGTAACATCTGTTCTTAAACGAGAAGATGCCCTACTATTTGATGGTTGAATTTTGTTTAACTACTTTCTAACTTTTATGATATGATAAAATAGGAAACTGCTATCGATGAGATGAAGAGAGAGCTGCAATCAAGACCAACAGAAAAAATGGTTGATGATTTGCGGAAAAAAGTGAAGATTTTGCAAGTAATTTACCTTCATGAAAAAAAATTATCTATCTTTATTATCTCTCAAAATTTTAAAGTTGTCTATCTCCTAGGAAGCATGAACACTTTGTTTTAGATAAATTATCTACCTCCAAACACATTAAAAAAATTGTCTGAATCAAATATATTTTCTTTAAAACTTTGGACACGACTACACAGGTAGACATGACTTGGCCACAACTCTGGAAAAAATTTAACCTAGAAACTGGGGGGGGGGGGGGGGGGGGGGAACATAGAGATTCTCCCTATATCCTTATATATTGATCACTCCTAAAGTATTAGGACGTCATATTCTTTCTCTATTCATACCCAATTATATCCTTCTACATCTTTTAACTGATTTAACTTTCAATGTTTTCAGTGAATTATATTTAGGTTAAATACATGTTCTCTAATATATAAATGTATACGCATGTATTCAACATATACACACACTTATTCTATATGTATGTATGCATGTATGTATATGTGTATATACATAGATACACTATATAATATGGGTGACTATGCCCATCTTTCTTAGCCAGTGGCACATTGTTAAAGCATGAATGATATTTGGTTATGTAGTATAGCGAGGTTCCTCTGCATTTTGGTTCTTTGCCCCTCAAAGACCTGTCCATTAGGCAGTGGCACATAGTTGAAACTTGTTCTCTGCATTTTGATTATGCATTCTGATTTGGGATGCATCTTACTTTAAGATGTCAGTCAAAAGTGTTGTTGCCAAATGTTAGAATTTGTTTTTCTGATTTGTGTGATCATATATAAGTCCTACGATTATGGATTTTATATTTTTTTCAGCCATCTGAAATGGTTCAGGGTAGATGCAACCAAAGTCTTCCTCTGAATAATTTTCTTTGCATGGTACATGAATAACGTATTCCTTCATATGTAAATAACTTTACTTGCATGCTCAGGCTGTAGGTTATAACTCAATTGAGGCTGAAGATTGGGAAGTTGCCACCAGTGGGGAAGAGATGAGCAAAATGGAGTCTCTTCTTCTTGATAAGAACCGAAAAATGGAACATGAACTTACACAGTTTAAGGTACAATGCCTATGCTTAATTGCTATTTACAATTCTGCTATCTCTTCTTCCATGCTCAAATCAATGTGGATAATGGATAATGAATAAATGGCGTTTCAATTTGTTGGCAGGACCATACTTGAAAGATGGTGCTGTAGTTTTTAGTTCATCAGTAGGTGGAAGGAAATTATTTTTCTCATATCATTTAGTGCGATTCTTATGTCATTTTCAGGTTAAACTTTCAGAAAAATCATCTTTGCTGGATACAGCTGAAAGCAAGATAGCTGAACTCACAGAGAAGGTTGTTGAACAACAGAAGTTGATTCAGAAGTTGGAAGAAGACATTTTAAAGGTTTCGATCTTTGGCTGGCAGAGATTCCTTCTATGGTTCATTTAACTTCTTCTGGTATATCCTGGTTTTCAAAATGATGTGTATATGTGGAAGCATCGGGTGACCAGGGTTTTCTGTTTTAAATTCTTTTTTCTTCTCCCGAAAGAGGGTGTTCTTTATTTGGGTCAAGAAAGTTGAATTTGATTTTTCCAAAATAAATGCAAGTTAGGCTCTTGTTTAAAGGGTTATTTACATATATACTGTTGACTTGACATTCAGTTTAAATAGCGCTTCCTCTCATATGTGTTATTTTGAAATTTGATAATCCTTCAGAGTTATGATTGCTAACTTTTAAGTGCTGTTTCTTTGAAAGCAGGGTTACAACTCCAAGGACCAAAAGGGCAGTTTATTTGATGAATGGGATCTTTCTGAGGCAAGGGGTGAGCTTTCTGAGGTATTCTTTCTGTCAATCTTCATCCTCTTGTGGTTGTCCAAAGCTAAAGCTCTAACAAGTGGTTTGTTATTCCGACCATAATGTAACTTTTGGTCTTATTTACTTTTATTTAGAAGTTGCAATAATGACTTTGACTTTTGGGAGACAACAAAATGATCTTTTTAGCAATCTGGGTGATCGTTTCTGTTTCCCATTTCCTTTTTCTAATAAAAAATAAAGAATTAGAAACCAGAACCAATTATCAACATGTTTTGGTTTTTATTTTAAAGCAAAAATGAAATTTGAAAAACAAGATGTTGGGTATCCAAGTTTAACCCTGCATTACCCAACAACCAAGAAAAGAGGAGAATTTCCTCCTTGTGTACTTCAATATACGGTAACAAAGGTAATATAACAAGTCTGAAAACCTATAACAAGTTCAACTACAAAAACAGAACAAGATAATCATGAGAGCTAGAAATAAGAACAAGATCTCCTCTAGTCGATTGGAGAGCTTTGTTCCTCTCCTTCTCAAGCTTCTGAGCTCAAATTATCCATGCTCCGGACTTAACCTCCAAAACCCTTCAAAAACCTCTCCACTGACCTACACACCCTAATACATAGCCATCTGTGATGTTCCCTTTTTCTTCCCTTTTTGTACGTGTGGATGATTTGCATAGAACAAGACCGTTGAAGTTTCCAAGATGTTCTAAAAGATTGGAAATGTAGATGAATCTCAGTCCTTTTCTCTGGTTTTTATACCTCAACCTCATATTTTTATTTTCTGTGGTATTTATACCTCAACCTCATTTATGCATTCTCTGTGGCAAACCAAGACCTATGATCACATTTTTACTCAGTTGCATTGAAGATCATTATTGTCCTGGCAAAGCATCTTAGTTTGCGTTATTGTTGATAACTAATTCCACTTATTACTTCCTTATGTAAGAAGATTATCAGAGCTCTCTGACATTTAGGTTAGTTCCCCCCCCCCCCCCCCCCCCCAGATACTTGAGAATGCTGAAGGAAACATACTAGGGCATATAGAAACAGATAAAAAATAATATACCTAGCAAATTAAAAAAAAAAAGTTAGGCAGATAATTACAAAAACCTTATTTATAAATGCGTATATAGAGGAATTAAGTCTGATAAAATCCCAAGGATCCTTCACATCTTCCCCCAGACTTCACCGCTCCAGCCTTTGAAGATTCTTCTGTTCCCACGAGGCCAAATACCCCACAGCATAGCAGAAAAAATAAAAATGAATAACGTGAAAATAAAAAGGCTGTCAATCTGCTATATTAAATTATCTTAAATCACCGATTGACCCAAAAACTTAAATTAATGGGCGAAGGCAAATTTAATATTATGTCATTCAACATTCCATCACTTGTGGACTTAATTTTAATTGAGAAGGAAATAACAATGAGAGACTTGAAGACATGATCTTCTAGGACCACTTACTCTGGTACCATCTTATATCACTAGTCAACCTAAAAGTTTGAGCAAATGGGCAAAGACAAATTTAATATTATATGCACAAATTTAATATTACATGCATCCATATGTTTCTGTGTTTATTGATGAGTTTACGTTGGTGTTATATTTTTTCATATCATATAATTCTTTCCTTCTCCATTTGTAGTCCTAATGTATGTGGCCACTTTGTCAGAATGTAGATCGAAAACATTTCCCATTGGATCAAGATCAAAGCTCAATGCTAAAAGTAATTTGTAGTCAGAGGGACCGTTTTAGAGCTCGCTTGCGAGAGGCAGAAGAGGTGCTCTTAGTTTGTATCTATCCTCATTGCATAATTTATTTTTATTTAGGATGAGACCTTTCTTTTGTCTTGAGATAACAGATCCATTAGTGTAATATTTTCTTCTGATGCATTAGGAAATAAGACAATTGAAGGAGAAGATAGGACAACTTACAGTTGATCTAGAAAAGACAAAAGCTGATAACGTCAAATTGTATGGAAAGATACGTTATGTCCAGGATTACAACCTTGAAAAAGTAGTGTCCAGGGGATCAAAGAAGGTACTCATATTTGTGTCAATTGTTTAAAACAGAGCATCATTCCTCCCCCATCATTTTTATTTCTTTGCTTCTTTCAATAACCTCAATTATCTACTTCAGCATGCAGAGGATCTCGAAAGTGGTTCAATGTCCGATGTTGAATCTAAGTATAAAAAAATATACGAGGATGATATAAACCCATTTGCTGCGTTTTCCAGAAAGGTTTTTTGCTCCTCATTCTTATTGTATTTTAGAATTTAGATGCTGTTCATCTAGTTCTCTAGGTCATGCCTACATTGCATTTTCTCTCTCTCAAAAAAGAAAGTATATAAAAACATGCCATTTCACTTTTTAAATGAAAATTGAAAACACTGCTGCATTAAGACCAGCTAATTTCCTTCCTACATTCTTTGCTACACTCTAATCAATAATGTTATAATAGAATGACATGACATCTTCCACCTCTGCAAAATTTGGCCATGTGCATGGTTCGGGGAACAATCATGCCTCTTGTTAATTTACTGCCTTCTTTTTTACTTGTTCGTTACAAATCACATCACACTGTGAACTATTGACTTTGTTTGTTTTAGGAAAAGGATCAGAGGTACAAAGAGTTGGGCTTCAGAGACCGGATCACACTCAGCAGTGGGCGATTTCTTTTGGGGAACAAGTATTGACTCCACATTTTCTCTCTGATTTTTATAATTTCATTCTCTTTTTTTGTAAATGTTGAGTGCACAGGCAGCGTCAATAGTTCTATATAGTTTGATATAACCACTTTATATTTCATGCTCTATCATTCGAACAAACGTTACTTCCTTCGAAACCACAGTTTCATCAAGAGATATCAGATATTCTTAAATCAGTTTCTGGCCAAGTCTGGTTTTAGGAGAAATGGCTGAAGATTTACATTACATCCTCAAGTTATTTGGGATGGTTAAATGATTTTTTTTCCTCCTGAAATCTAAAATTTCGGTAACAAATAAAAACTTTTTTAAAGAAATATTTTTTAAGAACTCTTGGGAAGTTGATCAAGAGGTGATGGACTGAATCACTGATCACCTTGTGTTAGTTTGAAATTTGTAGAAACCAAGATGCATCCTAACAAACTTAGTATTATGATCATTTTTAAGAAAATGTGATACATGCAAGTATTTTAATTAAAAGAGATATTTTTTTTTAAGAAAAGGTGCTTAAACCATATGTCAAACCCAACCTATTTAACTCTGGAGGGTAACAGCACTCTCATCTTTTGCAATAGCAGAATTATGCATCAAATCCTTGAGAAGTTATTTCCATTTTTCATCATGTCTGCGCCATTTATGGACATTTATGCATACATGCTTCTCCCTCTTACGATCATTTATGACTTCCAAACGCCATCGTCAACTCCTTTGCCTTATTTCTTCTTATTTTGTTTCAGTTTTTGGTGAAAATTTTGATATTTTAGTTCATTGCTAAGACATTAACCTTCTTTCAGATATGCCAGAGCTTTTGCATTTTTCTACACAATCGGGTTGCATATTTTGGTATTTACATGTCTTTACAGGATGTCAGCACTGAGCCATCTAAGGTAACCCATTTTCCATTTTATTTTTAGGTAACAGGAATTTTTTTTGTGGCTAAATTATTAAAACAGCCTTAAACTTTGTCCTATTTCAATTATATCTCTATTGTTTCACTAGTTGTAGTATTACCCGTTTCCTTTTATAAACCTTTTAAAGAATCAAAATTACCTTCAAAATTGAAAATTGTTGGAATTTTGAACACAAAATGACTGAGGTTGTGACTAAGACACTTACCTAAGTCTAAAAGAACGGATTTAAGACACATTGACTTTTTTCAGAACATTCTAACGGTTATTGAATCGAAGTGCAATGTGTATTTATTTATCCTTTCTTTTGCTGTTCAGTAATCTTTCCTTCCTCTCTTCTGCAGTAATGGTCCTGAGGAATTTCTTGTTGGAGATAAACATGTAAACCTCCCACACGCACTTTAATCTCCTTGAATTTTGGTTTTATCAAAGTTACTGATAAGGTCAGGGATACAAATCAACTTTTCATTACAGAATGTATATGAATAATTCATAACGTAAAAAAGAAAAAAAAAATCTTCTTTTATTACTGTATAAATGCCCATCGAATGTAGTACTGGCTCTTTTTTTCTTTCCCTTCTTGTTTCAAGCGATCTTATTTTTTGGTAAAAAGTTGTTCATACAGTCTATTTTTATTTCAATTGATCAAATTTTGGATTGAAAAGTTGCAGCCTCCTACTTTCAGCATTGGTGAATTTGTCGATGAAAATTCCCAGTTAATTGGTTTGTTGGACATAGCTTTTTAATAAGTGTTTATTTATTTGTGAGTGTCCAGGTTAACATGTATGTACTCATCACAATGATTAATTCTAGTCAACTACAATATAATTTGAACTCATCACAATGATTAATTCTAGTCAACTACAATATAATTTGAACTCATTTTCTTTAATATTAAAAAGGGTGGTTGGTTACTTTTAACATAGTAAGTTTATTCAAACTTAGAATGATATTGTTTAGGTGATAATTTAGGTAAATAGATTTTGTGGTTAGAGATATTTTGAGTTGATTTTAAATTAGATTGATAGAAATAGTTTTAAAACACTAACATCTAATTGATTTGGGCATAAAATGATACACTAACATTAGTTTGGGTTTAATTGATTCTAACTCCAAACATTTTTCCATAGATAAATTTTTATTTTATTTACGGGTCCATGTGCTTGTAAATTGGTTTGGGTAATTGAGATATACTTGAAGTGTAGTTTAAATTTATATTACCGATACTTAAATGTTGCACTTAATATAAATCTTGAAGGAGTGATTGATATGTCACCGATAGATCAATGTTTTTATTGAAATTGCATTAAAAGAAAAAAGCTTAACGAGAATAAACAATTTAGAAACCAAGCTGGGACTAGCTTTAAAGAGCGTTGGAGGTGAGTTAATGCAGGTTTGGATTTATTTTCTTTTAAGCGTTAAAGTATAAAAAAAAGTGTATAAACACTTACAAAGTCGTTTCAAACTAATAAACATATTATACTTCATTTGAGATTGTGAAATTTTTAAAATGACCATCAAAAACTATGTTTTTTTTAAAATTAATTTATGGTATTCAATGTATTAGTGTTTAGTAAATCTTAGATCCAGAGGTTTGTACATAGAGAGCAAGTTTTTGTCTCCAAGTTTTCATGTTTTTCACAAAAATAGCTTATTGAACTTTTTTTTTCTTTTTATTAATGTTAGTGGTTATTTACACTTTTGGGCTCGACTAATATTTATACATATATTATTTATTATGAACATTCTAAACTAAAGTCAAATATTATTAGATGTCTATATTTTCTTTAAGTTACAAATTCATCCATTAACTTCCCCATTTTTTGTCCCCTATTTATGTTTGGTTTTGTAATCATGATAATAACAACCCTATAAACAGAAGTTGTTGATCATTTGGAAAACACACCACAATTGAGTTCAATTGTCTTTTCTACTTTCTCTTTTCTCTATCTTTTTTTTGTTGTTTTTTTTGTTATTATTTCATGATATTATTGATATTATGTAAAACAAGAAAAATTTAATGTTTTGATTCTCCCTCATGCATAATCCTAGGGTTTCATGCCCCCCATAAATGATGTTTTTAAATAGAGAACTTTTAAAACCTTATCCTTTCTTATTCCTCATTCCTTATCACTATTCTTTCTTCTACCTCCTCCCTCTCTTTTTCTCCTTCTCGTGGTGGTTGCAAACGAACGATGGAGTATAAGACGAAGCTCCTAATGTTGGGTAAGGGATGAAACTTTCGGTGTCGTTCTTTTCTAGGTCATTAATCAGGTCGACAATGTAGGCTCTAGAGGAGATAAAGATGGAGAGCAGAAGAGATGAAGATGGGGAGGGTTCTTAGGCACACAATGTCACGCCCCAAGTCACTTTCTGCAACTAAGGAGAGGTATGCTGCCTAGATCCTCAATGCATAACTCCCATGAAATAAACGTTGAATATCTAATGAGCGAAAATAAGTACCACCAATAAAATTTAACCACAAGATGCGAAGAAGTGTGAAAGACATGACTTCATTGATTTTCAAAATAAGTGAATACATTTGGTGTTTATTACAAAGTTTCTCTTTAGAGAATAAAATGCAACTTAACAACACTTAAACTATTCTCGCGTAGCTTTTACACCAAAAGCGAGATAATAGTGGCCACTACCAAAATGATGCGAGAGAAGGCACGATAGACGATAAAGATAGCAAATTCAACATCGGATGTCCTTCACTACCTAGGGGGGATAAGACAAGCATTTAAAAGGTTATATAGAATTTTCAAGTGAGTGAGATCTTTTATCTAATGAATTGTAATCATTTAGAATAGGCGATTATTCAAGGGGAGGCAGCATAATAACATGCAATCTTTTTTTCCAAGTTGTAGCTATGTAGAGTAAACTCAACACTTTTAGTAAGCTTTGCCAATATTACTACCCATTAAGGGTATTCCATTGCTAGATCATACAACACAAAAGGTATCACATACCAGTTCACACAGCAAGTATGAAGCATCCCATCCAAGATCGCATAGCATGGATAGGGCATCTCATACCAAATTACACAACAAGTATGAGAAATCTCATCTAAGATCACACAGCATGGATAGAGCATTCCATTATTCCAGATCACACAGAAAGAATGAAATATTATAACGCGTAGGGTACAAAGTCATTCTATTTTGATTTTACTAAGTTCCATGTATTCCTTAGGACTCAATCATTTCCCCATTCAAGCAATAAGAGTCCTAAAATATATGTATACTTATGTATGTATGTATGTATGTATATATGTATGTATGTATATGTATGTACGTATATATGTATGTATGTATATGTATGTATGTATATGTATGTATCTATATGTATGTATATGTATATGTATGTATGTATGTATGTATATATATGGGTATACACAATGCTTTTAGGCATACCCACATACTCAAAGAGATGTCCCCAAGTATATTCTTTTCAAGAAGATCTTTTGCAAGACAATCTCTATTAATTTGTGGAGATTACCCACCATATGCATCTTTTAAATTATTTAGTAATCACTTCTCATGCATGGTATGATCATTTCACTCCACCACTAAATCTAGTTCATGCATAAAATGATGTATTTTGGGATTAGAAAGCATAAGGAAGAAAGCATATGATCTTAATCTTCTAAAGAAGTACATTCATTTTGGCAAATGTTCAAAATCTTTTTACTAAGAATAACCACTCACAATCACGAGCAGCTAGCTTCTACATCTGGCCTTCAACTCAAATTTCCCTTTCGCACTCGCTTGCAAGCCCTTGCCGAATTTCGGTTGATTGTGGTTCTCTGAGGCTTCAGGATTCTTCAAATTTTCTCCTCGAGAAGCTTATGGTAAAAAAAACAACCCTAAATGACTGAGATCTCACTATTTATAGCCCATTTTCAGGTGAAGCCTACCTATGTCGAATGATTACTAATTTCTGCGGCGAGAAGAGGTCCAATACTAAATTGCCACGTGTCTCTGCCATATTCTTATCTTGGATTCGGATTGGACGGAAATGTCAACTCGCCTCAACTCTTTTATGTGGGCAATGATGTCGCGGTGGGTTCTTTGCTCAGTCTTTATGGATAAGCTTATTTCGCGGTGAGTTCTTTGCTCAGTCTTTTACAGCATAGTGCTTTTTCTTGCTTTGACCATCTTCACCGCGTGTAGTCTTATCGTATAAGGTAACACTACAAGAATTCAGAAGAATCCCGATGCCAAAAACCACGTCGAGAATGAGAACTGATGGTACGTGCCAAATGTCCTACCGTTTTTGATGGTACGAAGGAGCATCAATATAGGCAAGCCATTTCGACGTCACAATGAAACCGTCGGGATTGCTCCACCAATTTGATTTTTTAAAAATAATATTGTGAACTTTCTCCGACGTTTATGTAGGAACATCAGGTATGGTTGCACCATCCCCGACTTATATGTTAAAAACATCGGGCAAAATTAAACAATAATTCAAATGTTGAACTTTCCTTGACACCATTAGGTAAACGTCGATATTGGTTGGCACTAACCTCAACGTTCCACTTTATGATGTAGACATTGGTTGGTTTTCCCAACGTTTTCGAGGTGCATTGAGAGATGTCCTACATATTTCGTTATGTGTTCATAGAACACAGAACATAAAGAAAAAATAAAAGAGAGGAAGAGAAGAGAGATTGCTGAGAGAGAGGGAGAGATTGTCGCTGTCGTCCACCATCAACCCCCATCACTCGTCGTCTCTGTCGTCCTTCTCCACTGTCCACCGTCCTTCCTCGTTGTTCCATTTGTCCACCACCGCTTCTAATCAAGGTTTGTTCTGTGTGTTGTTTTGTTTTAAAATTAAAAAAATGTATGTTCTTTATTGTTTTTATTTAGTTTTAGTTTAGTTAATTAGTTTTTGGATTCATTTTAGAATTTAGATTTTGAAATAATTTTAAGACTTAGATTTAGATTTTGAAATGGTTTTAGGATTTAGAATTAGATTTAGAATTATTTAGATTTAGGACTTTGAATTATTTTGAACTGAGAAGTTTATTTAATTTGAAATTAAATTTGAAATTGAATTAGTGTTTTAATTTGAATTTTAGATTGAAGTTGATATTGAGTTTAATTTGAATTTGAGAATTTGAATTTGAATTTAATATTAAATTTGAATTTGAGATTGAATTTGATATTGTGTTTATGGCTATCTTGTAGTTATGGTAGCCTTTTCATTTCAAAATTAGTTTTTTAATTTGTTAGTAGTTTTGGGGGTTCTTAGCTAGGTTGCTTTAACGAAGTATGTTGGAAGTGTTAGGTATGTTGGAAGTGGGAGGAAGTTTTAAACTTAACTTTAGTGAAAGCTGGGAGATTGGACATAGCGTATTCAGGGAGTAAGTTTGATGTAATTGGAGCATTTGAGAGGAGGAATATAAAACTAATCAAACCTATTTATGTTTTAGGGCTTTTAACAATGAATAAGGGTTGAATGAAACTTAGGAATAAGTTCTCGATTGAGTACAAGGGGAGTGTCATAATTTTTAGACCTTGTAAAGTATCACGTTGATAATTACGGACACAAAAGGTGTAGCGACCCAACTCTTTATACTAAGTTGAGGTCATTACAATAAAAAATTTCTTAACAAAATGGAAAATAACATTAACTTTCATTAAAAACCTCAAATACTCATTATAATTATAAATGAATAAAAGTATGTAGAAACAAGATCTGAAAAAATTCTAGTTTGAGCCCTATCTAATTTTAAAGAAAAATAATCACAGAAACAACTTATAAGTTAGATAAATGTAATAATACAAAAATACTAAAAATCAAAATGGTAAAGCAAAAGCGGAAGCAACAAAAAATTTCCTTATGGCTAGTCATGGTCACTTCTTTTCATTCACCAGCTTCCCTCTACATTTACCTCTACTTCGGTCCAAAAAATTAAACATAGAAAGAGTGAGTATAAACATATACTCAGTAAGAGATCTACTACTAGTCTCGCTAGGTGTCTGTTAACTTTTCATTAGGTTCTTGTAAAGAAGTACCCCTAAACTGGCTCATTTTCAAATACACACAATCTAATAATTCTATAGGAACATATCTGGTCTTCGGTGAACCCAAAGGAACACCTAGGATAAAACTGATTTTCGGTGAACCTGAAGGAACACTTAGGACAAAATTGGTCTTCAGTGAGCTCAAAGGAACACATAAAACAATCGGGTTGTAAATGACCTCGTCGGATGACTCCTATACATAACATATCATGACATATTGGCGATCCTGTTGGACCGCACAATCATAAAAAGGTGGTGATCCCAAGGACACCCATATGGATACGAGCCTAATAGATAAAAGTTAACAAAACACTCAATCCATAGCATGTAACATCACAACATCTTAAACATGACATGAATATTAATCATAACATCTTTAATCATGTGATAAATATTTCATGCATCATCATTAACGTAAATCAGTCATCATTATCAAAGTAAATCAGTCATCATTAACATAATATCAGTCGTAACTATCATTCATCAACATAGGCATCAATACATTATGCATCTTAGCAACATCAAAGCATAATGGAGAAATACATACATGCTCTTCACTTCAGTTCGAAAGTCTAGTAGGAGAATCTCTTACCTCAAGCTTAGTTAACAAATAATTATTTCTAACAGCAACAAACAGAGCTTCTCAAATAGACGTGTCCTAAACATAAATGAAACTAAATTAATAAATTTCTCAGGTGCCTAAAAGCCCAAAGATCCAATCAATTCAACTTACACAAAGTTGAGGTTGAATTTCAATTCAACCTTGATTGGGAGAATTCTACAGCACAAGTCCTCCAATAAACTCTAGCCAAACCTTTATGTAAAATAACCCAACTTAAATGTAAAACTTAAATTATTTAGGTCCAAAAATATTACTTGATGGGCATGCCAAAATCCCATAAAACTCACCAAAATTACTAAAAATTCTTGCTCAAAGGCTACAAAAAAGGAGCACCGACTCGACGGCTCAACTAGGAAAAAGGGAAGGTGCACATGGCTTGCGAAGGAGAAGTGGCTCGGATAGTGGCTCGCTAAAGAGAAGTGGCATGTGTGGCTTGCTTGCTAAGGGGACTCGGGTAGTGGCTTGGACAACTTGGCTGACCAATGAAGTGATACATAAATGTTGGAGCATGGCGAAGCCCGACGAATGGATAAGACACGAAGAAGACCGATCAAGATGCAGATCTCCAATGATAGTTGTGTGTGTGATGAAGATGACGAAACTTACAACGCGGATCGTGAACGGAGACGGTAAAGCACAATGGACGAGATGTGAAGTGAAACCCTAATGGTGGTGGTGCAAGGTGGCGACCGAACCTTAAGCGGCGACTGTAACGACCCAACTCCTTATACTGAATCGAAGTCATTACTAAATATAGAACAAGTGGTTTAAGTCGAAAAATTTTATTAAAAGCATACGGTTCAAGAAATTCATTTATAAAAACATAAACAAGGTAGTCATGCAAAAATGCAGAAGCGTTCTGAAATCCTACTCGGGCCCTATCTACATAAAAGATAGTGAGAAATGAAAAGTACTCAAACTCAAATGCTAAAATCTGAAATAAGAAATAAGCGGAAGCGGTAGTCCCTATGGCCCTCCTCGGTCTCACTTCGGGTCGCTCGCCAGCTTGCCCTTGCCCTTGCCTCGTCCTCTACCTGAAAACATAAAATGGAGAGAATGAGTATAAAAATACTCAGTAAGGGACCCACTACTAGTCCCACTAGGTGCCTGTTAACTTCCTGTTAGAGTCCTGATAACTGGTACCCAATCTCTGGCACGTTCCCGAACACGTGCCATCATGCGCTCCCGTAGGAACGTAACTCTGGTCTTCGGTGCCCGGGGGACACCTAGGACAGTCGGGATGCGAGGACCCCGTCGAGTCACTCGAGTCATGTCTATATCCATGCTAGACTGGCGTCCCGTCGGACCACACAGTCCTCAATAGGTGGTGATCCCGAAGGACACCCATGCAGGTACGACTCTAACAGAATCAAGCTAACAGGTACCCTAATTGCAGTATACATACACATGGCATCAGCATATAACATGTCACATAAATCATCTCTACACTCTCCGTCCCGACATTCGTCGTAACCATAATAGATCTTGCCACACATAACAGGCTATAGCGCAACTATATCGTCATTTGCATCATACTAACATTTATTTCAGGCATCATACTGTCAAATTCTCAATATGCAACATAGGGGCATACACAGTCTCATACTTCAAAACATGAAACTAGTAGTAGAATCTCTTACCTGGAGATCTACTTGTCGAGTCCTAACCGCGAGGCAGTACGCTTTCCAAGCGACGAAGTCCTAACTGTTTAATGAGTCAAAATTGTAAATAGGTCGCCAACGACTAACGGTTCGAGACTCAATTGAAATAACTTACCCTAGAAGGAGGTTGCCGTGCTCGAGCCCCTACTGAAGAAATCCCGCGCTGCAGTAATTTCTTGGTCCAAGACGTCCCTTGAGAAAATAAATTAATTTAGACCCAAATTAATTTAACTAACGTCCGAGCATGGAGTCTTACCGGAAAAACCACAATAATTAATTAGATTACCACAATTTAGGTGGATGGAGCCAAATTAGTCCTGGCGGCTCGGCTGGAAGAAGACAGAACCGGCTCGGCTCGGGCAGACGCGGCTCGGCTCGGTACAGGAATTACGCGTGCGGCTCGGCTTGCAACAGGGAGAGACGCGGCTCGGCTTGCAACAGGGGAGACGCGGCTCGGCTACACAAAAGCGCGCGGCGCGGCTTCACACGCGGGCGCGGCTCACGCACGGGTGCACGCGGGCGCGGGTCGGGTTTCCGGAAGGTGGCGCGCGTCGGTTCGGGTCGCGGGGCGGGTCTTCGGTCGGACCTTTGCGCGTGAGGCTTCGGCTTCCGGATTTCGGGTGGCGCGGCGGCTGCTAGTGGTCCGGCTACCGCGGCTTCGCTCGGCGACGGCTACCGACTGGCGTTTCGGCTGCGCTTGCGTCGGATCGGAGCGGCGCGCCTCGGCTGGCTGACGGGTTGGCTGCGGACGCGCGAAGGCGGCTTCGACTCGGCTTCGGCGTGCGAGAGACGGCTGCTCCGACGGACGCTCGGCTGCGCAGATCGGCTTGGACGATTCTCCCGGCGCGGCTGGAAGCTCGGCGACGGCTCGGTTGCAACTGCGGCTCGGCTGCGCTGCTGAACAGAGAAGGGTGCTTGGCGGCTCGGGTTCGCGGCGGCGGCGGCGTGCGGCGGCTAGGGTTTCAATAGGAAATTTTTCCCCCTTTTTCTTTCTTTGAAAATTTTCCTCTTCCTCTTTACGCACGAGTCCCAAGGCCTCTTTTTAAAAGAAATAAAAATAATAAAAGAAATCTTTAAAACCCTCTTTCCTCTCTCCTCAATTAACCACCTTTGACCCTTTCCAAGGCCATTTATTTGTTAAGCCATTAATTTATTTCACCCCCTAACTTCAAAATTAATACATAAAAACTTTAGTTTAATACTAATAATAAACACACTTTAGTATTAATATTAATGGTCAAAACAAAAGGAAACCGAAATTGTTGGGCGTTACAATCTTCCCTCCTAAAAAAACTTTCGTCCTCGAAAGTTCTAATCCTCGAACAGCTCGGGGTACTGGGCTCTCATATCCTCTTCTTTCTCCCACGTTGCCTCTTCCACTCCATGGTTTTGCCAAAGGATTTTGACCAGTGGAATTTCTCGACTGCGAAGCTTCTTGACCTCCCTTGCCAGGACCTCGACAGGCTGCTCCTCGTAGCTCAGATTCTCGCTAATCTGCAGTGGCTCGAAGTCCACCACGTGTGTTGGGTCTGCAACATAATTCCTCAGCATGGAGATATGGAATACGTCGTGCACTGCAGCAAAAGATGGGGGTAGCGCCAAGCGGTAAGCCACGGGGCCAATTCGCTCCAATATCTCGAACGGCCCTACGAAGCGTGGACTCAGCTTCCCCTTCTTCGCGAACCTCAGAACACCCTTCATAGGCGCTACCTTCAGAAAGACCATATCTCCCACTTCAAACTCGAGGTCCTTACGTCGTACATCAGCGTAACTCTTCTGTCTGCTCTGGGCTGTCAGCATACGAGCTCGGATCTTCTGTATGGCTGCGTTGGTCGTCTGCACTAACTCGGGGCCTAGCATCCTCTGCTCTCCAACCTCGCCCCAGCAGACAGGGGATCTACAGCACCTGCCATACAGAGCCTCGAACGGTGCCATACCGATAGTAGCCTGGTAGCTATTGTTATAGGCAAACTCCATCAGATGCAGATGAGAGTCCCAACCTCCTGAAAACTCTAGTACGCAGGCTCGCAGCATGTCTTCTAAAATCTGGTTCAATCTCTCTGTCTGACCATCAGTCTGAGGGTGGAATGCCGTGCTGAAGTCCAACCTTGTACCTAATGCAATTTGAAGTCCTTTCCAGAACTTCGATGTGAAACGGGCGTCTCTGTCTGAAATGATGGATACGGGTACTCCATGTAGTCTCACAATCTCTGTCATATATAGCTGCCCCCACTTACTGGCAGTGTAAGTGGATTTCCCTGGCACGAAATGGGCCGACTTCGTGAGTCTGTCGACCACAACCCAGATCACCGTGTAGCCCCTTAGGGTCTTGGGCAGTCCCGTAATAAAATCCATCGACACACTCTCCCACTTCCACCCTGGCACACTCAAGGGTTGCAACAACCCTGCTGGATGCTGCCTAGGTGCCTTCACCTGTTGGCACACCAAGCATCTACTGACAAAGTCTGCCACATCCCTCTTCATGCCCCTCCACCAATAGACACTCCTTAAGTCCTGGTACATCTTCGTACTCCCAGGGTGCATGGTAAACGGGGAACTGTGAGCCTCAGTCAAAAGCTCCGTCTTAACTGCGCTGTCTTCCGGCACACACAGGCGTCCCTCAAACATAAGGCCATCGTCAGAGGATATGGAGAAGCCTTCACCTTGCTCTGTCTCTACCACGCGACGCTTCTCTGCCAAGTAAGGATCATCCAGCTGAGCAGCAATGATCTTTTGCCTCAAGGTTGGCTGAACTGTCAACTGAGCCAACTGTGCGGTAACCTCACCTACTGAGACTGCAATCTCTGCCCTCTCAAAGTCCCTGAGTAAGGGGGTCTGCTTGGTGATTAGCGCTGCTGAATGTGCAACTTTCCTACTCAGCGCATCAGCCACTACATTTGCTTTACCTGGGTGGTATAGGATCTCGCAGTCGTAGTCTTTCACCAACTCAAGCCACCTCCTCTGCCTCATGTTCAACTCCTTCTGGGTGAAGAAGTACTTCAGGCTCTTATGGTCGGTGTAAATCTGAATCTTCTCACCGTACAGATAGTGCCTCCATATCTTCAGTGCAAAGACTACAGCTGCCAACTCCAAGTCATGGGTAGGGTAGTTCTGCTCATGGATCTTCAACTGGCGGGAGGCATAAGCAACTACCTTACCCTGCTGCATCAGGACACAGCCTAGTCCCTTCTTGGAGGCGTCACTATAGATTACAAAGTTTCCCGAACCATCGGGCACTGTCAGGACCGGTGCAGTCACTAGCTTCTGTTTGAGCTCCTGAAAGCTCCTCTCGCAAGCTGGGCTCCAGACAAAAGGGGTTCCCTTTCTGGTCAACTGGGTCAACGGGCTGGCTATACGTGAGAAGTCTTCCACAAACCTCCTGTAGTAACCTGCCAAGCCCAGAAAACTTCGAATTTCACTAACCGTGGACGGTCGAGTCCAGTTGGTCACTGCTTCAATCTTTGCGGGATCTACTGAAACTCCCTCACTGGAAACCACGTGGCCAAGAAACGTCACCTTCCTTAACCAGAATTCACACTTGGAGAACTTGGCATACAACTTGTTGGCTCGAAGGGTCTCCAAAACCTGGTGTAGGTGCTCCTCGTGCTCCGCCTCAGTTTTTGAGTAAATGAGGATGTCGTCAATGAAGACTATGACGAACGAGTCCAGAAACTCCTTAAACACCCTGTTCATCAGATCCATGAATACTGCAGGAGCGTTAGTCAAGCCGAAAGACATCACAACGAATTCGTAATGTCCGTACCTCGATCGAAAGGCCGTCTTGGGGATGTCACCGTCCCTAATCCTCAACTGGTGATAGCCTGATCGCAGGTCGATCTTGGAGAAGACGGTGGCTCCCTGCAACTGATCGAACAGGTCATCAATCCTGGGCAAGGGGTAGCGGTTTTTGACTGTCACCTTGTTCAGCTCTCGGTAGTCAATACAAAGGCTCATTGACCCATCCTTCTTCTTCACGAACAATACTGGGGCTCCCCAAGGCGACACACTGGGCCGGATGAAGCCTTTGTCCAGCAACTCCTGTAACTGGACCTTCAACTCCTTTAGCTCGGCTGGAGCCATTCTGTAAGGGGCCCTCGAGATTGGGGCAGTGCCCGGCTCTAACTCGATAGCGAAGTCTACTTCTCTGGGAGGCGGAAGTCCTGGAAGTTCGTCTGGGAAAACGTCGGGGTACTCTCTTACCACTGGTTCGGAAGATAGGGAGACTTCTGGCTCTCTCACATCCACTACGCTTGCCAAAATACCCCAAGTACCCTGGCTGAGTAGTTTACTAGCCTTCATGGCTGAGATGACCTTGGGTATACATACCATACCTGCCCCCCTGAATTTGAAACTAGCCTCGGAGGGAGGGTTGAAGACAACTTCCTTGCCATAACAGTCTATATTGGCATGGTTGGCTGACAGCCAATCCATGCCTAGTATCACATCAAAATCCTGCATGTCTAACACTAGTAAGGTCACGTCTAACATACGATTCGCTATCTCTACCCGACATGCCTTTATTTGTTCTTTGGATAACAGGACCTCCCCAGATGGAGTAGAAACCGACAAAACACTACCCAAAGGCTCTACCTCTAAACCCACATGCTGAACGAAAACGGAGGATATAAACGAGTGGGATGACCCAGAGTCAAATAGCACAAAAGCATAGTGCCCCAAAATTGGGAGCGTACCTGTCACCACAGTGCCAGCTCGCTCGGCCTCCTGCCGGGTAGTGGCGAAAACTCTCCCCTGCTGGGCCGCAGAAGGCTGGGGCGGTGTCGTCTCAAAGGGTTTCCGAGGACATATATCAGCAGTGTGCCCCGGCTGTCTGCACCTGAAGCAGACTCCACTTCCAGCCAAGCAACGACCTCCGTGGACTCTCTCGCAGGTAGTACAAGCGGGTAGCTCTCTCAGAGTCCTCCCGGCTGCTGCAAGCTCCCGTCGGTGTCTCTGGAAGACACCTCCTGACCTCAGTGTTCGCTGCGGTGCTACGTCAGGCTGCGTCTCAACCTTTCTCTTCTGTCCCAAGGCTGACCCTCTGCCGGCAGCCTTAGACGCATCGGCTCTCTCAGGCAGGCTCAAATCCAGTGCTATACGTAGTGCATCAGCATGCGTGGCTGGGCGGAGGGCTCTGACAATGCCCTGAAGGTCTAGCCTGAGTCCTCTAACGAATTTCTCCGTCCTGGCAGCCTCATCTCTTACCATATCGGGAGCAAAGCGGGACAGCATATCGAACTCGGCGTCGTACTGCTCCACCGTCATGTCGCCTTGCTCCAAGTTTAGGAACTCTTGCAGCTTGGCGTGCTTCACATTGGCGGAGAAAAACTTAGCATAGAAGTTCTCCTTGAACTGCTCCCATGTTATTTTGCTTACATCGCCCCCTAGCATTCTCTCCGCGGTCTCCCACCAGGCGGTGCCCCTGTCCTCCAAGAAGAAGACTGCACACTGCACCTTCTGGTCTTCTGGGCACTTCATGTACCGGAAAATAGTCTCTATGGACGTCAACCACATTTGGGCCTTTGTGGGGTTGTCCATGGATCCGTCAAAGGTCTTGGGATTATACTTCCTGAAATCCCGTAAGTGTTTCGCCTCGGCCGACAGTTGAACTGGTACTGGTTGAGCTTCCTCAGGGGCTGGAGGAGCGACGGCCTGAGCCTGAACAGGGGCGGCCTGGGCCTGAGCAGGGGCGGCCTGGTTCTGCTGGGCGGCAAGGAAAGGCGCCAAGGCAGCTTGCAGCATGTCCTGATAACGCTGCTCCATCGCGGCGAGATCCGTGGCGCCTCCGGCTGGCCACGACCGGCTCCTCTGCCTCCCCTAGCACCTCCTCGGCGTGTACCTCTACGTGGCGGCATTCTCCCTAAAATTCACCAACAAACTTTTCACCACAAGAACTTAACACCCTATATCTAGGTCTTAGACTATTCAGGCAAAATTGTAATCTTAACATTAGCAAGGCTTTAGACATACCTGGCGAGTGCCGAAGGACCGTATAGCCATAGGGTGAAGTAAAACCAAAACAAAAAATGACTTACATCGTAGGTCAGTCTACAGAACCTAAAACACTGTGCTCTGATACCAACTGTAACGACCCAACTCCTTATACTGAATCGAAGTCATTACTAAATATAGAACAAGTGGTTTAAGTCGAAAAATTTTATTAAAAGCATACGGTTCAAGAAATTCATTTATAAAAACATAAACAAGGTAGTCATGCAAAAATGCAGAAGCGTTCTGAAATCCTACTCGGGCCCTATCTACATAAAAGATAGTGAGAAATGAAAAGTACTCAAACTCAAATGCTAAAATCTGAAATAAGAAATAAGCGGAAGCGGTAGTCCCTATGGCCCTCCTCGGTCTCACTTCGGGTCGCTCGCCAGCTTGCCCTTGCCCTTGCCTCGTCCTCTACCTGAAAACATAAAATGGAGAGAATGAGTATAAAAATACTCAGTAAGGGACCCACTACTAGTCCCACTAGGTGCCTGTTAACTTCCTGTTAGAGTCCTGATAACTGGTACCCAATCTCTGGCACGTTCCCGAACACGTGCCATCATGCGCTCCCGTAGGAACGTAACTCTGGTCTTCGGTGCCCGGGGGACACCTAGGACAGTCGGGATGCGAGGACCCCGTCGAGTCACTCGAGTCATGTCTATATCCATGCTAGACTGGCGTCCCGTCGGACCACACAGTCCTCAATAGGTGGTGATCCCGAAGGACACCCATGCAGGTACGACTCTAACAGAATCAAGCTAACAGGTACCCTAATTGCAGTATACATACACATGGCATCAGCATATAACATGTCACATAAATCATCTCTACACTCTCCGTCCCGACATTCGTCGTAACCATAATAGATCTTGCCACACATAACAGGCTATAGCGCAACTATATCGTCATTTGCATCATACTAACATTTATTTCAGGCATCATACTGTCAAATTCTCAATATGCAACATAGGGGCATACACAGTCTCATACTTCAAAACATGAAACTAGTAGTAGAATCTCTTACCTGGAGATCTACTTGTCGAGTCCTAACCGCGAGGCAGTACGCTTTCCAAGCGACGAAGTCCTAACTGTTTAATGAGTCAAAATTGTAAATAGGTCGCCAACGACTAACGGTTCGAGACTCAATTGAAATAACTTACCCTAGAAGGAGGTTGCCGTGCTCGAGCCCCTACTGAAGAAATCCCGCGCTGCAGTAATTTCTTGGTCCAAGACGTCCCTTGAGAAAATAAATTAATTTAGACCCAAATTAATTTAACTAACGTCCGAGCATGGAGTCTTACCGGAAAAACCACAATAATTAATTAGATTACCACAATTTAGGTGGATGGAGCCAAATTAGTCCTGGCGGCTCGGCTGGAAGAAGACAGAACCGGCTCGGCTCGGGCAGACGCGGCTCGGCTCGGTACAGGAATTACGCGTGCGGCTCGGCTTGCAACAGGGGGAGACGCGGCTCGGCTTGCAACAGGGGAGACGCGGCTCGGCTACACAAAAGCGCGCGGCGCGGCTTCACACGCGGGCGCGGCTCACGCACGGGTGCACGCGGGCGCGGGTCGGGTTTCCGGAAGGTGGCGCGCGTCGGTTCGGGTCGCGGGGCGGGTCTTCGGTCGGACCTTTGCGCGCGAGGCTTCGGCTTCCGGATTTCGGGTGGCGCGGCGGCTGCTGGTGGTCCGGCTACCGCGGCTTCGCTCGGCGACGGCTACCGACTGGCGTTTCGGCTGCGCTTGCGTCGGATCGGAGCGGCGCGCCTCGGCTGGCTGACGGGTTGGCTGCAGACGCGCGAAGGCGGCTTCGACTCGGCTTCGGCGTGCGAGAGACGGCTGCTCCGACGGACGCTCGGCTGCGCAGATCGGCTTGGACGATTCTCCCGGCGCGGCTGGAAGCTCGGCGACGGCTCGGTTGCGACTGCGGCTCGGCTGCGCTGCTGAACAGAGAAGGGTGCTTGGCGGCTCGGGTTCGCGGCGGCGGCGGCGGCGTCGTGCGGCGGCTAGGGTTTCAATAGGAAATTTTTCCCCCTTTTTCTTTCTTTGAAAATTTTCCTCTTCCTCTTTACGCACGAGTCCCAAGGCCTCTTTTTAAAAGAAATAAAAATAATAAAAGAAATCTTTAAAACCCTCTTTCCTCTCTCCTCAATTAACCACCTTTGACCCTTTCCAAGGCCATTTATTTGTTAAGCCATTAATTTATTTCACCCCCTAACTTCAAAATTAATACATAAAAACTTTAGTTTAATACTAATAATAAACACACTTTAGTATTAATATTAATGGTCAAAACAAAAGGAAACCGAAATTGTTGGGCGTTACAGCGACTAGGGTTTTGCGAGGAAGAATGAAAGGTTGAAGATGGAGTGCACACGAAACGAGGAGACCTATTTAAAATAATATTATTATTATTATATTTTTTTCCCTTTTCCTTTTTCCTCATTCTTTTCAAAATAAAACCAATCACACCATCTCTCTTCATTTATTACCTAATCAAATCTTCTTTTTCTTTTTCGAAAATAAAATGAAATAACCCTTATTCTCTCTCCTCATTAATTCATCCCATCACATCATCTCTTTTATTTTCCCAAAAATAACATATAAAAATTAATAATTATATATCCTTAAAATAATTACCTTACCTTCCCTTTAAACTTAATTATATATATATATATATATATAATTAATGAAAATCCTTAAATCTCACCAAAATAACCAATAACCAAAACTTTAATAACATAAATTTCCAAATCTTCAAACTAATTAAATATTCTCCCAATAAATATTTAATTAATCCAAATTTCCATAAAATAAAACCCCAATAATTCCAACATGTTTAAAATTAAAACTTAAGACAATTAAATTTGAAATTATCTTATTTTGGGGCGTTACACAAGGTGTCCATGGAAGAAATGTATGAACTCAAATTGAGGCTTATTAGAGGGTGTGGAGTGACATCTATTAACCATTGGAATATCCCCCTCTTATATAGAATGGGTGTATCGTGGAGTTCATACAAAGATTTGATGAAGGAAGTAGAAGTAATTCCTTTCCTGAAGAAAATAAAATGTTAGGTATGTTTCATGATTTGCAAACTCCAATTGAACACCTAGAAGAAACGGAGGAAGGTTTGAAGAATGACATGTCGTTGAATAGTGGGGTAGATGTAGAACAAGAGACGACAAATATATTTCAGGACTTATTGAATGAAGCACGTAGTGAGCTATATCCCAAATGTTCTGAATTTTCCTCCCTAAATTTTTTAGTTAAGATCATGCATGTAAAGGTTCTCAACGGTTGAAGTAACAAGTACTTCGACATGTTGTTGGAGATATTAAAAGCAACGTTTTCAATGTGCAGTACCAATATCCCTAGTTCATTCTACGAAGTTAAATGAAAATTGCGTGACTTGGGTCTGGGATACGAGACTATTCATGCTTGTAAGTACGATCATGTATTGTTTTGGAAGAAGTTTGGGGATTTGCAACATTGTCCAACTTGTGGTGAGTCTCGGTACAAGGTTAGTCATAACAGAGGAAAAAAATTCCATAGAAAGTATTACGCCACTTCTTGATGGTATCGAGATTACAACACTTGTTTGTATTGTAAGAGATCTTATTTGACATGAGATGACATAAGGATAAATGAGTAGAAATAGAGGATGTGTTGATACATCCAACTGATGCAGAGGAATGAGAACATTTTGATTTTGAATTTCTTGATTTTACTTCAAATTCATGGAACGCTCATTTGGGGTTAGCATCAGATGGATTTAATCCGTTCAGGCATATGAGTACCCCGTATAGTATGTGGCATGTGATGTTATTTTCTTGCAATTTGTCACCTTGGAAATGCATGAAAGTGTCAAACTTGTTCATGTCATTGCTCATTTTCGGTCAAAAATCTCTAAGTAAGAAAATTGATGTGTACCTCCAACCAATAGGGAAATTGATGTGTACCTCCAACCATTGATTGAGGAACTAAAACAATTATGGACTTTTAGTATGCGTCAATTCTTTCTGTTGGTGACCTATCTGGGTGGAGTACGAAGGAGTATCAGGCATGTCCCATATGCATGGGAGATAGTTCGTCATTCGAGATATGAGGGAAAATATCTTTCATGAGACATCGACACTATCTTCTAGAGAACTGTATTTGGCATAGAACTAAGCTACACGATGGAAAGGTAGAACGTAGGGATCCTCTAATGGTAATTAATGGGCATGAAATATTGAAACAACTAGATCAGTTGGAGTTTCCAGTTATAAGTAAACATCCTCCATTAAAAGAAAAGAAAAGAAAGAGAACTCTTAATTGGACGAAGAGAAGTATTTTTTTCAAACTCCTTACTGGTCGAGACTACTGTTTTGTTACAAACTTGATGTAGTGTATATTAAGAAGAATGTTTGTGACAACTTAGTAGATACATTGTTGAATATCGAAGAAAAATTCGAGGATACCATGAATGCTCGGTTGAACCTACTAGATTTGAAAATAAGAAAGGATTTACACCTGATAGAAGTTGGTAACAAATTGATGAAGCCCCATATGTGTTACATGTTCACTAGCAGCAAGCGAGTTGAGTTTTCCAAATTCCTCAAATCAGTTAAGTTTTTTTATGGATTCGTGTCTAATATTTCATGATGTGTGAATGAAAGAGATAGGAAAATATCAGGTTTCAAAATGCACGACTGACATGTTCTGCTACATCGACTTCTACCTATTGGTGTTTGAGCTTACTTACCGAAAAATATATACAACACTGTTACTGAATTGTCTAGTTTTTTCTATGACTTGTGCGTATGAACGATAAGGGTAAGTGTTTTGGACCGATTGCAAGCTGATATCATAATATACTTTGCAAATTAGAAAGAATATTTCCAACTGCCTTCTTTAACGTAATGGTACATCTTGCCATTCACTTACCATACAAAATTAAGGTTGCTAGTCTCGTTTCTTACAGTTGGATGTATCCCATTAAGAGGAGTCTATGCACATTAAAACATTATGTTCATAATAAAGCACATATTGAGGGATTTATTGCAGAAGGATATTTGATGAACGAATTAGAGACTTTTGTTCGAGGTATCTAAATGAGATTGAGACTCATTTCACTAGAGATGAATGAAATAATAATAGCATTCTAGATAACGAGGTGATTGGTGAGTTTGAAGTGTTTGTTTAGAAAGTACGACCATTAGGAGCGTCAAGTTTACGAAGCATATTATAGGAAGAGAAACACGACTTTCATTGGTACATCCTCAACAATGTAGATGCAATAGCGAACTTTCGCAAGTACGCATTTCCAACTTTATACTTCATTTGCTATCTCAAGTCTTTGTTATTTTTCATCACATAAACTCACAATTATGTACTTTAGAAAATCCCTGAGGTTGATACGTCGTCAGGGTCAAAGCAATTTTGACGTATTTAAAAGACATAAACAAGCATTTTTTTTTATTATTTCAGGGCTTAGGTATATAGAGTAAATGAATTCGAGAATTGGTATATGCTTATTTCATAGTTTATATATATTCATTAATGTCCACTTGGATGATATGCTTGACTATTCAAGTGTGGATGATTTGACACAAACGACAATAAAAACCATACGACACATGTGGAACTAGACTACAAATCAATCAACACGTCCCGTTTTTGGTTTGTTGAGGAACCGATCATTCTCGCAACCCAAGCACATCAAGTGTTTTGCCTTGAGAACTCAAAAAATGGTACCAATTGGAAAATGGTTTAAGTCGTCCAAAATAAATGTATATGAGACGTGTCAAAAGTCAAAGATGTTGAGAATGAGCAACTTAATGTATTGAAAATCGTCGTCGAACATGGCTGGACGAACACATTAAGGATGACACTCTATGCAGGGCTGAAGTTGATCCTACACTGGTTCAAAGACCAGATGTGCACCATGTCGCGGACAACTTCATAGTTGATGATGATGAACAACCATGACCTCAAAGTGGATCAAGCGACGATGAATAATAATGTTTTTTTCATGTATACACATCAGTTATTATTCTATACATTTAGTTAGAGATACTCACATTTTTTTAATGTTGTTGATTTTTATGTCTATAAGAATTATGTCATTTTCTAGCTGTTTCACTGAGGCAGATTTATACTTAGAGTTGGACTACGTGTTCAACAACGCAGGAGGATCGTCGTCAGTAGGCGACACTTCAACTTAGTCTCGTTAGATAAACAATTGAATCGGTAATTATGTTTTTGTTTCTTATAGAGTATTCTTTTTTTTTTTTTGTAGATGCCTCTCAACCCACTCCCACTTCAAGGAGACGTCAGCACTCCCAAAACTTGGAATTGGAGTGGTACGTAAAACAACACTGGAAGATCCCTATATCAATTGCCTTAGGGAAAACCCATCTCACCACACGTCGTTAGGTTCAGCACGGTCATCGGTGTGTTAATGCGAAACATATTTTCGATCACTGCCCTCAAGTGGGGCGATGTACCTCCATAGTACATCGAGGATGTCAAAGGCGGCCTGCAGGTAAGTTTGTAAAGTACTCAACATATACGATACTCCTCAAATATGTAAAAAACAAATCCGTGTGTTTTCTTCTTGTGTAGTGCTAATTCGAGCACAATTTCGATGATCAAGCTCTTACTCGTTTTATTGAGCATCAAGCTCTTACTCACTTCCTTTGCAATCATTACTTGACCCACAAATTCCAGATGATTCTTTGATTCTTCCGTCTACTTTACTATATAGTAAAAAAATTATTTTTATTGTTTCGCTATCTTAATTAACATTTTGATTTTTTTAGTGTAGGAGTAATTGAGGGTCAACAAGGCTGCTAGACCATAACAACCTTACAACCATAAAAGTGAATCCAAGTCGTTCCTTCAACGGTAACACAATCTCGCTAAAGAACACGGTCGCCCAGTGGACAGTGTCGAGTTGTTTAGAGAAACACACGCTAGTAAGACTGGCGAGTTCGTTTTGCATGTTGCAGTGGATGCCCATATAAGTTTATGAAATTAAGCTTTTCAATTGTACTTTATACTTTTAATTATTATCATTTCACAACTTACAACTTGTATGGTGTAGATTCGTATGTTGAAACTCCAGTCCCAACCCACCTTGAAAGATTCGTAATCACTTTCTAGGGACGAGATATGCAAGATCGTGTTGGGTAGGCGATTGGGCTACTAAAAAGATCTTGGTTGGGGCCCCGCCCAAGTCCCAGAAGAGTATTACTTCAAGTTCTTCCTCTTCTCATCATGAGATGCACTCCATAGAGGTTAGTGAACTAAATGCTAGCCTTAAAAATGCTAACTGCCTAATTGAAGAACAACGGACAAGGGAGGAGGAACATGACAGATAAATTACCGAGACAAATTGTCAAATGGAGGAGATGAGGAGGATGATTGAGGAGATTAGTCGGACACAGAGAGGACCATGAAGACACTTATGGTACGTATTTTTAACTTTAATTCGTTTAATTTCTAATGTATGAAATATATATAACTATATTTTTATGTTATTTGTTGGTTTGGAGATTTTTCTTTGCATACAATCGAGGTTTTAGGATAGATTGATGTAGTTATATTATTTTAATGTACTCTTTTTAAACAATTCAGATAGTATTAATTGTAAATGTTATTAGACATTCGGATGAATTATTTCGATTTATAAATTGTAGTTTTTTTTTATTTTAATAGTTTGTTATAAATTTTGTTAATTTGTTGCCTTCCGAAGCGGAACAAAAAAAATAGCTCAAGAATAATATAAAAATAATAGTAAAATAATAAAAAATTAACAAAATAATAAAAAATTAATCCGTACGAATGATTTACATAGAGGTAGGCAGTTTTTCCGATGCGGAGGATCATTTTACCAATGTTGCATCAGAATTAGTTGAATCCTAATGCACGGAAACAACGTCGGTTATAGTTTATTGCTGACGCGCATAAAACGTTGACATTAACTGCGTCCGGATGCCTTTATGCTGACATTGTCCCATAGCGCATCGAAAAAAGTTCCCCTGACGCTATATTTCCAATGTTCTGGTCGATGGAGTTTTCGACGTTTGTATAGCTTGTGCTGACTTGCTTTCTTATTTATGCTGATACGCTACGACTTCGGGAATTCCCCGGATCTTCGTATTGTAATCTGCAATTTGAGTCTCACAGCTACTACCTCCTTATTGGAATTCCATCCTTGAAATTCGTTGGCTAAGGAAAAAGTTGAGAGAATACTTCAGTATTATTTGTTCTTCACTTTCCTAAGTCGCCTTTTCCATACCATGTTTAATCCATAATATCTTAACCATGGGAATCACCTTTGTTCTTAATACTTGATGTTTTCTATCTAAGACGTGTAGAGGCTTCTCTTCATAGGTGAAGTTTTCTTATGCTTTTAGAGGTTGGTCTTTGAGAATATATGAGGAATCTGGTATATACTTTCTCAACATGGAAATATGGAAGACGTTATGGATTTTAGACGATTCCATGGGCTACTTTAGCTTATAGGCCATTGGCCCCACAAGTTATAGGATTTCATAAGGTCCTATGTATCACAGGCTTAAGTTTCCCTTTCTTTTGAATCTGATTACTCCTTTCTATGGTGATAGTTTCAAGAAAACTTTGTCTCCCACTTAAAACTGCAATGCTTTGCGTCAGTTGTCCATGTAACTCTTTTGACTATCGTGGGCAATCTTTAAATTCTCATTGATTATTTTTATATTCTTTGTAGTTGTTTAAACTAACTTTGGTCCATATAATTCTGTTTTGCCAACTTCTTCCAAACAAACTGGTGTTCTGCAATACCTCCCGTATAATGCTTTAAAGGGGGTCATTCCAATGCTGGAATGATAATTGTTGCTATAAGCAAATTCAATCAAGGACAAACGTTCGTCCCAGCTTCCTTTAAATTGCAGAACATAGACTCTCAACGTATCTTACAATGTCTTAAATGGTTCTTTCAGATTGACTATTAGTTTGTGGGTGAAACACGGTAAAACACAACTTAGTTCCCAATGTGTTTTGTAATTTAGGCCAAAATTTGGAAGTAAAATGCGGGTCTCGATCTGAAACTATAGATACTGGTGTTCCATATTGGCTTACGATTATGTCTATATACAACTTAACCACTTTGTCTAGAGAGAGTTTGCTTGAAAGGAATGAAATGAGCAGTGATAAGGAAATCCTAATCCTCAATCCAAAGATCCAAGCTATTAGCGTAGCAAGAACTTTTGAAGTAAGAACTCGTTATACTAATTTAGATCAACCAAGAGAAAGTTAGGATTAAATTACCTCTTAGATCAAAGATCTAGAAGCAAGATTTGGAAATCTTGTTCTAAATTGAGTCACTCCACAATCAAACTTGATCAAGGTTAGATTGATTGGCTTGCATGCATTCTATCACAAAAATTGCAAATTAAAGAAAAAGTCTCAAGATGAGATTTAAAATTGCATTCATCAAAAGTCTTGTTCTTACAAATGGAAGGATAAAGGCATTATATAGCCTTGTATAGATTCTATCCTAATTAATGAAAATACCAAAAAATCAAATTAAAACAAAGAAAATACAATAAAAATGTCACGTTCATCAAAGTCTACATTTCTCGTTAAGCTTCTTGCAATTGTCTTTTAGTTTTTGCTTATTGGGTGTTCGACGCGATTACTTCGCAAAGAATCTCGTGTAGGATGTCTAGGCAGTCGCGTCTCCATTTCATCGCATAGAGTGAATTGGAACGGAGCGTGACAAACATAAAAAAATGTCTTACCAATAAACTTTATGACTTTTCGTGTTTTAAACACAACATTTTCTCAACCTAAGAAGTCAAACAATTCTTCTTTGCAAAAACAACTTTACTTCGTTCATAAAACCACTTTTACAATACATCTCTAATTGAACTAAGCATGGTAGCTACAGGTAGTTCTCTAAGATCTTTAAACACTGAGTTTACACTTTATGCACAATTTGATGTAATCATTATGTACTTTCGTCTTCATAAATATGCTCGATACCACTTTTTAAACCCAACATTACTAAGATAATCTCTTATATTTGGACAAATTGAGTCCATACATCTCACGTGGTACTTAAATTCATAAATGATGTAGGTATAAGCACAACTATAAAAACATTTATCAAGCAGTGCAGCCTTAAAATGAAGTTTCAAGTTACTTAAGAGTTTTATGCACACACAATACTCAACATTAGAAAACACTTTTAAAACTCATTTAAGGATGCTAAAATGCTTATCAGAAACAATGACTAAATTATCTCGTTATGAAAAACTACTTTGTATCTTCTAAAAAAACCATGTATATGATGCATCATTTTCAAAATGTACAACAGCAAATGCAAGAGGGAAGATTTGGTTGTTATTATCTTGTGATGAGACTATTAATAGGTTACCACAAAACTTACACTTCAAAAACGTGCCATCAATAGAAATGATAGGTTTACAATATTTCCACCCCTTAATAGATGCACAAAAAGCCATAAACCAAAACTTGAAATGACCACTATCATCTATCTCTAAAGCAGTGCATGTTCCTATAAAAAATACAAAACATTTTTTATCAGCACCAATAAAATAGAGTAAATAGACTGTAGTAGATGTTAATATTTGTCTATTTAAGATAAACTGTGATATTTGTCTATCCCCATCTATTTGGAAATGAATGTAAATTTGATATAGAAAGCTGATCATGCTTGAGTTAGATTCAACCAATTTATTAAAGAAGCATGGAATTAACGTGTATGATTCAACTACATCACCTTTTAATATATTTACTATGTGTTCTTTTGCCCTCCAAGTTTTTTGATAACTTATATTAACTCCAAGATTTGTACGAGCCTTATGGATTATCGCTTTTGGAATGGAATGATCAGTAGGCATGAACTTAAAATCATCTATCAAGCAACTGCTAATTACTGTTGAAGAAGCTTGCATGTGACAACTTTGGGTAGTATTTAGTGAACAATCATGGTCAGAAATGTACTTTTGTAGCATCCACAATTCGCTCTCCTTATAACGAGATGCCCTAACATACCTTTTGCACCCTTCTTGCAAACATCTATATTCAAAAGACCTCAAATTTGATATTATTGTAGTTCTAAATTGAAAGTTGTTCTACACTACTATTATGCAAAACACTTTTTTACTTTCAAATAATTTTTTTTTACTTCAAATCATCATGATAAGAAATCTTTCTTATAACTTCATTATTTAATATAAAAGAAGTAAACGATCGTGTTGATGTAGATAAATGATAATGTTGATATTGCTAAACTATTGTGTAGTTCAATATAAACAATCGTAAAAAACTTCAAACTAACGATTTTCATAATGAAATACAAAATACTTACAACAATATTTAAATCTTATGAATAATTGAAACAAAAACGAAATTTCTAATTCTTACTACAAACAAAAATAAATCTTTATAATGAAAAATATAGAATTTTTAATGAAAATTTATAATCTTTTAAACAATTCAAACAAAAATGATAGTTAGAATTCTTACTGAAAACAAATTTACGATCTTGATAGAAGAATATAAACGATCTTGATATTATCGAAGATGAGAAAAATGAAGAAAAATATGAAAGAGTAAAAAAATTTAAAAGAGCAAATGAATAAATCCCAAAAGAATGAATAAATCTCAAAGAAAAGGGAAATAACCAAAAAAAATCTGTCTTGCAATAATCACAATTTATAAGAGCCAAAAAGTCATGATACTTTTTTTTTTGTTGTTATAGGAACAGTAACTATTCAACATTTTTTATATAAATATAAATTTACTAAACTTTTTTATATCTGTCAAAATTCAAAGTCGAACTTAAAATGTTACTTTGGAGTACAACTTCCCAATTTGCTTTCTAGGGCCGCATCGCTCGTTATCTTTCAAATCGCCGCCGATACTCACGACCGGTCGTTTCTTGCTGAAGCTTCATCAATCGCTCGTGTCTGTGTCCCTGACCGGAGGCCCGGAAGCTTTTTCTGCAGGAGCTTCCAAAATCTAAACCACCGTTGCTCGGTCCTTCAGCCATTTATTCAAGTCAAGCGCTTCTCCTTCCAAGCACAGTACAGCTGCCTCAAGCTTGTCCTCCGTCAACCGATTTACCACCAACTACCGCTAGACACGATGCAACCATCCATGAAGGTTTGAACATTGTTACCGCCAATTTACGTAGTCGCATATCAAACGGAGGAATTTCACGGTTGTTTGGGGGGCACTGGGGGCGCTTATTCCATCACTACTCGAGAGGTTAGTATTATCATCTCCCTTTGTTTCTAGAGTCGATCCGAACAGGACTCTGTCTTGGTTTCGAATAATGCTCTCCTGCCTCAAGGAATCGAAACTCCACCTTACTCTCCATTTCCGATACCTTGATCGCGAATCCAGCCATTTCTCTTCCAGCTCTATGACTCTTGCTTCCATTTTTCCGACCATTTGAGAAACAACCGCTCTGATACCAAAATTGATAGGCCTTAGTCTCAATTTTAGCTACCTAAGAAAAACCAATTACACGATGAATACAGATACCCTCCCCATACCAGCAAAACAGTATTTGAAGAACAAAGCAAGAGACTCATGGCCCCCTAACTAACAATTTGCTTATGGGCCATATTACTCTTTTTACCCTCTTCTTGTGCCTCCGAGTGTACACCTTTACTGTCGGGGTTTATCAGACTTATGTTGCTATTTCTCGCTCTCTGTTTTGTTTATTTATTTATTTTTAATTATTCATCATACAATCATTTAGGCCTTTATCTTCTCTTAACGATTTATTTACCATATCATAATTTTGGTTCTCTGTTTTTTTAGTGGTTATTGTCATCTCGATGATATTCACTGCCGAACATTTTTCATCCAACCCCTGAAAACAAGACCAAATGGTTTCAGAAGCTCTTCAAAAGAGGGTGAATGGAGAGGCTGAAGTAAATCTTCAGAAGCAAGGCGAGCAACACCCATGTCATAGTTTGAATGGAAGATGTGGAAAATCAGGCTCTGAAAGAAAGAGTGTTAGATCTTGTCCAGATGATAGTTGTCGAGAAGATAATACAGGTGTAGCTTCTTATAAAGATGTACCAAGCAGTGTAGATATAGATGTGCAACCTGATTCTTTGCGTGTAAGTAAAAACATTGTTTAGTTAGTAAGTGCCTTTAAAGTTGTCATGCAATGTTATTGTGTCCTTTGACTGCACTGTGAGTAAATACAATACTGTTTTACTTCAGAAGAAGACAAGAAAACAGAGAGAAATAAGCTTCCAAGATATGTGTAACAACGTGGACATATTTGATGATGGTGATGAGGATGATGAGGATGATAGTGACTGGGAACCGTTACAGAAACTCAGGGAAATAGTGAAGTGGTTCTGTACCAATTGTACCATGGCCAACCTTGATGTTGCCGTACACTGTGACGTCTGTTTGTGCTCCTTTTCAACATAATTTTTCTTTCTCTTCTGTTATGTTATGTTTTGTTTTTTTTTGTCTTTAACCTTTGGTTTCGGGATGTGGTTTGCATTTTTGAATGTATATTTTCCCTTGCAGTCATGTGGTGAACACAAAGAATCCGCAATTCTCAAGCATGGGTTTTTTGCTCCTTCATTTGTACAAGATTCAAATTTATTAAAGACTGAGCTTGAAATGAAAAGAACTGATAAAGGTGAGTCACTTGTTGCAAATACACATGTTGTGTATTTTAATTTTAATTCATTAAGCTTCTTCTTGTCTTTGAATTCTTCATTCTACTTTTAATCTTATTTGCTTGGTAAATGGGTGGCCATATTTCATGTCATATTGTATTATTTATTATTAATTTTTAATTTAAGACAGCTGACCATTGGTGTCCTTGAAATATACCTAGATACGTTATTGTTAAGTATGTATAGTGAAGTTATAATATTTTGAATTTAATTGGACGTTAATATTTGGCCATGCATGCTGTTTCTTTTCTCCTCTTCTTGTTTGATACATGTCCATTTTTTTGATTAGCTTTTCTATAAGTTCTTGTATGTAGGTACTAGTTCGGTTTTGTATAATTCTCTCCCCTCTTGCTAAAAACTAAATCTAACCTCCAGCCTCTGCTGCAGCCATCACCATCTGCTGCCATAGTCTTTGTTGCCAACTGTCATTACCATCACTGTGAACCATTGTTGTGGGTTCTTCGTTCTGTCTTTTGTCTCTCTAGCATTGGCTTTTCAATGTCTTTGAATTTTACTATCTCCTGTCTTTCCGTTGCCATCTGTCATTGTTTCTATTATCATATTTGCTGTCACCATTGTCATTGTCATTGTCCTTGTTGTTTCACTGTCGTTGTGGGTTTTCAACGTTTTTTGGGTTTTCTTTTCTCCTAGCCATCTATTCCTATTATTGGCAGTTCTCCTTTGCTGTCTTCCTTCGTGCCTGATTCTTTTCTTCCTTTAGTTTAACTTGTTTGGTTGAGAAGGGAAACATTGTCATGCCAAGCTCGGTGGTAGGAGAATTAGAGAGAATCATGTGCAATTTTTTTTTGGGAAGGGCAAAAAGGAAGCAAAATATCACTTAGTAAATTGGAAAGTTTGCTCACAAACTATGGAGAATGGGTGTCTTGGTGTGGGAAACCTGAAAAACAGAAACTTGGCTCTTCTATTTAAGTGGAATTGGAGATTTTTAAAGGATCCAAATGCATTTTGGTGCAAAATAGTGAGAAACATCCATGGATCTGACTCCTCCCAATGGCACAGTTCTGGAAAATCTGGTCTAAGTCTTGAACCTGGATTAGTATACTGAAAATTTGGAGTTCATTGAACCATCTTGTATCTTTCAAGCTAGGTGATGGCCAAAAATCACATTCTGGAAGGATCCTTGGTTCTTAACCCAATCCTTCATTCATGCTTTCCCCAATCTCTTTCGAATTGCAGCCAATCCCGTGGCCAAGGTTAGTGCAAATTGGGAATCTTCGACATCTTATGGAGCCCCTCTTTTTCTGAGCACTAAAAGATGAGGAAATTGAAGAATCTCAGCTTCTAATTGGTGGTCTACAAGGTAAAGCCATTTCCTTAGGCTTAGATTCAAGATCGTGGTCTTTGGATTCTTCAGAAACTTTCTTGGTAAAATCTCTTACAGAGTTCTTAACTGCCTCTTCACCAATTGATAAATGCATTCAGCAAACTCTATGGAAATCTAAGAGCCCAAAGAGACTAAACATTCTGGTCTGGTTTATGTTGTTTGGAATCTTAAACTGTGCGGCAACTCTTCAACAAAAACTCCAAGCTCATGCCCTCTTCCCTTCAGTTTGTCCACTTTGTCTTGCTGCAGGGGAGGATCTTCAACATCTTTTCTTCGTTTGCTCTTACTCGCGCGAATGTTGGTGAAAGCTATTCTCACTTTTTTAGATTTCGTGGGTGATTGGCTCTTGCTTTAAAGACAATATACTTTCAGTGTTCAGTGGCCCTTCCCTTCCCAAAAAATCAAATATCATATGGTCTAATGCAGTCAAAGCGCTGCTATTGGAACTTTGTTTTGAAAATCACAGAGTTTTCCATGATACATCCCTTGCATGGTCTGACCGGTTCGCCTCAGCACGGCTCCTAGCTTCCTCTTGGTTATCTCTCTCTGGGCTTTTCACAGATTACTCAATTCAAGAAATTTGCCTAAACTTGAATGCTTCCTTTTTACATTATAATGTATTTCCATTATCCTTCGTTGAGCTTTCTGCTTCAATGTATTTTCTCCGCACTGTTTCTTGTGTTCCTTGGGTGTTTCTTCTGTTGTAATGAGGCTGTACGTAAGTTATCCTATTTGTATCCATTTTACTAACAGGAAATCTTTGTTTGCTTTTCACAAAAAAAAAAAAAAAAAAAAAAAAGAAAAAGAAGAAGAAGAAAAAGAAAGAAAAAAGAAGAGAAAGGGAAACAATTTAATTGATAAATGAAATAAAGGAGGAAGAGCTCCCAATCACCCAAAGGTGAGATTACATAAAATTTTGTCAATGGAAAAATAAACAAGAAGGACTAGAATAAAAACGGGCCTATAAAGTTTACACCAATACAAAACATATAACATTTTAAATCACTGATTGACCCAAAAGTTTAAGCTTATGGGTGAAGTTAAATTTCATATTATATCATTTAACACTTTTCCTCAGCTTGAAATCTAATGTCAATTGGAGAGGAACGGACATTGCAGGGGTTTGAGGGTAGGACATCTTGAACCACCTGGTAACATCTAAATCGTCAATTAATCCAAAAGCTTAATCTTATGGGTGAAGGTAAATTTAATTTCATATCATTTAATTTAACAAGAGAAATGAAAATCCACACCACTATTGTAGAAGGAAAATGAATCTTGGAAGTGTTTCCCTTTGGAATACAACAGGCCTAACATCGGCAGAAAACAAGCCTACAAAAACATTTTTGCTGAGGGAAAAGAGGTCCTCCTTAAGATCTGTAAAATGATGGAGGAACTTATCTTGGACCTTCTGTTTTAGGTTTGTTTGCCACTTGAATTAGAGAGCTCTCTTTGGTATAACAGGTCTTGGAAGGATTTGGAGTTTTACTCATTTTAGCATCCCTATTTGGTTGATACTTTATAACTATTTTGTAATTATCCCCTTTTTCTGGACTCCGATAGTTGAATCTCCTGCTTAATTATAATGCGTGTGTGTGTGTGTTTTGATATACATAAATTTGGGTGGTCTCTGTTGGTTCAGAGTGATTCCTGTTCTTACATCTTCTTTATAATTTCATTTGTCATTATTTATAGATTTAAGAGTCTAACTGTAATTATTCTTATGTTGTATTTGTAGCCATGGTTTCGCAAGTATCAACATCTAATAGTTCCACAGCAATAGGCTTTGATGAGAGAATGTTGCTGCATTCTGAAGTATGGAATTCGTTCAAAACTTTTTATCTTGTAGATTCTCAAGAATTCAATTTTTTTTTGTCATTTCTTTTGTGTCTTTGACTCTGATTGTTGGATGCAAATGCACGTGTTTTCCTGTGGAAATTTTCATGCTTTCAAAGTTGCAACTATTCTACTCTTTTTTGATGTAATTTCTTTTTTGTGATGTGTAGTTTAATTTACATGTTTGTGCTGTGTTTATGTCACATCTACTATAATACTCTATTGTTCGTGCCTGATTCTGAAAGATTAAACCCGAAATGTGATTATGAATTTCAGATTAAAATTTCTGATGCAAGTCTTTTTTCAGTTATTTATTTAATTGATTCAAGTTTAATTTAAAAATTTGATCACAGTTCAAACGTGTAATTATTTACAGTATGCCGACTGTCTTGTAAGCAGAAGCTCCAATATCAGGAGTCTCTAATTGCAAAATATGTTCTCCTCCCTCTATGTCGCTCCTATCTGGCGTTTCCTTGACAATATTGTTACAGGGACCAAAACCTTCCTCTCTTTCATTGTGTCTATGCTAGTTGCAACTAAAGGCTGAAGCTTCCTATTCGACTTTTTGGCTTATCCTCCTTCCGATAGTACAAGATGGTTCTGATTCAGCTGCTATGTGCCAATTTTTTCTAGCAAAGCACAATTTCTTTGGACAAATGTGGACATGGACCATCTTTCGGATGTGCTTTTGGGATTTAGTTAAATGTTTTGCTTTCTCCTGCCTAATATTTTTGTTTATATGACAAGTCTTATGCCAACTGAGAGCTGTTTCTAAATTCTGTTGGCCCTGAGGGTGATTCGTTTGTGACATATCTATCAATAGTTCCTGAAAATAACACAAAAAACTACACACATGCAACATAGATAGAATATCAACCGAAACAGGAGAAAGGAAAAATGAAAATGATACTCTAGTTTGGAGAATTGGTTCTCTCCAGAGCCAAACAACCAAAATTCACACCCTCCCCTGCATATGAAAACCTATTTAAATCTTCAGTCATCAATTTCTGTACTAAAGCACTACCTTCTGACAAACAACAAACTTATTCTTGCTCAATTACTTTGTTACCCCTCATGGAGTATGTACTCACAATTGGAGGTGATACGTCCTTTATCATTCCTTTTCCCAATCCTCTCTTCTTCAATGAAAATGTAGTTTCTTTGAAAGAACCAAAAAGAAAAAGAAAAAGAAAAATATAACATGCCTACATTAACATGTTTTTCCTTTTTCTTTTTCTTTTTTAAATCTAAATTTAATTTATTTATATTATTCATTTTTATGAATTTATTAAATGGCATGACACTGATCTTATTTTGTAATATTATTGTCATATGTTTAGGTCTGTGGTTTAGTTTCAAAAGGATTTTTGCTTTTGTTGTAAATTTTTTAGTCTCTAGTTTTCTAGTGCTTTACTTCCTGTCTTGTGGTATTCTCGCTAGAGAAGGTTGAAATGAAGTCACACCCACACCCAGAAAGACCGGATCGTCTGAGGGCTATTGCTGCTAGCTTGGCTACAGCTGGTAATCGTTACTTTATATTTTCTTTTCTTTTTAAGGGAGGAAGTAGTTGGGCTGATGTTTACAATTTAATATGTTGTAATGTAGTTTATTGCTTTCAACTTTTTATCATTGGACTATAAGCTAATTTATTGCTGTAGGAATCTTTCCTGGAAGATGCTATCCAATCCCAGCTAGAGAAATTACCAAAGAAGAACTAGAGATGGTAAGCAACTGCATTTATTTTTCAGGGATTCTTTTAAGAATTTGGTGCGAACAATTTGCATTGGTGGATGAGGTATACAATAGGAAGCTAAAGCCCTGTAAATGCCATGGAGTCCTAAAAAGTTACCAAAAAGATTATGAATGATGATCATTGAAAAAGAGTAGTTGCAAAAATGACTAGAAAGTGAAATTTAAGTTTATATATAATACCAAACAAAAAAACTGATTGATAACCATACTCTTAAGATTGTGATGGTAATTTTTGTATACAGGCATTGTCCTAATGTTGGATTGTACAGATTTGCCAACTAATCTTGACTGATATATCAATTGGATATGTCTGATATTGATGATGTGGGAATGAGTGAGGATATTTGTAGATGTATCAATGAAATATCACCGATATGCATTATTTAAAATTGTGGATTGATATAAATCCATGATTATAACATATACATTCCTTCAGTTATTTTGTGAGACATTTTGTGATTTTTTTTGACCATGTGGGTAAAAGGTTCATTCCCCGGAGAACATTCAAGCTGTTGAGGTTACAAGCAATGTTATTTCTTGGTATGTCATTTTTTCTCTCTATCATTTCCCATATAGAATGATAGAATGTATTTCGCTTTTATGTAACTAGAATGTATTTGACATTTTTATGAAGTAATCTTTTTGCAACTCATGGCAACTAAAGGAAAAGAGCTACCCCTCTTAAAAGGCAATTTTTGATTAAATGGATAAAAAAATACTAGAGACGTAAAAGTGAAAAAGGCCCCACAGGAGAGGAGGCAAGCTAAACCAATTAGGGTCTCCATCCTACAAAATGAGACCGATGGTATACTTGCAAGTTAGAAGGTGATCAATGTCCTTGATGGATTGCTTCTTTTTAGCCTTATAATTTTGTGTTATATGTTTTTTGGCCTTCCCAGTTTTGTTAAACTTGCTTCTGGTCCTTTATTGTCTTCTGCCCTCTTGTATTAAGCTGGACATTATTTAACTTTTGCAAGTTTTGGTTTTGAATGTTCGGAATATGATGTTTGGCGCTGAGGGGCGTCAACCTAGTTGAGATGTCCGGGTGTGCCTCCTGACCCCCTAGGTTTCCTATGTTTTAGACTTCTTTATTGCTCTCTTTGTATAATTCTCTTGTACACTAAGTTCTTATCATTATAAAAGTTTTTGTCTCCATTTCAAAAAACAAAAGAAGGAAAACCTCAAATATTTTTTTAAGAATAACAAAAAAGCCTCAAGGCTTAGGAGTTCCAGCCTTGGGGTATCACGAAAGGTGTGTACCTAATGCATAGCTTATTTTGTAAGACGCCTCTTTACGAAGTTAAAGGACATATCTGTGCATAATGCCTTGGTGGGTGCTTGGGAGGGCTTTATAAAACACTGATCGTGGTGAAAATTTTCTCCAATTTTTTGTGACTACGGTCTTGCATTACTTCCTAATAGATTTGCTTTCTGTAATCTGCATAACATCCTTTGCCCTTGTAATTTCAACCAATCAATGAAATTTAGTTCCTTTGTTTGTCACTAAAGAAAAATCACACCACAAGTCAAACACTGTGACACTTATAGAAGAAAATAGAAGAAAATCCCCAGATTTTGGTTGGTTGAACCACCTCGGTTTTCTGTATGGCAAGACATTTTCTACTTTGGAATTTTTTTGTGAAAGAAACAATTCATTGATTCAGGGGAGAACCCCAAACATTACAATGTATTATGATAGAGAACTTCAATTACTGACTAAAAAAGATAAAAACAAAAATGAGTGAAAGAGTGCTTAGTTTTACACAAAAAAAAAAAAAAAAAAAAGCCTTAGATAAACAAGTTCCTCAAAACGGAGGAAAAGAAGAGGAATCATTAAAGAGCTGTCAGTTCCTTTCACCCCATAAGCTCCCAAGGAAAACACGAATAAGAGCCAACCAAATCAGCTTCTTAATATGACCAAAAGCAGTGTTTTGAAAGGCGCCATTGGGCATGCGCCTGGGCGCAAGTTGCACGGTTGGGGCTTCTCCTTGAAGAGGCAAGGTGTTTTGCATGAGTGGGCTTTATTTCTATGGGCTTTCTTAATTAAGAAAAAGCACATTTAAATGTATTATATCTTTTTTTGAACCTTATTGCATGGTTCAATGCTAAGTAAAAAAAAATCCATCGTTTTCCCTTCTTCTCTCCCATTTAACCCGAGCGTCTACCCTTATTCGTTTCAATGAAGCTGTGAGTCTGTGATCGGCGTCGGCCACCCTTCTTCTTCTTCACACAAATCACGATCACAACTTCACATTCACAGCAAGCTTTTCAATTTGGTCTCCATCCCATCTTCTTCAAAACCAATATTTGGTGCCATTACTTTGTTTGTTTGAAGAAGAAGCAGAGAAGACAAAGAAGCTTTCCAAGTCTATTTTTTCTATCATTAATCCTCACAAAATCATTAGTGGTTAGCCAAGCTTCATAGTTGCAATCTTCATAACGTACTATGCTACTACCATACAATTGACTATCTTTTTCTAACAAGTTTTTGTTTTGTTACTTCATACTAATTTTCATAACATAGGTTATAGATAGTTGATGATAGCTTGAGAAAAGATCCGACATGGAAATATGGTCGATTGCAAAATGACCAAGATATAAATACATCTGTGTGTGAGTTTTGTTCGAAAATAAGAACAAAAGGGGTATATAGAATGAAAGCGACACCTCGTTGGTGGTTATAGAAATGTCACAGCTTGTAGAAGATGTCTTTATAACGTGAACGAAGAAATTAAAAAGTTCATGTCCAAGAAAAAGGAGATTAAAGAAAAAAGAAATTTGATTGTGGATATTGATGTAGAAGATTATGGTACCGAGGATGAGGATGAAGATGAAGGGAGTGTTAGTGTAAACAATTTGAATAAAAGAGCAACACCGAGTGGCTCGAGCTTAAAGAAACCCAGACAAAAGGGTCTAATGGATGCATTTTTTACACCCAACCCAAAATTGTGGTTCAAAATAGAAATAATGACAAAGGAAAGGGAAAACAAACTTTGATGAATGTGGCATACAAAAAGGAAATGAGGGAGCAGACCATCCAAAGAAGTGCTCGATGGTTTTATGATGCCTGAGTGTCTCTAAATGCTTGCACATGATAGTTTTTCCCTATGATTGAGGCAACAGGGAAATTTAGTCATGGATTGAAACCACCATCATATCATGAGTTGAGAGTCTCATGTTTGAAGAAGGAATTAAAAGCAACAAATGAGTTGATGAGGAGCCATAAGGCAAACTAGGCCAAGGTTGGATGCACCATCATGGCTGATGGATGAACTATTATGGCCGATGGATGGATCGATAGAAGAATAGGACATCAATTAACTTTTTAGTTAATAGTCCTAAAGACACCATGTTTCTTGAGTCTATCAAGGTTTCATCTTATGTGAAGGATGGAAAGAAGATGTTTGAGTTACTTGACAATTTTGTAAAGTACATCGGAGAAGCAATTATGTTGTGCAAGTAGTTACTCATAGTGCCTCAGCAAATGTTATGACAGTACCTTACATCTTCAATTTGTTAGACTTAGTTCTATGCTAACACTTATATTTACACGTTTCAAAAGCCTAAATGTGCACTTATTTTCTTTGTTAATAGGGAAGTTGTTAGAAGCAAAGCGACCACAATTAATTTGGTCTCCATGTGTCGCTCATTGCTTAGATTTGATGTTGGAGGATATATACATGATCTCGAATATTTGGAAATCATTGAAAAGAGGCATGGAGATTAGCAATTTCATATATGTTCGTCTTGAATTGTTAAACATGATTGAGACATTTTACTAATGAAAAGAAATTAGTTAGACAAACTAAGACTCCCTTTGCTATTGCTTGCATCACCTTATCGAGTATACATCGTCAAAAGAAAAAGCTGAGGAAGTTGTTTACTTCATATGAATGGTAGGATAGCGAATGGAGCTAGCAACAAGGCAGGCAACTAGACGATGTATACTCGTCTGGTCAGAGCTAAGGAAGCTATTGCTAAATCCTTCAATAATAGGGAAGAAAAATACAAGGATATTTTCACCATCGTTGATAGAAGATGGGAGCTTCAGTTTCATCATCCTCTACATGCAGCGGAGTATTATTTAAATCTGATATTCTATTATTCGAATTCTAACATCCAAGAGGATGATGAAATAGTTAATCGTCTGTAATCATGTATAACGAAAATGGTTGCTTCATTGGACATACAAGACAAAATACTTGCAGAAGTAAGTTTGGAGCTGAAACATTGTTTGGACAGACTTTAGCATTCAAAGAAAGGGATAACATATCTCCAAGTAAGTTTTAACTAAATGATTACTCAATGATACTCAATGATGAGCTATTCTATTAATGTATATTTTTGGTTCGAGTCTATAGTGGAATGGTGGGATAATTTTGGTAAATCAACTCCAAACTTGCAAAAGTTTGCCGTGAGAATTTTTGGTCTTTTTTGTAGTGCTTTTGGATGCAAACTTAATTGGTGTGTGTTGTGTTCATCAAATATAATAGAACATTAAAATGTCGATACAACCTTCGAGATATCATCGACCCCATCTCTTTAAAAGATATTGATGATAGTAATGAATGGTTGATTGGAAGATTGGATGATGAGCTGGTATTTGAAGATGATTCTTTAACGTGGGGTGATGTTTCAAGAGTTGTTAGAGCAAAAGAACCAGCCTACTATTCTAGAGCTAGTATCTCAAGAGCTAAGACTAATGTTTCATGTTCATCCTCGTCTACCACACAACCCACACTGATCAACAACATTAATAGCACCGCACCCAACTATCCCAAAGAAAGTTTTTAATCTTTTTGGGATATCATCTTTCGAGTAAATATCTGATTGAACTGAATCCATAGCAACCACTGACCCTGCCATATGAGATCTTTTAACAGTAAAATCTGCTGAAGGATCAAGCAGCCAGAACCAAGTATCAGGAGAGGAACACAAACTGACAGGGTCAAATGAATAGATAAAGAGGGCCATTCAGAAATCTCCAACCCTGTAGGATTACGACATATATTAAATTCCAAAAATGTGTAGAAGAAATCCAAACATTTGCCACAGATGGCTCAGGATGTTATTGAATTCTAAAAAGCTGCTGATATGTTGAACACCACAACTAAGCCAAGTTATGTCAAAAAGACGTAGATGCTCCATCACCGAGACGACTTCCAATACTATCTCCAACCAAATCAATATATTTGCAAATGAATCTCCTTCTACGTTAGAATATAAAGACCAAACCAGTAAAGAATAATTAAGCTATTCGCCCACTCCCTTGGAACAAAAGAGGGAATCTCTCCTTTGTTGGCCCCCCTCTTTCAATGGGGTGGTTTTGTGGGGCTGCTTTTTCTGCATGCCCTTGTATTCTTTCATTTTTTCTCAATGAAAGTTGTTTTCATCAAAAAATCTCTTTCTGGGTGTAAATTCACTTCTTATTTCTGATTATAGTATCACATCTCTTATATTGTCATGGAATAGTGTGATGTAATCTCTCAAGCATGTTGCCCTTTTGTAATTTCTTTCGTCAATAAAATTCTGATTGAATTTTCTCATAGAAAAAAAAATTTGGTATAGAAAAGTCACTACCTGATGGTTGAATTCTCTCTGAAATCGTAGAAGTGGGGTAATCAGATTTTAATTGTGTTTCTTTTTATATTCTATTGTATTCTTTCTTTTCCTTTCTATGAAAGCTCAGTTATCATCAAAAGGAAAGTTGGAACAAAGATTTATCAAATCAAATAACTTTGCTTATGAGATGTGGTTGTGAGTGTGATCTTCATGATGGTTAATAAGATTGCTTTTGGGTTTACTTTTTATGACAGTTATTTTACACCTGACACATATGCAAATAAGCATTCGGCACAGGCTGCTAGGCTTGCTGCAGGTTTATGTGCCGATCTTGCTTCAGAAATCGTTTCTGGTCGTGCCAAAAATGGTTTTGCTTTGGTATGGAAAATAATATTTTTGAATACTAAAATTTATTTTGCCGTAATTATAAAATGAACTTTTTTGTGAATTCTTCTTTAGAATGTTGTCTGACTATTTTAAATTTCAGGTTCGTCCTCCTGGCCACCATGCAGGTGTTAAACAAGCCATGGGGTTTTGCCTCCATAACAATGCGGCAGTTTCTGCATTGGCTGCTCAGGCTGCTGGTGCTAAGAAGGTGTTAATAGTTGATTGGGTAAGGTCTCTATTTTTCTCCCAGGTAGCAGGGCCAAATAATTGTATTACATTTACTCTCACGATGCCTTTTCTTTTCATTCTATCTACCTTAGGATGTTCATCATGGAAATGGAACACAGGAAATATTTGAGCAAAATAAATCGGTATGTGCTTTACGAAATGAATTTCTCTACCTTGTGGTCTACCTTCCTTTTCTGATCTCTGATTTTCAAATGATGGAAAATTTTGCCGGACAAGATGATTTAATTGTTGCAAGTTGTAATCACAAGCGTTTACTGGTGTTCATGAATATACTGTTAATTGATGTCTGGAACATTCGACATTCTTTATTATAATTTGGGGCCATTTTAGAACTGCTTAATTTGTTAATGCATGTTTTCAAACATGCATGTATTCCACCTTCTGCTCTTTCACTTATTTTTACAGACGTAGATTGATTTTCCTTTTTACTTTTTAGACACATTTCCAGACTTCATACAGTTTTGATGACAATTTGATTCACTTTTGTAGGTCTTGTATATATCTTTACATAGGCATGAGTTTGGTAGATTCTATCCTGGAACAGGAGCTGCTGATGAGGTAACACCTCATCATCTCTTAAAATCTCCCACCTCACTCTGTCACGTGGCATAAGTTAACCATGTAATCTTATACTAAATAGCTAATCTGCATTACCTGTTTAGTTTAATCGATGATCAATACACATTCAACATTTTTTTGTCCCGAGAGGGAAAAAAGACGCTTCAGTTCAAGTGGCAAAAAATTCACAAACATCAACTTATTTTTGCAAGTCTGTAATACCAAATTACCTATTTATTGTATTTAACATGTATATGACATGTATACCACCGTCTGACAAACAAATCACAGATGTTCAACTTATGTTTGCAAGTTTGTAATAACAATTACCTATTTATTGTATTTAGCATATATTTGACATGTATATTGCCGTCTGACATGTATTTAACAAGTATCCTAAATTTGTCCAACAAATCAAGTATTTGTCTGTCTAAATTTGTTGTACTTGTACATGGCTCCGAAGCCGAAGCTAGTGTCTGATTTTTACATGAGATCTACTAAAATTTAACTAGTGAAACTGAAATGTAGTAGTGTTATTTAACTCATGAAACTCTGATCGAATGTTTCTAGAAAAAGAACTGTGCTTTTCTTACATCACTTTTTTGATAATACTTTTATCCAGGCTCCAGCAATCGGGCAGTGGTGGAAATCATCATATTTATTTCCATTTGAAATTGATTTTTCCTTTTGTTTTCTTAACGCATAGTGCAGATATTATTATAAAAGTTATCTTCTGTGCCTTTCTTCAAGCATACAGTTTCCTTTTCTGCACTTTGGACTCCAAGCAACCAAAAAGCTTCTTGCCTTAGAGTGGACCTCCATCTGTGGGAGCGTTATTATTCATTACTTATATAAGGGTTATTTACTTCTTCAGGTTGGCACTATGGGAGCAGAAGGATATTGTGTAAATGTTCCTTGGAGTCAGTCAGGAGTTGGTGATAACGATTACATTTTTGCATTTAAGCAAGTTGTGCTTCCCATAGGTTATTTCCCTCACTGCTATTTGCTTTTAGCTTGTGTCAAAATATTTTCTGAAGAGAAATAATTTTGTACCTTTTCTATTGCACCTACTAGTAATCATGCTTTTCAACCACCACACTTATTTTACCGACACAGGGAAGATAACTTGTGTTGAAATGTGGCATGAGATATGATTTCGAGTGATATGGATAGTGCTAACTGTTAGGCATCAAATATCCTGTACTCAGTAAAACCCAACAAATTTGCAAGACGGGGTAATAAAAATCCCCTGTTCCTATATTGATTAAGATAAAGATAAAGAATGTTCTCATGATTGTCATATCATAGAAGACCGAAACAGAAGAACAAATAAATATAGACTAAGTCACTGGTGCATTCTGGAGGGCCAGACGAATCCTTTCCTAAACCTCAGATTCTTTCACAATATTCTTCACACCCAATTCGCTTTGCCAAAGCCCTTCAATAAACTCCCTGAATTGCATAACCGTCCAGTGGTGCTTAATACATTCTCTCAAAGTATCATTCCCTTTTTGTCCTTCTCTTTCGTATCTGTGCGTGCAGATTAGTAGTGGGGTCTCAGAAATAGTAATCATATTTAGGATGGTTATGAGTCTGTCTGTCTACTTCTCAATTTTGATCTTTTTTTGTTATCACCATCTTTTTTAAGGATGATGATGTAACTCCAACCCCTCACCTCTTCATTTTCTAGTTTTCTAATTTTGTTTTTCTTTCAAGAGAAGCCACATGTATCATGGTGATTTATCACTCTGGGTTCCTCTCCCCTAAATAATTAATTATATAAATAAAGTCCCGTTTGTTGTTACACCTTCACCTAATGGGATTATATTTATAATTTATTCATGAATGTTATTGTTAGACCTCCCATTAAGTTTGTCTATAGTAGAAAAAATAAGAAACACGTGTAAAATGTGTGGGAGGGAAGTCGGTTAGTAGCTAGTATAAAAGTTAGTTGGTAGGCGGGAAAAAGGAGGAGAACTTTTATGTGAAGAAGAGAGTGTTGCTCTCGAGAGGAGATCAACAGTGAGGTGAGATCGAATTGATAATTCATCAATTCGATTGTAATTCTTTGTTGAAATAAATAAAGTTTCTTCAGAAGAAAAGTTCCATCATGTTGGTATTAGAGCCGCGACTCTGGAGAAAAAATGGTGCAGGCACGGATCGAAGAAAGATTAGAACAGATCGATCAAGAGATCGCCGAATAAAGAAAGAGATAAGTAAAATGGCGGTTACTGAATCGAGTTTATGCGATATCGTTAAGAACTTGGAGTTGATGCGAACACAATTAGAGAAGCAGCAGCAGATGCTTCTGCTAATGGAGTCGATGGCGAAAGAACGATCAGCAGTCAGTTAGCATGCCATGACTGAATCGGCTGCGCGCAAGCCTGTGATGATGAAAGGAAAAGAGAGCGAAGTGACGTCGAGTAAATCGGCCGAGTTGAATCGAAATATCGGGGAATGTCGAACTGAGAGGAAATCCGATATCGAAGGAGTTGCTGCTGACCGGAGCAAATTTTAAAAAGTTGAAATGTCGGTGTTCAGCGGAGAAGATCCTGATTCGTGGCTATTCCGCGCTGACAGGTATTTTTAAATTCATAAGCTTACAGAGTCCGAATAAATGTTAGTTGCAACAATAAGCTTCGACGGTCCATTGGTACCACTCTCAAGAAGAAAGAGATAAATTCCTAAGCTGATCAAATCTGAAAGAAAGATTGTTAGTACGATTTAGATCGAGTATGGATGGTATAATCTTAGGAAAATTTCTTCGAATCAAACAAGAGACTACCATATAAGAGTATCGTAATCTTTTTGACAAACTTATTGCTCCTTTAACGGATATACAAGAAAGTGTAGTTGAAGATACGTTTATGAATGGGTTATTACCATGGATAAGGGCTGAGGTTTCTTTTTGTTGACCGAAAGGGTTGGTTGAAATGATGCAAATTGCTCAATTAGTTGAAAACAAAGAGTTAATCAGGGATGAGTCCAATTTGAGAGGCTTTGCGGGCGGGAAATATCCTAACCAGTCTACGAACATTAATAAATCGGTAGTTGGAGGTATTGTGATTGAAAATAAAGGCAATACTACTTTTCCTGTCCGGACAATAACATTGAGAAGCTCCAATGCCAATGAAGTACGCAAGGAAGTGAATTCTAGGCAACTAACGTCGAATTTCAGGCCAGGAAAGAGAAAGGACTTTGTTTTAGATGCAATGAGAAATACTCTGCTGACCATAAATGTAAAATGAAGGAATTATGGAAGCTAAGGATGTTTGTGGTAATGAATGAAGAAGAGGAATATGAAATAATTGAAGAAAAAGAATCAAGAGTAAAAGGGCTTAGCAGTATTAGAAGTGAAAGAAGATAACAAAGCTTATGTTGAACTGTCCATTAATTCTGTTGTGGGATTAAATGACTCGGGCACAATTAAAGTAGAGGGATGTTAGCAAGGCATGGAAGTGATAATTATGATAGATTGTGGGGCAACTCACAATTTTATTTCTGAAAAGATAGTTAAATCATTACAAATACCAACCAAAGAAATGACTCATTATGGAGTCATCTTAGGTTCTGGTACAGCCATTCAAGGTAAAAGTGTGTGAAAATGTGGAGATTCAGCTGAAGAACTGGAGTTTGAAAGAAGATTTCCTACCACTTGAACTTGGAGGTGTAGATATAATTTTGGGTATGCAATGGCTTCATTCATTGGGCGTAATATTGGTGGATTGGAAGAATTTAACACTCACTTTCACTGGTAATGGTCAACAAATATGTATCAAAGGTGATCCCAGTCTAACTAAGCTCAGATTAGTCTATAAAGTATGTTTAAAACCTGGGAGGATCAAGATGAAGGATTCCCCATTGAATGTAGAACTGTGGAAGTAAAGAACAGTGACAAGGCAGAGATAACTAATGTTGATGCAATTGTTAATGATGTGAATCCTATTCATGTTGTGTTAAAACAGTATGAAGACGTTTTTGAGTGGCCAAAGAAGCTTCCTCCGAGGAGGGAAATTGAACACCATATTCATCTAAAGGAAGGAACTGTTCCAATTAATGTGAGACCATATAGATATGGTTATCATCAAAAGGAAGAAATGGAGAAGTTGGTTGAAGAAATGTTTGCTTCAGGTGCTATAGGACCGAGTAAAAGTCCTTTCTCCAGCCCGGTGCTTTTGGTGAAGAAGAAGGATGGAAGTTGGCGTTTTTGTGTGGACTACCACGCAGTGAACAATGCTACTGTACCTGATAAGTTTTCGATACCAGTGGTAGAGGAATTATTTGATGAGCTGAATGGTGTGACGTTGTTTTCGAAAATTGATCTGAAATCTAGGTATCATCAAATTAGAATGGTGGATGAAGATATTCAGAAGATAGCTTTTAGAATGCATGAAGGACATTATGAATTTCTGGTCATGCCATTCGGTTTAACTAATGCGCCGTCCACCTTTCAAGCTTCGATGAATACGATTTTCAAGCCTTACTTAAGAGAATTTGTCTTGGTATTTTTTGATGATATATTGATTTACAGTAAAGATGTGAAGGAACATGTAAGTCACATGGAGAAAGTGTTTTTTGCCTTAAGGAATAATGCTTGTATGCTAACAAGAAGAAGTGTAGTTTTGCTCAGTTGAGGATCGAATACTTGGGACATGTAATTTCTGGAGAGGGAGTTGTAGTTGACCCAGAGAAAATTCAGTCTATAGCTGAATGGTCGAGTCCCACAAATGTGAGAGAAGTACGAGGATTTCTTGGCTTGACCGGTTATTACAGGCAATTTGTTCAGCATTACAGTTCCATAGCAGCTCCACTAACCCAGTTGCTTAAGAAAGGTGGATTCAAGTGGAATGCAGAGGCCGCTGAAGCGTTTGAGAAGTTAAAAAAAGTGATGATGTCCTTATCAGTACTAGCCCTTCCCTGTTTTGATCATCCCTTTGAAATTGAAACAGATGCATCCGGCTATGGAATTGGTGTTGTATTGACTCAATCCAAAAGACCTATTGCTTTCTATGGCCACACATTGGCAATGCGGGATAGAGAAAGACTGGTCTATGAAAGGGAATTGATGGCTATAGTTTTGGCTGTACAACGTTGTTGTCCTTACTTGTTGGGGGTGAAGTTTGTTGTTAAAATGGATAAAAAATCCTTAAAGTTCCTGCTAGAACAAAGAGTGGTTCAGTCGCAGTACCAGAAATGGGTGGCCAAATTACTTGGGTATTCGTTTGAAGTTGTCTATAAACCTGGCCTTGAAAACAAAGTAGCCGATGCCTTATCAAGAAAACCCCCAGTGGTACAATTGTGTGGAATTTCTGCGCCAATTCTGCTGGATTTGAAAATTATCTAAGAAGAGGTAGGAAAGATGAGAAACTACGGAAGATAGTAAATGAATGGAAGAATGAAGACGGAGAGAAGAACAGTAGATTTTCAGTGAAGAATGGGATGCTGCATTATAAGAACCGATTGGTTCTATCAAAAACTTCGTCCTTGATTCCAGCAATGTTACATACTTTCCATGATTCAGTAGTTGGGGGCCATTCTGGGTTCCTAAGGACGTATAAAAGGTTGACCGTTGAACTCTATTAGGAAGGCATGAAGTTCGATGTGAAGAAGCACTGCGAGGAGTGCTTGACATGCCAACGTAATAAGACTTTGGCACTATCGCCAGCTGGCCTATTGGTACCCTTGGAGGTTCCGCAACAAGTCTGGAGTGACATTTCCATGGATTTTGTTGACGGATTACCAAAGGCTAAAGAATTTGAAGCAGTACTAGTAGTGGTTGATCGTTTGAGTAAGTTTGATCACTTTCTACCATTAGAACATCCACACACAGCGAAGACGGTGGCAGAATTGTTTGTGAAGCAGGTTGTTCGGTTACAGGGATTTCCTTCATCCATTGTTTCTGATCGAGACAAAATTTTTCTTAGCCACCTTTGGAAGGAAATGTTTAGATTAGCAGGCACGAAGTTAAATAAGAGTACGGCTTATCATCTGCAATCTGATGGCCAAACTGAAGTCGTAAACAGGGGATTGGAGACTTATCTGTAGTGTTTCTGTAGTGACAGGCTGAAGGAATGGGTAATGTGGCTGCCGTGGGCGGAATTTTGGTACAATACTACATTCTAGAGAGCATTAGGGGTATCTCCGTTTCAAGTATTGTATGGTTGTAAACCTCCTCCGTTATTATCCTATGGAGAAGTGATACTTCTAATTCCACGCTGGATGAGCAATCGTGGGAAAGAGATGTAATCTTGGCGGCATTGCGGGAACATCTTATCTTGGCCCAACAGTAGCAGATGAAACAGTATGCTGATTGCAAAAGGTGAATGTGGAATATCAAGTTGGTGACTGGGTCTTTCTTAAACTTCGGCCTTACAGACAACTCGCGTTAAGAAGAAAAAGAAATGAAAAACTCTCTCCTAAATACTTTGGGCCTTATACAAATTTGGAGAGAATTGGTGCAGTGGCGTACAAGTTGGATTTGCCAGTTGAAGAAACTTGTGGGTAATCACGTTGGAGTACACCCGACAATCCAATTTATCAATGAATGGTTGGAATGGCAGGCGCAACCAGAAGACATTCTTGAGTATCAGAAGAATAAGGCAGGTAGCTGGGAAGTGTTGATTTCGTGGGAAGGACTTCCTAGAAATGAAGCTTCGTGGGAGGATTATGATAGAAATTCTTTAGCTGTATCCTGATCTTCACCTTGAGGACAAGGTGACTTTAGAAGGGGGAAGTAATGTTAGACCTCCCATTAAGTTTGTCTATAGTAAAAATGATAAGAAACACGTGTGGGAGGGAAGTCGGTTAGTCACTAGTATAAAAGTTAGTTGGTAGGCGGGAAAAATTGAGAACTTTTATGTGAAGAAGAGTGTTGCATCTCGAGAGGAGATCAACAGTGAGGTGAGATCGAGTTGATAATTCATCAATTCGATTGTAATTCTTTGTTGAAATAAATAAAGAAGTTTCTTCAAAAGAAGAGTTCCATCAATTATCTTTAAGACTTTCTTTATTTGATGTATAACCAATTGAGAGACTTTTATTAATGTTTTAAAAGTTGTGAATATAAGTACTCCATTTATAATTGAAAAAGAAGCTAATCCTAGGCCTAGTTAATAAAAGAAACTAATCATAGTCCTAATAGACCAAAGAAACTAATCCTGATCTTAATCAAACGAGGATTTGACCATGATACTTTATTTCTACATCATTCTATCCCTAAAAAAAAAATTTGTCCACGAGTTTTAAAACGAAAATGTAAGTAAAAATAAAAAGGTACTTGAACAAAAAAAAACACCGAAAAGCTAATTATCAACATCCAAATTGCACCAGTCGAGCCAAGATTTGTCTTTTGAAACAGAATAAAATTTTCAGCAAAATCACCATGAATTAACCCAAGAATTATGTTGTTAAAACAATCCTTTGTTGATAAAATATAAGCAGACTCTTCAAGGAATGGTGGAAAACAATTTTCAAATTTCTTTGGAATTATGTTACCCACAAGTTTCTTTTTCTTCCACAGAATCCACACTTATAGAATTCACATCCTCCCTGTATTCCTCTGATATAACCTTGATCTTGGTTCTTGAATAATCCTTGGTAAATCTTGTACATTTTTTGCAACCATAGGTGTTGATTTTCTTGTTGTCTTTTCTTGGTGGTCAAGGCTAATTTTTGTTCTATTCTCTTGTGGTGGAGATATGGTTGGTTGTGTGGCTCAGTAAATTGATCTGACTTAGTGGACACATTCTTTGCAGTGGCTTCATCTTCTCAACACCTTCATTGTTGATTTCATCAATTAATAGTTCCTCATCATCTGGTTTGAATTGAACAACCTTCGTGTTAGTGCCATCGATTTTTTCTTCTTCCTGCGCAAGCTCCTCCTTGATCTTTCTATGTTTTCGATTGGTTTTTTCTTTTCTTCTACTCCGTTCATTTTCTGTGCAACTTCATAGCCCACTTGAATGACATCCTTATCTTCTTGTGTGACTAAATGTGATTCTTGACAGTTCCTTGAAAAATCTTGAAGATTATAGTTATGCCTTTCTTGATTCCCAAAGAATCCGAATTTCATTCACTCTCTTTCGGAAGTTCTCTTGATAGATGTTTTTATTTAAATATTTCTATTTCCTTTAAAATGTTTCACCTCTGAAGTTGTATTGGAATGATTCATGGTGTTCTTTGGTGTTGGGATCATAATTTCTTTCGGCCATTTTTTGAATCATCTAACTCCCAATTCTTACATTGATTTCTTGAGAAATCGGTTTGATTGGATTGTCAAGCTCTTTGTTGATAATGTTGCCTCGTTATTCCATCCAAACTGCATTAGAATCTTTATTGGAATTGGTAGAATCATTATAACCAAATTTCAAATGTGGATAATGATAGGTTCTTTGAGGAAATCCAACACAAGCGAAATTATTATGTTGGAAATCTTCTTTTGAATAACTTGAATCAGAATTCCAACACTATGTTTGGGAGGAAATCAACTTTCTTGCCTATACCAACTGCTATATTTTTTCTTCGCTGTCTTCCTTGATTTTTAATAGACGATTCTTGCAAAATCTTTGATTATTGTGTTGGAAATCTTCTTTTGAATCACTTGAAGCAGAATTCCAACACTATGTTTGGGAGGAAATCGACTTTCTTGCCTTTGCCAACTGCTATATTTTTTCTTCGCTGTCTTCCTTGATTTTTAATAGACGATTCTTGCAAAATTTTTGGTTCTTTTTTCTTTTTTTTTTTTTGGAATTTTAATCCCTCTTGTTAGATGTGTGTTGTTCGACAATGAGCACAACTCACAAAGCTCTCTCTCCCGATCTTCTACCGGTGGCAATCAACGTTGGACCAGGCGGTTGCTCTGATACCAAATTGATGCCACCAAAGGAGAGAACTTTATTAATGTTTTAAAAGTTGTAAATAAATGTACTAATCTTAATCTTTTAATAAGCCAACAAAACTAATCCTAATCCTAATAAATTAAGGATTTGATTGTAACATTCTATTATGGTATAAAACATAACTAGGATTAGGTGCACCCAGACTTCTCAACTTGGTTGACACCCCCTTAATGTTCTCATCATATCCTTAAAACATAACATCATCGGTTGAGGCTTATAAATGGGTTAGGCTTATAATTCCCATCACATAGTCATTTGTTTGCTTCCCTTATCCTTGTCCTTCTATGATAATTGGGTTCAAAAGATTTGGTTTTTCTTTATGGATTTTATAGCAGGCCAAAATTATGTTAAATTGCATTTTGCATAATTCACTTTGATGTCTTTGTTTAGTTTGGTGATATTTTCTCAGATGACATAGCAATGTATCTAAAATCTCAAGAAATGATATTTGAAGGATAATAATAAATAATATTGTATCTAAAATCTCAACAATCGATCAACTCAGTATACTTTTTTGGTGACAAGGAGAAGAAAATTTGACGGATCAACTCAGTATACTTATTCTGGAATAGGCTTATAATTTTTTCTCCGGTTGGTTTATTTGTTAGCATATATTCTTGTCATCACCAATCTGGACTTTAATCATGACATATTGGACAGGCTTATTTTTATCTGGTGTGATCTCCGGAAGATATGCAATTCTCTCATTTTTGCGTTTGCTCCATCGTTATTATACTCCATATGTAGGATTCTAGAGCATTAGCTTTTTGAATATCTAGACCACTAACTTTTAAATGTTGAAGATGGCATATAGTACTAATTTTAAATATGCATTTCTGATATATGTATATTTTTATCCGTCTCATTGCAGCTTCTGCTTTTGCTCCTGATCTCACTATCATATCAGCAGGGTTTGATGCTGCTAGGGGTGATCCATTGGGAATGTGTGACGTAAAGATTTTTTATTTTTTGAGTTATTTTTATTATTAAGAATGATCTTTATTTAGATTCAATAGTTAAAATTTCTTGGTTTGTGTGTTATCTGACTTGTGGATTCTATTAAACTTCGTTATTCTTCTCATATTCCAGGTAACTCCTACCGGGTATGCACAGATGACTCAGTTGTTGAATACCGTCTCTGGTGGGAAGCTGCTTGTTATACTGGAAGGCGGGTCTGTTGCTCATTTCTTGATCCTTGTGGCTTGTGCTTTGAGTAGGTTAAATAGATTTTCTCCTGCGAAGTGCTAAGTTGATTGAGATCTCTGTTTGCAGCTATAATCTCCGTTCCATTTCATCTTCAGCTACCGCAGTTATCAAGGTGCTTTCTTATGAACAATGGAAAATTCAAATTTGAAATTGAACAGGATATCATCTTTTGTCATATAAGTTGCAATTGTTTATTGTTCCCAATTCATATATCTAATTATATATATTAAGCTGAATCCTTATGATGTCTATCTAGGGTGTCCATGGTGTCACTGATTCTTTGATTTTTTTTTCCGTTTCTGTTGTGACATTAAAAAAGGTATTGCTGGGTGAAAGTCCTGAATGTGACTTGGATGATCACTTACCCTCCAGGGCTGGGATGAAAACTGTATTAGATGTGCTTGCGATTCAAAAAAATTTCTGGCCGGTGCTGGAATCTAGCTTTTCAAAACTGCAGTCACTATTGGAGATATTTGCCACCGAGAGAAGTAAGGACTCTCTCCCTCTGCTGTGCGTGTGTATGTGGAGCAGTTAGTTTAATGGGGTTTAATTAGGCTGGAGCTGGAGGTGGACAACTTGAGTGATTGGATATAAAATAGAGTTAAAGTACCATTCCAACCAAGTTTATCCTTTTTGTTGTTATATTCGTTAATTGGATAAAGCAAATTTAGCTATGATGTCAAATTCGCCCTTTGAAGCAGAAAGCAGTGATAGGAAGGAAGGATTAGGATTAGAAAGAATTCATATTTCTATGTGCATGAACCATTATAGGTTGGACTAGTGGTAAGAAATGAGACATAGTTTCATTAATTAAGAGGTCATGTGTTTAATCCATGGTGGCTACCTACTTAGAAATTAATTTTCTATGAGTTTCCTTGACACCAAAATGTTGTAGGGTTAGACGGGTTGTTCCGCGAGATTATTCAAGGTGCGCTTAAGCTGGCTTGGACACTCGGGATATAAAAAGGAAAACCTTCTATGCACATGGGTTTATCAATTTTTTCCTTTTTTATTTTTATGCTTTTTAGAGAATGGATTTATCAACCACAATATAATTCTTTGGTAGTAGAAACATTTCAGGGTTAAATGAGACAAAGGAATGAATACAACACCGTTAGATGGTTACAGTAAAAAAAGGCCAGTTAGAACATAAGTATGATAAATTGAAATGAGAAAAAAGGTTGCTTAATTTTGCATCAAAGAATAGCAGCAGAGCACACTAATCCTTGAAGCGAACCAGTATGATTCTACGGAGTTTCATGTTGCTAAGGATTGGTATGTTAGAATATTTGACATCTGTTGCCTGTCTCAAGTTATAATATTGTGTTTGAGACCTCGGCATCTATAATTGGGCAGTGCAAATATGCACCAACCTAAAAAAAGATAAAAAAAAAGATCGGATTTATAAAAAAGTCGCGTGGGTTTTGGTGTTACAATGATTTGTATGTCTATGGGGATGCAGTATAGCCCGAAAATCAATTTGAGTTATAAGTTCCTAGTCTTATTCTTATTAGTGATTGCACATCTTGAATCAATTTGAGTTATAAGTTCCCAGTCTAGACCAACGATGCTATGCTGAGACTTCTCATATGCAGGAGGGAAAGTAAAACCATGTAAGCAGAGAAGACGTGCTGTCGTGGCTCCGATATGTTGGCAATGGGGTCGAAAGAGGCTGTTGTATCATCTACTAAAAGGGCAAATCCGTGTAAGATCAAAGGGATGCTAACTTATTATTTTGTGTTTTTAATTTTATTCCATCCTCATTCCTCGTAATTTTGTATCTTTGTATGCCCATTTAGTGTCAGGTTCCTTAGATATTATTACCTCTTGTTTTGCTTCGTGGTACGTTTCTGATAGTAATTGCTAGTTGGAGGCTTAGAATTTTTATACTATTCAGAAAATGTAACTTCACTCCTATTTTTGTCCACATTGCCCAGTTTTAGGTTGGGATTAACGTGTTTTGTTTAGCAAGGTTGGGAATAACTAATACAAGGAAGAAAATAATGAAAAAGACAAAAAAAAAAAAAAAAAAAAACTTCCAATTTGGAATTTGGCCCAATAATCTAGAGATCGATAGAAAGAATTTAGCAGTCATGAACTAATGGTGTGTTTAGATTATATGTTTGAGTGTAATTTAAAAAATAAGTTATTTTGAAAAAAAATTAGAGTATTTGAAGCTATTTAAAACTATTTTTTAAAGTATATTTCAAACAATTTTTACAAAAATAAATTTAAACAAAAATGAGTTTCTTAAAAACGTGATTTTCTTAAGTCAGTCCAAACTTCCTATGGTTTGAGACAATTATTCGCATTTAAGATGATTTTTTTTTGGATACAATTGGGATGGAAATTTATGCTTTTGATGTCATCATGTTGTATATATGAAGTTGAGTCTTGTGTCAATTAACGAATTTAACGAGTGTCAAGATTATGTTTGATAATGTTCTTAATAGACTGGTAGAATTTCACAATAAATCAACACGAAGCTATTGGGTACGAGAACTTGAAGTTTCGACTTTAAGGGAGTGCACTAATTATTTTTTAGTTATATTTTTTTTGGTACATTGAGATTAGTTAAATCAAGACATTTTGAACCCAGGTCGTCAATTCAAGTAAAAGAATTAAAAGCATAGTTTTAGAATATGTCATGTGAATTCGTAATGTGCCTCGTAGATATTCTTGTTTGAAAAGCTTTGGATGCAGATATTCAAGACAGGGTGTGATGTGTGGAAGCGTACCGTTTAATCTGAAAATTCTCCCAAATTATAATGACTTAATTTTTCAAACTAAGCTGGACCAATACTTCAAAATAAATGATAAATTTAAAATTTCTTTAAAAGGAGCAAAACTAATTCTTCAACAATCATTCAGATATTATAGTTTGGCAAAACAATGAAAATATTATGAAAATTTAATGTAAATTTTAAAGAGAATAAACATCAAACAAGCATCAACAAGTTTAAAATAAAATGTCTAACAATGAAATCATGGAAATCATAAATAGAAAAGCGGAAGCAAAACATTCATGTTCCCATATGGCAAGTTCCAGGCTTTTCTTATTGTTCGGGATACCTTTGCTTAAAATATTAAACATGGAAAAGAGTGAATATACCCACTACTAATTTCGCTAGGTGAACTATTATTTTCCTATTATGAGGTACCCTCATATTAGTCTTATGATCCCAAAAGAACATACATGGTCTAGTGATCTCGTAGGAATATCTATTAGTCTGGTGATTCTGTAGAAGCATACATCAGATAGGACAATCAGGTGATCCATTGGATCACACACAAATCATAACAGTCTGGTGGTCTCGTCGAACGTACACTATTATATCAGTCGAAAGGTGGTGATCCTGAGGAACATCATATATGTAGGGTACACAACCTAATAGTTAAAGCTAACTGATATATGTCCACATATATGGAAAAAAGAAACAGATAAAATATTTACAACGTATAGAATAATTCTAAAATCGAAAAAAGTTCTCATGCTTGCCCCAATGAGAAGTACAAAAAATACCCCAGTCAACGCGCAATTAATCGGTTACACACACGAGTATAATCGTCTTCTAAATGATTATGATACACGATCGTGTGGATAATGATATACGGTCATTTATGTATTATCGACATGATCGTTTAGTTCTTTGTAGAAAGAGCTTCAAATCTAAACGATCGTGTTAACCATGTTAAACGATCATTTTTTTTAAACAGAGAAGAATAGCTTCAACTCTAAAACGATCGTGTTGACCATGGTAAACTATTGTGTTGAGAATGACAAACGATCGTTTAGATCATGTCAAAGTGATATTTAAACGATTTTGATATTCTTGAATTTGAGGAAGATGAAGTTAATATTTAGATGAAGTTCAATATTCTTTTTAAACAATTTTGAATATTCTTAAGATTTTAACAGAAGAATAAAACGTTTAAAAATAGAAGAAATAAAATTTAGAAGAGGTGCTGAAGAAGTCTAGAAAAGAAGATGAATAAATCATAAAGAATAAGGAGAAAGAGAAGTAGAGCAAATTTGGAATTATGCAAAAATTTTACTGATTTCATGGACTTTTTGATTTTGTTACGCAATCTGTAAACATTACGATGTTTTGTCATATTTATGATAATTAAGCTAAAAATATTGTTAGAAATAAAAATATGTGCTAAATGTTTCTTTAACACAAAAAAGTTTTCAAAATAAAGTTTTTGCATAAATATCTTTTAACAAAAATATTCCTAATTAAAATAAAGTTTTTCAATAATGGGTTCTAAAAAACAAAATATTTTGGAATCAAACTTTACATAACTTTTTTTCTAAAAAAATCCTTTTAAAAAATTTTCCTACACGAAAGTTAGGAAATTACGATGTTTAAATTCCTAATATTCTTGAGGAAAAAAATTTATATTGCAATGGCAAATTAAATTCAAAAATATTTTCTAATGGTCTTGGACCACTTATAATTATTGTTAATTATTCGTAACAAGAGTGATCAATAAAATATGGAATATTTAAAAATCAATACTTTTTCACGAGAATAAATAAAATTTCGTTTCTTGAACAAGTGGATTATTAATATACCTTCCTTGTACTTGAACCTTTAATCTTTTATTTGCATATCAGTTTAGCATATTTTGGTGTCCAATCACACTCTCTAAATCATAGTTGGTGGCGACTCCATTTTCCTCTCTTCTATGAGAACAACATCGGCTGCTTTGCATCGTAAAGACTTATAGTTTTAAAAATAGCCCATGTTTTTAGAGAAGAAAATTAATGAAGTCAATAGAAAGATTTCAATATATTCAACGTCATTTATAGTTTTTTTTCCCTAAAAATATGAATCATCGTTCACATTTTAAGTATTTTCATTAATACTTTCCTAAAATTCAGACTTTGAATTTGAAAACTAATACCTCATTTCCAACATTAGATTAGAATAACTATAATTTTGACAATCTACTAAAAAAAAGTAGTCATACTTGGGTTTAAGGAAGTGTGCTAACTCTAGTTGTTATTATTATTATTTATTTATTTATCTTTTATTTTGTATTGATTCTTTAGTCTAAGTGTGAATAAATAGTGTGTGAGTGATAGAAAAGTTCTGAGATTGAGGATAATTAGTCTCTGTAGTTAAAATGTTTTACACTTTTTTTTTTCTCTTTTCACTTTTGTCAATGTTTAAAAACTATAGCTTTTCCTATACTTTTAGAAGGTGATAATCAAGAGCCCTACACTCAATAATAGATCATCTCTTGAAACTACCATGCCATAACTTTATATTAAAGCTTTTTTTTTCTTTCAATTTTTGAATTCAACATCTTGAACCTCAAACTTCTTTGGTTTATACATAATTTCCACTGTCAGTTATGTTCATTTTAAGATGTTTAATATTTTAATTTATGTAAGTAACGACCAAACATAGTCATGAGATCAAAATAAACAAATTATAAAGAATAAAAAGAAATTAAACCTTATTTTATTTCGAATAATCATGATCACCATTTCCAATATCTATGTACAAAAATCTCAATAACATTACAACAAAACATAAAATTAATGTAAAAATCATATCCACCATGGGAGAGAACTCATCATGATCTAAACCTCACTCTCTTCAGGAAGCACTCTCTTCTTCCCTCTAATAGGAACCCCAAAAAGCTTCACCATCCCACTTCCCTCTTCTAATCGGATCTCCGGCGACATTGGCATAGGTGATGACGGAGAGTCCAGCTCGACCAATTTGGGAACCGATCTGTTGCAATATTTGTTATCCAGTGGTTTGACGTTGTTTTGGATGAAGTAGATAATGTCCGAGTAGAGATTCTTCATCTGGGCCAGCTCTGACAACAGCATGAAGTTTCTCCGCCGTAGACGGCGGTTGTCTTGTGTTAGTGCCGTCAGGATGTCGGGATCGGCGGAGGAAGTGGTGGTGTAACAAAGGCTTAGTTGCTGTTGTTGATGTAGATGGAAGAATTGGAATGGAATTTGTTGATTATTGTTGTTGTGATTATGAGATTTTCTTCTTTGAATCTCTAATAATAATTGTTTCTCTCCTTTCTTGAAGTTCTCATTCCCAAATTCCCATCTCTCTGCTACTATTTTCTTGAATCCCTGCCAGAGCGAACAAAAATCCAAGCATATAGCTCAATTAGTAGTCAGCTAAACAATTTGTTATTATACATTATAATACGTAAAACTAATTAAGACCACATATTACAAAATTAATTAAGTATATTTTTTCCAAACAGTTCGTATTCCAACACTCATAATATAATATATATTTCTACTCGTGAGTTGTTAGTGTTTGAATTATTCTTCAAACGAGAGAGAACTAACCAAGTTAAACATAACTCAAAAGCCATTAGACTTATAAGCTTTAATGTCCCTTTTTCATATAGGTGTGGTAGGGGTTGAATTTTATATGATCCGCATAATGCTTAGGATAATGCTCAGGTGGTACTTGAGCATACTAGCTAATGTCTGGTTTCATAGGTAACTAGGTTTAATTTTAAAATGCCATCAAGATATTATTCAAGAGATCGTAGCTAACCCTAATTAAACATTGACCCTTCATAAAAAAATTAAAGTAAAAAGTATATAGCTCAAATACTTAAACCCTAGTGTCCTTTTCCCTTTATTTACAAGTAATAGGTTTAATCCCCATCACAGAATTAATCTAAATCTTCCCCTCATAGCTCATAGGTTAAAAGTTCATTCTATATATGACGATCAGAAGATCAGAGTCAATATCATCATAGCTAGCTCAGGTAGTTTAATTTCTCCTACGCCCAACAACCCACCTCTTCAAGTTCTTCCCTTGCATTCTAGTAATGAAAAATATCACCTATTTTCGAGAAAAACAAAAAAACAAGAACAAAACGAGAAGGAGAACAAGAAAGAGAGAGAGAGAGAGAGAGTCATACATAAGTGTTGAGTTGTCTAACAAAGCTTGAGAAATTGTTGTGTTTGAAGTAGTTGGGAAGAATATGAGTAGCAAATTCAGAGGGTCTCCAAACGATAAAAGTTGTAAGAGATTGGCCCCAAGAAACAATGTGATCAGTGGTAGGATCCTCCACCAAATCATAAGTTTTGCTTAAAAACGGCGCCGGATTATTTGCCTTCTGAGACTCAACTGATGAACTACACAATCCTACATTATAATTCTCTTCCATTTTCTCTTCCATTTTAATTTCTTCTCTCACACCTTCCTTCTTCTATATACACACACCCACTCACACTTACACAAACCCACTTTGTTTTTCCTTTTAAATTTTCTCTCTCATTATTATTATATATATTTGCTTTTACTTTTTAAGAAACAACAACATATGACTATGTCACTAATGTGTAAAGCTATTATTATTCTTCTTCCTCTTTTTTATCTCTTTCTCTCCCTCACTCAACCTTTGAGAAGCCACATGACCTTCACATGTAAAATATTTGTTTCTATACAATATAATAATATATTATATTTATCATAGATTTATGATGATTAAATTGTAATTTTAGTTCAGTTTATAATTAGGATTTAGTCTTGGTTTTGTCAAAAATCTTCATAAGCAGTCTATATAATATAGAAACTATATTATTAACAAGGATTTCTTACACCTCTAACCTTTAAAATCGTAGGAACTGATTTCTGATTTTCTTCTAGCAATAAAAGAATGAGTTTGAAATTTAAGCTTTTATGATTATTGTCTTAAATTTATCTCTATATTTCACTGTATTATGACAATAACTATTTTAATAGGAGAGAAAAGAACTGCATGCTGCTACAAAATGAACAATCAATTATGACAGTTTTTTTCACAAGTTATCTATTTTTACCAAACCTTATGGCGGATTACAAGACTAAAAAAAGGAGTAACCATAGGTGAAAGTGAGGTCTTTTTTAAGTCATGTAAACCTGTTTTTGTAGTAGTACAATGGCTTAAACACAAGACCTCTATGAACTACTTGCTTTGTGATCATCTTAAATTAGTGATTGATCCAAAAGTCTAAGCTAATAGGTGAAGACAAATTTAATGTTATACCATTCATTTTTTTTTTCATTTTTCACAAAACTAACCTACGATTAATTTTGAGCCTTTAACATTATGGCCGATTATAATGTTTTAACTGGTTAAGCTTAGATTTAGAATAAAAATATGCTATAAATTTAGGATATTCTGGTTAATCCTACCGTAGGTGAAATGTATGTGTATACATATGAAAGCAAAACACACAAGTACAGAACAATATACAAGCTATCTAAACAATTTTCATATGCCTATTTTGTGTTGGTTGTTGGTTTTTTAAATAATGTTCATTATTGTTAGTAATTGTTGTCGATCATTACAAATAAATTCAAACGTGTAATTTTTTAAAATTTGTTTGACGATAGTTAGATAGCTATGAAATAGAAATAATCTTATAACTGCATTGGGATACATAAAAGAAGCTAAGTTACCTAACTCTTTTTAGATATCATGCCATCCATAAGACTATTTTGTTGTTTAATAAAGTTAAGTGGGTACTTATATAACACTTTGATGCTTAAGTAAGTAAAAGAAAAAAAAAAAAAAAACAGAGTAAAAGGATACACTAGAGTTAGGGTTTTAAAAACAAGGTTTGGCTCGGTAAGACATGTCTCCATGTTAGGGTTACAATGATTTGAAGTTGATTTTAAGAGTTTTTCGAACTTTTTCTTCCAAACCAAGCTAGAAGAGGTTGAAGCCACAGCTCCAAAAGCTTACTCGAGCCACACCTCGACCATTACTCCTTAGAATGTGTGTTTGAATTAAGAACTAAACAAAAATGAAATCGTAAAAAGCGAAAACGATAAGAAATAGAGAATTAATTGAAAATTGCAGGAACAGAATGAGTTTAATATTACAACTGAGGCTCAAAGCGTTCAATTCAACATGATTTTTTTTATTATATTACGATGTGTTTCAATCTCATTATGGATATTCAAAGAGGTTCAACGGTCTTTCTTAAAATACATCAAATTTGGAGTAGTGAGTAATGTGTGAGATTTGAAATAAAGATAAATATAATGCAATGTGATGATAAAAAGGGAGGAAAGCAAAAAGATAGAGAGAAGGGGTCCCAAAGTTTGAAAAGCTTTAATTTTGTGTATATAAGGCAAAGGGAGAGGTAGGAACATTCCTAGGCTTTAATCATTTATATTATTTGTTCTTTGTATATCCCAATGCAAGCCCGTGACACATATTAAGATTAAAATTAGAATATATATATATATAATGTATTAGGGGACTATTATTTTGGTGTCTGGAAAGGAGGGAATAATATGTAACTTTAATTTTATTATTATTATTAATATTATTATTATTATTATTTGGTGGTACACAAAAAAGAAAATCTGAGAACTGAAAAATGATATATTCTATATGCTTCTTTTTTCCTACTTCTTCTGCCAAAACTGGGTAAAGGGGACACTGAATCACTGTCTTTAAAAAGAATATTTGTTTTTCTCTCTCTCTTTTTCTTCTTATTATTATTTTGCACTTTTGAGTTTTTGAGAGCCTTTCTCTTGTTTCAAGGACAAATCCAGCCATCTCCTTCCCACCCCCTACCCTATCCCCCAACCCTTCAATTCCCTTTTCTTTTTCTTTTTTTTTCATTTTTGAAAAGAATTCGGCCTTTTTCTTATTTTCTCTTTTTACTTTTTTTTTTAACACGTACATTTTTCAAAAAATATGAGCTCTCTCTCCATTTTTAACATGTAATTCTTATTAACAAAAAAACAATGTTTCTCTAAGACGGAATGTTAGATTTAAATGTTTTTGAGTCTAGTAACATATTAGATAACATGAGATTTTATCTAAAAAAACAATGAATATGTTTTTTTTTTTTGAAGATTATGAGATCTCTATATCTTTGTAACGTGAGACGATAGTTAACATTTAAGCAAATACTAAATTATGTTCGATCTTGTTTGATTTTTATGCTTATATATAATAGAAAAATAAATAACACAATATATTTTTTGTGTAAAAAATAATAAATGCTATACGTATCTTTGTACGAGAGAGTTTAAAATACATTGAATATGTTATTTGGCATTTTAAATTACAAGTCTTACAGAGGTTGGGAGGAAATAGTTTCAAAACTTAAATTGTATATATATATATATATTTATATTATTTACAAGTTTGGGCGTAGATTTTGAAATGTGTTTTTATGGTCAGTTATGTAATAGGATGAATTTGTTAAATACTGTCTTCCTATCTTCCAAAAGCATATTTTGAAATCTCAACCATAAAATCTAGACAAACCAAAGAAAAGACATTTCTCAAACTAATTTAATTTCTTTTACCTTTTAATTTAATGTTTATTTTACTACTAAGAGATTCCTAAAAGCTATTTTAGAGAAGAGAGAAAGTAAATCAATAAAGCTAATTTAGTTCCGGTCCCCAACTATGTCAAATCCTATTTTAATAATATCAAGTATTTTATGCCAAAAATATATAGTAAATGATTAATCCTTTAAATCTAAAATTTTACTATATTTATCAAATTTTGATTCATTTTCCCATATTTGAATATATGTTGTAGGCTTGGTTTTGTGTAAATCATTTGAAGAATACAAAATGAAATAAAAAGAGAGTAAGGGGTTTGATGTTTGTTAGGGGAATGGAATTGAATAATGAGGAAGATTCTATTCCAAAATAATAAGTGTTGAATTTGGTCAGAGGTTCTGAACGAATGCTGTGGACATATTGAACATTACATCACATGCCTCTTTCTCCATCTCCATGTGATTTGTGACCCACAAAACCCTTCTCTTCTTTAATAATCATCCATAGATCTAAACTTTTGTCTTACTAACTCTTTCAATTTGGATCCTAACATCATTTCAACAATTTCGTTTCATCATTTAATATATTAAATTAATTCTCATCATGGTTACATAGACAACCCATCAAATCAAGTATATATGTTTGGAATGATTTTTCAAGTATTTAAAATTATGTTTTTAAGAAATATCATTATTTTAAATGGACTGGCCCTATGTTATAAGTATGGAAAGTGGTATAATTATTCCCAAATAACTTGGGTTTCATTTGATAACCATTTGATTTTTTTTAGTATTGAAAAATTAAATTTATTAGAACAGTTAAGATCTTAAGATTAGATGTTTTTCAAGTGTTTAAATATTTTTTAAGCACCCAAAAAATTCATTCTAAATTGATAGAATCGTGTGTTTTAATAGTATTAGTCTTTGTAATTAGTTGAAAATATTCTTTAAATTTCAATAGTCACCTATTTAAAAATCAACAATTTCAATTCCTTGATCTTTACCACCAAATGCTCAATTATTTCATTACTTCGGGATTCATTTGTTATCTTTATGAATTATCATTTGTTATTATTGGGAGGATAATTTTGAGTTTGCTTAAACTTTTGTACATCTAACTTATATATGATGAGAGTTTGATGTTTGAGTGTAGTTGTTTAATTCTAAACTCAAAAATAAATTTGTAATACTTTGATTTTCAACCTATTGAAAAAGGATCAGCTGTGATTTAACTTATGAATCTATAAAATGAGTGGTAAATGGATTCGGTTCTCACATGTAAAAATATGTTTGCAATAAAATGTTGTGGTTAGAAGTCTTCGACCATCTATAAATGGAAATAGCACTTCTACTGTCGAAAGTTGAATCTGCAAAACAAAAACTCGTTAATGGCTAAGTCTCAGAACTTGCTCTCTATAAGACGTTTCACAACTCTACCCTTGGTTGTGCAAGCAGTTCTGAAAGTATCACGGCATCCCTAGGATAAAACAACCACAAAGATGTACAACCAACTTTGCACAAAAACTGATTGACGAAACTAGACACCTTTTTCTAAATTATAAAATTGCTCGAAAAAATAGAGTAATGAAAATATAATTAGATGGAGAGAAGAAAGTAGTATGTAGAGAAGGGGAAGAGATGTGTTGTTTTGTGAGAAAATGAGAAGGAGAGATGTGCTTTTATCGGCCATGGAAGCCAACAGAGAAAAATAAGTAATGTGCGTTCGTCGATGTGTGGAGGAGGAATTGTAATGCTAGCTTGAGTTTAGGAGGGGGATAGGAATGAACCGATATCACATCCAAATTAGAGAGATGGTAAAGGACATAAAAGTAAGGTTAAAAAAGATTCAAAAGAATTAAAAGTTAATATTTATACCAACAAAGTGTACCATCCGAAAGTTAGGTATGCTTAGCTTGGAATAATTCTATCTTTGTGACCTCCTAGAAATTTTCCTAGGATGCATGTAAGTGAGAACAAAGCATGCAAAAAGGACTCGTGATGGTTTGTGAGGACAAATTTCACTCTAATAAGCATTTAACACAAGTAAGGATGATGTTGTTAGGTTGCAGGAAAATGTCGGAGATTCGATTTTCAAATCATAATCCAAATCCTGGGCTTGGGACATTACAGGAATGTTTCGTACGTGACATGTTGCGCTTGTTAATGCATGATGGGTTCCATGAAGACCAATTTGTGAAAGAATTAGATAAAGCAAATAAAATTAAAAATATATTTTTATTTTACTCAAAATAATTATAAATAATTTGACCTGATCTGACCTCGCCACACCCTATCAGTAGAACGATGATGCGTGGAAAGATGACCATACTCAAGAAGAAGTTTTATGGTAGTGAAGGACGGGATTTTGAACCATTGTAATAATTATCGATGACATCTCTTTCTTTATACTATTTTAATTTAGGGGTTTTTTAGAAATAGGAAAAATTGACAAATTATTACACTTTGATTTTTCTATGAAGTGTAAATATTTTGTCAAATGTTCCATTTTTAACAATTTCTCTTTAATAATTTATCGTGCAATTTATTTAATTTTCGGTATTTATTTCACTACTTTTTTTTAAAATAGCAATTATTTCATTACTTAAAATTACTTTAATTTAGCTTTTCAATTTATTCACAAAGTTCTAATTCTAAACCCCAATTTATTCGCTTCCTTCTAGTGTTGTCATATGATCCTTCATTAAACTCTAAACCCCAATTTGATGACAATGTTTTCAAAAAAGAAATAGAAAAAAAAGAAATAAAAAACATGTTTATTGTCTTTTTTTTTTTCTAATTAATAGTTGAATTCTTAATCAAATTTTAAATACTAACACATTTTAGAAACTATTTTTTTTTGTTTTTTTTTCTTAAATCACTATTAAAAAATTGATAATACGTTGGAATTAATCTTTTGAATTTGATACCTCTTGTGACGGTCTATGTTGAATTCATATTTGACATATTTATATATATGATTTTTACTATAGGACTCAGAAAAATGCTTACATGAACTCTTTAACCTTAAAGGTGCAGCTGTTAAGTATGAATTATTTTCTCTAATGACAAGTAATTCTTCTCCCTTTATCCTATATATAGAATTACTACGTAGATCTATGTGTCGATTCTATATTATTTTATGATTTATAGATTCTTTATATCAATTTCTAAAAGTAACAAAACAAAGAAATTCATGGGATTGGAACTATGTATTCATAAGCTGAATTTAAAAAAAAAACAAAAAAGTCCAAAAAGTTAACAAATGGAACCTAAATTCGTTAATTAGTTTAGACAATACTAACTTTGTCTATTCATGAAATGATTAAATCAATGATGATTTTAAAAAATAATGAATAATTTAAGAAATTAGTATTCCTCAGTTTTTAACTTTAAGCTGTGTCTATGTAATAAAGATATGAAAATTGGAGTGGGTGGCAATTTGAGTTTAGAAATTTGCAAGCTCGTTACATAGTTTTTCCATTTTCAAGATATGACAAAAGCAAAAAAAAAAAAAAAAAAAAAAAAAATCCAAGTTATTATACCTGATACACTCGATATACATTTGATACACCTTATACAATTGATAGTACATTTGATACATCTGATACAAATGATACATATTTATATACATAAAGGTTGAAAATGACAAAATGTTAGAGTTTTTAATTTAATGGCAATGAAGTAAATATGCCTTTGGTAAATCAAACAATGTAATATTTTGTAAATAAGTTGATCTTTATCAACTTTAGGGCTAAGAAACATGAAATAACTTTTTTATGGGACGTTTGGAGCATAATCCTAGACTATTAATAGTTGGATTATAATAGTTCGTGTTTGAGGTGTAAATTATTTTATTTTTTGTTATAATGGTATGCGTATTTTTACAATAAATATATATTTTTCTCCCAATCCTTTAACAAAAATTCAAAGTATTTCATCATAAATTCAAATATTTGGTATATCAAGTGTGTATTAAGTGGATATCAAGTTGTTGAAATTTATTTTCTAAAACTTGTAATTTGTAACTTTAAAATTATATTTTATTCAATAAAATTGTTATTGAGAAATTACTAGTGAAATCGAATTCTATAATCTTGAATTCAATGAAGTAAGGTCCTGAGGTTATCTGGAGTAAACTTGAACTTTATGTAGAGAATTAAACATGAATCAAGTTCGAGTATATAGCCTAAATGGTCTACAGTATATAAATAAGGTTGTGCACCTTATTCTTTTATTCTTAGGACACTATGGATGCAACCCGTTTTGTAGTTAATTAGACGAAGTGATCTTGAATCATTCATGTAGAGCCATGAAAGTGGGGGCATCCTATGTAAAAAGTTTATATAAGACTGAACCATAAAATAATACTTTTACGTTATAACACTGTTTATTGTACAAACTGATTATTTCGATTATTGATGACCTAGGTGATTTAATCTCAATTATGTGCTAACTATTGTAACACCTTGAGATTTAAGGTAAGTTCTAATTTAATTATCTTAACTTGTTTAAGTTCGAGTTGGTATTCGGTGTTATTTTATTTGAATTGGAAGTTAATTTGGATTCTTGGTGGGATTTGAATTAATTAAATATATGTAAACGGGTATGTATGTTTAATTAAAGAATTTAATTTTTAGTGTACATTGTTTCTAATTATATAGAGTGAAAAACTGATAATTATATATTGGAATATAAATATTGGGAAAAGAAGATGGAATTAATCAGGGAAGAGAAAGGGATTTAAATAAATACATATTTATTTAAAGAAAAGGAAGTAAATAATAATAAAGTCTTATTAATTTTATTATTATTTTGTTATAAATTAGGGTTTGTACATTAGTTACGTATGAAAGGACAAAACCTATTCATCTTCTTCCTCTAGGGTACTTCAGTCGTCAACTCTCTCTCCCTCACTTATTCTTTGTCTACATCTTGGCTAGTATGTCTGACATACTGAGCAAGAAACATGAGATCATGGTCACTGCACGTCTGATCATGGACTCCCTCAAAGAGATGTTTGGACAGTAGTCCATTCAGATCAAACAAAAGGCTATTAAATACGTTTATAATGCACGTATGAAAGAGTGTCAATCTGTTAGAGATCATGTTCTCGACATGATCAGAGTCCACTTCAGTGTAACAGAAATGAACAAAGCGATCTTTGATGAGAAAAGCAAGTGTCCTTTATCTTGAAATCTCTTTCAAAGAGCTTTCTTCAATTTTGCAGCAATGTGGAAATGAATAGGATAGAGTACAAGAGTTGCAAACTTTTCAATCTCTTAAGGGACAGAAAGAAGGAGAGGTAAATGTTACCCATTCCAAGAGGTTTGCACCTTCATCTTCTGGATCTAAGAAAATTCAGAAGAAGAAATGAGGAAAGAGGAAAAGTCCTACTGCTGCTGTGGAGGGCAAATGGAAGGCTAAGGTAGCCATCAAGGGGAAATGTTTTCACTACAATGTGGATGGACGTTGGAAAAGAAATTGCCCTAAGTACCTTGTTAAGAAGAAGAAAAATAAAGGTAAATATGATTTACTTGTCTTAGAAACATGTTTAGTGGAAAATGACCAAAATGCCTGGATACTTGATTTATGAGCTACTGACCATGTTTGTTATTCTTTACAGAAAACTAGTTCCTTGAAGCAGCTTGAGGAGGATGAGATGACGCTCAAGGTTAGAACGGGAGATGTTAATTCAGCTCGTGCAGTGGAAGATGTCAAGTAGTTTTTTAGAAATAGACTCATGTTTTTAGAAAACTCGTACATAGTTCTTAAAATTAAGAGGAACTTAATTTTTGTTTCTTCATTTATTGAACAATTGTACTCAGTTACTTTTTCTTTGCATGAAGCATTCATTTCTAAGAATGGTGTACATATTTATTCGGCTAAGCTTGAAAACAACTTGTACATATTAAAACCTAATTAATGAAGCAAAAACAGTTTTAAATCATGAGATGTTTAAAACTGCTAATACGCAAAATAAAAGGCTAAGAATTTCTCCGAATAACAATACTTATCATTGGCATTTAAGATTAAGTCACATTAATCTCGATCAGATGAGAAGATTGGTAAAGAATGGACTTCTAAACGAGTTAGAAGATGATTTATTACCTTCATATGAATCTTGTCTTGAAGGAACACTACTAGAAAAATAGACTTTCTTGACGGTTGTGGTTTTAATTTCTTGATAGTTTTTTTTAGAAAAAATGTCAAGAAAAAGTGATTTGAAAGATAAACCATCAAGAATTTTTATAAAAAGGTGAAGATAGGTCAATATTTAGATTTCTTGACGTTTTTAAAACGTCAAAAATATTTATAAATTTGACATTCTTGATATTTTTTAAATGTCAAGTGGTATAAATTTGTCATTCTTGATATTTTTTAAACGTCAAGTGATATAAATTTGACATTCTTGTCATTTTTTAAACGTCGAGTGATATGTACTTTTTCTTGACGTTTTAAAAACATCAAGTAATATCAAATCAATTATTGACGTTTTAAAACGTCTAGAATTTTTATAAAAAGACAGAGGGGAGTCATTTTTTCGAATTTCTTGACGTTTTTTAAACGTCAAATAAGATATATTTTCTAGACGTTTTAAAAACGTCAAGATTTACTGAATAATTAAAAAAAATAAAAAAATATTTTATTTATTGTTAATTAAAAAAGCCCTAGGTACTCAAGAGACTCACGTTTTTCCCTTCACTTTTGTGCATCTCCCCCTCTCACAAAAGGTAACCCATCGTCGATCTCTTCCATCTTTATCTTCTCCGACTGTCTCGACTTCCATCCCTTTCGTCTTCTATCTTCCACAGTCGTCTGAAGTTCCCCGTGAAATGGCTAGTCATTGCTAAGACAATTCAACAATGGAGCCACATGGTGAATTTCAGTCAAGTAAGTGTTTATCTTTTTTCTCTAAAAAAAAGAGTGATCACTTATTATCCAGTCTCTTTCTCTTCCTCGTCCTTGTAGAAACCTTTAGATCTATTTTCTTTGTCCTCACCTGTTCCATTATGGTACTCTCACTTTGATGTCGTCGCCTTTGGTAGAACATTAGTACCCCTTGATTGAAATTCTGTATGTAATGTGCATCTTTCTCCTTTTCCTTCCATCTCCCTGTATGATTGCGTTTGAGATTGTAGGTTTGGGGTTTTTTTTGTAGAATAGTACCAAATCCGTGTACATTAATGATTTCAATGTAAATAATATTTTGATAAATGAGATGTTTAATTTAAATAGTTACGAACAAACTTTGTTCTTATCCTGAACGACATTGCTGCTAGAATATGTAGAATAGTTTATGGAAATGAAAATTGTACTTCATTCAAGTTACCAACTAATTATGGAGTGGAGTATTTAGAACGGTTAAAGGTGGAATACAATTATATGGTTGTAAGGTAATTCTTACATTTTAGATTATAAAAACTGGACGAGGCTGGTAGAATCGTCTCGTTTGTTTGGTTAGAATACATTAAAAATGGTCAAATGTGCCAACTTTTTACTTGGCATCCTTCAGAATTGATTCTTAGTATTTTGGAAATTTGTCATTTTCATTTCAGAAGCAGTCTCTGCATTGCTATCTTTTTGGGCTGTAAATACAATTTTTTCCCTAGTTTTGTAGTTAGAGATATTTGAAGCAGCCATTTCTTTGATCCTTTTGTTGATAGGCTAATGGTCTTTTTTGAATTTGCTTCTTTTCCATATCATGCAGTCCTCTGGAATATTTGACCCCTATTATGAATCTTCTAGGAATAAATTGCTTGTAGGTTTGCATTTATTGTTCTGAAATGCTGATGGGAAGCTTTGTATTTAACTTAGCTTATAGCTTGGTACATAATGTTTCATAAATTTTCTAACTATTAGGACTCTGGAGGATATCCAATAGTCCTACTGCCACTTTCCATCTTTTTCCCATCCCGTCAGTTTGTAGTATCCCAAAAAGAAAACTAGTTGCCTAACTTGCCTTTAACTTATTGGAGAAGCAATCCCAACAACAATGTGAATTATCATCATTCATTTTTTCATCCAAGTATTTTGTTATGTTATGTTTCATCAAGTATATTGTTGTTATTCATATAAAAAAATGAATATGTTATTAATATTATCAAATTTGAACCATGGATTGGCCTAATGATGAAAAAGAAGACATAGTCTCAATAACTATTTAAGAGGTTTTGAGTTCAACCAATGGTGGCCACTTACCTAAGAATTAATTTTTACGAGTTTCCTTAACACCTAAATGTTGTAGGGTTAGACGGATTGTATTGTGAGATTAGTCAAGGTGCACATAAGCTGGCTTGAACACTCACGAATATAAGAAAAATTAAAAATTATCAAATTCAATCAGAAGAAAACTACAATTTGAGGAGAATGAAATAATAAAAAAGGGCTCACTAATAAGGCCAAACAAAAAATGGGGGAAAAGAAAAGCATATTGAAAACTGTTAGATTTTGAAAAACCCACATTGGAAAAATCAAGGGGACTCACACTTCTTAGAAGAAGATGGATGTGTTACCTCTTAGCCAATTGGTTTTGAGATGGAACCTCATACTGCTAAATATGATATCAAAGTAACTCTTTTTTATATTGCATGCCTGCAAGTGAGGGAGAGTGTTAGATATATAATTAAATTTACCCTTACTCACTACCTAGACTTTTGGGTCAATAGGTGATTTAAGTAAAAGATCCCTCATTTTTATTTTCAAAAAATCGTATTCCTCCCAAGCCAAATAAAATTTAGAATGACAATGAAGATAGTCCACCATATAGCATGACTTACTTGCAAAGAAGAACTCTGAACAACTTCCGCAGATCTTTGAACTTTAAGATTCGGGCATGAATGAGTGGCCATGAACTTTAGAGGAGAAAGAGTACAACCATGGAACATGATTAAGATCCTTTGTGTCATTCCCCAGCCATAGAAAATCTAGCAGTTTGGGATTAGAGCTCAAGTGGTAAACTTCTAGTGTCAATCCTTCCATAGACACCCAAGCAAAGAATCAAATCTTCTTTTCGATTTTTGGACTTCCACATAAAAGAGAGAGAAAAAGTGGTACAAGGAGGAGACAAGAGACAAATGGTGAATGGCACATATGGGGTGGCTCACTTTGTCTAGTTCATGAGGTTTCAATATAAGGTTGAATTTGAAAGAGTTGCTCCCTCTTTATTTAGGAAGTGTTTAGTTTGAGAGGTTCCAAAATAGGTCGAATTTGAAAACTTGCAAGGCTGTTCGAGATCTCATACACAAGTGATATGAAGTGCATGAAAAAAAATGTCTTATAAATCTTGTCTCTAATTGTAGTACACAACATTCATTTGTTTCTGCAAAGATAATGAAAGAACAGTCTAGATTGTCAAAATTGAATGCTTTCTACATTGTGATGTTTGTGATTTCATGGGGCTTCATGTGGTGGGTTGGTTAAGAAATGGTTTGGTAGGAGTGATTTCATTATTGAATAAAGGCTCCTTAGGAGGAAAAGGTCATCTAGTCTTCTGTCCAACCTTTTGCTGTGGTCATGAACACAAGGGGAAAAAGTTACCCATTTATATATTAGCTTGCCAAGATGGAATGGAGGGCTGGATAAGGTGCATTGCATTTAAGTTGAAATTGGAAGAGTTTCTTTTAAAAAGGCATGTTTATCTAATGTGACAGTTAACATTTTTTTTTTTTGATAAGAAACAAGTATATTCATATAACAAAAGAGAACAACCTAAGGGCAAGGGACAAGAAGGCCCTCTCTAGGAGAAACTAAAAAATGATGGCCTTCCAATTGTTGAATATCATAGAAAGGCTATAATTATAAAAGTGTTTGGTGTAATTCGTACTCCACCAAGAAGTTGTGTGTTGCAACACAAACAAAAAAGAATCAAAAGAAGTATAGTTATCTTAGTTATCTTAAAAAATTCTACTATTCCTTTCTTTCCAAATGCACTACAAAAGAGACCGGATAAACTACTAGCAATTAGGATTACTTCATTATTCTAATTTGTTGTTTTTGTAGTGTCCTCTACAAGTCAGGAGCACCGAGTGTGGATACTACATCATGATTATGAGAGAAATTGTGACTAGGGAAAGCATTGTCATTTCGAATTCGATATGTTATATATCAAATTATTTCTTTTGTGGGTATAATAATTTTCATGAACATTAATTCATTTATTTTGCATGTGTACAGATTGATACACAAAAATCATACTCACATGTCGAGTTAAGTGATGTGCGGGTTGAGTTAGCTAATTTTTTGGGTTCATACATATGATTGTGACTTATTTGTGATTCTGAAGCATGATTTTTTTTGTTGTGGTTGCCATTCTAAAACTTTATGCATATAGATAATATATGTGAATATTTTGAATTGTTCATATGGAGGGAGGAGGGGTTGATTGGTATACTTTTGAGATTAGATTTATTATAGATAGATATACTTTTTGGCTAAGTTAGTTAATTAGAGGATGTTGAGTTGAATTCCTGACAATTTGATGGAATTATTTATATTGGTTTTGTAAATGATATGCAATATTCATATATGTAAAGTTTTGGAAATGATATGGTACAAGGTTTTATTTAAATATGTTTGAGTTTTGAAACTATATTTGATGAATATTGTCATTTATATGTATTTATGGAACAATTGCTGAACCATTATACAGGACAATGGGAGCATAATACATGAACAAAAATATAATTGAATTACAATTTAAAAAAAAAATTGAAAAATACTTGACGATTTTAAAATGTCATAAACAAGTGCATTCTTGACGATTTTTCAATGTCATAAACAATTACTTTCTTGACGGTTATTAAATGTCATGAAAACTCATACTCTTGACGGTTATTAAATGTCATAAACATACATATCTTTTACAATTTTTGTCATGGATACTCATATTCTTGACGGTTTTAAATTATCATGAACATTTATACTTTTGACGGTTTTAAACTGTCATGAAAATTTGTATACTTGACGTTTGTAAAATGTCAACGTTCGTTATTCCTGGAGTTTTTTTAATCGTCAAGAACTTCGACTTTCTTGACACTAGCTTCAATGACAGTTTTAAAACTGTCAAGAATAATAATTCTTGACGGTTTAAAAACATTAAGAGAGTCTATTTTTGTAGTAGTGGAAAGATGACTATAAAACCTTTTACTGGAAAGTGTTATAGAGCCAAAGAACCCCTTGAACTTATACATTCAGACCTCTGTGGTCCAATGAATGTAAAAGCTAGAGGAGGTTTTGAATACTTCATCTCTTTTATAGATGATTATTCAAGGTATGGTTATTTATATTTAGTGGAGCATAAGTTTGAAGCTCTTGAAAAGTTCAAGGAGTATATAAGGCTGAAGTTGAAAATCTATTAAGTAAAAAGATTAAATACTTTGATCTGATCAAGGTGGAGAGTACATGAATTTGAGATTCTAGGACTATATGATAGAAAATGAAATCCAATCCCAACTCTTAGCAGCTGGTACACCTCAATAAAATGGTGTATCAGAAAGGAGAAATAGAACCCTATTAGACATGGTTTGTTCAATGATGAGCTATGCTTAATTGCGTAGCTCGTTTTAGGGGTTGCGATTGAGACTATAGTTCATATCTTGAACAATGTTTCCTTGAAGAGTGTTTCTAAAACACCTTTCGAGTTTTGGAGAGGACGTAATCCTAGTTTCAGTTACTATAGAATCTAGAGTTGTTCAGCACACATATTAGTGACAACTCCTAAGTAGTTGGAACCTTGTTCAAGGTTATGCCAATTTGTTGGTTACCCAAAAGAAATGAGAGGTGGTCTATTCTTCGATCCACAAGAAACTAAAGTGTTTGTATCGATAAATGCTATTTTATTGCAAGAGAACCACATGAGAGATCAAAAACCACGAAGCAAATTAATATTAAATGAAGCTATTGATGAATCAACATGGATTGTTGATGAAGTTGGTTCGTCGTCAAAAGTTGATGAAACCAACACATCAGGTCAGTCTCATCCTTCTCAATCGTTGAGAATGCCTCAATGCAGTAGGAGAACTGTATTACAACCTAACCGTTACTTGGGTTTAATTGAAACTCAGGGGGTCATACAAGATGATGGCGTTGAGGATTCATTCTCATATAAACAGGCAATGAATGATGTAGACAAGGACTAATGGGTCAAAGCCATGGACCTTGATATGGAGTCTATTTACTTCAATACAGTATGAGAGCTTATAGATCTATCTGAAGGGGTGAAATCTATTGGGTGCAAATAGATCTATAAGAGAAAGAGAAATTTAGTTGGAAAGGTGCAGACCTTCAAAGCTAAGCTTGTAGCAAAAGGGTATACCCAAAAGGAAGGGGTTGACTATGAGAAAACTTTTTCCCCTATTGTTATGCTAAAGTCTATAAAGATTATCTTGTCCATAGCCACATTTTATGATTATGAAATACGAAAATGGATATCAAGACTGTCTTTTTGAATGAAAATCTTGAAGAGAGTATCTATATGTCTCACCCCGAGGGGTTTATAACCCATGGTCAGGAGCAAAAAGTTTACAAGCTATATCGATCTATTTATGGATTGAAACAAGCATCAAGATCTTGGAACATTAGGTTTGATACTGCGATCAAATCCTACGGTTTTGACCAAAACATCGATGAACCTTGTGTATACAAGAAAATTAACAAAAGTAAAGTAGCTTTCTTAGTACTTTATTTGAACAATATCCTTCTCATTGGGAATGATGTAGGATACCTAACTGATATTAAAACTTCGATAGTGGATCAATTCCAAATGAAAGATTTGGGATTGTCACGATATGTTCTTGGGATCTAAATCATAAGGAATCCTAAGAACAAAATGCTAGCACTGTTTTAGGTAACCTATATCGATAAAATGTTGGTTCGATATTCAACGCAAAACTCTAAGAAGGATTTATTTTATTTTCAGGCATGGGGTTCACTTGCCTAAGGAACAGTGTCGTAAGACACTTCAAGAAGTTAAGGATATAAGACGTATTCCCTATGCCTCAACTGTTGGTAGCTTAATGTATGTTATGTTCTGCACTAGGCCAGACATTTGTTATGTAGTAGGAATAGTCAGTAGGTATTAGTCCAACCTAGGATAGACCACTGGATGACGGTTAAAATTATTCTCAAGTATCTTAGGAGAATGGGAGACTACATACTTGTGTATGGAGCTAAAGATTTGATCCTTACAAGATATAATGACTCTAATTTCTAAACAGATAAGGATTCTAGGAAATCCACATCGAGATCAATGTTCACCCTGAATTGGGAAGCAGTGGTATGACATAGCATCAAGCAAGGATGCATTGCAAACTCTACTATACAGGCTGAGTATGTCGCTGCTTGTGAAGCAGCAAAAGAAGCAGCTTGGCTCAGGAAGTTCCTAAATAATTTGGAAGTTTTTCCAAACATGAACTTGCACATCACTCTATATTGTGATAATAGTGGGTCAATAGCCAATTCTAAAGAACCTCGCAGCCACAAGCGAGGAAAACACATAGAGAGGAAGTATCACCTGATATGGGAGATTGTGCAAGGAGGGGATATGATCGTCACCAAGATCGCTTCAGAACACAACATTGCTTATCCATTTACGAAGACTCTCACGACTAAGATGTTCGAGGGTCATCAAGAAAGTCTAGGTCTACGAGATATGTACATTAAGTAATCTAGGGTAAGTGGGAGATGTGTAATGGGTATGAGGATGCCCTAGTTTATTGTAGTTGTATATATACATTTTATGTAATATACTTGTACATTTTACCATTTCCAATGTTTGAGGATTACTTTATTATGTACATCCCATAATGACTAGAGTTTTAGTCCAAGTGGGAGTTTGTTGGGTTTTATGTTCTAAATTCATAGATAGTAAATATAACCCATTGGCAGTTATTAATAAAGTGTTATTTATTATATTATTAGTTTTGTCTTAATAACTTAAATCCAATAAACTAACATTCTGAGCTGTTTGATGAATCTTGAGTAGTATGTAGAGACATACAGGGATCAATGTTCAAGATCAACTTAAAGAGTTTATAGTATAGGGTTAAGGTTGGCTACCTTATCCTGGTAACTATATGGATACGACTCACTTTATATTTGGTACAAACACATTGATCCAATGCGTTCATGTAGGTGACATACAAGTAAGGGTATCCTATGCAATGAATTTGCATAAGATCGAACCATAAAATAGTAACCACAAGATGTAACTCTGTTAACTAGTTGACTTTCTACTTCATTAGGATGACCTAGTAACTTAGTCTTCATCCTGAGTGTATTATGAACTCATGTTCTTAAGAGATTGTCCTTTAATATGTACGGGTGAGAATGACCAGATTGCGGACTCAATATGCTTATCATTTTTGGAACAAGACCGAGTGGGAAGCTGGGAACATAATCACACAAGATGGAATTCGCTCCTTCCTGACTTTAGGGTAAGTAGATAAATGTTTCCTTAAATGGTGTCTCCTTGACTTGAACAAAGGACCCTACTCTCTCTATAGTACGAGAGGGTTTCTGTTTATTGGTTGGAACATAAATAGGTTGTTCATTAGAGGAGCATTGGTATTTAAGATCTAGAAGTAACCTAGGGGTAAAGCGGTAATTTGACTCATCTGGTGTTACAAACACTTTTGAATGACTAACTTACTGGTATTGGTCTATATCCATGACACAAAATATATCTACAGTGAGAAGAGTTCAGCTGTGAGTCTTTAGTGAAGTGTACACACAATTAACGAATATTGATTAATGTGTTTAATGAGTTTAGCCAATTAATCTCATATTTTTATAGTTTCTGGTCTACAGGTTCATTAGGTTCTCTTCCTAGCCTGTCAAGGATAATGAGGTTTAATTGTATTGGTTGTAGTTTGAAATGTTCAAATTTACTTTGGGAATTAATATAATATATGGTGATACATTATAATATAAAGTTTACATTTTAATTAAGCTTTATTATATAAATTTAATTTTAAATATGATTCAAAATTAATTTATGAGAGAATTAAATATTTGAATGAGTTCAAATATTAATTTAATGTGAATTAGATTCATATTAAAACTATAGGTTAAAATTTAATGTATATATGATACATATTAAAACTATAAGTTATGAGACAAAATTTATATTTGAATATGATTCAAATTTAGATTAAATTAAATATAAAATATTTAACTTAACAATTAATTAATTGGAGAATTAATAATAGTTTAGTTTAATTTTATTAAATTAAATTAAATTAAATTAAATTAAATTAAATTAAAACTATAGATTATTGGAGATATATTCATTTAAATATGATTTATGATTTAAATGAAATATTAATCAAATATGATTCAATTAATTATTAATTTAATTAATTAACTAGTTAATTATTTTAATTTTAATATTAATTTAATTGGTTAAATTAATAGGGAGAGTAGGTGGTTTTCCCACGTTTCCTGTTTTACTCTCCAACTTCCCTCTTTTACAATCTAAAAAAGAGGAAGCTACTGGTACGTGAAATCAGAGAAGAGTTCTAGGAAAAATTCGTATTGTATTTTCTCTTAAAAACACTCTCAAACAAAAATTTCTTCTCCAATTTAGGTTCCCATAAACCAAATCTCAACCTAGAGTATAGGAAGGTTTCCAAGTAGTGGTGCCCAATTTGAAGTTTTGTAGATCCAGAGACATCAACGTGCATAAGTTTTGCTATTCTTTATTCTCTGTAATTTATTTCTTGAAAGCATGCTTAGCCATAAATAAATTAGATTTTGCCAATGTATTGGTATTTTTAGGTTCCTAAATTAATTTAAGTTATGGTCTATGTTATTTATTTCGATGTGCAAGAGCTCTCATCCCTTCACTTTCTTCTTCAACCAGCCTCGTTCGGATTGGTTGTGTGTTGTCTGTCGTTGCTGCCCTCTACCATTGTCACTCATCGGTTTTGTTAAGATTGATGAGTTAGTGAGTGTTATGGGTCTTTGTTATGGAATTTTAATACCGATTAAATGTTAATTGAGACTCTAAATTAAATTTATTATTAAAATTGATTTTGGTTACATGTCTCTGGAAGGTCCTTTTGGCAAATCCCATTAAGGTTGGGAGGATTTTTGCAACCTCCATTTGAGTAAGTTTGTAAGGCCCTGATCGCATACTGCCAACGCGATAAAGACCCTGCAACAAGGATACTGAGTGAAGGGATTCTTGATCGTAGAATATATTTCGTGAAAGAAGTGTTACCTTGTAGAAGTACAAGTTATTATATCCTTTTAGGTAAAATAATGAGTTTATCGCCTAAGAATAGAAGAAAACATAGGAAAAAGTAGGCAATTTAATTAATCTTCAAATAGCATGATACAAAAGAACCTCATCCTTGTTTTATTATGTTTTAGTGCTCGAATCACAGGATTTTAGGCAAAAGAAGTGACACTCGATGATATAATGACTACGCAAGGAGACACGCTCAACCTATGCAGCAATAAACAATGTAAGCTATGCGACATGATGCACTAGCAGACAAATTTGGTTGGTGTGAATGTAAGAAAAAAAGGATAAATGGACGTATGCACAACGCTGATGAAGCTTTTCAGAGGCATTAATGACGCATGGAATGTCCTGTCAACATCAAGCCTTGCCTATATAAAAGAGCCTTTCACTTTAGAACGGGGTGTGCACATTTGGCTAGAGAGCAAGTGCTTATATCGGTTGTCTTCTCCCTTCCCTTGAGTTTTAATTGAAAGCTTAGAACAAGAGAAAGAGAGAGAGTTATCCTTTCATCTTTCCCCTCATTAATAGGCAAAAATTAGAGCCAAAAAGTACGAGAAATCAGACTCTTTGACGTGATACCTTCTCTTGTATTCCAGTTTACATTTTTCTTATATTGTTTTGCAAGATGGATACTATGGCCGAGAGACCTAAGGTTATTTTTATTAAAGTAATGCATTTCTTCTTTCATTCTTCCATATTTCTTGTACTTTATATGTTCAATCTGTTTGATTAGCTAACGAGCAAGGAAATGCGCTTTTAATATTTAGAGATTCAGAATGTATGTACTATGAGTTTTGCTGAGTTAAACGTGGATATCTAAGCATTGTACATTTGAGAGAAAAACAATGATCTAGATTGTAATCGCCTGACAAGTGAGAACCAACATTTAGTTAAGCTAGTGGTGAGAAGATTGTAGCGATACAATCTGATCGCTAAACCCCTTTGCATGCATACATTACCGAGAAGCCAATGTGTGTGGCGATAACACTGAAAGATTGCTCGCCTTAATTAAGGAAAAGTTACTACTAGCACATTCAAGATGATCAGATATAAATCATAGCACCAAGAGGTTGCTCACCCAAATTCAAAGTTAATAGTATCGCCTTGAAGTATTAAAGCACAATTTAATGCATTTAGATAATTAGACTATTCCTTCATCACCACCCCTAGAGATAAGTTAAATTTCCATTCCCATCATGTTACCATAACCACTTTGTACCCCCAAGCACCTTAGTGTAGGTAGTAGATTAAGAATATAGTGTGCATAACGTTTACTATATAGTTACAACGCATGATTTAGTGGTACGATAAGATAAGTAGGCATTTAAATTCTTTGTGTTCGTCCCTGGACTTACCAAGAAACCTTTCTTTGCTTGCACTTGGGCGATAGAGAGGAAAGCTTGCACGACATGAATAGTTTTAGAAAGCTAGCAACTTATGGATATGAATGCACCTTTTAACGCAGAACCTCATTCATTCACCTTTAAGTCGCTCACTTAGAGCCTAATATGAAATATAGAGCCTAATATGAAATATCCACGAAAAGAAACTTATGCATTGATTAAATAACAAGCAAGTTTTTGATGTTATTACTGGAGAATTTGATGTTTTCCTTTTAACTTAATTGTGCACTAATATTATGCAGAAGTTCTGATTCAGCTTAAAACTTGGCTAGCAGCCTAATTCCAAATGAAAGATTTGGGAGAGGCACAATATGTTCTTGTGATCTAAATCATAAGGGATCCTAAGAACAAAATGCTAGTACTGTCTTAGGTAACGTATATCGATAAAATATTAGTTCGATATTCAATGCAAAACTCTAAGAAGGATTTTTTTTAGGCACGGGGTTCACTTGTCTAAGAAACAGTGCCCTAAGACACCTTAAGAAGTTGAGGATATGAGACATATTCCCTATGCCTCAACTGTAGGTAGCTTAATTATGTTATGCTCTGCACTAGGCTAGATATTTGTTATGTAGTAGGAATAGTCAGTAGGTATTAGTCCAATCTAAGGTTAGACTACTGTATGGTAGTTAAAATTATTCTCAAGTATATTTGGAGAACGGGAGACTACATGCTTGTGTATGGAGCTAAGGATTTGATCCTTACAGGATATACTGACTCTAATTTCCAAACAGATAAGGATTCTAGGAAATCCACATCGAGATCAATGTTCACTCTGAATGGGGGAGCAGTGGTATGACGTAGCATCAAGCAAGGATGCATTGCAGACTCTACTATGAAGCCTGAGTACGTCGCTGCTTGTGAAGCAGCAAAAGAAGCAGTTTGCCTTACGAAGTTCCTACATGATTTGGAAGTTGTTCCAAACAAGAACTTGCCAATCACTCTATATTGTGATAATAGTGAGGCAGTAGCCAATTCTAAAGAACCTTGCAGCCACAAACGAGGGAAACACATAGAGAGGAAGTTTCACCTGATACGAGAGATTGCGCAATGAGGGGATGTGATCGTCACCAAGATCGCTTCAGAGCACAACATTGCTGATCCATTTACGAAGACTCTTACGGGTAAAGTATTCGAGGGTCATCTATAAAGCCTAGGTCTACGATATATGTACATTAGGTAATCTAAAGCAAGTGAGAGATGTGTAATGGGTATGAGAATGCCATAGTTTATTGTATTTGTATATATATGTTTTATGTAATATATTTGTACATTTTACCATTTTCAATGTTCGAGGATTACTTTATTATGTACATCCCATAGTGACTAGAGTTTTAGTCCCAGTGGGAGTTTGTTGGGTTTTATGTCCTAAAACTCGTAGACAATATTATAATCAACTGATCATTATTAATTAAGTGTTATTTATTTTATTATTAGTTTTGTTTAATAACCCAAATCTAATAAACCAAAGTCCTAAGCTATTTGATGAGTCTCGAACAATATGTAGAGAGATACGGGGATCTATGTTGAAGATCAACTTAAAGGGTCTATAGTATAGGGATAAGGCTGGGTACGACTCACTTTGTATTTAATACAAAGACAATGATCCGACACGGTCGTATGTGTGACATACGAGTGAGGGTATCGTATGCAATGAGTTTCCATAAGACCGAACCACGAAATAGTAATCACTAGATGTAACTCAGTTAACTAGTCGAGTTTCTATATCATTAGGATGACCTAGGTAACTTAGTCTTAATCCTGAGTGTATTATGAACTCCTGTTCTTAAGGGATTGTCCATTGATTTGTACAGGAAAGAGTGGCCAGATTGTCGACTCAATATGCTTATCATTTTGGGGACAAGATCGAGAGGAAAGTTGGGAACATAATCACATAGGATGGAATTCACTATTTCCTCACTTTGTGGCAAGTAGATAAGTGTTCCCATAAATGGTGCCTCCAGGACTTAAACAAAGAGCCGTACCCTCTCTATGGCACGCGAGGGATTTCTGTTTAGTGGTTACACCATAAACAGGTTGTTCATTAGAGGAGCACTGGTATTTAAGAAATAGAAGTAACTCAGGGCTAAAATGATAATTTGACCCAACTGGTGTTACAAACATTTGTGAAGGACTAACTTACTAGTATTGGTTTATATCCATGGACACAGAAATATACCTATAGTGAGAAGAGTTCAGTTGTGAGTCTTTAATGAAGTGTGCACACAGTTAACGAATGTTGATTAATGTGGTTAATGAGTTTAGCCAATTAATCTCATATCGTTGTAGTTTATAATCTTTAGGTCCATTAGGTCCCCTTCTTAGCTCGTAAAGGGTAATGAGATTTCTTTATATTGGTTGTAGTTTTAAATGTTCAAATCTACTTTGGGAATTAATATAATGTATGATGATACATTATAATATAAAGTTTATATTTTAATTAGTCTTAATATATAAATTTAATTTTGGATATGATTCAAAATTAATTTATGTGAGAATAAAATATTTGAATAAGTTCAAATATTATTTTAATGTGAATTAAATTTATATTAAAACTATAGGTTAAAATTTAATGTCTATATGACACATATTAAAACTATAGGTTATGAGAGAAATTTATATTTGAATATGATTCAAATTTGGATTAAATTAAATATAAGATATTTAATTTAGAAATTAATTAATTAGAGAATTAATTAAAAGTTTTGTTTAATTTGATTTAATTAAATTAAAACTATAGGTTATGGGAGAGATATTCATTTAAATATGATTTAAATGAAAATTTTAATTAAATATGATTTAATTAATTAATTAATTAACTTAATTAATGATTTTAAGATTAATATTAATTTAATATTAGTTTATTAAATTAATAGGGAACGTGTGTGGTTTTTCTACGTTCCTATTTATTCTCTCAACTTTTTCATTTCTTCCATCTAAAGAAGAGGGAAATATTTGCATAACAAAATAGAAAGGTTGTTCTATGAGTTGCAAAGAACATTTCTATGATTTTGGAGGCTCTGCTTCTGTGTAATCTCTAAAAAAAAGAATTCTCTCCGAAACAATCCCTTCCAATTTGGTTCCCACATACCAAATCTCAACCCAGAGAATAGGAAGTTTTCCAAGTGATGGTGCCATAATTTGAAGTTTTGTAGATCCAGAGACGTCAACGTGGGTATGTATTCCTCTTCTTTGTAATTCTATGTAATTATTCTTATCACGCTTAGCCATTAATAAATTAGATTTTGTCAATGTACTGGTATCTTTAGGTTCCAATTAAAACTGAGTTATGGTTCTGTGATATTTTCGCTGTGCAAAGACTTTCATCCCTTCAAAAACAACGTTGGACGCTATGACCATCAATAGTCAATAGTGGAGAGATGATGGATTTGGATCACGACAAGACAATAGTAGGACTAAAGGAAATAAAGAAATGATAGAAGATGGAGTAGATAGAAATTAAATGGTGGCATTACAAGGACAAGCACCAAAATGAACAAGCTCTTGCAATCAATGGCGTTATCACAAGTGAATGCCACAGGAAGCTCTATTTAGAAGGTGCACAAAGTGGCTGATCTAGGTTACGTGGGATGCAGAGGTCCTCATAATACTAACGCATGCTCATTAAACACTAAATCCGTTGCCTATGTCAAGAGAGACCTCTATTCAAACATGTATAATGAGGGATGAAGAGATCACCCAAATTTCAGCTGAGCGAGTCAAGATCAAAATGCTAAAAGGCGACAAGGTGGCCAAGACAATAATTATTACAATGAAGCACCTGGCTATCGCCAAAGACAATATAACGATAGGCCACACCATTAAGCCAAACACCATCATCACAAGAACAACCTTACCCCATCTTCATCCTAATCAATGGAAGCCTTATTTCACGAGTATATGTAGAGGAATGATGCCCTTCTGCAAAGTCAACCTCATCTATCAAGAATTTGGAGCTACAGTTGAGGTAATTGGCCAGTGATATCTCTAGATGACCAAAAGGATCTCTCTCGAGCAACAAAGAAACATGTATTCAAGCAAAAGGATCTGACAAAGAAAAGTGCCAAGGTGTGACACTTAGAAGTTGAAGAAATTTGACCATCAGCGAACTTGACTCAGACGTAGAAATTTCATTTCTACCTTTACTGTAGAGATCAATAGCTCAAGTAATAATTTCAATCCTTTAATTTTCTCTTTAACTAATGATGCTTCTTCCTTGCAGAATAATAACGTACCAAATAAGGAAGTAGAGAGCACGAGGCGAGAAGAACAACATGGTGAAGCGTCTAATCAGGCGACAAGCTCTAACCCTTTACGCCTCCTCCATTTCTTGGTCGACTGAAGAAAAAGGGCAATGATCAAAAAGTTTTTGTTTCCCGTAAACTTCGTTATTCTGGACTATGAAGTTGATAAAAAAGTTTCAATTATTATGGGGGGCCATTCCTGTCAACTGGTCGCCCTCTCATAAACGTCCACCAAGAGGAGTTGATAATGCATTTTAATGATGAAGAAATTAAGTTCAACATTGTCAGCACGATGAAGTTCCCCGTCGATGTTGAAAATTGCAACGTGATGGAGTCCCTTATATGAGATTATTAAAAGGAAAAAGCCTACTATGAGTTATTTAGCATTGAAGAATTCCTTAAAGAAGAAGATCCAAATTATATACTGGAAGAAGTAAATGTCGTGTCTGGCAAAAAGAAGTCGAATCTTTGGATCTATAAACCAAAGGCGAAAAGAAGATAAAGCCATCAATCCAAGAACCACCACCACTTGAAGTATGCATATTTGAGGGAGAATGACACTCTGCTCGTGATCATCTCTGTCCACTTGGATGCCGCAGAAGAGAAAGCGTTATTAAATATGTTAAAATGCCACAAAAAGGTGATAGGATGGACCTGACGAACATCCAAGGCATAAGCCCATCCTATTGCGTGCATAAGATTAGGTTGGAAGAGGGTCAAGAGGGTACAATTCAGTTCCAAATGTGATTAAACCTCGCGATGAAAGGGATCGTTAAGAAGGAAATTATTAAGTGACTTGACGCGGGAGTGAACTATCCAATCACAGATAGTGAATAGGTTAGCACAGTCCAATGCATTCCTAAGAAAGGCGAGATGACTGTTGTGAAGAATGAGAAGAATGAATTGATTCCAACGTAAACAATCATGAGGTGGAAGATTTGTATGAATTACCGCAAGCTAAATGCAACGACAAAGAACGACCACTTCCCTTATTTTTCATTGCCCAAATGTCAGACAAGTTTGTTGGAAATGAATTTTATTGATTTCTGGATGGTTACTCTGGGTATAACTAGATCACAATTGCATCGGAAGATTAGCACAAGCTGACGTCTACATATCCTTATGGTACATTTGCATTTTATTGAATGCCTTTTGGCTTGTACAATGCGCTAAGGACATTTTAGAGGTGCATGTTGGTTATCTTCTTGGACTTATTGGAGAGATTAGTAGAGATATTCATGGATGGCTTTTTCAGTATTTGGGCATTCTTCTAAGGAACATCTAAGTAGCTTAGAAGAAGTTTTAGAGAAGTGTGAAGAGACACGACTCGTTTTAGACTGGAAGAAGTGTCACTTCATGGTTAGAGAGTGAATTGTGCTTAGGCATAAGAACTCCTACGCGAAATTGGAAGTAGACCCCACGAAGATTGATGTGGTGAGTAAGTTGTCACTGTCTTCGGATGTCAAACCATCGAGGAGCTTTCTAGGACATGTTGGATTTTAAGAAGATTTATCAAAGGATTTTCCCATATCGCCAAAACTCTTAGTAACTTATTATGCATCGATCAACTCTATAGCTTTCATGAAAAATGGAACAAGGCGTTTCAGACACTAAAAGAAGCATTGACCTCAACGCTTATCCTCATCATGCCAGATTGGTAAAAAATATTTCAAGTTTAGAGTAGTCGAAGAAAAGAAGAAATGCCAGAGTACGAGATAGATTAGAAAAGCATTCTGAAAGGTTTAACGATGTGCACAATAGAAATCATGTTTAGAATCTTCAGATGATGCTTGAGGATAAGCATTATTTTAAATTTGAGGGTGTGATAACTTGTAGAATACAAGTTATTATAGCCTTTTAGGTCAAATCATGAGGTCTTATCGCATAAGAATAGAAGAAAACGAAGGAAAAAGTACGTGGTTTGATTAATCTCTTAATAACATACTACAAAATAACCTCATCCTTGTTTTATTATGTTTTAGTGCTCTAATCGTAGGATTTTAGGTAAAAGAAGTGATGCTTGGCAATATAATGATTACCTGAGGAGACATACTCATCCTATGCGACAATAAACAGTGCAAGCTAGGCAACATGATGCATTAGTAGACAAATTTGTTTAGCGTGAATGTCAGAGAAAGGACAAAAGGACGTCTGTACAGCGTCGATATAGCTTTTCAGAGGTATTAATGATGCATGGAATTTCATGTCAACATCAAGTCTTGCCTATAAATAGAGACTCTCACTTCATAATGGGGTGTGAACATTTGGCGGAGAGCAAGTTCTTAGATCGTCCATCTTCTCCCTCCCTTAAGTTTTAGGTGAGAGCATCGAACAAGAGAGAGAGAGTTATCCTTTCATCTTCTCCCTCATCAAGGGCAAAAATCAGAGCTAAAGAGTATCATAAATCAAACTCTACGATGTGACACCTTCTCTTGTATTCCAATTTACATTTTTCTTGTATTGTTTTGCAAGATGTACACTACCGAGAGGCCTAAAGTTATTTTTATTAAAGAAAGGCATTTCTTCTTTCATTCTCCTATATTTTTGTATTTTCCATGTTCAATCTGTTTTATTAGCTAGCAAGGAATGAAATGTATTTTTAATATTTACAGAATCAGAATGCATGTACTATGAGTTTTACTGAGTTAAACGCGGATATCTAAGCATTTTACATCCGAGAGAATAATAATGATGTATATTGTAATCACCTGACAAGTAAGAACCAACATTTAGTTAAGCGAGTGGTGAGAAGATTGTGGTGATACAATCTTATCGCCAAACTCATCCTTTGCATACATTACCAAGAGGCCAGTGTGTGTGGCGATAGCAGTAAAGAGGTTGCCCGCATTAATTAAGGATAATTTACTAATAGCACATTCAAGATGATCATATATGAATCATAACTTAACTTTGTGTATTTATTTCCCAAAATGTGAACAAATATGGCAAAAGCGTCGAGAGATTGCTCGTCCTAATTCATAGTTAATATATGCTTTGTATCGCCTTGAAGTATTAAAGCACAATTCAATGTGTTTAGATAATTATACCATTCCTTCATAGCGAAGCCTAAAGATAAGGTCAATTTTCATTCCTATCAGGTTACCATGACCAACTTGCACCGCTAAGCACCTTAGTGTAGATAGTAGACTAAGAATATAATGTGCATGATTTAGTGGTGCGATAAAATAAGTAGGACCTTAAATTTCCTGTGTACGACCTTGGACTTACCTAGAATCCTTTCTTCAATTGCACTTGGGCAATAGAGAGGAAATCTTACACGACCTGTATATTTTTAGAAAGCACTTTTAAGTAGCTCATTTAGAGCCTAATATGATAAATCCATGAAAAGAAACTTATTCATAGATTAAATAACAAGCAAGTATGTGTGAGGCCCTGACCCAAAGAAAGGAAATCCTAGTGGAGAGAATCCTTGTTGGGAAGTCATTTCAGATAGAAGTATACGACATCCTGCAAAGAAACATGCAAAGGGTAAGAAGGTGATGCAAAACCAAATGCTTAAGTACCATTGCAAGAAGGCAAGCGATGCGATAAGGATAAGCTGACAAGAAAGAAGCATGTATTGGAAGAGTTATACAATTAGAATGGTAATGCGAGAAGAAATGCTTATGCTTAAGGAAGGAGGCGAGGAAGTGTCTTGTAAGTATGACTTGACCACTCGCTGAAAGGAAGTAAATATCTGATGCTTTCCAAGAAGATAGGAAAGTCAGACGATTGAAGAATTTGGCTTCCAAAAGAGATAAGGTGTGCGTCTCGAGGGAAAGTCCAATCGTCGCTAACGGATAGCCCACGTGAATAGTACTAGTTTGGGTTGACTACATGGCACAACAAGTTGGTAAGAAGACACATGTAAAATTTTGAAAAGACCCCTGGATATGGGATATCACTACAAAAGGGGCCAAAGACCGAAATGGAAAGGGGAGTTTTTGTTCGAAAAAGTTAGATTTTTGGATGAAAGTGAAGAAAGGAGATCCTAAATGATAAGCAGATGGTCGAGGAAATCGCTAGACGAGAAGAGGAATTCGAAAGCAGAGAAGGAGGGCTTCGAGTATTCATCAGTGACAAACAAGATTCTAGTGTGATTTTTAAATTTTTTTCTTTTATGTTTAAACCTTTTATTTGCTTGTATAGTTATAAATGAATGTCTGTGGACGATTCTTTCTAATCCAAGTGAGTATCTCTATAACTATTGATGTCTTTGAGTAGTTATCGTGAGGAGATTATCTGTGAATCCCTATCAAGGGAGGAAACATTTATGAATGTCTTCCATAATTAGTTAGTAAAGTGGTTGTAAACGTGATACTTGATGAGTATGTTCTATTGATGAGAATATCTTAACGTTGATTCTTATTGTGTGATTTTGGTGACTACTGAAATACTATGTAAGAAAAGTAAGTAGCCTGCTAACCTTTATGTGTACTATTTTGTAATGGTTGTTTATCTAGAGAAGATGAAGTCTATCACTAGACGCTAGTGAGAATTCCAAGTAACACTACAAGAAAATGAAGCATTTCCGATGCAGAAAAGGACGTCGGCATAAAGAACGTCGGGAATAAGGGCTTTCCCGATGCCGTCAACAACGCGTCAGAAGATGCGTCGAGAAAACACTCTTTCCCGACGCATCACGAAGGCGTTGGCAAGTATACGTCGGGAAAAGGGTAAATTAATTTTAAAAAACGAACTATTCCCGACGCCGTGAACAGTGCATCGGGAGCGGCATCGGGAATAGGGGTTTTTCCTGATGCAGCATTAAACGTCGAGAAAAACATTTAATGAGCGTCGGGAATTCCCCTTTTCCCGACGCTTTTTTGGGGATTTCCGACGCCACGTCACTGCATCGGGAAATCCCCTTTTAAATCGTTTCAGTTCTGTAATTTACAGAACCGAAACCGAGAGGGGAAAAGAGAGGAGAAGCCGAGAGCGTCGTCGCCATTTCCGTCGCCCTTCCGCCGCCGTCCGTCGCCGTTGTTCCTCGCCGCCGTCTGTCACTTTTGGTAAGTGGAAAATGAAAATTTATTTAGTTTAAATTTATGTTTTAGGGTTTTTTTGATGAAAATTATTTTAGGATTTTTTTTTGAATAGATTTTTGTTTGTTAAATGTATTTTTGTATAGAGTGTGTGTAATTTGTGGTTGAATTGAAATTTGAATGGTTTAGGGTTTAGGGTTATTTAGAAAATTGAATTGAGGGGGGATTTTATAGTTAAATGAAAATTGAATGGGGGTTGAATTGGGGGAGGGAGTTTATTGTTAAATTGAAAATTGAATTGGGAGGGAGGTTTATATTTGAATTAAAAATTGAAATTGGAGGGGGGGGGGGGGAGGGTTTAATAGTTAAATTGAATTTTGGGGGGGGGGGGGGGGGGGGGGGGATGTATAGTTAAATTTAAAATTGAATTGGGGGGGGGGGGGGGTTTAAGTTAAATTGAAAATTGAAAACGGGGGGGGGGGGGGGGGGGGAGGGGATTTATAGTTGAATTGAAAATTGAAATTGGAGGGGAGGGGAGGGGAGAGGGGGTTAATAGTTAAATTGAATTTGGGGGAGGGGGAGTTAATAGTTAAATTGAACTGGGAATGTAATATGTGTGTTAAGATTTGTTTTGGCTATCCTCCAGTTATGGTAGCCTGTTTGTGTTGAATATTTTTATTGTTGATTTGAGATGGCTATCTTGCAGTTATGGTAGCTTTATTGTTTTGAATTTTTTTATGTTTGGGATGGCTATCGTGTAGTTATGGTAGCCTTTTTTGTTTTGAATTTGCTGGTTTCAAGGGGTGCAGTTATGGTAGCCTCTATAGTTTGGAGGGGTTTGTAGGATGCGAAGATTTTGAAGTATTTTGTTGTTAATAATTAGGTTGTGTTGGCTATCCTGCAGTTATGGTAGCCTCTGAAGTTTGGAGGGGTTTGTAGGATGCGAAGATATTTTGAAGTATTTTGTTGATAATAATTAGGTTGTGTTGGCTATCCTGCAGTTATGGTAGCCTCTATAGTTTGAAGTTAGTTATTGAAAAATAGTGAAAATTCAGGGGAGTAAGTTATGGATGTGAAAGAGTGAGAGGCATATGTTTCTAATCAAACCTATTTATGTTTTAGGGACTTAAACGATGGATAAGGGTTGGATGAAACTTAGAAATAATTTATCCCTTGAGTATAGACATGGAGTGACCCAATTTTTAGAATTTTCCAAATTTCACGTTGATGCTTACGGACGATTAGGGTGTCCATGCAAGAGATGTTTGAATTTAAATTGGAGCTCATTAGAGGGTGTGGAACGACATCTGCTGACTATTGGAATATCCCCTACTACATAGAATGGGTGTATAATAGAGAGTCATTAAAGAGTTTCGGGCCGACTGTCAGATGCTCACAACCTTTAAAGAGTTCCGGGCCGATTGTCATAGACATTTCAAAAAGTACAGCGACCCGAAGGAGGCTCGTGCCAACCCACCAAACGCATTGGTTGAACGTGATGAGGATTGGCACTTCCTCTGCGACCATTATATCAGCCGTGCATTCCAGGTATTTGTCATGATTAATTATGATAACAAGTTTTAATATGCATAAGAAATAAACAATATAATTGTTTTAATACAGAAGCAATCACGGACGAACAAGGCTGCTAGACAGAAGCAGCCTTACAATCATAGTAGCGGGTCCAAGTCGTTTCTACAACGACAGTATGAGCTCGCTGAAAGAAGAGGGCAGTTGATCAATCGTGTGGAATTGTTCCGGGAAACACACGTTTGAGCTGGGACATTCGTGTCGCAGGCCGCCGAGGATGCACATGTAAGTTATGACCTTATTAATTATCTACTTTCATTATATATTTTTGCGCGTTACCTAACATAGTTTTAAAATTTGTTGTAGAATCAAATGCTAGAACTCCAATCCCAACCTACCATAGAGAGTAGTCAACCACTCTCTGAGGATGAGATATGCGATCAGGTGTTGGGTAGACGACCAGGTTACTCAAAAGGCCTTGGTTGGGGATCCAAGCCGAAGGCCCGCAGAACGGCGAGTGCAAGCAGTTCGTCGACATCTTGTTCGCAGTCCACAGAAAAAGAGATTGAATTACAAGCTAAACTTCATGAAGCTTTGGAACGGATTGAAGTACAAGATAGAAATCACCAAGCATTAGCTTCACAAGTGGAAAGTATGAAAAAGATGATAGAAGAACTAACTCGTGCACAACAGGGACCACCACATGATCCCTAGCTCTGCGGTACGTATATGTCTCTATTATTCTTAAGTTTTTGCAATATATGATTATGTACTAAACTTAGTTATTTTTATACCATTTTTAGAACCGAAGGTATAGAATAACGCACGTACGTACCTCCTTGGGAGACTTTTTCTTAATGTTTATGTTTTTTCTATTTTGAGAACTATATTTTGTTGTAGTGAACTTATTCGTATTATTTATTTTAATTCTATTTTTTTAATTTGTGTTTGTATATTTCTTAATTTATTTTAATTTATATTTAATTTTTTTAATTTAATCCAAAACGTCGGGAAATTTTTTTGAAATATCTGAACATTATTGTGAATGTTTGAGCAAAATATTATAAGGAAAAAAGTAGAAATAAACTATTTAAAATATATATATAAAAAGGAATTCCCGATGTAAAGAAACGTCAGGAAAAAACGTCGGAAAAGAAGTTTTTCCGACGTCGAAATCTGCATCGGCATAGGCTGCGTCGGAAATACCTCATTCCCGATACAGCCTATGCCGACGCATATCTTGGCGTCGGGAGAGGCTTTCCCGACGTCGTACCAATACAACATCGGGAAAGCCTCTACCGACGCATTTCTCCCGACGTTCTTCCCGATGCCGTTTGGTACGTCGAGATATCCTTTTTCGACGTACTTTTCATTTTCACCGACGTTTTTTGGGGTCGGGAGTACCCCCTTCTCTTGTAGTGTAACTTTCACATCACTAGTTGAGTGTGAATCCCAAGTCTAGGAGAGAGAAGAATCCAAGGTCTAAGTAAGTTACAACGAGACGCTGGTTTAATGAAAAAGGATGAATGTGACGTGGCGCTTGTGGTGATGGTTGTTGTGGTTTGATACGAAGAAAATTATTTGTTCGCAATCTAATCTTGTGAATATTTGTTATCTGATTATTATTGTTTTCTCCATAAAGGTATTTCTCAACCCATTACTCACTAAGTCTGTTTGACTTATGTTTTAAAGTTTTTCTTCCTCAGGTTTTTAGTTGTTAAAGCCAAGCAAAGGATGATTTCAGGCATTGTAGCCTAGTTAAAAAGGAAAGGCAGAGTTACTATGTAGCGTTATACAACGTGAAAGTCTTGTCATCTTATCTTGCGTCTAAAAAGGCAGTTGGCAAGCGCATCGCTCCTTTGCGTAAATGGCTCCGCTCAATAGGAAAGCGAGAGCAATACCCAGGTTGGTGAGGCCAAGCCAGGGAAGCCAGAGGGCTAGAAAGTTAAGTCAGGGGAGGAACAACCCTAAACACGATCCACTAACAAAGGGTTTTGCAACAAGCAGTGTTTAGCGACGCAGAGAGAAAAGGGTTGTAAAGGGCTGCCTTCGAGTTAGGATGTTAATGACTTGAGGGGAAGAGGTTGAAGAAAGGGATTCTAGATTCCTAAAGACCTTAACTTGAAGATTTTTACCTTGGCGGCAAGGTGAGAACAAGGTGCATTGCTACACAATGAGGCGGGTAAACCAGACGTGAAGTTAGAAAAGTTGTGCAAGACAAAGGGAGGTTGTAAGATTATGTCTTAAGTCTTGTTGTAAGGAAAAATTTAAAGTTTTATTTGAACCTTGTAAAAGTGTTAAGTTAATAAAGAAAAGTTTTGTTTTTATTCCATTGTACTATCTCGCGTGTGTCTTGTAATGGTGTAAAAGAGAAAGTGAACAAAGTGCTAAGGCGAAGTTAATGAAATTTAAGTTGCTTATTTCGCTATTGTGTTAAGAAATCTTGGCATGTAAGCCCTATGTTAAGGTTGTCAAAGATAAGCCATTTCGTTTACTAGGCGTTCAACATTTACTACATGGCGTGGTAGACGTTGAAGGTCTAGGCCCTATGCCTTTACTTAGTTGTGAGAAGCGACTTTGGGATAGGGGGGTGACAAAGTTGGTAAGCTAAGATAATTAAATTAGTACTTTGTTGGCAAAAATTGCTAATTCAAATTTTGATTTTGAGTAGATGAGATTTGTGATTTCATTTGCAGCTAAGAATTTAGCATAGTCTGAGGTAAGGGTTCTACTACTGGATTTTCGATTTAGGGTTAATTACTATGATAATTAGGATAGAGTTTGATTTTTGTGATAATTGTGATACAATTATATGCATAACCAATAATAGTTGTGATGATAAACTATTTGTATAGCCTAAGGTTACTGTTAATTGTGAAGGGTAGCTATTGGGTTAGGTTAAGGTTCCTGTGAAATGTTAAAGCATAATTATCTGCATATGCTTACTTTGGGAACTACCCATGCTTGCTGTAAAAAATATGATTGTTTACATGTCTATTAATGGATTGCTGATAAGGCATGATGTGGTTTAAAATGTGACAGTTTACTGTCAATCTTTTATTGATGAAATTTATGCATAGCCTATGGGTTACTGTATAATTGTGTTAGATAACTGTTAGCTTAGTATGGTCAGTTACTGTGATATTTGGGATGAGAGTCAGTTACTTAGCCAATGAGTTACCATAAATTTATGAAAGGTAGCCATTTGTATAGTCTATTGTGACAATATGTATGGTGAATAGTTAATTGCATATTATGTGGTTTACTGTGAAATCATGAGGATGATTATTTACTGATTTTATTATATGTATATGCTTTGGATTAACGGTGATTATTAGTTAGCTATTAGGACAGTATGCCCCTGTGTATGATGTCCTTATTCGTTCTCCACCCTTATGTGCCTACTATGTGTTCTTGTAGGTTCAATCTTTATGATTATTATGTGCCCCTGCAAGTTCACTCTATTTGATTATTATGTGTTTCTACACGCTCACTCTTTGTGATTATTACGTGTTTCTACGAACTTACCTTTATGAGACTGATTTGTGCTTTAAGGATTCGCAAGTTTGTTATGCCATGGGGTGCACCTAATAGGAAGTTAGCTTTCACCTAGTGTGTCCAGTAGTGAGTCTCTTACTGGGTATATTTTATATACGTACCATTTCTATGTTTAGCTTTTCAGAAAAGGGTAAAAAGAAAGGAAAACTGGAAAGTGATAAGAAAAACCCGTGATTGGTCATATAGGGACATTTACGATATTTCTTCTACTATCTTCCATGATTTCCTTATGTTTTCTATGCCATGTTTAAGATAGTTTTATTCTAAACATATTGTTTTTATTATTTTAGTTAGGGACCGAACAACTTATTTCTTTTAATGGTTTTTTGTTACTTTTGTTTTGCAAACATTGTTTTCCTTAGTTTGTTTTATATTTGACTTCTATTTAATAAAATAAGGTCATCCCTCAACGAAATCCTTCAAGAATATACCTTGAAAAATCTAAGACTTGTTGGAGCAATACGCAAGCATCAAAGAAGAGCCATCCAAACTCCTTCCTCTATGAGACATACAACACGGTATTGACCTTGTTCTAGGGTTTTCTCTTCCTAATCTTTCTCATTATAGGATGAACCTAAAGGAGTATGCCACCTTACACCAATATATATAGAAGAACTCATGGAGAAATGACATATACAACCAAGTATAAGTCCTTGTGCAACTCCAGCCTTGTTAACCCCAAAAAAAAATGACAGTTGAAGGATGTGTGTTGACAGCAGAGCCATCAACAAAATAAATGTCATGCCCCGTCCCAAAATCCACTATATGCGACCAAGTAGAGATGTGGCTGCCTAGACATTCCACATGAGTCTCTCTGCCGTGCAAAAATAAATGCAACCAACAACTTATACACGTGTGAAATCAAATGAAATAAGAAGTCTTCATTGATGTTTTAAATAATGGAGTACATTCAATACTCATACAAGGTTTCTTTCAAAAGAACTATATACGACAAAAACAACATTCAGCTCCTACATGCTATGCAAGTTGACAGTGGCCACTACCACAATGATGTGTTTCACGAATGGCAGAGTAGGCAATCAACGCTACAAGTTCACACTAGATGTCCTTTGCTACCCGAGGGGGATTGAAACAAAATATTTGAAAGGTTAAATGAAAATGTCTTGTGAATAGGGTCTTTATCAATGCCTTTGATAAATCAAGGTTTACCTTAACGCATTATAATCACTTCGCCAAGTCATATGGTATAGATAATATATAATTCAATCAGTAAGACATTTGGATTTAAATCAAATCATTTCAATGCATTAGGTGATTCGCAACATCTCAATTTTAAGAGCAACCCTCATAAATCAGTAGATACCTATTCCAAGCTTGATATACTTTTATGTTAAAAAGGTTCCTTTGATGAAGGTATTCATTAGATACCTAATTTCCAATCACTAGGACAGATTAATGAGATGAGGGTTCTACAAATGTCTAGATTTTCATCTTATGAGATAAGGGCATGTGCGAATGCCTAGTTTTCCATCTCATTGTAGCTATAGGGAGTTAGAGCATTATTGATGCTTAGTTTCTGTCTTGTAAATATAATATCACGGGATAGGGCTTCCATGCCTAGTTTATTGATTTTGTCCCAATGGTTCTTCCAAGTATAGCAATTGAATGAGTAACTTTGAGATAAATATTCCAAGCTTGATATACTTTTATGTTAAAGAGTTAATTGTTAAAGACTTGTTAGTTCAAAAGTATGTTTTTAAAATCGTCACTCACTAGGCTATTTAGCTCACCCTTTCCAAATGTTTTCCACTTTCCAGGAAGAGATCATGATCCGAGAGCCTGATTGTTGTCTTCAGTCTGTTGTGCAAGTTATTGATAGTTTTGTTGTTGTGGGTTAGTTCTAGATCTATCTATGTTATGTACATAAGTTATGTTAGGGTTAAGTTAGTAAGACATTTATTTTCATTTGGTTTAGAATGTTGTTTGTAAAAAAATGGCATTTAGTCTTCACTTGTTTTGTGGTTTATGTAATGAAGTTTGTTTAGTGTATGTTTATCATGTAGTTCACTGCATAAATTAATTTACTCAAAGTTGTTTAACATTCTAAAAAGGTTTCGTAGTTAGGGTCAACTGGTGTTTTTTATAAGAGGAATGATGTCAGTTGACTTCACACCATCTCATGGGTCGAGAGTAGGTGATTGGGGAGGGGGTATGACATCCTTGCAAGAGTGAAGTCTAAGCAAGAGAGTAGTTTGATGGTAAGTTTCAATTGGGTGTTCGATCAAGAGACATCTGAGATGAGAAAGGTGTTGGCGAGTTTGAGCTAAAGAAGAAGAATAGAACTTGAGGTTAGATCCAAGTAAGTTTAAGTTTCTTCCTTGTTAAGAAGTTTAAGAGCAAGTTTACTAAGTTATGGTTTATTATTTTAGGCTTTAAATATGTTGGGAGCTCATGTTGAGCTAGGATAAGCTTGAGGAACCAGTCTTGAGCAAGTTAAGACCACCCAAAGAGTTCAAAGGAGTCAATTTTAGTAAGAAAAAAATTCTCTTGAGTAGAAAAAGGGAAAAGATAGGATGTTGAAGAAGTTTCCTTTAATTGGAACCCAAGATTTACTTGAGTTTTCTTGTAATTTTCAGAGCAAGAGGAAATAAGGTAAATCTATAAACCAAGAACCAAGCCAAAAGTTGTGAATGACTAAAATGAATTTAAAAGAATTTCTAATTTCTAAGCTTGATTTAAGAATTTATGTTTTAAAGCATGCCTTAAGTTTAAGCATTTGAATATGCTAGATTTATGAAATTATTTACAAAGCATGAGTTTCAAGTTCGAAATGAGTTGTGAGAAAGCATGATTGAGTTAAAGTTCTAAAGCGAATGCTTTATGAGAATAATGCCAAGTTTTTAAAAATATCTAGTCAAAGAAATTATTTAAAGCAAAGCTAGATTTGAGACTTACTTAATCCGAGAGTATTTTACAAGCATACTAACTTAAGTAAGTTAAAGTTTTAGCATGAGATTTCTGAATATGTTTAAGTCTATATCGAGATGTCTTGATCTGATACCAACCCTACGAAGGAGATTGTCCTGTGCATAGAGGTCGTGTGATAAGGGGATCCAATAGATGCCTAGAATTTCCATCACATAGATGAGGCAAGAGATGAGGGCCTTTATAGATGCTTAGATTTTCCATCTCATGATAGCTATAGCGAGATAGGGTGCTATTGGTGCCTAAAGTTTCATCTTGTGGGTATTGTATCAAGAGATAAAAGGGTTCCATGCCTAGAGTTTCGTGTCTCGTAGATATGAATAGTTACAGGTATAACAAGAAAGAAAGAAAAGAGAAAGTTAAAAGCTAAGTTTAAAGAGAAATTGCTTTGCTAAGTTATGTATATTATTTTGCTAAAAGTTTTCATTATCATGCTTTGTTTTAAAAGTTGTCAATCATAGAGTTTTACAGTTCATCCTTTCAATGTTTAATTTCCTGATAGTTAGAGATCGGGGTTCTGACGCCTTTTAAAGCATCTGCCTACTCTTCTAGAAGTTCGATTAGATTTTGTACGGGTTCGATGCATGCATGATAAATTGTAATTAAGATAATAGAAGAATTAGTTGTTGTTGTCTATAATTGACTAGTTTAAAGATTCGAGATTGTCGAGTTTTGTTTTAGTTTTGCTTTAATTGGAACTCTGAACTTCATTTTGTTTATACAAGACTATTGAGCTGACTATGTTTTACAAATATTTTAATTCATTTTTTTCAAGTATATACATTTTCTTTCACATTTTATGTTTAAAGTGATAAGGGATCTGGATAAGATCTAAAGCTTAAGCAAGGTTGACAGGTGTCGCTAGAAGAAGAATGTTGTCAGTTGGCTTCATACCACATCTCGAGTTTAGCGAGGAGGTGCTCCAGGATGGGTATAACAACGATAGCCAGAACCAAACATCTAAAATAAATTTATCTATCCTCAATATAAAATAATTAGAAATTTAAAGAATACATACCTTAAGTTCAAGGTTCTCTTTGCGCTCGTGTCATTGCTTCAATCATTTTTTTCATTTCTTCCCTTTGTTGGGCATGCATATTTGATCTTCTTCTTTGTTCTTCAATCATACTTCTTTGTTCTTCAATCTGGTTTCTGTGTTCTTCAATCTAGTTTGTTTGTTCTTCAATCCAGTTTGTTTGTTTTTCATTTCTTCTGTTTGTTTGTTCTTTAATGTAGTTTGTTTGTTCTTTAATTTAGTTTGTTTGTTCGTCAATTCAGGATTGCGATCTCTCAAGCCTATTTCTTAGTTCCATCACCTCCCTAGTGTGCATTTCTTGAGCCACTAAACTCGAAGCACTGCTATCGGATCTTTCTTGACTTGGGTTTGGGGCCCTAACCAAGACCTTTTGAATAGTCTGGTCATCTACCCAAAATTGTCTCGGATATTTCATCCCTAATAGTGGTTGAGAACCTTCTGGAGTGAGTTCGATAGTAATTATAACATTTGATTCTGCATATAAATAGTTATGTTATGCACTCAATTAAAGTAAAAAAATAAACCACAATGCATGATAACTTTATATGCGCATCCTCGGCTGCTTGATTCACGAACTGCCACTTCTATTGGCATGTGTTTCTTTGAATAGCTCTACACACTCCACTAGTTCACCTCGTTCTTCACTAAGCTTAGATTGTCTCTGTAGGAATGACTTGGATATGCTATTGTGATTGTATGATTGTTTGCCTCTATTTTCCTTGTTAGTCCTTGATTGCTTCTACATACAAACAACAAAAATGATACATGAAGTAACATTAGAAGATGTAAATGATACATGACTGCTCTTACTTAAGTACTTATAACGTAATGATGATACATTAAAAGATGTAATCACATGAAATTGTTGACTTCGATAATGGTCGCACAGGACGTTCCATCCTTCCAAACGATTCTTTAATATGGTCGGTGGTTTGGCATGTGCTTGCTCAGAGTCGCCACATTTCTTAAAATGTATGTGCATCGCATTGTATTCTTTTAAAGATGTTAAGATTTGATATTCAATGAATATGTTAAGTGCATGATCTATAAAATCAAGCACAGAATAGCACTACAAAGGAAAGAATAAATGTGTGTTAGTATGTAAACTAATAATATTTCATGTAAAGCACCTTTAACAATCTCAATATATTTCGGTGGAACATCTGCAAACCTAAGGCATCAGATTGGAAATGCATCTCTTATTGCAACACAATTATGTTGCTAAATCGAACAACACGACTTGCTTTGTTGCTTCATTACTGCATTCTGCTCCCTAATTGCGATAAGTTTTTTTTAGAGCTCTTAATTCTGCGTTTTCAATCACTTCTCCTTTAAGTTGGTCTACTTGTGCCTGACTGTTAGCACTTGCGTTGTCACATTTGAGTTCCAAATCGCTTAGTTGTTTCTGACTCCGGAATTTCATTTCTTACAAATTACTTTGGCACTAGACTATGTCTTCAAATCCTCTCTCCATTGATTTACATATGAAATTACCCATGAACTTAAAGATATAATCCTCGTCAACTTCTTCTTTTCTCACCAGCATCCTCAAGGAGTACTTCCTTTTCCTTTTGGAGTGGGTCATCAATAGCCTCCTCTAGGACTTCCTTTCCTTTTCCTACTTCTTCAGGCTCTTTGGTCACGTCATCCATGAATGTTGTTGGGTTAGAGAAGAATTCATGGAAAACATCCTGATTTGAAGTTTCAAGGCTTGGCGGCTTGGCTTGGTTGATAAGGATTACGTCAAGAGGCTAAGGAGTTTTCTCTTGACCCGGGAGAAAGGTTCCAGTTGAATCAAACAAAACAAGGACACAATCTTTGTTAGTTTCGTGCCTTGGAGTAGTAGTCAAAACTTCGATGGGTGGTGGCGAATTGGATTTTATAGGTTTGGATTTTTTAGTTTACGAGGAGGCTGGAGAAATTGTTGGCGTTTTGGACTTGGTGGGAGTTTGAGAAGTTGTGACCTTGAAGAGTTCGGATTTAATAGGCGAGAGGGAATTGATGGACTTCTTCTTGTTGGAATTTCTTAGGTGCATCAGGCGTATTTTGGTTGAATATGTACTTCGCCAAAATCAAGTGTTTTGCTTAAATCAAAGTGAAATCTTGTTCCTAACTTTGAAACATCAATTCTCCAGCAATGGCGCCAAAAACTTGTTAATATATTTTAACAGGGACTTGAGACTTAGAGTACAGTGCAGTGTTGTGTGTTGTATATCTTATGCTTTGCAATAAAACATGGTCATAGCACGAGGTATGTTTTCTATGTCTCCCATTCTCATGTAATTACTAAGTCCTCGTTGGGTACAATTTTTTCTAATGCTTGCCTAAGTATAAGTGAAGCAATAGGTTTCCTGGTTAATCCAAGGTCGAATGCAGAGAATTGATAACAAAGCTTAGTTTTAGGGTTTACTCTTCATTCAGGCGATATAAAAAAAATTATCTATACAGTATGATGAAGTGTAAGTTTAAACTATATCTACTTATCTACACTAGACAATTTATAAAATGGGATAAATATGGAGACGATATGGAATTACAAACTAACTTGTATAATAGAAAAGGGAGGAATTCTTCGCGTTACTAGGCATTTAGACCATTTGAGAGCCTTGATGCGATATGTCTCATATAACTAGCTTATGATTAAGGCGAGCACCTCTCAGTGTCTTAAATGTCACATTTGCTCGCCTTTTGAGATGCAGATGACTAAACTTGGTTAAGTGAGATATATCTAGAAGGTTTCACTTATAAGACTTATAGAACTTCTCTTTTAAGGGTGACAACCTCTCGGCGCCTAATACCCACACTTGTTCTACTTTCGAGATACAAATGATGGAAGTTATCTCGACAAGGTAGAGTTGTCTCCAAACTCCTCCTTGTGCGCGTTAGCCATATCCTTACTACTTGCTCTCTCAGCGATAGATGGCGATAAGCATTGGCTAAGTGATGACTGTAGTTCAACTAATGCAATAGAGTTATAAGCTAAGCTTCTTATCAAGAAATTATCAGAAAACCGAACTAAAGATAACACATTGATATATAAACAGTAAAGAAATGATAGATTGGGAAGGTATAAACATACAAAAAATGAAAGAATGCAGGTCTTAGGCCACTGTACAATATGAACAAATACATTGTAATGAAATACAAAAATGGAAAGTGTAGAAATGAACATTACAAGTTAAAGGAAATGGGAAGTGGCATCTTCTCTACTCATACTCTAAGCTTTCACTTACAGATTTACTGAAGAATGAGAAGAATGCTTTTACAGATGATGAAAAGGCTACACTTTTATGCCTTTCTCTATGGTTTGGCCTATTCATACATACTTTGCTTGGTGTAGAAGGAGACTTTATATAGGCAACTTTCAGCGAAAAACTCCTATTCTTCTGATCATGTCAACGACGATTGCAGTCTTTGTCAAGTCACATCAACTCTAACTATCATTCTTGTCCTTTAGTGAACCGTCATCGCGTGATAAAGTAGCTCCTCACCTAGAAGTTGTACTTGCCAAACAGGCTCTTCTCGCATAGCTCTTACGCAAAATCCTCTACGATTCACTAGTTTCTTCTTTTATTTCTATTCCTGCATTAAGGCACTAAAAACATGGTAAACAAATATAGAGGCTTATGTATAGTACATTTCCAAATACTTATGAATTTACAACATAAACTACACATTCTAACTTCATTATCCTTAATTAAGGTTGGCGATCTTTCAATGCTTTCGCCGTATACGTTAACATCTCTGCAACTTATGTAAAGAACGAATTCAGTGATAAGATTGTATTACTACAATCTCCTCATCGCTTGCTTAGTTAACTATGTACTCTCACTTGCCATGTGATTACGATCAATATCAATGTCTTTCTCTCGAATACATAATGCATTGACATGAACAAAACTTATAAAACATACAATAAGATTCTCTATTATTAAAAACACATTTCATTACTTGTGAACTAATTAAAGTAGATTGAACATGGATGCTAGAAAAGAAATGAGAGAATGGTAGAAGAAATGCATTACTATTAATAACATATCTTTAGTTCTCTTGGCCATAGAATACATATTACACAATAATACAATAAAAATAGAAAATGGTATACAAGGAATGTCAAGCCTCAGAGTATGATTCCTCATCTTCTTGGTTTTGATTTTTGCCTGCCTGTGAGGGGGAAATGGAAAGGGGGATGAACTCTTTCTTTTTTTTTTTTTGTTTTTTTTTCTTGTTCTAAGCTCTCACCTAAAACTCAAAGGTGAAAGAATAGTTGATTATGAGCTTACTCTCCAACCAAAGATTGCACACCTAACTCTCTAAAGTAGATGCTCCTATTTATATGCGAGGAATGATGTTGATAGGACATCCTATGCTTCATTAATGCCTATGAAAAGATGCATCAAACCATGCAGACGTGCTTTCGTCATTTTTTTGACATTTGCGCCAGCTAATTTTTTCTGCTAGTTCATTAGATCACCTAGCTTGATTGCTTGTTGTCGTGTTGGTTAGACGTGTCTCCTCGCGTAGCCTTCTATCGCCAAGCTCTAATTCTTTTTGTCTATTATCTTTTTCCCTTGTTTTCTTTTATTCTTATGTGATAAGACTTTGTTATTTTACATAAAAGGCTATATTAACTTGTATTTCTACAAGTTATCAATATGTAGAGGAATAATGTGTTGGAATTTATGTCCTAAAACTCGTAGTTTGTAGTTAAAACTATATTCTATCCAATAAAGTGATTATTGAGGATTTATTAGTAAAAATAGAATTCTATAATCTTGAATCCAATTAACTAAGATTCTGAGGCTATCTAGTGTAGACTTGAACTTTATGTAGAAACATAAACATGGATCAATTTTGAGTTTATAGCCCAAACGGTCTATTGTGTATGAATAAGGTTGGGCGCCTTATTCTGAAAACACTATGGATGCGGCCTGCTCTATAATTAGTATAAACGATGTGATCCTGAATCATTCATGTAGAGACATGGGAGTGGGGGCATTCTATGTAAAGAGTTTGCATAAGACCAGAACCATGAAATAGTCACTTTTAAGTTATGACATCGTTGACTATACAAACTGACTATTTCGATTATGATGACCTAGGTAACTTAATCTTAATCCTGAGGTAACTATAAACTTCTGTTCAAATGGTATTATCCTTAGATTTTCATAGGTGAGGGAAGCTCAAAAGCCCAGGCCTAATAAGCCCCCCATTTTAGGAGTAAGATCGGGTGGAAGGCTAGGGATATAGGGTGCAAGACGAAATTCAGTCCTACCCGTTTTTAGGGTTAGTAGATAGGTTGTTCCCTTAAGAACTGAATCTAAATCTTGAATAAGGGATCCCACCCTCTCATTGGCCCAAGAGGAATTCGATTTATAAGTTGTACCTTAAACTAAATGTTCAATAGTGGATTAGTGAGACTTAAAGAACAAGATGTAATCTTGAGGGTAAAATGATATTTTGATCCAGCCGAGGTTACAAACAACGTGTGAAGGATTAACTTATTGATCATGGTTATATCAGATGGACAAAAATATATCTAGAGTGAGGGGAGTGCAACTACAGGACTTTAGTGGAATGATCCGTTAGTTAACGAATGTTGATTAACCCAATCTAAAAGGACTTAGCCAGTTAATCTCGGATCATTGGAGCCCATGATCTATAGGTTCATTAGGTTCCCCTACTAGCTCATATGGAATTAACTTAGAACAATATGATGAAATAATTCGACTTGTTCGAATTAGGTAAAGAGAGAGAAATCGACAAATATATGTGATACAGACGTCAGTTATTAGTTTGTTATAAAGCTTTATGTTTAAACTGATTTAAATATTAAAAATATGAATACGGATTCATATTCAGAAGCTTGGAATCGATGGAATGGTTAAAGTTGTAAAAAGTCAAACTATTGACTTTTGATTTTGAAAAGTCAAACTTTGACCGGCTTTATATTCAGATGTGATTTGAATTTTGGAAAAATGAATGTAGATTCATACTCGAGAGGTCAGAATTAGACAAGAAAGACAAATTGGTAAAAAGTTAAAATGTTGACTTTTGACTTGAATGCTCAAAAGACCATATTACCCTTGGACTAGTTAATGGGAAAATCCAACATTTTGTTGGATAATCGTACTAACACTTAGTGGAATAGGTGGCTACATGAGATGTAAACACCTAATTCACTAAGTTCTACTAATGGTTAGTGGATTATTAGGTGTTGAGATTTAATAAACTAATTACATGCAATTTTGCATATATTTAGCTTATTTAAAGGGTTTTTTTTTTCAATATTATGAAAATTATTGACCAATTTTGTTTTTTTTTTTTTTTTTTAGTTTTTACAGAAAGCCAAACAATTTTTTCTCTAAAAATCTCAATCAAATTCTCCTTCCATTTTCCATCCCTCTCTCTTTATTTCCTTCACTGAACGAGTCTCACAACCCGGTTCTATGTTTGGAGAATAGCGGGTTAACACTAGTGATGGTCCCAATTTTAGTTCATAAGGAGATTAATGAGGAATGGGCGTCTTCGAAGGTGAGTATTTTCTTTAACCTTAATTAAGTTTAATTAGGGTAGAAATATGCATGTTAATCTCTAAATAGGTTTAGATGCAATTAGAGTAATTTTTTAATCCTTATTCCTATGCGTTTGTACGCTATCCATCATAACGCCCTTCTGCAAAGCCAAGCCTCATCCATAAGAAATCTAAAGTTACAACTGGGGCAACTAGCCAGCGATTTTAATTGGAAAACCACAGGGATCTCTCCCAAGCAACAATGAAATGTCAAATCACGTAGGGGGATTGGAAAAGAGAAATGTCAAGCTGTGACACTTAGAAGCGGAAGGAATCTTATCATCCGCAAATCAGGCTCTGAATGTAGAACCTCCACTTCTAGTTCTAACACCAAGAATGGCACTCTAAGTAATTATTCTAATCTCTTTGTTTTCCCTTTAGCTAATAATGCTTCTTCCTTGTAGAACAATGATATACAGAAAACAAGGAATTGGAGAGCATTAGGCAAGATGAAAAATGCAAGAAGCATCCAACTAGGCTTCAAGCTCCAATCCTATATCACCTCCTCCTTTATTTCCTGGTCACTTCAAGAAGAAAGTCAACAAAAAATAATTTGAAAATTTTTTGGATGTCTTAAAGCATCTTCACATCAACATCTCGCTTGTTGATGCATTAGAGCAAATACCTTCATATGTAAAGTTCTTGAAGGACATTCTTCCAAAGAAATGAAGGATGAATGATTATGAGATCATAACTCTAATGCAGGCAACATGCGACATCTTCAAGAATGGGGTACTATAGAAGATGATAGACCCTGAAAGCTTTGATGTACCTTGCTCGATAGGTGGCATGGATCTTGATTACGCACTATGCGACCTGGGTCTCTTTCTATCTACAAGAAACTAGGGATAGGGGAGGTAATAGTAATCTAGATTAGTAAAAAAGTTTGAAAAAGATACTTGTCCTAGTCCAATTGAGAGTTGGCTTTCTTTTCTTATCTTGCTTTAGTGGATGTTTACGCATAATAGTTCCTCGCATAGTTACTTCTCATTGGATAGCAATCTCATTGCTTAAGCCATTCTTGTAGCATGAAATCTTACCGCGTAAGGTAGAACGTGATCAAGGCCTCACACCTACTACCACCTTATTGGAATTTTGTTCTTAAAATTTAGTATGTTTATACGAAGAGTTATAGGTACTTAGCTTTCATTAGTTCTTCACTATCCCAAAACCTTGACCATGAGGATCACCTTTGTTCTCAATACTCACTACAGGAAATTAAGTTTTTATTGGTGTACAAAAAAAAAGTTACTAAAACAGAAAAAAAAATGTTGCTAAAAGTATTAGCAACGCCGTGACATGCATTATTAAGATTGTCACAGTATTTGAAAAGATAAAAGTTTCAACGACACAACAAATGCATGCCACAAAATGTATACTTTTAATGACATTTGCACTTTTCTAAATGCTTACTTTTAGTAACATATTTGTTGTCACTATTTATTTTTTACATGAACATAGTACATTAGTCTGTAAAGGTGATTTTTTCGTGGCAGATAATGTTGTTGCTAAATGTTAATTTGTGACCATTACAAACGTCTTTTGCAACATATTAAAATCAATATTTAGCGCCACTAAAAATTCTTACAATTTTTTTAGTTTAGAAAACCAATGATTTTCTGACGTTATTGAAAGCGCCAGTAAAAGTATTTTATTAAATAAAAACAATTATCCAATTTACTATATAAGCTTGTTATAAAATATCAAATATAATAATCTTAAAAACTATCACTAGGCAACATGCAATAACACCAACGTCATCACAAGAAGTATATGTCAAGAAACTTCGATAATTTCATAAAGAGTTCGAATAATGACAACTTAAGTTATAAGTATGAAGTTACATCAAGTAAATAGATGTACAAAGTTAGTTCCAAAAGTAGTATGCATAACAAAAATTCCTACAAATCTTGGAAACATGAAATGATCTTTCCTAACAAAATTATAGAATACCAACCAAAACTATTTTCTTATTCATTCGAAGTCAACATTAAAATCTTATATAGAAGACCACTTGTGTGTCAAATCTGAAATATGTAAGCATAACATAATAAATAGGGGGGACATGTTTAAATCAAAAACAACAAACTCCAAAAAGATTCAACTCAGAAAACAAAACTTAGGCACTTTAAAGCATAATGACACTACTCAATATAATTCAACTCAAATATTCTAATCACAATGAGAATGGGGCATATCTACATCAAAAGCAACAAACTCCATAAAGATTCAACTCAAAAAACAAAACTTAGGCACTTTAAAGCATAATGACACTACTCAATATGATTCAACTCAAATATTCTAACCACAATGAGGAAGGGGGCATGTCTAAATCAAAAGCAACAAACTTCATAAGGATTCAACTCAATGTGATTCAACTCAAATGTTCTAATCACAAACACCAAAATCATCACAAGAACAAATCTATGACTACCATACTACAGAATAGTCATATCAATTCACAATATACCATGTTTATATATACTACTCTAATTCGACACTTTATATCAAACTTATTAAGTTGAAAAAACTACTTGTTGATTGTCATTTAATTGTTTTGAACTTCGTTCCATGTTGGAGGTAGCTTCGTGACTTGTTAACCATCTTAAAATCGCTTCAATTGTAGCTTGTTGCGAATTAACTATACTTTGCAAGTGTGCGGTCTATGCATTTGTTTCTTTTGTGCTTTGTTGAATTGCTTTATCTCTAGCATTCTTGGGTCTTGGTCCCCAACCTTGTCCTTTCACATGCCTTGACCACTTAGCTAATACCTGTTCACATATTTTTCTTTCTAGAAGCGGTTCACTCCCTTCTTGTGATGAAGTGGTTTTTTATTGCCATCATTTCATCCTACACCATAATTACATAATAGTATCAATCAGTTCTAGGTTAAGAAAATATCAACAAAGAATACACAATTTTACTTATATATTTTTCTCATTGGAATGTGTGAGTTGGAATAATTCAATCCCACTTACTTTTTTACCCTCTTCTTTCTACACATTACAACCAAAATTATAAGAATGAAGAGTATTTATAAGTACAATACAAAAATAAGTGACATACTTTTTTTTGCTTATGGCGTAAAAATGTTGCAGTCCCACCTTGGTGAGTGATAACTTGTAAAAATACGTACAATTTCTTATGACCTTTTATGTAAAATAATGTAGTCTAATTGCATGAGAATAGAAGAAAACAAGGGAAAAAAGTAGGCAATTTGATCAATTTATGAATAGCATTATACAAAAGAACCTCATTCCTATTTTATTGCGTTTTAATGTTCTTTATCGCAGGATTTTAGGCAAAAGAAGTGAAGCTCAGCGATATAATGTTTATGCGAGGAGACACGTTCAGCCAACGTGACGACAAAGAAGCAAGCTAGGCGAGATGAGTCACTAGCAGACAAAATTGGTTGGTGCAAAAGAACGTTTTTGAGGTGCCGATGCAGCTTTTTTAAAGACATCAATGACGTGTGGCGTCCTATCAACATCATTCTTTACCTATAAATAAAGCCTTTCACTTTAGAACATGTGTGCACAATTTGGCTGGCGAGTAAGTTCCTACATTGTCCATCTTCTCCCTTTCCTTGAGTTTTAGGTGAGAGCTTAGAACAAAAGAGAGAGAGAGTTCATCCCCTCCATCTTCCCCTTCACCGAATAGGCAAAAATCAGGGCCAAAGAGTATGATAAATCATACTCTGAGGCATAACACCTTCTTCTGTATTTCATTTTTTTTTACTTTTACTATATTGATTTGTAAGATGTACCTCATGACCGAGAGACCTAAAGTTATTTTATTCAAAGCAATGCATTTCTTCTTCCATTCTCCCATTTTTCTATTACTTTTCATGTTCAATCTATTTGGTTAACTTGTCAACAATGAAATGAGTTTTTAATACCTAAAGAATCATAGTGTATACATTATGAGTTTTGTCAAGTTAAACGTGGAGGTGAAAATATTGTTTATTCATGAGAAGAACATTGATGTTGATTGTAATCACCTGACAAATGAGAACACGCATTTCACTAAGCAAGTGGCAAGAAGATTATAACAATACAATCTTGTCGCCAAGTTTGTACTTCGGATACATTACAGAGGTGCCAATGTGTATGGTGAAAGCACTGAGAGGTTGCCTGCCTTAATCAAGGAGAAATTACTAATAGCGTATTCAAGATGATTAGATATAAATCATAGCTTAACTTTTTGTATTTGAATTCTGAAAGGTGCGCAAATATGACAATGGTGCCGAGAATTCTGAAAGGTGAGCAAATATGGCAATGACACCGAGAGGCTGCTTGTCCTAATTTAAAGTTAATAAATGCTTTATATGGCCTTAAATTATTGAAGCACAAATTCCTTGCAATTAGATAATTAAACTATTCTTTCCCCGGCATGACTAGACATGGTTCAATTTCCATTTCTATCATCTTGCCATGAGCACCTTAGTGTAATACGTAAGACATAATTATATTGTGCATAACTTTACTGTATAGTTTATACCGCATGATCTAGTAGCGCAATAAGAGAATTAGGAGCTTAAATTCCTTGTGTTCGACCCTGAACTGACCAAGAAACCTTTAATCGCTTATAGTTGGACGATAGAGAGGAAATTAAACTTGCAAGACTCACATATCTTTAGAAAGTTAGCAACGCATGAATAGGAATGCACCTTTTAACACATAACCCTATTTAGTAGCCTAATAGTTGCTCACTTAGAGCTTAGCATGAATAATCCTTAATAGAAACTTATGCACATAGAATATTTCAAGCAAGCAGTGAGTGAATAAAAGTTGTGCTGTACTTGGCAAGTAGCTCAAAAGCATTGTGGTTTGCAAAGTCTTCAAACTAAAGGTTTCTATTAGAATTTAGAACCATTGTGTACAGAAATGTTCAAACTTCAGACACCAATGACAATAAATATACACTACTAAAAAAAGGGACTCCCTTGACGTTGATATTAAAACTTGACAGTTTTTTGAAAAACGTCAAGAAATAGGTGATTGCAAAGATAAAACATCAAGAATTTTTATGAAAAGGCGGAGCCGAGTCAATTTTTGGCTTTCTTGACACTTTTTAAACGTCAAGTGATATGTATTTTTTTTTTTTTTATTTACGTTTTAAAAATGTCAAGAAAGCGTCAAGAATTTTTATGAAAAGGTGGAGGTGGGGCGAATTTTCGAAATTTTTTTCACTATAGAACCTTTCTTTACGCTTAAAAAACGTCAAGTGCTATGTACTTTTACTTGACGTTTTTAAAATGTCAAGTAATATCTCTATTAAATTCTTGACATTTTGAAAACGTAAAAAATTATTATGAAAGGCGGAGGTGACCGAATTTTTGAAAAAATGATTTTGTATCTCCTGGCACCCACATGCACAAATTGGACCAATAAGGTAAATGTTAGCATAGCCCAAAGGGCAGGTGTTGAACAAATTAAAGGAATATATCAAAATGACACAATTGATGTCTATATTTACGAAGTATTGCTTCGGCATTGAGAAACTCTCCAAGAAGTAAAAAGGATGTATATCTTTAGGATACCATCAATTTAACCCATATTTGTTAATTAAAATAAACATTATATCCTAATGTGTTGCTCCCTACTACCTCATTCATACACGTCTTGGCGATCGAATTGAACCATCGTAAAACCAATTACAAATACAAAGTTTTGTAGTCCAAACCTCAAAACTTTTCGTCGTATTAAGAAACTAGGTTAGATCAATTTTTTGTAGTTTAAGTTATTTTTTTGATTAAATGCAGTCTAGGAAGTGACAGAAAGCAGTTTTCCCTAAAAATATCAAGGACTTAAAAGATTTGTCTTTATTTTCTCAATTATGTTTTGTTACGATATTGATTTTAAATATTAGACATTTTCAAATATAGTAAAATAAACTATAATATTTACAAACTATAGCTAATTTTTATTTACAACTAAAATCAATGATAGAAACCGATAACCTTTTATAATTGTCTATCAATACCACTGATAAATATATCGGTGTCTATCAATGTCTATTATTAATAGAATATGAAATTTTGCTATATGTTGTAAATATTTTTTTTTTCACATTTTCTATTTTTTTTTGACAATTTTCCTTTAATATTATGTAATATCTCGAGAGATTTTCAAATACATAAAAAATTGAATCAAAATATTTACAAAATATAACAAAATTTTATATTCTATAATGATAACTTGATATTCGCAGACATTAATAGAAGCTTATTAATGCCTATTATTGAATAGAATTCCAGAATTTTTTACAAATATTTTTAAGAGAAATTGATTAAAATAAAAAAGTTAATAAAAAATATATATTATTAATAGGCCCTCCTAAGTATAACATGTGCCAGAGGGATTTGATCACAAACAAAACAATTGATTTGGACTCATGTTAGATAAATTTATAAAATATTTACGCTTTATAAAATAAATAAATGGTGATAAAATTTTGTAGTGAATATTTTTTTTTTTTTAAAGTTTTTAAATGAATTAACATTTATTTTAATTAATTAATTTATATTGAGACATTTTTGTAATAAAATCTTAATTCTGTAGTTATTTTTCTAAATTCCATCTTCAAATTAGAAATTGCTTATAGTAGTCCCTTCAATTTATACAGTATTAGTGTCTTTTGCTATAGTATAGTATAGTATGACATAGTATAATATAGTATGACATAATATAATATAGTATCATATAATATAATATAATATAATATAATATAATATAATATAATATAATATAATATAATATAATATAATATAATATAATATAATATAATATAATATAATATAATATAATATAATATAAAAAATTATTTCATTACAGTTGGGTCAATCGAGTTTGGAATGTCATATATTGGGGGAAGGTTGCAACCTAGCCCACACCGATTTGCCACCCCTACACCGATTCGCCACCCCTACACCGATTCGTCACCTTTCTCGTCGTCTTAGTGTTTTTTTTCCTCCACTTGACTTTTAGCATTGTTTTCCATAATCAAGGTTTGGCTTGGACCTTCTCTTTTTCGGCTTTAGTTTAACTTCACTCACTCTCTAATGGCTTCGAATCCCATGTTTAGACTCCTTTGAACTCGAACCAGCTTCATTTACGACTAGAACATACCTCTGTAGGGCTTCCTCTTGTATTCAAGTTACGATTTAGAGACCGGAATATATAACTTATTATTTTATTAGCACATTGTAGCTAATTGAATCTTGTATGTCGTTGTCAGGGATGATAGCTTTTGGCCTTAGGATAATTATTTTAATGTCCACTTGTCCTCTATACAATATATAATGTCCACAAAATGTTTGGTTTTGTTTTTATATTTCCGATTTAATTTGTCCTTATTCTGTTGGGGAGACCACATTGGAAAATTCAATCGTTTTCAACTACTTCTTGCCAATTGGACTTCATGAAAGCCTAGATAAGATGCTTCTCGCACTGACCATTTGACATAGAACCGATATTAACTAATAATCTCAATGTAAACTACAAACCAAACTGGATATAAATAAATATGGTTTAAAGCTTTTGATTATGACTTTGACTGCATCTTCCTTGTTAGGTGTAAACATGAGAAAGAAGGTTGATGATCGAATTCGCTCCATGATTCAAAATGGAGTGAAGATGAAATATCGTTCTTTTTTTGTTATAATTGGTGATAAGGCTCGCGATCAGGTTATTATCCTTTTATGTCTTTATTAGTGAAGTTATAGTCATAATTCTTAATATTTATATTTTTCTAATTAAGGATTCTTTTTCAGGTGGTTAATCTACATTATTTGTTGAGTAACGAACTAATGAAATCTCGCCCAACTGTCCTGTGGTGTTACAAGAACAAACTAGAGATTAGCAGGTTTTTCGAATTTTTATTTTAATGCCAATTGACATTTTGTGCGCATAAATGAAATTTCCTGCAAATTCTTAGGTGTTTTGATAATAAATATAGCCAGTAATAGATGAAGCTTGATAAATAACACTTAAGTTGTGTCACGTGTAACGTTTCCCTTAAAATGCTTTATGTTATGTAATTGTCATTTGCATCTATATGAAGTTAAATTTATGAGATATCTCAATATCAAATTAATAACTTAGTTGGATTGTTAATAACGTGAATAATATCACAGTAAAAGTGTATAAAGAGTAAGTAAACGGTGTAAAACCAAAGCCTAATCTTTTTGTTTGAATGAAGAAGATGTATATTTATTGAGGAAAATGTAATACAATTTAGTTATGTAGTAACTAACTAAGCAGTTGTAACTATTACAACAGAAAACTAAAATAGAAAATAACAAGACAGCAGATTTAAGCTAGGACAGTAGGGTTTAGCTATTTGGATTACATCATTCCACCCCCTGAGCATCAAACTCGTCCTCGTGTTGGGCTTGCTATGTAAGTTGGAATCCATCATGTGCATATGACCAAACCAACCTCCTATGCTTTGAACAAAAATATTATGTTCTATGTCTCGTGTAGGTTTATGCAATCTCCTCTACTTTGAACAACTGGGAAGTTTGTTTGCCACAATATCACATTTCACATTTTCATCGGATAAATCGCCAATTTCTATATAGTATTCATTAGTATTGAACTTATGGATATTTCTATTATCAAGTATTGTACCACAGATGTTGCCTTCTAGTGATGTTATACACCTACCTTTTGTCCCCTGACTAAGGGACAACTCATGAGTTAAACCCCTCTCAACAGGTGTATTATTGAATTCAGCCTCCATTACCATTTGTTACTGATAGTTCTGATATTTCAAAAGCATCAATATCAATCCTGCTTGGTCCCTGAGATTTACTCTCTAAACTTTAGTTTTCCAATTGAAATCCCTTATTCTATCTGAAAGAATTTTCAACAACTTCGGCTTATGTATTTGGCAGACTGTTTGTTGCATGGAATTCCCTTACTTCATTGGCATCATCCAGCAGTTGATCAAGATGTGGTTATTGGATTGCTTTGAACTAATGCCTTCTTCATTTTTCTTACTAAGAGGCATTAGGACAATCTTCTTATTCGTCCACGGGAATTCATAGGTATTCTCCCTTCCTCTATGGACTGCTTGAACATCGTACTGCCACAATCTCCCAAGTAAGATATGACTAACATCCATATCTAAGACATCACATGATTTGATCTTTATAACTTTCTCCAATTGACGAAGGAACCGAGCAAATTTCATTAATTTGAGTATCTCCATCTTTCTTGAAGTACACAAGACAATCTTTCCCCTTCATTGAGTTCTAGAACCTCTTCATCTTGATCATAATCTCCTTCTTGCTCTTCAAACTAGGTCTTCATTTTCTTCTAGGATGGCTATGGTCTTTCTTTTAGGGCAAGAGTTAGTGAGATGGCTAGTTTGTCCACAACGGAAGCATTTACTCAGATTAGGCCTTTGATACACGTTCTCTGCTTGTTTCTTAGGAATTACTTTAGTCTTCTTCCCATTTGGATCACTTGTCTTGTCTTTCTCTTGCTCTTTAGTGGATTGAGTAAGAGAAGAGTGTGCGTAGTAGCTTTATGGCTAGTATTGATATTCCACGGACCTTCTTTCTTGAGCTTAATTCATTAATCTCCTCTACAGATTTTGCATAAGTGATGGCATTAGAAAGGGTTAGAAAAGGCTGAACTTTTACCTTTTCTTTGATATCAAACCTTAATCCTCCAACAAACCGAGCAATGAGGTGTTGTTCATTCATCAAATTCATTTTAGCCCCTAATTGGTGGAATTCCTCTATGTAATCAGCTATAGTTCTTGTTCCTTGTCAGCTGTTTTCGTATTGGTTATAGAGGGGTTGTTTGTAGTTGGGGAGTAATCTTGGATTCTTGGAGGTACTTCTTGATAATCTTGAACCGATCTTCTTCTTTCTTGCATTTCAAATCCTCTTTCTTGAAGATTTCACCCATCTCTTTGAAGGGAAAGCCCCTCGAAGACCTCATTGCCCCCATTCTTGAACAAATTCATGATGTTCTTCATGTACAATTTGAGGAGGAGCTAAGGTTTCCAGCCGCTGTAAAAATTCTTCAGTGATGCTTACATTCCCTCCATCGAAGCCTCCAAGGACAACAATTGTCGTGAGGTGGTTCTTGGAGAGAGGAAGGGAGTTATATCCACCTCTTGGTTTTGAGTAGGATGCTTTACCGCCACCAGATTTACTCGTTGGACAGTCGTGGACCCAAGAGCTTTATGGAGCTCTGATACCAATTGGTGTAAAACCAAAGCCTAATCTTTTTGTTTGAATGAATCTTGCCTCTCAATGTGAGAGAAGATGTTTATTTATTGAGGAAAATGTAATACAAGTTAGTTATGTAGTAACTAACTAAGCAGTTGTAACTATTATAATAGAAAACTAAAACAGAAAATAATAAGAGAGTAGATTTAAGCTAGGACGTTAGGTTTTAGCTATTTGGATTACATCAAAGAGTTGATGCTTGATCCCATTATTGACTATTGATGTTATTCATATTAAGATTTTGGAATAAACGATCAGTTTTACAGAACTGATGATTTTTCTTTCAACTATTGGAGTACGGGTGAAAACTAGAAAATCAATTGACGAAGATTAGGGCTGAGACAACAATTATGTTTATAATATATATTTTTTTATTTCTTGTTATGAAACTTCTTGATATTATTGCTTATAGAAATTTTACTAAATAGGATAATTTTGTGTGGGTTACAGCCATAAAAGGAAAAGAGCTAAACAAGTAAAAAAGTTGATGCAAAGAGGACTTCTTGATCCTGAAAAAGTAGATCCATTTCTACTTTTCAGTGAAAGTGGAGGTTTGTCCTATTGTCAATACAAGGACTCAGATCGTATACTTGGGAATACTTATGGGATGTGTGTTCTACAGGTTTGTGCCTACATTCTTTTTTACTTGTTATTAGAATTCTCTTATTTATACGGCGTAATTATTCTCTTTGATTTACCCTTTTTTTATAGGATTTTGAGGCTTTGACACCTAACATACTTGCTAGAACCATTGAGACTGTTGAAGGTGGTGGCTTAGTGGTTATGCTTCTTAACACGCTATCTTCACTTACAACACTTTGTACCATGGTTATGGTATGATCTAATCTCCTTTTACCTTTATACAAACTTATATCGTTATTTTTCAAGGGTCACTCAACTTTCTAAATTTTCATGCTCGTTTCTTAACTACGACTCATGAGAGTTCCTTGTGTTTCTTATTTTAGGACATTCACGAGCGTTATCGGACAGAGGCACATGCTGAGATTGTTTCTCGTTTTAACGAGAGATTCCTATTATCTCTTGCATCATGCAAAGCATGCATGGTCATGGATGATGAACTCAATATTTTGCCTCTCTCTTCTCGTGTGAGGGCACTAACTTCCTCATCTATTAATGAGGTTAGCCTATTTATATAAAGAATATCTTCCTTTACCAGCCCATTAGCTTCTATTATTGTGAAAGTGCATGAGATTTTCTTTATGGCTTTCATTGGTTAAATGAATCTCGTCTAAGATTTGTCTTCTGACAATGAAGGCCCCTTGAAAACCAGAAATTATGTTTGAAGGGTTTTTAATAAGAAACAATCTCACTGATATATGAAATTTACAAAAGGGATTAATAATCCATGATGATTATAAAAGGCTTTACCTTTTGTATAGAAAGAGGATGCATGACTATATTGAGCAAAGATGGTAGATAATCTACACCAAGAGATAGTAACTAGTATAGTAGATAATGGGATCAATCAATACTTCTAAATTGTGCAGCTGTGCTGTTTTCCCCAAATAGCCCTTTGATTACACTTTTTCCAAATGACTCAAAAGCCCTTGCTGAGGATATCCTTCACAGCCGGACAGTAGTTTTAAGAATTGTGTTCTAGTATTTTTTGTTTTTGAAAAGGTAATCGTGTTCTAGTATTTACTAGCAAAGGAGCCATGAATGAAAATATGTAGATTCAATTAGATAATGTCTATTCCAAGAGTTGTGTACGTGTTGTATCCCTCATGTTAGTGAATAAAGATTTGGTAGTGAAAGAACCATTAAGCTGTGGCATCAACCATCTCCTTGAATTCCTTCAAAGTGTGAGAACCATCAGTGCAAGGTCTAGGGTAAGATCTGCCCATTCAATAGCCTCTCCATCCTTTAAGTTTGGGCCAAGCTTTAAATCCCAAAAAGAATTTTCAGTACACCACACCTCTTTAATTGTGGCCTTCTTGCAATGAGAAAGCCTGTGTAAAGTGAGGATAGTGAGAGGCTAGTGGCAAAGTTGTGACACATGGGTCTGTCCAAGTGAGCGTGTGGTGCTGCTCCATCTTCACTAGGACTTTGCCAAGTTTATTACCAAGACCTTGACCATAATTTTATACACAAGTAATTAAAGGAATGGATCTAAACTCTTCACTAGAAGTTACACTAGTTGTTAAAGTAATGGCCGTAAAATAATTTTGTCACGCTGGATGAACATTGATCGAATAACAGAAAATTTTCTCTCTACTCTTCTTTTGCTTTTCATCAGAAGTGTGCATTTTATGCTTATGCTGGACCAAGGTTGATTTATTAGGTTCTTTTCAATTCTTAGTTGGATGATTTTATATTTTTTATTATTCTTTTCTATAAGATAAGCTATATATTTTCTATTGGGGTTTGTCAGGAATGTAGGTCTGAAACGGAGCAAGAATTGAAAAATCTAAAAGACCAATTGCACGATGTTTTCCCAATTGGTTTGTTAGTTAGGCTTTGCACAACATTAGACCAGGCAAGTAATGATTAAATCTCTTTAACTGTTGGCCTTCCTGCTATTAAGAGCTTTTATTTAAAAATTTTTGTTCGATGATCAGGGAAAAGCAGTTTCAATTTTTCTTGATACTATCCTTGATAAAACACCTGATAGCATTGTTGCACTAATTGCTCCTAGAGGAAGAGGTAAATCTGCAGCACTAGGTATAGCAATAGTTGGAGCCATTGCGTCCGGGTAAGTTAAGTTAAGGTTTTCACAATATTGTTTATTGTCCATAAGCATACAGAGTGTTGTGTTTTGTCCATAAATGTATTTCTTACTTTGGTTGTGGCTTTGTTGTATAGGTACTCTAATATTTTTGTAACTGCTCCTACGCCGGAGAACTTGAAATCATTATTTGAGTTTATTTGCAAGGCACTAAAGACTCTTCAATATGAGGTACTGTGTCGTTCTTATCATAGAACTGTGTTGAATTTGAATGATGCCAATATTTATTCTTCTTCTTCTTCTTCTTCTTCTCTCTCTGTTTTTTTTTTTTTTTTTTTTTTTAAATATCACAAGTGAAATAGTCTTCTTTTTATCTCCCTTCCTATCGAAATGGATCTTTTCCCCCTAAAATTTCAAATTTGTGAATAAGGATTTTAGTGTACACATTTAAGTTTTTATAAACAATTCCATCTAATTCTATGGAATATTTGGTAAAAAGAAACATAAAACTATTTAGGGAAAAATACTTTTTTGGTCCCTATGCCTTTTGTAATGTGCATTTGGTCCCTAAGTTTTCAAAAATGTACCTTTTTTGGTTCCTAAGTTTTGAGAAATAGGTTTACAAGGTTCCTCACCCGGTCTTTCCATTCACTACGTAACAAAAAAATATGTTTATTATTTTAGTGCGGACATGGAAATAATAAAATGTAACAAATAATAAAAAACAAAATCCCCTTTTTCTATAATTTCCATGTCAACATTAAACTAATAACGTATTATTCCATATCCATTACTATAGAAAACGAAAAAACTAATTTAGGGATCTTTTAAATCTATTTCTCAAAACATAAGGACTAAAAAGATACATTTTGAGAACTTATGGACCAAAGACAATAATTACTGAAAACTTAGGGACCAAAATGGTATTTTTTCCAACTATTTAAAACCATTTTCTTAATAATTCTTTAAACAGAGATATCATTTTCATTTTCATTTTATCTAACTAAGAAAACATGACCTAATGATGGATCAAACATTAAACTTGTACGAAATAGTGGAAACTATTATTTGGAAGAAAAGCTTAGAGGCCAAATTTCAATAAGTATATGCCATTTTTATTCATTCCCCTAGGTAATGATTTTATATTCACTTTTAGCTACCATCTGTCATTTATAGAACAAATTAAGTTGAATAGGGAGGTCTTGTCAATCTTATTTAGATACAAATCGTCTTTTCATAAAGATCTTTTTCACTTAAGCTGTCGTAAAATGATTGGAAGATTTTATTGAAAGTTCCTCTATTTTATAAGGAACATTTGCATTACAATTTGGTGCGAAGTTCTAGCTCAGAGTCACGGAAGACAATTGTACAAGTGAACATCTACAAGCAACATCGGCAAACCATTCAGGTCTGTTTTTTGTCCTTTTGCATGTTTAAACGAGGAAATTTATCGTTGAAATTCTTAATTGTTCATCCCAAACCCTGGGGTAAAATATTTTCTTAGGTTTTGTAGCTTTTTTCTTTTTTCTTTTTTCTTCTTTTTGATTGTTATTTATTTTTCTTATTGAGGGAGAATTACAGGAAAAGGAAATGTAATTAAATAATAGATAACTTCAAATAGAGGGTGTATACATTCTCTTGTTTATTATATTTATCATTTATCCAAAAACCTGGTTTAAACTACTTATACAGAGATGCAGATTGATGGTCGTTAATTCATTATCACATTGTTGGCTGTTATTTAGTTGTGGTTGATATAATTTTAAAAGAGAACCAAATGTGGTTTTTTGTTTGTGGGGATTAGTCGTGTTGTTAAGGCCTTGAAATCAACCAATTGGTCATAAGACCATTTCTTTTTTTGAAAAGGAGACAAGCTTCTTTATTAATAATAATACTCAAGGTACAATAGAGTCATATATTGAGAATATTCTCAATAGAGAAGCCTAGAAGTGGGAGAGAGAGAGAGAGAGAGAGCATATTAATGAAGAACCAATCTTAAAAGCTTAAAAAGTGCATGCAACATTATATAATAAAAGAAAGCAAGAACTTGGTTTGCACATAAGTGTCAGTTACTACATTTATTAAACCACAAATTTTGGATTCTCCCTTATTGGGATTACTTACTTAGTTCCCAACAGAGGCTTATTTTCCATAAGCAATATTAAATACATAAATTTTGCCTTACTATGCATTGTTTTAAAATTGGATATTTTAGAAAATATTTTATGTGAACACTGTTGCAGTATATTCTACCCAATGAGTATCAAAAGCTCTCCCAGGCTGAGCTACTAGTAATTGATGAAGCGGCTGCAATACCTCTGCCCGTCATTCGGTCATTGCTAGGATCTCATATGGTTTTCTTATCTTCAACTGTAAATGGGTAATTGTATACATGTTACTATGTATTTCTTATATCACAGCTTTTGGAATTTATCATTCGGAAATGTGTGGACCATATTTCTTAGTTACTAATTTGTTTCAATGCTTTATTATTGTATAGTTATGAAGGTACTGGCCGCTCTTTATCTTTAAAGCTTCTAAGGCATTTGGAAAAGAAAAGTCAAATAGCAGAAGGCAATGACTCTGCTAGCCTTTCAGGTATTAGTTCATGGAAGATTTTGGCGCTTCTTAGTGCTTCAGAGATATTTATTTACCTTTATTCATTTATTTTTTCGGTTTAATTTTCGTGTTACTTTTATTTGATTTCCCTTTGTTTTGATATCTTGTTTTTTTGAGCATTAGCCTCCTTTCATTATATAAAAAACAAGTCTTCCTTCTAGAAAAGCCTCAAGCCTCTCATCTTCATCTGTGTCTTTACCATCTTCATCTCAAGTGTCTTTGGCTTGTTCCGGTCCAAGATGTATTTCCAAAAAGCATAAAAAGTCAAAGAAACCTTTGCCTCCCTTTAAGACGTTTCCCAAGCATTTTGTTAGAAGGAGGCTGAAGGATCTCTTAGAAAAGATGCTTGTAGAGACAAAACCCTAATTCCTCTAAATTTTTATTTTTTATTGGTAAAAGACACCAAAGGCCAAGCTTCTTCATCTTCAATTAGGGCAGATATCCTAAATTCAAAAAAGAGTTCCTTAAGGGCAGGTTTGATTTCAGATCAAAACCCCAATTCTTTGGAGGTTAATTGTACATGAGTCCAAGCTCCTTCTCTTTCAACCAGATCAGCCCCTTTGAGATCTAGCCTTCCACATTTTAAATATTCTGTCTTTTCCCTACCTTCCTCAAAAGTAAAATTGTTGTGAGGCTCCCCCTTGCCAATCATGAAACCCTCCATCTAAAAAGAAATGTGATTTGGATTTTGACTCTCCTTTTAGTGTGAGTAGCGTCGAAGATGATCATTTGGGGACGCTAAATGAGTTAGAGGACCTTTCTTTTAAGGACCCCTTAGAAACTGATCTCAACTACTTGTTTCAGGATGAAGAAGATTCGAATGATGAAAACCAGACCTCTGGAAACCCCTCTCAACCTAAGCATTGCGAAATTCTAGCCCATTCAAAGTCGATAGTAGGAAAATGCAAACTAGTTTTCGTTTGAGATTTGATTTCAGCCACCTTTTGGTCCAATAATTGGGTACTTTGTAAGGTTTGAAGGCTGTAGATAAAGTGTTGGGATTCAAGTCTTTTGAATACTTATTCAGAACTAGTTCTCTCATATTCAAGAAAGAGCAAAATTTTCTAATTGATGCTGTTAGCTTAAAAGTTTCAGCCTTTTGGATGTTTCCTCTTCACAATCATGATTTTCAGTGGAGGACAGAGATCTTTGGAAAATTTTAATTTGGGTTGGATAGTTTTGAAGCAACCGATTGCCTCTTCTTGGTTTTCCCTTCCCTTCTCAAATTGAAGCATGTGGAATATAAAATTTCAGCCCGGAGAGGGCGCTTTTCATCAAAGTGTTTATATTTTCTTTGTGTTAAGCTCTTTACTAATGTTTCAACTCTATGTTGCTTTGATTTTTTTGTTGTTTCTTTTTTTGTGATCACTTGTTGGTTGTTTTCCCTTTGGTATTGCCTAGGTTCATCTTTGTTGAGTTTGTTTGGATGACGTTGTCTTTTTCTGATTATGCTCTTAGTATGATACTCTTGTACTTTGAGCATCGGTTTCATTTATTTTTAATAGAGAGGCTCGTCTCCGTTTCAAAAAAATGAAAAGTCTTGTTTCATTTTCAAAAAAAGAAAAATATACATATATATACTGTGAATGTATTCTAGCTGACTTTTTTGGTTTTTAGCTTTTGTCGCGACATTCTAAAATAATCAGCTCATGCTTTGGTTCAATGTATTCTAGCTTGGAATTTTAGTGGCAATGGCTTTTGTTTTTGGCTGCAGGGAGAAAGTTTTGTATGTTAGAATTGCAAAAACCTATTAGATATGCTTCTGGCGATCATTTGGAGAGTTGGCTTAATAGTTTACTTTGCCTGGATGTTACAAGTACCGTGCCACCCATCTCGAGGTTAGCACAGACATTTTGTTCTTTAATTTTGATGGCCAAGTAAATAGCTGGTTGTTAATCCTTGTAGTTTTTCCCCTTGCTTAGGCTTCCCCTACCTAGTGAGTGCAACTTATATTATGTGAATCGAGACACTCTCTTCTCCTTTCACAAAGATAGTGAAATTTTTCTTCAGGTTCTTTTCATACTCCAATTTGGTCTTTAAGCCACTATAAGCTGTATTAGGTTTTGATCTTAACTTGTTGTCTTATTTCTTTATTTAGCGGATGATGGCTCTTTATGTTGCATCTCACTACAAAAATTCTCCCAACGATCTTCAATTAATGGCTGATGCTCCAGCTCATCATCTCTTTGTGTTGTTAGGTATGTTCTTATATTTAGATATTGTGATGTTTACATATTATTGACATTTGAAAAGATTATTCTTGACCCTATTTATAGGTCCGGTTGATGAGTTACAAAATGTTCTCCCAGATATTTTATGTGTTATACAGGTCAGTAAAAAATGTGTACCTTGTCCAAGTCAAACTCTAATATCTTTAACATTAGTTCACAGTTTCCTTCACATATTCTCAAAATATGAATTATGACTCCCATCCTTCGACTCTCTTTTTGTCATTGTTATGGTCAATTTTTTTCATACATGTTTGATTAGTTTTACAATACCATTTTTTTGAAGGATCAAAGTGCAGTCTTTCTTTCGTGTCCATTCAAATATGACTATATGTGCCAGCAGTTAGTAGTTTGTAGTAGTTATTAGCTTCATGGATACAACTCCTTTTTAACATGTCAAGTATATTTGGATGTATACAGGTTTGTTTGGAAGGACAAATTTCTCGTAATTCTGCATTACAGAGCTTGCAAATGGGTCGTCAGCCACCTGGGGATCAAATTCCCTGGAAATTTTGTCAAGTATTTAGGGATACGGATTTTCCAAGTCTCTCAGGTGCTCGTGTTGTAAGGATAGCCGTTCATCCTAGTGCTTTAAGGGTATGGATCTCACATCCTTCATTCTTGTATATTGTTTATTCATTGTAAGGATAGCTGTTCATCCGAGTGATTTTAGAGCCTTTTGTAAATTTTAATTCATCAGCAAATGGGCTATTATTAAAGAAGAATACTTGTTTGTATCTTTAAGAAAAAAAGGAAGAATACTTGTTCCTCAAATTAACAAATTTTACTGCGGTTTCTGTAGGAGGGATATGGGTCAACCGCTATGGAACTTTTGACAAGGTACTCATTTTCTTTACTTTTCTTTCCTTCTCTAAAATTTTATTTCACACCTTGAAATTGGTCATTGGTTACAATTATGTATATGCTTATTTGAAATTACAACAAGCATTGGTTGATGGAAATGTAAAATACAGAAGCGGTTAACCAACATTAAAAGCTTGAAAATAAACGGCTAACTGAGAAAAGAGGATCATAAATGTCATTTAAAAAGATACATATACGAGGAACAGAAGCTATAACATCTCAAAGGTTGGTCTTTCAACTTCCCCTAAATCAGAAACATCCTCCTTATTTTGTAAATGCATATTTCTCGAAGGACTGGATGAAAACAAAATAGTTGAAGGGCCTGACATAATGAATCAGAGACATGAGGTTGTAAAAGAAATAATAATTGCATCATTTCTCAGCATCATTTCTTATGGCAATCCTGTGTCAATGCTAATCATGCCAATATTTAAGATACTTTTTCCCGACCCCCCTAGGATAACCTTTGTATCCTTAGCACTTGGCAAACGCTATAAACTTGAATCAGAATTTTTCCCTCAGAAAACACAATTTTCATTAAGAAGAGTTCATAATTGAGATTGATGTCATCCTGTCAATTGGAAATAAGTTTTCAGACTCCTGGATTATTCACAGAAGTATTGGAAAGTTTGCTGAAAAGAAAATTATCTCCTCTCACTAAATTGTTTATATTGAGAATTCCCTTTGGAAAATGTTTATTCCATTTACTTGAACAAGTAACTCTTTATATTTGCTCTTGCTCAATGTCGGAATTGCAATGGCTAATCCTAGAATCTTCACTTCAGCACATATTTCATAAAAATCAGAGTGGATTATTGTATTTATGGTGGAGAAGTTGTACGTATTATATTCACTTATTCAGTACCTTGAAGTTTTTTTTAACTGATTTGATCTTCATTTTGTTGCACAGGTATTACGAAGGAAAACTAACAAAGCTTAGTGAAAGAGAATGTGAGAATGTTTCTACCACCAATGAAAAAGTTGTTGAGCATGCCAAAAAGGTTAGAATTTAAAAAAATTGGATCAAAATCTCTAATTGTCTTTACCTCTTAAAATATATTTTTAATTCTGTCAACCTGTTTTCTTGCTGGAGAGGTTATATTATATCTTTTTTTCTGAGTTTGTTCTTGGATTCATTAGTTTTGCATTACAACTTGTAGGTGTCGTTGCAAGAAGAAACCATAGTCCCTAAACAAAATCTTCCCCCACTGCTTGTTCCTGTTTCCGAACGTTCACCCGAAAAGATTGATTACGTTGGTGCTTCATTTGGACTCACAACCGAACTATTTGGATTTTGGAAGAAACTTAAGTTTCTTCCATTTTACATTTCTCGAAATCCAGTTATAATTCTAATCTTCTCTTTCGATTCTTGTTGTTTGCACTATCTTTAATTTTCACAATTTTAGTGATCAATTTTTAATGCATACAGAATGACATGACTGGTGAGTGTAGTTGTATGGTGCTCAGGCCATTGAATCTTGACCAAATAACAGATTCATGTTCTCAGCCCCATGGACTTACCACCGCTTTCTATAAACGTGAGTATCTTAGTCATAATTTGTATCATATGTTTTTTTCTTAATTGGATATATTGTTGAAGACATAGTTATTTCAAAATGGTGTAGGGTTTAGAAGTAAGTTTATCCTTGATGTTCCTCATTTCTTTCGAGATCTCGACTACAAGGTTGTTATGAGGTATGTATATTAGAAGATGTTTATAGTTACAATCTCTTGTATACTAAAATACTAATTGGACATTCAACTCTTTAGCATCTTGGATCCAAAGATTAGTTCCTCCAAAGCTGAATCAAGGGCATCTCAAGAAAAGGAAAGCTCAAAGTCACCCATTGATCTTGCTAGTTTTGATGAATTGGAAGCATATGTGAATAATCAAATAGACTATAAAGAGGTGAGTTCTTGTCGCACACTTGAGTTTAGCTTTTAATTATCACTCTTGGGTAACTTTTACTTTTTAGATTAAAAACATTGAAAATTTTGCAAATTGAAAATGTGTTGTAGTTCTTTTCCACCTTTTTTTTTCTTGGAGGACTTGTAGTCTTATTACTATACTTCAATACTGATCTCTTAGTTTCTTCACTTTTGAAGGTCTTTCATGTTGCAACTATGCTTGCTCAAAGCTATTTTGATGGAAAACTAGGAGTCACATTATCTGCTGTTGAAGCTTCTATATTATCATGCGTTGGCTTGCAACTCAAAGATATATCAAGTCTTGAGGTCTCAAAGCTTCTAGCTTTAATAGCAATTATATTTTGTTATGGGTTTAAAGATTTAATAACTTTTTAGGGGACAATACCGATAATTTAAGTGGTTTTTGTGTTGTTTTTACTATTTCAATAGGTCGGTATGAATTTAGGAAGGACACACGTCTTGTCAAAATTCTACAAGTTGATGAAGAAGTTCTACCAACATTTCAAGGACCTTCTAATGAAAGAGATGGGTACAAGTTTTCCTCAACAAGAAGAGGTAAGATCTAATTGTGTTGTGATATTGTTTAAAACGATTAATTGTCCCAAAAAGAGTTGTTTTATCATCTTAAAATTATTAGGTAATACTAAAACCACATGAGATTTCGGTTGATGCTGACCTCTATGATGGAGCCAGACAAGTAAATGTGAGTACAATAACCTACCATGTTAATTGTTTTTAAATCCTTTACAAAATTTTAATTTTTTAATACGTTGATTTTGGTTTCAAAACTTTTAAATTTGTTTACTGAAATTCTTACGATATTTATGTTTCCACCAATAGTTTTTCTTGTTAGTGCTTGCGTCCAACTAATATACATCTTAAATGCAAGCGTAAATGCTAGTACGTACACTCGAAGCTATGTATTTATTTATTTATATATGTTCTACTTTGAAAAAAAAAGGTTGATCTGAAAGCAATGGGAGTTGAAGATGTACAATTGCAGAAATATGGGATTGAAAATAGAGAAGCTGAATTGAATGAGGCCCTTCAGCAATGCAATTCATTATCAAAAAGTGGTCTTATCAGTGTCAAATCTTCTTATGCTCAACCCGGTAAGTTGGATATGAGCATTACAAGTTCTAAGAGGAAAAGAAAACATTGATGTAGTCTTGTTAATTTCTAGCCTAATGAGTATACAACTTGTAGGTTTAGATTTTATTTTCCTTGTATTATTATTATTCTTTTCATTTTTACCAATCATCTACTTTTAAGATGGGAATATCATATATGTTGCATCATTGCTAGGTGCATTCTTATGCATTGATTAAACTCTTGTTAGTGATAAAGATTAGCGTATTACTCCTTCTGTTTATTATTTTTTATACTGTTTATCTGCATTTTAATTTGTTCTGATTCCAATTATTACATTTTGTTGGTCGAATCACCTTTTTTGTACATGATCCATTGTATAAGTTGTACAAATGTGTCCTAGCTCAATTTCTTTTACTCGAGTTTATTAATATAGTCCTTGAGATTGGCTTGTGTTATCATTGTATTGCATGAAAGTAAGTGTTTTATTAGTGAACTAAATTATGGATGCCTTCACGAATGAATGGGTTTCTATTTTGTTGTTGTAATGTTATAATATAGATGAATTCTTATATTAAATAAACTTTGGTATATACTAATGAATAGTACTAGAGATGTCCATTTTCTTGGCACATAATGGGGAAGGGGGAAATTTTTCATATAGAACTACAAATGAAAGAACTACATATTCAGAGTCGAATTTGTAAATGAGACTCATCCATGCCATTTTAATGTTTTAATTCAATTTGAATATTTCAAGAGTAGTCTACATATATTAAATATATTGTATGATTCAATTCATGAGTGTTTCACAATTTAGTGATATTCCAATGAAATGGATCTATAAATTTGTCAAGTTTCAATTATCTTCTGCTACTTGAAATTTTTTATTTTGTATTTTATTAGGTTATTGTGTATTTGATTTTTTTTTTTTTTTTTTTTTTTTTTTTTGTCTTGGACACAGAATTGATTCTAAATTTAATATCATACGTAATAGATTTGTCTATTTAAAAAAAAGAAAGAAAATTAAAATTCAAGATATATTTAATACCTATAAAGTTCAAAAATCTAATCAACAAAAGTAGAATTTATAATTTAACTAATTATGTTTATATAATCTTAAAACTTTTGTTAGTAGTGTTGATGAAATGATAGAATTGTGGTCACAAAAAAGACAGAAAAAGTAACCCACCTCTCTTTGTTTCTAAAACATACAATTTTTCAATTACTATTGATAAAAAGCAAGACCATCTTTTTAGCATTGTTACCTTCCGCTACATACACACTTTACCTTCTCTTAACCAAGTCATGTTTAGTCATACTTTACAAACTTAAAATGTAAAGAATAGATAACTCATAGATGATTAAATAGGTGGGTACAGATAATAAATGTGTCTAATTGTAAAAAAAATGAAACCCAATCGGCTAAAAGAAATGTAAACTAAATTGTTGTAAGTAAAATCAAACATACTTGACCACTTATTTAGAAATGAATTTTCTACAAGTTTTCTTGTTACTTAAATATGGCAAGGTCAAACAAGTTCCCATGAGATTAGTTGAGATGTTCCTGACTTGAACGCTTACGAGTGCTTATTTAAACCAAGTTATTAATATGTGGGACTTCGTCATGCATTTTTTAGGCAAAGAAATTTTGTAGGTGCTCAAAGTTGATATTACCTCGTCTTCCCAAGCTATTAGTAATTTAGTGAGATATAAATCTCCCGTCGATCTCTCATTTTATAGCCACCACGTTGGGCATTGCCCTTTGCACGCATTGGACTAATAGTGTAAATGTTAGCATAGCCCAAAGGGTATGCGTTGAACAAATTAAAGGATATCATATATCAATATGATACAATTGATGTCTATATTTACCAAGTATTGCTTAGACAGTGAGAAACTCTCCGAGAAGTAAAGATAACACCATGAATTTAACCCATGTTTGTTAATTAAAATAAATATTCCTAATAATGAATACAAACTTTTGTAGTCCAAACCTCAAAACTTTTCGTCCTAATAAGAAACTAGGTTAGATCAACTTTTTATAGTTTACTTTATTTTTCTTTATTAAATGTAGTCTAAGAAGTCGCAGAAAACATTTTTTTCCTAAAAATTTCAAGGACTAAAAAGGGTTGTCTTTACTTTCTCAATTATGTTTTGTTATAATATTGATTTTAAATTTTATGTAATATATCGGGACATTTTCAAGTATATAGAAAATTGAATCAAATTATTTACAAAGTATAAGAAAATTTTATATTCTATAAACTTGATATTAACAAACATTAATCGAAGCTTATTAATGTCTATTATTGAATAGAATCCCAATATTTTACAAATATTTTTAAAAGAAATTGATAAAAGTAAAAAAATTGATAAAGTATACATATATATTTTTAATAGGTTTTTTTAAGTACAACATTGAGTAAGGGATTTGAACCTAGAACCTCTTGTCATCAATGTCACACCCCATCCCGCAAGCACTCATGAGAGGCGATATGACCTTGAACATTTTGATGTGTTAAACGCCAAAATGCTCAGCTTGAGGTCCTTAAGTTTTGCTTAGTCGCCTAGCTTCTTTAACTTAACTTAGGAAAAATTACTTTAAGCGATATAAACACTACACATCATAGTAAGATTGAAAACATTTATTTTATTAACTTTAACCAAGCGTTCTACATCACTTTACAAGATTATATAAATACAACACTTAAACTTTAAAAGAAAAATGACTAGTAGCTCTTCTTGTCTAGCAGCTTCTCACCCTTTCCTTACTTGGTCTTAACGCTTGAAATCTAGAAGGTGAAAACTTAAAACATAAGTGAAAAGACTTAATGTGATTTTGGGAAACCTTTCATGAAATACCTTTCGTAAACGCCATTTGTTCACATCAAAACGCTTAAACAAATCTTTTAGATAAACATATCATATCGTGTAAACATATATTTCACATAAACACACATTAGTCATAAACACATTCCTCTCTCAAGCACCTCAATCATTCTCTACGCAAAGTTTATTTTAAGTTTAATTTTAACCATGTTGAAATTATTTTGGGTGTTATTTGAGTTAATTGTTGAAATTGTTGATTTTGTGGGAAGTAGGATTAATTAAAAATTTTGGGAGAATGTTTAGTTAGTTTAGAGATTTGGAATTTTTTGGTCATATGAAAGATTTATTTTAAGTAGAATATGATTGGTTGATTTTATATTTGGTGAAGTTGAAGAAATTATGATTATATATATATATATATATATATATATATATAATTAAATTATGAGAATGTCAAGAATAATTATATTATCGGGGATAATATAATTATTTAAGAAAAAATATATTATTTTAGGAGAAAAGAAGAAAAGATAAAAGAAGATTTGATGGAAAAAGTTGACGAGGAGAGAGGATATTTGAGTTTTAAAAATGAGATTTGATTTGGATAATAAATGAAGAAAGAGAAGGTATGAGATTTATTTTGTTCCATAAAAGAATAAGAAAAAAGAAAAGAAAACTAATAATTATTATATTTTTAAATTTTTTTTCTTTAAATAAGCCATCGAGAAGTGTGATTATTCATTAATTCATCTTCTTTATCCTCAAGAAACCATCACAAAACCCTAACCCTAGTCGCCGCCTCTTACTCTGTCGGCCGCTGGTTTCGTTCACTGCTGTTCAATCGTCTCATCGCTCCACCGTCGCTCAAGCCAATTCTTTGGCACTCAATCAAACACCGAGTCGGGTTTTCGTCGCATCTCCTCCATCGTTCACACCGCGTCGTCTTTCGTCGCGTCCTTCTACCGTGCAGCAGCGTCGTCGATGAGCCCTCATCAGTCGCTGATCGTCGTGTGAGTCCAAGTCCAGTTCAGCAAACAAAAGTCGAGCTGCTCTTCGAAAACCAAACCACCCAAGCCGTCACCTCTTTGCAAGCTGCGTGAACTCCATGCCGTCTGCAAGCCGTGAATCCCAGCTGATCTTCATTTCGAGCCACGTCCTTGTGTAATTCAAGCCGCGCGTGCCTTCATTCCTTCAGTTAAGCTGCGTGTGTCGTCCCCTCTTCTTAGTTGAGCTGTCAAGCTATTTTCAAACCGCCCAGCTTATTTTTTGTCCTTTTCCCATCTATTTTGGTAAGTTTTAATGGGTTTTGGTTAATACCCATGAGATATTAATTTTGGATGTGAAATAACCTAATTTTGGATTTAAGCTGAGTTTTGGAATATTTTTCTAGAAGGATTTTTAGTTGGATCGTGGAAGTAGTTACCTTAGAATTTCTGCCTAAGGTTGAGTTGGTTTCAACCCTATTTGTCGGTAAGTTGGAAACTCTAATTAAGTTTTTGGTAGTTATTGATTAACAAAATTATTAAATTAATTTTATCTGTTGTAACGCCCCAGTAGATTAGAGTTCCATTGTTCATCTCAAGAGTATTTTTTTTTTAAAAGTGGTTATGGAATGAGATTTATTTTGACTTACACTTAATTAAGGTTAAAATTTTCCTTGGTTGGTTATTTAATTGTTGAGGTTTAAGGGTGAAATAAATTAATTAATTGTGAAGCAACAAATTAATTAATGCCTTGGAAAGGGTCAATGGTGGCTTTAATGAAGAGAGAGAGAGGAGAGTTGCCATTGGACTAAAGTAGAAAAGAAATTATTAATAAAAGAAGAAAAGAAAGTAATTTGGTGTGGGTTTTATTTTATCTTTTTATTATTCTTTTATTCTTTTAAAAAGGGGGCATTGGGAGGCGTGAAACTCATCACCTTCCCAAGAAAACCCTAGCCCCACTTTGCTCCCACCATAGCCGCCGCCACTCTCCACGCCGCCGCCGAACGACCGCCGCACGCCACCGGGCCGACGCCATCCTCCCAGCCGCGCTGGAGATCCGTCCAAGTCGATCCGCGCACGCCGGGCGTCCGTCGCACAGCCGTCTCTCGCAACCGCCGCCCGAAGCCGAACCACCCGCGCGTCTGCAAGCCGAAGCCGTGTCGGCCAGCCGAAGCCGAGTCGTGCCACTTTAATCCGACGCAGAGCAGCCGAAGCCTCCGTCTGGAGCCGTCCCGAGCGAAGCCGTGGTTTTAAGCCAGACCGCCGCAACCCGTCGCACCACCCGAGTCCGAAAGTCAGCGCCACGTTGCGCGAAGACCCGACCCGGCCGAAGCTCCCCGCGACCCGATCGCCCCGCGCAGCCCAGGCGCGCCGTGTCCAGCCAATCAAGCCTAGCCGCACGCGCGCAACTCCTGCGCCGAGCCGAGCCGCACGCGTGCAGCTCCTGCGCCGAGCCGAGCCGCGCCTACTACTGAGCCGAGCCGCGCCTGCACTCGAGCCGATCCTTGCTCTTCCAGCCAATCAAGCCGAGCCGATCCCTACCTTTTGGAGCCACACAAATTTTGGCCGTTCCCCCACGTTCCTTGGTAAGTTTTGGAAGATAGTTGGGATTTGGTATACCCAACGAAGAGGAATTTTAGTTTCTCTAAATAATTTAATGGTTGAATTAAATTATCTTTCTGAAAGGGGGCCGGTTGGACAAATTGGTGTTGGAGCGTGGGATTCTTTCTCGACTTAAAGGGAGTTAGCGCAACCTTGATTTTGGGGTAAGTTGCTTCAAACGACTCTTGGGTCTCTGATCCTTGAAGGTTAGGTTTAATTGTTGTTTCTAATCTTTTAGGGCCCTGCTGCTTGGAAAGCACACCTTTTCTTACTTTTAGGACTCGACAACCAAATCTCCAGGTAAGAGATTCTACTACTAGCTCCATGTTTAGAATTATGAGATCACGTATACCTTCAATTGTGCATGTTGAGGACTAGACTGCACGATGCATGAAATAAATGATAGTATGATGCAAATGATGATATGGTTATATTATAGCATGTTGTTGTGATAATGAGAACTGTTATGGCTGTACGACGGGTGTCGAGATGGAGAGTGTAATGATGATTTATCTGTAATGTTATATGATGACGCCATGTGTATGTATACTGCGATTAGGGTACCTGTTAGCTTAACCTGTTAGAGTCGTACCTGCATGGGTGTCCTTCGGGATCACCACCTATTTAGGACTGTGCGGTCCGACGGGACACCAGTCTAGCATGGATATAGATATGACTCGAGTGACTCGACGGGGTCCTCACATCCCGATTGTCCTAGGTGTCCCCCGGGGCACCGAAGACCAGAGTTACGTTCCTACGGGAGCGCATGTTGCACGTGTTCGGGAACGTGCCAGAGATTGGGTACCAGTTACAGGACTCTGACAGGAAGTTAACAGGCACCTAGTGGGACTAGTAGTGGGTCCCTTACTGAGTATTTTATACTCACTCTCTTCATGTCATGTTTTCAGGTAGAGGACGAGGCAAGGGCAAAGGCAAGCTGGCGAGCGATCCGAAGTGACCGTGGCGAGCCATAGGGACTTCTGCTTCCGCTTATTCTTGTCTTTGACTTTAGTACCTGAGTTTGAGTATTCTTCATTATTTACCATCTTTTTATGTAGATAGGGCCCGAGTAGGACTTTAGAACGCATTTCATTTTTGCATAAATACCTTGTTTGGATTTCCATAAATAAAATTTCTCAAACCTTATGCGTTTTACTAAATTTTATGACTTAAACCACTTGTTCTATATTTAGTAATGACTTCGATTCAGTATAAGGAGTTGGGTCGTTACATCTGTATTTAGGAACTTGATTGTTTGGAAAAGTTTGACTATTGATGTTAGGATTGTTTTTGGTTAAGTTAATTTTAAGTAAGAGATTCTCCTACTAGACCCTCATAATGAAGTTGAAAGTTTGCATGTGATTTTCCTATTATGAATTAATGAAGCTAAAATGCATAATGTATTGATGAGGTATGATGATGATTGATAGTTATGACTGAGTTATGGTGCTGACGATGACTGATGATGTTAATGTTAATGCATGAAATATTAATCTCATGATTTAGAACATTATGATTAATACTCATACTGATGTTATGATGTGCTACATACTATGGATATGGTGTTTTGTTAACTTTATCTATTACAGTCGTACACACATGGGTCTCCCTAGGGATCACCATCTTTTTATGATTGTGTGGTCCGACAGGATCACCAGTCTCATGAGATGTTATGTATGTGAATGGTTCGACGAGATCACTTATAGCTTGGTTATCCTAAGTGTTCTTTCGGGTTCACTAAATACCAATTTATCCTAGGTGTTCTTTCGAGATCACCGAAGACTAGTTTTATTCTATGCATTCCTTTGGATTCACCGAAGACCAGATATGTTCCTACGAGATCATTAGATTGCACGTGTTTGGGAATGCGCCAGTTTAGGGGTACTTCTTTATAGGACTCTAATGGAAAAGTTAACAGACACCTAATGGGACTAGTAGTAGGTTCCTTACTAAGTATATGTTTATACTCACTCTTTCTATGTTTAATCTTTCAGGCAGAGATAGAGGTAAGGGTAGAGGAAAGCCGACGAATGACAAGAAGTGACCATGACGTGCCATAGGGAATCTTTTGCTTCCGCTTTTACTTTACAGTTATGTTTTCAGTATTTTTGTATTTGTTAACTATTTTCTTTAAAAATATATAGGACCTAAATTAGGAGTTTATTTTAAATTTATTTTTACATTATTTATTTATGATTTTACTGCATATTTGAGGTTTTCAGTATAAGGTAATTTTATTTTTCATTTTCTTCAGAGAGTTTTTATTTTTCTTTAAGTAGTAATAATCTCAGCTTAGTATAAAGAGTTGAATTGTTAAACAAAAACTCATCATCTCGCGTTTAGACTAAGAAGATGACTTTTTCATCAACAACATCTGAGAATATCTTGATTCATTCCTTGTTGCTCATGCCAAAGCGCAATACACATCTTTTATGCATTGTCTTGCCATACTCCACCATGCATACCTTTTATACATGGTTGTCTTTACTCTTTATGTACTCTTTAGAAGACTAATGGTTTGAACACCATTTTACAATCATTGGAAACACACATAAATCATTCTTTGATCATATAGCATAACCTTTTGATTTGAAACACCATTTGGAAACATTCATAAATCAAGCATTATTTCAAATCATTATAAACTTAAAAAGAAAGCTTTTAAACAAACTATTTTAAGAAAACACTCACAAAAAATCGGTTGCCTTAAACTAAATTGCTCCTACACTTCTTCTTCTCGCATAGTCCTTTAGCAACACTTCAATACTTAATTCTCTATTCAATCTTTCGGAGTAACAACACTTAATGATCTGACTTCACCCCTTATTTATACTGATCCTAAATTGAATTAGTCATGCTCAAACTCTTCATAATCCGCCAGCTTCTACTCTTAGTGGTACACGTGTGAACTTCATGTTTAACTTAATCATGCATAGCTTTAACTTCTACACGTGGCCCATTAAGTAAACTTAGGAAATTTCCCCTTACTCCTTCTCGCCTAATCTTCCATCTTGCGAATAACCTAAACCCTTCCTCGCGAACTACTTAAATACTAACTTCTTATCGCGTAGTTTGCTTAAAACACCTTTTTCAAATCACTTTGCTAAATTTTGACCTCTTAACTTAGGTACGGGTCTTACACTCGAGAACAAAGAAATGCCAGTTAAGTTGGACTCATGTTGGCAAAATGATAAAATATTTACACTAAAAAATAAAGTGTGATAAATTTTGTAGTAAATAGTTTGTTTGTTTTTTTTTCTATTTTTGGAAAAAAAATCCATTTATAATAACTAATACTCCATTTAATAATTAAATGAAGGGGTTTGTTCAAAAATATAAAAAAGCGACAAAATATTTACATTGTATAGAACAATTCCGAAAATGGAAAAAACTCAGAGGCCCACCATGTAAAATATCAAAAATGTCCCGTCAACAATGCGCGTAATATATTTGGTAACGCGATTTGGTACACGATCGTTTAATTAATTGTGTAGACGATCGTTTAGATTTGTCTACATGATCGTTTAGATTTAGCTACCCCAAATCTAAACTTTTTTTTTTCAAAATTTGGTATACGATCGTTTAGATTTGGCTACCCGATCGTTTAGATTTGGCTACACGATCGTTTTGATTTGGAGTTTCCAATCTAAAAAAAAGAATTCAAAATTTGGTATACAATCATTTAGATTTGGCTACACGATCGTTTACATTTGGGGTTCCAAATCTAAAAAAAAAAATCAAAATTTGGTATACGATTGTTTAGATTTGGATCTTTTAGATTTGGGGTTCAGATTTGGGGTTCCACCCCAAATCTATTTTTTTTTCAAAATTTGGTATACAATCGTTTAGATTTGGCTACACGATCGTTTAGATTTGGCTACCTCAAAACTAAACGAGCCAAATCTAAACGGTTTTTTTTTTTTCAAAATTTGGTATAAATGATTTTTTTCAATATTTTTTATACACGATCTTTTAATTTTGGTTACTCTAATTTAAATCCTTAACCAATTTTTTCAAGATTCTTTATACACCATCTGCGTAAAAAAGAAAAGAAGAAAGACGATTTTTTTTCAATATTTTTTATACACAATCTTCTAGTTTTTGGTTACTATAATTTAAATGTCTAACTAATGTTTTCAAGATTTTTTATACACCATATGTTTAAAAAGAAAAGAAAAAAGACGATACAATGAAAAAAGAAAAAGAAATAGATTTGGTTACCCAAATCCGAAAAGAAAAAGAAGGATGGAAGAAATGCATGAGTAGAGGAAGAAGAGGATAAAAAATAGTAGAAAATGATAGAAGGCAAATCTGAAATATTTAAAAATTGGCTAAATTTATGACTTTGTTACACGATCATTTCAATAGTTTGTTATATTTAGGAAAGTTTCCCTTAAATGAATTAAAATTTATTTTAATTAATTATTTTATGCACATTTTTGGAATAAAATCTTAATTCTATAGATATTTTTCAAAATTCCATCTTCAAATTAGGAATTGTTTATGGTCGTCCCATCAATTTATATATGAAGCATATATAAACGGATTTTGAGCCCTTGCCCAGCCTACACTGACTTAGCCACCCCTCTTAGTGACTTAAGTAGTAGTTGCCAAACAATCTGATGCCCTTCCAATAGTATTTTTTCTCCCTCTGTTCGACACTAACCCACCTGACTTCGAGCATCGTTTTCCACAAAGACAATTATAAATAATTGGTGTCACAACTTTTAGATATCATTGTTTGTGTTTGTGGATATTTTAATTTCATTGAGATGATTTCTTTGTGAGTTGCATAAACAAAATAAAAAGGGTAAAATATGTCAAAAAAAAAAAAAAAAGATCAATAGAGAATTTCAAGATTCGAAAAAATGTAAATCTAGTGAAAATAGAGATTTTATCATATTGTCAATACAAATTCTTCTAACTGTATCCTTAGAAATACTTGGTTGCCTCTAAAACCAAACACAAAATTCACACATACACATGGTGATACATTCACATAGATACGATATATATATTTGGTATCGAAACTTTTAGATTTTATTGCTTATGGATATTTTACTTTTATTAAAATAATTTTTTGTGCGATCTACAGAAACAAAATAAAAAGGGAAAACAAGTATAAAAATTTAATATAGGGAGAACTTCTTGATCGTATATAAATCCAATGAAAATGAAGGTTCATATTTATCTTTAGAAATATTTCGACATGTGTAGAACCAAGTTAAACACAAATTATTGAACTACATGCATAGAAAAAATTGCTTTTTATGGATCAAAACATTGAAAATCTGCACATACACATGAAAATACATACAAAAATTGTTAAAAACATACACATAGATACGTATACATAATTGATGTCAAAATTTTTAAATATTACTGCATATAAATATTTTAATTTTTTTGAGATGATTTTTGTGTGTTGCAGAAACAAAGTAAAGACAAATAGTTACAAAAGAAGATTGATACAAAATTTCTTGTTCTGAAAAGAATGTAAGTCCACTAAAAATGGAGGTTTATCGTATTGAGAATACAAGGACATTTGACGGTATACTTAGAAATACTTCGATCTATGTAGAACCAAATACAAAATTACTAAAATTCATGCATAGAAAAAATTGTTTATTATGCTTTAGAAGACTGAAAATCCATACACATGAAGATACATACAAAAAGGGTTATGAACATACATACACATAGATACGTATACATAATTGGCGTTGAAACTTTTTTAGATATTATTGGTTATGGATATTTTACTTTTATTAAGATAATTTTTTGTGAGTTGCAAAAAAAAAAAAAAAAAAGAAAAGAAAGAAAGAAAGAAAGAAATTTAAAAGTTGATATATAGAGAACGTTTTTATCCTAAAGTTTTTTTTTAACTGACTTTGGTCTTCATTTTGTTGCACAGGTATTACGAAGGAAAATTAACAAAACTTAGTGAAAGAGAATATGAGAATGTTTCAACCACCAACGAAAAAGTTGAGCATACCAAAAAGGTTAGAATTTAAAAAAAAAATTGGATTATTAATCTCCAATTGTATTTACCTCTCTTAAAATATATTTTTAATTATGTATGTTTTCTTGCTTGAGAGGTTGTATTATTTTTTCTCTCTCATAATAAGTTAGGTGAGTTTGTTCTTGTATTCATTAGTTTTGCATTACAATTTGGAGGTGTCGTGTAAGAAGAAACCATAGTCCCTAAACGAAATCTCCCCCACTGCTTGTTCCTGTTTCTAAACGTTCACCTAAAAAGATTGATTACGTTGGTGCTTCATTTGGACTCACAACCGAGCTTTTTGGCTTTTGAAAGAAACTTAAGTTTCATTTTACATTTCTCAAAATCTAGTTATAATTCTGGTGAATTGAAATCATATGTAAATAATCAAATAGACTACAAAAGAAGTGAATTTCTTGTCACAAACTCGAGTGTTTAGCTTTTAAATTAATTATCACTCTTGGATAACTTTTGCTAATTTGTAGATTAAAAATATTGAAAATTTTGCAAATTGAAAATGTGTTATAGTTCTTTTCCACCCCGAGGACTTGTAGTTTTATTGCTATACTAAACAGTATCGATTTCTTAGTTTTTTCGATTTTAAAGTTCTTTCTTGTTGCAACTATGCTAGCTGATCAAAGCTATTTTGACTGTCGTGTCATTGTAAATCGATTTATAATTAACGTTTGATTTGAAATCAATAATTATTATTATTATTTTGATGATTAAAAATATTGTAACCACTTTTATGGTTATAATGATATATTTTATAATTCTAAAATCATTAATTATATGTGTGTATATATATATATATATATATACACATATGTATACATATGTACATACATACATATATACATGTACATACATACATGTGTATGTGTGTATATATATATATATATGTATATATATTAAAGTAAAGATTTGGGTGCGTTCTTCTTCTTTCAAAGAAAAAACATTAATTTTCTTTCTATGAGTTTTTTTTTTATTCCATTCCTTACTCCATGTGTGCACGTTTAAGTTAGAAAGTTGTGTTAATCTTGGAGAGTAAACGACGTATGCGATTTAGGTAGCGCCGAATTTTGTTTCCAATGCAGTGGTTCGACAAGATACAACAACGATCAACAATATTTGTTTTTCCAACAGTTTAAAACGATTAACTGTCCAAAATAATGCTTTGTCATTATCTCAAAATTATCAGGTAATATTAAACCACATGAAGTCTCAGTTGATGTTAACCTCTTTGATGGAGTCAGATAAGTAAATTTGAGTACAATAACCTATCATGTTATATTGTTTTTAAATCCCTTAAAACTTTTTGATTTTTTAATATATTTATTTTGGTCTCAAAACTTTTAAATTTAAAGCATTTTTACTGAAGTTCTTGCTATATTTATGTTTTCACCAGTCATTTTTCTTAGTTCCTACATCCAATCATATACATTTTGGGTTATGTATTATTTATTTATTAATATATTTTTTATTTAAAACAAAGATGATCTAAAAGCAACAAGACTTGAATGTATAGAATTGCAGAAGTATGAGAATGGAAATAGAGAAAAGCTGAATTGGAGCATACCCTTCAACAATGCATTTCATTAACAAAAAGTGGTCTTATTTGAAAACCCGGTAAGTTGGATATGAGCGTTACAAGTTCCAAGAAGAAAAGAAACCTTTGATATAGTCTTGTTATAATTCGTGGTCTAATTTATACAACCTGTAGATTTAGATTCTATTTTAAATTTTATTGAGATAGTTTTTTGTGTGCTGCATGTACACACAAAATAAGGCAACATAAGTAAAAAAAAAAAGATCTAAAGAGAATATTTTGATTTGAAAAAATGTAAATCCATTAAAAAGGGAGGTTTATAGTATGCTTCAGGACACTGAAAATCTCCACATACACATGAAGATACAATACAAAAAGTGTTACAAACATACAGACACATTGATAAATTTACATAATTGGTATGAAACTTTTTTAGATATTATTGTTTATGGATAATTTTTTGTGAGTTGCAGAAACTAAATAAAAAAGGAAAACAAGTAATAAAAAAGTGTATATATATAACTTTTTTATCCTTAAAAAGTGTAAATCCATTGAAAATTGAGGTTTATTGCATAGACAATACAAAGTCCCTTAACTGGATCCTTATAAATACTTCTATCGGTGTAGAACCAAAAACAAAAAATTATGGAAATACATGTATAGAAAAAATGCTTATCATGGTTTAGAACATTGAAGATCCGTGCATACACATGAAGATACATACAAAAACTTTTACGAACATACATACAAAAACTTTTACGAACATACATACACATAGATATGATGTTTACATAATTGGTATCGAAACTTTTAGATAATTTTACTTATGGATATTTTACTTTTATATTTAAGATAACTTGTTATGAAAATTTAAAAGGGAAAACAAGTAAAAGAAATTATATGCAGAGAACTTCTGCATTATGAAAAGTGTAAATTCATTGAAATTAGATGTTCATCGTATTGACAATACAAGAACTTCTCACCATATTTTTAGAAAGATTTCAATGGAGTTGAATGAACGATCAAACTCTTTTATGCACTATTCATGATCTTCACTAACTTCATTCTTGTCATTTTTCATTTTCAGAACTAAGAAATCTTTTGCTCTCTTATTGGCAGTACTCAATTACATATCATGGGTGTGAGTCGTTAAGTCTTCAAATGTACGAAGTTTTATTCCTTGCAAAATGTAAAGAAGCCCTTAGTGTATGCCTTGGGTGTATATTTTGCAAACAGTTTTGTGAGCTTATCTTTGCAATCTAGGCTTAGAGCTCTGATCTACACGGTTTATGTAGTCGATGACTGGCTCTCCCTTCGACTGATTGGTGTTTGTCAGCTTCATCATGCATGTTGGCGACAGTCCTAGTGATATAGAAGCGGCTGAGGAACTCTTTTTCCAGCTATTCCCAACCGTTAATTACTTTCGGCTCCAAATTGGTATACCACTCGAAAGCATTTTCTTTCAAGCTTCAAACAAATTCCCTGACCAGTTGGTCTCCTCTACTTCCTGCATTTTCACATGTTTCAACAAAATGAGCAATGTGTTGTTTTGGATTGTCCCTTCCACCAAACTGTTGAAACTTTGGAGGCTGGTACCCACTAAGCATTCTCAGATCATCAATTCTTTTGGTATATGGCTTAAAGTACATGAAAGAAGTTTGTCGCGATCCTTCATACTAAGCTCTTATAAAGCTTGTGTGATCATATCTTGCAACTGTTGGACTGACAAGGAGGTGATGGAGATGGACTGTTGCGTCTGGTTTTCCTGCAACACAACTTTTCCTTTATCGTAACTTTGACATGCAACAAAAGTTTGGCTCGACTTAGGAATTTCACGAGTCTTTCATTAGGAGAATCTCAAGGAAAAGATTTTGTGATCTCACTCCTTGACAACTTTCATTAGGAGAATTATTTTTCTCTCCATCTCTACCATGGCTGCCTCAACTGTTACATCTGCCCATCGTGATGGACACTATCTCAAAGTGTGATTTTTTCTCTAACAGATCAGATGCAAAAGCAAAATTGTCAAAAAAAAAAAGAATTCTCTCAAATAATGATCTCGCCTTTAGAATGTTTCACCAATTGTTCCCAACTTTTTCTTTGTGAGAACAGAACCTTGTTCTTGTTTTTGCATGATCTTCTTTGATCGGTTGTGTGTGATAGGTCCCATGCGAAAATCTCTTGTAGCAATTTCTTTGAACGCAACTTTCTTTAGTGCCATTGGTTTTTCTTGTAGATTTGGATGACAAGATAGATGATAGGTGGAGATGTCGATCTCACTGAGTGTGTCAATTTATGTGTTATTATGCTTAATCTTCTAATTCTATTTATATCTCCAAGGAACTTAAATTCTCTCTAAGCCTTTCTAGAGTAAATTTTTTTTTTAACTTCTCTACAGAATTCTCTAGTGGATTTGATGAGCTTGGGCTTGGTTGGCTTATGAATTAGACCTCTAGACTCAACCATATGAATTTGGATCTTATTTAGCATTTGAGCTAAATTAAACTTTTTTTTGCTCAATTGAACTTTAGCCTAAATAAATAATATTTGATTGAACCAAAATAATTAATTTGATCCAATGATCATGATAAAAATAAGTGGCTTATGAAGGTTTTTTCAATTTATGTTTTCAATTTCAATTTGGACACATGTCATCTTTCCATTGATCCCAAATTCAATTATTTGTATTTTTCATATCAAAATATCTTCATCAGTACTGATACAAACAACATGCAAGTTGATTCGTTTAAAATTCATAAGTTTATTTACTAATTTTAAAATTTTTTCAATAAATATAGATTGATAATGGCTTTGGGTATCGGTAGATGACCGCTAGCCTATTTTGTTTCCATTATTCTTCTGACCCTATTTTTAACAATAATTATTCAAATAACATTATTCAAGAGGAATCACACATTATTTGGTTGTTATTTTCATAAAAAGTTGTAGATTTTGATAATTTTGATGGACAGATATGTACGTGTACAGGCATCCAAATGATCTTAAAAGTAGCACCTGCTTTCTCTCCTCACGTTTATGTTTTTCTCTGTTTGGATATTACTTCCTCCAGTGTTTTATCCTATAATTATAGTAAGTTAGTGAGCTTTGTGTGTGATCTACACCACATGTATATCCACCTAAGAACACAAGCAAACAAATATATGTCCAAATAATGCAGAACCAATTAACGTGGGATCGGTTTGAATTATGTTAACTACATCTCATTAAACTTGCTTCACCAATTTAGGTCCGTTTTTTATTTAGTTTCAAAAATTGAATTATATCTTTGGTTAGTACTACAAATGTGAATGTGAAAGAACTTTTGTCACCTCTAGCTAAGATGCAAAATCATGTCAATTATTGTTGAATTAAAATTATTTATTAAACGTATTTATATCATTAATATATAAATTTATGTCTAAAAATGTTTAATGAAATTCTTGTACTTTTTAAGCTAAGTTAAAAGGCCTACTATAAAAGATAGACTCTAATAACTTATTAGGATACACTTAGTGGTGGATCAAAATAACCACTAAATCAATGATAAATATTAATAATTAAGTACTTTTCTTTATATATATATTATATAAAGACGAGAAAGTTGAGGGGGGCTCGAGTCCCCCCTGGAGGACCTATGCTAAATCTACCGGTGGATACACTCCTACTCCTACTCCTTATATTCAAGAACTTGTGTTATGGAATTAATTCTTACGATAATATATATATTTTTTTAAAATTTTGAAAGGCATGATTATATTTAAGTTTGAAACTTTATAGGCTAAACATAAAAGTCTTTTTCTGTTTTGGAATATGTATATTTTAAACACAAGAAATAAAAATTAAGAAAACTAAATTAGACGTATGCGTATGGGTATGGGCGAACAACACTGATACATATGCATTCTAAATATAACGCACCATTAGATAAAAGCTGCACGACGCCAAATTAAGAAACATTAGTCACATGCCAACTTTTGTATCAAAGGTAGAGAAATAATAATAATAATCATAAGGGATTTTCAAATAATAATAATAAGAAGAAGAATAAGGAATTTTCGATACAGTCCAATCAATTATTAAAATATTTATGAAACCTAGCAAAATTTTAAATTTCACTAACAGTTTTCTTTTCATTTCCAATTTTCCAATGCAAAATTTTATTGTCAAAATTTCAAAACTGTTGGAAAACATTTAAACAAGAAACTTATTTTTAAAATTAAGATGGAAAATTAGAAATGAAAAGAAAATAAGCCTTTAAAAAATACATTTTATTTTTATATAACAAAAAACAAAACCAATTACCCAACATATATTTATTTGTAATAAACTAAAATTTAAATACAAATTAAAAGACAAGAAAAAAACAAAAAACAAAAAACAAAAAATTGAAATAGTTGTCGATTGACCTATAAAAATTTAGATATCCAATTGTTATTATTAAAAGTTTAAGAATATTATTACAACTATCATCATACTTTATGAATAGTTCTTGCAATTCTCTTCTTCTCGAAAAGAAAAATAATATATCAGCACTTCAATAAGATAAAAAAGGATAGATTGTATATATATAGACCTAAAGACTTAAACCTTCCAATATAGAATACAATCTTGAAAGCCAAAGATTCGCCACCAATATTAACAAAGAGTATTCATGTTAGTTGTGTCTCAATATGTTCACTCTCCCCTCTCCCCTTTCCTTTTTTCTGGCTCAACCATTTTCTTTTTTCGTTTTAGTTTTTAGAATGAAGTTTATAAATGTTACTATTTCTATTTATACATTTTATTCTCTTATTATCCATCTTTTATCGGTGTTAATTTTTTTTAAAAAAGAATCATGAAACTTGCGAATGAATAAAAAAATCATAAATTTCAAAAACAAAGAATTTAAAACAAAATTACTATGAAATAACGTGGTATATTTTTATTAAAAGAGTATATGCCTATAGGGCTAATGTGGAAGAAGGCTCGATGCTTTACTTATCAAACTTGGCTGAATTGACTCAACAAGGGAACCAAGACAGCTACCGATTCAAGAAGGTACAACAAATTTTAGTCCTTTGTTTATATACTTATACGTATACACTAATATTAAACTCGACATGTGTTGATACTTCCTTATATATTTACAATTTACTCATAAGAAAAATCACGAAACATACAAAAAAAAATATTACAAGCAAAAAAAATTTACCAATGTAAATTTAATTTAATTAATATGAACATTAGACATGTTAATTAATTTATTTAAAAATAATAAAATATAAAGTTCCTTTTCTTTAAAGACTTGACCTTAATAGTTTAAACCTTGTTATGTATATATATAGACACACACATTTGATGGCCATTTCTTTGTGTAAAGTCTCTAGCGGATCTTAGCAACAATTATTTCACTTTATCTAGACTACGAGAGTTGGCTGCTAATCCCAACCACCAACTATTTGTCCTCCTATGTAAGTCTTAAACTTAGTTTTGTACGTTTTTTATTTAATTTCATTCACACTAAAGTATTGCTGAAATTTCTCCCTAACATTTAATCATTTGCATTTATTCTTAAACTTGCAGCGCCTTCGAAAAATTGACATCGACATGGAATCGATATTTATTGTGTCATTCAGGTGTAAAATAACATAATATAGTTTCATTGATAAATTAATTATGCTCACTTTTAACGTACGTTGAAACAAACGAAATTAATTAAACACTTAATATTCATTCATCGTTGCACTAAATTATTAATTAAATTCATGTATCGTAGATTTACTACGAGGGGTTGAATAATAACATGTCTAGAGGAGTTGGTTATCAATATCCCCAAATAAACCAACATTTATTGCATCTGCCTTTGATCCAAAATCAACCAAAAGGAGCTCAAATAATTAATATATTCTCATCATATGAAGAACATCCTTCACAGGTTATTTCAATATTTAATTTGTTTCTCATAATTTAAATTTTAACAACCACTCTACTTGATTTTTCTTTAAAATTATATGCTTTTTAACACATATTGTTTTTTCTATATGTTTCTATTATTCAGTGCGAATACTTATTGTTCTCATTGAACCTCTTAACCAGGTCAGTTCAATCTTAATTAATGTGGTTCAAATTAAATTACCTAAACCTTTTTTGTTCCATTTATAATATCGTATGATGATTTAGCTAATTTTTCTAGTATGCTACATTTTATTATTAAACATTATCTTATAACACTTACTTTAATGATCATGACTTTTTGTGCAGCTACTTTAACGGCGAAATGCAAGAGGCAATTAGCTTAACGGTAATTTGTGGAAATTAGTTCGAATCCCCCGCCTCTAAATTGTTGTATTAAAAAAATTGAGTTATGTTCATCAAAAGATATTAATTTAGCTTGGTCAACAGCATTTTACAAAAATTCAATTTTGTTGTTGTTATTATTATTACTATTATTAAAGCATGGTCAGAATTGAAAGTTTATACATTTTCATTCCATTATAATCACATAGTATCAAAATAAAAATACTAATTAAAAGAAAAATATGGTTGTAATATTATTGTTTGCAGCTTCCAGAATTGGATATTGAGTTGGTTTATCACCTGGGCGGTACAAACCCACAAAAAATTGATTATTTAGGAGTGTACTGTGAAAGCTCACTTGATTGGTTCAACTTGTATGAAAATCTCAATTTTGTCCAATTATTTGTTGGAAGATTACAGGTGAAATTTATTTGTTTGCTTTTAAATTTGATACTAAATTAGCTAAAACAAATTACCTAAATCACAAGTAAATCCATTTTTTAATAATTTCTATTACAGGGAAATTTTACGGACGATCCAGTTACTTGTGGTATGATACGGGGACTTAACGAATATGATACAGAAAATGTTACTCGTCTTATTTATCAAAGTAAATTAAACTTATTGCATTATGTTTCTTGTATACAGATCTCTAGATTTTTAATCATGAATTAATAATATTAATGCGTTTTTCATTTTTGAAAAAAAAATCATTCAGCCTTTCGTGAAAGATTTGTTCCCTCCATGGTATACTTCAAGGATGATTTGGAGATTTTTTTCACATTAAGGTATGTTTTATATCTTTCTTTCTAATGTATTGAGTTTAATTTCCAACAAAATTAGGGTATATAAAAAAGATATATTTTCAATTTTGATTCATTTTAGTCTATCTCAACTTTAAAAAAATGATCAAAATAAATGAAAGAATTTAAAGTCAAACATTTTGAAACTTATAACGATCAAAATAAATCGTCAAAACTAAAAATAGGAAGACAAAAGCAATATGTTTATGTATTATAATTAACTATTGTGTTATTAATTTGTGTACTGTTTAATTACATAGAGTGCTTAAGTATAAGAACGAGCGTATCTCTACCACTCCGGTTGATGAAAGAGGAATGGATCAGTTCATAAATGAATTTGATTTTCGTAGAATTGCAGCTTTTGTGAATGATAGGAAGCCTAATATTGAGGTGATGATCAGTACAATATAATATAATATGATACAATACATTATAATATAATACACAATATAATATATATCTTTAAAAATTATTTCATTGCAGTTGGTCAATCACCTCTTAAGGGAGTTTGGAATGTTATATTTTGGGGGAAGGTTGCCATTTCACATGAATGAAGATGAGGAGAAAATACTCATTCTAATGGGTCTCCTTTCCTTTTCAATACAAGATGTTAAGGTATACAAATCTGAGATCTTGATCAATTTAATTTTTCAATATATACATGTTTTAAAAAATTATCTACAAAATTTGTAACTATTATCTCGATAAGCTCATATATAGTATTAAATGTTCTACGATGTTTTCATGATTTCATAGGTTTGATATAGACATAAAAGATTAATCATTATACGTAGAAATTCACAAAACTTAAAAGTATCGGCAAACATTAACAAAATGTTATTAATGTATATATAATATATATAAACAATATTTATACATCAAGATGTTTCTCTATTCTATGTTCTTAGGAGAAACTGAACCTTAGAAACAGTGAGTTGAACTTGCACTTGAAGAGTATGTATGGAAAGTTGTTGGAGTATTATTATATCCTTTTTCCCCAGGTATCCTATCTACATTTTTACTCTTTATATTTTTTCTTTATATAATTTGAAAACATCTCTCAGATATGTTAATTACATTTTCTATTGATGATTTGCAGTACTGAAGAAGCTTGGCGAAAACCAATATCGATGTCTTTAACGTTTGTTTGTTTGTATGTGAAGACTGAAGAACTTTTATGTTTTTTCTTAAAAGTAGCTTGAATCGAAGGTTGTTAAGTGTTGTGTTTTATGTGGAACCTCTTTTTTAGCTATTACATACGCTATGCCATATTTATGATATCCATCATCCAATGCTAAGTCGTGTTTAAAATTATCTCTCCTCTCATTCAATATGAATTTATTATTTGTTTATAATATAGTGTTTTTCACTTAAAGTAGAAGAAATAATACCTCCAAATGTTAATTTTGATTATAACTAAGTTGTTCCTAAAATGATGTTTAGGTCATACGTTAGACACTTAAAATGTGAGAAATAGACTAACTTAATAAATAGGTGGACAAAAATACAAAAAAATGTCTAGTTATAAAAAGAATGTGAACTAGTCGAGGCAAGTAAAATCAAATATACTTTATCACTTACTTAAAAATTAATTTTCTATGAATCTATTTGATGTCTAAATATTATAGAGTCAAATAAGTTGACCTAAGACATTCATAAACTAACCTGAACCTAAACAGCTCACAGATAAAAAAAAAAAAAAAAAAAAAAAAATCCACAACGAAAATAAATACGAGAAAGCCCCTCAATTTGCCACTTGATACAGCTAAGATTTTCTCTTTCAAGATAAACAATAGCCTTTGTACTTGTCTTTGTTAGGAGAAAATGATATTTTCAACGATGACCCAAATCCAAGAAACAACATCCTCCAATAAATCTCATTTTCTTTCCATTAATTTCCGTTGGGATTAATTCAATGGGTGTGTTTTACGATGATGAATATAGTTTAACGTAGGTAACTGTTTTTTCTTATCCAATCAATTTATTTTTTCTAAATAATTAATTATCTTTTACGATAATTAATTTTTATTCCTTTTTCAAAATAATCATCCATTTATAAGTAATTACAGCTTCTCGCCATATAATTAGATATAATTATTTTCTTTTTTTCTCTTAATAAATATATTTTCTCTTAAAAAAATTATTTTTTTCTTAAATAATTATATTTAACAAACATAACATCTTTTTCTTTCCCATAATAATTATATATATTTTTACATATATATATAATCATCAAATCTCCTACAGAATTTTCACTCTACAATTTAGTTAAATAATATTCATAATTATTTAATTTAATTCAATTTCAATGACTCCAAAAATCTGCAGTTTTACATAAACTTCATACAATTTAATCAAATTTTCAACAACAACAAGCCAAAACCTCTAATTAATTAAATATTCATTCAACAAATATTTAATTAATTTCAAAATTCCACCAAATCAAATAATTCTCATTAAATGAATTCAAAATAACGCCCCTTAAATTAAATCTAATTAAACAAATTTAAGATAATTAACCCCCAAAATTATCTTAATTTTTTGGGTGTTACATATCTTATGTAACGCCGTAAAGCAAGAAAAATTTTGTTTTTATTTATCTTGGTTTAATTTTTAATTGTGCTGAATTTTATTAGTGTGCTAATTTGAAATAACTTGAGAATTTGTTTGGTTTGTGGAAATTAGAATTAATTAATTATTTATTTATGAATATGTAATTAATTATTGAAATTGGGTTTTTGGTATGGTGAGAGATTTGATTTAAGTTGAATTAAGTAGTTATATTTTGGGGAGAAAGAAAAAAAGAAGATAAGAAAATTTGATGGGTAATTAACGAGGAGCGAGAGTTTTAGTTTAGATTAATTGGAAAAGCGTAAAAAGAAAAGAATAATTATTATTATTTATTATTATTTTTCTTAATTAAGCCTCGAGATGCGTGCTAACACTATTCATCTTCTTCTGTAAGGAAAAACCCTAGCTTCATGTTTTTCTTCAACAAACCCTAGTTGCTGCCACTACTGTCATCATGCCACCTAGCTTGCTGTCCATCTGCTATCCGTCCCAACTTGTCATTGAAGCCAATAGCGAGCTCAGCCGTCGTTCAAGTTGGCATTGAAGTCGAGCCGCACACGAGCCATTTGTAAGTCTCCGTTCGTCGCAGAAGGGTATTCATCGATCGTCGTGCGTCATCTTCTGTCGCGTCGTTCTACCGTGCAGTAGCGTCGCCGACAAGCCTTCATCGATCGCCGATCGTCACATTTCACAAGCATCTGAGTCGATTCTTTCGTGAGCCACGCAAGCCATCTACCTGAGCCGCTGCCAACCTCTCTATCATCCAAGCCGCACACACGAGCCACCCATCCATTCCAAGTCGAGTTGATTTCTCATTGAGCTGCGTGAGCTACCTTCTTCCTAGCTAAGCTGCCAAGCCGTTTCGAAACTGCTAGTCTTATTTTTTTGTCCTTTTCCCACCTATTTTTGGTAAGTTTTAATGGGTTTTGGATAATACCCATGCAATATTAATTTTGAACACTAAATAATTTAATTTTGGATTTAAGTTAGGGTATTCTACCTGAAGGTTTGGCTAGATTATAGTGGGAGTTTTGTGCTGTAGAATTTTCCCAAAGTAAGGACAATTTGGTTTCAACCTTAACTTTTGGTAAGTTGAATTAATTGGGTTTTTGGGCATTTAGCCAGTTGAGGAATTTATTAATTTAGCTTCATATATGTTTAAGACTTGTCTATTTGGAAAACTTTGACTGTTGCTGTTAGACATAATTATCTGTTTGCTAATCTCGAGCTAAGAGATTCTTCTACTAGACCTTCGTACTGAAGTTAATAGTTTGCATGTGATTTCTCCATTATACATTAACGTAGCTAAAATGCATAATGTATTGATGACGTATGTTGATGGCTAATAGTTATGACTAATATTATGTTGATGATGATGATGCTGAAATAGTAATCACATGATTAAGAACATTATGATTAATATTGATGCCATAATATGATGTATGATGTTCTACATGCTATGGATTTCGTGTTCTGTTAACTTTATCTGCTAAGGTCGTTTCCATATGGGTGTTCCTTGGGATCACTACCTTTTTATAATTGTGTGGTCCAATGGAATCACCACTTTATCATGAGATGTTGTGTATATAAGTGGTCCAACGGGGTCACTTACAGCTCAATCGTCTTAAGTGTTCCTTCGGGTTCACTGAAGGCTAGTTTGTTTTAGGTGTTCCTTCGAGTTCACTGAAGACTAGTTTTGTCCTAGGTATTCCTTTAGGTTCATCAAAGACAGATGTGTTCTTATGGGATCACTAGATTGCATGTGTTCGGTAACACGCCAGTTTAGGGGTACTTCTTTATAGAACCCTAATGGGAAGTTAACAGACACCTAGCGGGACTAGTAGTAGGTCCTTTACAAAGTATATGTTTATACTCACTCTTTTTATGTTTAATTTTTCAAGAAAAGGTAGAGGAGTTGACGAATGACAAGAGGTGACCGCGACTTGCCATTGAGAAATTTTTTGCTTCCACTTTTACCTTTCAGTTTTGATTTTAGTATTTTTTGTGTTCTTTGACTATTTTTCTTTAAAAGTAGATAGGGCCCAAATTAGAATTTTATTTTAGATCTTATTTCTACATAATTTTATTTATTTTTAATTATAATGAGCATTTGAGGTTTTCAGTTAAAGTTTGTGGTTTTTTTTCTCTTTTTGTTAAGAAAGTTTTTATTTCTTTTAATAGTAATGACATCAGCTTAGAACAGTAATGACCTCAACTTAGTATAAAAAGGTGGGTCGCTACATCTTGTGTAGATTTGAACTTTATGTAGAGACATAAACGTGGATCAAATTTGAGTATATAGTCTAAACGTTCTAAAATATATAAATAATGTTTGTCGCCTTATTATGGGGAAACTATGGTTGCTGCTTGCTTTATAGTTAGTACAAACGATATGATCTTGAATCGTTCATGTAGAGACATGGAAGTGGGGACATTCTATGTAAAGAGTTTATACAAGACTATAACCATGAAATAATCACTTTTAAGTTATAATATCGTTGATTGTTCAAAACTAACTATTTTGATTATTGATAACCTAGGTAATTTAATCTAAATCTTGAGCTAACTATGAACTTCTGTTCGCACGGAATTACCTTAAATTTGCATAGATGACGACAGCTCATTAGAGACGGGTCATGTAACGACCCAACTCCTTATACTAAGCTAAAGTCATTACTAATTAAAAGATAAATAAAATTTCTTAAATTAAAAATAGAAAATAAAACAAAATCTCAAATAATCAATAAAACTCATAAACAAATGTACATAAAGATAAAATAAAAAAAAATCCTAACTTGGGCCCTATCTAGTTTTAAAGAAAAATAAATAAAGTAAAATAAAATAAAATAAAATAAATACACCTGATCAATGACATAGGGCGGAAGCAAAATGATCCATATGGCTCGTCACGGTCACTTTTTGTCATTCGCCAGCTTCCCTCTGCCTATAAAATTAAACAAGAAAGAGTGAGTATAAAAATATACTCAGTAAGGGACCTACCACTAGTCCTGTTAGATGTCTGTTAACTTCCTATTAGAGACTTGTAAGTGGTACCTCTAAACTGGCATGTTCTCGAAAATGTGCAATCTGTGATCCCATAGGAACATATCTGGTTTTCGGTAAACCCAAGGAACACCTAAGACAACTAGTCTTTAGTGTACTCGAAGGAAACACTAAGACAATTGTGTTGTGAGTGACCCTGTCGAATCACTCATTATCATGTCTATGTCTATGTCATACTGGACTGGTGATTCCGTCAGACTACACAATCATAAAAGGTGGTGATCCTGAAGGACACCTATGTGGGTACAACTCTAATAGCTAAAGCTAACAACACAACCTAACCATAGTATGTAACATCACATACATCATCATAAACATGGCATAAGTATCGATCATATCATTTTTAATCGAACATTGTCATCAAAGATATAACATAGTCGTCATCATCAATATACTACCAATAATAAACATGTTAACGACCATCATCATCAGTCACCCATATAATGACAGTCATTATCAATAGCATCCAATTATACATTTTAGCTATCCTTAATGCATAACCATAAATACATGCGGTCTCTTAAATTCAGTTCGAGGGTCTAGTGGTAGAATCTCTTACTTGGAGATTAGTTAAAAACTGAAATTATCCTAACTGTCACGGTCAAGCTTTCCAACAGTCAAGTCCTAAACAGAAATGACAATTTACTAAGTTCGATAACTTAACTCGCATTTGATTAAGGATCTAGTAATCCAGTTAATTTAACTTACCCAAAGTCGAGGTCGAAAGCGACTTATCATTGTTTGGAAAAATCCACAGTTCAAACTTCCAGATAAAGTCTAACTAAATAAATCCAAAAATATTTGATTAGAGTCCAAAAATTAATATTTGTTGGGTATGCCCAAAACCCAATCAAACTTACCAAAAAATAGGTGAAAAACCAAAAATAAGCTAGGTGGTTTGGAAATGGCTTGGCGGCTCAAGGCTGAAGGAAAGGGCAGCTCGCAACTCGCGACTGAAGGAGGTAGGCGTGCACAGGAAGGCTCGGCGCAGCTTGGTTCCAGCCGCGCGAGTCGTCTCGACGAAGGTGCAGCTCGATCAGTAGGCACACGACGCGGATCAACTCGACAAAGGCGTGAAGGACAGCTCGGACTACACGCATGTTCGGCTCTTTGTACATTGGAGATGCTCAGACTCGTGTACGTGACTCATGGTGGATGGATCGATGGCTCGACAACGGTGGTTACTTGGCTGACGACGCGACGGAACGACTCGCAAACAGTGACGCTGACGGCTATAGACGGGCAACAAAGGCAACTCGGGAGGATTCACATGAAAGGAAGCTTCGGTGCTTGCGACGATTGGCTAATGGACGTTTGTCGACGCGGTGGAAGGCGGACGGAGGTGACGGCTGACGATTTTACGGCTCGGCTTCGATCGACGATGGCCGGTAATGTGCGATCACTACAACTCTCCAACGCAAATCGACGAACGGTGGAAGGAAAAGTGGCGGCGGAGCAAGGGTGGCTAGGGTTTTCTTGGGGTTGCTTGAGGAAGAAGATGAATAGTGCTCTTCCCAATGAGCCTATTTAATGCATTAATAATAAATTATTGTTATTATCTTTTCTTTTCCCCAAATAAAATCTCATATTCTCTCTCTTTATTAAAATCCACCAAATCTTCTCTTTAAACTCAAATTTCTCTCACTCTCCAATCCAATCAACTTTATCTTTCAAAAATAAATATCTTTATCTAATTATATTATCAATGTAATATAATTATTTTAACTTCAAAATTAAATTAATTATACAATCAAATTGTAACGCCCCAACAAATTGGAGTTTCATTTGTTCATCTCAAGAGTAATTTTGTAAATTCAAAATTTGTTATGGAATTGGATTATTTTGACCTTATACTTAATTAAGGTTAAAGAGTTACATTGGTTGATTATTTAATTATTGAAGTTTAAGGATAAAATAAAATATTTGTTTGTGAAGGTAACAAAATCAATTGTGTTTATTTAAAGGTGGGTTGGTTGAGTTTTTGGTGAGATTTGGAGAGAGAGAAGATGGTTGGCTTGATTTAATTAATGGAAAAGAAAAGAGACTTTTATTATAAAAGAGCCTTGGGTCCCGTGCATAAGGAAGAAAAAAAAATCAAAGAAAGAAAGAGGGGAAAAGAAAAGAGAAAAAGGAAGAAAACAAAATCCTAGCCGCCGCACGCCGCCGCCGCCGCCGCGTACCCGAGCCGTCGCCAATCTTCCAGCCGCGTCGGAGATCCGTCAGAGCCGATCCGCGCACGCCGAGCGTCCGCCGCACAGCCCTTCTCTCGCAACCCCCGCTCGAAGCCGAACCCGCGTTACCCTTCGCGTCTACAAGCCGAAGACGTGTTGGCCAGCCGAAGCTGCGTCCGCCTCGCCGACGTCCACACTCCCAGTCGCGTCGCGCCGCTTCGATCCGACGCAGAGCAGCCGAAGCCTCCGTCTGCAGCCGTCACCGAGCGAAGCCGTGGTTTTAGCCGGACCACCCACAACCCGTCGCACCACCCGAGTCTGGAAGTCAGCGCCACGTTGCGCGAAGACCCGACCCGGTCGAAGCTCCCGCCCCGCGACCCGACTGGCCCGCGCAGCCGCTCCGCGTAGTCCAGCCGTGCCGTGTTCACCCACAAGCCGAGCTGCACGCGCGCAACTCCTGCGCCGAGCCGAGCCACGATGCGCGTAGCTCCTGCGCCTGAGCCGAGCCTCGCCTACTCTTGAGCCGAGCCACACCTACTCATAAGCCGAGCCGCGCCTGCGCACGAGCCGAGCCGATCCCTACCTTTTTGAGCCACACAATTTTGGCCTTTCCCCACGTTTCCTTGGTAAGTTTTGGAAGTTAGCCTGGTGGGAGACTGCTGAGAGGATGCTGGGGGGCGACGTCAGCAAGATAACTTGGGAGCAGTTCAAGGAGAACTTCTATGCTAAGTTCTTCTCTACCAATGTGAAGCACGCCAAGCTGTAAGAGTTCCTAAACTTGGAGCAAGGCGATATGACTGTGGAGCAGTACGACGCCGAGTTCGACATGCTGTCCCGTTTTGCTCCCGATGTGGTAAGAGATGAGGCTGCCAGGACGGAGAAATTCGTTAGAGGACTCAGGCTAGACCTTCAGGGCATTGTCCGAGCTCTCCAGCCAGCCACTCATGCTGATGCACTACGTATAGCACTGGATTTGAGCCTGCATGAGAGAGCTGATTCGTCTAAGGCTGCCGGCAGAGGGTCAGCCTTGGGACAGAAGAGAAAGGTGGAGGCGCAGCCTGACGTAATACCACAGCGAACTATGAGGTCAGGAGGTGTCTTTCAGAGACACCGACGGGAGCTTGCAGCAGCCGGGAGGACTCTGAGAGAGCTACCCGCTTGTACTACCTGTGGGAGAGTCCATGGAGGTCGTTGCTTGGCTGGGAGTGGAGTCTGCTTCAGGTGCAGACAGCCGGGGCACACTGCTGACGCGTGTCCTCGGAAACCCTTTGAGACGACACCGTACCAGCCTTCTGCTTCCCAGCAGGGGAGAGTTTTTGCCACTACCCAGCAGGAGGCCGAGCGAGCTGGTACCGTGGTGACAGGTACGCTCCCAATCTTGGGGCATTATGCTTTCGTACTATTTGACTCTAGGTCATCCCACTCGTTCATATCCTCTGTATTCGTTCAGTATGTGGGTTTAGAGGTAGAACCTTTGGGTAGTGTTTTGGCTGTTTCTACTCCATCTGGGGAGGTCCTGTTGTCTAAAGAAAAAATAAAGGCATGTCGAGTAGAGATAGCGAAGCATGAGTTAGACGTGACCCTGCTAGTGTTAGACATGCAGGATTTTGACGTGATTTTAGGCATGGATTGGCTGTCAGCTAACCGTGCAAATATAGACTGTTTTGGTAAGAAAGTTGTCTTTAACCCTCCTTCCGGGGCTAGTTTCAAATTTAGAGGGGCAGGCATGGTATGTATACCCAAGGTCATCTTAGCCATAAAGGCTAGTAAACTACTCAACCAGGGTACTTGGAGCATCTTGGCAAGCGTAGTAGATATTAGAGAGCCAGAAGTCTCCTTATCTTCCGAACCAGTGGTATGGGAGTACCCTGATGTTTTTCCCGACGAGCTCCCAGGACTTCCGCCTCCCAGAGAGGTAGACTTCGCCATCGAGTTAGAACCGGGCACTGCTCCTATCTCGAGGGCACTTTACAGAATGGCTCCGGCCGAGCTAAAGGAGCTGAAGGTCCAGTTGCAGGAGTTGCTGGACAAGGGTTTCATCCGGCCCAGCGTGTCACCTCGGGGAGCCCCAGTGTTGTTCGTGAAGAAGAAGGATGGGTCGATGCGCCTTTGCATTGACTACCGAGAGCTAAACAAGGTGACAGTTAAAAACCGCTACCTCTTGTCCAGGATTGATGACTTGTTCGATCAGTTGCAGGGAGCCACTGTCTTTTCCAAGATCGACCTGTGATCAGGGTATCACCAGTTGAGGATCAAGGACAGTGACATTCCCAAGACGGCCTTTCAATCGAGATACGGACATTACGAGTTCATTGTGATGTCTTTTGGCTTGACTAATGCCCCTGGAGTGTTCATGGATCTGATGAACAGGGTGTTTAAGGACTTCCTAGACTCGTTCGTCATAGTCTTCATTGATGACATCTTGATTTACTCAAAAACTGAGGCTGAGCACGAGGAGCACTTGCACCAGGTTTTGGAGACTCTTCGAGCCAACAAGTTGTATGCCAAGTTCTCCAAGTGTGAATTCTGGTTAAAGAAGGTGACGTTCCTTGGCCACGTGGTTTCCAGTGAGGGAGTTTCTGTGGATCCAGCAAAGATCGAAGCAATGACCAACTGGCCTCGACCGTCCACAGTTAGTGAAATTCGAAGTTTTCTGGGCTTGGCAGGTTACTACAGGAGGTTCGTGGAAGACTTATCACGTATAGCCAGCCCGTTAACCCAGTTGACCAGGAAGGGAACCCCTTTTGTCTGGAGCCCAGCATGCGAGAGTAGCTTTCAGGAGCTCAAGCAGAAGCTGGTGACTGCACCAGTCCTGACAGTGCCCGATGGGTCGTGAAGCTTTGTGATCTATAGTGATGCCTCCAAGAAGGGACTGGGCTGTGTTCTGATGCAGCAAGGTAAGGTAGTTGCTTATGCCTCCCGTCAGTTGAAGAGTCATGAGCAGAACTACCCTACCCACGACTTAGAGCTGGCAGCTGTAGTCTTTGCACTGAAGATATGGAGGCATTATCTGTACGGTGAGAAGATACAGATTTTCATTGACCATAAGAGCTAGAAGTACTTCTTCACCCAGAAGGAGTTGAACATGAGGCAGAGGAGGTGGCTCGAGTTGATGAAAGACTATGACTGCGAGATCCTGTACCACCCAGGTAAAGCAAATGTAGTGGCTGACGCGCTGAGTAAGAAGGTTGCACATTCGGCAGTGCTGATAACCAAGCAAACCCCCTTACTCAGAGATTTTGAGAGAGTCGGGATTGCAGTCTCAGTAGGGGAGGTTACCTCACAGTTGGCTCAGTTGTCAGTTCAGCCAACCTTGAGGCAAAAGATCATCGTTGCGCAGCTGAATGATCTTACTTGGTCGAGAAGCGTCGTATGGTAGAGATAGGGCAAGGTGAGGGCTTCTCCATATCCTCTGACGACGGCCTTATGTTTGAGGGACGCTTGTGTGTGCCGAAAGACAGCGCAGTCAAGACAGAGCTTTTGACTGAGGCTCACAGTTCCCCGTTTACCATGCACCCTGGGAGTACAAAGATGTACCAGAACTTAAGGAGTGTCTATTGGTGGAGGAACATGAAGAGGGAAGTGGCAGACTTTGTCAGTAGGTGCTTGGTGTGCCAGCAGGTGAAGGCACCTAGACAGCGTCCAGCCGGGTTGTTGCAACCCTTGAGTGTGCCAGGGTGGAAATGGGAGAGTGTGTCGATGGATTTTATTACGGGACTGCCCAAGACCCTAAAGGGCTATAAAGTGATCTGGGTTGTTGTCGACAGACTCACGAAGTCGGCCCATTTTGTGCCAGGGAAATCCACTTACACTGCCAGCAAGTGGGGGCAGTTATATATGACGGAGATAGTGAGACTGCATGGAGTGCCCGTATCCATCATTTCAGACAAGGATGCCCGTTTCACATCGAAATTCTGGAAAGGACTTCAACTTGCGTTAGGTACGAGGTTAGACTTCAACACGGCCTTCCACCCTCAAACTGATGGTCAGACAGAGAGATTGAACCAGGTTTTGGAAGACATGCTGCGAGCCTGTGTGCTAGAGTTTTCAGGGAGTTGGGACTCCCATCTGCATCTGATGGAGTTCTCCTATAATAACAGTTACCAGGCTACTATCGGTATGGCACCGTTTGAGGCTCTGTATGGTAAGTGTTGCAGATCTCCCGTCTGCTGGGGCGAGGTTGGTGAACAGAGGATGCTAGGCCTCGAGTTAATGCAGACTACCAATGCAGCCATACAAAAGATCCGAGCTCGTATGCTGACAGCACAGAGCAGACAGAAGAGTTATGCTGATGTACGACGTAAGAATCTCGAGTTTGAGGTGGGAGACATGGTCTTTCTGAAGGTAGCACCTATGAAGGGTGTTATGAGGTTCGTGAAGAAGGGGAAGCTGAGTCCACGCTTCGTAGGGCCGTTTGAGATACTGGAGCGGATTGGCCCCGTGGCCTATCGCTTGGCGTTGCCCCCATCTTTTTCTGCAGTGCATTACGTATTCCATGTCTCCATGCTGAGGAGGTATGTTGCAGAACCGACGCATGTAGTGGACTTCGAGCCACTGCAGGTCAGCGAGAACTTGAGCTATGAGGAGCAGCCTGTCGAGGTCTTGGCAAGGGAGGTCAAGAAGCTTCGTAGTCGAGAAATTTCACTGGTCAAAGTCCTTTGGCAGAACCATGGAGTGGAAGAGGCCACGTGGGAGAGAGAAGAGGACATGAGGGCTCAGTACCCCGAGCTGTTCGAGGCTTAGAACTTTCGAGGACGAAAGTTTCCTAAGGAGGGAAGGTTGTAACGCCCTAACAGATTGAAGTTTCATTTGTTCATCTCAAGAGTAATTTTGTAAATTCAAAATTTGTTATGGAATTGGATTATTTTGACCTTATACTTAATTAAGGTTAAAGAGTTACTTTGGTTGATTATTTAATTATTGAAGTTTAAGGATAAAATAAAATATTTGTTTGTGAAGATAACAAAATCAATTGTGTTTATTTAAAGGTGGGTTGGTTGAGTTTTTGGTGAGATTTGGAGAGAGAGAAGATGGTTGGCTTGATTTAATTAATGGAAAAGAAAAGAGACTTTTATTATAAAAGAGCCTTGGGTCCCGTGCATAAGAAAGAAAAAAAATCAAAGAAAGAAAGAGGGGAAAAGAAAAGAGAAAAAGGAAGAAAACAAAACCCTAGTCGCCGCACGCCGCCGCCGCCGCCGCGTACCCGAGCCGTCGCCAATCTTCCAGCCGCGTCGGAGATCCGTCCAAGCCGATCCGCGCACGCCGAGCGTCCGCCGCACAGCCCGTCTCTCGCAGCCATCACCCGAAGCCGAACCCGCGTTACCCTTCGCGTCTGCAAGCCGAAGTCGTGTCGGCCAGCCGAAGCCGCGTCCGCCTCGCCGACGTCCACACTCCCAGCCGCGTCGCCCCGCTTCGATCCGACGCAGAGCAGCCGAAGCCTCCGTCTGCAGCCGTCACCGAGCGAAGCCGTGGTTTTAGCCGGACCACCCGTAACCCGTCGCACCACCCGAGTCCGGAAGTCAGCGTCACGTTGCACGAAGACCCGACCCGGCCGAAGCTCCCGCCCCGCGACCCGACCGGCCCGCGCAGCCGCTCCGCGTAGCCCAGCCGCGCCGTGTTCACCCGCAAGCCGAGCCGCACGCACGCAACTCCTGTGCCGAGCCGAGCCACACTTACTCCTGAGCCGAGTCGCGTCGTGTTCACCCGCAAGCCGAGCCGCACGCGCGCAACTCCTGCGCTGAGCCGAGCCACGCCTACTCCTGAGCCGAGCCACACCTACTCTTGAGCCGAGCCGCGCCTGCGCACGAGCCGAGCCGATCCCTACCTTTTTTAGCCACACAATTTTGGCCTTTCCCCACGTTTCCTTGGTAAGTTTTGGAAGTTAGTTGGGATTTGGTATACCCAACGAAGAGGAATTTTAGTTTTTTTAAATAATTTAATGGTTTAATTAAATTATTTTTCTGAAAGGGGGCCGGTTGGACAAATTGTGTTGGAGCGTGGGATTCTTTCTCAACTTAAAGGGAGATAGAGCAACCTTGATTTTGGGGTAAGTGGCTTCAAACGACTCTTGGATCTCTGTTCCTTGAAGGTTAGGTTTTAATTGTTGTTTCTAATCATTTAGGGCCCTGCTGCTTGGAAAGCACATCTTTTCTTACTTTTAGGACTCGACAACCAAATCTCCAGGTAAGAGATTTCTACTACTAGCTCCATGTTTAGAATTATGAGATCACGTACACCTTCAGTTGTGCATGTTGAGGACTAGACTGTATGATGCATGAAATTGATGATAGCATGATGCGATTGATGATATGGTTACATTATGGCATGATATTGTGATGACGAGAACTGTTATGACTGTACGACGGTTGTTGAGATGGAGAGTGAGATGATGATTAACCTGTTATGATTATATGATGGTGCTATGTGTATGTATGCTATGGTTAGGGTACCTGTTAGCTTAGCCTATTAGAGTCGTACCTGCATGGGTGTCCTTCGGGATCACCACCTATTTAGGACTGTGTGGTCCGACGGGACACCAGTCTAGCATGGATATAGATATGACTCGAGTGACTCGATGGGGTCCTCGCATCCCGATCGTCCTAGGTGTCCCCCGGGACACCGAAGACCAGATTTATGTTCCTACGGGAGCGCATGTTGCACGTGTTCGGGAACGTGCCAGAGATTGGGTACCAGTGACAGGACTCTGATAGGAAGCTAATAGGCGCCTAGTGGGACTAGTAGTGGGTCCCTTACTGAGTATTTTATACTCATACTCTTCATGTCATGTTTTTCAGGTAGAGGCCGAGGCAAGGGCAAGGGCAAGCTGGCGAGCGACCAGAAGTGACCGTGGCGAGCCATAGGGATTTCTGCTTCCGCTTATTCTTGTTTTTGACGTTAGTACCTGAGTTTAGTCTTCTTCACTATTTACTATTTTTTAAAAAAAGTAGATAGGGCCCGAGTAGGACTTTAGAATGAAATTTTATTTTCGCATATTACTTGATTGGATTTTGATAAATAAATTTCTCAAATTTTATTCGTCTTTACTAAATTTTATGACTTAAACCAGTTGTTCTACATTTAGTAATGACTTCGACTCAGTATAAGGAGTTGGGTTGTTACACAAATATATAATTAATCAAATTTTTTCAAATACAAATAATTAAATCATAAATTCCAAACACAAACAATTAAATATTTTCCTAATATCTAATAAAATCCAATATTCATAAATCAAATAATTTAACCAATTAACCAAATAACACCAAAAATTACAAAATTTGGAAATTACACTTAAAATACTTAACTTAAAATTAGTTACTTTGAGGCGTTACAGGTCAGTAAGCCTTCTAATTCAGAGGTATAAGATCGGTGTATTGCTAGGGATATAAGGTGCAATACCGAATTTACTCATATCCGCTTTAGGGTTAGTAGATAGGTTATTCTCTAAACGACTGAATCCAAGAGGCTCCACCCTCTTATTGGCTAGAGATGGATGATTAATGGGACAATTTTGGGGGTAAAACAGTTCGAGGTTACGAACAATCTGTGAAGGATTAACTTACTAATCATAGTTATATCATATGGACATATCATATGGACACAAATATATCTATAGTGAGGGAAATTCAATTACGAGACTTTAGTGGAATGACTCGTTAGTTAATGAATGTTAAGTTGATTAGCTCAGTTTAGAAGAGTCAATTAAGTTTCTCTGCTAACTCATATGGAATAAAGTTAGAACAATATGATGGAAAAATTTGAATCATTTGAATTAGGTAAAGAAAGAGAAACCGACAAATACATGTGATATAGTCATCGATTATCGGTTTGAGATAGAGGTTTATGTTTAAACGTGATTAAGAAGACCCTAAACCTTCAATTTTGTGTATAGCAAGTCTAACTTTTAAAGACCGTTGAACAAATAAATGTCCTAATAGATACAAACTTGTAAATTCAGGGGCTCATTAGACACAACATAAAAAATATAAGGATTAAACATATTTTCAAGTTCGAAGAACTATTAAATACAAAATAATAATTTCTTAGACAATTTTTACATTCTAACTCGAGAAGAGCAAAGAAGGAACCAATTGCCAGCATTAAAGTAAGATCGGGTAAGTTCATATTCAAACAATCAATTGATAAGCCTGAAGTGAAAACTCATACAAACACCAATGCTCCTCATTTCTCCCCATTACTTCACAACTTCAACTACAAAGTGAAGATGGGATAACTCTAAACATTACAAACAAAACACCATACTGAAACAACACATGAGAAGAGAAAAAAGGAAACACCCACGGTAAACACTAATACCACATATATATATATATAGGCAGCAGCATCATACACTATAGATTACTCACAGATAGTGAAGTTACTCGTGTTCAGGGATTTCTTCTTCCTCTTCGTAATTATACTCATCATCATCAGCTGTGGCATCCTGGTACTGTTGATACTCGGAAACGAGATCGTTCATGTTGCTTTCTGCTTCAGTGAACTCCATTTCGTCCATTCCTTCTCCAGTGTACCAGTGCAAGAAAGCCTTTCTCCTGAACATGGCTGTGAACTGCTCACTCACACGCCTGAACATTTCCTGAATGGAGGTTGAGTTTCCGATGAAGGTTGATGCCATGGAAAGTCCTTTAGGAGCAATGTCACAAACGCTGGATTTGACATTGTTTGGAATCCACTCAACGAAGTACGAAGAATTCTTGTTCTGAACATTGATCATTTGTTCATCAACTTCTTTAGTACTCATCTTGCCCCTGAACATGGCAGAGGCAGTGAGGTATCGGCCATGGCGTGGATCTGCAGCGCACATCATGTTTTTAGAATCCCACATTTGCTGCGTCAACTCTGGTACGGTCAAGGCCCTATATAGCTGTGATCCACGTGAGGTAAGAGGGGCAAATCCAACCATAAAGAAGTGTAGACGAGGAAAGGGAATTAAATTGACAGCAAGTTTTCTGAGGTCGGAGTTGAGCTGGCCAGGAAATCTGAGACAGCATGTCACACCACTCATTGTAGCAGAAATTAAATGGTTGAGGTCCCCAACTGTTTCAAGAGCAAAGAAGTCAAAAACAAAACAGTGCTTTAGAGAGCTGTGAAGTTTTATAGGCAGTGCTTGATACATTAATAAAGTGTCTTTAATTGACGGACATATCTTACAATTCATTTAACATGTAGCCAGTTGCAAATGCCTATTTGAAAGAGAAAATAAAATGGAGGGGAAAGCTCCAGAGTATATTGTAAAAGAAGATGCAGCTCTAATCTCAAGTTTCAGGTGAGATTATTGGACGCTAGGCCGTCATGTCTTTGATTAGATTGACTTTAATGCCAATCTGTCTTCATGAATTTTAATAACCAAGGGTATAAATAGTAACCATTTGATTTTTAGTGTTGTTCTTTAACCATTACACTTATAAACGCTAATTCCACCCATAGGTTCCTATGTATTGTCATACACAGTCTACAAATGTTTTAAAAAACAAAACCATGTTGTAAAAGAATTTGACTAGAAAAAAACACTAAACCAAGTTGTAAAAGAATTTGACTAGAAAAAACACCAAACCAAGTTGTAAAAGAATTTGACTAGTAATTCAGGTGTTTCTTTTAACTCAAGTGAAAACCATAGTTGAATGTTTGGAAGAAAACAAACATATATGGTAATTTAGAAATATTCAGGTTGAATTACTGAATCAGCTTCTTCCACCATTATGTTCTCGTCTGTCAAAAAATGATGGATATCAACCATACTTACAGCTAGGAGTAGTTAACTTGAGAGTCCTGAAGCAAATATCATACAATGCTTCATTGTCCAGCACCATGCACTCATCCGCATTCTCAACAAGCTGGTGAACAGAGAGTGTTGCATTGTAGGGCTCGACCACTGTATCCGATACTTTTGGTGAAGGGAAGACAGAGAAAGTAAGCAACATCCTGTCTGGATATTCTTCTCTGATTTTGGAAATCAGAAGAGTCCCCATTCCAGAACCAGTTCCTCCACCAAGGGAATGGCACACTTGAAAACCTACAAGGACACAAAAAAATGCCAAGCAAGTAAACTGAGTTAAGAACACTTAATGAAAGTTGAAACGAAAACAAACTGACATAAAGAAAACAGGTACCGGTTCGTATTGATGTCTCATCAATAAAGAAGTAAAGACTCAGATCTTAGGATGTAAGAAAATGAAGAAAAATCGTCTTCTGATGTACAAAACTAACTAATTAATAAATAACTACGGATCTCATTGACTTTGGCAAGACCTTTCCTTACAAGAAGCAAAGCCATTAAGAAGATATGCTCAGAAGTGCTTAACATTACACATACCCAAGTACACTTTTCTAAAAACATTATTAAAAGCAAAAGGTAAAGAAACAAAAGAAGACGTTAACATACTTTTTGGCACTTTTTTGGAAGTTGTTTCACAGAAGAGGCCATACTATTTGAACGAGTTTAATAATATTCTATACTATGACTCAAACAAAGATTCAAGGCACGTGGGAGTAAAATGCACTTCAGTGTATTGGATCCATTGTTGACACTCTCAATCATGTCTTAAAATCTCATCCCACAAGAACATTCAGAAATAAAAAACTAATTTTAAATCTAAAGGCCTCAACTTAAACACTTCTCATTAGATCCAAGCAACCACATCTAATCAAGCACATGATCTGAGACAGAGATAATACCTTGAAGGCAATCGCAGTTCTCCGCTTCCTTTCTCACAACGTCGAGAACAGCATCAATGAGCTCTGCTCCTTCTGTGTAATGGCCCTTAGCCCAGTTGTTACCAGCACCAGATTGCCCAAAAACAAAATTATCCGGCCTGAAGATTTGTCCATAAGGACCTGTCCTCACACTATCCATGGTACCGGGCTCGAGATCCATGAGCACGGCTCGAGGAACATAACGTCCGCAAGAAGCCTCATTGTAGTACACATTTACACGTTCAAGTTGCAAATCGGAGGTTCCAGTGTATCGACCAGTCGGATCTATGCCATGTTCATCACACAAAACTTCCCAAAACTTGGATCCGATCTGGTTACCACACTGACCTCCTTGAACGTGGAGAATCTCCCTCATCTTCTCACTGCCCACAAGAACACTCTGAAGTTAACCACATAGTTCAATTGGCATAGACATTAAAAAAAATACACACATACACATAAAAGTATAAAAAATTCAAGATCAGTGTGATGAGATCAGTAATAAATCGAAACAAAACTCCTCTGCATTGAATGCAAAGATGTCAATATCAGCATAAACATTGGATCGGAAGTGAAATTCAACCAAATCACGGATTCATGGCATTTAAATGCCAGAATATGGCCATAAAGCTAGACCGATCTCCAAAAAAAAACGGAATCAAATAACAGATTCATGGCATTTTACTACAAGAATATGATCATAAAGCAAAACCCAGTTCGAAAAAACGCCGATATGAAAATTCCCACGTCAAATACAAGCAAGAAATCAAATGTGGTAACCAGATCTGAAGAACTGGAACTTACCGGGGAAGTTGGGGCGGAACCTGGCGGTGGAGTAAGAGGCAAGTCAGGTGATTGGGAGTAGAGAAGAGAGTGAATTGAGAAGTGAGAGTGATGGTGGTTTATATAAGAATTTTTATGGAAGAGGGAGAGGGTAAGGATTTGGCATCAAAGGGTGTAAGGTCAAATGTTTGTTGAATTTGAAAGATTGTTGGTTGTTTTGATGGGTAAATTTCAACTATGAAAATTTGAGTGCAACTCAAAAAGGAAAAACACATATGAAGATTTGAGGAGTAGTAGTTTATCTTAGTGGGAAAATTAATTATCAATGTTCATGGTGAATTATTTTACTCATCTTTTGCTTTATTTCATTGAGTATTATAATAAATGGATGATTGGATCTATTTTGAAAGGGTAATGATAGTTTAGTGAGTTAAACTCAAATTAGCCTCTCAATACTTTATGTTTAAAGCCTAAACATCATTCCAATAATTAATCAGTATAATATAATATTTGTGTTGTTAAACTTGAAGTTATAGGTTAATTCTTCCGCTTATATATTAATTTAAAATCTTTAGGCAAAAAATTATATTCATTTAAGTTGGTTATGAATCATGGATGAGTTGTTTTTGTAAACTGTTACTGCAATTTTACTTCCACATACACACATAATGTAAGTCCTGCCACTTAGACTTTAGTTTCTATTCTTTTTTAACACAAATTCACCCTCCCAAGGAGGATGATGGATAAAGAAGAAGGAAATACATATTTCCATAATTTTGAGAACTTCCAACAAGGTGCCAAACCAACTAAATTATGACAGCCTTGTCATTCTTCCTAGGTTGGGTTGGAGCGTTAGAGTTTGGTATTATAATTTGCGGTTAATATAAGATTATAATAATGTTTTCTTTGAAGGTAGATTATTTTAATTTGGTTATAATAATGTGTGGATTAAGGTTAAACTATTTGTCTTGTTAGGAAAGATTAAACACAGTAACAAAAGGAAAAAATGATGAACATGTAATGTTCTAATTTTAAGATTGAGACATGAATGAATTAAGATCACATATAAATAAGAGAGATTCTAAAGACATGCAGGTATGGATAAAAAAATTTAAAATAATTGAAAATCACTATCTATACCAATAAACTACACCTAGCTCATTTTGTTAGAAACTTAGGCCCGTTTGGTAGCATTTGTTCCTTGTTTCCTCTTTTCCGTTTCCTATTTCTTGTACCATGTTTTTTCTTTTTTTAGAACGAACAAGAAATAGGAATGTGTTTGATATTGTTTCAATTTCTTGTTTTTCTTGTTTCATGTTTCTTATTTCTTATTTGTTTAATAATGTCCTATATTAGATATAAGTTGACTCATATCTAATTTAATTAAACATTAAACACATCTAATTCAATTTGTGTGTGTGTTTCTACTTCAAGGGCGATATCTCCTTTCTCTAAAATCTATTTACTAACTTTAACGATATTTACCAACAATAAATCTTTTTTGGACTTCAACGATATTTTGTCATTTGTATAGGTTATTGTTCTAAACATTTTACATATTACCTTGAATATGAGATTGGAATTGGAAGAATGAAACTGTTGAATAAGAAATTTTGGAACCAATCACAAATTGCCACATCATTTACTAAAATAATTATATTTGGGATTAACTAAAAATTGGCATATGTCCCAAATTAAATTTAAAGATAAATTGGACAATTCTAATGATGTCACGTATCTTTATTATGACAATTAGGTCAAATTAATTATTAAATATTATTTAGTTAGACTAAAATTCAATTGAGCCCAAAAATAAGCTTAATTTAGTCTAAAATAAAATATGACCCAAATCCATGTAATTGAGCCCATGGGTATGGTCCATGGACCAGAACAGGCTCAAGTCCATAAAAGTCTACCAAGGAACTCTATAAATAGAGGAGTTCTCTTCATTTGTGGGGGTTCGAAATTTTTGACTCCAGAAGGTCTAGAGAAAATTCTCCCAAGAGATAGAAGCCTCTTCAACTTCTGAAGTCGACCATCCTCGAAGATTGAAGCTCCTTTGAAGATACAAGCTTTCTTCCAAGTCTCCAACTTCAAGAACACCTTCGAAGATTGAAGCTCCTTTGAAGATTCAAGCTTTCTTCCAAGACTTCAACTTCAAGAACACCCTCGAAGATTGAAGCTTCTTCGAAGATACAAGCTTTCTTCCAAGACTCCAACTCCAAGAACATCACGTGCTTTGCTTCCTCAAATCAAGCGTAAGCATCCAGCCGAGAGAGAATCAGAGGATCAAATTCTAGAGATCGAACCACGTCGCATCAAATCAACATAAATACAACATCAACACAAGTTCAACTCCACGAATCAAATTTCTCCGGAAATCTCGTGTGAACAAATTGGCACGCCCAGTGGGACCTCTCTACCTCTCATCTCTCTCTCGTCATTCAAATCTACAAGAAAATCAATGGCATCAAAGAAGGTTGCGTCTAACTCTTCTGTTGCAAGCGACGCTTACACAGGACCCATCACCCACAGTCGTTTTAAAGGAATCATTCAAGAACAGGATCAAGGTTCTAACGTCGCTCAAAGCATTCTCAAGCAATTGATGGAGTCTCTTAAAGCTGGGATTGTCATCAAAGAAAATCCTTTGTATGATAATTCTGATTCTGCCTCTAGCAAGTCAAAGAAGGAAGCACATCCTGACGTGATGTCTATCATGATGGCTGATATAACGGTCGAAGCTGCCATGGCAGAGATGGAGAGGAAAATTAACTTCCTGATGAAAGTTGTGGAGGAACGAAACCATGAAATCACAGCTTTGAGGGAGCAAATGTGGACTCGTGAAACTGCTGAGTCAAGTCAAACTCCTGTTGTCAAAGCTACTGATAAAGGAAAGAATGTGGTACAGGAAAACTAACCACAACAACAATCACTGTCTATTGCTTCTCTTTCAGTTCAACAGCTACAGGATATGATCGCAAATTCCATTAAAGCTCAGTACGGAGGACCGCCGCAAACTACTTTCACGTACTCTAAGTCGTACACCAAGAGAATCGATAGCTTGAGAATGCCACTTGGGTACCAACCTCCAAAATTCCAGCAATTCGATAGAAAAGGCAACCCAAAGCAACATATCGCCCACTTTATCGAAACATGTGAGAAAGCAGGATCAAGAGGATACCAACTTGTCAGGCAATTCGTTCGAAGCTTGAAAGGAAATGCCTTTGAGTGGTACACCGATTTGGAGCCAGAAGTCATTGACAGCTGGGAACAATTAGAAAAGGAGTTCCTCAACCGTTTCTATAGTACCAGACGTACCGTAAGCATGATGGAGCTTACAAACACCAAACAACGGAAGGGAGAGCCAGTCATCGATTACATAAACCGATGAAGAGCTCTAAGTCTTGACTGCAAAAACCGACTCACCGAACTGTCAGCGGTAGAAATGTGCACCCAAGGCATGCCTTGGGGACTCCTTTACATTTTACAAGGAATAAAGCCACGCACATTTGAAGAGTTAACAACTCGCGCTCATGATATGGAATTGAGCATTGCCAGCAGAGGAACCAAGGATTTTCCTGTTCCTGAAGTAAGAAAAGATAAGAAGGAGACAAAGAGTGCTGAAAAGGTAGTGAAGAGCTCTGTGAAAGAATCTATGGTCGTAAATACGACCCCACTGAAGTTCTCTAAAAGAAAAGAAGGGAGAGCTGAAAAGAAGGATGATGGAAGCGAGAGACGACGTTTGACTTTAAAAGAAAGACAGGAAAAAGTCTACCCATTTCCTTATTCAGATATTGCTGACATGCTAGAGCAACTATTAGAGAAGCAGCTGATCCAACTGCCGGAATGTAAGCGACCTGAGCAAGCAGGAAAGGTGGATGATCCCAATTACTGCAAATATCATCGGGTCATCAGTCACCCGGTAGAGAAATGTTTTGTGTTGAAAGAGCTAATTCTAAGGTTAGCTCGTGAGAAAAAGATCGAGCTAGACATGGAGGAGGTAGCCCAAACAAACCATGCTGCAGCTATGATAATGTCAGAGGCTCTTTCCCAAGATTGATTTTTGAGGAAAGGGAAAGCTTGGTCCAGTTTGGAACCTTCGAGCCTGTAGTGGTTGAATGTTATGCCATTAATGCAACCGAGGAAGAAAGCATCCCTCTAAGATCATTAGAGGAGGAAGGAGTGTCAAAAGACCTATAAAGGTTCAATGTGAATGATTTGTTATCACTTCCTCAAGAAACCAAAACCATCCTCATTAATGCATTGTTGAATTCAGCAGCATCAAGTTCGAGTTCTCCAACTGTGACATACGAGAGTACTCTTTACTGCATGTCTATAGACTTCTCAGATGAGGATTTACTATTGGGATCTAAACTTCATAATAGACTGTATGTTTCTGGATATGTTCGAGAACAGAGAGTCAACCGAATTCTAGTCGATAATGGATCAGCTGTCAACATAATGCCAAAATCGACTATGAGGCAATTAGGCATCTTAATGGAGGAACTCTCAAATAGTAAACTGATAATTCAAGGTTTCAATCAAGGCAGCCAAAGAGTAATAGGTATGATACGCTTAGAACTCATAATTGGTGACCTGAAGGTTAGTGCATTGTTTCATGTCATAGATTCGAGGACCACTTATAAGTTGTTACTTGGTCGTCCTTGAATTCATGGGAATGGAGTAGTAACATCGACACTGCATCAGTGCTTTAAATTTTATCAAGATGGTGTAAAGAAGGTTGAAGTAGACTCCGATCCATTCTCAGAGGTTGAATCTCACTTTGCAGATGCAAAGTTTTATTTAAAGAATGACAGTAGCCCAGAAGTCGTGTCTTTAGAAGTTCCTCTTGTAAACAGAGAAGATAATTTACAGCTGAAATCACTTGCAAGCAAGGAACCACATAAAAGTATAGGAACCTTTCACTCTGGAAAGAGTGAGGCGTCCACAAACACCGCAAAAAGTGTGATCTTGATGGATGAAAAGACTTCAAACCCACCGATTTTGCGCTATGTCCCCCTGTCAAGGCGCAAGAAAGGCGAATCACCATTTGTGGAGTCCCCACAAGGCTTGAAAGTTAGTGACATTGAAGTTCTAAAAGAAAGCTTCACTACACCGCTTACCAAAATAACTAAGCAATAAATAAAGATAGACCTGACAGAAGCAAGCTTGCCTCAGAGGCGGACGAAAGACGGGTTCGACCCCAAGGCTTACAAATTGATGGCGAAAGCTGGTTATGACTTCACAACTCACACCGATTTTAAAAGTTTGAAAATTCACGAACAACCTAAGCTTTCCTCAACCCAAAAGAAGTTGTTACGGGAAGGACATGTTATACCAATGTCAAGAAAAGGACTTGGATACAAGTCGCCAGAGCCAATTCGTATAACTAGAAAGGGGAAGGAAAAAGTGGTTGACAGCAATCATATAACTGTAAAGGAGGTCGATAGCATGGAAGAAAAAGAAGGTGACAATCAAAGAACCTCAACATTTGACCGAATTAGTCCACATGTTGCACGCGCTCCAGTATTCGAAAGACTAAGCATGACAGAGGCAGAAAGAAAAGATCATCAGTCAACATCTAACCTTGATCAACGATCGGCCTTTCAAAGACTAACTATAACCTTTAAAGAAGAGAAAGGTATATGTCAGACCTCGATGACTACAAAACCATCGGCCTTTGAAAGGTTAAGCATAACTAAAAAGAAAAATGCACAAACACCTCGTGCTCCAATCATTAATCGTCTTGGGGATGGAGGCCTACATGTCCAGACTGATTCTAGCATAGACACAAAGAAGAAGGAATCAACATCTCGCGTGTCGGTTTGGCGCCGAATTAAGCATATAAAAGTTGAGAGTCGCCATGGTAAGGAGTTTCCTTGTGAGGTAAAGGGAGAAAGAGAAATTCGTAGCAATGTTCCTTCCCGAATGAAAAGAAAAACTTTTGTTACTCTCAATACAAGTTAAGGTCCTTGAAAGTGAAAAGACATGATGTTATATTAACTAATCCTAAAAAGGAAGACTCAGAACAAGGAGAAGGTGAAATATCATGTCATCACATCACCATTCTTAAGGAATTAGAGATTGAAACTCTTGAAGAAGACGCGGAAGAGGCCCCACAGAGTCTAGAGGATGGTGGCCAATTTACCGTAGACGAGCTGAAAGAGGTAAACCTTGGTACAATAGAAGAACCACGCCCAACTTTCATTAGTGCATCTCTCTCTAGTGAAGAGGAGGGTAAGTACATGAGTTTGCTTACAGAGTATAAGGACATTTTTGCTTGGTCGTACAAAGAGATGCCAGGACTTGATCCAAAGGTAGCAGTTCATCATCTTGCAATTAAACCAGGGTATCGACCGATTAAGCAAGCACAACGATGTTTTCGACCAGAGCTTATTCCCCAGATCGAGGTTGAAGTCAACAAGTTGATTGAAGCAGGATTCATTCGCGAAGTCAAATATCCCACATGGATAGCAAATATTGTCCCTGTCAGAAAAAAGAACGGGCAGCTTCGTGTTTGTGTAGACTTTCGTGACCTGAATAATGCGTGCCCTAAAGATGATTTTCCTTTGCCCATCACAGAAATCATGGTTGATGCAACTACTGGACATGAGGCACTATCCTTTATGGATGGGTCGTCTGGATATAATCAAATACGAATGACCCTTTCAGATGAAGAAATGACAGCTTTCAGGACCCCAAAGGGAATATATTGTTACAAGGTGATGCCCTTTGGATTAAAAAATGTTGGTGCCACTTATCAACGTGTTATGCAAAAAGTGTTTGACGATATGCTACATAAATATGTCGAGTGTTACGTTGATGACCTTGTGGTCAAATCCAAGAGACGACAAGACCATTTGAAGGATCTAAAAGTTGTGTTCAACCGCTTGCGAAAATATCAGTTGAGGATGAACCCTCTCAAATGCGCGTTCGGTGTAACTTCAGGAAAGTTTCTTGGCTTTATTGTAAGGCATCGAGGGATTGAGATAGACCAGTCCAAGATTGATGCCATTCAGAAGATGCCAAGGCCAAAGAGTTTGTCTGTTTTAAAGGGATTTTTTCAAAATAGTATTTATACTGTATATAACAATTCTAAAAATAGAAAAAACCCACAGACCCTCAATGGAAAATACAAAAAATGCCCCAATCAACACACGATTAATTGACCACACATGTGCGCGAGTAATCTTCTTTTAAACGATCGTGTACTATAGCTTAAGAGAATGGTCTACTATCGTTTAGGTCATGATACACGATCGTGTAGTTTTTTTAACGATGTAAAAAAGCTTCCAATTTAAACAATCATATTAACCATGTTAAACAATCGTGTTGACCATGATAAAAGATCGTGTTGATTATGGTAAGTGATCATATAGTTCAACGTAAATGATCGTTGAAAACTTCAAATCAAACGATCGCATTGACCATGCTAAATGATTGTGTTGACCATGTTAAATGATCACGTTCACTATGGTAAGCTATCGTAATCATGCCAACACGATCATGTAATTCGTTTTAAACAATGAGAAAAGAACTTTAAACTTAAATGATCGTATGGACCATGGTAAACGATCGTGTTGACAATGGTAAACGATCGTGTTAACTATGGTAAGCAATCGTTTCGATCATGCTAACACGATTGTGTAGTTCATCTTAAACAATGAGAAAAAAGCTTTCAAATTTAAACGATCTTGTTGATCATAGTAAACAATAATATTGACAATGGCAAGCGATCGTTTAAATCATATCAAAATGATATCTAAACGATCTTGATATTCTCGAATATGAAGAAGATGAAGTAGCTTCATAGAATATTGCTAAAAATGGTGAAGATAAAATAGAAGATTTAAATAGAATAATAAATCGTTTAAAAACAAAAGAAAGAAAATCTAGAAAAGGTGGTGAAAATTTTGGAAAAAAAGAATAAATCACCAAAAAGAAGAAGAAAGATAAACGACGAATCGTCCGCAATATTCAAGGACAAATTAGGACAAATTTAAAAGTTATGAAAATATTTTACCTATTTCATAGACTTTTAGTTTTTATTACACAAACCGTAAATATTTTAGATTTTGATACTTTTAAATTAGGTTTCCAAAAAAGTCCCATTGTTATGTTTTACCATCAATAAAGTTTGGAAAACATTGAAATAGAAATTTGTTAGAAAAATGATAAAAATAGAAACTTGAACAATTACAGAATCCACGTGTCAACGTTCATTTCAGATCACTACCACATTCTTCAAAATCTCAATTGCCATATTGTATTCTATTCGAATTATACTCCATGGCAGATTTAAACCTATATGAAAAGATCTAGGGCAGTATGGTAATTTTAGAAGAATATAAATATTTGTAAATAAAGGACAAAGTTCAAACATATTTTTCTATAATTTATTTTATTATGCAATTTGTTAGTGATGTGTCAATTTGAAAAATTAACTCAATTTCTTCTTTCAAATATTAATGATAAACAATATATTTCTTTTAATAGAATAATATTTTGGCCAAGGCTTCTTAATTCGTTAAATTTTAGAACACATGTGTCCAAATATTTAATCCATTCTATTTCTAGTCCTTATACTCCCAACAGGTTTTTACTATAAACTTTTTCTAAAAAACCTTTTTATTATAATTATTAGCATTTTTATTTTCAAATGAAAAGATACTCACATATCATATTTTCAAACTATTATTATTTATCCAATTTTCACCGAAATTAACTTTGAAACGTATAATTTAAGATATGATATATTGAAAATGCGACGACTATCCAACACATACATAGACTAACACTTATCTATTTATTATTATTTGTAAACGTGAAGATGAGAGAACTAAATTAACATTTGAAAGTAATATCAAAATTAACATAAATAGGATTTAAACTTTTCATTTAATTAATACATGAGTATAGTGCTAATGTTTTAAAACAACTTTTTTAATTCTTGAAACTATAGGTCGAAGAGTTTCTAAGAATTTAAAACAAATCTAAAATAATTAATGTCCAACAAATTACTCTAATGCAACAAAGTTGGAAGAGAGGGCAATAAGGATAGTGTATATAACAACTTCAAAAGAGAGAGAGAGAGCACATGGAGAAAGTAATCCTTGCCTTACTTCATCCAAATCAAGAACCATCCATACTGGAAGAAAAAAAAGAAGAAGAAGAAGAAGAAAGAAAGGGAAAATTGCTACAATTAGTTGGGTATCCATTTAGATCTTTAAATGTCAAGTAACTTTACTGCTTAATACCACTTCTTTTAGGATTTGGTTTGAAATTTTGTGCAAAATTTATCATTGTTTCCATTAAACCACTAAATTTTTATAAAGTGAATTCATTTAGATCCTTGATTTAAGTTTACATTTAAAAGTATTCATGATTTCAATTATAACCTACATGTTTCCATCTAAACTTATACAGATGTTGGATTAAATAATATGCAGATTAGAATTGGGTGGCTATGGACAATTTTCAAATGGAATCTTTAACTTAGAAAATATACCGGTTCACTTAAACAAATTTTAGAGGTTGTATTAACAAAGTTATAGGTTTAATGTGATATTTATTCAAACAAACGTAATTGAGGGTATAAATTTATACATTTATGAAAGTTCATGGTTTAAGTTGATATAATTATTAGCTTAAGGTTTAAAGTGAGTATCAAACTAATGACTTAATGAAATGCAAAACCATCTTGATTTTGTATAAAGAGTGTGAGCTATTAATTCCTATAATAATCTATATCAATGTCGACTTAACCATGATTTAACTAGTAGTACATGTCCTCAATCAAGAAGTGAAAGAGATTTGATTCTCTTCATCCCATTTGTTGTTGGAAAAGAATATAGGTCATGTCAAATATGTCACATGCATTTAAAAGTTAAATAATAGACCATGTCAAATATGTCACATGCTATGTCAAATATTTCATAGATAAAGGTTATTATTATTGATTTAAAGTTACTACAAAGTCAATTACATGAACGGTTCTTCTCATGTTCCCTTTTTTTAAGGATACAGGCCTTAAATTTTAATTTAACGGGGGTTTGAAGAACTTCTTTGGACCAAACCTTAGTTAGAAAAGAAGGGATATGCATGGCAATGGCAAGACTTCTCTATTTATAGTTTATCTACTTCTAAGAAATCATTTTTTCAAAACCAAGAAAAATCATTCATGTTGAAGAGCCAAAAAAATAAATATAATATAATATATTGTGATATAATATAAGATAATATGAGATCTAATTCTATCTTGTTAGGATTAGGAAATTCGTATCCTAACCATAGTATATGATTAAGTTAAAACCTTGGATAAATTCCTTATAAATAGATTATCATGGTCTATATGACCTACTTTGAACTTCTAGCTTCTTTCACCTTTGTTATTTAGTATATTCTTACTAACTTAGGCATCATAGTACCTTTTTTTTTCCAAGTCATCTCTACCCTAAATTACAAATTTATTATTGTTGTCAGATGGAGGACAGATGCGTTTTCTCTTGACTAAGATTTGTTGGAATATATGTCAGAATGTCGAACAATAGTGAATTGTTGTGTTGTAACAAACTACTGTCCAGAAAGCAATTTCGGTCGATCGTGGTGCTAATTGTGTTGTCGGTTGCTCCCCAAGGTTGACACAACTTCCTTATTCTAACGTCCACTCGCCAGAACAAGGAATACAAACAAACCGATTGAAGGTAAGCTTAGAACTTTGTAAACGAAAGGCAGAGAGAACATGGAGAAGAGGAACTCGAAATGGAGGAAGAGAAGTTTTGTGTGATGATAAAATTGGTGGAGAATGCTGCATTTTATAATAGAGGAGTGCAAACTGCCAGACAAAAAAGTGAAGAAAAGAATGGCGAAGAGTGAGTTGTGAAAACATGTGAAGACCAGCAGTTCCGTGTGAGAGAACGAGAATGATTGGTGACCGGCCCAAAGGACAATGCGTGGCACACTTGCATGATTGCGTCCATTAATGACGCGTGGCGGATAGAAAAGTAAAAGATACCAGGGGAATCAATCCAAAAATTACCAAAAAATTATTTTGTTAGGTAATAAAAATTACAACTTTATTCGCACATGTGCGGTTACTCGAACCCACAGATGGACGGCGGTGCGCGTATGGTGACAAGGTTATGCTATCACCACCAACACAGTTTGTATTCCCCTTTCATTTCTTAGGTATCTATACTTACTTACCTCTTCCAAAATTATCAATGTGGGACAATGTAATTCAACTTTGCTTATGGGTCAAGACCCACATGTCATTTCTAACACCCCTACAAATGACTATAGCAGCAAAGTTACTAGGTAGACGAAGGAGAATGAGATTTCACTAAATTTTTACTGAGTAAAGATGAGATATTAAGCTTAAACATCAATATACGAAGATTTGAATTGATGTATAGTGAAGTAAGGCAACAACCTTGTAGGAGAGAGTGAATTATATCTTGAACTTTCGATAACACTGATTGAGACCCTTACGACACTTTTTATACCTATTTCGATTTTCTTTCTGCAATATAGATTTGTGTCTTTATGGCCATGCACATAGAATGAACCTCGGGTCATCATGAAAGCTCTAGAAAGAGACCTTTAAACTCTTTCATAGAAGGCGGCTCCACCTTCACTATCACGTTATATGCTCCATCAAGTTTGCCAAAACAAACCACTCAAAAAGAGTTTTGGAGACTTCATCATTATATCCATATAAATTATGGACCACTCAAAGGTTTTAGTATAATCCATCAAGTCCATTTAAGTATTGTCCACACAAAGGGCTATGGACCATCAAGTCTATCGTAACAGACCACCCAATAAGAGGCTATAGACTATCAAGTCTATCGTTATAGATCATCGAAGGGCGTTAGGCCTATGTTCACTGATGAATCCAAAACCACTTTCCTTGTAAGTCCTTTGGTTAAATGATCAATCAGGTTCTTCTCAGATCAAATAAACTATAAGGAAATAGTTCTTTCCTTTAGCAGTTGTTTCACAGCTCCATGCCTAAGACATATGTCTTCTTTTGCCATTATACACATTATTCTTGGCAATACCTATGGTAGCCTGTGAAGCATAGACACAGGCATAGATGCCCCCTATAATGGTACATCTCTTAGTAGGCTTTAAATCCATTAGCCTCTTGTCATGCCAACTTTAATGCTATAAACTCATATTCCATAGTGGATCTAGCTATGCAAGTCTGTTTTGCAGACTTTTAAGATATTGCTCCACCCCCGAGCAAAAATACATATCCACCAGTAAAGTTAACCTCATCATTGTCTATAACCCAGTTTGCATCACAATATCTTTCTAATACTGCAGAAAATTTGCTAAAGTAAAAATAGTAATTTTTTGTCCCTTTAAGGTATCTCAACAGATGACGTAAAGCATCCAAGTGGTATATATCAGAACTATATGTATATCTACTTAATCTATTGACAACATATACAATATCAGGTCTAATGTAGTTCATTAAATATATAATACTACCTATGATCTTTGCATATTCAGGTTGAGACACATTATCTCCTTTATTCTTTTTAAGATGTTTACTAGCATCATAGGGTGTTCTTACTGGAGAAACATCGAAGGAATCAAATTTCTTTAGTATTTTCTAAATGTAGTGAGATTGACATAGGGACAAACTGTTTTCATTTTTTTTTCCTGATTTTATCACCAAGGATTATGTCTACTTCTCTTAGGTCTTTCATTTCAAAGTGTGATAATAGGAACAACTTGGTATCATTTATCAATTCCATGTTTGTTCCAAAGATCAACATGTCATCAATATATAAACATATTATTATGCAACCAGCTCCATACAACTTTGAATAAATACATGTATCTGAGATATTTACTTTAAATCCATTGTTTATCAAAGTATTATTAAATTTTGCATACCATTGTTTAGGAGCTTGCTTAAGACCATAGAGAGATTTTTTAAGTTTACATACTTTATTTTCTTGGCCAAGAATTTTGAACCCTTCTGGTTGTGTCATAAAAGTTTCTTCTTCTAAATCACCATTTAGAAAAGCAGTTTTTATAACCATTTGATGAATAAGAAGACTGTGTATGGCAGCTAGTGCAATCAAGGCCCTTATTGTGGTTATCTTAGTTACAGGAGAATACGTATCAAAGTAGTCAATATCTTGTTTCTGAGTATAGCCTACTACCACTAGTCTAACCTTGTATCTTTCTATTGACTCATCTGGTTTAGTTTTTCTTTTGAAGATCCACTTACATTTAATTGGCTTACTTCCCTTGGGGAGGTATACTAATTCTTATGTTTGATTCAAGGTTAGAGAATCTAGTTCACTCTTAATAGCCTCCTTCCACATACTTGACTCCATAGAGTTTAAGGCTTCTTGGTAAGTTTTAGGATCTTCATCTATTAGATACAAACTCATGAAATTACAGTTAATTTCATCTCGTCTTTCCACTATAAAGGTGCTTAAGAAATCCAGTCCAAAACTTTTCTCAGTTCTTTGTCTTTTACTTTTTATAGGTTCTAATTCATATCTTACACTAGATGTAATTAACAGTTTCAAATTCAGGTGTTTTATTAACAACTAAAGGGCTTTCAAGATCAGGCATACTACTAAACATGTAAGGAACAGACAGAGGTTTCTTTAAAGGAAAAACATGCTCAAAGAATTATGCATCCCTAGGTTCATTTATGGTTTTATCATTTAAACACATAAACCTATATGCAGTACTATTTTAAGCATAATTGATAAATATACAGTCAAATATTTTAAACCTTACCGTAGATTTCTTCAAAGAAGGAAATGGTACCTTAGCCAAGCATCTTCAGACCCTCAAGTAGGAGAGATTTGGTGTGTATCCTTTCCAGAGTTCGTAGGAAGTTTTATCCAATTTTATGTGGGGACCCTATTAAGAACAAAACATGCGACAACATGACTTCCCCCCATATATTACCAGATAAACCAAAACTTAACAACATGACATTCATCATTTCTTTAAGAGTTATATTTTTTCGTTCTGCTAACTCATTTTGTTGTGGTGAGTAAGGAGCAGTAAATTCATGAATAATACTATTTGATTTACAAAATTCCTTAAGAGTTTTATTAGGGTACTCACCACCTCTATCTAATCATAACCTACTCCAAGTATTGTGTCTGACTTCGACCCTCATCTCATTGTCCTACCCACAAACCAAGTTTCCTGGAAAATATATTACAAAAGGAATCTTAGAAAGGAAGATGGGTGCCCTACTAATCAGCTGCCTGCTTTAGTCCAAGACTCTAAACCTCCTCGAGATCAAGGCATGAAAAATCCTACTGAATCTTATACTAATAATAAGGTGAGTGAGAATGACAGGTTTGATGCTGCTGTTCTTGAAAATTTAGAAGGAAAAGATAGTAGTGATGAGACTGAGGTCAGAGCATGAACCAGTAATAATGAAGCTGAACAGGGTCATATAGGGAAACTTGATGAATATGATCCCTTTCTTGACATTCTCATTGCTTTGAGAAAAGATACCAGGTCTTGTGCTAAACATCCCAATTGTAACTATGTTTCCTATGATAATCTCTCTCCACAGTTTCGAGTGTTTACAGTGAACCTCGACTCTACCATAATATCGAAAAATATCTACACTGCTTAGAGTGTCTTGAATGGAAAAATGCTATCATGAAAGAGATGAAGGCTCTTGGAAAGAATAAAACTTGGGAGATTTGTGCTCTACCCAAGGGATACAAAACTGTAGGATGCAAATGGGTGTTCTCTCTCAAATACAAAGCAGATGGAACACTTGACGAACACTGGCAAGGTTACTTGCGGAGAGATTTACTCAAATCTATGGTGTTAATTATTCAAAAACTTTTTCTCCAGTTGCTAAGAAGAATATTATTGGTCCTATTATCTGTTGCTGTAAACAAAAATTCGTCTTTATACCAGTTGGATGTTAAGAATGATTTTTTGAATGGAGACCTAGCAAAGTAAGTCTACATAAGCCCCTTTCCTGGATTTGAAGCCCAGTTTGGTCAGCATGTATGTAAACTCCAGAAATCCCTATATGGTCTAAAATAATCACCCAAAGCATGGTTTGACAAGTTCACTACTTTTGTCAAGTTCCAAGGATACAGTCAAGGGCATTTCGATCTTTTCTTGGAATAGAGGTAGCCAGATCTAAAGAAAGCATCTCCTTGTCTTAGAGAAAATACACTATTGATTTGCTAACCGAGACAAGTATGTTGGGTGTTGTTCTGTTGATACTCCTATTGAATTCAACTGTAAACTAGGAAACTCTGATGATCAAGTTTCAGTTGATAAAGAACAATATCAGTGCCTTGTGGGTAAATTAATTTACTTATCCCATACTCGTTCTGATATTTTCTTTTTTGTGAGTGTTGTCAGCCATTTTATGTAGGCTTTCTATGAGGAACAAATAGAAGCTGTCAACAGAATTATGAGATACTTGAAAACGACACCTAGTAAAGGGTTGATGTTTAGAAAGACTGACAAAAAGACCATTGAGGCATATACTGACTCGGACTAGGCAGGATCTGTTGTTGACGAAAAGTCTATCTCCGGTTATTGTACCTTTGTTTCGGCCAATCTTGAAACTTAAAGGAGTAAGAAGCAAAGTGTTATGGCCAGGATCAACGTTGAGGATAAATATTGAGCTATGAGTTTGGGAGTATGTGAGGAAATTTGGCTCCAAAAAGTCCTATCTGATCTTGATCAGGAATGTGAGACACCATTGAAGCTGTTTTGTGATAATAAAGCCACTATGAGTATTGTTAACAACCTCGTTCAACATGATAGAACTAAACATGTTGAGATTGATCAACATTTCATCAAAGAAAGACTTGATAGTGGGAGCATATGCATTTCGTACATCCCTGCGAGTTGCTGATGTTCTCACCCAAGGGCTTCTTAGACCAAACTTCGACTTTTGTGTTAGCAAGTTGGACCTCATTGATATTTACGTCCCAACTTGAGGGGGAGTATTAGAATTAGTGGGCTTGACAATTAAAGTATTTAGGGAAAGATTATGGAAATATTTACCCAAATTCCTAAATCCTTTCCTTTTTTTACTCTCTTGTGATATTTATTCTCCCTCGTTGTACCTATTATTCATTAGAAATTACTAAAACAACAATATCGTTGTTTTTCTCCTGGTACTTGGGTTTCCACGTAAACCTTGATTTCATATTTATTGCTTTGAATACTTTTAAATCTTAGTCCACCAAACGATTGGAAACCTTATCCTTGGTGCTCTTCCAATGCTCATGAACAACCAAAATAAGGAAAAATGTATTTTTCAAAATTTCCTACTATGAAATAATTAGTGTGGTTGGTCTTCCATTACCTTTATTCATAAGACAACAACTAGAGAATAGAGAAAATTCTTGATGACGTGATATATATCACATTGGAATTATCTTTGAGACCGACATGTAGTAGGTAATTGGAATGAGTTACATGATAAATGAAAGACTTGATTAATATCATTGAGAATGTAGCTAGAGTCTAAAGAAAGTTCTTGATGTTCTCCAAGTCCTTTTGCATGAAAAGGCATATCATCAAATGTCATGAACAAGGGACCACTTTAACGAAGCTAAATGGTGAAATCTTGATAGACAAACAATCATGTTGTTTGAAATTTATGCTGCTTCATTCTCATTTCTGTTTGGTTTGAAATACCCTGAACAAGTTAAAAGATGTATTCTATCTGAATTTTAGCTCCCGAATAACAATTTGCTATCATTTTCTTTGCACGTAGATCAATCCTGAGGCGAAAAGCTTTCATAGTAGAGTATTCGAAAACTATGATCAATTTTGCATTTTCTTTAGATACTACAACATGGAAGTGTTGGATTTCCCTGTTGTCATAAACGATGGAAAGACTGGATGTGAAGAAAACTCATTGAGGTGGACTAGTGAAATAGACCATTGCTTCATAAGAGTTCTCATGCAACACATGATTCTTGGGAATAAAGGCATGTTAGATGATAAATTCAATCCCCTTGTATATGATGCAGCTACATTAAATTTAGGAGAAATGTTTGCTCTTGAATTGACCAAAGATCAAGTTGAGGATCGTTTTAAATCATGGAAAAAAAGAGTATGGTTTGTCAAGGGACCTGTTGGACCAAGGTGACTTTGAATGGGATGACCGGCGAAAGATGTTAGTTGCAAAGGACTCAGTATGAGATGCCTCTATTGAGGTATATTATATTTTAATTAATTTTTCAGTGGTCCATGTCCATCAAATAATGATGCATTGGATTTTTCTTTTCCTTTTTCATTCTTCATTAACGATGTTTTAAATAGTTCTTGCCCATAATTGGAACTTAGAAACTCAGATACTAGACAATTTAGAGGGAAGGTCATGAAAACTATGATGAATTGTGTGTTATTTCTGGGTGCGACATTCCATCTGGAAATTCTCTCAATGCTACTGCTGATAATTTGGATTTATCTATAGATGAGGCTTTAAATGCCAGAGATGTACGTCACAATCAAAGTAACAGTGCAACAGATAATGGAAATTACGTAACTTGGACCAAGGAAATGGATACTTGTTTATCGAAGCTGCTGGTTGAGCAAATGAGTCTTGGAAATAAGATTGAGAAAAAAGTCAGCAGCATACACAGCTGCTCTTACATTTTTGAATGAGAGATTTGCATTGGACTTGACAAAGGAAAACGTTGAAAGCAAGTTAAACACGTGGAAGAAGCAGTAAGAGATGGTGAAGTTGCTCCTCTCTAACGATGGATTTGACTGGGATGAAAAACACAAGATGGTTGTTGCTAATGACTTTGATTGGTTTGCATACACTATATCATTTTATCTTTCATGATGATTAGATTTTATTTTTTAGGATGAAAAATCATCATTGGTTGAGATAAATGAAATAAGTAAAATAAGGGAAACACAAAATCACTAGCTGAGATGAGGGAGAACCAGTTACAAAATAATTTTGTTTGGGAAGCCTAGCAAGAGGTATTGAAATGGGCCAAAATTCACCTCTCATTCCTAGATCTCTCAATAACCTTATATCTCTTTTCAATCATATCTACAATAAAATAGTTAAAAGGAAAATAAAAGTATATCTGAACATGTGAACTGAGATATTGTTTGGCAAAGAGCATTTTGGTAGGAATGGCACTAGGGCATTATTAGGATATGAAGGGTATAGTAGTAACTAGTTAGGGAAGTTGTTGTGGTACTCAATTTATAAATAGAGGTGGTCAGATCTAGAAATTAAGCAATAACTTGTTGAATGAATAATTAGGGCTTGGGAGAGATTTTTTAGGTATCTAAACACAAAAGATGTATGAAAACTTTAAAGATTCAATTTCTAGAGATTACAATATAAGCACAAGTAATTCAAGGTACTTGTACGGACTCTTTTAAGATCTTTTGTAAGCCCTAATTCATTGTAAAATAATATCCCCTCCTCATTCCTTGGTACCTATATATAGTCAGATTCCATAACCACCTCTTTAGTTAATTACCACCATATTCTTACTAATAAGCTCTATCAGTACTCTCATAAGAGCTCAAGGGAGGGATGGTTTAAGTACTCGAACACTTGGTTTATTTGTAATTTGGTTTTCCTATTACCAATGCATTTAGATTCTTTCTTCTTGTTTGCCACATTCTGTTGATCTAAAAACGTAGAATATGTCCATTTTGTATATGTCCAAATTGGATTGTATTACCAGTTAATACCCAGAGTCCATCTTATCAATTTCATTAGTTAATGTTAGAGGACTCATATCTTGGTTCTTATTCAAAGATTTTTATTAATATTATTGACTTGATACCATTTTAATGGAATTATGGAACAACTTCCAGAATAAGAAAAAATACATTATGGAAAAAGTTTTTACTTATATATTACTTTTCCTTTCATTATTTCATATAATTGCTTAATGCGGTGAGGAGTCGGGACTTGTGAAGTTTTGCACATTTGCTCAGTGCTTTCTAAAATCCATTTCAGGAACACCCTGATATGCAGAAATTCCAAGCCAAGCCAATTGAGAATTACAATGAGTTGTGTATGATTTTTGGCAACAAGAAGAAAACTGAAAAATGGTCAATTATTGAAAAACACAATAAGGACTATACTTTGAACAACCACAACCATACAGAATCCCAAGTAGTGATATCAGATGATGATGGGGGGAGGTAATGGTTCCAGTGGTTCTGATAGCATGGAGGCTTCATCTCAACAAACATGAACTAGACCATCCTCCTCTTCACATTCTCGAAAGTCTTTGAAGAAAAGATGCAGTGGTGATCTCATTGTGCAAATAATGACTGCTATGGCTGCTAATGTTACTCGAATAGCTAATGCATTGTCAGACAGGCCAACTTGCTTAGATCAAGTGTTTAGTGTTGTTCGAACCATGCCTGGGTTGGACCAGGATCTGATCCTCGATGCATGTGAGTTTCTCTCTTTTGATGAAAAAAGGGTTGTGATGTTTATGAAATTGGATGAGAGGTTGAGAAAAAAGTGGCTACTAAAAAAGTTGCACAGTTAAGCTTGCATTGCATATAAGATTATAGTGTTTCCTTGTTGATAGTTATACCAATTTTTCTTAAAATCATTGGCTAGATGAAGCATTTGTTATTATTATTTTTCACCCTCTTCTTTCCAATATGTACTTTTTTACTACATTTATTGTATAGAAAGACTGTGTTAAGACACTAACAAGAATAACCTCAAATATCCTAACTTAATGGCTGAAACAGAGATAGTACTCTGTTGATTTATATATATATATATATAAACCAAAATATGATAATAAGTCACAAGATGATGATAATGAAAAAAACAAACAACCAGAAAAACATACCAACTCCCTTCACGATGAGCTGGAAAAACTTTCAGGCTACAACAACCTTTACAACTAAAGATGGAAGTAAAAATAACCTAGCTACCCAATCCCTAAAAGGGTTTATATATAGCTCTCCTATCTTTCCTCCCCGTAGGCCCCTCTTGGACAATCTTTTTCAAATTCTTTTTCAGAATACTCCTTCCTCATTAATTGTCTGTTCAATTACCTTCTTACCCTTCCTCTTGTAAGTATTAATAATAGGAGGTTTTACAAAACCCCTTGGTTCTAAATTCACCTTGTCCTTAAGGTGAAAGGTAGGGAACTACTGGTTCATTTGATAAACAGACTCTCAAGTAGTTTTAGTTTCGGGTAATCCCTTCCATTTAATAAGCCATTCATTTGCTCTCAACTCTTTGCTCCAGAGAATACCTAACACTATTTTTGGCCAAAGTTGCACTTCAAACTCTTCAGTCAGGATAAGATGTTGATACTGCACTCCTTGTTGCTTCCCTAACTTCAACTTCAACTGGGATATATGGAAGATGTTATGGATGACAGCTTCAACTGGCAGTTCTAAGCGATAAGCTACCTCACCTATTTCTTCTATGATTTTGTAAGGCCCATAGTACTTCGGTGCAAGTTTCTCACATATCTTCGAGCCAACGAATGCTGTCTGTAAGGTCTCAATTCAAATATACTTCATCTCCCATTTTAAAATTGAGTTCCCTTCTTTTGAGGTCAGCCACCTTCTTCATTCTGCTACGAGCTAGGAATAAATTCTCCTTCAAGGCATTAATAGCCAAATCTCTTTCCTTCAGCATGGATTCCACTTCATTGTTTGGGTCTTTTGGTATCCATAGGATAACGGGTGGGGGAGGAGGGGGCTGCCATGAACGGTTTGAAATGGGGTGGTTCTTATAGAAGCATGGAAGGTTGTGTTATATCATAACTCGGCCCATGGAATGAATTTGTCTCATCTGTGTGGTTGCTCATTTGCAAAAACATCTAAAGTATGTTTCTAAGCATCTATTCACTCTTTCGGTCTACACATCTATTTGAGGATGGAAAGTGGTGTTTCTCTTCAAAATTGTTCCCATCGTTATAAGCAACTCCTTCTAGAAATTACTAAGGAAGATTTTGTCTTGGTCTGATATGATAGACTTTGGAATGTCATGCTTCACTATTATCCTATCAATAAAAATAGCAGCTACTTGTTTAGCTCAAAATGGGTGTTTTAGAGTCATGAAGTAGGCGTATTTATCGAGTCTGTCAACAACTACCATAATGACATTAACATCCCTTGCCAAGAGTAAACCTTCTATAAAATCCATAGTCCAATCTTCTAAGATTCTTTCTGGAATGGGAATAGGCTGCAAAACTCATGTTGGCTTGGTGGCTTCAAACTTGTTCCTTTGGCATGTATCACACTACTCCACATACCTCTTAACATCAGTTTTTATTCCGTGTCAATGTAGTTCTCCACTCATTCTCTTGTAGGTTCGTAGGAATCCTGAATGACCCCCTGAAATTGAATCATGAAAGGTTTGAAGCAAATTAGGTATGAGCGAAGATGTTTTTGAAAGAATCACTCTTTCCTTATATAATTGTCTCCCATTTTCCCCTGATACTTGCTATCCTTCTCGGGATTCTTCTCAGATTATCAATGATTTTCTGGAGCTCCTCGTCCTTTTCCACTTCTTTCCAAACCACTTCCATATCAACAATTCCCTGAGTTGTCATTGAATTCAGTTCAGGTGGCTATTTTACTCTGGATAAAGCATCCATAGCCTTATTTTGGAGCCCTGGCTAGTAAAGTATCTCAAAGTCATAGCCAAGGAGTTTAGTCAACCATTTCTGAAATTGTGGTTGCACCTCTCTCTGTTCCGGTAATAATTTTAAAGCCTTTTGGTCTGAAATGATAGTAAATTTTCTTTCCAAAAGGTAGTGTCTCCATTTTTGCAATGTAAGAACTACAACCATCAACTCTCTTTCGTATATGGACTTTATTTGAGCTCTTGGTGATAGCCTCTGGCTGAAGAATGCAATTGGATGACCATTTTGTGATAAGACTGCCCCTAAGCCAATTCCTAAAGCATCAGTTTCAACAACAAAAGTGAGAGACCAATCTGGCAGGGCCAATACAAGGATTGTGGTCATAGCTAACTTCATTTTTTCAAAAGCTACAATAGCTTCTTTACTCCATTTAAAAGAGTTCTTCTGTAAAAGTTTAGTTAGTGGTGCAGCAAACTCTCCATATCCTTTTACAAACCTCCTGTAGTAACCTGTTAGGCTTGGAAATCCTCTCAGCCCAGTTACATCCTTAGGTTGAGGCCAGTTGATCATGCTTTTAATTTTCTCCTCATCAGCTTCCACTCCTTTATTGGATATTTGATGCCCTAACTATTGAATTTTGGAGTGTGCTATCACACTTTTTTTTTTTTTTGTTAGCAAAGAGTTTATTATCTCTCAAAACAGTAAATATCATTCCCAAGTGTTTTTCATGTTCGGTGATATCAATACTATAGAATAATATATCATCAAAAAAGACTAACACACCACATCTTAAGATGTATAAGGTTGTGCGTGGCTCCACTATCGATCAACACCACCACTTCTTTCCCTTTCAACATCCTTTTCATGGTTCCCTTGGACGAAAAATCAATAACCGTTTTGAGCTCAATTTTAGTCCCTTCTACAATATCCAGGTATTTCAGTTCTACTATTTCCTCTTTATTCCCTTCAGAAGTTCCTTCTTCCTTTGTACTTTCTTCTTTGTTAAGAATGAAGAGCATTAATTCTCATCTCTTTTACTTTGCATCGGTGACCTATGAATATTTTTCATTACACTAGAAGCAAAGACTCTTGTTAAGCCTTGCCCTAAATTCAGCATCTGAGAGCCTTTTAATTGGTGGTAACTTCCCTTAATCAGATAGCAGAATATCCAGACCTAGTTTGCCACTTTGAATAGAGGATATAGCAATTTCTCTGGGTTAGTTACTTGTTTCATTTGAAATTCAGTTTTCTTTTGAGTTTCTTTCTCATTTCCCCCTTGATTTTTGTTGATGGAATTCTCACCTTCCTTCGGTTCTAGAATCCCTAACTCTGTTCTAGCTAGCTTTAAAGCTAAATTTCGATCATTGATGAGTTGTGCTTCCTTCATGCATTCTTCTAAGGTATGAGGATGTCTACTTATAACTTTGGCCTGGATAGGTTCCAAACCAATAACAAAAGCATCCCTGAGGACACTTTCTGCCATGTGTGTCAAGTAGTTAACAAACTTCTTCACATAAACATTATACGTTCCATCTTGCTGGATGTGAATCAATCTAGCACCCAAACTCTTTTGTCCGGAATCTCAAAAAAACTCAAACATTCTCTTTAGATCCTCCCATGACTCAATATTCCTTCTGTTATAACTCCACCTATACCAATCAACCTCATGTTGCCTGAAACCAACCACAGCTACCTTGACTTTCTCTGTTTTAAGTAAGTTGTTGATTTCAAAAAAATGTTTAGCTCAATATACCCAGGATTCAAGATTTTCTCCTAAGAACATTGGCATTTCCAGCTTCTTATATTTACTATGATCTACTGTTGCATTATTCCCCTCGGTCGTAACATCCATTTCTTCCATTTTTCCCTTGAGTTTCATGACAAAACCATCGGATGTACCAGGCTCTTCTCTTCTCCTATAACTATGGCTCTCTCTCATCTCCTCTGTCATTCTAGATCTTTTCATTTCTACCATTATTTCCTTCAGTCCCATTATTTCTTTCTTCGTACCCTCCACTCTTTCTTCCATCAAATGTTGAGTCATGGAATGCGTAATAACCCCCAGTTTTCGACCTCTGATATCAAGTTGTTAAGACACTAACAAGAATAACCTCCAACATCCTAACTTAATGGCTGAAATAGAGACTGTATTTTGCTGATTTATATATATAAGCTGAAATATGATAACAAGTCACAAGATGATGATAATGAAAAGAACAACCAGAAAAACATACCAGCTCCCTTCACGATGAGCTGAGAAAACTTTTAGCCTTTACAACCAAAGATGGAAATAAAAATAACTTAGCTATCCAATCCCTAAAAAGGTTTATATAGCTCTCCTATCTTTCCTCCTCACGGGCCCCTCTTGCAGAACTTCTTCAATTCTTTTTCAGAATATTCCTTGCTCATTAATTGTCTGTCCAATTACCTTCTTATCCCTCCTCTTGTAATTATTAATAATAGGAGGTTTTACAGACCGACTTGGCTTCAGACCGGTCATTTAATTGGATATATTCGAGGGTATAAAAACAATTGTAGGTTGTTATCATGAGAGGTGAAATTGAGATTGTTTATAGGTTTGTTTTCTTACTTGGTCCATCCTTCAATAAGTTAGAGAGGGATCTTTTTGGGAGGGGATACGTTAGGGATAGATTCCTCTTCTTCACGTTTTCTCGTTTATATCATTTGATCTCTATGAGAAATCAATACATGGATGATTTATGTTGTCTTTTAGGAAGCACATTTTTCTTTGTCATTCTATCTGGTTATCGTTGTTTGTTATATGATTGGACAATTGAATGTCGTGACTCTTGTTTCTAATAGGAGAGAGTTCTAGTGTAGATCGAGAAGGAATACTTTTCTTTGAAGATCTAACCCTACTACGCGTTTTTCCTAGCTTTTCTTTCAATACTTGTAGAAACCTTTAGCTTTTGTTGTATTCGTTTTTTTTCCTTTCTATGGAAGGTAAATATTTCAAAGAAGCTCTATTTTTTTAGGATATCTTTTAAAAGAGTTTGAATGTAGACCTAAAGAGAAGGGATATTTTTCTTTAGGTGTTTTTCCTAGTTTCTTCTTTCACTATTTGGGGAACCCTCAACTTCTAGTGTGTTCGTTTTTTTTTTTTCTTTCTATGCAAGGTAAAAATTTTAAAGTTGAATTTTCAAAAGAGTTAACACTTTATGTAGGCTTGTATGGAAGTTTCTTTCTTTGGTAGGGTGGGTTTGTCACATTATTTGATATAGCAAAGAGAGAGTCTTGGATCATGCCCTTTGGAGCTGTTATTTTGCTCAACCATTTCTTGGAGCTACTTTCTTTGCATGTTTAGCTTTCATGTTGCTGGAACAAGAATAATTATAGGATGCTTAGCTTTCATGTTGCTAGACACAAGAATTATAGGAAGATAATCAAGGAGTTCCTTCTCTATCCGTTGTTTGAGGGAGATTTTTGTGACAAGTTGGTGCACGTACAAATTTGTGGGGTTTGCAAGGGTAGTTGAAGGAACTCTAGAATCACTAGAGGAGTGGAAAGGGGGACCCTTATGATATTTGGTTTCTTCTTGTGTTTCATTTTTAGTGTCGGTGATGAAACTTTTTGAAATTATTTGTTGGCTCTATCATACTTGATTTGAGTCGTTTCTTTAGTTGGACTCCTTTTGTGGGATTTGTTAAGATTCTCCAATATTCTTTCAATTTTTTTCATCAATGATAGTTTGATTTTTCAAAAGAAAGACAAAAAACAACAAACAATTTATATGAAATTTAAAGTGGATTTATTGACAAGTTTTTGGTATCTTTCTATCTTTTCAGGTGATATGCTTGAAGTGCTAAATAATGATAGTTTGAGATGTTTGGAAGTGATTATAAAATGACTAAAATCACTTTCGTCATTTTTAAACTCACACAAAAAATACATTTTCAATCACTTAAAATTGATTCTGATAGTATGAAAAATGTGTTTAAATCTTTTTAAATGATTAAAAGTACGTTAAAAAGGTGAGTTTAAGAATTTAAAAATTTTAAAAGCATTTCCAAATATGTATTAATTAAGAGATGGTAATTCGAAGAATTTTAAAATATATATTGAAAATAGACGACAATCTGAAAGATAGATATTTGGAGTATTTCGAAATATCAAATGCAAGTCAAAAGAAAGTTTAAATTTTGTTTGAATTAATACTCCTTTTTCTTTTATCTATCAACTCTAGTTGTGTCCCTCTTTGTTTGCGCAAGTTTGAAAGGGAGATCTATTGATATATGAATAGGCTAAATTAGTTAAAATAATTTCTAGTAATTGTGTTTCCAAACAAATTAGTTGGAATAGAGAGTAAATTAGTGTGCGATAAGTTTCAGTTTTAGACCTACATAAATTGATTAAAATTATTATGTTTAAATTTAATATCCAAATTAGATATATTAAAACTTACACTTTTATACAAGAGAAAAGGCTATTGATAGCAAAAAGAACAAAACTATTAAAAAAATATTTAAATAAGATATAAAGAATATAATGAATTTTTCTATTTTTTTATAAATAGTTTCAATATTTTAATATCTTTTAAAATCCTTCATTTATAATTTATAGTTATTTAAAATAATGGTTTAATTTTTTAAAATTTTGTTTGTAGATTGATTAATGCCTATTAAAGGGAATAACTTTATTTTTCTTTAAAATAATCAATATGATATGGTTTAATAAATCTAAGAAGAGTAAAATTTATAACTAAAATTGAAAAAATTTCTAAAATTGGCAATTGATTCTATTAGAATCTTAAAGCTAAGGAAAACAGATTTTAAGGATGCTAAGAAATGAACATGTATTTCATAAAGATTTACTAAGAATTTGTTTTACCAAACAATAAAAGCAGTTAAGATTTCTTTTAAATCACTTTAAACAATATCAAAATCAATTCATACCTCGAAGTTAAACTTTGATCGAGCTTAATTGAATTTGAGATATTAAAATATTTTAATAGTTGGGGTACATATCCTCTTTTTTTGTGTTTCTTTGGAGATCTATCGAACACTTGAAGATAGAAATATGAACCTATGATTTTAGAAGTTGTAATATAATGAACTATATGTCTATATGTAATCCCATTTATAGTAAGTTAGAAGGGTCAAATGTTAAGTTTGAGTTAGATTAGATAAAGTTTTTATTCTAATATGCAAATACTTTTAGACTACGTCAAGTCACAATTAAAGATATGTACATGACACATTTCAATTAAATAATACATGAAAACTAAAGGTGAAATTCAAATTATTTTTTATCCAAATTTAAAGCAGAATAAAATATATTTCAACCTTTTGAATGAGAAGTTGGAAATTCAAACTTTGAAAAAGTATTATTTGCAAAACGGATTCCTTTTTCTTTTTGTTCATATATGTAGTGGGAATTCCTCTTCTTTTTTTCTTCTTCGGAATAGAACAGTAGGCTGGAGAGGTTTTTTTTTTTAATTTTTATTTCCAAACTCAAATTATTTATAAATTATGAGTGAATCTAACTGCAATGAACAATTTATGGGTATTTAGAATTAGAGGACTGCCAAGGTCATGTGTTAGAAACTTGAAATAAAATTTTGGGAATAATAAATAAACTCGTCTCATGAATTTGGAAGTAGGGTTTTCAATCATCGATTTGAAAAAATAATCCTTTCATCTTCTACCTTTGTTAATTGATCGTTGGTGACCACTAACAATTGCCTCCTAACTGATGTTGGGTAACCTTCGTGGCCTTCATTGTTGATTGACGTAATCATTATTGATGACCACCATGTTTTGATTGTCTCTTGATTATTTCAGGTTCAAAGTTCCTGTCCTAAATGATGTGATTATTGGTATTGTCATGAGTTGACTATCAATAAACATTGGTGGTTGTTTTATGACTATCGATGACTACCATTGTTCAGTCGATAACGATGTGACCGTTGACAATAGCTGTCAAAAAAATGCTTGTGACTGTCAACAATCGACAACCTTTTTTAATGTTTTTTCTCTTCTCTCCTTCCCTTTGCCTTTTTTTTCCTCCTTCCCATTGCGTTTCTCATTTGTGTTTCCCCTTCTCGATTTTCACAATAAATAAATGAACTCTCTCTACAAACTCCAAAGTTGAAGTGTGGTGTCGTTCGTGCTAGCTAGTTTTAGATTGTCGGATATAATTCGTCCTTCATTGCTTGTTGTTAATTAGTTTTCGATTATTGCTTTCTATTTTCTTTTTCCTTCCACTTTCCTTCTTAATTCTCCTCCATCTCCTTTTTTTCTCGATTTCACACATAAAAGAGAAGCAAGCTCTCTTGTTTTAGAGCTCCAACCCCTTAAGTGTAGCATCAATTGTGTAAGACTCTTGCCTAAATAGAAGGTTTTGAAAATCATTTTGCTAAACAATCATATAAGAAAGCAAACAATCGTGCAAGTAGTTAAATGATCATGTAAGAAGTTAGAAGGTAATATAACAAGTAAATGATGGTTTGAAAAGAAAAATGATTGCATAAAAACGACTAAAGGATCGTGTAAGAGATATTGAACGATCGTTTAGAAGGATGAACTATCATATAAGAGGTTTAAAGAGGTTCTTGAGGTTATAATTATCAGATTAGTGGAGTGGATTCCAGGTGTCATAACATGCGAAGATTTAGAATTTGGTTAAGCAAGAGCTAGATATATTATAGGAGTTTAAGGAATGACTAATCCAACTTAGGATTAGTATAAATAAGAGAAGAGGACAAAGAAATGAGGAGGTTATTCTGGTATTTTAAAAAGGGAAAAGATAGAGGTCGTTAATAAGAAGAAGACCGGAGAAGAGCTCTAAACAAATAAGGGAACTTAGTACAGTGAATGACTTTTCTAAATAATTATAGTTTTCAAAAGTTTTGCTTTCTAAGTTTCATGTTTCATAAGTCATGTAATGCATGCTTATGTTTACAGAAAAGCATGATTTGAAAGAATGTTTTAATGTTATGTTTCAAAGTTAAAGCACATGTCTATGGATTGTATGGTATGCTATGTTTGTGAGTAAACCGTTAGTTATATTCCTATCAATGAGCTAGCTATTATGTGCACATAATGAGTAAAGACAACCATGTAGAAAAGGCCCGCATGGTGGAATGAGGCGGGACAATGCATAAAAGATGTGTATTGCACTAGAAAGCCTAAGCAATAAGGAATGAATCAGAAAATTCTTAGGGATGTTGATGAAAGGACATCACCATGCACGAGAATAGTTCATGTTCTTGGTGTAAAGGAATGATGTGGATGAGTAATGTGTGTTTTATTGATTGTTATTTATGAAAATGAAGCATTGAGTCTGTGTTTAAACAAAAATGATTTATTGAATTGTATTCCCAAAAGGTTTTTAAAACATCATTCACTAAGTCCTTTGACTTTGGTTTTAAGTTTTCCTTCCCAAGGTGAGGTAAGCAATCGTTTAGAAAGGCAAGCGATTGGGTAGACAGGTAAGCAATCGATTGGGATGCTAAGTGGTCGTGTTTGAAAGGATAAGCGATCAAGACTATGCGATCAGTTAAAGAGCTAAATGATCAAACTGGGAACCTAAATGATCGTTGAATGTTGACGACTTTGAAGGCCTTGACATTCTTTGTTTAACTTTTGTTATGAGAAATTATATCATGTTTTGTACTATTGTGGAAACTTTTGAGTTTGAGTTAATGTGAGAAGATTTCTGATTTAATTTCCGCTACATGGTTTTTACTCAAGTATAATTTAAGGTGTGATAAGTAATTTGGTATGAGGAGTGACAAATTGTGCTAGTCAAAGGTCATTTAGATTCTCTCTGTTGGTCCTATCCACCGAATTGTTGGGATAACCACTATATATTTAAATCAATTATCCCACTCTTGTATGAATCTAATGGAATACTATCAACTAGAACAACAACAATAATCAAGTATGGATACAAGAAATTTTAACATGGAAAAATCCCTTCGATGTGGAAATAAAAAGTCATGGACATAAGTCAAAATCTCTAATATAATCAATAATGAGCACAACAAAGTTCTACCTTATAACAACTAGAAACATACAATAATAGATATCTTATAATTAACAATCTCAACAACAATAACGAAGAAATAATTAAAAGGATCTCATAATAAGTAGCAAACAACTATCCGGTGGAATTTGACTATAGATAGCTTAAAATTTAATCTCTACCCTTTAAATTCAAGAATCTTGTGCTAAGAATACGTTGTCAAAATTTCAGCTCGATCGACCCTCAAACGGTTGAAAACCAATGTTGTATGGAAATTACTTTCTTTCTAATTTACTCACTGACGTAACTCTCCTCTTTTTCTCTTGGTTTGCTTGCTATTTCTCACACAATGACTGACGACTGCTAGGTTTTAATAAAATAAAATCCAATGCTCAAGTGGGCCTTAATGGGCTTCCACATAAAGTGAAATAACCCAACAAATCTTCTAATGTTTCACTTTATGGAGGAATTACTGTTCCTATTGCAGAACGACAAAACTCAAGCTTATTTCTTAGTAGATTCTTCATCAACATATCAGATCCTTTATGATCAGCATGTGCCTTTTCAAGCTCGAACAGTTCATCGTTTAAACATCTCTTATCCAGTGATACCTCACATTTATATGCTTTGTTCTAAAATGTAGTATTTTTACCAAGATAAATAGCACTTTGATTATTACAGTATATTACATATCATTGTTGTTTGAAGTCAAGCTTATGTGTAAAGCTCTTCATCCACAATATCTCTTTGCAAGTCTCTCCTACTACAATATACATTGCTTTAGTTGTAGAAAGTGCAACACACTTCTTCAGTCTTGACTAGCAAGGCACTACACCACCTGCAATTGTCATCAAGTAACCTAAAGCAGACTTGTTGTTGTCCAAATCTCCTACCATATCTGAATCAATGTACCCAACAAGTACTGGCTTTCCACCTTCAAATGTAAGCTTCAAACTCAAAGTACCTCTCAAATATCTCATGATGCACTTGATTGACTCTCAATGTTGTTTCCTAGGATTTGATATAAAATGACTAACAACACCAACAAGGCAAGCAATATCAAGTCTAGTACATACCATGACATACATTAAGCTACCAACTGTTGAAGAATGTGGGATCTAACTCATATCTTCCTTCTCTTTATACTCTGTGTTGCTACTTAATTTGAAGTGACGAGATAAAGGATAACTGATTGGTTCTGATTCACTCATGTTGAAATGCTCAAGCACCTTCTCCAAGTATTGGTCATGTGACATGTATCACTTCTTGATGCTCCAACTATTCAAATTCCAAAAAATTTCTTTACTGACCCTAAATCCTTTATGGCAAAGGATTTGCTCAATCGTTTCTTCAACTTGACAAATTTTGAAACATGCTTTCCAGCAACCAAAATCCCATCAACATAAAGCAATAAGATAACAAAATCATCATCAAAAAATTTCTGAAAAAAAAAAACACAATGATTAACAGTAGTCTTTTTGTAGCCTTGCTCCCCATAACTGGCTCAAACTTCTTATGTCACTGTCTTAGTGCATGTTTCAACCCATAATGACTTTTCTTCAGTTTACACATCAGATGCTCTTTGTCTTTTTGCTCAAAACCCTCTGGCTGCTTCATATAGATTTCTTTATCTAAATCTCCATGAAGAAAAGCAATCTTAACATCAACCTGCTCAACCTCTTAAGTCTAGACTAGTTGCATGCTAAACATAGAACTACTCGTATAAAAGACATCTTGACAACTTGAGCAAGACTTTCATCAAAGTCGACACCTTTCTTCTTACTATACCCTTTGACAACCAATCTTACTTTATAATGCAGATTTTAGGTATCTTCTTTATGTTTCACTTTGTAAACCCAATTATTTTTCAGTGTAGTTTTTCCTTTAGGCAATTTCACAAGCTCAAAAGTGTGGTTTGCATGTAAGGACCACATCTTATCTTACATTGCATTAATCCATTCTCTTTTGTGCTTATCTACTATGGCCTTTTCATAACACTCAAGTTCTCTCATGTTAGTTAATAACAAATATTCATTAGTTGAATATCTTGTTGTCATATGTCGATCTCTGATAAATTTCCTAAGTGAAACATATGTAGGAACTACTGTTTCTTACAATTGTTCTTGAACTTTGTACTCTACCTCAACTTGCTCATAACTTTAACTTGTCATCAACAAACTATTCATTCTAAACCCTCACCTTATAAATGTGTAGAAGGTTGTGTCAAAGAAATTGAACTTAAATCAATAGATCATCACTAATTAGCTCAAACTCTGTTTTATCTTCCTTCTTTATGTATGTTATTGTTTGGTCTTCTAAAAACACAACATCTCAACTTCTCTTTTGAGCTTTTTCTGAATTAGATCATATAGTCTATAATTGAACTCATCTTGGTCATAGCCAAGGAACATACAAGGTCTAGTCTCTGCATCAAGTTTTGATCTCTCATCTTCAAAATCATGAATGAAAGCTTTACAACCAAAGACATGTAGGTGATCAGAAGATATATCCTTATCTGACCAACTTCTTATACAATGTAGGTGATCAGAACATGTAATGTTTTTTTGTACTACGTGAACTAATTTTGCATAAGGTATGTAACATAACAAATGTTTAGATCATAACACATTAGCCATTTAGAGGCGGAACAACATTAGAAGGAAAGTACTTCATAATAACGTAGGAACAACATTAGAAGGAAAGTACTTCATAATAACGTAAGAGTTTATACAAAATAGTTAAGTACAATTAACTTAAGTACAAAATCTCTCTTTCTCGACCAACGAGTCTGTTCCATGCAACAAAGCTAGTGAGTGTCATTAACAAGATGTAGCGCAACTATCACACAATATGCAATCAGGACAGAAAATCAAATACTATATGTTCTTCATTACCTTGGGGGCGTGGGAGGGGGGGGGGGGAAAGAAAACAAAAAATTGAAAAGTTAGACAAAATATCTAGTGCTGTAGGGATTTTCACCAACACATTTGCTTTGAACAATTGGTTTTCGTGAACATAAGCACAATTCATAACTTGAATTCATTTAACAAACTCATACAGTTTACAAGAATAAAAACCATTTCATTGCATTAAGAAATTTCAAAACATTAGTAATCCACAACACTTAGTTCACAAGGTTCACTTTGAAAATTCGTCTTTCTTGCGTAACTCATTTCAACATAAATTATATCGTGTAATCATTTTAAAAATGTACCCATCACCTCAACCGAAATGTCATCAACATTTTCACCGTTGAGTTGCGATTGTGTGGAGTAGTCTCAACACATACAGCGAACACCATCAATTCCATTATGCATAACGCGTCTTCCAATGTCAGATCATAAAGCAAGCAAATGACATCTTATACCAGGTCACACAACAAGTATAAGTCATCTTATACCATACCACACTGTAAGTATAAGACATCTTACACCAGATCACAAAACAAGTGTAAGAAATCTTACACCAGATCACAAATCAAGTGTAAGACATTTTACATTAGATCACAAAGCAAGCATAGGCTTTATTCATCACATAGGGTACTAAAAACATTTCACAAAGCATAAATCATAAACTATTTTGAAAACACGCTCATTTATAAATAAAATAGCACGATATACTAAATAGACATCAATATTCAAGAGTTCAAAGATGAGATGAAAATCATTGGAGTTTCAAAACATTTTAAACCACTCACAGTCAAGAGAATGTTACCTTCTGGCCTAAGCACTTGGCCAATTCCTCGTCAACCTTGAACACGACACTAAATCTGAAGAAATCTCCTTATTGTCTTGCAATTTCTTCAGTTCTTACTTAGCTCGAAATTCAGATTTAAAACTTACCAAAAACTCTTCTATTTATAAACTTCTTCGGTAAACACTTCAAGACCAACATGATTACTTCTACCCGACGGTGAGCTTCAACGAACCGCATATTGCCAGATAGCTTTTTCAACTTCCTAATTTTGATTATAGTGAGCGATATGGTCAAAATGTTGACTTACTAAGCATTGCCTTTCAGACGTAAGAATGATGTCAATTATCTTCTTATTAAGAAAGCTTTGTTTGCTAACTACAAGAACGCATAGGACTTTCTCAACGTTCAATCAAAATGCCTCATCGTGTCAAGTCACAAGAAACACTTCTAGTCTTATCAAATAGAGTCTTATCGTGTAGCTAAGTGATGGAAAATGATACATGCACAGTGGAATTAAGATCGAAACTTACTCTAGATGCATCTAACTAATTAAAGATTAACATGGTTAACTACCCTAAGCAAACGAAATTAGGGTTAATAGAGTCATATCTTCATAGCTTCTCGATTCCTCGATATCTCCTTACGAACTCGAACCAAAGACCACCACTATTATTGACCTACTATTCTTCAGACTTATAATCGGGTTATGGGACCTGTTAAGTGAAGAAAATAAGAGAAATGTAGGGAAACTAGAGGTGAAAATTTAGTGTTGAGCTTTGAAGCGAGAAACTTTTTTCTAAAGTAATTTTGTAAGTTAAAATTATACAAAGTGGCAAAAGTCTTTTACAATTTGAAAAAATCCCTTTAAATAAGCTAATTGCATGCAAAATTGCATGTAATTAGTTTCTTAAGTCTCAATACCTAATAACCCACTAACCATTAGTGGAACTTAATAGGATAGGTATTTACATCTTATATATCCACCTGTCCTACTAAGTGTTAGTGGGATTATCCAACAAAATGTTGGATTTTCCTACTAACTTTAGTCTAACGGTAATATGGTCATTTGACCATTCAAGTCAAAGTCAAACTTTGACATTTTCAAGTCAAAAGTCAACATTTTGATATTTACCATTTTGTTTTTCTTGACTAAGTCTGACCTCCCAAGTATGAATCCGAATTCATTTTTTTGAAATTCAAAATCACATTTGAATATAAAGTCGGTCAAAGTTTGACTTCTCAAAGTAAAAAGTCAATATTTTGACTTGTACAACTTTGACCATTTTCATCAATTCTAAGCTTCGAATATGAACACATATTCATATTTTTAATATTTAAATCACATTTAAATATAAAGCTCTATAGCCAACGACTATGTCACATATATTTGTCAGTTTCTCTCTGTACCTAATTCGAGCAATTCGAATTATTCCAACATATTATTCTAAGTTAATTCCATATGATCTAGCAGGAAAACCTAACGAACCTATAGATCATGGGCTTCAACAATTCGAGATTAACTGGATAAACCCTTTTAGACAGAGCTAATCAACATTCGTTAACGAACGGATCATTCCACTAAAGTCTCGTAGTTGTGCTCCCCTTACTATAGATATATTTCTGTCCATCTGATTTAACTATGATCAGTAAGTTAATTCTTCACAGATTGTTCGTAACCTCAACTGGGTTAAAATACCGTTTTACCCCCGATACTACATCTTGTTCCTTAAGCCCCATTGATCTACTATTGAACAATTGGTTTAAGGTCTAACCTATAAATCAAATCTTTCTCGGCCAATGAGAGGGTGGGGCCCCTTGTTCAAGACTTGGATTTAGTCCTTAAGGGAACAACCTATCTACTAAACCTAAAGCGAGTAGAAGTAAATTTCGTCTTGCAACCTATGTCCCTAGCCATCCACCCGGTCTTACCCCTAAAATGGGAGGCTTGTTGGGCCAACGCCGATGAGCTGTCCTCACTTATGCAGATCTAAGGATAATAACGTTTGAATAGAAGTTCATAGTTAGCTTAAGATTAAGATTAAGTTACCTAGGTCATCAATAATTGAAATGGTCAATTTTATATAATCAACAATATCATAACTTAAAAGTGACTATTTCATGGTTCCAGTCTTATGTAAACTCTTTACAAAGGATGTCCCCACTTCTATGTCTCTACGTGAACGATTTAGGATCACATTGTTCGTAGTAACTACAAAGCGAGCCACATCCATAGTGTTTTCCCAGAATAAGGCGTCCAACCTTATTCATACACTATAGACCGTTTGGGCTATATACTTGAACTTGATTCACGTTTATGTCTCTACATAAAGTTCAAGTCTACATAAGATAGCCTTGGGATCTTAGTTTATTGGATTCAAGATTATAGTATTCTATTTTCACTAATAAGTCCTCAATAACCACTTTATTGAATATAATATTAAACCACAAACTACGAGTTTTAGAACATAAATTCCAATACTAAAGAGGCGATTAGAGTCTCATAATATATGACTTAGTTATTTACTTCTTTATCTTTTGAATTCCCCCCCCCCCCCCCAACCCCCTTAATGTTGGAAAATTTCTCTCATCAAAATGATAATCACCCATCAAGGGTTTAAGATATTTAATAATTGATGGAGAATCAAATCCAACATATATTCCAATCATCCTTTGTGAACCCATCTTAATATATGTGGTAGAGTAATTGAAACATACACTGCACATCCAAAAAAAAATTAGATGAGAAATATTTCGCTCGTGGTCTATGCTAATTGTAATGGTGAGTACTTGTGATAAGCTGCTAGCTTAATGTGCACAAGTGACACAACATGAAAAACAACATGTCTCTCTATAGATGTAAGAAGCTTGGCTCTCATAAGCAATAGTCTAGCAATTGAGTATGAACATGAGCTACTAGATGTTAAACACTCATCTCAATTAACGTGCAATAATTATCAAAAGCTTGGGATGTAAATTCATCAACATTATCAAGACGAATTAACTCAATTGTATAATCAAGAAATTATGCTCTTAACTTAATTATTTGAGCAAGTAACCTTAAAAAGGCAAAGTTTTGACTTGATAATAAGCACACATGTGATCATCTGTTAGATGCGTCTATTAATACAATAAAATACTTAATGATCCACTTGGTAGGTTAATCGATTCATTTATATCACTATGAATTATTTCTAAAAAAGTAGATGATTCAGATTATGTCAAATTGTAAATATGTCTCGTTTCATGAACTTTCAAGTTCATTGTTGCATATGTTTCAATTACTCATACATAAGTATAATATAATCTAGAAAATAAAGCAAATAATTTTTCCAATATACATTTTCCATTTGAGACAATAAATATAACATAAAGATATTATACTTGATTCTTTCTATCAGTCTTAATATGATAGCTATTACAACTTATATCTTTAAAACTTCACAAATTTCTCTTTTATTGACTAGAGAATAATTCATTATTAATTGTGAATTTTGTTCCTCTAAGAAAAAAAGTATTTGCTTTTCCAAATCCTTCAATTAGGTTTGCAAAACCTAATATTGTATTGACTTTAGCTTCCAACATTGTCGGTTTTGAAAAATATTTTTTACTTGTAACCATTGTGTTCATTGTTGCATTATCTACTAGAAATATATCTTCATTGATTGTTTTTTCAGTTATTTAGCATAAGAAAACTATTCATGCTTATTCATTAAACAAAATAATTACAATGAGAAAAACAAAACTTAGAATATAAAAATAAAAATGAGAGATAAAAAAATATTAATTATGATATAATCATAAAAGAAACACTTGTTATTTTATCAAATAAGCAAATTTTCTTTTCAAAATATAAAAAAAAATCCATCACATCCAAATTTGTTATACTAAATGGATCATATATATTATTAATATGATACGAAATTTGGTTCCACATTATTCTCTTTTCTTGAGAAGCATTTCTTTTTTTATCTTCATTTCGTCTTTTGAAATTTGGATGATTATAACGACCAACCATGAAAAATAATTATTTATTCCTCTACTATGGTCACCACCTCAATCATAACTATCAAATTTAGAACATTCACTTCATGGAATGAAATTGTTCCAGTTGGTCAAGATCCATGATTTTTTATCCTCCATTATTAAAATTTACAACATTTACTTCAAAAAATATTGTTGTTTTAGTTGATTGATATTTATGATTTGTTAATCAAAAACTCGTTATTTCATTTAGCCACGAGAACACACTAAATGAGTGCATAATACTTTTTATCTTGATATTGCTACTACAAGAGCATATCTAAAATGTAGCTAGACAAATATATTATCTAACATATCGATTTAATTTTTTGGAATCTCAAGTGCATCTATTTATAACGAGCTTTAGGAAGAATAATTGTTTTCTCATTATCATATTTTTATGACATCTCTATCACACTTCGTTTCGTAATGCGACCTGAACCTTATGTTGTGGCATGTGAACGTTGTTGGGTTTTATGTTCTAAAACTCGTAGATAGTAAAAATAATCAATTGATCGTTATTAATAAATTATTATTATTATTATTATTATTTCAATAAGTGTTATTGATTATGTTACTAGTTTTGTCTTAATAACCTAAATTTAATAAACTAACATTCTAAGTTGTTTGATGAGTCTTGAATGGTATGTAGAGACATAAATGGATCAATATTTGAGATACAACTTAAAGGGTCTTATAGGGATAAGGTTGGGTACCTTATCCTGGTAATACTATAGATACGACTCACTTTGTATTTGATATAAACACAATGATCCAACATGTTCGTGTAGGTGACATGCGAGTGAGGGTATCTTATGCAATGAGTTTGCATAAGATCAGACCACGAAATAGTAACCACTAGATGTAATTTCGTTAACTAGTTATGTTTCTATTTCATTAGGATGACCTAGGTAACTTAGTCTTAGTCCTGCGTGAATTATGAACTCTAGTTCGCGAGGAAATGGCCTTTAATTTGTACGGGTGAGAGTTACCAGATTGTCGACTTAATATGCTTATCATTTTGGGGACAAGACCGAGTGGGGAGCTGGGTATATAATCACACAATATGGAATTCACTCATTTCTGACTTTAGGGTAAGTAGATAAGTGTTCCCTTAAATGGTGTCTCCGGGATTTGAGCAAAGGATTCTACCCTCTCAATGGCACATTGTTCATTGAAAGAGGTTGGATCATAAATAGGTTGTTCATTAGAAGAGCATTGGTATTTAGTGGTTGGATCATAAACAGGTTGTTCATTAGAAGAGCACTGGTACTTAAGGACTAGAAGTAGCCTAGGGGAAAAACGGTAATTTGACCCAACTGGTGTTATGAACATTTGTGGAAGACTAACTTACTGTTATTGGTCTATATCCATGGACATAGAAATATATCTACAGTGAGAAGAGTTTAGCTGTGATTCTTTATTGGAGTGTATACATAGTTAATGAATATTGATTAATGTGGTTAATAAGTTTAGCCAATTAATCTCATATCGTTGTAGCTTTTAATATGTAGGTCTTCTTCCTAGCTGATAAAGGGTAATGAGATTTATTTGTATTGGTTATAATTTGAAATGTTTAAATTCACTTTGGGAATTAATATAATGTATGATGATACACTATAATATAAAGTTTATATTTTAATTAAACTTTATTGTATAAATTTAATTGTGGATATGATTCAAAATTAATTTATGAGAGAATAAAATATTTGAATGAGTTCAAATATTAATTTAATGTGAATTAAATTCATATTAGAATTATAGGTTAAAATTTAATGTGTATATGATACACATTAAAATGATATGTTATGAGAGAAATTTATATTTGAATATGATTCAAATTTGGATTAAATTTAGAAATTAATAAATTGAAGGATTAGTTAATAGTTTAATTTAATTAAATTAAAATTATAGGTTAGGTAAGTGATATTCATTTAGATATGATTTAAATGAAATATTAATTAAATATGATTTAATTAATTATTAGTTTAATTAGTTATTGAATTGAATTGAATTAATTATATTAATATTAATTTAATATTAAGTTATTAAATTAATAGGAAACATGGGAAAACCACCCACGTTCCCATTTTCTCTCAACTTCCTTGAAGAAGAGGGAGATATTAAAACATTGAGATACAAAGTTGTCAATGTGAGTAAGTTTTCTTCTTTGTAATTTCTAATTTTATTAGAAGCATGCTTAGACTTTAGGCCATAGAAATTTATTTTTGTATTTTTTGGCAACGTACTAGTATTTTTAGTTCCCAATTAAATTGAGTTTAAGGTCTCTGTTAAATCTTTCGCTGCGTAGAACTCTTATCCCTTTAGACATGACTTGAGTAGTTTTGATGCTTCAAAATGAAACGTCAAAATGCTCACTCTTACCTTGAACCTTAGCTTAATCGCTTAGTTCAACTTAATTCCTTTTAAGTACTAAGCGATAAGAAACCATACAAACACAAGATAACAACAAACTTCTCTTTATTTCTTAATAACATGCATTCCAAAATATAAAACATATTTTTATTTTGGATTAATTATATTAATAAATTATTTTTATTAGTTATAATTAATTAATAAATTAATTATAAATTAATATTAAACAAGCTTACAACGCCTCATTCAACATATAAAACATACAACATACATTAGACTTTACTTATTCCTTTCACCGAGAACATGAACCCTTCCCATGCATAGACTATTATGATTTCGCATATCACCAGCATCCCTTGGAGAATTTTTCAATTCATTATTTCTCGTTGCTCAAGCTGTTAACTCAATACGCTTTTTTCAACGCATTGGTTAGCTTCTTACCGCCATGTGGTCCTTTCACCTCATGGTTGTCTTAACTCATCATTATGTGCACATAATAGCTAGCTCATTGATAGAATTAAACTAATGGCTTACTTGCATACATAACATACAATCATCAAACATGAAACTTTAACTTGAAAACATAACTTAAAAGCTTTATTTAAAAATCATGCTTTCTCATAAACATAAACATGTATTACGACAACACTTAAGACAACATGAGACTTTACAAAGAACACTTTTAGAAAGCTTTGTTCATTCTTTAAAGAAAATTACTCACAAACATTAAGTTTTCCTTCCATCCTTGATCGCCTAACTTTAAATCTCATCTTTTTGCCTAGTGACTTCTAGGCAAGACAACACTTAGTACTTTCTCTTAGCAAAATCTTAGAGTAACATCCTTCTCTTCAGACCTTATACTCCTATTTATACTAATCTCAAATTGGATTAGTCACTCATGAACCTCCCTTAGTCCGCCAATTCCTACTTGAAATGTTACACGTCATGTAGGTTTAACATTTCTCTTAGCCATGCTTAAGTTTAACATTGACACGTGGGCCACTAATTAAACACAATTAGGAAATTTTCTTGAATTTTCCTAACTTTCAACGCTTATTTTTATCTTGAATTAAGACCTTAAAACACCTAGTCACTCTTGAACGCAACTTCCTTCGTCGCGTCGCCTAGCTTCAACGGAAATAATCATAATGCCTACTTCAAAATCCTTCCTAAAGAAAACCCTTCTATTTCAAGTTCGGGTCTCACAATCTTAGTGTATTTTGGCATCAAGCATTCATGATAAATAGTTTTTAGTATTAATATCAAATACTAGAAACTGTACTTTTTTAATATTTTTCAAGGTAACACTATTACAAAATATTATAATTATATTAGAAATTTAATATATATCAAACATGCAAAACAATATTTATTAATTATAATGAGTAGGAGAAAACTAATATACTTTTAAGACCTAACTTTTAGTAGGGAAAATGATAGGAGCTCAAGTTGACAGTGTGTTGTAAAAATGAGACACAATGAGAACATGAATATCAAGAAACTATAGTATTAAAATACAAAAATATAATATACAAATAAAATAAATAAGAGAAGTAAAAAAATTATAAAAATAGAAATTCTTCCAAAACCATCCGCCATCTCCAAGATTTATGGAAATTGTACCAATATTTGTATAACTTACAAAAACCCACGAAATGTCACTATTTATGGGCAATTTGAATTACATGAATAGTAAGAATTAGTATCTTCAAAACACATGTTAATATAGATGGAATGTGGAGAAAGTGACATATGATATTTTGATACTAAGCATAATGGACATCTATTTAATAATATTTATAAGAGAATGTTATTAAATGGCTAAATGCAAATCTAATGTGTAAAATTCATTTCATGACACTTAGAAAAAAAGTGTAGATAAATCAGAAATTTAAAGATGGGTTTTTTCAAAAAATAGAAAAAAAAATCAACAAACTATTTACCCAACATAGAATAAAACTACTAAAAGACAAAATTCTTTACACTTGATTTTAAGGACAAATATTTTATCAAATGTTTTATTTTTTACTATTTCTCTCAAAAAGAGTAAAATTTATTTGGTTTAAATGTGCTAATGTTTGTAAACTAACTTTCAAACTTTGCTACTTTATTATCAAAAGCTAAACTTTTTGGGTGCGTTTGGGAGAAAAGTTGATTTATGGAAGGGTTAGTGTTATAATAAAACTAGTGTTGTGATAAACCTAGTTTTTATCATAACCCTTGTTTGGGGGAAGGGTTATATGGGAAGGGTTATGGGAATTTTATGATAAAATGTGTTTGGGGTAAGGGTTAGGTAGGTAGGTTTATGTGAAATTTATAATAAAATTTATTTGGGGAAAGTGTTATATGGATTGGGTTAATAAAATTTTTTTATTTAGTATAATATTTTTTAAATGAGATTGTAAATATGATTAAAAAAATTCTTATTGCATACTTTTTTACGAAAGCGTCGAACCCGTCTTATTGCAAATAATTTATTGTATGTGTAATGTTATTAAATTAGTAAAGACAATTATTAATTTCTAAACATATTGTGAAAAATTTATTAAAATTCATTTTTTAGAAAGACAAATTAATTATTTCCTATTTGTAATTGGCGATAGGCTGTCCCCCTATTTTGAACATATATAATTACCTGGTATAATGCCTGGGTGAAATTGTTACTATTTTTCTTAATTTTAAATAAACATTATGAACGAAAAAAAAATAGTTGTCTGAAATAGCAAAAGCATAAACAGTCAATATCATACAAAAAAAAAAGTAAGCAAATAAGAAGCACTCAGTTCAGTACAAACATAAACTATCTCGTCATGTCTCGTAGGAGGACTCTACAAAATCCCTCCCTCTCATCCTCAGGCATGATTATGAAACCCCGAAGGTCGTCCATACGAGACAGAATATGCCTTTGCAATAACGTCCTATCCAAACTCGTTAGTTCCGACATCTCACGCAATACGCAAAAGAATTTCGTGCGCACGTGGTTGTCATTGACAAGGACGCGTGCAGGCCACTCCACAATCATCCTGAGTTGCTCGTTTGTTTGGTTGAGCATCAAATGTATGCCTTCAACATCCACCTCTCGCTGACTTCCCCTCTTCCTTTTGGATCCATTCAATCTGGTCCTACCCTCTGAAGCGCGAGAAGGTCGTGATGCGCGTACATCGTTCTGCAACATGTCAATCCCCTGGCTGTACACGGGCAGGAACTCCTCGTTTCCATCCGCCATGTTAAATCCCTCATACCCGCCAGGCTCGATAGACCCCACGTCGACGAATGTCTCAGCGAATCGACCTGTCGCCCTATCGTGATCGAACACATATGTAAGTTCGTCGTAATACGAAAATGGTTTGTTCAGGAGTCCCTTCGCTGCAGGATGTGACTACAAGGAAAAAAAGGATCACTTATGAGTACTGATAGAAAAATTGTGAAGTAAATGTACATGGCGGACGTCGTGTGACATTTATATTATTTTCCTTACCCTAACCCAATTATCAAATAATTCTTTCTCCGCAATTATACATTTCTCTTCATCGTTCCACCCAAAGCCACTGCATGCTGGCCCCCGCATTCCGGCGATGGCTTGGAATGTCCGCTTTAGGGTCTTTATTCTACAGTCAATTACAGTCGTTTCGCGGACACGACATCCAGGTAGTTTCTCCGCCATCATGCGTACAAACTGGGCCAGGTAACCTGGCCGGAACGTACAATTATCGGATTTCCATCCCTCTATTGTCACTAACTCCATTAAACACTCCACAAGAATGCCCTCCTCCTCCTTCGTTTAGACATGCCTCGGGGCACGGGTTGAGGTTGACATACTGAGAATGAAAAATTACAAGAAATATATGGAGCACGTTAGTAATATCAGAATTTCACATTTAACAGTCACAAACAAATGGCACGCGTACATTTCATATGCAACAGTACATTTTAAAAGTCAATAAAATACATATACAACCGATGACCTTTAATGTAAAATTTTCTTATCTAAGCGTTACGCAACTACCAATCTGTGAACATCGATTCAGCTAGTTCGTCGTACCACTGAGACCACTCGTTTGTCGTCTCAATGTAGTGAATGTCTTATGTAGCGGTGGTCGTCGCGTACGTGGAGTCCCCCTCATCCACGTCGTCAACATCGTCGCAATATGTCATTTCTCTGTTTATCAAATTGTGAAGCAAACAACATGCTAGTATGGTATGACACTGGACTTGTAGAGGATAGTACGACTTCCTACGAAGAATGGCCCAACGACCCTTAAAAACACCGAAGGGGCGCTCAATGACATTCCTTGCTGAAGAGTGCTTCATGTTGAAGTACTCCTTTGCATTTGTTGGTGCATGTCCAACACTACGCCACTCTTGCAAGTGGTACCGCTGGCCTCTGTACGTGCCAAGAAATTCCTTCGCGTTTGGATAACCCGCATCGCACAGATAATAATATCCTGTTATTAAAACCACTTGTTTATGCGCTTTGAATATGTAAGTAGAAATGAGCGTTGTTTGATTATAAATAAACAATACCCTTTGGCACTTGTAGTCCATTTTCTCGTGCAAAGACATCACGTAGAATCCGCGAGTCTGCCGCGAATCCTTCCCAACCGACGAGGACATAAACGAAATCTCCTTTCGTGTTGCAAACGCCCAATACGTTTGTGGCAATTTCTCCCTTACGGGTTCTAAATGTAGGTCGATATGCTACGAGGACGTTCACATTTATGTACATCCCGTCTAACGCGCCAAGGCAATTCTGCAGGTTGAAATAAATACGCCGAAATAAGTGCCACGTACCTAAAGCTCGAATACATTAAACTTGTACCATGCCCACCTCAAAACACTTCCAACATTGATCATTGCAGTTGTTTGTTATCGGAATAGGTATCTTTATCAACTCCTTGTATAGTCGAACGTCAGCAAATAGTATGAGGTTAAAATGTCGAGATACTGTCTCACCAAACCGTATAAATTTTCTTCGAATGACGTAATTCTTCACATCATGGGCAAGAACGTGCAAGAACATTGCTACCATTTCTTCAACATCAATAATCTTGATCGACGAAAGACTAGAAACAGTTCGAAGTAAATGACATAGAATTGCAAATGTTCATTTGTCCATGCGTGTGCTTTGGCGACACACAAGATCTGACTCGTGTATCATGTGAAAGTATGCAAGCTGCCTTATTCTATGGCGTGTATCGAACGGTGTATGCGTGATACGCCTACTGTCGTTCATTAGTAGCTCCAACGTTAGTAACATCTGACGTTGGGCCAGCGGGAACGCAGTTAAGATGGCAAGAAGTGTTTGTTGATCCATTACAAAGTATGTAAACTTTCCTATAAAATATGTACTAAGTAAATTAGTACAATATCCATATACATTATCAGAAATCCCTAATTAAAGCTTATTATGAACTTACTAAAACCCATACTTACTAGTTTGTTAAATACCCCTATTTACTATGCGATACATGTCATGTTAAATATAATGTAAACATCAATACAATAGATGAATATAAAGACATACAAAACAGTTCGTAAGTGAGAAAGGAGGATAGAAGTTAATTGCAGAAGCACATGAATAGAACCGAGGAATGAATTACTTGGAAAAATAAGGCAGATTGAAAAAAGAATGAGAACCAAAAAGGCACTTACGAAGGAGAAGATATAAACAAAGAGAAGAATGCAGTGATAGAGAAATGAAAATGATAAATGAAATGAGGAAACGTGGTGTATATATAAGGGAAGATGGGGAAAGTTAGATGACCTTTAATGAAGGGAAACAAAAAAATATTATGTGAAATAATACACAGTAGTCAATGACAAAAAGATAAGGAATCTCTGGTACAACTAACTAAAAGCATAGCAAAAGTCCAAGCAGTCAAACTCTGTGATTCAAGGTACTGGAACCTACATAAAATCTACTACTAGTATGTACTGGAAGCTATATAAAAAATATACAATCTGAACGGATGGAAGAGACAATACAATTAAACATTTAATAAAAATTTATGTCCTACAAACATAAAAATGAAAATGATCAAAAAGTACTTTATATCATTTAATACAAAGAAGTCCTACTGCACAAATAAAAAGAATAACATAAACAAAAAATTGTATTTATCCTTCAAATGTTATAAAAAGATTTTTTTTTTTAAAATATGGTACACAATCGTTTAGATTTGGCTCAAAATATGGTACACGGTCGTGTAGATTTGGCCCAAAATTTGGTGCACGATCCTTTAGAGTTGCCTTAAAATTTGATACACGATCGTTTAGATTTGGCTCAAAATTTGGTACACGATCGTTTAGATTTGTCCTAAAATTTGGTACATGATTGTTTAGATTTGCCTCAAAATATGGTACATGATCGTTTAGATTTGGCTGAAATTATGGTATACGATAGTTTAGATTTGGCTCAAAATTTGGTATACGATCGTTTAGATTTACCCCAAAATTTGGTACACGATCGTTTATATTTGGCTGCACGATTTTTTTTTAATATATGGTACACGATCTTTTAGATTTGGCTCAAAATATGGTACATGATCGTTTAGATTTGGCTCAAAATTTGGTACACGATCGTTTAGATTTGGTTCAAAATATGGTACACGATCGTTTAGATTTGGCTCAAAATTTGGTACATGATCGTTTAGATTTGACTGAACGATTTTTTTTTCAAAATATGGTACACGATCGTTTACATTTGGCTCAAAATATGGTACACGATCGTTTAGATTTGACTCAATATTTGGTACACGATCGTTTATATTTGGCTAAATGATTTTTTTCAAAATTTGGTACACGATCGTTTAGATTTGACTCAGAATATGGTACACGATCGTTTAGATTTATTTTTTTAATTATTTTGGTACACGATCGTTTAGATTTGTCTACATGATAATGTTTTTTTACACGATCATTTACTTTTTTTACACTATCGTTTACATTTGGCTACTCCAATCTAAATAATATACCATGAACCAAATAACAGTTTAAAAAAAAAAAAGAAAAAAAAGAAACATACGAAGATGGAAGAAAAGAAAATTTATGTAACTTTCCCAAACCATAATACAAACATACAAAATCCATTTTCAAGTCTAATATTAAAAAATAGATGACATAATGTCTTTAAAATGTCTAAACATTTTCCATCAACTCTTCATGGAGATCATCTTTTTCGCTTGATGTTTGACTCTCATCAACTTCACGAGATGTACAACCAAAAGATCTTTTCTCAAGGATGTCATTCTTTTTCTTTGCATTCTCCGCATATACATCTAAGAATGATGAGAATAAACTGCCAAATTCGTCTCTATTTCTTCAAACTCGTTACAGGAGAAAGAGGGATTCAGAGCCATAAAAAAAACACACAGAAACACAACAAACGCCTCTGGTCATTCTCAGCAAAAAAAATCTGAAAGAAAAATCCATCAGTAAAATCGGCAAGAGAAAGAGGGATTGGGAGTCATACCTTTAGTCCGAGAACGAAGAAGAAAAAGAGCACGAAGAGAGCTGGGGAATAAACGAAGAATAAAAAGAGAAGAAGAATTGTCGGAGAAGAAAGCCTGAGAACAAAGAGGAGAAACAGAAGGAGAGAATAGAAACGGAATGAGGAGAAACTCTTTTAATTTATCGTTTCTACAAATTTCTTGTTAAACCAGAAACGTTTCCTAATTATTTTGGGAACACAAAACAAGAACGTTACCAAACACGTCTGTTTCTTAAAAAATTAGAAACAGAAACAAAAAACGGAAGTACAACATAGACAAATTAAATTCCAACAGAAAGTACAACATAGACAAATTAAATAAGAACATAATCGATAGATCGGGCTACATACGTATATGGAAAACAAAAAGTGTAACAAAATCAGTTTGTATAAATTGTTAAACTCATCATCTGCTAAAAAATTGTATTCAAAAGAGTCCAATACCTTCCTATCAAGCTCCATCGGCTACCATTGGCAGACAATAGTGAAAGTTTCTGTCTTATCATATACGGAATGACGAAATGGCAAGCGAAACACCCAGCCGCAACAATGGAACCTCGAGCGGCAAGGAGGGAGATTTGAGGGGATTTGATGAGGGAGAACACACAATGAAAGGAAAAAGGGTTGAGCACGAACACGAGTTGAAGACAATAAGGCAGGGGAGGGTTTCAGCCGTTTGAGGGGAGAATGAAACCGTGTTAAGGAAACCTGGGTTTCCTTAATACTTGGCCCAAACAGGGGTTAAGGTTGGGCTAACCTAAGCCCACAGTACCAACCCTAACCCCAAACGCCCCCTTTTATTTTTTTTTTAAAAAAAAAGAAGCAATGAACTACGAAATTTAAAGCATAACTATTGTTCTTTTTTTTCTACTAATTTGTTGTAAAACCAAATTTCAAAGTTTGCTACCTCGTCATCAAAAGCTAAATTTGTCAAAATAAAAAAAAATTATTATCATAAATAAAGCATGGTTCAAAAGATCGAGTTTAAATTCAATTTTGAAATGAATAAATGGAATACTTGTCTATGTCTATTATATACTAGAGGTTATAGTGTTCGCAAAATAACAAACTTTAACGTGAAAGTTTGATTTTAAACCTCCCAATAGATATTTGAAATGGACGATGATATACGGTATTTACGAAATTATATTATCCTTAAAATTTCACTAATATTTTAAAAACAACATTGGAATATAAATTCTTTTAAATTTTAGATAGAAAAATTGATATGTGAAATGGTGTGAAAATGATAGAAAAATAGAAAACTACATCGTTTTAGGTCATTATCATGCAGTTTTATAATCCGATCTTTTGTCTAAAATTCTAGAGAATTCCTATTTTTAAGGGAATTCAAAACGCTTGTAAAAGTTGATGAACAAATATTAGATCTTTAATCAATATGAATATTTTTTTAAACAAAGAATATGAATATACTTGTAAACAAATGACAAAATTGAAGCGTATAAAATGTTTAGAATATTGAAGGTGTATAAAAATATGAAAGTATTATATTTACACAAATGTCAATAAAAATATCTCCAAAATATCAATGTCAAAAAATTAATTTATAATAGTAAAATGTTAATTTTCGTAAATATAACAAAATACCAAAATATCTATGGTCCGTGTAAGAAAATAAAATAATCAATGATATTTTCATAAATTCCATCAAATATTGTGGATATTTTTCATTCTTTTTCTTATTCTTCTTTGGAATTTATTCATCTCCTCTTTATATTATTAATTTATTCATATTTTTACTTCTTCTTCACATTCTCACACGTTCTTGTTTGTGATTTCTTCATTTCCTCTTCTAAAATTTCTTCCTTTTTTTGTCATCTCTCGTATTTTTATTCTTTCCTTTTTCACTTCTTCAAATTTCAACTTGGTAAACGATTTTTGTCATCTCTCGTATATTTCCTCTCCCAGATCTAAATGATCGTGTACCAAGATTTAAAAGATCGTATACCAAGATTTAAAAGATTATGTATCAAGATCTAAACGATCCTAGTTCAATATCGTGTACCAAATATAAAAGATCTTGAACAAAATTTGTTTAGATCTTAGTACAGGATTGTGAACCAAGATCATTTAAATTTGGTACACGATCGTTTAAATCTTGGTATGCGATCGTGATTGTTTAAAAGAAGAATTACGCACTTGCATGTGGTCGATTGATGGCGTGTTAACTGCGAAACTTTTTATATTTTCTATTGGTGGTTTGTGGGTTTTTTCTATTTTTAAAATTGTTCTATACGATATAAAAATTTTAAGGGTGTATTATATTTTTGAAAAAACCTGATAGTAAAAAGAATAGTTTGTAATTTTTAAAATTTAAAAGTAGTATTATTTATATTATATTTACGTTAATAACTTAAGTAAACTCATGTTGAGGTTTTGGTTGATTTTTTATACCCTCCATAAAAATATGGATGAGAATATTAACTCAAAACAAAAATTAATAGATGTAAAGATAAAAAGAAAAAGAAGTTGGAATGCAAATGACGGGTTTACCAATAAGGATAGACACGGGGGCATGGCATTGGTGCGAAAGCGAGTGGCGAAACTACTAAACGCCTTAAAACTCTTAAACCCAAACCCACCCCATGACCGACCAAACCCAAACTCACCCCTCCTCACCTGCTTTTTCCCAAGTCAATACCGGAGCCCCCACCTCCATCTCCACCTCCACCTCCACCTCCATCTCCACCTCCACCACCGCCGTCCTCTCCCTCACCTCCCCTTCAATTCTCCTCCTCATTTCCCTAGGGTTTCATTGATTTCAATCCAATCAACATCGCACTGCTCATGGAGGTACTCTTCCCGTTTCCTTTTCCCAATTTTCTCTCTTCTTGACTTTTCTCTTTTCTTTTCTTTTCTTTTCTTTTCTTTTCTTTTCTTTTCTTCTTTTTTTTTTTCTGTTGATTTTTATATCTATCTTTTAATTCTCTTTCCGATGAAGATTGTTCTTTCTTGGAATATTTTTGTTTTTTCTACCTACTTTTTCTTCATTTTTTTCGGATTCCGTTTTTCTTGGCTGTTATTCGGAGGATAAAGGGGACACGGATGGATATATTCTTTTTTCTTTTCTTATCTTGTTTTTTCATGGAGTAACGGGATGTGGAGTAGTGTGGAACAAATTTTCTGAGTGTGTTCACCTCTTGAATTTGTTTTCTGGTTGTTTCTTCTCTTTGGTGCCAGCTTTTGGCGTTTAGTTCGGGAAATTTGTGCGTTTAAGCTTTTTTGTTCTTCGATTCTTTATGGATGTTTGTGTTGAATGTATGTGCGTGATTTAATTCTTGGTAATGTATGCCAAATCTCTAAATTATACTTGATGGTACTATATATCATTTCCTTGTTAAGTTGTTTATATATGAAGCACTAGATCATGTGCTTTTTGTATTGTTTTTTCTTTTGAAGTATTTCTTGAGAGCGTGCTTTTATTTTGTTCGTACAGTCTCCAACGATGGACGAAACTAAGAAATCTGAAGCGCATTTAACATCAGCTGCTGCTTTTGTCGAAGGTGGAATCCAGGATGCTTGTGATGATGCTTGCAGTATATGTCTAGAAAACTTCTGTGACAGTGATCCTTCAACGGTATTACTTATATTGTGATTTGATATTTAATCGGAAGTCAGATGCTTTCTATTCTACTTAGTTGCTATATTTTGTTCAGATGACCAGTTGCAAACATGAGTTCCATCTGCAGTGCGTTCTTGAATGGTAATTTTTTTTTTTTTGCTATATATCTGTTTGAAATATCAGATTTACTCATTGTGGTTTCTTTTTGGAATTAATAAAAAAAAATTGCAAGTCTAAGTCCAATGGATACATCATACACCATTTTGTAACCCACTGAGGCTTACAAGGCATTCCCTTGCAAAGAGTATTTCATTTCCTCTTTCCTCCAAAAAGGTAAAAAAAAAAAAAAAAATTCATAGTGAAAGTTCTTGGATTTGCAAAGGTTTGTTAAACCATGTAAGTGGAATCTTGCATATTTGAATTGTTAAGCAGTGGATTTCTCAATGCTATTAAGAGGAATGCAATGTTGAAGGATTGTGCTAGGTTTCGAGGGGTTGAAGACTGATGAAGGAATCTGGATCTGTTTTTATTGACAATTCTTCGACTGATTATTTTGCCTGATTGCCAGTGCATGATGGTGCCCATGGTAGTATTTATTAGTTGTAAACTGGTAAGCTTTGTGGCTTACTTCTTTCATTGTTAAGATTCGCATATACTGGACATCTGGGTGATTGCTTCCAGTGGGTGAGATGGTGGGCATTGAGAATTAGGATGTCATTTCATTTTGAGGAATGGTGTTGAGTTTTCTGTTATTGTCTCCAGAATATTGTCACTTTCTATGTTGGTGTTTTCCTTGGATGATTGAAGAAAATAGTGATGATGAAAGCTAACTTCAAGAGATGTATATTGTGGTAGAAAGATTCTTGGATTGAACCATTTGCTCGTGGTCTTAATAATGACTGTTCTTGGATATTGGTTAGAAAAGAAAATCCAGGTTTGAACGAAATTCTCGTGGGATTAACCCAGCATTTCCTGCTTGGAATGTTGCAAAATTGACTTGAAATATTTGGCAACCAGAGGATTTTGAGTACAAAGATGACGTAGTTTATGTGAGAATTAAAGCATGCATGAATACGTTTTCTTTTAAAGTAAAATTCCAAATTGCAATGAAATATAATTTTCGAAAGCAGCTACTAGATATAGACTTCAAGACAGGACAAGGCTCCTAGCTCCTGTACAATACTGACCTGGTTCTTTGAAGCTTATTTTAGTGTTCCATCATCACCAGCAACAGTTTTGATGTGACCATATTAGAAAATTAAGTGCAAAATAGCTTAGCAGACCTGTTCAGCTAATATTTCTCTGCTTTTCATCATTAAGCTATTAATTTTGTCAACATCTTTTGCAGTTGCCTTGACTTCTGCAGTTGCCTTAGTTGTGTCAATATCTTTTTCAATTGCCTAAGTTTTCCGTATGTTTGTTTATTTTCTTTTATGTATGTTTTCCTTTTTTGCTGCATAGTTAATTTCGAGTTTAGATTGCAATTGATCTTTAATATATGTGTTTTCAACATCTTGAGTCTCAAATGAGAGTTTCTCCTCTAATATAGAAAAGAAAAAGAGACGGATAGTATCTATTGCAGGATTGTTTCCTAGAGTTAAAAATGAACCATAGTTGTTTGTTGGATGGTGGAAATCTAGAGATTGCCTTCAGGTGCCTACTGATACTAAGATTTTTACATCAGATTGGTTCTCAGCTTCTCACGTCTTGTACCCTATTCTTTAAGCTCGATCATTGGTAAAAGCTTCCTTCATCTAGGACTGTTGTATTCTCTTTACCAGTTTTATGGCATTTCTTCTCGAAACGGTTTTCTGGTAAGGACTTTCAACTATGACTCCATCTTATGAACTTACCCAACCTCCTTCACAGCTCTAATAGAAAACCTGCTCTATTATAGGTTTATAACCAGGTCTTTTTTCTTTCTTGTGATATCCGTGAGTGTCTGGGCCAGCTTACGATGCACTTGAACTAATCTCACGGGACAACGGCTTGACCCTATAACATTTGGTTGTCAAGGAAACTCATAGGAAAGTAATTCCTAGGTAGGTGGCCACCACTGAACCCATGTCCTCTTAGTTAGTATCAAACCATCAATTCACCCAAAAGCTTAAGCTTGTGGTTGAAGGCAAATTTAATTATATGTCACCAACACTCCCCCTTACTTGTGGGCATGAAATATTTGAAAGGCCCAACAAGTGAAAATTAATTTTAATTATGGAGGAAATGATAATGCAGGGGCTTGAACACAGGACCTCCCTGGACCACCTGCTCTGATACCATATTAAACCTCACCGAGTTAGGGTGTGACATTTTGGCATTTTCATATGCAAGCCTGTCAAGGCTAAAAATATTCAAAATGTATTATAAGGGAGGCATAGTAGTTGAAACCCCGACCAAGCCTTGTTGCACACTTTGCAAGCTTAGCTTTTTGTTGCAATTGATAGTCTTCAATGCTTTCATTTATGATGTTTTCAATAATATTTCCTTTCTCTCTTACGTTTTATAAAACAATTTTTCCAAGAACGTGAAGAGAGGCTACATCATATTATGCGTCCATGACTTTTGGATTTTATACGACTGACTTGTTGACGGAGAAGAACAAGTGCCATGCAATCGTATTTGAAAGGCTACGAATGTGACAAGTGGTATCAGAGCTTTAGGTTTTATCTTGACATTGCCACCACTAACCTTGTTCGACCTCTGCCTCCGTCAATGACTAGCCATAGCTATAGACGGAGGTAGACCCAAGTGTGAACCTTGCTGCCGCACATCTCACCTGACGCCACGTCGAAGAAGCTTCAGATCTCCCTTGTCGTCTGCCTTCTGAAAATCTGCCATTCCATTGCGTTTGACGTCAACTTTGCCGCATATCTCCGATGACGTCCGCCACTGCAAGACCCATGTCCGATAATCAGTTTCGCTCAGTTTGTTTTTGTCTGTTCAAAAAATATATATATATACATATATGGGTTTTTTCGAATTAGTCGTTCTTGGATTTCGTTATAGATCTCTCTATGAGGATATTTGTTACTGTCCAGAAGTTCTTCGTTTTGTTCTTCGTAGGCTCTATTATAGATCTTTATATGAGGATCTATGTATCTATCCCAGAAGTTTTTTGTTTTGTTCTTCGTGGTTCTGTCTTTAGCCTAGAAGTTTTTGTGTTTTTGTTGTTCGTGGGTTTCTGATTATATCCTAGATCTACTGATTTGATTAAGAAGTTTTGTTAGCAAACTTAAGTTTGTGATTTTAGCACCTTGAGTTTGAGGGAGGGTATTGACATAATTAGAGTATTTTTGGAAAATATTATTCTTAGGAAATATTATTCTTATATATTCTTTCCCGTGGTGTCTTTTAATTTGGGTATATATGGGGCTGTAATATTTGATTATTATTAATGAAATACCAATATTCAAGAAAATATACAATTATTCTATATAATCTAACAGTTAGTTATTGAGACTATGTCTCCCTTTTTACCACTAGGTCAACCCATGATGGTTAGTTTGTAACCAAGTCTCTATTAATTGATTTACGGGGGCCTTTCATTTTACGGTTGTATTTTATGCTTCCTCTTCTGATGCTCTCGGTTGTTTAAAAATGTTGGTTGTTTTCTTTGATAGCTTTCTCATAAATGCATAAATATTTAGGGCAAGACTCAGAAGAGGCACCCCTGTATTGTTTGTTTTTGCTTGGTCATACATGGAAGTTGAACAAAATCAATAGCTTTGAGTTTGATTGAGTTAACAAAAACTTGGAGCAACACCTGAGAACTTCTACCACACCTTTGTTGACAAGATCTAGTGATTATTCATATCATTTTGAATGGTTCATGCACTTCATTTGTGTTTTCTGTGGACCAAAGTCATAAATTGAATAGAATAGCCTTCTAGACTTGTATTTCACTATCAACTATCATCTTTTTAGGGAGCTTTGTCTTGTTCCTATTTACATAAAAACACAATAAACTAATCATCATTAGATACAAAAAATCATTCAAACATGTTTCCCATCAGAATATCAAGCTATATCTAATCGCTGGGGTTACTAACTAATACCAAGTTTCTTGGCTAGTTCACTGTCTGCTTCTTAGGCTGCTTGCATTGTGGTTCTAATTCCGTGGACCATCTGTTTTTACTGTTAGATTGAGAGGGATTTTTTCTGTTTTGTTACTGTTAAATTGAGAGAGATACTTTATGGTGGTAGGGCCTGGTTGGGGTTTGTTATCTTTCAGTTTCATGGTTTCTAAGACATGTATTTTGTAAGGAAGGTTTAAAATATCAAGTTTCTTAGACTAGAGTTGTGGTGGTAACTTTTCAAGTGGAAATATAATTTTATTTCTGCTGATAAATGCTTCATATAATTGTTTGAGCCCTCCATTGTATGGTGGATACGTATCTTATCCTTGACTAAAAGTTGCCAAGATCTGTATTATATATGACACCAAGTTCTAAAACTGTTCCCCATTCTCTTCAGTTAACGTTTTTTCTTAAATTGTGATAAAATACTCCAATTGATGAGCTGCAATATCATTGAGGTGTATGTGATAGGGTATTGTAAGTGGCAGGATGCCCTTTCTACCACGATCCACTATGATTCAGCCCTTCGGTGCTCCAATTCGAATAATATCATTGAGATGCATAAAACTATACCGATTTATTTAAAAATATATGTTTCAGCTGGTTTATGCCTTAATCACGGGTGTTTGGGGCAAGGGTTATATAACATTATAATAACCGTCTCTTTACTATAGTAAATACTATTTAAAAGTCTCCAATTAGCTACTGTAAACACTACTTCAAAACTTTCAATTTGTCCGTATTTATTGTTTGCTACAGTTTTTATTATTTTGCCATCATCATTTTTTATTCTTTGCTATAATGTTTACTATTTTCTTCTCAAACTAAAATAATTCACACATCAAACACATACTATTATAACCAAAACTAAAATAATCTACACCCAAACACAAACTATTGTAATCCAACCAAAATAACCTAGAATTATAATAACTCAATCCTTGTCCCACAAACCTAATTTGCTTGTCTATTCTTTTTGAAGTTATAAAGAAGAGTTCCATTAAGAAAGTTGGAAAGGAAACTATATAAAGCACTGCAGTGATAAAAAAAATGGTTAGAACACTGTGAACTGGCCTTGGTACCAAAAATGAAACAATTTTGGATCGGAATTGAAATCTTTTTTTCATTGAGCAAAATAGTTCGAAAAATCTCAATTCCCTCTCTCTTGCCAAATACCCCACAACATGGTAAATAGGAGAAACTAATCATTTCAGACAGAAAGTCTCCACAATAGCTACTAAAGAAAAATCTGACGAAGTGTGCCAGAAATTGGTACGGAAAACCAATGGTCAAGGTGATGACAACATAAAAAAAAGAAGAAAAATTAATTTGTACTTGTATGACTACTAGTCAGATCTGTGCCTTTTCCTTGGGTGCATAACCTTTCATATATGATCTAGTAATCTCCAGCTTCCTATCATTTATCTTTCGGTTGGAGAACCCTGCGATAAAGTTGTTCATTATTTTCTCCATTACAAGGAAGTTTGTTATGACCAGAATCTAGATTTGATCGGTTCAAATAGGTTTATTTTTGTTTCATCTTTAAATAGGTGTCAGAGAAGCTCTCAATGCCCCATGTGTTGGCAACCTATTAGCCTGAAGGATCCAACCAGGTTTATACCAATTCGTATTTGTATCATTTTTCATTTAAACTTAGAAGCAGATGAAGGTTGTTAATATGAGGTCGTTCTGCAGTCAGGAGTTGCTTGAAGCTGTAGAACAAGAGAGAAGTTTTAGACTTAATCCAGCTAGAAACTCAACAATATTTCGACATCCCACACTTGGTGACTTCGAGTTACAGCATGTATGTACCCAATATGCTGTTTAGCCTAATTTTGATAAATCATGGGTGCAAAAATCTAAGTCAGGACACATTCTTTTCTCAATGCAGCTGCCGGCTGGTGCTAATGATGCTGATCTTGAAGAGCGTATACTCCAACACTTGGCTGCAGCAGCTGCCATGGGACAAGCACGTCATAGTGCTAGAAGAGAAAGCCACAGAAATCGATCAGGAATTCATGGCCGTCCCCAGTTTTTGGTGTTTTCTTCCCATCCCAATTCTTCGTCGACCTCTCCACCTCCTGGTGATGATCGGGAGGGTGAAGCAGCCCCAAGAATCATGGTAGCTTCTATATCACCACCTCCACCTGCAGGAGAAGAGGCCCCACAATCCAATGCTTCAGTATCTCCAGTGCAAACTGATCAGTCTTCTCCTTCAGCTCCTCAATCCAGCTCAGCTTCTGCTAGCCAACTTGAATCTCCTCCAAGTGAAAGGTATTCATTGTTTGCTGGATTTTTAGAGTTTGTTTCGTTTAATTTGCAATGTGTCATAGAATTTATCGGTCATCTATTGATATTGTTGCCATGCCACCGTCCTTTCCCCACCTTAGGAGATCTTCCAGTCAACCAGTGCCCAATAGTCAAGATAGAGCTGGACCATCAGAATTACAATCATTCTCGGATTCTCTCAAGTCTCGATTTAATGCTATGTCAATGAGGTTTGTAATGCATGCCTTAATGGTGTTATTTTTTCCAAGTGTAATTTCTGATTATTTTGTTCCTTCTCTTTTTAGATACAAAGATTCAATCACAAAGAGCACAAGAGGTTGGAGGGAGAAATTGTTCTCTCGCAACACTTCAATGTCAGATATTGGCTCTGAAGTTAGAAGAGAAGTCAATGCAGGCATAGCGACAGTATCACGCATGATGGAACGTCTTGAAACCAGAGATGCTAGAAAAAGCAGCAGTCCGGAGTCTAGTAGTGTAGGGGATAGTAACCCGGTTTCAGAATCAAATAACAGATCGATGCCAGAGAATGGAGGAAACAGTTCTTTGACCGACACAAATAAAGAAGGGCCACGCCCTGCAGAATCCAGTTCAAGTTGAACATTCTCAGAATCGGCTTCACTCGAAGTCCATGTTATAAGAGGTGAATATTGCTATTGATTGTTTCCCTCTTTCATATGTACAAGAAATGCCTGGAGTAGACTGTGTTTTAAAATTTAGGAAAAGAAAGAAACTTCAAAATATTAAAAATATTTTGAGTTTTAGTTTATTTTATAATTAGTTAGAGTATATTTATATATTAGTCAATGTATCATTTATAATTAGTAATATCATAGATTATTTACTTATAAATTCATTGAAGTCATCATGTCCAAAGTTCATATTCTACTTCTCCCGCCTTGATAGATCGAGGCTGTAGTTGGCTTCTCCACCTTTACTATCCTATTTTGGTGGGTGATTTGAAGGGAAAAACTTGTATATTGTATGAGTTTTTATAGGTTAGGCCATTATTGGAAATGGAGATAAGTCGTAAAGATCGAGGGTCTGTAGAGATTCAGGGTCTGTCTCAAATGGTCATTGGAACTTGTTAGTATATAGTATTTGGTGGTTTCTTCTGATGGAAGGGAAAAACTGTGCCAACTACCTGTGAGTTGAACTACTGCTGTCAATAGGTTTCACAGTAGAGAGAGGTCTTTCGCTTGTGGAATGGGATTGAGTGTGAAAAAGACTGTTGGATACTCTTCTCTGTGACTTCTCTAGTAATACTTTTTTCTTTAAGTTTGGACTGTGACTTTGAAGGGATAAAATCACTTTTGTCTATGTTCAAAATCCATTAGTCTGTTTTAAGGGTATGAAAATAGTTTTGGCAAGTGTGAAACTATACATTAAATTGATTTTTTTGAATGACTGGAAAGGTGTTTCATTTTAAACTTGATAAAAGTTGTGTTAACAATTTCAAAGTCGATCTCAAACATGCGTTTAGTATCCTAAAATTTTAGGCAGTGGTTCATTAGGCAACATTATGTTTTATGATTTCTCTTTTTGCATTCCATTTGGTTGTTTAGGGCATTACCCAATCAAAATAAGATGTACGTGTTCTTCTGTTATACTCTCTCCCTTCTTTTTTATCTCAAAAAGTTAGGCTCTTGGATTCAACCTTTGAGGAAACTGGAAGTTTGGAATTGCGGTTTGTTTGTATGAATGAATTTTCTCAGTTTCCAAGGTCATGTGGTGTGGGAGAGATTCAAGTGAACTAGTGATTTTTTTTTCTTTTCAGTTAAAGTAAGACTTGACCATTGTTATACATTTCTCCACTGTCTTTTTGTTTCTATTGCATCATTGGGGCATTGCCTTTTATTTTACATTTGTTTAATGCGCACCTCTAAAAGGTTTATCATTCCCTTTTCCTTTTTTTTTTCCTTCTGTCTTTTGCCAATAGAAGGGATAATTTTACTGTGTGTTCTTGGTTGCAATCTTTTTTTAATGTGACTTCAATTACACCAGGTGTACGTAGAGAGATAATAAAGTGGTTTATGGTCAATTACTTTAATACCACTTTTGGGTTAGTTAACTTTACAATATTTCTTTAAATATAATACTTTCAAAGCATATTTGGTTAATTTTTCTTTAAAATGTCATTATCATTGTCTACCGAACCTACAAGAAGATCGACAAATTGAGCCACCCATTCAAAACTGATAAACAATATATTACATGAGTCGGAAGAAGTTGGTTTGCAAAAACTGATATCGATACGTTTGACAAATAATTGTGACAAATCGACTGATAAATATGTATTTTAAAGAAAGGGAAAAATATCTTTTTGGTCTTTGAGTTTTGAGTTTGGTCTCTATCCAGTTTTTATATTTCAAAATGTTAAAGTTTCATAGTTGACATACATTTAAATTTTGTATCAATTTGATCCCTAAATTTCAATATTTATATTTTTAACTTCAATTTTTCACGTATAAACATTGCTGTAAAATATTAAGTTTTAAGAACAAATTAAAACGAAACTCAAATCTTAAGGATAAAATGTTAACATTTTGATATTTGAGGACTAAAATGGAACTAAAATCAAAACTTGACTAAATGTGTAGTATTTTAAAATTTAAAGATTAAATATAAACTTAGGTTCTTGATCAAATGAGATTTTTTTTTCATAAAAAGAGTCGTATTTTATTTAACGTTTGATAACATCTTTTTGTCTTTTTATCTTTTTATTTCTGAAGGAGTATAAATACTTAAAATATTAGTTATCATCCCACATAATTTGCTCCCACATTCAAGGTGGTCAACGAAAGATCTTAAAAACTTAATCATGGTTGGTTTTTTAGGAAAAATCGACAATGCTCGACCAATGAACAAAACACTTTTGGCACTTCAAAATAACTCCGACTAGGATAATCTATGGATCACTGATTTGTTTAAAAATGCATATCTTTTATTTGGTTTTAGTCGTGGAGGTTTGATACTAATAGTTAGTTCAATGTTATTGAAATAGCTATATGCAAATTAAAGCTCTTTCTCTCTCTCTTTTCTTTTTGGTTTATTTTTTGTTGACCAATTGGATAGTCTATATGTTACAAATAACAATTAAACAAACATTTGGTGAGTAAAAAAAAAGTCAAATCACAATTGAAATAATAATGGAGGGATGAGGTGTAAACTGTCATGTGACAATTTTTTATTGGGTAGAGTAGGATAGATGGTTGTATCCAGATTCTTCTACTAACATCAATTGTTTTTTTTAGGTTTATTAAACTTAACTATCATTTTTGACATATAAAGTATGTGAATGTTAAGCTTTCTCCTAAGTTGGAGTTTAGGTAGAATGCATTTACAACAGTTGAGGTATTGTATTAAGTAAGACATTATGTTTGAATCGTAAATATAAGAATAATTAGAAATGTTGTTCTATCTTATATATAAATCTAAAACATTTAATCAAATGTTCGTTTTTTCATTACATTAAAATGAATCAAAATGTTTACAAATCTAACAAAACTTCATAATCTATTGATATAAACACCGATAGACTTCTATCTTATTTATTGGTGTTTGTCAATAACATTAATAGACATCAGTGTTATCATTGATTGATTGTTAAATTTTACTATATTTATAAATATAATCAATATTTATATCCATCATTATATTTTTAACTATTTTAAATTTGTTATTTTTAATTATTTTAACATAGTTAGGTTGAAGTGATCTTTCTAATTGTTCAAATATAACTAAAGTCCAAAAATTAAAATTTTGTTAATATAGATTGAGTATTTCAATTATGTAAAGCAATGTGTATGTCAAAAACAAAGCGTCAATTTAATTTGAATATGTTGACTCTTCTTGAGGTTTAATTGAATATGATTTCTCTTTTTTATGTTGTGTATATCTTGCGAACTACTTTTTAATATCTACAATTTTACTATTATAAACAATAAAATGTTAAAAATATTTTGTAAAATTTAGTAAAATTTTAGATTTTATTAATGATAGAAAGTTCTTATTATTAATATAATTTAAAATTTTACTATATTTTGTAAATATTTTGATTTAAAATGTTCCAATTAAATAATTCTAGTTTACTAATTTACTAAAAATCCAAATGGAACTCATTTTTAATTAACTTTTTTTAAAAAAAAAAGTTAAACAAAATATTTGTTATCGATTTTAATTTCACTAAAATTGGAAGTCCATGTTCTTAAGAGAATGAAGAAATGTACAAAGTATTTATTTATTTTGAAAAGAACATACAACAAGAAGTTAATCCCAATCAAACAATCTAAAACTCAAACCTTTTAGATTTAGACTTTATATTATATTATATATATATATATATATAAATTAAGTGTTGAATTGAAATAAGAGAAGGTGGAAAATTGAGCAAATAATTCTAAAATAAAACTTCAATGATGGACCAAAACCACAAAAAACAAAAAACATTAATTTATTTAATTTGGCATCCAAAGTTGCCCAAAAATTAGAAAAAAAAAGAATAATCAATATATGTTTTAAGAAAAAGTCAAAGGTGCCCTTACATTAAAGAGAAACCACTTCTTTGTTGAGGGCCATTTTGGTGATTTAAAAAGTTGAGGTAGTTGTGGGTGATGCCACCGACAAATTGGGAGCAATCACACCCTCACACCCTTTCCCAATTTACTCATTTAAATATTTCTTTTCTTTTTTGAAACATCTTATTCAATATTTGTTTTTCATTTTACTCTCAACTTCATAAATATACTCTTAACATTCTCTCCTCTATACCTTTATTTAAACCTTATAATAAAAAAAAAATTAAAACTTTATTTAAGATACTTATATAACATTTCCTTTTCCATTAAGCAAAGTTTTGAGGGGGCACTTTCATTTTTAAACTAAAAGTGTCATCAATTCTAAACTTTTCGATTTTGTATTTATCTGTCTTTTTAAACTTTAGATAACATGAAATAATTTGTTGCATGTAATTTTATCGAGATATTTAGAAGTTGGATTGGTTATTATAATTGATGATTATTATAGTTAGTTATGAGTTATAATAGTTAGTGTTTAGGTACATGTAGACTATTTTTGTTTTGATAGAAAATAGTGAGTACTCTAATAAAGAAACAAAAAAGATGAGATAATATAATAAATATTGTAGCAAAGAGCAGTTTGAAATAGTATTTACTATACCTAAAATTGTAGGTTAGTATAAATATTATACTTAGCGGGAATAAAGAATGAAGCCACTCCACCAACTTCTAGTTAGCATCCCAAACGGCCCTACTGACTTTAAGTTTTTATAAACTATTATATTTTTTTCGATAAATATTTGAAATTGAAACCTTGTCTCTAATAGGTTATATTAGAATATAATAGTATGAGAAATTTAGACACAAAACTCAAATTTGTATCAAATGCATCAATTAATTTTTACTTTTTTATACATCTACAAATTATTTATTTATTTATTTATGCTAATTTTAGCCTTTTTCTATTGTGATTGTGATAATTATTATTATGAAAAAGTAATTAATATTTGTAAGGGCAATGGAGGATGGATGGTTTAATTATAATATTACATATCTTATGAAAGTAATTTTAAGTATGTGTATCAACAAACAAGAAAATGATTTATATTTTATATTATGTACTAAAACCAACAAATAATTTGCTGACCAATTTGGTTCATCATGTGTTTATTTTTCCATATTTGCTTCTTTTCTTTTTCAAAACTCCATTATTGACATCTAGAAGCCAAATATTTACTGCACCTTAATTAATTAATTATAACTTAGACACATTTAACTTTATAATGGAAGATAAGTATTTAACGAAGAAAATTCAAAGTCAAAGGGAACATTTTGAACCTCGTGATTAAATTGAAATCAAATCCAAAACTAGATTATTAAAGTATAGTATTTTAAAACATAAAGTCAAATAGAAACTATACCAAAAGTTTGAGAACATTTTACTTAGAAGAAAAAGAAAACTTAGGATTGACAAAAATATATTTTTTTCCTTTCTATAATAATCAAAATAGTGACTAGTACTCAAAGTTGCATCGTGTCGAAATAATATATTTTTCCGTGACATATCTAACTATTTGTCGTACATTATTGTATTGTGTGACCATAATAATTAGTCCTTTTTCAAAGATAACTTTTTATTTTCAATGACGTTTTTGTTTTGTGTATATATTTTTTTTCAATTTTGCCCCAAATCATACATTGAAAAGTTTGATGTATTACATTTCTTTTAATAAAGTTTTCTACAATAAGTAATTATTTAAAAAAATGATGAGAAATTAGTTTAAAAACATTATAATTTTATAATTAAGTTTAATTTGTCAAATGGTTAAACTACCCAACACATTAATGGGTGAATTTACTAAAACATGTGTGATTTTGAATCATATAAGTTATGCACACTAAATTGAGAAAAAAAAAGTTTATTATAAGTTAATAATAAAATTTTTGAGGCTACAAAAAATTTAATATATGAAGGAGTAAAATGAAACAATAGCTAAAGAGAAGGAGCCAAAACATTTTCTTAACCTAAAAATTAAAGAATATCTCCTTTTTCCACTTTTTATATGAAGAGATCTTAACTTGAAGAAAGGATGAAAAGATGTGAAAAAAGCCAAGAAAACCCAAAGAACAACAATTAAAATCAAAGTTATTGTGAATTGAATCAATGGAAATTAAAGGTTTTAACACAATTAATATATTTGGTTGGAGTAAAGTTTCTTTTAAGGGAATGACTATTTATATATAAGAAACAACATAATATAGAAATATTGGCAATCAAAATAAAAACATATATATATATATATATATATATATATATATATATATATATATATATATTTACATATTGTTGAAGGCATGATTTTATATATTTGTGTGTGTTTGTTTTAAGTCACATTCATATTCTTACCTAAATAAAGATATAATGTTATTTTCATGGCTTGAGCTTTTCTCTTAAGTGTTTTTAAGAGTATTGAAACAGTGTTTTCTTAATTAGGGTTTGTGATTTATAGTACTTCTCAAGATTTGGGATACAATTATTTATGTCTTAAATTTGGAAGAGTCTATAGCTTTTAAAATTATTCATTAATATAGGTATTGTTCGGTAATCTTTTTTCTGTTTTGTTTTAAAAAGTTAAGCTTATATACACTACTTTCACCTACGAATTTCTTCCATTGTTATCTGCAGCTTTTACCAATGGTTTAAAAAGTCAAACCCAAAATTTGAAAATTATAAAAAGTAGCTTAAGCTTTTAAAATTTGCTTTTGATATTTAGCTAATAGGGAGGAAATTAGATAAACTTAATTTTTAAAAATAAAAATAAAAAATAAAATGGTTATCAATTAGGGCTTAAGTTTGGTTAAAATTGAACTAGTTACGATAAACAAATCTCATTTAATTAAATCCTATTTTGATTCGGAAAAACGAGTCAAGCAAGTTGTTTCATTTGAAGCTATTTGATACAGTTTAGTCTTTGTCATGATAAATTTACTCCAAATTAAGTTTAGGTTTTTATTACATACTGTATAACTAAAAACATGCGTTACAAACGTAAGAACCTTATTAAGATATATTTTTGCTAAAATAAATAAATAGTATGTAGTGAGAGTAGAACTTATAAAAAATTGGAGGTTCAAATTTGTTCTTACGGATGAAAAATCAATATGATCAATCTCTTTATTATAAAAATATGCATATTCTTGTTCTCTTCAATTTCACTACTAATTGGGAATGCAATTAAAAATGTATTTACGGTAATGATCTTTTCATTACGAATGATAATATAATATTTTCATCTCTACAAAATTATTGAACTTTTTTACGAAGACATTGTATAGACTAATTTGAATTTTATTGTGGTCTGAAAAAGAAAACATATTACATGTTTTATATTTAAGTACATTGTTGCATATTAAATATAATTTTAAGTAATAAATGTTAACTTACAAAATAATAGAATACAACAAAATGTAAATATTAATATTATTTTAGATCAATTTTTTCATTGAGTTGACATAAAAAATGAATTGATAAAACTTGAAAGCCACCAAAACTTTGTATAACAAATTTTACTCAAAATGAAGCATCTATATTTATACAAAAATTGGAATTCTTGTTATGGAATTTTAAAAAACAAATTTTTTTAATTATAATAATCTTACGTATTTATTTCTTACGAACTGTTACAAATAATTTATTTTTCAGGTTACAAACAACTTATATTCTTTAAGTTATGGAATTTGGAAAACAAACCTATTTTGTTTGGGCAAAATGGTTACAAATGTGTTAAATCTTTTAAATGATTTCTATAAACATTATTCATATACCAACATAATGATTATTTACTTGGTCATATACAGGTGATTTTCTCCCTTTTCTATTTATAGTAAAATTTATATTTATTTATTATTATATTATATTGAAAAGGTAAATTAAAATGATTATTTATTACAAACCAAATATAAAATAAAAATGATTATTTATTCCAAACAATATAGGAAGAGGTGGAGGTTTTTCTTTCATTATTTTTTAAAAAAGGTAAATTAAAACTTAAGATTGACATTAATACAAAAAAAATGACAATACGTGTGTATGACTTTTTTATAAATTAAAAACAATAACTTAAGATTGACATTAATATATGTAGAGTAATATTGTAAATTTAGAATTTGACAAAGGATAGAATCATCCAAAAATGATTCTCTCCTCAAACCACTTTAAATATAGTAAGGATATAACAACTTAGACTTTATGATCATTGAGAAGCCGAAAGATGGGGTGTTGTAATCATCTCTCTCAACTTATCAAATAAATTTAGAAAACTCCAATCTATTCTACCTCCATGGCTACATAACATCGTAGTATAAGTGATATGAGAGGTTTCATCTCCACAAGAAACTTAAGACGACTTTAGCTATTATTAGATTCAAAGGATGTCATAAGGGGTTGTTTTTGTTGTGTGCAAAAAATTTAAAAGTTTGTGGATAGAAAAATGTACATAAATGTGAGACGAGAACTAAAATGAAATTAGTTCTATCGAAAGGGTGGTCTAGCCTAGGATTCATAATTCACTCATTGTTTAGTTGACCATAGAGTTTTAAATTCAAGTAATGCTTGTCAATTTAATTCTGAGCTCAAGTAGTCAAGAAGACTCAACATAACATGTGCCCTAATGTGTTGGGTTAATATTCTTTAAACAACATAGATGCTTAACTAATAATCGGATTCATCAATAGTCCATATTTGTTGTTATACATGCAATATGTTTGTGAAAGAGTAATTATAAATAGCAACCTAAAATCCACAACTCGAACATGCTTTACATGAGATAATGGTATTTGAAGACATTCGAAGTGATAATCAAGCATATATGAGACATGCCCAATAACTCATACATTCAATGCATAGAGTTAAAACATTCATCAATAATTCGGCCGGAACATTAAATATGATCAAACTTACATAAATGAGTTCAAAACCAAGTCTTACAACTAACAACGATAAGTTTCAATCCTATCCTAACTAGACTAGAAATACTTATCTTAACTACTCATAATGTGATATAAGATGAGTCTTAACGTTGAAACGAATGCAAGATACAAGAAGATAGAGTTTGGAATGTAAAACTATAGAGAAACGGAGTTGATGGTTGCAAAATTAAGCGAGATAACTGATGACCTAAATCGAGGAAATGTCGCTTTGCTCTTACCCCAAGCGTTGCCACTACACATAGGAAACACACAATGACATGCGCGCACACACACACACTATGCTCTTAGTTATTCAATCTTCAGAGTTTTTCAGGGTCCAACAAAATGCAAGCTCTTCTATCTTTTCAAGGGTCAAATGCAAGTGGTGTTGCGCCGGCCGGCTACCAAGGGCATTTTCATATTTTCTCCTCTTCTTCACAATTGATGTTTTAGACTTTTGTCTCAATCCATTTTCGTCCATTTCTTCTACGTCTTATTTGTTCAAAACATATAAAATAATATAATAAACTCATACAATCCAAATTAAAATCAGAGAAATTAGCACATTTTTTATGCTAACCACAACTTGTAATTACAAAATTTTATAAATATGTAATTAACCTACACGTATGTGTCTAGCAAATATCATTCAATATTATTAATAATAATGTTTGCCACAATAATGACTTAATCATTAAATATTATATTTTATGTAAATATTAATAACTAAAAGCCTCCTTAAATAATTGGATTCATTTAATTTTAAAACTGTTCTTGAAATAAACAACAACTTGAGAAAATTTGAGTGTCCAATACTGACTTTAAACACAACATCTCAAATTCTTCAAACCCCTTTTTCTCTTTTTACGTTTAACAATTAATTTTGAATGTAAATAATTTGTTCAAAGCATTTTTTTATATATTTTTAACGTAAGACATAAAAATATTTTTTTTAGAAAAAAAATCTTAATCTGGAAGATAATACAAACCCATTCTTAATAAGCAAGCAGCTATAACCACATTAAAAAATCAATAGAAAGAATGAGATTTGTAGTATGTGATCATAGTTTCCCTACTTGGATTTGACTAAATCTCTATATATTTAATTGGTACAACTTATGCATCAACCTTATTTCACTTTTTCAATTCTTATACCCAACTATTTCTTTAATTTACTCTCTCTTTCTTTCTTTTTTTTTTTTCTTATAAATATTATTATCCAAATATATGGATTATACAAGTTTGGTATATATCAACCCAAATCCAAAACAAATTCGTCCCATCAAAATCTATAGATAATATTAGTATTTATTAGTATGAAATGACTAGTTGTATCCCATAATACATAAAAAATGAACGAGAGATATTTAAGATAATTATATTAGGGTGAAAGATAAAAGTTAAAACATTATTTAATACATATTGACACAATATTGTGACGTTGGAGAGAAATAATTTTTTAACTAGATTTTGACCATATGTCTAAATGATATAAAAATAAATAAAGTTAGCTTTAGAGATTAATAAATTGTGAAGTTACTTTTAATTATTCGTAATAGAAAAATGAAAATTCAAAAAGATAAATATTATATAATAAATATTTGAAAGAAAAGCTCTAGAAATATTTTAAGTGTTTTTTTGTGGTAAACCTAATTCTAAATATGTAGTCTCTTTGAGTAAGAATGTGCTTTGTATATATCTGAGATATATTATCAAGATAAGAAATTCATCCGATCCGATACTATACATCCTTAAGATTATTACTTGAAATATGATCCACTTGTATCAATAAATTTAAATCAATAAATTTAGTATAGATTTAGGGACTCCAGCTCCTCTACTTTATATATATAAATAACTAAAATATATTAAAACTAGTAATTAGCTTAGCAATAAAATTGTTATTCAACCTTCTCTAAGTTTGAGCCCCACCCAATACATTTTTTTCCAAACAATCAATTACTATATCAAAATAACTAATTAATTATAAGGTTTTAAGATATACATTCTAAAAATATTTGAAAAAATTATTTAAGTGAATGAATAAATATTTTAATACTTTTTAATTAAATAAAAGGAAAACTTTCAACAAAATACCAAACTATTTACGGTCCGTGTTATAAAGCCCATAAAGTTAGTCATTTTTTAAATATTTTAGTTTTGTCCTTCCATCTTTCTTCTCCTCCTCGTGATTTTTTCCATCGTCTTTCTTTTTTATGATTCTTTTTTTACGTCAATTAATCTTTCCATCGTATTTTTTCTTTTCCATTTTTTCGTTGTGGTTTCTTTACCATCATATTTCTTCTTTTTCTCTTTTTTCTACAAGATCGTGTACATAAAGAATTTTGAAAAAAAAATTCATTTAGATTGGAGTAGCCAAATGTAAACGATTGTGTAAAAAAAATAAATTATCGTTTAGAAAATTCTAGACGATCGTATAGCAAAAGAATTAAAAAAAATTGTGTACCAAATTCTTTTTTAAAAAAAATCGTTTAGATTTTGGTCCCCAAATCTAAATACCAAATTTAAACGTAACCAAATTAAACGATCCTATAACAAAATTAAACAATATAATTGAAAAAATAAATTATAGTCATATCTAAACGATTGCGTACCAAACAATAACTATATCTAAACGATCGCGTACCAAACAATAACCAAATCTAAATGATCGCAAATATATTACGCATGCGTTGTTGACGGCGTGGTTGACTAACATTTTTGGTTTTTTAGACGATGGATCTCTAGTTTTTTTTTTTCCATTTTTGAAATGGTTTTATACAATATAAATATTTTGCCGTTTTGTTATATTTTATAAAAGACCCATAAATAAAAATATTGCTTACTATTTATAAGTTAAAATATTATTTTAATCCTTATATATTTATAGGCTTGTTTAATTTTAACTATTCTACTTTTCATATATTTTAAATTTACTCTTTATTGCTTTCTTTTAAAATAAAACTTTGTATACCATTTTTATTATATATTTGGTTGTACATTTACATTGTGTATTTTCCTGTATAAAATTTTTTACAGTTAATTTACCAATTTCAATAAAATAAAATTAACTTTAATAACTAAATCTTCAAATACAACGATTAAAATAATATTTTATATTATATTCTTATTGGTGATTATTTTTTTCAAATATTTTATCAACCTTTTTAGGATATAATAGAAATAAAATTGATAAAAGATGTTGATGAAAATTTAATAGTTTTCCATAATTATTATTTGATTATTATTTTTATTTGGACTAAAATACAAGTTTAGTCCATAAAATTTGAGGTTAAAGTAAATTGGGTTATAAAAGTTTCAAATGATTGTACATTTTATTTAATTATTGAGGTTTAAAGAAAGAAAGAAAGAAAGTTATAATTGAGGTTTAAAGAAAGAAAGAAAGAAAGTTATAAATGGTATTCAGATAATTTGACAATTAGTTGGGTATCTGAAAAATGACATGAACATCGTTTAATTAGAAGTTTTAAATGAGGTGACCATTTTTATTATAATGATATTTTTATAGCATTTTTAGTATTTTCTCAAAAAGAAATTCTATTTTTTTTTTTTTACCATTTCCCATTTTTATTAGGTTTTGTTTGTATTTGTTTTTATTGTGTGTTGTCCCTTTAGTTTTGTGTCATAGGGTGTAGCGCTTTGCAATTGGGGGGCTTTGGATGGATCCCCGCTTGCATTGCCCGTGAATTCCATTTCCCGAGGAGACATATTAAGGGAATACATAATAACAAATTACCAAAATAACAAATCCACCCAATATTCTAAATATCCTACCTACCAATTTCTTTTTCCTACCCAACTAATTCTCAAATTAACTCAAAAATTATTTAGAAAGCATTTTTCTTTTTAACTTTAGCATGCGTTTGGCCCTAGGACTACGAGCGAGTGGAGCTCCATGTTTGAGGTAAGGATTAGGTTTTCCATAAACCTTCCATTATCTCTTTTTCAATATTCCACTCCTTCTCCAATCCTTCCCCGATCTTTCTCCCAAACACATATTATCATGACACTACTATCGTAATCATTCTTCAAATGTATATTATTACAACACTACCTATTATAATTCTTTCCCAAAATGCATACGAATAACACTATTGTAATGCCCTAAGCTTAGGAGGGAGACATGAATGAGAGGGATCCGGAGGACATGAAATGAGGATATGAAAGTAAGGTTAAGAAAGACATAAAAAAGTTACTACCTACACCAACAAAGTGTCTTCCTTTTTTGTGGCTCGATCATAGGAACCCCAAAGTTAACATGCTAAAAGGACTTGTCTTAAAACAGTAAGGATGATATTGCTAGGTCATAGGGGATTAGGAAAATGTCGGGAATCCAAATTTCAAATCTTGGGTTTGGGGCATTACAACTAACTCTTTCATAAATCAACCATTCACCCAAACGCCCCCTTAGAGACTGAGGGGCATTTGAAGCAATGATTTTCCCAAAATTATGATAGCCCTTTATTGTTACATCAAATATTTTTATTATTTTGTAGTTTCCAATCCAATTAACTAAAGTATTTAGTATTAGTAGTAGTTGTTACTATTTTGCATTTGCTAGAATGTATACTCATATTTAGCTATACAAATAATTATTATAACTTAAACTAAAATAATTTATATTTTAAAACACAAACTATTATATTATAGAAATATAACATCAAGGTAAAAAGGTAAATGGAAGATATTGAAAGATATTTTTTTTTAGTATGAAATGGAATTAAAAGAAAAGGAAAAGTAGGGGTGAAGAGTGGCCGTGCCCCCACCCCACTGTGAGCTGTCCTCCGAAGCTTCACAAATCACCTACTCCCAGTCCTATTATACACCATTTTCTAACTCCAATCAAACCTAGCCACGTTTATAAAATCTATTTGCTCATTGCCGACATTTCCTTTGCCCACTCCACTCCACCACTTTATTCCTCCACCACGTTTCCCCACCCACATACTCTATTTTTTCTCTCTTCTCTTTTCTTCCCTCCCAATATTACTAAATTAAAATTAATGCTTTTAAAAATACTATTTTCCCCTTTTTCTTTTTATTTTACTGTCTATCTGATTTTACTCATTATTTTTTCAAGTTTTTTTTCTCTATGTATTTCTAAATATTATATAATCCTTTTTTTTTTAAAAAAAAAAAAAACCAATGCTAACTAATAGAGACAATATCAAGATCAAAATCTAACAAAAACTAAAATATATAGTATTTTAACCCATGCAAATAATACTAATTTTTTATAAAAAGAAAAAGCTAGATTAAAAAGAAATTATAATAACAAAACAAAATCTCACATCATAGTTCTAATTTATAATGAGTGGGATACAATCTGATTAATTTGATATAAATTATTTTAATGATGAAATTGTAGGTATCATATTTGAATGTTGTGTTGGTTAACTAAAAGTGAATGAAGAAACAGTAGGAATGCTTTTATAGATGAAAAAGGATTGAAGAGAGATTTATTTTAGAAGGAGTTTTGAAGTTGAAGCTGAGTTTGTTTAGTGATTAAAATTTTTGTAACAAAATTAATTAGGTAGATGTAACCATTTGGTTTGTTGTGATTGATTGTCGAGAGAAAGTACCTCAATGACTTTCCACCTCTTTTTCCATTTAATATAATTTAATATGTAACCTAATTTCATAATTATTTTCTCATAAATTATAATTTAATTTATTTGATGGGATTTTCGATTTTCTGATTTTAAGTAATTCCGCCTATTTTGGTCCCTATTTCTTTTTAGTTTTGTTTCAATCAATCTTGGTGTTTTTAGAATGTTAATTTTGTTTATTTTAATTCATTTTCCTTTTGTAAATTCAATCCATTCATTTTAATCCTTTTTTATTTTTTATATTAACTATTTTAAATTATTAGTTTTCATTTTTAACTTTTTATTTTTATTTTTTTAAAGAGATCAATATTGTCATTTTCTAAAATCTGAAGACAAAAAATGAATCAATACTAAAAGTACAAACATTTTAAAAATAGATGGATCAAATTGAATCAAAATTTAAAAAATATGGACTAAAATAAATATTTTAACAATACATAGAATAAAATGAACCAAACTTAAAAATAGAAGAAAAAACCAACCTTAATAATCAAGTCTATTAATATTTATTATTTTAAAAAATATTTTTAAATACAGTAAAATACATTCATAATAGATTTTTATTGTTTTCTATCGATATAAATGATAGAAACATTATTAATATATATCGATTTCTATTGTTAATAGAATCTGAAATTTTACTGTATTTTTATAAATATTTTATTAAATTTATCATCTTTTTACTTTCTCCTACAAAATATATAAATTTTAACTTGTTTGAAAATGTAATTTTGGAAACAAATGTGGTAACTTCTATAATAATATGGAATATATATTTTTACTAAATAAGCTTTAAAATTATAAAATGAACTCTTCAAAATAAATAAATAAATAAACAAAATAGGAAAAGGGAAAACCCCCATAAAAGAATTGCTCTCACAAACTATCACAGTTGCTTTACCTTCTCCCTCTAGAAGGAAGCTTTGTCGTCTTTTCCCCGCCGGAATCTGCTGCATTCGCCGGCCGCCACCGGCCATGGATTTTACTGTCTCCCCCGCCATCAAGCTCTCCATTATATTTTCTTTTCTACTTCTCTCCTCCCCAATTTCCTCTGCATCCCCGGAATATTCAAAGCCTCGTTTGTCGTCTCCTTCCGCTAATTCCTCCGGCCAGATTAACTCCAACTCCGTCCTCGTCGCTCTACTGGACTCGCATTATACCGAGCTTGCAGAGCTGATTGAGAAAGCTTTGCTGTTGCAAATTCTAGAAGATGCTGTTGGAAACCACAATCTCACCATTTTCGCGCCGCGAAACGAAGCTTTGGAGCGCGATCTCGACCCTGAGTTCAAGCGGTTTCTTCTCGAGCCAAGGAATTTGAAGTCATTACAGTCGCTATTGACGTTTCACGTCATTCCGACTCGTATTGGATCGACCGAGTGGCCAAAGCATTCTGAGTCGACTCGCCACCAAACACTTTCCAATCACGTCCTCCGATTGACTCACCACCGCACCGGCGAACGAACCGTCGATCTCGCCAAGGTCATTCAACCAGACGCCATTACACGTCCCGACGGCGTCATCCACGGAATCGAACGATTGCTCATTCCTCAGTCCGTACAAGACGATTTCAACCGCCGACGGAATCTCCAGGCTATAACTGCAGTGAAACCGGAAGGAGCACCAGAGGTTGATCCGAGGACTCACCGTCTAAAGAAGCCAGCTCCACCAGCCGAACCAGGCTCTCCACCGGCTCTTCCAATATACGACGCATTAGCTCCAGGGCCATCGTTGGCTCCGGCTCCCGCGCCGGGACCAGGTGGACCACACCACCACTTCAACGGTGAACGACAAGTGAAGGATTTCATTCACACTCTTTTACACTATGGCGGTTACAACGAAATGGCTGATATATTAGTGAATCTAACATCCTTAGCCACGGAAATGGGAAGGCTAGTTTCAGAAGGCTATGTGTTAACCGTTTTGGCGCCGAACGACGAAGCCATGGCGAAACTGACGACGGACCAACTGAGCGAGCCAGGGGCGCCGGAGCAAATCATGTACTACCATTTGATTCCAGAGTATCAAACGGAGGAGAGTATGTACAATGCAGTTCGCCGATTTGGAAAAATCCGATACGACACGTTGAGATTGCCGCATAAAGTGGTTGCGCAAGAGGCTGATGGTTCGGTGAAGTTTGGGCAGGGAGAAGGGTCGGCGTACTTGTTCGACCCTGACATTTACACCGACGGGCGTATCTCAGTTCAGGGAATCGATGGAGTTCTGTTTCCGCCGGAGGAGGCGGAGGCGAAAGTGTCGGTGAAAACAGTTCAACACGTGAAGGTAGTGACCAAGCCAAGGAGAGGTATGTGAAACAATTTCGTTTTTTGCAATAAATTTTTCCATGAATCTATTGCTCTGTTATGTTTGTTAATTTAGGGTTTCACGGCGGTTCTTACCTCTATTTGTCTAATTCCGGTGACCGGCTTTGCCGGATTGATTATGGATTCAGCTGAAAAAGTTAGGAGAAAAATGTTAAATCACAAGTTTAGTTGTGTCTAAAGTAGATTTACACTTTCAATTTTGGTGTCTAATAAGTCCCAACAAATTTGAAAAGTTTAATAAACAACTGATCTATTTGATGTAATTTAAATTCTATAACTTATTTTTTGTTTAATAAATTAGTAAATCTCGAAAAATTCTTAAAATTTAATTCACAGTATATGGACAAGAAATCTCAAAGTCAAGGGACTTAACTTGTAATTATATATATATTGAGAAGGTGTATAGTGAAATTTACTCATTGGAATTGCTTGGGAAGTGGGGATTTGGTGGCAAAGTTTGATGCGTTGAGATGGGGCTTTTCTAAGACAAAATTTCTGGCTGAAGTTTACTTTTGAAGAAAGAGACTGAGTTTCTTCAATGGGGTTGCTTGGAATCTCTCTGTATTATCTAAGTAAAATCTTACAATCTTATTTTTCACTAAGATCATCTTCTATTTTGTATTAATCTTTGGATTCTTTTGATAATTATGCATGTGGGTTTAGTTTGTCTTTATATAAATTGGATTGGACAAGATTAGAATTATCAATGAAGGGTGGCTGTTGAGTTATCAAAATCACCAAATGAGTAGAAAAATTATTAAATAGTTTTTTCTTCCTTCTCAATTTGTTTTGTTAACAAAAGGTAAAAAAAAAAAAAAATGAAATAGGAAAAAGTATGAGGACAACAGAAATAATTAATTGGGTTGGTGAACTCAGAATATCTTATGGAATTTAAAGGAATGGGACCCCTTTGAAGAGAAAAAACATTTAAAACAACAGCTGGTAGAGAGAAAAAAAGCTCTTGTCATTTGCCCATTAAGCTTCCCTTTACATATTATTCCCTCTTTACCTAAAATATTGTTGGCTTCTTCATAAGTTTTTAGATTTTATTATTCTTATTTATTCTCATCTCAAAAACCCATTCATTGAATTTTGTATAAAATTTAATTCCACTACTCATTGTTTGGATCATTTAGCATAAACTTGACAACCTTGACTTGGCATACATCTGTTTTTTATGCATGTTTGTAAACTAAACAAAGCATTTTGGTTATAGACCATGTTCCATAACCATAGATATATAAGTATCGTTAAAAAAATTAAGGAATCATCTGATAGTTATTAAGTCCATTTTTTCGTCAATTTCTTACAATAATTTGTATTTTTTTAAGTGAGAGAGTTGAATTCTCAACCTAATTTCAAAAACAAAACCAAAATCTTTAAAACTAATTTTCTTTTTTTTTTTAGTTTTGAAAAGTTGATATGGTTTTTGAAGACATTAGTAAAAGGTAGATAATTAAGCTAGAATTAAATAGTCACAAAAGAGGTTTTAGAACAGAAATCCATTATGTTTGTAAGTGTAAAGTTGGAGAGAGTGTTAAATAGAATTATAAAATTGATGTTTGTTATATTTGTGTTTTATAATGACAATGGCAGGGAAATTGCTTGAAGTGGCATGTAGAATGCTAGGAGCCTTTGGACAGGATTCTCATTTCACAACTTGCCAATGAAACAGTTTTCGCCTACATTTCTCAAACAGACAGGTTTTTCTTTTTTCTTCTTTTATTGAATACACATTTCTGGCTACCCATATCACTGCTCTGCTTGAAATATTAGATAATATAGGTTCCAACTTAAAACCAATTTGGTAATGAGTTACTACTAGTTTTTTATCAACATCTAGTTGAAATACTGAAGGTAAAACTACTTATTTTTGTCGGTTTAATAATGATCTTAGTTTTAACTCCTTATTTCTTACCATCATATAACATCGGTTTCCTCCTCTATTTTGTAGTCTACTTTCAAAACTTTGAAACTAGATCTTAAGACATGAACAAATTAAGGTTAATTAAAATATTATTTTGATGGTTATAGTGTGAAATTTGTTTAATTTTAATCTATATTTTCAATTATTCAATTTAGTTCATCATATCTGTTTTTACTTAAATCAATTAAATAATAATAATAATAGTTTTCGATGCGTGATGCGTGAGAAATAAAACATGTAAATAAAGTCAAATTTAAGATTTATTAAAAGTAAAAAACAAAATTTGGACAATTAAAACTAGAGAGGCTAAAATTAAACAAATTTTAAAATATAGAAACTAAAATAGTATTTTAACTCAAAAAAATTAGTAAGAAAATATAGAAGACTTGTTTCGAAAACAAAAAGTATTTTAACACAATTAGAGGAAAACCAGTTAGCATTGATTATGGCAATTAGTTGAATTGAAATAGAAGAGGTTCCAATTGGAATTCAATTTGATTAATATAGATGTATCGATGTTTTGTTGATTCAGATGCAGAAATGTTCTACATGAAGATGCAGCCCTTCTTTAATGGATGGACTTGGGATGATGCCCTTCATCCCTCTTTTTTCTCCCCTATTTTCTTTCATTTTTTTTTAATGTGAGTTTGTGAGTAAAAAAAAAAAAACAAAAAAAGAAAAAAATACACTGTGAATTTTCAATCCTCAACCATACTATTTAGTACATAAATGTAATTTTTTAAATCCTGATAAAAAAAGAAGAAGAAAGAAATAGATGTTATGGTGATGAGTAAGGTTGGTTGAAATGGGAACATAGATGGGGGGTGGAGTGTGTTGTTCTGTATTATTCCCCTTCTTAAAATAATAAATTCAAAGAAGTAATTTGTGCAATACACACAATAAACTTTTTTTTATTTTATTTTATTTTTATTTTCATTTCTCCTAATTCTTTATTATCATCTCATGAAATGTGTGAATCATTCATTGCTTTCACCACACACCCTTTTTTTTCTTTTTCTTTCTTTTGACTTTTTTTGTTTGTTTGTGCCATTTTAAGTTTTATGGCTGCCAATTGTCTTGTTTTCATTCTTCTTTCTTCTTTCCAAATGTCTTCCACATTCGTATGACTCTCTTTTTACTTAAATATTACTTTTAGTTTTGGTTTGCTTTTCTTATTATAATTCTAAAATATTAATTTTCATTTTTGTATTCTTTAAATCAATTTAAAGAAAAATAGCAAGTGTTTGGTAGCCGTTTCAAAAATTTTAATCCAATTTAAATGATCTTTCAAAATATATTTATAAACCATACAAATAATTACCGTTACTCATTAAATATTAGGTTTGATATAGACTATCACCAATTAATTTATGAACTTTATTTATGTTAACTTTTTTTTGTAATAATCATTTTGTAATATCATGTTATATACTACATGTTTAAATTTTACAAAAACAAGTGTTGTTTATAACAGTTATTGTTTTTACCTCTATTTTTTAATATAATTCTTCATTGATTAGACAAGATAGAAAATTATTGTTTTTAGAATTTGCAATGATTGAATTACAAAATTCGAAAACAAATCTTGAAAACAAAATTCATGTTAATGAGCATCAAAACACATCTTGGTTGAACCCAATAAAATTAGAAGCATATGACATAATTTGAATTACTTAACGAACATATATGAACTCTTTTGATCTTTCATTATTAAGAGCATAATGACACTTTCAGAAAGTAATATAGGAATCAAAACTAATATTTTGCAAGTATAATGTTAAAATGAACCTACGTAAATTTTTAGTTCTTTTTTAAGAAACCAAATTAATATTATTTTTAAAAAATATATGAACTAAAATAAATATTTAAAGAATCTTTTTAACAATATATAGAAACTAAAATGAACTAAATTCGAAACATTTTCAAACCAAAATAGTATTTAAAGTATTTTTCTTTTCCATCTGATTGACATTGTTGTGATATTAAGAATACCAAAAAGCACTTCTATATTAATCTAAGTAGCCACACTACTTGTGGAATGGTATATAAGAAGATAATTGTGGAGTTGTTCACATAATCACATGTATGAGCATGAAGTTAGGTTGGATTAAAAGATTCCTCAATTCTTTGAGAAGAGTAGAAAAAAAACTATTGGCATTATTAGTTCTTCCAATTTTTAAATTCATATCCATGTATTTCACTATAAGTCTATAAGTCTTTAGGGGCCGTTTGGGTTATGGAGGTTAAAGTTATGACCCTTATTTGGAGGGAGGGTTTAGAAAGAGTTTTATGATATGAGGTGTTTGAGAGAAGAATTATGTGGGAAGAGTTGTATGGGTAGGTTTATGAGGATTTTATGATAAAATGTGTTTGGGAGAAGAATTATTTGGGTAGGTTTATGAAGATTATATGATAAGATGTGTTTGGGGGGAAAAGTTACGTAGGTAGTGTTATAATAGTGTTATGATAAGATGTGTTTGGAGGAAATGTTAACGGGGTAGGGTTATGAATTTTTTTTTAGTTATTAAATAATTTTTTTTTTCAATTCACCTTGTACATGTAAAAAAAATTTATATACACATTAAAAAATTCAAGAAACACATCATAAACCAAATGAAGATACTATAACATTAAAAAAATAGTTTCATAAAATAGTAGAAATCATATACACATCGAACTACCATACATACGAAAATAGTTTGATAAAATAAAATTATGAAGAACAGTACAAATCAGTTATACGTATTGAAGTAAGAAAACATCAAACAAGCCAGTGGAAGTAGAGAAACTATCTGAAGCCGTCTCATAGGAGGACTCTGCAGTAGTTCTTCCTCTCTTTGTTAGTCATCTCTACGAAACTGTGCATGAGTACCCTTTGACACACCGCCCTGTCCAAACTAATTAGGTTGGGCATCGCACACAATAGGCATAGAATTCTTAATGAACTGTGGTGTCATTGGCAAGGGCACGCGCAGACCACTCTACAATGGTCCTCAATTGGTCATTCGCACACTCCAGCGCCATATGTATCATCTCAATCTCACCCTCCCACTGGCTTTCCCTCTTTCGCTTGGATCCGCTCGATCCGGTTCTACTATCGGACACGCTATAAGGTCGTGAGGCGCGTACATCATCTTGAGACATGACAATCCTCTGGCTATACATGAATGGAAACTCCATATCATTTTCATCCGACATGTCAAACCCCTCGTACCCGGCAAGCTCATTAGACTCGATGTCGACGAATGTCTCTGCAAACTGACCTGTCGCCCTATCTCTCCTGAACACATATGCAAGTTCATCGTAATAGGAAAACAGTTTGTTAAGGAGGCCTTTCGCTGCAGGATGCGATTGCATAAAAAACATAAGCAATTCAAACTACGGTACGAAAAATGGTGAATGAAAGTACACTGCACAAGTATTGTCACATTTTTATTAGTTTCCTTACCTTAACCCAATTATCGAATAGTTCCTTCTCGGTAATGATGCACTTTGCCTCATCTTTCCATTTGAACTCACTGCATGATGGCCTACCTACTTCTGCGATAGCCTAGAAGGTCCGCTTCAGTGTCTTAATTTTGCAGTCTATTACAGTGGTCACTTGGACATGACATCTAGGAAACTTTTCTGCCATCATGCAGATAAGTTGGGTCAGGTAACCTGGTCGGAACGTACCGTTGTCGGACTTTCATTCGTTGGCGGATACCAACTCCACTAAACACTCGACTAGAGTGTCTTCCTCCTCCTTTGTCCCTACATGTTTGGGGGCACGAGACGAGCTTGCCATACTGACAATGAAAAATGACAACAAATACATGAAACACGTTAGCAAGTTTGAATTTACACATTCAAGAGACACAATAATGGCCAAACAATATTAGGACATATCATTCTAATTTCTATTTTCCCATTGTTGTAAATCATGCACGCATACACTCGATATTCAAATTAAAGAATAAAGGTAATTTAAAATGTCATACAACCCGGGGGTTCTAATTTGAAATGGTTTTAGCTATGCATTACACAACTGCCATTCGGTGAACATCACTTCAGTTAATTCATCCTGCCACTAAGACCACTTGTTCGTGATCTCAATGTACTGAATATAATGTCGTCTCCTACAGTGGTCATTGCGTACGTTGAGTCTCCCTCGTCAATGTTGTCTATGTCTTCACCATTTGTAATTTCTCTGTTAATCAAATTATGCAGCAGACAACATGTTAGGATGGTGCGACACTGCACTTGGAGGGCATAGTTTGACTTTCCACGAAGTATTGCCCAGTGACTCTTCAGAAAATCGAACGTGCACTCAATGATATTTCTTGCAGATAAGTGTTTCATGTTGAAGTATTCCTTTGCAGTGGTTGATACATTTCTAGTGTCACGCCACTCTTGTAAGTGGTACCGCTGTCCTCTGTATGGGATGAGAAATCCCTTCACGTTTGGATAGCCCGCATCGTACAGATAGTAATATCCTGTTAGGAGAACCAATGATTTATGCGCGATCAATTAGGAATTGTTAAATGGCGTGGTAGGATTAAAAATTGTAAATACCCTTTGGCACTTGCAGTTCGTTTGGTTGTGCAAGCGCATCTCGGAGAATGCACGAATTTGCTACTCTTCTAAAAGAATTGTATACAAAATCCCCTTTTGTGTTGTAGACACTAAGTACATCAATGACAATTTCCCCCTTACGCGTTCAAAACATAAGACAATCGATTATGGGCACGTTCACCTTTATCTACGTCCCGTCCAATGCCCTAAGGAAATTCTGCAGGTTTTTAAATAAACGACCATGTATTAGTGAGACGTACTGATACATGACATACAGATGACTTCGACTACACGTACCTCGAAACACTTCCATCGTGGATTTGTGCAGGTGGTTTGTTACTGGCACCAGTTTCTTTATCAACTCGTCGTGGAGTCGTACCACAGCCAACAACATGAGGCTGAAATGGCGCGATACAGTCTCACCGGACCGTACAAATTTTCTTTGAATAACGCGGTTATTCATGTCATGGGCAAGGACGTACAAGAACATCACAACCATTTCCTCAACATCGACAATCTCTGTCGACGAATGGCTAACAAAAATTCGTAATAAATGGCATAGAATAGCAAATGTTCGCTTGTCCATGCACGTGCTTTGTCGACACACTAGATCGGACTCGTGTATCATGCGAAAGTATTCAAATTGCCTAATTCTATGCCTAGTATCGTACGGTGTATATGGAAGCCGTTTATTGTCGTTTATGAGTGGCTCCAACGTTAGGAGGAACGTTGAAAAACTATGAACACAATTAGGACTACAACAAGGATTTGTGGATCCATTTGAAAGTACCAAAATTTCCTAAAAATGATTACGTACGTGTGTTATTACGATGTCCATATACATGGTAAATAATTTCCTAGTCAGCATAAAGTTCGTATATGGAAGCTACTTACAACTATTTAAGAAAATAAAATTTTAAACCAATGAATACTTGTATTACATGTGATGTTTGAAAGAAACAATGAAAAAACGAAGAGAAGTTTTTAAAAGTGTAATACGACAATTGGTAACATGTGTGATAAAATGGAATGTGAATAAACATCTTTTTTAACTTGTGCAAAATAATTACTTTTAGTGAGTCATTCTGGAAATGAAAACTTGTACAAACAAACGAAAACAATTTACTTTATTTTTTTAACATATGATGAAAAGTTACACTAAAAAGTGTTTTAAAATAAATTAGTGGTGCCATTTCAAAAAATGTTATTATAGTTTTACAAGTATGTGTCATAATGGAAAAGTTTGTAAACCAAAGAATTTGATACAATTACAACTATAGTATGTTTCTAATCGTCGAAGTTCAATTTTGTTCACAACTTAGAACGATGAGTTAAAAAACTTTTTAGAATGTGGTGAAATTGGAAGTAATTTAATTTTTTAAACACTTAAGGGCATCATTTAAAAGCGGCATACCAATTTTTAACTTTTCAAAAGTGGAAAACCAATTTTCATGCGAAGTTCTAATTTTTATTGCGTTTTAATTAACCAAAGTCACGTAGACGTCTATGATTGGTATGAAAAGGTATTAGAGAATAGTGAGAAAAAAATTTATATTCAAATACTTTGTTACATTAATGTGAGTTGTACTAGTAAAATTCTTTAGATTGGGATGGTAATTTTCGAAAGAAAATCTAAGGCCCGTGCATGTAACAAAAAACAATAATTTCAAAGTTTGGAAGCATAGAATAAAAAATAATAATACAAAAGTTGTTCAATAGGTGAAATGTTCATAGAAAACCAAAAATTCAAAAATTACAAAACCGAAAGTTTGTCCCCTACAAATAAAATTAGATTACACATTTCTAATAAAAAAATGAAACAAACGCACTACAAACCGAACATTGAATCTAGAAACGGCTAATCCGTAGTACCTCTTAGAAGGGTGGGATGTCTGCAGACGTTCTGCATAAAAAATACATGAAGAAAGAAAATACATGGAAAAGTCATACATGATAGGCCACAAACGGATGGACAATGATGAAAATATGGAAACAAAAAAATTACATACCAAAGAGAAAGTAGCAAAAGACAGAATAAGGGAGCAATAGAAGTCCGAAAATGCAAGTGCTAAAATAAAAGAGGAAATGTGAATATATAAGGGTGGAATGTTCATAGTTATGATGCCTTTAATGACCACACACCAAAAGAAATCAGGGAATCTCTGCAAATGACAATGTGAAAGCATAGAAAAGTCACATGTGTGGTTAAACCCTAACCATTGCAAGCTACCTTATTTAGCATAGGAAGGGTAGGTTGTCAAAAATATTGAAGGGACTAAACAATCTGCAAGGAAAGGGTTTAGGCGGCCAATATTTATCCCCTAAAAAGTAGTCAGTACATAAATAAACAAAACAATGAAGAAAGTACATAATAATAGACAAGGGAAATAACAATGGAGTTATAATCCTCATAGAGCCGAAACAAGAACAATTGAAGGAAAATATATTTAATAACAACCATTGCACACAATTGAAGATAGTGGAACAAAAAGACTGAACTACCAACATACAGAAAAATGTTTTTGAATGAACCGAAAGGAACAAAATCTTCGCTGCCAAACTTGTACGTAATGAAAGAAAAAATGCAAACAATATCAACTATGAGGAAACAAATTCAGAAATCAATCTATTCTGTAACATACTCATCACCGACTTTCAAAAAAAAAACAAAAGATTGAAGTTACCTCCCTACCATGCTTCAACCTCATCGATTTTCACAAAAAAAAAAAAACAATGTGACATGTAGCATCAGTCCGAAATCAGTGAAGGGGAACACCCAGTGACAAATCAACAAGTGGAGCGGCAAGGAAACTTCAAATGGGCTAAACCTAAACGTGCATGTCCACGGACAACACCAATTGAACATGTGATTGAGGATTTTACAGGCAAGAAATAGTCCCCACCGATCAACGAAACTCAAAAACCCTAAACCGAAACGTTTTGGAGGCAAGACCTTTCAGCCAAGCTTTCAACAAATTTGTTTCTCGTTTCGAAAAGTGAGAGAGATGGTGAAGAGAGATGTAGAGACGGAAACAATTTGATCGAAAGGGAAAGAGGGAAACAGGGAGAAGAAGAAGAAGAAGAAGAAGAAGAAATATGTCAGAAATTGAAGGGGGTTGAACTTGGCCGACGCTAGAAAAAGGCATTTCAACTTGGAATCGAAGGGAAAGAGGGAGAAGAAGAAGAAGAAACAAGAAGAAAGCAAAAGAAAGAAGGGATTTGTGATGGAAGGAAAATTGAAAAGCCAACATAGGTTGAAGGGATGGATGAAGACGGGTTGAAGAAGAATTGGTGAAGGAGACTTTTCGGCAGACTACCAAAGAGAGCGGAAGGATTGGAGGGGCAAAATTGGGTTTATGAAAACCCTAAAAGTAGGGTTTCCATAACCCTACGTCCAAACAGGGGTTAGGTTTAACCTAACCTAACCCCACAGTATTAACACTACATCCAAATAGCTCCTTAGTTTTTCTTCTTTTTTTATTTTTTTTATTTTTTTTATTTTAATCTTTGTTTGACTTTCTCTTTTTACAAATTAAAAAGTAGAATAAAATTATAAACATTTTACATCATTGAACTAATACTTTTACAATGTCACAAACTAATAGACACAATCCATATCAACTCAATTTAGTTTGGCATTAGAAATCACATCAAGGCGTATGCATACTCAATGATTTTTGTGTTTTTGTTCCTCACAAATCACTCAGTTCATTATCACCTTGCAATGCTACTACTCATCCCTATTTTAGAGTAAATACTACTGTACAAACTAATCTTTTACTTGGTTTTTTTCAGCACACCACATATCTATCATCACTCGTAATTCTTGATTTCACGGTCTTATCTTATCTCTACTTCTCACGGTTTTACTATTGGTCTTTCACCCATTAAAAAGTTTCTACCATATAATACTCAAATTATCTCCTATTAGTATCAACTTAGGCAAATTTGGTTTTGTGCAATATAGAAAATTACGTGAAATTTTATCCGCATATGATATACTTGACTTCATTGTTAAAATCATTTCAACAAACCACACTAATATTAAGTTTAGTCTCTTAACAAATATTCTTTTTACTTTGCAACATCACTTCAAAGATCAATTGTATATTTTCATTGATGGTACGGTTGTCACTAAAGCTAAGTCTTCAAATATTGATATTCTATCTTTTCCATTATTTTAATCTCATCACACACGCACACACATATATATAGCATCAAAGTAGTTGTAATAAGTAGTGCTTTTAATAATAATTATTAAATATATAACAATATATAAGGAATTGTAAGTATAGCAAAATCTATCACGACTTATATTAGTGATATAATCGATAAATTCTATCATTGATAGACTCCAAAATTAGATATAAACTTTACTATATTTGTCATATTTTTTTCATCGTATTGTATCTATTAATTCTTTTTTGCATGATTATCATATTCGCAAATGTATGTACACCGATAATATGATCTAATAACTGATCTCTCTATATATATAAATTGAAAATGTGAAAGCAAAGCAGGAAAAACAATTTAAGGTAAACAATGTATATCAACGTTAAAAAGAGAGTCCACCATTGGTAAGTGATGTTTCAACCAAATGGATGACAAATGATGCCTTTGAACACAATAAAGTTCATGTGCCTCATAATACAATGAGAATACTTTATATTAAAAAGTGAGTAATGCATTCTCCAACCTCTTACAATTGTGAGTGATAGTCAAAAGAATATTTGGAATGCTATTCCTACTAATCTCTCATTCAGAACTAATTGTAGTCCAACACGTAAGGTCTTTACATGTATCTATAGCTTTGGAACTCTTTTATTTTTTTATTTTTTCTTTATTTGATGGTGATGGAGGATTTATGCTCTTTGAAATATAAACGTTATAGTGATTAAAATCAATTTGGTTTGATTTTTTTTTTTTATCAACAACGAACCAAAATTGAAGTGAATCCAACACAAAGTTTTTAATATACCTTTAAGAAACTTTAGAACGTCACTGTGTTATGTTTGTCTCCATCTCGTCACCTTCTCACCTTGCAAGAGTTATTACAACAAAGAAATCGAGTCACATCTCTTTCTTTAATTTCCTCCTCTCTTTCGAATTTTGATCCTTAGTTTCTTCCCTCTATCTTCATCAACCCAATAGAGTCCGAACCCACATAACTAAACTGGTTGGTTATATATATATGTGGAAAGAGGGTATAGAATTTGATAAATTATAAAAACATGTCCAAACTGTCATTTTTTTCAAAAAATAACCCTATTATTTCAAAATTACAACAATACATTTGACTTTACATAAAACATTTCAAAACTTATCCTACCTTGGGATGGACAGCCATTGGAATATTTAGCAAAAATTGAAATATGATACTGTGTCAAAATGATCTGAAATAGTGCCTCAACTTTCATCCTAGATCTCTGCCACACCATTCCAAATTTCAGTTTCTTTCAATCAAACTTCTACTCTAAGGATAGTTTCAAAACATTTTTAAAAGGTCAAGCATATTATTGCAACCTTGCAGTTATTTTTTATCCTAAGCACATTTCAAGGTTATCCAATTTATATATAATTTAGCCAATATTCTTTCAACAAAACTATGTGTATCCATTTTGGACATGCTTTAGACCCTAACAGCCACCCAAAATTGGGGTTATTTGGTAAAGATGGGTACATTCTCTAACGAGCTTGCAAATGAATGAGTCATTTCCAGAAGATAAAAAAGGAGACAGTACTTTTCTAAACTTGAAAGGTTGGAAGAAGAGTTCATCACAACACAAACCAATCGACCATTGTATTTCAACAAGGTTGCACTTACATTTTTATTTTAGATGCAGCTGCAGTGTGTGCGCTCCGCTGCTTCAACTGCAAATCAGAGTCTTAAGAACTTCCCTCACTCTTGTTTCTCCACCACTCCATAAACTTAACTTGTGCAGCCATTGTGTCCAGCCTGTAGAGTTGATACCAATGATTTGCTATCTCTTGGCCAAAAGTCCAACCGAATGCACCTCCCGCAAGGAACGACAACCCAGCACCTGTCAAAACACAGCTACAGGGTAAGCACACCAGTTGTTAACTAGCATTTTATGCACCTTTAAACATAGAACACAACGCTCTTTTTCTTTTTCTTTCTTTATTTTTATTTATTTATTTTGAAAAGGAAACAGATTGTATTGATGAAAATCTGAGGCATGAACTCAGATGGTACATACAATGGGATTCAAAGGAAAAAGAAAAATACACCTGGTGAATATCAAAAAGAGGCCTACCAACATAATATCGGAACATAAAATACAAGAACCTAGTGAAATTAGATAGAGGTTATGAACACAGTCCAATTGAGGCAAATGTCTTAAATTAAGCAATCACCAAACAGTTTAGATACGGAGCACCAAGACGAAGCAAGAAGGCGAGCTGAGGCAAAACGATCTAACCAGTCATAGAATTTGTCATGAAAAACTCCTTGATTTCATTCGAACGAGAGTTCTAAGAGAAAGGCTTCAACTGCATTATACTATGATGTTTGTGCTTTTGAAGGAAAGGCTTAAACCACATTAAACTATAGCGTTTGTGCTTTTGGAGGTAAATGTGGACTGCTGAGAACTTGAAGCACATTGTCCTTGAAGGATTGTCCAAAGACCAATTGCAAGTGAAAAAGGGAAAATAGTTTCCACCAACACTTACCAGAGAATGAGCATTCAAAGAAAAGAAGTTGTAGATCCTCTCCAGAAGCTTTACAAAATGGAAAAATGGAGGGGGAATGACATGGCCTCGGAGTTTTGATTGAAGAGTGACCGAGCAATTAAGGGATCCAAAAAGCATGACCCAAATTAGAACGTTCGCTCTTTTGGGACTTTTTGATTTCCATATTGCTCAATAGATGTTCTTTTCGAGAGGATGCAAGGCAGTTAGAAACGATCGTTTTGATTCCATATGACTGGTTAGATCGTTTTGCCTCAGTTAGAAACGATCGAGTTTTACCATGGATGCTAGATAGAAGTGCTCGGAAATCTGCAATTTCTTCATTCTTATAGCATGTCAAAAAGAAAGATTCCAGGATGAAGTTGCAGGGTCCCAATGAGAGAATACATTGCCTTCTTTGTTGGTAATATGGTCAGATTAGGAAAAATCTGCTTTAGTAGCTGTTCCAAGCACCAAGGAGCTTCCCAGAATGCAATTCTTCTTCCATCACCCTATTTAAAGGTTGCAAAATGATTAAATTTTGACCATACTTTTTAGATACTAATCCATGGGCTGCATAAACTAAGCCCAAACTTCCCAGAGGCCAGTGAAATTCATCAGTGGCACTGCCATGTATACTTTTGATGATCTTGCAGCAAAACGCCTCCAGTTCCTTAAAACACGCCAATTCCACTTGAACAACAAGGCTAAGTTCCCGTTTTTCAGTCCAAGCCAAGACCCCCATCAGATAAAGCTTTTGACGCGGTGCTCCATTTCACAAGGTGGTTCAGCTGGCTGCCCTTTTGTCCTTCCCAGAAAAAAATGAACAGAATTGGCTGACCTCGACATTTGGAAGACAGATAAATAATAGAAATAATAGGTTGGAAGGTTAGCAAGAACCAAATTGCAAAGTATTAGGCAGCCACCTCTAGACAGATCATACATATTCCAATGATCGGTTTCAGATGAATTTTATCAATGACAGGCTGCCAGAAGGTTAGCTTTGCTGGATAACCTCCTAGAGGTAGTCCAAGCAAGCGAATGCAGAATGGAATGGAACCAGTCGTACAACCCATACGATCAACTGTTGATTGGATAGTGGAAGCATCGATGTTGACTGCTCACAGAGCTGATTTTTCCCAACTTACTTTCTGACTGGAACACCATTCAAGGAAACCAACTGTATCAATAAGATTGTTCAAAGATGTCTCGTTGTATTTACTAAACAGAAGCGGTTTCATTGGAAAATTGAAAGATGCTGATGTGGGTCACGCAAGTGTACGTGGTCAAGTTGTAATAAAACTGCTTAGAAGGCCGAGTATCCCTCAAGGATCAAAATTAGGTTTTAACTTGGCTATTCTAAAATTGAATTAATTTTATCGAAGGCAATGGAAAATGAGGTTAGATTTGTTTCAATTGAGTTGAATAAAGAAGACAATAATAAAAATGAAAATTCAAGATATGGAATGTTCCCTACTGATTTTTTTAAATACTTCATTAAGTTGTAATTTATGCAACCATGGAATCTTTTATGAACATTATGCATAAGTCTAGAAACTTAAATCAAGATTATTTTCTCTAAGAAACAACCCATTCTCATGCAACTTGATTGATAACTAATTTTTTGATACCAAATTAAGAGCAAGGCAGTATTGTCGTCAACAACTTTCATTATCGACCTAGCTATTTTCATGAAAGGTTCAATAACGATTTAACGTTACAAGTCCAGGCAAACATATTATCTCTTGATATCAACATTCAACCTAAAATATATTGATGACAATTTAATATGAGATAAGCATAATAACATTAAAAAACATAAAATTCAACAATATCCATGAAAGCACAAATTACAATCTTAAATCCATATGAAAATAAATCAAACACCCTAAAACTAGAAAAATTAGCTGCTTTGAAAGACATATTCTCATAAGAAATATCAAGCATAATAGTGAAAAGAATAGAAGGAACCAAAAAAGAACAAATCTTGAATACTTCATTCTCATTGAAAACCTCCTAGAATGCCTTGATTTATGCCTCCGGAACTCAAATGGCCTCCAAAATAAATCCCTTAACTCACAACACTATAAGTAGCACAAAAGAAAGAAAGTATGGAGGAGAGATTCCCATGATTGGGATGTTTTGGAATCAAATGGGAAGCTTAAAATGACAAATTGAAGCCCTATTTATACATGTTGGATAGGGAGATATCCTTGCAACGCTATAGGCACATTATGACGCTGTAGGGCATCTTCACCAACCGCACTAGTCGTTTGCCGAGTGCACTATGTGGTGTCTGTTGCACAACGTTGTGACGCTGTCTACTTTCGATGCCTACTCATCACACGCATGGGACCACTCGACGCATCATCTCCTTGTGGGCCTCGTTGCTACTCTATAGGTAGTGATGCGACGCAGCCCTTCTTCTAGGGAAAATTTTGTAATCTCGCATATATCCTTCATTTTTGTTCTAAATTGACTTGGGTTTGCCCGCTTTCGTCTATTTTTATCCGAAATGATAAATTAGCCATAATTTGCTAAGAAACACTATAAAACACATTAAATCCAATAAAATCAGCCCTAAATAAGAAGTAAAATTAAGCACATTTTATGCGCTTATCAGATGGAGAGATGGATTTTGTCTGTCCCAACCATAAAGCCTTCGAATAAACCATTCTGATGTGCCTGTGAGATTAATAGGCTGAGAACCTCACTGATTAGAAGAAATATGAAGGGGGGATAGTGGATCCCATTGACGTATATCTTTTGATGCTAAGATGTAGCCTCATGGTCGACCATTAATCAAGATCAAGAATTTTAGGTGTTGGATAGATACATTTATCCACTCCATCCATTTTGGATGAAAACCCATATGCTTGACGATGCTGTCTAGAAAAATAGATTTTACTCGGTCAAATGCCTTTTCGAGGTTAATTTTGAGAATCCAACCTTTTTTCTTCCTTACTCGGTAGTCCTCCACTGCCTCGTTTGCTATAAGGATTGGATCCAAAATTTGGCATCTCTTATGAAAGCACTTTGAATATTGGCTATTTTGAATATTGGCTATTATTGAGGGCATGACTTTCTCCATTCTTTCTGCCAAGATTTTGGTAATGCTTTTGTAGGAAGATGTGGTGAGACTAATGGGCCAAAAATCTTTGACAAAGAGGGATTCTTCTTTTTTTTTTTTTTTTTTTTTGAATAAGACAAAGTTTTCCTTGATGCAAGCATTCAGCCTTCCATTTTCACAAATTTGTGGAACATTTTTGGAAGACCTCTTTGAACAAATTCTAATATTCTAGGAAGAGTTCCACTGTGAAACTGTCGGGATCTGGTGCCTTATTTTTCCCAAGAGCTTTTATGGCTAGTAGGATTTCTTCCGCATTGAATGATGCCATTGAGAAGGAATTTTGAGATGCACCAACCTGTTTCCAAAATAGATTGGAGAGGAAGATTCTAGGGCCTGTGAGCTTTTTTATAGAGGGGTTCAAAATAATGCAGAATTTCACCTTCAATGGCTCTAAATGAGGTTATTGGTACTTCGTCTAAAGAGAGTATTTCAGTAAACAATTTCGTCTTTTTTGCTGCAAGAAAACGATAGAAAAAGGATGTATTCTCATCGCCCAACCTCAACCAATTCAATTTGCTTTTCTGAATCAGATTTCTTTCTTCCAAGTAATGCAATATTATTAAACCTCATTTGACTGCAAAACAAATATCTTACTCCGTTGAAGAGAGTGTGCTCTGTTCAGCCTTTGAATCGAAGAATTCCAACTCCGGAATAAGATCATTCTCTTTCCCTTGTCTTTCTTTTTCATAGTCGGCGGGCCATGCTTTTACTTTTCCCTTGACTTTTCGAAGTTTGAGATTTAAGACAAATCCTGCGCAACCATTTGATTGATCTTCCTCTAGCGCTTTACAAATTTCTCTTGAGCAATTGGAAACAACCAGCTGTTACAGAAACGAAAAGGACTAGGGCCCAGCTTATCGAACATGTTTCCATTAGCAGTGGAAAACGGTCTGAGAGAATTTTTGCTTTTCAATTGACAGTGGAATTGGAAATAAGTCGTCCCAGTCCTTGGTAACAAGGAAACGATCAATTAGAAAATGTGAATTGGAAATTTCTTCTCTAGACCAAGTGAACAGTCCATTTGATAAGGGTATGTCCTGTAAGGCAGCTTCCTTGAAGAAATTGTCAAACTTTTTCATTCCTTTTGTTGTCCTACCCAATGGTGATCTTTCATAGGCCCATCTGGTTATATTGAAGTCTTCTCCTAAGCACCATGGTTCCAAACAGTAATGTAATAGAGAAATCAGTTCTGGCCAAAAGAATTTCCTTTCTCTGTAATTAGTTGCTCTATATATATTTGTCATCCAACAGACATTGTTGCATTGAGTCTTGAATTTTACTGAAAGAGAATACCCGCCTTGAGGAATTCAATTGAGCAACCTTGCTTTCGTCCCACATTGTAAGCATGCCACCCAATCTTCCAAAAGCCTCTACAAACATCCAGCCGATTCCATTTGAACTCCAAATTGATTTGATGAATTGGTGGTCAATGTCCGACTTCTTTGTTTCTTGGATTAGAACTATGTCCAGATGAATAGATTGTAAGAAGTGCTTCAGTGCTGTTGCTTCAGATTTATCATTGTATTCCAGGTTAAAATCTTCATGGTCAAGGGGAGGAGATTATCTGCAGTTGTAGACCACATTTATTGACGAGAGAACTGAACTTAGAAGGGATTCGGGAGGGTGGAAGTTGCTCGTGCTGAAGGAGGATTGATTTATACGCTTCCCCCAATAAATCACTGTATTGTTCTTCTTCTACTGTATGAATGCTATGTTGCTCTAACTCTTCACTGCTGACACTAACATTGGAACCATCATCGGAATCTTCTGGTTTTGGTATGATGAATCATGTGGCTTTGGTATGATATAGAACACAATGCTCATAATAAACATTGAACCAAGCTAGTTTGTTTGCTTGGACGCAGCAGATTTAAACATAAAAGATTCTTAAGATCTTGACAAACAAAGCCAGCTCTTAAAACAAGAATTGGAGCCTTAAGGATGTCAGTATTCTACAACAGGACATTGCACGTTTCCAACTTGAGACTAATCAATATATCACTGATAGACCACCAATTATTTTACAATATAGTAGGAAGAAAAAGGGAGAAGTTACACGTGCAAAAGAGAAAGGGAAATGGAGGAGGAAGTGGAAACCACCTTGGTGGGAACCACGGTTAGTTACATGGGATGGAGTTAAAAGGGAAAGCAGGAAGGGAAGATGGGGGTGGTTAATCAGTTTCTGGAAGTAGAGGGCTGTAGTTTCCTGGAGTCTAGGAATTACAGAGAGTGTCAGTTACCATAGTGTTTAGAAGTTGTTTCCATTTACGTGAAAGTAACTTTCTGTTTGATGTTTCATTTTGAATTGGTTGAATTCTGTACTTGTTCTTAAGTTGTTCTGTGTTTTCAAGACTTGTTTGATTACTGTTATTCTGTAAAAGTTTGGTTGATTAATGAACAAATAGAACACACTACTTGGTGTTCTATCAATCACCCTATTAAATAAATCACAAATTGCTTTAAGCAAGTATACTGTATACGTTCATGTCAACCAAACTTGTGACCTATTTGAGTGGTAAGTACAGTATAGTACCACCCAAGTTTTACTTTTAGCGAATGAAAATAAAAATGTGCTGTATTGGTTTGAAAAGGACATTGGAACTTGCATAGAGATGGAAACAAGAAAAGGAATGTAACTTGAAGAGATATGATTGCAGATATGGTTGAACCACGTTATACTTAAAAATTCAAAAAGAGAAACAATTGTTAATGTTAGCAGTAGTAAAGTAAGAGGATATTTTGAACGCTACTGGTATGCCTTTTACAGATATGAAGTTGGCAGTCAAATGGAAAGACAAGGGAGTTGAATACCATGTAAACTTTTTGAGTATTTCCATGCAACACCTGCAGTCGATACAGCTCCAATAACACTTCCTGTGAGACCAAAGTTTACAGCCTCTCTGGCAGTCTTTAACTGAAAAGGAACAATAAGCAGCCAATGAATGAGGAATCTAGAAGCATGTACATGAACTCTTACTAACAGAAATTTGAGGAATCTGCCTTTGCCTTCCCGCTACGTTGGAAAAATGTGAAACAAAATGACAACCATGCTTAACCCGCCTGTCTTTAAGGTGATATGCTACTTAAGTAGTTATCAAAATTTCATACAGAAGAATGTGTAGGAATAAACTAAACAGAAAAAGAATAGAGCAAGCACCCCGGCCAAGTAGTGAACTTAAGAAGGCAAGGAAGATCATATAATGAATCCATGATCTAACTATTTACCATAAAACTCATGGCGGTGACCTACTTAAGAATTAATTTCCTATAAGTTTTTTTGAGACCCAAAATGTTGTAGGGTCAAGCGAGTTGTCCCATGAAATTAGTCGGGATTTGCGTAAACTGGCCTGGACACTCATGATTATAAATAAAAGTTCAAAAGGAAAATATTATTTCACTTGTTATGATAGAAACGGTTTCAAAAGACTACTATTAGGTACTTCTAAAATGAAAGCAAGATCTCCTTATTATGTGTTTGACACCTTCTTGGTGTGTTATGTGCAATTCAAATGCTAAATCTCTTAGTCATCTTGTTTTTGGTACATACTTTTGGAAGCACGATCTCCTTGCTTTGTTTGGGCGGGAACCCATTTTGTGGTTTGAGGAAGACTCTTTGGTTGCCAAAATCCGTATGTTCTTGTGGCATCTTTGGGGAGAACGAAATGGTGTATTCTCTTCTTTTGAGAATAGGGTTTTCTTTTGGCGTAAAAATCAGCACTGTTTTGCACTTCATAGCTGATCTTTTTTCATCTCCAATTGATCTTCTTTCTTGTAACTCACCAATAAGGTGCTTGGAGTTTTTACTCCTTTATTTCGTTTATCAACGAAATCGTCCCTTCTATCCAACTTTTCATTTTAAAAAATGTACTTGTAAAATTGGCAGCAACAGACCATAAAAAGCATTCTAAAAGGAAATATTTAGTCCAGTTCCCTACTAAGAGTCATACAATATTATAACTCAAGCCATCGGGTACCAACACTCATTGGGCAAGGAAATTTCAGATTATCCCAAGCTCAAAGGAAAAAAAAAACTCCATTACCTAATCTCCAGACAAAAATATTAATGAACACATTTAATTTCAGATATACGAATCTAAGAATAAACTCAAGTTGGATATGTTCACCCTCAAAGGAAAATTTAATTGTGGGATTCAAGAAACAGCAAAACCCTCAAACCCCATCATGCATGGATCAAAAAAACAAACGAGATGATATGAAACACCGAGTGACATCAACTCAGAAGCAGGCAACAGAAGAAGTAAAAGAAGTAAAAGAGGAAAGAAGTGAAGGATGAATTACAACGGGGCCATGAACGGGGTCAGAAGCAATAAATTCCTCGACATCGGAGGAAGACCATGAAGGAAGAGGGGTCGGGCGCTGGACGTAGGGGCTATAGTTGTCGAGAATTGAGAATCTCTCGGACCAAAACTCCTTGTAGCCTTCCCAGTGCTTCCTGAAGAAGGATTGAGAGGACGAATCTTCCATGATTGCTCCCTCAAAAAACAGATTAAGATTGAGATTTTAGAAGCTAAATCCGATTGAAATCAGAATCCTGAAAACTGTTCTCTCTTCTAGCTCTCCAATCTCGCTCTTCAAAGCTCGTTTTGTTTTGTGTTTGCGAAGAAAGTGATGGTTGTTGGACTTGTCTGCACTTGGGCCAAGCCAAAGCCCAATAGAAAAGCCCTGCATTTCCATTCTTTTGCACCATGGAAAATTCGTCGTCTCTCCGATCACGGAATCAACGTTAAGCTCAACAGTACAAACATTACATGACTTGAAGTCTTGAACTATGTTTATTCAAGCAATCTCTCATCTTTCACGACTTTCTAATATATATATATATATGTATATATAGTAGTACTCGACCTATATTTTGATGTCAAATTCTTATTTCTTACGTAATTAATAAGGTGACAACATTTTTCTTTAAAAGCTTAATAACTAATAAGGTGTCAAACTTTTCTTTAAACAATAATAATTTACGAAAAAGAAAGATTATATTATTTTCGTAGAACGAATACACTAATTGCTAAAACGAACATAACTCAATTGACATTTTTTCTATATAACGAACATGTACTAATCGATAAAATGAGTATAACTCAATTGACATTAAATATTTATGATAATTTTGAAGTTTGATGTTCATTCCCTCTTTTAGAATTTTCAAACGATAATAATAAATGAATACACTAGATTGAAACTCTTTCCTCTGCATACTCTCTCTCCCAACTCCAATTTCTTTCTCTTCTTCCCTCCTCTTTCTCTCTCCAAATTTCTTTTCATCTCGAAATGCCTTCCATCTCACCCTTGAGATATACGACATATATATTAGGAGATATTCTCCTATTTTCTTTATACATATCTTTTTCATACTTAATTTGGGCTGTATGTTGAGTTTACCAATTTTAGATGTATTTGTTGCCTTTTTTGTCTTTAATCTAAAAGTAATTAATTTAATTTATTATTTAATCAATATTTTGATGACAACAAATTCAAATTAATTTTTTTTAACAATTTGAGTGTTTCCATGAATCTATAACGTAGAACTCAAAACAACAATTCCAACACAATTTGAATCAACTAAATCAGAGCTCAAACGAAGAAGTTATAGTCGAAATAAGCTTAACGTAAACATATCTGAGGCAGTGACGTGGCATCCATATCATCAAATTGAATTCAATTAGTGAATGAAAAATAGAGGAGGAACACATGGTTGATTTTTGTATTGGTTTTAAAAAGAAAATAAATTTAATATTATTTTACGCTTGCGTTTAAGGCCTAGTTTTTTTTAAGATGGTAAACTTGTTTTTGTTGGGTTTTAAAAAAATATATTTTATAAAGATATATACCATCATGTTATTATTTTTGTTTATGTAAGGGTTAGTGGGTTAAATCTCAAATATTTATGGCTCGTTTGGGGTTAGGGTTAGTACTGGGGACTTAGGTTAGCCCAACCCTAACCCCTGTTTGGGCCCAAGATTAAGGAAACCCTAGTAGGGTTTCCTTAATCCCGATTTTACCCTTAAAACTTACCCCTTAATCCACTGATTTTCCTCATCCATTTGCGTCTTCAACCTATGTTAACCCTACGCTCAATCCGTCTTCATCCTCTTCGATTTCTCATTCTTTCGTTCTGTGTTCTCTCCTTCATCACATCCATTTGCATTTTCGGTTCTCCCCTTCGATTCCTCCTTCTTTCGTTCTGTGTTGTCTTCCTCATCTCCTCCATTACCATTTTTCGGTTCTCAAATGTGTTTCATAAACCCTCATTTGCCCATTTTTTCCTTGATTCCCTGTTCGCCATTTATTTCTCACATCTATCGATTTTCGTAACACCCTAACCTGCATTTTCTATATATTTTATTCCTTCATTTGTCCGTTGCGTTTTGTTGATGAACCCTCATTTCGTGATGCCGAATCTCTATCTACATCTCTCTCAGTCCTCAAATGTTTTCTCGTGTTTGTTAAAGCCGTCCCTTCAACGATGTTAGCTCCAAATACAATTTCCTTTTCAAATCTAGGGTTTTGCCTCCAAACACGTTTTGTTGAAGGCGGCCCTCTAATTTTCTCCTTGCAGCTCGACGTTCCATTGTTGTAGCTAAACGTTTCGCTTGCCATTTCGTAATTTCCTTCACTGATAAGATAGACACTTCACCACCATTGTCTGCCAATGCTTGTCGATCGAGCTTGATAGGGAGGTATTGGACTCTTTTGAATCCAATTATTTTTAGTCGATGATAAGTTCCCATTCCTTTGAATACAAACTGATTTCGTTTTGGAATATATGTATCTGTTTGCATTCTGTTCTCTGTTATAATAATTTACTTATATTATTTCCATGATTTCCCACTGTTTGTGTTGATGTCTGAATTTTTATTTCCATATATGTATGTAGACCTTTTTGTCCATTCTGTTTTGTACTTTATTTTGGCCTTCCATTTTGTCTTCTTGGTTTACTTTGTTTTTTTCATAAATTTATGTTGGCAATGGCTTCTATGTTTCCTTATATTCACTCAACCCTTAATTTCATATCAATTCTGTTACCTGATTTTGGATTTACAAAATATATTTCAAGTGCATTACACAAATTTCTTGCATCACTGATATTTTGGGTTAAAAATATGTGGCTGCATAGAATCAGTAGTTCAACATTGTGTTGTCTCTTCCATCTATTCAAATTGTATGTTTTTGGTATAGCTTCCAGTATATAACCTTTGACTGCTTGGACTTTTCCATGCTTTTAGTCAGTTGTAGCAGAGATTCTCTATCTTTGAGTTCTTGATTTTATTGATGGAAGGCTTGCAGTGTATTACTTCCCTCTTTATTGTTTGGTTTCTCTTCATTAAAGCCCTCCTAACTTTCCCCATCTTCCCCTATATATACACAATGTTTCCTCTTTTCATTTATCATTTTCATTTCTCTATCACTGCATTCTTCTCTCTTTTTCTATCTTCTCCTTCGTAAGTTACTTTTTTTTCTCGTTCTCCTTTTAATCTGCCTTCCTTTTTACTTCATTCCTTCCTCTATTGTATTATTCTCTCTGTTTCTATCTTCTGCAATTAACTTTTGTCCTCCTTTCTCACTTACGAACTGTTTTGTATGTACTTATGTTCATCTATTGTATTGATGTTTACCTTATATGTTTCTGTCATCTTTTTTTGCTATCCTTTCATGGTTTTAATGTATTACCATTGTCCATAACTTCTTTGTTATTTTCTATTTACACATGTTTTGTTTATTCGTCTATCTTTTTTGTATTTTTTTCATTTACTTTTGATGTTTTTACAACCATAAAATTCCATTCATTATGTTGAATGGGTTTCAAAACTCTGTGGTTACGAATTTAAAAAAAAAAATCATTTTCTTATGCTTTCCATGTTGATTATTAATATCTTTACTCATTCAATGTTGATTTCGGGTCGTACTTGTCGTCATAGAAGGTATTTATACCTAATATTCTTTCATTTTTTTCCTTCTATATCGTGTCTTATATACAAATGTTAACAAGGTTGTTTATCTTATGCAGGACGTTGCCGTTCACGAGTATACTCTTCTAAGAGGTACTATTGTAATGGTCATTTGTAGGCTTTCTTTTGTTTAGTTTCATATATTATCGTCACATAAGTAACGTTTGAAATTTCTTTTCTATTGTTACAAACTTCTTTCATTTATTTATTTATTTTTTTGGGTTTTGTATAAATTTATTATGAACATTGTGTTAAACATTGTTTGGTTTATAAGGTGTATGCATTGTTTACTTTAAAAATCTTCTTTACGTAGTTTTTGACATATGCAAAATGAATATATGTTTTGCAACGTTCGTCTATCTTCATATCATTCAATTAACGACTATATAGGAAATTAAATTAGTATAACGAGAATGAGGGTACGCATAACACAGTAATGGAGTAATGTATTTTCAAAATTAATTAACGTAAAATCCTACTTTCCATAATAAATACAAATTTAAATCAGTTCTTATAGCCATCAATTGAAACATGTAAATGAGGGGTCCAAGTGCAGTTACAAAGTTAATAAAATAAAATTGCAATTTCGTAACAAAAAAATTTGCATAAAGTGTACACATGTTAGTTGTTCATAATTAGTTAATATCATGAAAAGAATATGTCAAATGAATGTTGAGGTTTTCAAATTAAACTCGAATTTTTTTCTTTAATTTGTTTCAAACAAGTTTTTAGTGTAATTTTTGTTAATGTCTTTATAATAGTTTTCAGTTATTTCATGACTAGCTAAAGTAACATATTGTCACATGTGTAAAAAGAAGTTTTCAAATTCATGGTTCATTTAATTGTAATTTCAATTACAAAGAAAATATTGAATTCATTATCAAACATAATAGTATAACTTTTTTCACAAATGTAACCCCTATTTTTTAATGTAATTTAATTGGAAAATCAATTTACTGTAACTTTTCATATAATTTTGAATATAACTTTTAACGAAAAACAAGTATTTCTTTTCAAGGACGGTTTTTTCAATTATCGTAAATATGAACCACTTTATGTGTACTAAAGAAGAAATAGTTATTTGATACATTATGCAAACATCTGTTTGCATGGTTTCACATTGTTTCTCTTCGAATACTTGTTATTAATTTCCATATACTAAATTTTATGTCCATTGTAAATGACCATTCTAATATCATACTTAGGCACATATTTTATACGACAGTTAAGGTCATTTGACATGGATCAACAAACACTTTTTAGAGTACTAACCACATTCACATTTTCCCAATGTCAGATGCTCCTAACGTTAGAGCTACTAATGAACGACAATAAGCATCTCCCACAAACATTGTTCGATCCAAGGCATAGAATTAGGCAGCTTATGTACTTTTGGATGATACACGAGTCTAATCTTATGTGTCGGAAAAGCACCCGCATGGACAGGCGCACATTTGCAATTCTATGCCACTTCTTAGGACTGTAGTTGGTCTTTCATTGACAGAGATTGTCGATGTCAAGGAAATGATTGCGATGTTCTTGCACGTCCTTGCGCATGACGTGAAGAATCGCGTAATGCAACGGGAATTTGTATGATCAGGCGAGGCAATCTCACGACATTTTAACCTCGTCCTTTTAGCTGCAGTATGACTCCATGACGAGTTGATAAAGAAATCTGTGCTGGTATCAAACAATTGCACTGATCAACGTTAGAAGTGTTTCGAGGTGTGCCTAATTTATGTGGTAAGTTTGTCAAGTATCAGAACGTCACAGTAATTGAAGCCACTTTCTATGGACCTGCAGAATTACCTTGGGGCATTGGATGGGACATACAAAAAGGTGAATGTGCCTGCAGCAGAATGACCTTCGTTCAGAACGCGGAAGGGAGAAATTGCTACGAATGTACTCGACGTTTGCGACATGAAAGAGGATTTCGTATATGTCCTTGCCGGTTCGGAAGGATCCGCAGCAGACTCACGAATTCTCCAGGACGCCCTTGGCCGAGAAAACAGACTGCAAGTGCCAAAGGATATTTATAATTTTCATTTTCGTTGCCATTTTGGAAGTTACATATGGAATACCAATAGAGTACCAGTTTTCGGTACAGGATATTATTACCTATGCGATGTGGGTTATCCAAATGCTGAGGGATTCCTTGCTCCATACAGAGACCAACGCTACCACTTGTAAGATTGTCGGGGTGATGGAAATGCCCCAACAATTGCAAAGGAATACTTCAACATGAAGCACTCTTTGACAATAAATGTGATTGAGTGCGCATTCGGTGTTCTTAAGGATCGTTGGACAATACTTCGTAGGAAGTCCTACTATCCACTCCAAGTGCAGTGTCACACAATCCTAGCATGTTGCTTACTCCATAATTTGATAAACAAAGAAATGGTCAGTTGCAACGACATAGACGAACTCGATGAGGGGGACTCCACATACGCCACCACCATCGCTATAGAAGACATTCAGTAGATTGGACAACTGTCTTTACTAATTTAATAATGGTACACATACAAAAAATTATTTCCAATAAGACGAGTTCGACGCTTTCGTAAAAAAATATGCAATAATAATTTCTTACTTATATTTACAATGTCATTTAAAAAAATTACTACATAAAAAGAAATTACTACATAAAAAAATATTCATAACCCAACCCACATAACACTTTCCCCAAATAAATTTTATCATAAATTTCACATAAACCTACCCACCTAACCCTTCCCCCAAACACATCTTATCATAAAATCCTTATAACCCTTCCTCTAAACACATCTTATTCATAACACTATCATAACCCTTCCCACAAAACCCTTGCCCCAAACACCTCTTATCCTAAAACTACATTTCTAAATACTTCCCCCAGACAAGGGTAATGATAAAACTAGGTTTATCATAACACTAACCCTTCCCTAGTTCCCCCAAACGCACCCTTAATTTTCTTTCTTACAAAATCCAAGGGACCAAATTGACCTTAGATTTCAACATATTCTCTCTTAATTTAAAGATACATTTTTCTCCAAATTAACACATACATTTGAAACAACAATTATATAATATTTTCAATCCTTTCCAAAAATTCAAATCAATTGTTGCTCTCTCCAAGCTTTAAATTTTCTTCTCTTCATCTTATTATTTGGGAGAGTTTTTCTGTTCCTCATTTAAAATATTTAGTGAATAAAAATTAAGAGTTCCTTTTTTGATTTGTTCGAAATAGAACCCCTCCTTTAGTCATAAAGGCAATTAAGTTCCTACAACATCATAGATCAGTGACCTTTTTGAAAAAGGATAAGAAGTCGTTTTTTTTATTTATTTGATCTATCAAGAATTTTTTGGCCTATAAGAACAATTCGGAGTCGAATTTGTTGATTCTCGGATACGAAGAACTTAATCCCTAAAAAGAGTCTTTTGTGACGATTTGATCGTGATTCGTGGAAAAGTTTGAGTTTGTTTTAAACTCGTAAAAAGAACAGTATAACAATTATCTCTAATCCATGGAAAGAGTCGGTTCAAAATTTGAGTGACATACACCTAAGAGGAGCTTGAAAAGTGGATGTAGGTCGTGTTGTGTCGAACCACTATAAAATTCTCGGTGCTAATTTCTCTATCTCTTAACTATTTAATTTTGGCAGTTAACTTGTTCTTAAATTTTATTGCTTGAAAATAATTACAATTGTTTTATTTAATTGCTCACTTGTTTGTTTAGGTTGGTTGAATTAAAAATTGTATATTGTAACATTGTAACTAATTTTAAATGCAATAAAAATTCGAAATATAAAAATGAATATTTCAAATTTAAAAGAAAAATTTTCATAAATATAACAAACTACTAAAATATTTACGGCCTGTGTAACAAAGCCCACAAAGTTAACCATTTTTTAAATATTCTAGGTTTGCCTTCTATCTTTTTCTCCTCTCTACGATTTCTTTATCTCTTTCTTCCTTTACTCTTCTTTTTCTTCGCTGCGATTTCTTTTCATCTTTCTTCTTTTCCTCTTCTTTTTTACGTCGTTTAGATTTTAGTAACCAAATATGATTTCTTTCTATCGTCTTCTTTTTTTTTGCTGCGTGCATCGTCTTTCTTCTTTTCCTCTCTTTTTTTTACATCGTTTAGATTTGGGTAACCAAATTTAATTTCTTTTTATCGTCTTTCTTCTTTCTCTTTTTTTTTTTTCGTTCGCTGCGTGCATCGTCTTTCTTCTTTTTCTCTTTTTTTTTTTTTTTTTTTACGTTGTTTAGATTAGGATAACAAAATCTAAAAGATCGTGTATAAAGAAGAACCTTGAGAAAAAAAACATTTAACCAAATCTAAACGATTGTGTATCAAATTTTAAAAAAAATTAACGATCGTGTAGCCAAATCTAAACGACCAAATCTAAATGATTGTGTAACCAAATCTAAACGATCGTGTAACTAAATTAAACGATATAATTAAAAAAAATAAATCGTTTAGATTTGGCTATCCAAATCTAATTGAAAAAATAAATCGTTTAGATTTGTCTATCCAAATCTAAATGAACAAATCTAAACGATCGTAAACCAAATAATAGCCAAATCTAAACGATGATATACTAATTATATTACGTGCATTGTTGACGAGACACTTTTGGTATTTTCCATGGTAGGCCTGTGGGTTTTTTTTGTTTTTAGAATTGTTCTATATAGTGTAAATATTTTGTCGTTTTGTTATATTTTTTAAAAGACCCCAATTTAAAATCTAAAATTAAAGAAATTAATTTACATATTAAAAAATTTTAAAATAAAATAATATTGTAATTATAATTTAGACATCCACAACTTATACATAGATTACCAATTTTCATATAACTCTCCTTTAATTCCATGTTATAACACTCATCCCATTGAATTCCATAATGTAGAATATACCATGATATGTCCTATAAATAGAGGTGTGGTGTTTTTGTAAGACACATCATAATGTAGAATATACCATGATATGTCCTATAAATAGAGGTGTGGTGTTTTTGTAAGACACATCATAATTGAGTTCATCTGTTTTTTACTTCCTCTCTTTTCTATTTATCTTTTGTGTTGTTTATTTATTCTTTATTTTATAACACGTTATTAGCACAAGTCTCTACATTTTTATCATTTGCAAAAGGTAGGCTATAATATTAGTTTGTTTTTCTGTTTTGTATTTGTAAACATTGCATGAAATCTTCCATGTATACATTATGCATAGTTTGAGTATATAATCTTTTATGCCTATTGACATGTTGTAATTTTACATATTATGTTTACAAAATTATTGTTTGTTAAAAATATTGTTAGTTCACTAGTAGAAAAATAGCCTACGATGACAGTTAAATGTTGTCATTAAAAGCTTTCGTGACAGTTTTTTACAGTCATTGATGCAGCAGTCATGGAAAGTATTTTATGACAGTTCTCCAAACTATCACGAAATGTGGTTTTTCATGACATAGAATAAATGTCACGAATTTGATATCTTATGACAAATTATAACTGTCATTATTTATTTTCGATGACAGTTAATAATTATCATTGTTTATATTTTATGTCATCGGATAACTGCCATTGTTAATATTATATGATAGATATTAAATGTCATTATTTATCTTTTATGACACTTATTAACTGTCATCATTTCACTTTCCATGACATTAATTAACTGTCAATAAAACTTTTTCGATGATAGTTTTTTTTACATTTAAATGTCATAATTTTGTTTTTAGTCACTTTTTTTCTTGCACTATTTTTTATTGAATTCTGTTTTTCATGTTGCTCTGCCATTACATAGACCAATACAATCACATATGGAAAGAAACGGTAAACGCTTTAATATAAAGAAACATACACTTTATAATATCGCTTTAAGTGTTGGTACATACATGGTTTGTTACAAACAAGTTATTTAAATAACTACATTTAAACCAGAAATTTTCCTACAAAAATGCCTATACATCAATAAATTGTCGCAAATATGGCTTCGTTGCTCCAATGGATTCTAGCAAAACCTAGTAAGAAAATAAAATGAAACAAAATTGATTCGACAATACATCATATTCACTTCAAGAACACAACACATAAACACTTCCACAAAACATTTATATTTACAAATGACAACCCTACAACCAGGCTAACAGTTATAGATGCAGTGAATTTATCAAGGTAATTTGAAGAAAGCCACCAAGAAACAAATGAAATCCCACTTAATAAAATCCAAAAATAATAAACCGAGATCGAAAAATGAAAAAAATGAGAAGCAAATGAAGCAAACAAAAAAAATATTTGATCCATAACATTCCACCACATGGAAGCAAATGAAGAAAGTATTAAGAACAAAGAGAAAGTGAAGAGCTTACTTCTTCTATTGCAGACAGCATATGAAGAAAGAGTTGCAGCAAGAGATCAACTGCAGAAGGAAACAATGTGTGCCAAGGAGTACTGGAACCAACATGAAAAATGATGGCCGTTGTCAAGTTACTATGATATTGTAAAAGGAGAAGGAAACAATAATGCCAATCCTACTATGATATTATGTACATAACTAAAAAATACTATTGGAAAAAAAATTGAATAGGAAGGTTTCACCATCAACACACTGTTTAAGTGCAGATAATGGTTAGTATCACCTTAAGAAATGAGTCAAAAGCTGATATCTACCACACAACCTTGTGCTTGAAAATCATTACTGCTGAAAAAAACACAACATTCTATTAGACATTGTTAATACTCAATAATATTCCATTTTACATAAGCAAAAATGTAATACTGGCATATAAAAACAATAAAAGCGCTTTAAAAAGGGCAAAAAAAAAAATGGAGCAAATTCTTGACAAGGTAAAGTGCTGCAAGAATAGAATACACAATAACGTCATCATATGTTGTGCTCAACCTAGTCAAATTTGAAGAACAAATGAGAAGAAAAATGTAGAATGCTCACTATGTCATTAAACTGAATGTTACCCAAAAGCATATTGACCAAAAACACTCTATCAGTCATTTTCTCAAACAGTTTGCAGGCATAAGAACAAACAACAAAAACTAAACGCAAAGACCCACGTCAAACATGTTCGAATCCATCAAAAGAATTTCCTTGTATATTTTGCATTGTTTGCTCTCCCATTTTCTCCACCTCCTACCACAGCACCAAAACTCCAATAATATTCCCTTTTACAAACACTAAAAAGAAAAAAAGAAAAAAAATTACATGATTTATAAAACTCACGAGCTGGTTCGATTAACTAACCTTATACCCCTAACCCCATACTAACCTGGTTCAATCCACGACTTCAATGCAATATATATTTATTTATTCAATATTTAACTTGTGGGCCCCACACATATTAAATATATATTTGTCTATTTATTATTTATTACGTGGACCCCACAAGTTATTTATTTTTAAATTTAAAGATATTATATATATATTTATGTAGTATTTAATATATATATATATATATATATATATTTGTGCGATGATTGAGGTGAGGAAGAAATCGAAAAGAGATCGGGAAAATGGAGAAGCGCCTTCGTTTTTTTTTTAAATTTATAATCCTCCGATTCAATCACCGTGGGAAGAAGACGCCGGAACCTACCCCATCGCCGCACCCTACTTTGTCATCTTCTCCTCGTCGTCCTCCACTCTACCCCATCATCTTCTCCTCATTTGTCTCCATTTTCCCACTTGGGTCGACGAACGATAAATTTTCATACGCCATCGTCGCTCTGCCCTACTCCGATTCAATCGCTGTCGTCTCCATTTTCCTACTCCGTCGCTCGTCGCCACTTCCTCCACGCAATCTCCTTTCGATTTCCTCCTCGCCTCACAAATACATACATACATACATACATACATACATACATACATACATACATACATACATACATACATACATACATACATACATACATACATACATACATACATACATACATACATACATACATACATACATACATACATACATACATACATACATACATACATACATACATACATACATACATACATACATACATACATACATACATACATACATACATACATACATACATACATACATACATACATACATACATACATACATACATACATACATACATACATACATACATACATACATACATACATACATACATACATACATACATACATACATACATACATACATACATACATACATACATACATACATACATACATACATACATACATACATACATACATACATACATACATACATACATACATACATACATACATACATACATACATACATACATACATACATACATACATACATACAAATAAATAACTTGTGGGGCCCACGTAATAAATAATAAATAGATAAATATATATTTAATACCTGTGGGGCCCACGTGTTAAATATTGAATAAATATATATATAGCATTGAAGTCGTGGACCCCGTCTACGATTTCCAAGCAAACTCGTGTACGAGTATACAACTTCCACAAAATCACTCTATTTTTGTCAATAGTTTGCCTTCTACCCTATTTTTGACATTATGTTTTAAAACTGTATTATTAAAAAAAATTCCAAAAAATATAATAACCTTAAATAATTACATTATCTTTATAATATAATTATTTTATCTTTAAATTCAATTAATTATATACCCAAACATATAATTAATTAAAATTCTTTCAAAGAATAACATGTACCCTTAAATAATTATATCCTTATAATATAATTATTTTAATTTCACAATCAGTTAATCATACAATTAATCAAATTTCCAGAAATACAACAATTAGATGGAAAAATATTTAATAAGTTCCAATTTCTACCAATCAAATATTTCAACAATTAAATAACACCAAAAAATTCAAAGATTACACTTAAGAAAATTACAAATAATTTCTCTTAAATTTGGGGTGTTACAGAAATAATAATGGTCGAGGTTGAGGTCGTGGTCATGGCCGAGGTCGAGGTCAAGGTCGTGGTCATGGTTGAGGTCATGATCGTGGTAGATGAAGAAGTAATTATACGTTCCATGGTAATAATCATTCTGATTTCAAGAAAAACACAAATGATGATCATAGAGGGAAGATTTCACAAAATAAGAAATTTAAAAGTTGTGAAAATCAACGTTTCCATTGTGGTATGAATGGTCATTAGACTCGTACTTGTCGTACATTAAGCACTTAGTTGACCTCTACCAAATCTCATTGAAGGAAAAAGGGAAGAATGTGGAAGTAAATTTTACCTATCAAGATGATGTATTTAACCATCCCAACATGCATATTTGGATGTTGTTAACTTTTTTGAGTCTCTTAAAGAGAAAACTAATGTTAATGAAGGAGTAGCAAATACTTCATTTAATTATGATAATGTCCAAAACTAATATTTTCATTATGTTTTAGTGTTTTCTTTATTCAACATTTATCCGTTTATTTACATTATTTACATTTCAAGGGTGGTTCTGTTTATTTTTAATCGAGAGATTATTGTAATCGTTTTTTTTAATGAAGAGTTATGAACATTTCTCATATTTTGGCTGACTTAAAAGATGAATAATGAAGACTTATGTTTGACAGATAATGCAACTACGCACACAATAATTAAAAGTAAAAAATAATTTTCTATATTGACAATGCTTGAAGCAAATGTCAATACAATATCATGTTCTACAAACTTGATTGAAGGTTTTGTAAAGCAAACATTATTTTGCCTAGAGTAACAAAATTCATAATTAATAATGTTTTGTTCTATAGTAAGTTAAAAAGAAACTTATTGAGTTTCAAAGATATACATCAAAATGGTTATCATGTTGAAACTAATAATAAAAATAATATAAAATATCTTTATATTACATTTATTGTTTCACATGAGAAGTGTATATTGGAAACACTATCTGCTTTTTCTTTTGGATTATATTATACTCATATACGAGTACGTAATTGAAACATATGGAACCATAACCTGAAGTTCATGAATTTAAATATGTTTACTGTTTGGTATGATCAATTGGGTCATCATAGGTCAATAATGATGAAAAAATTGTTGAAAATTCATATGGATATCTACTAAAGAACCAGAAGATTCTTCAATCCAATGAATTATCATGTGTTGCTTGTTCTCAAGGAAAATTGATTATTAGGGCATCACCAACTAAAGTGGGAGTTGAGTCACCAACATTTTTGGAACGAATTTATAGTAACATATATATGGACCCATTAATTCACTAAGTGGATTATTCAGATACTTCATGGTTTTAAATGACGCATCAAATAGATGGTCACATGTGTGTTTATTATTAAGTTTAAATCTTGCATTTGCAATATCACTTGCTCAAATAATCAAATTAAGAGCATAGTTTCCTGATTATACAATTAAAAACATTCGACTTGATAATGCTGGTGAGTTTACATCCCAATCATTTAATAATTATTGCATGTCAATTGGGATAATTATTGAACATCATGTAGCTCATGTTCATACACAAAATGGTTTGTTCGAATCATTTATCAAGCGTTTACAATTGATTTCTAGATCGTTAATTTTTAGAGTAAAGCTTTCACTATTTATATGGGGTCATGCTATTTTGCTGCTATGTCACTCATACGCATAAGATCGACATCTTATCTTAAGTACTCTCCAGTATAATTAGCTTATGACCAGTAGCCAAATATTTCTTATTTGCGAATTTTTTGTTGTGCAATATATATTCAAATTTCCCCAATAGAAAGTACTAAAATGGGACCTTAAGGAAAGCTAGAAATATATGTCGAATTTAAATTCTCATCAATTATTAGATATCTTGAACCCCTGACAGAGGATATATTTACTACATGATTTGCTAATTATCATTTTAATGAGACAACTTTTTCCAATATTAGGGGGAGGAATTAAGATGTTGGATATTTATCTGACCCACACAAAGCAAGATCTCAAACATGTTATTTGTTTACATGTGGAGGAATTGCTATATCTTAGTGATCTGTAAAGCAAACCATTACGGTCACTTCATCGAATCATGCAAAAATTCTTTCAATTCATGAAGCTAGTAAAGAATGTGTATGGTTGAGGTTAATGACTCATCATATTTGAGAAACATATGATTTATCTTTCAGTAAAAATTTACCAACAATATTATTTGAAGATAATACCGCATGTATAGCAAAATGCAAGGAGGATATGTAAAAGAAGATAAAACAAAGTAGATCTTACCAAAACGTTTCTATATATACATGGCCTTTAAGAAAATGATGACATCAGTGTTCAACAAATTTCTTCAAAAGAAAACTTGGCAGACTTATTCACAAAGACATTACCCACATCAACATTTGAAAAACTGGTGCACAATATTAGAATGCGACGACTCAGAAAACTCAAGTGCTATATTGATAAGGGGAGTAGAAATATTGCCTTTAATGAATATAGATATCACAGTATTTTTCCTTTTACTATGTTTTTCTCCGTTGAGTTTTCCTAGCAAGATTTTTAATGAAGCAGTTATTAATGTATAAAAATTTATATTTTTCCCTTCACTAGGATTTTTTCCATCGAATTTTTTTCTAGTAAGATTTTAATGAGGCATTTATTTTTATATAATATGAATATCTAAGAGAAGTATTGTAAATATAATTATAGATATCTATAACTTATACATAGGTTACCAATTTTCATATAACTCTCATTTAATTTCATGTTATAACATTCATCTCATTGAATTTCATAATGTAACTTATATCATGATATACGCTATAACTAGAGGTATGTGATGTCTTTGTAAGACACAACAGAATTGAGTTCAATTGTTCTTTACTTTCTCTCTTCTCTATTCATCTTTTGCATTGTTTCATTGTTCTTATTTAGCTTATTCTCTACTTTCTCTCTTCTCTATCCATCTTTTGTGTTGTTTCATTGTTCTTATTTAGCTTTTTTGTTATTTATTTTATAACAAATAGATATGTAATTCTTTATTTTATAAGAGATAAATATATAAACAGACCTTTTAAATTCAAAATGAAACAAATATATAAATGAAAAAATATTACAAAATACAAGAAAAAACCCCTTCAATGTAATTCGAAGCAACGACCCAACCCCACGAGGAAAACTTCAATTACAGAAGCGCCTCTTTACCAACATGACAATCGATTTTATTAATGTAGAAAATATTTGTATTATATTTCCTTATATCCGCAAATAATGAATCAATAGAACAATTAGGAATCACCTCGGCATTACCAATATCTGCTCCTGATGTTCCCTTTGGACAAAGGTGAAGAAGATTGTGTAGTACATTGGTGAATCATATTAATTGGTGAATCACTATGGGTTAGAATACAGGCAACTGGAGGCGAGCATCAAAATTGAGACCGAGTAGTCACCTTTCTTGGCTACAACATCACCTGCTCCAATGCTAGGTGCTGAAGTTCGACTGGATAGTCACGAACACAACCTATTCGAGGACCTGCACCAGTTGTCCATTTACAAGATAGTTGCTTTCCCAATTGATATGATTTTGTATCTTTGTGTGAGTTTATTCTTTTTAGTACTAATTCATCAGGGATGATATCAACCTCGTAACTTCTATTTTCCTCTTCTAACATGTTTTTCTTCTGAGTTTCGGTATCCAACTCCGAAACATATTCCAAGGATCTCATTTCTATGTTTTCTCGTATGAGAGGACTGGTTAATTTTCTACTCAAATTGATTGGCCTATTTGACTCAAATGTTTTGATGGTTGACGATGCTAATTGCTCTTGAAAATCTGATTTCCCACCAATCGTTCCTGCAGCAACAATCTTTGAAACGCCATCATCCGGACCACCACTCACTTGTTCAATCCAATCCTCCTCTGCCGAGCCATTTCGAACATGAAGACTGCCTTTTTGTGTTTGTAGTTCATTGTCTTCCTCGCCTTCCTCATCATGTGGACTCATCTAAATTTAATGAAAAAAGGAAACATGTAAATAATGTTCTGATTTCACTAGAAAAGAACATCTTAGATCTAAGTTCTCCAATTCTAACCTTCACATGAGTGAGGTCAACGTTGTTTTCTGTAAGGAAGGAGATAAATTCACGAAAGTTTTCTTCTGTGGGACGGTAATGACCACTATGAGGCCAAATTGCCTGTTTAAAGAAATGAGAAACTGTCATTAAACGGTAAACAGACTCAAGCTTGAAGATGAGCCACTTAAATGGTAGGAATTCCAGTGAGAAAAGAATGAAAGAAAATTCTACAAGCTCTTTGACTCGTACCTGTAGGATGCCATTTTCAACAACCAACCTCCCGGCAGCAAGTGTGGCTCCTCCAGCCAAGAAACTCGAATGGTGAAACTTACCCTTCATTTTCTTTCCAACATACAAGGTTTTAGAGGTGCTGAGAACAAATATCCACTTCTCACGCTTATCAACTCTAGTGATGTGAAGTAGTTCCCCAGATTGCTTGTAAATGAACTTCCCATCCTCCACCACAACTTCATAGGCTGTTCTTTCCAACTGAAAGAAAATCATTTGGAAGGTTCAACATTCCATATGAACTACAAGAATAAATAACAATTCGATGCAGGTTTTAGGGACTCACTGGACCCAAATACTGAATGCACTGCTGTTGAAGTTTCACTCTAGGGCATTCTTCAACAAGATCTACTCCCTTCCCTTCTCCTATATCCAACCTAAGGAGTATAGATACTTTATTTTGACTAATGTGTCAACGCCCAAATGCATGTCCCATGTTTGTTAGGGCCATTTAAATTGCTCAATAGTTTCATAATAAAGGGGCATAAACGTTTAAGTACAACAAAAAAGCAAAAATAGTAAAATATGACCCAAAACAAATTGACAAAAGTTTGAGACTGGAGTATATCATCCTCGTTTCTTAAACATATTGGCTTCAAATTTTTTAGGATTAAAATTGATATATATTCTAATAAACTTATGGGATCTTTTCAAAGAATAATAATAAAAACTATCTACACTTCGTGGCAAAAAACCACTAAAGGACAAAAATCTACTAGATTTTACCATGAAGTGTATATATTTTGTTCGCTTTGCTGTTTTTGACAATTTCCCTAAATTTATTGTTGTTGTGCCTATGAGTGTATGACCTAATGTCCTCTCCTAGATTAAAAATAAAAATAATAATGATGGTGATAATAATAATAATAGTGTGATATTGTGTCTATTGCTTGACTGTCATCTCAGTTAATATCAATGCTTCTTAGTGCTTAGTATCCAACATTTTTTACTCTAAACCTTTAGCTTTCAGAAAACCTGAATTTAGCACTAAAGCTTTCAAAAATTAGGTCAAGGAATGTTTACCAATAGAAAAAGGGTTGTTCACTCTGAGAGTGTAGCCATTTATCATAATAAAACTGTAGGTTCTGGCCATAACGATGTCGTGGATCAATCTGGCAACAGAAAAAGGAATTACAACTAATAATAGTGTTATTTAAAAAAAAAAATACTGGTCCAGTGTAACACTATTTTTCTCAAATCCATTAGACTTACAGCCTCAAGCCAGTGTTGTAAAGCAAGCATTTGAGCTTTGTCATTTTTGGACAAACCCTTGCCAACCTGTTATGTTTCAAAAACATATGGTTGATCTTTTTGAGATGTTTGTTGGTTTCATGACAATATCAAGTAAAACATGGTGAAATTTACCCTAGCAGCTTTGGTTCTTGCTCGAGACCACCGTGAAACGGCACTTTTGTGTTTATCTATGTCAAAAAATGATATGGAACTTCTCCTGAGGTCGGCAAAATTCAAGAGTTTCCACCTTCAACAAGGATAACCACTGAGAACAAGCTCAAAAAAGATCCATTTTGATTCAGAACAAAGACATAAGCCAGCACACATACCAACTCTTCTCTGCAATAACTGCACAATCAGCCAGCCTTCTCCTTGTTCTAAAGCTTTTATAAACTTTCTGTAATTCAGTTGCTGCCATGTGCTCCATATTTGTTGCAATGAGATCCATCACAGCTTGGGTCCCATCATGATTCTCGGGCCTAGAAGATTGACTCTCCATGTCATTGCTCTTAGGACAATTAGCAACAACATCCAACTCTGCCTCCTGTAGAGGAATATCCGTTATCTCTGTTGAAGTCATCTTCTCCAAATCTCTACCGCTCAACCTAACAGATGAATCTAACGCTGCCCGGTGCAAACCCACTGATTTGATTACTGAAGGCTTCAAATCTCCACTATCAGAACTGGTGGATCGCTGAAGAGCTTTTACTTCATCATCTCCAAAATTGATGAATTTTACAGTAACGGATCCAGATTCTCCCCCATTTTTCTTATCAATGTATTTGGCCAAAGGACATGTAAAGAAAGCCCCCATTTTAGCAAAAATGGTTCAGCAAAGCCAAGATGAACATTATTCCTGTAACATGAAGTTCCTAGAAATAAGAACCAAAAAAAAAAAAAAAAAAATTCCAACACAGATGAAGTCATAAATCTTCAAGGAATAGACAGAGTCAATCTCTTAACAAACAAGTAGAATTTATGCCCAGAAAAAAAAGATTCGCAAACAATCAATCCAAGAATACTTTATAAGAAGACAAAAAAAAAAAGTGAAAGATATAAATACTAAACTTGAAGTCCAAGAAGAGTTTCCCTTAATTTTCAATCCCAAAAATAACAGCAAACATACCAGTATGATTTCCTGTAGCCTAGAACCAAAGATTTGTGAGACAGGTCAGAAACGGTAAAAGACCAATTTCATTAAGAAAACTAGATTCCTTATCTCTTGTTTGATAACCTTTTGGTGCTTATGAACACTCGAGCCATCTATTGATTTTTCTACAGTGTTATGTAGTTTTATGGAGTGTTTTAAAAAACCAAGCCAAATTTTGAAAAACAACTTTCAAAAACTTGTTTTTGTGTAGTTGTAATTTGACTAAAAATTCAGAAGTTTTTAATTAGAAACTATGAAACAGTAGTAAAGAAGTAAGAATCAAGCATAATTTTCAAAACCAAGAACCAAACTGTTATCAATCGGATCTAATCAACCAAATTCCAGTAAGCAACTACAGTGGGACTTCAGAAACAGAGAGAAAAAGAGCATCAAGCGCAGACCCAACTTCAGAAATAAGCAGTGCACATTGCCATGGGACCAATATCAGAGAGAAAAGGAAGTGAAAAGAAATATCCATTTCATCAGAAAAACTTGAAATGAAGAAACGAACATCAAGAACCAACATGGAGCGAAGAGAAACCTGAAATGGCGGATTTACCTAAATCATAGTGCATTTGGTGATACAATTACTAATGAGTATAGAAAATTTAATATAAGAGAATTTACAAGCAGACAGTACAAGGATCGAAACAAAACAATAAATTCGATGGCATGGGAGCTGTACAATTACCATGGACATTGAAGAGGGGGAGTCTCGCGCGGGACGAAGGAGAAATAGTCGTGGAGGATTGAGATTTTGGGGGACCAAAATTCATTGTAGCTCTCCCTAGAGAAGGATTGAGATGAAAATTCTTCCATAATTGTAGAGCTGGGAACAGATTATGAAAGAGAATTTAGAAATAAGTAATGCGATTGAAAGCAGAATCCTGAGTGATGGGATGGGTTGGTTGTTGTATCTCTGCAACTTTGCTATTCGTTAGTTTGCTTTGCTCGCTTCGCGATGAAGAAGATGAAACACCTCCTCCTTGCAGTTGGGCCAAGGAAAAGCCCAATAGAAAACAACATGGGCTGAATAGCCTTGATAATGGCTAACAACATCCATAGAAAATCATACGCATACTTCCAAATATAGCCCTTTTCGACATAAAATATAAAATATAAAAAATATAGCAACTTCTCGACAATTTGTAAATATAGCAAAAATTTTATTTAATTTTTATAGATCTAAAATATCTCTATTTTAGATGAAAATGCATCATGTGATGTTCTCCCCTCCACAATCTTCTCCTTCTTCTATGATATCAATCTTTTTCATTCTCTCAAACATAAGCAATTTTTCTGTCTTTCACAATTCCTCCTCTCTCTTTTTCTTTTGTGATTTTGTCTCCGCCTCCAATTGGTAGATTTTTCGTTCAACTCTCGCCTCCAACCAATCATCATCCTACGTATAACAATTTTCGGCCTTTAGCAATTTTCTACAGTTTTTCGTTTACTTCTACTTCGCTAGGTCAATGTTACGGTTTGGATATCAATTTTTTTGGTATGTAATCAAATTTTCTTTAAAAAACTGCATATCTTTCTGAGTTTTTCATCTAATTTATATTCATGATCTTAGTTTGATATTTGTTTTTAGTTGTGATTCTTCCCTAAATTTTTCATTCAACTTCATCCAATTTTTACAATTTGATTTAATTTCTCAATCGGATGATTCTACTAGTATTTTTATAAAATAAAATGTGTTGATCTTACTTGTATTGGACTTCATCGGTTTAAGGCTTTGTAGAAATTGATCATATTATGAATTTTTCTATCAATTTTACATTTTTGGGTTAAAAGAAATCGAGATTTTTTTTCCTGAAAATATTGATGAATACAAGTTATCACTAATAGACTATTAGTTAGACTAGTTAATATGAACATAGTGATATTAGTCTATCAATGATAGACTTGTATCCTAGTGCATCACTGATATTAATCTTAAGTAGACATGTATCCTAGTACATCATTGATATTAATCCTAAGTTATTAGTGATAGTAGTATATCAATGATAGACTTGTATCCTAGTCCAAGTAAATTAATAATAAACTATGTCTTCTATCAATGCTATGAGCGTAAAACTAGGATGATAACTATATATCTTTTTTTTTTTTAGTAATTCAAAATTATGATTAATCAATGATATGAGTGTAACACCACCTCTAGTTTGCAAGTGTCGAGCAAAAGGACCACGAAAAAAAATGATTGATGGGAAGAAAAGTCACTCAAAATGTAGTCATTGTTGTCGTGCTGGTCAAAACCGTAGAAAATGCACATTTCCACTATTTTTACAATGATGTGACATTATATTGTTGATAAGAATCATTTTTCTTGAAGACAGAGAACATTTTTTCTAGCAAGAAATAATTTCTATTTGTTTGACTCAAACCTTTCAATAATAAATCACATTTTTTAACAATACATTTTCAAGTGTATACATGTTACTTTATTGTAAAGTAGTAATATGAAGTATTGTCATAAATGGAGTTTAATTTATAGTGATAGTTTCTATCAGCTATAGACTTTACTATGAATTTTATTGTTGATAGCTTCTATCAATGATAGACTTCAACATGTATATTAACAAAACTTTTTCTCAATAAAATGCACCCATTAGTACTAATTTTCTTTGATTCAACCAACGATTCAAAGGCACATACAAGCACATAACTTGCAATGATTATTCAACTTGTGATCCAACATTTTTCTCTATTAATATGGTAAAATCAGCTAAATATAAAGAGATAATGTCATTGTGAAGTCTTTCACCGTTATGGTCTACCATTAATAGACTTCAACATCCATTAAATAGTCACGACTATTTAAGAATATAAAGGGGCATAATTTGCAATATTCAACATGTGGTCCAACCCTTTTTATGTCAAGAGAACAAAATCAAATAAAACGTGAAATCTATCATGAAATATCCACAAAACTAATATACTACAATATTCATTTACTCAATGAGAGAGTTACAAATCAAAACTAGGCAAGAATCAATTGGTCTCTTACAATTTTCTAGTCTTTTGCATTCTCCAACATTTTCTTTGATTAGTTAAATTGTCTCTTCGGCCTAACATTTTTAATGATCTTCGCTATTTCCATAGTTTTCATTTTTTTTTCTTTTCTTGAACAACTTGAAATGATAATATTGAATTAGAGTTTATAAATATATATTATAATGCAAGTAATAAATATCTTCCAAGTCTACTAGTGATAGAAACCTATCACTAATAAATCCTAAGCAACAACACACAAAAAATACACATTAAACTAAAGTATCTACTAACATCCCATTGCAAGCAAGTTAAACATCCTCTAAGCCTATAAGTGGTAGAAACCAATCCCTAAAAGACCTTTAAGCAATATCACATAAAAAAAAGCACATTAAACTAAAGTATCTACTAACATCCCTAGTGCAAACAAACTAAACTAAAACACCTACTAACACACCTTAGTGCAAAGAAACTAAACATTTTCAAAGTCTATCAAGTCTTCAGTAATAGAAACAAATCACTGATAGATCCTAAGCAACACATCTAGAAAAATGCACATTGAACTAAAGCATCTACTAACATCCCAATGCAAACACATTAAACATCTTCCAAATCTATCATTGATAGAAACATATGATCGATAGACCTTATGCAACATCACATAAAAATGCACATTAAACTAAAGCCTCTACTAACATCCAAACACAAACAAGTTAAGCATCTCAACACAACCAAGTTAAACATCCTCTAAATATATTCAATCAGTGATAGAAACATATCACTGATAAACCCTAAGGAACATCACACAAAAAAATGCACATTAAATTAGAGCTTCTACTAGCTTCCCAAATCAAACAAGCTAAACATCTTCTAAGTCTATCAAGAATCGAAACATATCACCGATAGACACTAAGCAACAACAAATAAAAGATGCACATTAAACTAAAACATCTAATAACAATCCAACACAAACAAGTTAAACATCCTTCGAGTTGATAGAAACATATCATTATAGAACCTAAACAACAATACATAAAAATGTACATTAAACTAAATTATCTACTAACATCCCAATGCAAACAAGCTAAACATCCCTCAAGTCTATTAGTCATATATAAACATATCATTGATAACTGACCTTAACCCTAATTAACAACACACAAACTGAAAAACAGAGCACAACCAAACAGAAAATGAAGAAATCAATTTCAAACAAATAAAAAAAGAAGAAAACCTATTTCAAACAGATTACGACCAAACGGAAAATAAAGATATCGGAAGAGTGAAAATAACTTACAATTTCAAACGAAAAGCAAAGAAGTTTGTAGATGATGAAGTGGAGAACGTGAAGCGAAGCAAAAAACGAAAGCGCCGACACCGAAAAACCAAATCAGAATACGAAGAAATGAGAAGAAAGTGGAAGATGGAAGGAAAACGTGGAGAGTGAAACCTGTGTTCGAAATCATAATACGAAGCGACGAAAGCATGAAGTGTGCCATATTTGTAATTTTTTTAAACTTTTGTTATGTCCTTAATTAATTTAGACTCAAATGTTATATCCTAAGTCAGCCCTAAATTCAAAATATTGATATATATATCAACATTTTAAAAAAATTATAAATATAACAAAATTTTGTCAAATTCTATCAATGATATAAGTTTATTAATAGATCGAATCTATTAGTCATAGAAGTCTATCATTAATAGATTTTACAATATTTACAATTTTTTTAAGATGTTGCTACATACTTAATTATTATTCCTAAAATTGATATCCATTATCATTACCAGAATTATGAAAAATTTTAAAAATGATTTAATTAATAATTTGTTAGAATTTATGTTCTAAAACTCATAGTTTGTAGCTTAAATTATATTCTATTCAATAAAGTAGTTATTGAGAACTTATTAGTGAAAATAGAATATTGTAATCTTAAATCCAATAAACTAAGGTCCCGAGACTATCTAGTGTAGCCTTGAACTTTGTATAGAGACATAAATGTGGATCAAGTTCGAGTGTGTATCCCAAATAGTATATAGTGTATGAATAAGGTTGAGCGCTTTATTTTGGGGACATTATAGATGTGGACCACTTTGTAGTTAGTACAAACGATGTAATCCTGAATCGTTCTAGAGACATGGAAGTGGAGACATCCTATGTAGAGAGTTTACATAAGACTGGAACCATGAAATAGTCACTTTTAAGTTGTAATACCTTTAATTGTATATAAGCTGACTATTTCGATTATTGATGACCTAGGTAATTTAATATTAATCCTAAACTAACTATGAACTTTTATTCAAATGGAATTACTCTTAGATCTGCATAGGTGAGGGCAACTCAACGACACTACTTAATGACCGGGTGGATCGCTAGAGACATAGGGTGCAAGACAGAATTTACTCTTACCCATTTTGGGGTTAGTAGTAGGTGTGTAATAATAATTCGAATAACTCAACAACTCAAACTAACTCATATTATATGGTTTGGGTTGAGTCAATTTAAAATGTAGGCTGGGTTGAGTTGAAAACTTTAATTTTTTTCGGGTTGGATTGAGTCACGGGTTGGAGGGTCGAAAAATTTGGGTCAATCCAACCCAATCCGAATTAATATATATATATATTGGTGTAAACCAAATATTCTTATTTTATTGAATATATAATCTACTTCTCAATGTGAGAGGAGATGCTTTATTTAGAGAGGAAATTAAAAATAGAAGTAGTTGATATAAATTTTTTCAAAAAGTCTTTTACACAATTGTAATAAACCAATATATAAGCAAACTACATCCAAGATTGCATGTAATGAGCTTCCCATTCTCAAAAATTGGCGTTCCACTAACTATTGATGGAGTAGGTGTCTAGTGTCACAATCGTAACTTCTCAACACGATTGTGCGGCACTTGCTTAGCTCAATCAGCAAGTCAGCCGTTCGAAAATCGGAATCCGCGGACAAACTCGCGGTATGACGTAGCCTCCCTCCCCGTTCTTGGAAAAATGTTTTTTTTATAAAACGGGAAAGAGAAAGTAAATAGTTGAAAACGTCATAAAGAAAGCATTGAAGACTGTCAATTGCAAGGAAAATAACTCAGCATGCAAAGAGTGCGACAAGGCTTGGGCGGGGGTCGGACTGTTCATGTACCCCCTATAGTACATATTGAGAATTTTGGCCTTGGCAGGCTTGCATATGAAAAAGCCGAAATGTCACACTGTGACTCGGCGACACCTAAACGAAAGAATTAACTTAAACTACTTTCAAGACATAAAGATAAAGTGATTTGGGGGTTTTCGGGCATACGGCCAACGGTAAATAATACGTTGGACAATTATGCCCCTGACATTCTCCCCCACTTAAACGGTTGACGTCCTCGTCAACTGGCGAAGCTGGAGCTCTTCGGTCTTCTGCATCCACGCTTCAAAATCTTCGACAGGTCTTCCACTGGTTGCCTCCACGAGGGCTTCTTCCACTGCACCAGGAATTTATGTACCTCCCTCGTGGGCCTTCTACCAACCCTTACTCTGTCAGCAAGGGCTTGCTCGACTCCTCTGTCTTCCTCCAGGTCCAGGTTGACAGATAATCATACGGCGTTGTTGCACCGTCAATTGGAAGATTGGTCATCCCCTCGAACTCGAGAGGGCATCGCTTTTGATCTCCCCTCTCCTCCATCGGCCTTGAAGTTTCTTCTAGGCAAACTCGAGCGATGTTGGCCATCTGTTCACATTCTTCTCTCACTCGGTGGACTTGAGGGCGGTCCCCTAGACAAGGGCCATCAGCGATGAACGGCAATACAGAATGCCTCTTATCTTCAATCTCAAACGGACCTTTCTTGATCAGCGAGTCGGTCTGAGCACTATAACCGAATTGGGCTACCTTTAGCAGTTGAACCCAATTCTTTTGTCTGCCATCAACACAATGATGCAGGTATTCTTCGAGCACACAGCTGAGTTGCTCGGCTTCGACATCAGGAGTCTTGGTCGCGTTGACGACCCCAAGACTTGGCCCCTCGATCATGGCTTGCTTCGAACCATTGAAGGCGACCCGACACTCGAGGTTCTCGCTCCACTGAGTGTCTTCTTCTCTCGACGAACCACTTTGGTGGAACTCCCCCACATGAATCAGCGCGCTCACCTGGTCCTGCACAGAACAACACTTTCCTCCCTTGGCATCAGTAAGACCCAACGGGACCATGGGGAACTCGTATGCTTCATGCCTAGTGGCACAATTTTTCTCGAGTCCCTTTGCCTTCGTTGTTCTTACTCGACATTGCCTCAGTCGGTCATCTGACTTTGGGAGATGCTTCACTCCACGTCGGCAGTCCACCCGCCTCGTGAGCATGGGGAGTGGACCTTTACGCCGGACTGTGAGCTTACTCTGGGTACGACAGTCAACACACAGTTGCGGGCTTCTGTCCTTCTTCTTCAGGGAAAGGACGCGAGCTCCATACGGAGCTTGTACAGGTATACTGCGCCCTGTACTTGATAACATCTCTGATGGTTTCCGAAGTTTGGTCAACTCCAACGGCGCCATGCGATAAGCATTCTTCGCAAGCGCGTTTGCTTCGGATGGCGACTCTACCCCATGGTCGGTTCTCCTCCACATCGACGAGGACTTGGGCCATCTACTTGGCATCACGCCATGGCACTTCTCTGGGACACACAGAGTGTCCTTGGGGACTGTCTCCCCCGGCTTTTCCAACGCCCCAAGCAGGATCTCCATAGATGGTGGTTCCCCTTGGGCGCGACTCTCGTCCAGTTGCATGGCCGATATCGTTCTGAACCCGTTAGGCTGCCGAATATCTGCTTGTACTACCGTGGGGAAGGATCCGGTAATCGCTAGACATTTGGCTGACGGCATTGGAATGACTTGATGTTCAAGGAGGAACTCCATTCCCAGCACTACATCAAAGTCGTCCATCTTTACAACCACAAAGTCTACGGGGCCTCTCCATCCTCCCAACTTTATCGTCGTTCGCTTCACCAATCCGATGATAGGTAGGGCAATGGAATTCACGGTTTTCATCTTTCCTGAATCCCTCTCCCAACGGAGCCCTAGACGTCTGGCTTCTGCTTCCGTAATAAAGTTGTGGGTTGCACCAGAATCAACCATTGTGCTCTTAGTCTGTCTTTGATTGATCCAGGTGTCAACATACATTAGGCCCCCTTTTGTTGGTACATGTCTCTCCCCTGACTTTTTCTGGAGAGACGACATGTACTTTATGGCCCCAATCCGAGTCTTCTCGCCTTCATCTACCAGGTCCGCTTCGTCCTCAACACGATTTGACTTATCGTCTGAATCCGCAATTAGTGAGGCCTGAAACGCATGGAAGTCGACTTTATTCGGGCATTCTCTTGCCATATGTGGCTTACCACATATGTAACAACTCAGGCGGCGCTTGGGTGGGCTTTGATTATTCGGCCTTTGCCATGTGTTCTCTGTGTTTGACTGGTGAGATCTTCGGTCTTTACCAGTGTATTCCTCTCTCCTGACAGTTTTGGGGGAACTCGGACGACTATTCCTGTTCCTTCCAGGTGAGGAGCTTTTGTGACGTCTCACATCTTGAGTGTCACTTGTCAGATCGAACAACCGTTCGGCTGCTGCATACGCCGACGTGAGGTCTTGGACCCTTTGTTCATACAACTTGGCCCTCGCCCACGGTTTCAGCCCTTCGACAAAGTAGAAAACTTTGTCTTTCTCTGACATATCCCGGATGTCTAGCATTAACCCTACGAACTGCTTCACGTACTCCCGAATCTCGCCAATGTGTCTTAGATCGCGCAATTTTCGCCGAGCCAGGATTTCCACATTCTCGGGGAAAAATTGCGAGCGGAGTTCTCTCTTCAGGGCGTCCCACGTATCTACAGTGCAACGTCCTTCCTGTATGTCTACGTATCGGGACCTCCACCACAACTTTGCATCTTCAGACAGATGCATCGTTGCCAACGTCACTTTGGCTTCTTCGGCGACAGTGTTTGTAGCCTTGAAGTACTGTTCAAGGTCGAAAATGTAGTTCTCCAGGGCCTTAGCATCTCTTGCCCCACAGAAGGGCTTTGGTTCTGGGACTTTTACTTTGCTAACCGAAATTGCTCCTCCAGCTGGAGCTTGGTTAGCCATTGCTCGCATCGTGAGACTCAGTCTTGCGTTCACGTCTGTGATTTCATTCCTAACGACATCGAGGGTGACTCTAAAATCCTCCGACATGCCGTTTATCATCTCTAATAGTGTCTTCTGAGCGTTATCAAGCTCGCCGACACGTTCTTCCATGTGGGCAGCAAAGCCTGAGGAACTCTCCCCACGCTCGTAGTTAATAGTTCTTCTGGCGTTGGTGTTTTCTTCTAGGGCGTCAACCCTTGCCAACAACTCTTGTATTGGCAACCCTTCGACACGGCCAGCTACCGCATCGATCATGTTAGCTTTCTCAGAAATTTCGTCGACACGAGACTCCAAGTAGCGGATGGAGTCGGGAACTTCGACTAGGTAGAGCATCTGCTCTTCTATCTCTACTAGTCAGTCTCTCTGGGCCTTGCCCGATGGATTCGACGACGACATGCTTCGGTGTAATCGTCAATTAGCCAACTTGGCTCTGATACCACTTGTCACAATCGTAACTTCTCAACACGATTGTGCGGCACTTGCTTAGCTCAATCAGCAAGTCAGCCGTTCGAAAATCGGAATCCGCGGATAAACTCGCGGTATGACTAGCCTCCCTCCCCGTTCTTGGAAAAATGTTTTTTTATAAAACGGGAAAGAGAAAGTAAATAGTTGAAAACGTCATAAAGAAAGCATTGAAGACTGTCAATTGCAAGGAAAATAACTCAGCATGCAAAGAGTGCGACAAGGCTTGGGCGGGGGTCGGACTGTTCATGTACCCCCTATAGTACATATTGAGAATTTTGGCCTTGGCAGGCTTGCATATGAAAAAGCCGAAATGTCACACTGTGACTCGGCGACACCTAAACGAAAGAATTAACCTAAACTACTTTCAAGACATAAAGATAAAGTGATTTGGGGGTTTTCGGGCATACGGCCAACGGTAAATAATACGTTGGACAATTATGCCCCTGACATCTAGCATGCATAAAAACACTTACAAATCACATGCATGTGATAAGCTTGCCAAATCTCAATAAGTTTTATTAATTTATTTAACTTAATTAAATTAGTCTAAGGGCAATATTGTAATTTGACATTTAAGTCAAATTCAAAGTTTCACTTTTTCTAGTTGAAATTCAACATTTTGACTTTTTACCATTTTTTTCGTCTTGATTAATTTCGATTTTCCGAGCATGAATCCACATTCATTTTTCCGAAATTCAAATCTCATTTGAATATAAAGTCGGTCAAAGTTACTTTTTAAGTAAAAAGTCAACACTTTGACTTTTCACAATTTTGACCATTTCCATCCATTCCGAGCTTCTAAATATGAATTTGTATTCATATTTTAATATTTAAATCATATTTAAACATAAAGCTCTATCTTTAACTTATATTCATCGATTATATCAAATATATTCATCGATTTCTCTCTCTTTATCTAACTCAAACAATTTAAATTATTCCATCATAATGTTCTAAGTTAATTCCTTATGAACTAGCAGGGGAACCTAATGGACCTATAGATCATGGACTCCAACGATCCGAGAGTAACTGGCTAAACTCTTTAGACCAAGCTAATCAACATTCATTAACTAACGGGTCATTTCATTAAAGTCCCATAGTTGCACTCCCCTCACTATAGATATATATGTGTCCATGTGATATAACCATGATCAGTAAGTTAATCTTTCATAGGTTGTTCGTAACCTTGGTTGGGTCAAAGTATCGTTTTACCCCGAGACTACATCTTGCTCCTTAGGTCCCATTGATCCATTATTGAATAATTGATTTTAGGTCCAACCTATATACCGAATCCTTCTCGGGTCAATGAAAGGGTGGGGTCCCTTGTCCAAGTCCTGGATTTAGTTTTTAAGAAAACAACCTATCTACTAACCCTAAAGCGAGTAGGAGTGAATTTCGTTTTGCACCATATATCTCTATCTATCCACCCAGTCTTACCCATAAAATGGGAGGCTTATTGGGTCAGTGTTATTGAGCTGCCCTCATCTATGTAGATCCAAGGATAATTCCGTGTGAATAGAAGTTCATAGTTAGATCAAGGTTAAGAATAAGTTATGTAGGTCTTCATAATTGAAATGGTCATTTTTATATAGTCATCGATGTTATAACTTAAAAGTGGCCATTTTTATGGTTACAGTCTTCTATAAACTCTTTAAATAGGATGCCTCACTTCCATCCATGTCTCTACATGAATAATTCAGGATCACATCGTTTGTACTAACTACAAAGCGGATCACATCCATAGTATCTCTAAAATAAGGTGTCCAGCTTTTATTCATATATATTATAGACCGTTTAGGCTATATACTCGTACTTGATCCACATAAAGGTCAAATCTACATTAAAATAACCTTGGGATCTTAGTTTATTGGCTTTATGATTATAGTATTTTATTTTCACTAATAAATCCTCAATTATCACTTTATTGAATAGAATATAATTTAAACTACAAACTATGAGTTTTAGGGCATAAATTCCAACTATATATATATATATATAATAAAAATGTAAAAAAGACAATTAAGTAACAATGATGTAAAAACTTTAAACAAAAAATAATTAATTTGAGGAAACAAATGTACAATAGGATTGAATAAAATAAGCCAGAAAAATAATTAGTTTCTTGGAGAGACTAAGTTGAGTAAAACAAGAAATCAACCCTATTTTTGCAAATAATTTGTCGATCACCTTATTTTTATAGATATATATTTTTTAAAACTAGCCTAAAATGATACTAAATCCTTTTTGGAACCATACATAATAGGTTAATTTTCATAAATATAACAAAACACAAAAATATTTACGGTTCGTGTAATAAAATAAAAAAACTCATGATATTTTCATAAATTTCAGGTTTGCTCTTGAATATTGTAGACGAATTTTTACTTTTTTTCTTCTTCTTCTTTGCGATTTATTCATCTCCTTTTCATATTATTACTTCTTCTTCTTCATTTCCCACTTGTTCTTGTTCGTGATTTCTTCATTTCTTCTTTTAGAATTTCTTCCTTCTTCGATTTAATTTTTCACTTTTTCAAACTTCCACTTGGTAAACGATCTTCGTCATCTCTCATATATTTTCTCTTCCAGATCTAAACAATCGTGTAGCAAAGATAAACGATATTGGTACATGATCTTGTACTAAATATAAATGATCTTGGTACACGATCGTGAACCAATCGTTTAGATTTTGTACACGATAGATTAACTCTTGGTATACAGTCGTATACCAATATCTAAACGATCTTGGTTAACAATCGTTTAAAAGAATAGCATATCATGATTGTTTAGAAGAACTACACATGCGCATGTTGTCGAATACTCGCGTGTTGACTGAGGCATTTTTTGTATTACGTGTGGCCAATTAATCATGTGTTCACGAGGGTATTTTTGGTATTTTCCATCATGGGCCTATGGGTTTTTTCATTTTGTAATTATTTTATATAATGTAAATATTTTGTCAATTTGTTATATTTTTTAAAAAAACCCTTGCATGATAAGTGAAAATCAACTCAAAATATATAAAAATCATTGTTAAGAATGTTTGGTACCAAACATAAATTTGATTGTTTAACTAGGTTCCTTTTTTGTTTGAACTTTTTCCTCGACCCCTTGACTTAGTAATAAAAAATTAAAAACACAAAAACAGAAAAGGCAAAGAGGAACTCAAAATTATAATATCATTTTAGAAACAATACAAATTGTAAAATCAATGGCCAGTAATAGCCATATTCATGTGTTATATCTATATGCTTCTAGATATAATTTTTCATGTATACTTCATATTTCTTCTCATTTCTCAAAATAAAAATTAATTATCAGTACAAAGATTTATGTACACTTAACAACAAAAAGAATAACAAATATTTGTATCATATTTTCTTCTATCCACAAATAATAAATGAATAGAATAATTAAGAATTAAGAATCAACTGTGATTTCCAATGTCTGCAGCTGATGTTCCCTTGAACAAAGGAGAAGAAGTTTGTGTATTGTTTTGGTGAATCATATCCATTGGCCTAGATACCCTTGGGCTCAACATACTGGCAATCCGAGGCGAGCAATGAAATTCAGATCGAGCAGCCACTTTCCTTGGTGATAAGCTCACCTGCTCCAAGGCTCGGAGTTGAAGTTCGACTGGATAGTCACGAACACACCCGATTCGGGGGCCAGCACCAGTTGTCCATTTGCAAGATAGTTGCCTTCCCAGTTGATATGATTTTGTTTCTTTGTGTGAGTTTATTCTTTTCAGTATTGATTCATCAGGGATGATCTCTACTTCACAACTTCCTTTTTCCTCTTCTAAATTGCTTTTCTTTGGAGCTTCAGCATCTAACTCCGAAACAAACGTTTCAGATCTCATTTCTTGGTTTTCCATCTCGAGTTTCTCGATCAGGTTACCCCTATCTGGGATGTGAAGATTGGTTAATTTTCTACTCAGGTTGATTGACCTCTTTTGTTCAAACAGTTTGCCGGTCAATGACATTTCTTGATCTGGCAAATCTGACTCCTTGCCAGTCATTTCTTCAGCCATGATCTCACCAATGCCATCATCTGGACCACCACTGAACTTTTGAGCCCAATCCTCCTCGGTTGAGCCGAATCGAACATGGAGACTGCTCTTTTGCATTTGTAGTCCATTTTCTTCCTCATCATCAGGACTCATCTGAATTTAATAAAAGAAACATGTCAAATTATGCACTGATTTCACCAAAAAAAGAACATGTTAGAACTTTGTTTTCCAATTCTCACCTTGACATCAGTGAGGTTGACATTGTTTTCTGTAAGGAAAGAGATAAATTCCTGAAAGTTTTCTTCAGTGGGACGGTAATGACCACTGTGAGGCCAAACTGCCTGTTCAAAACACAATAAATCATCATTAAATGAACATTTTCAAGATTAAAGACAAGCCACTTAAATGGCAAGAAATCAAGAGAGAAAAGATGATAGAAAATTCTACAAGTTCTGTGACATGTACCTTTAGGATCCCATCTTCCACAACCAATCTTCCAGCAGCTGATGTGGCTCCTCCAGCCAAGAAACTAGAATGCTGAAATTTACCCTTCTTTTTCTTGCCAACATACAAGGCTCTAGAGGTGCTGAGAACAAATATCCACTTCACATGCTTATCGACTCCGGTCGTGTGGAGGAGTTCCCTGGATAGCTTGTACATGAACTTCCCATCCTCCACAATAACTTCATATGCTACTCTTTCCAGCTGAAAATAAAAAATATGGGAATGATTCAACATTTAATAGATAAAACAAATTATGTGAATAAAGAACAATTCGATGAAGGTTTGAGAGACTCACTGGACCCAAGTACTTGATACACTGCTGTTGAAGTTTCAATCTGGGGCACTGCTCAACAAGATTTACTTCCTTTCCTTCTCCTATATCCAACCTGTTTTACTCAAAACCTTTAGTTTCTAGAAAATCTGAACTTTAGTAATGATGCTTTAAAATTTTTGTCAAAGAATGCTTACCAATAGAAAAAGGGTTGTCCACTCTGACAATGAAGCCATTTGGCATAATAGAACTGCAAGTTGTGGCCATAACGATGTCGTGGATCAATCTGGCGAAAGAAAAAGAAACAACAATTAGGGTGACCGAAAATATGAAATATGTAATTACTTATTTCTCAAGTTTAATATACTTACAGCCTCAAGCCAGTGCTGTAAAGCAAGCTTCTGACCTTTGTCATTTTTGGACAAACCCTTTCCAACCTGTAATGGTGTTTGGAAACATGAGGTTAGAAACTTTTGTGATGGTTGTAGATTCATGACAAAAGCTAGTAAAATCATTTCAAAAGTTTACCTTGGCAGCTCTGGTTCTTGCTCGAGCCCACCGTGAAATGGCAGTTTCATGTTTCTCAATGTCGAAAAATGATATGGAGCTCCTCTTGAGCTCAGCAAAATCCAAGAGTTTCCACCTACAACAAAGACAAGAATTGTGAACAAACTCAAAATAGAACCATTTAGATTCAAAAACAAAGACCCAAGCCGAACTCATACCAACTTTGCTCTACGAGAACTGCACAATCTGCAAGCTTTCTTCTTGTTCTGAAACTTTTATAAACTTTCTGCAATTTCATTGCTGCCATGTGCTTCGGATTTGTTGGATTGAGATCCATCGTCATTTTGATCCCATCGTGATCATGACTCGCTGATCTAGGAGATTGATTCTCCATCTCTTTGCTCTTTGGACTACCAGCTACAACAAGCAATTTGTCCTCTAGTGGAACAGCTCCAGCTTCCATTGAGACCATCTTCTCCAACTCTCTTCTTTTGAAGCTAACAGATGTTTCTAATGACATCCTCCCCGAACCAACCGATTTCATTATCATAGGTTCCAAATCTCTACTATTGAAACTAATGGATCGCACGGGAGTTTTTACTTCATCATCACCAAAACTGATGGATTTCACAGTGATGGATTCTAACCCGTTTTCCACATCAATGTATTTTGCCAAAGGGCAGGAAAAGAAAGCCCCCATTTTAGCAAAGCTCAACAATACGTGGATAATGAACACTTTGTTCCTGTAACAAGAAGCCACCCAGAAATGAGGATGAAAAATGTAACATACAAGTAGAATTAACGAATTGATGTCTCTCAAGAAAAATAGACAAAGTCAATATCTTAACAAACAAGTAGAATTAATGCTTAAAAAAAGACTCCAACACGCGCGCGCGCACACACACAAAGAAATACAGAGTAACGATTGCTAAAGCTGAAATCCAGAGGTATTTTCTCTTCATCCAAGGGTATTTTCTCTTCTTTTTCAAGCCCAAACACAGAAAACACCACCATCCACAGAAAATGAACAAGCATATTTCTATTAAAACCAGAACAGAGAACTTCCTAAAATCATAGATCTGCAAAACAAGTCAGGAAGAGAAAAAGGACCCATTTTCATTCAAAGAAAACCCAGATTCTAAATGAACCCACCAAACAAAGTAAGCAACTACCATTCCCATTCAAGAATTAAAAAAAAAAAAAAAAAAAAAAAAAACAGAAAGAGACCATTATGCACAACCCATTTCAAGAAATCAAAATCCAAACAAACTAGCAGTACATTGCAATGGAACTAAAGATCAGTAGAAAGCAGAAAAAGGGAAATGCTCATTTCATCAGCACAAAAATGGCTTAGGGGGTGGAAAAACAAGGCTGTAATGGCAGATTTACCTCAATGAATGAGAAGCTTTGGGGGTTTGAGTATTGGATTTTGTGAAGAAAATAAAAGAATGGGTAAGATTTAAAATGGGAAATGTTAAGAGGATTTGAGAAGAGGGATGAGTTTGGATTTATAAAGGGATTGAAGTGAAAGCGGAAAGGAGAGTGAAAGGGACTTTTCCACCGGGGCAGAGAGTAGAAAGCGAGGACGGCTTGAATGCCACTCTTAGGAAAACCATATTTTAAATACACAAATTCTTGGGAATAAAGTCAATTGGTATCTTGGTTTTCCCTTTTTTGAATATTTCCTTTTCTATTCTCTCTCTCTCTCTCTCTCTCTTACTCTTTTTTCTTTTTTCTTTTTTCTTTTTATGCCAAGTGCACTATAGCATAGTTTAATTTGTCAAGATATCATATACATTTGAATTGAAAATTACATTTTCCAATTTTCATCCCAACTCCAATGTGAACTTGCAATATTGATAATAATCAACTTTTTCTCTTTGTTTGAATACTACCTTATAGTTTTAAATAAAGTTATGTGGATTGAATAATGTAAAACTTCACATATTTGTTTCATTTTTATTCTTAACACCATGTTTTGTTGGTGTTTTTATTTCTTATTTTCACTTTTTTTAAGATGATTTTGTCTTCGGTAATTATTTATTGTTTTCTTATTTTTCTATTTCATCATTAAAATTAATGATTGGTTATTATTTAATACAACTTTTTCTCTCAAGTTTGGAATTTGAGAGGTAAAAGATAAGGAATTACTTTCTTAAAATTATATATAAGAAGTAATTTGTATGTTTTATTCATCTTTAATTAAAATTATATATTAGAAGTAATTTATATGTTTTATTCATTTTTAAATAGGTATAACCTATGAAGAACAAACACAAATACAAGTATGGAGGATGCAATAGGATATGATAATATGCCAATTTCTTAAAAATTGGATATTGATACATTTAAAGATAGATTTCTTTTTTTAAAAAAAAAACTCTAAAATATAGATGAGTCGTTTAACATAAAGATACTAAATGTAATGTGCTGAATCCATGAAAAAGCATAAAATATCAAATTAATGACAATGATAAAAAAAATACAATACAAACATTGAAGTACATTACAAAAAGTATTGAAGGTATAATAATCAAAAGAGTGCAATAGAAAATAGACACAAATTCATCATAGCATAGGAAAAAAATTAGAGGAAAAGTATGAAAATAAATTAAGAACTATTTTGTTATATTGTTGAAGATATTAAAGAGAGTTATATCTTATAAAACTTTGCGAGGACTAAAAATGACGATATCAATCAAATGATTCTAAGATTCGGTCTTTTATTTATCTTTTTTTTTTTAGTTTTAGACGAGGAATGAATATTTTAAATATGCTGTTTAATTTTATGTTTTGAGGAATATTAGATGAGTTACTTATACTTTCCTTAAAAATAAGGTTGCAACAAAAAAAATTAACGTTGAATCGCATGTCAGATACATATTTAAAAAGTATCATAAAGTATAAAGTATAAGTATCTATTATCGATTATGAATTTGTTTTATAACTTTTGAAGTTAAAAGAAAACAATAGATTTATGTATGTTTTAAAAAAATAGGAATAGAAGAAGAAATTTAATTTGGTTGGTTTTAAAAAAGTTGTTTGAAAATAAGAAATAAGAAATAAAATATAAAATGGATACTAAAAAAGAAGGTCGTCCCCACCCATAGGCTATGATGCACTTTTTAGATAAAAGTAGCCTACGTTTATTAAAATCCAAATACTATTTTGTTTAAATCTTCTTTTCTAGTTTACATATAATAGTTGTTGAAATTTTGTGGTTTTTATGTGAATTTACGTCTAATATTTTCACCATCTCATATATCTCAATTTCGTCTCAACATTTCTCATCATTATATATATATATATATATATATATATATATATATATATATATATATATATATTATTTGTTTGCATTTACTTTTGGAAAACAAATATGTTGTTGATTTGTTTATTAGAGGGAGAGAGGAGATTTGAAATGTCACTCATCAATGAGAGAAACATCAACACAGTTGACTGGTTCATTATGATACTCATTGTAGTAACTTGAATCACAAGGGTCTGATCTTCAGCAAAATAAAAACTTACAAAATTCAAACCCTTACAATATTCATAGACCTTCAAAGGAAAATAAAAAATAAAAAACATCATTTCCAAATTTTATGTGCTAATATTGGTTATGATATTAGTACGTAAAAGGTGTTCTCCATCATCTCTGTATTCCAAATTATATTTTAGTAAGAGAGGGTTCACTCAACTTAAACTAAGGTCATCTCTTAAATAAAAATTAATTTTAACACTCAATACTAAGCAAACTTGAGATCAATTTGGTTAAACAAATAAACATAAAAAAAAAAAAAAAAAAAAAAAATCTCAACTAAAAATCAAATGTTCAAATAAATAAATAAATAAAATATTCAATTAAACAAAATGCCTCTAAACTAATTTGTAGTTTGTGTCAAAAATACACTTAAATTCTTAAAAAGTTACATAAACACCCTTAAACTAAAAAAAAAAGTTAAAAAATAGTATCGGTGTGAGATTTTCTTTATTCCGCTAATTATTGTGTAGTATGTTTTGAGAAATTTTTATTTTGGAATTATAAGAATATTTCGTGGAATTTTATGTTTTAAGGTAGACTTAAATAACATCGATGTTGATAGATATATCGAAGTCTAGATTTTACATAAATTTCGATTTTGATGGATATTTTTAAAAAATTCAAAAAATAAATTATAACAAATAAATAAATATTTTATTATTTTCAAATTAGTAACACGTCTATTATTTATATTATATTTATATTAGTGTCATTTTCATGTTTATTTGTTGTGATTCGTGGATTTTTCTACAATGTAATAAGATTCACTCCTTTTATCAATATTAAACCCATGAAAATGTAAAAATGTCAATAAAAAATATTGTCATATCGATGCAAATTTAAAATATGGTTTAGGGTTAACCTTGACACTAATCAATATATTCAACATAATTAAGACGAAATTAACTCAACTTCGGGATATTACACATCAACAAAATCTAAGATCGGCTAAATAACTAGCATTCAATCCTATAAGAACGATAATTATATACCATCAAGTCATTTTCAAGTTTATTATTGAATTGTGTCTTGAATTTGTTTTCTGACACTTCTAATAACTAAGATAAAACCTAATCTATATATTAAGATTATCTTTTTCCATTTTGAACCTTATTTTTTAGTTTAATTGTTTAGTCATTTAATTCAGTGACGTGTCTTATATAAATTTTCTTTTAACTCTATCATACATGTATATTATCTATGTACGCTATATTTTATTGACTATTTTCTTCAATATGACAAAGCTTCTTTTTCTTGATCTACTAACATATTATTAGTGAACCGCGTAAGTTCGTGCATCGTTCTTTTTCTTATTTTTTTTTTTTATTTTTTACTTGTTGATTACGTTATGTTTAAGGATACCCACCTCCTAGAAAATATGTTATAGGAAAATTGTTCCAATCATCATCTAATTAAAAGTCCAAAATTAATATTAATATAACAAGTTTGATATAAACAATAATTAATTAGGTTTAAATATTTTAAAAGAAATAATTAGGAAGTTTGTAGGAAGATTCCTTAGTGGCGTTGTCGTACGGCCCACAAGTTGACTGAAAACAAAAACAAAAACCAAAACCAAAACCAAAGTAGTTGAAGGGGAAGGGCTTTTGAGAGAGATTGAATAATTAAAACCACAAGGAGGGGTGGGAGAGTATGTAGTCAAAAAAGTCTTAAGCTTTTAAATTCTTGTATTGACAAGTTGTTGTCATTTGAGTCCCTTTTTTCCAACTTAATATGCTCTACTGACTTAATCCAACTTTCCAAATTAAAATCTACCGTCTAATGTGTATTTATAGTGGTGGGCTTGTCTAATTCAAGATTTTTAAAAAGGTCGAGTTGTTCATGTATCGACGGCTAAGGAAAGCTTGGCTAATTGCTTGAGTATTTCCATAAATCAACGAGAGTTCTTACAACGTACAAAAACTAAAAAAATATGCAACTCTTCACCGATTAAAAGATTTGTTCCAAGTTAAACACGTTTCACACTTTGGACTTCTTAGGAATGAAACCACCAAAAAGAAAAGTAAAAACTTTGTTAATATATGCAATAGTTATCAATTCTTTTAAGTCTTTCTCTTAACCAAACTTTCATATCCTTAGGGCTTCATTCATATGTGATTTTTGATTTTATTTATGCATGCATCCTTATGAACTTGAATGTTACTCGTGTTAGTTTATGAACGACCTAAATTGATCAAGTTTAATAACATTAACAAATGATTCCTCAATTTTTTTTCATTGAGTGACAAAAGCTTGACTCGTAAACTAAACATTCCTAAAGATTTTTTACCATGAAGATACAACTTTTTTTTTCTTTTTTCCAAATTCAACAATGTGAGAATAGTTAAAAAAAAAAAGAATAAAGAAATTAAACTATTAGAAACCGAAGTAGTATTAACTATCTTTGTCCCGTAGTTTAACTCTCTCCCACGTTAACTAAAAAAAAAAAACATGTATATAATATTACATACAAATTTTATATAAATTGAAATTATATTCCTATTCACAAGGGAAAGAAAACATATTTTAACTAATTCAAAATGGAGTTTTGTTGGTTTCTACAAAAACGACAATTCTAAAACATGAAAGAAAAGTTTGACATATTGTTTTGTAATGTATTGAAATGAAAGTTTGAAGTAGTAATCATCCAATAAAACTAAAGAACTCTTCAAAGGATATAGTTAGTTTTCCAATACAAAGTATTGTTGTAATCAATAGATGGGACAAAAACAGAGAAGAGAAAAAGTATCAATTTATTATTATTTACATGGAAAAAAGAGTAAATTAGCAATTAGGGCATTTGAATTGATCTTTCAATTCAAAAGACTTTCTTTTATGGATATATATATAATATATATATTCCACAACTAATTTTGATGCTTAATTTTGAATAAAAGATAAAGTTGTTTTTTTTCTTTTTCTCTGTGAATGCTTTTTGTAATGGTGTGTGGAGTGACCTGTACTGTGTCCCCCCATTGGTTACATAATACATATGCCAACCAACCCTTTTTTTTTTAATTATTATATTCTTGGACAAATCTAATTTGGTCTCCTCAATTATTATTTCTTTGCTCTTTTCTATTATTATTCTATATCTCATATTTATGTGTCACATTATTTCATTCATTTTTCTTCTTTTTCTGATGCAGAAATAGTGTGTGCTTCATTTCTAGATCTTCTTTCTCACTGTCTTATATATATATACACTAAAATTTCAATTTTATAGCATGTTTTTTCACTCTCATGTTTTAAGTTTAATTTTTATCGGGTCTTTAAATTTTAGTATTTTACCCTTTTTTTTTCTAACTTTTGGAAAAATTATTTTAATTTATTTAATTATTTTAAATTCATTAACAGACATTACCATTAAAATCAAAATAGAGCATAAATAATAAAAGCTAGAAACCAAATAAAAATAAACTTAAAATGTAATACTAAAATATAATATTAAATTTAGAGATCAGATAAGAATTAAAATTGTGAATATAGACATAGTTCAATTAGTATAAATTTAACTACAAATTTGTATTGTACATTTTGGAATTTAATTAAGCCTCATCGGAATTTAATCCCAAAGTCCAAATTAAATGTGTGTGACCAAATGGGATAATTGGGTAATAATTTCTGTATATTTTTTATATGAGACTAGAGGTTCAAATCATTAAATCCACATATTTTTACCTACTAAAAAAATAAATAATTGAATTTGTGTATTCAATAAAAAAATGAAATTTCTGTACTTCATTTATTACTTGGAAGGATCCATTTATTTATTTATATATACATATATATATAATATATTGATATTACAAGATGGATAATTTTTTTATCTTTCTTGTCGCTAATTAAAATTAAATAAAGGTTATATTGATGCTAATTTTAAATTTTTAAATTTTTCCTTTTTAAAAGTTAAACTTCCTTCATTTTTTACCACGAAATATAAATTTATATCAAATAAAATAGTTGATTTTTAAATCAAATATCAAAATAAAGATTAAAAAAAGCATATAAGCATCAAAACTTGCCTTGATTTTTTAAAAAGGAAATTAGTAGGGAGTAGATAATAAAACAAAAATGTTTTAGTGTGGAAATCATTGTTTATAGACTGTTTTTTTTTTTTTTAAATAAAATTTTTTTACCAAATACATTGATTGCATTTCTTATCTTAGGATAGAGCTTCACCGTATATTATGCACTTTCCTTCCTCCAAATCAACATTCATAGTATTGTATTATAAGTTAACGATTACAAAGTTTATAATTCAAATTTCTGTCTCTAACCTTGTACTGAAATCGTTTAATATTCACTGTGAAAGAATCAAACATTTTACACGAAAGTAGAAATCACTCATTTTTGTTCAATTGTATGTTTGAGTATTAGTGATATTTACGAATACTTATCCATATAAAATTTAAAATAATAACATTTGCACGTTAGAACATGTAAATTGAGAAAAAGAAAGAAAAAATGCCACTATAAATTCTACAACACATCCAATATATATAAAGATACGGGGGAATTAAAAGAAGTTTTTCTAGAAGTTGTAAAATCTTGTAGTGTAACTTTTATGTCTAATAGTCTTTGTATAGAGGACGAATTGGATGAAAAATTTAAGATTTTAACTACATATAACATGTTCTAATTATGCAGATCAAATCTCAAAAATAGTAATATTTACAATATGTTGACAATAAGCTATATATTTTCTATTGATAGTAGTATTTACAATGCACATTAACAACTAGAAGTATAAACAAGGAAATGCAATGATAAAGTTTTTATTCTAACTATTAGTAATTAGACCACTAACATAAATTAGTCAAAGTCATTTTATTACTATTGTCATTAATTTGGTGGGATTAAAGATCTTTACAGCAATAATATAGATATAATTTTTTTTTTAATAGAATTAGCCTATTATTGAACTAATATTTCATAAATGTTCTAAAATTCAGGAGTATTTTAGAATTAGATTTTACTAACATTTTAGGACATTTTTAACCTTTTCATATTCTCTCTGTTCCTTTATTTTGTAGTACTTTTAAACAAAGACAATATTCATTTTTGGATTTACTATTAATTATATAATAATTTTGTTTTTTTAAATACCATTTTAATAATTTTAGGGTTAATTTTCATGAATATAACAAATCAGTAAAGTATTTACTGTCCATGTAACAAATCTTATGAAGTTAACCATTTTTTAACTATTTTAGGTTTGTCTTTTCGTCTTTCTCCGTTTCACTGCAATTTCTTTCTATCATCTTTCTTCCTTTCCTCTTCCTTTTCCCGCTGCGATTTCTTTTCTTCTTTTCCTCTTTTTTTTTTTTTACGTTATTTAATCTTTCCATCGTCTTTCTTCTTTTTCTCTTTTTTTCGTCATTTAAATTTGGGTAACCAAATCTAAACGATCGTGTACAAAAAATAGCAAAATCTAGAAAATCGTGTATAAAGAATCTTAAGGAAAACCGTTTAGATTAAGTAGCCAAATGTAAACAATCGTGTAAAAAAAATATGCGATCGTGTAAACAAATCTAAAGGATTGTGTAGACAAATCTAAACGATTGTGTAATCTTGAAAAAATTCATTTATCCAAATCTAAACTCTAAATGATCGTGAACTAAATTTTGAAATAAAAAATCGTTTAGATTTGGGATTTGACTATCCAAATCTAAACAGCTACCCAAATCTAAACAGTTACCCAAATCTAAACGACTGTGTAACCAAATTAAACGATCGTACAACCAAATTAAATAATAAAATTGAAAAAATAAATCATTTAGATTTGGATAACCAAATCTAAATGTCACACAATGGTCAAATCTAAATGATCGTATAACAAATATATTACGTACGTTGTTGACGACGTGGTTGACCGAACATTTTTTTGTATTTTCTAATGTTGGCCTGTGAGCTTTTTCCATTTTCAAAATTGTTCATAAATATTTTACCGTTTTGTTATATTTTTTAAAAGATCCCTTAATTTTATTATCTATCATCGATTAATGTTTAAAATATTTTATCCTTTACTTATTGACAAGAGAATTCGATTTATTTTTGTCATTAGTTAAATTCATTTGATGTAGAATTATTGGGTTTTTGTTTATTTTATTTGATATTCATATATAAAAATATCAAGTATTTTTTTTAATCTCAAATATATATCAAATATATTGTAATATTAAAAAAATATAAATATATATCGCATATATCATAGTTATATTTTGTAGTATTTTTACAAGTATACTAAAAAATATAATGTACATCGATATATAATATAAGAAAATCTCAAAAATAAAAAAATGAACAAAATTCATGAAAAAGTTAAGTGTAATTATTAATGTGTAATATCTTTCGTACTTAGGAGTAAAATGTTTTATTTTATTTCATTTTACTTGTTTTCTTTTTGGCTTATGTATTTATTTCCCTTGATATAAATGTACCGAATATTTTATTCAATAAAATATCAAAGGACAGTAATGGTTTTTTCTTTATCTTTTAAAGCCCTTTTCCTGTTGAGGGTAAATAGTTTGTTCTAACAATAATTGTACAATTTGTCTTGTCCATGCATTTATCAAATATATCATAATGCATTTATCAATTATATCATAATTTATATTTTAGAACATTGAAATACAGAGTTTTGTATATAATTATATATCAAATACATCTTCTAAATTTCTTGCGAACACAAGTGCTTCCATTTATGAGGGTGACTATTTTTTAATGTTTTTTCTTTAAATTTCCTTAGGTCTTGAAAAAAATTGTTTTGGAAAGTTTATAACCACAACACCTGTTTCTATTGGTATTGTTATTTAAAAATAAATGGTAATTAAGTATGGTTAAAAAAATAAATGAAGCTAAACTTTTATGTAAAATAATTGGGGATTAAGTTCTACATACAAAAATAGAAAAATAACACAATAATTACATTATTGGTCTATTTATTTAGAAAAGTCCAATATAAAATAAATTACTTTTAAATTGATCGAATATCATTTTTCTATTTGAGGAGGAAAATTAAATCTCTAAACTCGAAGTTGTTAATAAAAATATTCATCATATTTGTAAAATGACTACGTTACGATGTAACTTTCTAATCAAATTAGGAATCAAATAATTTGCAAAGTTAAAGCCTTTTATATATATATATATATAAATAAAGTACATTGCCATATTATTTGTAAAAAGCAAGGTTGATTAAAGTACTTAAAAAATGAAAATAGTAATATTATTTTTATTTAGAAAATATAGCATAATCTCTAGTGTATAAAAAGTTGGTCTATAATGATCGTAAAAATAAAATTTGAAAAGATATCACACTCCGAAAGCAGGCTTAAAATCTTGAAAATAAAAAATAGAAATATAGTTGATGAAAATATAAAAAAATTATTAAGAAAACAATAGAAAAATAGTATGAAGCAAATAATAAATGAAGAAAAATGTATTAAATAGTGTAACCGAAAGAGAAAATCATATATAATTTAAATTGTCGGAAAGTAGACAAATGTGCATCTCCACCCACATGAACCATGCATTATTAAACTACTTATAAAAAAAAAAAAGAAAATCAAGAAAAAAAAGAATAATAAATAGTGAGTATATGTACATATATTATGTGTTCACACATATTTATGGAAAATTAAAAGAAAAGAAAGAAATAAATAAAAACTGCTAATGATGATCTGTAGAGTGCAGTGGAAGAGCGCGTGGTTTTTCTTTCTTCTCTAAAATGTTTTTAAACTTTTAATTTAATTTTGTTTCTAAAGCAAGTATTTGAATTATAAAAAAAAAAAAAAAAAAAGTGTTATAAGTGAATGTTTTATTAGACGATGTAATATTTGAATAATCCTGATTCCCCCCAGTAGGTAGGTGAATAATGGTGATGGATGGAAATTGGAAAGTTTGGTATTAAAAAGTGAGGTGTTGTTTTGATTTAGATTTAGATTTCTAAAATGGGTTAGGAAGCTACTTCTTTTTAAGTCATAAAAACCCCTCTTTTCTTATGCCTATTGTTATGTGATCACACATGTCTCAAACAGGGAGTAAAATAAAGAAATAAAAAAGAAGATAACTTAAAAGTCAAACCCCAGCTCGATAGCCAAGGCCTTGCCTTTTTGTTTTGTTTTCGTACTACGTACAATTAATATCACAACTTTCTCTTGCTGTCCTCCTTGCCTTTTTCATATACTATATATATATATATATCTCTAAAGTTAGCCTATATTATATATATTTTCAAATCAAACAACAAATAATATTATCAATAATAACACTATCATGACATAAATTATTTGAATTGAATTAAAAGTAATTAATGTGAGATGTCAAATAAACCACGTACGAACCAACTTCAATTTTCATATTGACTTTATTCTTCTACTATCGTATATTAATATATAAGATGTTTAAATATACATTAATTAGAAGAATTGAGTTTGATTGCAGATAAAAATTAGAGAGCAAAAATATGGAAGAATGAAGAGGTTGATCTCGAGTTGTTGAATCAACCAAGCCTTGCATTTTGAAGAGAAATTAAACGTCAAGACGAGTAGAACATGGATAAGATAGCATGTGAAGAGAGAGTTGGCAATAGAAGTGTGAACATGATCATTACCTTAGTCAAACACAATCTAATGCTTCATTCTATAATTATATTTCACTTTTTATCAAACTATTTGTGTGTATGTATATTTTGAATATAATAGGATCAAAATTCGAACTACAAATATCTTAATCACTAATAAATTCTATCGACCGTCACGTCATGACATATTAGAGATGAAATATTTATATTCAATAACACACACGATAAATTATATTAGTTGAATTAAAATAATTAAATAAAATAAAGTAACGTAACTAGCTATTCGAATGTTTTTGTACAACAAATAAAAGTACGAAGATTTGAACTCTAACTTTAAATAAGGTAAAACATGCCAGTTACTTTACAAACTAAACTAAGTATTTACTTTTAACCTAACAATAGATCATCACTTTCTCTATGTACGTATAACATTTTTTTTAATTGTACGGAAGAATAGAATGAATAAATTAAAATTAGAACTTTCAATATGAATATAATATTATAATTTTATATTAGTTGAACAGTATTCTCATTTTTTAATCAAAACTCCACACATATTAAAAATTACTTCGTATCACAAACAGAAAAGTATGCATAGGACATGGAGTAGAAATTACTATATAATTAGCAGGAGATAATGCAATTTGTTACTTATTATATGAAGTGGGAATATATAATAGAATAGGAAGGATTTTAATATTTGACATTTTCATAATTTATTTTTTAGTTGAATAAGAAGTGGATTAAACAATCATTTTACCTAGGCAACTACTCATAGGTCATATAAATTTAATATTATCAAATATTCAACAAAATAGCAATATTTTGTATGCATATTAAAAATCCAACAACTATTTCTTTCTTGTACCACAATTTTGACAAATCAATATCAAATATTATTGTACTACATAAATATAACTTTTCCTCTTTAAGAAATAGAAACTTCTACTACAATAAAAATAATAAATTCTCAAGTTATATTTATAGAATTGTAAAATTTTCAAATCCTAACTTCACCTACTTATTTAACCAAAAGATAGTAAAAAATCCATAAAATAAATGATCCCACACCTTTTACATAATGGAATCAACACAACTCTTCTTCCTAAATGTCAAATTTAATTCATTATTGTTATTAGGGTTCCTTTTAAAAAAAGCTTACATTATATTACACAATTTAAATGTTCAATATTTACAAAATTTCTAAGATAAATTAATTTGTAATTTTTATATAATGTATCAATTACTAAAAATATGATCTTCCAATATTTCTTTTTATATTACCTTTTTAAAATAATAATAATAAAAAAAGTTACTAAAGCGAAAAAAAATAAACCTTTTAAATATTCCGATAGCTTGATTTGGAATCAGGGAGAAAACACAGAAAATATGCCCTAAAGTAATTAAGTTCATTTCACACCATTTCTTTTATTTCTAAGGGAAATAAATAAATAACTTTAACATAGAATTGTTAATAATTTCAATTTTAGGGATTTTTTTTTAATTTCATTAAATTCTACCTTAATTAATTAAAAATGTGTAACGACCTTACCTATAAACTTTGAAAAGGGTTACAATTATTTATGGCCTCTAATAAATGGTTCTACAAAATATCCTCAAAATAGTTTTCAAAATATATATTCTTCATCTATGCATTCAATATATAAACATATTTACGATACAAAAACTAAAAATAATAAAAGGGTAAAAAAATAACTTTTGTATTTATTGTTATTGTTATTACTATGAAATCCATACATTTTGATTAAGTTATTCAACATTATTTTATGCATTAATCAAGATTATTTTATTCAAACCAGAAATTTTTTTACATAGTTATGTACTAAAATTAGTGGAAGAGAATAAATGGGTATAATTATTTAAGTTTAAAGTATAGTTAGATGAAGTATAGTGGTCAATTAAATACTTATTCTATCAACTTCAAAATTAAAAAAAAAAAAAAAGGAAAATGATATTAGGAAGAAAATGAACGAATTTAAAAACGTATGTATTAAATATATTAAATACACGTGAGGAAATTTAGTAAAAAAAAAAAAATATATATATATATATTTTTTTGGTGTTATGAATAAATGAAAAAAGAAGAAATTTAATAATTTTCATTTACCACCGAACTTCAAAAGGAGGGAGGGGAATACAACTGTCACCACGTGGTATCCCCTCCCCATGCAAAATTAAAAAAGAAAAGAGTAGAGAAGGGAAGTGGCGAAAGGGTACTTTTGAGTCGTACGAACCGAGTGTGTATAGGGAATGGTGAAGCGGATATCTACGTGTCAGGATATCACTCACCACGTGTTTACAAAAATACGGAGAGAACAGAATCTGGTGGCCGCAGTAGGCTGTAGATATGATAAAACCACGTATATGGTGGGTCACGGTCCAATGAGAGGGGGTTGGTTGAGAAATGTCAACGACGTCGTATTGTTCTTTTTCGCATGGGTTTTGTCAGACAGAGTAACCGTCAGAGAAGTGAGTGACAGACAGCTAACACTCCCATTGCACTCATCTAGAGAGAACGCGTTTGTTTTTTCTTCTTCTTCTTTTTTTCTTTTTTTGTTTATGCCTCTTTTTCCCAACGTCACCGACGCTTCTTTTTTTTTCCCTTCTTCTAACTTCTATCTATTCTCAAAAAGTCCATTATTTTCTATTTTTCCTTTTTCTCCGTCTTTCCTGTTTATTAGAGTTTTGAATTTTCTTTACATGTTTTTACTTTTTCTTTTCTTCTTCCTTCAATTTTGGTTGATCTTATGATATATTTACATCTGAGTGAATTAAAATTTTGATTATATTATATGTGTCAGAAGTTTACTTAACGAGTAATCCCAAGTTTTAAAAGTATTTATGGGTCTATGCATATATAAAAGAAAAAGTTAAACATCAAAGTTTAGGACAACGGGTGAAGTTCAAGTACCATGCAACCTTGTGGGTGAGACCAATCTTAAAGTTATCGATATTGAACCTACAAATCTGATAAATAGATTCACACCGTGTAAAAACTTCTTTTCGTGTTAAGTTAAATTAAACATTATATATGTCTACCGTAGCATCATAGTCCACTTAGTTCGGCACCAAATGAATGTGTGTGCTTTTGTAAGTATACTTCAATTGTCAAGTCCATACTAGAGAAAAGTGTAAAAAGAAAAAAGAGCGAGAGAACTTGAATGAGAGGCCAACTTCATAAAAAATAACACTATTGAACTAATGTTATTTCAACGAGAGGCTAACTTGAATGAGAGAACTTCGTTAATGTTTTTTTTGTCAAGGAAAAAGATATCACTATTGAACTAATATTAATAATAAAATAAATATTCTACCTATTCAAAATGACGAGTTTTTTATTTTTTTTTGTTAATTGAAACAACTTGTAATTTTGTAAAAAACACATGGGTCGAGATTGTTATTTCAATAATTTCGTGCTTTTTCGATGCTTTATAAGATTGGACCTCAAAATATATATGTTTATCAACAATAATAATATTTAAAACCTTAATCTCGATCTCTAAAAAAATTGTTGGATGATACGATATAATGGTCATTAATGCAACGTTAGATGTAGACATTATAAAAGTAATTTGAATTTATATTAAACAGTGAAAAAATTATAAATATAACAATTAGATTCAAATTATTAATATTTATTAAAATATAATAAAAAAAATATTAATGTAGCAAAATTTATTAGACTATCAAATTACTAATAAATCATATAACATTTCGTTATTTTCTTTAACATATTCATCCATTCTAAAACTTTCCTCATTACAAAAACACACTATTGAAGTTTATGTAAAATCAATTTTTAAGATTAAGCAACACATGAAACACAAAAATATTAAAATTTTAAGCCCCATTCCATAAATATTTAGTTTCAATTTTTAGTTTTAAAGTTAAGTTCAAAAATAAAAGAGAAATTCTATATATGGCAAATAAAAAAAAATGAAACTAGCTAGCAGATTAAAAGAAAAAAAAAACTCAAATGGGCTGGAGAATATTTGATAAATTTTGATTTTGTAAATAGTTTTAATTTTTTGCTATATTTAAAAAATACCCTTTGTAAAAACTACTTTTACCTTTTACCTTTTAGAATGGTTAAAAGAAACCAAACCACGTTATAAAAACTGTTTTTTAATATTTATTTTTGCCTCTCAAATCTGATTAAGAGTTCAAGTCTTTAATTAAAAAAAAATATATTAAAACCAAGTATCTAAATTATCTACTTGAGCTTAATTCAATTGGTATTTGTTTGTATCCATGGATGAGAGGTCTCGGTTCAAAACCACCACTCCTAAGTTGTTGTATGAAACCTTAAAAAAAAGAACGACGATGTATGAGTTTTTTTAATCTTTTTTATAAAGATGACAACGTAAAAGTTGAACTCAAACATAAATCTCCTTAGTTATTTTTTAAATAAAATAGAAAAAATGAAATAATTAAACGAATATACCTTAGATTTAGTGGTCTTTTAAAAAATATAACAAAACAACAAAATATTTATACTGTATATAACAATTCCAAAAACGAAAAAAAGCTCACAGACCAGGATGAAAAATACCAAAAATGTCTGATCAACAACGCACGTAATATATTTGGTACTCGATCGTCTAGATTTGGCCGATCATTTAGATTTGAACGATTTATTTTTTTAGTTCTATCGTTTAATTTGGTTACACAATCGTTTAGATTTGATCGTTTAGATTTATTTTTTCAATTCTATTGTTTAATTTGGTTACAGTATCGTTTAGATTTTGTCAATTTGACTACGCGATCGTTGGCTATCCCAAATCTAAACGATTTTTTTTTCAAAATTTGGTAGATGATCGTTTAGATTTGGTTAAACGAAAAATTTTCCCTTTGGTATATGATCGTTTAAATTTAACTACTTTAATCTAAACGAGATTCTTTAAACACGATCTTTTAGATGTAGTTATCCTAATCTAAACGACGTAAAAAAAGATGAGGAAGAGAAGAAAGAGGATGGAAAGAAAGAAGAAAAAAAAAAGACAATATAAAGAAATCAAATTCGGTTACTCAAATCTAAACGACGTAAAAAAGAGAGAGAAAAAGAAAAAGATGATAGAACAAAATCGCAATTGAGGGAAGAAGAAAGACCTGAAATATTTAAAAGATGGTTAACTTTATCGACTTTGTTAGATAGGTCATACATATTTTAATAGTTTGTTATATTTATGAAAATTTATGTTAAATTTAAATTGATTCGATTTATTACTTGAAAGTTTTAATTTGAAATTTAATTTAAGGGTATAAATGAATTAAAGTTTTTGGAATTTTATGGGATGCAGTTGTTTGTAGGTTCACCTCTCAATAAATTTAAGGTTGAATTTAACAACCCAAAACTTATTAATTAAAATTTGTTACTTAGGTTCACCTAAACTGATTTGGTGTTGGTAGTTAAGATTATATTCATATTTGGTGAGACATTCTTACCACACACGCACCACTATATCCTTTCTAAAGAGCCCAACACAAAGTTGTTTTAATATTTAAATTCAATCTCAAATTCAAATATTTTATTATATTTATAATTAGTAATCTTATAATTAATTATTACTCTCCATTACAATTATCAAACAAGAAAATAGAGTAAAAAAAAAAAAGATAATACTCACTACCTATCCTATGCAGTAGAGAGTTAATTAAGAGTAGACTTAGTTAGAAAAAAGTGTCAAAGAAGTTGACTGACTTAAAATTCATTTGATCGCCACCGACGGAAACGTTTCTCTCTCGGTCTTTGCAAAGCATTGGAAATGACTAATGATCAACTAAGAAGAAGAAGAAGAAGAAGAAGAAGAAGAAGAAGAGGGTAGAATGGGAGAGTAAAAAAGACGAAATGATAGTGGAGATCACAAGAGAGAGATTAGATGGTACCACACTTTTTAATTTCATATTCCAAAATAATATTAAAAATTCAAAAACTTTTTATATATTTTTAATTTCCAAACTTAAATTATAAAGACCGTAAAGAATATATTTTTAAATTACGGCCACCAAGTGTTCTTATTATTAAAAAGACAATTTTTATGGATTATTTTTCTAATTTGAAAAAAAAAAAAGAAAAAAGAAAAGAAAAGAAGAAGATAATCTTTTTTTTTTTTTTTTTAGAAAAGGGTAATGTGTCCCATCAAGAAATCAGTGTCAAAAGAAAACAAGGGAGACTTTTGAAGGTTATTTGATCACAAAAGTTATTCATTTTCATAGGAATTAAATGTGAGACCAAATTTTGTTGGTTTTGGAGTCAAAGGATGAAGAAGAAAACTCTATATCTCCATTTAGGGTTGGTGGGGGCAATCTCCACTCCCCCAATTATCCATAAAATGACTATAAACCATTGAAAATTTGGGAAAGTTTGACAAGCTATTTTACCTTTATTATTTATGGTTGGTGGGGGGGGAAAAGTGCATTTCTACATTTTGGAATTTGTTTGTGAAGTAATTAATATAATTTATTTCATGAATAGTGTGTGGAATAATATCTTACTCAAGCTCCAATCTTAAGTTGGCCTTTCTTTCTAAATACTATTGTTTCTTTTGCTTATTCTTAATATAATTTATGGATTAATCATAACTGATATTTGTTAGGATAATTTTGAGATTTTTTTTTATTAGAGGTCACTCTCCTTCCTTCCTTTGTAATTGAACCATAGTCCATTCGTTGATAGTTTGGTTGGAAAATCAAGATTTCAATTGATCAAGTGAAACTAAGGTGCGGTCTGTGGTTCGTGGATAGGGAATTATCAAGATATGGAGATGGGTTCTCTCCTATCCTGTCTCTACAAGAAATTCTCGTCCCCGTTTTTTCCTTTCTTTTTTGGATAGGGAATAGTTTATTCTAAAAAATAAAAACCTATTTTATTGACAATGCTTTTGAAAACTTTATACTTTTAAAACACTCATATAAAAAATGTTTGCTGTGTTCATCAACATTCAAAATTTATATTGAATTTTTCAACACCTTAAATTTTGTCTATTGTTTTATCATTGATCAAAGGTATGCATTTAAGACTAATTTAGTGTCTTTCTTGGAAAAAAAACGTAAATAAAAATTTGTTTCAAATTCATCCAAACTATCTATTCTTAATCTTATCCTTAATTAAATATTTTATAACTAAGAAGTTTATAGGTAGTTTACATGTCAATTCAAATATACTTTAATTGTTTTAAGTATACATTTTTTAGAATAAAAAAATCTGAAAGGTTAAATATTTGAGTTCCCAACCTAACAGTTCAATTAAGAAATTATGTTATTTAATATTCAAATAGTATCTAATCAAATTATTAATGATAATTTCTTTTTTTATTTTCGTTTTTTGGAAAAGAATTGAAACTCATCCATTTTGTTTATTGAATCATTTGAATATTTTTGGTTTAAATATCATTCGGTCCATTTCATCCGAGTTTCTTCCAAATTTAGCAACTATACAAGCATTCATTATTTGACACTACGAACAATCTAGGTATAGGATCTCAATTGAGAACATACGTCGTAGTTATTTATGTTTTTGATCTTAAGATTTAGAGGAACGTAATATATGAACTCTGTAACCTAGTGGGGTGATGTATTTATTATGAAATATCCTCTCTAATAATATTTATTTTTCCTCTCTACCTTTGTACTAGCTAATATATTGTTAGTGAATCACGTATATCTATGTATCGTTCTCTACATTTTTCGCATTGTTTGATAATTGATTTCGTAACACTTTCATTTGTCCAAATTTAGTTTTTTCTTTTTAGTTTGAATAAATCTGGGATTGAAACATTATTTTACCAAATTTATTAAATAATCTTTAAGCAAATGTAATATGCTATTATTTTCCTAGAGTTTATAGTAGAGATACTAATGGACAACAATACTTTTGTTATATAAAAAATAATTATAAATTAAAGAGTAAATTTAAGATATATTGAAATTATATAAACTAAAATGGTAGCATTGAAAGTTTAGATATATATAAATCAAACCAGTCACTTCAATCTCTCTCAGCATGGAAGTTGGTGACAATATAAATTGCACAATTAAGATGATGAGTTATTGACCCAAAAAATGTTGGAGGTAAAAAGAGGTGGCTGCTTACCATTATGGATCTATCATCCTTCACCAATATGCCCAACCAAGCCACTTTTACCGATTCTATGCTCATCATACAAATAATATTTGTTGTGGTCATGAACTGAATGAAAATTTGAAATATTATAAGGAATTAAGTTAAAGCCAAATATGAACCGCAAAATTTATCGAAATTCACTCTATTTTATGTTAAATAAATATTTATAAAAATAAATTTTGGTTTTTTTTTTTTTTTTTTTTTTTTTTTTTACACTTAAACAAAGACTAAACTATAGATCTTTTGGTCACTAATACATATATATTACCAGGTGAATTATGCTCTCTGGATGGATTTAAGTCGAGACATTTCTATTAATTTTCTCTGCGTAAAATTTAGGAAAATTGATGTTAGACTATAGGTAATATGCTTTCAAACAAATAAAAGTACACAAACATTAAATTTAAGTAAAAAGAGGTGGCTTACTTAGACGCCATAGAAGGCAAAGACCTATTCTAATTATTATAACATTCACAATAAAAGAAGTCCCATTCACATTATTAATGATCCAATTATTTGTTTCATCGATAAGTTAAAGGAGTGATGGCATGTACGTTACAATCAAATCGATCTTATTGCAACATATATATGTGAAGAAGTAATGCACAATTATATCCACTATCAATAATATCTTTCAAATACAATAAAATAATACTTTTTTAGATCAGCCTTCTTTAGCACAATAACTAAGACTAAGTCAAGACTATATATCACTTACCTCTCAATAAAGGCAGATGAGATAGCTCAACATGTTGGTTCGTAACATTTAAATTAAATAAACTTGATCTATATCATTGTTTTCTTTCGTTGTGCTACCCATCCTTTAGGGAAATATTGTGTGGATAAGTAAAAGTATAATTATATAATTATATATATATATATATATATAGTTTTGAACCTCGAACGTTAATACATGTTATATGTTAGTAAATCTATGCCTATTTCGTATTGTTGATTAAGGTAAGTATATATACCCAACAATCATTAGAGTAATATCAAGAATAACTCATTTAAATTTTCCTATTCGACAAATAGTGAACACAAGATTTTTGTTGTGGCGATGCTAATTAATTTTTACTCATGATAATTGCGTTTTGACTACACATAACAGTTTGATTTGGAAATTGTCTTTGCACTTGTTTTATCACCTGAAGATGAAGGGATGATTCTATAATTTATTTTTATTGTATTTTATAATCATGGGTTGTCTTAAAAAAAGATAATTAATAACTTATAGTTATTAGTATAAAAAAGATTATTAGCAATATCTAAAAATAATAATAAAAAAAAAACGCAAACACACACATACTTCCAATAAATTATTTTTCCATTTAAAAATTTATTGTTCTAATAATTTACTTTACTTTGTATTTGTACTATTTAGAAAATATTATATTGTACTATGTAGAAAATATTTTATGAAAAATATACTTTAATAAGAACATAATAAAAAATATAATATATGTATTTGAAAATATTATTAAAAATATTTGATCCATTGTGTATATTACAATACCTAATATGTCTATTAAATAAATAATTTATTAGCACAATTTCTATGATATTTTTATAACTCTAAACAAGTTTATAAAAGTAAAAATAAGTTATAAATATAAAACGAAATAATAATTTTTTTTAAAAGTATATTTTAAATTTTTAATAAATTCTCCACATTTGCATAGCATGTGTTGTCACTACTTGTATATCATAAAAGTCGTAATGACGGTGTGTGTATATATATATATATATATATATATATATATATATATATATATGAAGTAAAATGATTTAAAAAAAATTCGTTTAGCCAAATCTAAACGATCGTATAGACAAATCTAAACGACCAAATCTAAACGGTATTGTAAGCAAATTAAACGATAGAATTGAAAAAATAAATCGTTTAGATTTGACTATCTAAATCTAAACGATCGTGTACAAAAAAATAGCAAAATCTAAACGATCGTATATAAAATATATTACGCGCGTTGTTGATGGTGCGATTGACGAGACATTTTTAGTATTTTCCATTGTGCGCTTGTGAGTTTTTTTTCATTTTTAGAATAGTTCTATACAATATAAATATTTTGTTGTTTTGTTATATTTTTAAAAAAACCCTATATTATTATTGCTGACCATTGATATATATATATAATTTTTAAATATTGATTAAACTATTTTAACTTTAATTTTAATTTATTTAATTTTTTATCTTTTGCAAATGAGCAACTTTGATGACTAAAAAAATGTATTTATTGGGAAATTAATTGAGCTATTTCGATGATTGAAACAAATGTATTATGTAATATCAACAATAACATCCCTTATACGAATTTAACGATTTTTTTATATAAAAATATCGCCCATTAAAATAATGAATAAACCAATTATTTAGAGTAAGTTTATAAGTATTATCACATCAAAGGAATTATATATTTTATTCGGCGTGACACTTAACAAAAAAAAAAATATATATATATATATATATATATGAACAATCGATTTATATTCTTAAATTATAGTGTCGTATTAATTCAGAACCAATCATTGTATCAATTTAAATTCTGAATTTTTGGATTTTATCGATTTAAACTCTAAACTAATAATCATAATAATATTATATCAATTAAGAACCCTAAACGTTCGTACGTATATTTAAATAAAACATACAGGAGAGTTTAAATTGATACAACCATATAGATTCAAATCGTAAATTGGTAGGCTTCTAAGAGTTCAAGACGTAAATTGATATCAATTATTAGTTTAGGTTTAAAATTGATTTACAACTTTCGCAGAGTTTAAAATCGATATAATTATTAATTCATGGTTTAAATTGAAACAAGCACCATAATTCATGGTATAAATTGATATATATTTTGTTTCAAAATTTACTATTTTTATTTCCAACTTCTAAACAATATATTTACAAATATAGAAAAACATCATAATATATTGATTATAGATCATAACATATCAAAATAAACTGTTATATTTGTCTATCATGATATGACCCATCGTAAACATATCGTTTTTTTTTTTATATTTTCTAAATATTTTGGTCTCAAAATAACCTTAAAATATATATTTTTTGAATTGGGTTTTACATGTTTTTAAATATTGAATGCACTCAAAAAAAAAAAAAAAAAGAAAAGAAAAGAAAAGAAGAAGAAGAAGAAGAAGAAGAAGAAACCACAACTATTTTTCTTTTGGAATATTTGATTTATATATATATTTTAATTCATAATTGAGATATTATAATAGATATACATTAGAATATTGAGATTTATTGAGAACAGACCAACCAATTTATGATTAAAAATTCGGTACGATCAATAAGAATAATGACAAGAAGAACATATATTTAACTATTTTTCTTTTTAAAATGATAAATTATCATTATTATTTTTTAACATTATCATCAATAAATGATTGATTGTAATTTACATGGTTGATTCAAAACTAGACATGTTACGATAAAGAACAATACTTCGTACTTGCATTTGATGCTTAGGGGTATCTATGAAAAATAAATTTGTTCCATCAAAATAGTTAAGTTTGATATCTTCGGTTTGACAATTGAGTATACATTTATAAATTTTTTTAGTATAAATGGGAGTAAGAAAATTTGAACAATAAACCACATGGTCTCACCAATACACTTGTTTATGTTGAGTTGTGCTTGATAATTCGTTGAGTCTATTTATAAGTTATACATGAGGCAAATTATTATATATATTAATCTCTTAAGATTTCCATTCTATATTTCTTAGTTCATCATCGTTTGTTCTTCTTATTTATTTGAAAGTTCTATTCAATATTATTCATCATATATATTCTAACATTGTTTTATGGTTCTCAATAGTGTTATCCTATTTTTTACTATAAAAAGTTCAACATATTAGAAAAATTATTTGGGACAAAAGTCAATAGAGGTTGATTAGGATGAAATTAAATTAATCTAAACTTAATACATGAATTTGCATTATTGTAATATGCATGAATAGTTAAGATAAAAGGAATAGTTAAATTCTAAAGGGGTATTTGCAAAAATAGCAAAAAAATTTATGATAATAGAGTCTATTTCATCACATTTTTTAAATTGTAAAAATAATAAATTTAAAAGCTGATGATCCTCTGATAGACGACTGATAGCCCTTCGATAGCCTTTTGATAGTCGTCTGATATCATTACTTACTTGTCATATTTTGCCATATTCGCAATATGTAAAAAATAGGTGCTATGAACTGTTTTTTTCTAAATTTTTTTGTCATCTACTGCAATTTTCCATTACTAAATACATTGATAAGTGTTTAATGAAGAGTCATGTGTATTGGTATTTATAATGATGTCTTTTGATGTAATTTCCTACTATTAGTATAAATATGTGTACGGTTCCTCATTTGTATGTAAGGAAGAAAGTAAGAAAAATAGAGTTTATAATAAATATTATTCAAGTTCTTATTTTTTCTAAATTATGTGAATAAGAAAACAATCTTCTTCTCTTGTCTCTTGATTTGTATTAGGAGGGTCTATTACGTTTCCAATAAGTGGTATCAGAGATAAGATCACAAATGACTTCAAATGGTAACATGTTGCAACCCTAACTTCTAAGGTTCAGCCGGAAGAATTTTAATGGAATATTCAAATGAAAGTGTTATATGGCTCACAAGAATTATTGTGAGATATTGTTGAAAGAGGATACACTAAAGTTGAGAATTAGAATGAGCTCACAAATTAACAACTTGTTAAGTTGAGAGAAAATCGTAAGAAAGACAAGAAAGCTTTATTCTTCATTTATCAAGTTGTTGATGAATTTATTTTTGAGAGAACTTCAATAGCTACTTCTACAAAGGTGGCTAGGGATATTCTATAATCCATTTATCAAGGAGAAGATAAGGTAAAGATGGTAAGATTAAAAGCTCTCAGATCTAAAATTGATTAAATTAAGATGAAAGAGACCGAAACTGTTGAAGAGTTTTTCTATCGTATTCTAGTAATTAACGACAATTTTTGAACAAATGGTGAAGTAGTAGGTGATCAAAGGGTTATTGAAAAGATTCTTAGAAGTATGCCAAAAAAGTTTGAGCACATTGTTGTTTCTATTGAAAAAACTATGATAATAAAAGCGAAAGAAACTATGATAATAAAAGCGGAAGAGAAAGAGGCTTTGGCAGAAATTAAGGAGGTGGTCATGGTAATTTCTCTCACATTCAATAATTGTAAAAAGTAGGATCATTTTCAAGCAGATTGTTGGGCACCCAAAAATGCAGATAGAAATACCACCATGATGCATAAAGAGGAGAAAATTGATGAATGCGTTCTATTTATCGCATGTAGCATTTAAAACGATGTTGTAGAGCCTATATGGTATCTTGACAGTGGTTGTGGTAACCACATTATAGGCAATAAAAATATCTTCGTTATTTGGGATGAATCTCTTCTAAGTGAAGTTAAAACTGGTGATGATACCAAGTTGCAAATCAAAGGCGAAGGTGATATTCTTGTGAAGACAAAGAAAGACACAAAACGAGTTACAAATGTGTTATATGTTTCAGGTCTAAAGCATAATCTTTTGAGTATCGACCAATTTCTTTAACGAAACCTAAAAGTTTCATTTGAAGGTGGTGTATGTGCAATCAAAGATTAGACTGGTGTTCTTATTGCCAAGGTAAAAGTGACCGCTAATAAGATGTTTCCTCTTAAGTTTACATATGGTCAAATAACTTGCCAAGGTAAAAGCAAAGTTGAAGAAGGGCCAAGTGGAGTCAAATGACCTGAGAGACTCAAGTCTTAAGGGAAGGCTTGCAGGATGAGGTCATAAATAAGCTTATGTGATCATAGATTCGTTAATAATTTGTAACTCCCTTACTCTTGTGTTGATTGATTCACATTCTTTTATTTTTATATCACTTGCTAAGACCTTGAACCATAAGGTAGAACCCTTAGAAAGTGGAATGTTGATTAGCACACCTTTAGGCGAGGTGTTTATGGTGATAGAATAAAAACAACAGAGAAACATGTAGCAGCAGAAAATAGGACCATGCTTTACTCTATATGCATTTAACGATTTAGAAATTAACATGCAACAACTAAACGATAGACCTAAACGAAGAATAGAGAAGGTAAACGATGAGCTTACCTTTGTAGTTCTTAACTTCTTCTTCGTTCCAAAACTTCTTCTTGCCTGAAGATCACGAGCAAAGGACAACCACTATGTTGACCTACTAATCTCAGGACTAAGAACCGAGTTGTGGGACTCGTTTTTTTATGAAGAAAAACTTAGAGAGATGGATGGAGGAAGGTGTATCGTTTAGATGTTTTTTCATGAAAATTTCATCATCTATTTTCTCATTTTGTAAATGAAAGTTTATAAAGAAAATTACATGCAAAATGCATGCAATTTACTTTATGAAATCTCAACACCTAATTAATCCATTAACTATTAATGGAATTAGTGGCTTATAAATTCATTACAAGCTGCCACATTTTCCACTAACATTTAATGATAAATATATTAGTCAAAAGAGCAATTTGGTCATTTAACCAATCAAGTCAAAGTCAAACTTTGACTTTTCTTAGTCAAAAGTCAACTTTTTGACTTTTCGCTATTTTATCCGTCTTGACTAATTCCAACCTCCCGAGTATGAATCCGCATTCATTTTTCAAATTACATTTGAATATAAATCCGGTCAAAGTTTTGTTTTTCAAAGTCAAAAGTCAACATGTTGACTTTTACAACTTTGACTGTTTCAAAACTTTCCAACCTTCTAAATATGAATCCATATTCATATTTTTACTATTTAAATTATATTTAAACATAAAGCTTAAAGTTTATATTTACCGACTTATATCATACATACTTGTCGGTTTCTCTCTCTTAATTCGAACGATTCGAGTTATTTCAACATATTGTTCTTAGTTAAATCCATATGAGCTAGTAGGGGAACCTAATGGACCTATAGATCATGGGCTCCAACGATTCGAGATTAACTGGCTAAACTCTTTTAGACCAAGCTTAATCAACATTCATTAACTAAAGAGTCATTCCACTAAAGACTCTTAGTTGCACTCCCCTTACTAAAGATATATTTCTATCCACCTGATATAATCATGATGAGTAAGTTGATAATTCACAGGTTGTTCGTAATCTTGGCTGGGCCAAAATACCATTTTACTCCTGAGATTACATCTTACTCCTTAAGACCCACTGATTCACTATTGAACAATTGGTTTAAGGTCCAACCTATAAACCTGAATCCTTCTTGAACCAATGAGAAGGTGGGGCCCCTTATTCAAGACTTGGATTCAGTCCTTAAGGAAACAACCTATCTACTATCCCAGAAGTCGGTAGGAGTGAATTCCATCTTGCACCCTATGTCCCTAGCTATCCACTCGGTTTTATTCCGGAAATGGGAGGCTTATTGGGCCAACGACGATGAGCTGCCCTTACCTATGGAGATCTAAGGATACTACCGAATGAACAGAAATTCATAGTTAGCTCAGGATTAAGATCAAGTTACCTAGGTCATTATAATTGAAATAGTCAGTTTATAGTTTACGACGTTATAACTAAAAGTGACTATTTCGTGGTTCCAGTCTTATGCAAACCATTTACATAGGACGCTCCCACTCCCATGTCTCCACATGAATGATTCAGGATTACATCGTTTGTACTATCTACGGAGCGGGCCGCATCCATAGTGTTTTTCAAAAATAAGGCGCCCAACCTTATTCATACACTATAGACTATTTGTGCTATTAACTCGAACTTAATCCATGTTTATGTCTATACATAAAGTTCAAGTATATTGACAAACTTAGTAAAATAGCCTCGGGATCTTAATTTATTGATTTTAAGATTATAACATTCAGTAATAAACTTATTGAATCAAATAACAAAGTACGAGTTTTAGAACATAAATTCCAACATATGGTAGAATTAGTATGTAAGGATTACAAAATAAGAATTGAGAACATCGCAATGAGAGTAGATTTGATTCTATTTGAACTTGATGAATTGGACGTAATCTTAGGGATGACTTTCCTCATCAAATGTCACCAAATATTGCATTGTTCCAATAAGAAGGTAGTGTTGAAAGAACTGAAAGAGTTTGAAGTTAGCTAGTCGACAAGAGTGGAAAGTGGAACTAACAAACATAATCTCAATGACTAAAGCAAGAAAGTTGATAAGGAAAGGGTATACCGCCTACCTTGCTCATATAGTGGACACTTAGGCGATGAGAAAGGAACCTGAAAGTATGCTAATAGTTTGTGAATACTTGGACGTATTTTTCGAAGAAATGAATGGATTAACTCCAAAAAGAGAAATTGAGTTCACCATAGAAGTTGTACCGGGAACAACGCCAATTTCTCAAACTCCTTTTCGTATGGCACTACATGAGCTGAAGGGAGTTAAAAAACTAATTGCAGAAATTGCTAGATAAGGGTTACATTTGGCCCAACAACTCACCTTGGGGACCAACTGTTCTATTTGTCTAAAAGAAAGATGGATTGCTTGTTCGTGTGTGTATCGCATGTTAAGCTCTAAGTGGTTAACTTAGTAGGCGATTTAGGTTAGGAATATGTTTGATTATTTATTTATGTCTCTCGTGGGTACATTTGTTCATAGTTATATCGCGTTAATCTTTAAGCTCTAAGTAGTACAAGTTTTCTTATCGCTTGCCCAAGTGTGAGTGAAATGATAGGTTTCCTAGGAGACTAGGTCGAACTCAGAGAATTTCTATCAAACCTTAGTTATAAAGCTTACTTCTCATCTAGGCGGTATACAAACTCTAAAGAGTATAAAGTAAAAGTATGTCTATGTACTAAACCTAATATCTAAACTAGAGATTCTGTAAAGGTGGCAAGAAGTGAGAAGTGAACTAACTTGTATTAAGAAGGTGTGAAGGAAGTTCTCCGCATCATACGCGATTTAAGCTATACAGTAGGCCTTGATGCGATAGAGAGCAGTTAGCTATCTTTTAATTAAGGTGAGCACCTCTCCGTGCCTTCAATGTCACACTTGCTCGCCTCTCGGGATGCAAATGATAAAGCTTAGTTTAATTGACAGTTATCTAGAAGTTGTTACTTATAAGACACATATTGCCTCTCTTTTAAGGGTGGTGGCAACCTCTCGGCACCATGTCACCACACTTGTTCTCTTTTTGGGACACAAATGATTGAGGTTAATCGCCAAGGTGGAGTTTGTCTCTAATCTCCCTCTTGCGGGCGTTAGCTACGTCTTTGCTACTTACTCTCTCAAGTAGTTGACGACAAACGCTGGCCAAGCTATGGGATTAAGCTCAACTAACGTGATAAACCTTATAGGTTAGACTTCTTATCAAGAACTTATTACAAGCGTAAACTACTTATAACTCTTAGATAGATGAATAGTAAAGACATGATGGATTGAAAAGGAATAAACTTGCAATGTATTAAAGAATGTAGGCCTTCACTAGAAGAAATATAAGTTTAGATGTCAATTGGAAAAAAATGAAAACAAATATTTAATGTCACTTTTTAAAATACAGATGTTTAATGTCAGTTTTAAACTGACATCAAAGAGAGAGCTTTAATGTCGGTTTAAAATGTCGGTTTAAAACTGACATTAAAGCTATGGTAAATTTTTTTGAATTATTTTAATTTTATAAAATTAAGTTAATAAAGTTAAAAACGACATTAAACCTAATTTACTTTTGGCATCTTACGATTTTTCTCATCTCCCACGTTACTCTCTCACACTTTTCTTCCCTCTCTTCTCAATCTCACTTTAGGATTTAGGGTCGAACCACTACCGTTGAGTCATCCACCGCCGCGCCTTCATGCTCAGTTGTCCCTCGTGCTTACCATTGCCATGCCATCTAACGTCATGCTGTCCCAGACCTTTGAAGATTTGTTGTCCACGTTGCATCGTTCGAGATGTTAAAAAATCTACCGAACACCAATCTGGCAACCTCTTCGTCGTCCATTTCTTAATACCTCGTATTCTTTAGGGCTTTCAGGACTCTGGCCTTGTCAGCGATTTCTACTCTGAAACCTTTTCATTAATTCGTTGTAGGTATTCGATTAGATGGTGAAGTTGGAGTTATCGTCGGTCGGCAACAGAGGAGAGTGAAGATGATCATTAAAGTTCCAGTTCATTGCTTCACTTGCGGAAAGGTTAGCCATGGAGAACTATCTTCAATTTTGAGTTTAAAATTGCGATTTTAGATCCCAGTAAAGACATTAGATGTTGGGGAATGAATGATAGAGGAGTTCTATACACCTTTGGTCCTGATAAGGTGGAAGAGTTCTTAATAACACATTATTTGGATCTTGTCTGTCGTGCCCATCAAGTAATCAGCAACACTTTTTCCCCTTCCTCATTTTTCTCATTGCTTTCTCTTCTATAAGTTTTGTGATACAAATCTTGTTGGCTTAGGTTGTGGAGGATGGATATGAATTCTTTGCTGAGAGACAACTTGTCACAATATTTTCGACCAACAACTATGGTGAATTTGATAATGTCAGTGCACCGATATGTGTTGATGAAGAATTGATGTGCTCTTTTCAGATTCTTAAGCCAGTTGACGAAAATGGTAATAAATTCATGGTGCCAACAAGAACGTAATTGCATAATGGATTTTGTACCGGGTTATCTATGGTAAACTTACTATCTTATTTCTTCTAGTTCTGGTAACTTGCTTAGGTACTTGATACTGTATATTGTATTGATACACTACTTTATTAGCATTGTTGAATTGACATAAAACTCTTTCTTTTTTATATTTTAAATGAAGGATGTTTACTCATAACTGGAAACTCTAATTGATCTAGTTGTTCCAATATTTCATGCCCATTCAATACCATTAGAGGAGCTCTACGCTCTACCTTTCCATCATGTAGCCTACTTCTACGCCAATTGTGGTTCTTTAGAAGATATCGTTGATGTCCCATGAAAGATATTTTCCCACTTATCCCGAGTGACAATCTATCTCCCACACATATGGGACATGCCTGATACCCTTTTGTATTCCACATAGATAAGCCACCATACTCTAGAAAGTTATGAAACGTCCACAACAAGACTGCATACAACTGAAAGAACTGACCAGTAAGAGAATCATATGTACGCACACCAAAATTCCATAACTCTTTTAGTTCCTCAATCAATGGTCGGAGGTAAACATCAATTTCCCTATGAGAAGAGGGTATGGGCAATGTCATGAAGAAGTTTGGCTTTTTATGCATTTCCAAGGTGACAAATTGTAAGGAATTAACACCATAGGCCACATACTGTATGAGGTACTCATATAACCAAATAGATTAAACCCAACTGAAGCTAACCCCAAATGAATATTTCGTGAATTTGAAGCGAAATCAGAAAATTGACAATCAAAATGCTTACATCCCTCTGCATCAGTTGGATGTCTTAACACATCATCTATTTCAACTCATTTACCCTTATGCCATCTCATGTCAGCGGACCCTTCTTATTATATAAATAAGTGTTGTAATCTTTGTACCAACGAAAATTGGCACAATACCTCATGCGAAATTTTTTTCCTCTGTTAGAACTAATCTTGTACCAACACTCACCACGATTTGGACAATGTACCAAATTCTGAAACTCCTAATATAATACACAATCATACTTACAAGCATGAATAGTCTCGTATCCCGAGCCCAAGTCAAACAATTTTTGTTTGGCTTCGTAGAATGAACTAAGGATAGTGGTACTACACATTGAAAACTCATTTTTTAATACCTCTAAAAACATGTCTAAGGACTTGTTCATCCAACCGTTGAGAACTTTTACATGCATCAACTTAACAAAAAAATTCAGTGAGGAAAATTCTGAACAACCGAGGTATAGCTGACGTGCTTCATTTCAATAAGTCCTGAAATATGTTTGTTGTCTCTTGTTTTATATCTACTCCAATATTAAATGACATCTCATTATCCAAACCCTCATTCGTTCAATCAAAGCTTGTAAATTAGTAAGCATATCAAACATTTCATCTTATTCACTAAAAGGGTTACTACTAGTTCCTTCATCAAAGCTTTTTATACCTCTATGCAAGTTAGCTGGCTCTCCATGATACACTCATTTTATATAGGAGGGGGATATTCCAATGGTTAATAGATATGGCTCCACACTCTCTAATGAGTCTCGTATTTGAGTTATACAATCTCTCTCTTGCATGGACATCTTATTTGTCCGTAATCATTAACGTGAAACTTGACAAGCTATAAAAATTGGGCCACTCCCTCTCTATACTTAACTGAGAAATTATTCCTAAGTTTCATCCAACCCTTGTCCATCGTTAAATACCTAAAACATAAATATGTTTGATTAGTCGTATCTTCCTCCTCTCAACTTACTCCGTGAATAAGCTATGCCTAATCCCCCAAACTTTTTATTAAAGCGAAGTTTAAACTATAAAGGCTACCATAACTGCAGGATAGCCAAAACAAACTATTAACAAATTCAAAACTAAGTTTGCACTAAAGAGGCTACCATAACTACAGGATAGCCATAACAAATCAACCACAAATTTTCTATACAACCCCTCATGAAATTCAATCAATTCCAAAATTTTAAAGTTCAAATCCTAAACCCTAAGCCTTAAACCCTAATTCTAAACTTCAAAGCCCCACAAATTTTCTATACAACCCCCCTCAAAAAGTTTAATCAATTTAACAAATCCAAATTCGTACACAATTTCAACTTCAATGACCATCTCAAATTTAATTCTAAAATTAATTATTAAATCCTAAAAACACTTAAAATTCAAATTAAATACCTAAAACTAATTTTTAAAACTAATTCAAAATCTTATTCCATAATCTAAATCAACACATAAACCAAAATCAAAACTAATCCTAAACTAAACCAAAACTGAAACTAAATAAAAATTTACCTTAATTAGGAACGACAGAGGTAGACGACGACGAATGGTGGTGAGTGCAAGTAAGATGGACGTTTTCATTTTCTTCTCGGCCTTACTCTCTCTCGTTTTGGCTTTCCTTTCTCAATTATGTGATTTACAGAATTGAAAGGGGATTATTTTTATAGAGAAACTTATGATGCATAACAAAAATGTCGGAAGCACACCCAGTCTCGACGTCATTAGTAATGCATCGGTGGTAAAGCACCACATCATCGATGCATTACTAATGGTGTTGGTAATAGGTATCCGTTTTCCGATACCATGCAAACAGCGTTTAGGGAAAACGAGAATTATTATTTATTTGTTTTCCTTTCTCCTGACATCATAGGTTAAGACGTTGGAAATATGAGCCACATACCCAATGTTCCATGCATGACGTAGAGGAAAGCGACAAAATTAAATAATATACTTCATTTCACCCGACATCGTAAGGGTAAACGTCGGAACTATTGGAAACCATTCATGATGTTTTTAAAAGCACGTTTGGAAAAAGGACACTATTATTAAATTGTGTCACCATCCTTATTGTTTGATTTCGTTGCGTTGGGGATGGTCTCCCTCGGCCCGATGTTAGAGTTACGACTTTACATTTTACCAACGTACATATTTCAACATTAGTGGAAGGCCTGTTTTCCAATGTTAGCTTTATCGACGTGTTTTTATGCGTTTGAAGACTCCCAATTTCTTGTGTGACACTGTAACGACCCGAACATTTAAATTAGGTTAAGGTTATTACTCAAAAGATGAATAACAATTTACACTTTCTTGAAGAGACAAACGACTAAAATTCTTTTAAAATCAAGAAATTCACAAAATATAAGATTATTAAAACCAACAAGATACTTTAAAACGTGACCCGCAGGTTTAAAATTTTTTATAGAAAATAAAATCAAATAAATAGGACAAAATCTTGAAAGTAAAATGTTCAAAATACTGAAAACCACGGATCCCTTTTTGTCGCTCGTCAACTTCTTAAGCTCTCTACCTTAGGCTGAAATATTAAACTTATAAAAAAGTGAGTATATAAATATACTCAGTAAGGGACCCACTACTAGTCCCGCTAGGTGATCTATTAACTTTCTGTTAGAAACATACTCATAACGTCGTGTGTCCAATGGAGCACACCTGAGTGAGTGAGACCATACGAACAGCCCTATATCGTGCGAGTGATCACAGATACGCTCCATAAACACATATGTAATACGTAGGTACATCCCTCATCGTGTGAGTGGTCTCGTCGAAACATCCTTAATCGTGCGAGTGGTCTTGTAGGAACACCCCTAGTCGTACGAGTGACCCTATATACACAATATAATTGTTTTCTAACCGTACATGTGATTCGTAGGTATACTCTTAAATCGTGCGAGTGTCCCGTAGGAACACCCCTAATTGTGCAAGTTACCCTATAGATAGGATCACAATACAGGTGAGGTAAGAAGCGTAACATACAAAGTTAACAGACACACCATAATCCAAAAGCATGTAACAATATCATAAACATCATAACATAGCATGAATATTAATTATAACGTTCTTAAGCATGTGATTAATATATCATGTATCATAATAATCATAAACATATCAGTCATTATCATCAATCATAACATCAGTCATCATCATCAGTCATCAACATCAACAAATTATGCATCTTACCTACATCAATGCATAATGAAAAATTACGTGCAAGCTCTTAACTTCAGTTCGAAGGCCTGGTAAGAGAATCTCTTACCTCGAGATTAGCTAAAATAATTATTCTCTATCTAGCACAGTCAAAACTTTGCAATAGACAAATCTCAAGGCTGAAACCTTATTGGGAGAATTCCACAGATTATTTTTCCAAAGTATTATCTAAATGAACCTTGAAGGGATAAATCCAAGGGGTCTTTTAAAAAATATAACAAAACGGTAAAGTATTTACAGTGTATAGAACAAATCCAAAAACGGAAAAAGCCCAGAGGCCCACCGTGTAAAATACAAAAAATACCCCGCCAACCACGCCATCAACAACGCGCGCGTAATTATTTGCGGTCGTTTAGATTTGTTTTTTGTTTGGTATACGATCGTTTAGATATGGCTACAATTTATCTTTTCAATTCTATCATTTAATTTTGTTACATGACCGTTTAATTTGTTTACGTTTAAATTTGGTACACAATCGTTTAGATTTGATCATTTAGATTTGGAGACCAAAATCTAAATGATTTTTTTTTTTCAAAATTTGGTACACGATTTTTTTAATTCTTTTGGTACACGATCGTTTAGATTTCTCTAAATGATAATTTATTTTTTTACACGATCGTTTATATTTGGCTACTCCAATCTAAATGATTTTTTTCAAGATTCTTTATACACGATCATTTTTTTTTACACAATCGTTTATTGTTTTTACAAGATCGTTTACATTTGACTACTCCAATCTAAATGATTTTTTTTAACAACATTCTTTATACACCATCTTTTAGTTTTTGTTATTTTTTGTATATGGTTGTTTAGATTTGGTTACCTAAATTTAAACGACGTAAAAAAAAATAGGAAAAGAAGAAAGACAATGGAAAGAAATCACAACAGAAAAAAAATGATGAAATACGATTGAAAGATTAAAGAAAGACAATGAAAAGAACTCGTAGAAGGAAGACAATGAAAGAAATCGCGAGGAAGAGAAGAAAGATGGAAAGGAAAACCTGGAATATTTAAAAAATGGCAAACTTTATGGGCTTTGTTACACGGGCCGTAAATAGTTTAGTGTTTTGGTACATTGATGAAAGTTTCTCTAAATCCAAATTAAAATCCAAATTAAATTAATTAGAGTCCAATATTATCGGCCATTTAATGGGTATTACCAAAAACCAATTAAAACTTATCAAAATAGGTCAAAATAAGTAAAAAGAATTGTTGGACGACTCGACTAAAGGGTGTAGCTCAAACTTGGCTCGAGTTAGAGAGATATTGGCTTGTTCTTGAATAAAATGAGGGGTACATGCAACTCGACTTACTGGAAAACAACTCTTCACACATGGGTGGAAGAGAAAAGGTTCAACTTGGGTCTTGGGCTCGGGTCGCAACTGAAAGCGGAAGGATGGCCGGCGATGTGAAGCACGGTTCGACGAAGGCTTCGATGGTAGCTCGCCAGAAACCTACGACTTACGAATCACCCAAGCTACTTGAATGAAGAGATGAACTTCACGGCAAAAAATCGATTGGCGCGACAGACGGACGCTAGCGAACGATTGGGCTTCGTCGGAGGGGACGACGATTGGATGTGAACGAAGCGAACAACCTGCTGTCGATGGTGAAAAATGGTGAAGGAGACAGTGGTGTTTTGGATTCCTTGTGAAGAAAGGTTGAAGATGGCACGCAACATGAGGGTTTAAATAAGATTAACAATAATAATATAATATTATTATTAATAATAATATTTTTTTAATATTATTATTACTAATAATATTTTTTTTCTACTTTTAAATCCTTTTCCAAATACATTCAAATCTTCTCTCCCTTGATTTAAAACTTCCATCCAATCAAACTTTCTCCTTCTCGTCATAATTATCTTTTTTAAATAATAATTATATTTTTCCATAATATAATTATTATTTTAAAATTCTCTCTCCATAAATTTCTTTCTCCAAAATATTACTCTTCAAATAAATCTATATTTTATCTTCTTTCCACCATACACTATCTTTCCTAAAATAATTATATCTCAACAAATATAATTATCTTAATCTTCTTCTCTCAAAATGTTATATCTTTTCCTTAACTAATTATATTTTGACAAATATAATTATTCTTTTCATTTTCAATAATATTTATATGTATATATCCATATATATAAAAAATTTCCAAATCTCTACAAAGAAATCCACTTCTCCAATTTAATTAAATAAGCTCCCAAAATTATTTAATTAAACTCCAATTTCTAAAGAAGAACTAATAAATCTTTAAAATAATGTCCATTAAATTGAACCTAATTAAACAAAACTAGGATAATTAATTCAAACAATTATCTTAATTTTCGGGGCGTTACAATCTTCCTTCCTTTAAGAAAATTTCGTCATCGAAAGTTTTAATCCTCAATTAACTTTAGGGTAATGGACTTTCTTGTTATACTTAATAGCATTCTCCATAAAAAATTCAAAGTCTTTAATTAAATATATATACGCATGTACATATATTTAATTAATCTAACACACTAAAATAAATCTCATAAGTTTACTTAAGCTTCATGACATAAAATTAGATCAAATTCTCAACAACAGCACAAATCAAAACCTCTAAGTCATTAAATATTCATCCAACAAATATTTAATAAATCTCAATCTTAACAAAAAAATTAAATAATTTCCATTAAATGAAAACAAAATAACTCCCAAACAAAATAAGTCTAACTAACAAAACTACGAAAATAAACATCAAAATTATCTAAATTTCTAGGGCATTACAATCATTTTTGTGCAGCCTTCTCGAGCCCCTGCCGATTAGTAGCAGCAACTCCTACAGAGCATTTATTAGTTAAGTGCCCATTTTGTTTGCATTTGAAGTAAATTTTCTCACTCTCTAGACAACGACCCGCATGATTTTTCCCATAGACACGACAAGTAGGCAACTCCCTCGTGGTCCCCCTAGCTCAGTGACCTCTTGTTGGTGACGACGAAAGGTACCACCTGGACTTGAATTTCTAAGAGTAATGTCAGCAAGCTGTTGGTCAACCTTCTTCTTCTGCCCTGAGGTTGACCATTTTCCTGCAGTCTTGGATGGATAAGCCTTTTAATGTAAACACATATCCACTGCCAGGCGTAGTGCGTCAATGTGGGTGGCTGGTCTGAAGACTCGAACAAAACCCTGGAGGTCTAATCTTAGACTGCTAACAAACTTGTCGGTCTTAGCAGCCTCAAGAGCAAAGCGAGATAATATATCAAACTCTGCGTCGTGCTGCTCCACAATTATATCCCCTTGTTTCAGGTTTAGAAACTCTTGCTGCTTAGCATATTTCAAGCTGGAAGAGAAGAATTTTGAATAGAAATTCTCTTTGAACTGCTCTCAAGTTATCTGGTTGGCATCACCACCCAACATCCTCTCTGTAGTCTCCACCAGGTGGTGCCTCGATATGTCGAAAAGAATACGGTGCACTGAACTTTCTAGTTGTTAAGGCACTTCATGTATTGAAGAATGGTCTCCACAGAAGCCAACCACATCTGGGCCTTAGTAGGGTCTTCCAAGGACTCGTCGAATGTCTTAGGGTTGTACTTCCTGAAATCCCTCAGATGTTTAGCCTCTGTTGACAGTTTATTTGGTACATTCTAGGGTTCCACTCGCGTCTGAGCAGGGGCTGGCGGGGTCCACTGGACAGCTTGAAATGGTGCCAACGCATCTTTTAGTGTATTTTGGTACCTCTTCTCCATTGTAGCGAGGTCTTCCTAAGTGAGAGGTGCAGTGGGGTTGGCAGCTTGAACAACAGGTTGTTCTTCAAGATGGGTACGTTCAGCTACTCGGCCTCCCCTACTACCTCTAAGTGGCAGCATTTTTCCTAAATTCCACCACCAAAAGTCTTTCACAAAACCATCATAACTTTCATACTTATCTAGTTTAATTTAGGTAAGGTTATATACATATTCATAAACTTATATCATAAAACATACCTGGCGAGTGACGAAGGACCGTATTAGCCATAAAGGTAAAACAAAACAAATACTTACATCATAAGTCAATCTACATAACCTAAAAACTTAGGCTCTGATACTAGCTGTAACTACCCGAACATTTAAATTAGGTTAAAGTCATTACTCAAAAGACGGATAACAATTTACACTTTCTTGAAGAGACAAATGACTAAAATTCTTATAAAATCAAGAAATTCACAAAATATAAGATTATTAAAACCAACAAAATACTTTTAAAAATGTGACCTGTGAGTTCCAACAATTTTACAGAAAATAAAATCAGATAAATATGATAAATCTTGAAAGTAAAATGTTTAAAATACTGAAAAACATGTAAATAGACACAGAAGCTAACTGTGTCCCTATATGGCATACTACGGATCCCTTTCTGTCGCTCGAGAACTTCTTAAGCTCTCTACTTTAGCCTAGAATATTAAACATAAAAAAGAGTGAGTATATAAATATACTCAGTAAGGGACCCACTAGTAGTCCTGCTAGACAATCTGTTAACTTTTCGTTAGAAACATAATCATAATATCGTGTGTTCGATGGAGCACACCTGAGTGAGTGAGACTGTATGAATAACCCTATATCGTGCGAGTGATTCAGTGGGAACACCCCTAGTCGTGGAGTGATCGTAGATACACACTCTATAAACATATATGTAATACGTAGGTATACCTCTAATCATGCGAGTGGTCCCATCAGAACACCCCTAATCGTGCGAGTGATCCCATATACACAATATAATTGTCCCCTAACCGTGCATGTGATCCGTAGGTACACCCCTAAATCATGGGAGTGTTCCGTAGAAATACCCCTAGTCGTGTGAGTGACCCTATAGATAGGATCACAATACAGGTGAAGTAAGAAGCTTAACATATAAAGTTAACAGACGCACCATAATCCAAAAGCATGTAACATCATAACATAACACGTAACGTCCTTAAGCATGTGATTAATATATCATGTCTCATAATAATCATAAATATATCAGTCATCAACATCAATCATAACATCTGTCATCATCATCAGTCATCAACATCAACACATTATGCATCTTAGCTATATCAATGCATAATGGAAAATTACATGCAAGCTCTTAACTTTAGTTCAAAGGTCTTGTAAGAGAATCTCTTATCTTGAGATTAGTTAAAACAAATATTCCCTATCTAGCACAATCAAAGCTTTCCAATAGACAAATCCCAAAATTGAGGTTGAAACCTTATTGGGTGAATTCCACATATTATTTTTTCAAAGTATTATCCAAATGAACCTTGAAGGGATAAATCCAAATTAAAATCTAAATTAAATTAATTAAAGTCCAAAATTACCATTTAATGGGTATTACCTAAAACTCATTAAAACTTACCAAAATAGGTCAAAATAAGTGTAAAGAACTGCTGGGCGGCTCGACTATAGAGTGTAGCTCAAACTTGGCTCGGGTTAGAGAGATGACAACTTTTTCTAGACTAAAGTGAGAGGTGCGTGCGACTCGGCTTACTGGAAAACAACTCTTCACACACGACTGGAAGAGAAAAGGTTCGGCTTGGGTTTTGGGTCGGTTTGCAACTGAAAGCGGGAGGTTGACCGACGACGTGAAGCACAGCTGGACAAAGGCTTCGAGGGAAGCTCATCAGAAACCTATAGCTTGTGAATCACCCGAGTGGCTCGAACAAAGAGACGAACTTCATGGTAGAAAATCGACTGATGCGGGGAACGGATGCTAGCGGTGAAGAATGGTGAAGGACGCATCGATGTTTAGGGTTTCCTTGTGAAGAAAGGTCGAAGTTGCCACACAACACGAGAGTTTAAATAAGATTAATAATAATAATATTATTATTACTAATAATATCTTCTTTCTTTCTACTTTTAAATCCTTTTCCAAATACATTCAAATCTTATCTCCCTTCATTTAAAACTTCCATTCAATTAAACCATATCTTATCCATTCAAAGTAATCTATCTTTTATCTTCTTTCCATCGTACAATATCTTTTCTAAAATAATTATATCTCAACAAATATAATTATCTTAATCTTCTTCTTTCCAAAATACCATATCTTTTCCTTAACTAATTATATTTTAACTAATATAATTATCCTTTTTATTTTCCATAATAGTTATAGGTATATATATCCATATATACATAAAATTTCCAAATCTCTACAAAGAAATCCACTTCTCCAATTTAATTAAATAAGCTCCCAAAATTATTTAATTAAACTCCAATTTTTAAAGAAGAACTAATAAATCTTTAAAATAACATCCATTAAATTGAACTGAATTAAACAAAACTAAGATAATTAATTCAAAAAATTATCTTAATTTTCGGTGCGTTACAGACTTGTTATATCATGGTCTAGGATACGTTTTTATGAAAGAAAGGAAGATAATAGCCTACACGTCTAGACAATTGAAGCTACATAAACACAACTATCCAACACATGAATTAGAATTGGCACCCATTGTTCACGCATGGAAAATTTGGAGACATTATTTGTTTGGGGAAAAGTGTAATATCTTTACTAATCATAGGAGTTTGAAATAAATCTTTGATAAAAAAGATTTGAACTTTAGACAGAATCATTGGATGGAATTAATTAAAGATTATGATTGTACTATCGCATACCATATTGGGAAGGCCAATGTTGTTGTAGACGCATTAAGCAGAAAAAGTTCGAATAGAGAAAAAGAGTTAAAATATTGTAAATAATCATGAACACACGGTCAGTTAGGAATTCGATAACTCGATTTCACATTAAACTCACTCTAGAAAAAGAGATTTTTAAATCAAAACCTTGCGCTAAGGAAGTTAGCTAAAGAAGTTATATGTGAAAGACGGACAAACTATGCGTACATAAATAATGGTGCATTGTTAAAAGAAAGATGACTCTGTGTTCTGAATAATAAGGCATTGAAGGAAAGTATTTTGGAAGAAGCACACTGTTCAGCTTACGCAGCATCGTGGAAGTACCAAGATGTATAGAACATTGAAGGCATAAAATTGGTGGTTAGGTATGCGACATGACGTAATGAAATTTGTGGCTAAGTGCTTGATTTCTCAAGAAGCTAAATCGCAACGTCAAACAACTGGAAGATTATTGTGTCCTTTTCCTTGCCCAGAATGGAAATAGGGACATATCACCATGGATTTCTTGTTTGGTTTTCCTAGAACGCCTAATGACTTTGATGGGATTTGGGTATTTTTGGATCGTTTTACCGAGATAACTCGATTTATCCCCATTAAGCAAACCTTTGCTTTGGACAAATTGGCTAAGTTATATGTGGATAAGATCGTAAGCCAATATGGAACTCCAATGTCCATAGTTTCAGACAGAGATTTGTGTTTTACTTCTAACTTTTGGCCAACGTTGCAAGAAGTGTTAGGAATCACGTTGCAGTTTAGCACTGGGTTGCATACTCAAACAGATGGTCAATTTGAAAAAAACCATTCAAACATTAGAAGACATTATAAGAGCTTGCCTTCTATAATTCAAAGAAAGTCAAGATGAACTCTTATCCCTGATTGGATTTGCCTACAATAATAGTTATCATTCTAGCATTAGATGAACCCAAGATCATTCATGCCAAATTGTCAAAAATAAGGTATATACCAAATTTCATTGTCAAGAATAAGTCACATGCCAGAATCCTATCCTTGAATTGATGATGGCTATAACTGATGGCTGTAAAATAGCTATTGTCTTCCTCAACCAAAACCCTGAATGCCCTTAGTGGGATCTTTCTCTTTTCGGGACATAAGAAAGATGAATGCCTATTGTTTTGGTATATTGGGGACTATAGCCCTAAGGTTATTTATATACTAGTTCAATTAAGATCCCCATTAAATCCTAATCAACCTAGGAATAGGCTTCTATCCATTTAGTTCATACTCAATTAGGAATCCTAGACCTTAATTAAATAGATCACGCAATAGGCTCAATTAAATAAAATAACCCAATGTGATAAATTATTAATTTACATACATAGCTCAACTTTAATTATACGTATTATTTAAATACGTCTAACAATCTCCCACTTGAGCTATGTTTGTATTCTTGATATAATTAAATCACATAAACCTTAAGCGCGCATAAACAGGTTATTTTAATAATAGAATTACTCTTTAGTTCAATCTGGTTCATCTCCTGTATCAACATGGAACCAATGCGGCTTTTCTCACTATCCTTGTAACTAAACCTTCCTTGATCACCAATTTCAATACATTCAATGACATAGATCAAGTATGGATGGATAGCATGGAAACTACATACAAAGTGATCTAGATCATGTCTGTTTCCAACTGATCCAAATTCTTTAGTAAGATCATTCTTAAAAAACTTTATGCTAAACTGCATTTGCAAAACTGCATGCATGATAAATAAGTTCATATAACAAAACATAAGCCATTAACTTTATTCTATAGAGAAAATAAAAAAATCAAGGTCAAAGAACATCTTCAATAACGATCTCCCATTAAAGCATAGAATTAGAAAATTGACTAACACCCATGTGAGCAACATGCTCATGAAAAACTTTAGGTGGTAAACCTTTATTTAATGGATTTGCCACCATGAAGTTTGTTCCTATGTGTTCTATCAAAATTTGACCATTCTGAACTCTTTCTTTCACAACTAGAAACTTTATGTCTACATGCTTTGACTTTGTATTCCTTCTGTTGTTATTGGATTACATTACTGCTGACTTATTATCACAAAATAATTTTAGTGGTCTTTCTATACCAACCTCTATTAGCAGCTAAGTGACAAAATTTCACAACCATATTCCATGATTGGACGCCTCATAACATGCTATAAATTTTGCAGCCATGGAAGAAGAATCCATAAGTGTTTGTTTAATACTTTTCTAGTATACAGATCCTCCAGCCAACTGGAAGTATAGCCTGAAGTGGATCATAAAGTGTTTTAGCATCCAACATAATTAAAATCAAAATACCCAATGATCTCCAAAACTTCTAATCTCTGATAAGTGAGCATATTATCTTTTCTTAAAAAAATATACTTAAAAAAATTTCAATGTAGTTCTTTTGTGATAATCTCAAAATACCTTGAGAGCGATCTCTCAGTATTCCAATTCCTAATACAAAAGAAGCATCACTAAGATCCTTCATCTCAAGATTCCTTTTGAGAAATCTCTTAATGTCATGCAATAAGCCTACATCATTACTTGCTATGAGTATGTCATCAACATATAATACCAGCAAAATAGATTCACTCTCATTGAACTTGTGATATACACAATCTTCCACTATATTCACCTCAAAACCAAAAGAGAAAATTACTTCATGAAATTTTTGATACCATTGACGAGAGGCTTGTTTGAGACCATAGATGAATTTCTTCAATTTGCACACCATAGGCTTCTAATTATTAGATACAATGTTTTCTAGTTGTACCATATAATTTGTCTCATCAATGTTTCCATTAAGAAACACAGTTTTCACATCCATCTTGTGTAGCTATAAATCAAAGTGAGCTACCAATGCCATGATTACTCTGAAAGAGTATTTCGATGAAACTAGAGAGAAGGTCTATTTATAATCAGTGCCTTCTTTTTTAGTAAAACCCTTTGTGACAAGTCGAGCTTTATATCTTTCGATTTTGCCTTGTGAATCTTTTTGGTTTTAAATATCCATTTACAACCTATAGGTTTCACTCTTCATGGCAATTCGATAAGTTCCCAAACGTCATTGTCTTTCATGAATTTTATTTCCTCTTCTATAGCATTTATCCACTTTTAAGAGTTAGAACTTTGTAGAGCTCGTTGGAATTTGATTAGATCATCATCCATTATTCCAATGTCATTTTGATGTTCTTGAAGAAACATAATATGTAATGACCCAACTCTTTATACTAAGCTGGGGTCATTACTACTACAAGAAAATAAACTTTCTTAACAAAATGAGACACTAACTTTAACTAAAAACCTCAAATGCTCATTCAAATTATAAATAAATAAAAGTACGTAGAAATATAATATAAAATAAACTTCTAACTCGGGCCCTATCTACTTAAAAAAATATAGTCAAGAATACAAAAACGCTGAAATCAAAACGGTAACATAAAGGCGGAAGCAAAACTTTTGTTTATGGTAAGTCGCGGTCACTTCTTGTCATTTGTCAACTTTCCTCTACCTCTACCTTTGCCTGAAAAATTTAAACATAGGAAGAGTGAGTATAAACATATACTCAGTAAGAGACCAATTATTAGTCCTGCTAGGTGTTTGTTAACTTATTGTTAGGATCCTGTAAAGAAGTACCTCTAAACTGGTGCATTCCTGAACACGTCCAATCTAATAGTCTTGTAGGAACATCCCTAGTCTTCGATGTACCCAAAGGAATAGCTACCACAAAACTGGTCTTCGGTGAATTTGAAGGAACACCTAAGACAAACTGGTCTTCAGTGAACCTAAAGAAACACTTAAGATAATCGGGTTGTAAGTGATCCCATCGTACCACTTATATACATAACATCTCATGATAGACTGGTGATCCTGTCGGACCACATAGTTATAAAAAGGTGGTGATCCCAGGGACAACCATATGGGTACGATCCTAATAGATAAAGTTAACAGAACACCTAATCCATAGCATGTAGCACATCATAACATCATAAACATGACATAAATATTAATCATAACGCTCTCAATCATGAAACTAATATTTCATGCATCATCATTAACATAAATCAGTCATCATCATCAACATAACTCAGTTATAACTATCAATTATCAAAATACGTTATTAATACATTATGTATTTTAGCTACATCAATGCGTAATAGAGAAATCACATGCAAACTCTTAACTACAGTACAAGGATCTAGTAGGAGAATCTCTTACCTTGTGATTAGCTTAAAAAAAATATTCATAACAGCAATAGTCAAGCTTCCTAAGAATAAATCCTAAATAGTAAGGGGGAAAAATAATTAAGTTCAATAACTTAATAGTTGCTTAAAGACCCAAAAATTCATTTAATTTAACTTACCCAAAGTTGAGGTCGAATTCAATTTATCCTTGGTCCAGGAAAATTCTACAACACAAACTCCCAATTTAATTTAGCCAAACCTTCATGTAAAATATAGTCCAACATAATCCAAAATTCAGCTTAAATCCAAAATTAATTTATTTACGGCAAAAAATTAATATTTGATGGGCATTATCCAAAACCCATTAAAACTTACCAAAAATAGGTGGGAAAATGACTAAAGCTAGGTTGGCAGCTTGGCTAAAGGGAATTGGCTCGGTTTTGAATGGATAGGGGCCTCGCACATGCGACTTAGATGACAGGGAGGCTGGTAGCGACTTGGATATCTAACTTGCACGACTTATGAAGGAAGCGACTCGCTTACACGCACACGGCTTGGACGAACGACGACTTCGACAAAAAAATGGATGGCTCGGATGGCTAAAGGCACTCGATGATCGGCGACTATAGAGAAGGGCTCGTCGACAGCAAAGAATGAAGACACTTGAGCATGATGAAGCACGACGAAAACTTAACGCATGACTACAACTTGCTTGTTCGTATGACTCGAATGTGTGACGTAAACAACGGCTGGATCGCAATTGGCTTCGACAACAAGGCACAATGGACGACAGACTAGACGATGGTGAACGATGGTAGTGGTGGTGGCTAGATTTGTTGAAGAAAAAAAATGTAGTTAGGGTTTCTCAATGAAGAGGATGAAGTCCATGTTTACCCAGGAGGCCTATTTAAATAAATAAAAAATTAAAAGGGAAACTTATATAAATGTAATAAACTGTAAACTATTTACCGCCCGTATAATAAGCCCATTAAGGCAAATTATTTTTTCAGAATTCCTTATTTGCCCTTAATCTTTTATAACGATCTTTTAAATCTGATGTTCTTCTTCTTTCCGATTTTTTCACGATCATCGTTTCGGAGTTATTCATCTCGTCTTTTATATATCTTTCATCTTTATCATTCTTTGCCTTTTTCGTAATTTTCGACAACATTCGCTCTCATATCCATCATATTCGATAACATCGTTTCTCTTCTTGTCATCTTAGACAATCAAGATCGTGTATCTCTGTTAATATTGTCTCAGTGATTTTGGTTTCGGTGAGTATTCTAAATATTATTTTTTCTTTGATCTATTTAGTTGATTATAAAATTTTGTTTAGAATTATATATTTCGGCATGAATATAGAATGTTTAAAATATGTAGGTATTACTGTATGACATCCTGTATTTGGTTATAAAGATTGTTGAAAATTTTGATTACTGTTTACGTTGATTTAAGAATTTATATTTCAGTATGAATGTCGTTTTTGTTTCTTTTGTTTGTAAGAATTAAAATTTTTTTTTCGTTTTGAATTTTTAAGAATCACTGTAAGAATTATGTATTTCATTATGAAGATCGATAGTATGAAGTTTTTCAGGATAATTTTCATTCAATTACTTGATCATTTACCTCTATCAACATTATCGTTTAGCAATATACAGACGATCGTTTTGCTATATGAACGCGATCATTCATCTTTATGAACACAAATTTTTTTGATATTTTGTATGATCAGGGTCTTTAAACGATTGTGTATCAAATTCAATACGATTGTTTAAACGATCAGCATTTTTAAATGATCGTGTATCAAATTCAATACGATGATTTAAACGATCAGTGTCTTTAAACTATCGTCTATAGCTTATTCTATACGATAATTTAATTTATTATATACGATCGTCTATTGGTGTTAAACGATCATTTAGTATTTATCAACTTATTTGCACGATCATTTATTATTCTCTTATTACATCTAAATACTTAATTATATTTTATTTTTCATATTAGAATGTCTATTCCTATTGTTATTTTTTATGGAGGTCAATAGAATGGTTGCAATGCTTATGAGAATTACTATATGTCCGAAATTTTTGTAGATATACGAGTCAGCTTTAATTCTTTGGTTGCTTTGACATGTGAACAACTTGAATTGGATGAATTAGTAGAATTATCTGTTTTACTTGATTTTGGTAAAAGTAATGTTCAAACTGTGGTGCCAATAAAGAAGGACAATGCTATTGCTTGGTATTTAGCTTTTGCTAAAGATGCAACTAGTAGACATCCATTAGTTGCATGTAAGAGTTAATTGTTTGGGAATTTCTTCTTCATCTAGTAGTGTATAGGAGAATGTTGATATGTCACTGAATATAGGTTTTTCTTCTTCTGTTTCAAATGTTAAAGTTGTAAGAGACATCTCTTATTATTCTGATTTGAAGGAAAAAAGTTTATTTGAATGTAAAGAAGTGCTTTCAAAGTGTTTTTGCATAATAACAGTGAAGAACAACTTTTAGTTTAGGACTACAGTATCAAATTTGAGGTCTCTTGAATTTAAATGTCTACAAGAAGGCTGCAAATGGTATGTAAGGGTATCTCGTTATAAGAAGAGTGATTTGGATGCTACGAAAATACACTTCTGACCATGATTGTTCATTGAGTACTGCCCAAAGTTCTCACATGCAAGCTTCTTCAACTGTAATTGGCAATTGTTTGATAGATGATTTTAGATTCATGTCTACTGAGCGTTCCATTCCTAAAGAGATTGTGCATAACGCTCGTACGAATCTTGAAGTTATATAAGTTACCAAAAAGTTTGGAGGGTGAAATAACATATGGTAAAGATATTACATGATGACAGAGTTGAATCGTATGCATTGATTCCAAGATTTTTTGATAAATTGGTTGAATCTAATCCAGGTATGATCGATTTTGTATATCAAATTTAAATTGATCTACATATAGATGTGGATAGACTAATATCACAATTTATCTAGATAGACCAATATTGGCATCTTTCATATTCTTTATGTTCTTTTTTGTTTGTGCTGATAGAAATGTTCTTTTAACTATTATAAGTACATGCACTGCTTTAGAAATGGATGATAGTGGTCATTTCAAGTTTTTCTTTATGGTTTTTGGTGCATCAATTGAGGGGTGGAAATATTGTAGACCTATTATTTTTGTTGATGGGACATTTTTTAAGAGTAAGTTTGGTGGCATTCTATTAACAGTCGCATCACAAGATTGTAACAATCAAATCTTTCCTCTTGCTTTTGCCATTGTAGATTCTGAAAGTGATGTATCATGGACATGGTTTTTTGAGAAGATACGGGGTAGTTTTTCAAAGCAGGCTAATTTAGTCATTGTTTCTGATAGGCATCTTAGCATCTCCAAAGAAGTTTTAAGAGTGTTTCCTAATGTTGAGTATTATGTGCGCACAAAACATCTTTTAAGTAACTTGAAACTCTTTTAAGGATTCACTACTTGATAAGTATTTCTTTAACTATGCTTATGCCTACACTGTTGAAGAATTTGAGTACCACATGAGATGCATGGTGTCTGTTTGTTCAAATATTAGAGATTTTTTTAGTAGTATTGGTTTTGAGAAGTGGTCTCTAGCATATTCACGTAGACGAAGGTATAGAATGATGACATTAAATTGTGTAGAAAGTGTAAATTCAATGTTTAAAAAATTTAGAGAACTACCTATGGCTACGATGCTTTGTTCAATTAGGGATGTATTGCAAAAGTGGTTTTATAAACGAAGTAAAGCTGCTTCTACAATGAAGAGTCATTTGACTTCTTTGGCTGAGAACGTGTTGCGCTTAAAACATGAAAAGTCAAGAAGATTATTGGTAAGATTTTTTTATCTCAGACAGTTAGAGATAGATTGCTATCTTTGTCTATTTGATAGATAAAAATAGCAATTTATCTGTTCCTGTCTCAGATAGGCACTAATAGATTGATATCTATATATATCTGATGTATACAGAGATTGAAATCTATTTCTTATTATTTTATTAATTGTCCTTATTTGTGTTATGTATTATGTTGATCCAATAAATACGATTGAATACCAAGTAATGGATGGAAATCAATAGTTTATTGTGAAGTTAAATGTGGGATGTCGTAGTTGCCCAGTATGTGATGTTAAAGAAATTCCTTGTGCACATGCTCTTGCTGTTCTACGAATGCTTAATTTAGATACTTATTCTTATGTATCTGAGTTTTATCATAGAGAAACACTATCAGCAACATATAATGGTTGTATTCAACCTGTTGGAACTCATTTTGATTGGAGAGTTGTAGATTCTGTCATGAAAATATTACCTTCAGTCTTTAAATGGCATGCTGGAAGACCAAGAAAACAAAGAATTCCATCTGTTGGCAAATTTAGTAGTTTAACTAGATGTTCCAATTGTAATCGTAAAGGACATAATAGTAGGACTTGTAAGCAAGGCAAAGTTTCAACAATTAATGAAAATGCGTACTCTCTCTCTTTCATTATTATGTATACACGTTTGGTATTAAATTTGTTGAAGAGTTAATATCGTTTAGATATATAAACAATCGCTTAATATTGTCTATGTGTACTAAGAAGATCATTTAGACTTTACTAAACGATCGCTTAAAGATATATGCACGATATTTTACATTAGTGTGATACATATAAACGATTGCTTAATATTCTTCACATGTTCGTTTAGAAAATCTCTTAATATTCTTTAGATATTAGTGTGGTATATATAAACAATCGCTTAATATCGTTTATGTGAATTAAGAAGATCGTTTATATGTACCACACTAATGTAAAAGACTTTACTAAACGATTGCTTAATGATATATGCATGATCGTTTATACTTTTACATTTCTCTACACGAATGTTTTAATATCGTTTATGTGTAATAAAAAGATCGTTTATATGTATCACACTAATATAAAAGATTTTACTAAACGATCACTTAAAGATATATGCACAATCGTTTAGACTTTTACATTTCTCTACACGAATATTTTTATATCTTTATACAATTGTTTTGTGATATCTATCTAAACGAATACAAACATTCAGTCAAAAGTACATGAACCAAATATACATTTATTTACCAAAAGTATTTATTTGCCCAAAGTTCTAGTACATACCGTTATCTAATGAGTTTCATGTTATCCACAGTTAGACAATCATGGTCAGCATTTGTTACAAGGCATTCAATAAATTTCGCACAAAAAATCTCATAATCTAATGAACGCCCTTTTTGTAATGTGGTATTTGATCTGACTACTGGCCAAGGGCAATATTTGAAACGTTTTGAATGTATATTCATTCCAATTACAATTGCGAGTGAGGGGATGCATCGTGCAGGTATTTCAAGAGCTTCATCAACAAGTTTTTTCTCAACATATTTTGGCATTGAGTCGAGCACGTATATTTTGCATTTCCTCATATCAGCTACAACAGCCAACCAGTGTTTTTTTATGTCGATGCACTAATCACGTAGTTGAAATCTCCCCATCCTTCTTTATCTTGGGAATCACTAAGAGCTATATTAAAATAGTATTCCAAATCTGATTCTATCCATAGTTCTAAGTATGTTGTTGTGTCTGCCCATTCAGCTTTCTTATTGTCTGCTGTCAACACTTAAGTATCAAAAAGTCATTGCCAAACTATGCAGTGTTGTTTATTGATTCCAGTCTTGAAGAACAAGTAAAAATATTTAGTCAAAATATAATTATGCAGTTTAACTTCTATAGAAAAAAAAATTAAAGAATATCAACTTACTATAAATGTCGAATCTTGTACTCTAAAAGTATACTTGCAAAATTGCTTGATATGCAACATTTTTTTTTTCTGGAGGTGGATCAATAGCAAATCCATGGTCTACAAAAAAAAAATTAAACGATCGTTTAGTAAATACAAGTGATCGTTTACAGCATTCTTTTCCTTGCTAAGCGATCGTGTATTATATATAAACGATTGTTTGGTTAGATAAAGTATATTGTACTCAGTCATGTAATTTTATATATAAAATGAAATTCTTTCTTTTCCAAGATAAGTATGTCTTCCATAATTTTGGATCCACTTGCACATGGGATCATATCTATCTACATCTCTGAATTTGACATCCGGGACAAGTATTGTAGGTTCTAATATGACATCAGTAGATGTTGTGGCTGGATTAACTTGTTGATCTTGATCAGACACCTTTTTATCTGCTATTTTACTTAGCTTCCTTCTTTTAATTGATTTTTGTTGTTCATTGATTTCCTATAATGCACAATGTTGTTAACTAAGAAAAAAATAAAAAACAATAATAGTTGATGCAAAGTACTTCAGATTTCTTTTATATACATACCAATATCGATTCTAAACCAATTGTAAAACTTTCTTTCTTCGTTACTAGTTCATTTTCAACCAAAGGACATTAGTTTTTTTTATGGCATTGTTTTCTTAATAGAAAATTCAGGAATTGTGTTGGTATTTTGGCCATTTTAATATTACGTAACTTGCCAAAAGGACTCTTTGTCAAAACTCGAGAAAGAATTCTTTGGTCTATTTTTGACTTAATATGATTCAATGTTTCTAAATTGTAGTATACAGTAATTCTAAGGTTTTTTTGTTCATCTTCCATAATAATGTTATTTGAATAGTGTTTCACCTGTTGAATGACATAATAAATAGTATGTTTCAAATAAGGGTAATATAAAAAAGTGACAAAATATTTATACTCTATAGAACAATTCCAAAAACAGAAAAAGCTCAGAGGCTCACCGTGTAAAATACCAAAAATGCTCTGTCAACCACGTTGTCAATAACGCGCGTGTAATATATTTGTGATCGTTTAGATTTAGTTATTGTTTGATATGCGATCGTTTAGATATGACTACAATTTATACGCGATCGTTTAGATATGGTTCAATATATACGCGATCGTTTAGATATGGCTACAATGCGATTGTTTAGATATGGCTATAATTTATACGCGATCGTTTAGATATGGCTACAATGTGATTGTTTAGATATGGCTATAATTTATACGCGATCGTTTAGATATGACTACAATGCGATCGTTTATATATGGCTACAACACGATTGTTTAGATATGGCTATAATTTATACGCGATCGTTTAGATATGACTACAATGCGATCGTTTAGATATGACTATAATGCGATTGTTTAGATATGGCTATAATTTATACGCGATCGTTTAGATATGACTACAATGCGATCGTTTAGATATGACTACAATTTATCTTTTTAATACCATCATTTAATTTTGTTACACGATCGTTTAGATTTGAGCACCCAAATATAAATGATTTTTTTTAAAATTTGGTACACGATTTTTTTAATTCTTTTGTTACACGATCATTTAGATTTCTTTACACGATCGTTTAGATTTATTTACACGATGGTTTACTTTTTTTATACGATCGTTTACATTTGGCTACTCCAATCCAAATGATTTTTTTTCAAGATTTCTTTATACACAATCTTTTATTTTTTTTACATGATCGTTTACTTTTTTTAAACGATCGTTTACATTTGGCTACTTCAATCTAAATGATTTTTTTTAAGATTCTTTATACACAATCTTTTATTTTTTTTTACACGATCGTTTACATTTGGCTACTCCAATCTAAATGATTTTTTTTCAAAATTCTTTATACATAATCTTTTATTTTTTTACACGATCGTTTACATTTGGCTACTCCAATCTAAATTATTTTTTTTCAAGATTCTTTATACACGATCTTTTAGATTTTGCTATTTTGTTATACACAGTCGTTTAGATTTGGTTACCCAAATGTAAATGTGTAAAAGAAAAAGAAAAGAAAGAAATCGCAGCGAAAAAAGAAGAGAAAAAGTAGAAAGACGATGGAAAGAAATCGAAGCAAAAAAAACAAAGAGGAAAAGAAGAAAAATGATGGAAATATTAAACGACATAAATATAAAATTGAAAAATAAGAAAGATGATGGAAAGAAATCACAGAAAAGAAAAAAACAAAAGAAGAAAGATGAAATCGCAGGGGAACACGAGGAAGATGAAATAACAGGAGGAAGACGAATCGCGAGGAAGAAAAGAAAGATGGAAAGGCAAACCTGGAATCTTTAAACCAATTAAACATTCTCCCAACAAATATTTAATTAGGCATAATTTCCACAAAATACTCAATTAACACCCAAAATAATTTCAACAAAATTAAAATTAAACTTAAGGTAATTAAATTAAAGTTGCATTGCTTTAGAGCGTTACACAATATAATCATATGAAATTGCACTTCACTTTTCTCTAGTGGATCTTCTTAATGGCACTTCTTGAGATTGTTGAGTTTGAACTTTAGGGACTTCATTGTCGTCTTGTTGTATAATTGGTTCCATAGTGAAATCAGGAATTGGAGTATGAATATCATCTATACCTACATTAGGAAGAGAAACTAATTCCTCTTCAAAGACAACTTTCTTTATGTTATCTTCCCCTTCAAACTCAACATTCTCAAGGAATTTGGCATTTCCAGTCTCAAAAAATGATTTCGAAGTGGGATCATAAAACTTCAAACTATGAGAATGCTTAGAATGCCTAACAAAATAGCAGCTAATAGTTCTTGGGTCTAATTTTCTTTCGTTAGGCCTGTAAGTCCTATCCTCAACTGGACAACCCCAAATGTGAAGATGCATAATACTAGGCTTCTTTCCTGTCCACAGCTTATAAGGGGTTTTAGCTACTGCTTTACTAGGTACCCTATTGAGGATATATGTTGCAGTCTTTAGTGCCTCACCCCAGAGGGATTCTGGTAAAAAAGAATGACTAATTATACTTCTTACCATATCCTTAAGTATTCTATTTCGCCTTTCCGCTACACTGTTCATACTGGGTTTCCCTAGCATAGTGTATTGTGGGATGATTCCATATTCCTCTAGGTCTTTGGCAAAGGGTTCTGGACGTTGTTCACCTAATTCATCATATCTACCGTAGTATTCAAGTATTAAATAATCGTCTATGAATGTATTAAAGGGTTCTAGACGTTGTTCACCTAATTCAAAGGGTTCTAGACGTTGTTCACCTAATTCATCATATCTACCTAATTCATCACCATATCTTGAATAATCGTCTATGAATGTATTAAAGTACTGTTGTCCATTCCAAGAAGTCATAGGGAATGGGCCACAAATGTCTATATGTATTAGTTCTAAGACGTCTGAACATCTGTTGGCACCTAATTTTCTTATGTTTGTCTTTTTTCCCTTAATACATTTAACGCAAACTTCAAATTTGCTTAAATCAAGGGAATCAAGAATTCCATCTGACACAAGTCTCTAAATTCCCTATTTTGAGATGTGACCTAAATGCTTGTGCCACAATATAGTACACTTGTAACGACCCAACTCTTTATACTAAGTTGAGGTCATTACTAAAAAGAAATAACAAGAGACACCATTTTTTTGAAAGGAGGGAAACTACATTTTCATTAAAAATAGAATGCTGAAACACTGATACATAAACGCGGAAGCAAAACTGAGTCCCCATATGACATGTCACGGATCCTTCTCTGTTGCTCGCCAGCTTTCCTCTACCTTTACCTTCGCCTGAAATATTAAACATAGAAAGATTGAGTATAAACAAATACTCAGTAAGGGACCTACTACTAGTCCCACTAGGTGTCTGTTAACTTTCCATTAGAGTCCTGCAAAGAAGTACCCAAGATCTGGCACGTTCCCGAACACGTGCAATTTTTGATCCCGTAGGAACAAAACTGGTCTTCGGTGATCCCGAAGGAACACCTAGGACAAACTGGTCTGTAGTGTACCCGAAGGAAACACTAAGACAATCGAGCTGCGAACGATTCCGTCGAATCACTCGAATCATATCTATGTCAATGCCAGACCGACGGTCCTGTCGGACTACGCAGTCCTAAAAAGGTGGTGATCCCGAAGGACACCTATGCAGGTACGACTCTAATAGATAAAGTTAACAGAACACTCTATCCATAACATGTAGCATAACATAACATCATAACATGGCATGAGTATTAATCTTAACGTCCTTAATCAAGTGATTAATATATCATGCATTAACATCAACAGTCGTCAACAACATACTACCAGTCATCAACATAATCTCAGTATAATGATAGTCATTATCAATAGCATCAAGTTATGCATTTTAGCTACCACCAGTGCATAATCATAATTACATGCGGTCTCTTGAATTCAGTTCGAATGTCTAGTAGGAGAATCTTTTACCTGGAGATTTTAGCCAAACAAAGTACTCCCTAGCTGACAGTAAAAAAAATCTCCAATTAACTTGATCCTAATCATAAAAGGAAAACTCAGTATCTTAATTAATAAACTTAGCAATTGGCTAACATCCAAAAATTCTCCCAAAATACTTAACTTTCTAAAAATTTGGTTGAAACCAATTCAACCTTGATTGAAAAAAATCCAAGATTTAAATCTTAAAAACTTAACCAATTGAACCTTTAAAGAAACCCCAAATAGATCCAAAATTAAATTAATAAAATATTAATTTAATTTCATTAGTTTACCAGGGTTACTCAAATGGAGGTTGAAAAAAATCCTCTTATCCTTGATGGAAAAATTCATCACTTTAAATCCTCAAGCTTCCAAAGAGACCAATCTTAACTTCAACTGATGAGGAGGCGACAGCAGAGGGTTATCTTAGAGAAGAAGATGAAGAACCGTTTTCTTTTTCCTTTACTTTCTAACTTAAGCATTCCAATGCTATTTCAAATTTTCCTTGTTTATGTTTTTTTTTAAATGAAAATTTGAGGTTTTTGTCTTATTCTATTTTTTTTATAACTTTACAAATTTATTTACCCTTTTTAATTAGTAATGGCTTCAACTTAGTATAAGGAGTTGGGTCGTTACAACACTTCTCATTTAATTTACGCTTTGTACCATATAATTTAGAAGCAAGACCTTGTTAGATGAAGCATAAGAATCAAACATATACAGGTTATCAATTAAAAAACCGATACCAATAAGATTTGGTGTTTTGAAAAAGACTAACTTTATTATTTCCAAAAGAACAAGAAAAACCAACTTTGTCCAAACTGGAAATAGAAACTAAATTCCGTCTAAATGATAGTACAATAAAAGTCTTTCAAATTCAAAAACAGTCAGTTTTTAAAAGTAATCTAAAATTGTCAATAGCTTCAACTTCAACTACTTTACCATCGGCCATATAGATGAATCTTTCAACATCCTTTGGCGGTCGGCTCCACAGGCAACCCTACATGGATATACTTATGTGAGTAGTAGCACAAGAATATACCCACCAAGTATCTGTAGGCACAGAAGCTAAATTAACTTCAAAACAAACCAAAGTAAGAAGTTTACCCTTCTTTACACACCATTTGGCGTACTCATGACAATTTTTCTTGAGATGACCTTTCTTTTTGTAGAAGAAACAAGGATTCTTCGTAGCTTGTTTCTTATCCTGCTAAGATGTCCCTTCTGCAGCATTTGTAGGTTTTCTTTTTCTTTTTACCATGAAATTTAGTTATCATGTGAGCACTTTCTGTCCTTTCTCTCTTAATCCTATCTTCTTGTTGCAAACATTGTGAGATAAGCTCACTAATACTTCATTTATCCTTCTGTGTATTATAACTTATCTTAAATTGAGTGAATTGTGCAGAAAGAGAGATAAGTACCAAATGTACGAGAAAATTTACATTTATCTCAATATCAAGTGCCTTTAATTTACCAACGAGATTGGACATTTCCATAATGTATTTCCTTATGTTTCCATTGTCCTTATACCTCATGAAAGTTAAAGTAGTCAAAGGAACTTTTTGGCATTTTCACTTTCAATGGTAGAACCCTGAAAAGACTCTAAAATGGAGTTCCTAACAATCATCAGATACATGCGATTTGATCATTTCCACTTCTCAATATTAGCCGTATTCGGTTGTTTTTAGTAGAAGCAGGTTTTTTTGGTCCTTAATGTAAGGTCCAAATCCATACACCTGAGAAGTATCTCTAGGCTTTCCTTCCAAATCTTGAAATTCGATCAATTTAACTTAGGGATTGAACTTAGATAACTAGATATTTGAGCAAGACCAAATGAACAACAAATGAACAAAAAACAAGCAAATAAATTATATACTCACAATTAATGTGTCATAAAATAAAATATGACAAAATAATTTAACATATGGTGGGCCCCTTTTACAAGATACCTAACACAACATTGATGTTTAACCTTTGGGTAGAGACATCAACTATAAACGGTACTCTTAATATAGTAATCAAAGTACTGACGGTAAACTCAGTCAAAAAATTAGCTTTTATTTGAACTGACTATTTTTCACATGAGCAATCCTTATAACTGTTACCTACTCATTACCACACGCATACTCATAATTTGGCCAAATAATTATCTTCTTTTGGGTTGATAATTATTCGCATAAATCAATGAATATGCACATCCTATATTTTAAAACTAATCTATATAACAGAAACTACTTTGACAACATGTTATTTTAACCAATTCAATCTAAAATATAAAACACAATAATAATAATAATTTTATTATTGCAAAAAATAATGGAGGAATAATACCAAATAATCTTTACCAAATTTTACCCAATGATTGGGGTACATTAAAATACATTTAATGCAACATAAACATGTGAACATCCCCAAAAATTCATCATTCAAAGTTTAATCCACAGGATGATCAATTAATCATGAATTAACAACATGATCAATTAAACTTGTATTCACAACATGATGATAATTAATCAAATCTTGAACCTACAACATGATCAATTAAACTTAAATTCAAAACATGATTAATCAAATCTTGAATCTAGATCAATTAAACTTCAAACCACAATATGATTAATCAAATCTTGAATCTAGAATGATTAAACTTAAAACCACGACATAGTTAATCAAATCTTTAAAACCACAATATGAATCAAATCTTGAAATCCACAACATCATTAATTAAACTTAAATTCACAACATGACTAATAAATCTTAAATCTACAACATGATTAATAAAATCTTGAATCAAGATCAATTAAACTTAAAACCACAATATGTTTAATCAAATCTTGAATCAAGAAACTAATAGAAAACAAATATATTCCAACAATTTAACATGAATTCATGCTTTGATACCACTTGTTAGAATAAATATTTTAAATCTATATAATAGATTAATCTAAGATCATTCATGCCAAATTGTTAAGAATAAGTAACATACCGAAATCCATATCTTTGAATTCATGATGGCTATAAACTGATGGTTGTAAAATGACTATTATTGTTTTCTAGAAGAAATATTGGCTTTGATGTCGGTTGGAAAAAATGAAAATGGATCTTTAATGTCGCTTTTTAAAATGTGGATGTTTAATATCGTTTTAAACTGACATCAAACAGGGAGCCTTAATGTCGGTTTAAAAACGACATTAAAGCTATGATTAATTTTTTAATTTTTTACTTTTGTAAAATTAAGTCAATAAAACTAGAAGCGACATTGAACCTCATTTACTTTTCAAACTCCATTGTCGTGCCTTTGTTTAATGTTTCATCTAATTTGTTGTTTCATCTCATCACCGACCGCTACCTTGCCCAAATCTCTTTGTTCCTCGTCGTTAAGATTTCGATTCTGATTCTCCAAAACAGGTATTTTTTCTATCTCAGTTATTTCAATTCAAACCTCATTTCTTTGTTTTGAATCAGAAGAAACGAACAATATGCTTAACTTAGTTGACTCTTCAGTGAAAGTAAACCGTCAAAGTAGGAAAATTATGGTAGCTACTAAGAAGAAACTTGCATTTTAATTTTATTTTTCGATTTAATTCATTAAAGTTCTAGGGGATAAGTTCATGTGCAAATTCACATTTTCAATCCTCTACCGAACCACTCCATTTCTTTGTCGGCGTGTGGTTTCACCATCTTGCTGTGTTTAAATCCAGAACTAAATCCCCACCCAAGAATGTAATCAATTTATTTATTATTATTATTATTATTATTTTAAAAAAAATAAAATGGAATTAGAATCAATGGATTTTGATATTTTTTTAGGTTGAGAAGCCGAAGCAGAGGGTTGAAGATGGAATTTTTGGGACTTCTTGTGGCATTGGTTTTACTAAGCAAAACAAACATGTTAATTGAGGTGTTTCATTAGTAAAGTCAGGTGTTTCCACTAACACCTCAATCATTTACACTAGAAGTATTAACAGTTCCAAAATCAGGTGTTTCACTAACAATTGAGGGACTTTCAAGATCATGTACACTTCTAGATAGGCAAGGAACAGACAAAGATTTCTTTAACGAAACCACATGCTCAAAATTTTTTGCATCCCTTGATTCATTTATGGTTTTATCATTTAAACACATAAACCTATGTGCAGCACTATTTTGAGCGTAACTGATAAATATACAATCAAATATTTTAGACCGTACCGTAGATTTCTTCAATGCAAGAAATGGTACCTTAGCCAAGCATCCCCAAACCCTTAAGTATGAGAGATTTGGTGCGTATCCTTTCCAGAGTTGTAAGGAGTTTTATTCAGTTTTCTGTGGGGAACCCTGTTAAAAACAAAACACACTGACAACACGGCTTTCTCCTACATGTTATCAGATAGACCAGAACTTAATAACAAAGCATTCATCGTTTCTTTTAGAGTTCTATTTTTTTCGTTATGCTATGCCATCTTGTTGTGGTGAGGAAGGAGTAGTAAATTCGTGAATAATACCATTTGAATACAAACATTCCTTAAGAGTTTTATTAGAGTACTCACAACCTTTATCTGATCTTACTCTTTTTATCTTTTTACCTAACTGATTTTTCAGTTCTTCCTTAAATTTAAAAAACATACTACTAGCTTCATCCTTTGTTTTTATCAGATAGATCTTTGTAAATCTAAAGAAGTCATCAACAAAAGATATATAATAATTTTTACCACCTCTACTTGCAGTGTTTTTTAAATCAGTTAGATCAGAGTGAATTAATTCTAATAATTCGGTACTTCTAGTCGCACTTGGTTTAAAAGGTTTCTTAAAAAATATACTTTCTACACAAACAGGGCATTTACCAATTTCATGCAATTGAGATGAATTAATTAGTCTTAAATCTTTAAGCTTTCTAATTGATGCAAAATTTACATGACTAGTCTACCATGCCATAAATCAATAGATTCAACTATATAGGCAGAACTAGAAGCATTTGCATTCATGAAAACGATATTAAGTTCAAACAGATCATTAAACAGATACTCCTTACCAACAAATTCTCTGTTTTTGGCGAGAACAACCTTGTCCCCTTCCAGTATAATCTTAAGACTCATCCGATTCAACAAACTCCTAGACACCAAGTTCTCCATTAGTAGTTAAGTTTTCCATGAATACGTATTCTCCATCTACAGTATCCTTATAGTCATGGAGAAGTTCTTGATTGATGCATAAGTGTCTTGAGGCTCCAGTATCGAGAATCCAATCAGTCATATTTTCTATCAAGTTGACTCTACAACAGTTGCCATGACATCGTCGTCTTGTTCAACAAGATTGGCTTGAGGTGCAGGCTTCTAGTTTGGTCTCCCTTTCCTTTGATTGCATTGGTAAGATTTATGTAATTCCTTTGCAGAAACATAACAGATTAATTTCTTCTTCTTGATTTTTCTCCCATGAGCCTTAAACTGTCCTTTTTATGAGGTTTTCCCATTATGCCTTTTATCCCGCTTGGACCTATCTCTGTTAACAACAGAAGATTCTACTAAGTTAGCATTAACTAAATTTAAATTTGTAGACGCTAGCTTATCTTTCAGTCTATTGGTTTCTTCTATGCGCATGTGACTAATCAATTTCTAGAGTTTTAAATCCTTCTTCTTGTGCTTCAAGTGATTTCGGTAGTCATTCCATGAGCAAGGAAATTTCTCGAGGAGAAAATTTGCTAGGAGTATTTTACACATCTTCATGCCTTCAGATAGAACATTTGCCACCAAGTTTTCGTACTCATGTATCTGTTCCACAACCTGCTTTTCGTCTGTCATCTGGAACTACAGCCACTTTCCAACAACGTATTTTTTTCGCCCAACATCATCTCCACCATAACGAGATTCCAGGAACAAAAAATATTGATCGGACAAGTAATAAAAATATGTTGTGTCACCATACCGGTACAGACAACTACTGCACCATACACGTTGTCATTTGACAAAATATTTGAGAAAAATGTTGAGGAAAACACATGTACGATGGGAAAACACCTCCTGGGAACAAAAAATACTGATCGAACAAGTAATAAAAATTACTTCCTTTATTTGCGCAAGCACGGTTACCCGAACGAACAGCAGTGCACATGTATGGTGACAAGGTTATGCTACACCACCAACACATTTTATATTCTAATTTCATGTCTTTGGTATCTATACATATTTACCTCTTTCAAAGTTATCAATGTAGGACAATGTAATTTAACTTTGCTTATGAGCCAAAACCCATATGTCATTTCTAACAAATAGGACCACTAAAGAGACTAAGAATCTTTGAAGACTATATGATAACAAGGTTATGGGTTCGTAGTTGATTATGCATCGTTTAAGTTTAACACCAAAAAAGAGAAAGAGAGATGACGGAGATTTGGATCATATTTTGTTAAGACAACCAATACGAAAAGAAAGAAAGAAAACGTGTGTGCATTGCCAAATTTGTGGCATTCAAGACTTTGTTGATCCATTTTACAATTCAAATTAATCCATTTGTTGGGACATATTAAGAACGTTTCTCACATGGTCGAAGAATATATTCCTTTGATGAGCCCTGAGTAGAGATTTTGATTTACTTCTTGAGGCTTCGTGGGATGTAATGAACTTGAAGTTTTAAGTTTTAAGTTTTGTTTTGGTTTTTGAGAAAAATGGTGCAGACAAAATAATAGTATTTGTGCAATTTTAGAAAAATAGAAACTATCACTTTGAATGGTGTATTTTGAGAGTTGTATTAATTTAAACCTTAAACTAATAGTTTTATCAATTTAGACTTTAAATTAATAATTATATTGCATGAGATTATGAACTTTCACAAGTGTTTCAATTCAAATATTGAACTTTAATATTATATTAATTTAAATTCTTCGTGATGTTTTATATGGAGATACACCTATAAAAGTTAAGAGTTTAAATTAATACATGTATGGAGAGTTCAAATTGGTTTTTTTTCACCTCAAGACAGACACTCATAGTAAAATAGGAACAATTTAAAATTTTTTAAAGGTATTAATACAAAGGTTTAAAATATTTTGTAAAAGGTACTTAACGTTTTTCCTCCATATAGTATTGTTGAGGATACTTTGTTTAAAAGTTTTTCTTTTTGTGTGGAAAGGTAAAAATATTACTTAAACATTTGAACTTTGAAATAAAATAAAAATGCTATTCATTCCAAACTAATCATAAGAGTACTATTTCTATTTTTTATTGAAACTGATTTTAGCCTTTTATTATGATCATTGTTGTTGGTGTTGGTTTCTTTCTTTCTAAATATGACTTTTTGACTAAAAACTCAGATGGCTGACTAGGAAAATTGGGTTCTACCTTCGAAGTACTAAATAACAATAATTAAAATAAAGATCAAAGTTATATGAAAAAAGGAAGAGAAAAATAAAAAGGTCCTCGCTTGCAATGCCAAGTTGGTAACAAGTCATACAATTATTTCTGCCGACTGTCCTTTCATAGACTTGGAACTTATGAAATAAATTCAAAGATTCCCATTCAACTCTTACTCGACAACTAGGATTAAAAAATCCAACTTTTCATAGACTTGTCCTGTAAAGGAAATTAAAGTTGCAGTGTCTTTAGACTCGAGTTGGTTTGTTCTTGAATCAAACATTTGTTACAGGTCGAATTTTCATTTGGCTTTCATGGCCTTCAATACCACAATGGATAAACATGAAATTTTATCTTAAACACAAGCATTTTAGATCTCTATTTTCTAGAGTTTCTTTCGAGTTATTGAAATGTAAGAAAAACTTTATAGTCCATTCAAAAGGGGTTTGGGTGACAAATATGATCATAGGTCAATAGGTATAAAGAACATTTAGATGTTAGAATTGTCACCCCATATTGTTGAAGAGAAAAACAAAACAAGTGATGGGTGTGAACAATGCAAGTGCTACTTTGGATGTATTTGAGGTGGTAGTTTAGGGCAAACTCCTATAAATTTTGGGTCAAATTACTAGTTTTGGCTCTAATTTAAATTATCTTATAATATTGTTTAACATCTAGCATGTATTTAAATTTTTAATTTTAATTCGCGATTGAACTTAATAAATCTCTAAAATATTCAAAATTTTAAAAAAATTAACTATAATATTATATATGAAATTGAATTTAACACAGAAAAAACTTTATACTTTAACTAGCAAATGGTTCCTATATTCTCAAATTTAGTCCTTATATTTTCAACTGTTTAATTTTAGATTACTCATATGATTTTACCAATTACCAATCACTTGTAATAAGACCAAAATGAGGCATTCATCTCGGAGATGATAATGGTCAGAGTGGACTGACCATTTTTCTTGTTATGACATCACAAATTACAAAATGAAGATTTGGACCTATAACGAAAGTAGAGATGTATTGGCCTAACTCACGAATGAGAGACTAAACCATCATCACATATCAAATTAACGAACAAGCAAAGGGGCTAAGAACATTCTTCAAGTTACGTTGAAAAGGCACATTCACAATTAAAAACTTCAAATTCCAACAGCTCATCAACCCAAGAACACAAAAAATGGAGGGCATTTAAACTTATGTTACGAAAAAGAATGTTCATCAATATAAACTCAACATAAACTCACACATGTCAAGCAAAAATGCAAACATCAGTAAGACTAACTTAATGAAAATACACATTCTAAAATGGAGGCCATTTTATTTATTTAACTATGTCATGTAGCAAATGACAAATTACCAAGCTGAAGAGAATCTTGCGAGTATTATCCTTTGAATTGGATGAAACATTCCTGAAGGATAGACGAAGAGCATATGAATGGTAAAATTGAAAGCTCAAGAGGAAAGTTGTGGGAAAATCAAGGGAATGCTTCTCGCAAATGGGTGGGTAGATCAAGATCAGGCTCAGCTTCACTTAGTGGAGAGAAATATTGGTTCACCATATCTTCAGATACTTGCGCTAAGGTAGGAGGATTCCACTGCCATCAATAACAAAAGCAATTACATTTTTAGAATTCCCAAGAATCTAAAGTTTTGATTACTAAGAAAAGTAGGTAGCTCAAACAATAAATTTACTTACTATATTTAATCTCTAAATTTCAACTACATTTCTAAATTTTGAAGAATGATACAGTTTGTTAACAACTTATTAACACCATTGTGACACGCTCTTTATTCTATCCAATTGTCAGCCATGCCACACTCATTCAACCCAAACATATCTAATTTGCATGCCAACATCAATATTTAAATAGTTGTGCCAACGGTGTAAATTAAATAGGCAAATTTGCATAAATCATTGCTAAACTACAACTATTGTTACAATTACACCTTCAAATTCTTAATTTGATCAACCTCACCTTTAAACTTACAAAATTGCTACAATTAAACCTTTAAATGTTACAAAATACACAGACTACTAATAAGCTACAAATTTAGTTACAATCCAATTTGAACAAATTATTTATTTAAAATTTCGTGAAATTCGAAAACTATATATCAACAATTCTATAGTTTGAAAGTGTGATAGAAGCGAACAAACGCTTCTAGTTTAAGAGTGGTTTGTGCATTCTGTAATATTTAAGAATTTAATTGTAGTAATTTAGAAGTTTAATGGAAGTTCGAATATACTGCAACAACCTATAGATCGAATGTGGTATTTTGGAACTTTTCCCTGGTAAATAAAAACAATTTAAAAAGAAAACTACATAGGAACATTTTATTGAAATTTCACAATACAAAAATACGAACTAAATTTATAATCTAACCCATGAAAAAGATGATGTTAAGCTATATTTATTCATTATTATCTTGAAGGCTTAATTTTATCAATTTCAATTTTAAGTTCTGAAATTTGTTTGACACACAGAAACTCAAGTATCATTTGATTTCATACCTTTGGTGATAAATCTTTGTCCACCAATCGAGCCCGAACACCCTGATGAGTAAGTTATTTTGCAAGAAAAACTAATCAGGAGATTTTGCAACTTACATTAATGGCCTAGTATTGATTATTAGATTTATACCTCACAAAAATCACTCGAGATCTGCTTGGATATCCCTTGTAGGGACATTCTATATTCACGAATCAAGCACTGATCAAGTGTTTGGTATCTTCCTTCTCGTATCTGAACAAATTCAATAATTATGTTAAGTCGAGTTGGAAACAAAAAATGGAAAAAGATAGATTTTCCTCGGCAAAGAAGAGTGGGAAGGAAGACAGAAGTTCAAATTGGAAATAAAACAAAAATAGAGAAAGAAACAAGAGAGAGATAAACGACATACAGATTTCAAAGACACCTTCAGGCTCAAAGGTGATGCTTCTTTCAATCGTTTTAGAGTGGAAATGCACCATGGATCTTTTGTTTTAGATGACTCGATTTCCTGAAAGTATGGTGATTTTGCAAATAAAAGAATGCACAAACTTATTTCTTCTAGGAAATTTATAGCAAAAATATATATAGATATCCTAATAAAAGTTCAAATACCACCTCGTGAACTCTAATAACTTTCATCAATCAAAAGATAATCAAATATTAGTCAGAGATGTAGGAATACTAACCAACGAATCAATGATTTCTTCAACAGTGTCATGGCTGAAACATTTGTCAAGTATTTCGACTCTACAAAACAAATAAATAGATAAAAAAAAATGTATCAGGTAAAAAGTATGTATTTTCTACGTAAGTAGGCACACTCTATTTTAAGCAGACTTTGATGAAACACACACAAGCCATAAGCATACTTGGACACTCCCTGAATTTGTCAATAAGAAATTTAAAGTGTCCGTTGTCCATAACTTTTTACTTTAATTTTACCCTTAAACGCCGTATCATCAGGGAGAAGAAGAGAGAGGAGGGAAAAAAAAGAAAGAAAAAACTGATTGGTGGGGGAGAGATAGCTAATGCTGAAGAGAGACAAATGGGGAACTTGTAAGATATTCAGATAATAAGACAAACAAAAAGATAGGTTCATCCCACAAATGCTTATAGAAAGAAAAACAATAAACGCCTCATAATGCATCAAATTCTTCAAACATGTTAAGCCATAGAAATAATGTTTAAAATTTAAATATACATTTTAATTTCTGTTCTAAATTACTGTGTACTAGCCGAGCCTAGCAAAATGGTGCGTCATTGTCTTATGATCCAGGCGTATATTAATGGTGTTTGGACATATTCAAAAGGATTTACAAATAAAAACCAAGTTGAAAGTGATCAATAATGCAAACCTGTGAAGTACACTTGTTTTATCTGGGTGAACAAGATCACCATATTTATCTAATGAAGATTCAACAATAGATGCATCATCTGTAACCAAATTCCCTAGATGCTCTTCAATTAATGGAACCCGCTGAAAATGGAAAGTAAAGTCAAAGGAGGCCAAAATCTAATAAAGACGGAAAAACTTGAATGCCAAAGATTTAAGGACTAACTGAACTATGAGAATAGTGCGTAGCAACCCCACAAGCAACCATTTCTTCTCCTTTAAGCTTTTCCCCTGTTAGACCCAAGTACTCTCCTGCAAATACAATTAGATCAAATCAAATTGATAAACTCATTGCTTTCTCAGTTCAACTTCAGAATCTAACTTCAAACTTATTTCGCTATGCTGAGAAAATAATAATCAATTCTTTATCAGGTTCCGACCAGCTTACTGCCTCATATCTTATACTTCCAGTGGATGAACAAAAAATTTCATCAGCGTTCTTGTAAAATCAAATTGACAGAGCATATGAGTAGGCAACCGCAACTTCAGATACAAAGCAGGTCCGGCCAGTAACTTATCATTAGAAATTTGGTATGATATGAATGCGTTTATCCAGATTTTTGCCGCCTTAAGAACACACCCTTATTCTTCTTCAAAACAAAAGAACACCCTTATTCATTTGTTTATGTATTTCTCTCTTGATGAAGAGAACATTCAGTGAGAACAGACCAAAGATTACAGGAGAGCAATAAAAAACAAAAACAATATAATAATGATAATGATAATATTTATAAAAATTTTAAAAAATAAATAAAGAAAGCTAAAAATTCTTAGAAAAAATAATTATAGAAAAGAGCTCCAATTCAAAGGAGTGAATAATAAAGAATAATCACCAAAAGCCTTAGTAACGGAAGCCTAAGGGAACATGGGACAACCTTGCAGAGGCCCAAACACCCTTCCAAGAACTTTCCTCATCACTATAGATCCTCTATTTCTCTCCAGCAAAGTATTCCATAAAATCATGAAATAAGCAGTTTGCCAAAGAAACGCCCATCTATCATGAAAGGTGAATGAATAAGACCTCGTCTGTCAAACCTACGAAAACTTCGGGAGCCATTTGACTCCAAGGTCCCCAAAATACTATTCTAAATCACTGAAGTTTGAAGCAAACTAGCAGTCCCACAGAACACGATTCAGACTTCCTGTGGCCTCTTTGACACACCTCACGTCATTGGCCATTGCACCCAACAGAGCAAAAGATACATTTGTTAAATACGATTCATGATTGTTAATCCTCTCTAGCGTATTATGAACACCCTTAGCAAACCCAATCCTACATTTTGTAAACACCTTCATTTTGTATTATTGATATTGAGTTTTTACCATTCACTAGGACTGAGATAAAATATTTTGAAAAGGTCCAAATATTTTCTTGTGAATAGATACTTATCAAATGTAGTCCATTCATCGCATATAGTAGTCTCCACCTCATATATTTTCCCTCGTTTATCTGTTGATCCCTAGTTTGGCTTCCAATCATGTGGTTTCCTACAGATTTTCCTGTCGGTGTCCTTTGTGTGGTGAGCCATCTCTTGACAGTGCTGATAACAAGGGTTCCTTCCAAGACTCCAGTTTTCAGCTCCACTGCAAAATTGAAGTGAATAATTTCCATTGGGATTTTCTACTGTCGGCACCAGCGTTGCGAATATTTCAAGTTTCTTAAACTCATGGAAAATTAAGTACAATGCAAAGCTTGTACTAGTTAGCTTATGATGGTTGCAAATATATTAGCTATAAAATCATCAATGATTTTATTTTATTCGTATCATGATTCTTTCCTTTTATGTATCAACTCTTTCTCCTATATAAGAAGAAGGCTATGCGCCTTACATTTGAAATAATTGAAATATAAAGTATTTTATTCCATTCAAAACTACAATGGTGTCAGAGCAGGAGATCCCGTGTTCGCTCCTAAATGCGATTTATTTTCAGTTTAATATTAACTTTTGCTTGTTGGGTTTCTACATATTTCAAGCCCACAAATGAGGAGTGTTAAAATGTTAATATAAACTTAAATTTTTCTTCACCCATAAGCTTAAGTTTTTAGGTTAATCATGATTTAACAAGGTCAGAGTGTCAATATAATATTAAATTTACCTTCACCCATAATCTCAAACCTTTGGGTTAATCGATGGTTTAATAGTTTATAAATTATATTCCCTATAAAATTTGCCCCATCAAATAATACAAGTTCAAAACCAATGGAGCTTGGTTGGAGATTAAGAAGATTTTAAGAAATCAACACTTGAACTGTTAAACTAGAAGTTTTAGGAAATCTTTACAAAAAGTGTGTTTTACAAAAACATCTAAACAAAATAATGAAATATAATGTAAATGCAGATTGGGAAAGTTGAAAATTTGATAGAAAACTAACGACTAACTATTACAGGGACTTTATATCTTAATACGTCCGTTAACCTTCTTTGTATGATAGTTTGTAGTTTTCCTTCGAGGAGTAATCTTAATGGGGCAGATTTCAGCTGGAAGCTCTATAAGACAGCATCCGGTTTATGGGATTTAGAAATGAGATGTAGATTCCTTCAGTTTAAAGGCCGGAGGGATCCTTCAATTTTTCTTTAATCTGCAAATCCGAAACTGGAGCCTTGACCAGAACCATTACTTTTCGGTTATTCTTATAAAATGCTGACGGATAATATTCAGACATCTTTAAACATAAGATTAAATTCTTATCCTCTTCTTTGTATGATAGTTTGTAGTTTTCCTTCGAGGAGTAATCTTAATGGGGCAGATTTCAGCTGGAAGCTCTATAAGACAGCATCCGGTTTATGGGATTTAGAAATGAGATGTAGATTCCTTCAGTTTAAAGGCCGGAGGGATCCTTCAATTTTTCTTTAATCTGCAAATCCGAAACTGGAGCCTTGACCAGAACCATTACTTTTCGGTTATTCTTATAAAATGCTGACGGATAATATTCAGACATCTTTAAACATAAGATTAAATTCTTATCCTCTCCTATATGCGAACACCTAGTCTCTAACTTATCATCATCCCACATATGGTACACCTGACACTTGGCGTCCAAGTTATGTAACCATATATACCCCCATAAATATTTGCATGTATCCTCTGTAATCCGAAGAACAATAATCACTATTTTAGCTAAAATGTGAAAGCCAAAGGAATCCATTTCCCGCCTCAAAATAACGTCAATTACCTCAAATATTCAAGACCAGAATCCAGAAGACAGTCAGCATTTTTTACAAAAAGCAAAGTAAATTTCACTTATGTCCTGACTCCTGAGTAACCAAGACGCAAAAGAAATTTTAATTCTACTTATGTGCATTTAACAACCCAACAATAAAGAAACAAGCACTTCCAAAAGAAGCAAACAAGCAACCGTAAGGTACTTTAACACCCTGGAGAACTACACCCCCAAAGCCATCTACTAAGGTAAGAGAGACAAACCACTTAAGTACCACATTGGTCATTCCATTCTAACCAATGTGGGACAAAGGTAGCTCATATTACCTTGATTCCTAAAAGTAAAATTTCTAATATGTATTACTATCTAGGGTGCAATTCTGATTTTGCATCGGAGAATTTTCCTAGTTCAGCACAACAAAAGAATAATAACTTCACCCCTTGATCTAAAAGCAGTCACATGCACGTACAAACTCTATAAGCATGTCAGATAGCCTGAAATGAATAAACGCTATGCAGCACTGGAAAATGAAACAATAATAACTACCAGCACCAGCTTCCCTAAAACTAACATTAATTCGGATCCATCGTGCAAGATTTTGAAACTTGTCAAACAAGATAGAAAGTATTGAAGTTACCCATGCGACCAGGCAGATGTGAGAGGTGGAAAGATGCACCAGCATCAGGGTGGAAACCAATCAGGGTTTCAGGGGTAGCAAAAACCTGAAATTAGTTGCACAAATGTACTCGAATCAATGCAAAAGCTTTAAAAATGAAATCATTCAGTGCTTGCTTACACAATGAGAAACTATTGCATCCATTGCCCGTTAACTTCAGTAATCAAATCTCAGTAATGTGGAACAGACATCTTAAGATCATACAGAGACAGAGATATTTCTATCCTAATAGGATCAAATAGCCTTAGATATATATTTTGATCGTGATATTCTGATTTTCTCTCAAACCTAAGTGTTTTACAAGGAGCAACAAACTTTACACTATTCCTTCCTCCACCCCATGCAAATCCAGCGGCCAGAGTATTTATAACTATGGCAAGCTTGCCTGACAAAAACTTCAATCTTTTGATCTATTAGAACAACTTCCACCCCCAACAAGGTTGCCACTTATGGATTAGCAAAACAATTGTCAAGCTCTGTTTCATACATGGCCTTGATCTGATGCGTAGGGGGAAGAGTCTGACTAAGCCGATGGTCCTGCCTCCTACCCACCTTTGAAGCATTTGTTTCCATGATAAACGGACTTGAAAACCCTGCCAGCCAAGCTTAATGAACTTGCTCCATTCCAATTAAAACTATCTTTCTCAGACAACTGACTCACCAATCATCACAAAATACCTATCAACCCAATGCAACCATTCATTCAAGGGTAAACTCCAACTTTCGTAACCTCAAATCAAAATTTGTAGCCAAGGTGCAATTTTTACTTGTATCACAGTCGTTGGCACCTATTTCAATGGTAATTGTCACCAGTAAGATTTCTTACACTACCTATCCATGCGCATCCCATCCTATTCCACAGCTGAAACCATCTTTGTCAAGTTCCACATTCCCTCCAACTCCAACTTCTTGCCCAGTGTCCTTTTTAGTGGATTTATTTATCTCTCCCTAATCTGCCAACCTCTTCCTCAACTTCTCATTCTTGAATTGCATTTAATTTAGTTTTCATGTTTGTTGAACTGATCCCATTTCCTAATTGTAACCGTTTTAATACCAAGAAAACAGAATTTGATTTTACTAAGAACAAAAGGGTACAACCCAGAAAGATCAAAGTGCCAACTAAACTTTGCTTAACAAAAAGCATGCTCCCTGAGATTCTATCTTCGATTTATAATCTCTCCATCACTCGTCACTTCCATAAAATTACCACCTAGCAGAAATGGCCAAGTGTATTTAGTTAAATACGAATACTATTAGCTCATCTTCTGACCAAAAATAAGGAATAACGAGAGGAATCATTTGACTTTAAAACAATAATATAATAATAAATAAAACCTTGAAAGAAGTTAGGACGGTGGGGGAGGGAATTATGCGTGCCAGTGACTTACAGTTTTATCAGTTGCAACTCGAAAAGTCCCAGGAATTGAAATTCCAGTCCCACCACCCATGGTAATGCCATTTAGAATCGCCACCTGCATGAAGATTATCAACGCAATGTTGGAGAAGTTCAGTGTTTACATGTAGTAAACTTGGAAGAATGCATACAATCAGCCAAAACAAATCCAAGTTAACGATTAAGGAGAGGATTGTCACATTTGTTGTAATCTTTTCAAAGCCAAAAACAGTATTTGTGTGTGTATCCACTACATATAGATAGAAGTTACATTGATCAAGATACACAATACAAAGACATGATGATATATTTACTGCTAGACCTCCTGCAAAAATCGATGATTAAATTAAAGAAAATCAAGAGGATGTTATCAATCTATATACATCTCCAAAACTTCCTAAATGTACCTTCAAAAGTCATTTTTACATAATAACTTTACATACACATCTGAAATCAAAAGTAACTTTTATACAATAACTTTTTGTAGACAACCAAATTTTTTTATGAAAAATCATTGTAGACATTTCCAATGTGCAAGTGCACACAAAGGTGTATATATCTATTAGATGCCACACAACAAGGATAATTCAAGAAAATTTTGTTCCTGATAAGTATATTAGACAAAACACCATAATTTTATGCTCTCAGCATCAAGAAAGCACCATATTTTCAAGAAAATGAAACAAACTGTTCAAGATACAAAGCAAAGGACTAGGAACTCACATGAGGCTTCACGTATGTACCAACCATATATATAAAAGTATACAATGTGCTGAAAAACTTTTTACAATGTTCTATCTTCCCTGCACAAGTCACCAAACACAAGGATGGCAATTTTAACCAAAAGTGATGAATGAGTTAAACCATAAGAGAGCTGATTCTAACTTTTAATCTAGTATAAGAAATTGATGTTAGTGAGCAAGCCTTAATTTCATCCATTACCTTTTCTCAATATAAATACACCCAAATACAAACATTCACTCATACACACACACACACATACATACATAAATATATCATTCATTACCTTGTTAAATTATCAAGCGATAAAGGACAAAGACATCCTAAAAGAGCATTATTTTCAATATAAAAGATGCGAGAGTATAAATAGCTACCACCAAATTTAGAAGCTACAAAGAAGCCCCATATTTGAGTTCAAGAAGCTCAAACGGGTACTCGGTTACAAAAAAGAATGAGATCCAACTCAAGAATGGTGCACACAGAGAGGCACCATCATCAAAAGACATTTTGACAATTTCATATTGGAAAGATAGAGAGACTTTGCAAGCTTTATAAGTTACATGGAACACAACTCTCATTATCATTTGGTTTAGAGATAGAACCTCACGTTTATCCAACAGGTTATACGTGAAACGGTCTACTATAGATTCAGTTCATAGACCTACACCTAAAAATGTTATAAACATTAAGACCCAAACATCCATCAATCGACTCTTATAGTTGAGTACAAAACAAGAAACCATTTAATGTACTGATCATCATAGAGGATGATACCGATATTTTGTGCTTCATCATCAGATTTAAAGTTGTTTGGTCTTCAGCTTTCTCAGAAACTTAGATTATTATAACATTTGGAAACATCTTTTGTACAAAATAGTTCTACTTTTGTTTTCTCACACAAGACCATAGATCTAGCGCAGGACAACAGTTTGGCCCTCCTTAACGATATAATATATTCAACAAAGTGTTAATATAACAGAGCACATCAGACTCTTACCTTCATTGATCATATGATAAAGCGAAACAATATCTCCACCAGCACAAAAAGCCCTGCCACTACCCTTTGATAATCCAAAATTTAAAAAATCAAATAAAGAAGTGTGAGCTGCAAGTGAAAATGTACGATTACAGCCAAATGAAAAATCATCCTAGAAAAAAACTCAACAGATGCAGAACAAGAACAAGAAAAAGAAAATACCTTCAAGACAACAAAACCAACATCAGGGTTTTCTTCCCATGAATTGTACAATTCATGCAGTCTGACACCCTAAGCACCAAGTACATTTAAGAGTAAGAAATCATCATGCAATGTAACCATCTGAGTAATTTCTCCAAAATAAACTAACGAACTATTATAAATAACTATGAAAAATCATGATGAACAATAGCTGAAACACACAAGAAGCTGAAAGAAGATCATGCACCATATTAGTATTAAGAGCATTGAGAACTGATGGTCTGTTAAGAATGGCGGTTCTGGACCAAGCCCTGCCTTCAACAAGCACCTGCAAAAGAGACACATTAACAAATTATCTAAACTAAGGTCAAGGAAATAATGTAATTAGAAAACTGACTTCTTGTTCGTGATCATGGTCATGGAAATGGTCAAGAAGAGAGCATTGGTTTCTCGTTTGAGTGAGGAGACGAATATTTTGAAGGCTTCGCCTAGTGAATAACGCAACCTTCAAACTCTGAACCATCTTCTTCTTTTGATGCTTTACCTAGCGGAGTGAAAAATTATAAGTTTAGAAATGATTGTGCAAGAATAGGTTGGTTTGTGGACTCTTCTGCGACTTGGAATCGGTAATTTGTAGAAGAAAAAGGTGGGAGAAAAAGTTTGTGCAGAAGAATCTTGAGGTTGACATAGTCTCATTGATCGGGAGTTAGAGAAGAATCTTGGCTATTCATTACATGACGCCATTGCAGTTACCTTCTACAGCTTCGTTGAGAAGAAGAGGCTAAAACTATTGGGCTATTTTGCACAATTTGAGGGGGGAAAGCGTAATAATTACAAAAACAGAAAAGAGGGGAAACAACTAATATTTTATTAGTTTTTAATGATTTTAAAACTCAAAATGATTTATAATCTTGTTCGGCCACAATGGTCGAATTTGTTAGGATTTCAATCGTCCACATTTTCTAATTTTCAATTAACATATTCGTAGATAAAAGCCTACATTAGTAAGTTCTTTAACTTTCTTTTTCAATTAATACTAGAAGTAGTGGGCTTAGGTCATGTTGAAAACTCAAGAATAGTTTTGTAATTTACTTTACCCTAATTTTTATTATTTCAATGAGGGTCGTATTGTCTAAAAATATTTTCTCCTTCGTACTTTTATCACATCGAAAAATAATAAGAAACTATCTCTCCCGTGGTTTTTTTCCTTGCATTAGGATTTCTGTGTAAATCTTGTGTTCATTCGTTATTGTTACTTTCAATATGGTATCAAAGTAAGGTGGCGATAAAAGCCTAAAAAACACACTTGATGGAACCCAAATTGAGGATAAACCCATGCAGGATCAAACCGTTGACAAGCCTACTGCCATTGTCAACGTTGTTGTTCAAGTTATCGTGGATGCCATCATCGCTGCCACTGTAGACAGATGACTCGGGCAACTCTAGATCAATTCAACAAGCATGGTTTCTCAGTCACACGCGCCACTTGTCAAGCCACATCCAGTCGCGCAAGAAATGCACGTGCCACCTGATCAGCTACAATCGTTATACACACCATCGCTCACCCTACAATCGAGCATCCACGCAAATCCTCTTGCACCAAAATGTTCCCTTGTACGTGCCACCTTCAAATTTTGCCTGATCAATGCCTGCATCGCTGCTCAATCTTGATTGAAACAGTACTTCACAGCCAAGTTTGATATAGTCCACTAATTCAGCAATGAACCTTAATTATTGCCCTAGGGTTGAGAATCCTCAAGCCCACTTGACTTTTAAGGTGGGTGAGTTGTCGGGGTAATCAAGACCTCGTGTGTAGGGTTCGCCTTCTAGTGTCGCTCAACAGTAGCTGAATGTACTTCAACAGCAAATCGCGACGATTGAGGCAACACTAGGGGCCTCTTCCAACAACTTGGTTATGGCCTTCACACGACCATACCAATGTGTTCTGAAAATCTAGTAACCTTGTTCTCGACTTTGTCCTCTTCTTAGGTGTTTAATACAATGGCACAATCTACAAGATATTTTCTAGGGGAGAAGCTAAACGGTCAAAACTATTATTCGTGGTCCAAATCTATCAAAGTGATTCTTGAAGGGCATCACAAGTTTGGCTTTCTCATAGGTGAGATACCTTGTCCTCTACTAGGAGATCTTATCTGATCCACATTGATCAATATTAAGTAACTACAGATTAGCAAGCCCTTATGTATACCTCAGTCCTTCAGTCTTATTAGTGTTGATGGGAAGAACCCCTGAATCCTAAACTTTGGCGCCCCATATCATTTGACAGGTTTCTCTAATATTTTATGTACTACATTTTATGTGCTGGTAATGAGAAGATAAGAATTACAAATGGCTCTTCAGCTCTTATTGTCGGGAAGGGCAGATTTCTCCTTTTAAAGGTTTGACCTTACACAATGTGTTGCATGTACCCCGAATTTTCTATAAGTTACTATCTATAAGCATGATTACTCACAAATTAAATTGTAAAGTAACATTCTTACTTGATTCTATTTTTTTAGACTAAAACTCAGGGAGAATGATTGGCACTACCTAGTACAGTAGGGGACTCTACTTGCTTGATGATGATGCCTCCTCTAGCAGCATTACTAGGACTAGTCTTTTATCTTTATACTTTACTACTTTTGAAAAAGATTGTATGGTTGTGGCATTTCCGTTTAGGCCACCCAAATTTTCAATATATGAAACACTTATTTCCTTATATTTTTTCTAAAGTTAATGTTTCTAACTTATCTTGTGATGTATGTATTCGAGGCTAAACTATATCGAGTCTCCTTTCCCTCACAACCATATAAGCCAACCCAACCTTTCACTTTTATCCATAGTGATGTTTGAGGATCGTCTAAGGTTACTACCTCTCTTGGAAAATGGTGTGGTTTGTGACCTTCATCAATGACCATATCTGTCTTACTTGGATTTTTCTTATCTCCAACAGATTCGAGGTTACCTCTACATTTTGGGATTTCTATCACACCATAGAAACGTAATTTAGTGTAAATATTGCAATCCTACGGAGTGATAATCGTCGTGAGTTTCAAAACCACACCCTTAACAAGTTTTTGTCCTCTAAAGAAATTGTCCACCAAAGTTCTTATACTTACACCCTTAACAAAATGGGGTTGTCAAGAGAAAGAACAGTCACCTTTTAGGAGTTGCTCGTTCACTTACGTTGTCTACTTTCCTTCCTTTCTATCTGCAGGGTGATGTTATTCTCACTACAGCTCATCTTATCAACCGAATGTCTTTTTGTGTCCTACACCTCAAATCCTCTTAGGATATCTCAAGGAATCCTATCCCTCCATCTGTCAAATCTTTGATATCCCCCTTGGGGTGTTCGCAACCTATGTTCATAGTCATGGCTCTAACCAAACTAAATTGATCACTCCTCATACTCAAGCTTGTGTGTTTGTTGGGTACCCTCTACACCAATGGGGCTATAAATACTTCCACCCATCTTCACGTAAGTACTTTATCTTTATGGATGTCACCTTTCTTGAGGATCATCCTTTCTTTTTTGTTAGCCTACTTCAGGGGGGAATGTAAGTGAAGAGTCTAACTATATGTCCCTTAGAGTCTACATGTTCTACTCTGGTTACTTTACCTAAACAAAATTCTCACAGTACAATCCTACCTACAAACCAAGTTCCCTAGAAAACCTACTACAAGAGGAATAATCTAAAAAAGGAAGTTAGGTCTCCTATTGTTCACCCAACTTCGATCTAGGATTCTGAACCTTTACGAGATCAAGGTATAACTTATTCCATTAACTCACATATTAATAATAGAATGATGAGAATGATAGGTTCGAGACGAATTCTACTAACACACATATCGACAGTAAGGTGGGTGAGAATGATGGATCTGAGACAGTTCTCTCTGAAGATATGTTGAAAAGGACAGTGTTGATGAGAATGAGGTCATTGTAGAATCTACTAAAGACGAAACCAAGCAGAACCATCCAAAAAACATAAGTATGATCCATCTTTTGATCTTCCTGTTGCGCTAAGGAAAGGTACTAGGTCCTGTACAAAACACTTCAATTCTAACTATGTTTCGTACGAGAACCTTTCGCCCTAGTTTAGAGCCTCCACTACCAGCCTTGATCCTTTAAGTGTCCTAAGTGGAAAACTATTATCATGGAAGAAATGAAAGCCTCGAAAAAGAAAGACCTAGAATCTTTGCACACTCCTTAAGGGACACAAGATTGTGGGATGCAAATAGGTGTTTACACTCAAGTATATATAGCATATGGTACCGTTGACAAACACAAGGTTAAGTTAGTTGCAAAAGGGTTCAACAGACTTATGGGGTTGATTATTTTGAGATCATTTCTCCTGTTGCAAAGTTAAACACTGTTAGAGTCTTGCTATAGTTGTTATAAATAAAGATTGACCTTTATATCAACTTGATGTTAAGAATGTGTTTTTAATGGAGATTTAGAAAAGGAAGTGTACATGGGTCCTCCTCTAGGATTTGAAGTTCAATTTGATAATCAAGTTTGTAAGCTTCGAAAGTCTTTGTACAGGTTGAAACAGTCACCAACAACTTGGTTTAATAGATTTACCACTTTTGTTAAGTCTTAGGAGTTCAATTAGAGGCACTTCGATTACACTTTGTTCATAAAAGTCTCCAAAGTTGGGAAAATTGTAGTATTGATTATCTATGTTAATGACATTGTGCTATCTGAGGATGACGTCATTAAGATCATCCAACTAAAGAAGAAGATGGGGGATGAGTTTAAAATTAAAGACTTGGGGAGTCTGAAGTACTTCCTTAGGATAGAGGTTGCTAAATCCAGAGTGGGCCTCTCCGTGTCTTAGAGAAAGTATATCCTTGACTTATTAACTAAAACAGGTATCATAGGATGTCTTCCTACTGGTACACCAATTGAGTTCAATGTCAAACTCGATAATTTAGGTGACAATATTCCTATTAATAAAGAGAAATATCAGCGTTTGATGAGAAAGCCGATTTACTTATCTCACGCTAGGCTTGATATCTCCTATGTTGTGAGCATTGTCAGTCAGTTCATGCAGGCTCTTTATGAAGACCATATGGAGGTAGTTAATAAAATTATGAGGTATTTAAAAGCAACTCCTGATAAAGGGTTGAGGTTAAGAAAGGTTAATAGAAGGTATATTGAGACCTATACAAATTCTAACTAGGTAGGATCTATTGTTGATAGAAAATCCATCTCGGGATATTACCTCTTTATGTGGGGCAATCTTGTTACTTGGAGAAGTAAGAAGAAAGAGTTATGGCTAGAAGCAATGTTGAAGTCGAATATAGAGCTATGAGTTTGGGAATCCGTAAGAAAATCTAGCTCTATAAGGTATTGTCTGATCTTCATCAGAACTATGAAGTGTCTACAAAACTATTATGCGTTAACAAGGTAGCTATTGACATTGCCAATTACCTGGTCCAACATGACAGGGCTAAACATGTGGAGATTGATAGACACTTTATCAATGAGAGACTAGACAATGGTAGCATCCGCATCCCTCACTTACCAAGCCAACATATTACTGATATACTTAGAAAGGACTACTTAGATAAAGCTTTGATTTGACAATTTGGTTCTTTTCGACATTTATGTTCCAACTTGAGGGAGAGTATTAGAAATAGTGGGCTTGGGTCATGTTGAAAGCCCAAGGGTTATTGTGTGTCATTTACTTTCCCTAATTTTTATTCTTCTAATAAGGCTTGTGTTACCTATAAATATTTCATCCCTTGTACTTTTATTATCACTAGAAAATAATAAGAAACTCTCTCTCCTGGTTTTTCTCCCTCCACTAGAGTTTCCACGTAATTCTTGTGTTCATTCTTTATTGTTACTTTCAATAATTACTGTCCAAACATGAAATTTCAAATACATTCATTTCAAATCTTTTTTGTTCCAAACAAAATAAATAATTTAAAATCATTATTTCTCATATTTCAAATCATGAGATCTAAAATCATTTTTTCAACTTTCTGAAATCCAAACGAAGAGTAAATATCACTTTCTATCATTTTCAATGTTTGGAAGTTAGGCCATGTTTATCAAATTGGTATAAATCATAATGATATTTTATTGATAAATCAATCCTAATGAATCTCGATTGCAAACATAATTAGATTATTTTTATCACTTTCCCTTAGAATTATGAATATGTCATATTTACCATTATCGTACTGTTTAATCTTAACAGTAATGATAATGGTAAAAGAAATAGTAAATGTGAGAGATTCATGTAATAAAAGCATTTGTAATAGTAGCATTAATGGTAACAACAAAGGTAGTTGATTTAGCCTAATTGTCGAGCACAGTTAGATTAAACGCTCTCTGATCCTCAATCAAATTGCACATTTTAATCATAAATTTAGAGCCATAAAAATTCATTAACATTAAAAAACAACGACAAACGTAATCAAGCGAATTTCACTTTTTACATTATCAATGATTATTAGGATTCTTCTCAGATAAATGTAATCGTTAGTTTTAATTTTTAATGTGATCATTACTTTTACTTAACTTTTATAAATTATTAATTTTTTTTAAAAGAATAAAAGATTGACATATACCTTGAATCGATCTATTTTTAATTCGACTAAAAAGCAAATAATAATCTTTACCGTGCATTTCATTTTAAATGATGAAACTTTTTATGATCTATCAATTTACTTGTTTTTTGTTATGGAATTTGATAAGATTAACAACCACCTTTAATTAAAAAATTTATATCTATTTATTTTTAAGGGTCTTTTAAAAAATATAAAAAAATGGAAAAATATTTCAAGATTCTTAAACGTGAAAAAGCTTAGAATAATTCCAAAAATGGAAAAAGCTTAGACGTCAACCGTGTAAAATACCAAAAATACCCCGTCAACCACGCCGTCAATAACGCACGCGTAATATATTTGCGATCGTTAAAATTTGGTTATTGTTTGATACACGATCGTTTAGATATGGCTACAATTTATATGCGATCGTTCAGATATGACTGTAATTTATCTTTTCAATTTCATCGTTTAATTTTGTTTCATGATCGTTTAATTTGGTTACGTTTAAATTTGGTTACACGATCGTTTAGATTTGATCGTTAAATGATTTTTTTTTTCAAAATTTGGTACACAATCTTTTTAATTCTTTTGATACACGATCGTTTAGATTTTTTTACATGATCGTTTATATTTGGTTACTCCAATCCAAATGATTTTTTTTCAAGATTTTTAAACGATCGTTTACATTTGGCTACTCCAATCTAAATTATTTTTCTTTTCAAGATTCTTTATACACAATCTTTTAGATTTTGCTATTTGTACACGTCGTAAAAAAAGAAAATAAGAAAGAGGAAAAGTAGAAAGACAATGAAAAAACGAAAAAAAAAAGATGAAAAGTAGAAAGACAATGAAAAACGAAAAAAAAAAAGAAGAGGAAAAGAAAAAAAACGACGAAAAAATTAAACGACGTAAATAAAGAATTGAAAAATAAGAAAGATGATGGAAAGAAATTGCAGAAAAAAAAATAGGAAAGAAGAAATAAGAAATCGCAGAAGGAAGACGATAAAAGAAATAGCAGGAGGAAGCAAAAGAAAATGGAAGAAGAAACCTGAATATTTAAAAAATGTCTAACTTTATGGGCTTGTTATATAGGTCGTATATAGTTTGATGTTTTGTTACATCTACGTAAGTTTCTCTTATTATTATATCATAATTATTATATTGGAATAAATATGTGAAAACTTAGAGGATAAATGATTAAGTTAAACAATTATAAATACGAATCTATATAAACAACAAATATAATATATATATATAAAAAAATCATTCAAAATTTCAATTTTCACGTACATCTTTATTATTTGTAACCACACATTTGTTAATTGTAACTTTTTTTTTTTTCAAATTTTATACTCCTTTATGAATTTTGTTGGATAGTGAGATGGAAAATTTATTTTATATTTTACTAAAAGTTAAGACATGTAGGAAAATTTGAAACTACCTTTTGAACAAAATAGTATAAAAATGATTCTCTACCTAAGATACTTCAAGATATTAAACAATAATATATGATTATGATTTTATGAAAAAAAACATTCAATAAATATAATTATATACGACAAATTAATTTTTTAAAAAAAAAATTGTAAAACCTATAGAATTTCTTCAAATTTCTTGTTTTTTATGTAATCCTTTTATAAAACACCTGAACGAAGACAAAAGCATTTTTAACGGATTTAATTCTAATGTGTTTAGGTTTAAATTTAAAGTTTAGGAAATACTGATTTACTTGGTTTTACATTTCATGAATATTTAGGCAAACTTTTATTTATACAAATTGATTTTGTTAGCTTTAAATTAAATTTTCAACTTTCAAACATTTTTTTAATGCTTTATTAAAGCTTAAAATCAACTCATGCACTCTAATGAAATGAAAGAAGAATATTGTCAATTGTCAACTAATTATATGAAAGAAGAATATTGTCAATCGTTAAACTTTAAGCTTTATTAAAGCTTAAAGTTAACACATGCACTCTAATAATATGAAGAGGTGAAAGTTCCAGAATTTTTACTTTTAGGATATATAGTCGACGAATGTCAATTCAAGAATAATTTAATGGGTCAAATATTGACATCATACGTATAAATTTTATATAAGATATAAATAATTGTTTAATAAACTAAATTATATCGATTCTCTTACTTTAAAAGCAAATAAGTCAATGAACTGATAACGACAAGTAATAAAATGAAGGGAAAAAGGAACAATTTTAGTTTGTTTTACCAAAGGTTGCAACATCTAGACTTCTACGACTTTGACTATTTGATTCTCAATATTATCATCTAGTTGATAAGGGATAAAAGTTCTCTTTCTGATATAAGTAATTTAACAAAACCACTAAACTTAAATTTAATTGAAATTTAGAAAAATTAGTATATTAAAAAAATTACAGAAATTAAATTATTTGTAACCTAAAAACTAAGTATGTTTTCTTAAAAAAAAAAAGAAATACAGAGAAATTGAGACTTATTCTTGTTGTTGACTTTGTATTGAGACTTACTCTTATTGTTGACTTTGTATTTACGAAACGCTAAAAATGGGATTACCTCCACTTGAAAACTTTTTCTTTTACTCTGAGTAATAGAAATTTTAGTTTGTGGGAACCGAAAAAAAGATTTCTAGAAAAAGAGAGATTTTTTTTCGTGAGATTTTACGCACAGCACCTTTGGTTTCGTAGACAAGACGTTGTATGTATTTATTTACCCTCCTCCTTTTCTTCTAGAAGTTGGAGAGATCTTGGGATACTTGAGAAAAAGTCCCACATTCCCTCAAATAACTTCATTACATAAGGGAGTTATTAATTTAATTTAAATTAATACTAAAATAGTGATTTAATTAATATTTAATTAAATCATATTTAAATAAACATCTCTCACATAACTTATAGTTTTAATTTAATTTAATTAAATCAAATTTAATTTAATTATTAATTAATTATTAAATTAAATGTCTTATATTTAGTTTAATATGACAGTTAATTTAATCCAAATATGAATCATATTCATATATAAATTTATCTTATAACCTATAGTTTAATTTTAATTTATATCATATACGCATTAAATTTTAACCTATAATTTTACTATGGATCTAATTCATATTAAATTAATATTTTAACTCATTCAAGTATTTTACTCTCTCAGAAATTAATTTTGAATCATATCCAAAAATTATATTTATATTATAAAACTTATTAATTTAGAATATAAACTTTGAATTATAACGTATCACCATATATTTTATTAATTTATAAAGTAAATTTGAATGTTTCAAGTTACAATCAATATATATTAATCTCGTTACCCTTTAAGAGCTAGAAAGGGGACCTAATGAAACATACAAATTAGAAGCTACAACAATATGAGATTAATTGGCTAAACTCATTAATCACATTAATCAATATTCATTAACTATATGTATACTCCACTAAAAACTTAGAGTTTAACTCTTCTCACTATAGAGATATTCTTCTCACTATAGAGATATATTTTTGTGTCCATGGATATAGACTAATAACAGTAAGTTAGTCATTTACAAGTGTCCGTAATGTCAACTGGGTCAAATTACCGTTTAACTCCTAGGTTACTTTTAGTCCTTTCATACCAGTGCTTCTCTAATGAACAACCTGTTTATTGTCCAATCAATAAACAGAAACTCCTTTCGTGCCATATAAGGGTAGAGCTCTTTATTCAAGTTCGAGAGACACCATTTAAGGGAACACTTATCTATTTACCCTAAAGTCAAGAAGGAGTGACTTCCATCTTGTGTGCTTATTTTCTCAGCTACTCACTTGATCTTGTTCCTAAAATGATAAGCATATTGAGTCGAAAAACTGATCATTCTCACACATACAAATCAAAGGACAATCCCTCATGAAAAAGAGTTCATAATATACTCAAGATTAAGACGAAGTTACCTAGGTCATCCTATTAAAATAGAATCCTAATTAGTTAACAAAGTTACATCTAGTGGTTAGTATTTTGTGGTCTGGTCTTATACAAACTCATTGCATCAGGTACTCTCACTCGCATGTTATCTACACGAATGTATTGGATCATTACATTTGTACCAAATAAAAAGTGAGTCGTATCCATAGTGTTACCAGAATAAGGTATCCTACCTTATCCCTATACTATAGACCCTTTAAGTTGTATCTCGAGCATTGATCCTTGAACGTCTCTACATATAGTTCAAGACTCATCAAATAACTTAGAATGTTGGTTTATTGGATTTAGGTTATTAAGACAAAAATAATAATTAATAACACTTTATTGAAATTACAAAAACAACACTTTATTAATGACGGTCAATGGATTACATTTACTATCTACGAGTTTTAGGACATATATCTCAACCATTAGTATCTTGAAAATTAAAAAAAAAAACAACTAAAATTTAAGAAAACAATTATCGTACTTGCTGGGTTGGAGATCTAGAGTTGGATTCATGGATTTAGTATTGTGTTTCACTCATAGTCTATGTCTCTAGGTCAGAGCTATGCAATAAAAGGTACAAGCTCTTGTCCTTGCGTAGTTACTAAATCCATGTTAAGTACAAGTTTTCCTATCGCTTGTCCAAGTGTAAGCAAAACGGTAGTTTTCCTAAGTAAGCTAGGGTCGAATATAGGGCATTGATATCAAATCTTAGTTATAAAGCTTACTTCTTCATCTAGGCAGTATATAATATCTATACAGTATAAAGTAAATGCGTGTCTAAGTAGTAATCCTAATATCTACACTAGAGCTTTTGTAAAAGGTGATAAGAAAGGTAAGAAGATGGGAAATGAACTAAATTGTATTAAGGAAAAGTGAAGGAAGGTATCCGTGTTGTTAGGTGATTAAGCCATGCAGTAACTTTGATGCGATAAAGATCAATTAACTAGCTTCTAATTAAGGCTGCAAGCACTTCTCAGTGCCTTCAATGTCACACTTGTTTGCCTCTCGGGATACAAATGATAAAGTTTGGTTTAACGATAGCTATCTGGAAGTTCTTACTTATAAGACTTATATTACCTCTCTTTTAAGGGTGACAACCTCTTGACGCCAAGTCACCACACTTGTTCTCCTTTCAGGATACAAATGATGGAGGCTTAATTGCCAAAGTGGAGTTTGTCTTTGAACTCTTCCTTGCACACGTTAGCTATATCATTGCTACTTGCTCTCTCTAGTAGTTGGCGATAAATGCTGGCCAAGCGGTGATCATAGCTCAACTAACGTGATAAACCTTATAAGCTAGGCTTCTTATCAAGAACTTATCACAAGCCTAAACTACTCATAACAATTTGACAAATGAACAGTAAAGGAATGATGGATTGAAAAGAGATAAATATGCAATGTATTAAAGAATGTAAGCCTTAGGCCACTGTACAATATGAACATTATACATTACAATGAAATGAAAAATGGAAAGTACAAAGATTAAAAATATTACAAGTTAGAGAGAAGAAGATGGTGGATCTTTCTCTAGTTTCCTCTCTAAGCTCTCAATTACAAGATTGACTAGAGAAAAAGATGAATCTTTTACAAATGGCGAAAAGGTTAGTTGTTTCTGCCGGCTTCAGTGGAGCTCTTTAGGGTTTGGCCCATTCAAGCCAAACACTTTACTTGGTATAGAAGGAGGCTTTATATAGGCTACTTTTTGGGGAAGCTTCTATTCTCAAAGATATTGTATAATATATACAACATATATTACAAAGAATACAAAAATAGGAAGAAAAGAGAACATAAAATATTTACAAGTTAGAGGAAGTGGGGAAATGGACTTCGTCTCCTTCAAACTCTAAGCTCTCATTTACAGCTTGGTCGGAGAAGAAGAAGATGACTTTTATAGACGGCGAAAAGGCTACTCCTTTCTGTCACTCTCTAGGTTTTGGTCCATTCAGACCTCGGCTGGACACAATCATATGGCTTTTTCACATAGCCAACCACCTTGGCCTATCGATGCCTCTCTTTTTCTTCATGGTGATGAAGTCCTTTATGTAGGCAAATGTAGGCAAATTTTGGCGAGAAACTTTTATTCTTCTGATCATGTCATGGTCGAAAGCTACCGTCATCAAGTCACATCATCCCCAACTACCATTCTTGTCTTCTAGTGTATCTTCCTCGCATAATGATGAAGCTTCTTACCTAGCATTTGTTTTCGCCAAATGGGCTCTTGTGACATTGCTCTTGCACGATATCCTCTGTGATTCACTAATCTCTTTGTTTGCTTTTATTTTTGCATATAAGACACTAAAGCGGTAAAACAGACATAAATGCTTATGTAAAGTGTATTTCTAAATACTTATGCTTTTCCAACAAAATTAAGGCATTTTGATACACTTCTTCTACATTATGGCCTCGTTATTCTATAAAAGAGGTTACAATATCTTGAATTTCCACAAGTTGTCACCACACACATTGGCCTCTTGGTAATGTATGCAAAAGATGAGTTTGGCGATAAATTTGTATTGCTACAATCTTCTTACCACTCGCTTAGCTAAATGCTGGTTCTCACTTGTGAGGCGATTACAATCTACATCATTGTTTTTCTCTCGAATGTACAATGCTTAGATATCCATATTTAACTCAGCAAAACTCAAAGTACATACATTCTGATTCTCTAAATATTAAAAACATATTTCATTGCTCGTTAGCTAATCAAATAGATTGAACATGGAAAGTATAAGATATATGGTAGAATGAAAGAAGAAATGCATTGCTTTAATAAAAATAACTTTAAGCCTATTGGCTATAGTGTACATCTTACAAAACAATACAAGAAAAATGTAAATTGGAATACAAGAGAAGGTGTTTCACCGCGCAGTCTGATTTCTCATACTCTTTGGCTCTGATTTTTGCCTATTGATAAGGGGGAAGATTGAGGGAATAAACTCTCTCTCTCTTGTTCTAAGCTCTCACCTAAAACTAAAGGAAAGGTAGAAGATGAACGATGTAAGAACTTGTTATCTGGCCAAATGTGCACACTCTGTTCTGAAGTAAGAGACCATATTTGTAGGTGAAGCTTGATGTTGACAGGACATTCCACGCGTCATTAATGCCTTTAAAAAGCTACATCGACATCGCATAGATGTCCTTTTGTCCTTTTTTTTAACATTTGCGCCAACCAAATTTGTCTGCTAGTGCATCATGTCACTTAACTTGCACTATTTATCGTTGCATATGTTGAGAGTGTCTCCTTGCGTAATCATTATATTACCAAGCGTCACTTCTTTTGCCTAAAATCCTGCAATTAGAGCACAAAAACACAATAAAACAAGGATAAGGTTCTTTTGTATCATGCTATTCGCAAATTAATCAAATCGCCTACTTTTTCCTCTATTTTCTTCTATTCTTATACAATAAGACCTCATTATTTTAACTAAAAGGCTCTAATAACCTGTATTTCTACAAGCTATCACATGTCAATCATGTAGGTTATGCAAATACAATCCTTTATTTGTATCACATTGTCAAGTGATTTCTTGAACCCAACCAAATTGACGCATCACACGATCGGATAAGTGTGATTCTACTACAACAATTTAAAGGAACTCTGCTAGCCCGAATTTTGTTTCCATTGAGACATTTCAATTGCAAAATTTGGATAAGGTTATTGTACGGTTCCCATTTTATCTACAAAGTTGATTGATTAATTATACACATTAAAATATTTATTTACATTAATTGAAACCAGATTGAACCTCATCATACCTGTTTAGGCTTTACGGTGTCTAACATATACTTGTATTGAACTAACACACATGTAGGGTTGTTCATTACAACCTTAGTATCATTCCATCTATTAAAAATTATGAAATCATTATAGTACGTTCACCAAATAGGAAATTGTGAATATATAATAGGAAATAGGAAATTATGAATACAAATAGGTTATTGTATGGTTCCCACATATATCTATCTATGTATATATATATGATGAAATATTATACCTTATGGCCAGAGGTTTATCTCCTATTTCATTCATAATAGTGTCATTGTTACAGTGTCAGAAAAGGTAATCGACCTTATACCCATATTTATAATAGTATTAGTGGGTCTAACAAGTCTTTAATATTGATTGTTGCACCTATGCATAGATGTATAGATAAGTTGCTCTCCAACAAAACGTTCATGATATGTAAAGATTGGCTAACAATGAGAGATACATCAAGTGCACCATGGTGTTAGTCTTATCGGGTAACACCATGCCTCTAATAAAAGTTAGTATATAGGCCTTAGTGTAACATATAATTTGTTCTTGTCTACATTGTTCGAAAAAGTCTCAAAATCATTGTACTGACTCATCGACCATGTTAAGCTAAGGTGACCACCTTCCATAAAACGATCATTAAGTTATATCCCTAATAGTTGTTCACATAGTGTGTACCAATTTGTTGTACTTATATAAGAATAAAAGGTGAAAATAAAACTAACAAAAAGGAAGACTTAGCTTTTTCTTGCTTCAATTTTGCCCCGAGTCCTTCAATCTCGCTTCAATTTTTTTTTTAGATTCTACCAAGATCAGCTTAGGATAGCCCGAGTTTAACTTCAATATGCTTGAGATTGCCTTTAGATTTCCATTCCTTTTGTTTCGAAATCATGCAACTAAGGATTCGATATCACAAAAAGAAATTGTAAAGGAAAGGAAGAAGAAGAACACCATATTTATAGTGGTTCAACAATGGAGGTTTACGTCCACTTTATAGGAACAATCATTTGCGACTTTCTTTATTATCAGAGTTTCAAAGGTACATTTCTCTCATACTTCTCAGATTATAAAGGAGTTACAAGATCAGTTTAAAATAACTGTAAATCAATTTAACTGATTTAACAAAATGTTAACTTACTTTTTGTTTTGTAGAGGACCACGCAAATAAAGCTTCAGTCTTCATACTTGTGGATTAAGGTAATTTTAGCTCAATTAATAATAAAATCTCCGCCTTAATACCTTTGTTTTATTTTGCAAATCTACTTTTTAGTTGGATGGTCTACTAATCTCAGTAAACCTAGACAACACTCAAGCTTAGACCCTGGCACTACTTTTGTCAAGAAATCAAATACGTTCTCTTCTGTCTTTATCTTCTCTAGTTTAACTATGTCTTTCTCCACCTCATTTATGATAAAGTGTAAACAAATGTCTACATGCTTTGTTCTGTCATGAAATTGGAGATTTTTTGTTAGTGTTATGTATAGCACTTTTGTTATCACAATGTAACCAAAGTCTTTTAGTAATCCTTGTAAAAATTTAACTTCTTTTACAACTTCTAGTAATACAATGAACTTTACTTCTATGGTAGATAAAGCTACAATGGATTGTAGATTTGACTTTCAGCTTATAGTATTTCTCCTAAATTGAAATGCTTACCCTGTTAAAGACCTTCACTTATCCATATCACCAGCAAAGTCTTAGTTTGAACAGCCTATTAGATTTAGACTAGTTGAGTCGGGGTGTTTGTATAGAAGCTCTTTTTTCTGAGTGCCAATAAGGTATCTCACTTAGTAGCTTTTCAATGAACCTTCCCTGGATTCCCATATACCTGCTTACTAGGCTAAATCAGGTCTTCCACAAGCCATTAGATAATTAAACTACTTGTGACACTAGAGTAGTGAATTCTCTCAATTACTTTCTTCTGTCCATCAGTATTAGGAGAGTCTTGAGTTGAGAGTTTGAAGTGCTGAGTTGAGGGAGTGCTTGCTGCCTTGGCATTTGTCATGTTGAACTTCTTTAGGACTTTAGAAGTAGAATCTCACTGGCATAAAAATAACTCACCTTTGCTTCGATTTATATAGATCTACATTCCTAGGATTTTCCTTGTAGCTCCTAGGTCTTTCATCTTAAACTTGTTACTTATTTGGGCTTTGATCTCATTTAGTTTAGATAAGTTAATTCCTGCTAATAGCATATCATCTACATATAGTACAAGATATATTTCCCCTCTCTCTACACATTCTTTTATGTAAACACATGAGTCATAACTACTTCTTTTGAACTTTAGCTTAGAGATGAACTCATCAAAATGCTTACTAACATCTATGAGGCTGCTTAAGTCTATATAAAGACTTTTTTAGTAAGCAGACCAAATTTTCTAACCATTTCTTCGATAACCTTCAGGTTTAGCCATGTATATTGGTTCTTCTAGCTTTCCATGTATGGAAGTTGTGGTCACATCTAGTTATTCAAGCTCTAAGTTTCTACAAGCTACAATAGCTAGGAGCGCTCTAATAGAAGTATGTTTTACCACAGAAGAGAAAATATTGTTGTAGTCTAAACCTTATCTTTGAGTGTACCCTCTCGCAACCAGCCTTGCCTTTTTTAGCTTCTTCTTAAAGATCCATTTGCAAGAAACCACTTGTTGTTTATGAGGAAGAGTAGTCAAGCTCCATGTCTCATTCTTGTATAAATAATTTATCTCACTATTCATTGCCTTCACTCACTATTTACCCTCTTTGTTATTGACTGCTTCTTTATAGCTTTTAGGTTCATCATCATTTAAATCATCACAAAGGTTAGCAAAGCAACATAATCTTCTTCACTATACCTTTGGGATGGTCTTCTTTCTCTTCTGCTTCTATCTATTGTTAAGGCATAATCAGTAAGGTTTTTGGGCTGAGTCTCTCGGTATGTCTCCGTGAGATCAATTACTTGTGTCTCAGTGAGTCTCTCTGTTTATGTTTTTTTAAGCTACGGGCAATATCTCTACCTAAGAACTTAGTTGAATTTCACCACGAGATGGTTCTTTTACTTCTTCAGCTACCTTGAACATCTCATCTTCTTTAAACACTATGTGTCTACTTACTATGCTTTTGTTGGAGTTGAAGTCCCACAACTTGTACCCTTTTGGCCCCTTCTGGATAGCCAATAAACATGCATTTAAGGCCCTTGGTTCAAGCTTTCTTTGCCTCACATGTACATAAGCTGGTGCAACCAAAGGTCTTCAAGTTTGAAAGATCATGTGGCATACCAGGCCACATTTCTTCTGGTGTTTTCATTTCAATAGAGGTGCATGAGCTTATGTTTATGGTATAGGTTGTTGAGCTAAAGCTTCTGCCCAAAAGACTTCATCTAGCTTAACATCTGACAGCAAACACCTTACTCTCTTCAATAGGGTCATATTTATTCTTTTTGAAACTCCATTTTGTTGTGGTGTGTAGGTTACAATTTTATGTCTAGTTATGTCATGCTCATTACATAAATTAACAAACGCATTGCTTAAGAATTCAAGACCATTGTCAGTTCTAAGGACTTTAACTTTCTTTTCTGTAAGAGTTTCCACTTTTGTAACCCATTCTTTAAATTTTTCAAAGACTTGATCTTTAGATTTTGACAAGAAAGTCCATACCTTTCTAGAATAATCGTCAAATAAGGATAGAAAATACCTGGAATTACTCCAAGAAGGAGTTCCAGCTAGTCTCTATAGGTCAACATGTATGTAGTTAAGTCTATTCTATGAGGTATGAGTTTCTTTTGTGAATTTGAGCCTTCTTGCTTTGCCATACACACAATGTTCACAAAAGTTCAATCTCTTAGTGCCTTTAGATTGAATCAACCATTGTTTAAATAACTCAAGTAACCCCTTCTCGCTGATATGAGATAGTCTTCTATGTCTCTTTTCAAAGTCTTCTATTTTATCAAATTGAGATAGGAAAGCAACATAAGGAAAATACACACTCCTCAAATAATACAAGCCATTCATACTTGCACTAGTTAGGATTGTCTTTCCAGCTTTTTTAATTTGTAGATTTTCCTTGTTACCAACAAAGTAACAGTCTTGATCAGCTAGCATACCCATTGAGTTTAATTTTCTTCTAAGTTTAGGTACATGTCTCACCTCCCTTAGAAGTATCTCTCGATTGTCTTCAAGTTTTAGGCATACAGAACCAATCCCCACAACTTCACAGTTATGGTCATCCCTCATGTAGATTGAGCCTCCTTCCCATGGCTTATAGCTTAGAAATCATTCTTTCTTAGAAGTCATATGATAGGTACACTCTGAGTCCCTGACTCAATCTTCCTTTCCCTCAGTCTCTTTTTCCATGGGTTTTAAGTGAGTTGTTAATATTTCAAAATACACAAAATCATTTTCACTTACAACAACATTACCTCTCCCCTATTCTTTTGCCTTTTTGAGTCATTCATGTTTCTATCATTTCTCAGATAGTCTTGTTGTCTTCTTGAGTCTCTTCCATATGGCTTTCCTTTTTTCAGGGCAATTTATTTTTAAGTGTCCTTTATGGCAAATGAAAGACTTCAATAGTGGTCTGTCATGTTGATTCCTCTAGTTTCTATCAAATCTGTTTTGCTTTGAGAAGTTCTTGCTTTTAAAATAGAGAGACTCTCTTCCTCCAAAGTTTTTTTATTCAATCTTCAACTTTTTACTTTTCAAGGCATTGATGACTGTATCAGTGGATATGTTGTCTCTCTCTTATACCTTATGGCTGATTTTACTTCTTTGTAGGAGTTATGGATTGAATTTATCAAAATAGCAGCTTCACTTTCAGCCACGAGTTTCTTACTGGATTGACTAAAGGCATTCGTGAGTTTCTTGAATTCATCTAAATTTTCATCTAAGGAGTTGGATGAATTCATTTTAAAATAAAATAATTTCTCTCGAAGGTATATCTTGTTGGGCAAATCTTTTTTGTCATATAGAGAATGCAATTTCTTCAACTTCATGGGTTGTTGATTCATCAATTACTTGTCGAAGCACATTATTTAAAATGTTCAATAATAGTGTTGTATAGGCTACATCTTCCATGTTTTACTTTTTATCATCCGTAATTGTTGCAGGAAGTTCTTACCATACCTTCAAGAGCTTTTGCTACCTTATGTTATGTCAGTATTGCTTTGATTTTCTTTGCCCATAAGGTAAAGTCTCCTGTCCCTACGAACTTCTCAATTTCATATGTTGTCGAAGCCATTACTAACTATCTGAGAGAAAATTGATTCTTTAAAAAATTCTTGAAGGTTTCTTGATCAACCTAGCGCGCTTTAATTCCATTTGTAAGAATAAAAGGTGAAAGTAAAACTGAAAGAGAGGAAGACTTAGCCTTTTCTCGCTTTAACTTTGCCCTGAGTGCTTTTATCTTGCTTCAAATCTGTTCTAAGATTTTCCCAAGATTAACTTTAGTATGCCTGAGATCGCCTTTAGATTTCCATTCCTTTTGTTTTGAAATCATGCAACCAAGGATTCGATATCACAAGAAGAAATTATAAAAGAAAGGAAGAAAAAGAATACCAGGTTTATAGTGGTTTGGCAATGGAGGCCTATGTCCACTTTATAGAAACAGTCATTGGCAACTTTCTTTATTATCAAAGTTTTAAAGGTACATTTCTCTCATACTTCTCATTGTTATTTATACAAATTTTTTTATTATAGAAGAGTTACAAGATTAGTTTGAAATAACTATAAATCAGTTAAACTGATTTAACAAAATGCTAACTTACTTTCGGTTGCAGGTTAAAGGTATGAGTCTCTAGTGGCCAACGTTCTACCAATGTCATAATTAAATACTAATCTAATTGAATAAATCCAACACATGCGACTCCATAAAATCTCACGACACGTAAATATAGGATAATGTATTAGTTTGATTGCCCCATTTTATGTATTATTGCTTCTTGACGCTTGCAGTGCATCACATCTATATATGCATCTTGCCAAACTAATTTTCATCTATGATTGACTTGAAGGTGTAGTGCAGAAGGATCATACGACCTTGTAGTTGCATAGTTGTTCATCTAAATGATAGTTAAAATAAGTGCAATAGATATTTAAAGATAATTATAAAAGCATACCCGAGTTTGAAAACAATTGTACAATCACAATCAAATTTACTAATATTATAGAAGCACAATCGAATTCGGTAATAAAATAATAAAGCACAAACCCATTGAAAATAGTAACATTATCCAATATACTTGCCTTAAATACACCGAGATAGAAGACTGAATTTTTAAGGTTTGAATACATAACTTTAGCCTCATTCATCATCAATGCTTATGATGTTGAGTTAGGTGCTTGAAATGGACAACATGATTAGTTATGCCCTTCCTACCTACATACTGAACAACATAATTTCACAATCAGCTCTTACGAGTCCATTTCATTACGAATATATGAACTGTGTGGGCGTCCAATGGTACACAATAACTTCGCATTTGGTTGGATAGCTCAAAAGTTTGGGTCAAGCCAACAACTTTTTATCTGGGATTGATTCGAACTGAGATTCATAGCATGGAAAGTATGTTGATAGTTTGTAATATGATTGTACAAGCCTCAAATAATCTAATCGGAGCTTCTTACAGGCAACAGTTGCATGTGAACATGGAATTCCATATGCTTTCCATTTATTGTATATGCATATTCGTTTAGTCAAATGGACACAAAGAGTTGTGTCACCCTTTAACGTTATTTGATCTATTTTAGTGGTTACATCACAAAACCCCATCAAGTGATATAGACTATCACTACATATGCATTTGCACGTGCTTCCAATATTATTAGTTTATCGATAACATACCTAATCAATGTGGCATTCTGTATATTAGATAATGTGTATTGAATACTTAAATAAAAAGCAAGATAATTATCAAACATTCTTGATTTTTACCGTTCGTCGATCTTAAACTATGATTTTAATTTTTCGTATCGAGTCACGTTGGTTTATAATGTAAACTAAAAGTTAACATTTTTAACATAAACACTTTGGAAATTTATCAAATCATAAGAAAACAAAATCATATGTTTTATAAAAAATATAACTTTCAAAATTATAATGTCACACCCCGCCCCACTAGCCACTTCATGCGACCAGAAGGAGGCGTGTCGCCTAGACATCCAACGCATACCTCTCTCCAAGACAACAAGTCAAACACCTAGTAAGCGAAACTTCTCAACCTAGTCTACAACACAGAGCTCTAACTTTAAACTCTGGATATCTTTACAACTCAGAGTAGTGGACAACACTTAGACAACCAACTTAGCTTAATCGTCTAGCCTTCAACACTTAACTCTTTAGCTACTAAGCGATAAACACAATAGGGATACATACCCAACACAACGGTAAATAGAAAATACAACTATGCTTTTATTACTTGATCCAATACTTTACAATTACATTTCTTTTCTCGCAAAGCATAAAAATAAAACCTAAGTTATAAGTTAACTGCCTTCATTCATCCACTGGGATGCTACTCTTCACATCAAGGTGTTCAGTAGTATAAGAATCCCTTCCTTATCCTTCTCCTTGATCACCTAACAATCCAGCTCAAAGACAAGACTCATCCCACACACTAAACTAGGATGCAATCAACCAGTCGGATGGGTGAGTCGGGCCTAAGAACCTGGGAACAAGAGCTAGAGAAAGAAGGGTTGAAAGAAGAGCACTTTCCCTACAGAACTTCAACACTAAACTGGGATGCAACCCTCTCTAAACATAATAACTTTTAACCCATCTGAAGACGGATAGCTAGATCAGCTTTCCCGCGTCACTACCCAAGAAACTTTACTTACTTGGCCTCAATGCCTGAACACCTAAGGAAGGGAAAACTTAACCACGTAAGTCAAATACTTAGTGAGTGAAGATTTTAGAAAACCTTTTTGAGAATATAAGTCAAGCACAAATTCATTTTCATTTCTCAAACGAGTCTTCCAACACCTTATTTCATAAATCACAGAAATTTCACATTAGCTTCTCTTTCCTTTCCACCAAGAACATGAATCCTCCTCCTCGCCAAATCTTGATTCACTCTCGCCAATATCTTGTGGTTGAGCTACTGTGATGTTCACTCCATCTACAACATTTGGAAAATTTCCTGATTCTTTTCTTGTTACAATGATCGTCTATACGACGTCATTCACATTGTGTGTGCACCACATAAGCACTGCTCACTTGATAGGAATAAGGCTAATGGTTTGCACACATTTATCACAATCAGCACATAGAAAGGAGTGGCTTTCTCTTTTTAAACAACAACAATAATAATAACACAGAGGGATACATAATTAAAATAAAAATAAAAATAAAAACTTAAACATAGTACATGTTTTTGAAGTATTTTTAAAAAACCTTAACAAATAACAAATCATTCAAAATAAATCTAAACAAAGACTCAAATATCAACCAAATTAATTCTCCAATTACAAAACTAAACAAAACCAAACAAATCATTCAAAACAAATTGAGAATTATACTAATGAAGTGAGATGAATTTGATTCAAGACAATGATTTTGAGGATTTTATTCTGACAATGATGATTATGTCATGTGCATCCTTTTCAATTTATTCTACATCAATTTGCACAAGATACAATCTTCTAGATAACCATGTACAACCTCTACACTAAGAGGACATAGTTATGTGATCGAGTTGTTAAATGAAAACGATAGAAGATGTTTTGATTGTTTTAAGATGAAAAGAGTTACATTCATAAGGTTTTATGAAGATTTAAAATCCAAGACAAATTTGAAAGCATCTAGGTATATCACGATTCCAGAAGAAATTGCTATATTTTTATTAACCATATCACATAATGAAAGCAATCGTATAGCAGCAGAAAAATTTTAACATTCAAGTCATACTATTTCTCTAGCTTTTAACCTTGTTTTGAGGAATGTTTACATTGGAGTAGAAATCATTAGCCCACTCAACATGGACACTATACCAATATAGATCGTATCAAAATTGAAATATTACTCTTTCCTTAAGGTGATGCCTTTGAGTTGATGTTTTGATTTATTTTTTAAAAATATAATATTTTGAAATATATTTGTGTTTATGCTTGTCTTTTAGAATTATATACATTGGCACTATTGATGGCACTCATGTTGCTGCATATTCCCCAAAATGAACAAACATCGTTTCGTGGAAGAAAAACTAATACAATATAAAATATAATGTATGTCTGTTCATTTGATATGTTGTTTACATGTGTCATGAATGGTTGGGAAGGATCGACCAATGATTCTCACATACTTCTAGAATGTATCAAGCATCCTAAGAATATATTTCCTATGCCTAAGAGAGGTAAATAGTTATGTGTTTTTAGAATTCTAATTCAATATTTGACTTTATGATAATTTTTTATTTGTTTTATTCTATACAGATCAATACTATCTTGTTGATTTAGGGTATTCAAATATGTCTGGATCTTTAGCACCATTTTGCAGTCAAAGATATAATTTACGAAATTTTAGAGAAAGGAGACATCGCCCTCGAGGTAGAGAAGAAGTGTTTAACTATCGACATTCTTCATTGTGAAATGTCATTGAACGTTGTTCTAGTGTGCTGAAGGCTCGATTTTCTTTTCTTAAGCAAATGCCTCCATATGTCGATAGTATTGATGTACAAGATGATCTATTTAATGACTTTAGCAATGGATAGCATGTTGCACAAGATGATTTATTTAATGACTTTAGCAATGGATCAATGGTCGTTGAAGATACACAAAATTTGTCAAACAATTTACATAGTGATATAATTGAATTAGATGTGATTCGACATCATCTAAGACAAATGACCCGAGTAAAAGGTGATATTGCCAATCAAATTTGGGCCACATTTGAAGGATAGATACAATTTTATTTTATTGTTTTTAGTTGTGCACCGAGACTTGTTTATACTAAATGATATAAACTTTTGATAATTTTCTTTTTTATGTTTAATATAGAACATATATTTTTTATATATTACATTATTAAGAAAATAAGAAGTAAGAAACAAAAGAGAAGTATCAAATACGTTTCTGTTTTTTTTTCAAGAAACAATAACAAAAAAATAAAAATAGCTATTAAACACATTCATGTTTCTTGTTCCACATTCATGTTTCTTGTTCTAGAAAAAGAAGAAATAGGGAACAAGAAACAACAATCGAAAAACAAGAAACAGAGAATGAAAACATTATCAAATCGACCTTAGTGTCTAATAACTTTGGCTCAATCTTTCAAAAAGACTAAACCCTCCCTCACTCAAATTTGTCCCTACTTGCCACATGTCTTGGTAGAAGGCAAAAAAGTTCACCCTACTTTTATAAATATTATTAAAATGATTTGCTTTTTATTTTGTCGAAAAACATTCAAAATAAGGAACATTTTCAAATATATTAAAATAAACTAAGATATTTACAACATATAGCAAAATTTTTATTCTATCAATTATAGATACGTATATCAGCTTTTATCAATGATCCTAGCTATACTTTGTAACTATTTTTGTTAAATTTGTATTTTTAACCGTTGCTCTCGAAATAACCCTATTTTAACACATTTTCCGGAAAAGAAAATGATTTCCTAATCCTACCCGGGGAAAGTCAGGAAACGACGTCGCTACGTTACGCGCTTTTTAATATTTTGTTGTACTATTTATGTGAAGAGGAAATCGGATGCCCTGAACTTACAAATCTGAAGCAACGCCGTCTGTTTCTCCATCGAATATTTCAATTTCATCTTCTGAGCCCTAATTTCTTCTTTCTCTGCCGCCGATTCACTCCCTCTTCAAGGTCTCTCTCTCCTTCTTCCAGACATTCACATTCACACAATTTCTTCACTTCTTTTATCGATCTATTCCCGCTTCCCCATTTTGAGCTAATTTCCCCAATTTTTAACCTTTACTTTCGTATGTCATATGGTTTCATCAAGTTCACGTTTCATGTTATACTTCGCTTTATGTGATCCATTTCAGTTTGAAAGAAACGATCTTGAATCAATTCTGCTGCCTTGAGAAGTTCTCATTACATGTTGTAATACTTTTCAATCGTTAACTCTTCTTTTCTTGCACAGCTCCAGCGAGATTCTTAGACAGCGGGCCTTTGTCTTTAGTTGCTGTTCAAATGAGGGGCAGGAGTTATACTCCATCGCCGCCAAGGGGTTATGGAAGAAGGGGTCGTAGCCCTAGCCCTAGGGGGCGCTATGTGGGACGTGGAAGAGACCTTCCTACTAGCCTTCTAGTTCGTAATCTTAGCCATGACTGCAGGTTTGTTCTTAATCAGTTTGTTCTATAGTTATGCGTATGTTTCTTTTAGCTCTTAAAGTTCTTTTCGTTTGGTGTGACCAATTTTCTTGCCCTAGAAAGTCTGTAGGAGAAAGAGGGGTTACTAGGTAGATCTTTGTATAACAAAGGTGCATGGATAGGAGAATAACGAATCACATAGTCCAAGGCAGTTAGAAAGGGCTCTCTCTCAAACCATTGGGATTTCACAATGATAATGGAGTGTCCTATTCCAAGAGCTATGAAAGAAACAAAATGCAATGGGACGAAGAACTATTGATAGTCCCTTTCATCATATAGTCTTCTATTTCTTTATAGCCTACAAAGTATGTTAAGACCGCTCCTTTCACTTGGGGCAGGGCACTCACCCCTCTCTAGTTCTTTGTTGGGCTCTGCGTCGGGATTATTGCACCTGCTTTTACTGGCTACTGCACACTGCTATTCTTCCTAGTTTACTGATGTTAATATATTGAGTGCGGTTTAATAATCAATTTAGAGTTAGAATATGATGAATCCTGGTCTTCTACTAATTTGAATTTATTTTTTGTCACAGGCCTGAGGATCTTCGTAGACCATTTGGACAGTTTGGTGCTATTAAGGACATATACCTACCGAAGGATTATTATACTGGGTGAGCATGTCTGAGCTGTATGTAGGACTTGCGGATTCTTTGGTACTGATGTTCATTTTAATTAGCAAAAAAACAATTTTATAATTTGTGGTCATATGACTTTTTATTAATTCTGTAAAATGTATACCACATTTTATTTTTAGTATCTGTTAAATGTTTAATATAATAAATTTTTTTTGCTGCTTTCTCAAATTGGTTTAGAATTAATGGTATTAGAGAAAGAACATTTTCATTAATCTTCTTGCTTTTTTTTAACAAAATGTTTTTGGCACGATCCTTGGTAGAAGTCATTGCTGAAGTTTCTGAAGTAGATCCATAGTGTTTCATCTTTCAAATTATGCATCTGATTATAGGGGCATTTCTTTCTGTTTCTTCTATTCTTTTTTTTTTTTTCCTTATCACGTATTAGGTCTGTTTTTTGAATGTTGAAGATTTAACAGTGAAAGTAATGTTTTGAAGAAGACATCAAGTAATTAGAGTTCTATTGAAGATGATGTTAATGGTAGTGAAGATTGGAAGGAAGTTGGGTTTGAATACATAGAAGATGTTCTCAAGTCTTGAAGAATTTCAAGTCATCTTAAATCTGACACATGCAAGGTCAGCAGCCAAGTGCTTGCTTTATTATAACAGACCTTCCATATTGCAAGGGATATGGTGGACAGTTTTCTTAGAGAAGGTTTATGGCAGGCCAAATACCTGACCTGATTCTGTGGCTTTACTAAAACTTCTATTTTACAACATTTTCCCTCTTTTGTGCAACAATTTTGCAGAGAACCACGAGGTTTTGGTTTTGTTCAATATGTGGATCCTGCTGATGCTGCAGATGCTAAACACCATATGGATGGCTGTGTTCTTCTTGGTCGGGAGTTGACTGTGGTATTTGCTGAGGAAAACAGGAAGAAACCATCTGATATGAGGGCAAGAGAGAGAGGAAGGTATGAAGCTTCCTTGTATCATATATGAGATACTTTATAGACATGAATGTTTGTAATTACTTTTGGATATTTTGTAATATTTAGAAAGTGCTTTTATTAGGCTGAAATGTACTATCCAATAGTTGGTGTACTGTTAACCAGTGTTTTCAAAGCACAATGCACACTCTAAGGTGACAAACTTTTTAATCGTCTCAAGGCGAGAGACGGATAAAAAGACGTTGCCTGATTGAAGTGAGGCGCAGTTAATAAAATAATAAATAGTAATAATATAAATAGAAAAATACATAAGAATATAAAGAAATTAACTCAAATAATCTTGAGGAATAAAATATTTGAAAAAAGATATAGAAATTAAAATGATTTTGTTTCTACTTTGACTCTTTTTCTTCAATTCTCCATTTCTTTGACTTTTCCTTAATTCTACCTTCACAAACTTTGATTGTTTATTTTAGGCCTATTGGATAAGAATGTTTTTTTTTTCCGTAACAAAAAAGTTTGAGCAATAGAACAAGGAGTGCGCAAAAGCCAAGTGCCTTACTGAAGTTGCTCACCTTGGGTACTTGCAAGGCATTAAGGCCTTGCCTTGCCATACCACTCCTCTCGCCTCAGTATTGTATGTGTTAAACAAAATTAATATTTCAGTCATACAAACAGTGGGCGATTTCATGATCGAAGAAGATCTCCTCTGCGGTATTCTCGTTCACCTCGATATTCACGTTCCCCGGCTCAACGGCGTGGGAGGTATTCTCGTTCACCAGCTCCACGCCATGCAAGGTCTAGGTCTCGTAGTTATGATTATGCATCTCCACCACCAAAACAAAGGGCTTATTCAAGGTATTTTTTAAAATCTATTGCAATTTTGATATCTAGTTCTTATTATGTATAATGCTTTCCTGAACCCATTTTTGAGCCTCAATTTTTTCTGTATCTCAATGCAGATCAGTGTCCCCTCGTGACAGACCAGACAGTCGAGAGAGGTCTTTCCCACAACAGGAGAGCCGTGGAAGATCGTACTCCCGATCTCCACGTCTAGACGGTTCAAGGAGTAGGAGTGATAGTCCAACACGAGGTCGAAGTCCAAGCCCTGTAAGAGGACGAAGCCTAAGTAGGAGCAGGAGTAGGAGCAAAAGTGTTAGCCGGAGCCGAAGCCGTAGTCCCCAACATAGTCCAAGACATGAAGAAGAGTATAGAAGTGAGCCGAATGGTGATCGGAGCCCAGGTCAATAGGCAAGCAGTTCAAACTTGGGAAACTACAATTTACTATTGCCACTGTTTAATTTGATGTTTCCGCTATAGACATCATTTCTTAGTATTGTTGGCTAGCGTTTATTGTTCTTGGGAATTTGTGCTTTATCAAAAATTGATTGTTGAGTACTTTTATTTTTATGCTGTCTTTCGTGTGTTGCGATTGACACTTTACTATTTTCTTTTTGAGCTCGTTTTTTATATAGTTTGCTTTTGTATGCCACATATGTTACAATATAGCGCATGAGATTTAAACTTTTGACCTCCACACAAATCAATTGTAGTTTCTCAAGTTTCAAGTGATGTCTAAGTGGGTGGTACCATTTCTAATGTCTAACTGTTATAGCTAACTATATGTCATTATTGTTTTAGGGAAAATGCGTAGCTGTCTTATTTGGAAAAATGCACAGTTTTCTTTTTAGAAATTACAGCTTGTTGGAAGCTTGGAGTAAGTTTTTGTACGGGAAGTTGCTCAAATTACTCAAAACTTAAAAACCTCTAATCAAATGACTTTTGTTTTTCTTTCTTTTTTTACAAATGATCATTTCTCTGATGGAATGATCTAAGATCATATTATGTTTTAACATTTTGCTCACTTTATTTAGGGGTGTATGAAATCAAACCAAACCGAAATCACTTTTATAATTTCTAGTCGAACTGAATGGAAGCATGTTGGTTTTGTTTGATTCTCATTTTCCCCAATCCAATCCATTTAAATTAGAATTAGTACTTATTCCTTCATTCAATTAATTTTGTTAGATTTCTCGCATGTTAGTTTCTTCTTTTTCTTCCCTCTTTCTTCCTCTGAATCTCTCTCTTAACATCACAATTCGTCAGTTTTATGATCTTGCTTGTTTGTTGTCTGTCATCTGCTGTCGTTTGTTAGAAGATCCAGTTAGAGATGTCCAAAAAGACCCATTGGACATGGCTACACGGAGATTTGCCTAGAGAGAAACATAAAATTCCCAAATTCAAAGGAAGTTTTAATCTATAATATAAAATAAAAACTCTACTTTCTTTCTTTATTTTAATCTATATTTTAAAAGACCCTCTATATATGTATGTATGTATGTATGTATGTATGTATGTATGTACATACACGTGCACATATAATCATTTTCTAAACGATGATACATGATCATTTAGATAATGATACATAGTCATGCAAGTAGTATTAACACGATTATGTAATTTTTTATTAACGATAGGAAAAGAGGTTCAAATATAAATTAACGATCATATTGACCATGCTAAATGATCATGTTGCTATGGTAAATGATCGTTTAGACCATATCCACCTGATTGTGTAGTTATTTTTTAAATGATAGGAAAAGAGTTTCAAATCTGAACGATCGTATTAACCAGGCTAAATGATCTTGTTACTATGGTAATCTATCATTTAGATCATATCCACACGATCATACAATTCTTTTTAAACGATAGAAAAAGATTTTTAAATTTAAATGATTGTGTTATGATCATATCCATATAATCGAGTAGTTCTTTTTAAACGACGAAAAAATGGCTTCAAATCTAAAACGATTGTGTTGACCATGTTAAACGTTTGTGTTGACAATAATAAATGATCGTTTAGATTATGTCACAATGATATATTTAAACGATATTAATATTCTTGAATATGAGGAAGATTAAGTAGCTTAAAAAAATATTGCCAGAAAAATGGTTAAGATGAAATAAGAGATTCAAACAAGAGAATCAATTATTTTAAAATAAGAAATCAATCTTAAATAGGAGTCGAGGAAATCTAGAAAGAAGATGAAAAAATGGCAAAGAAAAAAAAAAGAGAAGTGACAAATTAGCTGCAAATTTAAGGGTAAATTTAAAAATTATGAAAATATTTACTGGATTCATGAACTTTTAGCATTTTGTATGGTAAATATTTTTTGGATTTGTTATATTTATGAAAAATATATATATATATATATATATATATATATATATATATATATATATATATATATATATATATAAATATATTTGTCGACCAGTTTTTTTCTCGGAAGAAAAGAAAAAAGAAAAAGAAAAATTGGATAAAGAAGGGCCGGAATAGTTGGTTACAGCTAAGCAAGTGGGCCACGTGAAGCATTTTCATATGTGTGAAGTGGGGTCCAGCTTGTCGTCCACGAATATTTCTTGGATTCTATTTTTGGAATCCCTTCCTCTCCTTCTCGAACCCTAAATTATTTTTAAAAACAACTATACTATACTATACTATACTATACTATACTATACTATACTATACTATGATAACTACACTTCCAATCCAATTTGTTACATATAAAATTATTGCTTATAAAGTCAACCTACACCCACCTCATTTATAATATTAATCACTCCTAAACTAAATCTAATTTAAATTTTATCCTTTTCTCCACTTTTTCCATCTTCCCTTTTATTATATCTACTTCAATCAATTAACACTTTTTCATTTTCAAAACACTATTTTTTTTTTCATTTCTTATTATCATACTTATTCCCCCGTGATAAATGTTTCTACATTCTATATATCAATTCATATCATTAAATTATACTCAACTATACCTTCTTTTAGTCTGCCAATTCCAACATGATCTACTAGACTTGACATTAACATGTTAAACACTTTTGGTACGAAAATTGTGGGATTGAAAACTAAATCTTTGATCTTAAGAGGAATGAGAGTGTATTTCAATGATCATTGAATTAAACTCCATTCGACAATAGTACATCAATTACTGTTCTAACTTCCAAGAATTAATAATTTAATTTTCTTTAAAGATAAAAGGTTTCGATTTTTAAAATGAACTCATTCTTCTTTCATCCTTTATTCCATCCCAAAAGGTAAAATATATTAAGTCTAAAGGCATAGGCCTCGTTTTGTTCGTACATAATTCATTTTATGCTTAAAAGAAATACAAGAAAAACAATTGAAGAAAATCTTTGTATACTTCTTTTAAAAAGCAATATAAAAATATTAATCCTAGTAAAATTTCAATTAACAATAAATTATCATTTTCTTTATTTTAAAAAATCATGAACAGTAATATACTCTTCTATTTTGTATTTTCAGATTCACGACAAAAACACCATTTTAAAATTTTGAATTCAAATTCTAAAATGAAACTAAAAGTGTCGTAGAAAAGAACAATTTATTTTTGTTTTCTAAAACAAATTCTAGATAATGAAGCAAACAAACTTCATTCCAATCACTTTTCTCCGCCAAACAAACTATACTTATTTTTTATAGTGTTGCAATTAAAAAGTAAACTACTTTTTTATTCATAGATTTTAAGTCCAATTATTATTTAGTTCTTAAGTTTTAGTATGTTTTACTTTTAGTTAAGGACTTTACCATTTATTTTAGTCCATTTTAAAATACTAAATTGAAATATGTTTTAATTTGATCTTAAATTTGAAGATTTGTATTTTTAACCTAATTTTTTTTGAACATTTTCAAATAAAACATAATAAAGTGAAAATTTACAAAGTATAGTAAAGTTTCAGATTCTATCGATGCTTCTATCAATGTATTTAGTAGATATCAATAGACTTCTATTAATGTCTATCGTTGATAGATTATGATATTTTACTATATTTTGAAAATATTTTCAACAGTTTTGTTATTTTAATTTTAATAATTTTTTTTTCACTTTTAGTTTTTAGTAATTATGCCAATTAACTAATATAAAATAATTATCATCAATCAAAAGACTTCCTATTTTTCATCGTTATTAAAACTAATTTAAAAATGCGTTCATTTTAATTCATAATTATTTTAAATTACTTAATAGACATTTTCATCCAAAATTTGATGAGAATATTTATTGGGGGAAAATCTTAAAATTTAGATATCAAATATAAAAAAAACCCAGATTTTGTTAGAAACGTTCCACCCAAATTCTGAATGGAAAATTCATTGAGGTGACACAAAATAAGTAAGATAGTTGGGACAATTTTCCATGCTTAAAATTTTCCAAAATTTTGTGACCAAAGTTCAAAACCTTGTCCAGAAATCCACCTCTGCTTCCAACCGAAAAAAAAGTTCAAACAATAAAGCACCATGTAGAAAAAAAAAAAAAAAATGCATAGAACATAAAAGAATGGACAAAGGGAAATTTCTTTCAAATTGAAAGATCAAAACTCGAACCAGAAAAGTCCCATTGGGCATTTAATAGCTATTCTTCACTGAAATCAGCCTCAATTTGATAGCATTATCATTATTATTCCCTCACGGCGCTACGATCCCATTTTCCCAATCGAATCTCCTCACAAAATGACTTTTGGGTTAAAATTAAAGAAAAACGAACAATTTTCCAGTCCCCACTCCACCATTCTTGACTCTTCTCTTGCTCAAATTTATTATCTTTATTCCCTGTTCAAACCCCATCAAACCAAAATGAACGGCGATGATCAGCACCCCTTCTGCACGACAATCCATGCTCTCTTTGCTGTCTCAAAAAGAGAGAAGAAAAAGGCAAACAAATAAAGTTTCAAATTCAGGGGTACGACATTTCTTTGTATTTCCTATCTGTTTCTACACCTTCTTTTCTATGTCACAACCTTTAGTTCTGTTTAGTATACGTTAGGAAATTGTGGGTTTGTTTTGTTTTGGTATTAATTTTTAATTTCTTACTATTGCGGGAGTTTGGTTTTTTTCTTCTTCTGTCTTTTTCTTGAGTTTTCTGAGGCTTTTTTTACTGCCCCTTTCTGTCTCTTCTTCCCTCTCTCAACTTCCATTAATCTTTGTGCGTTTAGGGTTTTGGTTCTGTTTTGAAGCTGACTGAAGATTCTTGGAATTGCAGTGGGTTACTGTCAGATTGTTCAGATCAGGTACTTGCCCACTTCTTGTTTTTTACTTTCCCAGCTGGATTCCTTGTTGTTTCATAGTTTATGGCTGAATTTTTGGTGTTCAAGATTTCTCTAGTTTGGGTTTCCAGTAGTTTCATAGTAATGTAGAAGTAGAATAAGAAATGTGGTTACTGTTTTTGATATTCTGTTGAAGCTAAGCTACAGTTTTTGAAGTTCTCCAATCTAGCTAAGCTACAGTTTGTTTGAAGTTCTTCAATCTTTCTCTTAGATGGGGACTGAAAGATAGTCTCATTTGTAAGCTAAGCTACAGTGTGTGTGTTTTTTGGTCAATGTTTGATCTGCATGTTTATGATGACTCTATTGCATCTGACTTCTGTTTGAGGATCTGCTGAGAGAGCTTTATTTGTGATTTTTTGGGTTTGGGTTTTCTTTTTCTTCCCTTGAACTCTCAACATTTCAATACCAGAGATGGGAGCATTTCCATTTCATTTCTCTTGAAGTTCAACACAAAAATAGGTTGATGTTTGCTAATTAAGAAGTAGTTTGTGATCTTGCAATCTTATCCCTAAATTCGTCTTTAATTGAATTATGTTTTCTATCACTCTACTATCATTGCATTTTTCTCTTCACGCATTCAATTACTTTTACGTGTTTCTGTTCAATTGTTCTGTTGTGGGTTCTTACATATCTTTTCCTTTTCCCATGAATCGATTGCAGATTGTCTGTGATTGCTTCTTTGAGTTTTGGGAGTTTGATTCTTGCAACGTAGAGGAAATAGCTCGAATCTAAAATCTTACCAATCTGAGAAGTTGAAGTTTTGGTTGATTGGAAAATGCGAGAAAGGTGTTGCGGAATTGTGGTCTTGCTTCTATTTGGGATGTGTATCAATGCATTAGGTATCGTAGTTATCTAACTTTTTTTTTCTTTAACATCCTTCGTAGTTTTTGTTCTAAATTTGGATTGCTTGGAATATTCTGAAATTGGTCACGAGCTATGTTTCCATGATCTCAATTGGTGGTTGTCAGTATAAGCCGCAGAAGCATTGGTTTATAAATGTTAATCACACGATCTCTTCAATCCTTTTATGAAACCAACCTCCATTAGTTACTTTACTTTGATCGTTTTCCTGATGAAGAATGAATTGTTTAAATATAGCCAACTATCCATTCGTTACTGAGCTGTGTCCTTGACATTAATAGGTGCGTTTGTGGGGGTTAACCTTGGGACCAGTGTCTCCAATCTTCCATCACCTTCCGATATAGTTGCAATTCTTAAATCCCATCAAATAACTCATCTCCGCCTTTACAACGCTGATCCTCAACTGCTAAAGGCCCTAGCAAACAGTAGCATTGAAGTAATTGTTGGTGTGACCAATGAGGAAGTTCTCAGGATCGGTGAATCTCCGGCAGCTGCTGCAGCTTGGGTTAATAAAAATGTTGCGGCTCACTTGCCAGGAACAAATATTACTGCTATTGCTGTTGGCAGTGAGGTTCTAACTACAATTCCTCACGTTGGTCCAGTCTTAGTTCCAGCCATGTATTCACTACACAAAGCCTTGGTTGCTGCTAATCTGAACTATCTGATCAAAGTTTCCACTCCCCAATCAATGGACATAATACCTCGGCCTTTCCCCCCGTCCACCGCTTCCTTTGATGCTTCATGGAACTCTACTATCTATCAGCTTCTCCAGTTTTTAAAGAACACAAAGTCCTACTACATGTTGAATGCCTATCCTTATTATGGATACACTAGTGGGAATGGAAGTTTTCCACTAGATTATGCACTTTTCCGATCACTTCCTGCAATTAAGCAGATTGTTGACCCAAACACTCTTTTCCATTATAATAGTATGTTTGATGCTATGGTTGATGCGACCTACTACTCAATCGAGGCTTTCAATTTTTCTGAGATTCCCGTTGTAGTTACCGAGACTGGCTGGCCATCGTTTGGTGGAGCAAATGAACCTGATGCTACAATTCAAAATGCTGGCACCTATGTTAGCAATCTGATCAGGAGAGTTTCAAATGATTCAGGTCCACCTAGTCAGCCAACTATTCCAATCAACACATACCTTTATGAATTGTTTAATGAAGACAAGAGGCCAGGCCCGATTTCGGAAAAAAACTGGGGTATACTTTTCCCCAATGGATCTGCTGTTTATCCTTTGAGTTTAATGTCTGGCCGTGCAACAGCAAATTCTTCTGAAGTTTATTGTGTGGCTAAAGATGGGGCGGATGAAGATAAGTTGCAAGACGGCTTGAATTGGGCTTGTGGACAAGGAGGGGCAAACTGTGTGGCAATTCAGCAAGGGAGGCCATGCTTTCTCCCGAATAACATTACTGACCATGCTTCTTATGCATATAATGATTACTATCAGAAAATGCGTGGTGCTGGTGGAACATGCGACTTTGATGGCACTGCTACACTCACGACGGTAGATCCTAGTAAGTGGTTTTAACAATTTTTTTCTTTGTTAACAAATATTTAGTTAGCAGATGCCGCTGTCCTACTTCATAAAATTTTGATGAGTTTTGAAATCAAACATCTTTTAGAACTTTACCTATTAATTGTTTAATATTCTGCAAACGGATGCTCATGCACATACCTATTACTAACCCACTTTTGCTTTAACATTAAAGAACTAACTTTTGTTCATTTTTCCTCAATGAAAGTAGTTGTTTCTATGAAACCAAAAAAAAAAAAAAAAAAAGAAAGAACAAGATCTTAGAATCATTATCATTTGTGTGGTAAAGATATAAGACAGTTTTCCTTGACAAAACAAAAACTTACTGAACTAAAGTATTTGTTGTTCTTACTTGGTCTTTACTAATTACTTCACAAATATTTGCAACATAATTCTAATATAAATCTGGGAACCTTACTTTTAAAGGCATTTGATCATTGGGCTTGCTTCCAAGGTGCTTATTATAAAGATCCATAATTCCATTAAGTACATACCAAATGGATTTTAGTTTCTCCGCTACATTACCATAGCTCTCTGAGTCAGCTGATCATTTTATCCACGCTAAACTCTCTTCTATTTCTCCTTATTACTTTTCTAGTTTTCTATTTATACTATTCTTTTGGTATTAAGAAAATGATATCTTTGCTCCATCTGATTTATTCAACCTCTATTCACGAATATGTCACTTGAATATATCGTACATAAGTTCCGTACCCTTCCGTTTTCCTATTTGAAAAGAAGTGTTTGACACGTGTACGCACCTGCCATCCTCAACTAGTTGAGTTCGATTCTCCCTTGCGTTATATAAGTAGCAATTCTTTTCTAATCTTCTTAATATGGTTTGTAATGCTGTTTGAATGATTCCATTTGTTACGGACTATTTGGGTTTGTATGGGATTCAACTTTAACAAAAACTTTTATCCTTTAATCTCTCATTTTCTTCCCTCTACGTTTTGCAGGTCATGGGTCTTGCATATTCACGGGAAGGTAAGTGGAATGATTCTGTTTGTGCATAACTAAATTACAAAAAAGAAAACACCTACAAACTTTGCCCTTTCACATATGTTCCAAAACGTTGGGAGTAAAAATTTGTCAAAATGTTGGATGAAAATTTGGACTTAGAATTGTGTGCAGCGACCTACAAAGGAGGAAATTAAGACCCCATGCTGTTCCAAGTCATTGCCACCCCTTATACATGTCTCAATTTTCATCCAAAATTTTAATGGATTTCTACTCCAATGAGATTTTTCATAAGATTTATGAAAGTCATAGGTAACATTGCCGAAAGAATGAAACTAAGGGCAAAGTTGAGGATTTTTCTTCTTTTTTAATGAACTTATTTATACATCAATAATTGAGTTGTAAACCAATTCAAAATATTGCACAACAGTTCAAATTCAAGTGGTGGAGGTGGATTTTCTCCTCCAGCATTGGGGCCTTCAGGTCAGCTTCCTGGTGCAAGTTCAAAGTTGCAGATGTCTTCATTTCAGCTCTTCATTTTGGTAATCTTTTCTTGGGCTTTGATGTTTATTTTTACATGAAAAGTAGATTGTTCTTCAACTTCAGTAGCCAATACCATTCTTCAGATTCGTAATTTATTGAGCACAAATGAAGAGAGCATGATCTCTTCAACACACCTGGTTTAAAATGTTCATCACATGTAGGTGTTTTGTTTATTATTGTTCATTGTAGTTTGTAACTTACTCTTCTGAGGTGGTAGTAACTGGGTTTAGCTTATGATTAATTTATATTATTTTTGGAATTAATACTTCCCATTTTTGGTTATGGAGGGAAAGTTTATTGAAAAACCAGTCCATGATCTTTATCATCTAGAATTTTGGGAGTGGTATGTCCTATTTGTTAAGACTTTAGTTTATTTAGATTAACTTTATGTTTATTCAAATTATTAAAAAGTTTTTAATGTTTGGCTTCTCATGGCTCAACATGGACTCTCTGAGGTCATGGGTCACATGCTCAAGCTCTATGGTATTGAGTTTATCCTTTTTTTTCTACAGTATGTGGAGTGGTAAAATGGAACTTGTGACATTAAGGTAAATAGTAAAAACTTTGTGCTAATCGAGTTATTCTCATGCGATATCCGCTCTACAGAATAAGCAAAAAACTTGAACTTAAAAGAATTTCCAATCTAAGCGGCTCAAAAGTTTGATTTTATTAGCTACTAATGAATAACCTATTCACCACTGATTAAGATTTCAATGATTCAAAACTAATTAAGTAATCTTCATTTAGTAACTTGAGATTGATCCCCTAACAATAGGTTGTACTGATCTTATCACCAACTATCATTGAGTTATACGATCCATCATCGTCCTAAGATGTCCATGGGACCTCCAAGGGACCTTCATGTGCAGTGTAAAAAAATGGCACTTAACCAAATTTTTGTCATTATACTTCGTGATCATGAACACATAAGAGAAAGGGTGCTTTAAAAGAAAGTTCAATAACATGAAAAAATCAACAAGAAATAAAGAAAAACAATGGCTGTCTGGAGACCTTTTAGCCATTTGAAGTAGTAAAAATAGACCAGTTGAATATTTAGTTGAAAATAAAGATCCTAACCACCAAGAGTTCTAGTGACGGTATACAAATATTTATTATCTCAAGATTGTCTCCTCAAAACCCTAGAGGTACCACAATTATTCTCTAAACTCTGTCAAAAAATGATTTTCAAACATTACGGTTATAATCGTTATACGTTTGAAAGGATACACTCCAAGCACGTTCTTATGGTTTTGATTTTCAATCATCTTAGTTTGAAGTACTTTCAAGTTTGATATCCTAACTCATTTGTCGAGTGGTATAGTGTTTTAAGAGATTACTTTTGTAATAGAAGCCTTGAGCCACCTTGAACAGCAAACCAACCACTTGGTGAGACGACAAAATAGACATTAGAAGCCTAGTTAAATGAAAGAACATAAAACTTTTGCCATCAAATTAGATTGTTGGATCTTCAAATGACCAAATAATAATATTAAAAAAAAATGTATGAAAATGATTGAAACACAACAAATTACATGAGGTTGCTTATAAAATAGAAGTTTCATAAACCGCCCAAAGGTTTTGAATGCTGTAAAAGAGAATTCAATGTTATTTACCGCTTCCTAAATTTCTTCCATGGTGGGGAGTGTTAAATAAGAAAATTTAGTCCATCACAAATGACATTATTACACGTTAAATCTATGGTCAATTACAAAATTTAAAACACAAATTCTAAAAATTAAACGTGTCTTTGTTATCACCGTTTGATGAAGCTAGCAGCAGGATTCTAACATAATAACACCAAAAGAAAGTTGGAGTGTGTAGCCAAAAATCCACAACAAAACTGAAAAATAACAAAACTAAAGAACTTTTGATGTTTAGCCAAAATGAAGTCAACTTCCATTGAGTTTTCATTATTAAGTATTAATTGTTAATTATTAATTATTAATAATTAATAGATTAACTTTTTAAATATTAAAATTTAAAAATAATTTTAAAAAATTAAATCATTTAGCAACTTTTTAAAAATTTATTTTAAATAATTTTTATCAAATAAAAAAGTATATCCGTTAAGAAAACGTCTTTTTTTGGTCAAAACAAACTCTAAGGGTGCGTTTGGATGAAAAATTGATTTATGAAAGGGTTAGTGTTATGATAAAACTAGTGTTATGATAAACCTTGTTTGGGGAAAGGGTTTAGAAATGTAGTTTTATGATAAGAGGTGTTTGGGGGAAGGGTTATGTGGGAAGGGTTATGACAGTGTTATGAATAAGATGTGTTTGGGGGAAGGGTTATGTGGGAAGAGTTTGTGGATTTTATGATAAGATGTGTTTGGGGGAAGGGTTAGCTGGATAGTTTTATGTGAAATTTATGATAAAATTTATTTGGGGAAAATGTTATATGGATTGAGTTAATAATTGTTTTTTATGTAATATAATATTTTTTAAATGAGATTAAAGTATGATAAAAAAAAATCTTATTGCATACCTTTTTATGAAAGCGTCGAACCCATCTTATTGCAAATAATTTATTGTATGTGTAATGTTATTAAATTAGTGAAGACAGTTGTCCAATTTGGAATTAATTTATGAACATATTGTGAAAAATTTATTAAAATTCATTTTTTACAAAGACAAATTAATTAGTTCCTATTTGTAATTGACAATAGCGACGTCCCCCTATTTTGAACATATATAATTACCTGGTATAACATATGGGTGAAATTGTTACTATTTTCTTTAATTTTAAATAAACATTATGAACGAAAAAAAATATTTGTCTACAATAGCAAAAACATAAACAGTCAATATCATACAAAAAAAAAGCAAATAAGAAGCAACCCAAGTCAGTAAAAACATAAACTATCTCGTCATGTCTCGTAGGAGGACTCTACAAAATCCCTCCCTCTCATCCTCAGGCATGAGTACGGAACCCCGAAGGTCGTCCATACGAGACAGAAGATGCCTTTGCAATAACGTCCTATCCAAACTCGTTAGTTCCAGCATCTCACGCAATATGCGGAAGAATTTCGTGCGCACATGGTTGTCATTGGCAAGGGCGCGTGCAGGCCACTTCGCAATCATCATGAGTTGCTCGTTTGTTTGGTTGAGCGCCAAATGTATGCCTTTAACATCCACCTCTCGCTGACTTCCCCTCTTCCTCTTGGATCCACTCGATCCGGTCCTACCCTCTGAAGCGCGAGAAGGTCGTGATGCGCGTACATCATCCTGCGACATGTCAATCCCCTGGCTGTACATGGACGGAAACTCCTCGTTTCGATCCGCCATGTCATATCCCTCATACCCGCTAGGCTTGTTAGACTTCACGTCGACGAATGTCTTAGCGAACCAACCCGTCGCCCTATCGCGACTGAACACATATGTAAGTTCGTCGTAATACAAAAACGGTTTGTCTTTTTGTTGCAGGATGCGACTGGGGAAAAAAAGGAGCACTTATGAGTACTGATAGAAAAATTGTGAAATAAATGGATATTGCAAACGTCGTGTGACGTTTATATTATTTTCCTTACCTTAACTCAATTATCAAATAATTATTTCTCCGCAATTATGCATTTCTTTTCATCGTTCCACTCAAAGCCACTGCACGCTGGCCCTCGCATTTCGACGATGGCCTGGAATGTCCGCTTCAGTGTCTTTATTCTACAGTTAACTACAGTCATTGCGTGGACACGACATCTAGGTAGTTTCTCCACCATCATGCGTACCAACTGGGCCAGGTAACTTGGCCGAAATGTACCATTATCGGATTTCCATCCCCCCATTGACACCAACTACATTAAACACTCCACAAGAGTGTCCTCCTCCTCCTTCGTCCAGACATGTCTCGGGGCACGAGTTGAGGTTGACATACTAAGAATGACAAATTACAAGAAATATATGAAGTACGTTAGTAATACCAGAATTTCAAATTTGACAATCACAATCAAATGGCACACGTACATTTCATTTGCAACAGAACATTTTACAAGTCAATAAAATGTGCATACAACCGATGACTTCTAATGTGAAATTTTCTTATCTAAGCGTTACGCAACTGCCAGTCTGTGAACATCGATTCAGCTAGTTTGTCGCGCCACTGAGACCACTCGTTTGTCATCTCAATGTAGTGAATTTCTTCTATAGTGGTGGTCGTCGCGTACGCGAAGTCCCCTTCGTCCACGTCATCAACGTCATCACAATATGTCATTTCTCTGTTTATCAAATTGTGAAGCAAGCAATATGCTAGTATGGTGCGATACTGGACTTGCAGGGTTTACTACAACTTCTCATGAAGAATGGCTCAACGACCCTTAAGAACACCGAAGGCGCGCTCAATGACATTCCTTGCCGAAGAGTGCTTCATGTTGAAGTACTCCTTTGCATTTCTTGGTGCATTTCCAGCACCACGCCACTCTTGCAAGTGGTACCGTTGGCCTCTGTACGGGCCGAGAAATCCCTCTGCGTTTGGATAACTCGCATCACATAGATAATAATATCATGTTATTAAAACCATTCGTTTATGCGCTTTGAATATGTAAGTAGAAATGAACGTTAATTTAATTATAAATAAACAATACCCTTTGACACTTGTAGTTCATTTTCTCGTGCAAGGGCATCACGTAGAATTTACGAGTCTACGACGGATCCTTCCCAACCGGCGAGGACATAAACGAAATCCCCTTTCATGTTGCAGACGCCCAGTACGTTTGTGGCAATTTCTCCCTTATGGGTTCTAAATGTAGGCCTATCTGCTGTGGGGATGTTCACCTTTATGTAGGTCCCGTCTAACGCACCAAGGAAATTCTGTAGGTTGAAATAAACACGCCGAAATAAGTGCCACGTACCTAAAGCTTGAATACATTAAACTTGTACCATGCCCACCTCGAAACACTTCCAACGTTGATCATTGTAGTTGTTTGTTAACGAAACATGTCTCTTTATCAACTCCTCGTATAGTCGAACGACAACCAACAGTACGAGGTTAAAATGTTGAGATACTGTCTCATCGGATAGTACAAATTCCCTTTGAATGACGCGACTCTTCACATCATGGGCAAGAACGTGTAAGAACATTGCTACCATTTTCTCAACATTAACAATCTCGGTCGACAAAAGACCAGAAACAGTCTGAAGTAAATGACATAGAATTGCGAATGTTCCTTTGTCCATGTGTGTGCTTTGGCGACACACAAGATCTGACTCGTGTATCATACGAAAGTACGCAAGCTGCCTTATTCTATGGTATGTATCGGACGGTGTATGCGTGATACGCCTACTGTCGTTCATTAGTAGCTTCAATGTTAGTAACATCTGACGTTGGGCCAGCATGAACGCAGTTAAGATGGCAAAAAGTGTTTGTTGATCCATTACAAAGTATGTAAACTTTCCTATAAAATATATACTAAGTGAATTAGTACAATATCCATATACATTGTTAGAAATCCCTAATTAAAGCTTATTATGAACTCACTAAAATCCTATACTTACTAATTTGTTAAATATCCCTATTTACTATGCGATACATGTCATGTTAAATATAACGTAAACATCAATACAATAGATGAATATAAAGACATACAAAACAGTTCGTAAGTGAGAAAGGATAACAGAACTTTATCGCAGAAGCACATGAATAGAACAGAAGAATGAATTACTTGGAAAAATAAGGCAGATTGAAAAGAGAATTAGAACAAAAAAGGCACTTACGAAGGAGAAGATATAAACAGAGAGAAGAATGCAGTGATAGAGAAGTGAAAGTGATAAATGAAATGAGGAAACGTAGTGTATGTATAGGGGAAGATGGGGAAAGTTAGATGACCTTTAATGAAGGGAAACAAAAAAAATATTATATGAAGTAATACACAGCAAGTATCCATCAATAAAATCAATGACAAAAAAATAGGGAATCTTCGGTACAACTGATTAAAAGCATAGCAAAAGTCCTACCAGTCAAACTCTGCGATTCAAGGTACTGGAAGCTACATAAAATCTACTACTAGTATGTACTAGTAGCTATATAAAAAACATATAATCTGAACGGATGGAAGAGACAATACAATTAAACATTTAATAAAAATTTATGTTCTGCAAACATAAAAATGAAAATGATCAAAAAGTACTTTATATCATTTAATACAAAGAAGTTCTACTGCACAAATAAAAAGAATAACATAAACAAAAAATTGTATTTATCCTTCAAATGTTATAAAACAATTTTTTTTTCAAAATATGACACACAATCGTTTAGATTTGGCTCAAAATATGGTATATGGTCGTTTAGATTTGGCTCGAAATTTGGTACACGATCGTTTAGATTTGGCTCAAAATTTGGTACACGATCGTTTAGATTTAGCTCAAAATTTGGTACATGATCGTTTAGATTTGCCCCAAAATTTGGTACACAATCCTTTATATTTGGCTCAAAATATGGTACACGATCGTTTATATTTGGCTGAAAATATGGTACACGATCGTTTAGATTTGGCTCAAAATTTGGTACACGATCGTTTATATTTGGCTAAACGATTTTTTTCAAAATTTGGTATACGATCGTTTAGATTTGACTCTGAATATGATACACAATCGTTTAGATTTATTTTTTTAATTATTTTGGTACACGATTGTTTAGATTTGTTTACATGATAATTTTTTTATACGATCCTTTACTTTTTTTACACTATCGTTTACATTTGGCTACTCCAATCTAAATAATACATGATGAACCAAATAACAGTTTGAAAAAAACAGAATAAAAGAAACAGACAAAGATGGAAGAAAAGAAAATTTCTGTAACTTTTCCGAACCATAATACAAACATACAAAGTCCAAGTTCAAGTCTAATATTAAAAAGTAGATGACATAATGTCTTTAAAAGGTATTTAAAATGTCTAAACATTCTCCATCAACTCTTCATGGAGATCATCTTTTTTGCTTGATGTTTGGTTCTCATCAACTTCACTAGATGTACAACCAAAAGATCTTTTCTCAAGGATGTCATTCTTTCTCTTTGCATTATCCGTATATACATCTAAGAATGATGAGAATAAACAGACAAATTCGTCTCTTTTTCGAACTCGTTGCAGAAGAAAGAGGGATTTAGAGCCATAAAAAAACAGACAGAAACACAACAAACACCTCTGATCATTCTCAGCAAAAAAAAAAAAAAAAAAGATCTGAAAGAAAAATCAATCAGTAAAATCGGCAAGAGAAAGAGGGATTGTGAGTCATACCTTTAATCCAAGAATGAAGAAGAAACAGAGCACGAAGAGAGCTGGAGAATAAATGGAGAATAAAGAGAGAAAAAGAATCGCAGGAGAAGAAAACCCGAGAACGAAGAGGAGAAACGAAAGGAGAGAATAGGAACGGAACGAGGAGAAACTCTTTTAATTTATTATTTCCAAAAATTTCTTATTAAACCAGAAAAGTTTCCTAATTATTTTGGGAACAAGAAACAAGAACGTTACCAAACACGTCTGTTTCTTAAAAAATTAGAAACAGAAACGAAGAACAGGAAGTACAACATAGGCAAATTAAATCCCAACAGAAAGTACAACATAGACAAATTAAATCAGAACATAATTGAAAAATCGAGCTATATACATATATGGAAAACAGAAAGTGTAACAAAATCAGTTTGTATAAATTGTTAAACTCATCATCTGCTAAAAAATTGGATTTAAAAGAGTCTAATACCTCTCTATCAAGCTCCATCGGCAACCATTGGCAGACAACAGTAAAAGTTTCTATCTTATCAAATCCGGAGTAACGAAATGGCAAGTGAAACACCCAGCCGCAACAATGGAACCTCAAGCAGCAAGGAGGGAGATTTGAGGGGATTGGATGAGAGAGAACACAGAACGAAAGGGAAAAAGGGTTTCGCACGAACACGAGTTGAGGGGAAAAGCCTGAACACGGGTTGAAGACGATAAGGCAGGGGAGGGTTTCAGCCGTTTGAGGGGAGAATGAAACCGTGTTAAGGAAATCCTTCCTTAATACTGGACCCAAACAGAAGTTAGGATTGGACTAACCTAAGCTCACAGTGCCAACCCTAACCCCAAACGCCCCCTAAATATTTAGAGATTGGTGCATCTGAATTACCTTGATTTGACAAATAGGTCAATTGGATTGTATTCTTCTTCTTGATTTTAGAATTACTTTTCCATTAGTCATTAAATTATTCTTCTAAATTTATTCTTGTTATTCTAAAATCCATTGGTGCCATTGTAGCTCAAAGTGACACAAAAGGCTAACTCTAAAATTAACCCATGAGACTAATGGTAAGAATATTTTGTTGTTTAAATAAAAAATTAAAGAGAACAAATATCTTTAAAAATATTTAGGTAAAACATGTCTTTTTTTTTTTTTTATTTATGGAATTTGGATTTTTAGGAAACGGATTCAGAGGAATTGCTACACGATTTCCAAAAATTTGACGTCAATAAGATGATTTAGAAGATTCAATTCCTTTGCTAAATACAATTTGTTATTGGTGTCGTGGTGCCTTCCCCTTCCCTTGGTTCAAGCCCTAACTACTAATGGTTTTCGAGGTAATTGGATATTCAACACTGTTTTCAGGATTTAACATGACAACCGTTTTTTTTAATCTGAGTTATGCACTTATGAATTTGTAATTAATTTTGAGTTATTAATAACGTATCCAACTCCTATCGTAATAAATTTTAACAATTTTTTTTCATTTTTTTTAATTTCAAAAAACCATATTATTATTTTTATTGACTAAATCTAGCTCTTGTTTTTTTCTTTTTAAATAATCTTAATAGAGTGAATCTCAACCCTTCATAATTTGAAAATTAAAATTAATTTTTATATTAAATTTTAATTTATGTTTGAAATTTAATTTTTAACTCATAACCAATCATTCTTCATCTCCTTTATTGAACAATCTATTGTCATGAACCCTAAAAGCTTAAAAATCTTGTTCAATGGTAGATGGAATGAAAAAAACCGTTATTATAACTTCCATTTGATTGAAGTGTATGTTCCTTTGAAGACATCTGCCAACTAGCTTGTTTATCTAATTCAATCTAAACTTTTTCCTTCTACCAAATATTTAATTTCTCGACTTACATTGTATCGTGATACTGATGGTTGCAATAATCCTAATGTTATTACTATTGTTGAAGATAAAGATGTATTGTGGTTGTTTTTTTTCCTTTTCTGATTCCTTCTCTGATGATGTTTTTGTTATTTTCGATCATGTCTCATCTTGTTCATCAATTTTTCCTATTCCCAGTTCCTCAGCAAGAAGTTTTAATTGCACATTGTAAATATCGAATCATAATGTTTCTGTGTGTTTACCTTTGTGTAATTTTAAGTAATAACGATTGTTTAAAAGTAGATTATTTTATCAATATTTTTTTTTCATATCTTTTTTGTTTTAGTAAGAACTAATTTGTTTCTCAATATTTATTATTAAATTCAAATTAATTTATTCTAAAAATATAACATTGTGTACGTGTATATATATATATATATATATATATATATATATATATATATATATATATATATATATATATATATATAATTAGTTCAGTACCATTAATACATATAATGGTTGAAATGAATTAATTGTGTTTAGAAAGACTTTTAAACAAAAACATGTTCATTTCACTAAATAACATTTATTAAATTATAATTTCTATCAATATTAGTTTGAGTCTATAGTTGGATTTTCATTTGATTGAAGAAATAAGGTACTGACAAACATAATTTCGGGAGTCCAATGAAAAAAAAAATGGTCTTAGAAGTATTTACTTTTATGTCGTTTTCTTCAACATAATAGATTAAGATATTGTATTTTATTAGATAAAATCTCCTCAAATTACGTCTACATTTTACTATTTAAATAATAAAAATAATTTTTAGGAAAAAACGGCCAAAATCTCTCCTTAAGAGACAAAGAAGATGAAACTTTTGTATTTGCTCTTTTGAGTGAAGACTTTTATTCTTCAATCCCAAGTGTTTGAGATTGTAGGTTATAAATTTGAAAATCAAAGATGAAAGATAGAAAATGGAAATCAGTGTTTGCGTGCTTCAAATGAGACTGTAATTTGTTTCTATTCTTCTTCGTGAAGATGTAGGATGAAGTTGAAGATGAGATTAGTACTTTAAATATAAATCCAGTATGAAGTTGGAAAAAGGATGGTGGAGATAATGGTTTGCCATTTCAAAGTGTAATTTTCGGGTTTGCCCAATTGAAGAGAATTGAGTATTACCTGAAACTGGAATGAAACCGAAAGATTGAATATGTTGGGAGTGAAACTGGACTTGCAAAAAGGAGGATGAAAGATGGAGAGTTGAAAAAGAAAAAAAAGAAATTGAGGATGCGTAAGAGGTCTATGGAGAGTTGAAAAAGAAAAAAAGAAATTGAGGATGCGTAAGAGGTCTATCTCAAAAATGAAGATGAAGGAGATTGGAAACGTGACATGCCTAGAAAATGAAGATGAAAGATCTGTTGAGTTTGACTAGATAGGCGTATATGAATAATTGTGTGTTTCCGAAATTCTTAAAGTGTAATTGTGATTTATTTTAGATTTAGAATGTAGTTGACATTCTAGGTATATACAGGAGTACTTTTTGTTTTTACAAATTTCTTTTCTTTTATACTTTTCTCATTTTTTCAAATAGCAAGCTGTAGATTGCTATTATTCTGGTTGACCTTTTATTTTTTCTTTCCAATTTAATATGAGTTTAATCTATTATTATATTATATTTATTGTGAAAAAAATTATTAAAACCCTTTTCAGATTTTCTAGCCATATTTTTTTTAAATCTAAATTTAAATAATACCACTAATTTATAAAACTTTATCCAAAAATGATAAGTAAACATTTCTTGTTTGTAAAAGTATTTTAAAAAAGTATAAAATTTTGAAATTTTGCGATTTTGTAAGGATAATTTACATAAATGTAACAAAACAAAAAAAAAAAAAAATTTACAGTAAGTGTAATAAAAAAAGTTCATGAAGCTGTTAAAATATTTCCACAATTTTCAGATTTGACCTTGAATATTGCAGACGATTTTTATCACTTCTCTTTCTTCTTTTTTGTGATTTGTTCCTTTTATCTTTTAGATTTTTCATTTCCTCTTCCAGATTTTCTTTTTCATATTTTTAAACGATTTATTCTTGTGTTTAAATCTCCTATTTCTTTGAAATTACTTTATCTTTCTCATATTTGAAAATATCTAAATCGTTTAAATATTATTTTGACATGATTTAAATGATTGTTTACCATTGTCAACACGATAGTTTACCATGATCAATATGATCGTTTAAATTTGAAGCTCTTTTGCATCGTTTAAAAAGAACTACACGATTGTGTTTTTTTGATCTAAACGATTGCTTACCATAGTCAACACGATCTTTTAGTATGTTTAACATGATCGTTAGATTTGAAGTTTTTAACGATCATTTACATTGGACTGCATGATCGCTTACTATAATCAATACGATCGTTTAGCATGATCAGCATGATCAATATAATCAATATTTGAAGTCTATTTCCCTATCGTTAAAAAAGAACTACACAATCATGTATCATGTCTGTAGTACACAATCGTCAGAAGAAAATTACTTGTTCGGTTGTGTTGACTGGGGCATTTTTGGTATTTTTCATTGTAGGCCTATGAGATTTTTTCGTTTTCAAAATTATTCTATACGATGTAAATATTTTACCGCATTGTTATATTTTCGAAAAAATCGCAACTTGTAATAACTAAATTATAAATTTATAAAGATCGTGAACTAAAATATTTTAGTCCAGGATCTTTACGAATTTTTAAAGTTATTAAAGTTAGAAATTTTTAAATAATATCACTAATTTATAAGCTACAAGAGTAATTTTGAACCAATCACAAGTTGTCACGTCATTTTTTAAATTAACAACGAGTTTTCAAATCTAAATACTTGGGACTAATTAAAAGTTATATGTGCTTTAAATTAAAATCGAAGACTTAGATTTGACAAATTCTAATAACACCACATGTTTTCATTTGGATCAATTGATTATTGAAGGAGAAGAACGAAATAAGAAAGAATGGATTGAGAGAGATATCGAACAGAGGGAATAATTTTTTAACAAAATCATCAAAAGAAAAATAATTAAGGTGTAATTTTGATTATAATAATAGAATTAATCACATACCATATTTACATAGAATATCTAATAAATGTAAATCTTAATCACATGCGATGGTCTACTTTTCTTATTTCATTTTTTAATATATTATTAAGAATAAATATGTGTAGTTTGGTCTTTTAGGCTTTACATTTGTGTAAAATCAAAGCCCATTAGAACATTTATGAAAAATTTGGAAACATTAGATCCGATTTGAATTAAGGGACCCCTATTTAGGATATAGTAGTTAAAACCCCTTGTTTATTTTAGCTCAAGTGCTAAATAAGATTTAAATCCATATGGTTAGGCTTAGAGGCCAAGTCCATAGGTCAACCAAACCCAAGTCCACAAAGCCGCATATGAGAATTCTATAAATAGTTGAGTTTTCTTCATTTGTGGGGTTCATAAACTTTTACACTAGGGAGCGAGAGAATTCTTACAACAAAAATATTTAGTAGCTCTTGAAGACGAAATCGTTTTTTGAAGCTCAGTTCTTTGGTGATACAAATATTCTTTCAAGATTCCAACTTCATGAACATATCAAGCGCTCTGCTTTTAAACATCAAATGTAAACATTCAACTGAGAGAGAATCAAGTACTAGAGATCAAGTTCACTTTATACAAATGATTATTATGAAAAATTGCGGTGGATGACAATTTAAAAATAAGATATTTAAAGTATGTGGCACACTTTTTCTTTCTTATTGATATGACAGTTTTTACTGTATGGAATATATTGAGTGTATTGAGTATATATGAATAGTATATCAAATATATTTAAGTACTATATCATGTGTATAGTGTCTAAGTGTGTTGTTTGTATAAAGTGTATTCATACTTTTTTTACATTTCATAGACTATGCTTGTATTTTGACATTTTTGCAAAAGTAATAAATTTGAGGCATGAAGTTAATATCTAAAACTTATTTTTGCCAAATTTTGCATCAATCCCTACAATAATAATAATAATAATAATAATAATTACTATTATTATTTGTGAATTGTGGTATGAACATGGTGGTTATCAAATTTTATGTTTTAGATTAAAGGCAGTGGAATATTTTTGTTGATATATATTATTTTATTATTTGATTTAAGTCTTGTTTTCCTAAATATTCTTGGCATTTGAAATTGAATATGACCAATATGTTTAGCTTTTGTATTTGGTCAGAGTGAGGATGAGAATGAAAAGAAAAGGAATATTAAAGAGAGAAAATGCCAAAGGAATATGAACACATTGAAAAAGTGTGTGGAATCAGAATAAAATTTCATTAATAAGAACTTTAAAGATACGTTAACCATTCCATATTTAAGTTTGATTACTCAAGACCACATATTACCTAAATGTTTCTCTATATTTTTGCAAGCATTTTTATAGTTAATTGAAACCTAAAAACTTTTACGGCCCTATAACAAAAATAAAATCTCACGAAGTTATTATTGTATTTTCATAAATTTCAAATTTGTCCTTATTGGTTTGAATTTCGCGTCGAATTTCTTCATATTATTACCATTCATATATTCTTCATATTCCCACTTCTATTTAATTTGTTCCCGATTTCTTCACCTCCTATTCCAGAATTTCTTCCTTCTTCATCATCTCCTATTTCCTTTTTCTTTTCTTCTTTTTTCACTACACGATCGTGTACCAATATCTAAATGATTAATCGTCTATCTTAGATAGACAGAGATATTCCACTATCACTATCTCAAATAGATAAGTGATAGACTCAAACGATTGTTTACCAAGATCTAAACGATCATGAACCAATATCTAAACGATCTTTTAGACTATATTATACAATTGTTTAAGTTAGAAGTTTTTTTCATGTATGTGTGGTTGATTAATCGCGGGTTATTTTTGTTATTTCATGTTGTGGGTTTGTGGTTTTTTTCCTTTTTCAAAATCTTTCTATATGGTGTAAATATTTTTGGATTTTGTTCTATTTTTGAAAAAAAAACCTCATATCTATTTTTATAAAAAAATATAAATTTACATTTCAAAACTTTCAAGTTTGTGTGAATTTAAACTCTAAACTTTTGTATGTGTATTAATTTTGTTGATGCCAAAATTTTGACAATGGAAAGCACATATGATCTTTACGTAATAGCAATCATAAATTTGTAATATGAGGAAGAGAGGACTTGCGAAAAAAACAAAAAAGAGTTTAGATGTAGAAGTCAAATATTAGAATTGTAGGAAAAAGAAGGATTTGAATCAAGTCTTATATTTATCTTCGATCATTCTCTTATCCGCCAAACTCTATCTGAGCTAACTCCTCTTCTTAGAGCACCCTACCCACGGATCTCATTGTGACTTACTTTTGAGGCTTTCAAAGCTCTCTTACATCTTTGTTTGACACCTGAGGATCATACTAGCATGGTAGGCTAAGTTAGAGGTATGATTCCTGATACCATTTGTTAGGACAACAAACTCCTGGATATTTCTACAACGGTATGATATTCTTCACTTTGAGTATACAACCTTATGACTTTGCTTTTGATATCATTTTAAAAGGTCTCATACCAATAGAAATAGTTGTCCTTACTTACATACCTAAGATCATCCCCTTATTTAACCGACGTGGAACTTTGATCGGATTCATAGAAAGGAATGATAAATTTAATTATATATCTAACCAAAGTCTTGATAAATCTAGATATAATTATTGGTTGAAATTTTTAATTAATTAAGATTCTAAAGTTCATATCTAAATTGATATATCTATATCTATATATATGAAGAAAAAAAAAAAACAGTGGACTTCTGCTTTTGCAGGGAAGACTGGAGCGTGAGTTTGGAATAATCTTTTGCTACGTCTTCTTATGTACAAAGTTCTTCCCAACACTTCTGAAAACAAATATTCTAATTTTTTTTTTTTAAAAAAAATCACAAACATTAATTTAAATATTAAAAACTTTGTTAAAAACATTATATAATTTAATAAAAGATGGAATGGAAATCACTTTTGATTCTGAAACCGTGGTTGACCAACTAATTCCAATAAATTCTTTTTAATGCTTCCAATGATCATTTTCCTGCCTCCATAACCATCACTCCACAACCGCCTTTACTTATCTTCCATTACCAATCTTTTACTATTTCTATCCGCCAACTTTCAAATGACCATTTTATGTCGGTTCTCTTATCATATTCTGATTACCATTTTTGAAAGATGAAGAAAAACAAATTAATAAAAAAATATATTTATTATTAGTGATTAGTTTAATTTTTTAAATATAAGATATAATCTAATATGATGTAAATATTTTATCATATAAAATGTATAAGGATCAAAATATATCGATATTACAAAATGCTTACATAGTATAATATATATTTCACTATGTACGGTGATCAAAATGGCAATATTTATGCAATTCATTTAATTTCTTTCTTTTTTTGAACTTTTTAATTTCTTAATTTCTCGGTCTAATTAATGTTGAAAATTTTGTGTGCCTAATATTGAAAATCTTGTCTCATTATTGTCAATTAGCAATTCTGTAATAAAAACATTTGATAGCACCTTCAAATTTCCACTCTAAGCTAGGGAAAAATTACCAAAATTTCAATCCAACTCACTCTAATAATTTTGGTTCTTGGTAGCATAACCATGTAGTCATAAACAATGCACCTTTAAATCAATACTAATTATAGATTATACTGACCAAGTTATTATTTATTAAAATTTAAAATCTAACTTGTTACCAAATTTAAAATATAAGAATTATCGACTAATATTAATAATTTCATAAAAGATCATGGTGAAAGGATTTTTTTTTTCTTTTTAAAGAAAATTGTAGTGTATAATAATTTGAGTTTAATGATTTGCAATTCTCACTTTTTTTCCATTTTATAGATATGACAGAAAACAAATCTAATAATCTAAGTGTTACACCTAATACACTTGATACATGTGATACATACTTAATATACATATTTCTATGCGCATAAATGGTGAAAATGACAAGACATTAAGGTTCTTAAGTTAATAGCAATTAAGTAAATATGCCTAATATAACATTTGGATAAATAAATCAATGCGTTTTTTTTTTCTTTTTCTTTTTTGTAAATAAGTTAATCTTTATCATCTTTTGGATAGAAAATATGAAACACATTTTATGTGTGTACCAAATAATATCAAATGTATCAAGTGCTTTATTAGAATGGTATTAAGTGTCCTATCAAAAGGATATGAATTAAGTGTATATCACTCGTGTATATCAGAGTGGTGTATATCACTGGTGTATCTAGCATATCAAAGTGGTGTATATCACCGATTTATCAAGTATATCAAAATGGATATCAATGGTCTATTAAATGTATATTAATGGTGCGTCGAATATATACTAATAGTGTGTCGAACGTATCAAGTGCATCAAATATGTACAAGTGATATATAGTTAAACTTGTTTTTTGTTAGCCCTTTCGTAAAAGTAATTAAGTATACAATGGAGCTCGACACATACTTGCAAGGAACACGTTTTTTACTTCGAACACAAAAAAATAACTAAACTTTCAAATTGTTGTGGGTCCCAGTTGTGTTTGTGTTGCCTCATTCAGTCAATATTGGATCCAAATTAAAATTGAATCTAAACCACGTGTGGGTCCCTGATGCTTTGACAATTATTTTCTTGCACATGTGTTATAGTGATTTTCTTTTTAAATGAGAGGTATGCTACAAAATTGATACGTTTAGAAAAAGATATAGTTGTTATAAAATAAAAAAAAATCAAAAACTAAATAAGAACAATGCAAGAACACAAAAGAAGAATAGAGAAGAGAGGGAGAAGAGAAGACAATTAAACTTAATTGTAGTGTGTCTTACAAAGACACCACACTCCTCTATTTATAGGACATATCATGGTATAAGTTACATTATGGAATTCAATGAGATGAATGTTATAATATGAAATTGAATGAGAGTTATATGAAAATTGTAACTTATGTAGGTTATGGATATCTACATTTATAATATATCATTATATTTACAATACTCCTCTTGGATATCCATATTATATAAAAATAAATGTCTTGTTAAAACCTTACTAGGAAAAAACCAGATGGAAAAAAAATCTTAATTTAGGAAAAAGAGTACATCATTTTTATACATTAATAATTGTCTCATTAAAAACTTTGCTAGGTAAACCCAATGAGAAAAATCATAGTCAAGGGAAAAAGAGTGCAGTATTCCTATTCTTTAAGGACAATATTTCTACTCCCCCTTATGGATACATCACTTGAGTTCTCTGAGTCGTCGCATTCCAATGTTGTGCACTAGCTTTTCAAATGTTGGTGTGGGTAATGCTTTTGTGAATAAGTCTGCCAAGTTGTCTTTTGAAGAAATTTGTTGAACATTGATGTCACTATTTTTTTCAAGGTCATGTGTATAGAAGAGTTTTGGTGAGATATGCTTTGTTCCATCTCCTTGTATATACCCTCCTTTGATTTGTGCTATACATGCAGTACTATCTTCAATTAATATTGTTGATAAATTTTTACTGAAAGACAAACCACATGTTTCTCGAATGTGATGAGTCATTGACCTTAACCATACACATTCTCTATTAGCTTCATGATGGCAAGAATTTCTGCATGATTGGATGAAGTGGCCGTAATGGTTTGCTTTAAAGAACGCTTAAGATATAATAGTTCCTCCACATGTAAACAGATAACCTGTTTGAGATCTTGCTTTGTGCGGGTCAGATAAATATTAAGCATCCGCATAACCAACTGATCAAAGTTTGATTTATTTGAATAAAACAAACCCACATCAATTGTCCCTTGAAGATAACGAAGTACATGCTTAACTCCATTTCAATGTCTTTTTGTTGAAGAATAACTATATCTTGCTAATAAATTTATTGAAAATGTCATATCTGGTCTTGTGTTATTAGCAAGATACATTAGTGCACCTATTGCACTAAGGTATGATACTTCAGGACCAAGTAATTCTTCATTATCTTCTTCAGGTCGAAAGATATCCTTTTTTACATCTAGTGATCAGACCACCATTGGAATGTTTAATGAGTGTGCTTTGTCCATATATAATCTTTTTAAAATCTTTTCTGTATATGTCAATTGATGAACAAAAATTCCATTGGCTAAATGCTCGATTTGCAAGCCATGGTAAAATTTTGTCCTACCAATGTCTTTCATTTCAAATTCTTTTTTCAGATATTCTATTGCCTTTGAAAGCTCTTCAGAAGTTCCAATTATATTTAAATCATCAACATATACATTTATAATCGCAAATTCTGATTGTGATTTCTTAATAAAAACACATGGACAAATTGGATTATTTTGATAACCTTCTTTCAATAAATATTTACTTAAGAGATTGTACCACATTCGTCCTGATTGTTCCAATCCATATAATGATCTTTGTAATTTGATTGAACATAATTCTCTAGAGTTTGAATTATATGATTCAGGTATCTTAAATCCTTTAGGACTTTCATATAGATTTCATTTTCCAAAGATCCATACAAGTATGCTGTAACTACATCCATAAGATGCATATCAAGATTTTCACATGCAGTCATACTAATTAAATATCTTAATGTAATAGCATCCACCACAGGAGAATATGTTTCCTCATAATCAATGTTGGGTCTTTGAGAAAATTCTTGTGCAACAAGTCGTGCTTTATATCTAGCGACCTCATTATTTTCATTTCGTTTTCGCACAAATACCCATTTAAATCCCACAAGTTGTACATCTTTAGGTGTATGAACTACAGGTCCAAAAACTTCACATTTCGTGAGTGAGTTTAATTCTGCTTGGATGACTTATTCCACTTGGACCAATCCTTTTTACTACGACATTCGTCAACAGATTTAGGTTCATAATCCTCATTTTCATGAATGATATTATATGCAACGTTATACGCAAAAATGTTATCCACTACATTAGTTCTATTCCATCTTTTTCCTGTCATGGTATAATTTATCGAGATCTCATTGTTATCTTCATATGCTTGAGTCTCTTCAACATGTTTACCATTAGTCGTGTCCATGACTTTTTCTTGAATGTTTCTATTGTCAAAAAATTAAGTCATTTTGACTATTGGTCACTTTTCTATTTCGAGAATTTTTATCCTTTAAACCCATGGTCTACCACGCTTTTGGCGTAGCGCTGATTCATTAATTGTATCAACTTGCTGAGTTTAGATTTCAATTTTAGATGGAGCATCTGCAACTGGAATATATGACTTGATCACTTTCTTAGGATCTGTAAATGCATATGACATTGGTTTGCTACACTTTGTAAATGAATTATCTTTTGAACTTCTAGTTCACATTGCTTTGTACGAGGATCTAAATGTGACAATAGCAATACATTCCATGCAACTTCATTTTTCAACTTCTTAATTCCTCCCCTAATGTTGGAAAATTTGTCTCATTAAAATGACAATCAGCGAATTGTGTAGTAAATACATCCCTCGTCAAGGATTGAAGATATCTAATAATTGATGGGGATTCAAATTCGACATATATTCCTAACCTTCTTTGAGGTTCCATTTTAGTACGTTGTGGTAGAAAAATTGGAACATATATTGCACAACAAAAAATTCACAAATGAGAAATATTTGGTTCTTGGCATAAGCTAATTGTGTTGGGAAATACTTATGATAAGATGTCGGTCTTATGCGTATAAGTGATGCGATGCTGCATGCAGAATAGCATGACCCCATATAGGTAACGAAAGTTTTGTTCTCATAAGCAATGGTCTGACAATCAAAAGTAAACGCTTGATAAATGATTCTGTCAAACCATTTTGTGTATGAACATGAGCTACATGATGTTCAATATTTATCCTAATTGACATGCAATAATTATTAAATGCTTGGGATGTAAATTCACTAGCATTATCAAGTCGAATGTTTTTTATAATATAATCAGGAAACTGTACTCTGAATTTGATTATTTGAGCAAGTAATCTTGCAAATGCAAGGTTTTGGATTTGATAATAAACACAGATGTGACCATTTACTTGATGCGTCAATTAAAACCATGAAGTATCTAAATGGTTCACTTGGTGGATTGATGGGTCCATATATGTCACCATGAATCCGTTCCAAAAATGTAGATGACTCAACTCCCACTTTGGCTAGTGATGGCCTAATAATTAATTTTCCTTGAGAGCTAGCAATACATGATAATTCATTGGATTGAAGAATCTTCTGGTTCTTTAGTGGATGTCCATGAGAATTTTCAATAATTTTTCTCATCATTATTGTCCTAGGATGACCCAATCGATCATGTCAAATAGTAAACATATTTAAATTCATGAACTTCGGGTTTATGGTTGCATATGTTTCAATTACTCGTATATCAGTATAATATAATCCAGAAGAAAAGGCAGACGGTGTTTCCAATACACGCTTCTCATGTGAAACAATAAATGCAATATAAAGATATTCTATATTATTTTTATAGTTAGTTTCAACCTGATAACCATTTTGACATATATCTTTGAAACTCAATAAGTTTCTTTTTGACTTACTAGAGAACAAAGCATTACTCATTGTGAATTTTGTTCCTCTAGGCAAAATAAGGTTTGCTCTACCAAAACCTTCAATCAAGTTTGTAGAACCTGATATTGTATTGACATTTGCTTCAAGCATTGTCAATGTAGAAAAATATTTTTTTACTTTTAAGTATTGTGTGTGTTGTTGCACTATCTGCCAAACATAAGTCTTCATTATTCATCTTTGAGTCAACCAAAATATGAGAAATATCCACAACTTTTCATTAAAAAAAAAACGATTACAATACGTCTCTTGGTAAAAAGAAAAAACTAACATTGAAATGTAAATAAACTAGTAAATGTTAAATAGAGAAAACATAATGCAAAATATTAGTTTTTGACATTATCATAATTAAAGAAGTATTTGCTACTCCTTTACTAACATCATTTTTCTCTTCAGGAGACTCAAAAAAGTCCGCCACATCTAAATGAGTCATGTTGGAAGGGTCAAATACATCATCTTAATAGGCAAAGTTTACTTCCACATTCTTCCCTTTTTCCTTTAATGAGGCTTGATAGAGGTCGACTAAGTGCTTGTATGTGTACGAGTCCAATGATCATTCATACCAAAACGGAAGCATTAATTTTCACCACTTTTAATTTTCTTATTTTGTGGAGTCTTCCTTCTATGATCATCATTTGTAGTTTTCTTGAAATCTAAATGATTATTACCATGTAAAGTATAATTACTTCTTCCTTTACCACGACCACAACTATGACCACGACCTTGACCTCGAGTTGGTCGAGATTCATGGTTTTTCATTAATAACTCTTTATTTTGTTCAATCACAAGAAGACATGATATGAGTTCAGAATACTTTTTAAAACCTCTTTCTCGATATTGCTGCTGTAGGAGCATATTGTTGAAAATGTTTTCTCTAACATATCTTCATGAGTAGCTTTTTCTCCGCATAACAATAATTTTGAACAAATTTTAAATAATGCAAAATTATAGTCACTTACTGATTTAAAATCTTGCAACCTTATGTGCATCCAATCATATCGAGCTTTATGAATCACACTTTTTTTTTATGATTATACCTTTCTTTTAAACTTTATCATAGTTCATAGGGATCTTTTATCATAAGATATTCAATTTTTAGTCCCTCATGAAGATGTTGTCGAAGGAAATTCATGGCTTTCACCTTTTCTTGACTTGAAGTCGTGTTTCATTTTTTAATCGTTTCTCCAAGATTCATGTATCCAAATGAATTTCAGCATCAAGCACCCATGATAAATAATTATAGCCATTGATATCAAGAGCTAGAAATTTTAATTTGGTAAGACTTGACATGGTAAAATTATAACAAAGAACAAAGAAACCAACTTATATTAGAAATTTAATAAACATGTCAAACATGCATTCTAAGACAACTTAGATAAATATCACACTATGCACATGATATAAAAATCAATGGAACCCATATATAATAATTCAAAACATGCCATGTTAATGTACAATAATTAAAATTACAGATAAAATTAACATATACATATTATAGAAAATTAACAATAATATACACAAAAAACGTTAATTTTACAACATACTTATTCATAATATGTTAAAACAACATACTTAGGTAAATTGATAAAAATATTTAAATCATAAGAACAATTACAAAACTTATACTAATAGAAAATAAACAACTAAATTGTAAACAAAAATCATAAAGAACCCATAAACTATACATAGATCTTAAAATAATTGAAATAATAACCAAACATAAACAATCACATAAATCATAAAGAAATTAAGATGAACTAAACCATAATCTTATCATGAACTAAAAATATTTTTTAATAAACAATAACCATGTAAACATAATACGTAAAATTACAACATGCAATAGGTAAAAAATATTACATTCTCAAACATTTAAACTATGCATGATGTATACATGGATTGTTTCATGCAATATTCACAAATACCAAAACACAGAAAAACAAACTAATATTATAGCCTACCTTTTGCAAATGATAAAATTGTAGAGTGTTGTACTGATAATGTGTTATAAAATAAAGAATAAAAAACTAAATAAGAACAATGCAAGAACACAAAAAAAGAATAGAGAAAAGAGGGAGAAGAGAAGACAATTAAACTCAATTGTGGTGTGTCTTACAAAGGCACCACAATCTTCTATTTATAGAACATATCATGGTATAGGTTACATTATGGAATTCAATAAGATGAATGTTACAATATGGAATTAAATGAGAGCTATATGAAAATTGTAACCTATGTAGGTTAAGGATATCTACATTTATAATATATCATTATATTTACAATAACACTAGATTATTTTAAGGATTCTTTTAAAAAATATAACAAAGCGGCAAAATATTTACACTGTATAGAACAATTTCGAAAACGCAAAAAGTCTATAGGCCTATAACGAAAAATACCAAAAATGCCCCTTCAACCACGCCATCAACAACGCGTGTAATATGTTTGATACACGATCGCTTAGATTTGATCGTTTAGATTTGGAAAGTAAAATTTAAACAATTTATTTTTTCAATTCCATCGTTTAATTTGGTTACACGATCGTTTAGATTTAGCTAGACAATTTTTTTAAAATCTTTTGGTACATGATTGTTTTATTTTTACATGGTCGTTTATTTGACTACTCTAAACAATTTTTTTCAACATTCTTTATACACGATCTTTTAGATTTTGTTACCCTAATCTAGACGACGTAAAAAAATACACGATCGATTTGGTTACCCTAATCTAAATGACGTAAAAAAAAGAGAAAAAGAAAAAAAAACGATGGGAAGAAATAAAAAAGAAGAGAAAAATAAGAAAGACGATAGAAAAAAAATCTTGAAAGAAAGTATAGCGAAAAAAAAAAGAAGAGGAAAGGAAGAAAAACGATAGAAAAAAATTACAGCGAGGAGGAGAAGAAAGATGAAAAAGTAAACTTGGAATATTTAAAAAATAACTAATTTTATGGACTTTGTTACACGGGTTGTAAATATTTTAGTAGTTTGTTATATTTATGAAAATTTCACTAATTTTAAAAATAAGAGAAGAAAAGAAAGGAATAGATACTACTATAATTGATTTTTTTAATAAAATTTGTGAGTTTTCAAATATTAAATTAGCATTTTACAAATTTAATTCTTCTAACTTTTTATTTTTTCTAAAAAAAGAGATAGGCATAGAAAACACAAAATTGTTTAGCAATTAAAATTTGAAAACTCGTTAAAAATAAACTTTAAAGTTCAAACATCTACTAGACACACAGAACTAAAAAGTTTAGGGATTTACTGCACATATTTTAATTTTCAGGAACCATTTAAGGACTAATAAACTTTAAAATTTAACCATAAAAAAATTAGCCTGTTAGAATTTGAAAAAGGAAGTGATGGATGAAGTGGCGCCATGATCCAAACCTTATGGAATGCCTTCTTAACAATACAATGTTACACACGACGAAGGCGATACAATTTTGTAGAGGAAGGGGGAAAGAGTTTGTTAATTAGTGAGATTTTAAAAGCCCTACACTCATTGCAGTGGATGAAGGATAAATTGAACTTTAGTTTGACGAGAAATAAAAAACAACAATGAGAGTACTTGATAACTTGAGGCAATACTCCATCGATGAAGAAATTAGGGTGAAATAAAAGCTTAATTTCAATGAAATTAGTCAATCAACCTAGTATGATCCTCCCTTAAGAATGAAAGATATATGTACAGCGACTTTCACCTTTTATAAAGCAACATATCGTCTTAAGCATGTGATGGGAACCTTTAAATAAGAATGAAAACAAAACCTTACTCTAGAGTAAATTACTTTTAACTAAAAAAAAAGGTTTTTGCCTTGAAAAATTAGCCTCTACTTAAAGCTATTGTTTTCGACCTCAACTTGAATTCAAGAATTAAATTTTATATTCTACTAAAAGTAATTTGGTAGGAAGTGTTTTAGTTTATAGTTTGAATCCTTTCATTTGTATTGTATAAAAAAGAATTACGAATTCACTTTTAGAAAAAGGAAAGAAAGAAATAGAGTCAAATATAAAGTAATAGATAAGATACCAAGTGAGAAATGAGAACTTTTGGTGGCAACAAAATAGTGGTCAATTTCTAGGGACAAACAAACTCAAACTTTCAAATCAAAGTGGGAAGATTCCATGTGTGTACATATCTATTACGTTCTATTTCCCCCCTCAATTTTTTCTTCTTCAACCGGCTCCATAGATTCTATCAAATAATTTGAAATCAAATATTTTGAAAATATATTTGTAGATATAATAGTGTTAAAATTTTGTGGTCCTAAATTATAAAACAATGCCCCAAAATTTGGTATCTTGTACAAAAAATATTTTAAAACTTTTAAAAATTCTTCAATTCGATAGTTTTAAATAAAAACCGTAACAGTTTTGTTTAAAAAATACTCATGAATTATTAAAAAGTCTTGAAATTACGTTTGAGTTATTGAAAAGTTTCAAAAATACCCTTGAACTTCAAAAAAAGTTAAAAAAACAAATTATCTCACCATTAGTATATGAACTAAAACTATTACATCTCGTTGCAAAAATAGTTCTCTAAACTAAAAATGTCTATATCGTAAATATCTATCATTGTATTGTTGTTGTTTTGAAAAAGAGACGATTTACAGAAATGCTAATTGTGCAAGATACTTTCGTTATGGGTGTTTCCCTTTTCTATTTCTCCCATCGACATATTCTTTTATTCAGCGTGCTATTGCTATGGGAATTAGGGTTGCTCATTTATGATTCCTTTATGATTCCACTGTGCATCTTTAAATAATACTTAGTTCTCCAATTAGCGTTGGTCGTTCAACTTATCTTAAGACCAACATTTGTATTATCTTGTTCTAGTTGTTTTGGCTTGGTTAGAAAAAGGAAATATTACATGTATTGTGCCATAGAGGGGGTAGAGCATTTTGTTCAAGTCTCGAAGGCACCATTAAAGGGAACACTGATCTACTTACCTAAAGTTGGGAATGAGTGAATTCCATGTTGTTTGATTATGTTTCCAGCTCCCACTCGATCTTGTTCTCAAAGTGGTAGGCTTATTGAGTTGACAATTTGACAACTCCCACCCGTACAAATCAAAAGACAATTCCTTGTGAGCAAAAGTCCATAATACACTCAAGATTAAGATCAGACTAGTTGCCTAGGTCATTCTGTTAGAATAGAAACCTAACTAGTCAATGGAGTTACATATGGTTATGAAAACTTATTATATAGGATACCCCGACTCGCATATGTCATCTACACGAACGCATTGGATCATTGCGTTTGTATCAAATACGAAGTGGATCATATTCATAGTGTTATCAGGATAAGGTACCCGACCTTATCCTTATATATACTAAAACCTCTTTAAGTTGTAACTTGAACATTGGTTCATGTATGTCTCCACATACAATTCAAGATTCATAAGACAACTTAGGATGTTAGTTTATTGGATTTAGGTTATTAGACAAAACTAAGAAAATAGTCAAAATCACTTATTGAAATTACAATAATAATACTTTATTAATAGCAGTCAATTAATTACATTTTCTATCTACACGTTTTAGGATATAAAATCCAATAAGCTTCCACTTGGATAAAAACTCTAGTCTTATGGTAGTATAATGGAATATTGTACTTAATAAAGTAATCGACAAAACACTGAAAATGGTAATTGTACAAGTATATTACATAAAATGTATAAATATAAATACAATAAACTAGAGCATTCTCATACCCATTACACATCTTCAACTTTCCCTAGATTACTTAATGTACATATCTCGCAGACCTAGACTCTCTAGGTAACCATTGAACACTTTATCTGTGAAAGTCTTCGTAAATGAATCAACAATGTTGTGCTCCAAAGCAATCTTGGTAATGATCATGTCACCTCGTTGAACCATCTCCCTTATCAGATGATACTTCCCCTCTATGTGTTTCCCTGGTTTGTGGTTGCAAGGTTTTTTAGAATTGGCTATTGATCCACTGTTGTCACAATATAAAGTGATGGGCAAGTTTATGTTTGGAACAACTTCTAAAACATGTAGGAACTTGCTAAGCCAAACTACTTCTTTTGCTGCTTTGTAAGTAGCAATGTACTCAACCTACATAGTGAAGTGTACAATGCATCTTTGCTAAACTCCTGTTAATGTCAACAGTGTCGGGGATCATTTTTGACATGTTTTCGACTATTTTTTTTTTTTTGACAATTTTAGGCGTCAGAAGAGTACCTTTTTCTTCTAGTAATTTGAGAATGATTCCTTATCTTAGAGGGAGCCTAATATATCATTACTCACAAAGGAGTACTCAAACATACAAAAGCCAAATATCTTATAGTGAAAAGTCTTCACAAGTTGGAGGAAAGATAATATCAAAAGAGAGAGAGTCTCATACACTAAGGGGAACTGAAGTGTATCATCACTAATATTCACATATTTAGGGGGAGTTTAATTAAATTCCATTGAGAAAAAGTTTCACATCATGAGGGAGCCCATATGATAAATAAGTTAGGTTCTATATGTGTCAAAGTTAAATGTCATCACTTTATTTCAAATAAATATTACATTGTAAACACTTGATTTTTTATATTAGTGAATTCATCTTTTCGGAGTGTAGTGTCTCATTGATTATGATTGTATATCACTAAATTGGGTTACTAAAGGATCTGAGTGTTTTTTCTTGCTTTGTTGTTTCTATGTTACTTTTTGTCTTTATGATTGTTTGAACATCTTGTTTAAACAAACGTTTGTTTTTTTGGCTCACAAGTCATCAAATTTCAATTTTAATAGTAAAATTATAACAAACAACACAATTTAGGAAATAACAAAAAGTATAGTACAAGAATAAAACATTCACAAAAGTAACAAATTTTAACTAGAAAAAATTGGTAATTTCTTTTAAAAGTGTGTTAGTGGCTATCATTGATATAAGCTATCTCTATAGTCAAATTAGTTGCTATTAATGATAACTACTAATAACACATTTTCTCAAATTGAGATGTTGTAAGTGGTAACAACTATCAATTGCGATCATGGATAGTTGCTATCCGTGATAGCTTTCAATTTGAAAACATAAGGAAGAAACACTCGTATTGTGGCAAATAGAAAGTTATCACTGATAATAGATGTCGGTGATAATAACAAATAATAGTTATCAATGATAGTAATTGATGACAGTTGTTAGTGATAGGTACTTAACGTAGAAAAATCGAAAAGAAGTGTGTGAAAGAGTGGTTGGGTGTGGGCTTTTTAGTCTTTTATCAATTTTTGCACTATATGTGTTGTTATTTTATCCTTGTACTATATTATATACATTGTTTTTTTTTTGTTAAATGTCATTAATGCAACTAGCCCATTTTAACTTGTTAGGATGAATTTGTTTTTAGATTTCACCAAATCTTAAACAAGTAAAGATGAAAGGGACAATGAAAATATTATATACTTTATTATTTATGAAGAAGCTATATAATGTATATGTATATGTAGAAAAGTAGACCCCTATGCATGATGTCGTGCAAGTTAACTGAGGTGATAAATGATTATTAAAGGTAAAGACCTTAGAGTTGTTTGGTACAACAAAATTCAATATGACAGCGTGTAAATAGTTTTATATGATGTTAAGATTAGTTCACTGCATTTTTATTTTTATTTTTTATTTTTTTAAAAAGTGAACTTAGTATAACGATATTAAATATAATTTGTTTGAGGTGGAAAAGTTTTGTTCTTATTTTGTTTCAATATAAAATCTATAAATACACAGAATTTTCCTTTTTATTTTAGATATAGTTAATTAATTAATATTCATTTAAAAAATATTCAATTAATTACTTGAATGGAATAAATCAATAATATTTTATTAAAATATATGCTCAATTAATTTAATTTACAATTCATGCTTTGTCAATGCAATTAATCATTTACTTAATTTGTTTATAAAATAGTTAATATGTTAGTTATATTTAATTCTGTTACGTACGGCTAATTAAATTAAGGTAAATCTCAAAATTTAATTTTCAGTTATCAAAAACTTGTTATTTGTTGATTATTTATAGGCCCTAAATCAACTAATCTATGTAAAAAAAAAATGAAATTTGTGTCTTTTGATATATAATATACTTTAATTTTGTCTTCAATTAAATTCATTCAAAGAAAGAAAAAAAAATCTTTTCAATAATATAACAAAACGAAAAAAATATTTACATGGTATATAACAATTTAAAAAATAGAAAAAGCTCACAAACTCACAATGAAAATACAAAAAATGTCTCGTTAACCACGTCGCAAACAACACGCGTAATATATTTGGTACTCGATCGTTTAGATTTAACTATTGTTTAGTACAAGATCGTTTAGATTTTAATTCAAATCTAAACGAATTTTTTTCAAGATTCTTTGTACACGATCGTTTAATTTGGTTATACGATCGTTTATATTTTATTGTTTAGATTTGGATAGCTAAATCTAAACGATATTTTTACAAGATTCTTTGTACATAATCATTTAATTTGGTTATATGATCGTTTAGACTTGGTACACGATTGTTTAGATTTGATCGTTCGGATTTGGGTAACCAAATCTAAACGATTTTTTTCAAGATTCTTTAGTACACAATCATTTATATTTGCCTACATGATCGTTTAGATTCGATTAAACGACGATTTTTTTCAAGATTCTTTTCGTACACAATTGTTTAGATTTGACTACACAACTGTTTATTTTTTCTGTACACGCTCATTTAGATTTGGCTATCCAAATCTAAACGATTTTTTAAAAATTCTTTGGTATCCGATCGTTTAGATTGAATTATTCTTTGCTACACGATCATTTAGATTTGGCTACCCAAATCTAAACCACATTTTTCAAGATTTTTTATATTTAGTACACGATCTTGAACAACCAAATAACATTTTGAAAAAAAAATAACAAAAATAGATCTTTTATATTTGATACACGATTTTGAACCAAATAAAAATTTGAAAAAAAAAAGAAGAAGATGAAGAAAAGAAAAATGACGAAAAGAAAAAAAATTACAGAGGAAGAGGAGAAGAAAAATGATAAAAGGCAAGAACAAACCTAGAATATTTAGAAAAAAATGGTCAACTCCATGGACTTTTCATTTTGTTACACGAGTCGTAAATATTTTACCAATTTGTTATATTTATGAAATTTTTTTTTTAAAAAATGTCAAATAGATAGATTTACTATGCACCAAATTAAAATTTTAGATATAGAAATTTTAGGTATTTACTAAACACAAAATCTAAAACATCAAGGACTTCTTTTATATATATATATATATTAAAGGGCCTAATTATAAAGTGAACTTTTTAAACTTCTTAACCTTCTCAAAATCTTACAAAATTATAGTTGAAAAGACTTTTCTGATAAACTTTTTCAAGGTAATATAAACTTCTCAAAGTGAATAGTCCATCTCTAAGTATTAAATATGTTTTTCACATGTGAATTCTTTATTATTTATTATTATTACCGATGTTGTGGGTAATCACTCGATAGATCATTTCAAGAGAAGTGACTTATTTTATTTAAGTACGAAGGTGAACCCCATAAAAACATAGTTATGATTCTTCCAAATGTGCTTAAGTTCCACTGGAGAAATAAAATTCCAAGACTTCCAATGATTAATTAATGACCCAAGAAAGTTAATTAAGGAGGGGAAATTATACGAGATGAAAAAAAAAAAACTCATAACATATTTTTTTTTTTTTGCATATTGCGAATATGACAAATATGATCAGACGTTTATTAGAGAGTTAACATAGGGTTATCTGAGGGCTATCAGAAGGTTATCTGCTTTTTAATTTACTACTTTTGCAATTTAGAAAATGTAATGTCATAGGTTCTATTTTCATAATTTTTTATGCTATTTTTGCAAAAGCCCTACCAAGAAATGGTTGTAACAAAACAATATTTCTTTATAACATTACAAGGTTTGTGAGATTATTGAGCTACACTGAAGATACTTAAAGTTCTCCATTTCTCTCAACTCTCTAAATTAGCAGTGACTCGTTGGAATATTCTGACCAAATATTACAAATTCACATACCAAATTTTTGCAACTATTATTTCTATTAGAAATCTCATGGTGGTAATGGAAACAGTAGTCATGCCTAATGGATAACTGGATTAATTTTACTCTAGTTGCATCTAATCCTATTAGAAATTATCATCCATTACTACCTTGATTAAATTGAATAAGGATTTTAAGAAACCATACCATCGTAACTCTCGTTCACTTCCTCCCACAATCTCGAACTGGACCACCATTAGAGTTGACCCGCTATTCTCCAGACTTAGAACTAGGATATGAGACCTGATGGATGAAGGATTTGTGAGAGAGGAAGAGATGGAAATTTGGGAGAGAAGTAATCAAAATTACTTAAGAGGCGTGGATTAAAAAAAACTTTTTTGCAAATTTTTAAAGTGGAAATTAATTACAAAAACCACTAAACATCTTCAACCTTTGGAAAAAAGAAGCTTTTAAGTAACCTAGTTACATGAAAAAAAAAGGATGTAATTAGTTTACCAAAACTTAACAACTCATATTCCACTAATTAACTATTAGTAAAATTTAGTGGGTGAGGTGTTTATATCCCACGTAGTTAGTGGAATAGTTAGTGGAATTCTCCAACAAAATATTGGATTTTCCCACTCACTTTAGTCAAAGGGAAAATGGTCATATGACCGTTCAAGTCAAAGTTAAACTTTGACTTTTCAAGTGAAAAGTTAACATTTTGACTTATTACAATTTCGTCTTTCTTGACTATTTTCGACCTCTCGAGCATGGATCTACATTTATTTTTTCGAAATTCAAATCATATTTGAATATATTGCCTGTTAACCCTTTGACTTTTTAAAACTTTTATCATTTCCTTCATTTCTCAACTTTCGAATATTAATCCACATTCATATTTTTTTTAATATTTGAATCATATTTAAATATAAAGCTCTATCTCTAAATTGATAACCGATTGCTATATCACATATAATTGTTAGTTTCTCTTGCCTTACCTAATTCAAACGATTCGAACTAATCCAACATACTGTTCTAAGTTAATTTCGTATGAGCTAGCAAGGGAACCTAATGGACCTATAAATGACGGACTTCAACGATCCGAGATTAACTAGCTAAACCTTTTTAGACCAAGCTAATCAACATTCGTTAACTAATGTGTCATGCCACTAAAGTTCGTAGTTTTATCTCTCTTCACTTAAATATATTTGTGTCTATCTAATATAACCATGATTAGTAAGTTAATCCTTCATAGAATGCTCGCAACCTAGGCTTGTCAAAATACCATTTTGCACCCGAGATTACATCTTGCTCCTTAAGTCCCACTGACTCAACATTGAACAATTGGTTTAAGGTCCAATCTATAAACCGAATCCCTCCCAGGCCAATGAGAGGGTGAGGCCTCTTGTTCAAGACCAGAATCCAGTTCTTAAGAAAACAACCTATCTACCTATAACATGTAGGAGTGAGTTCCGTTTTGCACTCTATGTCCCCACATATCCACACCCTGATCTTACCTTTGAAATCAGAGACTTATTGGGCCAGCACTGTTGAACTACCCTCACCTATGCTGATCTAAGGATAATCTCATGTGAACAAGAGTTCATAGTTAGCTTAGGATTAGTTTAAGTTACCTAAGTCATCATTAATCGAAGTAGTCTGTTTTATACACTAAATGATTTTATAACGTAAAAGTGGTCATTTCATGGTTCCAGTCTAATGTAAACTCTTTACATAAGATGTCTCCACTTTCATGTCTCCATATGAACGATTTAGGATGACATCGTTTGTATTAACTACAAAGCGGGTCGCATCCATATTGTCTCCAAAATAAGGTGTGCCAATCTTATCATATATACTTAAACTTGATTCACGATTGTGTTTCTATATAAAGTTCAAGTTTACTCAAGATAGTCTCGAGCCTTAGTTTATTGGATTATAGATTATAGTATTCAATTTTACTAATAATTCCACAATAACAACTTTGTTAAGAATATGATTTTAAACTACATACTATGAGTTTTATGACATAAATTCCAACCAGTGGAACATTACGATCAAAATTCCGATTGGAGGGAGTTTCTTATTTTCCACAATGTCGACGAAATTTCGAGAAATTTTCAATTTCTTAGATTAGTCATGTTAGGTCAATTCAATTTGTTTTTTCATTTTAGGCTACTTCACAAAAAAAATGCCCTGAACTTTATGTCTGTAAAAAATAATGCCGTCAACTTTCAAAAGTTTCAAATGCCCTCAAAACTTTTGAAGATGGTTAAAAAACATACCATTATCGTTAATTTTGGATGAAAATCGTTAAAGTTTTGTTTCAAAAATACTAGTAAGCTATTGAAAAAGTTTCATAAATATCATTAAGCTTAAAAAGAGTTCAAAAGTACTCTCATTGATCCCAATTTTACACCAATTTTCTCACCAACTAAAACAAAAACCTAAAACTTAAGTTAAAACGATATTATTTTATTTGACTATTAACACACAATGATAGATCATGAGACCAACCAATCTCTATAGTTATTGTTTTGTAATTAACATATAGGTAATTGTAAAAAAAATTGTATTTGACTATTAACATAAAGTGATAGTGTTGTATATCTATCGGTGTAATTTTTTTTGACAAATTATTGTTTTATTATGTCTTAAGAAGAAATTTTTATTTTGAAACTTTTTGAGATTTTGTAGAATTTTATGTTTTAACATATGTTTAAAATATTGATGTTGAGGGATATATCTTAATTTTACAAAAATTTTGATTTCAGTATAAATATTTTTGAAAATTTTTTATGATATAATAGAATTATCAATTCATTTCTTTTATTGACATTGAACCCATGTAAACGTAAAATATTGATAGAAATATCTATATATCAATAAAATTTTAAAATTATGGTTTGAACTTAAAATTTTGTTTTTTTGTGTTAAGAAATTTGGTGTGAAAATTGGATTAATAAGAATATTTTTTAATCTTTTTATTAAGTTTAAGGATATTTATGAAACTTTTTAATTGTTTAGGTGTATTTTTTAAACAAATCTTTATTGGTTTCCATCCAAAACTGATTGAAAAAGTTTTTCTACTCATTTTTTAAAGTTTACGTACATTTTTAAACTTTCCAAAGTCTTAAAGAGCATTTTCTATGCAACCACAAAATTTAAAGACTTTTTTTTTTTTTACAATTTAGCCTTCATTTTAGAGTCCTAATTATACATGGATGTGTATATGGATGTGTAGTCTTATACACCAATGTTATTTCAAACCAATGATGAAGCTTTTTCAATGCATTATTTGATTTGATTTTCTAATTTTTATTTTCAATTTTCAATTTTATTTTTTATCCAAAACTTTCATTTTACAAAGAAATGAAATTTGAAAAAAAAACACAAAAATTTACATTTATTTTTAACATCATTCACTTTTTTAATTAAATTTTCAAATCATTTTATCTCAAGATTGAATGGACGTAAGTTTTGTTATTTTACTATTCAAAACTTTTATTCATTGTTTCACCTCAAAATATTCTTAAACATTATATTGTAACTATTTCTCCATTTCTTTTTAAAACTTTTGCTCTCAAATTGACATTTATACTAATATCTAAACTATACATTTTACTTTTTATAGAAATAATTAAAAATGATTGGTTACACTTTAATTAAGCCACAATCAAAGTTTAATTAAATAATTATATATTCCATCAATTTTTATCCACCATTTATATTTTCTTATCACAGAAGCTTGTATCTCGCACAATGCTCATGTAAATCATATCACATAATAAATCTGCATGTTGAATCATATCTTTATACTCTCTCTTTAACTCAAACATTTATCACACTCTTTTGCTAGGTGGCGGCTGTGCGAAATGATCTCAACATAACAATAGTTCATTATCAATTCCATCATGCATCACGCGTTTTCCAATGTTAGGTCACACAACAAGCAATGGACATTCCATACTAGATCACATAGAAAGTATGAGACATCATATTTCAGATCACACAGCAAGAATAGGACATCTTATATATCCTAGATCACACAGCAAAGATAAGGCATCCCACACCAGAGCACACATCAAGTGTAAGGCATCTCATCACATAGGGTACCAAAGATAATCTCATTACATTATTCCACTTCATTTCAAACTCAATCCATTTGTTAATCAAATGTATTTTAAGAATTTGAGAACATAAGAGAAATAAGAGAACACAAGAGTTCAATAGACGAATATATATATATATATATATATATATATATATATATATATATATATATAAAAGTTCAAATCATTGTGGAAATACTTTTTAGTTTGAAAATATTTTTAAAGAGAAACCACTCACAATCAAGTATCTTCCTCGCCTAAGTTCTTAACCAAAGTCCTCTTGCACTTTCTTAAAAATTCTTGCCGAACTCAAGCTTGTAGCGAATCTCTGAAAATCTTTGAAATTCCTTTCTTAAGTGAGCACAAAGTAAAGCAACTCTAAAAATGGCTGGACTTCTCCTATTTATATGCCTCTCCTGTGAGACTTCTCATGCCAGAATGATTGCTTTTGTCAGGCGATGAGAATCATCCAATATCAAAACGCCACGTGTCACTTGTCACATCTTTTCCTAAACTCAAGTGAATGACAAAGTCAAATAAGCTCACCGACCTTCTTATACAAGGATGACATCAACTACTTCATGGTGAAAGTAGCTCATATTGCCTTCTAGTCCACGCATAGCCTCTTCTCATCGCATAGCTAGAATGCGAGGCACAAATTACTTTACATACTTTCTACTCAATAGTCTCCATTGCACAACAGTCTTATCACATAGTCAGTTCTTCTCGCGCGAAATCTTATCGCATAGTCCAGATCAAGATCAGGGTTTCATAGACATCATGCCTAATATCACTAATAACTTGAACTTTGAATTTCTAAATGATATAAATGTTGATAGCATAACCTGAAATGAATAATTTTTTTTCAATAAAAGTTGCAACTATATCAATTTTATTTAAACTATCAATGTTAGAAGCTATCATATAAATAGTATGTTATTAGTGATTCAAAGCTATTACTAATAGAACATTTATCTGATCTATATTCTTTGTCCATTTATGCTTAAAACAAACAATCACAATATCACTTTATAATAGCATTACCTTGAATATCATTGGTATATAGTAGCTTATTAAGGATATTACTTATAAATGCTATAGGTGATATCCTTTTGTTGCTATTGTTGGGGTTGATGCCCTAAATCTCGTGGTCTTGTAGTTTGTAATTGTATATATTATACAAACATTTTATTTATCTAATAAAATAAAGTGTTTTATTTTAATTGACATTTAGTTGCATTAACCCACAAAACCAATAAACTAACATGTAAGGTTATCTTCTGTAACCTAAATATGAATGTGGGGACATACAAGTGGATCATGTTTAAGTGATAACCTAAATGGTCTGTAGTAGATGGATAAGGCTGGATACCTTATCCTGATGACACTACGAATATGACATGTTTTGTAGTTGTTGCAATTGTTCCAAAGTGCTACAAATGATTTGATCCTAATCATTCATGTCGAGACATTAAAACGGGGGTATTCTATACAAAGAGTTTGTATAAGACCAGACCATGAAATGAAGTCTCTCTTATTAACACTGTTACTAATTGAGACTACATTTCACCAATATGACCATAGGTGACTTGAATCCTGAATAAGTTGTGAACTCTTGTCTATGAAGGCGATCCTTTGATTTGGATGGGTGAGAGTGGCCTATTGTAACGACCCAACTCCTTATACTAAGCTGAGGTCATTACTAATTAACAAGAGAATAAAATTTCTTAAATAAAAAAATAGAAAATAAAACAAAACCTCAAATACTTATCAAAATCATAAACATATGTTTTAAAGATAAAATTAAACAAAATCCTAACTTGGGCCTTGTCTAGTTTTAAATAAAAATAAATAAAATAAAATAATGCATCAGATCAAACGACATAAAGCGGAAGCAACAATGATCCCTATGGCTCGCCACGATCACTTCTTGTCATTCGACAGCTTCCCTCTACTCTTACCTCTACCTCTGCCTGTAAAATTAAACAAAAAAGAATGAGTATAAAATATACTCAGTAAGGGGCCCACTACTAATACCCTTGAACTGGCACGTTCACGAATATGTACAATCTGTGGTCTCGTAGGAACATATCTGGCCTTCGATGAACCCAAAGGAACACCTAGGACAACCTGGTCTTTAGTGTACCCGAATGAAACACGAAGACGATCGGGTTGTGAGTGATCCCGTCAAATCACTCATAATCATGTCTATGTCAATGTCAATGTTATAATGGATTGGTGATCTCATCGAACTACACAGTCATAAAAGGTGTGACCCCGAGGGACACCCATGTGGGTACGACTCTAATAGATGGAGCTAACAATACATCATATCCATAGCATATAACGTGTCATAACATTATCATAAACATGACATGACATAAACAATCATAACATACTTAACCAAATATCTTAATCATAAGCATAACACAGTCGTCTTCGTCAACATACTACTAGTTGTATCATGACATCAGTCATCAACATCAATCATCAATATAATGTCAGTCATAATAAATAACATCGAGTTATGCAAATAAGCTATCGTCCATGCGTAACCATACACACATGCGATCTCTTAATTTCAGTCGAAAGTCTAGTAGTAGAATCTCTTGCCTGGAGATTAGCTTAATCCAAAGAATCAAAATCCTGACAGCTAGGTCAAGCTTCCCAAGAAAGATCTTAAATATTAAAGGTAAAATGCTAAGAAAATAACTGAATTTGCAGTTAATTTAGGATCCAAAAATCTAGTTAATTCAACTTACTCAAAGCTGAGGTCGGATCCAACTCAACCTTAATTTAGGATAAGGTTCCACAATTCAACTTTCAATTGATCTATCATAAAAATAATTCAATTAAATCCATAATTAAATTATTTAGGGTCCAAAATCAATATTTGTTGGGCACTAACCAAGACCCAACTCAAACTTACCAAAAATAGGTAAAAGGCCAAAAATAAGCTTGGTGGCTCAATATGGCTTGGCTAGGGGAAAAACTGGCTAGGTAGCTCAGTTGAAGGAAAACAGGCGGCTCGACTTGGTTGAAAGAGGAAATTGGCTCAGGTAGGGGTAGCTCCAAGCATGACTCGGCTGAAGGACATGCGCGCAGCTTGGCTTGAGGCTTGCGGGTCCACTACGGCTCGCGCGTGTGGGGTTTTACACACGCGTGGCCCGAGTGTGCAACGATTGCTGCTGCACGATGGATGACACGTCGCGACGCGAACGGCTAATGGCGGAGGAGCTGCGACAGACAGCTGATGCAGCTGGGATTCACCGACGACGCACGAAATGCAGATGAAGACGCTGATGACGGTGAGGCTCGCCTCAAATTTGCAGCTAGAAGTTCAGGGCGGTAGATCGGCTCGGGTTGGCTGCACGACACGAATTCACGCGAGTTCGGATAGGGGCAGCGGTTGACAGTAGAGGAGAGCAGCGGACGCGGACGATCGGCTGCGAACGATGATGCGACTGTCAAATGATTGGGATGCGCGACTAGGCTTCGGTTGACGGAGAAGATGCGACAGCCGACGATGACTCGCGGTGCCTACTGGACAAAGGAGAGTGGCGACGGGTTGATGGAGGGGTTAGGGTTTTTCCTTTTAGGGTTTTTTTTCTTTTTGGAAGAAGATGGAGTGCACAACTCCCCATGCCCTATTTAACTAAAATAATAATATTAATTATTATTTTTCTTTTTCCTTTTCCTCTCTCCTCAAACGCATCCCAATAAAACAAATCTCTTCTCTCTCTTCATTTAAAACCCATTAAATCCCTCTTTTTTTCTCAAATTTCTCTCTCTCTCCAAACCAATCATCTTTATCTTTAAATAAAATAAATATCCCTACTTAATTATATTATCCACATAATATAATTATCTTACCTTCAAAATTTAATTAATTATACAATAAAATAAATAATTAATCAAATTTTCTCAAATACAACCAAATAAATCATGAACTCCAAACACTACAACAATTAGATATTTTCCTAATATCTAGTAAAATCCGATCTTCATAAATCAAATAAATCAACAAAGTAACACCCAAAATTACAAAAATTTAAACTTAAGATAATCAAAATAAATTACCTTAAATTTTGGAGCATTAGACCTATGTTGCCAACTCAATATGTCTACCATTTACCATTTTAGGGATTTGTCTGATTGAGGAGCTGGGAACACAGTTACACAATAAGGAATTCACTCATTCTCTATAGATAGAGTAAGTAGAGAAATTGCTCTCTTAAGAGTTGATTTCAGGGCTTGAACATTGTGGCGCTACACCATCTCTTGGCCCGAGAGGAGTTCAGTTATAGTGGGACTATAATTATTGTTCATTAGAGGAATTAATAGTACTTAAGGAGTTAGATGTAACTACAGGGGCAAAACAGTAGTTTTGGCCTAGCTATACTTACGAGTAATTTATGAGGGGTCATTGCACTGTTGATTGATTATCTCTAATGGACACAAAAATGTATCTTCAGTAAGAAGAGTACAACTATTAGTCCAGTGGAATGACTGATAGTTAATGAATAGAGATTAATTTAATTAATGACTAAAGATTAATTTAATTAAGATTAATTTAATTAAGATTAATTTAATTAAAGAGTTTAATTAATTAATCTCATATCATTTGAGCTTCAATCTGTAGGTCCATAAGGTCCTCTTGTTAGCTTAATAATGAAAATCAAATTTATTTTTTTTTTAAATTGAATTGTTCAAAATGATTAAAGGAAATAAATCGTATATTATACAATTAATATAATGTATATATTATACATTAATGTATTTGATACATTATAATATACAGTTTTTATGAGAGAAGTTAATATTTGAATATGATTCAAATAATAATAATAATAATAATATGAATAAGATTCATAAATAAACTATAGGTTAAAATTAATATGGATTCGATTCATATTAGAACTATAGATCATATGAGAGATCCAAACCATTAGTTATATTATATATAATATAATATAAAGTTTATATTATATGAGATATAATATATATTAAATATATATTAATTTTTTTTATTTTAATTAATATATTTTTAATTAGTAAAATAATTTCCAAGGGAGTTATTCTAGTGCACAGATGGAGGAAGTTATTTGATAACTTTCCTCCATCTCTCTTAATAGTTGAGATATTCAGAAGATTCATTTTGGTATCTTTCTGCTCTCTCTACTTTGCTTTTTTGGACGATCTCTCTGTTCAAAATAGAAAAAGAATTCTCTCTCAAAACTTTTCCCTCACAAAATTACAGAGGCTCACAACTCTCTGTTGATTCTCACCTTGATAATAACTAGGAGGACTTCGTGGTGTTTGGAGAATTCAAATTCTTAAAGGTTCTACAAAGGTGAGTTTCTTTCTCTCTTTTTCTCTTTAGAAGCATGTTTAGACTTTAGTTTTGTTTTTATCTGAATTTTTTGTTTTACAAATTGAATTCCATTTGCACGACGTTCATACGCTTCCACTTTGGGAATTCCATTCCTTCAACTATCACTAATAGATATTATAAGTGATAGCAATAGAAGAATATCATTGATAGTAGCTATAAAAAAAATCAATTGATAACATAATTAAACCTCATCAATTCAAAATTGATATGTTTACCAAGGATATATCACTTATAAAAAATATTCTTATAATGATATCGCTTATAGTTGTTATTAGCGGTATCCCTCTAATTCAATCACTTGATAGATAATGTTAGTGATATCATTTTACGTTGATAACAATATAAAAAAAATACTTATAATAGCTTTCAATTTAAGAAATGTGATATCAGTTACTATCATTGATGTCTTTTATCAATGATGTTGCTATCAAATTATCAGTGATAGCAACTAATACCTTATTTCTCAAATTGAAAGTTACTTTACCCTACAGTGGCTATCATTGATAAAAGCTATCGTTAATAGCCATTATCAACTATATCAACTGATAATATATTTCTCAAATTAAAAGCTATCATTCATAACATCTATCAGTAATAACACGTATAATAGCTATAAATTGATATCAAAGGTAGCTTTTAGTTTAAGAAAACCATGAAAAAATATTCGTAATGGTGACAGTTTATTATTGATAGTAGCTATCAGTGATAACAACCGATAACAGGTATATAAGTGATTTTCACTAATTGTAATTATTAGTAATAGCTTTCAATGTGAAAAAATTGAGAAGTGTGAAATAATCATTTCTCAAATTAAAAGCTATCAGTGATAGCATATATCACTAATAGCAATTATCAGTGGTAGATGTGCTGATAGTTGCTATCACTGATAAATGTCATTGGTGATAGCTATTATCACTAATAGATGTTATATATCGGTGATAGTTTTTAATTTGGAAAATTCGACAAGAAACATCCAAAATGGTGGTTGGACGTAGGTATTTTTGTATCTTTTGTGTTATTTATGCAATTATTTTATCCTTGTGTTATATATGCTATTATTTTCGATTTTTTTGCAATTTATGCAATTGACCCGACATATAAACAAAAATGGCTTTCAAGAAAATGAAATGGTCGGAGGATAATTTTTGTCCCAATTTTGCATAAATAGTTTTTTTTTTTTTTTTTTTAATTATTATTCTTGTAAAAAGTTAGCCAAATTTTATACACCAATACCCATTTTGCATAAATTCATGCAATTATACTGAAGAAATGGTTAGAAATTACCCTCTTTAGTTCACCCTTGAGGACTAAGATATTTAATAAAAAAAAAAAAATAAATAATGGAAATAGTTTTCTCAAACCGAACCAAGTTCAACTCTAAGATTCCATTTAAAAGATCAACTTCCGATGGAGAATCTTATGTAATATTTAATCTCTCTAAATTTCAATGAATAATTTAAAAACAATGTAATTACGATATTTGAACCAATATATGGAAGGGACTAATCGCAGTTTTTAGCTTGTTTATTTTGGTATTTTTTTTTTTTTTTTTTTTTTTTTTTTGTTATACATGGTATACAAAGAGTATAAAGTTACTATAAAGTGGAGGAGGTTCGAGCATTCATTGATTAATATTTTTACTCGACAACATCAACATAGAAATTAAAACAGTGAAAAACCTAAAAGAGTTCCATTACCTTAAAAAAGTATCTACATATTCCAAAGCAGTAAAATAAAACTACAAAATATCTTAACCAAATAACTGTATAATTTAAAAAACACAGAAAAACCATAAACATTATTATTTCTCTCACAGTCATTCAACAATGGCTTCAGGCTCAGGATTAAACTCCAATATCTTCTTCTTCTTACAAATCTTCATCAATCCAAACCACAAAATCCCACCCACCGTCATTCCAACACTCACCAACAACACATTCTTATGAGTAAAAACCATCACAACCACCAAAAACCCTGCCGGAATCAAACACATCACAATCAAACCTGGCAGTTTCAATGGAACTTTGAACGGCCTCTTTATCCCTGGATGTTTCCATCTCAACCAAACAAACGATGACAATTCCAACAACATTCCTAAACTGTATATGAAATTCGCCGACGCTACAATGTCCGTGAAATCCATGTACGAAACCGCCAGCGAAATTGCCGTGCAAATCACAATCCCAATCCATGGCGTCTTGAACCATTTCGCTCTACTCCCAAAGAACTTGGGTAAAACCCCAATCTCCGCCATACCCAGAATTTGATACGCGCTGCTGCTTAATTGGGCTTCGAAAAGCCCAATTGCTGATAACGTTGAACCGATTTCCAGGAGGATTTTCATCCATTTTCCGGCGATTATTCCGGCAGCTTGTGCGTGGAATCCAGATCCCCAAGCGGATTGTTCAACATCTACGGCACCGATTACGGCTAAGAGTGGGACTAAGTAAGAAAGACAAGTGAAAATTACAGAGACGAACAGAGCCTTGGGGAATGTTTTCTGGGGGTTTTCTACTTCTCCGGCGAGTGTGCTTACATTATCCCAGAAATTGAGGTTCCAAAACAGAGTGTTGAGATATAGATTCCAATCCCTTTCCTTATCGCCCAAAATCAGCCATCGATGGGGTTTAATTTTGGGGATTGCGATGAAGGTCATTAAAATGAAGGGTAAGAGAGATAAGAAGGCTAAAACGACGGCCACGTATCCGACGATGGTGAGACCGATGTAGTTGAGGAGGGCGAGGATGAGAGTAGAGGCGAGGACGGCGATGCGGCGGGGCCAGCCGGATTCAAGCGGCGGAGCGATTTTTTTGATGTAATCGATACAGAGGACAGGGAAGGCGGCGATGTTGATGACGCCGCTGAGGAGTTTCCAGGTACCCATGAGAGAACCCCAGAAGGGTCCGAAGGCTCTTTCGGCCCAAATGACGAAGCCGCCGTTGCCGGGGAAAGCGGTGGAGAGCTCCGCGGTGATTAGAGCCTCCGGGACACTCCATATGAAAGGGAAGAGGATGAAGCCGACGATGGCGAGGAGAGGTCCGGCTGCTTGGACGGTAGGCTCTTCGCCGTAAGGGCCGCCGGCGACCTCGAAGTAGATGAGGAAGATGAGGGGGATTAGAGTGAGTTTTTTTCTGACTGCGGCGGGGGTGGAGGGAGTGGTTGTGGGGAGGATTTGAGAAGAGGAATCGGTGGTGGGGGGTAGGCTGGAGTTGGACTGTTTGTCATCTGCCATGATTGATTGGGAGATGCTAACAGACAAACAAACGAACAAAGAAGATACAACCAAACAACTAAAAATAGAGCCTTCTAAAATTATAATAAAAAAGAAAAATGAAAAATATATCAGCAAGTTTGTTATTAATACTATTAATTCATTAATTTTTTTATTAAACAATACCTTTCTACTCCTAAACTTTGGAAAATAACTTTGTTTTCGGTTTTAAAATGCATATGTCCCCTTCCTTTCTTCTCCTCTTTTTTCTTTTATCCACATCCTTTATCAAAATCCTCCTACTATTTTTTCTTTTCTCCATATTTTCTTTTTTATAACATTGTGTGCTGATATAGAAAAATTCAAATCTAAACAATAATGTTTCAAATCTAACCCGGCGGACATTTTCGTAAATATTTTAAGTCCTTTTAATCCCTACTTTCATTTCAAAGTAATATTTTAAATTAAGAAAATAATTTCTAAAAACCATATCCTCTCTTAAACTATGTTTTTTAATTTTAAATATTAGGTAATTATTTTGAAAGAAATGAAAAAAAAAAAAAAGAAAAAAAAGAAAACTTCTATAACTTTTGTTAAGTCATTCTTAAAAACTCAAGACTTAGAAAGGTAGATCTTGAGAATAATAATGAAATGAGTGTATTATTCAGCACATTTTTCTTTCTTTATTTCTTTAGGGAATAAATGGGTTGAGGATGAGGAGGTGGACCATATTGTTGGACGCTAAATGCTAAAACGGTATGATTTATTTCTCTCTTCTAACTATTCATAAATCCATAAATCATAAAATAAGCAACAAAATGCTATCCATTTAAATATTTTATATAAAATAATAACAATTTTAATTGATTAATAACTATTTTTTTTTATTTAAAAAACATTCTATAAATAATGGATCAAAATTTGAATTTGGACGATAGAATTTTCAAAATAGGTTTAGAAGGAAAGATGAAGGAGTGGTAAGTTGAAGCAAATAGAAGTTAAAATAAAATGTTAAAATGATTTAAAAGTTTGGGTAAATATAAGGTACTAATTGATTGATGAGGCCTCCACACACGCTATTTTGTTTCCCCATATTTAGGGGTGTGATCTCCAACAACCAAATCCTTCTATTCTGTTACAACACCATCCCAATCTTCTTTTTTTCTTTTAATTTTATTCTCTCTAATATTTTCCCTTTTTCAAATGTATTTTTATTTTAAAATGTTTTCTATGCTGTTTTCTTTCCTATTTTAATTGTGATTTTATTTGGATGAATATTGCTTGTATATTTACATCAAGGAAAAGAGGGTATAAATACAAGGTTGAATGAAATGAAGAAGGCAACAAATAATACAAGATAATACAAAATAAAATAATATCTTCAAATTTCTTAATATACATTAATACCCTCCCTCAAACTCAAGGTGGTAGAGTAGCTGTCAGCTTGAGTTTGATACGTATCTGATTGAAGCGAGTAGATGGTAAGGCTTTGGTGAAGATATCGGCTGGTTGCTCAGTGGTGGAGACAAGTTGCAGAAGAAGTGTGTGGCTCAAGAGATGATGACGGATGAAGTGACAATCATTTTCGATGTGCTTTGTACGCTCATGGAAAACATCATTGTGGGCAATTTGGATGGCACTACGATTGTCACAATGAAGGAGAGTGGGACCCTGCTGGAGAACACCCATATCAGCAAGAAGCCAACAAAGCCATAAAAGTTCGGCGGTAGCATCAGTAAGAGCACGATATTCTGATTCAGTACTAGAACGAGAGACAACACTTTGTTTCTTACTACGCCAAGAAATGAGAGAATCGCCTAAGTAGAAGCAGTAACCGGTTGTAGAACGCCGATCAGTGGGATCCCCAGCCCAATCTGCATCGGAATAGCCAGATAATACAAGAGAGGATTGAGAAGAAAACTGAAGTCCATGTCCCAAGGTTCCCTTGACATAGCGAAGGATACGAAGTACGGCAGTAAAGTGGATGGTTCGAGGAGCAGCCATAAATTGGCTAACAATGTGAACAACATATGCAATGTCTGGGCGAGTCACTGTTAGATAGATGAGATTGCCAACGAGTTGCCGATACAGACTGACATCTTCAAGAGGAACACCATCATAAGAGGTTAAATGAACGTTGGGATCTAACGGCGTTGAAGCTGTGTTAGAGTCAGTAATTCCTGAGCGGGCTAAAAGATTAGAGGCATATTTAGCTTGGGACAATAGATACCCGTCCGAGCGCCGAGAGACTTCAAGACCAAGAAAGTAGTTGAGAGACCCAAGGTCTTTCATTTCAAAATGTTAACCAAGGTAGTGTTGGAGATCGGATATGGCCTGTGGATCATTACCAGTGATAATCATGTCATCAACATAGAGAAGAAGAAGAACAATACCCTGGAGTGTGTGACGAGTAAAGAGTGCAGTATCATGAGGACTGGAAGTAAAGCCAAGTTGAGTGATGGTAGAGCTAAACGTGGCAAACCAAGCTCGTGGAGCCTGTTTGAGACCATATAGTGCGCGACGCAAGAGGCACACCTTGTGAGGAGGAGAAGAAGTACCAGAAGGTGGCTTCATATACACTTCTTCAGAAAGAGTCCCATTAAGGAAAGCATTTTTGACATCCATTTGAAGAAGAGGCCACTGCTTGGCAGCACCAACAGCTAGTAAACTACGTACAGATGTCATACGAGCCACAGGAGCAAATGTTTCTTCATAGTCAATACCAAATTCTTGGGAATACCCTTTTGCTACAAGACGAGCCTTATAACGCTCAATAGTACCATCAGAGTGAGTCTTGATTTTGTAGATCCACTTGCAGCCAATGGGTCTTTTACCAAGAGGTAAGTCAACATAGTCCCAAGTGTGCATTTTTTCAAGAGCCTGTAATTCGTCATTCATCGCTTTCTGCCATAAAGGGTCAGTACTAGCCTCTTGATAAGAGGTAGGTTCAATAAGAGAAACAATAGTAGAGAAACAGTGATAATCTTGGAGATGACTAGGAGGTTCCCTTACCCGAGTAGAACGACGAGGATGGATGTCTGGAGGAGGGTCAGGATTCCCATCAGAGATGGACGACTGGTCCGAGGTTGCAGAAGTAGGTGCAGATTGAGCAAGCTCATTATCAGGAGTGGACTCAGAGAGAGGAAAAAGATCAATAGATGTGTCAGTGAAGAAAGATTGAGGACTAGAGAAGGAGGTGTGGAAGGAGGATAAACGAGAGAACATAGTGTGCTCCCAAAAAGTGACATGGCGAGATATACGAAGTCTGTTGGAAAGGGGATCCCAACAACGAAAACCTTTATGTTATGTGCCATAGCCAAGAAAACAGCAGAGGCGGGCACGAGGTTCAAGTTTAGTGTGTTCATGAGGATGCAGGAGAACAAAACAAGCACAACCAAAGACTTTAAGGTTGGAATAGTTAGGAGGAGTACCATATAGTCTTTCGAATGGAGAGATGTTTTGAAGGACGGAGGAAGGAAGACGATTAATAGTATAGACGGATGTAAGAGCTGCTTCACCCCAAAATTTCTCAGGACATGAGGCAGAAAGAAGAAGGGCACGAACTGATTCAAGAATGTGGCGATGTTTGCGCTCAGCACGTCCATTTTGTTGGGAAGTGTGAGGGTAGGAGCGTTGAACAAGAGTGCCCTGTTGGGAGAGAAAAGATAGAAGAGTGGAGTCTTTATACTCCAAGGCATTGTCAGTGCGAAGGGTTTTGATGGGACAAGAGAATTGGGTACGAATCATATTAGCAAACTCAATATAAGTGCGAGATAATTCAGAACGGTGTTTGAGAAAGTAAATCCATGTAAATCGAGAGAAATCGTCAATGAATAACACATAATAACGATAACCATGGACAGTGGCGGTAGGGGCAGGCCCCTAGAAGTCAGAATGGATTAAATCAAAAGGTTTATCACAAATAGAAGTGGATTTAGAAAATGACAAAGCAGGTTGCTTAGCAAGTTTGCAATTTAAACAATTAAAAGGGACAAATTTGGTAATACTATTTAAATTGTTAATGGAGATTAAATGACGCAATTTTTCTGGAGAAGCATGACCAAGATGAAGATGCCACTGATATGTATCAGAGTCAGTGACAGGGGCAGAGATGGATGAAGGAGGAACCTGAAGTGATAGAAGCTCAAACAATCTGCCCACTTTGCGACCCGTCCCAATCGTATGTCCCATCTGTGGATCCTGAACCTGACAACCATTAGAAGAAAAAGAGACAGTTAAGCCAAGGTCGCATAATTGACCAACAGATACTAGATTAAAGGTTAAGTTTGGGACACAGTAAGTATGAGGAAGATTCAAACTAGGGGTATTGATGGTGCCCATGTGAGTGATATTCATACAATTGCCGTCAGCAGCATAAATGGGAGGTAAAGATTTAATAGGACTAGGAGTGTTCATAAGAGAGTAATTAGATGTCATATGATTGCAACAGCCAGAGTCAAAAAGCCATCGATTACCTGGTGAGACGGCAAGTGCAGAGGAAGGTGATGAAATCAACTGATTTAGTAAACTTTGAAGATCACTTATCTGAAACTGGGGGGTGGTGGAATTATCCGGAGCAACCGTAGCAGCAGAGGAGTTATTGGGTTTAGTAAAGTTCTTTGCTCTTGTAGAATAGTTGCGAGGTTGAGGTGGTTTTATGGGACAATTATCCAGGATGTGACCTGACTTATGGCAGTACCTGCATTCTATTTTAGGACAATTAATAAATTTATGACCAGTGAGCTTACAATTTTTACAAAATGTGCTTGATGCTCCAGGTGGTGAATAAGTGCTGGCAAGTACAGCATCAGAATGTTTAGAGAGATTGATGCCAAGACGTCTTTCTTCAAATAATATTTCTTGGATAGCGGCATCTAATGAGGGCAAGGGACTGCGGTGTAATAAGGCAGCTCTAACAGATTCATATTCTGGACGTAGTCCCATAAGGACTTTAATAAGACGAAGATGATCTTTACTAATTGTAGCTTGATCAAGTTGAGTCCATATAGGTTGAAGCACGGCTAGATACTCATTAACCGATTGACCAGCTTCTTGATTAAGATTAACAAGGCTATTGTGCAACTGATAGTAATGCGCTAATCCGACGGACTTGAATCGCGTGGACAAAAAATCCCATAGCTCCTTAGCGTTTTCAAAAGCATCAAATTGTGTGTGGATAGCAGGGATTGACGTGTTACTAAGTCAGGTAATAATTTGATGATTTTTGCTGTCCCATTCTTCAAGGCGTTCTATAAATTTGCTATCATCTTCCTTGTCTTGTTTGGTTGGTTTGGTAATATCTCCCGTGACAATGCGCCATAATTTTCGTCCAATTAAGAAGCTTTTCATTTGATTGGTCCATGTAATATAGTTAGAGCCATCAAGAATTGTGCTAATTGGACGAGCAATTTCACTTTTCTCCATCTACTCACAAGAGAGAAAAAACCAAGTCAGCGAAAAAAATAATAATAAAAATAGGGCAGTTTTCGGGTTTTTTTTTCAGGATCCGGGTCGGCAAGATAATTCTCGGGTCGGATTCGAATCGGATGGAAAACCGCGGGTCTGTAAAGGACGACGCGGATCTGATGGTTTCGGGTCGAGTCGATGAGGAGACAGCGTCGGATTTGTGTGGAGGAGTGACGGGTCAGCGAGATGGTTTCGGGTCGGATCTGAGTATCGTGCGCGGCTTGAAGAAAAGCGACGGCGGTGGCTGGGCTCCGTCGGACGGCACACGGGGAAGATGGTTTCGGTAGACAGAGACGCGACAGAGTGAAGGGTTGCTGGCGTTCGGTTGAAGATGGGGACGACCGGCGACTGGACAGAGAAGAGGAGAGAAAGACAGGGGCGGCGGTTGCTGGTCGGCTAAGAAGAAGAAGAGGAAGATTGAGATGGGGACGGCTTTCGGGTTCGCGGAGATCTGGAAGACACAGAGTGGGAAGCGGAAGATTGAGATGGGGGCGGCTTTCAGGTTCGCGGAGATCTGGAAGACACAGAGTGGCGCGACTTCGGATGGTTGTCGGCGGTGGTGAAAGCAGGCGACGGATGGGTTGCGGCGGCGACGGTTTGAACAGTAACCTAGTTTAAACCTTGCTCTAATACCATGTGATTTTATTTGGATGAATATTGCTTGTATATATGAACATACGCACTTTCGTAGATATATTGCTAAAAGTAAGAGTAAATAAATAATATTTGACATAAAAATAATATACAACATGTCACGCCCTACCCCAAATGCCACTGCATGCGTCTATTTGGAGGACGTACTGCCTAGATATTCAACGCACACCCCACGCGAAATAGCTCGTCGAACACCTAGTAAGTGGAGCAACTCTTTCTTTCGTCTCTTTGCGAAGCCCTTCCTTGTAAGCCTAAAAGCCTTCACATCTTTTGCAACGGAAACACTCAAGAAATAACATAGCGGAATAACTTAAAACTCCTTCTCTTTATTAACATATTGCTTACATAAGTACAAATTTAATATTTACAACATTTCTTTATTTAGAATAAGCCAACTTTGATATTGTCACATCCTTCTTCTTCCTACAAGGTGCATCACATCTTCCTTCCTTCATCCACTGCCTAATGCTACTATCTGTAATAGTGGTTGGGGGCATCAGACTTCGTTTACGTTCTTTTTCCTTTTTATCATCTTTAATCTAACTCGAGGACAAGCACCAGAGTCTTCCTTCTCTTTCTTTTCCACTAAACGTTGCATGGTCCTGGCAGTGGGAACCTAGAGGTGTAAAGGTGGCACTTCCTCCTCTGCCAGGTTGCCCAACTACCTCTCTTAGTGGACCGCGTTTGGGGCTAGCTTCCCCCACACTCGACTCTTTCCCTCTCTAGCTCACCAAGTTAGGCCTCACCAACCTTGGTATTGTGCTTGCCTTCTTCATGAATCGGGCCATCTGCACTAAGGAGCAACCCGCTTACCAACCGGCTCCTTGAACACATGATGAGATGCCAAGGCTAGCACGCCATGTAAGACTACAGACTAACTCTGTCTTCTCTCTTTAACTAGGCTACAATGCTTTAGAGCTGACCTTTGCATGGCCTCAACGCCTAACAACCTAGCCATGGGAGGGAAAACACTTAAAACGTAAGTCAACCTAGTCACTTCATATAATCACGCGAATATAATAAAGGAGCAATAGCTCACCGCTTACCCTTAACACAAATTATCACAGATTAGTGAAACATCTTATGAACACAACCACAGAGGAAAGACCACTCAACATATAAGGTAAATAGAACACCACCTATCTAGAAAGAGGATTATATCATTAGTTTAGAAATCACATTAGAAATTGATTAACCATTCACAACCATTTATAAACCATGCTTTATTACCTTTAGAAGAATACTCATTTTCATTGAAAACATTTATGAATCGGATTTTATCATTCACATAAATAGGGTTCATTAAATACACTTGATCGTTCACATTAAAGTAATCAATCATAAGTAACACTTATAAATCATGTTTATTACTTTCAATCGTGCTTGTAAATGAAACATTGTAAAACGTAGCATTCACAATAAGATATACAATTTATCATGTCACTCACAGAAGATACTTAGCCTTAACTTCTTCTTTCTCGACTTCTGACTTTCTCCCCTCATTTGGTGGTTGAAGGAACCGTTCATTTAGCACTCAAAACCTTCTCCTCTTACTCTCATGAAAAAAACTAGTCTATTTTTCTTCTGGCTTTCGGCCCTATTTATAGAGGTCTTTCACCTCCTAGGGTCACTTCCTTGCTTTACACTTGTTGTCTTATTAACACATCGGGTTATGCTACCAATCCGAACTTGACATGTAATTCAATCGTCAATGGCGATTTGACTTTTCCTTGAGACGCACACTGTATTTCTTTGGAAAACCAAACTCTTAATTGTTTGATTATCATTTTCTCTTCCCAAAAAGTCACTGACATTTCCTTTCCTACAGAAAATTGTCACGTCGCTTAACAAAACATTTACTTCATCGCCTCAATCTCTTGGGAGTATATATTTCTTCTCGTGGCATCCTATCAAATGACTCGCCCTTGGTACCCAATGCAATACTTTCCTAGTCAACTTTTAAAATAAACTTAGAAATAGGCATATCTTTTAAAAACCAAAAAATAAAATAGTTAGACTTCATTTAGTAACCATTTGATGGTTTTTTTTTTTAAATTAAGTCTATAAATATTCAAATCTATGTTTTTATTTATATTTAAAAAAAAAAGTCTAATTTTTAAAATTTTAAAAGTAGTTTTTTTAAAAATTCATTTTCGTTTTTGGAGTTTGGCTAATAATTCGACTTTAAAAAGATGCAAATCGTGGTGAGAAATTGAGTAATTGAGAGAAAACAAAGTTTTACTTTATTTTAAAATACGAATATATACTAAAAAAATGCAATGATTATCGAACATGACCTTAACCATTTAATTTTAGCATGTAACATTTTAGTTCATATATTTTGAAGGTAAATTTACATAAATATAACTAAAATGCTAAATAATTATGACTTGTATAACAATTTAAGAAACACCCCTGAAGCCAATTACTTTTTCATAAATTCCATATTTGTTCTTATTGGATTTTGATTATTGTGGGCCGATTTTTCAGTTCTTCTTTATCTTCTTCTTTGCGATTTATTCTTATCTTCTTCATATTATTAATTTCTTCATATTATTACTTCTTCTTCATATTTACACTTTTTGTTTGCAATTTCTTTATTTTCCTCTTCCAAAATTTTTTCCTTCTTCTTCATCTCTTATTATTTTTTTTTCTTGGTTCAAGATCTAAACAATATTGGTAAAGGATCTAAACGATTAGTCAATATCTAAATAATTAGTTGTCTATCTTAGATACACATGGATATACCACTATTATTAATAGATCATTTAGTTTTGGTAGAAAATCGTTTAGATTTGGTACAAGATCGTTTCTCCAGGATACAAGATTGTTTAGTGCAAGGATACAAGATCGTTTAGTGCAAGGGTACAAGATCGTTTACACTAGGTATATAAAGGTACAAGATCATTTAGATTTGGTACAAGATATTGTTTAGATTTGGTACAAGATTGTTTAGATTTGGTACAAGATCGTTTATATTTGGTACAAGATCGTTTGTACTGGGTACAAATCACTTTTTTCACGTTTGTAAAACCGATTATTCGTGGAAATATTTTTATTATTTCACATTGTGGGCTTTTTCCTATTTCAAAATTGTTCTCTATGGATGTAAATATTTTTTCATTTTATTCTATTTTTGAATAAAAAAAACCCTATTTTCAAATTGGTAACAATGTACTCCTTGTCATGGAAAATCTCATTAAATTTGATTACATGTAACAATTTAGATCATCCGTGAATCGACTGTGGATAATTTTTTTTTTGTTTAAACTCTTTTGATAAAAAATTTTAAAATAAAATTTAAAAGGTTTTTCAAAAGGGAAAATTTCATAAATATAACAAATTACTAAAATATTTACCACTCATGTAACAAAACTCATAAATTTAGTTATTTTTTAAATATTTTAGGTTTACCCTTCCATTTTCTTTCTTCTCTTCGCTGCAATTTTTTTTGTCTTTCTTCCTTTCCTCTTTTTTTTTTCTAGATTTATTTCTATTGTCTTTCTTCTTTTTCTCTTCTTTTTAATTTCTTTCCATCGTCTTTATTCTTTTCCTCTTTTTTTACGTCGTTTAGATTAGAATAACCAAATCGATCGTGTATTTTTTTTACATCGTTTAGATTAGGGTAACAAAATCAATCGTGTATAAAGAATCTTAAAAAAAATTACGTCGTTTAGATTAGGGTAAACAAATCTAAAAGATCGTGTATAAAGAATATTGAAAAAATCGTTTAGATTGAAGTAGCTAAATCTAAACGATAATGTAAAAAAAAAAAAAATAAACAATCGTGTACTAAAAGGTTTAAAAGAAATTGTTTAGGCAAATCTAAACAATCGTGTACCAAAGAATCTTGAAAAAATAAACGATCGTGCAAATAAATCTAAACGATCGTGAACCCAATTTTGAAAAAACAATCGTTTAGATTTGGAGTACTCCAAATTTAAACGACCATGTAACCAAATTAAACGATAGAATTGAAAAAATATGTTAAATATGGCTATCCAAATCTAAATGACCAAATATAAACGATCGTGTACCAAATGATTGCCAAATCTAAACGATTATGTACCAAATATATTAGTCGCTTTGTTGATGACGTGGTTGACATGGCTTTTTTGGTATTTTTCATTGTAGATCTGTGAATTTTTTTCACTTTCAGAATTGTTCTATACAGTGCAAATATTTTATCGTTTTGTTATATTTTTTTAAAAAACCCATTTTCAAAAAGTATTATTAGCAGTCGTCCAACATTTCAATTTTTTTAAAATAATTTATTTTTAAAATTAACCATCGAAAAGTTAAATCAAACACATCAATAGTCTATTTAATTTATAAACTTTGATACTTATACAAGAAATTTAATTAAGTTATAGTAACATTGTTTTGATTAAATTAAATTGATAGGATGTAAAGTGTAGCTGAAAATATAAAAACTAAAAGATTTTACTGCTCAAGTCTGGAGATTAAATTTTGATGTCATTGAAATGTTGGGAGGTATTTGGTGACGATCAATGTGACACTGCTGGTAGGACATCTCAACATCCCATCAAATCAAATCAAACTCAACTCAACATTACTCTTTTCTTTTCCTTTTCTTTTTCCATTTTACCCTCATTTTTAGTGTTTATTTTTTCCAGATATTCACTACAAATCACAAACACTTGCTTTCCTACTACCTATTTTTTCATTTATATATACACTTACATTTTAACTTTAAAACCCATGTTTTAGGGGTATTTTCAAAAATATAAAAAAACGACAAAATATTTACATTGTATAGAACAATTCTAAAAACGAAAAAAAACTATAGATCCACTGTGTAAAATACCAAAAATGTCCCGTCAACAACACACACATAATATATTTGGTACAACAACGCACGTAATACATTTGGTACACGATCGTTTAAATTTGGTTACAATTTATTTTTTCAATTCTATCGTTTAATTTTGTTACAAGATGGTTTAATTTGGTTACATTTAAATTTGGTTACACCATTATTTAGATTTGATCATTTAGATTTGAGAACCCAAATCTAAACGATTTTTTTTTTCAAAAGTTAGTACACGATCGTTTATATTTGGCTAAACGATTTTTTAAAATTCTTTTGTTACACGATCGTTTAGATATGTCTGAATGATCGTTTAGATTTGGCTAAACGATTTTTTTAATTCTGTTGGTACACGATCGTTTAGATTTGTCTACTATTGATTTATTTTTTTTATACAATCGTGTACATTTGGCTACTCTAATCTAAATGATTTTTATCAAGATTTTTTATACACGATTTTCAAGATTTTGCTTTTATTTTTGTACACGATCGTTTAGATTTGGTTATCCAAATTTAAATAACGTAAAAAATATGAAAAGAAAAAAGACGGTGGAAAGAAATCACAGCGAAAAAAAAAGAAAAAGAAGAAAGACGATAGAAAGATTAAATAACGTAAAAAAAAGAGAAAAAGAAGAAAGACGGTGGAAAGAAATCACAACGAAAAAAGGAAAAGAAGAAAGACAATAGAAAGATTAAACGACGTAAAAAAGAATAAAAAAAGAAGAAAGACAGTTGAAAGAAATTGCAAAATCAGAAAAGAAGAAATATGATGAAAGAAATCGCAGGAGGAAGACGATTTCATCGCGAGGAAGAGAAAAAATATAGAAAGGTAAACTTGGAATATTAAAAATGACTCACTTTTTGGACTTTGTTACACGGGTCGTTAATAGTTTGGTGATTTGTTACATTTATGTAAGTTTTCCCATATTTTACTTATTTTCATTAAAATATTATAATTACAACAAATAAATATATATAAAAAAACTAAAGAAATGTACCATCAAATTATATTCTTCTCATTCTTCATTTCGAGGTTAATCTTCAAATCCTTCCATAAACTCAACATCCTTCATTGTTGAAGGATTAAATTATCTTTATGTTATTAATTTGATATTTTTATGCTTTTGTGAATTGAATTTATTATCTTTATGTTAAATAAATATATGCTTATATTAAAAAAAAAAAAAAAAAAAACGACGTATCCAGCCTTGTCTTAGGTTTTCAAAAATTATCGAATCACCGTATCCTTATTGCTTATCCATATTCATGACTATGCTTCATAGCATACTTTCAGATATCTTCAAGATCTCTGTCGTTTGAATGTGATTTCGATTCATCCATATTCTCATTCTAAAATTGAGACGTTGCTACATATAAAAAATACTTCTTATTCACTCCTCTCATTCACGTCTAATTAGTGTTTTTCCTCTTGTTTAGGGTGAGTGTGGGTGGAGTTAATAAGCATATCTAGATAGTGTTGTAAAAGTAGTATTAGTAGGAAATTGAGCAGTGAGAGTAAAATGTGGAGCACATAATGGGATAAATTAAATGTTTAGTCTAAAATTGTTGAGATGTTCCACAATGGCTCGGAGGAGGTAGGAGGAGTAGCGTCAAAACGCTTTAGATTTCATCGGCATCTTAAAATGTTGGTTGAGGTTGAGAAACGCTCTTCACAGCATTGGTAGATAGGTTTCATATATGTCAATCAAAATTCTATCGTCATTCTAACGTCAAATTATTCATGTAGTTGCTTCGAAACCAACTGAGCGTTTGTAGTCCAACGGTTAGGATAATTGCCTTCCAAGCAATAGACCCGGGTTCGACTCCCGGCAAACGCATTTTTTCATCTTCATGTTTTTATTTATATACTCAAATTTAAATTGTGCAACTGACACAACTTTGTGCCATCACATCGGAACGTGCATGGTTTCTATGAACATTAAATTAATCATACAAATAATATATAGCCAACCAAACTCATTCTTATATCCATTTTATAATTATTAGTTTATTCTATAGTTTAAATAATTTAGAATACACGTGATACTAATCTCCTATATTTCATATTTTAAAGAAAAATAGTCTCATCTTAACAAACTTTCGACTATACCTAAATATGTTAGGTTGTAGATTTCTATTTTATATTTTTTCTTAACTTTCTCAAGTCCACCAGTTTTGGCATCCCCATAAACCACACTCTTCAATAGCCCAATCCTTTTATATTGTTCATAATTTATCTTAACCAATTACACCTTAAATTCGAAAGTCCTATCCACCACACCTTACCGTAAAACATAATGTCAATTTAACGCTTAGCGTCCACACCAAAAAGAGGAAAATTAGGAAGTAAGAGCACCTCATAAACCTCCCTTCTTGTCAACTCCAATGTTTGCATTTTATTTGAAGTATTCTACCAGTTTGGAGGTGGGAAAGCTAATAAGATATCAAAAAAGAAGAAATTTTAAAAGGAATGCTTCGACCTGCATCCTCTCATAGTTCTCTCATAGTTCCATGGATATCTGTACACCTAATTTTGCTATACTATTGTTTTAGATTATTTGATTTCTCAATCAAATAGTTTATTTATAGAATTGATTTGGTTTAGGATTGGAATTTGAATAGTTGTTTTACTTATTGATTGTAATGACAATGGTTGATTTTGTAACTTCGTTGCTCTGATTACAAATAAATTCACTTGCTATTGGTTTAATTAATTAAATGGAATATGAATGGCATAATTTTAATTAAATTTTAGAACCCCTCCTATTTTTTTAATTGAAACCGAGAAACAATAGAATGATTTTATTAATTATTTAAGAATTAAAATTATTAGAGAAACGCTTTGTAACGTCATGAGTTTAGGAGAGTGACATAAATGAACTGATATCACATCTGAATGAGATGATTCATGAGGACATGAAAGTAAGGTTAAAAAATATTTAAAAGAATGAAAAGGTACTACCTATACCTGTAAGATGCATTTTTTTATTCGGTGGCTCAATCATAGGAACTCCAAACTTAAGTGTGCTTTAATTCTATGTTGGGTGACCTCTTAGGAATTTTCCTAGAATGCATGATCTGTGTTGGTTTGTGGGGACGTCGCCAAGTTGTAGGATATGCAGAAGAATGTTTAGGATCAGAATTTTGAATCCTGTAGGTTCGAATCTTGGGCCTGGGGTGTTGCATGTTTAGGAGAAATTTTTGTTTTGATAATGATTTGGAAATTTAATAGGTGATGGAAAGGCTAAGGAAATGGCCAAAGTTGAAGTTTGGTTTTGAATCGAGGGCATAAAGGTCATTTCATAGTTTCTTTATTAAATAAAAAGAGAGAAAATATCTAACTTTCTTCTTCTCCTTCTCCATTCTTCTCGCCAACTCTCTCATCCCATGGTCATCTCTCCCTATTTCTCTATCGCTCCCTTACGCTCGCCGACTCTCTCATCCATCGTCTAAACTGTAGTTCAAGGTTTAGTTTGGTTCTTTCTGAATCGAGTTTTAGAATGACTTAGCTGTGGTCAGTGTGGTAACTTGCCAGAAATCTAGTTAGTCGCCATTCATATCCATTCATCAGTCAGATTTTTTCGCTTAAGGTAAGAACGGTTTGGGGTTTGTGTTTAAGGTGATTTTTTTTATTACCCATTAAGTTTAAGCTTGTGTTTAACAATATCCATTACATTTCGTTGTTAGATTTGGATTCTTGGGTGATTTTAGCGTTGTTCAGCCTTTAGGAAGCTCGAAATTTGGGTCTTTTCGCATAACTTGGGTAAGATTCTAGACTTTATGGAGTGAGTCTTGAATACCCAGTTAATTCTAGTACTAATGTTGAATAGCCCTTGATATTGAAGCTAGATTTCAAATTTAGAAGTTAGTGTGTTGTCCATTGAAGTTAAGAGTACTTTGCTAAGTTCATGGTAAGGTTTTGAGTAACTTTATTGAGTTTTTCCCAGAGTTCTTGAATGCCCATTAAGGTTAAGCGTTAAAATTGAATTATACATGATACTCGAAAAATTTAATTATCTATGATACTCGGGTCCTAAAGTTGAATGTTAGAGGTCAAGAAGGGACATTCTTCTAGCTTTGGAGGTTGTTGGGTGTTGTTTTTACATGTTTGAAACATAAATTTTGGTTTAGGGGATCTTATGAAGTATTCAACGTTAATTGACCCATGTTGATATAATGGATCTAAATTTAAAAAATCATCGATAGTTGAAATAAAAGTGTATAGGATTAAAAGACCTACTAAGATTGACTTAAGTTGGATGCTTAAGGTGCTAAGAGTTAAGTTTGAAGTTAAGGGTCCAAAAGGGATTTCTAGCCTAAATTAAAGTATGTTGGGAATGGTATAAATTTAATAAGGAAAGTGGGAATTCGACCAATTGAACAATAAATAGCTTGAGTTGTCATAATGAAGTGTTTTAGAGATAGTTGTGACATCTTGATATGTGAAGATTACTAATAGACATTGATCGTTGTTTTAGGCCAAATTTAAGAGAGGAAAGCGTATAATATTGGGGGATCAGGCCATTGATAGTGAATGATTTATTTTCAAGTATTTTCATTATAAAACTACATATGTTATTATAGTTCACCATTATTGTGAAAATTTACAGTATAATTGTTTTATGAACTATGTGTTAGAAATGCTTTTTTAATATATGATTTTCAGTTTCCATGAACTCTTATATTTCGTAAGCATGGTTGAACTCAAACTTATTAATCACGATTTATATGGCAACTGGTTTAAAGAATACTCGATCTGTTATTAAACGTGGATGGTTTGAATGGAAGGTTATTCTTAAAACATATATTGATCACAAAGGATTTAAAATGACTTTATGAAATGTGTTTTTGACCATGTTTGGCTTTTAAACATGAAATATGTGATTTTTATGAATGTTGGTGATTACCCTAAAGGCTACGTGAATGTATTTCCGTAACGCCACCTATAGTTGTCAGGGGATTCCAGGACTGAAAGAGGTCGTGACCAGAGATTAGGAAACTTAAGCCTAAATAAGGACATGGATGAAGGATGTGACTTTGGTTTCGAGCCTACTTTAACCCATGATGAGTGGCTCTATGTGCACATAGGAGCAAATATGGAGGTTGTTACTATGGTAGGTGCTAAAGTATACATGAGTTCAGTTTGGTCGTGTGTTTCCTTGTGGAGATGCATCTCGTGTGAGCTATTTTTTGCCGTGTATTTAGTATTCTATCATGATTGGATTGGATGTCGGTTGTTAATGTAGTAGGTGCTAAGTATGCATGAGCTTAGTTTGGCTGCATGTTTCCTTATGGATATGGATCATGTGTAAGCCATTCTCGATCGTGTATTTAGTATGCTATCATGGTTGGATTGGATGGAGGTTGTTACTGTGGTAGGTGCTAAGTATGCGTGAGCTCAGTTTGGTCGCATGTTTTCTTGTGGATATGGATCATGCGTGAGCTATTATCGACTGTGTATTTAGTATTCATGGTCAGATTGGATGGAGGTTGCTATCCTGGCGAGTACTAAATATGTGTGAGTTAGTTTTGGCTGCATGATTCAGTCGTTTTATTTTCAACTAGGTTGACCTCCACAATAACAGTTTTGACGACATCATCTTGTTCAACATAGCAGATCAATTTCTTCTTTTCAATTTTCCCATAGGCAGGCTTGAAGTGTCCCTTCTTTTGTGAGTTTTTTCCATACTGTATTTATAGTTTTTGAACATGCCTTTGTTAAGAGTAGAAGATTAAACTAAGTAAGCATTAACATAATTTAAATTTTTCAGAGACGGGCTTATCTTTTATCCTATTGGCTTCTTTCGTGCGCATATAACCGATTAGCTCTAAAGTTTTAAGTCTTCGTTTTATGTTTCAAGTGGTTTCGATAGTCATTCCATGATGGAAAAACTTCTCGAGCAGCATATTTACTTGGAGTATTTCATACATTGTTATTTCTTCTGATAAAACATTTGCCAACAAATTTTCATACTCATGAATCTGTTTCACTATAGGTTTATCATCTATCATTTGAAACTGTGACCATTTTCCAGCAGCATATTTCTTGTGGCCTGCATCATCTCCACCATACCGACATTCCAACGTACTCTAGATTACCTTGGAAGATTTTTGGACCACAAAAAGACTAAACATGACATGAGATTCAATAGGTGTCCACAAACTGTCTTATTGTTCTTTTGCATATTCCCAGGATCATTTATAGAGGTCTACTTCAATTAATCAGAAGAAGGAGGTTCCATAGATGATTTAGGATCAAGAAGAACTTTAGAATTTGTGATCGACATGCTTTCAGATTGTTATTAATAGGACATCAAAAAGAAATTGTTGTGTCGTGATGAACCACTGCTTTAAAAGCCGATTGTGGTGCCTCCCCAAGGTTAACATAGCTCCCCCGATGGCAATGGCACACTTGTGTGGTGATCACCAACAAAATATTTAAGACAACATTGATATTTATACCTTTTGGCTTTTCTAAATTTCTCAATATGGGACAAAAACATGGTCTATGTTAGGTGGATCTTGATCTTTTACTTATGGGCTTAAGCCCACAAGAGTCATTTCCAGTGCAAGAACTCCCACGAGGCTTTCGTCAACAGTGTAGCAGCGATTCCGACGACGACCATCCACTTGCAGAAAGTTTCAAAAGAGAAGAAACAAAGTGAAGAAGATTGAAGAAGAAGAACAAACGTGAAAGAGGAGGAAGAAGTTAGGAATAGCCCGAAAACTAGTTTTTTTTCTTCTTTTTTTTTTTGGTTATTTATTTATTCATTCATTAAAATACCATTTTAAAATCGAATTTAATAATTGGAAGTTCCATGTGACCAATTAGTCAAGTTGGATTTTCTAAATAAATCTCAAATTAGTTTTGATTACATGTTTTCCAATTTGGTTTTGCAAACAAATTCTCAAATGTTTATCAAATCTAGAATTTTTATCAAATGTGTTTCAAATCTTGATTTTCTGAATAAAGCTTATTTAGTTTGATTTCTAGTGGGAGTTCTAAAAAGAATTCTAATATCAAAACAATGTCAAGCCATAATTTGCTTTAAATAAATTTCAAATTTTGTTTCAATTTAAAGTTAGGTTTTAAATAATGTTTTATTTTAAACTTCAGTTTGATATTTTCATTCTTAGAAACTGAGTTTCTATCACATTTTTCAATCGAACTTTAATGTTCGATTTCAACTTGGATTTTATTTTCAATCGAATTTTAATGTTAATTAGTTCAAGTTTAATTTTCAATTTTTTTTTTTTAATTTCAAGTTTAGTTTGGATTCATAATCGAATTCCAAATATTTCAAATAAAACTTAATCTAAAAATAAATTTAAATTTCAAATGTTTGTTATCTTGGTTTTAATTAAAAGTTTTCAAAAGAATTTGAATTTCATGTAAATTGTATTTTCTAAATAAAATTTCAAGTTGAATTTCACTTAGATTTACAAAATAAATTTCAATATTCTTTCGAAGGTTTGCACCACTCATAAGAATTGATTCCTATTTTACTTCTAAAATATGAATTGATCTGCATGAAACATTTTTTTAGTTATCATGTTAATTCTACGACGGATTTGAGTTTGTGAAATGTCTCAAACTCTCAAGGTAAATATTTTCTAATACTAAAGATTTCAAAAATTAACATGACAATAAATTAACAATACTACCACTCACATAATCCATCATGTTTTATCCTTAAAAGTTAGGCGAGACATTTCTTTTATTTATCAATTTTTATTACAATGCTAGGTAATTGAGTAAAACGTTTTTAAATAAGTGTTAATTAGCTTCCCTATACTCAATGACCTTTCAACGTATCTTCGGTAAAAGTAGATCCATTTATTTAAAGTGAGTGACCAATCACACTCTAAAAGCTACTTCAAACCTTTCACCTGGAAAGACATTTATAGAGAAAGATAATGTTGACTGCTACATGTCCTCATATTGATTACTACATGTCATGATATAGTGCGACAAATTGTGTTTAAAAAGTTTGGAGTTTGGTTCATTAGGTTTGAATTAGTTGCTTTTATGTTGTTTTTTTTATTATCTAATAACTTGGTCCTGCACTGTTAAACAATGTTGTTTTCTTTTATCTGGGAAACACTATAATTTCAAAACATTTCAAACATTTGATTATTGATAGTATTACTCAAATTCTATCAAACTTATTAACAATATATTTCATCATTTATTTAATAGTAGAATTCTATTGAATTCTTTTTTAGTCACATTGGTAAACAAATAAGAAAGAAATACACATAAATTTGTGAAAGGTTACGTTGGTATAATTTAATTCCATGGCTTGTCTCCACAGTTATAAGGTCGGCAATATTCAGCAGCAATGTCTTTGATTTGCATTCCAGTGTCATAAATCTCTCCATTTCTCCAAGCAGCAGGAAGAACATAATTTGCATAAATCCATTTTCTATTATATCCTGAACTTACCATCATTGATATTTGTAATGCTCCTCTTGGTACATTATTGCTATCCCATATAGCACCTTGGTGCTTTTTCATAGGACTCCATTTTGGAAAACCAACCTATATATTAAATAATAATTCAATCAACGTATAACAACAATAAAAACTAATCAATTAACTGATCATTTTGTATGATTTTGAACTGACCTGAGCTATATTAACTGCTTGAATATCAGTTTGACCACCTTGGTATAGGAATTTGATGGCCAAATAGTATGGTTTGCTACTCCATTCTACAACTTGCACCATCAAATTTTTGCTTTTGTAGTCGCATGGTATCCTTCAAAATAAAAATAATCAGCAAAAACATTACGAGTTCATTTAATTTTGAACCAACTTAATTAAGGGTCTCCATATATCAAATGTTATGATATTCATACCTCTTGTATTCCACATCCAAGTTATCAATTTTCAAAAGTTCTTCACCTTTGCCCTTTAAAGCCATGGCAGAGAAAGCTTTTTTACCCATAAAAAATTCTGTTTTATTTTCATAATTTTGATCTGTCAAAACTACTTTTGTCCCCTTTGTATTGCACAATCTCTTGTTCTTGCATCTCACCTACGTAAAAAAACATACTTATCATCCTCTAAATTCTAAAGAGTATAATTTCGTGCATGACAGTTATCTATAGACGTACGATATGATGTACAACTATACAATTTTCAGTCAAAATGGTTACATTACAAAACCAAATGGTGTATAATTTCATGCACGCATGGTGATGATCTATAGACGATAGGTACAAATATCACATTCAAACGAGAAAATGTGTTTTTAAAATAGATAGAACTTTGTACAACTAAAAGTAGCTATACAATGAAGTTGTGTATTCTTTTACGTAAGATAGACCATATATTTAAATCATCGTGATCTACCACTAAAGATATGTTCAAATTAGAAAGTCACATTTTAAACTCCAATACAACTATTCACATCAAAGTAATAATACAATGAAATAAAATGATGTAGTATTTTATTTATGAGTATGATTTAAACCATAAATCATTAGAAAGATATGTTTGAATCCATGATGATGGCTGTTGTCCTTTAAAATTTCATAAACAGTATTTTGTCTTTCTTTTCCAATTATACAACAATTGCAAGTCAGACAAATTAAATGTAGAAGATTAATCATTGCATTAATTATAACTATTATAAATTTTTTGTTTTTCATGCACTAGAATAAAATTTAAAATTTTATATCCATTACATGGGTTATGAGATAGTGGAAGCAAAGAGAGAATAGAAAAAAAGAAAGAAAAGAGATAATATAAATATATATACCTGATAGCATGCACCACAGCCAATTCCTTGTTTATAAAGGGAAGGCCCAGCAGCTGTATAGAATCCTTTGGAGATATCAAACTCCAAGCTTCCATATCCACATGTCCCTCCATCTATCATATTCCATTCAATATATTTCAATTTAATTTAATAATTTTTTTTTTATACAAAGTTATTTTTTTATAAGAAAAAATATGACAAATAACAACATGGATGAAAGGATTTATAAAATATAGAAATTTGATATACACCTATCATTATCTATCAAGACCAGTGTTTATCAACGATGGAATTTGAAATTTTACTATATTTTATAAATATGACATAGAGATGGGAGGTTGAATCCCCAGCTCCATAATTATTATTACTAAAAAATGTACAAATATATTTTGATTAAATAATAAAAAAAGTATAAAAAAAGAGTATAAAGTAAAATCTTTACATGAAGTAGGTCTATCATCGTAATAATGAGAAGCCTTAGATTGATAAACACATCGATCACAAGCAGTGACGGAAGAGATAAGGAAGAAGAAAAGTAAGCTGAGAAACCAAGCCATCTTAGGAAGACTGTATATTTGATATCTCTATATGATTTATGAAAAACAATGAAGGTAACATGGTGTTTATATAGTTGCTACATAGATTTTAAAATAATGAAGATCAATGTTTTAATTTGAATAATTTTTTTTTTCAACAAAGCAAATTGTATTTGATCAATAGATGTTATTTGTATGTGTGGGAATAAAAAAGATGAGAATGGGCAGTAAGTCCACCCTTGGAAATAGACCAAAATTAATAGTTGAATTAAAATAGTTTAAATTAAATTCCTAATTAATTTAGTATATAACCATGGTATCCAAGTTATAAAATATTGTGAGATTATTTTTCTTTAAATGTTACGTTGGGTATTCATGAATGGATTAAATTAATATTTGAATCAACGCCAAGGGTTGAAAAATGGAATGAAAATTTTAAATTTATGTTTACCTAATCATATTATCTTTTGGGATTATTGGTATTTGGTAACATGATATGTGGATAATTAAATGTTTAAATATAAACAAATACTCTTTGTTTTTGTGCTATAAATGCCCCATTGTATATAAAGAGAAACCCATGGGTTAGGATATATTATTATAAGTAAAATTGGAGCAGATGGGTTTTTAAAAATTATTCACATCATGGACATTGGGTTTAGAAGACCCCTAGGAAAACTATTGTCTAGTGAATTTTATATGATGTTAGTCAAACTGTTCAACACCAATTTTAGAGTAATATTGTATGTGTCTATGAATATCAACTTTGTTAAGGGTAATAATGTATTGCTTGGATATATATTTTATATCTAATATATAAATAAAATAAAATATATTTTGGAATTTGAAAATTTTGACAAATCAAAAGTAAAATCAGGTGGGTTAGCTGCCATTAAAAATAAATTAAATAGAGTAGAATTATTAAGGTTTTATTCTGTAACCATTTCGTTTTTTTTCTTTTGGTTTTTGGTTTTTGAAAATTAATCTTATTTTCTTTTATTCCTACCATGGTTTATATGGGCCTTGAGTAGAAAGAATGGGTAATTATAATAGGTAGCAATTTTTAGAATAATTATGAAGTAAGTAGCAATATTTTAAAAAAATTGCAAATATAGCAAAGTCTATCAGTGATAGACTTCTATCGTTGATAGACTCTTATAGTTTATCGGTGATAGATCAACATTTACTACATGGTCTATCAGTGATAAACTCCTATCATTGATAGATTTTGACAGATTTTGCTATATTTGTAAATTTTTTAAAATGTTGTTATATACTTAATTATTTTGAATATAATCGCTAAATTTGCAACTATCCCAGAAAGAATTGCAACTATCCCAGAAAGAATTGCCTTCTTAGCCAAATTTAAATTTCAATACAAGAACAAGTTTCTAAAGACTACATTTTTGTTTTAGTTTTTGAAACTTGACTTGATTTTTTAAAACATGTGCAAAAACTAGATATTCAAATGAAGAGATTTAAAAATGGAAGAGTTGTTTATAAACATAATTTCTAAAAGAAAAAAAAAATAAAAGCAGTTCGATAACCATTTAGGTTTTTTTAAAAGAAAAATTAAAATCATAGACACTACTTCCCTCCAAATTTCTGTTTTTGTTCTCTATTTTTTACGAATAATTTGGAAAATTTAGTTAAAATTTGAGAACTAAAAAAAATAGTTTTTAAAAATTTGTTTTTCTTTTGGGAATTTTGCTAGAGTTCTACCATTTTACTTAGGAAGTTGCAAATTATTGTAAAAAATGGAAAGAAAATTTGCTTAATTAAAAAAATGAAATAATTATCAAACGAGACTTTAAAAATTTATTCTCATAACATATCTAATCGGCTGGTTCTTGAGGTACATGTAACATCTTCATCACATTTGATGTAAAAAACAAAAAAGAAATTATTATATTTGGTGAGTACAATGGTCGGACTCAAAGGATTTTCAATCCAACTAACCTATGTATGTTGTTTTTTAATTATTATTATTATTTTCACAAATTCAAATTCAATTTTCAGGTAGTGTGTAATTTTTTGAATAAAAAATTGTAAAGAAAATAAAATTAATGTAATCAAGATTGAAATCTATTAGTATATGTGTTAGAATAATAGCAGAACAGTAGAATTTTAGAATAATAGTAGAAGAGATTAAAGGAAGTGGAGATTAACTCGTTAATTTTTTTCAGCTAGTGAGTCTTTTAAATAGACAATACGTGTAACAGATAAAAGCTGAAAATAAGCAACTAATAGAAATATGCTACCTAACAAATATGAAAGTGATTACACGAATAAGACTTCAAAATACTAGGACTTTAGCTACAGACTAGGACAACTAACAAATTTACTTAACATTTCTTCCCTTAAACTGAAAGTTCTCAAACATTCAGTTTACTTAGGTTCATTCAATGTGCAGACTCCCATCAACTTCCTGAATTTCTGAAACGTGAACAACTTTAGTGGTTTGGTCATTATTCAGGAATTTAATCTTCACTTTTACAATAGTAACATCTATTGTTCTATCCTTCGTAAGATCCATTAGGAAATGAAACTTCACATCTATGTGCTTGCTTCTTCCGTGTAGAACTGAATTTTTTGAAAGTTTAACTGCTGAGCTATTGTCGCAATAAATTGCAATGGATTCTTCTTGTTTGAACTGTAATTCTTCAAGAATTTTCTTTAACCAAATGGCTTGACACGCACATGAAGTTGCTGTATGAACTCAGCCTCAGTTGTTCACAAAGTAACAATAAACTATTTTTTAGATGACCATGAAACAACCTGTGAACTAAGCATAAAGACATGGCCTGAAGTGCTTTTTCTATCATCTATCACCTGCATAATCACTGTCAGTAAACCCAACAAAATCTGACTTCACCACATTCTTGTAAAATAATCCATAATTTTTTGTTCCTTGCAAGTACCGAAAAATTCTTTTGACAGCAAGAAGATGCATCTCTGTTGGATTCTCCATGTATCTACTAATCAAACTCACAAAATGCATAATGTCAGGTATTGTTGTTGTTATGTACATCAAACTACCAACAATTTGTTTATACAGAGTGCTATCCACCTTTTTTCCTTTCTGATCCTTATGCAATTTGAATTGCATTCACTCATTTGAAATCTCATCAAAACATCTTGCACATACTTTCTTTGTGAAATAAAAATTCCAAATGGAGATTGCACCACTTCAAGTCTAAGAAAATAATGCACCTTTCCTAGATCAGACATGTTAAACTCAAACATCATTGACTGTTTGAATTTCTCAAGCATGGCAACATCATTTCTAGTATAAATCAAATCGTCAACATACAAGCATACAATCAACATCTTTCCATCTCCTCCAAGCTTAACAAAAAGAGTATGCTCATAAGGACATTTTTTAGATCTTTAGAAATAAGCTTCAATACGATTATACCAAGCGCGAGGAGCTTGCTTTAGCCTGTATAATGCCTTTTTCAATTTATAAACTTTATTTTCACATTAAAGCTTCACATAACCAAGAGGTTGTTTGACAAATACCTTTTCTTGAAGATCACCATGCAAGAATGCCGATTTTACGTCTAACTAAAAAATGGGCCAAGAATTTTGTGTTGCCAATGCTATCACCAATCTGATTGTGTCATGCCGATCTACTAGAGCGAAAAATTCCTTATAATCAACACCAAATTCTTGCTTGTAGCCTTTAGCGACCAAATGCGCTTTATATTTGTCAACTTTGCCGTTTTCATTTAATTTAGTCTTGTAGACCCACTTCACATCAATAGCCTTCTGCCCCTTTGAAAGTTCAGTCAATTCCCCAGCTGTTGTTTCTTTCAATTGCTGCTATCTCATCATTCATTGTCTTTTGCCATTTCGGTTTTTGGATAGCTTCTTCAAAGGTTACTGGATCACAATCTGCAAACAAAGCAAAATGAACAATTGGATCATCAGAATGATCCATTCCAGTTACCACATAGTCTTCCATTCAAGTAGGCTTTCTTTTGACTCGCTGAGCTCTTTCTACCCCACTGACAGCTGGAATTTCTTGAGTGATAGTTGCTTCATCATTTGTTTCAATTTGTTGCCTTGTCCCTTCATCTCCATTTTCAAAATCAACCTGGATTCTCTGGTCAGGCTTGCATTCTTCATGATTCCAGAATTCTGCTTCATTGAAAACAACATTATGGCTGATGACAATTTTCTTGGTGATTGGATTGTACAGTTTGTACGCCTTTGATTGCTCACAAACACTGAGAAAAATGTATTTTCTCCTTTGTCGTCAAGTTTACTCCTCTTTGTTTGGAACATGTGCATATGCTATGTAGCCAAAAATTCTAAAATGATCTATATTTGGTTTTTGTCCACTCCAAGCTTCGTCTGGTGTCTGATTCTGAACAACAAATGTGGGACTTCTATTCAGCACATGGATACTCCAATTGACAGCTTCAGGCCAACTAGTTTTCTGAACTTCACTACTCTTTAATAGACACCGTACCATGTTCATGATTGTGCGATTTTTCCTCTCTAAAATGTCATTTTGTTGTGGCGTATATGCTGTTGTAAGCTGCCTTTTAATGTCATGCTCCTCATAAAAATTTTCAAATTCTTATGAGTTGTATTCACATCCACGATCACTATGAAGAATCTTTATTGCCATGCCTGCTTCCTTTTCAACCTTTGCTTTGAAGCTTTTAAAAACTGAAAAAGTTTCAGATTTTTCTTGCAAAAAGTAAACCCAAGTTTTTCGACTATAATCCTCAATGAATGTTACAAAGTAACGTTATGACCATTTGATGTCGGATTTATGGGTCCACAAAGATCAGAGTGAATAAGCTCCAAAACATGCTTTGCTCTCCATGATTTTCCTGTTGGAAAACTATCTCTGTGTTGTTTTCCAACCACACAATCTTCACAAATCTCAGAATGACTTTTAATCGTGTCACCATATTTTTCTGCTGCAATGTTTTGAGTCCACTAAAATTTAGATGTCCATAGCGTAAATGCATTAGCCATGCCTCATCGTTCACCTTTGCTGAAAAGCATGAATGAGTGAGGCTCTGGAGATAAAGCGGAAACATCCGGTTCGATATCATGTTCACCTAAGCGATCAAGCCTAATTCTTTATCATGAACTCTGTATACACCATTTTTTATGAAGATCTCATATCCCTTCTCTTGCAATTGACCCACACTTAGTAAGTTGGTCTTCAAATCTGGAACAAAGAGGTCATTTGAAATAGTATGGATGATATCACCTTTGGTTTGGAGAGTGATTTTTCCTTTCCCTATAACAAATACCATGGAGTTATTACCAAACTTGACGGTGTTGCGAAAGGTTTCGTCTAGTTCGCAAAAAACTCCCTTATCACCACACACGTGATTACTGCAGCCAATGTCTAAGTATCACAAATTTGGTTTTGATTCTTCATTCACATGACACACCATCAAAAGAAAAACCTCTTCCTTTTGTTCTGCAAAATTAGTTGATTCTTCCTTATTTTGCTTATTCAAATTAGTTCGACATTCTGACTGATAATAACCATACTTGTGGCACCTATAACATTCAACATTTGACTTGTCTACCGACCTCCGTTAATGACTTTCTGAGTTATGGCCTCCTCGTCCCTGTCCTCTTCCTCTTCCTTGAGATTGACTGTATCGTGGCTGATGTTGCTGCTAATTCTGTTGGTTGTTGCTTTTCTTCTCTTTACCTCTGCCGCTACCTCCTTTTGACGACGATGGAGTTTCTATTGAAGCTTTCAAAGCTTGCTCCTCATTGTCTTGTTGCTTGAGCTTCCGTTCATGTACTAGTAAAGAACTTTGCAGCTCATCAAGTGAGAGATCATCAATATTCTTAGACTCTTCAATTGCACAAACAACAAAATTGAATTTTGGTGTTAAGGATCTAAATATCTTCTCAATGATGATGATATCCTCTGACTTGTCCCTGAACATCCGCATTTTGTTGGTGATTTCCATGACTCGTGAGAAATAAATAGCAATCGACTCACCGGACTTCATCTTAAGGTTTTCAAACTTGGTACATAGTGTTTTAAGTTGTTGCCTCTTTGCTTTTGCCGAGCCTTCATATTTATTCTTCATTGAATCCCAAATCTGCTTGGAGGTATCTTTGTAAAGAATTGTCTCCAAGATTGAACGATCAATAGCCTGAAACAAGTAATTTTTGGCCTTCGGATCCTTCAATTTCGTTCCTTCAACTTCAGTCTTTTGTTCATCTGTCATTGCAGCTGTTAATTCTGGCATTCCATCAGGCACAACTTTCCAATATTCTTTTGATCTCAGAAAATTCTCCATCAACATTTTCCAATGATCGTAATGACCATCGAAACGAGGAATCGCTGGTTGCACAAAGTTTTTAGAGGCCATTGTGGTTAAGCTGAAATTGTCGTCTGTTGCTTTATAAATTTAACTTCGCTCTAATACCATTGTTAGGATAATATCAGAACAGTAGAATTTTAGAATAATAGCATAAGAGATTAGAGGAAGTGGAGATTAACTAATAAATTTTATTCAGCTAAGAAGTCTTTTAAATAGACAGTACATGTAATAAATAAAAGCTGAAAATAAGCAACTAATAGAAATATGCTACCTAACAAATAGGAAAGTGATTACACGGACAACAAACTTCAAAATACTAGGACTTTAGCTACAGACTAGAACAACTAACAAATTTACTTAACAATACGCACGAGAGAAGATGCAAAATGGAAGTGTGAAAAATGTACTTAAATGAAAGAAATAGGGTTGAGATGAATACCATCAATCCTTTGCACATACAAAAAAGTTTTGGTTCGTCTTCTTAACAAAACAAACTTAAACTCTCGTTAAATATAAGCCACATGTACATACCATATTGCCATAATGAATGGCATGATAACTATTTGAAATGAAGGGTTGTCTTCATCTCCAAATATACTACTTACATTGATTTCAGATCTTTCTTATTTCACATACAATCCAACTAAATAAATAAATGCAACATTAAATGAAACTTTAAAATGTCCCACACACATGAAATAACAAAAAATACCTCACGATTAATCGGTCGTATACGGGTGAAAAAATGATTTTGTACCTAGTTTAAACGATCTTGTACACTTGTACCTAATATAAATGATCTTGTACCCTCGTATTTAGTCTAACCGATCTTGTACCTAGTCTAAACGATTTTGTACCTTCGTACCTAGTCTAAACAATCTTGTACCAAATCTAAACGATCTTATACCAAATCTAAATGACGATATATTAGTGATATTGGTCTATCTCTATCTATCTAGGATAGACAACTGATCGTTTTGATATTGGTGCACTATTGTTTTAATCTTGTACCAATATCATAGATCTTGTACTAAGAAGAAAAAAAATAGAAGATGAGAGATGAAGAAGAAGGAAGAAATTCTGGAAGAGAAAATGAATAAATCAAGAACAAGAAGAAGTGAGAATATGAAAAAAGAGAAGTAACAATACTTGTTCATATTCTCACTTCTTCTTGTTCTATAGAAGCTTAGGTTGAAAAAGGTTGCTTTCAAAATGTATTTTCATGTCATGATCTAGGTTAGAAGGAAAAACCTAGAGCAGAGTGTATTAAGATGTTTGGCTAAGAAAAGAGTTATTATAGTTCTACGTAGTCCTTTTCCCGAATGACTCCCTTAGAGTGTATATATGTGAGTATAGAGGGTTGGTTTTGGAGATTTTATAAATATTGTAGTTGAAGAAAAAAAATTAGAGAAATACCGAGGTTGATAAAATATTTATCATTTCGTGGTATCTTTGAAGAGGTCTAGAGTTCAACACCCGACCTCTATTAAAAAAAAAATCTAAGTATAGGTCAAGTTTTCAAAACCTAAACTTAACCTACTTATTTTTTTTAAAAAATTGAACATAGGTTAGTTTTTAAAAACCAGACCTAATCTTATTTAAAAAAGAAAAAAAAAAAAAAGTGAACACCGAAGCCCGTCGACAGTGAAGTCTTCCGACACCAGTGAAGTATGCGGGCAGAGTTGATGGGTAATGCAGGAGGACAAAAAGAGTTGTCCGCCTCCTTTTTAAATCACCCTTCTCCTGGACTCCTTTCCCCATTTCCACAACTTCTTTCTTTCCCCCTTACTTTCACACAAAACTTAACCTAGAATTAACTACAAGGCTTAGTATTTGCTTTATTGAATTTATATATTTTTAAAATATAAATTTTATCTAAGGATGTTTTATAAAAATATTGTATTTGTAGAAAAATATTAGAGGAATATCCTAGGTTTCAAAATATACATTTATCAAATTGTGGTAATCTAAATTTCTCTTTTATCCAATACTATTTTATTTTACTCTAAGGTTTTATCATTGATTAAGAGATAAAGAACGAAACAAATTATCACACGAAAAATAAAGGTAACTTATACTTATCTAAATTCATAATAAATTTCTTATAGTATTATATTTTTTGTGTTTATAATAATTTATACTAAATTTCTCGTAATACTATTATTTATTATTATTATTTTTTTTTGTAGTTTTGGTGTGTTTGGATTAATCTAAAAAAATCAATATCAATTTGAGGAAAAAGTAAAATCGTTTTTCAATTTATAAGTTTCTTTTTATTTAACTAGCATTCTAACTACGAGCATGGCACATATATGTACTTTTAAAATTCATAATATTTGAATATTTTGTTAAAATATTATTTAGTTACTTAGGCTTTATTTTATACATTCTTATTAATTGATATCTAAATATTTTTTTCTTTTCTAAAAATTTTTACATTATTACTATTGTAAGATATGTATATTATATATATATATATATTTTACATAATTTATTTAGTCACATGTACGTAATTTATTTTTTATTCTTGAATATTTTTTGTTTTTTTTAAATCTATCTGTAATCTCTTGAACAGTTGTAAGAGATATTTAACTATCATATATAAAATAAATTAATATACTGAAAGATGACAAAATAAATTAATTATTACAGTTACAAAGTAAAAACTAATTAGTTTTGTTGTGTACGGTAAATATTGTAATGATATAATTTACCTGAACAAGATTTATGTCATTTCCTATGCCAAATGAACAAGCAATGAAAATTTTGTTTCCAGTTGTAATTTCGATTTTGAAGTGCACCCTATCTGTCAATGTGAGCAGGATGAGACCTAGATATAAACTTAAATTTTGAATCGATCAGTCAGTTTGAAGATCAAACTCAGTTTATTAACCCTAACTCTGAACATGTTGCATCGTTGATATACGACAATAAAAAAATTGTGGTTAATAATTAATATAGAGACTTTTAAACAGAAACTGAGTATGAAGAGTTTGACTTTGATGGTTGTGAACATGAATTACCATCAAATACATTCATAGAGTTAGACGTGGATGTACTAGACAATATTCGTGAGCACAACCCAATTGTAAATATACTTACTACCTATTTTTCATTTTTCTTTCAAAATTTTTGTAGTTTATTGTAGTTATATGGTTAAGCTTGCCGTAATTGTTTTTCATAGTAGTCAATGAGATAAGCGACAGTGCTATGTGGATTGCAAGACAAATTATGTTTTGGTTGATGGAGCAATGTCGTTTGATTATTTTGTGAACTTGATACGTACTGAAACTCAGGTTGACAATTGAATCTATTATTGTCAACTTTTCATAATAATGAACTTTTATTTCCAAGGTTCTCTTCACCATTAACCTATTTAAGTAAATTAAAAACGATTCATTCAATCAAGTTGATCATGTATACAAATCAATGCATAATCAACATAATATCAAGTGTATCAAACATAATATGTATTAAGGTGTATATTAAGCGTATCAATAGAACTATAAGTGTATCAAATGTATTTAATCAACCGAGTGTATCAATAAGCTTAGAAAGTGTACTAAAAGTAGTATATCAAAGGTATCAAATATATGAACTGCATCAAGTTTATTAAATCTATCGAGGGTATCAATAAAGTATAAAATGTTTGTCATTAGTGTATTAAACTCATCAAGCTAAGTGCATAAACAATTCATAACAAGTGTACCGGCAATACATCAAGCGTATCCTACTTAGTGCATCAAGTGTATTTAATTAATTGAGTGTATTTACAAAGTTTAGCAAATGTATCAACAACATATCTAGTGTGTCAAACAAATGATATGTATCAAGTATTATTTAATTCATTGAGTGTATCAGTAAAGCATAACAAATGTATAAAAAACGCATCAAATGTATCAAAAACATATCAAGTGTATCGAACTAATGATGTGTATTAGTGAGGCATGAAGGAAAGAAGAAACATGTGAAAATGTTTATAATTTTGCATTTTTCAAATGTGGACTCAGCTTGAATTTTGCCCTTTTTTCGCAAATCTAAAAGTTGTGTACTATAGGTCTAGTTTATCAAACTTAATTTGCCATATTTGCAAGAGCCCCTGAAAATATCATAGGTTGACATTGATATTCTTCAATTTTGATATCTTTTTAGTCCTATACATTTAATTGTCTAAATTTGACATCAAATCATAAATTTAATTAGTGTTTATACCATTAGTAAGACTTAATAATAATAGTTTAATTTTAATGTAAGAAATGATAAGAGAGCATGTGTATATAGTTTTAGAAAATAGAAAGGGACTACTAATACATTTTAGGTTTTCAAAAAATCAAGAATCTGTAGTTTATTTTATAAATAACAGAAGCGTTTGTAGTCCAACGGTTAGGATAATTGCCTTCCAAGCAATAGACCCGGGTTCGACTCCCGGCGAACGCAAATATATGTATTTTATGTTTTTAAAAAAGGCATAGTTGCAAATGTAGCAATTTTTTTAAAATATTGCTATATATTTAATAATTATTCTAAAAATTGCTACCTATTATAATTACTCTTTAAAAAATATAATCCTCCTATATATTTACCCACCGGTGGGTAAGAATATCTATATTATGATCTTTATCAATTTGATAAAGATCATAGTTATTAAGTATCGAAGAAATTTTATCCGTTCACCTTTTAGCAAAACTTTTAACTATTTGTTTATCAAAACAAAGTGTTTTCAATTATATAACTTCAAATATATAACTAAATCAATTAATAAATATTGTTCTTATCTACACCTATAAAAACACCAAAAAAATATAATTAAAATTTAAAGAGTTGCGAGTTGAAATATAACAATAAAGAAAGATAAAATTTAATAATTATATCATAGTGGGAGCATAAAAAAGAAAAGCAAAGATCATATCTTTAAAAATCCAAATTTACATGTGATGACATAACACTTTGATCTTCATTCATGAGAAAAAGAGTTAGATTTCAATGATTTTAGTAATTTAGTAATTTAGTGGTACTTCAAAGTTGATCCTTCTGTAAATTTTGGTGGAAAAGAAAACTTTCCCAACTTTTCTACCTGCATAGTTGATAGTTTCTTCTTCGATTCTTCGTTCACCAATTAATGTTTGATAGAAAACCTTTTGTTTTTAGTTATTGAGTTAATGGACACGTAGTGGATTAAACTATGCTCCCACCTTTTTTTTCCAACCCTTTCATATCTCTAAAATCAAACTACAAACGATATTGTTGAACATCAAAACACATGCCATGACTTATTGTTGTGAAAACCAAAGGAAATTTGTACGTATATATACAGAGAGAGAAATACAAATGTAGTCAAGGGAGAAATAAATGTGAGAAACTAAATGATCTAGAAATAAATGATGACACTACAAGAAAAATTGCGTAGCTAAAATTTGTCGTATTTAAAATTCTTGATAGGTTTTTACAATCATTTTATCACCTATAAAGATATGACTATCTATGATAGATTGAAAAAACTGTCACAATAAGTATTTTCGTAACAAAAATAAATGTCATATATCCAATATTATTAACAAATAATGAATGCCATTATTTTATATTTTATGACAATAGCTAAATGACATCAGTTCACACATATTAGAGTAATTATTTGTCATTCTTTACGTATTGACGATTGTTATAAAATGTCACGAATTTATATAATTTGACTTTTTTTCTTATAAAAAACATGTTAATCATGACTCCCATCGAATGTCAAGAATAGGCATAGCATGACGATCATTGAATGTCAATAACAACACCTAGTATGACTATAATTGAATGTCAAGAATATCTTGATCTTGGCAGTTTTTTTCTTTAAAATCAAATGTCATATACTTCTCTACTACTACTTCTTTTTTACAAGAAAATACATTAAATGAAAGTTCCTATTTTTCTTGTCGCTCTTTCATTACACATACCGGTTCAATTACAAGTACTTCTAATACAACACACCCATATGGAAACAAACTGTCAACACTATAATATATATACCTTATCATACACTTTATAATATTTGTACAAAAAGATTGACTAATAACCATTTTTGGTAAAGGGTTTACAATGAAAGAATAAATGGAGACTTCTTTTGCTACAAACAAGCTTAAAATAAGTACATTTGTAACGACCCAACTCCTTATACTAAGTTGAAGCCATTACTAATTTAAAAGATAAATAAATTTGTAAAGTTTGGAAAAATAAAATAAAACAAAAACCTCAAATTTTCATTTAAAAGCATGGACAAATGTGATTAGAGACAAACATAAAAATGAAATCCTAGCTCGGGCCCTATCTAAATTTTAAAGAGATAAAATGACAAATAAAGAATAAACTAAAATGCAAAAGTTAAGGTTTGAACTATCTCGTGAAGCGGAAGCATAAGATCCCTATGGCTCCCACGGTCACTTCTGGTCGCTCGCCAGCTTGCCTTGCCCTTACCTCTACCTCTACCTGAAAAAATTGGAAATGGAAAGAGTGAGTATAAAATACTCAGTAAGGGACCCACTACTAGTCCCACTAGATGCCTGTTAACTTCCTATTAGAGTCCTGAAGAGTGGTACCCCTGAACTGGCATGTCCTTGAACACGTGCAATCTGTGATCCCGTAGGAACAAGTTGGTCTTTGGTGAACCCAAGGGGACACCTAAGACGATCGGGCGGTGAGTGGTCTCGTCGGATCACAAACATCATGTCTATGTCAATGTCAATGTCAGACTGGTAATCCCGTCGGAATACGCAGTCATAAGCGTGAGCGACCCCGTCGGATCTCTCCATCATGTCTGTGTCATAATAGTGGTGATCCCGAAGGACACCTATGTGGGTACGACTCTAATAAGAAGCTAACATACACCCTACCCATAGCATGTACACAACATCTCATCAATCACATCATAACCTATCATAACATATCATAATTACGTCAAATCATGCCATAACATATCATATCACGTCATTCTCAACCACAAAAACTATGTCATTAGGGCGAAGGCGATAGCGTCGACGTATTAATCACGCTAACCTATGTCATTAGGGCGAAGGCGATAGCGTCGACGTACTAATCACGCTAACCATAGAGTCAACCGGTAGGCACAATTTCAATATCAGTCTCTCTCTCAATAACCTCAAGTTATATACTTAGCTATCAATCGTGCGTAACCATATATTCATACATGCGGTCTCTGTAATGTAATTCGGAGGTCTAGTAGGAGAATCTCTTAACTGGAGGTTGCTCAATGGGTCCTAGCAGTAAAATCACGCTCCCCAAGCAGCGAAATCCCTAAATGGTTAGAAAAAGACAATTTAGTAATTTAACCCTCAAAGAATTTAGGTCTAAAATCCATTTGAAGTGACTTACCCATGATCAAGGCTGAACTCGGTTTGGACTTACTTGGACAATTTCCCAGCTCAGCTTCCAATTAACTATAGTCAATTTAATCCAACAATTAACTTAGTTAGGGTCAAAATAAACCTTAGCTGGATAGACTAGAACCAAATCAAACCTACCGAGGCTTACCAAAAAATATGGGTCAAAATTGGATTAAAAGAAGCTTGGCGGCTCAACTGGCTCGGCTGGAGAGGGAAAAACCGACTGGCGGCTTGGCTGGAGGTAAAGCGGCTGGGCTGGGACGTAGACGCGACTTGCGATAGAAGGCGCGGGTCGACAGGGGCACGCGTGGCTGACGCGGTCCTGCGGCTCGGCTACGGTACAGGAGCGGCGCGCGTGCGGCTCGACGCGGATGGGTGCGGGCGCCACTCGGGTCAAGGAGAAGGGACGTGGGTCGGGTCGACTTCACGCGGTATTGGAGTCGCGGACGCACAGGTCGAGTTTTCGGGTTCGGGCGACGACGAAGACGGAAGCGGTCGCTCGACGACGGCTTCCAGGTAGAGGAGACGCAGATCGGGTTTCGATCTGCAGAGGATGGACGGTTGGAAGCGCGGGTCGACGGACGTTTCGCTCGGATGCACGATCGGCTGGGTAGGCGCGGGTTGCAGCGGCTAGGGCTGTGCGATCAGCTGGATAGCATGCGGGTCGACGGCGGCTAGGGCTGTGCGATCGGTTGGATAGGCGCGGTTTGACAGTCGGCTAGCTGTGCGATCGGTTGACGGCGGAGTGGTGGCGGCTAGGGTTTTTTTCTTTCCTTTCTCAATGAAGGAGATGGTGGTATAATGGTGCACGGTCCCAATGGACCTTTTAAAGAGAAAAATAATAATAATATGCTTATTATTATTCTTCTTTTCTCTTTCCCTAATTTAATCAATTAAATCCACTTAATCTCTTTCTTATTTAAACCCAACAATCTCCATTATAGAAATCAAAATCAACCAATCACCTCAATCTTTTCCCCAAATAAATATCACCATTAGATATTTTCTTGATGTCTAATAAAATCAAATGTTTATAAATCACTTAATACAAAACATCCAAAGTTTCAATAACTACATTTAAGATAATAAATTAAATTCCAATTTTTTGGGGCGTTACAACATTGCAACCAAATTTTGCTACCAACCCTACAAAAAGATCAATTAATTGCTCAAATGGATTCTTGCAAAACCTAGTAAGAAACCAAAACCTCATTTTAGAGTACGACTCTACACATCAATATAAGAATATAAGAAGGTTTTACCTTTTGTAATGCCAACACAAGGTACCAATTCCAGCCTCAGTTAAAAGGTGAGATAAATCGAATCTACTTCATCCATTAGTTCATAATATATCTCAATATCTCTCTTCCCCTCTAAGTATAACTTTGAAGTCATTTAAACTAATATCAATAAAAACTCATAAGAGTAACATTAAACATAATAATAACTTGTTGTAAAAAGATCTTCATAATTGTCGTGTAAATGTAAATCACTTACTTGGTAGCTTCACCACTATAGTAGATCATACTCGTTGCATTTAGGATTCTTTTATAAACATTCACTATAAGACATTCCCGGTTAGTGTCAATCTGAATGTATATTTAACATTGAAATTAGAGGCAAACATTGCAAAACCCAAAATCTTAAAGTTAATTTTCTCTATCAAGGAAAACCCACTGCCAACTAATTAGATTTCTTCCTAAAAGAAAAATTCACAATCATAAACAAGCTCGTTTGCTCTTTGAAAATTGAATAACCTCCCTCATAAACCTTCATGAAAATTGAATAACCAGAAACTATATGTATTATTACCTTCAGCAGCATTTCAAGTTCCTCAATTTCGTCTTCGTCCCCATAATTTAACCTACATCTCACGATACATATTTGATGAAATGCTAGCCATAATGTTCAGTCATATCAAATAATTTCTCATAAACAAACCTTCAATACTAAGAGAATATTTTCTCATGTACCACACACCATAAAGGGAGAAGAAGAAAGAGTTCTTATACCTACACACCATTAAAATAGAGAGAGAGAGCCTTCAAAAAATGTGGTTTACGGCTAATGCACAAGAAGAAAAATGGCAGAAGAGGCAACAATATTAAGAAGATAAGGGCTTTAAATTAGAGAAAAATGGTTGTTGTTTGGTGGTGGGGAGGGAAGGAGGATATTTAGGAGATATAGCAATGAGCATCACCATTCGAATAAGCAAAGCCAGTGACAAGCCTAGACTGCTCACAACCATGGCATTAGGTGTAACGACCCAACTCCTTATACTAAGTCGAAGCCATTGCTAATTTAAAAGATAAATAAAATTTGTAAAATTTGGAAAAAAAGAACAAAAAAAAAAACCTCAAAATTTTCATTTAAAAGCATAAACAAATGTGATTAGGGCTAAGTATAAAAATAAAATCCTAACTCGGGCCCTATCTAATTTTAAAGAAATAAAATAACAAATAGAGAATAAAATAAAATGCAAACATCAAAATCTGAACTAGGACATAAAGCGGAAGCAAAAGATCCCTATGGCTGCACAGTCACTTCTGGTCGCTCGCCAGCTTGCCTTTGCCCTTACCTCTGCCCGTGCTTGAAAAATAGAAATGGAAAGAGTGAGTATAAAATACTCAGTAAGGGACCCACTATTAGTCCCGCTAGGTCCCTGTTAACTTCCTATTAGAGTCCTGAAAGTGGTACCCAAGAACTGACACGTTCCCGAACACGTGCAACATGTGATCCCGAAGGAACATTACTGGTCTTCGGTGAACCCAAAGGAACACCTCGGACAAACTGGTCTGTAGTGCATCCGGAGGAAACACTAAGACAATCGGGCTGCGAGCGATCCCATCGAATCACTCGAATCATGTCTATGTCAATGCCAGACTGACGGTTCTGTCGGACTGTGCAGTCCTAAAAAGATGGTGATCCCGAAGGACACCCACGCAGGTACGACTTTAATACGATAAGCTAACATACACCCTAGCCATAACATGCACGTAACAAATCATCATCACATCATCAAGTCATGTCATATCATCATGCCACATCACATCATCATGTCATATCATATCATCATTTATTGCCATGTCATTATGCAATCTAGTCATCAGTATGCATAACTACAAATACATGTGATCTCCTAATCCCACTCGCAGGTCTAGTAGTAGAATCTCTTACCTGGAGATTTGCTCAAACCAGTTCTAACAGCAAATCACGCTTTCCAAGCAGCGAAGTCCTAGTGGTTAGAAAACACATATTTTCATAACTTAATCATCAAACGACCAAGGATCCAAAAATCCAGTTGAAATAACTTACCCTAGGTCGAGGTTGCAACGCTTGAGCCCTTAACTGGAGAAATCCCACGCTCCAAAATCACTTGGTCCAAACTGTCTTTTAAGAAAAATAATTTAATTTACCCCAAAATTAAATTATTTAAGATCCAAAATATTTAAATCTTAGTTGGGTGTTCCAAAACCCAATTAACTTACCAAGATAGGTGGAAAAACCCAAAATAGGCTTGTGACTCAAAAATAGCTTGACGGCTCCACTTATGGTAGATGCGACTCGGCAAATAAGGCAGGCGCAGCTCGGCTGGGAGCAGGCGCAGGCACAACTGGCGTTCGGCTCACGGAGAAGGCGCGGGTCGGGTCAGTTTACGGTGCAGAGCGATTGGAGGCACGAATCAGGCATGCGTTTGGCTCGGGAGTGGTCAGTTGGGTAGGCGACCGACGGAGGCGCTTGCTGACGACACCGAGCGACGATCGTGATGGCGAGCCAGCGATTGATGACTTGCAGTGAGGTGCTGACGGAGACGCAGCAACTGGCGGAACGATGGGGATGGTGGCTGCTTACGAAGGGGCTCGGGTTCCGATTCGGGCGAGATCGACGATGGCATGGCAGACCGACGGCTGGAGAACGAAGGATGGAGGCGGCGCACGGCAGACTGCGGGTCGACGGCGGTGGCAGCTAGGGTTTAAAAGGAGAAATTAGGGTTTTTTTTCTTTTTTTTTTTAATTTCCTTTTGTGCACGGGTCCCTATGCCTATTTAAACACCATTAATAAATCAATATTAATTTCTCTTTCCTTTTCCTTATTTTAAACCAACAAAACAAATCTTCTATCTCCTCAATTAAAACTCACAAAATCTCCCTTTTTAAATTCAAAATCAACCAATCACATCAATTTTTTTCCAAATAAAATCTCACCATTAGATATTTTCTTAATGTCTAATAAAAATCAATTATTCAAAAAACCACTTAATTCAAAACATCTAAAATTTCACTAACTACACTTGAGATAATAAAATTAAATTCCAAATTTTGGGGCGTTACATTAGGACCCTTTCTAGGTACATTTCTCTTTGTTTGCAACAGGCGTTACATTAGGACCCTTCCTAGGTACATTTCTCTTTGTTTGCAACAATGTGAACTTCTTAAGAAGCCCTGTTTCTGCTGTTACCACTGCATAACTGTATAAACCAGGAAACACATGCCATGGCAACACTCTTTCTCTTGTTGCCCTCATCTCCCTCTAATGCCAGAAGCTCAGAGACCCCATCATCCACTGCATTCAAACACATGTTCAGTGCAATACCATCTAAATCATCTCTTCGTTCATTTGTTCCTTTGATCGATTTGGATGTTTTCATGTTATGAGAAGTGAATCTGGCTTTGATTTCATCGTTTTTACAATATAATCATTTTTTAACTTGAGCTTGAATATCTTATAGGACTATAAAGTCATACAATAATAAATGAAGGGTAGAGGACCACAGTCAAGTTGGAATATGAGAAACCGGCAATACATGACTTCTTTACTGGGATTCCTAATACAATGAAGAAGATTTAAAGGGTGCAGTGGGTTGTGCTTCTTCAACACCAGTATTAGGTTTGACAGTGATTGCGTGGACTAGCTCAATATGCTCTATTTATTAATAAAATTTATCAGTATCAGTAGCAGATCACAACAAGAATTCACTTGGCATTAATTCCAAGCATTTCACTAGAATAAGGCATCTGAAAAGTGAAAATGAATAAAGATTCTGGTTCTGCAACTTAACATTCTATAAGGGTCTTTCTAATTCTCAATTTCATTCATCAAACTAGATTTGAAGGTGATTGAAGTTTTGATAAGGTATGAAAACGGAGTAAAAAGGATGAAGTGAAAAGAAAACCCGAGCTACAAACAAAATGATGACAACCAATCCCATCCAAGAATGTAAATTGTGGAAATTATCCAAAAAACCACCAATCCCATCTAAGAATGTAAACTGTGGAAATTATCCAAAAAACCACCAATCCCATCTAAGAATGTAAACTGTGGAAATTATCCAAAAAACCACGATCCAAGTGAAACTATTGTCTAAACGATTTATTTTGTGTTCTATAGTTTAATTTGGTTTTAATCAATAATTTACTGATACTAAAAAGTAAAGTTGAAAAAAATGCGTTTGCCGGGAGTCGAACCCGGGTCTATTGCTTGGAAGGCAATTATCCTAACCGTTGGACTACAAACGCTGAATATGTTGGAGAATTAATATGTTTCTAACTAAACTATTTCTGATATCTGAAATTTTAAGCCCTACTCTGGATTTTCTAAAAAGTTAGAATGTTTTAGTATTCCCTTTCTATTTTCTAGAAATATATTCACATGCCAATCTTATCCGCAATCCACTCTAGCTCTTGCTCCCATGTCGATGGCAATTTTCTCCTTCTCTTGCCAATTCAGATTTGTATTCCTCAATCCATTTTAACAGTTGCTTCCATGACCAACTTGCTTCTTCTTCTATTGATTAAAAAACACAATATTTCAAGAATTCAATAAATTTCATACAAATTTATTAGGATCACAACCTAACTAGAGATATTCAAGAACACACAAAAGTTCAAAGAATGTCAATTAATTATGGAAAATTTATGCCATAGTATCAAAGAGCAAGTGATCCAATGTAACCCTTAATCTCTGGATATATGAGGGCTAGAATAGGAGCAGATACGGTTGAATTTGTTTCCCTAAGTATTGTGACCAAAATAACTCTACAATACGTGGAATGAACTCTACAGTATGCTGTAGTATTTAGGATTTATATCTCAAAGTTACAGGGTAGTGAATGCAAAAGTAAAGACAAATTTTCCATTTGATCATGAGTATGACCCATGTCAACAAGTGAAGGAAACTTGCAATCACTAATGCGTAACTTTACAATATAACTTCTAATGTTCTAGTGACGTTATTCATATATGTTATTTAATCATATACTCAAATTCACTATATACCCTTTCTCGAGTACAATGGGATAAATTTGGATGATAAATGTTCAAGAATTTTATAGTAAGGAGTAAAAGCATAAGGTGAACCGATATCAACACGATAAAAATAGAACTATTTATCTTTTGTAACCAATGCATTATTGTTTTTCATGTTCTAGAGAGTGATTACACCGGCCAATCTTGCAATAGTATGAGTAAGGATACTCCTCAAGGGACTGCTTTTAGAATTACCCAAGCTTGGGTGGACTTCAATCATAGTCTTTAGAAACTCATTTGACAATACCACAAACAACTCATGGATGAGCGAGACTGATAGTTGTTCACCTTCTGCATGTCAAGTTAACACACTGAAGCCCATTAGATACTAAAGACCAATCCACCATACTTGAGATATCAAATTTGTTTGGTTTAGTTTTTTGTTTACTTTTCTAACCATTTTATGTTAACTCAATCTCTACATAAGCACTTGCAGTCTCTATAAATACTTATAAATCCTATTGTTCAAATCATCTAAAGAGTTAATAAGATTGATCATTCCATTTTGAAATTCTAAGTTGATATTAGAGTCATCATCATCTAGCGACACTGTTTAAATTTCTTCTCTCTCAATTACATAATGGAATCCATAAACTCAAACGAAATTGCAATAATAAATCTAGGGAGCAAAATTACCTTCTTGAAGCTCTCAGATACGAATTTTCTTTTATGGAGAATACAAATCATTGCAGTCTTAGAAGGGAACATACTTGAAGACCATATTTATGGAGAAAAATCAATACCCAATAAAACTTTGAAGATTACCGAGAACAATGTTACAATTGAGAATAAAAATCCAACCTACAATCAATAGCGGTGACAAGACTGACTGATCTTTTCGTGGTTATTGGATTGCAAGAAATTACTTCTCTACTTTTAGGCCAAACTCTATAAAAAGAGAAAACCATTACAAAAACGTCTTCTTTTCCATCTGTGAATTTAGCCTATTAGAGAAAAATGGAAATAACAATGAAGAGATGAACGAAAACATGGAATTCAAAGATAATAGAAATCAAAATTCAAAAGGGGGCAAAAAAATTGGAACAAGAATGATAGTGTTCAATGCTAGCCGATCTGTATAAAGATAGGCCATTCTGCGAAAAAAAATGTTATTTCGAAATATCTTGATAATATTTATTTCTAACAAATCACTCAAATGCCAATCCAACAACAATAATACGCTTCCTTCCCAAAGCCTACATGATGTAAGTCCCCTAGAAATCTTAGTAAAAACAATTCAGATTATTCTTTCCTTAGAGTGTTTGGTTGTCTTTTCCTCATTTGTTTACGACCATACAATGCTCATACAACTTGAATTTGGATCCACCTCTTGTAATTTTCTTGGATATAACAATCAACACAAAGGGTATAAATGTCTTTCTTCCATCGAGAAAATGTATATTTCACGCCATGAGAAATTTGAGGAGATTTTTTTCCGTTCTTTCAAAAGATAGTCAAAAACTCAATCTATTATCCAAAAGAGTACTTTACAACTCCACAGATTCCTTCACAAATACCGATAATTGCCATTTGTTATACCATGTGTCACAACCTCCAGACCTCTTCACTTGCCTTGGCCCCAAAAGGGAGTGCGAGGTTGGCAAGCATTACCATCACTTTTGACAATACTTCACCAACTAACTAAATTAATTGACCACAACAACCTCTGAATAAACAATGCATGTTGACTAAAACCAACTCAAGCTAATTGCTTTAAATACTTAAATCTTGTTGTCACGACCACATATTAGAAACGTAAACCTTATTATCTATATTCATGACTTTTAACTTATGCTAAATGCATACACATGCTAACTATAAAAAGAATAACCTCAATTCACCAATAGCAGTTGTAGGGTAGACTCGACATGATGATCATTTCCTCGAAAGTAAGAAAACATTTTGAAAGGATGCAGAGTTGAAAAATTCAGTGACCATTTTATTAAATATGCTTTTTTCTAAATAGTTATGCTCAAACTTTTAGCTTTTAGAAACATGCTTACAAAATAACGTGTATTAATAAACTTTAGTAAATCATTAAAACAGTTTCATAAACCTTCCTTTATCACTTTATACCTTGAAACAAATCCTTGGGAATGACAATTAAATCAATACCATTATCCTAAACATCAGTCCAAATAGCATATTAACGGCAATGTTATTAATCCATCCTCTAAGATCATTGTCTCAATAATCCTCGGCAGGATTATAATAAATTTGTCTCGGGTATACAATAAAACATGTTTTATAAGTCATAAGCTTTAAAATATAGTCTCAAACTCGACTGGTTTAAATCAAATATTTTAGAACTCATGTAAACATGCTTCTTCAAATACATAGAACTTACATTTAATCACAAGCTTGTATATTCATACTTTTGCTTTATGCTTTAAATTCATGCTTTGTAAATCATTTGCTAATATCATTTAGAAATCTCAAAGCATGCCTAAAGAAAAGCAAAAAGGTTCATCTTCTTCGTTGGAGAAACCCTAGCCACCGCTGCCTTTTGACGCAGTTGTCCGACGAGGAGCCACCGCAACCGTCGCCGTTTGAAGATCGTCTTTCTATTTTATGTGATTCGAACCGCCTTTCTATTCTGCGCACTGCTCGACCCTCACTACCTTATCCGAAGAAGCTATTGGAAACGTAATAGGCCCTTACAATACAAATCAAGAAACAAGAGAAGAAGATTATTCTCTTATTCACACAATTGAGAAGAAAGAACTTGAATAATATTTCTTAAACTTGAATTTCTTACTTTCTTTCTTATTTACAAATGAGAAACCTTACACATATTTATACTAGTAGAAAAGTATATTAAAAGTCATTAACAACAAAAATCAATACATGTGACTCTTCATATATCAATGTATTTAGTGATTAACTATTCCATGTATCTCAACTATACATGCATATTTAATAATGCAAATTCATGTATTAAGTTTAGATTAATTTAACTTCAACATCCTCCCTTAATCTAGACTTGAGCAACTCCAAGTTTTCCTCTGAATTTAACAAATAAGTCAAACTTGAGCGCCTTTGTAAAAATATCAGCCACTTGATCTTGAGTCTTGCAATATTTTACTATCACTTCTCAATCTTTAACCAAGTCTCTGAAAAAATGATATTTGATTCTAATATGCTTGCTTCTTCCATGGAAAATTGGATTCTTTGTTTAATGCTATGGCAGATCCATTATCACAAAATAAAACAGTTTCACATTTTTTAGTACACTTCAATTCTTTTAACATCCACTGAAGCCATAAAGCTTGACATCCAGCTGCAGCTAACGAGATATATTCTGCTTCGGTTGTAGAAAGGGCAACAACAGATTGTTTCTTTGAAGTCCATGAAAAAACACCTGCATCCATACTAAAAACATAACCAGATGTACTTTTATGATCATCCACATTACCACCTCAGTCACTATCACAAAAACCAAACAACACTGATTCCGAAACTTTCTTGTAATAAATTTCAAAATTAATGGTTCCAAGAATGTAACGAAGAACTCTTTTTCTTGCTTCCCAATGACTTCTTTTCGGGTTTGTCATAAATCTGCTTAACATACTTACAGCAAATAAAATATCAAGTCTTGTTGCTGTCAAATACATTAAGCTTCCAACTAAGCTTCGATATAAACTTGGATCAACTGCTTCTCCAATATCATCCTTGCACAATTTCAAATTTGCATCCATGGGAGTGTTGCAAGGTGAAGCATTTTCCATCCGAAATTTTTTTAGTAAATCATGAGCATATTTTTGTTGTGAAATGACAATTTCTCCTTCATTTTGATTAACTTCAATTCCGAGAAAGTAGTGGATGAGACCCATATCACTCATCTCGAATTCCTTTTTCATGGAATTCTTAAAATCATCACACAAAAATTTATCATTTCCAGTAAAAAGTAAATCATCAACGTAAAGAGAAACGATGAGAAATTTGCCATACTTGTCTTCTTTGACATAGAGTGCATGCTCATATGGACACCTTCGAAATCCTGTCTTTAGAAAAAAACTGTCGATACGACTGTACCAAGCTCGCGGAGCTTGCTTCAATCCATACAAGGCTTTTTTCAACTTGTACACTTTTTCTTCTTCTCCCCTTTGCACATAGCCCAAAGGTCGCGCAACAAATATCTCTTCCTTCAAATGTCCATTCAAAAAAGCGGATTTTACATCCATTTGATAAACTTTCCATCCATTTTGAGCAGCTAATGACAAAATCAATCGAATGGTCTCAATTCTTGTCACAGGGGCAAATATTTCTTCATAATCCACACCATATTTCTGCTTGTAGCCTTTTACAACAAGTCTTGCCTTGTATTTTTCAACATTACCATCTGACTTCAACTTTGTTCTGTACACCCATTTTACTCCAAGAGCTTGTTTGTTTGTTGGAACATCCATCAACTCCCATGTTTCATTTCTTCTTATCGCATCAATCTCTTGATCCATTGCAATCTTCCATTTCTCATCTTGGATGGCTTCATCAAATGTTATAGGATCAACACCAGCAAACAATGCAAAATTAGCAAAATGATCGTCATTAATCCTGTTACTCCTCATTCTCCTTGGTGAGATTTTATCATCACTTGTGGAAGATGACGTTAAGGACGAAGATGACTCCATCGCTTGAATTTCCGCTTGCTCTAATTCTTGAGCAACTTCATTTTCATCTATATTAACGTGAAATGGACTTTTAGCTTCATCAACGTCGTCATTCCAGTTCCATGATTCATCTTCACTGAAAATCACATCTCTGCTGATAATAATTTTTCTTGACACAGGATTATACAATCGATAAGCTTTAGAATTTTCACTATAACCTACCATAATGCATTTTTCAGATTTATCATCAAGCTTGCCCCTTAGCTGATTTGGAATATGAGAATAAGCTATACTCCCAAACACTCTCAAATGACTAACAGATGGTTTCTCACCACACCATGCTTCATAAGGAGTCATACCTGGAACACTCTTTGTTGGAGCTCGATTTAGAATGTAAATAGTACATGCAACAACATCTCCCCAAAATTCGTTTGGCAGATTTTTTGCTTTTAGCATACTTCTCACCATTTCCATGATTGTTCTATTTTTTCTCTCTGCAACTCCATTTTGCTGTGGAGTCATTCGAGCTGTTATTTGATGATGAATTCCTTGCTCCTTGAAAAAATTACCAAAAGCTATATATTCTCCACCACGGTCAGATCTCAAAGTTTTTATCTTGTAACCACTTTGATTTTCAGTAAAAGCTTTGAAGGATTTAAAACCAAGTGCTTCACTCTTTTCTTTCAAAAAATAAATCCACAACTTTCTACTGAAATCATCGATGAAGGTTATGAAATATCAATTACCTCTATTTTTTGTTGTTCGCATAGGACCACACAAATCTGTATGAATCAACTCGAGAGGTTTAGAGGCTCTCCAAGCTTTCCCAGTTGGAAATGAATCTCGATGATGTTTTGCAAGAATACACACTTCACAAATATTTGTCTCATGGTTGATATTTTGTATACCTCTCACCATATGATTTTTGCACAAATAAGATAGTGATTTGAAGTTTAAGTGACCATATCGAAAATGCCAAAGCCAGGATGGATCCTTCAATATGCTACTGAAGCAAGATATTTAACCATATGTAAAGTTAAGAGGAAACATCTTATTAGCAGTCATTTTTACCTTGGCAATAAGAACACCGGTCTGATCTTTGATTGCACATATGTCACCTTCAAATGAAACTTTTAAACCTTGTTGAAGCAGTTGGCCAATACTCAAAAGATTATGCTTTAGACCTGGAACATATAACACATTTGTAACTCGTTTTGTTCCTTTCTTTGTCTTCACAAGAATATCACCTTGGCCTTTGACTTGTAGTCTGGTATTATCACCAGTCTTCACTTCACTTTAGAAAGATTCATCCAAAGTAACAAATATACTTCTATTTCCTGTCATGTGGTTACTACAACCACTATCAAGATACCATGTAGGCTCTACAACATTGTCTTGAACACTACATGCAAGGAATAAAATGCCTTCATCATTTTTCTTTTGTTCTTTATGCATATTCATGGTGGTATTTCCAACTCCATTTTTTAGTGCCCAACAATCTGCTTGAAAATGACCATATTTTCTGCATTTAAAGCATTGAATTTGAGAGAAATTACCACGACCACCTCCTTGGTTTCTGCCAAAGCCTCTTCCTTGAGATAAAGAAGAGCTTTCTTGTGAATTTTCAGAATTTGCACTGCTTCTATTATCATAGTTTCTTCCACCTTCTCGTCTTCCATGACCACCACGTCTTCCACGTGAACCGCCTCTAAATGAAGTTTGCATTTGAAAAGCTTCCTCGGGGTCAACATCAAACTGTTTTAATCTTAGCTCATGGGATTGAAGAGAACCCATCAAGCTATTTATAGACAACGTAGATAAGTCTTTCGATTCTTCAATTGCAACGACGATATGCTCAAATTTTCTTGGCATACTTCTAAGAATCTTTTCAACAACTCTTTGATCGCCTACTTCTTCACCATTTGATCTTAAACTATTGACAATTACAAGAATACGATTGAAAAATTCTTCAATAGTTTCAGTTTCTTTCATTTTAATGCAATCAAATTCGGATATGAGAGCTTGTAACCTTATCATCTTTACCTTATCTTCTCCTTGATAGGTAGATCGTAGAATATCCCAAGCCGCCTTTGCAGAAGTAGCTGTTGAAATTCTCTCGAAAATAAATTCATCAACAGCTTGATAAATGAAGAATAAAGCCTTTTTATCTTTCTTACGATTTTCTCTTAACTCAACAAGTTGTTGATTTGTGAGCTGACTCTGATTCTCAACTTCAATGTATCCTCTTTCAACAATATCCCACAATTCTTGAGAGTCGTATAACACTTTCATTTGAATACTCCATTGATTAAAATTCTTCCCGCTGAACCTTGGAAGTTGGGGTTGCAACATGTTACCATTTGAAGCCATATCTAACTGAAGCTCTGATACCACTTGTTGGAAACGTAATAAGCCCTTACAATAAAAATCAAGAAACAAGAGAACAATCAAACAAGAGAAGAAGATTGTTCTCTTATTCACACAATTGAGAAGAAAGAACTTGAATAATATTTCTTAAACTTGAATTTCTTACTTTCTTTCTTATTTACAAATGAGAAACCTTACACATATTTATACTAGTAGAAAAGTATATTAGAAGTCATTAACAATAAATATCAATACATGTGACTCTTCATATATCAATGTATTTAGTGATTAACTATTCCATGTATCTCAACTATTCATGCATATTTAATAATGCAAATTCATGTATTAAGTTTAGATTAATTTAACTTCAACAGAAGCCAGCCGAGTTCTTCTTCGTCTGCACGTTGAGTCTCTGTCTGTCATCTCTTCGTCGCCATAGCCGAAACACTCAGTCGAGTCGCGCATCGCGTCTTTCATCCACACCCTTCGCGTAGCTGTTTCTTTTTCCGTTTTGCATTCCGGCGAGCCACGCGGAGCTGTAGTACTCTTTCTCTACTTTCGGTTTGTTTCTGTTTGTCCACGGTTGCCGTCGCTCTTAGCCGCCACTGGTCACCTTTATTTGGTGAGTTTGGAAGAGTTTATTGTGGGTTTCCTTTTTACCCATTAAGGTTTAAATTGTGGTTAAAAAATAAAGTTAATTTAAGGATAAATTAAACATGGGATGTTCTTAGTAAGTTGTTTTAGTCTTAGCAGTTTAGTAACAGTTGCATTATATTGCAAGTGAATTTGAATGTTATTGTTGCAAATCAATATATCTATTTGTGTACATTTGTTTTCTCTAAAATGGACTATGTAGTATTAGTTATTTTTATCCTTTACAAAAATAATTATTTTTTGTTTTCTAAAATGAAGTTCTATGGAAGAAAAATGCATCTCGGTTATTTTAATGCGAATTTTAAAGGAATAAAAATTGGGTAAAACAAATATGGAAAGATTTTTATAATAAAAATGGGGTAAAACAAATATGGGGAAGATTATAGAATTTATTAATTTAATTGATTTCTCTATCGAGTCTAATTAAATTATTTGGCAGTCTAGTCCTCCAAAAATAATAAGCAGACCCTAACATTTTGTTAAAAAGTTACAAAATTGTAATAACATAAATCAAATTAAACACAGTTTAAAAGTTTAGAAATAAAAATTGACATTTTTAACAATATACCAAAATAGAATAATATTTCATTTCCAAGAATCAAAATATGATTTAAACTAAAAATTAACTATTGTTATTGCTTACATATAATTTTTTAGAATATATTCGACACTAGAGAGTATGGTGAACAATCAAAAGTACTATGCCTAAAGGGGACGTTTGGCATGTAGTTCGGAATCAAATTCTTGGGAATTGAATGCCTGTAGAGTTATTTGATGGGATTCTGATGTGTGAGAATTATAAATGCATGTGTTTGGGGTGTAGGGTTTGGGAATCTGGATTTTTTATGCCTATACTTGGATTCTAGTTTTGAATTCTTCAGTTTAGCTAATTCTTTTAGTTTTTTTTTTTCTGTGAATTGTACATCCAAAATTTACCATGCATCAATATTTTAATTTATTTTTTTTTATATTTTGTAATTCTAATTCAATTTCTTAACTCTATTGATTTTTCATGACAATAATATAAATTTTTTTTTAATATTCAATAACAATAATTTTGATTGTAGTTACATTAACATGAATGGTAGGCATAATTATAAATATTACAAACCATTCATAAAATACAATAAGTCGAATGGTGTTTACAAAAGTTTCAGTTAAGCAACATTAAAAGCGGTCTAATAGGTTTCAAAATAAGTATAACCAAAAGGATCATGCAAAAGCGAAAGTCAAGTAGAGTTACCTTTAGCCATAGTTATATATGGTTATGTTGCCTTCCTATGATGTGCATGCAATGTATTTTAAACCACTTTTGTCAAAAGAGTTGAAATAAAAATGAGTTTTTTTTTTTATATATATATACTTTTCTCTTAAGTCAATCTAATAAGTTCTAAGTCTTCTAGTTAAATTGACCAACGAAAAAATGAAAAATATTATTAAACTAAAAATAAATCATTGTACATGTGATATATATTTAAAATTTCTACCATATTACCAATATATTAATATTTGATTTATACATACTTGAGATCACAATAGATATTTCATCAATTTTCACTTAGGAAAAATATAACAAAATAAACAAAATCTCCTAAAATGGAGGAAAGATTAGTTTTAAACAAAGAATAGAAAATTAATAATTAAAAAAATGATCTAATAATAATAATAATTAAAAAACTCAAGAAAAAAATAGACGAATGAAAAATATGTATTTTAAAAAATGTTATTGTGATTAAATTAAAGACACATTTTAAAAATGAATTAAAGAAAAAACTTTCAAAAAATTAATTTTATTAATTTTTCAAGGTTTACAGTGGTGCCGGAGTTGGTGGTCGGAAGTTCGCTGACAGAGTTGTCAGAAACGACACTCAATAGTTGCCTGACAATGATCTCTGAGGAAGGTGTTTGGAGTTGGCCAACGAAGTTTCTAGATCGAATTAGAAAAAAAAAAGTAATCCATGGGCTTGGATAGTATTACTATTCAAACTCATGGGAAAGAGTCTAAGAAGCCTCGGTGAATACGATCGTTGATCAAGGGTAAAGATGGTTAACCGTCGCTAATGTTTAATTAAGACAATTGATTAGTCGTCGATCATCATGACAATCGATTGCCAAGGGTTATGGCTATTGGTCATTGACCATCACGACAAGAGGCATGACATCAATAATTAACGATAACGATCGGTCGTCGTCGATCAGGATATGCACCTGACGACAAAAACGTCTAAAGCTGTAGGTCACCAATGATCAAAATGATTGGTCATTGACGATCGATAATCAACAGTCAAGACAATCCAAAAGCGATAATCAAGATGATCTGGAGTCGACAGTGAAGATAATTGGTCGTCATGGCCGCCAATAAGTCATGATAGGTCATTATGGTTGATCGTCAAGTCGACTAACATTTGTTGTCAACGGTCATCAATGATCAATGGTAAGAGGTTTAAGTGAAAATTTTTCTAAAACATATGACATTCAATAAAAAAAAACATATTCCAAACCCATGGATTTGGTTTATCCCATAAATTTTATTCCAACGGTCCAAACAACCCAAACCCATGGGCCAAACACCCAAAAAATAAAAGATTTAATTTGACTCATTGATCCTTGTTGTTGAGATCATACAAATTATAAAACTATACAAATAGTGCAAACTTAAAATCCACCTACTAGAATCTTTCCTAAAACTGCTTCACTCTATACCTTGTTGTGTACCTTTGTATACTACCTTAGGTAAATATTTGTGATTTATTAACTAAATTAAATAAAAACAAATAAGTTTTTTTTTTTCACTTTCAACCTTCTTTTTAATTTTTATTTTTCTTGTAAATCCAAAATTCACATGTAGTTAAGATTTAAATAGCATTTAACATACGAAAATATCAGCATAAAAAATATATCGATTATTATAATTGTTTTTAAAAGAATATATAAGCAATTGTTTTTAAAAATATATTTTTATTAGGTGTCTCGATGGAAAATATCAAAAATGCCCCCATCAACCACGCCGTCAACAATGCGCGTAATATATTTGGTACACAATCGTTTAGATTTGGATAACCAAATTTAAACGATTTATTTTTTCAATTTTCTATACACGATCGTTTAATTTAGTTACACAATTGTTTAATTTGGTTAACGATAGTTTAGATTTGGTTACACAATCATTTGGGTAGCCAAATCTATGATCGTGTAACCAAATCTAAACGATCTTTTTAAAAAAAAAATTTGGTAAACGATTGTCTAAATTTGGCTAAACAACTTTTTTCAAGATTATTTTGGTACACGGTCGTGTATATTTGTTTACATGATTGTTTACCTTTTCAATATTCTTTGGTAGACGATCATTTAGATTCAGCTAAAAGATTTTTTTAAAGATTCTTTTGGTACATGATCGTTTAGATTTGTCTACACGATCGTTTATTTTTTTTACACGATCGTTTAGATTTGGTTACCCCAATCTAAACGATGTTTTTTTAGGATTCTTTATACAAGATCATTTATATTTTGCTATTTTTTGTACACGATTGTTTAGCTTTGGCTACTCAAATCTAAATGACGTTTTTTTCAAGTCTTATATTTAGTACTCGATCTTGAACAACCAAATAAAAGTATGAAAAAAGAATAAGTCTTTTATATTTGATACACAATTTTGAACCAAATAACAGTTTAGAAAAAAAATGAGAGGAAAAGAAGAAAGACGATGAAAAGAAAAACAATCAAATCGCAGATGAAGAGAAGAAGGAAGACGATAAAAGGGAGGGGAAAACCTGAAATATTGAAAAAAAAATGGCTGCTTTGTTACACGGACTGTAAATATTTTACCGGTTTGTTATATTTATAAAAATTTTACTTTTTATTAAGATAATTGTTTTAAGAAAACCCATATTAATTTCTTTTAAATAAGGAAGTAAAATAATCCACCGTTCAACTATAAAAAAGATTAATGAGTAGATCTTAACTAAGTATCCTATAATCAAGAAAAACTCTATCTTAAGTAGGTATAAAAAAAAAAAAAAAAACTCTATAATCGCACCATTTTAAGAAGAAGAAGGTGATTATTCGGTTGAGTAAACCCTATAAAAGTTGGCTTAAACATTGACAAAAATCAATTCATCCAATTACTCAAATCTTCCCACCATGGCCGTCAATAAATTTTTTATTGTTCCCCTTGTTTTGATTGGTTTCATGTCTCACCTATGTGAGAGCTTTGAGTTGGAAAGAAAAGATTTTGAATCTAAAGAAAAAGTCTAATGCAACTCTACAAGAGATGGAGTAGCCACCATAGAATCTCAAGGAATGCAATTGAGATGCACAAACGCTTCAAGGTGTTCAAAGATAATGCAAAACATGTCTTAAAAAAGAACCAAATGGGAAGATCATTAAAATTACGGCTTAATCAATTTGTTGATATGTCTGATGATGAGTTTAGTAGCATACATAGTTCCAATATTACATACTATAAAAACTTACATGCCAAGACCGTTGGTGATCATGTTGGTGGATTTATGTATGAACATGCAAAAGAAAAACCATCTTCAATCGATTGGAGGAAAAAGGAGCTGTGAATGCCATAAAAAATCAAGGCGGATGTGGTAATTAATTTAATTTAATTTAATTTATAATTCTTTCTAAGTCTATAGCCTTTTAACTAATAATTATGTTAATAATTTTGTGTTTGCAGGAAGTTGTTGGGCGTGGGCGTTTGCAGTTGTAGCTGTCGTGGAATCTATTCACCAAATAAAAACAAATGAGTTAGTATCTTCGTCAGAGCAAGAGGTGGTGGATTGTGATTATAGAGACGGTGGTTGTCGTGGGGGACATCATAACACTGCATTTGAGTTCATGATGGAAAATGGTGGAATCACAGTTGAGGATAATTATCCATATTATGAAGGAGATGGATTTTGCCGTAGACGAGGAGTGAGTTTAAACAAATATCTAATTAAACTATCTAAATGTATTATATATAATTGAATTATTCATAATATAATTATGTGTATTGTGTTTGATATTTCATTAATAGGGTTATAATAAGAGAGTGAGAATTGATGGATACGAGAACGTACCTCGAAACAACGAGTATGCTTTGATGAAAGCAGTGGCGTCAAGTGGAAGTGATTTTAAATTTTATGGGCAGGCAAGTGTGTAGTTAATTTTGTTATAATTTTAATTATAATTTGGTGTAACATGTAAGAAATATTAAACTTTGATAATTATTTGCAGGGAATGTTTACGGAATAAGACTTTTGTGAATCTAATATTGACCACACGGTAGTGGTAGTTGGGTACGGAATTGATGAAGATGGAGATTATTGGATAATAAGGAACCAATATGGAACTCAATGGGGGAATGGATGGTTATATGAAGATGCAACGAGGAGCACGAAACCCACAAGGTCTATGTGGAATGGCAATGCAACCTACCTATCCTGTCAAGTACTAGATTTCCTCCTTTTAATTTAGCCTCTTATTAGAGCTGGGTAGCTAGCTAGGGCTAGGTTTTTATTCATTGGCTATTTTTGAAAATAAATTTGTTTCCTTTGGTGTAACAATTCCTATATAAATAAAATAGACACTAATTTTTTTACCTTAACAAGATGAGCATCCAAACTTAGTGCAAACTTAATATCCAAACTTAGTGCAAATTTAATGGGTCTTTTATATTAATATGCTCTCTTAGTCAATATCAATAGTGTGAGAGATTTAGATCATTTAACAAACTCAATGTTAAACTAACGAGTCAATATCTTAAGAGATTACCCATAGTTGTCCTAAACGATCAGTGAACAATGCTTCTAGTTCTCTAAAGTCTCCAATTTTTCATTCTAAACATTATGGGTAATATCAAGTTCATGATAAAACTAAATCGGTATTTAAGAACTATGAGAGAAGTCATTAAATTTACCTAAAACCTTATTGATACCTTGTCGAAATTGCCTTGACTGCATAATAACGGCTTCTTAAATTCAAATTTAGTACCGAAATTAAAACAATTTTATGTTTTGAAGCTTATAGAAGTAATACCCAAGCAAACTCTAAAGTTAATGAAAAGTCCATTTTCTACCCTTAATGTTCAACTCACTCATGTATCATGGGTAATTCAATTTTAACAGTTCAACTTAATGGGCATTCAAGAACTCTAGGAAAACTCAACGAAATTACTCCAAACTTTCTAAGAACTTAACAAAGTAATATAAACTTCAATGGACAGTACCAAAACTACCAAAATCTATCGTCCAACACTATGGGTTATTCAATATTATTATTAAAATTAGATGGGTACTCAAGACCCACTCCACAAAACTTAGAATCTTACCCAAGTTGTGTGAAAATGCTCAATTTTGAGTTTCCTAAAGGTTGGACAGTAGCTAAAATCTCCCAATACTCCACATCTAACATCGAAATGTAATGGATATTGCAAAATCAAAATCGAAACTTAATGGGCATATGAAAATCTTCAACAAATCCAACTAAAATATACTAAAATAAGAAAATCCTTACCCAAAACTCAAAGATTCAACTATCGACAGAAGCGAGAGTCGTTAATGGTATGATGATGAAAATGTGCGACTCAAATCAAATGGTGAAAGCAAGCATGCCCAACAACTTGCTGGAGTGGCGGTAAAGATGGTGCCAGAGGAGGATCGTCGGTTGGAGGAGAGAAAGAGAGGTGTGGGCGATTGTGTTGTCGTCGGAAGTGCACCATCATGCGAGAGAGAGAGATCAATGGCATTGAGAAATTTCTAGAGAAAGGGGGAGGAGGTTGCACGTTCCTTCCATAGGAGAAGAATTATTTTTAAAAAAAAAAAAACTCCATGGAAAGGAAAGAAGAAGAAGATAATAATAATAATAGTGAGAAATGACCATAATGCCCCCAACTTAACATTAAACTTCTGTTTTTGTCATTTTCTTAGTTTTTCCATCTTTTGGACACTTAATTTCCAAGTCTTGTTCCAAACTAAATTGTTCCAATTTCCTTATCATAACAATTCAACCTTAAAGAATTGAAATTTGAATTTAAACTTGTTTTTCAAACTTGGAAAATATTAAGTAAATAAAAGGAGAATGGAATGAGAGCTTATAAGGATAGCTTTAATGTCGATTTTAAAATGATCACATTAATCCTTCCTCTTTAATGTCGATTTAAAACCGACATTAAACATCTGCATTTTAAAAACTGACAGTAAAGATCTGTTTTCATTTTTCCATCTGACATTATAGACCATATTTCTTCTATTGTTGTAATATGAGTTTTTAACACAATTAAAGCTCTAAATTAAGGTTAATTATGGATAAAAGATGGGACTTTTCTTGATTATAAGGTTCAATTTGATACTCTTTGGATTCAATTCTTGATTTCCAATCTAGTTTGGTATTGAGTTTTAACTTCCATTTGGTAAGTAATTGGAGTTAAGTAAGGTCAACTAAGATTGATAATTTTTGTTGGGCTTAATTTATAATCTTATGTATAGGTCGAAATTGATTTTCGATTGCAACAAAGAAGTTTTAGCTAATCTAAGGTAAGGATTTTACTACAGGACCTTTGAAGTTCAGATTGTAGTCGTACTGTGATGCACTAACTGATTTGGTTATGCATAGAATTAAAATACATTGATAGGATTATGTGATGGATTGACTGAAACAGAATGTACTTGTTTGACAACATGATTAAATTGATTTATTAAGTAATTATTGAGACTGTTGGACGGATTATGCATGCTATGTTTATGACCATTTTTGTACTAAGAGCAATAAGTTTTATTTCGACTGATGTTAGCTGTTAACTTTAGCTATTAGATTAGTATATCCTGCTATGTACTGTGTCCTACGAGATTACCACCTTTAGATTGATTATTATTTGATTGTAAGTGTACCTCTATGTTCATTTTACGATTTGATGTGTGTGCTCCTACGGAGCCACAAGATTGATGACTCAGGGTATAGCCTAATATAAAGTTAACAATTTACTTCGTAGGTCCAATAATGAGTCCCTTTACTGAGTATATTTATGTACTTATCCTTTCTATGTTTAACTTTTAATGCAAAGGTAAAGAGAAAAGCAAGCTAACGAGTGACAAGAAGCACCCATGACCCTACTACATGGAGAATCTATGTTCATCCTTTCGTTGGTTTTCATGATTTTTCATGTCTTTTATGATTTCCATGTCTTGACTATTAGAGGGTTTCCATTCTTATTTTCATGATTTAGGTAGGGTTTGAGTAAGGCTTTTTTAGTAGGTTGATTTCTTTTAGTTTGCAAAACTTTTGGTTATTCTTAAGCTGTTTTAGTTTATTTTTATTTAATAAATTAAGAAAACTTTATTTTGTTTTTAAGATTTAAAAATGTTATTTTTATTTGATAATGACCTAAACTTAGTTCTGAAAAGTTAAGTTGTTACCTTAAATGATGGAATTCGAAATTCAAATCTAGGTCCAATTTCCAATTTAAAATACTTTGAAAAGTCTTATAGTCCATTTGTTTTTTCTGTTCAATGTTATCTTTAAGATAGCTTACTCTATTCAACAACTTTTGTTCGATTTTTCTACGTAAACTACGAAGTTAAAACACAACAACCATACAAAAGTCTTGATGCATATGAGAAACATAATATAAACAAATTTCTTCAAGTAAAAACAAACACAATACGAAGGTGCGCACAGTTGCCAAACCTATAAAAAGAGTTGTCCAAATATAGATAGCGAAAACACCATTTATACTTCAACTAATTTTTTTGTTCAATTCATGAACAACATTATATTCTGATGAGCTTCCAACTAGGTTGGTAGATTGTAATCTAATAGTCAAAAATAAACAATGTACTAAAACAACTGCAATATTGGAAGATTTTAGGAAAACAATCAATCTATTATCAAAAGAATGCAAAGTCCCCATTGTCTCTGCTCAGACAACAGGGGAAAACAATTCAAACAAGTTTAATTGACTGAAAGCTCAATGTCCAAAAGTGATTTACAAGCCATAGAGAAATTATTGGTACCTAGGAGACTTTCTAAAAGATGTGCAGTTGATGTTCATTTTGCACCAGGGGATAAATAAAGATTTAAAATAATTGGATCCATTCCACAAGTATCAAACTGACCACGAAAAAGTCAACTCAATAACAGCCCTTATTGAAAGGTCAACACCTGAAGAAGCCAGTACAAGGAAGGACAAGATTAGCAGCTCTTTCGCATCCATATATATGAACAAGAAGTCATAAAAGATATGGTATGTGATTGAGAGAAGGGAAGGATAAAGAAAGAAAGGAAAACAAATGTTAATGGAGCTGTGTTTGATGAATGACTGCAATTCTGGAGCTGGAAAGGACAAACAAAGGATTTAGAGAGTAGGAGGAAGCACTAATATTGGAGGCCGATCTTGGAGCTTGAGGTGTGAATCCAAGACTTTTCCATCCATAGGGTCCAATTTAATTTGAACACTATTCCTTCCATTAACTTTTCTTAATTTAAGAATGTATTTAGTATTGATGAACGACTAGTTTTGAGTAACAGATAACATGATATTATTTTGATCCAGTAAAATAATTTGTCCTTATATTTTAAATTAAAAAGAATTTTAAAAAAATGAAAGAAAGAAAAATTGAAAAAATCCAATTGCGTTTGCCGGGAGTCGAACCCGGGTCTATTGCTTGGAAGGCAATTATCCTAACCGTTGGACTACAAACGCTTGATTTGAAAATACATAAAATGAAAATGAAGACATCGTTTTCTGTTAAGTACTTTTTCTTTAAAGCGCAACCTAATACAATATCTACTCTATAGAATACATGTCTTTAACAACAAATACATAACTTGTTTTCTTTTCTTTTTCTTTCTTTTTTTGTGAAATTTGTTTACAATAGTTATTATCAACAAATTCATTGACCATAGTTTGTGTCAAATTCGTTGAAATCCTTTTTTAATAAAAGGTTGAATTTGTTGTCAAACTCCAAAAACAAAACACAATTTTTTGAAAACTCTTTTTCAAAAACTTTTGTTTGTTTCAAAAACAAAACACAATACTCCACCTCTTATTTGTTGTTTCCTTCTAGCATCAGTCTTGTTAATCCTAACCGAAATGCTTATCCTTCTCTTTCAAAGAAGTTGCATTCTGATATGACCTTGCACCAGACCACTTAACTTTCTGTTCCTTTTGTCCCATGAAAATCAGATATTAATACTTCATGGTATTAAGTTACTCAACCTTGAATCCAACTCTTACTCTTTCTTCTCAAGAAACTTATGCTCTAATACTCTTCTCCTTGTCTCTTCGTGAAGCTCTTCTATTAACCCATAAAGACCTTCACAACTTTTGCAATGGAAAAACAACTCAAAGAAACAACACATACACAGCGGAATAACTTAGAATTCATTTTCTTTATTAACTTAACACTTTTAAAAGTACAAAATACAAATTACAACTTTTGCTTTGCATAAAATAAAACCAACTTTGATCTTCTCACATCATTATTCTTTCCACCAAGTTGCAGTCTTTCGTGTTACATACCTTTCTTCATACACTCCCTAATGCTGCTCTCTATAACGGTGGTTGGGGGCATCAGACTCCACTTGCGTCATTTTTCCTTTTTGTAAACTACAATCCATCTCAAGGACAGTTACAGAGTCTTTCTTTTCTTTCTTCACCACTAAACGTTGCTTCTTGTGGCGAGTACCTAGAGGTGTACAAATGACGTTTCCTCCTTCGTCTAGGTTTTTTAACTACCTCTCTTAGCGGGCCACGCTTAGGGCTAGCTTCCCCAGACTCGACTCTTTGGCTCTCTGGCTCATCGAGTTGGACCTCACTAACCTGGGTATTTAACTCACCTTCATTTAGAGTTTGGCCATCCGCGCTAAGGAGCCATTTGCCTTTCAACCAGCTCCTCTGGCGTATTATGATACGCGATCATTAGCACACCATGTAAGACTATAGAGTAACTTTATCTTTCCTCCTTAACTAGGCGACAACGTCTTAGAACCTGTTGGATTTTTTTTCCTAAAAATCATAGATAGTAAATATAATCCATTGGTCGTTATTAATAAAGTGTTTTATTTTTATAATTTCAATAACTGTTATTGATTATATTATTAGTTTTGTCTTAATAACCTAAATCCAATAAACTAACATCATAAGTTATTTGATGAGTCTTGAACAGTATGTAGAGACATACGGGAATCAATGTTCAAGATCAGCTTAAAGGGTCTATAGTATAAGGTTAAGGTTTGGTACCTTATCAGGTAACACTATAGATACAACTCACTTTGTATTTGATGCAAACACATTGATCCAATGCATTCATGTATGTGACATGCGAGTGATGGTATCCTATGCAATGAGTTTGCATAAGACCGGACCACGAAATAGTAATCACTAGATGTAACACCGTTAACTAGTTGGGTTTCTATTTCATTAGGATGACCTAGGTAACTTAGTCTTAATCTTGAGTGTATTATGAACTCTTGTTTGCGAGAGATTGTCTTTTGATTTGAACGGGTGAGAGTGGCTAGATTGCCGACTCAATATGCTTATCATTTTGGGGACAAGACCAAGTTGGAAGCTGGAAACATAATCACACAAAATGGAATTCACTCCTTCCCGACTTTAGGGTAAGTAGATAAGTGTTCCTTTAAATGGTGTCTCAGGGGGCTTGAACAAATGGTCCTACCCTTTGTATGGTACGAGAGGGGTTTCTGTTTAGTGGTTAGACCATAAACAAGTTGTTCATTAGAGAAGCACTGGTATTTAAGGACTAGAAGTAACCTTGGGGTAAAACGGTAATTTGACCCAGCTAGTGTTACGAACACTTGTGAAGGACTAACTTACTGGTACTGGTCTATATCCATGGACACAAAAATATATCTACAGTTAGAAGAGTTCAGCTGTGAGTCTTTAGTGGAGTGTACACACAGTTAATGAATATTGATCAATGTGGTTAATGAGTTTAGCTAATTAACCTCATATTGTTGTAGTTTCTGATCTGTAGGTCCATTAGATCCCCTTCCTAGCTCGTAAAAGATAATAAAAGTTATTTATATTAGTTGTAATTTGAAATGTTCAAATTTACTTTGGAAATTAATATAATGTATGGTGATACATTATACTAGTTTATATTTTAATTAAACATTAATATATAAATTTAATTTTGGATATGATTCAAAATTAATTTATGAGAGAATAATATATTTGAATAAGTTCAAATATTAATTTAATGTGAATTAGATTCATACTAAAACTATAGGTTAAAATTTAATGTGTATATGATACATATTGAAACTATAGGTTATGAGAGAAATTCATATTTGAATATGATTCAAATTTGGATTAAATTAAATATAAGATATTTAATTTAGAAATTAATTAATCGGAGAATTAATTAATAGTTTAGTTTATTTGATTTAATTAATTAATTAAATTAAAACTATGGATTATGTAAGAGATATTCATTTAAATATGATTTAAATTAAATATGATTTAACTAATTATTAAATTAATTAATTAATTAAATTATTTATTTATTTTAATATTAATATTAATATTTATTAAGTTAATAGGGAACGTAGATGGTTTTCTCACGTTCACACTTTTCTCTCAACTTCCCTCTTCTTGACTGAAGAAGAGGGAGTTATTGGAACTATTCACAGAATCGTTCTGTGATTTTTTTTACGTCACACATTCTCTCTAAAAAAAATTTCTCTCTGAAAAATTCTCTCTTCCAATTTGGTTCCCACAAACCATCTCAATTCAGAGAATAGGAATGTTTCCAAGTGGTGGTGATCCAAATTGGTGTTTTGTAGACTCAGAGACGTTACTGATCGTAAGTTCTTCTTTGTATTTTTTTTTGAAAACATGTTTAGCCATAATTAATTTAAATTTTACCAATGCACTGGTATTTTTAAGTTCCAATTAAAATTGGGTTAAATCTCTGTAATTCTTCCACTGTGCAAAGGCCTTTCATCCCTTTAGAACCAACCTTCACATGGCCTTAACACTTGACAACCTGGAAAGGGAAAAACTTAAAACAAAGTCAAATGGTCTTAGTGAGTGATGAATTTTTTAGAAAACCTTTTTGGGAAAATCCATAGAAATCACAAGTAATTAAGGTAAACCACATCAGATAAAGCACGTTGCATCAAGTCACATCGCAGATCGCATTAACCATAACAATCTAGATAACTTCACAGCGAGTGCTACAACGCCACTGAAATTATTTCACAACAAGCTCAACACTAAGACCTAAGATTCTCCCCTCACCTAGACTTGGGATTCGCTCTCAACAGTATCATGCAACTTACCTGGAATTTTTGCCAGCGTCCAGCCACATTCAATCATTCTCAGACCTGGGAGTCACACTTAACCAGCATCTCATCACCATCTTGCTTAGACATTGCACAACGAACGCTACAACGTGATACACTCGAATCATTTCACAACAAGCTCAACTCTAAGACCTGGGATTCTCTCCTTGCCTAGACATGGGATTCTCTCTTACCAATATCACGCGAGTTACCTGGGATCTTTCACCAGAGTCTAGTCTTACAAATACATCACAACTCACCAATACGTAAATACAATAAGGGAACAATAGCTCACCGCTTACTCTTAACACAAATTATCATAGATTAATAGAGCATTTCATAAACATAATTATAGAGGAAAGAATACCATAAATTACGTTTACAAAACATCTCTTTCCAAGATCAGAATCATAAACAAAAGTGTAGAAATTACATTTGAAACTCGATTTGTCATTCACAGTCGTTTATAAATCACATTCTATCACACCTTTAGAAGAATACTCATATTCATACTTAGAAAACGTTTAACTGTTCACTGAAGAACATTCATAACTCACATTTAAATATCGAAACATTTAGTCATTCATAAACATTGATTTTACGAAGATTACTCACAAAAACATTGCTTATAAAACATATTTCACCATTCACAAACAAAACTTATAGAACAAACACAGAAACATTTATAAAACGGATTTTATAACTCACAATAGATACTTAGCCTCAACTTCTTCCTTCTTGGCTTTCGACTTTCTCTTCTTGTTTGACAGTTGAAGGCACCGTCCATTCAGCATTCAGGACTTTCTCTTATCACTTACATCAGGAAAAATCTAGAGTCTCTTAACAAAAAACTTCCCCTTTTCTTTTGGCTTTCGACCCTATTTATAGAGGTCTTTCACATCCAACGACCTTTTCTTCGCTTTAGACGTGCCATCTTACTAACACGTCGCACATGCCATCAACCTGAACTCGACACGTAGTTTAACCGTCAGTGATGATTTGACATTTCCTTGAAACGCACACCCTATCTCTTAAGGAAGCCAAACTCTTAATTGTCTGATTGCCCTTTTCTCTTCTCGAAAAGTCTCTATCATTTCCTTTCCTACAGCAAGTCGTCAAGTCATCTTGACAAGACATTTACTTCCTCGCCTCAATCTCTTAGGTGCAGATACTTCTTCTTATAGTACCATGCTAAATGTCTAACTCTTGGAGCCTAACGCATGCTCCTTTGTCGCCCACCATTCCTATCGCGTTCAAAACTTCATGCAATAGAACCTTGGACTTAGGTTTTTATTTTTCCATCATCTACTCCCTTTTTCGCATTCCTTCTTGCGGAATGTCTCTACACTTATCCGAAACAACCTTTCAACTAGGGTCCTTTACCACAAGATTTCCTTTTTCAGATCAGGGCCTTGCACAAATAAAGGAAGCTAGCCCCAAGGCAGAGTTTGTTGAAAATTGTGGTCCCCTTTCTTTTATTTATTTATTCGCATATTTTATTATTTAACGTTTGGTTGTTGGTGATATTTCTTTTGGCTGGTTGTTGAGATTTTGTCCTACTATTTTTGTTTTTTGTTGGGTGGTTGATTGTTAGGCTTTTATTCTATTCAAGGTTGCCTGTCATAGGGTTGAAGATAAAAAGAAGTCTTCTTTGAAAGCTTGGGTGATTGTACGGTTAGTCATGTCGAATTTTAAGAAGTGTAGTGACTGCTCTTGATATAATGGCATTCTATGAAAAGTGAAATTCTATGTAAAAGAGAGATCAAAGATGATCAAGAGAGGCTTGACAATTCTATTGCATGGTGACTTCTGGTTAAGGGGGAGTATTTCTCTTATTGTTATGACGTCAATTGTGAGTGATCATTGTTCTCATTTATATGTCAGTGTATGTATAGCATGTTGAGTATATGTGACATTGTCTATACAATAATGAGTCAGAACTCGGTAATCATGAATTATATCACAAAGCAATATATGATCTCTTACTATGAGTCAAGGACTCCCCAAATGTAGATGTTAGTCATCGAACAAAGTTATCTGGTGTTCTATTTGTTATTATTATTATTTATTTCTTGAGTTGTTCCTTAAGTTATTAACTCATGTGTTACCTTAAGATATCAAGTTACTAACTTTTTCACACAGGCTACCTTGTGAATACAAAAACAAAAAATTGTTGGTGGAAATTGTGGAATGAAGCCACAAACCAGAAGTTTTGGCTATAAAATTCGTATACCAAGGTGGCCATACAGACATACTAGCCTTTAATATAACTTAGGTAATTAGCTAATATTCTCATGTAGTTTAGGTAATAAATTAATTAGCAACATGTACAATAATAACCCATGTAATATAATTAAGAAGTGGTTTTGTGGAACTAATCGAATTATATTTGACAGACTACGTTGCAAAAATGGAGTCCCATGATAAGGAATTTTGGTGCAATTTAGTATATGCCAAATGTAGTTGATGAAGAGTTGAAGTTAAAAATAATGGTAACTTCTGGATATAATAACAAATGGATCTCAACAAAGTATGAAATTTCTACTGATTGGAAAAATGGAAACATCTTCGATACTGGAATTCAGATAAAAGATATATCATCATGGAAAGTTGCCCACCACACAATTGTTGTCTCAAGCAATGGAAATGAAGGAAAAGTTAATAAATTCATGAATTTGGTGATCTTATTATTATTTATTTTAAAGAATTCTATTATTTAGTAAATAAGAATATTGAAATGTTATAAAAACCATGGGTTTTAAATTTAAGTTTATAACACTCCAAAATTGTCTAGAGCTATCTTCTATACATTAGCAATGTTATGGACAATGTTAAAGCATTCCATGGAACAATTACTTAAAGAATAAACAGTGTATAACATAACACCAAAGATTGGTAACTCAGTCAGTAAATACCACCTACATGTGAGATTTAGTAGTGTGTTTAATAATAAAGATAATTTCACTGACATGAATGTTAAACAATTACAACGTAATCAATTACAATAACACCCACACAACTTAATCACCCAATCTTTTCTCTAAGTAGGAGTGGGACTCTCTCATGTTAACTTAGACTCCTGCTAGGTTGTTGTATTAATAATGTCTTAGACTCTTCTTAAAACAAAAAATACTCCCTATCATTAAAACTTGAGCTCTCCTCAAGTGGTGTGACTTATTCTCACTTCAACTATATCTTTCCTTTTTAGAACAAAATCTTTTTAGAACAAAGTCTCCTTTATTCAATTTGCATAGGCACCTAGCTCCTTCGCTTTAGAATCCCTTCTTGGTTAAAATGCAATATAATGTTAGGGTGATGAATATCTTGGAATATATCTCTGAACAGTGAAAATAGCTTTCTTCTTTCTAATGCTTATCTCTAATGACAACCGAATACACAATACAATAGATGATGGAACACACAATAATCTTCTTCATACTGAAAGGCCAACACTAGGAAATTATAGGACTACATATTTTTTAAATATACAAAATGGATAGACAAATGAGAGCAACCCTAACTTTCAAAGCAGTCGTGCATAGAAAAGAAAGAAATCTGCATAGAATACTACTAATAGAAAAGGAAAAAGTATTTTTCCAAAATCAACATTTTTAATTAGAAAACATCATTTGTCAGAAAACCACAAATGCAGCGACATCTCACATAATATCCGTAAAACTAAAAAACAATATTGCCAAACATAAGTTTTAACAAGACTATTTCTATAAGGCCCGTCTTTGGAAAAGTTGGTGCCAAGGACGAGGTAGGATCCATAGGAAGCTAGGTGTCCAAGTAGGGAATAGTTTAAGTTAGGTGTGAAGGGTTAGGCATTCAAAAGCTATAAATAGTTTTGTAGAATTGATCAGATAGATTTTGTCACCTAAATCCGTGCCAAATAATAAACCGAATCACACACCAAAATATAATCTAACTTAATGGAAAGTTTGGGTCAATCATAGAGAGCACACTGATTCTTTGAACAAATGAATTTCCAACCATGTAACCAAAGTAGGGGTTTTGAGTACATATTGATTGCAGAAAAGTAAATAGCGAGTAGGAAAGTAAAACTTGTGAAAATTCACTGACGAAAGGATCTAACTTGAGTTATAGCGATTTCCCCCTTTATCCAAAGAATTCATGCATCGAACTACCATTTACTTAGCCATATGTAATCTTCACGTAAGCAACTTAATTGGAACAATCAGTTAGATTATCCCAATTGCAAGGTTCTAATAGTGCTACCACTATAGAAAAAAGGTCTACGATAGCTCGCAAAAAAGGTTATCATAGACATGTTATAGCGTTTTATGAAAAGTCATGACAATCCACGCTATTAAAAGCCTGGACATGTTATAGTGTTCTATGAAAGCTATAAAAAGTACATCATTTGATAGCATTTTAGAAAGGTTATAAAAAAAAATTAATAGCATACCCTTCTCTTTAAGAATCGTATGATAGTGTTTTGTTAAAATTCAATTCACTAATCAGCTAGGCTTCTCTAGATGTGAGACTCTGCTAGACCTCCAATTTTATTCACCTATAACCGAAGGAAGAAGGACAGTAATAAGGGGACACGTGGAAGCAGTGAGGAAAGCAAGGAGACTGGGGACCAAACAAGGGGGACCACAAGTTAGTTAGTAGTGGGAATTAAAGGGAGCAGGCAGCACAGAGGGGGTACAATTTTTGTCGTGTAAAAGGTGGGCTGCTCCCTCTAGAGGAAGGGAGGAAGGTGGAAGGAATGGCAGAAGACCGTTGCTACCTCGCGGGGGGTTTGGGATTATAAATAATCGGTTTTGTTGTGTTTTGAGGGCATGTTGTTTTTGGCTGAATAGTTGTGTGAGTGTTATTTTATCTTTGTGTGAAATCTTTTGTGAAGGATCGTGGTTTGCTAGTGAACGGGCTGTACATTTTTCTCTTATCTTTTGGACAAACGTAATCAAAGTTAGTAGAAAGCACTTTTGGTGTTCTAACATTTGGTATCAGAGCATACCTTACCTGGGGTAACCGACGAAGATGACGAAGAGCGTAGAAGAGAGACTCGACATGGTGGAACAAGGAATTCTGAAGCTTCCCTTGATGGAGGAAAACATCTCCCTCCTGTCAAAAACCATCACAGATATGAATGCCTAGATTGACAAGCAATATCAACAGCAGCAAGTGATACTGAAATACTTGGAAGGCATCCTACGGGACGACTCACCCGGTAAGCAGGTGGTTGAAGGTTCATCGAGCAAAGCTCAGAACGAAGAAACGACCCTCACAGTCATCTCTATGGACTCGAAGGGAGAAGGAAAGGCCGACGAAGGACCAGCGATGGACTGGAGTAAGTTTAAAAAGGTGGAAATACTGGTTTTCAATAGGACCGACCCGGACTTGTGGCTATTCAGAGCAAACAGGTACTTCAAAATACACAACCTATCTGATTCAGAAAAACTAACCGTCGCTGTCATCAGCTTCGACGGACCGGCGTTGGATTGGTATAGGTCTCAAGAAGAGAGGGAAGCATTCAAGGGGTGGCAAGATTTAAAACAAAACATGTTGGTGAGATTCTGATCCATTCGCAACGGCACACTAGTGGGGCGTTTTCTTACCATCAAGCAAGAGACGACGGTAGAAGAGTACATGAATCGATTTGATAAATATTTGACGCCAGTAGCATTTTTACAACCAGTAGTCTTGGAAGAAACGTTCATGAACGGCTTGAGCCATTGGTTGAAATCAGAAGTGGAAACGTGGGAGCCCGCTGGGCTGGCCCAAATGATGAAGATGGCCCTAAAAATAGAAAACAGAGAAATGGTCTAGAAGGAGTGTGGGCTGAGCAGCGCATATGACAGTAAAGCGACTCAGCAGACAACCAATACACGCAACGCTAGCGCAACCGCGATGAATGAGGGCTCGACAACAGGCGGCTGGCCAATGAGAACTATAACGTTGAGGGAAGTAGCAACTGGAGAAAACCGACGGGAAGAGCCCACTAAGAGGCTGACGGACGCCGAATTTCAAGCTCGAAGGGAGAAGGGGTTATGTTTCCGGTGTGGGGAGAAATACCACGTGGGGCATAGATGTAAAACTAAGGAAAACAAAGAGTTGCGTATGTTACTCGTTAAGGAGAGCGGGGAAGAGTTGGAAATCGTAGATGAGGAGTATTTCGACGGCATGATAGAGATGAAGCCACCGGAAATACAGGGCGTAGAGAACTTGAACATTGAGCTGTCCATCAACTCAGTGGTGGGCCTGACAAATTCGGGAACCATGAAGGTGAAAGGGAAGTTAGGGGAAGAGGAGGTAGTCGTCCTAATAGATTGTGGAACTACCCACAACTTCATTGCTGAGAGGCTGGTGGATAAATTACAGTTGCCGATGAGAGAAACGCCTAATTATGGAGTGATACTGGGGTCCGGCACAACGGTCAAAAGGAAGGGCGTGTGCGGAGACGTTGAGCTGTGCCTAGGAGAGTGTAAGATAACGAATAGCTTCTTGCCCCTGGAGCTGGAAGAAGTGGATGCAATCCTGGAGATGCAATGGCTACATTCATTAGAACCACCGAAGTTGACTGGAAGAACCTAGTCTTAACCTTCTATGAGCGGGGCAACAAGGTGGTCATAAAAGGGGACCTGAGTCTCACAAAAACCCAAGTCAGTCTTAAGGGAATGATGAAGAACTGGGAAACGAAAGATCAGGGGTACCTGGTGGAGTGTCGGGCTATGGAAAAAAAGGGACACTGAAGGTCGGAAGGCAGACGACCAAATTACTGAAACAAGGGAAGAGAGAATGGCTACTATCATCAGTAAGTACAGTGATGTGTTTGAACGGCCGGGCAGATTACCACCCCAACGGGGAATAGAGCATCATATTTATCTAAGGCAGGGAACCGACCCGGTCAACGTTAGGCCATATAGATACGCACACCACCAAAAGGAAGAGACGAAGAGATTGGTGGACGAGATGCTTACTTTTGGAATTATCAGACTGAGCACTAGCCCCTACTCCAGTCCAGTACTATTAGTGAGAAAGAAGGATGGAAGTTGGAGATTCTGTGTGGACTACAGGGCGCTGAACAATGTGACGATTCCAGATAAATTCCCAATTCTAGTAGTTGAGGAACTCTTTGATGAATTAAATGAGGCAGACACCTTCTCAAAGATTGACCTTAAAGCTGGATATCACCAAATTTAGATGTGCCCTGAAGATATCGAAAAGACAGCCTTCCGAACTCATGAGGGACACTATGAGTTCATGGTGATGCCGTTCGGACTGACCAACGGCCCTTTAACCTTTCAAGCCTTGATAAACCAGGTATTTAAGCATTTCTTGAGAAGATTCGTACTTGTTTTCTTTGACGATATTCTGGTCTATAGTAAGGGAATGGAGGAGCATGTTCAACACCTTGAAGTGGTGTTGGGAATTTTGAGGGAAAGTGAATTGTATGCCAACTTCGATAAGTGCCATTTCGCTAAACCAAGAATCAGCTATCTGGGGCATTATATCTCTGTGAAGGACATTGAGGTGGATCCCGAAAAAATTCGAGCAGTAAAAGAATGGCCAACACCTTCGAACGTGAGGGAAATGAGGGGATTTTTGGGGCTCACAGGCTACTACCGCCGCTTTGTGCAGAACTATGGAAGTATAGCGACACCCCTCACACGGCTATTGAAGGCAGGGGCATACAAATGGACAGAATAAACAGAGGCAGCCTTTGAGAAACTCAAGAAGGCTATGATGACCCTTCCCGTGCTAGCAATGCCCGACTTTAACTTACCCTTTGAGATTGAATCCGACGCCTCAAGTTTTGGAGTAGGAGCGGTGTTGATTCAGGCCAAGAGACCGATTGCCTATTTCAGAAAAATCTTGAGTATGCGGGATAGGGCAAGACCAGTGTACGAGCGCGAACTGATTGCAATGGTATGGGTCGTTCAACGGTGGCGACCATATCTGTTGGGGAGAAAATTTACAGTAAAAACGGACTAGAGACTACTGAAATTCCTGTTAAAATAGAGAGTAATACAACCGCAGTACCAAAAATGGATAGCTAAGTTGCTGAGATATTCGTTTGAAGTATTATACAAACTGGGCTTGGAGAATAAAGTCGCAGATGCGCTGTCCAGAATGGGACCAATGGCACACTTGAACCAATTGACAGCCCCAATGTTATTGGATGTGGAGGTGATTCGGGAGGAAGTCAGGAAAGACCCGACCTTGCATGAGATCATCCAGCTAATCGAAGAACAAGGCGTGGAAGTTCCACATTACACTAGCCATCAAGGGGTACTGAAGTTCAAGGGAAGATTGGTTCTATCCAAAACATCCACCCTAATTCCTACCATTATGCACACATATCATGACTCTGTGTTTGGAGGACACTCAGAATTCCTTAGAACCTATAAGAGAATGGCTGGCGAAATGTATTGGAAGGGAATGAAGAGGGACATCCAGAAGTACTGTGAAGAATGCATGATATGCCAGAAGAATAAGACTTCTGCCCTTTCCCCGGCGAGGTTGTTGCTGCCTCTAGAAATTCCAGACGCTATTTGGAGTGATATTTCCATGGATTTCATCGAGGGGTTGCTCAAATCACACGGGTGGGAGGTGATTCTGGTAGTAGTAGACCGACTGAGCAAATACGCTCATTTTCTCACATTGAAACACCCATACACTGCCAAGACAGTGGCCGAAGTGTTTGTCAAGGAAATAGTAAAGCTACATGGGTACCCCAAGTCGATAGTTTCAGACCAGAACAAAATCTTTCTCAGCCACTTCTGGACCGAAATGTTTAGATTAGCCGGCACTAAATTAAATCGGAGCTCCTCCTATCATCCTCAAACGGATGGGTAGACCGAAGTGGTTAACAAAAGTGTAGAAGCCTATCCGAGGTGTTTCTGCGGAGAGAAGCCAAGGGAGTGAAGCCAATGGTTGCACTGGACCGAATATTGGTACAACACTACCTACCACGGGTCAATTAGAATCAGCCCATTTCAAGCGGTACACGGAAGACTTCCACCTCCTTTGATCAAATACGGGGATATGGAGACGCCCAACTCCACACTTGATCAGCAACTAAGGGACAGAGATATTGTATTGGGAACATTGAAGGAACACTTGCGGGTGGCCCAAGAGAGGATGAAGAAATTTGCAGATATGAAAAGAAGAGATGTGGAGTTTCAAACACGGGATTACGTGTTCCTCAAACTAAGACCCTACAAACAAACATCCCTTCGAAAGAAATGCAATGAAAAACTATCACCAAAATACTTCGGGCCCTACAGAATTATAGAAAGAATTGGGGCAGTGGCATACAAGCTGGAATTACCCAGCACTGCAGCTATTCATCTGGTATTCCATGTATCTCAGCTTAAGAAGGCAGTGGGGAACATCAAAGAAACTCAGCCCCTTGATCCATATGTAAACGAATGTCATGAGTGGATCACCCAACTGGAGGAAGTCTATGCATATCGAAAGAATCAGGCCACAAAGGAATGGGAGGTGTTGGTAAGCTGGAAAGGACTGCCCCCGCATGAAGCAACCTGGGAAAACTGTGCAGATCTGAAAGTACAATTCCTTGAGTTCCACCTTGAGGACAAGGTGGATTTAGAGGAGGAAAGTGATGCTAGACCTCCAATTTTATTCACCTATAACCGAAGGAAGAAGGACAATAATAAGGGGACACGTGGAAGCAGTGAGGAAAGCAAGGAGACTGGGGAACAGTCAGGGGAGACCACAAGTTAGTTAGTAGTGGGAATTAAAAATGGAGCAGGCAGCACAGAGGGGGTACAATTTTTGTCGTGTAAAAGGTGGGCTGCTCCCTCCAGAGGAAGGGAGGAAGGCGGAAGGAATGGCAGAAGACCGTTGCTACCTCGCGGGGTCTGGAATTATAAATAATCGGTTTTGTTGTGTTTTGAGGGCATGTTGTTTTTGGCTGAATAGTTGTGTGTGTGTTATTTTATTTTTGTGTGAAACCTTTTGTGAAGGATCGTGGTTTGCTAGTGAACGGGTTGTGCATTGTTCTCTTATCTTTTGGGCAAACGTAGTCAAAGTTAGTAGAAAGCACTTTTGGTGTTCTAACAAACTCCTTCTCAATTGTACTTAGGTTTCTCTTAAGCGTTATATCCTCTAACCTTTCATGTACTTAGGTTATCTTTAAGAGTGATAATACTAGTGGCGTCCACTTCGACTTTGATAGCTAGTGTGTGTGACTCCTCCCATTTTGTTATCTTTCCTCACATCATTGAACTCCCTTCACCGAGGAAAATTAGAATTCCCCAAGATACATAAACCCTTCCCTGAAATTAAGTCTTAGGGACCCCTAGAACTGCCTTAGGTAGTGTAATTGTCTTGCTTAGGCTCTCTCTAAATCGTGATGATCTTCAACGTATTGCACTCAACAAATGAAGAACATGCATATTAGGGTATAGTGAGAAATGAAAAGAACGTAATGTAGAAAAAATCGGTCGTAGTATAGTAACTTGTCATGCTCAATAATCAAATGTGAAAACCCTAAAAGTCTTCATAATTCTCCTTAAATAAAGGAATCCTATAAACGAAATAAACTTCATTTGGAATAGAAAGGTGGCACTTCAAAAAGTGAAAATAATATTAGACAAAAATATTACAGCCAAATATTTCTAGATAAAGAAAATATTATGTAGGAAAAATCTCTAATGTCAAAAATGGATGTTAGGCTTTATTTGAGACAACCGTAGAAACCAAGGGATTGAAAATTATAAAGCCAACTAATCGAATCTCCAACAATTTCGACTTTTGTTCTTGTTTTTTAAAATTAAGTCTATAGATACTGTTTTAACCTCCAACTTTCTTCCTTGTATCCACTTCTTATCATTAATGGTTTAAAAAAGCAATCCAAATTTTAAAAATTAAGAAAGTTGCTTTTAAATTTGATTTTATTTGTAAAATTTAGCTAAGAATTTAACCATTGTACTTAAAAAAGATGCAAAGAATTGTATGACATGATGTGGAAATAGATATCGAATAAGGCATGACCTTAGTTATTAGTTTTTAGAAATTAAGTCTATAAACATTTCTTCCACCAATTTTTCCCACTGTAATCCATATTTTACATATGTTTTTAAGAACCAAAATTAATATTTTGAAAGAAAAAAAGAGTAGTTTTTAAAAAATATTTACAAATGACAAATAAGATGTTACCAATTGATAATGTTGAAAATGTTCACCAATTAAGTTCAACATGACAAATATCAACATTGGTAGGGTCCCACGAATGTCTGAATACATTTATCTGATAAATTTATTATTTGCGAGAGAACTCTCATCAAGATAAAGATTTGTTAGAATGTCTTGATTTGTAATATAAGATTATCAAGATAAAGATTTGTTAGAATGTCTTGATTTGTAATATAAGATTTTGAAAGACCAAGCATGTATTATTATGTACATTTTAACCCTAGAATAAAAAAATAAAAAAAAAAAGTGCTATAGAACTCCATTGAAAAGGCACCATTTTTAATTGCTAAGGTTGTTTATGAAATAACTCTCCTTTCTAATTATTCTCAAACAATGAATTATTTATCTCTCTATCCATTAACGTGGCTAACACATGTATATGATTTTTTTTTTTCATGTCGTTAATTTCAAAACAAAAACAAAGAAACAAGAATGAAAAGAAGAAAGGGAGACCTTAATAAACAGATCATCGGGACCAACATTTGACATATACACAGCTTAATTTTCAATTTTTCGACACACTTCCTCGTCTCCCAGCCACACTAGGTTATGGATTACTTATCGTAAAAAGATAATATTATTGAAAGAAAACATTAGGTAAACATGTGAGAATATTTATGATATAGATATAAATATAGATGAACATGTAGGAAAAAGATTAAAAATGAACACCGTAGGTTCATGACATAAAAACAAAGATTACATTATTCTTCTTGCAAAGACCAACATGCTTCTCTCACCCAATGAAAAGGATAAGCGTTTTGGAAAGCTATTATTTCCACCTGCAAGGGACAAACATAGTAATATCAGCTCCTGAACTTATTTAATACTCTTTTCAAAGTCGAAAAACTAAAAATTATCTTTTTTTTTCCTAGAAAAGAAGAATTTTTTATGTGAACGACAAAATGATGATTATAGTCTAAGACAGTACCAAGTATATTTGAGGACGGTTATTATAGACAGTTAAATGAATACATGAAAAGACAACAATATCTAGAAAGAAAATTAAAGCTATCTTGCTAAACAATCAAAGAAACAAAATTAACAACCTTCTAATAATGAAGGACCGAAAAATATAGGAGGAGCTTCTTTATATCTCAAAAGGTGACCTTCGTCTCTAACCTTCAAATAGAATCTTCCAAATAGCCTATTTTACTCCTTAAACCTCAAAACATTTTGTTCAGTCCATAATCTTGTATTTCACATTCATTTTTCACCAGTCATCAACAAAATTAGAAATCTTTTAAAAACTCAAAACCTAACCTACTATATATTGCTTCAAGTACTTGTCTGCTACAAATATCCATAGATTAGCTAAGTATAATGCTAGTGATTTCTTAAACAATTTATCCAAAAGTAAGGACAAGGAATCAAATGGCCTTATAAACTATGTTTAGGGACTAAAATATAGAGTAAACATAAAAAGTTTGAGGAATAAAAGAAGATTTAAACCATTTTAGAGGTGTTGAATCAACATTAAAAAGAGTTCATATTCCCCAATATTCCTCAAATCTGTAGTACTATATCTTCTAACAAAAGACAAGTTAGAAACAAACACCATATAAGTAAACTGTATAAGCCATGTCTATGGTAGTAACCTTCCAAGAACTTATCCCTTTCATTTTTAACTCAAGGAGTCTGGTTAATGAGGAAGTTTAGAATGAGATGACAGAAATAGAACAGTTTTCTCTAGCAGCAAAACTGAAGGGATGGAAAGGTAGCCGATAAACAGGTATCCAATAATTCTATAAAAGCACCCTTCTTAAAAACAAGTTACTTTGGATGAGAAAGAAAGAAAAGAGATAAGAAAACTAATTGTCCATGATTTACACTTAATCTGTTCTTTTTTTTTTTTTATTTATTTTAAATGTCCTAATCATTCCAACTGATCAGATTGCAATCTCAGCAGAGTCCCATCTACTCTATAGCTGAATCACTTACTTCATATCCAATGGTTAGGGTTGTTCTAATTCCATCACTCACTTGATGAATGAGACATTGTGAAATCAGGAGTTTGCTTCTAGATAAATATTGTCAGAGTCCAATTCTGAGCTTGGTTAAGCCTTTACTTTATTTTCTGTTTTTAAAGATTAAGTTTGCTTGCCAATAAACTGTTATTTTAAAAAGCCATCGGAAAGTGAAAAAACAACATACTGAAGTAATAAGCAATAAGCATTAACGAATTTAGAGATCACAAGAAGTGAAATTTCTAAAACTGAAAAGTTATCTATTGAAGCAATAAGCATTCACTTAACTTCTTGATTAAAAACTACCTCGTCTGATCTCTGACTAGGAACTGAAATTAACAATGAAATTCAATTTACAAAATTACAAAAGACAATCATCCTCAATCAACTCCTTTACAAATTCCAGCAGATCCAATAGTTCACTATGAAAAAGTTGGCATCCCATTGGATCTAGTGGAGAAATTTCATATTGTCTAACATCTCAGAAACAAAACAACTCATTTGGATAAGCTCACAATTTCATTTCCATCCAAAAAGAACAGAAGCCCACATATAATTTCTTGGTGAAAAAACAATTCTCCCTTTCAGTCACCATAGCTTTATCCATTGAAATACATTGATATATATATTGATTTCGAAAATTGTAGAGTTTGACATACAGATTAAAGATTCAATAACCATTCATGGACATATCTAACATCTTTTCTAAATACTTGTATGAAAAAGAATACCATTGATTCATCTATTAGTTTTAGAAGTAAAAACAACTTAATTATTAATTTAAATAATCTTAATAGTTCTTTTTATTTACTAACAGAAATGATCATCGTTAATAAATTCATAAAATCAATATCGATAATTTGATTTTGATAATTTAGATATAGATATCAATATTGATAGTTTGATCCTTGCACATAACTATTTGGAGAAGCTTTTGGTGACATCATTGGATGGGACATTCTCATCGATCATAGGACTGATTTTAGTCAACCACAACTCAAATCACATCAAAGACCCAAATCTCATAACAAGCATACTGCTGACTGTCACTATTTCATATTTCAGATCCATGAATCACAAACAGACTTATAAACAGAAATCAAACTGGAAAGTCAATATCAAGAGTCTGCATCTAAAACAGAACAAGAAAATAATCAGACTCCAAAACAGAAAATTTCAAGAAGATGAGATCAAAACTACCTCACACTGCCTCTGTTTTCCCTTCTAGGCAAGCTTTCTTTCTGCATGTAGGAATGGACTCAAACATGCTGAACGGCAAAGCCTCAGACAAGAACCCAACCTGAAACTCGATGGATTTAGAGTCTGAAGTAACCCTCATTCCAGTAATAGGAAGCCAGGCGAACAACTTCTTGACTTGAATCCCAGAAACATCGCTCAATGACCCATAGCTCAATTTCCCCTTGATCGTCTTTCCGTAATAGACCAGATCAGCGAACTGGACATAGCAAGCGCTTTCGAGTTCGATTACGAAGCTACCATCGTCTGAGAGAGTGTAGGACTTGACATTGCTGGGTAAGAGACCGACTGGAAAACCGTAAAGGGGAAGAAGATCGTGGATATCAGATGACTTGAGGAGAAGATCCCTTGCTGAAAAGGAGAGGTGGGTTTGAGTGGAGATGACAAGAATCAGAAGAAATAGTGAAAATGGGGAGAGGATTCTGGAGAAGGAAGCCATTGATGGAGGTTTGAGGAAGAAAATGGGGAGAAAGTTGGTTGCCGCTTGCTTCGTTGAAACATGTTTAAATAAATGCCAACAAGTGATAAAATATTTCGTCGTCTTGTCTGTCAATGATTCATTTTCATTGAATGACTTTATTTGATATAAGATTATTTTGTAACTAAATCTCGTAATAAATAAAAATAATCTTCTTACAAGAGCCCATGTGAGAACCAATCACTTTGTGCCCCCAAATATCAACTCTTCCACCCATTACCTCATTTAATCATCTAATGTTGTTTAAGGCATTGACTTTGGTAGACTTAGTATTCTAGACGGTATTTATTTAATAATGTTGTTGCTAAAACTTATTAAGAAAATAATGCAATTTTGTAACTATTTGGGAAAATGTTGTAGAAAACCCGCTTTAAGTTATTAAAAGATATATAAATACACATAGGTCGTGCCATGAACGCTCAACCTAATAAAAAGAAAAAAGAAGAAGAAGAAGAAAAGCAGGTTGATTATTCAATACTTAACCTGCAGTCAAACTTCCACCCTGAGGCATGCATGCAAAGGTTTTGCTACAAAGCTTTAGGAGTGGAAACAAAGCTTCAGGTGTGGAAAATATAAAGCTTCAAGCATGGGATGGAGACTTTCACAATGGTAGACTTTTCAAAACCAGAGGCAAAATTTAAGGAAGGCTAAGTCCTTCTTCCATTTTCATCCCTTAACACTACAGCTCCTTCTTCAATTATGAACCTCTCTGTCCATCCACACACAAACCTCTCGGCTTCTTCTTCAATTCTCAACCTCGCCACCCTTCTTCTTCACACTACCTCTCGACTCTCTCTTTTATTTTCCTTGATCTCCGATTTCCCTTCACATTTTCCTTCACATTTTCCTTCCATCCACTTGTCATTTTTTCATCAAAATCTTAAAAGAGATTTTCCCAAATTTTTCTTCCTTCAATCAATGTTCTTCTCTCAACAAATTGAAGCATTTATGGTAAATTATTTATATTTGTTAATTCCTTATTTTTTTCTAAATTATCTACATAAATTATATTTTGAATAGTTCTTATATTATATTCGTAGATTTTAGTTGTTTGTAAAAAATAAATATGAACGATGTATATATTCTTCTAACCAAAACTCTATGAAATGTATATATATATATATATAGTAAAAAATATATCATATTCTCATGTTTATCTACTTTTTGTGTAGTTTCGTTGTCTTGTATTGGGATTTTGTCAAAAATATTTTATGAGATTATCTTTTATTAATGAGTTATTTAATTCCAAAAAGATAAAAGATCCTTCTTTATTTTAGGAATTTTATACTAGTATCTTTTTAAGGTTATCCTTGAGGAACTATATATATACACTACAAAACTTGTGGGTTCTAGTACGACTTACGAACGAAGAAAGCTTTTGGAGCTATTAGTTGAATCTGCATTGCAATAACTATGAGCGAAAGAAGGTAGTGCGATTATCTATCAATGGTCTCAACGTGTTGATCTGTGATGATTCTTATGATGAGTATGAGAAAAATGAAGCTGTGATCAAAGTGGTCACCTTAAACTCAAGGGGAGTATGAAAACGTTGTTAAATAGATTCACTCATACATTCAGGGGAGCCTAGAGTCTAAAGCTAATAAGCATGTTAAAATAGTCACATAGTTGAACATAGATCATGTATTGTATCGATGTATATTGACTAAGTGTGAATCATAATAATATTACTTATCAGAGCTATGCGCAGCTCCCCAAATGTAGGCACCATTGGCCGAACTGGGTTACCAAAGTTCCTTGTATTATTCTCTTTTGTTGTTCCTCTAGTTATTACAACAGTTATTTACTTTAGTATTAACTAAAGGTTTATTTGATTATCTCACAATTTTTTTCAATTGGTATCAAAGCGGGTTGACGCTAGTTTATTGAGTCTTCAATGGCATCGATCAAGGAATGTAGGTCAACAATGAAAATAATCAAGGAAGTTCCTTCCACTACAACTCGTCTTTCAGTTTTAGATGGCACAAATTATGGCTCCAACAGCATATATCAGAGCAACTTTAGAAGAAAGCATTTTGATAAACCTAAATGTCAAAATAGGCATATCTTTAAAGTGTAGAGAATGTGAAGGGTATGGTCATTACGAAGTTGAATGCCCTAATTTTATGAGAAGACCAAAGAAAATTTTTAGCGTTACATTATCTGATGATGATCTAGACGAAAGTAATGAAGAAGGTGAATGTACTAAAGCCTTTATTAGTATTTTATCTAAAGATGAAGTTGAAGATTCTGAAGAAGAGAATAAAGACAACCTATCCTTTGAACAATTGAAGATTAAATGGAAAGAAGATTCAGAAGCTAGAGCACTGCAGAAAGAAAAAAATACAGAATCTTATGGAAGAAAATGAACGGTTATTATCAGTTTTATCTTCTTTAAAACAAAAATTGAGGGAGATCCATACTGAGTATGATCAAACTATGAAATCAGTCAAAATGTTAAATTCAGGAATTGAAAATCTAGATCAAATACTGAATTTAGGACAATCTAGTTCAAATAGATGTGGTCTTAAGCAAATGGGATAAGATTTGTTCCTGCTACTGTGAGCATTAAGTTTTATCAATCAGTTGAAACAAAAGTTGTTAGCTCTTCCTCAAAAACAAATAACTGGGTGTGCCATTACTGTGGTAAAAAAGGTCATATTCGTCCTTTTTGTTATGCCTTACAAAGGTATAAATTTCAATATCAGAAAGCTACTTATCACTTAAAGAAGCACCAACTAAACTCATTTACTCAAAGTGGCAAGAGAAGTTATAAGGAATGGAGAGTCAAGAATTCGAAAAAATGTAATATTTCTTTTACAACGATCCAGTCCTCAACAGATGCTTGATATTTTAATAGTGGGTGTACTAGACATATGACAGGGAATCGATCTTTCTTCCTTGAGTTAACAAAATGTTCATCTGAACATGTTATGTTTGGGGATGGTGCAAAAGACAAAATTGTAGCAAAAGGAAATATTGTAAAACAAGATTTGTCATGTCTGAAAGATGTTAGGTATATTAAAGGGCTCAAGGCTAATCTGATTAGTGTTAGTCAACTATGTGATCAAGGCTATACTATTAATTTTAGCAAGGAAGAATGCATTATAACTGATATTAACAAAAATGTTTTTATGAATGGCATCAGACAGATTGATAACTGCTATCACTGGTTGTCTAAGAATAATCATTCATATCATTTATCTAAAGAATATCAGACACATTGTTGATGAAGTGAATGTATCAAATGAACATCACTCATGTTTAAGTATCATGGATTTCTAGAAATCACTATGGTGGCAAGCTTTAAGTCTTTCCATCTATCTAATGATGAATTGGCTTCTGTCTTATCTCAAGGAACATTGTCAGTTTGGCTGGAGAATGAGATTTTCTGTTATATCCCTTAGTGTTAAATATGTCATACTCCATAAGATTGACTTTACAAACTAGTTTCCTTTGTTGCATGCTTCCAGTGCAGCTGATTAGTCTCAAAGTAGACATTCTTTTATGGGGGAGAAGAGTTTGTATAAAAAGTTGTTTTTGATGGGCCATTTAAAGGAGAAGCTAAAATTTTGTTTTTGATGGATTAAGAAGTTTGTGGTAGATGTGCTTATTTTGTTTTGGATCAAAAGAGTAGTATATTTTGTCTCTGTGATGTGCCCTATGTTTTGATTCTTCTAGTGACGATGTTTCTGGTGATGTATGTTTTGACTTCTGCAAATGGCTTCAGTTTTGATTATTGTCGGTTTGATGGCGTTTGTTGAGTTCTTGTTGATATATGCTTCTACAAGTCTCTGCATTTTAAGATGGTTTTATATCTATTCTTTGGCTTTCTATTGATTATATTTTATTATGGGGCATCTGGTTGAACATATAAAAAGAATTCTTCTCTTTTTGACAAAAAGGGAAAGTTAGTTGAGATTTTGTCAAAAAGAATTAATGAGATTCTTTTTACTATTTAAAGATTATTTTTAAAAAAGGTTAAAATGATATTTGTTTTAAAAGATTAAGATCTTCCTCATAAATAGGATTCTTTTATCTATATCTTTTAAAGATCTCGAAGATTTGATAGAGTGGTTATGTATCAAAGTGTTGTGCATGGTATGGTGTGGGTATTACTAAACAATCAATTTGAAAGCATTATCCTTCTGCCTCATTTCTTCTCAAGTCTTCTGGTTCATCTGAATGCTGATATTCTAACTTCAAATTATGCTCCTGGTCCTGACCCAAAGACATTGTCATTAAGCTATAGGCTATTTCAAAGAAGTCATGTTCCTAATATAGAACATCATATGAGACCTTCTAGGAACCCCATATGTTTGATACTGATGATGTAGATGAGACTGCAGAAGGGTTCTTTGTTCATCGTGACTTAGCCTTTAGAATAATTAATATGCTTACAGCTGAGTCTCAAGCTCTTTCTACATCTATAAATTTGTTGTCTGATAGAAGATTGGAGGTTGATTTGCTTGTTCGTCACTTGAAGACACTTTATTCCCTCCTCTAGTACTGGTGCTTCAGATTAGGAGTAGTATTTCTTTTTTATTCAAAGGGGGAGAAGTTGTGAAGATAGGGGCAGAAGTAGTTGTAGAAAGCCAATATCCTAAAGTTGTTTATGTTGTTGTCTCTGTTGAAGTCGTGCAGTTTAGATGTTGTTTTGAAGTCTATTGTAGGCTAATATCTTGAAGTTGTTTATATTGTTGTTTCTGTTGAACAAGTGCAATTCAGATGTTCTTTTGAAGTTTGTTGCAAGCCAATATCCTAAAGCTATTTATGTTGTTGTTTCTATTGAAACTGTGCAGTTAAGATGTTTTGAATATTGGCTACAAGGTAGAGAAATGAAATGATGATTGTGTTGATCTGTTGTGTTGTTATGTAGTTAAATATGGTGATCTGCTGATTGTTGCTTTATGAGAAGTCTCTGAGATGCATTGACTAGAACTTGAAAAGAAATCTCCTCTTTTTTACAAAAGGAGGATTTTTTTGGGATTTTGTCAAAAAGATTTTATGAGATTATCTTTTATTAATAAGTTATTTAATTCCAAAAAGATAAAAGATCCTCCTTTATTTTAGGAATCTTATATTGGTATCTTTTTTAGATTATCCTTAAGGAAATATATATACACTATGGAACTTGCGGGTTTTGGTACGACTGACGAACAAAGAAAGCTTTTGGAGCTAGTAGTCGAATTTGTATTACAATAACTATGAGTGAAAGAAGTTAGTGTGAAGAAGGTAGTGCGATTATCTATCTATGATCGTGACGTGTTGATCTGTGATGATTCTTATGATGAGTAATGAGAAAGATGAAGTTGTGATCAAAGTGGTCACCTTAAACTTAGGAGAGTATGAAGACATCGTCAAGTAGATTCACTCATACATTTAGGGGGAGCCTGGAGTCTGAAGCTAATAAGCATGTTAAAATAGTCATATAGTAGAACAGAGGTCATTTGTTGTATCGATGTATATTGACTAAGTTGAAATCATAATAATATTACTCATCAGGGCTGTGAGCAGCTCCCTAGATATAGGCAACATTGGCCGAATTAAGTTACCAAAGTTTCTTTTGTTATTCTCTTTTATTGTCCCTCTAACTATTACAACAGTTATTTACTTTAGAATTAACTAAAAGATTATTTGATTATCTCACAATTTTTTTCATCTTGGATTGACAAGATTTATGTAAATAATCTATAGTATATATAAAAGTCTCAATGTAGACAAACTTTTTTCTTTCCATTATACCTTTGAGTTTAGTTCTATGTTCCAAATCACTCATTGGTTTTATGGTAAATTTATTTTTAATTTTATTTTTTTTGTAATATATATAATTATAAAAGGCACACCCTCTCTCACTACCTTTTAAGTTAATTATAAAGTTGAATGCAAATGGTTTTTTATTTACCCACTGCTTTTTTAATTAATTATACTTAAGTTTAGTGGAAATGTGAAGAGTTGGAATGGAAATAGTTTTTCATTTACATTTTAGAAATTAGTTTCAAATTAAATATCTTATTAATTCTAATCAACAATACAACTTTAAAAACATGAAAGTTGAAAAGTTTTTGTAACATTTTTTTCTACTATATAAAAGGCCTCATTAATTTTTTTCTACCAACATTGTTACTGAGAAATTTGAATCCATCTAATAGATTGTGTAATGAGACAATATTGGTATTTCAATCATTTAGCAAAAATATAATACATGTTGAAATAGCAATGGGTGATCACACAGGAAAACAAATTTTTCTTTCACGAAGACCATTAAGCCCACCAAATGACAATGAATATCCATTCAAGTTCAAGTGATAACAATTCTCCATTCATTTATTCCTTGCAATGACAATTAACAAAGCACAAGGAAAAACAATTCCTAATATTGGAATATATCTTCCTAAAAATTGTGTTTTCTCATGGACAACTTTATGTTGCACTTTCGGGAGGAATTTCAATGAAGACAACAAAAGTTTTGATCAAGCCCATAAGTGATAATAAGTTACCTTCAAATTATACAAAAAAATATTGTTTATAAAGAAATAATTTTTTGATATATGCAAGTCTTACATTTAAATTCTTATATTTTAATCTATATATTCTAACTTCTTTCCATATACATCTAATTCTATTCCATTTAGAATTTCGTACCTTTAAATTTATCACAACCAAAACATATACATGCAATATTTACTATAATCTAAAGTTACACATTATACGTGTCATGCACATGTCTTTGTAATTATCAGAGTTAGGTTGGGATCAGTTTTTTAAGGTACTTGTATTAAAAATTACAAAATAATTAGAACTAATTATTGATTTAGAGAAACAAATTAAGCTTATGTGATTGGGGAATGCAACATTTTGAATGTCATTAGTCTTCATTTCATAAACACAATTTCTCATCGCATTAATCTATAATCAAAACAATGACAACAAATTCCACGCGTTTCATTTATTAAGACTCTCACCACTAATCACCGGGACCTGGGATTTCCCCATCCACATCTAATTGCCTGGACCTGGGATTCACTTCACCAGCATCTCGCGGTAGACTTGGGATTTCTACCAGTATCTCGTAATAATCGTTCCTTAATTAGACATGAGATTCACTTCACCTATGTCCCATCACCTAGACCTGGAATTCACATTCACCAGAGTCCTGCGTTACATTCTCTTCGCCTAGACCTAGGATTAACTTTCACCTGCATCCAGCCATTAAGAACAAAATTATTTTTTACTCAGACCTAAGATTCACTTTCACCAGTATTTACCCACCTAGACATAGGATTCTCTTTCACCAGCGTCTTTTGTTAAACCTGGAATTTCCACCAGCGTCTAGCCACAGATCATGCAAGACCACACATCATACAATCGCAATATATCATACAATCATCACAATTAGCAAATAAGAAGGATCACTCAAAAAACTACTTAGCCTCAACTTTCTTTCCCCTATTTTGCTATCGACTTCTTCTTCTCGCCTAGTGACTCCCTCAACCGACGTTTCTAACACTTGGCACTTTCTCTCAACAATTTATCAGAATATTTATCACCTTATACTCTTTTCTAGCTTTTTCGACTCTATTTGTGGTGGTCTTTCAAGTAAGTGAGTTATCTCCATGCTCTACACGTGTCAAGCTTCAAGTCATCAGGCTATGCGACCAACCCAAGTTCAACACGCCGCCCGCTATCACTCGTGATTAAACATTTTCCTAAGAACGCTAATCTTATCTTCTTGGAATGCTCAATTCTTTATCGCCTGGATTTCGCCTCGAAAAACAAAAGAACATTTACTGTCCCTTAGACGGTCATTTAGTCATTCATACGATTGTCTACCCTTTCGAAAAATGCCTACTTTATTGCAACAACACTTATGCGTAAGTATTTCGCCCCACGTTACTACATAAAGGGCCTAGTTCCTAGCATCACATACATGCTTCTTCTTTGCCAGCTAGTCCTATCGCATCGCTTTGCTTTAACACAACAACATTAAATGCAAGTATTCCTCTTGGCGTCACCTCTCCTCAAAAGCATCCTTCTTCACAAAATGCCTTTTATGTACACTCAACTAAAATGACTCTTCTTAGAAGGGCTCCTCTTCAACAGAACTCACTCTTCAACAGGATTTTATGGCATTGCCAGATTAGGATTCATCTAGTTAGATTGGCATATCACCACTACACTTGTTGAGAGATGGAAACCAGAGTCGAATATATTTCACACGTCGACTGAAGAGTACACAGTCACATTACAGGATGTTGAAGTTTTAATGGGATTACCTGTTGATGGCAAGCTCGGTAGAGATCAGAGCCATGATGATTGGTTGCATATTTGCCAAGTGTTACTTAGTGTGACCCCACCTACTGAATAAATTAATGTTTTTAGATTGAGTTTAACACGACTGGGGGAAAACTTTTCTGGATTGGCTGACGATACCAATAAGAAAACTATCACAAGATATCCACTGACATATATTTTACAGTTGATGGGTATGAGTATGTTTGCAGATAAATCAACTTGTTATGTGCAGCTAATGTTCCTATCGTTCTTAGCTAATCTGCACGAAGGAGGAGCCTATTTTCATGGCTGTATGTATAGATAGTTATGCTAGGCATCAAAATAAGGTATTCGTGAAATTGCTGGACCATTAATACTGTTACAAATATGAGCTTGGGAACGATTCCTAATAGTAGCTCCATAATTCCTACATGTCAATGACCATCAATTTCACAGATGGGCTTATAGTTTAAGATCTGTTATTTTAGTTTAATTTAAATTAACCATAACTTTTTATACATTGTACGTTTAAAATCTTAAATATTAGTTGAACAATATAGATGAAGAAAATTAATCTATCTTGCTCAACCTTTTCCGAGCTCTAGCTTCGTAAATATATATGTTTTTTCATAAAATCTTAAAAAGATATTTATAAAAGATTCCTAAAATAATGGAAGATCTTTTATCTTTTTTAATTTAAAAATTCAATAAATAATAAAAGAATCTCAATAATTATTTTTGACAAAAATACAAACTCACTCCCCCTTTTTGTTAAAAAGAGGAGATTTCTTTTCATGTTCAAGTCAATGCTTCTTAGAAGCTTCTCATAGTACAAGTGTCAAGAGATAACCACTTATCAAACATATATCAATAAACTAGATCAAACAACACTTCAAACAATCATTAAACAGAGTCTAAAGATCATCATTTTTTTTAACATAGCAAAATGATAGTAATAAATATCATATAAGCTCCATAAAGCTCCATAGAGCTTCAAAACAAAAATATAAAAGCTAACAAACTTAAAACTTCAACTTCTCATCTAGTAGGCCCATAAAAAAACAAAATTTTCCCACAAACTTCACAAAACCCTTCTCCCACTTTGAACTGAAAAGACATTCTAGTCTTAAGCTTGATCGGCCGCACTGGAAGAAGGAATACGGGTCTTGAGATTATGAACAAGAGAATCAACCTCCAATCTTCTATCAGACAACAGATTTGAAGATGTGGAAAGAGCTTAAGATTTAGCTTTGTAAGTATTGAGGATTCTAGAAGCTAAATCACGAGGAACATAGAACAATTTCGTAGAGTTATCTATACCATCAGTGTCAAACATACAAGAGGACCTCATATCATGTTCTAAGTTAGGAACATGACTCCCTTGAAATATCCTATAGCTTAAAGACAAGGTCGTTGGGTCAAGACCAGAAGCATAATTAGTAGTCAAGATATCAACATTCAGATGGACCAGTAAGCTTGAGAAGAAGTGAGACAAAGGAATAGGAATCTTCACACCAAACGTTCCAACATGCCTCAAAAGATGGTTATATATAAACATTCCAACATCATTGCATATTTGATATAAAAAAGTTCCTAGAGCAACAGAAACACTAGAAGCATGCAAGGAAGAAAACCAGTTAGCAATGCCAATCTTATGGAGAATGACATATTTAACACTAAGAGAAACACCTGGAATCTCATTTACTGGCTAAATAGACAATGTTCCCCAACACCATGCATGTGAACATTGAGGAAACTTTTAACTAAAATAATAATTTCAATTTTCCCCGATGCCGTGAAAGTACACGTCGACAATTGTTGCAGCATACTTGATGTGTACTTTCATGGCATCGGAGAAAATTAAAATTATAATTTTAGTTAAAGATTTTCTCGACGTCTAGCTACATGGTGTCAGGATAGTGTCAGCCTATACTAACATCAGGGTTGACCACGTTGGGGAAAATAAGAAATTTAAATAATTATTTCAACTTTTCTCCGACGCTGTCAGAAAGATGTCAGGATTGGTCCGTCTTTGACCGACATAAAGTTGACCACGTCGGAAGAACTTTAACATTTCAATTTTCTTTGAAATTTTCTCTAATGCCATAAGTGAAACGTTGGGATTGATCTCAATTAATTTGATGTTTTCACTTATGGCATCAGGATTAGGGGGTTCTCTCGACGTTTTCGAGCTGTATTGCGAGAACCTCTATTAATAAGAGTTCTGTGTTCACAGAACACAAAACGAACGAATTGAATAGAAAAAGAAAAGAGAATGAGAGAATGAGAGAGTTAGAGAAAGATTCCTTGTCGTGCCTGCTACCATCTGTCTCCTTACCCGCTGCCATTGTGTTCCGCCACCCAGTGTCCTTCTTTCATCGTCGTCTGACGCCGCCATCTACATTTCGATAAACATACTTCTTTTTTTAAAAATTAAATGTATGATTATTGTATGTATAGATTATTGTATATTGTATATTGATTATTGAATGTAGATTGTATATTGATTATTGTATGTAAATTGTATATTGGTTATTTTGTGTATAGATTATATTAAATTTGTATGATTGATATTAAATTGTATGTATAGATTGTTGGAAGTTTATGAATTAAAATGTATATGAATTGTTTATGAATTAAATTGTATGTATAAATGGAATACTGAAATCTGTAATAGGTTAGAGTTTAAATTATTGAAATTGTGATTATTATAGAAGGGGCCAGTTGAGATTATATTTAAATGTATTAGAATTGTTGAATTAATGAAATTAAAGATTTTTTAATTGTTGAAATAGTTTAATTAAATGCTTGAAATTTTTTATTGATTTGTTGTGGCTATCCTACGGTTACAGTAACCTGTAGTTTTTTATTTCTAACTATGCTTTGTTTGTTGGAATTAAGTGTTAGTTATAATTATGGTAGCCTTTAGTGGTTTACAATTTGTTGGAAGTGTTAGGTAGTTTCTAAAGCTCTTTAGTTGGAAGTGTTAGGTAGCTTCGAAAGATTAAAGGTAATTATATTTGATTAGGTTGTTCTGGCTATCTTGCAGTTACAACAGCTTTTTTAGTTTAAACTTAGATGTAGTGAAAGTTGGGATATTGGATACTTGTGAAGTGTAGCTTATTCATGGAGTAAGTTCGAGCATATGAAATAAGGAATATATGACTAATGAAACCTATTTATGTTATAGTTCTTTAACAATGGACAATGGTTGAATGAAACTTAGGAATAAGTTATCCGTTCAGTATAAAGAGGGAGTGTCCTAATTTTTAGAGGTTGCAAAGTATCATGTCAATCAGTACGTACGAATTAAGTGTCTATGCAAGAGACGGATAAACTCAAATTGGGACTTATTAGAGGATGTGGAGCAACACCTATTAATAAGTGGAATATTCCCCTCCTACACAGACTGAGTGTATCATGGAGAGCCAGTGAACTTATATAGAGGTAATCAAATATTTGATGAAGGAACTAATAGTGACCCTTTCTATGAAGGACCTAGCAATGACCCCTTCTATGAAGGAACTAGTAGTAACTCATTTCCTGAAGAAAATGAAATTTTGGTATGCTTCACGATTTACAAGCTTTGATTGAGCACAAAGAAGAAACGGAGAAAGGTTTGGAGAATAACATGATGTTTAATAGTGGCGTATAATAAGAGACGACATAAGGATGACAAGCCATTTGTATCACCAAGAAGGCTCATCTGGAGATAACATAAAGATAAACAAGTAAAAATGGAGGATGTGTTGAAATATCCAGCAGATGCGGGGGATGGAAGCATTTTGATTCTGAATTTTCTAAGTTTGCTTTAGATTCTTGAAATGTTCGTTTGGGATTAGCTTCTGATGGGTCTAATCCCTTTAGGCACATGAGTACCACATACGATATATGGTCTGTGGTGTTAATTTCTTACAATTTACCACCATAAAATTGCATGAAAGAGTCCAACTTCTTCATGTTGTTGTTAATACCCAGCCTAAGATCTCCTAGGAGAGAAATTGATGTGTATCTCCAACCATTGATTGTGAAACTAAAAGCGTTATGGAGTCTTTGTATGCATACATATGATTCTCTTACTGGTCAGTTCTTTTAGTTGTATGCAGCTTTGTTGTGGACTATTAATGACTTTTCGACGTATGATGACTTATTCGAGTAGAATACAAAAGGGTATCATACATGTCCCATATGCATGAGCAGATAACTCGATATTTGGGATAAGAGGAAAAAATAGTTTTCATGGGACACCGAGTTATCTTCCAGATAACTATACTTGGCATAAAAGTGTAGAGCATAGGCCTCCTCTAGTTGTACATAATAGGCATGATATATTGGAACAACTAGATTCGCTTGAGTTTCTAGTGATGAGTAAACATCCATCACTGAAAGATAAGAAAAGAAAAAGAACTCTAAACTGGACGAAGAAAAGTATCTTTTTCGGACTTCCTTACTGGCCAAGTCTATTAATATGTCATAAGTTGGATGTAATGCATATTTAAAGAATGTATGTGACAATTTGGTCGGTACATTGTTGAATATTGAAGGCAAAACAAAGGATACTACAAATGCTCGGTTGGACCTTCAAGATTTGAAAATAAGAAAGGATTTACACTTGATAGAAGTCGGTAATAGATTGGTAAAGCCCCATGCAAGCTATACATTGACTAGCGGCAAGCGAGTTGCATTTTTCAAGTATCTGAAATCAGTTATGTTTCCCGATGGATTCATTTCTAATATTTCACAATGTATGAATGACAAAGACGGAAAAATATCAGCTCTCAATATGTACGACTGCCACGTCTTGCTTCATTGACTTCTACTAATTGGTGTTCGAGCATACTTACTGAAAAATGTGTACATCGATGTTACTGAACTGTGTAGTTTTTTACGTGACTTGTGCGCAAGAATATAAGAGTAAATGACTTGGACTGATTGTAAGTAGATATCATAATCTTTGCAAATTGGAAAAAATATTTTCACCTGCCTTCTTTAGCGTAATGGTACACCTTGTTATTCATCTACCATATAAAGCAAAAGTCATTGGTCTGGTTAATTATAGTTTAATATACCTCATTGAGAGAAGTCTACGCACATTAAAATAGTTTGTTCGAAACAAGCACGTCCCAAGGGGTCTATTGTCGAGGCATATGTGATGAATGAATCAAGTACTTTTTTGCTCGAGATATCTAAGTAGGATTGAAACTCGATTTACTTGAGATGATTGAAATGATGACGATGTACTTGGTGAGTTTGAAGTGTTCGTGCAGAAGATATGACCATTAGACATGACAAGTTCATGATTTTATCAAAGGAAGAGAAACGTCTTGCATATTAGTACATCTTGAACAATGTAGATGAAATTGCAGAGTAGCACAAGTACATACTCTCAACTATATACTTCACTAGAGCTTTAAGTTATAGTCGTCACAAAGACTCACAACTATGTACTTTAGGAAACACTTGAGGTTGATACGTCGTTAAGTTTAAAGTGTTGCCAGCTTATTCAAAAGACATAAATGGGCATTTCCTAATTTGTTCAGAGAAATATATGTAGAGTATCTAATTTGAAATGAGTATAAGCTTATTACAGAATTAAGATTCATTAACACAACAATTGTAGATCATCGAAATGCGTGAGAGAGAAAACCTTTCTCATGATTTCTTCTCACTAGTGATGGGACCTGCACTTGACGTTCGATCCTACAGTGGATGCATCATAGGTGGAGTGTGATTTCACATGATAGAGACACATGTAAAATTATGGTACAAATCAATTAACACGTCTCATTTTTTTGTTCCCTAAGAAACCAGTCATTCTCATAATCCAAGCATATCAAGTGTTTTACATCGACGATCCAAAAAATTGTGCCAATTGAAAGGTTGTTCAAGTGGTCTAAACTAAAAGTACATGGGACATCCCCGAAGTGGACGATGTTGATGATCAACAACTGAATATGCTGGAAATCATTGTCGAATATCGTGTGGATGAACACATTGAGGATGACACCCTGTGCAGACTCGACGCGTTGATCCTACAGTGGTGGAACGATCGATTGTATGTCATGTCGTTAACGACTTCATAAATGATGACGATGAACAATTATCCGTTCAAAGTTGATCAAGCGATGACGAATAATAATGCATATATATATATATATATATATTTAGTTTCAGATACTCTCATTTAATTTGGTTTACCTTTTCCACAAGTAATATGTCATTCCCAATTGGTGTCGATAAGACAATTGCTCTTTTTGATTTTGACGTCGACATGTTCACTAACGCAAGAGGAACGTCCTCAATGGGTGACACATCAGGTTAGTCGCGTTACGTAAACAATTCATTTCATAAACATGTTATCAATCGTTTCTAATAGATTTGTGTTTTCGTAGATACCTCTCATTCCAGAAGTAGCACTCTTAGGAGACGACCGCACTCCAGGAACTTGTAGTTAGAAAAATACTACAGTAAAATGGGAAGATTCCCATATCGATCGCTTCATGACAGAATAAGCCGCTCTCGCCGCATTTCGTTTGCTTCAATTGTAGGATCGGTGTGTTGACGCTGGATACATTTTCACTTTGCTTCCTTAAGTGGGTTGATGTTACTCCTGGTGAACGACGGGTTACAGGTAAGTTTTAAAATTATCGTACTTATATGTTACCTATGTATTATATGGAAACCTAACACGTATGTACATTTCTTTTATAGCGATGGTTCGTGCTGGATTTCACAGACCGAACACTTACTCGATTTGTTGAGAATCAAATGCTTAGCACTTAGAAGGATTTGAAAGGAGAGAACCACCGCCATTATAACGAAGTTCAGTGATCTTGAACAAGAACGTGTCAACCCACTCCCTAGATTGAAGAAACATGTGGAAGATCAAAACTTCATCTGCAATCACTATGCTAAGACAAATAAAAAATATATTAAAAAGGTTTTCCTGACGCACAAGGGCTTTGGATGCCTATACTAACGTGGCGTCAATCCAAGTTCTCTCGACGTCGCATCGAAGATCCACTTTTGTTGATGTCGTCTTGTGGGTCGGCAATACTCTATTACTAATGTGTTACCAGACGTCGGGTTAAATATTTCCCCGACGTGTCATACCAGTTGGCGATGCCGGCATCGGACAAAATAATGGCCGATGTTGTCTGGTTTCTGCGACGACTTTGCCTATTGCAATGCATTACTATCGATGCTTCCCCCAATGCGGCTATCTACGTCGAAGTAGCTATTGCTGACGCTTTTCGTGGGCTTTACCGACATCTATGTGCATCGGGATAACTCCTACTTCTCTTGTAGTGTCCCTAGGTTTTGGGTATATAATTTATATTTGGTTCTTATATTTCAAAATATAAACATTTTCTTTCCATGAGATTTCAATCTTATTTTAGTCCCTCAAATAATAGAATTGTTAACGAGCTAATGAAGTCACGTACTATAAAATGATGATTGGTCTAATTTTGAACCTCAATAAGTTGATGGTGTGCCTATTTTAATATTGATTGGGCAAAACCTTCATTTTAAAAATGAAAATATATAAAATCATAAAAGACCCTCAAGAGACACTCTTTGGCGTTTAATGTTTCATTTCTATGAATAAAGGGAAAAAAGCAACCCAAGGAGAAAGAAATTTCATTTTGGTTGCACTATACTCTGACATTTCTTCAAATTAGAAAATTTTCTTAAATGGCAGTGAACTCCAAATTAATTTTAAAAGCATGTTGACGTAAAAAGCAACCAACAAAGGTAGTATAAGAATTTTTTTACATTAAGGAAGTGTTTTGAAGTTTCTCTTTTTTTTTTTTTTTTTTTTTTTTATTGTGCCTAACTATGACCACCCACCTTAATTCTGGGTGTAAGATGTTAAGGTTGTCAGGAAACAACTTTGATCATCATACCATTTAATTTATTAAGACAAAGTGACATTTTCAATATATATTATTATTTATTTGTTTAAGTTCATGATCATTTAAACTTGGTTTTTGTTTGGTCTAAAATGTCACATGATTTATTTTAATGAGAATATCTTTTACTTATCTATATATATTTGATGATGCTTTTCTAATTAAACCAATGGCCTAAAATACACTTCCAACATAATCACTACAAGAATTTGACCTTTAATGTCGGTTTTATGTCAGTTGACAACTGACATCTTTGTGAGCGTTATTAAAGGTCTTTAATGTCGGTTGGGCTTTAACGTCGGTTTATAACTGACGTTAAAGGTTTCAATGTCAATTATAAACCAACATCTTTGATGGTGTTATCAAAGACTTTTAATGTCGGTTGACCTTTGATGTCGGTTTAAAACTGACATAAAAGATGCCTTTAATGTCAGTTTAAAACCGACATTAAAGACCTCTTAAATGTCAGTTTAAAAATGATATCCCTGCCTTGTTATTGGGTCTGTTTTTTCAAATTTATTTTTATTAAATCCTTGCATTATTGTCCATTTTGTATGACACCAAATAGTTAAAAATGAAATTTTTTACTTGTACATATACAAAATGAAATCTTAATAATGTGTACATTTATATACAACTTGGCTCCAAACACAAAGAAATTATGAAGGTTAATTATTACATTGATCATCCTTTGGGAAAAAAAAAAGAGAGAAAGAAAAAGAATATATTGAGAGAGCAATAACTAAAACTGTAAGTAATAGCAAACTAGAACGCTTCACAAATGACCAACTTCAAGATCTTGTCACAAAGATGAGGGTCTGACTAATTGTACTCACTTCCAACCATTGCTCCCTGTAAAAGACATCAAGATGGTTGAATTGATAAGTAATAATGTTATGACCTAGTTACTAGTAGAAATATTCACATTTGATTACTAATTAATAAAGCAAAGGGTTGGTTACCAAACATAACTTTTATTGCGCAATGCGGAAGGGTTTGAGGGTGGTTAGATGGATTGATGGCGGCAATCAAAATATGCAAAAGAACCCAAAACTTTTTTGTTTTTTTTAAGGAAATTAAAAACATGAGTTAGCATAAATATTTCCATTTCTCATTATCAATAAATTAAATTAAGAGACTAAAAACTCACTCCTCGAATAACTACATTAACTAAAGCAACAACCATTATAGCTATTTAAGTAAATCACAAGAGAATTGAAGATGACGATTGACTATATTAGTTGAAAATCAAGAAAAATAATAAACTTCAGACTTCCATGTATTTATCATAGCAATGAAACTCACCAAACTCGGGAAACACCCATCTTCCATCAACAAAAGGATGTGCAGGATACCTGTAAAAGGTCCCTCTATATAAGCCCTCAAGCAACACCTTTGAAGTTCCCGTTTAAATATCAATAATTATTATAAAAGTACCTAAGCTCTCCAAAAGGGCCAAGACCAATGCTTTTCCTGTATCAAATCTCCAACTAAGTGACAAAAATTCTTAACAAAGCGGAATATAAAGTCTCCATAGCACTGGAAAGCATATCGTAACTATAAAATAGAACCACAAATCAGAGGTAAAGATATGATCACATTCGAAAAGAGTTTGTGGGATTACAACATCAATCGAACTTTCAGCACAATGATAGTACAACAAGATCAAAATGAAGAAAAACAGCTTTGAGATCATAAAAGTTAATTCTTACAGATCATTCTTTTTATAAGTACTTGAACGCTTTGACTTGTACCGATCATTCTTTTTATAAGTATGCAAGCGTTTTGACTAGTACTTGAAATGGAGTAGACAAGCCACCTGCACACAACTCAAAATCACTTCATGCTATAATATATAATAGACAAATAAATAAATTTAATTACTAAGATGGTGGGAACTTACAGAGAAGCACTTGGATGATGGAACCCACAAATTTGAACTACCAATGTCAAAAACAACAGTAAACTTTTGAGGGGGAGTACCAATACCAATCTCACCAAAATACTGAGCGTTCAAGTAATTCTTCAATCCAACAATATCAAAATCACAGTTAGTTATGAGATGAGGATGATATGATAGTTCCAAACAAAGGCAAGATTTTGTTAACTTCCCATGAACAAATTCTCCTTTAGTTACTTGAAAAATATAAGTGCATAAAAAAATCCAAGCATCTAATAAGTGACCACATCTACATTTCTTGTTTTGTTATCAACTTTCTATTCATGTTTTTAAAAAACAGAGTCAAGTTTTGATAAATAGTCACCACCATAATAGTCTTTTCATTGCCAAACAAAAGAACCAAACATAAAGTCATCACCAAAACAGTTTTTTCTTCACATAATTAAACTTCCCGCTTTTCTAAATTGTTAAACTAAGTATTTGAAACAACACCACCAAAAAAAAAATTCTAAACCAAGTGCAACCACATAACAGTCTTACCAAGATAATATTGTAACTCGTTCATTCAAGTCTTCCTAAAAAATAAATTGAGAAACATGATAAGATAAACTTTTTTGTATAATACCTTCAATTCCAAACAGTTGACTGAAGCTTGAACTTGAACCATCAATTTCCTACATATTATTTGGTGCTTGTGATTTGCTTGATTACACAGATAAGAGAATAATATATCTCTTGGTTGTTCTTATGGTTAAACAACAATTACTACAATAGAACCATCAAAAACAAGAATCTGATTTGAACAACATAACCACATTACAAAGCAAAACAACAAACAACCCCATAACCAATATAACTATAATCAATATCTAATTTCTCATATGTTCACTATCTATAACCTGAAAAAGAATACTCCAATCCAACTTTTACAGACAAAAATTCAATCTTCCCATTCTCAGAATGAGTGTGATCTACTTCCAAGTGTAGAAAAAAGTTAATTAAAGAGCAAATAATTTATGGCTAAAAGTAGAATTTTGGATTGGTTTTTCTTGGCCTATGTGGTAGGAATACGTATTGGAAATGGCCACAACTAGGTAATAATTCACTAACAAGTAAAGACCTTGTGAGATGATCTTAATACCACATCAACGATGATCACATGAGATGCATACAATTGATTGCATACCTGTCCATACTTACAACTATTATTATGATTTTCACTATCATTGTTGTCTTCACCATTTGCTAAATTATGTCTACTCTTATAAGTCACTAAATCAGCCAAAGTGAAACCATTGTGTGCACAAATAAGTTGATACTATTCCATGGTTTCCTTCCTCTTCCTTGTAAAAACGTTGTTAGACATTAAACTCAATATGCAAATTAAAAAACATTGTTAGAAGTCTAGTCAATATGCAAATATCCTAAACAACACTATAACTAATAGGAAAAACAAACAAAAAAAAAAAGGTTTAGACTTCAAATAAAGAACAAAAAAATCTTAACCATTAAAGGTAATTAATTGAAAAATTTTATGATTTATGAACTTATAATTTCCAAGTGTAGTAAACGTATTGGGAGAGCTTCTCACAAAGTTAAAAGGCTACAACCAAAGAAACACAAGTCAATATTATAGTTCACAAAAGCAGAAATGAGTAAACAACAATCTCAATACATACCTGGTTCAACTATTTTGCAAATCGAGCGATGCCACAATGATTATATACCTGTACAATAATTCACCAACAAGTAAAGAACTTGTGAAGAGCTCTAATAAATGCTTCAAATTCAGTGAAATATCTTGTTCAATAAGGAAACAATCTTGAAGTATATATCATAGAAATATTGAAATGACAGTTCAATAAAGAGAGCAAATGTCACTTGTCATCGTTTATATTAAAAAGAAGTGAACTACATCACAACCTTGTTTTTCCAAACATCTACGTGCAATTACTTGGTACGTAAGTGATTTAATGAGCTCATACACATGTTAAGAATAAAAGAGACATTCCACCGGACGAGCAACTAATATATGCCTCTATAGAAGGTTCATCATTGCTCATAAGTGATGGAAACAAAGTACACAAACTACTTTAGGTTAGGCTTGTACATTATTTTGGAGATAAGGTATTCATTTAAATCTTTTCCAATTGACAAAGTGTATAAAATCTTAAAACATAAAAAATAAAAAGGAATCAAACGAAAAACCGATTATATGTCCCCAAATTTATATGCATTAGGAGCATATTAAGAGTACACATATATAAAACAATAAAATAAGTATTCATAATTGATTACTAAGATGGTCCAAGATATAGTACAAGCCAAAGGATGTGCCAACAAGAATATCAAGATCACCCAATTCTTTCATGTGCTCTGGGTTATCATAGTATACCTATTATTATAGAGGTCATTAATTTCCTCCACAATCAATACCAAAACAATAATTGAAAGCATCAAGAAACTGCAACACCAAAAAGCCCGCAACCCCCCCCCCCCCCCCCCGGAAACAAACACACACATACACAAACAAGAAGACACATTTGTAATTGCCAAAAGGTCCAAATAAACACATGGGACTTACATGGTATTGAATATACACATTGAATTAAAATGAATTTGTAAAATGAATCCAAGGAAACTAGTTTGTAATTCCATGTGAAGTTGTAAAATGAATTTTACTCATCTCAAAAGAAAGTGGCCATGCACTGAAATTATCTTAAACTCAAGGTAGTCAATAATTTTTTTTTAATGGTTTTTCCTAATTTATCATCTGCATTGCCTTCATTTTCAAGTGTAACATTACTAGGCAACATAACAAATCACACAGAATGATAAATCACACAGATGATATGTTCATATGGATTGAAGGCAATGCAGATGATAACTTACAGGGTGCAAACTAAATGTGCATCAATATCCACATATTTCTCCACTTTTTCATGCTCAACCTCAGTCCATTCTTCATCTCCCCACATGGATTCATCAACATAATCACGATAATCATAATCATGCACCTGAAAAAGAGTACTTCCCCATTGTATATGGCCAAAGCTATTTCCCTCACACCATCTTTATCTATATCATATACAAGAGGATTAGCGTGCACAGTCGATTGATGGAAAGCAGGCCACCCTAATAAAAAAATGCATAATATAGGCTGATAACTTGGTACAATCCATATGAACATATCATCAACCCGATAAATTGGCATTCCAAAAAAAAATGTAAGTACCTTCGAAACAAAGAAGAGTGCCTAGTTTATTTCCTGTAGACAATTCCCAAATGTAAACTAGGCCATCTTGCATCCCAATTATACTTCGGCCAGTTGATACCTCGGTGATTAATGTCCTAACAGAATGTACAAAGGGAGTTTAAATACTTAAGAAGGAAACTTTGCATCTTTTCTCCCCTTTATTGAAACAGTAAATGAAGAAACAAGAAATGACGTGAGTTAAGTTAACAAAGTTTTGTTGTGTTAGAAACGATGTGCTTTAGAAACGATGTTGAGTTTTACACCAAGAAAAAGCACTGGAAAGAACACATTCCGAAAAAGAAATTAATACCCAGAGAAGAAAAAAATTCATCAAAGAGCTGTTTAATCCTCTCTCACATCTATTTCATTTTCTTTCAAACCAAGAAGTATTCCTAAGTTAATCCATTGCATATTAAAGGCAACAAATTTCAATAGATGAAATTATCCAAACCTTCTTTTCCTCTTGGTTGAATCACAAACAAGTTAAGACAAGATACATCAACCAAACAAGAAGCTGCTTCTCATAATGTTCAAAATAAAATGTGTAGAAATTTTGAATTTTCAAAATAAGAAACCACACATGTCTCTGAAAAGTCTCAGTCAAGATGTTTGAACAATATCACTAGATAGAGTCAAACAAACCACAAATTAATAAACATTTGATGTAGATCAATGCTATGTCTAAACAGAGAGACCTTCAAAATATTCTAGACAATTAAAAAAAGTACAAAGAGGAAGAAGAGAAAAAAAATTCCCGATCAATAATTTCAAATCTACTTTCAGTTGAAAGTGTTTAAATGCAGAAATCGAAGTCGGATCGAATCTGAAAACATGTGGGAAAAGAAACCTCTAAGGAAAGGAAAGGGAACATTACGGTGCTGAAAATAAGCAAACATTATTCTCTGATAAGGCAAACCACAGATTTGCAAATCGAATTATAACTAAAACCCTAAAACTAAAAGATGAAAACAAATAGAAAGAAATTCCATAAACTAATAATTCAGCTTCAATGTGGTAAATTGTTGCCATGTGTTGAAGTCAGTATACACTCTCGTGTGTGTCTTCTAATAAAATTAACAGAACTAACAACAGAAAAGTTGATCCTAAACCATCACTAATGTTCGGACTTGAAGTACACGATGGAAAAAAAATGAACTAATGTGTTTGCTAAAAATTCCCTCTATAAATTTCTTCTATTCAGTCACAAACTAGTGACCTAAAGCATTTCTATACAAAAGTATAACTTAAACCAAAAATCAACAAGCCATTTTAGCACAACTAGTATGAAAATCACAAACCCTTTCAAATTTCCAATAATACTTCTTATCAGAAAAACAACATTCATCAAACAATAAAAACAATCAATAGAGAGTTGCAACAAATACACATAACTTACAGTAGCTCTCCTCCGCTCTGCAGCAACAACAAGTGGAAAAGCAAAGAGACCACAATCTAAATCGGTGAGGTATAGATAAAAATAACTGGTGAGTTCATAAGTATATAGACATTAAAAAAAATAATTAAAAATTAGTTAATGAAAACATGGAGCGAAAGACGAGTCTCCTGAGCGACGGTTGGAGACTTTTGAGACGAGAGACGACCGGAGATTGAGAAGGAGAGATGACCGGAGATTGAGAAGGAAAGAGGGTCTGAGATTGAGAAGGGGAGATGCTTGAAGCCGATGACAACGTGAGATGAAAGGCCGAGACGAGAGGCTGAGATGGTAGAGGCGTCGTACGTGAACTTGAGCCCTAGGCGTGAAATTGAAAATTTTGACCCAGCTTTTTTCTATTTAGTATTTATAACAATAATCAATAATATATTTTTAATGTCGGTTTTTAAAGAAAGGTACCTTTAATGTCGGTTTAAAACCGACATTGTACCATCATCTTTGATGTCGCTTCAAAACCGACATTAAAGATCCGCATTTTAAAAACCGACATTAAACATCCGTGTCCATTTTTTCCAACTGACATTAAAGGTCATATTTATTCCAGTGAACATTGAACAATTTTCCATAAAAATAGAAAATCATAATATTGAATAATTTTTCTCACTGATATATTTTCTTTTCAAATAGCATACATGATTGCTTATACTTAACACTTTTCTTCTTGCACTTTTTGAACACTCAATAACAAATGAAAAGCAAGTCCCCTACTCTCCATTATGGACTCATGAAATGAAATGACTTGTTGACATGAAACTAAAGAAGATACCCATAGTATACTTATATATTGCACATTTAAACATATCCAAAATGCACAATTCACTCGTTCCATATTTCTTGTTTTTGACATATGTCTTCTACCTTATAATAGTTCTATTAAAATGTGACTAAAACATTTGTTTCCTCATATAAAATATCTTGTAGAATCTTATACTAATTTTTAAATATACGTATGCCCATACTCTTACAAAGAGGAAGATGCAAAATATTAGAGAAAAGTTTTTCCTCAAATCATGTTACAATAGAGTGGGGGAAACAATTTTTGAAAGCTCAAAAGCAACCCAAAGGGGATTGTGATCCATATTAATATACATTACACAAATTACAATTCACATATAAACCCTTCTAGTGGAATTTAAGGCTGGTCAAAATATTGTTGTTGACAGGGTCAGACAAATGATCCAAAAGATTTTGGTAAGGTCCAACACCAGTAACAAGACCTTGTATAAAGTAACCCAAAATTGCCAACATTGCTAGCCTTCCATTCTTAATTTCCTTCAACTTCAATTCCTTCATTGACTTCTCATCTTTCCCAAACCCTAGTGGGTTGAACAATGGCCCACCAGGGTAAGCTGGGTCCCCTGATCCACCCAAGAACTTCTCTAAGCCCAAAAAGTATTGTTTTCCCATGGACCCTGGCTTGGCCCAATCTTGAAATCTTCTGTGTTCAGCAAAGCCCATCAGAGCCATTTCCAATACAAAGAGTGTGTAAGGGTCTGCCCAATAGTTGTAGGTCCCTGCTGGTGGGATGACCCCTGTTTTGAACCATGGGAGGGCTGTTTCTGGTGGGATCAACCCCAGTGATCCAAAGATCTCTGGGGCTATGGCTCCTGCTGCTCCCAACATTGCAAACCTTCCGTTGATCACTTCGCCGTATGCCAACCATTTTGGCTCGATGAACCCTCCTGTGCCTTCGGGATCAGATAGCCCCAATGGGTCGAACCCAAAATCGCCTGGCAAACTAAATTAAAACCACTAAAGTAATTCAAATTATTACCCAATAACTTAGTTTAAAATTGTAGAAAAGCTTTTAGACTTTAAGAAGATTGTTTATTTTAAATCTTTATTCGATAAGATTTTCGTTTCTTAAAATATAAAAAATAAGAAGTGATAGAACTTTTCTAATTACCTTCCATCCAAGTAAGTAAGACTTTGTTTTGAAGCAAACCACAGTTGCCTGTCTGCTCCTTGCTGCAATAATAACATAATAATAAATCTCACGCAACTAAACTTGTTAACCCAAATATGATTTGAATTAGGAAAAAGTAAAAACAAGTTATTTCTACCTTCTTCAATAATGAGCCCCTACGCAATCAACCACTCAAAAACTAGATTGAGACTCCAATGACAATTGGTTTTAAAGTTTTTTTTTTTTTTTTTACTTTCAAAAATATAATTTATAACTACTACTTCACCTCCGCTTGTTTTTGTTATCTACTTTCTATAAATGTTTTAAAAAACCATACTGAGATTCAAAAATTGAGAAAACAGTTCTCACATGTTTTTGTTGTTAGGATGGGTGAAAGCAAGAATTCCAGTCTTTCACCAACAAATGTGAGAACCATAGTATAGATTTAGAACCAAACAAGCATAAATGACAAACTGGTAAAAATAAATAAATAAAAGTTGGTACCAAAGAGATCCAGAGTTGTTATGATAAATTTAATCTTTTGCCCACATTCTAAACACTCTTTCAGGTGCAAAGCTTGAAAAAGAGACATACTCAAGAAATGATAAGAGTATGAAGGCAAGATCTCCCATTATAGTAACCATTTTAAACTTGGTTAATTAACAACCCACACACAACACAATAGATAAAAAGAAGAGAGAATAAAAAAAAAAAAAAGAAAGAAAGAAAAAGAAAACAACCTTAACAGGAGGAGTGGCTCCAGCTCTAACTACAAAAGAAGCTGATTTCCTGGAAGATCCAAAAGACGGTTTTGCCCCTAATCTCTGTCTGGCAGCACCCACTGAAGAGGTTAAAGAAGAAGAAACAAGAGCCTGAGTGGCCATATGTTAGGCTTTGTTTTTCCAGAGAGGGTTGGTGAAGTGATGATGTGAGAGCTGAGAATTAGAAATAGGAATCATAAAATGGAAATGGGAACGAATAAGATAAGCTAAGATGCTGGACAGAGGGAGATTTTAGAATCCAAATTATGGTTGAGATTTGGAGTGTCCCATGTTTTAGATTGGGTTGGGATCTTACAATCCAACTACAACACTCCACGTGGATATCATGGCTTCCAGATAAGAGATATTCTCATCCACCAGTTCTTTTTCACTTATTAATTTCCACGTGGCTCCTCTACAATTTTACTTTCACCCTAGATCTTTCATTTTTCATTCATCAATTCAAATTAAGAGGTCTTTTTAAAAATATAACAAAGCTACAAAATTGTAACGGTCCAACTCTTTATACTAAGCTGAGGTCGTTACTACTTAAAGGATAATAAAACTTTCTTAAATCTAAATAGAAAATAACCAATTTTCGTATTCAAAATCTCAAATACTCATTAAAATAATAAATAATCTAAAGTAAGTAGAAATAAATCTAAAAAATAAATTAAAATCCTAGTTCAAGCCCTATCTAGTTTTAAAGAGTAAAAAAATAAAATAAAATAAAAATAAATAAATAAATAAAAGTACAAAAATACTAAAATCAAACTGAAAACATAACGGCTGAAGCAAAACATTTCCTATGTCTCGCCACGGTCACTTCTTGTCATTCGTCAGCTTCCCTCTACCTCTCCCTTTAACTTTGCCTGAAAAATAAAACATGAAAGAGTGAGTATAAAAATATACTCAGGAAGGGACCTACTACTAGTCTCGCTAGGTGTCTGTTAACTTATTATTAGAGTTCTGTTGAGTTGTACCCTTAAACTGGCATGTTTTCGAACACGTGTAATCTGTAATCCCGTAGGAACATCTCTGGTCTTCAATGAACCCAAACGAACATCTAGGACAAACTGGTCTTTAGTGATCTTGGAGGAAACACTAAGATAATCAAGCTGTGAGTGACCCCATCGAGTCACTTATAAACATATCATCTCATACTAGACTAGTGGTCCCATCGGACTACGCAGTCATAAAAAAGTGGTGATCCCGAGGGACACCCATGTGGGTATGACTCTAATAGATAAAGCTAACAGCATACCCTATCCATAACACACTACAAGAAATATCAGTTACGATAGCATCAAAAAAACGCTATCGTTGACTTTCGATAGCGTTTTCGAAATGCTATCGTAGCCTTATTGAAAGTCTATGACTTTTCATAGCATTTTTTCGTCGCTATGCAAAACGTTATAATATGTCCCTTGCGATAGCACAAATATAATGCTATAAATATTTTTTATAAAGTGAGAAAAAACGCTATCGAAACATTTTGATAGCATTTTTTACTGTGTTGGAAAAGCGCTATAAAATGTTTCAATAGCGTTCTCAATAACATTGAAAAAATGCTATAAAAATCATTTTATAGAGTTTTTTTTTCGTTCGAAAAGCATTATCAAAGTGTTTTACTAGCTATTTTAAAACCATTTGGCCGCATTAACATTTCATAACTACATTATTAATAGAAGAAATAACAAAGAACTATACATATAATATCTCATTCAATAATATATATTATCTTCTATGCATTACAATTTTGTTTATAAAGAAAAAAAATCATTTGAGAACAAACTTAAACAAAAAACTACCTTGTTTTAGCAAACTCAATACATCACAAGAAAACTGATAAACTGAACCATTTCTTCATACAACAAATTTCCCATGAAACCATTTCTCACAGATATCACAGCAAATCCAAAATTCATCTGAAGCATAGTTCTCAACGCATGCCCTACGTAAGGTATCACCATGCTCGTCTTCATCTTCTTCAGACAACGTCTCTTCCGTTGCTTGCGACTGCCTTGCATACATTCCTTGCATTTCAGCTTCCCTCTGAAATTATCATAACATTAGCAGAGCAACAAACATTTATCATAACTAGTATCGGTAAACTTTGTGAATAATACACAACTTATACATTTCTAAAGGCAACACAAAAACTAATGAATCGGATAGTAAACTGTTCAGATAAGCTTGTAAAACCAAAACACTATTAACATTTGAAGAGTAAAATGCAGACAGTTTGCTGTTTCCAATATGTAATATACTAACGATGATGGTATTTTGAATATTAATACACTGCATATTCATAGTGTCAACATCAGTAAGTTTTCAATCTTGCAATGTTGCATTTAAGAGAGTGACACATGAAGAACTTTTATTGACAATTATATTTAAACTAAAAGAACATATCAAATGTTAGAAGATATATGTGAAGAAAACAATAATGTCATACAAACCACTGTAGCAGCTAAAAACAGTGGCTAAAGACATCTTTGCCAGTGCTTGTTTCATGGTGGTTGGTAACTTCTTAATAAGCCCAAAATCAAGCAAAATTGGACGATGAAGAGGTTCCTTGTTGAGGAGAAAATTTTCTGCACAAAGTACCAAAAAGGGGCACTAAAACAGCTCTTGCATTGGGATGGTTACATCCCTAACATTTCCATAAGCCAGTCGATACATCTACTAACATTAAAAATAATTTAAAACTGTTTTAAAAGGTTAATGTATGAAATAGTTCTTAAAAATATACCCCTAACAACTTTTGTGAAAGTTTATCTTGAAAATTAGCCTATGATTCTAGTGCAGTATCATCCAACAAAGCCTATGATTCTGGTGGAGTAATCGATGATCTGTGTGCAAAAGAAGAAGATGTTGTGAGGGCAAATTGTTTAATAGAGATAAGGACAAAATGAGAGGCGAACAAAGAAATGAAAGGAGTAAAAACCAAGAAATCTATCATTTGATTTGCAAGCATAGGAATTGTCTTTAAAGAAAGCTTTCTGCTACGGAAGTTAAAAAGTCTTCAAGGCTGGGGCCAAGCAAATCCATTACAAGAACATTGTAGTCTCCCTCAACTCCAAACCATCTTACATTAGGTATGCCAACTGTGTTCAACAGATTTCAGAATGTAAAAGTAAACTCAGATAATTAACAACAAAGATGCACTTCTAAAACTCAGATAATGGTAAGAATTTTCTAACTGGTACCTAAATTTTCAAGAATTGACAAAGAATAAACCAGATAAGGAAAAAAATTGATCTATTAGAGTTCACAAAAGTTAAGCAACGACCATCAGAATGCATCAAGGGAAAAGGATATAACTCTTAAGCAAATATTGACCGCAGAATGTAAGACTTCTGCTGGTGCAACAGCAAGACAATATCAATGTATATGTCATCAAATCATTGTATGTTTCTGCTGGTGCTAATGATTAATTCAAATAGATTATTTCAGAAAAAGGTAGAAACAAAATGTATAGTTATGAATATGATTAAATTTAATTTGGGTAGAACATTTTGTGTTTTAATTTTAATTTGTTATGGAAATCTAAAGACACAAAGCTAATTTACGTGTATGCGTACTAGTTGCAACTGTAGCAATCGTTGATAAAGCCCCACTAGGGTAGAAAAATTCTTAAGACCTGGAAACATAAAACAAGTGGTATTAGAACTGAAACATTGCATAATACCAATGGAATAAGCATTGGTATTCCATTGGTATTTGAGGTGTCCTTATGAACATTCTCTTTATATTAAGGTTAATGGTCATGGAGATATTTTGGTAGTTTGTTTGTACGTGGATGACTTAATTTTTACAGAAAATTGTGCAAGTATGTTTGAAGATCTCAAGAACGCGATGACCGAAGAATTTGAAATGACAGATATAGGGCTAATGTCATATTATCTTGGCATTGAAGTAAAGCAGTCAGAGGAAGGAATTTTCATCTCTCAAGAACGATATACTAGAGAAATTCTAGAGAAGTTCAATATGACGAATTCTAAGCCTGTCGCAACTCCGATTGAAACTGGGACCAAACTGTCCAAACATGAAGAAGGAGATGATGTTGATCCTTCATATTTCAAAAGTTTGGTTGGGAGTTTGAGATATTTGATTTGCACACGACCAAATATTCTTTTCAGCGTTGGATTAGTGAGTCGATTTATGGAATCTCCTACAACTACTCATTTGAAAGTGGCAAAGAGAATTCTTCGTTACCTCAGAGGTACGCTTGACTATGGGTTGTTTTATTCTTCATCTAAAGAATTCAAGCTTGAAGGCTATTGTGATAGGGATTGGGCTGGAGATACTAATGATCGAAAGAGCACTAGTGGATATGTTTTCTTCATTGACAATACTCCATTTACATGGAATTCTAAGAAGCAACCTATTGTGACATTATCCACTTGTGAGGCAAAATACGTTGTTGCAGCTTCATGTGTTTGTCATGCAGTTTGGTTAAGAAATTTGTTAAAGACAGTTGAAATTTTGCAAGATGATCCAACTGTGATTCATGTAGACAATAAGTCAACAATTGCTTTAGCAAAGAATCCTGTGTTCCATGACCGTAGCAAACACATTGATACAAGATTTCACTTCATCAGAGATTGCATTTCAAGGAAGGAAGTTCAAGTTGAATATGTGAAGACTGAAGATCAAATTGCAGATATTTTTACGAAGCCACTCAAAGTTAATGTGTTTAACAACTTAAGAACTTTGCTTGAAGTTTTTCAAAAAAAAAGAAAAAAACATGTTTAAGGGAGGATGTTTAAAATTAAACATGTTTTAAATAAATAATTTATATGTGAGTTAATTTATGTAAGTGAGAGAATGATGTGAGTTAAAAATGTTAGAGTTAATTTAGTAAGAGTTTCACCTTAGTTAAATGTAAGATTTAATTTGTTGTATTTAATTGTGATATGAGTTATTCTTATGACAATCCTATAAATAGGATTGAAATGTTGTAATCTAAATTATCCAAGTGTAAGTTGAATACACACAAGTCTTCCAAAAATTTTTTTTTTGTTTTCTATCAAATATTCTATTTGGTGATTATTTATTTGGGGTGTTCATCAAACGCTTCCAACAAGTTTTCTCAATCGACTGTTTTTTTCTTTACAATAGCTGAGGCGGAAGGATCGAACCTTAGACTCAACGTTGATAGTAAAAGTTCAAAATAGTTGAGAGCGTATTGGAAATTTACATTCACAGTTTATGTTATCTTTTAGTTATTACCTAATTACTGTATATATGTCAAAGATCAGGTAACCTAAATTTATAGAGATGAATAAAAAACAGAAATTCCTCTTCTCAATCTTTGTATTTAAAAACAAAGGGTGAAAAGCAACACAACTTTCGATACGTCAATCTCTCTGTTAAATGCAAAGTTCGCAAATTTCTTACTCTGCAATTTGAATTTGAGTAATGGTAATGTTATGCGGAGTCTTTTGCTCTGTCGGCATTACACCTGCCTGCTTCGGCAGAGGTGGAGTTTTAGGGCGAGCAAGCGAAACCAAGTCATTGACAGAATCAACAATCTTCTCGACACAAGATAAACAATCAATGAGCAAATAAATCAAAGCTGTAGTTGATACCATCTTCATGTCACCGTTAAAATGGCTATTCCTTAGAAGAGACATGAGTTCTTCAGCATTCTCCTTTGCTTTTTCCATGTGGGACTTGGCCATGGCAGGTGGAATTATATCTCTTATTGCCATTGCTATGGAGTTTAAAGCTTTGCCTGATTCAATGCACAGTTGCAAGTAGTGCTCTTGGTATTGCCTCTGAATTTCCAAGGGTGACTGTAGAAATAAAGGTGAATTGTTACGTTATATTTTATATCAAACATATATTTACTGAACTCACAGTAAATCTGAAAGAAAAGGTATATATAATCCGCATGATCTTACTTGGATTGTATGAGCTTTGAGGTAAGAGTTGAGGATTTCAAAGCGGTAGGCACATTCCCTTGATAAGCTTCCAATCTTGTTATACTCATTCCATGGATGGCATATTCTAAACTTTCCATGAGGAGGCTCCCATTTAGCTTGGAAACACTACAACCAATTTTATTTGAGTTAAAAAATTTGATTTATATTTTAAACTTACTCGTAAACTTCCCATTTTTTTTAAGTACAACGGTTTTGTTAGACTTAGGTTTGTTGAACTATATATAAATCTGGTTTGAACTTGTGTTTGCTTGTATAATAAGATGTGATGTTTCAAAGCATAATCAATTACTATGGAAAAATCTTAACCGCGTATGTTGATCGATAATTTATCTTATTCACTTTTAAATTTATTTTAGAAAAATTGCACCATATAGCAAAAATTAGAAAATAAATATAATCTATAGCACAAGGGAATAATATTGGTAAAAATGACAATTTTTTTGATCAAGTCATTTGGTAAATTTTTTAAAATGTCAATTTTGCCCTTCGGTTTCCTTCATCTTATGCTATTAGTGATGACTTCTATCAATGACGTCATGTCTAATATGTCAATATGTTTTTCATCAATTTATCATTGATAATTTAAAGTTTGAATTTATAAATGATATAAATATTGATAGCATAACCTATAATCAATAATTTATTTCAACAAAAGTTGAAACTATATCAATTTCATTTATATTATCAACAATAGAAGCTATCATATGGATAGTATGTTACTAGTGATTCAATAACTATTAGCGATAACATGCTAATCTAATCTCTTTTCTTTGCCATTTATGCTAAAAACAAATAACTACTATATCACTTTGGAGTAGCATTACATTAATAACTATTATATTCGTGTAAGGCTAAAATCTGAGAAAGGGACCAGTTGAAGAAGAGAGGCGCTGAGGAGTGGGATGATCCTTCTAAAATGAAAAGATTGATAATTCTAAAGATAAAATTCAAATGGATAGAAGGAAATTGTAGAGAGAGAAGGCAAAGGGGGAAGAGTTGTTGGGCACGACGAAGGATTCCTATCATAGAAAGGTTTAGGCGATTTGGTGAAGTAATGAAAAGTGAAGTTAGAAAAGAAGTGGATGGTTGTGGTCTATTGCGAGAAAGAAAAAGCAAAGAAGAAGAAGGCGAGAAAAAGTGTTTTGCACGCTTCCCAAGAAGATAAGGCGGGGAAGAGTTTGGATTCCCAAGGGGATAAGGTTTACATCTCGAGGAAATGTCTAATCGTGAGTTGACCATTGGCTTACATGTCGAGCTTAATTTAACTACATGGTGTGACAAGGCGATAGGATGATACTTGTAAAGTTATAATTCATGACTGGTGGGCTAGAGTAACAAGTCCAAAGGATTAGTATAAATAGGGGTGAAGACCTAAGAGAAGTGTTGTTATTTGGAAATTTTTTTTAAGAAAGTGCAATAAGTTGAGTTGACGCTAAGAGTTCTAGGCGGGGAGAGGCGTTTGGGGAAGAAGAGGATCAGATATTTGTGTGAGCAACCTTCTTAAACTAAGCACTCTTGCGTGAGTGACTTTCTTACACCAAACACTCATGCAAAGGTGATTTGTAATGTTTTCAAAATAGATTCTTTTAAGTCTGAGTTATGCATAACACGTTCTATATCTTTTTGTGTTGCTATTATTGTGTTGTTGTTTAAAAAGAGAAAATTATTGCTTTCAATATGTTGATTGTGATGAATGTTTGTAAGTCATTAACCTCATTCCTATAAAGTGAGCAGTGATTATGTGGTGTGCACATAATGTGGATGGTGTCCTGTGGATGACCGATGCAACAAGAAACAAATTAGGAAACTTCCTAGACGATGTTGTGGATGGAGTGAACATCATAGTAGCTCAATCACAAGATACTAGTGAGAGTGAATCGCAGTATAGGCTTGGCGAGGGGAAGGATATTCATGTTCGTGGTAGAAAGGAATAAGAGAAGCTAATGTGAAATTTTTGTGGTTTACGAAATGTGGCGTTGGAAAACACGTTTGAGAAAGAAAATGATTTTCTACTTGACTTGGATTCCTCAAAAAGGTTTTCTAAAATCTTTAATCGCTAAGTATTTGACTTACATGTTTAAGTTTCCCCCTCCCCAGGTGATTTAGCACTGAGACCAAGTAAGGAAAGGAAAGATGGGTTGTGATGCGGGAAATTAAAGCTGATCAAGTTATCCTCTTTGGATGGTTTAAAGTTATTACGTTTGGAGAGGGTTGCATCTCAGTTTTGTGTGTGGGTTGAGTCTTGTCTTTGAGATATGTTGCTAGGCAATCATGGAGAATGATAAGAAAGGGATTCTTATACTCATAAACACCTTGACACGAAGAATAACATCTCAATGGATGAAGGAAATGTAATATTATAAAGTGTTGGATTAAGTAATAAAATCAAAGTTGTGTTTTATATATCTTTCCGTTGTGTTGTGTTGTGTATTCTCGTTCAGCTTATCACTTAATATAATAGCTATTAAGTTTAAGTGTTGAAGGCTAAACGATTAAGCTAGGTTGGTTAAGTGTTTTCCACTGTCGTGAGTTGTAAAGATCTCCGGAGCTTAAAGTTGGAACTCTATGTTGGAGATGGTCTGAGAAGTTCTACTTACTAGGCATTCAACTTGTTATCTTGCAGAAAGGTACGCGTTGGGATCTAGGCGGTGTACCTCCTTCTGGTCGGATGAAGTGGCTAGAGTGACAGGGTGTGACAATTTGGGATTTTACTTATGGATGCTATCAGAGATATTCTTCTGCTGCTATCACTAATAATTATTCTAAGTGATAGCAATAATAATAGAAGAATATAATTGATAGTAGCTATAAAAAATATCAATTGATGGCCTAGTTAAATCTTATCAAATCAAAATTGATATGTTTACCAAGGTGATATCATTTAAAAAAAAAAAAAATCCTTCTAATGGTATCACTTATAGTTCCTATTAGTGATATCCTTCTAATGCAATCATTGATAGATAATGTTAGCGATATCACTTTACGTTGATAGCATAATAGAAAAATTACTTATAATAGCTATTAGGAATATTAATTGATAGCAATATCGCTAATAGAAGATATTAGTAATAGTAACTGATATCGCATTTCTTAAATTGAAAGCTATCACTAATAGTAGTTAATTATCAGCAATAACAACTGATACTATATTTCACAAATTGAAAATTACTCTACCCTTTAGTGGTTATCATTGATAAAAGTTATTGTTGATAACTGTTATCAGTTATATCAACGAATAACATATTTCTCAAATCAAAAGTTATTAGTAATAATATCCATTAGTGATAACAACGTATAACAACTGTCAGTTGCTATATCAACGATAGCTTTTAATTTAAGAAAAACGAAAAAAATATTCGTAATGACCAATGACATGTTACCATTGATAGTAGCTATCATTGATAACATCTATTAGTGATATTCACTAATTGTAGCTATTAGTAATAGATTTTTAACATGGAAAAAAACAAGAAGTGTGTGAAATAATCATTCTTCAAATTGAAAGATATCAATGATAGCATATATCACTGATAACAATTATCACTAGTCGATGCTATCAATGATTTTTTAAATTGAGAAATTCGGCAAAAATACGTCTAAGATAGTGGTTGGATGTGGATATTTTAGTCTTTTACTATTATTTGTGTTATATATGCAATTATTTTATCATTGTGCTAAAAATACTATATATATATATATATATATTGCCAATTATGCCAATAACCCTTTATTCTATGACTTGAAAAGGTGAAAGATGTTAGATTTTATGTTTTAACTTTTTGCTAAGACTTTGTTTCCTTTTCTAAGCGTCCGCCAATCTCAAATTTATCATTTCGTATTAATATATTTTGGTTATACGTATTTAATTTGTTTATAATGTTTCTTTTTCATTTTAGAGAATTTATCACATCAATTCTCAAAAGAAATTTTAATATTATTCTTCTTTTAACTTTTATCAAATAAATATATTGTAAAACCATTTAAATTGTATAAAATTTAAATAATTATATTATAATAAAATTATAATTAAAAGTGTTGAGGTTAATAATATAAGTATTATGTTAGTTGAATTAGGCTTATTCTATATATATATTTATATATATACACTCTATTTAATATAACTAAATTATACTTAATTAATACTATATATTGATATGACAAAATTTGAATTTTCAATGTAAATAGTTGTTGAAGTGTTGCGACAATACAAGACATTTTGCCCCCTACAACTCTCTTTATTACAAAAACCTAACTTCACTCCCTCTCTCCTTTTTCTTCCCTAATCCTAAACTAAAACATTAATCTCAAGTCAACTTGTTTTAGAACAATTAATTTAGTTGACTTGTTAACTCTTACTCCAAACTTACATATTCTGTAAGTCCATCTTCATCATATACCTTCTATCACATTTTGTTCTTATATTTACAGACCAATTCATTAATAAATATAATAAGTATAAATTATTTTAATTTCAGAAGGAAATAATAAATACTATAGCAAAGAATAAAGAAAATGATTATTACAAAATAGTAAAAACTGTGACAAATATTCTAACTATATCAACACATATTCTATAATTTGCTATAGTTAACACTATTTCAATCTTTGATAATACTTAGCCCAAACACCTCTTGATTAAGAATAGACAAAAGACGAATGAAACTACATCATCATGGTTACGTTAGGATTAAAATAGTAATATATATAGATATATAGTACTTACCAAAGCTTCCTCCTTTTGTTTAGAAGAAAGGAGAGACCTATAGCTGAGTACATGATCTCCTCCCCAAATTGACTCTCCTTTCAATCCTCCAAAATATTCATTCCCAAAAGCTGCCATTTCATGCATAGGTATATAGATATAAATTAATTACGCTTATGCTCCATATTTGACTTAAGTTGTATTCCAAATATTGTTAGGTCTGTGTTTTGTAATAAGTTCGTTTTTTATCCCAACACCCTTCAAACCTTTTTTTTTCCTTTGTTTAACTTTCAATTAGATATAGTTGACCTAACTTTTTCTTTACTAAAATATAAGACCACGTAAATGGCATTTAAAGCTATAAACATTCCGATAAATAACTTTGTATATAACACAAAAAATTAGTAAGAGATTAAAAGACTTACATGGATCCACCATTCTGGACGCTTCATTCCAAATTTCTCAAATAGAAAGTTATGACTAATAACAGCTCTCACTCATAGATGCTCTTATCGTGATTGCTTTCAATTTGAGAAATGACTATCATACAACATCTTTCCTAACTTTCTCATATTGAGAGCTATCGGCAATAGCTACAATAAGTAAATATTACTGATAGCTATTAGCGGTTGTCAGTCATTATCATTGCTAGTTGTTATAATTGTTAACACTCAAAACTGCTATCCGTTGTTAACTTTTTCTATTTGTCCTTACGATGAGTGCTTCTTTTCAGTATTTTCAAAATTGAAACCTATCATCAATAACAACTATCAATATGAATCGTAGTTATACTGTTATTGCTATTGCTCATAGATGCTATGGGTGGTAGCTTTCCATTTAGAAATGTGCTATCAATGGTGTTTTTATCAATAATAGCCACTAAATGGTATATTCAACCTAAAAACTTTTACTAGCTGATTGGTCAATATTTGCTATTTTTGTAAAATATTGGCTGTGATATATTTTTAGTTTAGTTACTAAGTTTGTGCTATTTAATATAACTTTCCTAAAAAATAAGAGAATTTTATATTCTTAGTTGTTGATATGACAAAAGAGACAAAAAGACGAAATAAGAAGAGCAAAAGGTGACAATGAACACAATGAATGACAACAACCATAGATGTAGGCTAAAAGTGTTAACTGTAGAGACCAAAAACAAAGTTTTCCTAAACTGTGTAGAGGCTAAACTATTGTGTTTGAAATTTCAAAGATCTAAATACTATATAAGTAAAATTTTAGGGAATAAAAGCTCAAGCGACCTTACCTAAATTTTTCAGTTTTTCTTTTGTAGATTGGTGATCACCATGTGTATAGTGTGACAATAGTCCTACGTAATAATCTCTCTCCTAAAATAAAATAAGGTCAAGAGATAGTGTTTTCTTTTAAATTAAAGATGAAGATTCACCTTCAAAGAAGGTCCCAAGGTTTTGAATATTGGTAGAAACCAATTGATGAAGATCAGCACCAGCCCAAACAGGTCTAACAAAGATACAAACAGCCACAGCAATAAAGCCACCCATGAGAATGTTAGCAAGCCTATGCCAAGCCAATTTCAAGATCTCATCATCTCTATAACCAGACACTGCCACCATATCAAATGTCAATATGAATATCAAAAGCCCATAATCATATTTCGCCTTCAACTTGGGGAAGAATCGAAGATATGTTGCTATTCCACCTGAATCACAACACAATAAATTAAACCTTTTTCATTTGTTTAATTTGTTGAATCTAATTGATGTTGAAACAAATTAGGATTGCATATATATATAGATTACTTACTCATGATGGATATAAAGATCCCTAACAATATGGGATGTCCAATCTTTCCACAAATACTTGAAATGTAATGAGCTACAAATCCTAGACCTCCCGCTACTAACGTGGCTGTCGTTCTATTCAACCCTTTTCCAAGCGTTGCTCCTGTTATTCAAAAACAACCCAATCAATACATGCATGGGCTGTAACATCTATACTTTGTTTTCCAAAATTATTCTAGAATTTATATTTTAAACATGTTTTTAGTTATTCTAATTTTGAAAGTTGACATAGTTTTTAGCAAGTAGGTAATAAATGAGAAAATTGTAGGTAGAACGAAAAAAAAGTGTTTATGTTTATATATATTTCCCCACTCTTTGATTTTGTAGATATTAGTTTCTATTTAGTCTCCCTATATATTTACTTTTCCGGAGTGTCCAATAGTTTTATAAATCACTTAAATGGGTTGTGGTTCTACTAGAATCTTTTATTATATTTGTTTCATTAAAGAAAATAATAATAAGACCTCGGATTTTAAGTTATATTATAGGACTACAATGAGCAAATTAAAATTCACTGGTCAATCATATATACTTATTAAATTCCCAATATTGAAACATCATATATTTATTTCTATATATAGATATATATTTGAGTATAGGTGTTGTGTAATTAAAATTCAGTTCTCATAGATAACATAAAATATGTACGACATGCCTAACAAAATAAAAAACTTCATGAAATTAGTAACTTTTAAATATCATAGATTTGTCGTTTCTTTTTATCGTCTTTCTCTCCTCTTTGTGATTTATTTGTTCTTTTCATCGTCTTTTTCTCTTATTCTACAATTTTTCTTTTATTTTCTTATGGTTCAAGTTTGGTATAAATTAAAGATCTATTTTTTTCTCCAAACTGCTGTTTGGTTGTTTAAGATGGTAGGTAAAATATAAATGATTGAAATATTGAAACCTCGAATATATAATTATATGTCGGTGGAATTTTAAAATTGGTTGATTCTGTAATTCTTCTATTTCGAAAGATATTGGATATAGTTGGACTTCTAACTTCTTGAGATAGATTTTGGATTTTATTCTTTTGACTTGTCGTTTTCTTTGCCGATGGGCTTCTATGAATGCATGTCATTTTTCCTAAAAAAAAAAAAAAAAAAAAACTATCCAAATATAATTTTGGAAACTATAAATTTCTAAGCAGTAACTATTTTATTTTTTTCTCTAAATTGTACATATTTGCTCATCCTTTCTTCGTAAGGGAGATAAATGAATTTTTGAAGTAACATTTGAAATCCTAACCAATTTTTATAACAAAACATGTTTTAGAAGTCATTATTTTAAATTTTAAAATATTGATAGAAAGTAGATAACAAAACAAGGCAGAATGGTTAGTATTAGTATTATTTTATAATAAACATATTTAAAATAATAATAAAAAAGAATAAGAGGGGAAAATAATAGGAAAGCAGTTCAAAGAAGAGAAAGGCAAAGGAAAAGAGGAAGAATCAGATAAGGCTACTCCTACTACAGTCTTCCGAGGCCTTCGGAGTCCTCTGAACCAAAACTCTCAACAAAATCAACATCCAACAACTGTGTGCATTATATGCTAACTTACCAACAGAAAACTCGAAGACGACAATAACGGTGATGATGGCCCATATCGAAGATGCGCCGAAGCTATCGTAGAGAGGTTCGAAATAGTAAAATGAGGACACCATTGCGGCAGCTAATCCGAGCTTTAAAGAGTGAACTATTCTTCTAGGGTCGTCTTTGCCCACCTTCTTTGTATTGTTTGCTAATTCAACCACTTTTTCTTCCAAGTTACAAGCTTTGCCTTTGAAGCAACCGTGGTGATCATTTGTTAATATCTCTTCCGATTCCTTCACCATTATAATCTTAGAAAGATATCAATAGGGAGATTTTGGAGTTTTAATGATTTGGAAGTGGGTTTTTGATTACGTTTTCTTTCTTGATTTTATAGGCAAATGTTTTTGATGTGTGTGTTAATTCTAATAACGCTTTGACTTAGGTTTAAAATTTTGTCGTCTTTTGATAGTTTAATTTCACTAACACAATCACATTTGTTTCAACTCTCTTGAATAATTGTAACATTATTTGTTTCAACACTTTTTAATAACTGTAAGTACTATTCCTTTCCTTGACAAATAATGGTATTAGACACTACAAATCTTAACACAATATTACTTATTTTAACACATAAAAGCACCATATTCAGAGATTCCATTTTGAATAAAGTAAAGGACTTTACATTAATAGATGAATTACTCTCCTTATTGTCCATTATGTTTTGAGACAAAATTCATGATATCAAATAATCATGTAGTATGCATGAACTAAGTGTTTTTTTTTTAATGTCTGCTGTCAATAGTATTTGTCCTGTTTTGGACGTCACGACGATTTTGACTTTTCTTTTTTTAGTTTTTTTTTTTTTTTTTTTTTTTTTGTCAATGATGATTTTTGTCCTACGATTCTTAGATTTAAAATCAATGCATGCGTAGATTTAAAATCAATGCATGCGTTCTCTTACAACAATATGAAATGAAAAAATGCTTGTAATCTCTCTACCAGAGTTTGTATACATTTTGAACAACTTTATAGATTGAGACATATTTTGTAAGTTTGATACAAAACCTGCACAAATTAATTCATAAAATACTTCTATCTTTTTCAATTGTTGAATCTCTTATTTTGAAGCACTTATATTTGTTTCACTGATCAAAGCAACTCAAGTGATTAAATAGACATTTTAGAATTGTGCAGGATAAAACAAGAGGAAAAAAGTAAACTATTTATAAATTTTATAATCATATATTTTCTATTCAGAACATGTAGAGAATATGGTATGATAGTAGTAGGGATGAGCAAGAGAAATTGAATACCACGAAAATGATAGAGGGAGTAAAGGAATAGACAAGTTGTATATATCTAACTAATATATGCAAGAATTCCAAGCTAATTAATAGAAATATAGAATAGAGTTTGGAAGTAGATATAATAATAGCTAATATAATGGAGATAACGTTTTTTATTTTAGATATGTGTTTTCTTTGATCTTAATTTTGCAAGTGGTCGAGCAAATGCGTTTTCTGATTGAAGTAGTATGGTAGCCCGATGTCTAAAGTATTATCTCCACAATAATGCTTAATTTGCTAATCCAAGCTAAACAAATTCAACTATTAATGAAGGGGGTACGAGTGTATTAAAGAAAGCAATAAACTACATAATTAAAACCCATTTTAAAAGAACTGACTTTGAATTTTAGGGTTAGTTGTCATGATCGGTATCATTTTCTATGGTTAATAATTAAGTATTTAATAACATTTAAATAATTAATGTAAATAGAGTGAAGATTGGTGACGAAGAGAAGGCATTCAAACTTCTATTGTTCACTTCCCCCTTCATATTAACACATGAAAAGCCAATCTTGATTTACCTCAAGAAAACCTTAGATTTTGTTGAGGCTACTAGTAAAATATTTTTTCGAGGAAAGAAGATTGAATGGTGAAGGGATTAATTTCATAAGAGGATTTAATACGCTAGCAAGTGGAAGAAGAAAAAAGAGTTCGTCTTCGAAAAGGGTGTTGCTGGAAATGTGGAAAGTATGGACACATGAAAGGGAATATCCTAACAGTAAAGGTTCATTTAAAGGGATATGAATAAAACCCTAACGTTGTCTCTATTTCACGATGATACATATCTATTCTCTTAAAGAAATATGAATTTAATCTAGTGGTATGTTTGCTTTATCATGGTAGAGGTTGTGATGTTAGTGATTTCACAGGTTTACACACATGCCATTGACTTGGTGGTTATGAAAGTTGTGTGGAGGAAGTAGTGTTGATGACCGAAGAACTTTCAAGCGAGCCATGTATATAGAAGCTTGTACCATAAATTTCAACAAAGTTTATCAGTTGGTGATGAAAAAAAGAAAATTCTTGGAAAGTAGTATTCCAAGTGGTATACTCACAATGGTGGAGTGAGCTATAATTCTCTAAGCTAAAAGTATTATTATTGTTGGTAAAGATAGTAGATGTTGCATAAGTTGTGGATTCTTTATTTGAATATCTTGTTAAGGTGGTGAAATATGAACTGTTTTAGTGATATATAATAGTTGTGCCCACAGTTGTATTTATAGTACTAAACTACAGTAACATGAAAAGAAACAATCAACAGTACATCAAAATTTGTTAGCTCAGTTCGACGAATAGGCACCTACATTTGGGGCTATTTGCCTGGGATAGAAAATTATATTAATCACAAATACAATAAGGGTTGAATACATAGTTATGATTGGAGGAAGAGCACTTCTACACAATTATTACCATACTCTCCTAGAACTGTTCCAACAGAGAACTTGATGGTATAACATAATAATAATCATAACTACTTAGAGCGTGGGATGAAACTCTCCCTTAATTTCAGCATTAATCAATGATTGGCGTATGAAAGTTTCGGAGGAGGGGAAATGGAGTGCGTGCTACAGTACCATTTTCTCTTTACTTCCAAAGCATGAAGAAACATTAACACCTGGTGAAGCCGAAAATCTACCAAAATGGAAACATTGAAGGCTATCTACCTCAACCAACTTCCACAAATAACATTCAAGTCAACTTTAAAGTTATAAACAGCGGCTGCGTCACCAAAAAAGGTAACTTTCCAACAACTCTCAGCTTCGGCTTTTCTTCCTTTTTTGGCAAACATGTCCTTTTATAGACAACTTCCAAAGCACCACCAAATCAAAAAGAAAGAATATATTCTTTCTTTAGATAGCAAGTCCAGGTTCTTACGCATGTGGTTAACGAAAATATGCCATCACAAATCTTTTTCAATGGATATTTCCCCTGACACTCTTGATTGGATAAGAAAATGCTTCAAAGCCCTGTTGGAAACATCAAACACTAAGCATTTCTTCAATGAAAGAAGGCAAGAGGACTACTGCATGTGGGTACGAAAAACAAAAAACAAGAGCAAATCTGGTTCCACAGCTGAAATTTTTAGAATCGACAACAAAGGTAGAAAATGCAGCATTCTTGTTCCTGAAGGCATTGATAAATTTGGTTGGAAGTCCTTTTTAGCCATGCTAACTTTTAAGCATCACTCCCATCACAAACGGCTACGCTCTGTGGTAAGAAAAGAAAATTTTTACAGAAACTACTCATCATTTGATTCAGAAACCTCAAGGAAATCATATGCCAGAGCTCTCATGGAAAGTAGTGACGATGGTAGAGATAAGAAGAACAATGTACATTCTGATGATAGTTCATGCAAGCGAAGCTCAACAACTGCTCATAGTATGAAAGCCCCCCTCCGAAAAGCTTTTGAAAATGGTGAAACAGTCATTATTACAAGAAGACGCTTTCATGATGATTGGAGCCGTATAATGTTTACCTTGAAGAAACAAACTGAAATAGAATTCTCCTATGAACCCTTCCATGCAAACAATGCCATTCTCATCTTCTTTGAGGATAATGCAAACTTGCTCTGTTCAAACAAGAGTACAAATGGATGGACAACTGTGGGAAACTATCAAGTCAAATTTGAGCAATGGGACACCAAAAAACATGCCTGTCAAACTCTTATTTTAAGCTATGAAGGTTGGATGCGTTTCAGAGGAGTCCCCCTTCATCTCTGGGATTATGATTCTTTTGTTAATATTGGAAAAGCTTGCGGAGGCTTTTTGGCTGTGGCGAAGGAAACAATGGAAAAGGAGAACCTCATCGAAGCAAAAATCAAAGTCAGGCACAACTACTCTGGTTTTGTATCAGCTTCAATCCTGCTTACTGATAACCAAGGGGAAAACTTTGTGGTAAATACGGTTCCCCATCCAAAGGGGAGATGGTTCATAGAAAGAAATGTTAACTTCCATGGGACCTTCAAGATTGAAGCAGCTGATGATTTCGACAGTTTGAACCCCAACGCAGAGGAGTTTACATTCGCCGGAAACCATGTCATTCCACCGAAAAATTCAAAAAATCAATCTGACAGTAAACAATCAAAGCCTGACAAAAACTCTAACTCAAATCCCACTCATGCTAAGAAAAATAGTTCATCAGAATCTGAGTATGATCCCTTTGATCAAAACTCTGATGATCGAAGGAAGGAGACGGAAAGGCCATCTTGTCAACTGATGATCAAGATATTTTCAATTACTCAACCAAATAAAAAAGATCAGCAAAGAAGAAAGTATCATTTAAATCACCTGGCGGTTATCCCTCCCACAGTTCAGATTTCCCAAAGAGACAAAATCTGAGCATTAATGAAAGGAAAGATGATTTTGCGGCTAATAAAGTAGTTTCATCATCCAAAAAAGCCGGCCCTTACAAATACTTCCAAAAGAAATATTACCGAATAAAAAGGAAAGCTGGCCCTCGCAGTGAAGATCGGCAACTCTCCTTTGACAAAAAGGAGCTCAGTTTGACAGTTGATTTGGGACATATTCCTCCATTATGAGACCTGGATGCATCTGAAGATGTTTTAGCTCAAGTTGAAAATGTTGAGGTACCAATTCAAAGCAAATCAACAGAAAACTCAGCCCATGGTGAGGAAACAAAATTACAACAGGAAAAAATGAATGAAGATCAAGAAGCACTTCAAAAGACACAAGAAGAGGGAAGACACAACAATTTAGCTTCAAAGGAAGAGGATGAAAAATTATTCAATGAAAGACTCGTGGTCTGGCTAAAAGATAATGAACTTAAGTTGTCCCCTAAACATCCCTTAGTTATTCCTAGCAATGCTAACACAAATGTAAACGAGGAAAAGGGACCAAATGATTTTTCAGGCAATGAGCCAAGGGGGGATCATAGTTTCAAATGAAGTTTGTATGTTGGAATATTAGAGGGTTAGGCTCTCCCTAAAAAAGAGCCCAAATAAAAAGTTTAATTATGTCTTATGATTCTGATTTCATCATCCTAACAGAAACCAAAATTCACACTCTAAATTACTTCAACATTAAATCCCTTTGGAACAAACCAACTGCAAACTGGTAATCTCTTGAAGCTCAAGGCTGCACAGGTGGAATTCTTTTTATGTGGAATAGTGCCTCTTTCAAAGTAGAAAAATATGATTGAACAGAAATACACAATCACTATCAATATCAAAGAAAAAATGGAAAGGATTGGTGGTTAACATCTGTCTATGGTCTCACAAATAGTAAAGACAGAGATGAGTTTTGGAATAAACTCAAGATTCTTCACTCCCTTTGTTCCCCAATTTGGATGCTAGCAGGAGATTTCAACATTGTTCGATTGTCATCTAAAACCAAAGCAAAGAGTCTTGACAGAAAGAATATGGCCATTTTCAACAACATAATTCAAGACTTTGGACTCTTCGACCCCCCTCTTACCAACAACTCCTACACTTGGTCCAATCTCAAAACTGATCCGATTTATTCTAAACTTGACCGATTCTTATACACAAAGGATTGGGAAAGCACTTTCAAAGTTTATCACTCAAAAACTATGCAGAGAACGGTCTCTGATCATTTCCCTATTACTCTGGAATCACATCACATCACTTTGGGACCATGTCCATTCAGGCTTAACAATGCATCCCTCAATGAAAAAGACTTCATAAAAAATTTTCCTACTTGGTGGGAGAACACCAAAATAGAAGGACACCCTGATTACTCTTTCATACAGAGGCTCAAAATCTTGGCTACTCGAATCAAAGACTAGCAAAAGCAAAAAGTTTTGAGTTACAAGCTACAAAAAGATTCCTTTACAAAGGAAATAGAAGCCATCGACAAGCTTGAATTTCAAAATCTCCTGACAGCTTCTCTCCATTCAAAAAGAATAGCATTAAAATCTGATCTCCATGACATAAAACTAAAAGAAGCTCAATTATGGAGACAAAGAGCTAGACATAAATTGATCAAGCATAGTGATGAAAACTCGGCCTTCTTCCACAGGATTTGCTCCTTCAAACAAAGGAAGAATTTGATAAAAAAAATCACTGACTCAAATGGCCAAGTTTATGACACAACAGATGGAATCTCAAATGTCATCACAAACCACTTCAAAGGCATATGGAGTGGGATCCCTTAAATGACATCCATCATTCTAATCTCTGCAAGCCCTTTGATAAGGCTGAGATAAAAAGCACCATTTGGTCTTTAAGCAACGAAAAAGCACCTGGTCCAGATGGCTTCCCCATCCGGTTCCATAAAAAACACTGGCATACCCTTAAAAAGGATCTAATTGAAGTCTTCAAAGAGTTCCATGAAAATTGTGTCATCAACAAATGTGTTAACAACACCTACATTGCTCTCATTGGCAAGATGAACCTCTATTCTAAACCAACAGATTTCAGACCAATCAGCCTAACTACCTCGCTGTATAAGATCATGGCTAAAGCTTTGGCAAATAGGATCAAAGAAACTCTACCTGACACTGTGGCGAAAAATCAAATGGCTTTTGTTAAGGGTAGACATATAACAGATGCTATTCTCATTGCTAATGAAGTGATCGATTATTGGAAATCAAAAAAGGAAAAAGGTTTTATCCTAAAGTTGGATGTGGAAAAAGCCTTCGACAAGATAAGTTGGAACTTGATTGAACACATGCTAAATCAAAAAAATTACCTAGATAGATTGAGAAAATGGATTAAAGCATGTATATCAAATGTGAATTATTCTATTCTCATCAATGGAAAACCAAGAGGGAGGATAACAGCTCAGAAAGGCATCAGGCAAGGCGACCCCATATCCCCCTTTATTTTTGTTCTTGCGATGGATTACCTCAGCAGACTGCTAAATCACCTAGAAAAGAGACAAGATATCAAAGGAGCTAAAATAAATAACAGTTGCAGTATAACACACCTCCTCTTCACAGACGATATTCGTGGAGGATGATGATGTTTCAATCAAAAATCTCCAAACAGCTCTAAGGCTATTCGAATTAGCATCTGAACTGAAGATAAACCTCCTCAAATCAACTATAAGTCTGATAAACACTTCAAATGATAGAGCTTCAAATCAACAATTCCTCTCCATCAATTACTTGGGAGTACCCTTAGGAGGCAAACCAATCTCAAGAGCTTTCTGGTCTCAAATTATTGAAACATCCATAAAAAATTGAGCAGTTGGAAATACAACCATATCACCAAAGGAAGAAGACTGACATTAATCAGATCATCTCTCGAAAGTACTCCAACTTATCAGCTTTTGATCTTCACAGATCAAAATGAGATCTATAAAGACAATGAGAAAATATGGAGGAATTTTCTTTGGGGAGGCACCTCAAATTCAAATAACCCTCACCTGATTAACTGGGGTATTTGAACATTGTCAAAAGACAAACGTGGCCTTGGCATTACAAGGATGAAAGCCTCAAACTTTGCCCTCTTAACAAAGTGGCTTTGGAGCTAACACAGGAAACCATAAGCTCTTTGGAAGTCGATAATCGATGCCAAATACAGTAAAACTTTCACTGGAGGTATCCCAAATTTTGGAAAGTACTCAAGCTCAAATGCTCCTTGGCGATCCATCATAAAAGGAAAAGATTGGTTCAATTAAAAAATAATATGGAAAATAAACAGTAGAGGCTCCCATTCTTTTTGGCACAACAACTGGACAAACAGTATATCTCTGAACCAAAAAGCCCCAAGACTTTACGCATTATCATGCTGTAAAGAAGCTATTGTCAAAGAAGTTTGGGAGTCGGGGACAAACGATTGGAACTTCAAGCCAAGAAGCCCTCTCAATGAAAGGGAAACCAATGCTTGGCAATTATTAAAAAAATTCCCTCCCCACCATAACACAAAATTCTACAGATGACATACCAGTTTGGAACAAGGAGAGCAACGACATTTACACGACCAGATCAGCAAAAAAAGCCTTCTTGGAAGAAGCTCAACTCTCTCAACTCTCTCAATCAACACAAAGCTAAGGCTACAAAAATCTTTAGGGATCCACCATGCCTCCGAAATGTAAGTTCTTTATTTGGACAATTCTATACTAGAAACTTAGTACCATGGAAGCCATTCAAAAGAAAAATCCTTCCTGCTATCTCAATTCAAATTCGTGTGTTGATGTAAAAGGGCAAACGAAGACATCAATCACCTCTTCCTCTCGTGCCCCAATGCTACACAACTCTGGATAAAGATGCAACATGAACTGAACTTTGCAATCCCTCTAACAAGCATCAAAGACTTATGCTCATATCTATGTGCTTTAAAAAAACAGCAACATGAAAGAAATCATTCACTTCAATGCAATAGCGGCAACTTTATGGACAATCTGGTTGGATAGAAACAATCAAATCTTCAAAGAAAAAGCTTCCACTTACTGGAATACATGGGAAAACATATCCACCCTGATTGGCACATGGTCATCTAGGAGCTCCCTTTTCAAAAACTATTTCCAAAGCATGATAGCTCTCAATCTCAATGTATTCTCTAACTAATTACATTGTTACCATGTAACTTCTATTTGACACAGGTTTAATGAAATCCTATTATGGTTGCTTATAAACACTATAACAAAGTATCCTTATCAAAAAAAATTTCAGCATCAATCAATGATGTACTCAATTTCAACTCCAATTAACTGGAAATTTTCTTCTATCAAAATTTCCTTCTTTTTCTTTAAAAGTGCCCATGAAGAACTTTTTGTAATCGGTATTTATCCTTGATTCAGACTAAACCTGCCATAACCTTCCAATATATAAGGTAAGATTTTAACCACTTGTGGGCCATCTTTTAAGAAGGTAAAATCTTAAACCAATTTTTTAAATAATATGTTGAAATAAAATAGGCGTGGGACCATTCTATTAATAGGTGAAATTTGTTGGGTTTAAGGAAAGTATTTAAGAGTGCAATGCACAATAAATGGAGTTTATATCTTTCATTCCAAATTGTCTCAATTAAAAAAAACTTAAGAAGCTTAGATATGCTATGTCAAGCTAAATTCTTTTTTGTATTATGTAGTTTAAGAGAGAGAATAATGTGAGTAGTTTAAAGTATGTATTCATGTGTATACACAATCCTATCGTTAGCTTGGGTTCACAGAAAATTGGTAGTAAGTCTCTTACCTCAAATTACATCCAAATAAAAAAATATCCAAGCAATTCACTTCCTAAATACCACTCCACCACTTTGAATCAAAACCTAAAACATGAGCCAAAAACATTTAAAATAAACCCTTACGGCTAAATTCCAAACTATAATTTCCTCCATTGTTTGTCAAACTTACCTAACTTGGTGTTGATCCCAATCGAGCTTCTCAACTTCAACCAAATTACGACAACGATATGAATTTTAAGTCGTTGGACCAGTGATTCACCATGCTCCAATATTCGTTTTAGCCTTCCGAACGTCATAGGTAACCATGAAATTAACAAAGATTCAATCGCACACTCATCCATTCAAGAAAATCCAAGAAAACTTCACCAAAACTTATACAAACTAACTAAGGTGAAGACAAAATACAAAAGTTAGTGGTTGAACGAATAAAGACATGAGTGGGTTGGCGTTGAATTTGGGCGTAGGATCTAGGCGTGATGCAGTGCCTCAATGACAAGTGACACGACATGAATGAGGGCAATGTGATATCTAGGAGAAAACTGATAATGTCTACGAGGGAGGGATGATGGCAACGAACTAAGAGCATGAACATGGGGGGCGACGCTTCAACGCATGAAGAAGAATAAGAATAAGATTATGTGGGTCCTTATGTGGATGATCATCATACTGCCCTTCTTGCATTCTCACCAAATGTGGGATAAAAAAGACCAGGACTAAAATCATAAAGATTTGGTAAAACATATCATAGTATAAGTCTATCCAGATTGTGAGCTAGGTAGGCAGAGTTTTATTCCTTGACATTCTGGTTGATAGGGATTCCTTAATTATTCTGATTCTCCATCGTATCTACTCTTTGTCTCCACTGTCATTATCTTCAACTCCTTTAAAAGGTTTATTTAATCTTAGGGTCGAGTATGAATTCGAGTTGTTCACCTTCACTCATAAACTTGTTATCACACTTTTCGACTAAAGCGTACATTTTAGCTGAAAAAGAACTTATGTACAAGAATAGCACAAAGCTTAAATTCTAGAGGTAAGTAAATCAATTCTCCAACAATGGCGCCAAAAATTTGACTTGGTTTAAATATTTGGTTATGTGTGCAATAGTTTTATTGGTGGATATGTCATGTTAAAGCTCTAATTGAATGACTAAATTACTAGAAGAAATCGGGCCTAACCAACTTTAATGTCGGTTGGCAACCGACATCTTTGCTAGTGTTATTAAAGGTCTTTAATATCAGTTGGGCTTTAATGTCGGTTTAAAATCGATCTTAAAGGCCTTTAATGTTGTTTCTCAACCGACATCTTTGATAGTGTTATTGAAGCCTTTTAATGACGGTTGGGCTTTGATGTCGGTTTAAAATCGACATTAAAGAGGCCATCAATGTTGGTTTTTAACTGACATTATAGATCCCCAATAATGTCAGTTTAAAACCAACATTAAATCCTTGTTTTTGGGTCCATTTTTACATTTTTTATAAACCGACATTGGGTTCGTGTAGATAAATATTTTTTTTCACGCCAACAAATCAATAAAATTAATATTATTTTAGAAATTATAATATTTGTCTTTTACATTTGTATACACAAAATGAAATCTTAATATTGTGTTTATATATACATTATACAATAGAAAAAAGATCATAATACAATACTTAAATAATAAATCCTAAACGCTTTCTCAGTCTTCAACCTTTAATGGTCCTCTTGCTATCTACACAATCCTTAGCTTTCAACCTAATATGACTTCAATCATTCTACAAACAATATCAAAATAAACCATAGTATCGAGAAGAAAAATTAGAAAAATTAGCTTTTTACTGTTTCAAGAAGAGCTCCAAGCCGATCGCTAAAGGTTATCTCCACCATAGTTGCATCTTGATCATAGTCCTAGTCTATTATAACTATGGGTGTTGGAATTGTATCAGTATCACCGTTACTTCCATCTTGTTGTGAAACCACTCCTAAGAGAGAGAGGTCCAACAAAAATTAAGAACAAGCATGCAACAATCGAAAATCATATGCATCGATACCTTTAGTACCTCAACAGTTGTAGCTGATGAAGCTCGTGGAATGCTCTTCATGTTGGAAGAAGACCATTTGGAGAAGGATCAATAGCAAACTTAATAACATAACTTCACAAAAATGAAATGCATCCACACAAACTGAATAAACGAAACCCTCTTGCATAAGTCAATGAAGAAATCAAGATGTATTTCTTAAAGTGAAAGAAATTATAATAATCTTCAACTCCTTCCCATTTGGTGGAGGTAGAAGCATTTAGTGTGAAAAGCAATTGAAATACCTGACGAGAGGGCAATAACTTATCATGGATCAAAACAGATCTAATCCACATCACTACAGCCTTGGTCAAACTAGAACAAACTAATTAAATCCAAAACTTTGCAATCAACTTGTCAACATGAATAATAATATCATCAATCCGAGGTCGAACTGCAGCCTGGGGCTTAAGCATCCATTTTATAAACTAGTGGAGAGTATCGGAATATGGAGGATTAGGTGCTACTGGCCATTTGATTTGTGCATGTACAATGGCTAATTGAAGGCTTCCACCAGATTCTCCAAGGGCATACTCAAATGGAGATAACCCATACCTACAACATATCCATTAATGAAAATTATGAAAAATTACATGGAATCAACATTGAAGTTTAGTTTATATATTAATGATGTGATGAAGTTTGATCCACTTATAGCTTGATCTAAATAATTAACCATACCTATAGATGACGGATTATGGTAGAATATTTTCACCGATAAGGTGAAGCTTTTACCTCACCAAGCTGCTGAATTGACATCTGGTTTAGTTTTTCCTAGATTATTACTTTTTAACAAGCTAACACACTTTTAAATGGTCCTTTGCATAGTTGCTGTAAACTTATGATGCATCACACTAAAAGCTTTTGCTTAATAAGGGTACGTTTGTCTAGAAAGTAATTAGCGTCTTTTGTTCTCAAAATTTATATAACAATATATAATGTTTTGATCTTACATCTACAAATAAGGACCAATTCTTCTAAGACTATAGTTTTGTTATATAAATGAAGATGTTACAAGAATGATTAAAATGATCCAGCAAAAGGTTATGTAATTTTGGAGGTACATGCATATAATCTATTGTGTAAGTTATTGTTGCGAAGATCCCAGTACTAGTATATGAAAAGAAAGAATAATCAATAACTTGCAATTGGAGTGCCTCCAAACGAGAATAGATTTCTTTTCTAAAAGGTCGAGCACTACCAAAAATCCATCAATATTGCAAGAGTAACTTCCATTTTATACGAGTTAAAAGAACATTACCAAGTTTCACATCATTGTGTGCATAAGGAGGTTCGTTACTGTGCATATGCTTAAGCCCTACACAAAGCTGCAGTAGGAAATGTTTTCAAATGAACTTGTTTTAAGAAAATTCATGAAAATTTGAAGAATTATGATATCTATGCATACCTTACTTAAAACCAAAACAGTGATATCTATTCATACAAAATTTTACTCCTTTTAGGAAAAAGATAGGAAGAATAGGCAGCCAGACCATATACTCTAATGGATTAGATTCATACCTTACTGAATTGGATGGATTAAAATAAAAAGTTCATCCAGTTCCAGATCATGCATATACATGTCCTTAAATATTCAGGGGAGTAAATGCCAAATTTGTGTTGTAACTTCTTCCATCTCTACTATTTTTCATCAGGCCAAAACATGAAATTCAAGGGTTTCCTTCCTAAAAGACAATATGCTTAATGTGAACAAATTACTCAAATCAAACTTTTTTTTTTAATTTTAAGAAAAATAGAGCTAACTATTGAAGACCGATTCAAATTACATGATTATTTAAATTAATGTTTTTTAATTTATTCTCTATTAACAGGTTACGTTAGTGGGTAAGTGGTGTAAGAATGTGTTTTTTATTTTTAGTAATTGTCAATTTTTTGTAAGCCTTTAATAAGACATTTTAATTGATTATTCAGATATGAAAAAAAGAGAGGAGTTTTTTTTGCCAAGCCTGCTGAATGTTTGCTTCTGTATCCATAAGGTGTCTAAAATTTCTCCAACAATTTTTGGTGTTCGAGAAAGTGAGTTGAGCATAAACACAGTGAGAAAAGATGAGCAACAATGGCAATGTTATGGGCACAGCACAACCACTCATTCCAATCTTCAAAGGAGAAGGCTACGAGTTTTGGAGTATTCGTATGAAGACTCTTCTCATATCTCAAGACTTATGGGACTTAGTAGAACAAGGCTATACAGATCCTGACGACGAAGGCAAGTTGCAGGAGAACAGGGAGAAAGACTCAAAGGCATTGGTGATTATTCAACAAGCAGTCCATGACAATGTTTTTTCGCGGATTGCTGCAGCAACAACGTCAAAACAAGCGTGACTGATTTTGCAAAAGGCATTTCAAGGAGATTCAAGAGTACTCGTGGTTAAATTGCAATCAATTAGACGAGACTTTGAGACCTTGATGATGAAAAATGGAGAATCAATTGCTGATTTTTTGTCACGGGCAACGACAATTATTAGTCAGATGCAAACATACGGCGAGACGATTACGGATCAAACTATAGTGGAGAAAGTATTAAGAAGCTTGACTCCGAAGTTTGATCATGTTGTGGTTGCAATAGAAGAATCAAAGGATCTGTCCACTTTCACATTGATTGAATTAATGGGATCTCTTCAAGCACATGAGTCGAGAATCAATATATCGATGGAAAAAAACGAAGAAAAAGCGTTTAAGGTAAAGGATGTAGTTCCAAAGTATAATGACAGTGATTGTGTGATGACTCAAGGCCAAGGAAGTGGAGGATATCGTAGTCGAGGTCGTGGTACCGGAAAAGGATGTAACCAAAATGAAGAACAAAGGCAGTTCGGAGTGCAATCAAGCAACAAAGCTAATATTCAATGCTACCATTGCAAGAAGTTTGGTCATGTAAAGGCAGACTGTTGGTACAAAAATCATAGAGCCAATTTCACAGAACAAAATGAAGCATCTGAGAATAATGGAAATGGTGAAAATAAGCTTTTTATGACAAACATACCCAGTGATCAAAAGACAACGGAGGTGTGGTTCATTGATAGCGGTCATTTGAATCACATGACAGGTTTGAAGCCTGTATTCAAGGAGCTTAACGAAGGAGAAAAGTTGAAGGTGGAGCTCGGAAACGGCAAGGAGCTACAAGTAGAAGGCAAAAGAACGATGGGAATTGAAACTCACAATGGAAATAGAATTCTCACAAATGTTCAGTATGTGCCCGATATTGGATATAATTTGCTGAGTGTTGGACAACTAATGGAGAGTGGGCATTCTATCTTGTTTGATGATGGTGCGTGCCTGATAAAAAATAAGCAAACAGGACGAGTTTTGGCGAAAGTAAAGATGACCCAAAGCAAAATGTTTCCGCTGGAAGTTTCAAATGTGGAAAATTTTGCTCTTACTGCTACTGCAACTAATACAACAAAGAACAACTCGGAGTTATGGCATTTAAGGTATAAACATCTTAATATTAAAGGGCTTTCTTTGCTAAATCAAAGAGATATGGTTATTGGGTTACCGAAAATCAGTGCTATTAATATCTGTAAAGGATGTGTGTGTGGAAAACAAACTCGAAAATCTTTTCCTATTGGGAAAGCTTGAAGAGCCTCGAAGTGTCTCGAGTTGATTTATGCTGATCTGTGCGGGCCAATGCAAACAAAGTCTCTTGGTGGGAGCTTTTATTTCTTGATTTTTATAGATGATTATAGCCGTATGAGTTGGATATATTTTCTAAAAAGCCAATCAGAAACATTTGAGAAGTTCAAGCATTTCAAGGCAAAGGTAGAAAAGCAGAGTGGCATGTTCATCAAATCTCTTCGTAGTGATAGAGGTGGAGATTTTCTGTCCAACAATTTCAACCATTTTTGCGAGGAACATGGCATCCATAGGGAGTTGACAACACCTTATACTTCAGAGCAAAATGGGGTAGCCGAGAGAAAGAATCGAACTGTGGTGGAGATGGCAAGAAGCATGTTACAAATGAAAGGCCTTTCGAATGATTTTTGGCCTGAAGCAGCCTCGACTTCCATCTACCTACTGAACATCTCACCAACAAAGGTTGTCATGAATAAAACTCCATTTGAAGCTTGGTATGGCAAAAAACCCAATGTAAGCCATTTAAGAGTTTTTGGTTGTATTTCTTATGCTTTGGTACCTTCTCAAGTTCGTTAAAAACATGATAAAAAATCTGAAAAATTGCATTTTTGTTGGTTATTGTACTCAATCCAAAGCATATAGATTGTATAACCCTCTTAATGGAAAAATTCTCACAAGTTGGTTATTGTAGTGTTTGATGAGAGTGCTAGTTGGGATTGGAAAAATAGTGAAGAATATGTTTCTCTGGTGGATGGTGAATTGACAAATGATGGAGAACAAACTGTGGTTGAATCCTCAATGGAAACACCTACCTCAACACCTTCGTCGAGTACTCGATCAACACCACAAAGTTACCATTCTTCATTAAATAATGATGAAACATTGAATGAATTACCATCTCAGAGGTTTCGGTCCATAGAAGATATCTATAATTCTTCTCAATTTGCTCTTATGGTTTCTGACCCAGTGTGTTATAATGAGGCAACAAGCAAAGAAGAATGGTAACAAGCAATGAAGGAAGAAATGACAACTATTGAGAAGAATGGAACATGGAAAATGGTAGATTTACCGGAAGGAAAAAATGCAATTGGCTTGAAGTGGGTGTATAAGACGAAATTTGCTGCAGATGGGAGCTTAGAGAAGCACAAAGCTCGTCTTGTGGTAAAAGGATATGCACAACAACATGGTATTGATTTCGAGGAAACTTTCTCTCCTGTAGCTCGTTTCAAAACTATGAGGATTGTTCTAGCATTGCCAGCACAACAACAATGGCCGGTCTATCAATTTGATGTCAAATCGGCCTTTCTTAATGGAGAATTGCAAGAAGAAGTCTATGTTGAACAACCAGAAGGTTTTGTTAAAAAGAACAGCGAAGAAAAGGTGTATAAGTTAACAAAGGTGTTGTATGGGTTGAACAAGCTCCTCGGGCGTGGTATAGTAAAATCTACGGATATTTTTACCAAAATGGATTCAAAAAGAGTGCAAATGAGCCTACCTTGTATGTGAAAAAGGGAGGTAAAAATGATTTCATCACTGTTTGTCTTTATGTTGATGATATCATTTATACTAGTTCATCTAAATCTCTTGTTGCTGAGGTCAAATCACATATGAAGGATAAATTTGAGATGACAAATTTAGGTTTGCTGCATTTCTTTCTTAGTTTAGAAGTTTGTCAAACTGATGGTGGGATATTTATCTCACAAAAGAATATGCCAAGGATCTTCTCAAATAATTTGGTATGATCAATTGCAAGCTAGCAACTACACCAATGAATGTGAATGAGAAGCTGCAACAAAATGATGGTGCAGAGATGGCCCATGCGCAGCGGTTTAGAAGCTTTGTTGGAGGCTTGATTTATCTAACTCATACCCGTCCCGATATTTCGTATTCTATTTGTGTGATTTCCACGTTTATGCAATGTCCTTCAAGGGATCATTTCGGAGCAGAAAAGCGGGTTATGCGATACATTGCTGGAACTATAGAATATGGCATTTGGTACTCTAAAGTTTCTGATAGCAAATTATGCGGGTTTATAGACAGTGATTGGGCGAGCTCCTTGGATGATAGGCGAAGTGTTTCAGCAAATGTTTTCACTTTAGGGTCAGGAGTTATTACTTGGAGCTCGAAGAAACAAGCAACTGTTGCTTTATCATCTTCGGAAGCAGAATATGCTGCAGCAACTTCAGCAGCATGTCAGGCAATTTGGTTGCGAAGAATGCTAACAGAACTCCAACATGAGCAAGAGGGAACAACAAAGCAACGATCTCAATGATGAAAAATCTGACATTTCATAGCCGGACAAAGCACATTGATATTCGCTTCCATTTTATTCGTGATTTGGTTGCAAAGACAAAAAGTTTCTCTGTCATATTGCAGCACAAATGAGCAGTGGGCTGATATTCTCACAAAAGCTTTATCAAAGGAGAAGTTCTGTTACTTTAGAGCTATGATGGGTTTTAGCAAATTTGAATCAAGAGGCAGTATTGAAGACTCATTCAAATTACGTGATTATTTAATTTAATATTTCTTAATTTATTCTCTGTTAATAGGTTAAGTTAGTGGGTAATTGTTAAGTTAACGGGTAAGTAGTGTAAGAACGTGTTTTTTATTTTTAGTAAGTGTCAGTTTTTTGTAAGCCTTTAATAAGACATTTTAATTGATTATTCATATATGAAAAAAAGAAAGGAGTTTTTCTGGCCAGGTGGATTTTTTTGTTGAATTTTTAATTAATTAAGCTGAATTTTTGCTTCTGTGTCCATAAGTGTGTAAAATTTCTCCAACACTAACACAGACCATGGTGGGATTAAGTCACAAACAATAAAGGGATTAAAAAGGTTCCCACCAACTCAAATATTTGTATACTGAAGAAAATATATATATATGTGTGTGTGTGTGTGTGTGTGTGTATGCTTAATAAAAATATATTTATACTCATTATATATGCAGACTGAAGTTTACTACAAATGGATACAAAATTTTAGCTAGCTTCTGCTTAGACAAAAATTGATGCAAAACAACCTAACCATTCTTTATCGTGTAAGAATGAAATATAGGATCTACTTTTCCATAACCTTCATAAAAAATCTAAGGAAATCAAATGGGAGATCTTAAAATATCAAGACCGACAATCTTATAAACCTATTAGAATTACCATTAAAAGCGATATCCTGAAACCTAATGCACTGCAAAAGTGCGTTGGTCAGCTTCTTCATGTCTTCTCTGTAGTATGCATTGCGCTCAAGGTAACCCGAATTCTGAGATGAGAGTTGAAGACAACATAATGACACAGTTCATGACCAGATCAAATTTAACCTAAATACATAGCTATGAATGCTTCATTAATTAATACGTAATTTTAGTGGTTCTATTTTAACACCAGAAATATTCTATATTCTACATGGTAGATGACAATGTGCCTTACGAAATCTAATCAATACAAAATATGTTTATCCATAAATGAATCAATTTCAATGCGAAGCTTTACACTAGAAGAAATATGGGCTTTAATGTCGGTTGGGAAAAATAGAAAATAAACATTAATGTCGGTTTTGAAAAAGCGGATGTTCCATCGACATTAAAGAGAGAGCTTAAATGTCGGTTAAATCAACATTAAACAACCTCCCTTTTGAAAACTGACATCAATGTTTCATTTTAATTTTAATTTTAAATTAAATATTTTTATTTTGTAATAAATAACTCTTTCTCTCTCATACTTTACTCTTTCTCAATCTGGTCCCGGATAGTTCTTCTTCTCCTCTCAATATCATCGCTCAATCTTTCCCTTTCTTCTCCGAATAACCATCACCCTTTTCTTCAATTCGAATAACCATCGCCGTCGCCATTGTCGTTGTGCTTGCCGCCACCATTGTCGTTGTGCTCGCCCACCCCTTCTAAACAAACTCGCTCATACTTCACTCCTTCTAAACATACTCACCCATGTCTCCCTCTCACATTCTCACCCAAGACAATTAATGTTGCTCCTACCTTTAACAGTTACAGTGTCTGCACCTACCTTCTAAACAAAATCGCCTACATCTCCGTCCCTCTCATATTCTCACCTCTTCATCAAATCACAGTTGTTGTTGGTAAGGTTACCCGCATCTGCACCCACATTCTCAAACTCGCCTGCATCTGTCTCGTAAACTATCTCATTCCCCAATTGGTATAGTCGCGCCACCACTCGTTTTTCATTTCCACCCTAATGTTTTCCTTCTTTTTTCTCTCCTTTTGTTGTTTCATTGATTTATTCTGTTCACCCATCTAGTATAAGTTCAAAATTAGCATGATTATTGTATTGTATTTGATAGTATTAGGTTTCTCATTCCGATTTCAGTGTGACTGATGGTAGCCTTACCGAATTGTTTGTTGGTTTGATAATTTTTAGAAGAAGAAGCCTTTGTTTTTGTTCTCTCTTCTTCACATGTTTGATAATTATTTTTTGTTGCTAGTCTTTTGTGCTAGTCTTGTTAACATTTCTCGTGCATTTAGTGGTTAGTGGCTACATGCTGGGTCCATATGTTGTAAGTATGTCTTCAGTTGTAAGTGTTTGAACATGTCTTTAAATTACATTGGTTGGGTTGCTTTGTCGAAGGGATTCATAAAACTAGTTTGAAATGTTCATAAAGTTTGTTTTAGTATCAGTTCATAATTTTGTACTAGCTAGTAACTTGTTAAATATATAAAGTGCTGTTATAAGTAGAAATTAGTCACCATGAATATGATAATTAGTAAAAGTTATGCGTATGAGTTAGATTGTTCAAGTTAAGCTAAGGACAAGATTTGTCATAACCACATCGCTTTCTAAGCTTAGAGCATTTGGTTTGAGAGAAAGGAAGAAAGTTTGGCTAAATTTCATAAAATTAAAAACAGACAGCTACTATGTTCATTAATAAAATAAACAAAACTAGATCTAGCTCATGTGGTCTGAAGCAATAATAATGTTGTCCTTGTTAATTTCATTTTAATTGAACTGACGTATAAAACAAACACTTTCATTTAAGAGGTCCCTCATTGAAAGAAAAGGAAAATTACGATCTACATGTATGAACTAAATGCATTATCTGAATTTGTTAATTTTATTGTTACTCAAAGATAATCATAGGTGGGAAAGAGAAGAAATGTGTAAAAAATATTAGGAGAATGAATAACGGTGTCAGTGCATACCCGTGTATACTTATATGAACTTGGAGAATATAAGGTTGTAGCTTTTTAATATTTCCTTGCATCTTCTAGGTTCTTGACTTTGGATTTGATCGGTTGGGAGCAAGTGGACCAGAGGTAATTGTGCAAACATTAAGTTTCAACCTCTTTCTGGTACCTTGTTCTGTTGTACCTCATTGTTTTCTTATTCAAACATATATGATAATGGAGCAAGCTTTTTATGGGTACCTTTGATTTCTCATATTAATCCTTCTATTTTGGTAGACTTTTGGCATATCTTTAGTTCATTGCTTGAACATATATATGATGGAGTAAGCTTTCTTGGGTAGGGCACATTGGTTTGTGCTCTTTGTAATATTTGGTTGTGAAAAAATAGGAAAGAACATCAGGTCTAATTAAATAGGATTTTCTTTGTGGGAAGAGATTTGAAATTTTATGTATTTTAGCATGGCTTCTCTCTTTGGGTGCATTATTCGAAAATTCCTTTTGGAAATTATGTTATTTCTTTTTTGCAATGATCGACAAAGATTCGGAGTTTATATGTGGTGAAATGAATTTTAATTCATAATCTTTACTTGGATTGGAAATTACTAATAGTTTAGACATTAATGATGGTATAGAATACAACTTAAACTCGGTGAAACAGGTAGGCATTAGTTTTTATGATTTAATATTCATTATTCTTCTTCGTGTGATTATTATTTGGGTGTAGATTAATTTAGTTTTTGGACTGTGATTCACTGTTTCTTGTTGTTTTTTGGACATGGGGATACATCTTGATTATTGAAGTGTTGAGTATCCTTATCATAAATCTCCTTAGACACCTAGAACTGTATCAACACTTCTGTAATTTCAATTGGCTTTCCTCCTTCATTTGAGGGTTGTGATATACTATTGCAAGCATGAAACCTAAAACTGGTTCGAATACTAGAGCTTCGTTGTCAAGGTCCTTTGAATTGATTCTTTGCATCAATTAATGAGAAAAATTTTGAAAATTTTGAAAGCAAAATTAATGAGGAAAAACTAATACATCTTGAATTATTATATTTTTGTACTACTATTAGATTAGTTGGCTAACATAAATGATAATTTATTGAATAGAGCTTTTAAAAAACTCGTCGTCTGATCTAATTCTATTTAAGAAGCTAGACATAAGAGAATATTCCTCACTTCAGGAGCAGTTAGTTGTTCCAGAAAATAAAACTATAAGTAGTATTCAGCAACATCAAGAACTTCAGCAAGCTGAATGCACCAAACTAAGAAATTATAATATTCAAATAACAATAACAGAAGCAATCATATGGTCACGCACCTCTAAAAAAGAATGTCATATTGACAAGATATATATATGAAGTTGCTACACTGAATCATCTTACTAATTGAAGTGTTGGGGTTTTTAACATAATTGAGCCTGATTGAGCTGTCTTCTTCTCATTGGTTTAGCAACGGCGTTGGTTGCCATTGTTGGTGCTATTTTCCTTTTTTCCTCCAGGAAACCGACATTCAGAGGTTTCTTCCCATTTCGGATTTATCTCAAGAGGGCAAATAGTGTTTCTTCCTCCTTCTTTAAGAGGGCAAATAAATGAGTCTTGATTTGTATAAGTTTTTAAATTGGACTTGCTTAAGAAAGTCACACAATGCCCTCAATAAATAGTAAAGGGAAGATGACATGGCATTTATTCCCTCTTTCCTCAAGAATTATTAGTTTAGGTTAAAATATAATTTTTGCTTGGTGTTTGAATCTAGCTTTTACGGAGTGATAGCGAACTATTATATAGTCCCGTATACTCCTATATATTTGAGGTTCTGACTATACTAATATGTGTTTCCGATTATACATATATAATAAGATAACTTACAATTAGTTATAATATTACTGACTTTAGAAATCTGTTTGTTAATTAGTGAGTTACTATTTGTTACATGGTTTACTATGTCTTACTATATATCATCTCTTTTCAATTTTATTACAATGGTTGTATTTTCTATATAGATAAAAGTTGTATGTACCTCAAAACATAAACGTCTATTATAACCTACAAACTTTTATTATAACTCACATGCATATTATATATAGTAACTTACCTACGGTTCCTCAAACACACTTCAAAATTTGTTCGCTCTTAGCTTTTGGAGGAGCAGCATGCGTTGTTTGATATGTGTAATTATGTGTGTGTGTGTGTGTGTGTGTGTGAGGACAGCATGCATTGTTTGATATGTGATTATATGTAGGTGGATATATTATAAGATTTTGAGTACTTGGTCTTATGGTGTTAAATATAGTTGTGTTTATTGATATGTGATTATATGTAGGCGTTGGATGATGTGTATTTGTTGTAGTTCTATATGGAAGTGTATGCTGGAATTTCAGGTATTCTTGTGTGCATTGCAGGTGAAATAGTTATAAGGTTTTCCATTGAGTAGTAGGCATTCTATAGCAAGCGTGCAAGTAATTTTTTACTTTTTACAATATATGATGACGAACATTTCTGGACATAATTCGAGCCAAATAATGTGGGCTTTGCCGTCATAAAAAATAGTTTAAATTCGACATTAAAGGTATCTTTAATGCCAGTTTAAAAACGACATTCAAGACATCTTTAATGTCGGTGTAAAAACGACATTAAAGATATCTTCAATGTCGGTTCATAAATGACATTAAAGATATCTTTAATGTTGGTTCTCCACCGACATTAAAGACCAACCGACATTAAAGGTCTTCAATGACACCATCAAAGATGTCGGTTTATAACCGACATTGAAGGCCTTAATGTCGGTTATAAACTGACATTAAAGCCCAATCGACATTAAAGGCCTTTAATAACGCTTGCAAAAATGTCGGTCACTAAGTGACATTAAAGGCCATATTTCTTCTAATGTCACCATTTTCACTACCGAACTAATAACCCTCCAGCAAGTCGTTTTTCCCCGAAATATCAAAATTCTCCCCAATTGGTCATCAACAAAATTACGTTCATGAGCAGAACCAATCCTCCCTAATTTGAAATGGTTAGAAATCATTGCAAAAATGTTCAAAATTGCTCTTTTAAACATGCAAAAACATCTTTGGTTCTAAGAAAAACCTGTTAAAAAAGTGTAAACTCATACATCAAATCGTTTAAATATTTTTAAAAACATGACAAAAGTGATTTTAACTATTTCAAAACCATTCCTAAGAATGACTTCTTTACATTACCCTTCTTCCAATAATGCAATATCATGAAAGAAAACTGAAAAACTCATTGCAGTGAACTCAAATCAGTATTTTACATAATAAAAGACCAAATAACATAAACATGGACAAATCCCTCTCCTGAAGGTTCAAGAAGATGATTCTCACTGTTGTTCGCTCTCTTTGAATGAGAGCATAATTACCAAGGAGATTGCAGCAATAGAGACGCGTCAAGCAGTCAATATAGTACCCTTAACAACACCGTATTCTTGTAAGCTTGCATCCAATAAGATATATTCAAAGATCAGTGTGCTTGAACACCTTTTTCTTTTTTTGGTGTTTGGCAAATCTTCAAAGATCTGGGATGGCACAACGTGGACAGCAGATCTTTAAAGATCTGAGGTGGTGCGGTGGTGTGGGCACAAGGGATGATTGAGCCTGAAGGTGCAACGATAGATGACTCGACGGTGGTGGTTCGACCCTAAACCCTAAAGTGAGATTGAGAAGGGAGGGAAGAAATGCGTGAGAGACTAAAGTGAGAGTTGAGAAGAAATCGTGAGATCCACAGAGCATATGAAGTTTAATGTCGCTTGTAATTTTGTTGACTTAATTTTATAGAATTAAAAAAATTAAAAAAAATTAACCATAGCTTTAATGTCGGTTTTAAATCGACATTAAAGCTCCCTCTTTGATGTCGGTTTAAAACCGACATTAAACATCCGCGTTTTAAAAAATGACATTAAAGATCCATTTCCAGTTTTTCCAACCGACATTAAAGCTCATATTTCTCTAGTGAATGGAAACTTGATAGGACTATATAGAAAAAGGTGCACTCCTATACATGTGTTGCGAAACTACTAATGCTATGTGTGTACGAAAAGTTTTCCTCTTTACCGTCCAAGTGCAAACGAAGAGTGGCTTCCTGGGTAAACCATAGTCGAACACAGAGAATTGATATTCCTAACGAACTTAGAAAATGGCTAACTCATGCTTTGTATTCTATACAATAAAGAAATATGCACAATTAAGTAACCTTAAGTATTTACACTGGTGCTTTTAGAGGTGCGCAAGGTGAATAGGGTAGTATGGTGCATTGAGAAATGAACTCAAGTACATGCTGGAATGAAGTAAAGTTTGGTTAACTCATTGAAATAAGTAGTGATTTAAAACTTCAAAGCAATTCAAAACATGTATTAACTTCAAAATTAATATGAGCAACCTTTTGGGATCCAAATACTGAAGTTAAGCTATAATTTACATCTAATCAGCTTGACTACATTATAAGTGATTCCTCCTTAATAAAGACTAGCCACCTCTCATCGCTTTTGCCACAAATGTTGACACCTCTTTAACGAATGTAAAGAAGGAATTCAACAATGAGATTGTATTGTTACCCTCTCCTTTCTGCTTGTTTAGGTAATATGTATTCTTACTTGTCAGGTGAAAACAATCAATATCATAGCTTCTTCTTTTAAATGAACAATGTTATGATATTTGTGTTTACTAAGCAACACTTATACAACATAAACCCTGATTCTTCAATATTAAAACACATACTATGGCTTTAAGGGTAACCAAACATTATAGTCATGTATATCGAAAGAGAAATGAGGGAATGAAAGCAGAAATGTATCACTACTATAAATAGCATTTAAGGCTTCTCGATCGTAAAGTACATTTTATGCAGAAATACAATATAACCAAAAAGTGGAAGACCAAGAAAAGCCTCGAGCCTTAGAGCGTGATATCTTGTACTCCTTTTCTCTAATCTTTGCCTATTCTTGAGGGAAAAGTATTGGATGAAGGACTCTTTCTCTCTTCTTGTTCGAGGTTCTTACCTGAAACATTAAAAGGGAAGAAAGGATGGACGAAATGAACTTGCTTTCTAGCGAAAATTGCACACCTAACTCTGAAGTAGAGACCTATACTTATATGCGAGGATTGATAGATGTGACAAGACAAACCATGCTTCGTTAATGTTTGCTTGTAAAGATGTATTAGTGAGCGCTGCACAGATGTCATATCGTTCTTTTTCAGTTATCATACACGTCATCCTATTTTTTCTGCTATGACACCATATCACCTAGCTCGATTACGTAACACCATGGTGGTTGTACTTGTCTTCTTGCATGGCACTCTTATCGCCGATCACTACTTTTTGCTTAATTCCTGCGATAGAATACTAGAAGCGTAATAGAACAAGGATAGGATTCTTTTGTAAGATGCGATACTCAAGTTAATTATGTAGCTTTCTTTTCCTTTTGTTTTCTTCTATTCTTATGCGATAATGCATTATTATTTTACATAAGTGACCATAGTACATTCTTTCAAAGTTAGATAAAAATGTCTAGTGAGTGGTGTCTTTTATCAACATCATTAATGAATCAAATTGGCATTAATGCGTTATAAATAATTTCAATCAGTAAGTCATGTGAAGTTTAGTTTAAATCATCCAATGCATTTGGCGAAATGCAACATTTCAGTTTTATCAAAAGTTTTCATAAAATCATGTGGAAATTATTTAATCATTCATAGTAATTCATATGGAAATCATTTATTTCCCCTAAAGCTGTTGTAGTATTCTCGAAATCAAAGAAGTCTTCAAAAAACCACTTACAAGATTCAGTGCCACATTCACATAAAGTTGTCTGTTTCAAACACACACGACAAGAAAAGAGTTCTATTATGACAATTCATTCTATCTCAAATTGAAAGGAGGGAAGAAAAAAAATGTCATAAAAGGTCAAAATGCGCGTTTCTTTCAGAAAAATGTGGAATTTGAAGAATTTGAAGAATTTATGACAGTTTTTAAATGTCATAAATCTATGACAATTTTTAACTGCCATTAATTATAAATAATAAAATAATAAATATTTATTTTAAATCAAATGAAAGGAAAGAAAGAAAAGAGAAGGGTATCAAACCTCTTGCACGATTTTTTCTTCTGCACAAAACATTTATCCCTAAATCCTTCTACACTATTTTCTCTCGTCCAAGGAAGAACAGGTACATCGTTTCATTCTTCTTCTTTATCTCTCTTCCTCTCTTGCCCTTTTCCAGCTTCTTCTTCTTCCTCCTATCTTAGATTCATCAACATTTCCAATCTCTTTTTCTCCCCAAGCCCTAATTTCCCACATTTTGTTTCTTCCAAGCACATCATCTCCATTTGTCGTCTTCAGTTGTCCCGTGCTTCTCCTCGCTTTCTCATCCGTCTGGTACATTCTTCGTTCATTCCTATAGAACTCCTCTTTGTTTTTTCGTTCTTCGATTCGTTCTTTGCTCTTCGACTTCCTTTTTGCTTAACTGCCACTAATTGCCTTCATTTACTTTTTCTTCATGGATTCGAACGTGTTTGATGTGGGTATTCATGTTTAGTTTTTGTTGTTTGTTCTTCTGTCTGCAAACTATTTGAGAAAATGACTGAAAGAGTAATTTCTAGATTATGATTCCTCGGGTATGAAATTTTCTTCCTTGTTGACTAATAAACTTTGAGGATGATTGCACAAGATCTACTCTCATTTTTCTTTTTAAGTTCTACTCTAACTTTGGTCTTCTAGTTCTTGGATGCACATTTGATATATATGAGTTATTAGATTTTGAATGTTTGAGAAAAAAAGTTTGGAGGAAACCATTAGAAAATTGGAGACATATAGACAAAAGTTTTCAAGCTTGGAAAGGTAATTTCATTCTTGTAAAGTCATCTTCAAGATGGTTAAATATAAGTTTTCTTCATTTTTTTTTCTCAATAACTTTTATTGGGTCCTTACTTATTGTGTAGTGTATAGATTTCTTTTAGAAAAAAGGTAATTTTTTCTTTTTGGATTGTTTTTCAGTGGAAAGTTTTGTAAACAAGCAATTATATTATCTTATTTTCAAGTGAAATCTACATTGAAGACCTTCTGTGGAAAGTTTTGTAAACAAGCAATCTTAGAGCACGTGTTAATTTGCATTGTTATGGAAACTGAATTTTCTAATTGGTTGTGATATTAGTTATAACAATAATGCACATTGATTTTATTGTGGATTTGATGATGATAGGTAGTAGCATAGCATGTGTTTAAAATTAAGACTATTGTATCATCATCATGAATGCCTAAATTTGTTCTCTAATTGTGATTAAAAAACTACTAGAACTGATTTTAAATCTAATGCATTAAGATGCGGAACAGTCCTTTTAGTGCAGTTGATTTTAATTTTTAATAATGAGAAACCAGGATTATTAATCTTCTTCTTTTGTTCTTATAGTTGAAATCTATACATAGACTTCTTTTGTTTGTTAATTTATATTATTATTTTGTAAATTGTGGTAGCAGTGAATCAAAATTACCATTTTGTGCATATTGCTTCTGAGGTGTTGCTTAAGAAAGAGTATGATGACAAGGTAAATGTTATAATATAATTATATATATATATATATATATATATATATATATATATATATATATATATATATACACACACATGTGTATCAATATGCTCATTCTATCTTGTGATGTGTTTTAAGGTTGACATTATTTATCTTTTTTGGGTCTACTGACGGTGCATTTCCGATTACAGATGTGTGGTCGTGTGGGGTGACCTTATATGTTCTTTGGTTTGTTATTCATTTGTTATAATTAATAGCAAAGTTAGATATTATTATTGGCTGCATATGTTTCCTCTGTGCTCCTAAAAATGGTTGGTTTGGTTTTCACGTTGACAACAAGATATTGCTTTGCAATAGGTGCTAACTAAACAATGCCTTTGTCCATTCCCTAAGGTACTATAACTCAAAAATGCATTTTAACTATTTTGTGATTCTCTAAAGGTATATTGATGGTTTTGTGAAATATATTGTTGGCTATGTGATGAAACATTTTGGTAGCTTACAATGTGTTTGATGAAATGCCTCAATGAAGCCTTTGGTTGATTTTTAGTTGATTTTTAATTGAATTTTGTTTGTTTAAATTAGGAAATCAAGGGCAAGGGAGATTTCATGGCTATGTGAGGAAGCTTTGGAAAAAAGAGAATGAAAAATGAATGGTTAGATTTTAAACTTTGATGGTGTGCAGGGCCTTTAAGCAATTTCTAGAATTTAGTTGTTATGGTCATACATGTTTAGTATTAGGTTTTATTTCTAGTAGTGCAGGAATTTCAATCTCCTCTCTTATTGAAAAGATTATTTAGCCTTAGGATGTATTTAGGATTGTTTCTCAAGTAATGACTTTTTGGAATGAATAGAAAATTATTTGGATACTTGGTTTTATATTCTGCTATGGTTTCTTACATAGTACTTTAAGGATGGCCTTCATGACACCTTCACTTTCTTGAATAGATCCTTTTGATGCTTCGGAAAGTAACTTGTCTAGAACCCTTCTTTCTCATTTTTTGCTTGTTCTCTAAAATTAAGGTCATCCAAAAATTCTCTCTATTTTTCTTCTCTTTTGTTTCTCTCTTTTTCCCTCAGTTTATTCTCATTTCCTTGCTCACACATGTTTGTACTATACATATACTTTTCTGATGGTTTTGATGTTCTCCTTTTTCTTAGCAAATACCTTTAATCGAAAACCATATCCCCTTGAAAAAGTTCTATTTTATACATGGGTGAGCAATTTCTTGTATATATGTTAACAAAAGTTCTCATCATATATTTGTTTTTGTAACATATTACTTGTATAAAATCTTTCATTTCAAGAACATTTACATGCATAAACTTTGGTTCCTTTTGCCCTAAACCCTAAACCTTATTTAGAATAACTTAAGTTTTTTGAATTAGCAAAAACAATGGACGGGTCCTTTGAGTTAACCCATAACATGCATGCTCTGTTACATATCCTAAAGCTTTGTCATGCATTTGAATTAGTGCTCAATTCTACTACTTCCTCGTGAATGTTCTTTCTTATTCTCTATCTTTAAGCTTGATTTTTAATTCATGAAAATATTTGATAGCTTTGTGTGTTGATAATTGGAAACTTTATGTTGGGTTGTTTTTTGTTCAACGAGTTCTTGTGTGAACATTTCCTTTAGAATGGAAGTTCATATCAACTATTTTTAGGTATGGTCTTTTTCTCTTTATGATAAGATAACAACAAAAAGGAAAAAAAAGCATTGAGGCCTTATAAAATAGAAGTTTGTTTGAATTTGAATTTCATGTCCTCTCTCTTATTGTATCTTTTTATCCATTTTATAAGGTCTTTTATAGCATGTGTAAGTGAATGTGTTGTGTATATGAATGTGTTGCAGTTAAATGAACTGAATATAAATCTTTTTTATATTCTTATTTTGATGTGTAGAGTCATACTTTAAATTTTCATTTTGTTTTGTTACTAGTTTTGCAAGAATCCATTGGAGCAATAGAGCCATATTTGTGGCAATTGATTGATTTATAGACCTTTTTGTAGGTTTGGTAACCAAATTTTGGTTCAAATGTATTTATTTAAATAGTTTGTTCGTACCAAAACATATATTTTCGTTGCTTCATTGTACAAACACTTTACGAACAATTGTACATATATTAAACTATATATTAAAGCGTTCATCATTTCTTTTCATATGGATGTGTTATATAATACTTTGTGATTGTATAGGTGTGTAATAGCAAGGCGGCAAGAAAAACAAGGATTCAATAAAAAAATAGGGCAAGAAAAACATGGACTAGAAATGCAATTATGATATTTGAATCTAAAAAAAACTGTTATCGAAAACATTTTCTTGATAGTTAATTAAAGCCATGGTAGGTGAATTGATGACAATAATAAGTGTCATAAATGATAAATAATGATATTTAATATCTATCAAACAAGATTAATAATGACACTTCTTCTCTGTCGTACGATATAAATAATGACAGTTATTATCTGTCATAAATATAAGTAATGATAGTAATTATCTGTGATTAAATATAAATAATGACAGTTATAATGTGTCATAAAATAAAAAAATTCGTGACATTTATTCTCTATCATGAAAAACGCATTTCGTGACAGTTTTGTAGAACTGTCATAAAATATTTTCCATAACTGACGCATAAATGACTACAAATAATTGTCACGAAGCATTTTGTTAGAATTTATGTCCTAAAACTCATACTTTGTTATTTGATTCAATAAATTGTATTATTGAATGCTATAGTCTTAAAACCGATAAATTAAGGTCTCGAGGCTATTTTTACTAAGTTTGTCAATACACTTGAACTTTATGTAGAGACATAAACATGGATTAAGTTCGAGTTAATAGCCCAAATAGTCTGTAGTGTATGAATAAGGTTGGGCGTCTTATTTTGGAAAAACACTATGGATGCGGCTTGCTCTGTAGTTAGTACAAACGATGTAATCCTGAATCGTTCATGTACCGACATGGGAGTGGGGGCGTCCTATGTAAATGATTTGCATAAGACTGGAACCACGAAATAGTCACTTTTTTGTTATAACACCGTAAACTATAAACTGACTATTCCAATTATGATGATCTAGGTAACTTTATCTTAATCCTGAGCTAACTATGAACTTCTATTCATTCGGTAGTATCCTTAGATATGCATAGGGGAGCACATCTCATCATCGTTGGTCCAATAAGCCTCCCATTTCAGGGATAAGACCAAGTGGATAGCTAGGGATATAGGGTGCAAGACGGAATTCACTCCTACCCATTTCTAGGATAGTAGATAGGTTGTTCCCTTAAGGACTGAATCCAAGTCTTGAACAAGGGGCCCCACCTTCTCATTGGCTCGAGAAGGATTTAGGTTTATAGGTTTGACCTTAAACCAATTGTTCAATAGTGGATCAGTGGGTCTTAAGGAGCAAGATGTAATCTCAAGGGTAAAACGGTATTTTGACCCAGCCAGATTACGAACAACCTGTGAAGGATCTACTTACTCATCATGGTTATATCAGATGGACTGAAATATATGTATAGTGAGGGGAGTGCAACTAAGAGTCTTTAGTGGAATGACTCTTTAATTAACGAATGTTGATTATTCTTGGTCTAAAAGAGTTTAGCTAGTTAATATCGAATCGTTGGAGCCCATGATCTATAGGTCCATGGGCTCCAATGATAAATATAAAGATATAAGTTGGTAGATATAAACTTTAAGCTTTGTGTTTAAATATGATTTAAATAAATATGAATATAGATTCATATTTAGAAGCTTTGAAAGTTTTGAAATGGTCAAAGTTATAAAAGTCAACTTGTTGACTTTTAACTTAAAAAAAACAAAATTTTGACCAGATTTATATACAAATATGATTTAATTTTACAAAAATGAATGCGGATTCATACTCGGGAGGTTAGAATTAGTCAAGACGGATAAAATAGCAAAAGTCAAAAAGTTGACTTTTGACTAAGAAAAATCAAAGTTTGACTTTGACTTAATTGGTCAAATGACCAATTATCCCCTTTGATTAATTACTTAATTAACTAAAAGTTAGTGGGCAATGTGGCAACTTATTGTGAATTAGCAGCCACTAATTTCATTAAGAGTTAATTGATTAAATTAGGCATTGAGATTATATGAAATAATTTGCATGCAATTTGCATGTAAATTTTATATATAAACTTCTCATTACAAAATGAGAAGAAGATGATGTTTTTCTCATAAAATCACCTAAACGATACACCACCTTCCATCTCTCTAAAAGGTATACTTCACAAAAAATGAGTCACACAACTCTGTTTTTGGTCCTGAGATTAGTAGGTCAACATAGTGGTTGTGCTTGCTCGTGATTTTCATGCAAAGAAGAAGCTTTGGATCGAAGAAGAAGTTGAGAACTATAAAAGGTAAGTTCATCGTTTACCTTTCACTCTATTCGTTTAGGTCCATCGCATATCAATTGCATGTTAATTTCTAAATCGTTTAGATGCATATAGAGTAAAGCATGATCCTAATTCTTTCGCTGCTGCATGCTTTTTGATGTTTTTACTTCACATTTAACTGTCATCATAGACCCTTTTTCTACTAATGATAATACTCTGTCAAACTTCAAATGGGTGAATAAGTAAAACAATATGTGTGTCAACCCTAGCTAGCAACGAATGCTTCTTAAGGTTGAATAGCACAATAGAACAAGAAAAATATCGACAAAATAAATCGGTAGAACTTTAGAAAGGAAAACATCGAGGAAAATCAAATCGGTAGAATAATGTAAATATGGAAAGAAATATTATGCAGGAATTGTAACTTTTGTGACAACTATTGAGACAAGATCACATTGAAACAAACTTTGGAATAACCACGAAAATAGCTCAAGCAACTAGCTAGGGATTTTAAACCAATATACTTAGCCAATTTAGCAAGGCACTAAAAGCAACATTCAAGGTAAGTTCTTCCACCCACTTTCTAGCTTGCTCGAACCACTTGTAAAATACTAACTTAAGTATCAAATGTTCTTTGGTAGGCACACCGGTGTTTTCTCTTCTTGTCGGGTAAGACATCCTTCTTCTTTCAAATTAGAAACTCACTCTTTTAAGGCACGTGAAGCTAAGGCATTTTTGTTCAAAATTTAGCCAGCAACAATCAAATTGAGCATTAAACCCTTTTCAAAAGCTTGCTTTCTATTAAAAAGAGTCATAAAGAGTGAGAAGACTTTCTTCCATGAAATTCAGAACTGAAAGTACGGAAGGAAAGGAGCATTAACTTTATAGCAAAAACAAAATTTTTATCTAATGAATATATATAATTTAAAGGGATCGATATAATTATTATTATCATTATTATTATTATTTATTTATTTATTTATTTATTTATTTATTTATTTTATTGGGATATGTGTGTGTGAAAAGGGTGTGTGAAACTTTGTTTATAAGAAATTGATTTTGTGCCTCGATTTCCCATCTCATAGTGTACCCTTCTCTTAACGTTGACATAGGTCAAAATATTGGACCCAAATACTTCCAACGTATGAATCAAAATTCCCCGACAACACACTCACCAACAAAGCTCAAACTTTAATTAATGACACCAATAATGTTGGACTATCTTTTTACAACATAATTCAAATAAATTTCCCTATAATTTAATATAGGGGTTATTTGGTGGAACATAATAAAATGTTAAAATATATGCAATAAATTAAGTAAGATATACCCATTTAAACATAAATTAACTCATTAAAATATATCAACATATGTCCCCGATCAAAATTAAATATTCATCTCCTGTAACCCCACATCATCATTACATTGAACTAATTTCTTAAAATGTTGAAAGAGGAAGAATTTTTTAATTTGAAGATATTGGCTTTTGATATACTAGTATTTTCTTTTCTTCTTCCTCTTAATTATGCTCAGCCTAAATGAAATTGGAGCATAATTTCGAGAGGACCGAATCCCGTGGGGAACCATTATGTACCATTGTTTTTAATTTCAGAGTCTTCTTAAAAGGGAAGAAGACAAACATCAAAATTAAAGAGGATTTTTAGATTGTTTTGTTGCAAATAAAAGAAAATTTGCAAGAAAAGTGTAACGACCCAACTCCTTATACTGAATCGAAGTCGTTACTAAATATAGAACAGGTGGTTTAAGTCATAAAAATTATTAAAATGCATACGGTTTAAGAAATTTCATTTATAAAAAAATTAAACAAGGTAGTCATGCAAAAAAATGTAAAAGCGTTCTGAAGTCCTACTCGGGCCCTATCTACATAAAAGATGGTAAGAATGAAAAGTACTCAAACTCAATGCGAAAATCTAAAATAAGAATAAGCGGAAGCGGTAGTCCCTATGGCCTTCTACGGTCTCACTTCGGGTCGCTCGCCAGCTTGCCCTTGCCCTTGCCTCGTCCTCTACCTGAAAACATAAAATGAAGAGAATGAGTATAAAAATACTCAGTAAGAGACCCACTACTAGTCCCACTAGGTGCCTGTTAACTTCCTGTTAGAGTCCTGATAACTGGTACCCAATCTCTGGCACGTTCCCGAACACGTGCAATCATGCGCTCCCGTAGGAACGTAACTCTGGTCTTCGGTGCCCCGGGGGACACCTAGGACAGTCGGGATGCGAGGACCCCGTCGAGTCACTCGAGTCATGTCTATATCCATGCTAGACTGGCGTCCCGTCGGACCACACAGTCCTCAATAGGTGGTGATCCCGAAGGACACCCATGCAGGTACGACTCTAACAGATTAAGCTAATAGGTACCCTAATTGCAGTATACATACACATGGCATCAGCATATAACATGTCACATAAATCATCTCTACACTCTCTCCGTCCCGACAATCGTCGTAGCCATAACAGCTCTTGCCACACATAACAGGCTATAGCATAACTATATCGTCATTTGCATCATGCTAACATTTATTTCAGGCCTCGTACTATCTAATTCTCAACATGCAACATTGGGGCATGCACAGTCTCATACTTCTAAACATGAAGCTAGTAGTAGAATCTCTTACCTGGAGATCTACTTGTCGAGTCCTAACCGCGAGGCAGTACGCTTTCCAAGCGACGAAGTCCTAACTGTTTAATGAGTCAAAATTCGTAAATAGGTCGCCAACGACTAACGGTTCGAGACTCAATTGAAATAACTTACTCTAGAAGGAGGTTGCAGTGCTCGAGCTCCTACTGAAGAAAATCCCGCGCTGCAGCAATTTCTTGGTCCAAGACGTCCCTTGAGGAAAATAATTTAATTTAGACCCAAATTAATTTAACTAACGTCCGAGCATGGAGTCTTACCGGAAAAACCACAATAATTAATTAGATTACCAAGATTTAGGTGGATGGAGCCAAATTAGTCCTGGCGGCTCGGCTGGAAGGAGACAGGACCGGCTCGGCTTGGGCAGACGCGGCTCGGCTCGGTACAGGAATTACGCGTGCGGCTCGGCTTGCAACAGGGAGAGACGCGGCTCGGCTTGCAACAGGGAGAGACGCGGCTCGGCTTGCAACAGAGGAGACGCGGCTCGGCTACACAGAAGTGCGCGGCGCGGCTTCACACGCGGACGCGGCTCACGCACGGATGCACGCGGGCGCGGGTCGGGTTCCGGAAAGTGGCGCGCGTCGGTTCGGGTCGCGGGGCGGGTCTTCGGTCGGACCTTTGCGCGCGAGGCTTCGGCTTCCGGATTTCGGGTGGCGCGGCTGACGGAACTCCTCGGATCGACGCGGCGCTGCGAGCTTCGGCGGATCGGCTTGATCGAAGCGACGCGGCGCGGCTCAGCTACTCTCCTGATCGGAGCGGCGCGGCGTCGGCGGTCCCCCTTAGGTCGAAGCAGCGCGGCGGGTTCCGGCTCGGCTGGCGGCTGCGGATTCGGCTGCAGACGCGCGGAGGATGGCTCGGCTTCCCCTCGGCTTGCAGACGCGCGGTGGATCGGCTCGGCGCTTGTCGAAGCTGGCGGCGTGCGACGTGCGGCGGCGGCGTGCGACGTGCGGCGGCGGCGTGCGGCGGCGCGGAGGGTGGCGGCGGCTAGGGTTTCCCTTTTTTTTTCTTTTCTTCTTTGGGGAGATGAGGAGTCTCACGTCTCCCAATGCCTCTTTTTAAAAGAATTCCCAAAATAAATAAAAAAAAAAAAGAATTTATTAGCCCCCTTTTCCTCTCTCTCCACCCTTGACCCTTTCCAAGGCAATTAATTAATTTGCCACTCCATTGATTTACTAATTTACCCCTAACTTCAATAGTTTATAAAAAGGAAAACAACTTTAGTTTAATAAGGATAATATTAACCACACTTAGTATTAATATTATTAGTGGTCAAAATAACAAAGGAAAACCGAAAGAAATGTTGGGCGTTACAAAAAGTAAATTAGTTTGTATTCAGTAATGAAAAGAGCCAAGCTTGGGTCAAAATGAATTATTTCCATTCAAAGTACTTGTTCATGATTGAATTTTCATCACCAAACTAATTGTGTTCTTTTGCTTAACTGATATGAAAAGGACGCTTGTTCAAATTATCCTAATTGCATTAATCTAAGACAAGTTAATCGAAACAATCAACTTTCAGCACTTAACTAATCATTCAATTTGCAAAATTTTAAATCGTTGATTAGATCAATGCACAACTTAATTCAATTGGAAAGTCATCCCAACTGAATGCTTCTTGTACTACACATACAATTTAGTGTCACATATTACATGATAATTAAAAGTAATAACCATACATGTTGATCAAATTCTGTTATAATTTGGATCTACCTGACATGCTTAAATTTTACAAAAAAGACAAATAGAAAGTCGAATTAAGCCGAATTTAGAGAGTAAATTTCCAACTCTATCAATAAAGGGAAGGCCTAAGAAAAACATTCTCACATACAATCTTTTATTTTGTTCATGAAAGTTACCAAAATCACGCATGTCTGATCTTTGCTATCTCATTGTCTTCCTTCTTTGGAGAGAGCATGTGATTTAGTTATAGGAGGAATGATATCACAAAGAATGTGTTATATATTGTCACTTAATTTAGTATTGTTCTTAAAATTTATGTTTCAATTTGGTTATTTTGTAGATGAAGAGCATATATCATGTATTGGATGAGTGTTGATGCGAAAATGGAGTGAGAATAAGCGATAACAAAGTCAAATAGCATCAACCAGATCAAAGGCTTAAGATATGGCCTCTAATTGGCCTCTCCTTGCAACGTGATGACGCCTTAGAAGGCAAAATACTTGGCTTTTGTGAAAAGCACGCAGCTCCGCAACAGTATCCTAAAGCGTTGCGACGCTCCAAAGGAAAAACATGTGTGAACTTCATTCAGCATCGGGACGTTGTCCATGGCGTCGTGGCGCCATCACGATTGTATAAATAATGAGTTACGCTGCCCAGGTCATTCCATCTCTGGTTCCAACCGCTTCAAGTTTGATTTCTCTCATTTTCTCTGTGCTCTTTTTATTATGTTTATGGTTCTAAATTATTCCTCATTTGACATGCGAATGAGGGGATCATGTACTACATTCTAACATTTGTTTCTAGATATTTTCATCAATTTCAATGTATTTTTTAGAGTTTGAATTTAATTCTTGTATTGTCGGTTTTGATTTTAGTTTCAATTATTACAATTCTTGTACAATCGGATGCTTGTGACTGTTTGATTCTAAGTAAATCACAGGAAACAATTAGTTAGATTAGCTTGCTAATTTATTTAGGTTTAGTATTGATCTAATCGACTTAAAACTAAACCAAACAATTGTTTTATTGGCCGGTTAAAAATTAAGCTTTCGAGTTAAGTTTAGACTTGATCTAATTAAGGCAGTTAGTACAAATTGAATCTGGAATGATTTTCATCAAACAACTTTCAGTCACTTATTTCAAATTTGTCCTTCCATCTTTTTCTCTTCTATGCAATTTTTTTATCGTCTTCCCATGTACTCTTCATGGATTTCTTCCATATTTTTTTTTTTTTTTAGATTTTGGTAACCAAATCTATTTCTTTCTATCATATTTTTTGTTTTTCTCTCTTTTTTTAGTTATGTGCATGTCTTTCTTCCTCTTTCCTCCTTTTCCTTTTTTTCATTCACTACGTGCATCCTATCGTCTTTCTTCTTTTCTTTTTTACGTTGAGATTAGGTAATCAAATTAAATAATCTTGAAAAAATTGATTAGACATTTAAATTAGGGTAACAAAAACTAAAAGATTGTGTAAAGAATATTCAAAAAATCGTTTATACCAAATTTTGAAAAAAAAAAAATCGTTTAGATTTGGGATAGCTATATCTAAACGATCATGTAACCAAATCTAAACGATCGTATACCAAATTTTGAAAAAAAAAAACTCGTTCAGATTTGGAACCCCAAATCTAAACAATCGTGTAGTCAAATCTAAACGATCGTATACCAAATTTAAAAAAAAAAATCGTTTAGATTTGGAACCCTAAATCTAAACGATCGTGTAGCCAAATCTAAACAATCATATGCCAAATTTTGAAAATAATGGTTTAAATTTGGGGTAGCCAAATCTAAACAATCGTGTTGACAAATCGCGTTACCAAATATATTACACGCATTGTTGACAGGGCATTTTTGGTATTTTACACGGTGGGCCTCTAGGCTTTTTCTATTTTCGGAATTGTTCTATACAGTGTAAATATACACTGTGAGCCGCTTCTTTTATATTTTTGAAAAGACCACTTACTTTTATATGCCGAAAATTATTTATTAGACATACTTAATGTGACCCTGTGTACAACTTGGTTTTGCCAATAAACCTAGTTTGTTGTGATTAGTTCAGTAAAATATTTGGTTCGAATTTAAAAAGAAAATATCCACTCGACCAAGCAGTAACTCCTCTTTATACCAACGTTTTAGATAACTCCCCATAGGAAGTTACTTTGCTTAACTTATTTATTTAATTAATATATATTTTAAAGGATTTTTTTTTTTAAATATAACAAACCGACAAAATAGTTACACTATATATAACAATTTTGAAAACAGAAAAAATTCAGAGGCCCACAATGAAAAATACAAAAAATTTCCCAATCAATACGCAATTAATTAGTTATACACATGCGTGTAATTCTTCTTCTAAACGATCATGATACGTGAACGTGTAGGAAATGATATACGATCGCGTAGTTCTATTTATCGATGAAAAAACTGCTTCGTGTATTTATTCTTCTAAACGATCATGATATGTGATCGTGTAGGAAATGATACACGATTGTGTATTGTGTAGGAAACGATACATGATCATATAGTTCTTTTTAATGATAGAAAAAAATGCTTCGTGAAATTCTTCTTCTAAACAATCATGATACGCGATCATGTAGTTCTTTTTCACGATAGAAAAAATGTTTTAAATCTAAACGATCGTGTTGAGTATGCTCGGCAATCGGGTTGATTAGGTAAGCAATCATTTCAATCATATCAAAGTGATATTTAATGGATCTTGATATTCTGGAAGAGAAGCTATATGAAGAAAAGAAAGAAAAAGAAGATGAATAAAAGTCGGAGAAAGAAAATCTTTTAAATGAGCTAAAGAAATTTGGAAGAGAAGATGAATAAATTGCAAAGAAGAAGAAGAAGGAAGAGAAATGACAAATCATCAGCAATATCAACGACAAATCTAGATTGTATGGAAAAATTTTATCGACTTCATGGTTATTTTTTTATTTTATTACACGGGCTGTAAATATTTTACCATTTTGTTACATTTATTAAAATTAACCAATTCTAAATCTAATTTAATTTATTATTAAATAAATAATATTAACTAAATTATTAATTAATCAAAATAAATAAATAATTAGATATCACATAAGGACATTTTTAAATATAGTAAAATAAAGTATAATATTTACAACATATAGCAAAATTTTGAATTTATATTATATCAATGATAAACACTGATAGACTTTATTACTATCTATCAATATAACTGATAGAAACATATATCAGTGTCTATCAATGTCTATCATTTATAGAATTGTAAATATTTTGTCTAATTTACCATTGTTGACAATTCTCCTATCACACATATTTAATTAAAAGGGTCTTTTCAAAAATATAACAAAGCAGCAAAATTTTTACACTGTATAGAACAATTCTAAAAATGAAAAAAGCTCATAGGCTCACAATGAAAAATACCAAAAATGTCTCATCAACAACACATGTAATATATTTGGTACAATGCGCGTAATATATTTGGTACACGGTCGTTTAGATTTGACTATTGTTTGGTACACGATCATTTAGATTTGGTCGTTTAAATTTTGATAGCCAAATCTAAGCAATTTATTTTTTCAATTCTATCGTTTAATTTGGTTACACGATTGTTTAACTGGGTTAATACACAATTGGTTAATTTAATTGGAACTTTAAATTTGGTTACACGATTGTTTAGATTTAGGTACCCCTAATCTAAACTATTCGTTTTTACAAAACTTAGTACATGATCGTTTAGATTTGGCTAAAAGATTTTTTGCAAGGTACACGATCGTTTAGATTTGTTTACATGATCGTTTATTTTATTCAAGATTCTTTAATACACGATCATTTAGATTTGGCTCAACGGTTTTTTTTTTTTTTTTTAATTCTTTTAGATGATTTTTTTCAAGATTATTTTTATACATTATCTTTTAGATTTAGATACCCCAAGTCTAAACAACGTAAAAAATAAGAGGAAAAGAAGAAAGACGATGCACGCAGGAAAAAAAAAAAAGAAGAAAGATGATAGAAAAAATCAGATTTGGTTACCAAAATCTAAACGACATAAAAAAAAAAACAAGGAAAAGAAAAAGATGATAGAAAGAAATCATATTTGGGACGTGAAAAAAGAAGAGGAAAAGAATAAAGACGATTCCCGACGAAAAAAAAAAAGAACAGTAAAGGAAGAAAGACAATTCGTAGAGGAGAAAAAAAATGGAAGGAGTCAAACCTGAAAAATTTTAAAAATGGTTAACTTTATGGACTTTGTTACACGAGCCGTAAATATTTTAATAGTTTGTTATATTTATGAAAGTTTCTCTTAATTAAATGTATATTAAAATCATATTCACGTATGATTCTTTTTCATAACCGATAATTTTAATATGAATCTCATGAAAAGTATTATTTTCTCCTATTATATAGTTTACATCAAACACACTCTCAAAGTGAACTATATTGTAATATATATATATATATATATATATATATATATATATATATATATATATATATATATATATATATTGTATTATATTAATGAAATATTTTTAAATATAGTAAAATAAACTAAAATATTTACAACACATATAGCAAAATTTTTGATTTTATCAATGCTCACACTAATAAATTTCAATTACTATTAATCAATATGACTGATAGAAGCATATGAGTTAGAATTCGAAATTTTGCAATATTTTGTAAATATTTTATCAAATTTGTCATTTTTTATAATTTTTCTATATTAATTATATATGATATATAATTAATTTCCATAATCAATTTGGACATTTAAAACTTTCTGAAAAACAACCGTTCTTTATTTTACCCTTAACTAGGTAGAAGACATCTAATGAACTTACAAATTAGAAGCTACAATAATGATCATCAATTAATTAATTGCTCATTGAATATGTTAATTAACATTCTTCATCGGGAGTAAGTCTACTAAAAAAATTCTAATTGCACTTTCCGTAGAATACTTTTGTGTCCATGGATAAAACCATATTCAGAAAGTCAACCCCTTCATGAATTGTTCATAATTACTGTGACTTCTATTGATTTTCTATGTATTTTTTATTGGATTATTACAACATACATGTATAATTATACACAAAATTAAGGCTAAATAAGAAAAGAATAATGGTGTTAAATACAGAATAATCTCCTCCATGATAGTTGCTCTAATTTTGTTAATACCCTCCTTCAAACTCAAGATGGGAGTGTTGAGATCACCTTGAGTTTGTGAATTAACTGGGTGAAACGAGGAGAATGGAAAGCTTTGGTGAATATATCTGCAGGTTGATCGGTGGTAAAGATGGATTGGAGATGGAGAGTGTTGCTCTGTAGGTGATGGCGAACAAAGTGACAATCATTCTCAATATGCTTTGTTCGTTCATGGAATACATCACTGTGTGCAATCTAAATAGCACTGCGATTATCACAATGAAGAATAGTGGATGATGTCTGTAGGGCTCCCATATCAGTAAGAAGCTAATGAAGCCAAAGTAATTTTGATGTGGCATCAACTAGGGCATGATATTCAGACTCTGTACTGGAACGGGAAACAACATATTGTTTCTTACTTCGCCAGGAGATAAGAGCGTCACCTAGATAGAAGCAATAACCAGTGGTAGACCGTGAATCAGTAGGATCGTCCGCCCAATCACTATCAAAGAAACCAGAGAGAACCAGGGAGGATTGGGAGGAGAACTATAGACCATGACCAAAAGTACCTTTGATGTAGCGAAGAATGCGAAGGACGACGGTGAAGTGAATTGTACAAGGGGCAGCCATGAACTGACTAACAATATGAACTGGATATGCAATATCTGGACGAGTCATAGTTAAGTAAATTAGGCTGCCAACAAGTTGCCTATACAAAGTGGGATTGTCAAGGGGAACACCATCAACAGAAGTGAGACGCACATTTGGATCCAGAGGTGTTGAGAAAGTGGCAGAATCAGTAATACCAGATCGATTGAGGAGGTCAGATGCATATTTTGCTTGAGATAAATAGTAACCACTAGGTGATGAGAAGAGCTCAAGACCAAGAAAATAGTTGAGATTTCCTAAGTCTTTCATCTCAAAATGCTTACCTAGGTAACATTGCTGATCAGATATGGCTTGAGAGTCATCGATTGTAACAATCATGTCATCAACATATAAAAGAAGGAGAACAATACCATTAGGCGTCTGACGAGTAAATAAGGTGGAATCGTGAGAATTGGAGGTGAACCCGAGTTGTGTAATGGTGGAACTAAATGTTGCAAACCAAGCTCGAGGAGCCTGTTTGAGGCCGTAGAGAGCACGACGAAGAAGGCATACTTTCTATGGTGGTGAAGTAGTGCCAGGTGGTGGTTTCATATAGACTTCTTCAGATAGGGTTCCATTCAGGAACGCATTTTTAACATCCATTTGAAGAAGAGGCCATTGTTTTACAGCTGCAATGGCTAAAAGACTATGGATAGACGTCATTCGAGCTACTGGAGCAAACGTTTCTTCATAAATAATCCTATATTCCTGAGTATATCCTTTAGCAACAAGACGTGCTTTGTATCGTTCAATAAAGCCGTCAGAGTGCGTTTTTATTTTAAAAATCCACTTACAGCCAATAGGTTTCTTACCAGGAGGTAAGTCAACATAATCCCAGGTATAAGTTTTTGCTAAGGCTTGAAGCTCATCATCCATTGCGTGCTGCCACAAGGGGTTAGTATTGGCTTCCTTATACGAGGAAGGTTTAGCTAAGGACATGATAGTAGAAAAACAATGGTACTCTTTGAGAAGAGAAAGAGTTTCTCTTACTCGGGTGGACCGTCGGACAGGTGCATGTTCAGGTTCCTCACAGGGGGTAAATGAAAGGTCCAGGAGTGCGGAGGTAGTGTGAGATTGAGTGAGCTCAGATGTGAGTGGGGGACAAGGTGTAGTGTTGGATGGTGAATCAGGAGTGGAAAATAGATGGGTAGAAGGATTAATAAAAAATGAGTGCGGACTAGATAGAGAGGCATGAAATGAAGAAAGAATAGAAAACATATGATGTTCCCAAAAGGTGACATGGCGAGAAATACGTAATTGTTGAGAGATAGGATCCCAACAACGAAAACCTTTATGTATGGTGCCATAACCCAAGAAACAACGTAGACGAGCACGAGGTTCCAGTTTGGTATGTTCATGGGGATGTAATAACACAAAGCATGCACAACCAAAGACTTTGAGATGAGAGTAAGAAGGAGGAGTACCGTATAGGCGTTCAAATGGGAAAATATTGTGTATGACCCGAGATGGAAGGCGATTGATGACATAAACAGAGGTGAGGATGGCCTCTCCCCAAAATTTTTCAGGACAGGATCCAGAAAGGAGTTGGGCACGAACAGAGTTTAAAATGTGATGGTGTTTGCGTTCCATCAGTCCATTTTGCTGGGAAGAGTGAGGACATGAGCGTTGAATCAAAGTGCCTTGTTGGTCAAGGAAGGAAAGAACACGAGAGTCCTTATATTCCATCACATTATCGGTGCGAAGAATTTTAATTGTGTTAGAAAATTGTGTTTGAACCATATTTTCAAAATCAACATATATTTGAAATAAGGAGGAACGATTTCTAAGAAAGTAAATCCAAGTAAAATAAGAATAATCATCAATAAATAACACAAAATATCGATAACCATTAACAGTAGGACATGGAGCAGGTCCTCAAATATCAGAGTGAAGTAGGCCAAAAGGTTTATCACATAAAGAAGAAGATTTAGGGAAGGACAAAGCAGGTTGTTTCGCCATTTTGCAATGTAAACAATCAAAAGTACTAAACTAAGAAACATTATTTAAAAGACCAGTCGAAGTTAAACTACGGAGTTTGTTAGAGGATGCATGATCTAAATGAAGATGCCATTGAAATAGGGTATTATCAGTGACGGGAGCAGAGATGGCTGAGAACACAAGAGAATGCTGGAGGGATGTGAGCTCAAATAATTGACCCACTTTCCATCCCGTACCAATCACTTGTCCCGTCTGAGAATCCTGAACTTGACAACCATGAGAAGAAAAAACAATAGTAAGTCCGAGATCACATAATTAGCCAACAGAGGCTAGGTTGAATGTGAGATTTGGGACATGGTAGGTGTTGGAAAGTTTTATGGTTGGTATATTACTAGTACCAATGTGAGAAATAGATATGGGATCACCATCAGCAGAGTGAATCGGGGGAAGTGATTGAACAAGAACATGAGAGGATAATATTGAAATGTGAGAAGTCATGTGATTACAACAGGCAGAGTCAAGGAGCCAAGAGGTACTTGGGGTGACAGCAAGAGCAGTAGATTGGGAAAAGATCACCTGTTTCAGTAAATCATGAAGATCAGTCAACTGAAGACTAGAAGGTTCAGTGATGTCGGATGATGTAGTAGCAACAACAACAGATGAAGAACCGACTTTATGGGAAAACTTGGGTTTGTGTGAGTGACCAGAAGGACGGGGTGGGTGGGTTGGACAATTATCCAAAGTGTGACCTCGTTTGTGACAATACCTGCACTCAATGGTAGGACAATTAGCAAACTTATGGCCATGAAGTTTGCAATTTTTGGTAAGACTAGAAGGTTCAGTGATGTCGGAGATGAGTAGTTGCAAGGGCGACATCAGAGGGCAGAGAGGAGACAATGCCAAGTCTTTTCTCCTCAAATAAAATTTCTTGAACAGCAATCAAGAGATGGCAGAGGATTGTGATGTAACGGAGTAGCACGAACGGATTCATATTTTGGTCGGAGACTCATTAAGACTTTGATGAGACGAATATGGTCAGGGCTAAATTTTTCCTGATCCAACTGAGTCCAAATAGGCTGAAGAGTAGCTAGATATTCGTTCGCAAATTGTCCCACTTCCTTATTTAGACTAACAAGTGTAGAATGCAACTGATAATAATGAGCCAGTCCTATAGACTGAAAACGTGTGTATAGAAAATCTCAGAGTTCTTTCGCACTATTAAAAGCATCAAACTGAGTATGGATGGCTGGAATAGAAGTATTACCTAACCAGGTGATAATTTGGTGATTTTTGCTGTCCCAGTCCTTAAGTCTTTCAATGTACTGAATATCCTCTGCAATGGTTTCATGGACAATGATATCAGAAGTATTTGCATCATTATGTTCAGTGCTGTTCTTACCGATATTTTTCATTGGAAGAGTAGGTTTGACAGGTTTGGTGATATCTCCCGTGACGATACGTCATAACTTTCAACCTATTAGAAAACTCCTCATTTGGTGGGCTCAAGTAATATAATTTGTGCCATCAAGGATGGTGCTAATGGGGCGAGCTACGTCATTTTTCTCCATCTCTAAGGATTAAAGTGGCAAAAATTAATGAGTCAAATACAGTCACGGGAACTTAATCTCACGGATTAGCTAGCACAGATCTGGAGTACGGTCGGAATGGTTCCAAAGACGGGTGACTTGGCAGCTTCACGTGGCGACGGATGGTCGAATTTTCACGTGGTCGATCTATAGATCTCACGGCGGACTTCCTCACAGTTGGAAAGAGGGGGCGAACTTGGTTCTTCAGGCGGTCGGACTGTAAATCTCACGGCTGATTTCCTCAAGGTCGGACAGAGAGGGGCGGATGTGGAAGCGGAACAGACTCGAGCACGGATTGAGGACCGGTGGAATTCGAGAGTTCTGTGGAAGCGAAATTTGGATGTGGAAGCGAAAATTGGGCTGTGGCAAAAATCGAGCGGCGGACGAAAATCGGAACAGACTGGAGCATAGATTGAGGGCCACGGATAGGAGCACGGATGGATGAACAAATCTCACAGCAGAATTCAGATGTGGAAGTGGAATAAACTAGAGGACGGGCAGAATTCGAGCTATGGCGGAAATCGGGCGGCGGATGGATGGGCGCAGATGGATGAACAAATCGAGTAGGAGACTGCGCAGAAAGCTGATTCACGGATGGGTGCAGAAAATTGATACCAGAAAACGAGATGAAGGTGACGGCGGCGATGGCGACTAGGTTAGAAAATGAGGCTCTGATACCATGTGACTTTTATTGATTTTCTATGTATTTCTTATTGAATTATTACAACATACATGTATAATTATATACAAAATTAAGGCTAAATAAGGAAAGAATAATGGTGTTAAATACAGAATAATCTCCTCCACGATAGTTGCTCTAATTTCGTTAATAATTACAAATGGTCAAATTACAATTTCACCCATATAATTACGTTTTGCTGCTTAACTACCACTAATCCTCTATTGAGTAACTTGTTTATGGTCTTACTATAAACAACTTAGGCTAATAAGAAGAAGGACAACTTTGTTCAAGACATGAAGTTAGCATATATGAAAGTAATTCATCTACTTATAATTATCCTAACCGTAGAAAGAAGGGCACTTTATCTTGTGTATAGTTATGCGTTCTCAACTTCTTACTTGGATAAATCCCCATAACAGTAGGTTTACTGAACCAATGACACATACTACTCTCTCTCATACGACTCAAAGGATTGTCTTCATTTAAAAGTTTCATAACTAATAGAGATGGAGATCGAGTTACTTATAATCATCGAAATCTTATTTAACACTTTACATCTTCTCTAATGTTTATCGTGTTAATTATAAAATAATTTTTAACATGTTTTAATTATGAACTAACTTTTATCGTGTTTAAATTATAAACTAATTTTTATCGTGGGAGTTTAAATATGTGATTGAGAAAGTTTTCAATGGTAGGTTTGTTTTTATTGATTTTTTATACTTATTATTATTTTAGATGGATCACGTACCTAAATTGATATATTTAAAATCTTGGGTAGTACTAAAACGGTTAGGTAATTAGTTGTGGAAGAGATAAAAGCAATAGAAATGAGGAGCCTATAGACATAGAATTGAACCTCTGTCTTCAACTAAGTTACATTAGGCCATACAAATATAGACTTAATGACTTAACCTCCCAAAGATACTCGGATTTACCTTAAGCATTTGCTGGTTAACTTCAAATAAATTTTTTGTGTAATAGACTATAACTCCTTCAATTAGGCAGGATCGCATTTATATTCTCGTTCCTCGTAATTCAACTTTAGTTATTTTCATCTTTTGTTTTTTGTCTACACAAATTTTGATAGTGTTCAAACTGAAGACTTTTCTTCCAAGAGGTTTCCAAAATAGAAAATGTGTTTGTTGCCTCATGATCAAGACAATGTAGAGCAGTCAACATCCTCAAAATGAGTTAATTCTAAAACAAAATAAAAACATAAGTCATAACCAATCTTTTTTATTACATGATTGGACACCAAAATAAAGTAAACACTTTTTAATATGGTCTGCGTAAACTAGAGTTGAGTTTGAGAGTCGTTTTCATACGAGCAAGGTGTTAGCATCACACAACACCCGTTAAGAAAATGATGGCCAAATTTTATATCTTGAATTTAAATTCTTATTTAAATGAAATATTTATTTAGAAAACATTTATTTTTATAAATCTCTTATTTCACTACCCATCACTCCAATATTTGAAGCAATAATCCCATAAATGGTTCCATCAATTAGACTATATTGATAAAAGATTTCTTACCTCAATAAAGTAAGAAATTTGTCATAGGAATGACCTTCTAATAAAGAGATTTGTTTTAAATAAAAACATTAATGAAAAGCATTTTTGTTGGAAAAGAATTGGTATGTCATGACGAACCACTGCTTTTTTAGATACAAAAGTGATGAAACACATATCATACAAAAGGACCAAATAGACACAACAGCGATGCGTGCATATGGTGACAGACTTATGCTATCATCACCAACATACTTTGCCTTCTAATTAAGCTTTTTTGGTATTTATACCCTCACTCCTCTTCTAAATCTTTCAATGTGGGACAAAAAAAATTAAATTCTCTCAACTTTACTAATGGGCTTAGGTCTATAAGTCATTTCCAACAATCCTCCACAAATGACTATAACAGCAAAGTTACCAGGAAGATAAATGAGAATGAGATTTTGATGATTCTGATATGAGATAAGATAGGATATCAAGCTTAAAAATCAATATCTGAAGATTTGAATTGATGTATAGTGAAGCAACACAACAACCTTGTTAAAGAGAATGATTTATATCTTGAACTTTCAATAACACTGGTTTAGACCCTTACAACATGCTTTATTCATAGTCTTTATATTGTTTCTACAATATAGATTTGTGCTTAGTATGGTCATGCACATTAACTTTAGGTCACCATGAAACTCTATAAAGAGACCTTTAAACTTGTTCATAGAAGGCGACTACACATTCACTATCACGTTATGTGCTTCATCAAGTCTGTCAAAACAAACCATTAAAAAACAACTAGAAAGACTTCATCATCATTGTTATAAATTATATGGACCACTCAAAAGATTTTAGTCTCATCCATCAAGTCCATTTAAGGACTATCCACACCATGGGCTATGGACCATTAAGTCTATTGCAACAGACCCTCCAGTAAGAGACTATGGACTATCAAGTTTATCGCAATAGACCACCTAATATCAAGTGCTATAGATCATTGTTAGGCTTCAGGCTCATGTTCACTGCAGAATCTAGAACCACTTTTCTAGTTAGTCCTTTGGTTAAATGATCAACTAGGTTCTTCTCAGATTGAACAAATTCTAAGAAAATAGCTCCTTCTTTCAATAATTGTTTTACAGCTCCATGTCTAAGATGTATATGTCGTTTTTTGTCCTTATAAACACTATTCTTGACAATACCTATGGCAGCCTATCAATCACTGTATATAAACACTGGTACAGATATCCCTCACAATGATACATCTCCTAGTAGGCTTTTAATCCATTTAGTCTCTTGTCCTGCCAATTTTAATGCAATAAATTTAGAATTCACAGTAGATTTAGCTATACAAGTATGTTTTGTAAACTTCCAAGATATTGCTCGACCTCCGAGCAAAAATACATAGCCACTAGTAGAGTTAATTTTGTCATTATCTGTAACCCAATTTGCATCACAATATCCTTCTAATACAGTAGGAAATCTATTAAAGTGCAAATAATAATTTTTTGTGCCTTTAAAATATATCAACAGATGACGTAAAGCATCCCACTAATATGTATCAGGATTATGTGTGTATCTACTTAACCTACTGACAACATATACTATATCAGGTCTAGTGTAGTTTATTAAATACATAACACTAGCTATAATCCTTATTCTTCATAAGATTTTTACTAGAATCATAGAGAGTTCTCCCTGGAGGAACATCAAATCTATCAAATTTCTGTAGTATTTTCTCAATATAATGAGATTGACACAAGAACAAACCATTTTCGATTTTTTGGATTTTAACACCAAGAATTACGTCTGCTTCTCCTAGATCTTTCATTTCAAATGTGATGAAAAAAAAGGCAACTTGGTATTATTTATTAATTCTATGTTTTTTCTAATGATCAACATGTCATCAACATACAGACATATTATCATACAATAACTCCAAACAACTTTGAATAAACGCATGTATCATAGGAATTTATCTTAAATCCATTGCTTATCAAAGTATTATTAAATTTTTCATTCCATTGTTCAGACCATTGTTTAAGACCATACAGAGATTTTCAAAGTTTACATACTTTATTCTCTTGACCAGTAACCTTGAACCCTTATAGTTGTGTCATATAAATTTCTTCTTCTAGTTCACCATTTAGAAAAGAAATTTTTACATCCATTTGGTGAATAAGAAGACTGTGTATGGCGGATAGAGCAATCAATGCCTTAATTATAGCTATCTTGATTACAAAGGAATACGTGTCAAAATAATCAATACCTTGTTTCTTAGTGTACCCTACCACTACTAATCTAGTCTTGTATCTTTCAATTGACTCATCTGGTCTTATTTTTCTTTTGAAAATCCACTTACACTTAATTGGTTTACTCATTTTGGGAAGGTTTACCAATTCCCATGTTTGATTCATGGTTAGAGAATCTTGTTCAGTCTTAATAGCTTTTGTCCATATACTTGAGTCTAGAAAGTTTAAGGCTTATTGGTAAGGATTAGAATCCTCATCTATTAGATACAAACATGTAAAGTTACAGTCGATTTCATCGTGTCTTTTCACTACAAAAGTGGTTAAGAAATCCAATCCAAAACTTTTCTCAGTTCTCTGCCTTTCTACTTCTTCTAGGTTTCAATTCACATATTACATCATAAGCATAACAGTTTTAGATTCGAATATTTTACTACCAATGAAAGTGTTTTCAAGATCATGCGTACTGCTAGACAGGCAAGGAACATCAGAGATTTAATTCCTTCTTTTAATGGAAAAACATGATTAAAGAACTTTACATCTTTGTATTCTCTTATGGTTTTTTCATTTAAACACATAAATCTATATGCAACACTATTTTTAGCATAACTTATAAATACACAGTCAAAGGTCTTAGACCCGACCGTAGATTTTTTGAATGTAGGATATGGAACCTTAGCCAATCATCTCCAAACCCTCAAGTAAGAAAGATTAGGTGCATTTACTTTCCAAAGTTCGTAAGGAGTTTTATCTAATTTTCTGTGAGGAATCTTGTTAAGAATAAAATATGCAAACAACACAGCTTCCCCTTACATATTATAAGATAGTCCAAAACTTAATAACATAGCATTCATCATTTTCTTCAGGACTCTATTTTTCCGCTCTGCTATACCAGTTTGCTTGGTGAATAAAGGGCAGTAAATTCATGAATAATACCATTTTATTCATAAAAATCCTTAAGAAATTTATCACAAAAATTCTTGAAAATTCAAACTTTGACTGGTTTTATATTTAAATGTGTTTTGGATTTTGAAAAAATGAATATGGATTCATGCTCGGGAGGTAAATTACTCAAGATGGACAAAATGGTAAAAAATAAAAAATGTTGTCTTTTCACTCGAAAAAGTCAAAGTTTGACTTTGACTTGAATGGTCAATGTTGTATAAGAAATTCATGATTTCATGAGTTCAAGACCAAATTCCTCGAGCAGAAGTGAGTCAATTCTTAATCTCAAAATTAAATCTGTTAAAATAAATCAAGGAATACTGAATATTATTTATGAAGAAAACATTCCAAATTCTCCAACCCAAACATAAATGGATACTAGTTCTCAATTGAATGTAATTATTTCAGAATCAAAGTTTGAGCTTGACAAAAAATCCCTTCAAAAGAAATTTATGTCTAATAAAAACCATATTGAAAGAATTGCTTTTTTTCAAAAACTACTCTGAAACAGAAAGAAAGTTGTTCACAGAAGAGTATTTCAAAACCCTCGAAATACTTCAAGAGCATATTGCATTTTTTAGATGGTTTAACCAAAGAAAATAATTTGACTATTTTTGTACAATCAAAGAAAAAGAATCATGGAAAACTCAAAGAGGAAAAATCATAGTTGATTTTCCATCAATGGAAGATGATGAGTTCAAAAGTTTTTATAACGGAAATGTTATAGCAAAACCCTTTCAAATTATAAAAGAATCGGAAGAGCAAAAGGCTCCTACAAATAACGAAATAAAAAGTATCCAAGTTCAGAACAATTATTCCAACAGAATGCTTTTTTCAATTACAAACCAAGTTTTTAAATTAGAAGAAATTATCAATCCTCTTTCTTCAGAAGAAACTCCTAGTCTTTTTCAACCTTTAGAAAAGGTCAAGATAAAAACTCAGAAACAAAAACTTCTAAATGAAATTAGCAAACGCCTAGATAGCTTAAAGGGTGAAAGTTCGATCAATGTCATTTACGAAGAAGATGCAGCCCAATTCATGGAAGATTTTGAAAATCTCTCTGTCAATAAAGATGAAGAAAAAAATCAATAAAATAAACTTTGGAAGATATGTCAACAAGAGAGATCAAATTAATTTCTATCCTCGACGTTTATTTCCAGGAGAAGGCTTAATGCAAAGACAAAGATATTTAATGAATACTGAGTTTAATGAAGAATCCATATATGTTTGAAACTTTGATGGAACTCCAGAATTTCAAATCTATGACATATTAAAGAATATGTTGACTTGTGCCATAGGCTATGAATCTAATGGTCATTCAAATAGAGAAGCTGTCATGCTTTTAATTAATGGATTTAGTGGAAGTCTCAAATTGTGGTGGGATCTTGCTCTAACCACTGAACAAAAAGAAGCAATAAAAAGACATAAGACAAATGTTAGAATAACAATTAAAATTTAAGAAGGAACTTCAGCTACTCAAGAGGTGGAAGAAGAAATAGAGAACACTGTAGAAACTCTTCTCTCGCAATTAACCTGCAATTCGGTCTAGGAAGTGACACTGATGTAGAAAATCAAAGGAAAATAATAAAGAACCTAAAATGTTCCTCTATGAAAAATGTTAGATGGTATAAGGATATGTTCTTATTAAGAATTTATATCTTCAAGGATTGCAATGCTAGACACTGGAAAGAAATGTTCATTGATAAACTTCCTAACTTTTTGGTAGAACATGTGTCTACAACTCTCTTAACAAAGCTTACCCCGAGCAAATACCTTGGGAGAACTATACTTATGCTCAATTAACCTCTAAAATTATAGAGTGTGGTTTAGATATTTGCAACGAAATAAAGATTCAAATCAAAGTTCAAAAGCATTCAAATCTTCATAAGAAAGAAATGAAGACTTTTTGTTCTCTATATGGATTTGAGAAAATCAAAGAACCAGGTTCATCTTCAAGAAAAGTTTGTCTGAAAAACTATAAAATGAAACCCACGTATTATAGAAAATATCGAAGGTATAACAAACCTTATACCCCTAAGAGGTATCACAAATATTCAAATTACAAGAAACTCGATGAAAAACAGCAAAAGGAAACTCAAAAAAGAGGAAAATCAAATAAAAAGGGTTTTTTGTTATAAATGCATAAAAGGACATTATGCCAATAAGTGTCCACAAAGAGGTATCCATGAGATAAACGAAGAAGAATATTCTTCAAATTCATCCTAAATTTCTGACTTTAATTTGCAGGAAATTGTAAATGAAATCAATTAAGAAGTTTCAAGCCAATCTTCCTCAGATGAGGGACAAAGAGCATGTAGTTGTATTAAATACCCATGTAAATGTGTTTTAAATGAAATAAATGTTTTAACTTTCGAACAGGATTTATTATTTCAAACTATTAACCATGTTTCAAATGAAAAATTAAAAAGAAATATTTTAGAAACACTTTGAGACTTTTTAACCAATGAGTCTTCCTCAAAACCATTTTAAAAAAGAAAAACAATTCTTGAAAAAAGTTTTTCTGAAATTTTAAAAACTCCAAAGGAAGAAACACGAGTTTCTATTGATGATTTAAAATTTGAAATCAATTGTTTAAAAAGAGAAATTTCTCAGTATGAAATTTTAGTAATTAAAAAGGAAATTTCTCAAATGAAACAAAAGAATAATTTAGGAGATTTAGGAAACGGTTTTTTTAAGTAATTTAAATCATGAAATTAATTTAATTTCAAGAATAAGTTTCCAAAAATGATATTATTTAATTACACTAAAATTAAAAGATTTCAAAATTACCTTAAAAGCACTAATAGACTTATGTGCTCATCAAAATTGTATTCAAGAAGGTTTAATTGCTACAAAATATTTTGAAAAAACCACAAGGTTCTTACTTGAGCAAATGGAAAAATATATAATATCAAATTTAAACTTTCAAAAATACATATTTGTAATAAAGAACATTGTTTTCAAAACATCTTTTCTTTTAGTTAAAGATCTTCGCCAAGAATTAATTATTGGAACATCTTTTATTACTCAATTGTATCCTTTAACGCTAACAGAAAATTTTTTAATAACAAAGAAATTTGATGAAGAATTTATTACTCCAATTTTACCTCATAAACTTTTTAATGTTTTGAAAAGTGAGCAAATAAAAAGAAAACAAAAACAAATTAGTTTTCTAAAAGAAGAAATTGATAAAAGTATTGAAGAAAATGTGAATGAATTTTCAATTCAAAATAGAATAAAAGAAATTCAATTAAAAATTAAAAAGAAATTTGTTCCCATTTACCAAATGCATTTTGGGAAAGAAAAAAACACATAGTTGATCTTCTATATTCCAAAAGATTCAAAGAATCGGATATCTCAATTAAGGCTAGACCGATTCAAATGAATTCAGACTTGCTAACACATTGTAGGAAAGAAATTGAAGACTTATTAGATCAACATCTAATAAACCTTCAAAACTTTCATGGTCACGTGCTGCCTTTTATGTCAACAATGCTACCGAAAATGAGCGTGGAGTTCCAAGGTTAGTAATCAACTACAAACACAAAGTTTTTGAATGGATTAGATATCCAATTCTCAATAAACAAGATTTATTCAAAAGAATTGCAAATACAAAAATATTTTCAAATTTTGATACGAAATCCAGATTTTGGCAAATTCAAATTTCTAAAAAAGATAAATACAAAACTGCTTTTAATGTTCCATTTGGACAATACGAATGGAATGTAATGTGTTTCGGGCTACATCATAATTTCAAAAAATTATGAATGATATTTTTAATAATTTTCAAGATTTTACAATTGTTTATATTGATGATGTTTTGGTTTTTTCTTCAAGCATAGAAAAATATTTTAAACATATTAAAATTTTTATAGATGTTATAAAAAAAATGGCTTGGCAGTCTCTTTACCAAAATTATTTGAAACAAAAATAAGATTTTTGGATTTAGAATATCTAGGAAAAATTAAGCTCATTCAGAGATCAATTGAATTTGCTTAAAATTTTCCTGACCAAATCCTAGATAAAATCCAACTTCAAATATTTTTGAGCTATTTAAATTATTTATCTGATTTTATCCAAAACCTGAAACCCATTTGTAAACCACTATACCGAAGGTTAAAGAAAATCCAAAACCATGGTCAGATAAACACACCCAAACTGTTTAAAAAATTAAGTCAACCTAGTAGGCCTATGGTGCAGTGTAGAAGTTCTTTGTTTAAAAATTATGATTCAAGCTTAATTGCTCTTAATTTACAAGCTCTCTACAACTAACTCCGGGCTTCTCTCTAGCCCTCTATTAATAATATTTGTGGGTACGTGAATCTATCGGTATTACCGGTAGTTTCACCGTCCCCATATTTCCTTCTAAAAAAAACTTGTCATAAGGCATCCTTATTTATGCTATAGTAGTTAAAACCTCGTTTCTAAAAGTACTACTATAATGCCGTAGGAAAATTAATTGTAAGAGATATTTAGAGTAGAAATATATAGTAAATGAGAAAAAAAATATAATTGTAGAGAGTAGTCTAGAGAGACATTTCTAACCATTAGATTAAAAAAAAAGTGTTATATATTAGCAAAATCCTACCGTTAGATTTATGAATATGCCAACTAATATAAATACGAGTGATTGATTTGTATGGAGCCAAAAAGAAAAATTAGAAATATCTAATAACACAAGTAATAACCTTTTTTCCTCTGTTTAACCCTTTCAAAATTCTTTTCCAACATACAGAGACATGAATATTGTCAGTAAATTTTTTAATGTGACAGCCAAGATACCTGTGATAAGCAAATCGTAATGTATCATTAATTATATAAGCGTATATACTGCTCAATTATCGAAACGTCAGTACCTAATTCTTTAAAATAATATTTTATAAACTAAGAAATTGAGTGACATATTTAAAATGTGGTATTCAAAACATGGATTTATCAGATGAGATGTGAATACATTTTTTGAAAGAAAATAATAAAAAAAGAAATTGTTTGTACGTTAACCAAGGAGAGTCAAAAGGAGAGTACACTCATAAATGCCATATGAAAGAAATTAATAAACTATAAGACATTGAACAAATTTTTCAGTATTCACATGTAAGTGCTTTATTCTTTTTCTCTTGACGCGGAATACAAACACTTAATATAAGCAGAGATACATGCCATCATTCTAATACTCACAAGCCTTCACTCTAACACTACAATAAATGGCAACTGAGAAAAACTCCAATGGCTATGAAGGGTTGCTACCTTTATGCTTGAGATGGTTAAAGCCCATATTTGCAAAACTCTCGAACAAGGCGGTCAAGCTAGCAACAATGACGAAGAAGCTAGCGAAAGACGACTCGAGAAGGGTAGTTCACGCTTTCAAGGTTGGGTTAGCAATATCCTTGGTGTCTTTGTTGTACTATTTCAAAGCTTTGTATGATGGATTTGGAACCTCTACGATGTGGGCTATTGTTACTGTCATTGTCGTCGATGAGTTTTCAGTTGGTAAGTGAAATATTGGTAGAAGTTTTCAATTAATTTTTTTTCATATTTATATTGAATTATATAATAATACTCAACAACTAAAGATCATGAATGTTATGATGAAATCAACAAATATAAATACACAAAAAAAAATAATGAATATAGAGATTTACATAGTTATCAAAAATGCGTTTGGTATTTTCACAAACAGAAAGAGATTGATTTTGTATAACAATTTTTTTCTAAACTTTAAAGTCAAAATCGTACTCAGTAGTTCCAAATACTAAATAAAATTTTGAAAACATTCCCTATTTTAATAGTACGGCTAATAAACTATAAATCATAGATCAGCTAAAAATTGAAGTGGATAGTTGATGATAGATTTTATGTATTACTGAATTGTTTTACATCATAGACATGTTTTATTTGAACAGGAGGGACACTAGGGCGAGGTTTAAATAGAGTGATGGCAACTCTTTTAGCTGGGGGTCTAGGGTTTGGGGCTCATTATTTGGCAAGCTTGGGTGGAGACACTGGCCGTCCAATAATACTTGCCTTCTTTGTGTTCTTATTAGGTATATTTCTGCTTCAACCACCTCATATTTTTATAACTGTGTAACATTTTACTTTCTTTTACCCTTCGATATCCTCAATTTATTATTAATGGAAAGTAAAAAGTTTATTTGATTCATTTTATTATATTTGAAAACATCTCTAATTTTTTTAAAAAAATTAAAACTTAAAAAGAAAAGAGACAATCATTAAGTTTTATTAGATCTTTGAAAAGACCAAAGAAATGATTGTAAATGGTAAATTGTTAAATATATTTATAAAATATAACAAAATGTTATATTCTAAAAATGATAGATTCTAAAAAAAATTGCATCAGATAATAAAAATATTTAAAAAAAAAACAGTCCATAACACCTCTACTTTATATATTGTAAATATGACAAATATGATAAATAATTAAATATATCAAAAAGGTAGAGGACTATCTACTTTTAAATTTTTTAAAATGAAAATATAATGATAAAAATTCTATTATCATAATTTTTTTTACTATCCGTATAAACGCCACCTCTACCAATACATTAATAGTGACCGAGAGAAGTTTATTGATTTCTTTTTCTTAATTTTTCTTCTTTTTAAATCATGCAAGTAGCGTATCGATGAAGTTGCACTGCCCAACTCAAATATTTTAATTTTGTTTATTTGTTTCATTTTTGTGTGACTATTATATTGTAAATTAAACCAATATATATTTTACTACAACAGTGTGTCTTATGAGAATCATATTTAATCTTTCGATTTCGACAGAAAAACTATATCTTAATTACCAATATATATATTATACTATGAACATAACTATCATATACTTTTTTCAATATTGATTTTCATTAAAATTATAAAAATAATTTTATAATATATTTTCTCAAACAAATAACTTTTTCAAATACTAACTTAACAACTTTGAAGGTTTGTTTTTCTATATGTTAGTTTAATAGTTACTATTATATTTAACTCTTTTTTTCTTTTTCGTTCTTTTCTTATCTATAAGAGTGGACAAAAGATCGACCATTTAACTAATTTTGTTATATTTAAGTGTTAAAGACACTTGTAAGATATTAAATAGTAGATAGATAATCTTAAGGGATTGAATTCATTATATCATATATGAATATAAAAGGTTGAACTCATTATATCCAAGCTCTTTTATTAAACCTAACTTTAATTAGACGGTAACACCTTAATTAACATATACTTAAACAGATTAAGAAACTACCATGTATCTCTAACAAAAAGATTAAATATTTTCATTCTCACCCCTACATTAGTCATCTAATGATTTATTTTCACAAAAAAAAATGTCAATCCAAAGCCCCTCTTCACGATCAAAATAACAAAGAAAGAAACTAAAGAGAAAACTTTGAGAGTGCAATTTATACTTAATTAATTTTTCAATTTGTATTTTGAATGGATGGCAGCTTCAATATCAACATTCACAAGATTCTTCCCAAAGATAAAGGCAAGATATGACTATGGGATGCTGATATTCATATTGACATTCTGTATGGTATCACTATCAGGATACAGAGATGATGAAATTGCAAAGCTTGCATTAAGTAGAATTTTAACAATTCTCATTGGTTGCTGTTTCACACTCTTTGTTTGCATTTTTGTGAGACCTGTTTGGGCTGGCACTGATCTTCACTGTTTGGTTGCCAACAACATTCAATCCCTTGCCCTATTCTTTCAAGGTATGATCTAGCAGAAGTATTTGGGTTGACTAGAGAAAAAAATAGTTTTCAGAAAATTCATTTTGATATGATAAAATTATATATTAATCACTCTTCTTTTGACTTGATTATTGATGGATGTATATGTGAATCTTTGTCAGGCTTCGGGGCTGAATTTTTTAGGTTATCACAAGAAGAAGTTTCCAAGGATGACATGCAAAAATATAGAACTATTCTCAACTCAAAATCGAATGAAGAATCATTGGTGAGTACTCGAGCTCAATAGAACAAAACACAACTTTTTTTTGAACGACATATTTAACTTATAGCTTCACATCACTAGCTAGGAAAAATGTTGAGTAAAATTTAATGTTGTGTATATGTTTGGACAGACTAACCTTGCAAGATGGGAGCCTCGGCATGGGAAGTTTAGATATCGCCATCCATGGAAGCAATATTTGAAAATTGGAAGCTTGAATAGAGAGTGTGCCTATCGCCTTGAACTTCTTAATGGATACCTCAAAACCAACCAATTTCAAGTAAGATTTAGTGCAAATTTTTGTTCTCCACTTCTAGAATTGTATCGATTTGACTTTCAATTTTGCATCTAAAAAAGAATTCTTTGTCAACTCCTATATAGTTTATATGATATTCTTACTTGGTGGTATATCTTGAATGGATTTTTAACAACTATCTTTTATTGTTTTTGAAACTTTGGGGATATTTCGAAAATGTTGATTACAATGTACATACCAACATATAAAGAAACTTAGACTTCCCTGTATATATTCTCATGATATTTTCATTTATACAGATGCCATCACAACAAATCCATGGTCCATTTAAAGAGGAATGTATGAAGATTTGCAGTGAATCAAGTAGGGGATTAAGAGAACTAGCATTAGCACTAAGAAAAATGGTTCTTCCACTAACAGCCAAATCCCACATAGAGAAAGCAAAGGTTGCAGCTGAAGATCTCAAGTCTCATTTGGAAGAATGGAGATTTGAAGAAGTAAATAATGCCATGGAGATTGTTCAAGTTGTTTCATTGGCATCACTTCTATTTGACACAATTTGTTGCATTGAGAAGATTGTGGATTCAGTCCAAGAGTTGGCTTCAATGGCAGGTTTCAAAGCTGTGGAAGTACAATCTAGTGTGGCACCAGAACAACAAATGGATTTGCAAGATCAAGATCAATATTCATTGCAGCCATCCCATGGAGCTGCTGTCCTTTTAGCTCATCATGCCATTACCATCGATGAACAAAGTCCTTGTTAATATTTTGGAAACATTTTCACATTTAAAATGGATTTGGTAGTTAAAACATAAAAGAGAGTATAAAATTTTATATACGTGTGGTTCCATCTCTCAAAATCAATAAGTAATGAGAGGAATTAATCTACGTATGGAGTCTAGATTGTTTGAGGTTTTTTCATCTGCTGGATGTGTGAGATCCTCCTTAATATGTGTCTCTTAAGAGCACTTTTTCGGATTTATCATTATTAGGTCGTACTTCAATTATTTTTACCAAAGACTGATCATTTAAGCTTCATTAGACGGTCTACAATACACAATCTTTTATATATAAAGACTAAACAGAGATCTATTTTTCTTCCCATTTTCCTTTTTTAGTTCCAAATATATCCAATCTCAAATCAGGGTATCCTTCTCAAAATCAGGATCTTTTTGGTTCTCAATCAAGATTTTTATTTTATGTTTTCAACTTTAGTGAATATGTGTTCCAAACAATAATGTAATTCTAAAAACTAACAATTTTATGTTTTCCTTGGATCTAAAATTTAAATTTAAAAATTTTAAATGCAGAATTATATCAAATAAAGTAAAACATATTCAGAAATATAGTATACAATATCATGTTATAAGCTCAAATTAAATTTTTAAAAAAATTAAAATATTATTATGTAATGTATTATAAATTTGGTTAAATTTCAAATTATTGTGTATAGTTTGGATATAGTTAGAATAAATGATAGATTTAGGGTTGTATAAAAACAATTTGCAAAAAACATGTATGACAAATGGATTTGGTTGCCCAAATCCGTGTCACACGCCAATCTTAGTGGTAAGTCTAGGTCGAATTCAAGAAATCTTAGTGGTAAGTCTAGGTCGAATTCAAGAATCACGTTAATTTCTCAAACAAAATAATTTTTCAACTTAGGTAACCCGGGATAGATTTAAAGGACCCTCAATTCTCTGTCCCCTACTTTGGCAAAAATAAGATCTAAAAGCAACTTCTTCATGTAATATAGCAATGAGGAGCGCATAGGTAAGCCAATTTCAAACATCCCAAAATTTGAAACACATTGTAGTTTCCAAATCCATTTCCAAATTCACATTGTAGTTGCCAAATTCATTTCCAAACTCACAATAAATTTAACAAAGCATCACCCACAACAACAACGTCAACAAAAATAACGACGACAACATTCCACAGCAACAACAACAATAACAAAACAACAACAACATTTACATATATTGATGAGGAAAGAAATTATATACCGAAAGGAGGCGATGGCGACATGTGAGGGAAAGGGTGGTGGGGGATCATAGATGAAAGCTAGGGGACAATTTTGGCAAGGGAGGAAACGGGTCGACGACGACAAGGGTGGAATGGCCAGCGGTGGCAAGGGGGCGTTGTGCAGTGGCATTCGGCGTTCTCTCTTGTTGTCCCTTCTCAAATCTAGAAAATACAAATTGAGGAGGATTTTTATAAGGCAACTCTCAACACACCTTGATAAGAATCAGGAGTTGACACTACTCCTGACGCCAGAACTCAGTCGTCGGGAGAACCTTCTCGAATTTTTTAATGCTTTGATATCTCCCAATGCTTCAATGACGGTATTGGGAGATATAGTGATACTCTTGATGTAGCCAACAAAACGTTGGGAATGCTCCAATATATCTCGACGCTGATTTGTCTGTGTCGGGAGTGCCACTCTATCTCCTGACGATTCAAGTCACACGTCAAGATATAGTTCGACGCTTTGTCTATGGTGTCAGGAAATATTGTACCTCCTGATGCTTGTTCTCCCGACGGTCTAAATGGGCATCGGAAGAGCAATAATTTCTTGTAGTGTATATATTGCTCCAGTCATAGTATTTTAAGAAAAAGAGTGACAAATGTTAACATGATGTTGCTGGTCCTAAAGAATTTTCCTAACAAAATTTCAATATAATAAATGTAAGGAAGTGTGAAATATTTTCAAACGAAGGTTAGTCATTAATTTAAAACCAAAGGCTCTTAAACTGTATTCTAAAAATGTAGTCATTTTGTATAGTTGTTCCTAAATCTCTTATTATACAATATGGTTCACAATGAAGTGAACTTCAATTCCACAGATAAAAGAAAAAAAAAAGATTTTGTAAAGAAGCATTATCACTAATCTACAGTAACGACATGACAATGGCCACTAACAATTGCTGGAGTTGCCAACTTTTGCTGCTGTTCTTGTTGAAATTTCAAACTAGCTGATTTCCCAACCTCAAGACACTTAAAATTTGCAAGTGACGCCAATTCACCAACTGACTCTGCAATCTTCTCAATACAAGAAATGGAATCAATGAGCAAAGAAGCCACAGTCGCCATCGGTACTATTTCCAGGAGATCAATGCTGCTATTGCACGGTCTGATCTTCAACGCTGCCTTCAGGTCCTTCGCTGCTGCCTTTGACTTCTCGATGTGAGGGTTTGGCAACCTCGGTAGAGTCATTGTTCTTATGGAAGATGCTAGATCCTTCAGAGCTTTGCCTGATTCAGTGCTCATTTTCGTGCAAGATTCCTTGAGTTGGTCTCGGATATGTAATGGAGTCTGTATAAAACAACAGAATGTTTGTTAATTTTACTTTTCTGAGCATCTCAAATAGACAAATGTATTACTTCCTAGGTTAAATTTTGTATTTGGTTTCCCATGGTTATTTGACATTAGTTATTTTTGTAGTCTGGTAATTTTAGGAGCTCAATTTATTTTTTAATGATATGATTTGGTTTGATATTAATCATGGTGTACAACTCTACGTTGGTGGAACACATTTGAAAGCGTGACCTTTTGACATGAGTGGAAACTATAGGTTCATATTCACACTTTTGAAATAATGATCTCTAAAAGGTGAGTTTGTCTTTACCTCACTCCATGGCTAAATATTCATTCCTAAACCCTAAATTTGATGATAATTTTTTATAATATTCTTTATTTTTTAAAATTAACGAATACATTATTTTGGAAACAGAGAATATGATAAAAAGTGTTAAGAATATGTCGACCTAATTAAGATGTTATGTACTCTTAATTCTCTATTATGGCTAATATTTTGTTAATTATTTTAATTATATTGGTTTAATTTTAATTTCTCTTAGTGACTTTTTAATAATTAGCCTTCCGAACAAATACTTTTAAATTCAAAGTCAAATTAAAATGAAAAAAAAAAAAACAAAAATTAAACTTTTAGTTAAAAACTACTTTTTATAGTTTTTTAGTCTAGACTTGGGTTCGTTTTAAGTAGGTTTAACAAAACAAAACTTCAATTCTTTGCAAAAGTATGACTGAATTTTAGAATAAAACACTTTAAAGTTAAACTAAATGAAATAAATGCTATGATAAAATGTTTGGAAGGAAGAAAGTTTGTTACTTGAGATTCAGCGAGAAGGTAGGTGTTAAGAGATTCGAGTCGATAAGCACATTGCCTAGTCAAGCTTCCAATCCTGCTATATTGCTTCCATGGATGACGAAACTTGAAGGTGCCATGGGGTGGTTCCCATCTTGCAAAGTTAACAAGTGACTCTTCAGTTTGTCTTGATGACAATACACTCTTAAATCCTTCAACAATCCTCTCGTCTTCTTTCCATTCATTTGAATATTCGACCCCAAAACCTTCAAAAATAACAAATCAACCCTATCATATCAAAACTAAGTTTTTCAAAATCACTTTTAATCCCTAACCTTCTATAGATATAACCATTTTATACTACTGAAATTCTAGTTAGTTTAATGAAATAAAATTATTTTACATGTTTAAAACATTTACACATATCAGATATAGGGTAGTTCTAGTGAGCTCTTAATTATCATATTTTACTATATCCATAAATATTTTGGTTCATTTTATTTATATATGAAATCATCTCTTCATTTTAGTCTTTGCAATTTATAATTTATACCAATTTAAATTTCCTAACCCTAGAGATCTGTCCAATGTGTAATATGGTATTATTGTTCCTAATAATAAAATTGCTCTACTTCTTGTGCCCCATGCATAACTAACAAACAATGTGAATATGTATGTTGATTCTTCTTTTTTTATGTTTTTCTAATCAAGTTTTGATAATTGATTTCTTAAAAGTTGTCATAACATGACTAGATGTAAATCATTAAATTTGCCTGTCCCCAATTATAAGTATTGGATAAAAAAATCCAGGTATTTTTATTAGTACTGTTACTATTTTTTACGTTGATCAATGTGAAACTATCGGTCACATTTTGGTGGCCCCAACGAAAAAGAGATAAGAGCATGTGACCCAACGAAAAAGAGATAAGAGCTAGTGGGAACATATACCTTGGAAGAAGTTGGCGAGTTGCTCAATGTTGTTGGAGACAAGAGAATGAAGATCATCACCAGCCCAAACAGGGCATATCAATATGCAGATGAGAATGGCAATGAAGGTTCCAATGAGAATTGTAAGAGCTCTCCGGTAGGCAACTTTAAGAATCTCATCTTCTCTATATCCTGACACCGATACTAAACAGAACGTCAGGATGAAGATGAGGAAGCCATAGTCGTATCTCGCCTTTATTCGAGGGAAGAAACGCACGAATGTCGTTATTGCAGCTGCGTATTCATACTCATATCAAACATAGGATCGACATAGGTGAACATGCACACGGCCAATTAAGCAAATCTAAATTGATTAAGATATATGTCCTCCTACTAAACAATTAGATCGGGTCGGAAACTTTTAACCTGCTTGTTATTACTACTACTACAGCTTAATATTTTGGAGGGTTTTCTTTTCAAAAAATAATAATACCCACCTCATTTTCTGTTTTTGTTCTTAAAAGTTCTATTTTTCTATTTTCTTAGGATCCCTGGCATCTTTTAAAAACATAAACAACTTTTTTAAAACAATACGTTTTAGTTTTTAAATTTTGACTAGATTTTTTAAATTCTATTGATATATCATAGGTAACAAGGAAAGACAGTCGAGATTAAAAATAGTATTTACAAAGTTAATTCTTTTATAAAAAAAAAAAAAAAAAAAAAAAAAAAAAAAAAAAAAACACAAAATGAGGGTACCAAACAAACCTTGTCTAAGTACCAATTGAGATATATATATTTAAATGGACATGTTTTAAGGTGAGATGAATGAGATCAATTTAAGAGAGATAACTAAGATGTATTTAGACCGAAGATAGGCATTTTATTTCCCCACTAAATGACAAAATATTCTTGGACAAAAAACACTAAAGTGATAATTGAAACTGCTAAGTTTATAGAAATTACCAAATTAAAGTGAAGTCAAAACATTTAAAACCCATACATTTAACCAAACTTAAATTAAGTTCATAGTGCCAGAACTCATAATCTAATTATGTTATATTTTATTTTTATTTTAAATTAAAATAATTTATTTGTTTACGATTATCACATGGAAATGAATTAAAGAAAATGTAAGAAATTATTGCTCAAATTTATATATATTTAAAAAGAAACATCTGGATGTCCCACTAATTGTGTATTCTCACAGAGTTTAAAGTATTAATTTATCTTTAAAAATATATATATATTCATAGAATGATGAAGCAAGAGAATCAAGAGAAGGTGGAAAATATAATAAAATTTTAGAAATAATTACGAATAAAAATAATGACTAGTCTCATGACTGAAGAATAAAATGTAATACAATATTCAATGTTGATGGGCAAAGTGAATGATGATTTGAAAGGTAATTGAATTTTGTTTGAAGTTGTAAAACAATAATCTCTAGTATAGTATAGTATGAATAAAAGAAATTATATAGTTGAAAAGCTTAGAACTGTAATTGCATACCAAGAAAGAAAACAGAGAGCGACAACATAATAGGTTGGGCTTTATCTCCAGCCAAATCCGCCAAAAAATGGACTCCAAATCCCAAAGCCGCAGCTAGAAACGTCGCCAAAACCCTATTCAATCCTCGTCCAAACGTTGCTCCTATTTTAACAAACATTGCGACAGACAAAACCAACGATAATAGTTTAGTAGTTAAAACATATACTACTTTATTAAAATTTACAACATAAACAAACATACATATTTACCTACGGAGAACTCAAAAACGACAACAACAGTTAAGATAGCCCACATAGCAGAGGCGCCGAGACCATCGTACAGAGGCTCGAAGTAGTAAAACAATGACACCAAAGTGATGGCTAAACCAACTTTGAGCGAATGAACTATTCTCCTTGGATCATCCTTGGCTAGTTTCTTTGTCTTCTTAAATAACTCAATCACCTTGGCCTTTAGCTTTGAAATTTTGGCTTTGAGAACATCACTCCAACGAGCCAAAGCTCCCCCACTCTTCTCATTAGACATCTCCATGGTTCAAAACCACCTCAAAATTAGTTTGTATTTGGAATGGAAGAAGAAAGAGATGGTCTAATTAAAAATTCTCACTTTTTATGAGAATTTATTAGTAATGGAGTCTGTGTACATATACATATATATAGAAGGAAAGGAAACTACGCGTGAAAGTAAAGATGGAAGATCCAAGATGATAGCTAGCTTGAGAGTGTGTGACAAACAGAAAGTATCAACTATTATTGGTGTGTGTCTTAGATATATATGGTTTTCAAGTTGTATAATTTTTATTATTATTATTATTACTCAAGTGGGTTTAATTCTCCTTTTAAATTAAGGTTAAAATATCTTTACGTACACTTTAATTCTACGACAGTATTCCCCTAAACAAAATAAGATGTATAAAAGGAGTGCCAACGTCAGCCAAACATTAATAAGTAAAAATGGAAAAGTTGATATCATAAATATAAGTATAAGATGGGAAAATCTTCATTGTTATACAGTTTATAGCTTTTTGCACATAAATGATTTTTATTTAAAAGATAAGAAACAAATATCTCTATTTTAAATACCAAAAATATTATAAATATTATGAGTGTTGTGTAACATTATTGTATAAATATCTTTACGTCTTTAAAAGTTATAGATAATTTAATGCTACAATTCATTATAAAAAATAGGAAATTGCGATGAAGTAACGAAATATCAAACTATTTATGTTCATGTAACAAAACCTTATAAAATTAGTCATTTTTTAAATATTTCAGCTTTGCTCTTTCGCCTAATTTCTTCTCTTCCTCGTGCGATTTCTTTTATCGTCTTCTTCCTTGCTGCGATTTGTGTCGTTTTTCTTTTTTTTCTCTTCTTTTTTTTCTGCTGCGATTTCTTTCCATCGTCTTTCTTCTTTTCCTCTTTTTTTTATACGACGTTTAATCTTTCAATCATCTTTCTTCTTTTCTTCTTCTTCTTTTTTATGTTGCTTAAATTTGGGTAACTAAATCTAAACTAGCGTATACAAAAAACAGCAGAATCTAAAATATCGTGTATAAAGAATCTTGAAAAAAATCTTGAAAAAAATCATTTAGATTAGAGTAGCCAAATGTAAACAATCGTGTAAAAAAAGTAAATGATATCGTGTAAAAAACAAATCATCGTGTAAGTAAATCTCAACGATCGCGTGCCAAAATGATTAAAAAAATCATTTATCCAAATCTAAACGATCGTGTACTAAATAATCTTGAAAAAATAAATGATTGTATAGACAAATCTAAACGATCGTCTAAAAAAATAATATAAACGATCGTGTAAAAAAAAAGTAATTTATCGCATACAAAAAAAATTTTAAAAATCGTTTAGCCAAATATAAACGATTGTGTACCAAAAGAAAAACGATTAGCCTACCCAAATCTAAACGATCGTGTAACCAATTTTAAATGTAACCAAATTAAACAACATAATTAAAAAATAATTGCCGAATTAAATGACCAAATCTAAATGATAGTATACCAAATATATTATGCGCGCGTTGTTGACGGGACATTTTTGGTATTTTACACGGTGAACCTGTGAGCTTTTTCTGTTTTCGAAATTGTTTTATACAATGTAAATATTTTGCAGCTTTGTTCTATTTGTAAAAAGACACCTAAAAAACAAGAGAATAAAACTTTTTAATATGTAGTAGTTGAGTTATCTATTTTAAGATAAAAAAATTAGGAAGTCTAAAACTAATTAGATCCAAGAAAATATGATAGTAAGTGAAAAAGAGAGTATGTAGATTAATATAAACGGATGTAAATATAACAAACTACTAAAAATTTAGGCGCGTGTAATAAAACATATTAGTCATTTTTCAAATATTCGAGGTTTGTCCTTCTGTCTTTGTTGTCATCTTTGCTACGATTTCTTTCTATCGTCCTTTCATGTTCTTTTTTTTTCGCTACAATTTCTTTCCATCGTTTTTTTCTTTTCGATTTATTTCTATCGTATTTTTTATATTTCTATTAGGGTAACTAAATCTAAAAGATAGCGTATAAAAAATCTTGAAAAAGATCGTTTAGATTGCAGTAACTAAATCTAAACGATCGTTTACCAAATTTATTTAAAAAAACCGTTTAGCAAAATCTAAAGGATGGTGTACTAAATTTTTGGAAAAAAAAGTCGTTTAGATTTAAGTTACTCAAATCTAAACAATCAAATCTAAATGATTGTATAACCAAATTAAACGATGATGTAACCAAATTAAAAGATAGAATTGAAAAAATAAATGGCTATCCAAATATAAACGACCAAATTTAAAAGATCGTGTATGAAACAATACTCAAATCAAAACGATCGTATACCAAATATATTATGTACGTTATTGGCGATGTGACATTTTTTTTATATTTTTTATCGTGAATCGATAAGTTTTTTCTATTTTTAAAATTATTTTATACGGTATAAATATTTTGGGTATAAAAAAATAACCGAAGGAAAGGAAAAAGAAGATAATAGAGATTTGTGGCGATAGTGGTTGTTTTGAAATGGGAGTCACGTAAAAAGAGTGATATTTGGGTTAGTAAGAGACACGTGTCGAGGGATGTGTTGTGGAACAAAAAGGAATTGTGGAAGAAATTTCGTGGTGTGGTTTGTGGTTTTCGATTTAGTTTCCAGAACCTACCAAAACGACCGTGTTTTGACACCCTCTCTCACCCATCTATACCTACCAATTACCAAATTACACACATACTTCATGCCAGATACTAAACTTTTTGGAATATGACCTTTTTCTAAAAACACAACCTATTTAAAATCCTCACTCTCTCCTCCAAAAACAGAGAATTAATAAATGATAGGTTAAATCCTAGAATCACTAATGTATTACCCCGTGCCTTGCACAAGTAAATATTTAGATTAATTACATGAGTTCCATACTAACTTTTCTTTTTTTTTTTTTTTTTTTTTGTTTTACTTCTTTCTCTATTCTGAATTGATGAAACTAAGATCATTGTATTATGGGTTGAAATTGTGAATATATATTTATTCAACTCAGTCCAATCATAAATAAACAAATAATAATAGTTACAATGGGGTTTAGGCTAATAAAAAAAATGGTTTAAGAGATGAACTATATCACTGTTACTAGTGATAGAGCACATGAATTTAATGTTAGGTTGAAGAAGGAAATAAGTTGCACATGGGTATACAGGAGAATATGCACCTGAAACACTTTTCTAAAATCAAGTAATTTTAAATAAATGGGAGAAAAGACAAATTTGAACTTAATTGTTTATGTTTGGTTAAAAGGATGTATTAGTGTTTTGATTACCTAACGTTTTGAGTCATCAGCTTCCAGCTATGTCTTCCACAAATCATTCATTCACAATGCCATCTGTATCCCATTTTATTTATTTATTTATTTATTTATTATTATTATATATTTCTTCTACATATCAAACTTTAAATCATAACTTAATTATTTTTATTCCCAATTATCTATTATCTCTTTCTGTTTAATTTTTTCTCTTACATTTACGTGTCCGATATTGGAATATTAACTATTAAGTCAACTTACCGGCACCAAAATATTCACCGCTAAAATTTCCATACACATTACTTATTTCAATGAGTTCATCCTAAAACCTTTCCTTCTTTTAACTTTGCCTATAAGTTATTTAAATATAATTATTTTTTATTTAATAATAGATCAAATGAAAGTAATTTCCATAAAATATACCAATTTTACTTATATTCCTTTGCAATATCACTTTTATAACAGGTTTCAACGTCTGAAATGGTTAAGATTTTGGATAAAATTTAAGAAGTTGAGAGAGATAGGGTGGTGATTTGAAATTTAAAAAGTGAATTTAGCTCTACCCAAATTCAAGTGCGTACTAATAATCACGTCTGTGATTCGAATCTTTCGTACTTCCAATTATTTAATTTACTAAAAAAAAAGGTTATATGCATGTTTCAACCTACTAAAACGTTATTATTTGAGGTTTATTGAATTAAAAGAAAAAAGAAAAAGAATATTCTTTTGAAGAATGCAACGGTTTCTTTCAAATTTGTTTCCTTCTTATTGTAATTTAGGCCAAGGATGATTTGATAAGTTACAAATATTGCTTTTGTATAATAGTTCTTCATGAAATGATCATATAGAAATCCCAATCAAATATGAAAATGACAGTGAGTTAAATAACATAATTAGCTCTGTAAAATAATTGGATGTACGAAGAAAAAGACATTCTTGAAAAAAATACAATATAGAGCGAGATTCTACGTGGAACAAATAATTATATTATATTTAAGAGCATGAAGCAATGAGTAGTAGACACATTTTCTTTTAAAACAAAATGAAATAAAATATGACACCTTGATGTAATTCAAGATTTTCATCCATACTGGAAGTAAGTAAAGTGATATTCCATTGAGATTCTAATTCAAGTCCCACCGTTTACATTATATTTTTTTAAAAATTACAGTTATAAGGATTATTGGATCAAAATATATAGTTTATTTTTCAAAGCTTATATAACTAATTATTGTTCCAAATTGAAATGATTAAACATGATTATTGAGGATCACGCTCATATATGTGGGCAAAAGAATGTGGCTTTCCATTACATAATTCCACAAACATAGTCAAAAGCTCAAATAGTTGAACTAAATTGAGTAGCAAAGTTAAATCTTAACTAAAACGGTATCAATAATATTCTATTAGAATAGGTAGGAGAACGACCATCAAATTCTTCGAGACCTAACTTCTTCGACACATATAATGTCATCAAATTAATAATATAGCACCCAAATCACTTTTGTGAAGGGCAGCTTCTTCAATAAAATGAAATTCATAAAATAAATGACTCTGTGAGAAGGATTATCTTGTTCTGGGGTCTAGTTCACTTGTTGTACAAGTTAAGACTTTATTATCTACATGCGTTTTCTAAATCCAAAATTGTTGGGCTGTATGTTTAGTGGGATTGGGATTAGTTTTGGGTCAGCCCATCTTGAATGCCACACCTTCGTATTCTTTTATGTGATATGAGTATGACTTCCAGTAAGGATATTTATTTAAAGATAAAAGATGGATTGGTTTGGAGAGAGAGAGAAATTTGAGTTTAAATAGGAGATTTGATGAGTTTTAAATGAAGTGGGAGAAGATTTGTTTGGTTTAATTGGGAAATTAAGGAAAAGAAAAAATTATATTAATAATACTTATTATTATTATTAAAGCCTCGGGAACATCAAGCATCTTCTTCAACCAAACCCTAAATAATTTTCGATCAATCCTAGCTGCCGCCACCTTCTCCGCCCCTGCACGAAGCCACGAAGGTCGTTGCGTCTTCCCCCGTCGTCAGCCGTCATTGCCGTCTGCGAGCCCCTCCTTCAGCCAATCGCCCGACCTAACTGACCTGAGCCGTCTTCTCGTCTTCGCAAGTTGACTATCCCAAGCACCTTGCCTCCGTCTGCATCTCCTCCGTTCGTCTCCGTCGCGAGTCGCTGCTCGTCTGCTACTGTCAAGGTTCGTTGTCAGCCATCTGTCTCCGTCTCTGCCAGCATCTCCATCCACCGTCGGTAGCCGCCGTCTACCATCGTTTCATCCGCCACGAATCACGCACAAAAAGCCCGAGCTGCGATAGTCTTAACCCGCGTCGTTGACTTCCCCAGTCGAGCACGCGTGCGAGCCGTATCCTCAGTGCGACCCTCAGCCGTCCAAGCCCAGCCGAGCCGAACGTAAACCCTTACCCAAGCCGCCCTTGCATTTGTGAGCCATCTGAGCCACTGCCAGCCTTAGCCTGAGCCGAGCTGAGCCACCTGACCTTTTTGAGCTGCCAAACCTATTTTGGATATTTGTTTTCCTAATTTTTGGTAAGTTTGAGTGGGTTTTGGTTAGTGCCCAACAAATATTAATTTCGAAGTCTAATTAATTAATTGTTGGATTAAATTGGCTAGATTTAACTCGAAACCAATCTGGGAATTTGTCCAACTAAGTCTAAATCGATTTCGACCTCGATTTTTGAGTAAGTTAAACCAACTGGATTTTTGGATCCTTGGTCATATGCGAGTTAAATTATTAAACTTAGTTACTTACCCTTGTTGCTTAGGATTTTTTCCTTTGAGAAGCTTGACCATGACTGCTAGGAAAATCTTGGTTTAACTAATCTTCAAGTAAGAGATTCTACTACTAGACTTTCGACTGAAATTAAGAGATCATATGTGTGTATGGTTATGCATGGACGATAGCTAAATTGCATAACTCGATGTTATTTAGGATGATTGACATTGTAATAATGATTGATGTTGATGACTGATTTTATGTTATGAATAGTAGTATGTTGATGAGGACGACTGTGCTATGTTTATGATTAAGATATTTGGATAAGTATGCTATGATTGTTATGTTATGCCATGTTTGTGATAATGTTATGACACATTACATGCTATGGATAGGGTGTACTGTTAGCTTCATCTATTAGAGTCGTACACACATGGGTGTCCCTTAGGATCACTACCTTTTATGATTGTTTAGTCCGATGGAATCACCAGTCCATTAGGATATTGACATTGACATAGACATGATTATGAGTGATTCGATGAGGTCACTCACAACCCGATTGTCTTAGTGTTCCCTTCGGGTACACAAAAGACCAATTTGTCCTAAGTGTTCCTTGGGGTTCACCGAAAACTAGATATGTTCCTACGGGACCACAGGTTGCACATGCTCGAAATGTGTCAGTTCAGGGGTACTACTTTTTCAGGACTCTAATAGGAAGTTAACATACATCTAGCGGGACTAGTAATGAGTCCCTTATTGAGTATATTTTTGCACTCAATCTTTCATGTTTAAATTTTACAGGCAGAATTAGAGGTAAGAGTATAGGGAAGCTGGCGACTGACAAGAAGTGACAATGGCGAGCCATAGGGATCATTTTGCTTCCGTTTTATGACATTTGATTTGATGCACTTTCTATTTTGTTTTATATATTTTATTTTAAAACTAGATAGGGTTCGAGTTAGAATTTTTATTTAATTTTATCTTTACATACATTTGTTTATGATTTTAATGAGTATTGGAGGTTTTGTTTTATTTTCTATATTTTTTAATTTATGATATTTATTTACCTTTTAAATTAGTAATGATTTCGGCTTAGTATAAGGAGTTGGATCGTTACAAGTCAATTCTCTCTTTGTGTAAAGTCTTTGGCAACAAGCCTAGCTTTATATCTAGGAGGTTGGAGACTGGGAACTCCTTCGTTTAGTTTATAAATCCATTTGCACGATATGATTTATAATCTCTAGGTAGTTTTACGAAAGTCCATGTATCATTAATAGTGAGAGATTCCATTTCATCATTCATGGCATTTATCAAATGTTTAGCCTTAGGGTAGCTTACAACCTCATCAAATGTTTTTGGTTCATCATCATTTAGATGATTCATATCATTTAGGGCAAAGCTTATAAAATCTGCCCCACTGTATCTAGGAGGAACAATAGTTGTTATTTGTCTATCTCTAGCCAAAGAATAATGTGATAAATCTTCTTCTTCTTGAGAAGCTTCTTCTAAAGTAGGTGATATGGAGCTACTTGATTCTAATTCTTCCTCAATGGTACTAGGAAGTTTATTCGATTCATAGTTTGGTGGTTGCTCCACCTCAATCTTATTAGACTTATAAATTTGAATAAAATGTTTCATTAGATTTATCAAACATAAACATAATATCTTCCTTAAAAACCACATCTCTACTAGTTATACATCTTTTTTCAATAGGATGTCACATTCTAAAACCTTTAACACCTTCTGTAAAACCTAGGAACATACATTTTATAGCTCTAGGTTTTAATTTCCCTTGACTTTGATGAACAAAGCCCATACAACAAAAAAGTCTAAGGTTTTGTAAATTTGGAGGGTGTTTAGACCATTTTTCTTCAGGTGTTAGGAAATTTGTAGAGTGATGAGGACATCTATTAAAAGTATAAACAGTATAAGAAACAACTTCTGCCCAAATTTTTCTGGAATTAAACCATTTGACATTTGACATCTAACTCTTTCCATTATTGTTCTATTTAGTCTTTCAACAACACCATTTTGTTGGGGGTATATCTAACAGTCTTATGTCTCCTTATTCCATGTTCTTTACAAAAATTATTGAACTCCTCACTACAAAATTCTAAACCATTATCAGTTCTTAGGCATTTAATTTATTTAGAAGTTTGTTTTTCTACCATGATTTTCCATTCTTTAAACCTTCCTAGAGTTTGGTCTTTAGATTTTAAGAAATAAACCCAACTTTTTCTATAAAAATCATCAGTAAAGGATAGAAAATACCTAGAATTGTTTAAAGATGGTGTTTGTGAGGGTCCCCATAGGTCGGAATGGATGTAATCTAGGATGTCTTTGGTCTTGTGATTAGCCTTTTGAAAACTTTGCCTTGTGGACTTACCCACTACACAATGCTCACAAAAAGAAAGTTTTTCAGCCACTCCTTTAAGAATAATGCCCTGTTCTGACAATATTTTCAATCCCTTTTCACTTATATAGGAAAGTCTTCTATGCCACAAATCCCCTTCAGTTAGCTTATCATTAGAAACAATTAGTGTAGCATGGTTCATGGGCACTTCTTCGATAAGAAAGGGTATTGATTTTTGTGCCAATAAGAACAATCTTGGAGTCTTTTAATATATAAAACCTTCCAGCAGAACCTTTGTATTTACAGCCTATGGAGTCTAGCATAACAAGAGAAATTAAATTTCTTTTCAAGGATAGAACAAGCCTCACATTTCTAAGAAGTGTTGCTGTCCCATCTTTGAATTTAAGAGTAATAGATCCAATACCTACAATCTTGCAAGCATTGTCATTTTCCATGTATACTAGGCCTCCATCCCAAACTTTGTATGTTGTAAATCATCCCTCTAATGGTGTCATATGGAATGAACACCCTAAACAAGAACCCAATCATAAGTTTCTTTATTACCTTATGTTTTCATTGACTTTCTGAAATGGTTAAAGCGTTTGAATACATAAATGGAGTTTGATCTACAACTGATGCTTCTGCCTTTGGTTTTTCTTGATGTTTTTCTTTTTGCTTCTTTTGATTTTGCTTTTTCTTTAGAAAGAAACAATCTTGTTTGAGGTGTCCCCGTTTGTGGCAAAATGTGCATTCAAGCTTTGATTTATTCTTCTAATTCTTGATTTCTTTTGAGTGGTTTTTGCTTTTACCTTTTGAGAATAGACTTTCACCATTTGATTGATCTCTCCATTGTGAAATTAACTCTAGTTCTCTAGTTTTTATTGCTGAAATGACATCATCTGTGGTGATTTTTTTCCTTTCATATTTGAGAGCCATTTTGACTTCTTTATATGCTTCTAGAAGTGAGTTGAGTAGAATGAACGATTTTTTTTCATCAGCAATCTTGTCTCCCAATTCTTTGAATTCTGAAGACAGCTTCTTGAATTCTTCAAGATTCTCTGTCACTAACTTGTTGTCATCCATCTTGAAGGTAAAGAACCTCTCCCTCACAAATGCACGATTAGGTAAGTCTTTGTGCTGATAAAGTTCTTCCAATTTCTTCCACATTCCATAGGTTGTTTCTTCACCAATGACCTCCCTAAGAACATTGTTACTTAGATTTAGAACTATGGCACCATAGACTGCATTTTCCATAGTTTATTTCTCTTCTTGAGTCATTGTTTTAGGTAGTTTTTCTAGGTCCGTGAGAGATTTAAATGCCTTTTGTTGGCCAAACTTTTCACTAACGATGATCTATTCATGAGCATGATTGTAAGCAAGCTCTAAGGCATCTCGCATTCACCTTTTGCTGAATTTTATACATAAAAAGTGAAAAGTCTAAATTTGAGCATTTTAATATTAATTGTTTTGATCTTTTTTGTTGTTTTGGGATGAAATCTATTATCTTTAAGTCTTCTAGTAAAGAGTATGGTTTGATGGTGAATTATTACGCAAGGAGAGGTGATATGCATCGTGCACGTGAAACCTTTGAAAAGATACGAGCTAGGGGAATAGAACATTGTCTCATGTCTACACAAAGTAATAACTATTTCTATTTTTCCACTATTCTTTTGTCATACGTTAATTTGAGCTTAATGTTAGCTTAACATTTTTGCTTCATTATTGACATATATGGTTAAAGTTTGATTGGTGTGTATAGAAGGTCAATTGAGTATTTTATGCTTGAAACATATATTATGATGGTAGAAATGTCATTGCCAAAGTACATTTACTATATTAATTCAATCTAAATGTTTTTTCAAGTGTGTCATCTTGCGATAACAGTAAGCTTCAATGATGTGAAACCTTATTCATGCTTATGCAGTTCGTAAGACAAGGAAGAAGCACTATCTTGTGTTAGAAAAATGAAAGAAGAAGGCATAGAAATGAGCTTGGTAACTTACAACATTCTTGTGGGTGGATTTGCCAAAATAGAAAATGCAGAGAGTAAGTAATTACCATTAGATGTGTGCATGTGAAGGTTCATAAAGCTTTCGTAATTTGGATTATTTGCTTTTGTCTTTATCGTTTGCTTGAAAGATCTGATTTTGGTCTGAAAATTTAATTATCTATTCCTTCCTGATATGTATAAAATGATGTTTGTGCTTGTAACGGCCCAACTCCTTATACTAAGTCGAAGTCATTACTAATTTAAAAGATAAATAAATTTGTAAAGTTTAGAAAAATAAAATAAAACAAAAACCTCAAAATTTTCATTTAAAAAGCATGGACAAATGTGATTTGAGACAAATATAGAAATGAAATCCTAACTCGGGCTCTATCTAAATTTTAAAGAGATAAAATGACAAATAACGAATAAACTAAAATGCAAACGTCAAGGTCTGAACTATGACGTGAAGCGAAAGCATAAGATCCCTATGGCTCGCCACAGTCACTTCTGGTCGCTTGCCAGCTTGCCCTTGCCCTTACCTCTACCTCTGTCTGAAAAATGGAAATGGAAAGAGTGAGTATAAAATACTCAGTAAGGGACCCACTACTAGGGACCCACTACTAGTCCCACTAGATGTCTGTTAACTTCCTATTAGAGTTCTGAAGAGTGGTACCCCTGAACTGGCACGTCCCCGAACACGTGCAATCTGTGATCCCGTAGGAACAAGCTAGTCTTTGGTGAACCCAAGGGGACACCTAAGACGATCGGGCGGTGAGTGGTCCCATCGGATCACTCACATCATGTCTATGTCAATGTCAATGTCAGACTGGTAATTTCGTCGGAATACGCAGTCATAAGCTTGAGCAACCTTGTCGGATCTCTCCATCATGTCTGTGTCATAATAGTGGTGATCCTGAAGGACACCTATATGGGTACGACTCTAATAGAAGCTAACATACACCCTACCCATAACATGTACACATCTCATCAATCACATCATAGCCTATTATAACATGTCATAATTATGTCACATCATGCCTAACATATCAAACCATGACATATCATATCTCGTCATCCTCAACCATAAAACTATGTCATTAAGACGAAGGCGGTAGCATCGACGTGCTATTCACGCTACCCATAGATTCAACCAGTAGGCACAATTTCAATATCAGTCTCTCCCTCAATAACCTCGAGTTATATACTTAGCTATTAATCGTGCGTAACCATATACTCATACATGCAGTCTCTTTAATGTAATTTGAAGGTCTAGTAGGAGAATCTCTTACCTGGAGGTTGCTTAACGAGTTCTAGCAGTAAAATCACGCTCCCCAAGCAGCGAAAGTCCTAAATGGTTAGGAAACCAAAATTTAATAATTTAACCCTCAAAGAATTTAGGTCCAAAAGTCCACTTGAAGTGACTTATCCAAGATCAAGGCCGAACTCGGTTTAGACTTAGTTGGACAAATTACCAGCTCGACTTCCAATTAACTATAGTCAATTTAATCCAACAATTGACTTAGTTAGGGTCAAAATAACCTTAGCTGGATAGATTAAAACCAAAATCAAACCTACCGAGACTTACCGAGAAAATATGGGTCAAAATAGGGTTAAAAGGAGCTTGGCGGCTCCACTGGCTCGGCTGGAGAGAGGAACCGGCTGGTTAGCTCGAGACAGGTGAAGCGGCTAGGCTGGGACGTGGGCGCGGCTTGCGGCAGAAGGCGCGGCTCGACTAGGGCGCACGTGGCTTACGCGGACGTGCGGTTAGGCTACGGTGAGGCACGACGCGTGTACAGCTCGACGCGGAATGGTGCGGGCGCTGCTCGAGTCGCGGAGAAGGGACATGGGTCGGGTCGGCCTCACGTAGTGATGGAGGCATGAACGTGCGGGTCGAGCTTCTGGGTTCGAGCGACAGAGACAGAACGCGACCGCTTGACGACGGCTTGCAGGCAGAGGAGACGCGGGTTGGGTTGCACGCGGCGATGGAGAACGGACGGCTGGAGATGCGGGTCTGACGAGCGCTTCGATCGGGAGCGGTCGGCTGGGTGGGTCGGGTTTCGATCCGTGGAGAATGGTCGGCGTGAGACGACGGCGACCGACGAAGCTTCACGAGCGACGCTTGGCTGGAGAACGATGGACGGAGGGCTGTGGTCGACAGTGGCGGCGGAGTGGCGGCAGCTAGGGTTTTTTTTTGTTTTCTTTTCTTTCTCAATGAAGGGGATGGTAGTTTAATGGTGCACGGGTCCCAATGGGCCTTTTAAAGAGAAAAAAAATAATATGCTTATTATTATTCTTCTTTTCTCTTTTCCCTAATTTAATCAATTAAATCACCTAATCTCTTTCTTAATTAAACCCAACAAATCTCCATTATAAAAAATCAAAATCAACCCATCACCTCAATCTTTTTCCCAAATAAATATCACCATTAGATATTTTCTTGATGTCTAATAAAAATCAAATGTTCATAAGTCACTTAATTCAAAACATCCAAAATTTCAATAACTACTCTTAAGATAATAAATTAAATTCCAAATTTTGGAGCGTTACAGTGCTGTTAATAATGTAGGACAAAATTTGCACTACGCCAGAGAGAGGTATTTACAACATCAGATTTGTAAGATTTATGATCGCGAATATAGGGAAGTTTAGCTCTAACCATTGAAATATTAAATGCATTGAAGCTGCTAGGATGCCACATTTTTTTTAAAGCTACTTTGTTAGAATTCTAAAGATTAAATGGTTGATTTAGATAGTGTTTATAGAATGACTGAAGTCATATCTATATATGATCATTAGTTCTTATGCATGAAACAACAAATACAAAAAGATTATGTTTGATTATACTTTCAATTTCACAGGTTGTGCTTAAAGAAACAAAACAGTCAAAGGGTGGGGGAGGAGGAAAATTAATCCCTTAAATATGAAGTTAAGGATATATTCCTTGTAGCCAGACGATTGGGTTAAAAGCTAAGCTATCATGTAGATAGCCAGGCGACCAGGTAAAAACCTAAGCGATCGTTGAAGGTTAAGATTGCGAAGGAGTTTAGGATTTCTTATTTAAGTTGTATTAGGGTCTTGTTTCATGTACTGTTGTAGAATATATATATATATATATATGTATATATATATATATATATATATATATATAAACATAATAACAAGATTCCATTTTGTATATACATATGTAAAAGAGATATATTATAGTTTATAAAAGAATATTAATTGTATTTATTTTTTGGCATAAGAAAAATTATTTTTGTATACGGACCCATAATGTCGGTTTTTAACTATTTTGAGTCATAAAAAATGGACAATTATGCAACAATTTAATAAAAATAAATCTGTAAAAATGCATCCAGAAACAAGGCTTTAATGTCGGTTTTGAACTGATATTATTGAAGATCTTTAATGTCTGTTTTAAACCAACATTGTTAGCCACTTTAATATTAATTTTAAATGGACATTAAAGGCCTTTAATAACACTATTAAATATGTCAATCCAAAACCGACATTGAAGGCCTTTAATGTTTGTTTTAAACTGACATTAAAGGTTTCTTTAATGTCACTTTTAAACCGACATTAAAGGGCTTTTATGACACTATCAAAGATGTCGATTTCCGACCGACATCAAAGGCCTTTAATTTCGATTTTAAACCGACAATAAAGTCCAGTTTTGTACTAGTATATATGCCAATCCAAGAAAAACTTCGAACTCTAGGAGTTGTTTTAAGGCGTACCGAACTTTCAATTGCCTCAATCTTTTACGAATCAACTTTCAATCCTTTTGAAGATAGAATGTGAGAAAAGAACATAACTTGATTTAACAAAATATCACGATGAATTTTGAAATAACTTTTCTTCTCTAAAGGTTTGTAGCACACACCTTAGGTGTTTCGCATGTCACTTATCGTCTTGTGAATAGATCAAAATGTCATCAATAAAAATTATGACAAACTGATCCAAGTAACGATGCAACAATCTATTAATCAAATCCATAAAAGTAGTTGGGGCATTGGTCAAGCCAAAAGGCATTACTAGAAACTCATAATGCCCATAACGCGTCCTGAAGGATATCTTTGGTATATTTGATTCATTAATTCTTAGTTGATGATAACTTGAATGAAAGTTTCTTTTTTAGAACATTGAGGCTCCTTTTAGTTGGCAAAGGGTACTTGTTCCTAAATGTTACCTTATTCGAATTATTACCATGTTCAATTGTCGGTAATCAATACATAACCTCATTGAACCATCATTTTTCTTTACGAATAGAACATGTGATCTCTAAAGTGTGGTATTAGGTCGAATATAATCTTTTTTCAATAATTCTTCTATCTAGCTCTTTAGTTCATTCAGCTTGCTTGGTGCCATATGATAAGGGGTTTAAGAAATTTGTATAGTTCCTGGTACCACTTCAATATTGAACTCTATTTCTCTTCTCGGGGGTAACCTACTGATTTCTTCCAGAAATACATCTAGATGCTCACAAAATATTGCCACACTTCTTGATTCCTCTCTTATTGTCAAAGTATCAACTACGCAAGTAAGGTAGGCGGTATGGCCTTTTTTGTTAACTTCCTTGCTTTGAATACAAAAATTATGCATGCCAACTCTACCTTCTTATTGCTTACAAAGTTAACTTCAAACTTTCAAGGGTCTTTCACTACCTCCTTATTGGAACAATATAACACTGCATGGTACTTGGTGAGGAAATCCATTCCCAAGATTATATGTGTAATTCAACAAATTCGAATAAAATCAAGTCTACTCGCATATGACATTCTCAACTCGCAATTCTTACATACTAATTCTACAAATACTTTAACTCAAGGTGTACTAATTAACATCCCACCCTCACAGGTTCTATCTTATAATTCAAGGACTTAGCATGTGATATAAAAATAAAAGAATTCGTAGCTTTAAAATCAAATAACACAAGAGTAAGAAAGTCACAAATCATTAACTAACCTGTAATTAGATGAGGACTTGCTCTAGCCTCACTCTGAGTCATAGCTCAAACGTTTCCTTGAGACTTGGGTCTTTCAGATCCTTTAACTCTACTTGATCCTTCTTCAACTCCACTTGGGTGATAAGGTTGGTTCACAGATTGTGATATAGCTCCTTGGGTATTTTGAGCTCCAAATTTAGGACAATATTTACTAAAATGTCCTCATTGACCCCAATTGAAACAAAACTTGGAAAAACCAGGCCTTCCTCCAAGGTTTGGATTTGGTCTAGCCGTCTGTCTTTTCTGTAAAGCTTCCTCTAACCATATTAGGACATTTCCTCTCTGTAGATTCTTGCTCTGTCTTTGAAAATTCCCACTATAGTTTATTCTGGATAAAAAATAAGCATGAGAATGAGATAAAAAATTCCCTCTCTAAACGCTTGACACAAAACACGTGTGTTCATCACGTCATTCGTTTTCTCGCGTACTGTAAATGCTTTGGCCGCTTTGTCCTCCCTTCACATTCTTATTCTTCTTTTCATCAGCTAAGCATCTCTCAACTCACATGGTAGCCTAAATCAATTTAGAGAAATCTGACCAGTCTACATTGGCTGTCACCATGCTCGAATTTCTGTTCTTAGACCATCTTCAAAATGCTTACATTTGTCCATCTCTTCAAACACAAATGCTAATGGATACTTAGCTAGTTCAGTAAACTTCTTCTCGTACTCCATGATCGTTATGTCACCTTGTACTAAACTCATAAACTCGTTCCCTTTCGGATCACAAAATGAACGAGGATAAAACTTATTTTGAAATGCTTTTCTAAACTTCTCCCATGAGACAGAGCTTATTCCTTCAATTTTTGCTGTATGAAGAGTCCATTAGTCTTCAGCACTACCTTCCAACAGAAAGCTAACTTCACTTTCTTGTCTTTAGGGCACTCCATCACCCGAATTTTGTTTTCTATCAAACTTAACCACTTTTTCGCATCAGTTGGGTTTGTTGTTCCTTCAAAGGTCATTGCCTCCAATGCCTTCAATATTTCAATGCGAAGTCTCTTATCTACAGTGGAAGTGGTAGGCATAAAGCAATCAACCAATCTTTGAGCAAAGCGGTCAAACATTCTTTCCTCTGCGTTTTGCCCAACAGGGTCATGAAGATTACTAGAAATATCGTTAGATTCTTGCACTCTATTAGCACTCGTAGTAATGAAAACACCCATTTTCACTTGCCTACCTCACCTCAGCTTCCTCGTGGTGCCATAACTTCCTATAACACATCATTACAATAAACAATTAGAACTCTATTGTGTGACTCTCTACATGCATGACTCTAACTAAGACTCTTCCTAATAACTTATGCTATAATACCAACATGTCACGCCCCGTCAAATATTACTTTATGTGACCATGTACACTCAATGTGTATCTCTCCATGAGATAACACACTAAACACCTAGTAGGCACATTAAACACAACAAACAAGCTTAACGCGAGATAAGAACTCTTTTTAGGATAACAAATACTTCATTTATATTATCAAGAGTACATTTGAAACAAGTACAAGAAGTTTTCACAATATGATAATATACAAGTCTAAAAAATAACATTTGATTCTGCTCGCCTAGCTCTACATGTTATGTAAGCTGACAATGGTGACTACCAAGAAGATGCGGTGCTTTTATGGCATAGCAGGCGATCAAGTTAGCAAGTTAAACACTAATTGTTCCTACCTGTGCTTTCCTACCTAGGGGGAGGAAATAAAACAAAACATTTGAAAGATTAGACGAAAGCGACTTGTGAGTGGAGTTTTTCACCAATACATTTAATGAATAAATTTTAGTTGTAACGGGTTGCAATTATTTTCGTTAAACCACGTGATTCAAATAGTTATACATTTCAATAGTAATTCTAAGTTCGAAGTAAATCATCTCAATGCATTAGGCAATTTAAACAAGTCAAATCTCATTAACAAATATTTATGAATCATATGAAAGCCCTTTCCTTTCAAACTATTCATCATAACTCCCAACACATACGAAAGTTATTTCACATAACGCATTACGTGGATCATATCACATAGTCATTCTGTATACTTAATTACATCTTCGTACCCTCCTCAGCTCAAGCGTTTACCACACTCTTTTGTTAAGTTGCAACTGTGCGGAGTAATCTCAACACAACAACAGTTTCTCTATCAATTCCATCACTCATAACGCATCTTCCAATCCCAGAACACACAACAAGCAAATGACATCCTATACTAGATCATAAGCAGAGTATTACATAGATAGATACTACTCGATGAAAAAAAATTAAAATTTTCAAGTGGGGGATTGTTAATGAACAATTGTTTAGAAAGCAAAAAAATATTATTTTATTTAAGATGAAATTCCTACATTGCTAAGAAAACAACATTCAATTGTGGGTTTGGGCCCCAAGGGGTACCCATGTATATTGGAGAGGGAGAGGAGATAGGAAAAAGTGGCTTCACCAATATCTCCACACGAGCATGGCACCGCCACCGTTCATCCAGAGGTGAGGAATAAAATAATATTATTGCCAAAAAAATTATTTTGAAATCGGTTTTTTTTTTTATTTTTGGTTTAAAACGGTGGAATTTAATTATATTTAATTTTCTGAATTGTTAAGCCGTTACCAATCGTTAATAGAACCGTTTTCAACCCTTTACATTTTCAATGTTGAACCGTTATGTTTTAATTGTAAGAATATCCCAACCACTACACCATTTTTTGATCGTGTCATCATAAATTCCTTCCTACTACAAGGCTTTCACATCTACAAATATGTGCCTTCCCTTCTCATTTCATTATCATCCAATAACACAAATGATTAAGCTCTCTCATTTTCTTTAATCTCTCATCTTTTCTATCTTCCTTTACTTTAACCTGTTTTTTTTTTAAATTTTTCGAACAATTAAGTATCTACCGAGTGTTGATACACCCGTTGGTTCTAGTGCAGTTCCTACCAACGAATTAGAGGTTGTTTTATCTTAAGAACGATGGGGCTCTTTACACCTATTTGCCCATTCGAGCAGATTCATGAAACATCTTAATGAAAGCGAGATCCGCAACTCAACTATTTTGTTAATGTGCTTATGTTTTGCATGTTTTCCAACTACGACGCTTAGCTCCACCGAAATGCAACACTTACATATTGACATCAACGTTAGACTTCATATTTTAGTTTTACCTTGAAAAGAGGCGTTTTTTCCAAAACCGTCACCATGTAGTCCATCCATCATCATTTAATAAAATACCATATGACATTGTCAAAAGTGTTGTAGTGTGATAGATTCCAGAATCGCTTTAAGATAAGGATAATTATAAAAGGTAGCAATTTTTAGAATAATTATTAAGTATGTAGTAATATTTTTAAAAAATTGCAAATATAGCAAAGTTTATCAATGATAGACTTCTATCGTTGATAGACCCTTATGGTTTATCAGTGATAGACCAACATTTACTACATGGTCTATCAATGATAGACTCCTATCATTGACAAATTTTGCTATATTTGTAATTTTTTTAAAATGTTGCTATATACTTAATTATTTTGAATATAATTGATACATTTGCAACTATCCCTTAAGATAATCGTACAACTTATTGAGTCGGAGGGCATGCCCGAGTTTCACATTTGGGTTGACTTAAGCCTGGCAGAAGTGGGCATCTTCCTATGAGGCCGATTTTTTGTTCTGGGGGGCTGATGCTTTGGGCCAGTGCATGTGTGGGACGATGTTAATTTGGGCTTTCAAAAGAACTAAACTTCTCTCCTAGGTTTAGTGGGTCTAGGGTGCCATCTGTCACCCAAACCTTTTTTGTTTTTTGTTTCTATTTCTATTCTACGACGATTTTGCACTCCAGTCCAAAAACATCCCATATAAACATCCACCAAAAAGAAAAATTTATGTTATTAGCTAAACTTTTACACCACACTTTCTAGGGTCGAAATTTCTTCTGTTGTGTTTTATAAATATATCTGTCTCAACAGTCCACTAATCAACTGAAAATAATATAATGTTTAATTTAGATTACTGAATAAAAACTACCCAAAATAAGCCCTTTGAAGATCAACCAACAACATCAGCCTCAACCAAATTTACTACAATCATAAGACGTAAAGACCAAAGCTGATTATTTGTTGGTTTCATTTCCATATAATCACATTCTCAATTTCACCCTGTACTGATTGGTATTGTAACAAAAGGAATACCAATATTAGGCTGCACCTTTTCCTTTCCACTTTGTACTGCGGCCTCTGATTTCACCACAGACACCATACCAGGCTTGGCCCTCTTGAAATGTGCCAAAGAGGCAAGTTCTTGAACAGCCTCTGCAATTTTCTCGGTACAATCAACGACGTCGATGAGCAGTGATCCGATGGTGGCTGCCGGGACGAGTGTCAAAAGATCACAATTTTCCCACACGCGTGATGATTTGAGAGAGGCTTTGAGCTTTTTGGCAGCTGCTTTTGAGTTGTGTATGTGGATTTCTGCTTGAGTTGGTTGAGTTATTTCCCTTATGGATGAAACTAACTTCCGTAGTACCTTACCTGATTCCATGCTCATCTCCATGCATGGTTCTTGAATTTCTGATCGAATCTCTTGTGATAGCTACAACAATAAATGGTGATTCTTAGATGGGGCAAAAAAACCCTTTTGGTGGCTTACAAAGAGCGATAACAGAATTTGGATTAGAGTGTTTGATATGAAATTTAAACCCTAAACCTACAAAAGTTTTAACGTTAACTTGTAATTTAAAATGAAATCAGATCATGTAGATGGTCCTGGAGTTCGAACTCATTAGTCTGTTTTCCAATGTGATTAATCCTAAATTGAATTGTACTTGATGCTGTCCTTGACAAATTACCAAAGCCCACCCAGTAAGGAAATATAATGGAAGTGTCAAAGTGTTCGATTTAATATTTAAACTTATTTAACGAATCAAATCGGTGATTTAACACTTCATCCATGAACCTTAAATCAATTAGTTTATGTACTTAATTAAACTAATCTGACAAATTATAGGTTTAAATTTTACTATTTTGGTCTTGAACTCAATTGAATGTAGGATTTTAATTGTTGCACGCTTCCAACATTTAATACATGTACACATTTTTTTAAAAGAAAAATATGTAATTACAAATTCATAAATTAGTATTATGTCCACATTAATTAAAACACTTTAATATACATGCTCATTTTCACCTTTACCATTTGTTGAATCCTAATAGAGATCAGTAGCTTCATAGATTCTTTTCAAAATAATTCATAACCGTAAATAAATGTTTAGAAAGTTCAGAGAGATTTCTATAGAATAAATTAAAATTGAATTAGAGTATAACTTACAGACATTTTAAAAGTTTAGAAGTCATAATGGAATTATAAATTCATAAAAAGAAAGGTGAAAGTGAATGTAATATTAAAGTATGTGTACCATTTTCAAGAATTACTGAAACTAATAAAGACTCCAAACAAACGTTAAGTTGTAAAGACTAAAATGATATTTTGATGAAAATTTGACGCTTATTTGACAATAAAGAAGCAAGAGAATATTATTACTTGAACATTTGAATGGAGATTGCGATGAAGAGCATCAACTCTAAAGGCACATTGGTAAGTTAGGGATCCAATTTTGAGGTACTGCTTCCATGGATGACGAAATTGGAAACATCCATGGCCAGGCTCCCACCTTGCAAAATTATACTGTGAAAAGATGTCAATGTCACAAATCCGTGTACAATAAAATTAAATGAGAGAGGTAAATCTAAGTATAGACTGCAATAGATAAGACATTAATTAAGGTTTTCATCAACATTTCCATAAATTATTGAAATTAGTATGAAATTAGAGATAAAAGTGAAAAGAGAGAAATATACCAACGTATCTTCAATGCCACTTGATTTGAGAATACTTTTGTATAATTGACTAAAATTTTCATCTTTGTTGGCCTCTCTATCTTGTAAAGTTTTGAAGTATTCTGATCCATATCCTGTGGAAAATATTCCAAAATCTTCTTAGAAAGGAAAATTTATGAAAGCATATAGTTTTTATATCATTATTATTATTATTTGATCGAGTATTGAAGTACTAAATATATATATATATATATATATATATATATATATATATATTGAATAATACATGAATTACTAAATACATTTGATACATATTTTGTGTATGGTTGAATATAAGGTTGAGGCTTTTTTTACCCAATATAAATATACGTAAGATTTCTCATTTGTAAGTAAGATAAAAAGGAAGAAAAGAAAAGTGAAATCATTTACCAAATATTCAAGTTTCTTATTTTTCCCTAGGGTAGGAGAACAAACAATCTTCTACTCATGTTTCTTAATTCATATTGTAAGGGTCTACTACATTTCTAACACGCACTTAATCTCCATCTGATCTTTTGACTCTTTCTGCATTTGGTTTTTGGGAACTTTGTACTTATATTTGAAGTCCTGAGTCCTCTTTGGTTGCTGAGATTATCGGTAGAAGAAATTGGGAAAAATAGGAGGAGGCGAAGGAATGAGAATATCAAAGAAGAGAGAAGCTAACAGAAAAATTATAAAATTTAATAAAGAGAAAGAAAGAGGTTAGGAAGTGGCATTGAAGGAACGAGAGAAACAATTAGGGAAGAAATGAGAAATTAAAGTGAAGCTATAGATTGAAGAACATATATAAGTGAGGTAATGAAAGAAGGAGAAGCAATCTGGGTAAACCATTTTCATGGATGCACTAACAATAAAAACATTTTAATTTTTGACCTTTTCTTTAAAGGTAGGGCACTATCCTTATCAACCCATACCACTCTCTCGGAAGTTTTTTTAAAAAACTGAGATACTAACAATTTTTGTTCGATTAATTAATAGTATTTCTCTTCACGCGCATCGGATGCTTAAGAGAATTAATGAAACGTATTTAAAAGTTAAATACATATTTTTTTGGATTTTTTTAAAAAATATAACAAATCGACAAAATATTTACACTCTAAAACAATTCCGAAAAAACGAGAAAAGCTCACAGACCCATTAATAGAAAATATCAAAAATGCCCCGTCAACCACGTCGTTAAAAACGGGCCTAAAATATTTGGCATAGGATCGTTTAGATTTAACTTTTGGTACACGATCATTTAGATTTGGTCGTTTTAATTTGAAGCCAAATATAAACGATTTATTTTTTCAATTTTATGGTTTAATTTGGTTACACAATCGTTTAGATTCGATCGGTTAAATTTGGCTAATGTCGTTTAGATTTGGTTACCCCAAATCTAAATGCTTTTTTTAAAAAAGTTTTCTATACGATCGTTGGTATAGGATCGTTTAGATTTGTTTATACGATCGTTTATTTTTTAATTATTCTTTACTATGGTCGTTTAGATTTGACTAAAAGATGTTTTTTAATTCTTTTGATACACGATCATTTATTTTTTTACACGATCATTTAGATTTGGCTACTTCAATCTAAATGATTTTTTTCAAGATTCTTTATACACACGATCTTTTAGATTTGATTACCATAATCTAAACGACGTAAAAAAGAGTAGGAAAAGAAGAAAGACGATGGAAAGAAATCGCAGCAAAAAACAAAAGAAGAGGAAAAGAAGAAAGACAATAGAAAAAAATCGCAGTGAAAAAAATAGGAGAGGAAAGGAAAAAAGACGATAGAAAAAGATGGCAGCGAAGAGGAGGATAAAGAGAGAAAGTCAAACCTGGAATATTTAAAAAAATGCTAACTTTATGGCTTTGTTACACGATTCGTAAATATTTTAGTAGTTTATTATCTTTATAAAAAAATTTCTATTTTTTAAAACAAAGTATCGGTGATTTTCATCCTTAAAACAAATTAACGTTATGAGTATTATTTTTTAATTTTGTTCCGTTGAACTTTAAATGCATTGATAAACGCTAATAAAAGTCTATCAATATTTAACTTCCACTAATTTTTATACAAACTAGTTTATTACTAGATGAGATGTTGTGTTCCACAATTTTATACTGTAACATATTTTATAGAAATTAATAAAGACATTTTTAAATGTAGTAAAATAAACTAAAATATTTACAATATATAGAAAATTTTTGGATTCTATCGATGATAGACACTAATAGACATCTATTACTGTCTATCAAAATATCACTGATAGAAACATGTCAATGTCTATCATTTATAGAATCTAAAATTTTGTTATATGGTGTAAATATTTTGTCAAATTTGTCATTTTTGACATTTTCTCAAATTTAACATGTGATTTAATTAAATCTTGTTAATTAAATTGTTCTTTTAATAAATTTAACTACGATCTCTATGTATGACTATTAAAAGTTTAATAAGTAGATAAAATAATTTTGCAAAAAAAAAGCATAAGAAAGTGTATTTTAAAAAAAATATTATAATTAAATAAATGTATATTTGGAAGGACTTAGGAAAAGGTTTTTCAATAATTCATTTTTATGTAAACTCTTTTGATAAAAACTTCTTAACATAAAAGCATTATGTGTTTTAAAACCTTTTTTTAAAATGTATATGTAAGTTTCTTTTGTTTATTTTATATGTTAAAAATGTTTTTATTAAAGCTTTTCAAGATTGACCAATGGCGACAGTAGCTAGAGTTGGTTGTCAGAAGTTCGATGATAGAATCGAAGATATTGGCCAAAAACGATCACTGGAGATTAGCCTAAACCATAAAAATACTTTTATATTAAAAAATTTCAAGGTTGATCAGTGGCAAAACCAAAGGTTGGTTGACAACTTGCATCGGAATTTTTTGTCAGAAGTTCGCAAATGGAACCACTGGAGGTGGTGGTCGGAGATTGGCCGACAACGATCACTAGAGGTGGTGTTCGAAAGTTGGTCGACGAACTTCACAACTCTTAAAACAAATGCTTCTAGGGTTTAAAAATAGTAATAACATGTGGGTTATTTTAAATCATAATCCTCATCCTCAACTAAAACTAAATTTTGCGTCAAACAAGAAATGGACTATTATAGTGCACTCCACTCCTAACCTCAAATATACCCAAATAGATCAGATTAATCTAATTATCTTTAGTTAGCTAAAGCCACCTCTATTCTACTTCAATAGAAAATAGCTTCAAACCCATTATTGTTTGGTGTTTAAGACGACGGTTTATAATTTAGGGATCATCGATATCACTTTGTCACTCAGATTGTAGGTTAAAAGTGTTATAATGTTAGAGCATAGTATTAGTCATAAAGTGTTATAAAATAGTTGTAACTATAACATACTTAGACTATAGTGTTGTGGGTGTTGAGCCCACTTGTTGCACAAGCAAAGATTCTATTTTTAAACTTGTGTTTTGTATGCCCAAAATATTGGGTTATATGTTTAGCCCAACTAGGATTAACTTTTGGTCGACCCATTTTGAAAGCATTATGTTTTCTTTCATGTTATATGGGTATGACCCAAGCAGAAGGAGAGGGAAACAGAAAAAAAAAAAAAACAAAAAGAAGAGACAGAAATAAGAGAGAAGCAGACGCAGTTTGGGCTTTTTCGAGGACAGCTTCCACACAATATTTTGCCAATGCCAAAGTTTGAGTTGTTGGATCTTGCTGAATTTTTTTTGAACGATTGGATCGTTGTTTTAACTTTTCGTTTATTCGTAATTGTTACCGAACATAATCTATAAAACGGGTGATTTTTCATTCCTTTTATTAGTGTTACCTCTTATGTATGAAAGTATTTGGTGGGTAATAAATTGTTGTACGACTCATTTTGATTTTTTCTCCTTCAATTTTATAATAATAAGAGAAGGTGACAAGGATTGGCTTTTCAAATGTCCCGTGGTTTTTCCATGTATAGTTCCTGTGTTCTTTGTGTTATCTTCAAAGATTTTATGGTTTTATTGCTATCCATTATGTGTTGATTGGTTGGTGATTAATTTGTGGTGCACTTGAGTAGTACTATGGTTGGGTTGATTGTCTTGGAAGTGATCCAAGTATGTTGTTATATTATTTGGGCTCTAACGTGCAAATAGTTTGTTATGTAAATAAATATTATAGATATGTATACCTTCAAAGAAGAGAGCTAGGTATTCAATGTTGAGAGCAATTCGATTGTGAAGATCTTGACCAGCCCAAAACGGGGAAATAGAGATAGAAATGATAAGACAGACACAAACACCAAGGAAGATTGTAGAAACCCTCTTCTGAAGAAGCAAAAATATTTCATCATCTCGAAGCCCCGATATGGATACCAAAGAGAATGATAAAATGGAGATCATCATTCCATAATCATATTTTGCTTTGATGCTTGGAAAAAACCTCATAAACGTCAATGTGCAAGCTGTTCAACACCAAAAAAACAAATCATTCCTACTGTCCTGACTTTAATTACCATTAAAATACTGACATAATTAAATTTTTTTCATAAGAGATGCTTCATTGATAATCAATATAGAAGAAACATGCATACAATAATCATAATAGAATTAGCTCAACCTAATTGAGATTTTCCGATGCATCACTTATCTCTTCATGTTTAAATGTTGTTAAAAAAATGATTAATCAAACAGTTATTAAAAGAGATGATTTTTAGAGTTAGATTGGTGATTTAAGATTATTTTGGGTAAGTTATTGTTGTTGCACAATAAAATATTTGATTCTTTAACAATGTGACAAAAATCATGTCATTCATCACATCTCATCTCACTTGGTCATCTCGCCTAAGATGTCAGCATGTGAGATGAGATATTTTAGCATTTCGCATAGCTAGTATTATCACATAGTTATGATCAATATCACATAATTGAAAACTTTATTAGGTAGGACTCTCAAGACTATCATTCATATAGCTTACTCCTTGGAATGTGTTATCACGCATAAAGAATTTTTCATTAAACCGTTATATTAGTTAACTAACTAATACATTTAATTTTACAACTACATTGTCCATTGTTTTTTATTTTTTTTAATCTACTTCTTTACATGATTTGGAATTTGTTGATTTTATTCTTATCATTGGTTTTATAAAGTTAATTTTAGTTGTTAATGTTTGGTTACATTCCCTTGAAAAGATCTATAGCTTTTCAAACTTTAGATGGATGGTAGAGTTTGATTAAGTTAAAACAGTAGAGATGAATGGGAAAATTTTTGGGTAGGAAAGGAAGTGGATTTTTATGAAATAATGAGATGGGGAACTAGACTTTTTCAAAATTAAAGAAAAATTATAATTACTTTTCTCGTAACATAGAAAGTTTATGGATAAATTGGATTTTTTTTTTTTTGGACTTTATAGATCAAATTAATTAAAAATCAACAAAACTTTTACTATGTAGTAGCACATGCCTTTTAAAGAATATAATATATAGATATATGTATATATGTTTACATATATATGTTTTTAACTTCTTCCATAAGCACTATTGAAATAGTCAAAAACACACTTTTAAAGTGGGGTTTTTTTTTTTTTAAAAAAAAAATCTGATTTTACAATTATTTTTCAAACAACTTTTGATTATAAAAAGTTAGTAAAGGACTGTGTAAAAAAAAAAAAAAACTTTTTTCACTATTCTTTACAATTTTTTACCAAAAACAACAGCAACTATTTTAAAATAAAAACACTTCTCTATACCCATTAAAGTATTAAGTTTAGTCTTCCCATTTTAAGAATATGTTTACTAAGTAGTACTTGACCTCATCTTTTATTATTATTTTAATACGAAATGGGATTTTAAATTATAAAAATAAATTACAAAATTCTCTCTTCCATCTCCTCGGTTTCCTTTACACTAAAACCCTAAATTAGAAAGAGATAAAATTAATAATAATAACCTATTTTTGTGTGAAAAAATTATTACAAATGATAAAACTTTAAAATATTTATAAAATACAATAAAATTTCAGATTTAATAATGATACATATATTGATAGATTTTTAGTAAAGATAGATATTTATCCTAATGTAGATTTAATTTTGTTATATTTTTTAAATATATTTTAGTTGATTTTGTTAGGTTTAAAATTAAAAAAAAAAATCTTTTTATCTGTCGAAGGGAAAGGGAGACAAGGAAGTTTGAAATTATCTACTAATTAAATAAAAAGAGAGAAAATTTGGAGTGATTCATATCCATTAATTATCTATTGATTAGTTAAGGAAGGAAAGAAGAACAAGAAAAAAGACATGATAAATAAATGGAAAATTTTTATAATTATAACAAAACAACCAAATATTTACGGTCCGTATAACAAAATTATAAAGTCCATGAAATTGGAATTTTTCTTAAAAATGTTTCAGGTTTACCCTTCCTTTAACCTCCATCTTCTTCCTTGTGGAGTTTTTCTTTTTCTTTCTATTCTCTTTCTCTTCTTCTTCTCGTATACCAAATATAAAAAATATTTTTCTTTTATTTTTTTCAAACTATTATTTGGTTCAAGATCGTGTACCAAATATAAAATATCTATTTTTCTTTTATATTTTATTTCAAATTGTTATTTTGTTGTTCAAGATCGTGTACCAAATACAAAAAATCTTTAAAAAAAAACTTGTTCGAATATTGCTACACGATCGTCGTTTAGATTTGGATCGTGTACCAAAAAATCTTTAAAAAAAATGTTTAGATTTGAGTAATCAAATTTAATCGATCGTGTAGCAAATAAAAAATTGTTAATTTGAAAGATCGTATATCCAAATCTAAACGATCGTGGTACAAGATTGTGAACCAAATATATTATGCAAATATAAGATCGTGTTGATGGGGGCATTTTTGGTATTTTCATTGTGTGTTTGTGGATTTTTTTTCGAAATTGTTTTATAAAGTGTAAATATTTTGCCAATTTATTATACTTTCGATAAAACTCTTAAATAATATTTACGATTATTTTTCTCATTTGAAATGTCATATCATTATATAAAACAATGGAAAAAAAGGATAAGAGTTAATAAAGTATGTTGTAAAAAAACTAGAGATCAAACATATATTCTTGTAAATTTAGATACTAAGAAAACCGTTATTTCATTAAAAGTATGAAAAATATATGGAGAAGAAAATATAGTTTACCTGTTAAAAAGACAAAGATACTAGTAATGATTGGTTGGCCAACATGTCCAGATAGAGCAGCCAAGTGATGAGCTCCAGCTCCTAAACCACCAGCAAACAGTGTTGCAAATGCTCTATTCAACCCTTTTCCCAGTGTTGCCCCTGTCATTATTTTTTCCATCATATAATTATAATATACAATGCTTCGTTACAATATACACACACACACATATATCAAACTCATATTTTCCACTCTACCATTCAAACATTTTCACACATTTTATTGCATTCCAATATATTGAATTTCACATTGTGTTTGGTTAGCAAACATGGTTTTGACATAATTGATATTGGGACAAATTTCAAACCATTAAAATCATTTTTATCACGTTTTTAAATCATTCCAAAATCTTCATTTTATAATTCAAATCTAATCTTCACTGTTTAAAAAGATTTTGAAAACAATAAAATGGTTTTTAATCCTTTAAAAAAATCCATCATATACTGTAAAGTTATTAAAAATTTTAAGGGCACCTCTGATCATATACAGCCAAATTTTGTTATATATTATATTTAACTAACAAAACGTAGTTTAACACTGTCCTTTTTCCTTAAAGAATGTGTCTAAAGCTTAAACATAATTACCTGTGCTAACTAGGTTAAAAGCAAATAAAACTTGCTTTTGACCAGTAAAATCTTGGTCGATGGAGAAAGATTCCTGAATTTTGTTTTTCTTGGATGAGTTAAATAAAAAAAGATTGGCACATGGGGTAAGCTTTATTCTTAGATGTTGGGTAAAAAGAAGTGTAAAAAGTGATGAACAATCACTGAAAATTCAAAGACAACAACAAGAGAAGAGAGTCAAAAGGCCAAAAGTTAAAAAATTAAAAATTAAAAATTAAAAAAAAAAAAAAAAAGTAATCATACCTACTGAGAATTCAAGAACAACAACAACAGTCATGACAGCCCACATTGCTGAAACTCCAAAGTTATCATAAAGTGGTTTGTAATAGTAAAGTAGTGAGACAATTGTGAGTGTAAGCCCTAATTTTAGTGCATGAATAACCCTTCTTGGATCATCTTTCCCCAGAGCTTTTGCCTTCTTTCCAATTTCCACTAATTTTGCAAATAAACTCTTCACCCATAAAGACATTCTCCTCCATACCCTTACTTTTTCATCACACTCCATTTCCATTTGCTTAAGAGAGGAAAAAAAGGGATATAGCTAGAGAGAAAGAAGAATTGTTGGCAATTCAAAAGGGTATTCAATGGCTTTGTGGAATGTGTGTGTGTTGGAGCATATCTATTATATATATAATAACCCAAAATATTATGTTTGTCTCTACATTTTTTTTTTCTTCTTCTTCTTCTTTTTTTTTTTCTGTAAATTGTAAAAGTAACCAAATGAAAGGTTACTGAAAGTTGTTTGAAAATGTACTCCCAACTTGGATTCTTGTTGTCATCCATTAACTTTTTCTGAGGTGTGTGTTTCGCAAATATGTCTCTTTAAAGTATTTGTTTTAAATTGTAAAGTGTTTTGGTTAAAATTGAAGAAACTAGTGTTTTAAACTAGATAATTAACTTTGAAATGAGGGTTAAAAAGTGGGAAGAATTTTTATAAGATCTATGAGTCTTACTCTTCTTCTTCGTATAGTCAATCAATTTTGAAATCAAATCTTATGTTCATATTATAATATGATAACAAAACCTATTAAGTCCAAAAATTGATTATCTATACATTTATATATGAGGTAAGAACTTTAAACCTGTATTAATAGGAGCATTATCTTGAAAGACATGCCAAGAATCTTACCATCAAAAAATAGATAATGTTCACAATCATTATAAGATAAACATTTGGAGTTTTTAAATACCTATAAACATTGTTTTCTTTTTAACTTAGGAATATCTTTTTAAGTGCCAAGAAAATCAATTTGTTATATAATTAACATTTTGGTTAAAAATCATTACAAAAAGGAAAAAAAAAAAAAAAAAAACGTTTTGCATAAAAATATAATTTGAAAAGCGTGTGAGGCACACGGGTGAAAAGGTGCTCACTACTCCGCTAAAGGTAAAGTAAAGGTTTAAGATTTTTGCAACCATTAGTGTGAGAAGGGCTTGATCTTCTTGGTTATGGGGTTATGTGCTATTGCATATATTCCTTAACCATATGGTATCAATTTCAGCCATTGAAGGCCAACTTTTATAAAGTTGATCATATCTATATTACTCACACAATGAACCAATCAAAGTCATAAATCAAGTGACATTGATTGAGTCATTCCCAAACAAACATTAAGCACTATTTGCATAAAAATGCTTCAGTGGATGGTTTATCTACTATTTAACACACACATATAGAAAAAACAATTTTAGAAAAAACAATAGAATAGTTCTTCAATTAAGTTGACATATTTATAACACATTATTAATATACACTTGATACACTATCGATATATTTCATACACGTGATACACATGTAATACTTGATACCCTTCTAATACACACTTTATACACGGGATATACATTTGGTACACATCTAATACACATTTAATATACTTGATACACAATTGAAATACCAAATATTTGGGTTTATGATAAAATATTTTAAATTTTTGTTAAAGAATTGGAAAAAGAATATATATTTATTATAAAAACATAAACCATAAATACATACTATATGACTCAAACTAAATTAATCCACGCTTTAAACACAAATTATTATAAAATCAACTATAATAACTCACTCTTTGACCCAAACGCCCCTTAAAAAAGAATTTCACAGGTTTACCCTAAAGTTCATAAAAATTAACGTATTTACAAAAATTTCATATTGCTTTATTTAGCTAAATTCCATTAGACATTTTTACTTAATTGCCCTTAAATTGAAAATCTTTAATATTTTGTCATTTTCAACATTTATGTTTATATAAATATATGTATTAGGTATCACAAGTGTATTAAGTGTATATTAGGTATGTTAAGTGTCTATGAGATGCAACAAGTGTATAAAGTATAGATTGGGTGTATCATTTGCATTGGATTTTTTTTTTTTTTTTGTCATATCTGCAAAATTTGTCTATAGGATATAATAGTAGGTACTTGTGGTTTTATATTCTTACAACAAATATATAGCTTTCTTTTTTCAATCATTTAACAAAAATTTAAAATATTTTATCATAAACATAAATATTTGGTATTTCAAGTCTGTATCAATTAATGCGTACCAAAAGTGTACTAAGTGTATATCACGTGTTTGAAGTGGTACCAAGTGTTTACGAATTATATGTCAAATGTGTATTTGCATATCACGTGTACCAAATGTATGTCGTATATCAAGTGTTTATTAGAAGGATGTCAAATGCATATAACATGTGTATCAAATGTGTGAGGCACAGATTCGAGAAAGGGAATCTTGTTGAAGAAGAGACGTGATCCTTCCAAGATGAAAGGAACGATCATTCTCAAGATAAAAAATTTGAAGGGAAGGAAGTTGCGTTGAGAGAAGGCGATGGAGGAAACGTTGGTGTGACAAAGAAGTCCTATCGCGAGAAGAGTTAGGCAATTGGGTGAAGTGAATGTGAAGAGAAGTCAGAAAAGAAGTGAGCGGTTGTAGCCTGTCGCGAGGATGAAAGAGGCAGAAAAAAGGAGTTTAGCTTCCTGAGAAGTTTAGGTGATGAAAAGTTTGGCATCTCGAGATGATAAGATTGGTGTCTCAAGGGAATGTCAAATTGGGAGATTTGACCTTTGGCTTACGTGTCAAGCATGGTTTGGCTACATAATCTGGTAAAGTGGTAATGTAACGATTCAACACTTTATACTAAGCTGAGATCATTACTACTGAAAGAAAAATTAAAAAAAAATGGAAAATAAAACGAATGTTCATAACCAAAACCTCAAATACTCATTAAAATCATAAATAAACAAATGTAAGTAGAAATAAATCTAAAAAATTAAAATCCTAGCTCGAGCCCTATCTAGTTTTAAAAGAGTAAAAATGAATATGCATAAACACTGAAATCAAAACTAATAACATAAAGGCGGAAGCAAAATGTTTTTCTATGGCATGCCACAGTCACTTCTTGTCATTCGCCAGTTTTCCTCTGCCCTTACCTCTACCTATGCCTGAAACATTAAACATTAAAGAGTGAGTACAAGGGACCTACTGCTAGTCCCGCTAGGTGTCTGTTAACTTCCTATTAGAGTCCTGTAAAGTTGTACCCCTAAATTTACACGTTCCTGAACACGTGCAATTTGTGATCCCGTAGGAACATATTTGGTCTTCGGTGAACCCAAAGGACACCCTAGGATAAAACATGGAAATCCTTTAACTTTATTACGAGGGTCTAGTAGGAGAATCTCTTACTTGGATATTAGGTTAACCAAGTTCTAACAACAATAGTAAGCTTTCCAAAACAATGAAGTCCTAAATAGTAAGGAAAAATACTAAATTCAATAACTTAATTAACAGTTGCATAAGGATCCAAAAATTCATTTAATTCAACTTACCCGAAGTTGAGGTCAAATCTAATTTATCTTTGGTTGGGAAAATTCCACAGCCCAAACTTTCATTTAAATCTAACCAAATTAATCTAAAATTTAATTATTTAGAGTCCAAAATTAATATTTGTTGGGTATGCCAAAATCCAATCAAACTTACCAAAACTTACTAAAATAGGTGGGAAAAGGATCAAATTTTAGACTGGCGGCTCCGAAAAGGCTTGACGGCTTAGCAAGGGAAAAGGTGACTCACGCATGCGACTCAGCTAAAAGGATGGCTCATGTGTGTGGCTTGGATGGTTGACGGCTCACGAAGGGCGGCTTGGGTAGGATTCGACTAAGGCAAACGACTCGGCTCGGGCGGACAACTAAAGAAGATGCAGCTCGCACGTACACACGCAACTTGAACGGTAACTTGGCTGGAAGTGGCTCACTGACGAACTTATTTGGATGACTTGCGCGAATCGGGCAGATGACTTGGTTTAACGTTAGATGTTGGCAGCAGCTAACGGTTCATCGACGGCTACTGCTCGATGGAACGACGGGCGGAAGACGACTTGCTGCGATGGAGGAGATGCGACGATCGTGGGCGTTTTGTGACGGCTGTCGAACAGAGATAGAGGAAAACGACTACGGCGACAGAGGTTGGTGGAGGCGGCTAGGGTTTTGAAGGTTGGGGTTTCTTTGAGAAAGAAGACAATAAATAGTTACTATGCATATCCCGAGGTCCTATTTAGAGAAAAATAATAATAATATAATTATTATAACATTTTCTTTTATTTTTCCTTATTCTATCCCCAAATAAAATCTCATTCCCTCTCTCTTCATTTAAAACCCATCAAATCCCCCTTTTAACTTAAATATTCTTTCTCTTCAATAACTTCTCCCACCAAATCTTCTTTTCATATTCCCAAAAAAATATATATTCATAAATAATTATACTATCTTCATAATATAATTATTTTAATTTCAAATTCAATTAAGTATATAATCATATGTATAATTAATCACAATTCTCTCAAATACAAATTTCCCCAACCACAATTCACTAAAACAAACAATTTCACTCATAAATTCCAAATTCCAAATAATTAATTAGATTTTTTTCTTAAAATATCTAATTAATTATAACTTTCTACAAATCAATGATTCCAACAATTAAACTAAATAGCGCCCAAAGTAATTTCAATAATTGTCAAAATTAAACTTAAGATAATTAAATTAAACTTAAAATAATTAAGAATAAGATTACCTTAACTTGGGGCATTACAGGTAAAGTGACGCGTGTAAAGTTTTAATTCTGAACTGGAGGGTAAAGAAAGTAACCAGTCCAAAATATGAGTATAAATAGGAGTAAAGACCTTAGAGACTTTTTGTTATTTGGAAGCTTCGTTAAGAGAGTGTAAGGAGTTGAGTTGTTAATGAGAGACTTATAGGTAAGGAGAAGCATTCGGGAAAGAAAATGACCAAAAGCTTTCTTGAGTGACTATCTTAAAGTCTACACTCCTACGTGAGTGATTTTCTTAAACTAAACACTCGTACATGAGTGATCTTTCTTAACACTCCTGCGAGGGTGATTTGTAAAGCTAATGTTTCGTAAACATTTTCTTAAATGATTCTTCTGAGTCTGAGTTATGCATAACGTGTTTTGTATCTTTGCATTATTATTATTGTTGTTGTTATTTGAAAAGAGAAAATGATTGTCTTCTATGTGATGATCGTGATGAATGCATGCAAACCATTAGTCTTTATTCCTATCAAGTGAGTAGTGCTTATGTAGTGTGCGCATAATGCAAATGGCGTCGTGTGGACGACCGATGCAACAAGAAAGAAGTGAATCAGGAAACTTCCCAGAGGTTGTGGATGGAGTGAACAACATAGTAGTTTAATCGCAAGATACTGACAAGAGTGAATTGCAGTAGGCTTGGCAGAAAGGATGAGAAGGATTCATGTTCTTGGTGGAAAGGAAGAAGAGCAGCTAATGTGAGATTTTTGTCATTTATGAAGTGAGGCATGAAGATGCGTTTGAGAAATGAAAATGTTTTGTGCTTGACTTGTATTCCTAAAACGGTTTTCTAAATTCCTCACTCACTAAATATTTAACTTATTGTTTAAGTTTTCCTTCCCCAAGTTATCGGGCGTTGAGGCCAAGTAAGAAGAGGTAAGATGAGTTGTGACGCAGTAAAGTTGATCAAGTTACCCATCTTCAGATGGTTTAGAGTTAATTATATGTCCACGGAGGGCTGCAGCACAATTTTATGTGTGGGCTAAGTCTTGTCTGGGAGATAATTGCTACGCAATCAAGATGAAGGATAAGGAAGAGGTTCTTATATTCTCGAACACCTTGGTGCGAAAAGTAGTAATCCAGTGGATGAAGGAAAGCGTGGACTTAGAACTTAGGTTTATTTAAGTGGCTTGTGAGGAAGAAATGTATTTTTGCAAAGTGTTGAACCAAATAATAAAATTAGAGTTGTGTATTTTCTGCTGTGTTACGTTTGTATCTCAATGGTGCTTATCTCTGAGAAGTTGAGTTAAGTGTTGAAGGCTAGACGATTAAGCTAAGTTTGTTGATCTAACGTTTTCCGTTGCAATGAGTTGGAAAGATATTCCGAGTTCAAAGTTGGAGCTTCACGATGGAGATTAGTTAAGAATTTCGCTTACTAAGCGTTCAATTGGTTATCTTGTGAAGAGATACACATTGGATGTTTAGGCGACATGTCTCCTTCTATTCGCCTAAAGTGGTTGGCGAGGTGGGGTGTGACAAAATAAGTATCAAAGAAGATATCAATAGTGTATTAAGTCTATATTTGTTTTATATCAAGTGTATTGAGAGTGTATTAAGTCTATATTTGTTTTATACGAAGTGTATCGAGAGTGTATCAAGGTAGATCAAGTTTACCGAGTGTATAGCATGTATATCACCTGCATTGAGCTTTTTTTGCTATTTTTCAAAAGTAAATAAGTTTGTATCATAGATCTAATTTTTTTTAACTTATTTCGCTGGAGAAGAAGAAAAATTTTCATTATTTACTTTTTCATATATATATATATTCTCCCTTCAAAATAAACTATAAAAGAAAAGAAACTTGGCTTTCAAATCAAATGAATCCCCCAACTTGAAAATTAGAAAAATAAAAATCATTACAAAGTTTGCAAGCAAGAATCAAACATTTGACATATTCTGATTCCAATAAACTTGGTGATCATAGGAACTTTCTCTGCAAAATCTGCTGAGGCATCAAAAACTTGGCTGCCTCTGCCAACCATCTTTTCTTTCCCTCCAATTTTCTTTTTAGCTGGAGTTTTATTTTTGGCCACCCATCTTCTATAACCAATGTACTTCATCTATTATTTCGTTCATTTAACTTGTTCTTAGGTGGTAGGGAATAGTTTTTTTTTTTTCTTTTTTTCAAAAGTATGGATTAGAAAAATTCCAAAAAGAAAAAGAAAATTATACATGATACTATTTCAAAATATAGTAAAGCGAACCAAAATAATATTTACAAATATATAACAAAATTTCATAATTATACCAATGATTTATCTATCGAGATAGATTCGTCAATTTTAATACATTTGTAAATATTTTAAAGAATTTGACGTGATTCTGTTATATATTATATAATTATATGAACATATAGCAAGTTACTTTTCTTATAATTTATTATAAGAATATAATAAGATGCCAAATGAGAAACAGGCTACAATATCTTATCACATGCCTTGTTGTAAAGGTATATTATAAAAAAAATATGCTACTTTAGTTTTTAAAAACATTTATAAGAATTTTGACAATGTATATATTTGAAAATTGAGATAAAATTTAATGTTTTCAAAATCTCAAAATTTTACCTTTATAGAAGAATAGGAACAGATGAATCACAGCTGAAACTAACTTTTCTTTTTTTTGCTTATTATTAGAAAGGTATTTTGCAACAAAGAGCGTTAATTTTAAGGATTATGGAACAAAATGTTTTGGTATGCATTAACAATATATTCTTCTTTTGTACTTTGTCCTACATATATATAGAAATATATAATATAAGATTTATATATAGAAAATAAAACTGATTAGGAACATGCTAAGCATAGGCTTTAATAATTTCAAATTAAAGCTAAATGTTGCCATGTGTTTGAGACTATGTGGAGTGGCCGGCGTCCTCAAAATAGGTTAATTTAAAAAAAAAAAAAAAGTCACCACCAATCTTTTCTACTGTGTGCTTAGACATCAAAATAAAGTAAATAATTTTTAAATAAAATTATAAAAAAATAGTCTGTGAAAACAAGAGTTGAGTTGGGGTGTCATTTGTGTATAAGTATAAGGAAGATGTTAACACTTCACAACACTCGTTTAAATCTTGAATTGTCTATATTATCTAATTTCTTTTTAATTTTTTTTAATTTTACCCTTCATTACTCCAATATATATTTGAAGCAATGTTCTCACAAAAAAAAAAAAAAAAAAAGTGAAGAGCATTCCATCAATTAGACTATATTGAAGAAAATTATGATCTCATCTAAAAAAAGTGAAAAATTAACTAGTACAATTTCTCAAAATCCATTGTAAGAATAACCTTCTAATAAAGAGAATTCTTTTAAGAAAACATTAATTTAAATCATTTTTATTTGGATCAATTCTCGTACCCCATAGATGTGATTCCTCACCTAAAAATTCTAGAAAATTGGATTCCCAACTTTCCTAGATTACGTTGTAAGAATTTGTTTAAGGAAAATAGTATCAGTTATTAGAAAAGATTGATTACAATATCTTATGAAATATAATCATAGATTGAATTTTAAACATTTGGAAACATAAATGATTATAACTTTAAAGAAATGTTTTCTAAATGATTTAAAAAAAGTATTTTAAAATATTTTAAAACTCAGGGAGAAATTTAAATAACAGAGCTTTTAAACATTAAAAATTTTAATTTAAAAGATTTATAAATTTGAAAAGGAAATCAAAATGAGACTTAATATGAAAATTAGATAGGTAAAAATAAGAGTAAATAAGCATCTTAAGATTTTAATAAAGACATATTGGTGATCAATCTTGAACTCCAAAAAATTTAATTTCCTCACCACAAGAATTCTAGAAAATTGAACTCCCAAAATTTTTATATTCCACCGTCGAAAAATTTATAGAAAGGATATGCTTGTTAGAAAGATAAAAAAAAAAAAAAAATAGAAGTGTTGAAATAATACATATTAGTTCTTTTAATTAATCACAAAAGATATAATTCAAAGAACTTTTAAATATCGTAAAGGAAATTTAACAAGTAAAGAAGAGGGGTTTTGTAAAAAATATAACAAACCAGCAAATACTTATACAGTATAAAACAATTTTGAAAACGAAAAAAGTTCATAGGCTCACGATGAAAAATACCAAAAATGTCATAGTCAATATGCAATTAATCGACTACACACGCGCATGTAATTCTTCTTCTAAACGATTATGATACGCGATCGTGTAGAAAGTGGCACACGATCATGTAAAAAATAATACACGATTGTGTAGGAAGTATCAAGATCAACCACACGATTGTGTGTAATTCTTTTTCTAAACGATCATGAACTAAGATCGGTTAGATATTAGTACACGATCACATATCAAAAACTAAAAGATCGTATACAAGATCTAAACGATCTTTATTCACGATCGTGTATCAATATCTTTCATATTTGGTATAAGATCCTGTACCAATATATAACATTTAAATTGTGTACATGATCGTGTATTAAGAGCTAAACGATCATGTACCCATATCGTTCCTGTACTCAAGTTCTCTTGATCTGGTTGCTAAGGTTGGCTTGCTTTCTACAATTATTTAGGTAGGTCTCTTCTATCCTCAGCTTATTCGAAAATTTATCGCCATTTTAGCAGCTGATCTTAATGATTTTAGGGCTTCAGAGTATAAAAAAAGTTCATGTTCATGGTCAATATAATGCTTCAATATCTCTCCAACTCTTTTCAATTCTTTCCTAATGACAACTCTACCTACTGACTTTGCAGTGTCTCTGCCTACTCCTAAACAACTAGTGTTGGAGCTTTATGGGGGAACTGTTCATTCATGGCCTATTAGATGGTCAATTCTCTACCATCAAGTTGAGTATCAATTGGTACCCTTCTTCTTATGTCTCCACTATCTCTACCACTCTGGCAAATTTAATTTATTTGGTTGGAACTGGTTCCAAGGTCGATGTAGGTGACTTTATTTTTTTGAGATGTATTCGGCAACATATTGATACATTTAGTATCAACATTTCTATCTGTTTCCCTTATCTGCTATGTGGCTTTTTATTGTCCCAGCATCCTTCCATCCTCATTGAAGCTAATGTTATTTGTCTTGCTTCTAAAGTTTTGTTGCCTCTCGGTTATCTATTGTTTTAGGGGTCTCATGTACCAAATCTTCCTGCTAGTTTTCGACGTACCTTCTTTTTCTAGTCCTCAATCTTTTGCAGGCAATAATAATATGAGGATTTCGTCAAATAGATTACACTTCTCTTCTGATTCGGCTACTCAAGTGGTTTAACTACTGTCAGAGGAATCACGTTCTCTAAGTGTTTCCATTCAAGGCTTGCAAAGGGTTGTCTCTGGTCTTACTAGTGGCAGTGTTGCTATTGATTATGTGTTACATGCTATACATTCGTTAATTGTTGACTCTCAAGGGTGACCTTTTGAATCTCCTTGACCCGCTTCTTAGTTTATTTGTCAATCTGCAAGAGGGATTGGTTGCGATGTTGATGTTTTTCTTAGGAATATTTTTGTGTAGTTTTTTTTTGGCTTGTTTGAGATCTCTATACTGCTATTAACACTACTATAGAAATTGGATTACATGACATTAATACAGTGTCAAGTAAACCTTCACTTGACGTTTTTCAAAGCGTCAAGTAATAAACTTCAAGTATAGTAAGATTACTTGACACGAAAAAAACCGTCAAGTATACGTTTACTTGACACTGTATTAATGTCAAGTAATTCATCGCATTTGATGCTTTTTATGTGCCAAGTAAGGTCGTATATTTGACGCATTTTACATGTGAAGTAAACGTATACTTCACGGTTTTTACACATCCAGTAAGATCGTATACTTGACACTATTTACACGTTACGTAAAATAATATACTTGACACTGTTTACATGTCAAATAAAGTTGTATAGTTGACACTAAAAAACCATCAAGTAAAATAATATATTTGATTTAAGTAAGATAGTATACTTGACATGTATTTAACGTCATGCATACTGTTTATTAATATATTAAATATACAAATTTTTCATTTTCTGTTTCTTGCATTAGGTACATTCGTTTCAATAAAACAAATCCATCAACAAAATCAACTTTTCAACTATTAGTTACAAAAAAAAAAAAAAAAAAAAAAAAAGACAAATAATTGAGTATAATAAGTAAACCAACAATAATTTCATTCTTCTCAGCAATGTCATCAACAATTACACAATTCTAATCCAAATATAGCCAACTAAAATTTCCTATCTGTGACCTATAACTAAAAATATATGTTGTATAACAAAACTAAAGTCTATCCCCTTATATCTATTGCCTCGTGTATTTAAGTATAATGACTATGAACAAAACATTTACACAAAAAAGGTTATGGGCATTCTCATATCTAAGTGTGTCTATCATATGTACCGAGTTAAAAATTCAGCCCACTCCATTCGTACTTTATCTAATTTAAGCTATGAGTATGAGTTTCTTGTATCAACCTATAAATCATAAAAAGTCAAATATACACTTTGTTAAAATAAAAATTAGTCATATTAAACTATTTATAAAATTACAATGTAAGTAGTTTAAAAACATACCACATCAGTAATAATGCTTGTGTCCTTACTCACGATTCCATACATGTCTCTCATGATATAATATCCACATTCAACAGTACCTACTTGTAAAGGACATTATAACACAAAATCAAATAACAATGCATATTAGATTATGTGCTAAATTAAATTGTAAGTACTGAATATATATATATAATATAGGTTTTTTCAAAAATAGAACAAAATGCAAAAATATTACACCGTATAAAACAATTTAAAAAAAAAGGAAAAAGCCCACAAAAAGCCCAAAACGTGAAATAACAAAAATACCCCACGATTAATCGATCACACATGCGTGAAATAATGATTTTGTACCCCGTCTAAATGATCTCATACCCGGTCTAAACAATCTCGTAGCAAATCTAAATGATCTTGTACCTTGTACCAAGCCTAAATGATTTACCCAATCTTAACAATCTTGTAGCAAGTCTAAATGATCTCGCAGCAAGTCTAAACAATCTTGTACCCTTGTACTAAGTCTAAACGATCTTATAATCTTGTATCCACTCTAGTACTCGTGCACTTAGTCTAAATAATCTTGTACCAAATCTAAACGATTTATTAGTGATGGTGTTGAATCTCTATCTACCTAGGATAAACAACTGATTATTTATATATTGGTACACGATCGTTTAGATCCTGTACCAATATCATTTAGATTTTGTCCCAAGAAGAAAAAAAAAGATGAGAAATGAAGAAGAAGGAAGAAATTCTCGAAGAGTAAATGAAGAAATTGCAAAAAAAGAGTGGAAATATGAAGAGGAGAAGTAATAATATGAAGAAGAGAAGAATAAATCACAAAGAAGAATAAGAAAAAGAACTGAAAAATCATCCCACAATAATCAAAATCCAGTAAGGCTGGTAAATATGGAATTTATGAAAAAGTAATTGGCTTCAAGGCTTTTCTTAAATTGTTATATAGACCGGAAATATTTAACACTTCTATTATATTTATTTATAGGGAAATTTTCATAAATATAACAAATGAGTAAAATATATACGGCCCGTGTAACAAAATGAAAAAGCCCATGAAGTTGGACATTTTTTTTAAATATTCCAGATTTGCCTTCTCTTTTATCGTCTTTTTTCTCCTCTTTTTGTGTGATTTTTTTTCTTTCCATCGTTTTTCTTCTCTTCCTCTTATTTTTTTAAAATTGTTATTTGGTTCAAGATCATATATCAAATATAAAAGATCTATTTTTTTAAACTATTATATGGTTGTTCAAGATCGTGTAGTAAATGTAAAATATCTTAGAAAACGTCATTTAGATTTGGGTAGCCAAATATAAACGATCATGTACCAAAGAATCTTTAAAAAATCATTAAGATTTGAGTAGCCAAATCTAAATGATCGTGTGCAAAAAAATAAACGATTTTGCAGCCAAGTCTAAAACCAAAAGATCTTGAAAAAATCATTTAGCCAAATCTAAACGATCATGTAGCCAAATCTAAACTATCATGTAGCCAAATCTAAACGATCATATAGCCAAATCTAAACGATCGTGTACCAAAGAATCTTGGAAAAAGATAAGTTTAGATTTGGCTACCTAAATCTAAACGAATCTAAATGATCGTGTACCGAATCTAAACGATCGGATAACCAAATTAAATGATTATGCATAGAGAATCTTGAAAAAAAGTGGTTTAGAATTGACTATCCAAATCTAAACGATCAAATCTCGACGATCGTGTACCAAATAATAACCAAATCTAAATGATCGTGTACCAAATATATTACGTGCTTTGTTGACGGCATGGATGACGAGACATTTTTTGTATTTTCTATTATGGGTCTGTGAGCTTTTTCCATTTTCGGAACTGTTATATATAGTGTAAATATTTGAAACATTTAGAGAAAAGACCTGGTTTTGCTAGAAATTTTCATTAATGTCTTAAAATAAAATTTATTATCTTGATTAAAGTGGATTAGAATTTAGTATATTTTTAGGACAATTATAACCTTATCATAAATATTAGTTATAAATGATTTTTAAAACTAAATACAAAATATTTCCTTACTTACATTATATTAAATTTATTATATAATTTATTACTCCCTTACTTATGCTAATAATTAAAATGCAATTTTAATCACATTCAATATTTTACGTTATCATTTATGGTAGATTTACAATTATTATCAAATAAAATCCCTTCTAATATGGAAATATTTTAGTTATTAAATTTAACATACAAGAAATCATCAAGATTATTTTCATTACCACATAAAACATCATCAATTTTCATCCGGCGAGCTTCAATCTCATCATCATCATCGGTATCGAGGGGACAGAAAAAGATGTAAATGTGGGAGCCATCACATAAGCAAAAATCAACGAGTGAGATTCCATCATTGCCCTGGAAGATGAGACGATCAGAATCGTTGTCGGGAATGAAGATCAAACGGTGAGAAGGGAGGTTGTGTTGGAATAATGATAAGAAGAGTTATTCTGTGTTTTAAAATTAATTATGATGAAATAATAATAAGAATAAAAAATATTTAAAAAATCACATACTCTAGAGATAATTTTAAACAAATATCTCAAAATTTCATCTAATTTTTTCACATTTTTGTTCTCACGTTTTATATTTTTCATATACATACATAATATACTATATATTTTTCGTAATATACTATACATTTTTTTTCATATACTTTAATTTTTTTATTGAGAACTACATAATATACTATATATTTTTTCATATATCCTAAAAAAATTTCGAAACATGAATTACATAATATACTATATATTTTTTATATACCCTAAAAATTTTCCAAAGCATGAACTAAGAAATTTTGTATATAATCAATAAACCCTTACTCACCAAATTTTTTTGAAGAAGATGAACAAAATAAGAAATAATGGGCAGAGAGAAATAATGGGCAGAGAGAGAGATCGGATGGAGTAAATTTTTTTTAACAAAATCACCAAAAGAAAATTAATTATAGGGTAATTTTGATTATAATATTAACATAATAGAATTAATTACATACCATATTCAGATATGCTATCTAATAAAAGCAAATCTGAGTCCACTTTCCTTATTTCATTTTTAAAATTTTTTTAATATGTTATTAATAATAAAAATGAGTAGTTTGGTCTTTTAGGCTCTACATTTGTATAAAATTGAAGCTCATTGAAACATTTATGAAAATTTTGACAATATTAGATCAAACTTGTAATAAGACATTCTATATTGGGTTATAGTGGTTAAAATCTTTAAATATTTTGACACTTTGCTATATTTTCGAAAAAAACCCCTTATTTAAATTTACCTAAAATTTATATATTAATTACTTAACCAGATTCACCATATCACAACTTTTATTTTCAGAACTTCCAAATTCAATTAATTCAACATCCATAAGAACTTAATCTTATATAAACTAACTGACACACTTAATTAATTCAAAATAATTAGAATAAAATTACCTCTAAGTTGGACATTACGAACAATATATGATTGTAATTGTCCAATCATTATTGTACAAATAACTTAAAACAAATTATTATGATAATTAAATTTAAATCCTCTCATTACCACCGAAGAAAATATGATATTACTAAGACCTAAGAGATCAAACAAAGGATCTTTCTTGCTAAATTACCCTTTTGATCCGTTTAAATATCTGATAAGCGTCAAATTCTTAATTTCGAACTTTATGTAGCATAATAGAAAGTGAACATGATAAATCGAAAAACTGAGCCAATTAACTAAACCGAAATCAGTTGGTTAAAGAACGAAAGAATCGAGTCAGTTGGAGAGTGAAGGGGTCGTTTTTATCTGTGTCCTTCAAACAGTAATTCATGTCTCTAATCACTCTTTATTTGATAGAGCTCCTATAACACATCAAATAACGATAGAACTACAGAAGTTCACAACTTTTACTTCTTATTCAAAGACGTATACAATTTAAAGTTTGGTGCAACCTTAGTTAGAATTATTTAATTAGCCTCTCCTATTTTCAATAAATATGTAAACTTATGACCAAAATCTAAATTTTGTTTTATTAGACTGAACATAATGAAAAAATTGTTGTCAATATATTCTTTTAGACATTAGTATTAGGGGTTTTATAAGTGCATGTTTTTCAAGCGACCTTGTGACTTATCTTTCAAAATTTATTTCTCGCATCTTTTTGGTTGTTATTTGCAAATGTGGGAGCATCATGTGTAACATTATTATAATATCTAAATGTTGCAGATAATCTTATTTTAAAAAAAGTAAGATTATATTGTTTAATGTTTATATAATATGGTTTGAATATGTTCCTCTCCATAAACCAAAATGATCCTTGCTCCTTCCCTTGCAACTTTTTTATGTACTATGAAGCAGCTATAATCTTAGTTCCTTTTCATTTCTCCTATTTAGATTTAGAAATGTAAACCATTATGAATGGAAAACCGAATATTAAAATGTTCTTTAATTATAAAATAATAATAATAAATAAATAAATAAATAAATAAAAGAGAAAAGTGAGTGAGAGACAGATTATAATTTTGCATATAATTTATTCATTTTTTTTTCTTTGGAATGATAGAGACTACTTTCGAAGTTATTGTCTTTCCATTAAATGAATTTCTAATTTTCTTTTTCCTAACTTTTTTACATCACAATCTCATTTTATTTACTCGTAGACTAGAGTTGTAGACTAGCTAGAGTACTTGTACTTCATATACTTATCAAGGGGTGATCTCTTTTTATTCTTTACAATATCAAATATCTTTAATTTGATTTATCTTTTTCAATGGAAAATGCAAAATATGTACCCCAAAATTCATTGGCAGACATTTATAATTTCTACCATACATTAAATATTGACAGAAATTTCTTTATTCTTTCATTTGACTGCCACAAATCATGGCATTCAACTTGTTTGCTTACTTTGAAACCCCAAGTTGATTTAAGAGTAGAGAAACTAATGAATGGTGCAATAATTACTTGGCTTTAACTTTGGTCATCTTTCAAGAACCTTATTTCTTTTTACTTTTCTTTTACTTCTCCCCTTCTAAATGTATAAAAGGTTTCAAACGGTATAGTTTCTAAGTCCCTCACCATAACTATACATTTTACTTTTGGATTTTTTTTTTAAACAAAACCTATAAATTATATAGGTGATGTTTATCCATCAATTTTTATGCTTTCTTGTCTATATTTTAGGAGTGCCCTCCAGTCGATTTTTAAAATTAATTAGTTTTTGTTTTTGAAATTTGTCTAAGAATTTAAATATTTAACTAGATCTTTAAATCACCAAAGTTTAAGTACTCCTCTCCCTTGTGGACTTGAACTATGGAGAATGACCCAATAGGTGGAAATTAATTTTTTTTGGAAGAAACAACAAAGCTAAGACTTAAACCAAGAACATTCTGCTCTTGTACAATCTTAAATCACTAATTCAATCCAAAAACTTAAACTAATAGGATAAAAGTGAATTTAATATAATATATAATACTAAAAATATTTTAAAACTATTCTTAAGTAATTGTGTTAAAAGAAACTTAATTCTATAAGAAAAAATTAAATGTTTGCAGCCACCCAAAAAATGGAAAACCAAAGGTTCTTTTCTTCATACTAGCATTTTAATGACTTTTTTTCTTTTGATATCTGTGCAACGTGAGTGATCAAGAGATATTATGCCCTAAATATATATATGGTAATTATTTGGGTTCACAAGGATTTTATTTTTCAGAATCATGTTTTGTCTTTTTGAAGCTCTGATAAAATATAGAATAAATAGTTTGTTACATTTCTAAACCAAATTAATAATAAAAGAGGAGTATCAACTCATTTATCTTTGTAATCTGAGGTGTTTCTATCTTTCTATGATTAAATATACAGGAAGAGAAAGATTTTAGGAATATGAATAAAGACAAAAATTTCAATCGTAAAATTCCATTATTATAAAATCATGCAAACATTCAAAGTAGAGAATATTATATATTCTCATGTAAATATAAAGAAATTAAAATCCATTAAAGTAATGCTTTTGTAGTGGTTCATAACCAGTTTCTCACGGTATCAAATATTCATATGAAAATATATTTTTTTTCTTAAGAAAAAGACTTGGCTAGTTTTAACTTGAGATGGAGAGGTGACTATTAACAATGGATAGGAGCATTGGAGTTGGAATATGTTTTTAAATTTGGTTTGAATATGTACCTCTACTTTGACAGATGATTTTGTATTCTCATATATAACATTTTGGGAACAATATATTATGACTGTAAAGTTGATGGTTAGCTAAAATATTACCTTTATGTCTTATCTTGCTTTAAAATAAAACGCAATTAATCCCAAGGACTTTGCATGTTCAAATATCGTCTAACTGTGAGAACCTCCTTTTTTGTTGGATTATTGTAGAGTCTAATCATCATCGAATCAAGTTCAAGTTGAAACTCCTAATACAACTCAAATTGTTTAGGAATTAAAAGTACCCACTACTAACTAGAGCAATCTAAGCTAACATGACAGAGATAATTCCCCTATCACATACAAAATCAAATCAAAGTTGAGCTTTAAATTGAAAGGCTAATTTCCTCTAGCTTCTCCTTGTAATCTAAGATTTGCTGATCAACGTCTCATGTAATTTAAGTAAGTCAAGAAGAACAAAGATTATTCTTTTAAACAAAATGCTTAGTGCTAAAAAAGGAAAATAAGATTTTCTAGAAATGGATAAGAGTATTTTGAGACTTAAGCTTGCAGCGTTCTGAACTTGGAAACATTTTCATAGTAGGAAGTATTCAAAACTGAACACGAGGAGGAAAATAAAGGCTCTTGGGTGTAGAGTTATGCTTGAGGACAAACATTATTTTAAATTTTAGGGCGTGATAACTTGTAAAAATACAAGTTGTTATGGTCTTTTATGTAAAACAGTGGAGTCAAAACATGAAGTAAAAGACCAAAACATGTAGCTTTTGTTGCGAAATTATAAACTTAAGGAGAGCAACTTACGCAAGCCATTACGTCTGATTAATTATAAATTTAAGTGTTTTTAAGCGCATGATAATTACAATAAGAAATAAAGTGAATCGTAGAGGAACACGTCGATAAATTAGGCAATGAGAAGATGACAAATGATCCAAATCACGATGCATTTTGACAACAATCTCATAACACGTGTGGATTCGCTAGCTCGAAGACAAAAGTGGGTAGTGGTGTTGATGTATGCTGACGAGACTGGCATCGACGCTGGCATGTTCAGAGAATAAGAACAAGTTGCACAATAGGGCTCGGGTATAGTTCCCGCCTAAGCATGCCTATAAATACCCTTCAACTCCACTAGAAATAGATAGAATAGAATAGAACAAATACATAAAACAAGTGCCCAAATTCTGTAGAAGCCTACCTTTCCCCACTTCTTCTCTAATCAAATTCCGAGTGAGAGCATAGATAGAGACTAAAGAGAGAAGTCCGCTAGTCATTCCGAAAACTTGTAAAAGAGCCTAGGAATGCATAGCATTGCATCCTACAACTCAACACTATTTCCTACTTTCTAGTTTTAATATTTCTTTATGTATTGTTTGAACATTATGGAGTCCATGATCGAGAGTCCTATATTATTATTCAGTACAATGCATATCTTTTATCATTATCATTCTCCCAATCTCATTACTTTAAATGTTTTTGTCTTTGTGTTCTAAGCAATTTGAGAATTTACTTTGGGTCTTTGAAAGGTTTTGTTATTTATGTAAGACCTGTAGCTAATATAAGAAGTAAAATTTGACTAAGTGTCCTAAAATAGGTATTTTGGGTGGTCTATCCAAGAAGAGGTTGGTTACTACGAGAAAGGTTATGCGACAAGACTTTTGAAAGGTTAGGCAATGAGAGTTCTTTGCGAAATGGAACTTGGAGAGAAAAAATAAGGAAATTTTCAGAAATTTCCTAAATGTACTTAATGGCCCACGTGTCATTAAAGTTTAAGTTAAGCATGATTAAGTTAAATCTTAAGATCACACGTGTACCAAAAAGAAGCAGGAGGTGGCAATTTAATAAGAGTTTAAGGGTGACTAAGCTATTTTAAGACTAGTATAAATAAAGGATAAGATTAGAATGTTGAGTGTTGTTATTCTGAAAGTTTAAAGAGGAAAAGGCAAAATTCTGAAGTTTTGCTGCTAGGCTACTCGAGAAGAGGAAGAAGAAAGGCATTATGAGTTTAGTTCATAAAGTGTTGTGAGTGTTTTCTTCAAAGTATTTAAATTATTTCAAGCCTTCTTTATTAAAATGTTTATTGATTTGAAGTGATGATTTCAATACAAATATTTCTAAAGAGATTTCTAAGTAAAGTCTGTTCTATGTTTGAAGCATGTTTATTATGTTTCAAGCAAGTTTTATGAATTTCAATGATTATGAAATTGTGTTCAAACCATTAATCTACTTCTTATAAATGAGCTGATTGTTATGTATAAATAAGGAGTGAAGGGCAGCCATGTAGAAAATGATTGCGTGGTGGACTGTAGAGTGAAGCAGGCCAATGTAGAAAAGGATTGAATTGTGTTTAGCTACCCGAGCAATAAGAACGAATTAGGATATTGTTGAATCAACAAGAACAAGTAAGGTAGACACGTGATGAGCTACGATGATGACGCATGGTGGACATGCGATGAGCTACGATGATGACAGACGGGGCTTGAATGACGACAAGATAGTGAATGAGAAAAGAGAGTTTGATCAAGGAGGGTAGGTTGAGAGGGGAAATCTTAGAGAAGAAAAGATAAATATTAATTTTACAAAAAAAAAGTAAAGGATAATTTTAATGTCGATTTTAATTAACATTAATCATTCTTCTCTAAGTCGGTTTAAACTTCACATTAAAGATCTCCATTTTAAAATCTAACATCGAACATCGGTTTTCATTTCTTCCAACCGACATCATAGGTCATATTTATTGTAGTGAAACAATAAAACACACAGGAATTGATAACCTAGTTTGGTGATTCAACACTTACGATTGGGGATAGTTTGCTCAGGAAATATAATCTACTAATATCAACATGTCAAACAATTACGATGTTAACTACAAGAACTAGGGGTTTTGCTGACGCATACATGCGTCGTCAAAAATAAAAAATGCATCGAGAAAAGCTACGCCGATGCAGAAACGGACATTGGCAAGCGTGTCGTGAGTGACGCATCATGAAAAGAAACGTCAACACAAAAATAAGATGACGTCGCTAAAGGGGTAATGCGACTCATGATTCATCGACATGGTAAGCACGTCGACAGTGGGGCAATGCCAACGTTTGGTTAGAGGGTCACAAATAGGGTACTGCCTACGTCCCGTCAACACATTGACGATACTGTACTTTCGATGTCGTCGTGTACACCAGAATAAATGAACCACCAATGCGGCATCAAAATACCTTGTGACAACGCCTCGTCGGTAGAGGCATCCATTCGTGACACATATCTTGTGTTAAGAAAACCTCCGTTCTATAATATTTTTAATTTTTAATTTTTTTTGCTATGAGAATCAAAGTCCGAGTGAGTTCTTTAATTATTTTCTTCATTTCTTCCATTTGGCGAGCATTTGCTTCCATCTGGTGAGCATTTTCTTCGTGCTTCCGGGCTTTCTTCATCCACTTCCCAAAGATGAGCTTTTAGCTAATTAACCCCCTCGCATGTGCCATCTCACGCTCGTGGGATGTAGACGAAGAACTGCCAGCAGAGTGTTAGGACTTTGGCTTGGGGTCCCAACCAAGACCTTTTGAGTAGCCCGATCGTCTACCTAAGACTGTCTCGCATATCTCATCCCAAGAAAGTGGTTGAGAATTCTGTGGGGTAGGCTCGGACTGGAGTTCCAACATTAGATTTTGCAATAAAATTTTTATTAATTAATTAAAACGTATAAATTAAATGTTGTGTGAAATAAAACAAAAGTATCGTAGAAACTTACATGAGCATCCACAGCTGTCACAGAAACGAAGTGACCACCCTGAGCATATGTTTCCTTGAATAACTCTACATGGTCGATCAGATGACCCCATTGTTTTGCGAGCTCGTCCTGTCGTTGTAGAAACAACTCGGCCTTGCTATTGTGGTGGTAGGGCTGCTTCGCTCTAGTAGCCCTGTTCATCGATGATTGCTCTTACATCCAAACAATCAAAATGTTACATACAAAAAGAATGAAGTAACGTTTGAGAACTTTAAAAGTTATAAATCACCTGAAATTGTCAAGTAAGGTAGTGGTCACATAGGAAGTGTCAATCTAGCACACACATCCTCAATTTAGGGGGTGGGTTGGCATGAGCCTGTTCATGATCACTGAACTTCTTAAAATGGTAGTGGTTCTGCCCCCTGAAATCCTTCCAATAGGTAAGCATTTGATGCTCTAAAAACTGAGCAAGTGTTGGATCTATGAAATTCAACACGAACCATTGCTACAAAAGAAAAGTACACGTGGATTATGATTCTATATATATACATATAGGTAACATATATGTAGAGGTGATTAAAAACTTACCTGTAAAGCACTCTTCACGAGCTCGATGTACTCCAATGTAACATTAGTCCACTTAAGAAAATAAATAGAAAAAGTATCTTGTGTCTCGCCGGTGGTATTGCGAAAGCGAACGACGTGTGGCGAGATTGACTTATATTGTCCTAGAGCGATAGATATGGGAATCTTCCCATTTAGTGCAACATATCTATCTAACTCTAGGTTCTTCGAATGCTCCTGTCTCCTAAGAGTGCGAGCAGTAGGTTGAGAGGCATCTATGAAAACATAATAATTTCAAAAATAGAACAAAAAAACTTATGCAATTAATTATTTATGTAACGATGACTAACCTGACGTGTTACCCATCAATGACGTGCCTCCTACGTTATTAAACTCCTCGGCGTTAAAATCAAAAAGAGAATCGTGTTAAATTGTAAGTCCTATAACTCGTAGTTTGTAGTTAAAACTATATTCTATTCAATAAAGTAGTTATTGAGAACTTATTAGTGAAAATAGAATACTATAATCTTGAATGCAATTAACTAAGGTCTCGAGGCTATCTAGTGTAGACTTGAATTTTATGTAGAGACATAAATGTGGATCAAGTTTGAGTTTATAGCCCAAACGGTCTATAGTGTATCAACAAGGTTGGAAGCCTTATTCTGGGAATACTATGAATGCGGCTCGCTCTGTAGTTAGTACAAACGATGTGATTCTAAATCATTCATGTAGAGACATGAGAGTGGGGGCATCCTATGTAAAGAGTTTACATAAGACTAAAACCATGAAATTGTCACTTTTAAGTTATAACACCGTCAACTATATAAACTAACTATTTCGATTATGATGACCTATGTAACTTAATCTTAATCCTGAGCTAACTATGAACTTTTGTTCAAACAGTATTATCCTTAAATCTATATAGGTGAGGGTAGCTCAACGGTGCTAGCCAATAAGCCTCCTATTTTAGGACTAAGATCGGGTGGATGGCTAGAGACATAGGGTGCAAGACGAAATTCACTCCTACCCGTTTTAGGGTTAGTAGATTGGTTGTTCCCTTAAGAACTGATTCCAAGTCTTGAACAAAGGATCTTGCCCTCTCATTGGTTCGAGGAGGATTCAGTTTATAGGTTAGACCTTAAACCAATTATTCAATAGTAGATGAGTAGGACTTAAGGAACAAGATGTAGTCTCTAAGGTAAACTGATATTTTGACCCAACCAATGTTACGAACAACCTGTGCAAGATTAACTTACTGATCATGGTTATATCAAATAGACACAAATATATCTATAGTGACGGGAGTTCAACTATGGGACTTTAGTGGAATGGTCCATTAGTTAATGAATGTTTATTAGCTCGATCTAAAAGGGTTTAGTCAGTTAATCTCGGATCTTTGAAGCCTATGATCTATAGGTCTATTAGGTTCCCCTGCTAGCTTTTATGGAATTAACTTAGAACAATATGTTGGAATAATTTAAATTAGGTAGAGAGAGAAACCGACGAATATATGTGATATAATCGTCGGTTATAGAACTTTATGTTTAAATGTGATTTAAATATTAAAAATACGAACAAGAATTCACGTTCGCAAGCTCGGAATTGATGGAAATGGTCAAAGTTGTGAAAAGTCAAAATGTTGACTTTTGACTTTGACAAGTCAAACTTTGACATTGACAAGTCAAACTTTGACAAGCTTTATATTCAAATATAATTTGAATTTTTGGAAAATGAATGCAGATTCATACTAGAGAAGTCAAAATTAGTCAAGACAGACAAAATGGTCAAAAGTCAAAATGTTGACTTTTGACTAGAAAAGTCAAAGTTTGACTATGACTTAATTGGTCAAATGACCATATTGCCCTTCAACTAAAGTGCACTAAGATGAAATGGAAAATGAGGTGTTGATTTTTTGTAAAATTATTTCATGCATTTTGCATGTAAGTTTTATATAAGAATAGGTTTTGAAAGTTATTTTAGGACTTTTGGAATTTTTTTGAAATCATTCCAAAATTTTTAAGAAATTGTTTTTCTCACCTCTCTCATTTAAACCAATTCTTGGTTCCTTCCTCCTAATTTCATTTACTTCTATCTAAAATTTTCTTCACTTAACGGGTCCCACAATCCGGTTCAAAGTCCAGAGAATAGTGGGTCAACACTAATAGTGGTCTCGAGTTCGTGATCGTGAGGAGATTTTGAGGATTTGGTATCTTCAAAGGTAAGTATTTTCCTTAACTCTAATTTGTTTTATTTAGGGCTTTTTAAGCGTGTTAACTTCTAAATTAGTTTAGATGCATTTAAAGTAATTTTCAATCTGTTATTTCACTGTGCATGTCTCATTTTTCCATCAAATCGCTCTCATCGAAACCGATAGAAAAATTAGACATAACACCTAAGGACATATAAACCAAAATTAATTAAACATATGAAAGTACTTGAAACTGAACATTATATAAAAAAATGAAATATATGTGAATAGTCTTAAGTTCATAGAAACGATCGGAGAGCTATCTCATTGAACACCTAGGCTTCTCCTAAATAGTAGAACTTCTTCTAACTTGATTTATCTTTTCTCATCGCTTGTGAGCTCTCTTTAATGTATAAACTTAGCTCCCCTAAGTTGATGAGATCAACTTCTTTCTCAATAGGTGAGCTTTAGGATCCCTTAAAGCAACGTACATAGATTGGTTTCAAAGTGTAGTCTTTGGTTAATAATTCACTTGATCGGTACGTAGTCAAATACAAAAATAAATGATTGCTTTGAACACCATCACATCTTAGCACAATGATAAAGAACAATTTAAAACGCATACAACAACTCTAGCAATGAGACCTCCTTAATCGTAAAATGGCATAATCTGTAGAATCTCTACAACCTTTGAGACAACAACCAAGACAGAAACAACTTGACAAACCTTATGAGACAACCGCAAAACGACTCAAGAAACAACAATTTAGGAAACTTAAACAAATATATTTAGCTACTAAAAATAGCACTAACAACACAAACCTCTCTATCATTTAAAATGATAGTACACCCTCTATGCTAATTACAATACATATATGTCGTTTTTTAAAAGTCTTTTTGATTTTATACAACAAATAGTGTCATAGAGTATTGTTTTCAGGCAAATCTTCCTTTAAATTCCTAATAAACAATATTGTTGTAAGAAATTCTATTCGTTTTACAATTCCTTCATTGGTAAGATAATTTGGTAAGGGGGAGAAAGGTAAATTATTATGTTGGTTCTTTTTCCATGACAAAATGAATAAAAACTTTGGAGGAACAAAGAAGATTGAATCTCTTTTTTCCCGTACAGCAGACGTAGAGAGGAGAATTCAGACTATAAATATTTTTATACTGCTACCATACATATTGTCAATTATATTAGGTTTGATTTTAATAGAATCTTACACTAATAATGTCAAATTTATGGCATAATGAAATAAAAATATCAATCCTGTTGCATTTATCATGATCATATAAAAGATCTCGTCGTAAGGTACAACTTATTGAATAATAAAACATTATTTTCTAATACGGACTTCTATCTCTTCTAATACGGACTTCTATCTCTTAAATCTTCAATTTAATACAAAAGCTTAAGTTAATAGTTAAAAAAAAAAAAATTAATATCTAGAAACACCTCCCTGAACCACATGTTCAAATGCAATTCTAAATCATCAATTCAACCCAAAACGTTAATTATTAGGTAAAAGGTAAATTTAATATAATATCAAACATCACCCATGTTATTTTGTTGCTAAATTTTCTGAAATGGGTAGGTTAGTTTGGTGTTTATTTTCATAACATTCCATTTGATTACAACATTCCATTAACATATGCACACATGTACATTTTTTATTTATTATTTTTTCTTTTTCTTTTTATTTTTTCTCAAATAGAAAAGATTGTTATGTAGTTGGTTGACTATTGTTGTTTTCTTATATGTAAAGTCTGAAATTAGATTGGGGAGATGTCTCAAATTTAATTTTGGTGTCTTCTCGAAAATATAAAACAAAATCGTAAAATATTTACGTTTTATAGAACAATTTTAAAAACGGAAAAAGCTCAAAGCACCACCGTGTCAAATACCAAGTAAAATATTCCATCAACAACACATGCGTAATATATTTACGATCCTTTAGATTTGGTTATTGTTTGGTATACAATCGTTTAGATATGACTACAATTTATTTTTTCAATTCCATCGTTTAATTTTGTTACACGATCATTTAATTTGGTTATGTTTAAATTTAGATACACGATCTTTTAGATTTGATCGTTTAAATTTAGGGACCCAAATCTAAATGATTTTTTTTTTCAAAATTTGGTACACGATTTGTTTAATTATTTTGGTACACAATCGTTTAGATTTTTCTAAACGATGATTTTTTTACACGATCGTTTACATTTTGCTACTCCAATCCAAATGTTTTTTTTTTCAAGATTTTTTATACACGATCTTTTATTTCTTTTACAAAATTTGGTTATACGATTGTTTAGATTTGGGGACCCAAATCTAAATGTTTTTTTTTTCAAAATTTCGTACATAATTTTTTTCATTATTTTGGTACATGATTGTCTTTATTTTTTTAGACGATCGTTTACATTTGGCTACTCCAATCTTTTATTTCTGTTATACGATCGTTTACTTTTTTTAAATGATCGTTTATATTTGGTTACTTCAATCTGAATTATTTTTTTCAAGATTCTTTACACACAATATTTTATTTTTTTACCCGATCGTTTACTTTTTTTACACTATTGTTTACATTTGGCTACTCCAATCTAAATAGTTTTTTTTTCATGATTTTTTATACACGATCTTTTATTTTTTTTACACGATTGTTTACATTTTTTACACGATGGTTTACATTTGTCCACTCCAATCTAAATATTTTTTTTTTAGATTCTTTATACACGTTTTTTATATTTTGCTATTTTTTTTGTACACAGTTGTTTAGATCCAAATCTAGACGACATAAAAAAAAGAGGAAAAAAAGAAAGACGATGAAAAGAAATCGAAAAAATAAAAGGAAAATAAGAAAGACAGAATAAATGATGTAAATAAAGAATTGAAAAATAAGAAAGATAATAGAAAGAAATCGCAGAAAAAAAAAGAAGAGGAAAGAAGAAAGACGATAAATGAAATCATAGGAGAAAGATGAAAGAAATCGCAGAAAAAAAAGAAGAAAGAAAAAGAAGAAAGATGAAAAGTCAAACCTATAATATTTAAAGAATGGCTAACTTGATGAGATTTGTTACCCTTCCCGTAAATAGTTTGATATTTTGTTACATTTACGAAAGTTCCCCTTTAATTTTCATCCCTACTTTTAAAAGACTAAACCATATTTAATCTTTTATCTGAAATTTTCATAAAAAAATGAACGAAAAAAAAATACTCTTGAGCATGAACATAAACTATAAAAACGAAATCTTCAAAAAATAAAGAAAAGAATGGTAGTGTCACGCCCAAAAAATTAAGATAATTTTGGAAGTTAATTATCTTAATTTTATTTAATTAGATTTAATTTATTGGGCATTATTTTGAATTCATTTAATGAAAACTATTTGACTTATATGGGAATTGAAATTAATTAAATATTTTTTGGATGAATATTTAATTAATTAGAGGTTTTGGCATGTGGAGTTTGTCGAGTTTTTGGATTAAATGGTAAGTTAAGAGAATTAAGTAAAGTTGTGGATTTTTAGTGTTGTTGAATTTGAATTTAATTAAATAATTATGGATGTTATTTAATTAAAATTGTAGAGTAGAAAGTTTGTTTGAGATTTGATAATTATATGTATACGTGGAAATATATATATAATTATTATGTTAAAGGAAAAGATAATTATTTGTTGAAATATAATTATTTAAAGAAAAGATAATTGTATTTTGGAGAAAGAATATTTAGTAAGGGAGAAAAAATAAAATAATTATATTCTGGGAAAATATAATTATTTGTAAAAGGATAATTAATTTGGAGAAAGATAATTAATAATTAATTATTGTGGAAAATAATTAATTATTTTGGAGAAATATAAATAATAATTAATTATTGTGGAAGATAATTAATTATTGTGCAGAAAGATAAATCTTGATTCTGGAGTGGAGTTGTTATGGTTGAGTTAAGATAATTCTTGTTGGATGTTATAAGTGATTTATTGGAAAAGAATTGATTAATTAAATTAATTGAGGATTTAAGTTAATTTGGGATTTTGGAGGGAAAAGTTGGCTTTGGTGGAATTGGATTTAATTTAGTATATATATATGGATATATATATATATATATATATATATATATATATATATATATATATATATTTAATTAATAATTTGGAAAAGTGAAGTTAATTATATGATGGAATATAATTATATTTGTTTAGAAAAGAAGATAATCCATGAGAAGTTGATGGTTGATTTGATTGGACGAAAAAGATATATATATATATATGTATATATTTATTTATTTATTTAAAAAAGAGAACAATAGTTTAAATAAATATATATGCTTATTGTAGATTTTGGTGAGAGAAAAATAATAATAATAAAGAAGTATTATTATTATTACTAATGGTTATAAATGCCTAAGATTTTGTGCATTTAAGGCATTTATTTAGGAAAGATAATGAGAATAAAGATATATGTATATTTTTTGTATTTTATATATATATATATATATATATATATATATATATATATATATATATATATATATATATCCTAAAAGGATAAGGAAATAATAATAATAAATATTATTGTTATTATTTTGGTCTATAAATAGCATTGGAATGCTTAAGTTAGAAAGTAAAGGAAAAAGAAAAGAAAGTTCTTCATCTTCTTCACTAAGATAACACTGGCGATGGAGGATTTAAAGTGATGAATTTTTCTACCAAGGATAAGAGAATTTTTCAACCTCCATCTGAGTAACCTTGGTAAACAAATGAAATGAAATTAATATTTTATTAATTTAATTTTAGATCTATTTGGGGTTTCTTTAAAGGTTCAATTGGCTAAACTTTTTTAGATTTAAATCTTGGATTTTTCCCAATCAAAGTTGAATTGGTTTCAACCCAAATTTTTAGAAAGTTAATTATTTTGGGAGAATTTTTGGATGTTAGCCAATTGCTAATTTCATTAATTAAGATATTGAGTTTTTCTTTTATGATTAGGATCAAGTTAATTGGAGAATTTTTTTTCTCTTAGCTAGGGAGTATCTTTGTTTGGCTAAAATCTCCAGGTAAGAGATTCTCCTACTAGACCTTCGAACTGAATTCAAGAGACCGCATATAATTATGATTATGCATTGATGGTAGCTAAAATGCATAACTTGATGCTATTGTTAATGACTGCCATTATACTGAGATTATGTTGATGACTGATGTCATGTTATGACTAGTAGATTGATGTTGATGATTGATGTTGATAATTGTTGATGCATGATATATTTTAATCACATGATTAAGGACGTTAAGATTAATATTCATGCCATGTTATGATGTTATGTTGTGCTACATGCTATGGATAGGGTGTTCTGTTAACTTTGTCTATTAGAGTCGTACCCTCATGGGTGTCCTTCGGGATCACCACCTTTTTAGGACTGCGTAGTCCGACGGGACCACCAGTCTGACATAGACATGATTCGAGTGATTCGACGGGATCACTGATAGCTCGATTGTCTTAGTGTTTCCTTCGGGTACACTCACTACAAGAAAATGGAGCATTCCCGACGCCGAAAATCACGTCGGCATAAAGAACGTCAGGAATAAGGGCTTTCCCGACGCCCTCAACAATGCGTCGGGAGCTGCGTCGGGAAAACCATCTTTCCTGACGCACCACGAAGGCGTCGGCAAGAATACGTCGGGAAAAACCCCTTTTCCCGACGCCGTGAACAGTGCGTCGGGAGAGGCGTCGGGAATAGGGGTTTTTCCCGACGTCGCGTGAAACGTCGGGAAAAGGGGTTTAATGAGCGTCGGGAATTCCCCTTTTCCCGACGCATTTTGAGGGATTTCCCGACGCCACGTCACTGCGTCGGGAAATCCCCTTTAAATTCGTTTCAGTTCTGTATTCACAGAACCGAAACCGAGAGGAGGAGAAAAAGAAAGGAGAAGAAGAAGAAGTCGCCGCCGTTCATAATCCTTTTGTTCCGCCGCCGTCCGTCGCCGACCGCCCTCGCCGTTGTTCCTCGTCGCCGTCTGCCACTTTAGGTAAGTGAAATATGTAAATTTATTTAGTTTAAGTTTATGTTTTAGGGTTTTTTTTGATAAAAATTAGTTTAGGGTTTTTTTTTATGAAAATTAGTTTAGGTGTGTGCTAGATCATGCTGACCAAAAAATACTATGATCGGATTAACTATGTTTTACATTGTTCAAATAAAAAATGTGAGTAGGGTCTGCAGTTTCTCTTCTTTATTCTGTTGCAATTGCTATAAAATTGGCTTGATTTTCTATTTCGTTGTTGATGATTTTATTGTTTGCATGGATGTTGTTTCTGGTTGAGATTTATGTGGTTAATGTTGCAGAAATAGGAAAGGAAGATGAAGTATCGGGAAATATTTGTTCTGGTTCATTGTTTGCTTGGATTTGTTCTTGGAGCGGTGAGCAATTTCTTCTTTCTTTCTTTTCTTTTCATTGTCGATTATAGTTTCTGCAAGTTTTACTTCTTTTGGATTAAGTTTGTTGCAAAATTTAAGGTTCCTGTTATTTCCTTGCATTATTTTAAATATTTGCCTTGATTTTTGGCTATGATTCAGTATGGATTGTTGGAAAGGCAGTGAATAATTTCTTAAAGAAAATGGGAATATCATTACATTTTCACCCATAGGTAAAGTGTTTGGCTCTAATGAAAGTGGAATTCAATTGGGTAAAGTTAAAAGTGTTTGATAGAGGGTGAGATTTACTTATGCAAACTGATTTTAATGGTTTAAGTAGGAGAATTCAGTTTGATGAAAGAAAATGTTTGAATGGTGTTGTAGGTGTTTGATACAGTAGTCGGGGAAATTGCAATTATTACGAACTGAACCAAGTTCCACAACAGGGCTGATCATAGTTGCGCCAGTTGAAGATTCAAAATCCACGTGTTGGGTGTTCTTGATATTGCTTGTAGAATGATTGAAGTCATATCAAACTGAAAGCTAAGCGATTGTGTAGAAAGTCAGACGATCGTTGAAGGTTTGAGAAGGCGTTTAAGATTTCTTATTTAAGTTTTGTATTAGGATCTTGTTTCATGTACCGTTGTAGAATATATAAACATAATATAAGATTCCATTTTGTGTATACAAATGTAAAAGACAAATATTATAGTTTCTAAAATAATATTAATTTTATTGATTTATTGGGGTAAAAAAATATTTATCTACATGGACTCAATGTCGGTTTATAAAAAATGGACAATAATGAAACATTTTAATAAAAATAAAATTAAAAAAATGGGCCCAGAACAAGGCAAAGATGTTGTCTTTAGTGTCGATATAAAAATATTTCCCGACGTTCATTACGTCGGGAAAAAAACGTCAAAAAATAGGTTTTCCCGACGCCGGGAGATGCGTCGGCATAGACGGCGTCGGGAATAAGGTTTTCCTGACGCCGTCGATGCCGACGCACCTCCCAGCGTCGGGAAAGCCTTTCCCGACGCCGTACCAAATCGGCGTCGGGAAAGCCTCTCGCGACGCATTTCTCCTGACGTTCTTCCCGACGTCGTTTTGTACGTCGGGATATCCTTTCCCGACGTACTTTGCATTTTCGCCGACGTATTTGTGCGTCGGGAGTACCCACATCTCTTGTAGTGACTAAAGACCAGATTGTCCTAGGTGTTCCTTTGGGTTCATCGAAGACTAGATTTGTTCCTACGGGAGCACAGATTGCACGTGTTCGGAAACGTGCCAGTTCTTGGGTACTTCTTTACAAGACTCCAATGGGAAGTTAACAGACTCCTAGCGGGACTAGTAGTAGGTCCCTTACTGAGTATATGTTTATACTCACTCTTTCTATGTTTAATATTTCAGGTAAAGGTAAAGGTAGAGGAAAGTCGGCGAGCGACAGAGAAGGATCCGTGACATGCCATATGGGAACTCAGTTTTGCTTCCGTGTCTATGTTTCAGTGTTTCAGTATTTCGTTTTTAATGAAAATTTAGTCTTACCTCCTTTCAAAAAAATAGTGTCTCTTGTTATTTCTTTTTAGTAATGACCTCAGTTTATTATAAAGAGTTGGGTCGTCACAATAAATGTTGTTGTAAATGATAATTAAAAAACCATTACTCAGACAAATAGATGACGAGTAAGAATTATTCTTTCAATCATCAAGAAACACTATTTCTCCAGTACAAACTGATGCAGTTGCTCGTTTAGCTGATACTGATGTTTTGAGCGATGATAATAGCTCAAGTCCATCTAAAAAAGAATTAAATTCTCTTATATGAGGAAATGCTCCATCATCACATGTTCGGAACAAAGCTAGGTTGGTTGCATAAGGCTACTCTTAGGTTGAAGGGGTGGATTTTGATGAAACCTTTACACCTATAGCTAGACTTGAAGCTATTTGCCTCTTACTTAGCATATCATTCATCCAAAAATTCAAACTTTATCAGATGGATGTCAAAAGTGCCTTTCCAAATGGGTACTTCACTGAAGAAGTATATATTGCTCAGCCTAAGGGATTTATTGATCATGTTTATCGTCAACATGTGTATAAGCTCAATAAAGCTTTATATGGGCTCAAGCAAGCTCCTAAAACTTGGTATGAACGTTTCATCGTTTACCTTAGTCACATAGGTTATTCATGAGGAGGTGCTGATACGACTCTATTTATCAATAAATCTGAAAAAGATATAATTGTGGCTCAGATATATGTTGATGATTCATATTTGGAGGATTTTTAGATGAGTTAGTAATTTTATTGATATTATGTAATATGAATTTGAGATGAGTATGGTTGGGGAGCAGTCCTATTTTCTTGGGCTTCAAATAAAGCAAGAAAAAAGAAAAAAGTATTTGTTTATAGCTCATGAGAAATATGCTAAGAATATTGTAAAAACGTTCGAGCTTGATAAATCACAATAGAAGAGAACTCCTGCTGCCCAACATGTTAAAATTACTAAAGACTCTAAAACTGAAACTGTTGATAAAAAGCTTTATGGAAGCATGACTAGTAGCTTAATTTACTTAACATCCAGCAGACCTGACATCGCTCATGTTGTTGAAGTCTATGCTCGATTTCAATCTGATCCACGAGTTTCTCACCTTGCTGCTATTAAGAGAATTATCAAATATGCTCATGGTACTAGTCAGTTTAAAATTTTATATTCCTATGATACAAATTCTACACTAGTTGGTTATTGTGATGCATATTGGACAGGTTGCTCTAAGGACAGGAAAAGCACTTCAGGAAGCTGTTTCTTTCAAGGAAAGAATCTAATTTCTTGATTCAGCAAAAAGCAAAATTGTGTTTCTCTATCAACAGCGAAAGCAAAATATATTGCAGCTGAGAGTGGTTGTACTCAGCTCATTTGGATGAAGCAAATACTTTATGAATATGACATTCAACACGATACGATGATTCTTAAAAATCTTGTTCTGCACAGTAGAACCAAACATATTGATATAAGACACCATTTTATCAGGAAACTCATTGAAGGAATCGTTATTTCACTTGAGCACGTTCAATCTACTCTTCAGCTGGCTGATATTTTTACTAAACCACTTGATGCAACATCATTTGAAAATTTAAAAGTTGGTTTAGGAGTTTGCAAAATCTAATATTTATTTTTATGTTATAAAAATAAATTAATAAGTGAGGAGGCTTTTATGACCTATTATTAGTGGCCACGTTTGTTTAAAAACCCATATTTTGGCTCATTATATTTAAAAGTAGGCAAATTAGTAAGTTGTTTTATCGCTTGAGTTCCCCCAGCTTCAAGAAACTCTTCTCTTTTGAAATCGTAGCTCTGGTTCTTGGGTCATTCTTGAGAAAATGGTGAACACCCATAGAGGCAAGTATCAATCTCGTTCAGTTCAAGTCATTCCTAAAGGTACTAACTCCAGAATGAACGTGCATGATGTCTGTATCGTCTACCATTTGAATGAGGTCAGGTATCTTCTTCTGATCATTCTGATGTTTCGTTGCATGATAGTCCTGTTACTTCGAATGTTCCTAAGCATGTTGAGTTTGAGCATGTTGTTCCACCAAAGCCTCATCTTTCATATATGGATTCGGATGAGAGGGATGATGTTCCTTTAGCCCATATAATAAAGGGTGGTCTGTTTAGAAAAACTTCCCAACCTTCTGAAAATGTTCCTGGTTCATCTATTGCTTACCATTCTTCCACTATTCCATTTGTATCTATGCATTCAACCAGTAGTTCATCCTAGAATGGTACTATTCCTGCCCCTGTTCAATCCCATACAAATAATATGAATCTTACTGATGAACATATAGTTCACTCCCCTACTACTTCACATTTAAACCCTTCAAACAATCACTACTACAAATTTGGGCTTTAACGACGCAAATCTTGCATCATAAAGACTTTTAAAGACACAATTTTAGTGTCATTGAAACCACTGTCAAGAAAGGCTATTTAACAACACTTTGGAAAACGTGTCATTGAATATGCTTAGATGGCACCAAAATTGTATCATTAATTTCTTTACCTTTATGCAATAAATATGTCATCGTTATCTATAACTTGACACCAATATATTGTCATCAATACCTTACATTGACGCAAATCATGTGTCATCGTTATCTATACCTTAACACTAATATATTGTCAATAATACTCCTACATTGACGCTTTAAATTTGTCACCGTTACTTATTACTTGACACGAATATATTGTCATTAATAACCTCATATTGACGCTTTAAATATGTCATGTTATCTATACCTTAAGACAAATATATTGTCATTAATACTCTTACATTGACACTTTAAATGTGCCACTGTAATCTGTCACTTGGCGCAAATATATTGTCATTAATACTATTACATTGACAATTTAAATGTGTCACCGTTATCTATCACTCAACACCGATATATTGTCATTAATACTCTTATAACGACGCTTTGAGTGTGTCACCTTTCAATATAACTCGACACTAATATATTGTTATTGTAAATGTTTCGTTACACAAAATTGTTGTCAAGAAATGTGCTTTAACGACACTGTTTCTGTTTAATAAAGGCTTATATGTCGACACATGTTTGGTGTCGTTATTCTTCATTTTCGCAACACATATTTTTCTATCATATATTTCTTCTTTCAAAAAAATTAAATACTAAATTTCAGCATTATGCACATATATTCAAAAAGATATTTATATTGATAATAAAAAATATAACTTACATAATCGGTAAAGATTTTACAATAATCTAAAAGATAAATTTATTGTAATATTACATGTATGTGTGACCTAATCTAATTAAAATGATGCATAAATGAGAACTTGATCGATACCATGGTCCATGGATTCCTCAACTACCTGCAAATTTGAAGAAAATGAACCTTAGCCAACATTCATTACGGAAAATGCACAAGCATAAGCATAAACATTAAGTACATGCCAAACAAAAATCACCTTCTTAATAAGCAGACCAATAAACTTTTCAAAATAAGCACCCAAAGTTCATACAACCAAGGTTTTTAATAAAAGACCCATAAGGAATACAAAAGAATAAAAAAAACTCCGACTACATAAGCATAGGCATAAGCATAGTATATAAATGTTGTAAATGTAAGTTTCGATTCAATCTTTACAGACCAAGCAATGTTCTAGTTTGCATCAAGTTGAAATTTTTTTACTAATTTGAAAATGTAATATACTAGTTGCAAGTTTTAAAGAATATGTTTGTGAAATAAATATCAAACCTAACAAACTATTCTGTCTTTTACAAGTCTAATCAATTAATAAACATTAAACCAATAAAATTAACAACAGCCAAATTAAATTGGCTTAAACCTAACAAATTTAAAGAATATAGAATAAAATGACATAAATCTAACAAATTTGAAGCAAATTAATTGACCTAAACCTACTAAATTTGAAGATTCAATTGACTTAAATTTGAAGTAACAATAAAAGCACAAGTAAACCCAATTGGCCAAAATTTGAAGTAACAATAAAAGCACAGTAAACCCAATTGCCCTAAATTTAAATTTGAAGTAACAATAAAAGCACAGTAAACCCAATTGAACTAAATTTAAATTTGAAGTAACAATAAGCACAGTAAACCCAATTGGCTTAAATTTGAAGTAACAATAAACATAGTAAACCCAATTGCTCTAGATTTAAATTTGAAGTAACAATACAAGCACAATAAACCCAATTGGCCTAAATTTAAATTTAAAGTAACAATACAAGCATCCAGTAAACCCAATTGGCCTAAATTTGAAGTAACAATAAGCACAGTAAACCCAATTGGCCTAAATTTGAAGTAACAATAAAAGCACAATAAACTCAATTGGCCTAAGCCTAACAGACCTAACCCTAAAAAAATTAAAGTCACCTTAAAATTAATTATTATAATTGATCACACTCTCAAAAGGGAAGGGAAAGAGAGGAAATTAAAAACAAAAAAGTTACCTTTGAAGACCAATCTGACAGAATAATTTTCATCTTTTTTTCAACCCTCAAAAGGAAAGGGAAAAAGAGGAAATACAGAAATCCTTAGCTTTTTTTCGACCTTCCAATTGATCTCAATCGAACGTACCCTCCCAAAAAAATCCTCCTTCGTTTTAGGAGTGGAGAAGATGTGAGGACAGGATCGTGTTTTGAGATTGGAGAAGGTGGGAATGAGAGAGAAAATTGGGTTAGTTGAGGAAAAATAGGGAGGAGAATGGAGAAGGTGGGAGTGAGAGAGAAAATTGGGTTAGTTGAGGAAAAATAGAAAGGAGAGTGAAGAAGGTGGGAGTGGGAGAGAAAATTGGGTGAGTTGAGGGAAAATAAGGAAGAGACTAATATGTTTTTTTTTTTTTTTTTTTGTTTCTAAAAAGAAAAAATGAAATTCAATTTCAAATCCAACTTTCAAACTAAAATAAAAATAAAGTAAAATAAAGTAAATAAATAAAATAAAAAATAAATAAAGGACAAAATATTTTTTCTACAACCTCTTAAAAGATCACCCCTTCATTGGATCAAAAAATATTTCTCGTAGACAAAGATAAGCAATTTAGTTTTGCACTTTAATAATCTAAACAAAATGTATCTTGCATACTAATTAAACAATCAAGAGAAAATTAAAAGATTGTTTCATAGAGATCACTCGAAATTGAATTCGTTCTTAAAGAAAAATTAAAGAATCAACATGATAAATTAGAAGAAAAATGGAAGAAACTCTAAAAGAAATTGAATACCCATGATCCTCTTACCTCTTAGAAGATTACCCCTCTATTGGAATAAAAGATTGATGGAATATCTTGCTGGAATTTTTTCTCCTTTGAAATAAAAGATTGTCGAAATATTTTTTAAACAAAAAATGACAGAATGAGATGGGAGAGTTTTGAAAAAAAATGATATTTAGAGAGAATTTTGGTGAAAATTGGAGTTGGATTTATGAATGGATCAAATATAATGAAAATTGGTTAAGATTTACGAAAAAATATGTTATATATAAAAAAGAAATGAAAATAACCGCTTCATGGGTTTCAAACTCATAATTTCAAGGCGAGGCGCACGCTCAATTTGATGGAAAGGAGAGGATTTTTGGAAAGTTGTTATATATTTACAAGATTGCCACTAAAAATATGTGAGAAAAAATGATTTGCAGGCAATGAGATTCGAACACATGACATCAAAGGCGCGCGCATGAGGAGAAGACAACTTGACATGCATAGATTGGCTGAAGAGTGAAGAAGGTTCGCGCGTGAAGTCTTTTGAAAATGGGAAATAAAGGAGTATGCTCGCCTAGGATTCGAACTTACGACCTTGAGGTGTTTTACGCACGTGGAAGTATTGAATCTTTTTTGTTATTTACCAATTGGTCTTTGATCTTCCATTTACCCGTTTTTCTTTTTTGGGACTTTGTTTTAAGTGTTTTTCATTGCATTGGATTCGTAATAGAGTCTAGATTCTAATTTTGTATAAAATTATAAAAATAACGAATATATGCATGATATAGGTAGAGAGAGCCTAGGCTTTCACGTTTTTGATAGAGAGAAAATGTTGAGAGAAAATATGCTATTGTCATATAATTTTAATTGCGTGAGAGAGGGAACTAACAAATTTTGAAATTTTTTAAATGACACAAAAACTTTGTTGATAATTAATGACGCTTTAAATGTGTCAAGAAAAATTAAATTGTGTCAATAGAATTGTGTCAATAAATAATTTTCAATGACATAATTATACCTCACCCCATCTTTTTTATTTTCAACGACACAATATCTTGATTAGTAGTGTCATTAAAACCCATTTTTCTAGTAGCTGAGAGAGAAGAGAAATCGAAGCGGCCAAGATTCTTCGACGGCAGTCTCTTAGATTGGTAGGTTAAACAACAGTCCCTTAAACGATGTTTGCTTGCTCGACGGGGTTTGCTTGTTCAACGATGTGAGATTAGTGGGTTTGACAGCAGTGTCTTAGATTTAGAGATGAGTTACGTTGTTTCCTATTTTTTTGGTAGGGAGAGAGAGAAAATGTAGAGCAAATTGTAAAACTCCTTTTAAATGTCGCGTGAGGAGGGAATTTGAAAATTTTGAATTTTTGGTTTTTTTATTTCAAAATTTATTTAATGAAACAAAAAATTTGTCGTTAATTAACGAAACTTTAAATGTGTCAAGAAAAATTAAATTGTGACAATAGAATTGTATCAAGAAATAGTGTGCCACTTCTATTTTCAACGACACATTTTACTCCTATCCTATCCCTTTTTATTTTTAATGACACAATGTTTTGATTTGTAGTGTTGTTAAAACCCAAATTTGTACTAGTGAATAATTAAGAGTCTGCTCCTATTACTAAAAATCAACTTGAATCCGAATATGTTAATCAACCTACTGTTCTAGTACTAGTGATTTTAAAATCAACAGTCTGATCTAAATGCTAATGCTCCTTATACTGAGTTTAATCATAATATTGTCAATACTAAAAAGAAGTCAGAAAAGCCTGCGAAAGGTCCTGAAGTGGTTACCACTAAAACTGGCCATAGGAAACTTCCCTCAAACATTTCATCTGTCCCCATTGATGGAATTTCGTTTCATCTTGAGGAGAATGTTCAACGATGGAAGTATATTGTACAAAAGAGAATTGTTGATGAAGTCAACATTTCTGATAAACGCCACTCATGTTTAAGTATTATGGATCTAGTTATCAAGGCTAGTTTGTCCTAAGACCATTTCGAATGTTGGTCCTTGTTATCCTAGGTTGATTAGAAAATTTATTGTGAACTTGCCTTCAGAGTTTAATGACCCAAGTAGCCCTGATTATCAGACTGTCCATACTAGAGGAGCCAAGTTTAAAATCTCCCTATCAGTCATAAATAGTTTCCTTGGGAATACTCTTACATTTGAATCTCAAGTTTCACATTCCTCAAATGATTAATTAGCTTCTGTCTTGTCTGGTGGAATCTTATCAATTTGGCCCGTTAAGAGGATTCCTACAGTACTATTTAGTGTAAAATTTGTAATCTTTTATAAGATAGGCATTGCAAATTGGTTTTCTTCTCTCATAGGTCGAGTGTTTCTGCTGCTTTAGCTACATTGCTCTATCAAATATGTCACGATGCCTATGTAGATGCTAGATTATTTATGCATACACAGTTGTTAAGGCATGTGGGTACCTTTGGTGTAAAGATTCCCATTCCCCTGCCTCGATTCTTCTCTAACTTGTTGCTTCACCTAAATCCTAATATTCTCACTGAACATTATGCCTTTGGTCCTGAACCAAAGACTCTATCACTAAGCTACAAACTATTTCAGGATAGTCACGTTCCTGATTTAGATCATGACATGAGCCCTTCTAGAAATACTCGCACTTTTGATACTGAAGATGTTAATATTTCTTCAGAAAGGCTTACTGTTCCCCATGACTTAGCCACGAGAATCATCAATACTCTTATGACTGAATCTCATGCTTTTTTAACATCTATCAATCTTTTATTTGAAAGAAGATTGAAGGTGGATATTTGTGTTTGCCATTTGAAGACTCTCATTTTGTTCTCCAGCTCACTTGATCAATCTCAAGAGTAGATGTTATTTTTATGTACAAATGGGAAGTAGAGTTGGAAGGTGTGGAAGATAATGATGAAATGAAGAAGGTGAAGAAAGTGGCTGTATTTTGTTATTATTCAATATTTTGTAAACTCGTCTATAGGCTGACTGATACTTATTAATGATGGCTCTGGATTTGTTGAATGACTCTTTGATTGGTTATCATGTATGATGTTTTTTGTGGACACTTTATATAATGAAGTTCTACTATATACATATGATGGTCTGGAATGATGAATTATGAGCTCTCTTGTATTATCTTCCTCCCTTGAAGCATTTGGTTGAACATGAAAAGAATTCTCCTCTTTTTGACAAAAATTGAGAGTTTATTCGTATTTTTGTCAAAAAGAATTAATGAGATTCTCTTTATTGATAATTAAAAATCGATTATTAATAGTTAAATTCAAGAAGATAAAAGATCTTCACCATTATTAAGAATCTTTAATTCATATCATTTTTAGATATATTCGTTGAAGCTTTACATATGGGCAACAGAAGTTTATGGACTGATTAAGCAGAATCATTATTCTTCAATGCAAGAAAACTCAATCTGAGTGTGCAGAATGTAGTCTTATTATCTTCTTGGTTATGGCGTCTATGTAATGATCAATTGATGGAATTGTTATGAATCAATGATAAGTAAAATGAATGGAGAAACTGTGTTAAGCGAACAGTCGTTAAGCTCAAGGGGAGCCTGATTTTGTCTTTAAAAAGATTCACTCACGAATTTAGGGGAAGCCTGGCCTTTAAGTTTTATATGATTTTATTAACTTAAAGAGGGTCGTTACATAAGAAGAAAGTTCCTTATTGTATTATTAAATTATTGACTCCATTAAATCTTGATAATATTATTTATCTGAGCTAAGAAAGTTCCCCTGACGTAGGTCGTATTCACTGAACTGGGTTGCTAAAGCTCTCTGTGTCATTTACATCTGTTAAATCTTTAGCTATTCTTTCAGTTATTTGCTTTAGAATTAGCTAAAGGATATTCTTATTATCTCACGCTTTTTCAAAATGTTTTATGGATAACCCATGATTGAACACATGAATTACAAGATAATTGGTTTATAACGTCTACTTTTATCCTTATGTGTATCTATACAGTATACTTCAATTATATTCACAGTATCAAATACGCTTAGTTAGTAACAGCGGAAGCAATTGTAGCCTCTATACATGAAAAATAGTATTCTCAAGCATAACCAGCTTACTGTCTAAATCTTGTTGTCTTAGTTTATTAGACTTGTGAAAACACAAATGACATTTCTCCATGACTTGGCATGCTTCTTTGAAATGGAAGCGAAAGCAACACTTATTTACGACTTCAATGAAAGAAAAAATTAAATACTATTTTAATATGTTGTATTAGTACTTATAAATAACATTAGAGCATATAATATCATAGCTTAGAATAATCAACTTTTCCCCTTCAACCAAAGCTTCATAAAATTGTAGACACAAACATACATACACATAACATACATACCTGGTTCAACTATTTTTCAAATTGAGTGATGTCACAACAATTACATACCTGGTTCAACTATTTTTCAAATTGAGTGATGTCACAACAATTATATACCTGTACAATTCAATAACAATCAAAGAACTTGTTGAAATATAAACTTAATTTTAGGTTAACAAAGTTAAGCCTAGCCCAAATTAAAGCCAATTTCTAGATAATATTAATTACTATAACATTCTAGAGATATCAATTGTAGGAGATATTTAGAGAGGATTGAAGAAATATCTAGAAAATAGGAGAAATTAGTGTAATTGTAAAGAATATTCTTAAGAGTAATTTGTAATTATTAGATGACAAATGTGTTGGCAAAATCCTAGCCCTACATTTAGGGGTGACAGCTAGTATAAATAAAAAGGATATCCTACCACTTGTATCAAGCCAAAAAAATTAAATGTGTCTAATAACACATGTAGTCTCTTTCCTCAATTCCCTCCTTCAAATTTCCTCCAACCTCTAAAATTCATTTCCAACGTAGTGGTATCAAAGATTAAAGATCCTTTTTAGGAAGATGACAAGCACTAACATGGTTTCGTGTCAAGTTCCAATATTCAACATGAGCATGCAACTATGATAATTGGAGTATCAAAATGAAGGCTCTCATCGACTCACAAGATATGTGAGAGATTGTAGAAAAGGATACATCAAACTAGAGAATGGTGGTGGTCTTTCTCATGTATGAAAAGATACTTTAAGAGATTCAAGAAAGAGACAAGAAGGCCCTATACCTAATCTATCATGAATTAGATGATTATGCATTTGAGAAATTTTCAGAAGTAAAGACGCTGAAAGCAGAATGGGAGAAGCTTCGAACATCGTATAAGGGAGCAGATCCCGTAAAAAAGGTACATCTTCAGAATCTAAGAGCTAAATTTGAAATTTTGCATATGCAAGAAAGGAAATTCATCTCAGACTAGTTTTGTAGAGTGTTAATTGTCACCAATCAACTTTAAAAGAATGGTGAAAAAATTGATGATGTTAAAATCATGGAGAAAATACTAAGATCATTAGATTCAAAGTTTAATCATATTGTGGTCATAATCAAAGAAACAAAAGACTTGAAAGTGATGATTGTTGAGCAACTCATGGGTTCGTTACAAGCATATGAAAAGAAAAGAAAAAGAAGAAGAAAGGAATCGATGATCAATTTCTCAAGTTATGAGTTGATTTTACTAGTGGAAGACTTAGCCTTAATAATAGAAGTGAGCAAAGACAAGAACGTGGTGGACATCAAGAACAAGAAAGAGGACAAGGACAAAGACATGGTTGGAGGCCCAATGAAAACAACAACAATAGCTACCAAAGAGGATTGAGAAACTCAACAAGAGGTTGTGGATATGGCAACTCAAGATCAAGATATGATAAATCAAACATTAAATATTATAATTTTCAAAAGTCTTGTCATTATACATCCGAAAATAGAGCTCCTAAGAAATAATAGAGTTGAAGAGAGGGAAAACTACATTGAAGATAGAAGTCAAGAATGTGGTACGACCTTATTGATGGCTTGCACAAATAGCGAATGGAGAAAAGATAAAACATGGTAGTTGGATACCGAGACAAGCAACCACATGCATGAAGTAAAAAGAATGTTCGTGGAGCTTGATGAATCAATAAGTGGCACTGTAGCATTTGGCGATTGTCAAGTGAAAATCAATACGTATCAAAGCATGTATAGGCAAGGTCATTACAATCAAGCATAAATATATGTTTAGAAATGAAATTTATTGTTAAGGGTAGGTTGTACTTACCTCGATTTGTCTCGATAAAAATAATTTGAATTTTACCCTTACTTTTTATCGTAGTTTGATAGGAAGTACGGATGTCGAACCCAAGAGAATAGTGGCTAAGTAAGTTTCTTGAAATTAAGCTTCAAAGAAATGATGTTAGTAGTAAAAGAAAAGCATTGAAGAGTGGGAAAATCAAGTAAAACTATGACAAGATTAATTTAGGATGTAAACTCAATTCAAAAAAAAAAAAAAAAAACCAAAAAAAAATGTAAAAGTTGAACTCTTATGAGAAAAATGAGGGAAGGGGAAAAGGGCACTAATCAATTCTTATCATTGAATTAAGAGGATTATGAAATGATTTTTGCTCAATTAAAAGGGGGTTCTTGATCAATATTATTGCAAGATCAACTTGCATGATCTTGTAAGAACTTTGGTCAAGATTTCAAGAAAAGAGACAATCACCTCAAACATTTAGTATATATTCTTGCAATAACAACTAAAGCCTAATCTTGTTCCTTAAAGAAGATCAAAGTATAAAGCCTAATCTTGTTCCTTAAAGAAGATCAAAGTATCTTACACATTTTTTGGAAACAATTTGCAATCAATGAATTAATATGATTTAATTGTGCACAATAAAATTGATGTAATCAAATTCAAAAGTTTCTAAGAACAAGGGAGATTCATCTAGCATTAATCAATTTCAAGATTTTACATGTTGCAATCAAGAATTAGATTGAGTTTTTGTGTAGACTTAGCAATCAAATTAATCTTGCATTATTTTCATACCCAAAGTATCTTTCATACAAAATGGTGAATCAAGAACAATATCAAGAATTAAATTGACAAGAATGCTTGTAATTGAAAAAAGGAATTTTTTTTATTCATGAAAATTAGAGATTCAACAAAAACTACAAGAAATTCAAAGATTTGATCATATCTAATTAATAAGAAAAAATAATAGAAGAATTCTTCAAGAATTGAAAAGCCCTACGCCTACTTACTTTTAGGTGATTAGTCCTCCATCAAGAAATAATCCTGGAAATTAATTGAGAGAACAAAAAAACGACATAATGAAGGAGTAATTTCTAGAGTTTGAGAGAGTTTTGAGAGAATTTGGGAGTTTATTTGAGAGAAAAGGGTAAATTGATCGTAGAATTACTGGTGAATTTGGAGAAAATGAGTATATATAGAAAATATTTTAAAATAACAGTTAAAAAGATTTAAACTTGGGACCTCAAGGTCATTGCGCGCTTCGAATGACAAAAAACTTGAGTATTTTTTGGATTTTTACAAAGTTGGTTATTCTTAAAAAAAAAAAAAATTGCAGCTGCTAAGGATCGAACTCGAATGTTGGGAGAGGCACGTGCAACGAGGAGCTAACATGTGGCACAAAGAGAGAGGTGGATGAATGAATGAACGCGTGCAAAAAGGAATTTGAATAATTTTGAATTTAATTTGGCATCTAGTAAGTTTCGAACTTATGGCGTCTAAGGCGTGCGAATGGGACCAAAACGACGACATTTTGGCTTTGAAAAATCCAAAAAATAAACACTTTGCTTGAGGTTCGAACTCATGACCTGAGGGTGGCTCGAGCATGTGGATGGCTGACGTGTGTCATGGATTTTTTAATATTTACCAATTTGCCCTCAATTTTTGCTTTTCCCGTTCTTCTTTGTTTGGACTCCATTTTGGGTGATTTTTGTTGCATTGGATTCGTATTGAGGACTTTTTTCATATTGTGCACAAAATATTAAAATAATATATATATGTATACTATGGATTGAGAATAAGGTACAAATAAATGGATCAATAATTGCCTCAACAGCGATGAATTCAAGAGGCAGAAGTAAAAGGAAGAGATAACATTCTCATTTTATTAAAGAATGGTGAGCACCAACTGATTTTAAATATCTATTATGTACCAAGTATGAAGAGTAATATCTTAAGCCTAGACTAACTCTTAGAAAAAGGTTATGATATTCTATGAAAATCTAATAACCTTTCAATAAGCGATAATGCAAGTAATTTGATTGCTAAGGTTCTAATGACCAAAAATAGAATGTTTGTACTCCACATTGAAAATTATGTGGCCAAATGCCTCAAGATGTAGCTTGGCTTTGGCATCTTTGTTATAGTCATCTCTCAATTTTAAGGGATTGGGGTCACTCTCTAAAAATATCATGGTGAGAGAACTACCCTCCATAAGCCACTCCAATCAAGTGTGCGAAATATGTCTACTCAAAATGTAATTCAAGAAAAGCTTCCCAAAGGAGTCAAACTCAAGAGCTCAAATGCCTTTGGAACTCATACATACAGATGTTTGCAGACCAATCACGCCAAGCTCACTTGGTAAGAGTATCTATTTCCTTCTATTCATTCATGGTTTCTCGAGAAAGACATAGGTGTATATATTTCTCTAAGTGTAAATTAGAAGTGTTCAAGAATTTCAAGAAGTTAAAGTCCCTGATTGAGGAAGAAAGTGGTATGGTGATCAAGGCCATAAGATCTGATTGTGGAAGAGAATTCACATCAAATGAATTCCAAAAATACTTTGAAGACCATAGGATTCTTCGACTCTTATCAATTCCAAAATCCCTCCAACAAAATGGAGTAGCAAGAACAAAGAGCAAAACAATTTTGGACATGACAAGAAGTATGCTTAAATGCAAAAAATTACCAAATGATTTTTGAGCAGAAGCAGTAGCATGTGCAGTTGTGTGTCCCAAAACTCTTATTTTGTAGTTGAAAATTATATTCTATTCAATAAAGTGGTTATTCAGGACTTATTAGTTAAAATAGAATACTATAATCTTGAATCCAATTAACTAAGATCCCAAGGCTATCTTGTGTAGACTATAACTTTATGTAGAGACATAAACGTGGATCAAGTAAAAGTTTATAGCCCAAACGGTCTATAGTGTATGAATAAGGTTGGCCATCTTATTCTAGAAACACTATGGATGCGGCCCGTTCTATAGTTAGTACAAACGATATGATCCTGAATTGTTCATGTAGAGACATGGGAGTGAAGGCATCTTATGTAAAGAGTTTGCATAAGACTAAAACCATGAAATAGTCCCTTTTAAGTTATAACACCGTTTACTAGATAAACTGACTATTTCAATTATGATGACCTATGTAATTTAATCTTAAGCCTGAGCTAATTTTAAACTTCTATTCATATGGTGTTATCCTTATATTTGCATCGGTGAGGGTAACTTAACGATGATGGCTCAATAAGCCTACCATTTCAAGGGTAAGATCAGGTCGATGGCTAGGGACATAGGGTGTAAGACTGAATTAGCTTCTACCCATTTTAGGGTTAGTAGATAGGTTGTTCCTTTAAAAACAGAATCCAAGTCATGAACAAGGGATCCTGCCTTTCATTGGCTCAAAAAGGATTCGATTCAATAGTGGATCAGTGGGACTTAAGGAACAAGATGTAGTCTCGGAGGTAAAATAATATTTTCACCCAACCGACGTTACGAACAACTTGTGAAGGATTAACTTACTGATCATGGTTATATCAGATGGACACAAATATATCTATAGTGAGGGAACTACAACCACGGAACTTTAGTGGAATGACTCATTAGTTAACAGATGTTGATTAGCTCTATCTAAAAGGGTTTAGCCAGTTAATCTCAGATCGTTGGAGCCCATAATCTATAGGTCCATTTGGTTTCCCTGCTACCTCATATGGAATTAACTTGGAACAATATGTTGAAAAAATTTGAATTGTTCGAATTGGATAGAGAGAGAGAAAACTGTTGGGTTTTATATCCTAAAACTCATAAATAATAAATATAATCTAATGACCGTTATTAATAAAGTCTTTTATTATTATAATTTCAATTAGTATTATTGATTATATTATTAGTTTTGTCTTAATAACCTAAATCCAATAAACTAACATCTAAAGCTATTTGATGAGTCTTGAACAATATGTAGAGATATACGAGGATCAATGTTCAAGATCAGCTTAAAGGGTCTATAGTATAAAGTTAAGGTTGGGTACCTTATCCTGGTAACACTATGGATACGGCTCACTTTGTATTTGATACAAACACATTGTTCCAATGCGTTCATGTATGCGACATGCAAGTGAAGGTATCCTATGCAATGAGTTTTCATAAGATCGGACCACGAAATAGTAATCACTAAATGTATCTCTGTTAACTAGTTAAGTTTCTATTTCATTAGGATGACCTAGGTAACTTAATCTTAATCCTGAGTGTATTATGAACTTCTATTCTCGAGGGATTGTCTTTTGATTTGTAAGGGTGAGAGTGATCAGATTGCAGACTCAATATGCTTATCATTTTGGGGATAAGACCGAGTGGGGAGCTGGGAACATAATCACACAACATGGAATTTACTCCTTCCTGACTTTAGGGTAAGTGATAAGTATGCCCTTAAATGGTGTCTCTGGGACTTGAACAAAGGGCCCTACCATCTCTATGGCACGAGAGGGGTTTCTGTTTAGTGGTTGGACCATAAACAGGTTGTTCACTAGATGAGCACTAGTATTTAAGAACTAGAAGTAACATAGGGGTAAAATGGTAATTTGACCTAGCTGGTGTTACGAACATTTGTGAAGGACTAACTTACTGGTATTCGTCTATATCCATGGACACAAAAATATATCTACAGTGAGAAGAGTTCAGCTGTGAGTCTTTAGTGGAGTGTACACATAGTTAACGAATATTGATTAATGTGGTTAATGAGTTTAGCCAATTAATCTCATATCATTGTAGCTTCTAATCTGTAGATCCATTAGGTCCCCTTCCTAGCTCGTAAGGTAATGAGATTTATTTATATTGGATGTAATTTGAAATGTTCAAATCTACTTTGGGAATTAATATAATGTATGGTGATACATTATAATATAAAGTTTATATTTTAATTAAACTTTAATATATAAATTTAATTTTGGATATGATTCAAAATTAATTTATGAGAGAATAAAATATTTGAATAAGTTCAAACATTAATTTAATGTGAATTAGATTCGTATTAAAACTATATATTAAAATTTAATGTGTATATGATACATATTAAAATTATAGGTTAAGACATAAATTCATATTTGAATATGATTCAAGTTTGGATTAAATTAAATATAAGATATTTAATTTAGAAATGAATTAATTAGAGAATTAATTAATAGTTTAGTTTATTTTGATTTAATTAAATTTGATTTAATTAAATTAAAACTATAGGTTATGTAAGATATATTCATTTAAATATGATTTAAATGAAGTATTAATTAAATATGATTTAATTAATTATTAAATTAATTAATAGGGAACGTGGGTTGTTTCCACGTTCCTACTTTTCTCTCAACTTTCCTCTTCTTCAGTCGAAGAAGAAGGAGTTATTGGAACGATACACAAAAGCGTTTTGTGATTTTTTTTTACATCGTGCATTCTCTCTGAAATTTTTTCTCTCTAAAAAAATTCTCTCTTCCAATTTGGTTCCCACAAACCATCTCAATTCAGAGAATAGGAAGGCTTCCAAGTGGCGGTGCTCTAAATTCGTGTTTGGTAGATTCAGGGACATCAACGATCGTAAGTTCTTCTCTATATTTCTTTTAAAAAAACATGTTTAGCCATAATTAATTTAAATTTTACCAATACACTGGTATTTTTAGGTTTCAATTAAAATTTGGTTAAGGTCTCTGTAATTCTTCCGTTGTGTAAAGGGCTTTCATCCTTTCAAAACTGATAAATATATGTGATATAGTCGTCGGTTATAGAGCTTTATATTTAAATATAATTTAGATATTAAAAATATGAATATGGATTCATATTCGGAAGCTCAGAATTGTTGGAAATTGTCAAAGTTGTGAAAAGTCAAAATGTTCACTTTTGATTTTGAAAAGTCAAACTTTGACCTGCTTTTATATTCAAATGTGATTTGAATTTTAGAAAAATAAATGTGGATTCATGCTCGGGAGGTCAAAATTAGTCAAGACGAACAAAATGGTAAAAAGTCAAAATGTTGACTTTTGACTAGAAAAGTCAAAGTTTGACTTTGACTTTAGTCAAATGACCAAAATGCCCTTGAACTAAGTTAGTGGGAAAGTCCAACATTTTGTTGGATAATCCCACTGACACTTAATGGGATAAGTAGCTACATGAGATGTTGACACCTACCCTACTAAGTTTCATTAATGATTAGTAGATTATTAGGTGTTGAGATTTAAGATATTAATTACATGCAATTTTGCATGTACTTAACTTATTCAAAGGGGCAATTTTCAACTTTTTGAGAACTTTTTGGCAAAATCTATTCTTTTAGTTTTTACAAAACTTTGCCAAACTTTTCTCTCAATCTAAACCTAATTTCCACCTTCAAATTCCATCTCTCTCAATATTCCTTCACTTAATAAGTCCCACAACCCGGTTCAAAGTCTAAAGAATAGCGGGTCAACACTAGTGGTGGTCCCAGTTCATGTTCGTGAGGAGACATCGAGGATCAAAAGGCTTTAAAGTTATGTATTCTCTTAACTCTAATTTATTTTAATTAGGATTTATTACGCATGTTAACTTCTAAACTAGTTTAGATGCATCTAGAGTAAATTTTTCGATCCGTTCTTCTGCTGTGCGTGTCTCATTTTTCCATCATGTGCAGCAAATTTTTCGATTCGTTCTTCTGCTGTGCATGTCTCATTTTTCCATCATGTGCAGTCTACCTATCCAATTAATCTTGAACAAGAAGTGTATTTGGGAAAACACCACAAGAAGCACGAAGTGGAAGGAAACCTAGAATCTTTCATCTTAGAGTCTTTGAGAGCACTGCTCATATGCATGTACAAGATTAAAAGAGAAACAAGTTAGTTGCTAAAAGTGAGAAAGACATCTTCATTAGTCATGACTCCAACACCAAAGGATACAAACTCTATAATCCAAACACATAAAAGACAATCCTATGTCGAGATGTAGTATATGATGAACAAGGAGTGAGATTGGGGACGACATGGCGAAGACTACAACTTCTTGTCGTACTTCAAAGAAAAAGATAGGGAGCAAACAGGTACAGTGCAAACAAGAGAGGAGCCTTCTATGCCACCACCTTTACTAACTTCAAGTGTTCTCAAGAAGACAAAAGCTCAAGTGAAAGTGGCCAACAATTCACACGTTTGCAACAGAAAATCAAGATACTATTTCTCGAGCCTATAAACTTCCAAGAAGCTTTGATGAATCCAAATTGGAAAATTATTACGACTGAAAAGATTAATGAAGTAAAAAAAGAACGGCACATGAGAGGTTGTTTTACTTCCAAAAGACCACAAGGAGATTGGTGTGAAATGGGTTTACAAGGCCAAGAAGAATGCAAGTGGAGAATTGAAAAATATAAGGCAAGACTAGTGGCGAAAGCTTATAGTCAAAGAGTTGCCATCAACTATGATAAGGTATTTGCTTCTGTTGCTCAACTTAAAATTCTTACTAATAATTTTATTAGCTGCTCAAAATATTGGAGAATCCATTGGATGTGAAATCAGCTTCTTAATGGAGTATTTGAGAAAGAAGTCTACATTGAGCAACCTCAAGGCTATAAAGTTTAGGGAAAAGAAGAAAAGTTATTGAAGCTAAAAAGGGCACTCTATGCGTTGAAGCAAGTTCCATGATCATGGAACGCTCACATAAACAAGTATCTAAGCCAAAGAAGTTTCAACAAATATCCATATGAGCACGCACTCTACATCAACATCAAAAATAATGATGTATTGATTGTGTGCTTGTATGTAGATGATTTGATCTTTATAGACAGTAATCTAAACATGTTCAATAAGTTCAAATAGGAGATGATGAATGAGTTTGAGATGACAGACATTAGACTCATGTCTTATTATCTTGGCATTGAAGTAAAGCAAGAAGATAAAGGTATCTTTATCACACAAGAAGGTTATGCTAGGGAAGTGATCAAGAAGTTCAAGATGGATGGTTCTAATCCGGTCAACAAATCCATGGAATATGGAATCCAACTATCACATTGCGAGGAAGTGGAAAGCATGGATCCAACACTCTTTAAAAGCTTGATTGGAAGTTTACGATATTTAACATGTATAAGACTTAACATTCTTTATGCAGTTGGAGTTCTTAGTCGCTTCATGAAGAAACCAACAACCACTCACTTGGAGGTAGCAAAGAGAATTCTTCGGTACATTAAACGTATGATAAGATATGGCTTGTACTATTCTGTCTCTAATAATTATGAATATAATACTCATATCTTCTATCCCATTTGCTTGCTAAGAAGTTGAGAGACAAAGAGTTTTTTTCAAAGAAATCTCAAGACAAAAGTTTGCAAACTTGGTCATGCTCGATTGAGAGAAAAGGTAGAGAAAGGTAGAAGTGAAAATCTCGGGCCAACTTTGAGCAAATCTCAATGCAAAGGCAGAAGCATCTCAGTGCTTTTTTATAAAGACGAAAAACAGAAGGGTTTTAGAGGTGAGTCTCAGGTCATCTCAGGGTCGTCTTCGGTTGGAACTAGAAGTAGAAAAGAAAATTATTAGGGTTCTCGAACATAGTTCGGATAAGTTCGACCAAGAAAAGTACAGATCTCTAACGATTTTGGGTCGATCACAGCCAAGATCACTTAAACATTGTGACGAACAGATCTTTGGGAATTTCTATTGCGCGAGGTTAGCATTTTTGGATGCAATGAGGCCTTTTAAATACAAAAGACTTTTATTTCTCTCATTTCTCACCATTTTCACTTCAAGAGCAAAGTAGATAAAAGAAGTAGAAAGAAGTTGAGTTTCCTTGCGAGAGTGAAGTCAAATCAAGAAAGTAGTTTGGCGCCAAGCCAAGTTTCAGTTGGGTGTTCTGTCAAAAGACATTCAAGAAAGCAAGGGTGTTGGCAAGTTGGAACTAAAGAGGAAGAGCAGAGCTTGAGGTTAGATCCATGAAGTCCAAGTTTCTTCTTCCTTATTTTAAGAAACTTAAGAGCAAGTTTGCTAAGTTAAGACTTGTTATTTTAGGCTCTAGATCTGTTAGGAGCTCATGTGGAGCTAGGGCAAACTTGAGGAATGGTATTGAGCTATCTAAGACAACCCAAAGAGTTCAAGGAAAATCAAGGTTAGCAAGAAAGAGTTTTCTTAAGTAGAAAAGGAAATGGTAAGAAGTTGAAGAAGCTTCCTTGAGTTGGAACCCAAGATTTACTTGATGTTTCTTGTTATTCTCAGGGCAAGAGGAAATAAGGCCAATCTATAAACCAAGAACCTAACAAAAAATTTGAGTGACTAAAATGAATTTTAAATGAATTTCTAAGCTTGATTTGAGAATTTATGTTTTAAAGCATACTTTATGTTTAAGCATTTGAATATTCTAGATTTATGAAATTTTTTACAAAAGCATGAGCTTCAAGTTTAGAAATGAGTTATGAGAAAGCATTATTGTGTTGAAATTCTATAGCATTCAATTTGATAAATGTTTTCTAAAACTTGAGATTTATGAGAATGTGTTTGAATGCTAAGTTTCTTCAAATATTTGAGCAAAAAGATTATTTAAAGCAAAGCTAGATTTGAGACTTGTTTAATGCAAGAGTGTTTTCATAAGCATGCTAACTTAAGTAAGTTTTAACATGAGATTTCTAAATATGCTTAAGTCTATATTGAGATGTCTTGATCTAATAGAAACCCTACAAGAGTTCGTGTGATGAGGGTATCCAGTAGATGCTTAGAGTTTCCAACACATTGACTAGGTAAGAGATGAAGGCCTCTATGGATGCCTAGATTTTCCGTCTCATGATAGCTATAGCGAGATAGGGTGCTACTGGCACCTAGAGTTTCGTCTAGTAGGTATTGTATTGAGGGATAGGACTTCCACGCCTAGAGTTTCACCTGTAGATACGAAAAGTTCAAGGTATAGCAAGTAATAAAGGAAAGAGAAAATTAAAAGCTAAGTTTGAAGAGAAAATTGTTTGTAAAGTTTATGTATATTATTTTACTAAAAGTTTTCATTATCATGCTTTGTTTTAAAAGTTGTCACTCACGAGGCTTTATAGTTCATCCTTTCAATGTTTAATTCCCTTAAAGGTAGAGATTGTGGTTTATATGTCTATTAAAGTATCCACCTACTCTACTAGAAGTTTAACTAGATTTTTGTACCGCTCATTCCATGCATGCATGATAATTTGTAATTAAAGGTGTTTAACTAGATTTTTGTACCACTCATTCCATGCATGCATGATAATTTGTAATTAAACTAATAAAAGACTTAGTTGTCATTGTCTGTAATAGACTAGTATAAGGGTTTGAGTTTGTTAAATTTTGTTTTGGTGTTGTCATGGTTGGAACTTTGAACTTAGTTTTATCTATATAAGATTATGAGTAGGTTGTTCAATGGTTGGATAAACCTGAAGGTGTTTTACAAATATTTTAATATATTAATTCTAAGTTTAGAAATTTCTTTTTACACTATATGTTTAAGTTTAATTTAAAAGAGATAGTTGAGAGCTAGAAATTAAGCAGGATTGACAAGTGGCCTCACACCACATCCCATGCCTAGTGAGGAGGTGCTCCAAGGATGGGGTGTGACAATGAGCTCTTAGGATAAAGTGATAGCAGTTGGGAAGGAGATGTGGATGAGCGTAAGAGTACAAATGATTTTTTATTCTACATGAAAAACATTGCCTTCACGTGGATGTCAAAGAAGCAACCCATTGTTAAAGGAGTAGGGACCACCACAAGAAGAGCTAACCAAAATTTTCATAGATATAAATCAACAATTGTTTTGGCCAAAAACCCAATCTTCCACAATCGGAGTAAGCATATTAATACACGTTATCATTATATTAGAGAGTGAAATGGAAAAAAGGAAGTACAGTTAGAATATGTGAAGACTCATGATCAAGTTGCCAACATTTTCACTAAGCCTCTTAAGAAAGAAGAATTCACAAGATCGAGAGACCTGTCGAAGTAACAAAAAATCAAGTTTAAGAAGGGGTGTTGAAATATAAAGGGTAATTATAACAGGTAGCAATTTTTAGAAGAATTATTAAGTATGTATCAATATTTTAAAAAAAATTGCAAATATAGCAAAGTCTATCAGTGATAGACTTCTATCGTTGATAGACTCTTATGGTTTATCAGTAATAGACCAACATTTGCTACATGGTCTATCAGCGATAGACTCCTATCATCGATAGATTTTGCTATATTTGCAATTTTTTTAAAATGTTGATATATACTTAATTATTTTGAATATAATTGCTACATTTGCAACTATCCCAAATATAAACTTGATTTGGGTTAGCAATATTTGGGCCTAGCCCAAATAAAAGTTTAATTTCTAGAAAATATTAATTACTACAATATTTTTAGAGAAATTAATTGTAGGAGATATTTAGAAAAGATTGAAGAAATATCTAGAAAATAGGAGAAATAAGTGTAATTGTAAAGAAAATTCTAGAGAGTCATTAGTAACCGCTAGATGAAGTATGTGTTGGGAAAATCGTAGCCATACATTTAGGGTGTCAGCTACTATAAATAGAAGGCATTTCCTACTACTTGTATTAATCCAAAAAAATTAGAAGTGTCTAATAAAACAAGTAGCCTCTTTCCTCAGTTCTCTCTTCCAAACTTCCTCCAACCTCCAAAATTTCTTTCCAACAAAACTTGTGATGAGTTTTATTAAATGCTTCAACTTAGTGAAATATCTTGTCCAACGACTGTTAGCCAAAAGCAAAGTTAATAGAAACTACTTACTATTGTTGAGCTTTCTTTACAATGTACATAATAAATAAGGCAGCAAATTAAACGTCAAGTATATATCAATCAATATAAGGAGACCACCCATAACAAAGAAATTCAACATTAAGATCAATAGAGGCAACTGAAAGCCTCAATGGCCCTTTTAGACATTCCATGAATCGACATTAAGAATACTATAGTGTTTTGACTTATGCACAAAGATGAAGGTCTTACAAATATAACAACTTAACAGAGGAAGGCGAACATCTATACTTAAAAATAAAGGTGAATAATCTGACTTCCGCAATCATATATCCATTAAACTTGAAATGGAAAAAGAACCTACATTAATTCTAATAAATAGTAGAATGTAAATGCATTTGATAGTACATAAACACAAGTGCAATATTTTTATCAGTAAAAGAAGTGTTTAATGATTTCTTTTTTGCCTCACAATTTAAAAATCTTCTTTCTTGCTTTGAACAATCACCATACATATTCAAACACACAATTAAAAGACATAACTACTATTACAGTGAACCATTGTCGCCTCACACAATTAAAATACTCCATTTTTAGCCTGGCCAACTCTCCCTCTAATGAAAAGCAACCTTTTTTCAAGTAAGACAACACATGAGACAACACCATTAGATCCCACAATTTTTACTTGAAATTCCTAAAAACATCACTAAAATTAATTGTAGTAACTTCAACCTTTTCCTTCACAATAAAAAAAAAAAATAATAATAATAATAACTTGTTTTCAAGTTAGTCTATAACATTATTTGTGCTGGTATTTCTATTTCATAAATTAATGTCACTTATTTGTGGACTACTATTGTTGCATTTCTATTTTCGTAGCTATATATATATTATTCCTCTAATTGTTTACTATCTCAGTCTTTATGGAAGTTTGCTCTAATTTGTCCAAGTGTCTTTGGTTTTATCAAAAAAATATAGTTCGCTTTTTTTTTACTCTAAATGTTTTTAGTTGTAATATAATATTTTCCCTGCTTTATCAACTCTTCATAACTGGAAAAATGGTGAAACACTATTTTTTAGGTAAATCCTATTAGAAAAAGTGCATTCTTCCTTACGCGACAAGATTGACCTACGCAATAAGATTGTTACGCAACAAGAAGTGACTACGCGAGGAATCGTTATGTGTTTTAAGCTTACTTCACTGGAAAGTAGTGATGTCATCCTCGTGTAAGAAATTCGGCGATTGATTTGACTTTGTTGCCCAATCCAAATTTAGGATAAGGATATAATTAACACACATGGCATCCTAGGATTGGTTGATTCTCACTGTCGGACAAAAGTCTTCATTTCTACGTAAAAAATGTCACTGAAAACGCTTCTAATAGATGAATTCCTGTCATTTTGAAGCTGTCTTTACCTTACGCTCGCTTAAGAAACAATTAAGAAAATTTCCAAGATTTCCAAAGATTGTCACAAGCTTGAAGTAATGCAAAAGGGGTTCATGGTGAATGAGTGGACAAAGAAGCTGATCTAATTGTGAGTGGTTTTTCTTTAAAATGTTTTCAAAAACGAAAAAGGATTTCCAATATATGTAAATCCTTCAATATGTTTTCACTAAAACCTTGAAATATATGATTTCTATTATGCTTTCCAAATGCATGCGATTTATAAATGCATAAGTTTTGATATTAATTTCAATGATGAAATAAGATGATCTATTGTACCCTATGCAATGAGATCCCTTACATTTGTTGTGTGTTCTGGTGTGGGATACCTTATCTTTATTGTGTGATCTGGGATAAGATGATCTATTCTTGTTGTATGGTATGAAATAGAATTCCTCATACTTGCTAAGTGATCTGGAATGGAATGCTATGAAACCCCAAAAAAAATTTGTGTTTAAGAATGCATGGTTACTAAGCGAAATGGTTTATTAAAAGGTTAGTCAGGCATTTAGGTTTGGCAAGTAAGATTGATTAGAGGTTAGTGTGGCATGGGCATGCGCTTAAGAGCTTACGGCCATGTCAAGAAAGGATATAGAGGTTATCGTGTGCTAGGCGATAAGACATTATGAGGTTAGCAAGCATGAATTGGGTGGCAAGGCTATGCAAGAAAGGCTTGATTGCGTGATGATAGACTAAGAGGTTAGTAGGCGAGATGAGATGACATTGGGTGTTTTTGTTAGGCGGCCAAGGCTATGCGAGAAGAACCATAGAGGTTATTTAGGCATTTGACAAGGCTAGGCAATTTGGACAACTACGCGGCAAGCTTATGGTAAATGGTTTAAAGTTAATTCATGTGTCTTAAGCTAATCACATGCATTTTTGCGGCCAAGGTGGAGATGGAGTGGAAGTAGGAGGTGTCTTAAGGAAAATTAAGGGTGAATTAAGCAAGGTTTAGGTGTCAATTTATTTTCATGCAAGGCTCCCTATAAATAGGCAACTTCACATAAGGATTTCTAACAACTTACTTGTGAAATTTCTCTGAAAACACTTTTAAAAGTTTAGTAATTGAGTCTAGTTCTTTGAAGAAGGCTGCTATTAAAATTGAAGGTGAGAAGCTAGGCGTTTTGGTCAAGAAAATGCAAGAAGATCATTTTAAAAAATCTAAGCAAGGTGCACTTCCAGAAGGCTACAGAGCAAGTATTTTAGAATTCAGCTCTGACATTTTGAGTTAAAAACGTTAAGTCATTATAGAGCAACTGTGTAGAAGGAAACAATTTCATTTAAGTTCTGGATTTGAAGATATAAGTTCTAAAGTGAAGTTAAGGTTCTAGCCAAAGGGATGTTCTAAGCAATCATGGTGGTTGGCTGAGTAGTATGTTGTGTTAGGCGATATATTCGTGAATTTTAGGTTGAAAAAGGTTAGCATAGGCATTTGGGCATACATCTTGTGCACAAAGTAAACCACGGCCAAGAAAGCGCATTGGAAACCCTGCACGCGTGAGATGGCCTACACGAGATGCATGGAGCACGGACGCAAGCCTCTTACAAGGTTACCACGTGGCAAGGCCTACCCAGGCCCTACGCGCACGTGCCAACCTTGTCGCCCACCCCATGCATGCTAGTCATGCCAAAAGTGTGTTTTTAGGCTGTTTCTAATATTTTGGAAAATTTTAAGCAAAGTTTCGATATTTTTATGATTAAAAGGGAATTAAATAGAATTATTTTCCTTATTTTAGGTTAAGAGAAGATCAGGTAGATTTACAAACCGGTGTTCGAAGCTACCATCAGTGAGTGACAAAATGATTTCTAAATGATGATTCTAAATATGATTTATTATCAAATGTTTTAAGCATGCTTTGATGTACGAATATTTGAGTTTACTAATTTATAAAGTGTTTCCAAAGTATGAGTTTAGAAATATTTAACAAGTATGTATTTCTTGATGAATTTACTAATAAGATTTACAAAGCAAGTATGTTTATGATAAGTATTTAAGTTAAAGAATAATTTTAGAATGTTTTAGACTATATCGTACGATATATATAGCAACATTTTGGGGGATATTACCTATGCATAGAGGTTCCTTTGATGAAGGAATTTAGTAGGTACCTAGTTTTCTATCACTAGGATAGATTCATGAGATGAGGGTTCTACATATATGATATATATAGTTTTTACCATCTCTTGAGATGAAGTTCTGTAGGTTACCGACCTCATTGTAGCTATAACGAGATAGGACACCACTGATGCCTAGATTCTATCTCGTAAATATCATATCACAAGATGATGGCCCATCAGAGTGTCTCAAATTCCATCGTTGTGATTCATATGGAATAGCAACTGTAAGATAGAAAGAGTTTGTCAAGAAAAATGTTTGAAAGATTTTATGCTTGGTGTTATGTTTATGATTTATTTGTGCAAAGGACGAAGTTTAAAGTTAAATTATTTTAAAAGCATGTTTATCAAACCATCACGCACTGGACTATTTAGCTCATCCTTTCAAAATATTTTTCCTCTTTCCAACTACAGATTGTGAGTCCCCACGTGCTGAACATACTGCTGTTAGGCCAATCAGTCTTCTGACATGAAAGAAAATGATTTGTTAGAAATGTTATTATGTTTTGTAAAAAACTTTCTTACTGAACCTTTTAGTTATAAAAGTTATTTTCGTATGGGTTACACTACTGTTTTAAAGATTTTTTTTATCAAGTTAAAGACTTCCACTAGCAAGTGTTTTACATTTCCATGTCAAGAATCAGCTAAAATTGTTCCAAATGTGGATGGTTTTAGTTGACATCACGCCACCTTTCGGGTCCAGAGCAAGTGATCTGGGAGGGGGTTAGACAGGTGCACTTTGCTTGCTATGTGATCTCACATTGGAAGATGTGTCATGCATGATGGAATGATGGAGACTTGCTAAATGCATTGTGTATAGTTCTTTTGAAGTGAACTTTGTTCTAAGTGTCGAATATACTTTGTTATTCAAAAATCAACGAAGTCTTTTATTTCACTTGAGTTCACATTCCACATTTAAGCTTGTTAGTTGTATTTAATTCCACTTACTAGGCGTTCTGCGTTTACCTCACGGAGGGACTCGCATAGAATGTCTAAGTGGTCTCATCTCCACTTGGTCACATAGTGTGAGTTTTGGAACAAGACGTGACAAGTTGATATTAGAGCATAAGTTCTTGGGAAAAGTTTTAACTATAGTCATGCATGTAGAAAGTCGTATGATATGAGTATAATGTATTGATCATTACACAAAAAGAAAATATGTATTTCTTGATGCACAATACGAACGTCGGGATAAGTAACATCAGAAAAAAGCTTCTCCAGACACCATAAAAGCCTAAAAAAGGTTAGCAATCCCAACACAACATAAGGCGACGTCGATATAAGGTAATTTAATAAAAAATTATAAACTTCTCTGGATACCATGCATAACGACGTCGGGAGAAGTTTATAATTTTTTTTAGTATATTTAACTTATCATGATGTCATGCATAATGGCGTCGGCAGAAGTTTATAGTTTTTTAATATATTTAACTTCTCCCGACACCGCTATGCATGACGTCATGAGAAGTTTATAATTTTTTAATATATTTAACTTCTCTCGATGTTGTGCATACCGATGTTGGAAGTTCCTCTTTAAAACCTATTTTTTAGATCTATTTTTCAGATTTGAAAGGTAGCCAAAAAATGAGAGAAAGAAAGAGACAGATTTCAAACATCCAAAAAAAGAAGAAGATTTTTGTCACCATCTACCATTCGGTCTTCGTCATCAAACTCTGTTGTCCGATCTTCGCATTCGCCTGCAGCCCCATGCCAATGGTTAGCCAATCTCTTCCTTTTTTGTTTCGTTATTTTGGTTTAGGTATTAGAAATATTATTAAATTTTTTATTGTTTTGTGGATTTATATCAATAATGTGTAAACTATGCTCATTTTGTTGTGGATTTGTTGCTGATTGTGTAAATTTTGTTTCTATTGTTGATTTTATTGTTATTGATTTATTTTTATTGTTCTTTATGCTCTCGATCCTCCCTCTCTGCGCCATCGATGCCCATATCTCTTCCGGTTAGTTATTTATTTAAGTTAGAATTTTGCTGTAAAATCCTAAATTCTATTTCTAGCTTTACCTTAGCTTTGCTAATTTTCCATTCCTTTTCTTAGATCTCGTTCTCGATTTTACAAAAGAAATAGAGGATCTCCCGACGCATAAATATAGCGTCGAGAGATCCTTTGACATTTCTCGATGCTTTATTTTGTGCATCGAGAGATGTCATGGGATCTTCTAACGTTATATTTTCTGCATCGGGATATCCTCTACCAACGCATTTTTCAGACTCTGATCCCAACGTGGATTTATGTATCGAAAAAGGATTTCTCGATGCTTTTTCATATATCTCTCGACACCTTTGTGCGTTGAGACCTCCATTTTCTTGTAGTGTTATAGAATTTATGACACCACAAGGAAGGCCAAAGTAAGTCAAGCAAGTAGCAACGGATGTTCCAGCTATCAAAAGCGCTAATAGAGTGCATGAATCTGACAAGATGTCTAGTAACCCATATGAGATGGTTGGGCGAAATGTGGTAGAAAGCATGTTTTACCATTTTTCTTATAAATTAGACAAAAGGTTTAGTATTAAGAGGTTAAAGGTATTGGGAGCAACGACTTTTGAAGGAACCATTAACCCAATTGATATGGAGAAGTGGTTGAGTTTAATCGAGAAATGTCTTGGGGTGATGGATTGCCCTAAGGAAAGAAATGTGAAATTAGCAACATTCTCATTACAAGCAAGTGTTGAGGACTGATGGACTCTCCATGCGGCAAGAGTAGGCAGAGTGAGCCTTGTTGCTTGGAAGGAGTTCAAAAAAGCGTTTCGGGATAATTTCTACCCTCGTTCCTTTTGCAATGCAAAGAGGAATAAATTTAGTTTGGTTCAAGGCGACATGACCATCGTAGAGTATGAGAAAATGTTCATTGAATTAGCTAAGTAAGCATTAGCCTTTGTGACTAATGAGATAGACAAATGTAAACAATTTCAAGATGGTCTGCGAACTAAGCATAGAGCATCAGTGACAGCCAACATGGACTAGTCAGATTTTTCCAAATTCATTGAAGCTGCCATAAGAGTTAAGAGATGCTTAGCAGGTGAAAAGAAAAACAAGATTGTAAAGGAAGACCTATGCGGCCAAGTACTAGCAACATGCAAGGTGGTGAGCGACACAGTAAGACTAGGCATTATACACCAGGCGTTCAACAGAGAGGAAATTTTAACACTCGTTCTCATGTTCCATCTGGATCAAAAATGAATTATAGAAGAAGTTTTCAGAGATAAAGTAAGGATCAAGAAAGAGGAAATACTTCAATGTGGACAAAGGATGCTTCTCAAAGAAGGTAGGTAGCTGAACCGAACTCAAATTTTAAAGGAATGACTAATTTTCCAAAAGTTTTCTTCAATTGCGTTAAGCCAGGACATTTTGCTAAATATTTTCCTAACTTGGAAATTTCAAGTACCCACAGGATCGTATCGCAATCAATCAACCTGTCATACCACCTATTAGAAGCTAAAGCAGAGCCTAATAGAGTCAACGGACCTAAAAGGCCCAAATCTCAAGGAAATATTTGTGGTATGACTCAAAGTGAGGCCATAAATAGTCCTTGCATGATTACAAGTTTGTAATTCTCCTACTCTTGTGTTATTTAATTCTAGAGCTACGCATACTTTTATTTCTCTATCGTATCTTAAGACATTGAGACAAAAAGATAGAGCCCTTACAAAGTGGAACGATGATTAGCAAACCTTCAGACGAAGTGTTTATGGTAGAATCTGTGTGTAGAGATTGAAGGATAAGGATTAAGGACGTCGCGATGAAGGTTGACTCAATTCTATTTTAGCTAGACGTAGTAGACGTGATTTTGGAATATATTTCCATACCGAGTATCATTTGGTGTTAGATTGCTCCAATAAGGAGGTAGTATTGAGGAACTAGAAAAATTTAAAGTTAAAATTGTAGACGACAAGAAAGTGGAATTGGCAAGTTTGCTGATCTTATGTTTTCTTTGGCAACGAGATGATAACTTGTAGAAATACAAGTTATTCTAGCCTCTTATGTACATAAGAATGGAAGACTTTATCACATAAGGGAAAAGGTATAGAATTTGATTAGCTTGTATATCGCATGCTACAAAGGAACTTCATTCTTGTCTTATCACACTTTACATGTTTTATTACAGGATAATAAGCAAAAAGAAGTAGATAGCATGTTACGTGAGGAGACGCGTCTTGCCAATGTGGTTTGATACGTTAGTAGAAAAATTTTGGTTGGTGCGAATGTTAAAAACGACAAAAGAATGTCTGCGTAACATTGATGCAGCTTTCCAGAAGCATTAATGATGTGCGGGATGTCCTGTCAATATCATCCCTCGCACATAAATGAAGCCTCTACTTCATAATTTGGTGTGCAATCTTTGGCCGAAAAGCAAGTTCATAATCTTCCGTTCTTTCTCCCTTGAGTTCTAGGTGAGAGTTTCGAGCAAAAAGAGAGAGAGAGTTCATCCCTTACCATTTTTCCCTTACGAACAGGCAAAAATCAAAGTCAAGAAGTACAAAAAATCATACTCTAAGGCTTGACTCACTTCTCTTTGCTCCATTTTCTATTTTTGTTGTATTGCTTTATATAGCTGAGAGGCCTAAGGATATGTTATCAATAGTAATGCATTTTTTCTATCATTCTCTCATTTCTCTTCTACTATCCATGTTTGATCTATTTAATTATTTCATGAGTAACGAAATGTGTTTTTAGTACTAGAGAATATGATTGTATATCTTGTAAGTTTTGCTTAGTTAAACGCGAGTGTTAGTGCATTGTGTATTCGAAAGAATTAAGACAATGGTATTAATCACAATCAACTGACAAGTGAAAGCATGTAGTTAACTAACCAAGCAATGAGAAGATTGTAGCAATATAATTTCATCACAGAATTCATCCTTTGCATAAGTTGCAAAGATGTTAACATATGTGTGGCAAAAGCATCGAGAGGCTGCCCGACTTTATTAAGGACAAATTATTAATAGTATAGACAAAAGAAATTACAAAAACTATTTCTAGGGCTATGACTAAGCATGTTATATTAAAAAAAAATACAGAAAAGAAGAGTGACACTTACTCACGTTGATGACTCTGTATCTGTCAATTAGAAAGATCTTGGTTTGTGAGAACATAAATTAGAAAGAAAATTTTTAGAGAGAATTTTTCTTCCTGAGAGAATTGCAGAGTACGTAAAGTTTTCCCTTACAATGTTTCTTTTTTCTAACATACCAGTATCTCCCTCTTCTTCCGACTATTAATTTATTAATTTAATAAATATTAAATTAATAGTTAAGAGAAAATGGGAACGTGAGAAAACGACCCACGTTCCCTATTAATTTAATAAATAAATAGTAAATTAATATTAATATTAAATTAATTATAAATTAATATTAATATTAAATTAATTAATTAATTGAATTAAATTAAATTATATAATTAATTGATTTAATAATTAATTAAAGGGAAACTTTCATAAATGTAACAAAACACCAAACTATTTACGACCCGTGTAACAAAGTCCACGAAATTAGCCATTTTTAAATATTTCAAGTTTGCCCTTCCGCCTTTCTTCTTTTCTTCGTTGTGATTCTTCCATCGTCTTCCTCCTCGCTGTGATTCATCATCTTTCTTATTTTCCTGTTCTTTTCTTACATCGTTTAATTTGGATAACCAAATCTAAAAAATCATGTACAAAAAATAGCAAAATGTAAAAAATAGTGTATAAAAAATCTTGAAAAAAAAATCATTTAGATTGGAGTAGCCAAATGTAACGATCGTGTAAAAAAAAATAAATCAGCGGGTAGACAAATATAAACGATCGTGTATCAAAAGAATTAAAAAATCGTTTAGCCAAAACTAAGCGATCATGTAAATAAATCTAAATGATCGTGTCAACAAATCTAAATGATGGTGTAGTAAAGAATAAACAATCATGTAGCAAAAGAATTTTTAAAAAATCATTTAGCCAAAACTAAACGATCGTGTAACCAAATTTTGAAAAAAAAAACGTTAGATTTGAGTCTAAATCTAAACGATCAAATCTAAACGATTGTATAACCAAATTTAAACGTAACCAAATTAAACAATCGTGTAACAAAATTAAATGATAGAATTGAAAAAATAAATTGTAGCCATATCTAAACGATCGTGCATCAAACAATAGCCAAATCTAAACGATCGTGTAGCAAATATATTTCGCGCGCATTGTTAATGGCACAGTTGATGGGACAATTTTGGTATTTTACACAGTGGGGCTCTAAGCTTTTTCCGTTTTCGGAATTGTTCTTACAATGTAAATACTTTGTAGCTTTGTTATATTTTTTAAAAGACTCCTTAATTAAATCATATTTAATTAATATTTCATTTAAATCATATTTAATTAATATTTCATTTAAATCATATTTAATTAATATTTCATTTAAATCATATTTAATTAATATTTCATTTAAATCATATTTAAATGAATATCTCTCACATAACCTATAGTTTTAGTTAAATTCAATCAAATTAAATTAAAATATTAATTAATTCTCTAATTAATTAATTGCTAAATTAAATATCTTATATTTAATTTAAGCCAAATTTGAATCATATTCAAATATAAATTTCTCTCATAACCTATAATTTTAATGTTTATCATATACACATTAAATTTTAACCTATAGTTTTAATACGAATCTAATTCACACTAAATTAATATTTTAACTCATCCATATTTTATTCTCTCATAAATTAATTTTGAATCATATCCAAAATTAAATTTATATAATAAAGTTTAATTAAAATATAGACTTTATATTATAATGTATCACCATACATTATATTAATTCCCAAAGTAAATTTAAACATTTCAAATTACAACGAATGCAATTAAATGACATTACCCTTTACGAGCTAGGAAGGGGACCTAATAGACCTACAAATCAGAAGCTACGACGATATGATATTAATTGGCTAAACTCATTAACCACATTTTCAGTATTCGTTAACTGTGTACACACAGCTGAACTTTTCTCACTGTAGATATATTTTTGTGTCCATGGATATAGACCAATAACAGTAAGTTAGTCATTCACAAGAGTTCGTAACACTAGTTGGGTCAAATTATCGTTTTACCCATGAGTTACTTTTAGTCCTTAAGTATCAATGTTCCTCTAATGAACAACCTACTTATGGTCCAACCACTAAACAGAAACCCCTCTCGTGCCATAGGTAGGGTAAGACCCTTTGTTGAAGTCTCAGAGACACCATTTAAGGGAACAGTTATCCACTTACGCTAAAGTCGGGAAAGAGTGAATTTCATCTTCTATGATTATGATTCTAGTTTTCCACTCGGTCTTATCCCCAAAATAATAAGCATATTGAGTTGCAATATTGCTACTCTCACCTGTACAAATCAAAGGACAATCCCTCGCGAGGTCATCCTAATGAAATCGAAACCTAACTAGTTAACAGAGTTACATCTAGTGGTAACTATTTCGTTGCCAGTCTTATGCAAACTCATTGCATATATAGGATACCCTCACTTGTATGTCACCTACACGAACGCGTTGAATCATTGCATTTGTATCATATACAAAGTGAGTTGTATCCAAAGTGTTACAAGATCATTTACCTTTCTATAGATCACCCTTATCTTTATCCTATAGATCACCTTTTAAACAGATCATATACCAAGACTTATCCTTATCCTATAGATCACCCTTTAAACGGATCTCGAACATTAATCCCTGTATGTCTCTACATATCATTCAAGACTCAGCAAACAACTTAAGATGTTAGTTTATTAGATTTAGGTTATTAAGACAAAACTAATAATCTAATCAATAAAACTTATTGAGAATAACACTTTATTCATAACGATCAATGGATTATATTTACTATCTACGAGTTTTAGGACATAAAACCCAACACGTCTAGCTTTCTATACAATCATTTACCCTCTTACTTGATTGTTTAGCTTTCTACCTTCAAATGGTTGTTTACTTCTTACACGATCATTTACTTTCTATACAATCGTTTATCCTCTTACGCTATTATTTAGCTTTCTATACGATTATTTACCCTCTTACGCGATCATTTAGCTTTTTACCTTCAAACGATTGTTTACTTCTTACACGATCGACTAACTTTCCATATGATCGTTTAACTTCCTACACAATCGTTTAACAAAATACTCCTAACTTTGGGTTGAGTTGAACCCACATTTTAAACTAACCTAACACAATCCAACTCATATAGTATAGGTCAGGTAGTCCGGGTTGTCGAGTTATTTGGGTTATTCTTATACCCCGATTGTGGAATGTGAATTAACTTGCATTAAGAAGAATAAAGGAAAGTATCAGTATCCTAGGCAACCTAAGCTATGCAGCATATCCTTGATGGGATATAGATCACTTGACCATCTTATATTTAAGGCGAGCAACCTCTCGGCACCTAAACACCACACTTGTTCTCCTTTTGGGATGCAAATCGTAAAGATAAATCAAGCGACATACATCTAGGCTTCCCTACTTATAAGCATCATATTGACTCTGTATTTAAGGCGAGCAATCTCTCGGTGCCTAAACACCATTACTTTTTTTAGACATAAATGATTAGAGCAAAAATGCCATAATGGAATGTGTTTCCAAACTCCCTTCTACGCGTGTTAGTTATGCCCTTGCTACTTACTCTCAAGAGTAATTGGCAAGAAACGTTGGCTAAGCGATGGAGTCAAACTCGGTTAAACACGATGAGACTTATAAACAAAGAATCCTTACCAAGTACATAACATAATCTTAAACTACATAAAATACATCAACAAGATGAAAAGTTAAGAAATGGAAGACAGAAAGTGGAAAAAAGTGCATTGTATTCATAATGTAGGACTCTCAGCCATAAAAGTAAAGAGCATTAATACAATACATCAAAGAAATACAAAAATGAAAGAAAGGAAATATGTCAAGCCGCAAAATGCTTTGCATTTTTTGGCTCTTTCACAAGTTAAGGGAAATAGTGGAGGAAGTTTCTCTCTTTAATCTCTCTCTACGCTCTCACTCAGACATTGACTAAAGAAGAGGATGGAGAAAGAACACCACTACAAATGGTGATGGACTCTAAAACTCGTCCTTTCACTAGCCTCCCTAAGGGATCGCCTCTTTTGTATTATCCTTCTTCAAAGTGGAGTTGGGCTTCTTTTATAGGCATGCTTTAGGTGTCATGTTCCGCCTCAAATGTCACTCCATGCAACCAGATATCGGTGTACCGCCTAGATATCCATCGCGTACCTCTCTGCGAGATGACTCGTTGAACGCCTAGTAAGCGAAACAACTTGCTCAACATATCTCCTCGCGAAGCGTTTGCCTCAAACTTAGATTTTCTTATCACAATGGAAAATTTCTAACTTTTCTACTTTACTCCATCACCTAGTACATAATACAAATCAAATTTAACTCCTAGGCGATAAGCTTGAATAATAACAATACAGCAGAATAACATAACTTTTTCTCTTTATTAACTTAACACTTTACAAACTTCACACTTTACAATTACATTCCTTTTCTCAGAAAGCATAAAAATTAAATTGAAGTATGAACCACTTTTCTTCCTCTGCCGCCTTAAGTTGCTCTTTATGGCCAGGATAATTAGAGGTGCAAATACCTCATTTTCATCCTTGTCCTTGTTACCCAGCAACCTTTTCAGGGACAACCTTACGAGCTTCCTTTGCCTGACTCAATTCTTCCAACCACAGAATTAGCCCTCCAAAACTTGGGTGCAGCCTTTGACGCCTTTTATAAACAGAAGGTCATGCCTCATTGAAAGAGAGAATTTTAGGAATAGTTGGATAGGAGGGGTATCGATATTTTCTAGAAGTTGCGAGAACTACGAATTAAGAGTAGAGCTTGTTGGAATTTATGTCTTAAAACTCGTACTTTGTAGATTAAAAAATTATATTATATTCAATAAAGTGATTATTAAGGACTTATTAGTAAAAATATAATATTATAATCTTGAATACAATAAACTTAGGTCTCGAGGCTATCTAATGTAGACTTGAGCTTTATGTAAAGACATAAATGTAGATTAAATTCGATTATATAGCCCAAACGGTCTATAGCGTATGAATAAGGTTGGGTGCCTTATTTTGAGAACACTATGGATGCGGCCCACTTTGTAGTTAGTACAAACGAAGTGATCCTAAATCGTTCATGTAGAGACATGGAAGTGGAGGCATCCTGTGTAAAGAGTTTACATAAGACTGAAATCATGAAATAATTGCTTTTAAGTTATAACACTGTTAACTATATAAAACTGACTATTTCGATTATGATAACCTAGGTAACTTAATCTTAATCCTAACCTAACTATGAACTTCTGAAATGGTATTTTGACCTAGTCGAGGTTATGAACAACCTGTAAAGGATTAACTTTTGATCATGGTTATATCAGATGAATCGAAGTATATCTATAGTGAGGGGAGTAAACTACGGGACTTTAGTGGAATGTCTCATTAGTACAAACGTTGATTAGCTCAGTCTAAAAGGGTTTAGCCAATTAATCTTGGATCATTGGAGCCCATTATCGACAGGTCCATTAGGTTCCACCGGTAGCTCAAATGGAACTAACTTTGAACAACCTATTAGAATAACTTGAATTATTCGAATTAGGTAAAAAGAGAGAAACCGATGAATGTATGTGATATAAGTCATCAACTATCAGTTTGAGATAGTGCTTTATGCTTAAATGTGATTTACATATTAAAACTATGAACATTTTGTTGTTCATAGCTATCAGTTTGAATTAGGTACATTTTGTTGGATATTCCTACTAACACTTAGTGGAATAAGTAGCTACATGAAATGTGGACACCTAGCTTACTAAGTTTCACTAATGGTTAGTAGATTATTAGGTGTTGAGATTTAAGAAACTAATTAGGGCTTTTTCAAATATTTGAGAACTTTTAGCAAAACATTTGTTATTTTAAATTTCAAAAATTCTTCCAAATTTATTTCTCTCTCAATTCTCAAACCTAAATTCCCACCTCCAAATTCCATCTCTCTCTAAATTTCCTTCACATATCGGGTTCCACCACCTGGTTTTGAGTCCGGAGAATAGCGGGTCAACTCTAGTGGAGGTTTCAATTCGAATTCGTGAGGAGATTATTAAGGAATTGGAAAGCTACAAAGGTATAACTTCTTTTAACTCTAATTTTATTTTAATTAGAGTAACTATTAAGCATGTTAATCTCTAATTAATTAGATGCATCTTGATAGTTTCTTCCGTTGTGCATGTCTCGGCTTCCACCAGAACCAATATTCCTAATCGACTGAAAACTCTTACAAGACTGATAAGTGAACAGGTAAGTACATCTTCTTACGGAAAGAAGGGCAAACTATATTATTCGGAGAAAGCCTCCAGGAGTAACCCCTACTTCTTTCATCCGTCCTAGTGGTTGAGGCGAAAGGCGACAGAAGTTGAGTATAAGTTTGGTACTTGAGCCTTATAATTGAAACCAAGAAATCATAACAATCTAGTTCCATTAAGAGGTCCCATAAGAATGAAATTTAGTTATTTAGTGGTCTGAAAGGCTCTGAAATCATATTCATATGAAACCTCGAACTTCATACCCTCCGAAGGAGTCTTCAATCTACCATATTCATTTCCTTGGACTTTTATATCCATATCATGAAGGACTTGTTTATGGAATTGAGTTGTTGGAGCTTGAAACCTAGCCCTGAGCGTTAAGGAGCAAAGTCCTTACCTCTGACTCCTAAAATGTAAGATGGGATGACACGGATTGCTCGTCACACAAGTTTACGTAACAATTAATACAAGAAATTCATTATTCAGTGACAAAGTTTTAGTGATGCAAGTAACTTTTGTCTATAAAAGTTCGTTTATAACGACGTAAAAAAAATGAGTCACAAAAGATTATTATTAGCAACACGTTTTTAATCCGCGTCACTAAAACAAATTAGTAACACAACAATAATGTCACTAAAAATTAAATAGTTTTAGCAACAAACTTAAATGTTGCTAAAACTTTAATTAAATATATTTTTATTTATATATTAACAACAAACTTGAAATTTTTCCCCATTCTTTTAATTTTCCTCCAACATTTAATTAAATATATTTTTATTTTTATCTTCAATGGCATTTTTGTAATTATACACATCTTCTTTCTTTTAGGTTTTAATAGAGAAAAGAAAAGGAGATTGCATGAGAGGGGGCAGCCACAAGAGACCACGACAACATCGACTGCCTCCTCAATTGCTATGACGACGGAAAGAGCACCTGAAAGAGGCAGGGTCGCTTCCTCTCCGGGCGACCACTTTATCTACTTTTCTCTTGAGCACCTCTTAATTAAATGAGATCACATAAAATCAAGGAGCTGAATGAGCCATAGGATCACCCTCATAGGACCGAAGCAATATCCGAGTGCTCATCGGGCATTAATAAGTCAACTTTCATCGTTTGGTGAGAGAGAGGCAACTGGACAAACAGGAAGAGAGACACCAGCGTTCTACGTTGGTTTAGGGTTGATGACATCTACTGAACGGCCATATGATAGTGTTCTAACGATAGCAGAGGCAGCGCGTTCTTCAGTGAGCAGTTTCGATGTGCTTCATTGGTTTGAAGTAGATTTCGAGCTACTTTCGGCAACGAATTTCAAGCTATTCGTCCAACGTTGGTAGCATTTTTTACAGTAGGAAGCTTGGTTGTAGTGATAACAAGTGGCATTAGAGCCCACCTGTATTCCTAACAAGTGGTATTAGAGCTTGGTATATTTCTAACAGTGATGAAGCATTTTGGTAGCTTATAGTAAAATACCTCAATGAAACAATTTGTTGTTTTTTAATTGTTCTAATTAGGAAATTAAGACCAAGGTAGATTTCTTGGCTATTGGAGGAAGCTTTGAAAAAAAGAAAACTAAAAATGAACAGTGAGATTTAAACTTTGATGATGTGTAGGGTGTTTAAGCATTTTCTAGAGTTTAGTTGTTATGGTCATACATGTTTAGTGTTAGGTTTTATTACTTTGACAAATTTTGTGGTTGTTTCATAAGTTTCTTTTGATAATTAAAGATTGACTTAAAAACATCTTTGGAAAATTTGTAGGTTTTTTTTTTTAAGGTTTTGTTGGAAAGTGAAAATATCACTAACCATCCATGTTGAGTTTATTATTTATTTTTAATAAGTTGAGTTGTTTGCATATAATTGTTATAAGGTCATTGTCCCCTCTACTCTTCCTCCTCTTTATCTCACTCTTTTATACACAAATATGATAAATTTTAACTGCTCTCTTCAACACCATTCTTCGGTTTACTATCATTGTAATTGCTTAAAAACTTCATAAGGATAGCTAATTGATCTGTGATACCAAAATAGACATTACCAAAACCTATATCTACTTTTATGCTTATAGTTATTGGGCGTTATTGGACGTTGTTAGGCTTAAATAAGGCTCAATGGCCAAGAACAAGTCCAAGCTTAAAAGGAATTGAAAAGAGGCTTAGAGGAACCATAAAAGTTAGTATCTCCATGTTAGTTTAACTAATATATATATATATGTATATATAACTTGTGAAATAATCAACATATACTCAATTTAGCACCTTGCAATCTTAAGTGTTGAAAGAAACTCTAACATTCTCTAAGCTCCCACACCATATTGCTGCAAAAATCACTTACACAACTCAACTTAGAATTTAGAATTATACTAGATAAACGAGTAATATGTGAAGCCCACCACAACAAAGATCTAAGCACCAATATACATATATGAAAATATTTTTCATTTTTTACTATTAAAGAATTCTTTCAAATAAATGGTTTGTTGTTCAAAGCACTTTTACTAGGATTACTTTTCCAAATATCACACCCAAACATTCCCCAAATCACAACATTTTGAAAAGAGAACAAGTCACCCTTTTTGTGAGTTCAAGTTGAGCCCAAATACCATGTTCCACATATTACTTTGGAGGAATTATGGAGTATTCTACATCAGCCCTTATTCCCCAACACTTTCTCTTTGTTTCATTTGTCTATGTATTTTCCAAGTGAATTTGAGTTTTATTGATCTTTTGTTTATGGTTTCTATTGAGTTGTATCGTAATTGCACGATGGTCATGGCATAAACAAACTATATATATAAACTTAACACTTTAGTTTGTTCTAAAAGGTTGAATTCAATTGCATTAATCTTTTATATCCACATTGAAAAGCTTGAGTTGCTTGGGTTCATAAGTAATTTTTGTTTATTAGTATTGAACATATGTTGTGTTGCCAAATGCAGTAGTTCAACTATTATTAAACTTCATTTGAATACACAACCTAGATACTACTTGAAAGGAAGATTCGTCCAAAAAGAGGTATCACCCATTTGTAAATTCTCTTGATAGATTTTGAGAGTTCTCTTTCAATCTTTTGAATGATAAGATACCTTTATAGAAATATTTGTATCATGTACCAACTTTAAATCATCAATGAGCTTTTAAATATCATGGAGTTTACATAGTTCTTGTGGCTACTTGGAATCTAGTTGCTTAATAATGATACATGTTGAATGTGTATGCTTCACTAAAGAAACTAATAGGTTTTATTTTTTAATGTTAGAACATCTAAGAATGCACTAAATGAAGTAATTCAACCAAGTGCAAAGTGTAGTTGAATCGTAATAAGCGACAATTGAACAATCCTACGAAGGTTGACCAGTGAATAAGCTATATCTAATGTGGAATGGAGCTCATAATAATCTAATGACAATCAACAAGTAATTTTTACAACCAAAGTAGGTGTTAGCTTGAAACTCTAGTTCAAGTGTTGGATTAGATTAGTATATACAAACTTAGTATAAGTGAGTTGCTATGATTATCCTGTAGTTGTAGTAGTCATAGATTTGATATTGCTTATTGATGAGTTCCTTCGAATTTCATATATCTATAAGTATGTTTGGGGTGGGGTTTTAAGGGGAAAATGATTAGGAAATTGGGCCAAACCATGTTTGGCCCAAGGATTATGATAAATGGGGATTAGGGTTATCCTAATCCCTAAATAATCCTATCTAATCCTCTCTTTTACTTTTTTACAACCCACATTGCCCTACCCAAATAACTCAATCCAAATTCTATTATTTATTTTGAAATTACTACAATCATAACTCTTCTCCCAAACACATATTATTATAACACCACTATCATAATCCCTCCCCCAAACACATACTATCATAACACTACCTTTCATATTCTTTCCTCCAAACACATATTACCATAACACTACCAATAATAACATTTTTTCCAAACACATGTTATCATAACACTAGGATTATCATAATTCTAGGATTAGTATAATTCTTTTCTCCCATAATTCTTTCCCTCCCCCAAACGCACCTTAAAGGTTTTGGTGTGTTTGACCCCCTCCTCATTGTGTTTTTTGCATGCTTATATTTTTTAGTTTCGTTTGAGAGTTCTGAATGTGATTCATATGGTTTTATGTTCATGTCTTTATGCTTATCTTACGAAGGCTAGCAACTCAAGAAGATACCTCTAAAAGTGTTTTGATTAAGATTTAATTAACTTATTAGCTCTAACTCTTGTTTAACTTATATTGTAACTCTTAAACTTATTAGCCCTTGAAGTGTTAAAGAGTTTTGTTTGTTTACTTTGCAATGTTAAACATGATTTTGATATAGTTATGGAACTTTGGCTATTCATGCATTTATTCTTGGTTGTATAACTTGGAGATCTTCAGTGTTGGTTTGAAGTGCCAAAGTTTCGTTTTAAATGTTCCTTATAGTTTTTCTTTTATAGAAAATCATATCTCACGTCTTTGTTTTGTCTACCATCCTACTCAATATTGTTGTTTCTTTTTTTAAGGAGGTTCTGACCATTCTTTGATTAGAGGACAACAAACAATTTCGTTGAGGATAACATTTCAAGTTAATCACATATTTTTTTCCTTATTTAAGCTTCTATCATGTGGATGCATCTAGATTGGTTGTTGTTGGCTTCTATTTTCATGTAGCTTGAAGTGTTTATTTATAAGAAATACATATCTCAAGTGTTGATGGCGAGTCAGTTTGATTGAATTCTATCATGTAATTATAGTAGTCATTGATTTGTTATTGTGATGATTTTGGTGCTTGTAATTAGAACGATATTATGGAGTATCATTATGATTTTGGTACTTGATGTAGACATGCCCTGCCCCCCATTCCTCATTGTTTTTAGAATGTTTAAGATTTCATGCCCCCCCCCCCCCCACTCTTTCATTGTTTTAAAATGTTTGAGTTTCATCCATTTGAGTAGTGTCATTATGCTTTGAAGTCATTTATTGAATTCAATCATATTGAATTTGGTGCTTTTGATATAGACATGCCCCTTTCCTCGTTATGGATTTTGTTGCTTTAGCTTTAAACATGTCCCCCCCCCCCCTCCCAATATTATTTTAAAATGTTTGAGTTTTATCCATTTGAGTATGTCATATTTAAAGTGTCTAAGTTTTTTTTTTTTTTTTGCTTACATGTTTTACTTATTTATTCTATTATGTTGCATTTCAAATTTGACGCACAAATGGTTTTCTATACAAGATTTTGATGTTGACTTTGGATGAATATGAAAAGAGTTTTGGTTCGTATCCTATAATTTTGTTAGGAAAGATCATTTCATGATTTCAAGACTTGTAGAAATTTTTTGTTATGCACAATACTTTTGGTCCATCATAACTTATTGATGTAACTTCATAATTATAACTTTGGAACTAACTTTGGACATCCATTTACTTGATGTAACTTCATACTTATAATTTAGGTTGACATTGCTTGAACTATTTATGAAATTATTGAAGTTTTTTGGCATATATTTCTTCTGATAAAGTTGGTGTTATTGCATGTTGCTTAGCGATAGTTCTTAAAATTATTATATTTGACATTTTATACCAGGTTTATATAATTACTTGGATATTATTTTTTATGTAATAAAATACTTTTACTGACGCTTTCAATAACGTCGCCAAAGCATTGCTTTTTAAGAAAAAAAAACTATAGGAATTTTTAGTGGTGCAGTTGAATACGTCACAAAAGATGCTTGTAAGGGTCACAAATTAACCTTTAGCAACAACATTATTTGTCACTAAAATATCACCTTTAATGGCGAGTTCAATACGTCACTATAAAAAATAAATAGTGACATAACATACGTTACTAAAAGTAAGCATTTAGTAACACGCAAACGTCACTAAAAGTATATCTTTTGCAACTCGTAATTGTTGAATCGCTAAAACTTAACCTACATGAAAATAGCGACAGCCCTACCGATGATGGCTCTTCGTCTCTAATACTTTTAGCAACTATTTTTTGTGTTTTAGTGACTTTTTTGTGTGCCACCAAAAACGTAATCTTCTATAATGAATGGTGGAATCGGACTTGATGTTTAGTGTTGCGTATGTTTATATCTAATTCTAAGTGATGAGGCATGGTCATTGCATGCGAGATGCTCTCTATGTCTCTCCTCCTCGTGTCGTTACTAAGTCCTTGTTGAGCACAAATTTTCTTATTGTTTTTCCTAGTATAAGTGAAACAATAAGTTTCTTAGGTAATCCAATGTCGAACACAAGAAATTGCTATCAAAGCTTAGTTCTCAGGCTCACTCTTCATCTAGGCAGTATAAAATAACTATATAGTATAAAGTAAAGGTGTGTGACTAAGTTAAACTATTATCTACGCTAGAGAATCTCTAAACGGGGGAATAAGAATTATGGCTAGATGGATATGTGAACTAACTTGTTGTAAGAAAAAGTGATGGAAGGTCTCCGCATTATTAGGCTCTTAAGTCATGCGACAGCCTTGATGGCGATAGAGACAAATTAACTAGTTTATGATTAAGGCAAGCACCTCTCAGTACCTTAAATGCCACACTTTCTCGCCTCTCGGGATGCAAATGATAAAGTTTGGTTAAGCAAAATCTATGTAGAAGGATTTACTTACAAGACTTATAGCACTTCTCTTTTATGGGTAAAAACCTCTCGGCGTCAAATACTCATATTTGTTCTCCTTTCGGGACACAAATGATCGAAGTTATCTCGCCAAGGTGAAGTTTGTCTCCAAACTCCTCCTTGTGCGCTAGCCATACCCTTGCTACTTGCTCTCTCGAGTAGTTGGCGATATACAATGTCCAAGTGATGATTATAGCTCAACTAACGTAATAAGCTTTATAAGCTAAGCTTCTTATCAAGAATTTATCACAAGACTAAACTACATATAACACATTCGCAGATGAATAGTAAAGGAATGAGAGATTGAAAAAGTATAATCATGCAATGTATTAAAGAATATAGGCCTTAGGCCACTGTACAATGGGAACATATACATTACAAGAAATACAAACATGGAAAGTAAAGAGAGTGACTTACAATTTAGGGGGAATGAAAGATGGAATCTTCTCTACTCTGACTCTAAACTTACATTTATAGACTGACCGGAGAAGAAGGAGACGACTTTTATAAATGGTGGAAATGCTACTCCTTTCTGCCACTCTCTAAAGTGTGGCCCATTCAGGCTCTCATGGTCAGTCCATTCAGACATCTGACTTGTCTCAAAGCCGACCACTTTACTTGGTAGGGAAGGAGTCTTTTTATAGCCAGCTTTCGGCAGGAAACTTCTATTCTTTTGATCATGTCAGCGGTAAATGCAGCCTTATCTAGTCATATAAACTTTGACTACCATTCTTATCTTCTAGTGAACCTTTCTCGTGGGATGATGAGGAACCTTGCCTAGAAATTGTACTTGTTAGACAAGGTCTTCTCGCGTAGCCTGTTCGCGAGTCCCTCTGTGATTCACTAGTTTCTTCTTTTGTTTATAACCTACGTTAAAACATTAAAAACATGATGAAACAGGTATGGAGACTTATGTAAAGTGTATTTTCAAATATTTATAAATTTTCAATAGAAGTTACGCGTTTTGACACAATTACTACACATTTTGGTTCCATTATTCTATCTAAAAGGTCATATTAACTTGTATTTCTACAAGTTAATAAAAGTTATCAAACAACCCATTTTTCCCTCTTTTATTTGGCTTCTACGCCTGACACCCATTCTTTACTTGACTTAAACGCCGACAACCAAGGGAAGGAAAACTTAAAGCGTAAGTCAAAGACTTAATGAGTGATGATTAGGAAATACCATTTCAGGGAATACAACATTTTCAGATATAGCAATAATATCATCATCATTTCACATACATATATTTCTTGTCGCATTAATTCATAATCACAAGCTCTTATAGCATCAAGCACAGTTATAGCAATTGCAATGACTTTCATGCGATTCAAGTCATCAAAGCATTCATCACTCGGGACTTGGGATTCCTTCATTACCGGGACCTGGGATTCACTTCACTAGTGTCTCCCGATTTACCTAGGATTTCCACCAGCGTCTCGCAATACTCATTATTTTCTCAAACATGGGATTCGCTTTTAACAAAGTCTTATCACCTGGACATAGGATTTACTTCACCAGCGTCTCACATAACATTCCTTGCCTAGATCTGGGATTCACATTCACCAGCATCCAGCGTTAAGAACATACCTCATACTCGCTCAGACCTGGGTTTCACTTAAACCCGCATCTCATCACCTAGACTTGGGATTTACTATCACTAGCATCTTGTGAAAGATGTCATTACCACACATCACACGACCAATAACACAACAAACATTAGCTCAAACACATAATGACATAGTAACACCATATAATTCAAATCACAAGATTACGGAAGGGTGTTGCAACACAAATACTTATAAGTTACTTCTTCCGAATGTAAAGATCATAATACAATATTTTCAAATACTCGTACATTTAAGAAAACCATTCATAGAGATATTCATTTTATATATGAAAATCATTCATCGAAACATAATTTTACGTGAGAGAATCACTTATAAACAATCATTCGTTTATAAGGAACACTTACAAACAATCATTCATTTATAAGGATCACTCACAAAATACTTAGCCTCAATTATTTCCTTCTCTGCGTTTAGCTTCCTCTTCTCATCTGCGATTCTCTCAACCAACCATTCAACACTTAGAACTTCTTTTTATTATTTCATCAAAATGTCTAAGATCTCATGCCCCTTTTCTTTTGTCCACCTTGGTCCTATTTATAATGACATTTCACATCCTGGGATCATTTGAACGCTTTACACGTGTCAAGCTACCGCTCATCAGGTCATGCAACCAATCTAAGTTCAATATGTCACCAGCTATCACTAGCGATTAGACGTTTCCCTTGAAACGTCAACCTTATCTTCTTAAAATGCTCAACTCGCTTGACTTTCTTCTCGGGAAGCCACAGAACACTTACTCTCCTCAGAGGGTTGTTCAGCCACTTCAGACGGACGCATAGCCTTTTTAATAGGATGCCTACTCAATCGCCACACTCTTAGGTGTAGTTACTCCTCACATTACTACTCCCAACCACCTAGTTCTTAGCATCATCGCCCTGCTTCTTCTTTGCCATCTAATCTCATTGCCTCGCTTACTTAACGCGATGTCACTTAGTCACACACACTTCTCTTTGCATCATCATTTCTCCAATCGTATCCTTCCTCACAGAACGCCTCTTATACACTTTGTCAAAATTACCTTTCTCGATAGAGCTCCTCTTCTACATGACTCCCTTTTGGATCAGGGCATCACATTAGGCGCAAAATTGAATGCTCATGCTGCATATTCGTCCTTGCCCACGCAACCAATTGTCCTTGCCTACAAATGTTAGCATAGAAAGTAGTTGTTTCTTGTCACATCATTCCCAACTACCATCCTTGTTTTTTAGCAAATCATCTCGCGTAAATTTGTATTGACATCTCGCATTGCGACTCATGAATCACCAGTCTTCTTCTCGCTGAGTTAACGTGCACGATCCTTGCTTTATTTCTTCTTTTCCACAAATCTTGCATGTAAAAATACTTGAAAGCACAATTAATCAAACGTGATGACATACGTAAAAGTTATGCATTTTGATCCTTTATAAACGATCATTTACCATTTTGACATTATCTAAACAATGATTTACCATTGTCAATACTATCGCTTGTTTAAAAAGAACTACACAATCATGTTGATATGATCTAAACGATCGATTATCATAGTCAACACGATCGTTTAGATTTGAAGGTCTTTTCCCATCGTTCAAAAAGAACTACATGATCGTGTGAATATGATCTAAACGATCGCTTACCATAGTCAACACGATCGTTTAAAATTGAAGCCTTTTTTCCATCATTAAAAAGAACTATACGATCGTGTATCATGACCTAAACGATCATAGATCATTCGTTTACATTGTAGTATACAATCGTTTAAAAGAAGATTACTCACTGGTGTGTGTGGTTGATTAATCACAAGTGACTGAGATATTTTTTGTATTTCTCATTATGGGTTTGTGGGTTTTTTTCTAGAATAGTATTGTGTTGAGATGCATTGAGTGTCACAGCGCTTTAGTGTGAAGTTACCTAGAGCCTATTCACAAGCAGTGTTGGGCACTAGTGCAATTTGTATACTATTTTGTTAGTTATCTATGGTTAAAAGGATTCGATCCAAATGGATTTTCTACTGATTTCTCTCAATTTTCCTTTCTTGTTTGGTTATTGAATGTGCCTAAAACTCCACCTTCTTGATTATCACGAAAATTATGGGCTAATTATCTTGTTTTAGCTTGGGTTTTAAGAGTTTCTCCCTTTTTCATGTAAACTTATGAGGATTTGAACTCGATTTCTATTTTGTTTGTTGATTTCTGTTATGAATTAATAGATTATGATTTATTAACTTGTAATTGTCTAACAAACTTACTTTGGATACTAAATATGGATTTGTTGAATTGCAATATGGGACATGTAATTGTGTTTTGGTTCTAAAATAGGAAAAGATTAAGTTAACTTGTAAATTGTTGTCTATGACCATGAATATTGCTCTAATCAACCTAGGAAAAAATCAAGAATATTTAATCATAGTTTTTCCTCTTTGATGTTCAAGTTAACTTTTTCTTTATATGTTTTACATGCACTCATCTCAGTCTAATTAGATCATTATGTTTGTAAATTAGCTTTTCTAATTAATTAGGTTAGTGCATGCAAACAAATAAATGAAACCAAGTAAAGAGAATTTTATGATCAAGTGAAGTATAGAGGGGAATTCCAATTCAAACCAAGCTAGGCATGACAACTCCTTTTCTTTACCCTCGTTCATTTCATATTTAAACAGTTTATTAGAGAAAGACGTTGATTCCTTGTGAATTCATATCGTGCTACCACTACTACACTATTTGGTCATTACGTAGTTAACACAATGAGAAATTTCTGTCGTTTCTTGTTATACTTTCTTTGGTTGTTGATGTTTCAGACCCTGACAATTATTTGGGAAGAGGATTCTTTTATGGAATAGGAAACTTCTTTATTGAATCATGCAAAACGTATCTGTTGTTGCCAAGCTTGTTCCGGGAAAACCAACATTATCTTTGGAGTTAGCTACAGCCTATTGATAGTGGAGCAAATTGTGATTAAGTAGAAAAGTTATTCCTCCCCTGCTACCAATGAAATTTGTTCTACCATCACCAAGAAAAGTTGATTTAAAGATAACAGTATGTGACAAACACTTCTTCCAAGGAGACAAACTATGAAACAATGTAAAGCAAAGTTTTGATAAAAAAAAAAAATAATAATTCAAAGAGGTCCAGCATACACGGTCATGTGTACGGGTTAGTAGCTAGGCTATAACAAATTTTTCATCCGATTCGCCCTTCACATTCAAAATGGTATGAAGATTAAACAAAATAAATGGTAAGTTTTTGCACAGGTGACGTTACACTTCACAATTTCATTGGGTAAGCATTTTGAATAAACTTGGACTATGAATTTGTTCTAAGCATCACACTTGTTTGGTACATAACTTAACCCAACATTGCATATCACATAATTTATGACCTTTTACAGTTACCATTTCATGTAGATAAAGGTATAAAAACCTAATACCCTAAATGGTTTTGTGATTGAGGACAGCAGCTCCCTCAATATGATCAAAACAATTATACATTCATAGAGAAATAACACACCTAAAATAAACTAAACAAATCTTCCCCTCTAATACTGAGTTCAGTTTTGATTTTAAAAACTTTTGAGAAAGAAATCGGCCAAAAAGTTAGAACAACCACAGACCTTGGGACTGGAAACATGTTAGTCATAGCAAGCGATATAAAGGCTCGCTCTCAACACCCCATGAAAATTTGTAGAGCAGGCAGCTGCTCAATGCAAGCTACCAGGCCTGCCGGTTGCAGATATCGGGGTCGACTGAGGGAAGGAGTTGTGAATCATATGGCTGTTATCTATGGCATTTGTCATTGACGTGTTGTTGCCTTTCAGCGTCTGCTCCAACAGGTGAACAAGCGACATGAATATTTCCATACGAGTTACATCCCTGTTAGCCTGTATGTAAAGCAAAAATTGGTTCAGTAACATATATAAACTAAGAACCAAATATGGAATGCTGTTTATGTACAAGGTTCTCTCTCTTCATCTTCTACTTTAAGTAAAACCGAAATAGATAGATCTTGTCTTAAAATCACCCTACATAAAAAGACATCATGTAAAATCCCTCCTGCAACAACAGAGTTGGGGGCAAATTACCACTAGAGAGCTGACTACTTACAATAACAAGATCATGCTCGTTACTCACCTCAACGGCAAATCGCGCCCATATCTTGTTGTCTCGTGCCTCCATCACTCCTTTCAATATAGTCAAGCCCATTCCACGGATCAAATCAGCTATTTCCAAAAAGAAGCCCCTCTCTTCACAAAGCATCTGCCACAAAAGGGACAAAAATGTCAAATTCTAAAAAAATAGAGTTCAAATTTACTTCAAAATTGTTAAATGTCAATAACTGCGTAAAAATGGAATAACAAACTAATATAAATATTATATAAAACTGGAGGGGAGCTTCAATATTGAAGATGGTTGAAATGGAAGGCCTACCTCGACAAGCATCTGACGTGGTGGATTCAAATCTTCGACTATGATAGGGCAGACCATAGTTTGTGAACCAACCTCAAATGCCCAGGTTGCCCCACCCTCAAAGTTGTCTTTTAGAAAGAGTCCACCTTCTTTACTGATGATCTGCAATGAACCAAGGAAACAAAGCTCTCAGATCTCTTCAAATTTTATAAAATGGAATGAATGATATATTTAACTAACCATGATTACAAGCTCTCACCACTTCACTAAAGCAATGTCAGAACACTCTAGGTATCTAGGCAGTGGAAAAAAATCCATAGACAACCGAAAAATAGTATAGGAAGATCAATATGACAGTTAATAATCCCTATACCTTAGACTCCCCAGTCTGTTTTAACTTGTCTGCATGCTTTGTGACGCTTTGCAAGAAAAGCATATGCTTGATAGTTTTCTCAAATAAAGCATCTATGCTACACTGTTAAGAAATTAACACCAAAAATAGTCAGTTCACTAGAATCACAGATGCAAATCAAATGGAGGAAAGTCAGACTTAAATTAGAAAAAGTAATTACTTTTGCTCCATTTGGCACAATCTCTCGCAACTCCTTTACGCGATCTTGTATCATCTGGCGATCTTTGGGCCTCGGTCTAGGGTTCTCTCCAGGTTTAAGCCTTTTGCGACTTGATTTATTCACTTCATCGGGCCTTTTAGAATAGGCTGTGGACACACTACTTTCACGCTTCAAATTATCTCCCTGCTCAACCCATGAACTGATTTGAGATCCATATACTGAAGAACCTTGAGAACAATTTGACATATCATTTTGTCTACAACCAGATCTGAAAGAACTACTATCTAAGGTCCCTACTTCACCCAGAGACTTGGGGATCCCAAAAACTCCCCTCTGCACGTGATTGGATGCACTTGGCTGTCCATATATGAAGCTACTTGGACCAGAAGAGCTACTGATTTTGGTCAATGTTGTCCTACAAGACGTGCTATCATCCGAACTCTGCTTGATGGCAGAGTGACCTCTGGAGACTACAGCATCTAAAAGTTGGTCAGAGGCTGTCATAGAATTGCTTCCCGATTCGGGCATCTTTCTACACGTAGAAGAGTTATTTGAGGTCAAGCCAGCCTCAAGCACATTCATTATCTGAGATTCAGATTTCTGCTGGTCTTCATTATGCATACTTTCAGATAAACTATTCCATTTGCCAGTGAGTAGTTTATTCTTATATTCCAAACCAAGAATGTCAAACAAGTCATCACCAAAAGAGGACAGAGCACAATTTTGTTCATTTTTAATATGCGGGAGTATTGGGCTCTCAAATCCACTAAAATGGTTTGGGTAATCATTAGAAAGACCAGACATGTAATCATTCAAGGACATGGTACTTTCCAGTTGAGTCCACGTAGTATTAAGAGCTTCAAACAAATCATTATCTGCTGATGGAGCTAGTTTCGATTGAGATTGAGAACTCTTCATAGCTTCCAAAATTGCTTTACCACTAGAATTCTCTACCCCACCAAATAAAGAAACCTCCTCGGCCTTGCACTTGAGAGCATTTTGCACATCTATTCCACCCAGCTCACCCCCATTAACACTTTTGTGAGTTGCCGCACTGTCATTAGAAACGGAGACTGGAACTGAAACAGAAAATCGCTTCGAACCAATATTTTTCTTTTCCTTGGACTGCCTGCTTTCAAATAATGGATGATTGGTGGTCACAGAACTATTTTCATTATCAATTGTTCCACCACCATGTGTTACCAGTTGAGACAGGTTATAACTATTTGATGAATTTAAACAGTTATAAACGTCCTGTTGTAGGCTCACAGCTGAAAGATTCTGATGTCCAGCTAATTTCAGGCTGCCATGCTCAGTAGTTGGTGCAACGGCAGATTGAGAGTTGTAAAATGAACTTGAAGAAGCCTGCTGGTGAAACCGTGCCTCAGGACTTGGAAGAATGACTTCAGCTCTGACACATCCATATTCAGAATTGTTTCTTGAAGGGATATTCGACTTCATCGCTTGAGCAGCTTTTGATAGACCCAGATTTTGATGAGGTATTGCCAAACCTTGGGTCAAGTGAGCATTTTGTGACATTGAAGAAGCAGCAAGATGATTGTTAGGCCGACTCTCTTGTAACAGCAAACCAGAAGGCTGACTGGACCTAGAAGCTAGCAATGAGTTGTCTTGTGGGTTGCAATTATCAACCATCAATAAAGGCTTCATCAAATTGCAATTTTGAGGAGGATCTGTAAGTCCAGTCATTCCTAAAGTCACAGGCACATCAAAGTTCCCAACTGGGTCTTTTCCATCATAAGTCTCAGAAAGAAGAGCACCAGGTACAGACCCTAAATGTAGTATCAAACTCTTCACGTGGTTTACAAACATCATGTTCTCCATAATCTGAAGCAGCAATTAGAGAACATCATTAAGAGAACTTGAAATTATCATGATGTTAAGCTATTACTAGATGCAATCAAAAGACTACTATAAATTTCAGACTATTAGAAACCATTGACACCCTTGTAAAGATATAAAGATAGTTGACCATTGCCACTTGCAAGGAGATATACAACTTTATTGGTTGAAAAGAACTGGAACAGTGGCGTTTCAGAATTCACTTAACTACCAAAAACAAAAATACATAACAAACTAAATAAAAAGAACTGTATAGAAAAAGAGCCAAAGGACTTCCAATACATTAAAGATTGTACTGTAGTTATTGCCTAAATTATCTTTAATTGATATGTTGGCAGCAACTGAGAGTCAATAACTAGCATGTTCACAGGATAACTAAAGCTTCAATGGAGTAACATGCAGACTAGCAAGGGTACTCACAGAAAAGGATGAGCCCAGCTGTACAACTCCATGAGGAAGAACTGGGATGACAGCGACAGTCTGCAAATCAGATACAAAAGGTGTTCAAGAAATGCTAGAGGAAACAATTTGTTTAGAGGGAATAGATATAGAAAAATCTGTCAAACCTGCATTCCAGCTAAAAACTGTTGATGCAACTCACTGAGAACCTGAAAGCACATACAAAAGAACTGATGATCAATGCAAAAATCTTCGTCTATGTTCCCTATGAACTTTCCCATCAACGATGTAAATTTAAGGTGTGAGAAAAATGATCAAAGAATGAGTTCATGAAAAGAACGTAGGTTTCCAAAGGATGGAACCGTTAAAAAGTAAAATAACTTAGAATTTTATTTCAATAGTACCATAGTTTTTCAAATTGCTCTAACAATATTTTATTCACTATTACTGGGAGTACTCATGATTCCAATGAGTTTATGAGCACCAAGCAATGCAGCAAAACTTTTGAAGCATACCTCTGGTGGATAAGCATCTCTGGTGTAATTGCTTGACAGAATCCATAAATGGTTTCCAATAAATGCAGCTCGCCCGACAATCCTGAAAATGTCAAATGTTCTTGGCATATTCAGTTAAAATAAGTACTGAAAAGGAGCAACAGAGAATAGTTGAGATCTAGAAGCTGCTTACCCTTCACCTACTAGACTAACATGTTTATTTAAATTCATTTTGTGAATTAGAGAATATAATTTATCCTCTCCATGATTTGACTGTAGCGAGGAGGAACTTTGGGAATACCCCCAACATCCTTCCAACTCCCCGAGGGGAAATTTGGAACTCTCACTTCCAGAAGAGTCAAAGCTGGGTAAGGGTTGGTAATGGCATTCTTCCCAAATCAGGAGCCTGCAAGTTCAAAATGTCTCACTTTCATTTTCAAAGATAACAACACAACATTAAACTAGAAATCCCAATAGTGAAGAAACAGTATAATGTTTTCCTCATTTGAGCGAAATTTGAGAAAGGTATAAAAAGTAGAAATTAAAAATTTAAAGAAAATGAAACCCTATATATTGCCAAGTAATTAGGAAATCAAAAATCCAGCTTCAATAATATGGTTAGGCAAGCAAGCAAGTTCAGAAAATTTTCCATTTCCCAAAAGAAAACAAATTAGTCAAAGGGATCTGAAAACATCAACTTTTAACTCTATTCTGTCAGCCAAATATGAATGCTGTGAAAGCAAGTCATCAGCATATTACTCAAAGACCCGTTGGCCAAAAAAAGCAAAAGCTCACTCCACAAAGCAAAAATAGAAAAAGAAAAACAAACAAGGAAGCTAAAGCCAAAGGCCACTAATCTCCAAAGAAAACCGCCCAAAAACAAACAGAAAATGAGAAAAATTGAAAAATCTACTTCCCTAAAGATTCTTCAGAATCCATCCAAAACATCTGCTAAAAAAGGGATAAAGATGCAAGTAAAAGGTTGTCAATAAAGAGAAAATGATGTTGCAGTTAGTGACAGTCGAACAAGGCCACATATCAAACAATTTTGTTTCAACCAATCATGTGGATCTTAGCTACTTAATATCCTTTCTACTTCAACAAGCACAAGCTGTGGATAAACATAAATCCAAAACTAATTAATGACCTTCCCACTTTAAAGGATCCAAACACAGTACTCTCTCGAGTACTTTTTTACCCTTTATTTTCTTTTCTTTTCCTTTTAGATTGAACTAAACAAACAACGCTGGAATGAAACCCAGATCCCATCATTCTTTAAGGTATATTCCAATGCTCCAAAGAAAAATCAGAAAGATGGGATTTCATGGGGTTTTGGAGAATAAATCTTACTTGGTATTTTGGCAACCGATCTTCCAGAACACAGCATAAGACCACTGACTCGAACCGCAAAGAGCCTTGAGCATCTCTTTAAGTAAAAACCCCATAGCAACCGAAACAGAGTTCGAATCCAATTTTTGTTTGTTTTTCTCAAAACTTGGAAAAATTATCAAAACATGCACGAAACAGTAGAGAAGAAGAAGTTAAAAATGCTCAAGCGCTGGAGAGACCGTACATTTCCCAAGCTATTTCCGATTTCCCCATCCTAATTTCTAACTTCCACGGCACGATCCTCTCCCCGCCTGCTTCGTTCTCAAACCACCGCTCCTTTTCCTTTCTGGGTCAAGATTTCCCACAATTCTTCTCCGGCAAGCCATGCTCCGGCGAGCCGAAAGCTTGAAAAGAAGACGAAAAAGTTTAGTGGGATGCAACAGAGCAGGAACGGGGAAAACTGCTTTCTCCTGAAAGCACCTACACTATTCCACAGGCCTGAATCTTGTAAACCGCCATGATCTGCTCCATTTCTGAGCTCAAAGATGGAAAAAACAAGGAGTGGGAATGAAACTCAGAGAGAAACAGAGAAGTTGAGATGAAAAAGAAGAAGTGGGCGGTTTGGGAAAGTGAGTGAGTGTTGATTTTGTTGGAGTTAGATAAGATGAGAATGGGTTTGTCTTGGATTTGGAATTGTGTTTGTTTTCTTCTTCTTTCTTCTTTCTTCTTTCTTCTTTCACTTTGGCTCTGCAAATTTCTCTCGTAATCACTCTGTGAGAAAAGCGCAGCAGGTGCGGTGAAGTCCGCCATAAAAAGAACCACAAGGAGAATATGTGAGTTTCCCATAACACCCTTGGTTTTCTATTATTTACAAAATGTACCACTACCTTTTCTTATGTTTTTTTTTGTGAAATTACAATTTTAACCTTAAAAATTTACCATTATTTTTTCTCATTTCAACTATTTAAAAAAATGGTGATTGATGAACCATGACATTTAAAATAAAATAGATTATCAAACATGTGTATGCAAAGTATTAAATTTTTGTCGCATTCAATATTAACAATATAAATACTAAAAATCATAAAAATATTTTTTTATTTATTTTGGTATATAATTTTTTGGAAATATCCATGGAATCAATATTTTGTCAAGATTTTCTTAAGAATAAGACTTTAAAATTTTTCTCATACCAACATTCCAAAATATTACATATAACTAATAAATTTTAGCAAAATTAGGAATATAATATATTAAATCTTACACTTTGGATATTGTCAATAAAAACTAACCATTTTTTAGTGGTAGGTAATTAGAGGACTTCAAAATCTTAATAATAATTTAAATGTAAGATGAAGCATAAGAGAGTGGTTAATGATCGCCTTTCATAGGTATATGTTTTGATTTGGCATATCAAATGTATGACATGAAATTAGAGTCCACATATTACAACAATTATGTATTAATATACAAATAAGAATAGGATAGGACAAGAATGGAAACCAAAATGTGAAAAGAAAATAATATGATGATAAATAATCTAAAAAACAGGTAAATCAATAAGTCATCCTCTTAAGATATTGAAATAGAAAAAAAGAAAAGGAAGGAGCAACAAAATTAGAGGAACAGTGGTAGAATGAATGACACATATACTGAAATTGTAATTTAGATAAAGTTGGATATACATAAATTTGTCGGTATCGGGAGAAGTGGAGGGGGTAATTGTTGTTGAGGAGGCCGGAGGACACGTGGTGGGGTGTGGTTGGGTCGTGATGTAGTGGGGGTTGCTGTCCTGGTGACGTCAGATACTAGAATGCCCTTACCTTTTCAGTTTAATTACCCTTTATGTCCCCTCGCCTCCATATTTATAAATAAAATTTTAAAATATTTTTTCTTTTTTCTTTTTTCTTTTTTCTTTTTTCCTTTTTTATTTTATTTTATGATGAATCCTCGCTTTGTTTACTTTATTACTTTCAAGAAACAAAAACGGGGCAAAAATAAAAATATTAAAACAAGAAGCACGTGTCACCTAACATATTCCTTCTTTGTGCCATTTTTAAATATTATTATTCTCAATTTCATTATTTTATTCACCTTTTTCATTTATAAAAAACAAAAACAAAAAAGAACTCATATATGCTTTCTTTTTGTAGTATTTGTATATATATCTCAATGTTTAGTCGAACAAATGTTGAAAAGAAAATCAAAGGGCTAAGATTTTGAATTAGTAATGTTTCATGCTCTTATTAACATAAGTTTTTGTGTGGTTGCTAAAGTTAGGTATGTGCACTCCAACTAATATCAAACATTATAAAGATTCAAACCATGCAATAATTTTGCTATGTGAAAACTTGTAGAGTTTTAATTTCTAATTTGGATAATGCCTATACATACTACCTACCCTATATAGCGTATTCCATTTTTCTTCACCAATCTTTTTATTTTATTTTAGAGGAGGATTAATATATTTCTCTAAACTTTAGGGCATGTTAACTAAAATTTGAAGCTAACAATTGAGTTGAAATAAACTTTAAATTTTCGTAATTGTATTAATTTACACTCTCCATATTTTATTCAAAATAGAAGGAGACATTCAATTTTTTCAATTGAACTTCTAAATCATCACAAGTGAATCAATTGAGACATGTTATTAAGATTAACCTTAAAAAAAGTGTTCGTGAATCATTTTTTAGTCATTTTTGTAAAAAAAAATTGAAATGACATGTTATTATAATGAATGGACGAATGATTTGTAACGCCCAACATTTTCGGTTTCCTTTGTTTTAACCATTAATATTAATACTAAAGTGTGTTTATTATTAGTTTTAAACTAAAGTTTTTATGTATTAATTTTGAAGTTAGGGGGTGAAATAAATTAATGGCTTAACAAATAAATGGCCTTGGAAAGGGTCAAAGGTGGTTAATGGAGGAGAGAGGAAAGAGGGTTTTAGGGTTTTCTTTTAATTATTTTTTTATTTCTTTTAAAAAAGAGGCATGGGGAAGTGTGAGACTCTTCATCTTCCCAAAGAAAAGAAGAAAAAAAAAAAAAAAAAAAAATATAGAAGAGGAAACCCTAGCCGCCGCCGCACGCCGCCGCACGCCGCCGCACGACCGCCGCCGCCAGCTGAAAGATTAATCCTCGGAGCCGCCCGTAGTAGAGCCGACCCACCGCGCGTCTGCAAGCCGAGTGGAAGCCGAGCCATCCTCCGCGCGCCTGCAGCCGAATCCGCAGCCGCCAGCCGAGCCCCGCCGCGCCGCTTCGACCTAAGGAAGACCGCCGACGCCGCGCCGCTCCGATCAGGAGGATAGCCGAGCCGCGTCGCGTCGCTTCGATCGAGCCGGTCTGTGTAGCCGAGAAGCTCCGTCAGCCGCGTCGAGCCGAGAAGCTCCGTCAGCCGCGTCGATCCGAGAAGCTCCGTCAGCCGCGTCGCTCCGATCGAGCCGAAGGGAGCCGCTTCGATCCGCGCCCAGCCGTCTTCCGCAGCCGCCACTCGAAGCCGATCCGCCGCGCGTGCCTCCAGCCGACGAACGAACCCGGAGCCGCTCCACGCCCGCGCGCCCGAAGCCGAAACCGAAGCGCCGCGTCCAGTCCTCTCCGCGTGTGAGCCGCGTCCGCGTGTGAAGCCGCGCCGCGCGCTTCTGTGTAGCCGAGCCGCGTCCCCCTGTTGCAAGCCGAGCCGCCCGCGTAGCTTCCTGTACCGAGCCGAGCCGGTCCTGTCTCCTTCCAGCCGAGCCGCCAGGACTAAATTGGCTCCATCCACCTATATTTTGGTAAGCCAATTAATTTTTGTGGTCTTCCCGGTAAGACTCCATGCTCGGACGTTAGTTAAATTAAATCGGGTCTAAATTCAATTATTTTTCTCAAGGGACGTCTTGGACCAAGAAATTACTGCAGCGCGGGATTTCTTCAGTAGGGGCTCGAGCACTGCAACCTCCTTCTAGGGTAAGTTAATTCAATTTAGTCTCGAACCGTTAGTCGTTGGCGACCTATTTACAATTTTGACTCATTAAACAGCCAGGACTTCGTCGCTTGGAAAGCGTACTGCCTCGCGGTTAGGACTCGACAAGTAGATCTCCAGGTAAGAGATTCTACTACTAGTTTCATGTTTGAAGTATGAGACTGTGTATGCCCTATGTTGCATATTGAGAATTTGACAGTATGATGCCTGAAATAAATGTTAGTATGATGCAAATGACGATATAATTGAGCTATAGCCTGTTATGTGTGGCAAGATCTATTATGGTTACGACGAATGTCGGGACGGAGAGTGTAGAAATGATTTATGTGACATGTTATATGCTGATGCCATGTGTATGTTTACTGCAATTAGGGTACCTGTTAGCTTGATTTTGTTAGAGTCGTACCTGCATGGGTGTCCTTCGGGATCACCACCTATTGAGGACTGTGTGGTCCGACGGGACGCCAGTCTAGCATGATATAGACATGACTCGAGTGACTCGACGGGGTCCTCGCATCCCGACTGTCCTAGGTGTCCCCGGGCACCGAAGACCAGAGTTACGTTCCTACGGGAGCGCATGATTGCACGTGTTCGGGAACGTGCCAGAGATTGGGTACCAGTTATCAGGACTCTAACAGGAAGTTAACAGGCACCTAGTGGGACTAGTAGTGGGTCCCTTACTGAGTATTTTTATACTCATTCTCTCCATTTCATGTTTTCAGGTAGAGGACGAGGCAAGGGCAAGGGCAAGCTGGCGAGCGACCCGAAGTGAGACCGAGGAGGGCCATAGGGACTACCGCTTCCGCTTATTTCTTATTTCGGATTTTAGCATTTGAGTTTGAGTACTTTTTATTTTTCACTATCTTTTATGTAGATAGGGCCCGAGTAGGATTCAGAACGTTTTTTTTCATTTTTGCATGACTACCTTGTTTATGTTTTTATAAATGAATTTCTTGAACCGTATGCTTTTAATAAAATTTTTAGACTTAAACCACTTGTTCTATATTTAGTAATGACTTCGATTCTGAAGGGATGAAAACCCTTTACAGCGGAAAATATACAGAAACTCAATTTTAATTAAAACCTTAAAAATACCAATACATTGGCAAAAAATATTGATTAAACATGCTTTAAAAATTACAGAGAATATAACTTACGCTCGTTGACGACTCTGAATCTGCCAATCACCAAATTTTTGGGGCACCACCACTTGAAAACCTTCCTATTCTCTGATTGAGATGGTTTGTGGGAACCAAAATTGGAATAAGGGAATGGAGAGATTTTTTTTTAGAGAGAATGGATAGACTTCTTCGCAGAACTCTCTCCCGTTTGAGAGAAAAAATTTGTTACGCAAAAATTCCCTCTTCTTCAGTCGGAAGAAGAGGGAAGTTAGAGAGAATAATTGGGAACGTGGGAAAACCACCCACGTTCCTTATTAAATAAATTAATATTAAATTAATATTAATTAATTAATTAATTATATTAATTATATTAATTAAATAAATAATTAAATAATTAAATCATATTTAATTAATATTTCATTTAAATCATATTTAAATGAATATCTCTCACATAACCTATAGTTTTAATTTAATTAATTTAATTAAATCAAATTTAATTAAATCAAATTAAACAAAACTATTAATTAATGCTCCAATTAATTAATTTCTAAATTAAATATCTTATATTTAATTTAATCCATAATTTGAATCATATTCAAATATAAATTTCTCTCATAACTTATAGTTTTAATATGTATCATATACACATTAAATTTTAACTTATAGTTTTAATATGAATCTAATTCACATTAAACTGATATTTGAACTTATTCAAATATTTTATTCTCTCATAATTTAATTTTGAATCATATCCAAAATTAAATTTATATAATAAAGTCTAATTAAAATATAAACTTTATATTATAATGTATCAATATACATTATATTAATTCCCAAAGTAAATTTGAACATTTCAAATTACAACCAATATAAATAAATCTCATTACTCTTTATGAGCTAGGAAGGGGACCTAATGGACCTACAGATCAGAAGCTACAACGATATGAGATTAATTGGCTAAACTCATTAACCACATTAATCAATATTCGTTAACTGTGTGTACACTCCACTAAAGACTCACAGCTGAACTCTTCTCACTGTAGATATATTTCTGTGTCCACGGATATAGACCAATACCAGTAAGTTAGTCCTTCACAAGTGTTCGTAACTCCAGCTGGGTCAAATTACCGTTTTACCCCTGGGTTACCTCTGGTCCTTAAATACCAGTGCTCCTCTAATGAACAACCTGTTTATGGTCCAACCACTAAACAGAAACCCCTCTCGTGCCATTGAGAGAGTAGGGCCCTTTGTTCAAGTCTCGGAGACACCATTTAAGGGAACACTTATCTACTTACCCTAAAGGTGGGAAGGAGTGAATTCCATCTTGTGTGATTATGTTCCCAGCTCTCCACTCGGTATTGTCCCCAAAATGATAAGAATATTGAGTCGGCAATCTGGCCACTCTCACTCGTATAAATCAAAGGACAATCCCTCGCAAACAGGAGTTCATAATACACTCAGGATTAAGACTAAGTTACCTAGGTCATCCTAATGAAATAGCAATCCAACTAGTTAACGGAGTTACATCTAGTGATTACTATTTCGTGGTCCAGTCTTATGCAAACTCATTGCATAGGATACCCTCACTCGCATGTCACATACATGAACGCATTTGATCAATGTGTCTGTATCAAATACAAAGTGAGCCGTATCCATAGTGTTAACAGGATAAGGTACCCAACCTTAACCCTATACTATAGACTCTTTAAGCTGATCTTGAACATTAATCCCTGTATGTCTCTACATACTGTTCAAGACTCATCAAACAGCTTAGGATGTTAGTTTATTGGATTTGGGTTATTAAGACAAAACTAATAAAATAATCAATAACACTTATTGAAATTAAATAATAAAATACTTTATTAATGACGGTCAATTGATTATATTTACTATCTACGAGTTTTAGGACATAAAACCCAACAAACTCCCACTTGGACTAAAACTCTAGTCCTTATGGGATGTACATAGTAGAGTAATCCTCAAACATTGGAAATGGTAAAATGTACAAGTATATTACATAAAACGTATATATACAAATACAATAAACTAGGGCATCATCATACCCATTACACATCTCCCACTTGCCCTAGGTTACCTAATGTACATATCTCGTAGACCTAGACTTTCTAGATGACCCTCGAACACTTTAGCCGTGAGAGTCTTCGTAAATGGATCAGCAATGTTGTGCTCCGAAGCGATCTTGGTGACGATCACATCCCCTCGTTGCACAATCTCCCGTATCAGATGATACTTCCTCTCTATGTGTTTCCCTCGTTTATGGCTGCGAGGTTCTTTAGAATTGGCTACTGCCCCACTGTTATCACAATATAGAGTGATGGGCAAGTTCATATTTGGAACAACTTCCAAATCATGTAGGAACTTCCTAAGCCAAACTGCTTCTTTTGCTGCTTCACAAGCAGCGACGTATTCAGCCTCCATTGTAGAGTCTGCAATGCATCCTTGCTTGATGCTACGCCATACTACAGCTCCCCCATTTAGGGTGAACACTGATCCCGATGTGGATTTCCTAGAATCCTTATCGGTTTGGAAATCAGAATCAGTGTATCCTGTAAGGATCAAATCCTTAGCTCCATACACAAGCATGTAGTCTCTCGTTCTCCTAAGATACTTGAGAACAATTTTAACCGCCGTCCAATGGTCTAACCCTGGGTTGGACTGATACCTACTGACTATTCCCACTGCATAACAAATGTCTGGCCTAGTGCAGAGCATAGCATACATTAAGCTGCCCACAGCTGAGGCATAGGGAATACGTCTCATATCCTCAACTTCTTGAGGTGTCTTAGGACTCTGTTCCTTAGACAAGTGAACTCCATGCCTGAAAGGTAATAAACCCTTCTTAGAGTTCTGCATCGAATATCGAACCAACAATTTGTCGATATAGGTTGCTTGAGACAGTGCTAGCGTTTTGTTCTTACGATCCCTTATGATTTGGATCCCAAGAACATATTGTGCCTCTCCTAAATCTTTCATTTGGAATTGGGCTGCTAGCCAAGCTTTAACGTCAGTAAGGTAACCCACATCATTCCCAATGAGGAGGATATCGTCCACATAAAGTACTAAGAAAGCTACTTTTCCTTTGTTGATTTTCTTATATACACAAGGTTCATCAACATTCTGGTCAAAACCATAGGATTTGATTGCAGTATCAAACCTAATGTTCCAAGATCTTGATGCTTGTTTCAACCCATAAATGGATCGATTCAGCTTGCAAACTTTTTGCTCTTGACCTTGGGTTATGAACCCCTCGGGCTGAGACATAAAGATACTCTCTTCAAGATTGCCATTCAGAAAAGCAGTCTTGACATCCATTTGCCATATTTCATAATCATAAAATGTGGCGATGGACAAGAGAATCCTTATAGACTTTAACATAGCAACAGGAGAGAAAGTTTCCTCATAGTCAACCCCTTCCCTTTGGGTATACCCTTTTGCCACAAGTCTAGCTTTAAAGGTCTGTACCTTCCCAGCTGAATCTCTCTTTCTCTTATAGATCCATTTGCACCCTATAGGTTTTACCCCTTCAGGTAGATCTACAAGCTCCCACACTGAATTGAAGTACATAGACTCCATTTCAAGGTCCATGGCTTTGACCCATTGGTCCTTATCTACATCATTCATTGCCTGTTTATAGGACAATGGATCCTCAACACCATCATCTGGTATGACAACTTGAGTTTCAGTTAAACCCAAATAGCGGTTAGGTTGTGATACAACCCTCCCACTGCGTCGAGGCATTCTCAACGATTGAGAAGGATGAGATTGACCTGATGTGGTGGTTTCATCAACCCTTGATGAGGGACCAACTTCATCAACAACCCTTGTTGATTCATCAGTAGCTTCACTTAATACTAATTTGCTTCGTGGTTTATGATTTCTCATGTGGTCTTCTTCCAAGAAAGTAGCATTTGTCGATACAAACACTCTATTTTCTTGTGGATCAAAGAATAGACCACCTCTCGTCTCTTTAGGGTAACCAACAAATTGGCATAACCTTGAACGAGGTTCCAACTTCTTGGGATTTGTCACTAATACGTGTGCTGGACAACCCCAAATTCTGAAATGACTTAAACTAGGTTTACGTCCTCTCCATAGCTCGAAAGGTGTTTCAGAAACACTCTTCGAGGGAACATTGTTCAAGATATGAACTGCAGTCTCTACTGCATACCCCCAAAACGAGCTAGGCAATTGAGCGTAACTCATCATTGAACGAACCATGTCTAACAAGGTTCTATTTCTCCTCTCTGATACACCATTTTGTTGAGGTGTACCAGGTGCTGAGAGTTGGGATTGGATTCCATGTTCTATCATATAGTCCTGAAATCTCAAATCCATGTACTCTCCACCTCGATCAGATCGAAGTATTTTAATCTTTTTACTTAATAGATTTTCAACTTCAGTCTTATATTCCTTGAACTTTTCAAGAGCTTCAGACTTATGCTCCATTAAGTATAAATAACCATACCTAGAATAATCATCTATAAAAGAGATGAAGTATTCAAAACCCCCTCTAGCTTTTACATTCATCGGACCACAGAGGTCTGAATGTATAAGTTCTAAAGGCTCTTTGGCTCTATAACCTTTTCCAGTAAAAGGTCTCTTTGTCATTTTACCTTCAAGACAAGATTCACATGGAGGTAATGAAACATCTTTTAACTTGTTTAGAAGTCCATTCTTTACCAATCTCCCGATCCGATCGAGATTTATGTGACCTAATCTTAAATGCCAAAGATAGGTATTGTTATTTGGAGAAATTCTTTGCCTTTTATTTTGAGTATTAGCAGTTCTAAACATCTCATGATTTAAAACTGCTTTTGCTTCATTAGGTCTTAATACATACAAGTTGTTTTCAAGCTTAGCTGAACAAATATGTACACCATTCTTATAAATGAACGCTTCATTCATAGAAAAATTAATTGAGTACATATGTTCAATAAGACAAGAAACGGAAACTAAGTTCCTTTTAATTTTAGGAACTATGTACAAGTTTTCCAAAAACATGAATTTATTTCCGAAAAACAACTTAGCATCTCCCACTGCACGAGCTGAAATGACATCTCCCGTTCCAACCTTGAGTGTCATCTCACTGTCCTCAAGCTGCTTGAAGGAACTAGTTTCTTGTAAAGAAGAACAAACATGGTTAGTGGCCCCTGAATCAAGTATCCAGGCATTTTGGTCATTTTCCACTAAACATGTTTCCAAGACAAGTAAATCATATTTACCTTCCTTTTCTTTCTTCTTAACAAGGTACTTAGGGCAATTTGTTTTCCAATGCTCATCAACATTGCAGTGAAAACATTTCCTCTTGATGGCTACCTTAGCCTTCCCTTTGTCCTCAACAGCAATAGTAGGACCTTTCCCTTTCCCTTCTTTCCTCTTTTGAATTTTCTCAGATCCAGAAGGTGAAGGTACAAACCTCCTCTTAGAATGGGCAACATTTGCCTCTTGTTTGATCTGAATGGACGGTTGTCCAAACATCTCTCTAAGAGAGTCCATGATCTGACGTGCAGTGACCATGATCTCATGTTTCTTGCTTAGTATGTCAGACATACTAGCCAAGATGTGGAGGCGAGCCTTGTCATTGGCCTTTGTCCAACGGTCATATGCATCCCTAACACTTTGGGATGCATGTTTAGTGGGGAAAGGAGGACATTCCTCCATTAAGACGAAGCTTAGATCAACGATAACTAAAATCATATTCAGTTTCGATTTCCACGTCGCATAATTTTCACCGGTTAATTGATCTTTTTTAAGCAATGCAATAATTGAGGAAGACATGCTGAAATAGCAAACAATTGACCATATTAGTTATCTTTGTCTTAACCCATTACATAAAACAATCCAATCAATTCAGCAAAAACAAACAATCAAAGAACCCTAATAAAACTAATGATTTAGTTTTTGCAACGATACTTCAGAAGTTTAGAACAAAAATCACCGAAGGGTGATCAATTACTCTTCTTCTGAATTGAGACAATCTCAACTAATTACTAATACCAGAATAACTCTTATTCCTATAGTTCTTAGCTATCGTTGTTCGGTCAAGGATTCATTAACTAACTTAATTCATCCCGTAAGTGTGACCCTACCATTTTCAGATCCCAGAGGTACGCTTCAACAGGCTACCGTTTAGGAAAGACAACTGTTGAAGATTAACCTAAGAAATCCTATCCATTTCTGGAGTTTGCGATGTTCCGACTTATATGATCAAGCCCTCCGAAGGGATGGTCGCTCCAGGACGACACGCAGGCGGATCATAGAAATCTCACGGTGCAACCTAATGGAGGAGACCGTAGGATACGTTGACACGCGTCCTTCTCCCACTTACTATGAACATTTCCCCTATTCACCTTGTTATTGACCCATACAAACACTTTCCGAAAGGAGGCCGCGCCCAGGGCGACACGAAGCCGAGTATGGATCTCACGTGTGAACTCTTAGGGACGTGAAAGCAAAAATAAAAATTGATATATCATATATACCATTTTTCTCCCACTAAAATGTTCTATTAATTTAGGTTTAGTTGCACTTAGCTAAATTCCGGCTAAATGAATCTAACTAAGTCTATTCTTATTATAACACTTATAATAAAACTTTACACTAAAGTTTCTAGGTGTATTAAACCATTTAATTTACCTAGTGACATCTTATGCTAATAGGAATAAGGTTAATTCAACGCCGGTTCCGGGTCAGTTCCCAGGTAGGAGGTGTTCCGTAAACCGTCAACTTAAGTACCCCCAGCCTTAGACAGAACTTTACCGGTGGAGTTCCCTTATAACCTTAAATCCTATTTGTCCTATTTAGTTTCATTAAACTAAAAATAAGACTTAATTCTAATCCTATTAGAATTAATGTGATCTTAGGTCTATTTAATTTTAAACAATTTAAAATTAAACCAAATTAATCCTAAGATCCTACGTTTGCATGCAACTCTTTATTATAGGTTGACGGTTTCTAATAATCAAATTTTATAACTATTATAAAATTAGTTAATTAGCCATATAATCATACATACTATGGTTTAAATAATTAAAATCAAATTATAATTAAATAAAACCATATTACATGCATACATTATATTAATATAACAATTATATTAAACTATGGATGTAATATGCACAATGCAAATTAATTTTCATCTTTTATTAATATAACAATTATATTAAAAAATATGAAAAACAATCAAGCATACACAATACATTAATTTAAATATAACAAATTATATTTAACTAAGTAATGTCATGCATCATGCTTATTCAATTTCATATATTTAAAATATCAACATATTTTAAATTACTCATGAAATTCATAATCATGCATTAAAACCATACATTATAACATTTATAATATATAAAAATGCATGAACATGCTTAACCTAAGGTGGAATTCATCTAAATGACATCCATAAAGCATTAAATAACAATTGAACCTGTAAAATTGGCCTCTAGGATAAAATAAAGCAATAATTACAATAATAAAGCCTTAAAAAATCCTAAAAGTGCTTTCAAAGCTCCAAAACCGGCCTCAAAACCTTCAAAAAACTTCAAACCGGCTAAAAAAAGCTTGAACCGGCCTAAAATAGGAAGAACCGGCCCAAAACCCCTTGAACCGGCACCATATGAAAAAATCGGAGTCGAACCGAGCCGACCGCGCCGAGCCGTCCGTACAGCCGAGTGAACCGAGCCGTCCGTACAGCCGAGCCGAGCCGTCCGTACACCCCCGAGCCGAGCCGTCCGTACACCCGAGCCGTCCGTACAAGTGCCGCCGAGCCGAGCCGCGGGAGCCGTCCGTACATCCAGTGACGTCACGATGACGTCATCCCTTCTTCAACCTCCAGCCGCGGATTTTTTTTTTTTTTTTTTTTTTTTTTTTTTTTTTTTCTCGGTTTTCGTACAGAATCGAAAAACTCTCGTTGATGGCCTTCCGGGTGTCCGTTTTGGGCAAATTTGGTGTCAAAAAACTCAGAAAAACACCCCGAATCCAAAAATTGGACTCTAAATTACAGATTTACAAATTAAAATGCCCAAAAACGCAGGGGCCTTTACATTTTGATCTTATCAAAACAGTAAATCTATGGCCAAAATTATAGAAACATTCAATTGCAAAAACCACATTCATAATGCAGAGATCCCACCTAACCAATGCAAATTTTTAAAATTCTCAATTAAAACTGAGATGGCTCTGATACCAATTGAAGGGATGAAAACCCTTTACAGCGGAAAATATACAGAAACTCAATTTTAATTAAAACCTTAAAAATACCAATACATTGGCAAAAAATATTGATTAAACATGCTTTAAAAATTACAGAGAATATAACTTACGCTCGTTGACGACTCTGAATCTGCCAATCACCAAATTTTTGGGGCACCACCACTTGAAAACCTTCCTATTCTCTGATTGAGATGGTTTGTGGGAACCAAAATTGGAATAAGGGAATGGAGAGATTTTTTTTTAGAGAGAATGGATAGACTTCTTCGCAGAACTCTCTCCCGTTTGAGAGAAAAAATTTGTTACGCAAAAATTCCCTCTTCTTCAGTCGGAAGAAGAGGGAAGTTAGAGAGAATAATTGGGAACGTGGGAAAACCACCCACGTTCCTTATTAAATAAATTAATATTAAATTAATATTAATTAATTAATTAATTATATTAATTATATTAATTAAATAAATAATTAAATAATTAAATCATATTTAATTAATATTTCATTTAAATCATATTTAAATGAATATCTCTCACATAACCTATAGTTTTAATTTAATTAATTTAATTAAATCAAATTTAATTAAATCAAATTAAACAAAACTATTAATTAATGCTCCAATTAATTAATTTCTAAATTAAATATCTTATATTTAATTTAATCCATAATTTGAATCATATTCAAATATAAATTTCTCTCATAACTTATAGTTTTAATATGTATCATATACACATTAAATTTTAACTTATAGTTTTAATATGAATCTAATTCACATTAAACTGATATTTGAACTTATTCAAATATTTTATTCTCTCATAATTTAATTTTGAATCATATCCAAAATTAAATTTATATAATAAAGTCTAATTAAAATATAAACTTTATATTATAATGTATCAATATACATTATATTAATTCCCAAAGTAAATTTGAACATTTCAAATTACAACCAATATAAATAAATCTCATTACTCTTTATGAGCTAGGAAGGGGACCTAATGGACCTACAGATCAGAAGCTACAACGATATGAGATTAATTGGCTAAACTCATTAACCACATTAATCAATATTCGTTAACTGTGTGTACACTCCACTAAAGACTCACAGCTGAACTCTTCTCACTGTAGATATATTTCTGTGTCCACGGATATAGACCAATACCAGTAAGTTAGTCCTTCACAAGTGTTCGTAACTCCAGCTGGGTCAAATTACCGTTTTACCCCTGGGTTACCTCTGGTCCTTAAATACCAGTGCTCCTCTAATGAACAACCTGTTTATGGTCCAACCACTAAACAGAAACCCCTCTCGTGCCATTGAGAGAGTAGGGCCCTTTGTTCAAGTCTCGGAGACACCATTTAAGGGAACACTTATCTACTTACCCTAAAGGTGGGAAGGAGTGAATTCCATCTTGTGTGATTATGTTCCCAGCTCTCCACTCGGTATTGTCCCCAAAATGATAAGAATATTGAGTCGGCAATCTGGCCACTCTCACTCGTATAAATCAAAGGACAATCCCTCGCAAACAGGAGTTCATAATACACTCAGGATTAAGACTAAGTTACCTAGGTCATCCTAATGAAATAGCAATCCAACTAGTTAACGGAGTTACATCTAGTGATTACTATTTCGTGGTCCAGTCTTATGCAAACTCATTGCATAGGATACCCTCACTCGCATGTCACATACATGAACGCATTTGATCAATGTGTCTGTATCAAATACAAAGTGAGCCGTATCCATAGTGTTAACAGGATAAGGTACCCAACCTTAACCCTATACTATAGACTCTTTAAGCTGATCTTGAACATTAATCCCTGTATGTCTCTACATACTGTTCAAGACTCATCAAACAGCTTAGGATGTTAGTTTATTGGATTTGGGTTATTAAGACAAAACTAATAAAATAATCAATAACACTTATTGAAATTAAATAATAAAATACTTTATTAATGACGGTCAATTGATTATATTTACTATCTACGAGTTTTAGGACATAAAACCCAACAGATTCAGCATAAGGAGTTGGGTCGTTACAGTTGGTATCAGAGCACAGTGTTTTAGGTTCTGTAGACTGACCTACGATGTAAGTCATTTTGTTTGGTTTTACTTCACCCTATGGCTATACGGTCCTTCGGCACTCGCCAGGTATGTCTAAAGCCTTGCTAATGTTAAGATTACAATTTTGCCTGAATAGTCTAAGACCTAGATATAGGGTGTTAAATTCTTGTGGTGAGAAGTTTGTTGGTGAATTTTAGGGAGAATGCCGCCACGTAGAGGTACACGCCGAGGAGGTGGTAGGGGAGGCAGAGGAGCCGGTCGTGGCCAGCCGGAGGCGCCACCTGTTGCACCGGCAGTCGACCCAAACGCACCGGTCACCCAGGCGGATCTCGCCGCAATGGAGCAGCGTTATCAGGACATGCTGCAAGCTGCTTTGGCGCCTTTCCTTGCCGCCCAGCAGAACCAGGCCGCCCCTGTTCAGGCCGAGGCCGCCCCTGCTCAGGCCCAGGCCGCCCCTGTTCAGGCTCAGGCCGTCGCTCCTCCAGCCCCTGAGGAAGCTCAACCAGTACCAGTCCAACTGTCGGCCGAGGCGAAACACTTACGGGATTTCAGGAAGTATAATCCCAAGACCTTTGACGGATCCATGGACAACCCCACAAAGGCCCAAATGTGGTTGACGTCCATAGAGACTATTTTCCGGTACATGAAGTGCCCAGAAGACCAGAAGGTGCAGTGTGCAGTCTTCTTCTTGGAGGACAGGGGCACCGCCTGGTGGGAGACCGCGGAGAGAATGCTAGGGGGCGATGTAAGCAAAATAACATGGGAGCAGTTCAAGGAGAACTTCTATGCTAAGTTTTTCTCCGCCAATGTGAAGCACGCCAAGCTGCAAGAGTTCCTAAACTTGGAGCAAGGCGACATGACGGTGGAGCAGTACGACGCCGAGTTCGATATGCTGTCCCGCTTTGCTCCCGATATGGTAAGAGATGAGGCTGCCAGGACGGAGAAATTTGTTAGGGGTCTCAGGCTAGACCTTCAGGGCATTGTCAGAGCCCTCCGCCCAGCCACGCATGCTGATGCACTACGTATAGCACTGGATTTGAGCCTGCCTGAGAGAGCCGATGCGTCTAAGGCTGCCGGCAGAGGGTCAGCCTTGGGACAGAAGAGAAAAGTTGAGACGCAGCCTGACGTAGCACCGCAGCGAACACTAAGGTCAGGAGGTGTCTTCCAGAGACACCGACGGGAGCTTGCAGCAGCCGGGAGGACTCTGAGAGAGCTACCCGCTTGTACTACCTGCGGGAGAGTCCACGGAGGTCGTTGCTTGGCTGGAAGTGGAGTCTGCTTTAGGTGCAGACAGCCGGGGCACACTGCTGATATGTGTCCTCGGAAACCCTTTGAGACGACACCGCCCCAGCCTTCTGCGGCCCAGCAGGGGAGAGTTTTCGCCACTACCCGGCAGGAGGCCGAGCGAGCTGGCACTGTGGTGACAGGTACGCTCCCAATTTTGGGGCACTATGCTTTTGTGCTATTTGACTCTGGGTCATCCCACTCGTTTATATCCTCCGTTTTCGTTCAGCATGTGGGTTTAGAGGTAGAGCCTTTGGGTAGTGTTTTGTCGGTTTCTACTCCATCTGGGGAGGTCCTGTTATCCAAAGAACAAATAAAGGCATGTCGGGTAGAGATAGCGAATCGTATGTTAGACGTGACCTTGCTAGTGTTAGACATGCAGGATTTTGATGTGATACTAGGCATGGATTGGCTATCAGCCAACCATGCAAATATAGACTGTTATGGCAAGGAAGTTGTCTTCAACCCTCCCTCCGAGGCTAGTTTCAAATTCAGGGGGGCAGGCATGGTATGTATACCCAAGGTCATCTCAGCCATGAAGGCTAGTAAACTACTCAGCCAGGGTACTTGGGGTATTTTGGCAAGCGTAGTGGATGTGAGAGAGCCGGAAGTTTCCCTATCTTCCGAACCAGTGGTAAGAGAGTACCCCGACGTTTTTCCAGACGAACTTCCAGGACTTCCGCCTCCCAGAGAAGTAGACTTCGCTATCGAGTTAGAGCCGGGCACTGCCCCAATCTCGAGGGCCCCTTACAGAATGGCTCCAGCCGAACTAAAGGAGTTGAAGGCCCAGTTACAGGAGTTGCTGGACAAAGGCTTCATCCGGCCCAGTGTGTCGCCTTGGGGAGCCCCAGTATTGTTCGTGAAGAAAAAGGATGGGTCAATGCGCCTTTGTATTGACTACCGAGAGCTGAACAAGGTGACAGTCAAAAACCGCTACCCCTTGCCCAGGATTGATGACCTGTTCGATCAGTTGCAGGGAGCCACCGTCTTCTCCAAGATCGACCTGCGATCAGGCTATCACCAGTTGAGGATTAGGGACGGTGACATCCCCAAGACGGCCTTTCGATCGAGGTACGGACATTACGAATTCGTTGTGATGTCTTTCGGCTTGACTAACGCTCCTGCAGTATTCATGGATCTGATGAACAGGGTGTTTAAGGAGTTTCTAGACTCGTTCGTCATAGTCTTCATTGACGACATCCTCATTTACTCAAAAACTGAGGCTGAGCACGAGGAGCACCTACACCAGGTTTTGGAGACCCTTCGAGCCAACAAGTTGTATGCCAAGTTCTCCAAGTGTGAATTCTGGTTAAGGAAGGTGACGTTTCTTGGCCACGTGGTTTCCAGTGAGGGAGTTTCAGTAGATCCCGCAAAGATTGAAGCGGTGACCAACTGGACCCGACCGTCCACGGTTAGTGAAATTCGAAGTTTTCTGGACTTGGCGGGTTACTACAGGAGGTTCGTGGAAGACTTCTCACGTATAGCCAGCCCGTTGACCCAGTTGACCAGGAAGGGAACCCCTTTTGTCTGGAGCCCAGCTTGCGAGAAGAGCTTTCAGGAGCTCAAACAGAAGCTAGTGACTGCACCGGTCCTGACAGTGCCCGATGGTTCGGGAAACTTTGTAATCTATAGTGACGCCTCCAAGAAGGGACTAGGTTGTGTCCTGATGCAGCAGGGTAAGGTAGTTGCTTATGCCTCCCGCCAGTTGAAGATCCATGAGCAGAACTACCCTACCCATGACTTGGAGTTGGCAGCTGTAGTCTTTGCACTGAAGATATGGAGGCACTATCTGTACGGTGAGAAGATTCAGATTTACACCGATCATAAGAGCCTGAAGTACTTCTTCACCCAGAAGGAGTTGAACATGAGGCAGAGGAGGTGGCTTGAGTTGGTGAAAGACTACGACTGCGAGATCCTATACCACCCAGGTAAAGCGAATGTAGTGGCTGATGCGCTAAGTAGGAAAGTTGCACATTCAGCAGCGCTAATCACCAAGCAGACCCCCTTACTCAGGGACTTTGAGAGGGCAGAGATTGCAGTCTCAGTAGGTGAGGTTACCGCACAGTTGGCTCAGTTGACAGTCCAGCCAACCTTGAGGCAAAAGATCATTGCTGCTCAGCTGAATGATCCTTATCTGGCAGAGAAGCGTCGCGTGGTAGAGACAGAGCAAGGTGAAGGCTTCTCCATATCCTCTGACGATGGCCTTATGTTTGAAGGACGCCTCTGTGTGCCGGAAGACAGCGCAGTTAAGACGGAGCTTTTGACTGAGGCTCACAGTTCCCCGTTTACCATGCACCCTGGGAGTACGAAGATGTACCAGGACTTAAGGAGTGTCTATTGGTGGAGGGGCATGAAGAGGGATGTGGCAGACTTTGTCAGTAGATGCTTGGTGTGCCAGCAGGTGAAGGCACCTAGGCAGCATCCAGCAGGGTTGTTGCAACCCTTGAGTGTGCCAGGGTGGAAGTGGGAGAGTGTGTCGATGGATTTTATTACGGGACTGCCCAAGACCCTAAGGGGCTACACGGTGATCTGGGTCGTGGTCGACAGACTCACGAAGTCGGCCCATTTCGTGCCAGGGAAATCCACTTACACTGCCAGTAAGTGGGGGCAGCTATATATGACAGAGATTGTGAGACTACATGGAGTACCCGTATCCATCATTTCAGACAGAGACGCCCGTTTCACATCGAAGTTCTGGAAAGGACTTCAAATTGCATTAGGTACAAGGTTGGACTTCAGCACGACATTCCACCCTCAGACTGATGGTCAGACAGAGAGATTGAACCAGATTTTAGAAGACATGCTGCGAGCCTGCGTACTAGAGTTTTCAGGAAGTTGGGACTCCCATCTGCATCTGATGGAGTTTGCCTATAACAACAGCTACCAGGCTACTATCGGTATGGCACCGTTCGAGGCTCTGTATGGCAAGTAGTGCTGTAGATCCCCTGTCTGCTGGGGCGAGATTGGAGAGCAGAGGATGCTAGGCCCCGAATTAGTGCAGACGACCAACGCAGCCATACGGAAGATCCGAGCTCGTATGCTGACAGCCCAGAGCAGACAGAAGAGTTACGCTGATGTACGACGTAAGGACCTCGAGTTTGAAGTGGGAGATATGGTCTTTCTGAAGGTTGCACCCATGAAGGGTGTTCTGAGGTTCGCGAAGAAGGGGAAGCTGAGCCCACGCTTCGTAGGGCCGTTCGAGATATTGGAGCGGATTGGCCCCGTGGCTTACCGCTTGGCGCTACCCCCATCGTTTGCTGCAGTGCACGACGTATTCCATATCTCCATGCTGAGAAAATATGTCGCAGACCCAACACATGTGGTGAACTTCGAGCCACTGCAGGTTAGCGAGAATCTGAGCTACGAGGAGCAGCCTGTCGAGGTCCTGGCAAGGGAGGTCAAGAAGCTTCGCAGTCGAGAAATTCCACTGGTCAAAATCCTTTGGCAAAACCATGGAGTGGAAGAGGCAACGTGGGAGAAAGAAGAGGACATGAGAGCCCAGCACCCCGAGCTGTTCGAGGATTAGAACTTTCGAGGACGAAAGTTTTTTTTTAGGAGGGAAGATTGTAACGCCCAACATTTTCGGTTTCCTTTGTTTTAACCATTAATATTAATACTAAAGTGTGTTTATTATTAGTTTTAAACTAAAGTTTTTATGTATTAATTTTGAAGTTAGGGGGTGAAATAAATTAATGGCTTAACAAATAAATGGCCTTGGAAAGGGTCAAAGGTGGTTAATGGAGGAGAGAGGAAAGAGGGTTTTAGGGTTTTCTTTTAATTATTTTTTTATTTCTTTTAAAAAAGAGGCATGGGGAAGTGTGAGACTCTTCATCTTCCCAAAGAAAAGAAGAAAAAAAAAAAAAAAAAAAATATAGAAGAGGAAACCCTAGCCGCCGCCGCACGCCGCCGCACGCCGCCGCACGACCGCCGCCGCCAGCTGAAAGATTAATCCTCGGAGCCGCCCGTAGTAGAGCCGACCCACCGCGCGTCTGCAAGCCGAGTGGAAGCCGAGCCATCCTCCGCGCGCCTGCAGCCGAATCCGCAGCCGCCAGCCGAGCCCCGCCGCGCCGCTTCGACCTAAGGAAGACCGCCGACGCCGCGCCGCTCCGATCAGGAGGATAGCCGAGCCGCGTCGCGTCGCTTCGATCGAGCCGGTCTGTGTAGCTGAGAAGCTCCGTCAGCCGCGTCGAGCCGAGAAGCTCCGTCAGCCGCGTCGATCCGAGAAGCTCCGTCAGCCGCGTCGCTCCGATCGAGCCGAAGGGAGCCGCTTCGATCCGCGCCCAGCCGTCTTCCGCAGCCGCCACTCGAAGCCGATCCGCCGCGCGTGCCTCCAGCCGACGAACGAACCCGGAGCCGCTCCACGCCCGCGCGCCCGAAGCCGAAACCGAAGCGCCGCGTCCAGTCCTCTCCGCGTGTGAGCCGCGTCCGCGTGTGAAGCCGCGCCGCGCGCTTCTGTGTAGCCGAGCCGCGTCCCCCTGTTGCAAGCCGAGCCGCCCGCGTAGCTTCCTGTACCGAGCCGAGCCGGTCCTGTCTCCTTCCAGCCGAGCCGCCAGGACTAAATTGGCTCCATCCACCTATATTTTGGTAAGCCAATTAATTTTTGTGGTCTTCCCGGTAAGACTCCATGCTCGGACGTTAGTTAAATTAAATCGGGTCTAAATTCAATTATTTTTCTCAAGGGACGTCTTGGACCAAGAAATTACTGCAGCGCGGGATTTCTTCAGTAGGGGCTCGAGCACTGCAACCTCCTTCTAGGGTAAGTTAATTCAATTTAGTCTCGAACCGTTAGTCGTTGGCGACCTATTTACAATTTTGACTCATTAAACAGCCAGGACTTCGTCGCTTGGAAAGCGTACTGCCTCGCGGTTAGGACTCGACAAGTAGATCTCCAGGTAAGAGATTCTACTACTAGTTTCATGTTTGAAGTATGAGACTGTGTATGCCCTATGTTGCATATTGAGAATTTGACAGTATGATGCCTGAAATAAATGTTAGTATGATGCAAATGACGATATAATTGAGCTATAGCCTGTTATGTGTGGCAAGATCTATTATGGTTACGACGAATGTCGGGACGGAGAGTGTAGAAATGATTTATGTGACATGTTATATGCTGATGCCATGTGTATGTTTACTGCAATTAGGGTACCTGTTAGCTTGATTTTGTTAGAGTCGTACCTGCATGGGTGTCCTTCGGGATCACCACCTATTGAGGACTGTGTGGTCCGACGGGACGCCAGTCTAGCATGATATAGACATGACTCGAGTGACTCGACGGGGTCCTCGCATCCCGACTGTCCTAGGTGTCCCCGGGCACCGAAGACCAGAGTTACGTTCCTACGGGAGCGCATGATTGCACGTGTTCGGGAACGTGCCAGAGATTGGGTACCAGTTATCAGGACTCTAACAGGAAGTTAACAGGCACCTAGTGGGACTAGTAGTGGGTCCCTTACTGAGTATTTTTATACTCATTCTCTCCATTTCATGTTTTCAGGTAGAGGACGAGGCAAGGGCAAGGGCAAGCTGGCGAGCGACCCGAAGTGAGACCGAGGAGGGCCATAGGGACTACCGCTTCCGCTTATTTCTTATTTCAGATTTTAGCATTTGAGTTTGAGTACTTTTTATTTTTCACTATCTTTTATGTAGATAGGGCCCGAGTAGGATTCAGAACGTTTTTTTTCATTTTTGCATGACTACCTTGTTTATGTTTTTATAAATGAATTTCTTGAACCGTATGCTTTTAATAAAATTTTTAGACTTAAACCACTTGTTCTATATTTAGTAATGACTTCGATTCAGCATAAGGAGTTGGGTCGTTACATGATTTTCAAAAGATACCTCAACTGAAAATATCTACACCAACATATTTCCACAATTCTAAGGATTGACAAATTTGTGGTTAATGACAAGCACACAAGACAAATGATTGAATATTTTTCAAAGCCATAACCCTAAAAATGAACAAAATTAATCACAATGCATACAAGGGTAGCTTCGAAAAGACTTTTAAGGAAAGAATACATCATCTTTGAAGGGAGAAAAATCAAGAGGCCACTAAATCTACAAAATCCCCTTGATAGATAAGGAAAAAATATTGTGTAAAATTATGTTGCCTTTCACGTTACAATATAAATGTCCTAATTACATTCTACAAGACATGGTAGAAAATGTGTAGACACCCAAAAAAATATGGACAATACACATCAAACATGTTACAGAAACAAGCTTTTCAAGTTTTTCCTGTAATAAAATCAACTAATCAGCTACAAAAATAAACTTCCCCAACACATTCATTCAATTCAATTCACATAATATAATAACTCATTTTTTATTCAACTAGCTTCTCCAAAATAATCTTGATCAGCCTCTTCTTAAACTACTTTTTGAAGGATAAACTATATCCACATTATTATTTTTCAAATTAATCATGTATCTAAGTTGACAATGTTTTTATTATCTCATCACGGTGGTGGGTCTATACTTCGCAACTATCTCTCCTAGATTTAGGATGTTGTGCAATATCATGGAGTTAGAAAATTGGTTGCTTTTGTTCACCTCCAAAAATGGAGTTTTCATACTTAATCAATGTGAATTTTTAGTCCAATCTCATGTATTTGGTGCACCTTCGTCAACAATTTTGTTACATCTCCATAATGAACAAGTGAATGAAGACAACTGAACTTAAAACCCACACAATTTTTTAAACCTTTTGAAACAAATAGTTTAATTTCTACAGACAAAATATGATATTTAAATGCATACTAAATATTTGTAGGAATCTGTAGAAAGAAAAAAAAAAGACTTTTTAAACTTAAACTAAAATAACATACAACTAAAACTCTAAAACACAAACTATTAACCATGAATAGTTATATATAGCTCGGTATGCCCTCCAAACTACTTCAATAACTATATACACGTTTCTATTGTTTTAGTCATTCTTTTCCTTTCTATGAAAAAAAAAAAATCATATGTCTTACTTTCTATTGTATTGCTTTTGGAGTGATAAAAAAGAGTAAGTTTGATCACCCATGATTATGTTTAGTTACCTGTAAGACAAAAATATAAAGGAAGAAAGACCGGCCTTGATCAAAATAATCCAAGAAAGGATGTTAATAATCTTGAATATGTTGCTAACATCTTAGTCAATATATAAGAAAAAAGAAGCAACCAATTAAAATAAGTTTAACAAGTTAAACAAAGTTGAGAGTTCTGACTTTTTATATTCTTGCTTCTATATGGAAGTAAATTTTCCTTTTGTTTTTCCTTTTTCTTTTATATATTGAGGTTAATCTATTTATCACAAATAATTATCATTGTTATATTCAATGAATACTGATTATATTCAGTGTACTTTTTTAGACTTATAGAATCAATTCATCATTGATGCATAGTTTCCCTTGCTCATTATGTTATTTTATCCAATAGATTCAAACAATTTACATTTTGAGAAATAATAAAATCCTCTCATAAAAAATGTTGTTAAATACAATTCACAACGTACATAGTGATTAAGCGTGTAATAATAATAGAATTCATTGCATATAGAATTATAAAAACATGGATAAATTATTAAAGGGTGTGACATGCATACATGTTGCCATCTTACTTCAACATTTTGTGGCTTGAGCATGACCTAGAGAGTAGATAGGTGAGCTGACAGTCGAAACAGAGAAGGTGAAGGGTTTTGTAGCTTCATCTTCACGTGTGGACGAAAAAGTGAATAAAAATTTCCTTTTTTTTTTTTTTAAGCCAATCCCTAATTAATTATTATGTTTAATAAATTAATGATACTTAAAAAATATCATAGAATATTAAAAATTAAAAAATCTCCAATTTTTCTGCCAAAAATGGCACAAAGTGTCATGGTAGCTCAATTTTGTTGAGTGCTATATTATGAGTATTTGCATGTATAGGATAATCAAAATATCTTTCGTGCGAAAAAGGGAAATAGTTTTAATCAACTGAGCTCTCCTTCACCTCCTCATAATTGTGAAGGCATCTCAAAGGAGAGAGAAAATAATATTTGCAATTTTAGGTTTTGTTCGCGTACAATGTATGGATGTCACACAATACATCCTAACAACTAGAATGACAAGAGCAAATCAACATATAGAGAAATAATAATAGCACTTAAGAGCTAACCTAGTTCAGTGATAATACACCTACATCCGAGGGGGTGTGCACCTAGAAAAGACAATCCATTAATATAATTTAAGTTAATTAAGTGATTACAACATTGTATTTATTTGTAAATAATGTAGATTATTACACTGATACAACCATACATGTGAGAACTCTTTTCTCACAAGATCGTACCTTAAGATCTCCTAAAGTCGAAAAATTCTTCTTGAAGGACTTTGCCTTGGGCTTCCTCTAAGTTGTATAATGCTTTTTGAAATTCAATATGATCTCCATAAGAATGCACAAGAATCACCACTACATAAAAAAATTCTCGTCTTCAAATACTCTCAGTGTATAGAGTAATCAATCAAACCTGTGATATCAAGCTCTTCAAATATTCTCATCCACGCCTGATCAATACGTGCATTAACCATGGCAAAGGAGGCTTCTTGAGCTTAAATATCACATTAGAATAACTACGGGAATGTGAGACATTTGATCGCATCCTAAGCTACACAGTAAGACTTTATGCAATAAGAGTGGAAGTGTTTCTCGTGACTTGATGCGAAAAGGCATCTTGATTAGGTGCTGAGAAGTTCTTATGTGTTCTGGTAATAGGCAACAACCTAAGATTCCTTAACAAATAAGTAGTTGACATCATTCCTTACGTATGAAGGGCAGTGCTCAGTCTTGACCCAGTCGCTCACTGATGATCAAAATTTGGATGGTGAGAGCTATGTGACATAATACAATTTGTTGAAACTCACCGCCTCATTCCGACATGAAAAATCTCACCGAAAAAGTCTATAAATAAGGAGTTTCGGACAATATGAATTTTGAGCTAAGTAAGGACTGGAAAATTTATGAAGTGAGAACACTTTTCAGAGCTATCACATATTTAAGGTTGAGAAGGAGTTTGACCAAGCGCTTAGGCCTAAAGGAAATCTCATCTCGACTATGAGGGGTTTTTAAAATATTTTTTAAACCAAAATGACTTTCAAATTGTATTTAAAATCTTGAGTATTGATATTTATTTAATATTTCCATTTGATTCGTAAATGGATATATTTTGAAAAAGGATTATGGTTTATGTTTTGTGAAATGTTTTAGTATCTTATGCAATGAAACTATTAATACTTTTTTTGTGATCCGGTATGAGAAACCTTACACTTGTTGTGTGATTTGGTGTAAGAATACCCTATACTTGCTTTATGATCTAGTATAGGAAAACACTCTATACATGTATGGTAAGTGGTTATACTTGTTGAGAGGTTACTCCGTACAGCCATAATTCAACGATGAGAATGTATGAATGACATCTCAACCAAGGTGATGGGTACATGCCTGATACGTTGTGATTTTATGTCTTATGATTTATGAAATGAATTACGCGAGAAAAGATGAATTTCCAAAGCCTTTGTGAACTAAGCGATAAGAATTTTGACGTTTGAAGTTGCTTAAGGCAATAAATGGTATTCCAATATAAAATGTATATTCTTGTAATTCGTGTTGAACTTGCGAAATAAATTTTGAGTTTATGATTTATGCGTTGTTTCTATGAAAAGTACTATTTAGTAAAATAAAATGTATTGAAAAAATCCCCACTCACTAAACATTTTGTCTAATATTTCAAATGTTTTGCTTTCTTCCCCCCTTTGCTCCCCCCTCCCCCCCTCCCCCCTCCCCCTCCAACTAGATAGCGAAGGACATCCAGCGTGGCTTGCCGTCTTGATCACCTATTGTGCCTTGTTGCATCACATCTTCTTGTCAGTAACCACGGGTCTAGTCAATAACATGTAAATTCTGGCGAGGGAGAGATATGTTGTAAATAAGTTAATTGTATTTAAGCTTTTGGTATTTGCTTTATTACCCTAATGTTGGTAGTTTATAAACTCTTCTAGATATTAATGAAGTACTTTCTTTCTTAAGTTTAAACATTTAATGCATTATAAGCTATAGTCATCTGAATACATCGCATAACTTATGTTGGAGTTGGTCCATGCAATATAACGCTTGGGTGATGTAGCCTTTGGTCAGACTAGGTGTTTCTTGAATAAAGTCTTTTACTGAGTTAATTGTCTATGGTATGCATAAAAAGTAAATCAATGTAGAATTCTACTTACTAGGTGTTCAATGTGTTATCTCGTAGAGAGATAGGCGTTAAGTGTCTAAACGACTACACCTCACTTATGTTACATTTTTTAAAAATACTATTTCATTTATGATGTTTATACTAAATTAAAGCAAATTTTAATTATGAGATAAAATAAATAAATAAATAAATAAAATAAAAACTGCATACTTTAGCTTAAAAGCTTTGTACTTGAGCTTTTACATTATTTGTCGTTTTATTTTTAAAGATTTTAAAATGAGAATAAATGTTGGGGTAGTGTATTAATTATTATGTGCTTATAGAAGAATGCATGAGAGTCATTAAATATATTTAAACAAAGATTTTATTATTCATAAAGTATTGATACAAAAGTCAAAAGTCAAAAATCCAAAAACGATTAACTTAGTTATTATGAAAAGTTGACAAACTAAAATGAGATTAAAAAAATAAAAAAAAAGGTTGAGGAAGTAAAATGAGATTTAGAGGTAATTACAAAGAAACTAGAAGACAATCAAATAGTAGAAAAGGAAAGTAAAGGAAAGGAGAAAATGAGAAGGGAACTAATTTCTTCAAAATTATCCTTTATAATTATAACATGAAGCCCCCATAAATCATTATATATATATATATATTATATATTAAGAAAGTAAATAGCTAACTTTTATTTAGAAAAAGAAATTAATTATTAATATTAATAGAAGGACTTTTTAGCAATAATGGTGATGGTATATTCTAGTAAGTTCAAAGTACTTTCACTTTCTCGATGCTTGTTGAGAATTTTTGTACCTTTTCCGTATTACATCTTTTTTCTACTTATATTTATGTTCTCCCTTAAATTAACTCATTTATATTATTAAATCTCTTATTTATGTACCTCATATCTCATATATAATTTAATAACGAGAATTCTTATATGTAACCAAACCTACAAAACAAATATATAATTTAATACGAAGAATTCATACTCTTTTTCTTCATTTTTTTCGCTACGATTTCTCTCCATGTCTTTCTCTTGTTTTTTTCATCGCGATTTCTTTCCATGTTTTTCTTATTTTCTTCTTCTTCTTTTTTTACGTCGTTTAAATTTAGGTAACAAAATCTAAATGACTGTGTACAAAAAATAGCAAAATCTAAAAGATCGTGTATAAATAATTTTTTTCCTCTTCTTTTTTTACATCGTTTAAATTTGAGTAACCAAATCTAAACGATCGTGTACAAGAAATAGCAAAATTTAAAAAATCGTGTATAAATAATCTTTAAAAAAATCATTTAAATTAGAATAGCCAAATATAAACGATCGTGTAAAAAAAATAAATCATCGTAAACAAATCTAAACGATCGTGTAACAAAAGAATTAAAATAACCAAATTTAAAGGATCGTATATCAAATTAAAAAAAACGTTTAGATTTGTTCAACAAAATTAAACAATCGGGTAACAAAATTAAACGATAAAATTGAAAAAATAAATTGTAGCCAAATTTAAATGACCAAATCTAAACGATCCTGTACTAAACAAAACGATTGTATACCAAATATATTATTTTCCACTGTAGACCTGTGGACTTTTTCCGTTTTCAAAATTGTTTTATCAATATTTTACCGCTTTGTTATATTTTTTAAAAGACTCGATATAGTAATTACTGTCCTAAAATTTTATTTTTATCCTTACTTTTAAGAACTATTTATTTCCTAAACTTAAAAAGCTATCACTATGGGTTTTACCTTCACTTTAATTTTTGTGCATTAATTACATAATTGAAACCTTCAAATATATGTTTTAACATGTTAACATAAATGTACACTATAAACATCTACACCTCATATGTTAAAATTGAATATTGGATTCCATGTGTTTAGGTTTGTGGTTAGTTTTTTCGAGTTTGAAGTTTTGAAGTTACCAGATGTTGCGAGATAAGAAAATAGTACCGAAAAAGCACTTTAACTTACGAACCAACAAAATATTCTTAACAATAAAAAGGAAAAAATCAACTATTTTGAAAGCAAAGATAGAAAAATAAGTAAACAACAAAACTTGACGACCTAAAATAAAATCAATAAACAGCCAAACTATTAGAAAGTATTCTAAGTCAAAATATAATTTAATCATTGAGTTTTAGTTGTCGTCCAAGTCGTCAGAACACACTCTATTGTCGTGGTGGTTGTTGTTCCCATCAGTCTCCACCTTCAATAGCAATCAAGTCTTCACCATAGTCGTCAAAGTCTCCTAGTGGTTGTCAAAGTCTCCACTTGCTTAAACTGTTTGCCATCTCTTTTACCGTTGCCTATTCGATTGGATGACCGTCAAGTGCTCTAACGTTATCGTCGTTTAATGAAACATATGATCTATGAAGGCTAATCGTCGTTTGTTTGATAGAGGATGATTTAATTTTGTCTTTCGGGTTATTTTACTTAAATGAAATTTTAGACTTTCTGAATACCAATTTGTCTTAAAACTCAACTTGTTACTCATCTCACCGCAGAAGTTTTTATCCCTAAAAAATGTTCGTTTTTTGTAATTTTTATTTTATTTTATTTATCTATTAAGTTTTTTAGAGCATTGATTTGTTTACTAGCTGGTTAGTATCAAATTATTTTAACATTGAATTCATTAATGTGGATCTTGATATTATGGATCGATTTTAGTGCTTTGGATTTGTTATATATATATATATATATATATATATATATATTTTATGTTTTTCGTTGATTCTGGTATTCTTATTCTTCATCATGTCCCATATGATGTTCTACAAGATATCTCACGTATTTTGGATAGGAAATGAACTAGAATGGTGATCATTGGTGCTTAAAGAAAATGAATTAGGGGGAAAAACCGCACATCGCCTCATGGATATGCCAAATGAGCTTCTTATCTTCATGTCTTACATCCTCCCAACCCAGGGGAGTCTCTAATGTTTTATTTTAAACAAAATATGATTGTAGTATGGTGGTTGTGTCTCTACTTTTTCAACCAATAAGTTGTGGGTCGAATCTTACTTTAGCATATTTCAATATATGAATTCTTTTACCTATGTTTATTATATAGTGCCCTCGTTGTATAAAATTTCTGGATTCACATAACATATATATATATATATATATATATATATATATATATATATATATATATATATATATATATATATATATATATATATATATATATATATATATATATATATATATAACATCGTCCTATTTTTTCTATGTATACATAGATACACATATATATGAAAGCTAACAATTACTTGGATGTATATATATATGTTGAAAAATGCAAACAACAATTACTTGTCAATTCAAATCTAAACTTTTCTTTTTTTTTTTTTTTCAAATATTGATCAATAGTTGAAAATTTTGTAAGTAGTAAAAAATGTTTTTCTTGAGAAATGAAAACTTAAGAACCTAGAAAGGGTCATTTGATAATCATTCAATTTCTTACTTTTCCTTTTTAAAACCCAAGGTTCAATAACTCTTTGTTTTAGTTTTTCTATAATATATAATAGTTTCTTCATTTTAAAATGTTTTAAAATCATCGTAAAGGAATACTAATTAAAAAAAAAAAAGAAAAAAAAAACCCAACCATTTTCTACTTAATGTACAGTGAAAAGTAATTAAACGATTAAAATAAGTAAATAAGAATCTATAAATTTTTTAATGACTATAAACAATATCTAAGCAAAAATAGGAATACCTTTGTTTTGAGCCCATAAATCTCTCTCTCCATAAAAAGAATGAATCTTGTTTTGAGCTTCTTAACAAAACATAATTAGATTTACCAAACAATAAAGTTAAAATTTTATTTTTTGGAAAAAAAAAATACCTTTGGGAGTTAGTTTAATTTACTATTTAAAATTTTAACTCTTTCATGATTATGCCCCTATGTATTAGGTATACTATTTTGACCACAACAATGTAATTTATTTAATGATTGAGTCATCTCATCACAATATATTCTTAAATGATAAAAATTACTCAAACATGCATCCATAATATAATCTTAGCAAAGGACAATCAAATTTTATGTACTAAAGTTAATTTAGATCAACCGATCTCCTTCATGAAAGATTGAAGGTTTGGTTATTCATTCTTTCACTATCTAGTTTTTTCAACTAATTACGATATGCCATGCAATTGTATTACCATATCAAAATATCAAGTTATTAGTATGTCACATTTGTAGTTATTTGTTTATAATATTTTTATCAATACTGTGAAAATTATCATGAGTTGGCTTAATGATAAAAGGGAGATATAGTTTCAATAACTAACCAAAATGTTATGAATTTAATCCATGATAGTCATCTATCTAGGAATTAAGTTGTATGGTTAGACGGGTTATCTCGTTAGATTAGTTGAAGTGCATGGAAACTCATCGATCTTAAAATTTAGAAATTAAACTAAAATAAAATTCAAATCTCAAAAGTAAAAGCGTAAAATTTTGAAATTTACGAATAAATTGAAATCAATGGATTGAATGTGCAATGTTTTGAACTTTAACCTAGGAATATAAAATAAAAACTCGACACATTGTGATCGATTATTAAAGTGCCAAGCATTCATAAGATAGAATGTAATATCAATTATGGAAGATTTAAGGCTGCTTTAGTTGTTTTTAATTTTTTTTTTTAAATGAAACAATTCATTAATTGTTCTCCACAAAGGTTATTTCTTTCAAAAACTATCTTACCTTATTACACTTATGTATAATTATTGACTTCAACTACTCACCCTCAATAATTCAAATAACAATTTTATGCTTTATTACTTCTTAGTGGTCATGTGTATCAAATAATAATTCTTTGAATATTTAAAAAATTAATATAAAATGTTATATTTAACTTTCAATTTTTCTTTCGTCAGTTTTGTTTGGTCCATAATTTCTTATCTCAAATTCATGTCTAACAGCTTATAGACATACCCATTATTTTTCAGCTGAATATGTAAATGACAAATCAAAGACAAATTTGAAAGTCTGAACATTTATTTTAAAAGGAAATAAATTTGAAATATTTCGATTAGTTCATGTGTACCTCGTTAATCTTACAAAATAATTTACTAGACTCTATTAGTTTATCACTTTTTGCTCATTTATTAAATCCAAATCTTTATATTTAACATTTAGGTCAATTCATTGTAAGTTTTAGAGATCGATTAGATACAATACTAAAAGTTATAATCTAGGGTAGACAAAAATAATAAACTTGTAATTTAACTAAAACCAAACCATAATTAGATTTATAATAAACTAACAACAACCAATCAAGTAAGTTGTATGTTTATGAACCTAAAAGAATTAAAGGGAAAAAAATGTAGAGAAAGAAATAATAAGAAAAGCAGAATAAAAAAGAAGAAAGAAAGGAAAGATATTTGAATAAAGAAATGTTTGGTTGTGGGCTAAAACAATTTGGATTCTTCTATTTATTTATGTATATAATAATAATAAAAATGGTGTCCCTAGCTAGAGTGTAATCAAGTATTGTGCATGTTGCACCTATTCTTTTTTCTTTAACCTAATCTTAGCTATCCCTTCTTTTCATATTTTTTATTTTCACTAACATATATTATATTACATTCCTTTCTACCTTTTTTTTTTTTTTTTTTAGGTCATAATCATTTTTTTTTTAATTTTGAAATTATCAAATTTTTATTACGATAACAACCCTAACATTTTTTCTTATAAAAATTGTGGGAAGGTATCTCATAGCCCTTAGCCATTCAATTTCCTCTTCTCAGGCGCAGTTATATTGTTTTCATTCTTTTTTCTTTTTTTTTTCTTTTTTTTAATTCTTATTATTCTTTTTTTTTCCCTTCTATAAAACAAGTATTCTTTTTAATTGTTTGTTTGTCACCACGTGTCATTACTTACTTTTTTTAATTTTTCTATTTTTACTTAAAACATTTCTAAATTTAAATAAATGGTGTTGTTAATTATCACCTTCAAATTAAATTATTTTGAAAATACTTATAAAATATAACGATATTTTTATTTCTATCACTAATAAATATTGATTTTAGATCAATTTAAAATTTTTCATATTTTGATTCATTAGAAATGTTACCATAATAATATTTTTTAAAATTATTTTTAGAAAACAAAATTGGTTAAATTATAAATATGATGTTTATTATTTGAAAAAAATTTATAATTCACTCCTATTATTTTAAATTTAAAGTTGAAATTTAATCTTTATGATTTGATAAAAACATCGTAAATAGTCTATATAATTTGACGGTCTGAATAATAACTCATTTACTTAGCTCAATCAATGGTGTATTTTAATTTGACTTTGATTAAATTCTTATCAAATCGATTGAATTGACAAATTTGAAATACATTATAAGTATATTGAATCTTTATTCAGTAAGTCTGTATGTAATGTCTAGCAATTTTGAATCTTTTTGCCAATTTAATCTTTGGAATTGGTTTAATTTGCGGTAAATAAAATAGTTAAATGAATATTGAAAGGTGAAAAGATATAGTTTATTAAAAAGGAAAAAGAAAAGGGGAATGTTGTTGGAAATTAGTTGAATGAAAACAAACAAATAACTGTGGTATGTGAATCTAATGGGTGAAAGACAATAATTATTTAGCAATTCTAAAATCTAATGTTAAATTCCAAATGTTATTATTATACGTGGAATGATTCTGAACTCTAAACTGACATTCTCAGTATTCTGTCTCCCTTTAATCTTTTTTTTTACCAACTTATTATATTATTCCCCTAATTCTTAATTAATTAATTCAAAATTCCTTTAACTACAATATCTTTTAAATTATTAATTACTTTATTTATACCTTAAAAATATACAATTAATTTAATTTTTTTTTTTTATAAAAAAGGAAAAAAAAAACTGCCTCGAAATATTAAACCTAATTTGTTTTTTGGTATGTGTTCAGATTTTAGTTCGTAAAGAATTACTCAATGCCCAAAAAATCCCCTTTGCCAACGCAGCATTATGTATTTGTTTAAGTTTAAACTTGGCATGCAGGTGAAAAGTGAAAAGTGAAGGTGAAATGTGGAGCGTTGATTGCGAACGTATTTGGAGAATGAACGGGTAGGAAGAAGTATAAGAGATTCACAAACTCCCAAAAGAGCGGTCAGAATTGCACTGATTGTTTTTTATTGGGTTGGTGAGTGACTGAGCGGTCAGTTTAATTTTGTAATGGAAATAGCAGATAAAAGGGGAAGGGAAGGGAAGGGAAGGGAAGGGGGGCATCAAAAGCAGGAGCCCAACTGTAGTTGGGAGACACATGAGAGACTCATTCTTATTAACTTTTTCAACATTATTTTACATTTTTAGTTTTACTTATTGTTTTCCTTTCCTTTCCTTTTTTTTTTTTTCAATCTTTCTATTTGGTCACCTTCAACTTTACCAATTGTTTTTATCAAAATCATTAAATTTTAGATAATATTTAGAAAAATAGTGAATTACTTTCAACCTAGATTATAAATAGTCGTATGCACTGTAATTATAGTTATTAATGTCCAAAATATGAAGTAATCGATAATAACTCAACTCAATCAATTCCAAATGATCCATAAATGTTTAACTTTCTACATATTTGATCCTAAATAATTAACAACTTTCACTTTTATATAAAACATATATCTTTAAAATTTTAATCTCGTGTGGATTGGCTATTAACCTATTTCATATATTTTTTTTAAATTCACAAATCTATTATATACAAAATTGGAACCATCCATTATAAGTAAACAAAAAAAATCAATTTTATATCTTATAAATTTGTTAATTTTATAAAATTTTAAAACATATCAAAAGATCAGTTAATTAAACACAAAATTAAAAAGTATATACTTATTAAATACGTTTAAAGTTTAAATAAATTATTATAAATAAAACTAAACTTTCACAAATATATTAGATACTTATTTAGAAGTGTACATACTAAAAGTTTTAAGTTTAGACCCTACGTTAGTGATTTAGTCAAAATTTTTAATTCCCTAAAAATTACTTTTCTAGTAGTTTTTCTAATTTCTGTATTTCTGTAATGAGAAGTGGTGATATCCAATATCCAATATCAACTACATGAATGTAGTTTCTAAACTAAACTAATATAAACTTCTAAAAAAGTATGTAATACATATATAGATATACTAAGGCGTTTAATGGTTGGATTATTACAAGTTCAATGGATTCTTACGATTGAAAATTGCAAATATAATGAAAATTTCCATTCCCCCCATTATTTCTTCAATATGATTTTAAATCACATGTTCCCAAACAGTGGAAGACTATTCTCAAGGGGAAATGGGACAAAAGGATTTTTTTTTCTTTTTTAATTAACATATCCACATGAATATAAGAAAATATATTGTGTAATAAGAATGATTATAATAAAATTTTAGTTTTTTTTTTTTTTAAAGGAGATATTAAGATTTAAGATTGATGTGTGGACATTTTGGATGAATTGTACATATATTGCTTTTTATGCAATCATACCTATTTTTAATCATAAAAGAGTATAATTTACTCCATAGGGGACAACTTAAGAGAGGTGCATGAGGGAGAATCTAAATCATTTCGATCTAAATAAATTTAGAAATTCATATAAATATAGGTAATAATAATTATGATAATTATAACCTTAAAAAAACATTAATAATAAAGACGTACCAGCTAAATTAAAGGCTTGTAATATATATAAACTAACATTGTATATATTTTTTATTTCTTGAATAACGTTTCTAATCATCGAACAAAACTATTTCATCCTAACATACAAAATGTTATTAGTGAGGAAGCCCAACTCAACGATGAACATACTTTCCTATAGAAAAAGTTAATAATATTTAATACATAGGATTCCACCACGATCAGACGGTTAATACCAATCTACTCACGTTGCACCATAATCAGACCTTTGAGAATGGATTTACCTTTCAGTAAGCTAATAACCTTCCTCGTAAAATAAAGTACAGCTACGTGAATCCCCCTTCATCATGATCACAAATAATCTACCCAAGACCACTAGATTCATGCTCCTTCGTCAAGCCATATCAACATTTAGTTTTTAGCAATTTGTAGTGTCTTATATCACTACAAGAAATTAGAAGTTTACTGACGCTGCAAAGCGTGACATATATACCAAACGACGTTGGAAAAGGATCTCATGACGTATATAGTGCCATTGAAAAGCAAGTTGGGACAATTGCATCAGGGGCATTTCCGACGCACGGACGAATACGCGTAAGAAATTCCTTACTCCCGACGCCAAAAATCCCGATGGATGGAACACGTTGGCAAAAGGTAACTCTTGACATGTCCATCTTAGTGTCAGGAGAAAGGAACGCTCGACGCAAAGTTGAAAATGGCTTCCCCGACGTTGTAAACACAACGTCGGGAGAAGGGTTCTCATTTGCGACACATATAATTTTAATATATATATTTTTTAATTATTATGTTCAATTTTTTTTTTATCTTGAGGTAGTTTTTTAAGTTTCAATTCGATTTTAAATTAAATAAAGATTACAAACACAAAATTAATATAATCATTAAAATACCAAATTGTCATTTATAAAATTAGAAAATAAATTCAACTATTCGAACAAGTACATATTGTTTGAAGCAATTAAATAAAAAAGAAAAAAAAATACATCATCTATCATCGCCCCGGACACCAACTTCGAACAAGTCTATACCTACAATGACATGAAAGAAAATTTATCTATCACCGATAACAAACAACTAAAAAGTTCAAAAATACGTACCGTAAGTTTAAGGTCCTCTGTGTGTCCGAGTCATTTCCTCAATCATCTTCTTCATTTCTTCTATTTGTCGAGCATGCATCTCCAACATTCTTCATTGTTCTTCGATCAATCATTTAGCTTCTGCAAGCTCATTTCTTTGTTCTTCAAGCTCAATTCTTTGTTATTCAATCTTAGATTGTGAGCACTCAAGACTAGTTCGTAGTTCGCTAACCTCTTTAGAGTGCATTTCTTACGAATAGGGAGTCGAAGAACTGCTATCACTATTCCGAGACTTGGACTTGGGGCTTCAATCAAGATCTTTTGAGTAGCTCGATCGTCTATCCAAAATAGTCTCGCTTATTTCGTCCCCCAAGAGTAGTTGAGAACCTTTTAGGGGTGGGTGTGGACTGAAGTTCCAACATTTGATTATACATAGAAAGTGCTAAGTTATGAACTCATAAATTAAAGTAAAAAATAAAAGAGAAAATATCATAAACTTACATGTGCATCCATAGTCGCTTGTGAAACGAATTGGTCACTCCTATTGGCATATGTTTCTTTAAACAACATCACAGGTCCCACTGGTTGACCTCGTTCTTCAGTGAGCTTATATTGTCATTGTAGGAATAACTTAGCTTGGACCCGCTACTATTATTGTAAGACTGTTTTTGTCTAGTAGCCTTGTTGGTCCTTGATTGCTCTTGCATGCAAACAACAAAAGTGATACATGTAGATAAAAAAAAAAATGAAGTAATGTGAAGTAACATTAAAATATGAAAATCACATGAAACTATCGACTTAAGTAGTGATCGCATAGAAAGTGCCAAATTTCTAGATGATTTACCAACATGTATGGTGGGTTGACACGTGCTTGTTCCGGATCACTGTATTTTTTAAAATGTCTATGACATTCTTCCCCGAACTCTTTCCAATTGGTACCATTTTTTGGGTCATCGAGGTAAAAGACATGATGTGCCTGGATCTCAAGAATGATCGATTCCTCAGCGAACAAAAAATGTGACGTCTTGATTGATTTGTAGAGTAGTTCCATATGTGTCCTATAGCTTTTGTTGTTGTATGTGTCAAACCATCTACACTTCAATAGCCAAACACATCGTTCTAGTGGATATTGAACATCCAACACTTCATCTAAAACATCGTAGAAATTGTTGTCGACACTTCTATAGCCACTGTCTTCACCGACTACCATGACTCCACTTTTTAGTACAGTGCTTCGAGAATCATGCTCTATTGTATAAAATTGTACCCTACCGACAATGCATCCACTGTAAAAGCGAACCTCAGACGAAGATCTTATTGCACGTGAGAAGAAATCATGAGAAAGGTTTTCTCTCTCACGCATTTTTAGAACCTGAAATTGATGTACATGAATATATACCAATTCTCAAATTCATGTACGCTATATACCTGAGCTTTGAACCAATTAGGAAATGCTCATTGATGTCTTCTATATAAGTTATAAGCACTTTGAGCTTGACAGCGTATCAACCTCAAGTATTTCCTAAAGTAGATAATTGTGAGTTTATGTGACTATAATAACAAAGACTTAAAATAACCAGTAAAGTATAAAGTTGAGAAATGCGTACTTGCGGTAGTCTGCTTCTACATTGTTGAGGATGTATCAATGTGCGAGACATTTCTCTTCCTGTGATAGGGTTTGTAAACTTGACGACCCTAATAGTCGTACCTTCTACATGAACACTTCAAACTCACCAATTACTTCATCATGGGGAATGCTATCATCATTTCATTCATCTCTAGTGAATCGAGTTTCAATCCCACTTAGATATCTCAAACAAAAAGTTCCTAATTCATTCATCACATATGCTTTTGCAATAAACCCCTTAGGACGTGCTTTGTTTCGGATAAATCTTTTTAACGTGCGTAGACTTATTTTAATGGGATACATCCAACTGTAACTAATTGGACCAGCAACTTTGGTTTCATATGGTAGATGAACAACAAGGTGAAGAAGGTAGGTGAGAATATTCTTTCCAATTTATAAAGTATGATTATGATATCTAAGTGCAATTGGTTTAAATCACTTATTCGTATCGTTCTTGTGCACAAGTCACGAAAAAATTGTACAATTTAGTAACAGCAGTGGACATATTATTCGATAGATATGCTTCAACACTACTTTAAAGAGAATTTCAGATTTAGTACTTAGTGTTATAGATTCGGTATGTGTTTAAGTATATATATATATATATATATATATATATATATATATATATATATATATATATGGTTGAAACACTACTTAAAAGAGAATTGCATGCGAGATGTTCTCTATGTCTCTAGTCCTTGCGTAATTACTAAATCCTCATCAAGTACAAGCTTTCCTATTGCTTGCCCAAGTGTAAGCGAAACAATAGGTTTCCTGGGTAATCCAAGATCGAACACAAAGAATTGATATCAAACATTAGTTCTAAGGCTTACTCTTTCATCTAGGTGGTATACAATATCTATACAACATAAAGTAAATGTGTGTCTAAGCTAAATATATTGCCTACACTAGAGATTCTATAAAAGGTGGTAAGAATGGTGGTGAGATAGAAATGTGAACTAACTTGTGTTAAGAAATAGTGAAGAAATATCTCTACAATTCAAGCGATTCAGCTATGCGATGAGCCATGATGCGATAGAGATCAATTAATGAGCTTACGATTAAGGTGAGCACCTCTCAGTGCCTTAAACGTGACACTTGCTCGTCTCTTAGGATGCAAATGACTAAACTTCACTAAGCCATATATATCTTGCAGTTGTTGCTTATAAGACTTATAGTACTTCTCTTTTAATGGTGGCAACCTCTCGGCGCTAAGTACCCACACTTGTTCTCCTTTTGGGACACAAGTGATGGAAGTTATCTCGCCAATGTGGAGTAAGTATTCAAACTCCTCCTTGCACGTGTTAGCCATGTCCTTGCTAGTTACTCTCTCGAGCAGTTGTCGACAAGCTCTGGCCATGCGATGAAATATAGTTCAGCTAACACGATAGATCTTATAAGTTAGACTACTTATCAAGAACTTATCACAAACCTAAATTACTCATAATACATTGATAGATGGACATTAAAGGAGTGTTGGATTGAAAGTGGATAAATGTGCAATGTATTAAAGAACGTAGACCTTAAGCCACTGTACAATATGAACAATATACATTTCAAAGAAATATAAAAGTGGAAAGTAAAGAGAATGAAAATTACAAGTTAGAGGAAGGGAAATGGGGGAATCTTCTCTAATCTGTCCCTAAGCTCTCACTTACAGACTAACCGGAGAAGAAGAAGAAACTTTTATAGACGACGGAAAGACTAGTCATTTTCGCCCACTCTCTAGGGTTTGGCCCATTCAGGTCAGATATTTCACTTGGTAGAGATAGAGCCTTTTTATAAGCTACTTTCGAGTGGAAACTTCTATTCTTCTGATCATGTAGCGGCAATTGCAGTCTTTTGACAAGTCACATCAACTCCAACTACCATTATTATCTTCTAGTGAACCTTCAACGCGTGATGACGTCGTTCCTCATTAGAAATGTTTCGCCAGACAAGGTTTCTTTCGCGTAACCTTGGCACGTGCTCCTCTGTGATTCACTATGTCTTCTTTTGTCTATGATTTTGTGATAAGACACTGAAAATAGGGTAAACCAGGCATAAAGACTTATTTAAGTTGCATTCACTAATAGTTATGAATTTGCAATAAAAGCTACCCATTTTGACACATTTATCATGCGTTTTGTCTCTATTTTTCTACCTAAAAGGCCATAATAACTTGTACCTCTACAAGATATCAAAAACAATTAGGGAGAAGTCGATGTAGTAAAACGTGACAGTCATGTGTATTTAAGACTTGATATTTTCTTGTCTCTGTCATTCACTCATTGTAAAATATTAGAAACGAATCCATCAGGAAACTTAACTGATTTCTAAAACTTGGAAAACAGAACTTGCTTGCTATTAGTCAACATGTGTGTTGCATGTGGCTTCACAAATCTATTACCGACTTCTATTAGGTGTAAATCCTTTCTTATTTTCAAATCTTATAGGACCAGTCGAGCATTCGTGGTATCTTTCATTTTTCCTTCAATATTCAACAATTTACCAACCAAGTTATCACAAACATTTTTTTCAATATGCATTACATCTAGTTTATGACGTAATAGTAGTTTGGACTATCAAGGAAGTTTGAAAAAGATACTTCTCTTAGTCTAATTGAGAGCTCACTTTCTTTTCTTATTTTTCAGCGAGGGATGTTTACTCACAACTAAAAAATCCAACGAATCTAGTTGTTCTAACATATAATTTCCATTCATTATCCACCAAATATGGTTTTTTGGAAGAAAACGTCGATGTCCCATGAAAGATATTTTCCCTTTTATTCCGAATGATGATTTATCTCCTATGCATATGGGACATACCTGATAGCCTTTTGTACTCCACCCGGATAAGTCACCATACATCGAGAAGTCATTAATTGTCTATAATAAGTACATATAATTGAAAGAACTAAGCGGCAAGAGAATCATAAGTATGCACACTAAAGGTACATAACTCTTTCAATTCATCAATCAACGGTTGTAGGTAAACATTAATTTTCCCACTAGGAGATCTTGAACCAGGTATGAGCAATAACATAAAGAAATTAGACTCTTTTATGCATTTTCAAGGTGGAAAATTAAAAGGGATTATCACCATGGGACACATACTGTATGAGGTACTCATATTCCCAAATGGATTAAACTCATCTGAAGCTAATCCTAAACGAACATTCTGTGCATCTGAAGTGAAATCAGAAAATTCACTATTAAAATGCTTCCATCCCTCTATATTAGATGGATGTCTTAACACATCCTCCGTTTCGACTCGTTTATCTTTATGTCATCCCATGTCAGACAAGCCTTCTTGCTATACAAACAATCGCTTTAATCTCGGTATTAACAAAAAGCGGCACAATTCCTTATATAGAATTTTCCCCTTTGTTAGCATTAAACTTGTATCGAGACTCATCATAAGTTGGATAATGCTGCATGTCGCCAAATTCCTTCTAGTACAATACGCAGTCGTACTTACACGCATGAATAGACTAGTATCCTAGGCCTAAGTCACATAGTTTTCGTTTAGCTTCGTTGAATGAACTAAGAATAATGGTACCCATTGACGCTGCTTTTAATAGTTCTAATAACATGTAAAAGGATTTGTTACTCCAACCGTTAGGAACCTTGATATGCATCAACTTAACTGAAAAATTCAAGGAGGAAAATTCTGAACAACCAGGGTATAGCTTCTTACGTGCTTCATTCAATAACTCCTGAAATATGTTTGTTATTTCTTGTTCTACACCAATATTAAATGACATTTCATTCTTCAAACCTTCTTTCGTTACTTCTTCATGTTTAATCAGAACTTTGTAAATCATCAAGCATACTCAACATTTCATTTTCTTGATGAAAAGAGTTATTGCTAAATTCCTTCATCAAATCTTTTTATACCTCTATGCAAGTTCACTAGCTCTCCATGATACACTCAGTTTGTATATATAAGAGGGGGATATTCCAATTGTTAATAGATGTCACTCCACAACCTCTAATGACTCCGAAATTGAGTTCATACATCTCTTGTATGAACACCTTGTTTGTCTGTAATCATCGACATGAAATTTTGCAACCTCCAAAAATTGAGACACTCATTCTTTACTCAACAGACACATTTATTCCTAAGTTTGATCCAACCCTTGTCTATTGTTAAAGACCTAAAACACAAATAGATTTGATTACTGAAAGTTAGAAAAAACAGAGTTGAGAGGATTAATTTCAAAAATATTATTCGAGACATATATCATCAACTAGGTGAATATAATTAGGTTGGCTTTTGGTGAGTGACTTTCACGCATAAGTTGTTAAGCTTTCAAGAAAAGGAAGAAATCCAAAGAGATAATAACACCTTGATGGATTCTTATTTTTGAATGAAAATAAGTTTGGATCTCTATTACTTTTGGTGGTGGTTAAGGAAAAAAAAATGAACAACAATATTTAGCCACAAACCCCCACTTTACAACAAAATATTAGTCTTATATTCCTCCTTTTAGATGCTCGAACTTACTCCATAAATAAACTACAGCTCATAAGTACCAAATCTTGCAACTTTCATTAAAACTAAGTTTAAACTAAAGAGGTTACCATAACTATAGAATAGCCAGAACAAACTAACCACAAATTACTTCAATATTTACAAGGTACTTAACACTTCCAAAAAACAAAACCACTAACAAATTAAAAACTAAGTTTAAACTAAAGGCTGCCATAACTGCAAGTAGCCAGAACAAATCAATCAAAATGCTCTGATCTTTACATCCTAACTAACACTTCCAACAAACAAAACATAATAAAAAATTTAAAACTAAAGGCTACCATAACAATCAACTACAAAATCTAAAAACTAAAGCCCCCTCTAATTTCTCAATTTCATTAAGTCTCTCTCATTTTCTCAAATTCATTAAGTCTCTCTCATTTTCTAAGCAACATCTTCTCCATCACATATAGTAAGCAACAATTTCAACCGTTATTTCTAAACTCTAAACCTAAATATTTCAAAATCTTTAATTGTTGAAATTATGGCACACAACGCGACTCTAACAATTTGAACAAATATTTTCCTCTAACAATTTCAACAAATTTTCCCCTCTAACAATTTCAACAATTTTCATTATACATTCTAAGAAAATATTCCAAGAAACATCAAACATTTCAACAATTTTAAAAACCATAAACCTCTAATTCCTTATCCCACCCTAACAATTTCAACAATTATCCCCTCTAACAATTTCAATAATTTTCATTATACATTCCACAAAACATCAAACATTTAAACTATTTCAAAAACCCTAAACCTCTAATTCCTCGTACCCCCTCTAACAATTTCAACAATTTTCATTATACATTCCAAAAACATTCCAAAGAGTATCTAACATTTCCACAATTTCAAAATCTAAATCTAAAACTATTTCTTTAACATAAAAATAAAAAATTAAAAAAAAAATTAAAAAAACTTACCAGAATGACGATTGGCTGCAACGGCAGAGGAAGATGACAAACGGGGATGGTGAGTACTAGAGGAAGACAGTGATGATGGTGAGCGACAGTGAGTGACGTTCGTGGGGGTCTCGATCTCTCTATCTCTCTAAAATTTCTCTTCTCTTTCAGATCTTTGATTCACAGATTTGAAAAAGGGTCTTATAGGGGAACTTCCGACGCACAATGAAAACATTGGGAGCTCCCTCTATTTCCTACGCCATTAGTAACACACTGGGATTAGTGCCACATATTCCCGACGTCCCATGCGTGGCGTCAAGTAAAAGCCAACTAGTCCCAACAGGTTACTAATGACGTTGAGAATCTGGGGCACTAGCCCTGACACGTTACTAATGGCGTTAGGAATAGTTCCCCTACTCTTGACGTTCAATGCATGGCATTGGGTAAAAGCCAACTAATTATTTAAATGTTTCCTTTTTCTCGACGTGTAAATGTATACGTTGGGAGTAGCCACGCAATCCTCGACATGTATATGCATGGCGTCAGAAAAAAGGAAATTACTATTTAACTATTTTCTTTTTTCCAATGTGTACGTACACAACGTTAGGCATTGTGTGGCTACTCTCGACGTGGTGAAATCAACGTCAGAAAATAGTAAATCCGTGACACACACCTCCTATGGCATCATGGATATGCTATTTCCCGAAATACCTTATGCCAACATTGGAAAAGGCATCAACAAACATGAATAAATCGATATCACATCTGAATGAGAGGGATCTTGAAAATATGAAAGTAAAGTTAAGAAAGACTTAAAAGAATTAAAAGTTACTACCTATAAATATAAGGCACACCTTTCTTTTTGATGGCTTGATTGTAGAAACTCCAAAGTTAAGCATGCTTAGCTTAGACTAATTCTATGTTGGGTGACCTTGTGGGAATTTTCCTAAAATACATGTGAGTGAGGACAAAGCATGCTGAAAGCACTCATGTTGGTGTCCTACGTACAATAATAAACAAATCATACAAATACCAAATCAATTCTTTACTTTATTATTCATATAATTATTTTGAAAGATCGAGAAAAGAAGTTATATTATAATTTATAAATGGTCGTGTTGGTGTTGTGTTGGTTGTTAGATTTTTCGATAGGCAAAATGTTCCCATTGTCAAGCATCTTGTTTGTGTCCAAGTTATCATATCTAGAAATATTTGCAAATTTGTTTTAATTCATTATTTTTCCTTTTTGGTGCTCTTTTTCCATTATTTTACTGATTGAATATTTCCTAAAGTGACCCATTATTTATATGGTGTGTTTGGTTTACTATTAGGTCGAGAAGTCTATTAATTCTTCCTAAGAAGATTTGTGATCACAGCCTTGGATTTTTGTTTGTATGGTCACAATTGGCTTTTACTCTAAAGTAAATTTTCTACCATAAACCAGATTAGGTGAGTTTTTATTATGAACAATTGTTTAATTTGCTATTAGACATATATTTAGGAGTATCTATATGTTTTAGTTTGAGAGATTTCAAAAAAACCCTAGACAATCTCACACTGGAACTCTAGATGAAACTAGAAGTTGAGTTTAATTTTGAATCATTATTAGGAATGTTTAACCTATAAGAATTGTGTTGTATTTCTGAATTTTGTTACTTACGAAGTTTATTTCTAATGGACAAACTGTCTTCAGACATAGGTGACTTTGCACCAAACTGAATTACCAACTCTTAGGTTTTGATCTTGTTGTTTATCTTTCGTGCTTACATCTTGTTATCCTTTATAATAAGCTAGAACCTTATATTTGACAAGGGTAAAATAGTTTGTAGTTTGATATTCATAGACCTTTTTTAAGTTGTAATTGACCAAAAAAAAAAAAAAAAGAAAAAGGTAATGAACACATTATGTATATCTCATTTTAGGCATTAGTTTAAATTTATTTGAAGAAATTTATTTCAATCATATCGTTCTTCTAGAACACAAGAAATTTCCAACATCACTCCTTAACGAATGGACATGATGAATTATTAACTAACCTTTAGAAGTATTTGAATGAAAAGGGATTGTTAACCATCCAAGACAATCTTATTGAAGATACTTTAAAAGCCATAAATACTTGTTTAAAGTCAAGTTTATAAGCCAAAAGTATAGATGTAGCCTACAAAAGTTTCAAAAAGCCAAGGTGGTGGGAGAGCAGAATCATATAAAAATTTCAAAATCATATAATAATATATATATAGATGATTAAACATTGGTAGGGCAAAGGAAATTACCTTGTTTATTATTATTATTATTATTATTTATTTATTTATATCTTAAAAGCTCAAAGCTTTGACTAAATGGGTAAATGAAAATTATAATGGAAAGGAAAAGGTTGGGAAAAGGTATGATACATGTGTAAAAAGTGGTTGAAATTGTAGAGAGAAACCACAATATCTTCTTCATCAACAATATATCATGGGTCCACCATTGATTCACTTGTCTTTTGCCACCTTTATGATGAATTTCTCACTACCCATTTCTCATTTGCCCCCCAAACCTCTCTATTTTAAATAAACAAAAAGAAATGCCCAAATTTTTATTACATTTTTTCTCCCCCACAAGATTCCCAAAATACAATAATATTTCTCCACTTGTTTTTTGAGTTTATTCCTAAGAGCTTCTAATGGTGAAACATTCATTTATTATTCCAATTTCACTTGTTTTCTGATTTAATTATCTTTTCCTTATTATTAGATTCTAATTCATTACAACAAAAACTCATACAACTTTTAATAAAATTAACCATTTAAATTGAGGTTTAGTATATCTTATTAACTAATTTAGATATTATAAAACCTTAAGTTTTATTCTCTCATATCAATTGTATTCATATTAATTTTAACTTATAATTTATATATAAATCTCATTCATATAATTAATATTTGAATCACATTCGAATACTCATCCATTTATATGTTTAGAATAAATTACATTTATTTAATTAATTCATTTCAATTAACTTCAACAATTCAAATTAATCTAAAATAATTTGATTACCATGAGCTTACAAGAAGGCTTTATGAACGTATGAATTGAAACTCTAATGATATGAGATTAATATCCATTCATTAAGTGTCAGCCATTCTACTAAGAATCGACAACTGCACTCTTGGTATAGTAGATACTTTTCTTCTTTGTTTGAAAAGTACCCCTACAAAATCAAAAGTTGTAATATTACCCTCAAATTATCATAAACGTTTCAAAACTACCCTTGAAGTGTATATTCATTCGAATTTAAAAGAAAAAAGTATTTAAAACTGTGTGACAATAACCTAAAATGATGTTGGGATTCAAATTTTCAATCCATATCGCTTACTACACTATTCATGCATTAAGCTTTTTTCTTTTACATAAATAATCACAAGGATTTTCTTTTACATAAATTTATATATTCTACTTTAAATGATGATTTAATTATCTTTTAACATAAACATTCAATTCAATGTTTTCAATATGGTGAGGTGAGCACACGTCTCTAACTATTGAACTTAGGATAAAGCTTAACATTCATGTTTTTAACCTTTTAAGTCCCTTTAAAATTGAGAATCCCTTCTCAACGATGATCTAAGCTCCCCCCCAAATGGATGTTGAACATAGAGCAAGAAAGATTTCTTCAGTATGTTACGATGAACGAATAAAAAAACGTACACAACTGGCTATCTTCAAAAAGACAGTATTTGGACACTTTGTTGATATGGATGTAATATTTAATGGCTCAGTGGTACATTATATCCTATCGAGGGAAGTGAAAGACAATAGAAAGGGTGGGGGTTGTACAATTATCTCATACATATGCAACTAATGCACTTAACCTCAACTTACAAGAGCATAACTCAACTGACACTAGTGTATTTAATTTGAAAGTATAATAACAAAATCATTATAAATGTTTTCATATCAACCAATGTATAGTTGAGCTACATTAGATCATAATATTTAAAAATAAAATCAGAGGTCGAAATCTATATTAAAACACATATACTTTTTTTTTAAAAAAAAATTACATTTTCACTTGTTGGGAATGCCACCGAAGTCTCAAATTTGTCAAATAAGTAGATGATTGATTTGATAACACTTGGAATGTTATTTTCCTAAGCTTGGCTCATGATCTTTTTTTATTTAATATGTTAAGTATGCTATTTTGTAGATATAGAGCTCTTGAAGGATAACACTTTATCATTAGAGCTAATATAGCTTCAACAAATCATTTTGGAGTCTTAATGAAGAAACCAAGTCAAACGAAAAAGAAAAGATGAAAATGTCCCTAGGGAGCTGGTTTAGTGACATTGTTTGGTGTTGTATTTGACGCATTTTCCAAAGAGTACATAAGGTAGCAGTGTTACAGTGCTCTTAATTTGGACAGAAAGAAGGGATGCACACAATTTTAGATCAACTTTAACTGGGGTTTCCAACCCTCAATCCAATATTCTCATCTCATATTCTTAGGTTTTAATGTTTCTAATATGATTGTAAAGCTTATCTTATACCGGATTGAAGGCTAACATAAATATGCTAACTCAGAGGTAGGTGAAACACAATTTTGAGTGGAAGTTATGTAGATGGCTAAAGAACTTCTAGGTGAGCCAAGTAGGTAGAAGTTTACACCATAAATTAAAGCCAGCTTAATTTATCAACATGTGACAAAAAAAAAATCTTAGAAGGTGATATTCCAAATGGTCTACTCTTCATGTGGTGGGTGAGTTGTAATACTTTGAATAGAGAATTATGATTGTTGGTGAAGACAATATTGAATGTAGCATAAACTGTGGAATCGTTAAATATTTTATGAAGGTGAAATTTGTTGAGATTGAAAAAATATTTGAAGTTCATTTATACCACGTAAAAAGAAGTTCAAGGAAGTAATGAGCTTTAAGCACTACCAAAGGAGTCTCTATCTTTGGTTTCAAGTTATCTTAGTTAGAAACGTTTTAAAGTTTAGGGGCTGTTTAATTCCCTTATGTAATTTTCTAGCTTAATAGTGGGATTAAAGGTTGTGAGTAGTACAAATGCTTTAAAAGTATTGTTGTAATTGAAATCGAAAGAGAGATACTTGATGCAATGACAAAAACCTAATGTTGGTTAGATAAGAATCATAGAGTGTGGTAATCTTTATGAGCTAGGTCTTTTTGGGTAAAACCAAAAATAAAAGTTATGAGAATTTATCTCAAAGTTAACAATATTATACAATTATGAAGATATGTAGAGAGTTGTTGAGCTCAACACTACAACATATGAACATTAGATTTACATTAATCATTTCTTTAATTGAGTTAAATCTTATCATAAGTATAATTTGAACCTTTGATCTATTGATTAGGATATATTTTAACCCATTTAAAATATGTTAAGATCAACTACTTTCTTATTCATATGGTAAATCATCACCAAAATATAATTTGATTTTTTTATTTAGGATATGTTCGTAACTAATTTGTTTTCTATATTTTTATTTTTGAAAATTAATTTCTAAAAAAAAGTAAGTAATTCCAATTTTGATTTTTAAAGAATAAACATGTTTTTTAAATCAGGAATGAAAATTGAAAAAATACATGCTTTAAAAAAATTATTTTTAAAAAACATAAATATATATATATATATATATATATATATATATATATATATATATATATATAGAAAATAAAAAAGTTGAAAGGGTTAAAAAAAAAAGAGAAATTTAGTAATTAAGAAAGCAAAATGCAAAAGTATGTGGAGAAAATGAAGTGGCCGAAGCCGCATTTCGAGGGCCCACTAATAATCATTTAAGATTGGTTTGACGGAAAGCCCCTCTTTGGTTTTCCATTTATTTTTAGGGGAAAAAAATTTGATTCTCCATTTTTTTAAAGGAAATATAAAAGATTTGTGTGAGAAGGGGACAGGTAGAGTGTGAGAATCTTGACCCTTTGTCACATTTTGCTTCATTTCTTCTTCTTTTTCTTTTTTCAAAAAAAAAAAATAAAAAATTATTTGTTTCTTTAATTACTTCTCTCACTAACTCTAACTTTTTTTATATGAAAGCTTTAATAAAATAACAAAAGTGGACATAAATGTGAGGATCTCAAATTTCATAAAAATTATAATTATTATATTTTAATCTTTTTCAAAATATTACAGGGACAAATCATTCGAAAAAAATATTTAAGAAATTAAAATTTATAATATTTATATTTTGTTTTATATCAATTTATTTTTTTAATGTTTTGTGGGATTTTAAAAATATAATGGAATTGTCAATTTACCTCCTATATCAATATTGAACCGTGAAAAACATGTAAATATCGATGAAAATATTAACATGTGAATAGAGATTATTTTTCCACACAAACGGGCCATGTGGATTCTGCCCTTAAGAGGGTTAGGATTTCCTATTTAGATGGAAAATAAAGGAGGGTGCGGGAAAAGATAAGAATCATCTCACGAGTACCATGTTTGTTTCTTTTCTAATTTATTATTACTCTATATCTATTATGTTTAAATTTCAAGGTTTATTATTAATAGGTAATATAGAGCTCATTTGATAACGTTCTCATTTTTTGTTTCCCATTTCTATTTCTAATTTTTTTAAGAAAGGAATGTGTTTTATAACGTTCTTGATTTCTTGTTCTCAAAATAATTAGAAACGTTTTTCTATTGGCTAGAAATTTGTGAAAACAAAAAAATGTTTCTCTACTTTCTCAATTCTCTTCTCTCTCTTGTATTTGTCGTGAAAGTTTTCTTCCTCTTCAAATCTTTCTTCCTCGCAAGCTAGGGCTATGACTACACACGATTTTTCCCTCAAATCTTCCTCTCCATCAAACCAATAGCTACTCTTTTCTCCTCTCAAGCTAGGGCATGCACATGTATTTTTTTCCTCCCATTTATGTTTGGTCGTCGATTTGGATTTCTTCTTTTTTTTTTTTTCTCTCTATTTTGAATTTGTTATTTTTTTTTCCTGGAATTGACGGTATTCTGGGTATTCTGAATTTGATGATATTTTGGGTATGCTGCATAGATGGAAGTGGAATGGATTGTATTTTGATGCAACTTTGTGCCCTTAAGTTTTTTTTTTTTAAAAATCGTTTTTAATGTTATTCTTTCTGTTCGACATTTGTAACTAATTCCTAAAACAAACTCTTCAATAGCCTCTGAAACAGTATTATAGGATTTCTTAAGCCTTAACGATTGTAACGCCCCAACAATTTAGACTCTTGTCATTTTATTATCTTAAGCGTGGTTACTGAAATTTTGAAGTTACTTGAGGAGACTTGACTAATTATGTTTTGATTTTGTGATTTACTAAGTTTTGAGGATTATATTTATTTTATTTGGAGGATAAAATATTGGTAGAATTATTGTGGTAAATAAAGATATTTGGGTTGAGGAGAGAGAGAATTGATTTTTGTTAAAGATAATGGTGATATATTATTTGGAAAAAGAAAAAGAAAGAGAAGGGATTGATGTGATTGGTTGAAATTGAGTTTTTAAAAGGGAGATTTTGATGGGTTTAATTGAAGAAAGAGAGTATGAGTTTTTTGGGGAAAAGAAAAGATAATAATAATGATAAAGAATTATTATTATTGTGGCATTAAATACATGCACTATTCATCTTCCTCTTCAACCAAACCCTAAAGAGGAACCCTAGCAAGCTGCCGCCGCCGCCCTCCGCCAATCATCGCCGTCAAGCATCCGTCACAGATCAGCTCGAGCCGGTAGTCGAGCTGATCGACACCCATCCGAGCTCCAGCCATCACGTACGGATCTCAGCCGCACCTCCAAGCCGATCATGTGGAGCCCCGTCGGTCAGTCATCCATCCCCGCGCCAGCCGTCGCGTCTGGGTTGAAGTCTACGAAGTCGTGCAGCCCAGCCCATCGTCGCAGCTTCCATCGCACAGCCGAGCCGCGTCGCCACTCGTCCCGAGTGAGTCGAACGCCACCCGCGACCGCAGCCGACCCGAACAGCCGCGTGAAGACCAATCCGCTCCGCATCGTCGCCGGTCGAATGCATCCAGCCGCTTCGCGCCGCTACCCGACCCGAGTGTCGAGCCACCCCGTGCCCGCGTGCACCCGCAAGCCGTGTCGCGTACACCCGCAAGCCGCGCTCGTGCGCACACGCGCCCGTGCCCTTCTTCGCGAGCCGATTCCCAGTAGAGCCGCGTCTCCCTTCTACCTTCAAGCCGAGTCGATCCCTGCTCTTCCAGCCGAGCCGCCAAACCCCTTCTTGAACCACCTAGCCTTTTTCGGTCCTTTGCACCTAGTTTGGTAAGTCAAATGAGTTTTTAGCATACCCAGCCAAGACTTGAATTTTAACCTAAATAATTTAATTTAGTTCAAATTAAATTATTTCTCTTAAGAAACATCTTGGACCAATTGACTTTGGAGCATTGGATTTCTTCAATAAGGGCTCAAGCGTTGCAACCTCGACCTAGGGTAAGTCATCTCAACTACATTTTTGGGTCTTAGGTCGTTTGGTGAATTAATTATGAAAATTGGCGTTATTAAACATTTAGGACCTCGCTGCTTGGAAAGCGCATTTTCTTGCTGTTAGAACTCGTTGAGCAATTCTCCAGGTAAGAGATTTCTATTGCTAGCTCTACGACTAGAATCATGAGACCGCATGCATTCCTAGTTATGCACTTGAGGACTAGACTGCATAACAATATGTTAATTAATGAGGGCATGATATGATTGCTGATGTGATTTGTTATGATGACATGGTATAATGTGTTGACGGCTGGTTATGGCTTTATGTTTGGATATTGTGATGAGATGTGATACGATGATTAGACTGATATGATTACATGATGATGTTATGTATATGTATGCTATGGTTAGGGTACCTGTTAGCTTAGCTTATTAGAGTCGTACCTGCATCGATGTCCTTCGGGATCACCACCTATTTAGGACTGCGTAGTCCGACGGGACCGCCAGTCTGACATGGATATAGATATGATTCGAGTGATTCAACGGGATCCTCGCAGCCCGATTGTCTTAGTGTTTCCTCCGGGTTCGATACAGACCAGTATGTGCTAGGTGCTCCCCCGGGACATTGAAGACCAGATTCCGTTCCTACGAGAGCGCATGTTGCACGTGTTCGAGAACGTACCAGTTTTTGGGTACCATTTTCGGGACTCTAATAGGAAGTTAACAGGAACCTAGTGGGATTAGTAGTGGATCCCTTACTGAGTATTTTATCTTCACTCTTTTCATGTCACATTTTCAGGTAGAGGCAGGGGTAAAGACAAGGGCAAGCTGGCGGGCGACCAGAAGTGACCGTGGCGAGCCAAAGGAATTTCTGCTTCCGCTTTACACCCCGTTTAAACTTTTAGTACTTGAGTTTTTATTTTTCTTTATTTACTATTTTGTTTCTTTAAAAGTAGATAAGACCCGAGTAGGATTTTAATATTTGTTTACATTTCGCACATTACCCTGATTTGGTTTTTAAATAAATAAAAGTCTGAGGTCTTATTCATTTCAGCCAAACTTTATGACTTTAATTATGTTATTTACATTTAGTAATGACTTCGACTCAGTATAAGGAGTTGGGTCGTTACAACGATGTTTTATTGAATTGATGTATTTGGTCTAGTCGAAACATTTTACTAAGAAAAACCCAATGAGATGATTTCGAGTTTCTATGTTCATCCATTGTTTTTCCCCATTTTCTTTATTTGGTTTAACAAATTCTCATAGCAAGGCTTAACAATGGGCATGTGGTTATGGATTCAATTGTACAATCTGTAAAGATGGAATGCTATATCATTTATATTAACATTAAAGTTCTGTAAACCCATGTGGCAAGGTACCTTTAGTAGATGAAAGTTAGGGTTGTTCTTGGTTATTGTCTTTTTAATGGTATGCTTATTTTTAACAATTCTCCCCATCTCACTCCTCTTTAACATTTATAGTTCATTTAATGTGTTGTGAAATCATCAGATAGATCTTTTAGATAGATCAACCATGTCATGCCCTGCTCTAAATGTCACTCCATGCGACCACATGATGGCGTGCCGCCTTGACTTCCATTACGTATCTCTCGGCGAGATGACGTGTTGAACACCTAGTAAGTGGATAAACTCTTTTTCTTGTCTCTTCAAAAAGCTCTTCCATTGAGCCTGAGACCTTCACAACTTTTACAGTGGAAAACAACTCCTTAGCTTAGCTTTGTCACCTAACTCTTATTACTTAATCCAACCACTTGTATGCAACAAGCACAAAGATAAATACAACGTAAAATAATTTACAACTTTTTGAACTTTACTCCGTCGCCTCATACTTTTACATCACATAACTTAACTTTAAATCCTAGACGACAAACTCAAAGAGATAACAATAAATTAGCGAAATAACTTAACTTCTTCTCTTTATTAACTTAACACTTATAGAGTTCATACATTACAAATTACAACCCTTAAACTTTACTTTGCATAAAATAATACCAAATCTGATCTTCTCACGTTCTTCTTCTTCCTACCTAAGTGATGTTCTTCGCACCAAGGTGTTTTGCAGTATAAGACTCATGTCTCAACCCTTTTTCCTTTATGTCATCTTCAATCCAACTCAAGGGCATTCTTTAGAGCTTTCTTTTCTTTCTTCGCTGCTAAATGCTGCTCTTTGTGGCTTGTACTTAGAGGTGTAAAAGTGTAACTCCGCCTTTCACATTAGTCGCCTAACCACCTCTCTTAGTAAACCAAGTTTAGGGCTATCATTTACCTGACTTAGCTCTTCGGCTCTCTGGCTCATCGGGTTTAGCCTCACCAACCTAGATATTGCACTCGCCTTCCTTTTGAGTCAGACCATTTATACTAAGCAGCGATGCACTTACCAACTGGCTCCTTAGACGCATGATGAGAAGCCATGGCTAGCATGCCATGTAAGACTTCCGAGTAACTTTTTCTTTCTTCCTTAACTAGGCTACAACGCCTGAGAACCAACCTTCTCATGGCTTCAATGCCTGACAACCTAGGGAGGAAAAAACTTAAAACATAAGTCAAACGGACTTAGTGAGTGATGGGTTTGAGAAACCCTTTTGAGGAAAACACATAAAATCCACAATAATAAGGTCAAGCCACATCAGATAAATCACATCACAATAAGCCACAACAATCTAATCACCAATTACAACAAGTGTTACAAGCACCATGTGCTTCAAATCATCTCACAAACAAGTTCATCGGTGAGACTTGGGATTCTCCCCTCGCCTAGACCTAGGATTCACACTTAATCAACATCACGCGAGTTACTTTGAGATTTCCACCAGCGTCTCGTCACATTCAATCTTTCTCAAACCTGGGATTCACATTCAACCAGCGTCTCATCACCATCTCGCCTAGACCTGGAATTCTCCTCTCACCAAGACCTGGAATTTTCATTCAACCAATGTCATGTGAGTTACCTGAGATTTCCACTAGTGTCAGCATCAAGAACACATTACAACTCGCCCCGACCTAGGATTCTCCCCTCGTCTAGACCAAAATTGTCATTCTACCAGCGACACACGAGTTACCTGAGATTTTCACCATCGTCTTGCAATAGATCTCATCTTCTCTTATCACACAATTACCCATGCAAGTAGAAGGGTCAGCCTCCCAGCTTACTTTCTTTACACAAAGTCACAGTAGCAATATACAATATCATATAATAAGCATCAACGACAGAATACTTTCAGATAATCATCAATAGAATGCATCTTTCCCATAAAAAGCTTACAAACACCATATTAACTATTTAGGAAAGTCATTCGTAAAACATATCATCCTTTGATAAAAAGATTCACGAATATTCTATTATGAAAGCTTATTAAAAAACAAACGTTATTCATAAATGGTATTCAAACATAGAAAACATTTAACCGTAAATATCAACTTAGCAATTATTTTGAAATCTTGTTTTGTCACTCACAACATTTGATCATTAAAAGGATCACTCACGAAAATACTTAGCTTCAACTTCTTTCTTCACTACTTTTGGATTCCTTTTCTCGCCTAGCGGTTCTCTCAACCGGTCGTACAACATTCAGAACTTCCCTTTCTCATCTTTGTTTGAGAATTCTAACACCTTCGAAAACACTCCCTTTGACCTTTGGTCCTATATATTATAGTGACCTCTCACATCCAAGGGTCACTTCCACGCTTTACATGTGTCACGTTAATATTTCACCACGCCATGTAGCCAACCCAAATTCGCACGTAGGCTAAATGTTAGTGGCGGTGGGACATTCCCTTAAAAATTAAATCTTATCTCCTCTAAAAGCCAAACTCTTTAATCACCTGACTCTCTTATCTTTTCAAGAAGTAGCAGACATTTATTTCCCTCAGCGAGTTGTCAAATAATCTTGACAAGACATTTACTTTATCGTCTCACTTTCTTAGGCATAGGTACTTCTTCTCGCTCTACTACGCTAAACACCTAACTTTTAGTGTCCAACACATGCATCTTTCTTGCTAGCTATACTCATTATGATGCTTGCCTTCACGCGATAGACTTTGACTTAAACACTTCTTTTCATGTCATATGTTCTCTTTTTGCATCCTTTCTCACGTGATGTCTCATACTTACCCGGAATAACTTTCCAGCAATAATTTTCTTTGGTAGAACTCCATTTCTCAGAATTAGGGCTTTCCAAACCACATATTGTCTCTAAATGTAAAGTAAAAACATATAATAATATAAGAAGTATATGTATGTGCATATCATATACAACATTGTTGAATCATGCTATTATTTTTATTGATTCAATCTCACCTCTTCAATTTGGGCTTCATTTTTCCATGACTTACACCTTTTTCTGTTTTCTTAGGTGCTTTATTTTTGCACTTTGCTACTTCAGCCATTTATGAGATCACCATTGCCTTGGGAATCTATTACTTCCGGTGAGAAGACGGTTTTGGCCACTGCTCATTATGCTCGAATATGCATATTTCACATCTCTAGAGCCTTCTTACTTCTATGAGATTGACAATCCAAAACTGTGAAATACATATCGAAGTCGAGTTTAACGTAGTGAACAAATTTTGGCATAATATCTTAGATTAAGATAATTATTACTTTTTCACATCACTCTACTGATAATATATGAAGAAATGTCTCTTCCTTTGGTCTAAGTTCTTTTCTTTTGTATAATTATACCTCTCTTATTCATCATTTGCTATTATTCTGCAAGATAACGAGGAAATAAGCTTAAAGTTGGCTGTAGTTTTCTTTACGGTAAGACTTCTTACAACTAAGTTTTCAAACATTATTATGTTTAAACCCACATTATAGTTGATGATTTTAAAAACTTATTTAAAGTTTGGGCATTGATGTGTAAATAATAGGTCAATTAGCATCTTTCTAGTTTTATTGATTTTCTTTTTCATCCAATTTTAATATTACATTCTAGATGTCTCAAAAATCATCTGAACAACATTGTGTCGATGAGGTTGTTGAAATTGATGGTTTAAGAATTGAGGGACCATGGTGACACAATACTCAGATCTGAAAGCATCTAGGTATCTCATTATTTAAGAAAAAGTTGCTATATTTTTATTAATCATATCACATAATGAAAGTAATCGTATAGCAGAAGAAAGATTTCAACATTCAGGTCAAACTAATTCTCTAGCTTTTAATCTTGTTTTGAGGAAGGTTTGCAAGCTTGGAGTAAAAATTATTATTGTTCCCAACATGGACACTATACTACTAGATATCGTATCAAAATCGAAATATTACCCTTTTTTTAAGGTAATGCCTTTGAGTTAATGTTTTGATTTATTTTTCAGAAATATAATATTTTGAAATATTATATTTATGCTTATCTTTTAGGATTGTATTAGTGCTATTGATGGTACCATGTTGCTTCAAGTACTCCCCAAAATGAACCAATACTGTTTTGTGGAAGAAAAACCAACACATAACATGGAATATAATGTGGTCTGTTCATTTGATATGTTATTCACATATGTCATGTTTGGTTAGAAAGGATCGGCCAACGATTCTTGCATACTTCTAGAATGTATCAAGGTATTGTCACATAATTATTTACATCTTTTAGGCATAGGATATATGATGTAGGGGATGCCCTTTTGTCTACTGTGTGATCTGGCATAGGAAGACGCCTTATGCGTGATGTAATTGATGGACTTGCTGAATGCGTTGAGACTACTCCGCATGACTACAATTCAGCAAAAGAGTGTGGTAAACACTTGAGCTGAGGAATGGTACAAAAATGTAATTAACTATGTAAAATGATCCGGTGTGATGTCAATGTGATAATATTTGAATTATGTTGTGTTGAAATGGTTGGTTTCTCACATACTATTTTACTACTAATACTCGCATGCTTTATATTGTCTAATCCGGCGAATTAACCTCTAATGCTTTGAGATACAATTTTGATACATTAAAAGTGTTGATAAAAGATCCCACTCACTAGACAATTTTTTTATCTAACCTAATTTTTATTTTATTACCTTGCCCTCCAGGTAGTGAAGGACATCTTGCTTGAACTTGTAGCCTTGATTGCCTACTATGCCCTTTAAATGCATCGCTCAGTAGTGGCCACTGTCAACTCGCATAGCATATCATAGTTACAGTGGTGTTAAATGTGTTTAATGGATTGTAATAAAAAGAAAAATAATCTCATGTACTGAATATACCTTGTTGTTTGTCTATCAATGAAGTCTCATTTCTCATTCGTTCCCTACCTGTGTTGAATTTCTTGTATTAAACCTAATCTCGCTTACTAGGCGTTCGACGCGTTGATCTCGATGAACCTCACATAAAATGACTATGCAGTTGCACCTCCACTTCAAGTTGAAATAATTGGAAAAGAATTTTGGAATGGGTAATTAATTCAAACTAAGGTTGGAGTAAAAGTAAAAGTGAAAGAAGATAAAAGATACTATGATAAATTAAAGATAAATATGTATAACACATAACCAAAGGTTGTATTTATTATTTTTTAGACGGTAAACTTAAAATTTTCTACTATACTAACTTTAACCCTCATATAATATAAACTTTTTAAGTAAGTTGTACCAAAGAAATATAAATTTGAAGAAAATAAAAAGATGAAAATGAATATAGAAAATATGTAATATATTTTACCTTAAAATAGTAGGACTCTTAGAGAGAGAAGAAAAAAAAGATCAGAAAAAGGAAAAGTGGAAAATAGTGGAAAGTGATATCTGACACGTGTTTTTTAGCACCACGTCACGCGACAGGTGTAATCTCACTTATTGGATGGGTCCCATCAGTACGGAAACACATTGCGTTTTCCAGATGAAATTTTCTCTCTTCTGGCAATCTTTTATTTTGGGTCCCTTTCTTTATTTCAGTTGCATTCTTTTTTTAATCTTTTTCCTTTTCCTATCCCATATTAATTTAATTTTTCAGAAATTTTTTTTCTATACTATTAAATTAGAGGTCTATTAAAAAACAAAACAAAAAGACAATATATTTACACAATATAAAATAATTTTGAAAATGAAAAAAGCTTACAGATCTATTGTATAAAATATAAAAAATGTCTCGCTAACAACGTGCGCGTAATATATTTGGTACAACAATGCGCGCCTAATATATTTGGTACACGATTGTTGAGATTTTGCTATTGTTTGGTACACGATCGTTTAGATTTGTCATTTTATTTGACTATTATTTTTTTATTCTATCATTTAATTTGGTTACGTTTAAATTTGGTTATACGATTGTTTAATTTGGGTAAGCAAATCGTTTTTTTTACACGATCGTTTAGATTTGACTAAACAATTTTTGTTAATTTTTTTCGTACACGATCGTTTATTTTTCTTACATGACCGTTTATTTTTTCAAGATTCTTTAGTACACGATTGTTTAGATTTGGCGAAATGATTTTTTTTAATTTTTTTGGTACACGATCGTTTAGATTTGACTGAACGAATTTTTTCAAAATTCTTTTGGTACACTATCGTTTCGATTTGACTAAACGGTTTTTTTAATTTTTTTGGTACACGATCGTTTAGATTTGACTGAATTTTTTTTCCAAGATTCTTTTGATACACGATTGTTTAGATTTGACTAAACGATTTTTTAAAATTTTTTTGGTATACGATCGTTTAGATTTGACTGAACGAATTATTTTAAGATTCTTTTCGTACACGATTCTTTAGATTTGGCTAAACGATTTTTTTAATTCTTTTGGTATTTGATCGTTTATTTTTTTGCACAATTGTTTAGAGTTGTTTATACAATCATTTATTTCTTCAAGATTTTTTAGTACATGATCGTTTAGATTTGGATAAACGATTTTTTTAATTCTTTTGTACATGATCGTTTAGATTTATCTATACGATGATTTATTTTTTTTACACGATTGTTTACTTTTTTTACAAGATCGTTTACATTTGGCTACTCCAATCTAAATGATTTTTTTCAAGATTCTTTATACGCGATCTTTTAGATTTGATTATTTTTTGAACACGATAGTTTAGATTTGGTTACTCAAATTTAAACAATGTAAAAAAAGAAGAAGAAAAGAAGAAAGATGATGGAAAGAAATCACAGAGGAAAAAAAGAAGAGGAAAAGAAGAAAGGTGGTGGAAAGATTAAATGACGTATATAAAGAAGAGGAAAAGAAGAAAGACAATTGAAAGAAATTGCAACGAAAAAAAAAACATAAAGACGATGGAAAGAAATTGAAGCGAAAAAAAGAAGAGGAAAAGAAGAAAAACGATGAAAGAAATCACAACGAGGACGAAGACGATGAAAGAAATTGCAGCGGGGAGGAGAAGAAAGACGGAAGGGCAAACCTGAAATATTTAACAAAATGACTAACTTCATGGGCTTTGTTACACGGGCCGTAAATAGTTTGGTGTTTTGTTACATTTATGAAAATTACTCTAAAAGAAAAGTATTTTATTGGGGGTCAGATAAAAAAAAGGGAAACTTTCATAAATATAATAAAACACCAAACTATTTACGGCCCATGTAAAAAAGCTTATAAAGTTAGCAATTTTTTAAATATTTCAGGTTTGCCCTTCCATCTTTCTTCTCTTCCTCGCGATTTCTTTCATTGTCTTCCTCCTGCGATTTCTTTCATCGTCTTTCTTCTTTTCCTTCTTTTTTTCTACTGAGATTTCTTTCCATCGTCTTTCTTCTTTTTTTTTGCTGCGATTTGTTTCCATCGTATTTCTTCTTTTCCTCTTCTTTCTTTTCTTTTTTTGATTTCTTTCCATCGTATCTCTTTTTTTTTTTTTTTTTCTGATGCTTTTTTTACATCGTTTAATCTTTCTATCATATTTCTTCTTTTTCTCTTTTTTTTTTGCGCTGTGATTTCTTTCAATCGTCTTTTTTTTTTACGTCGTTTAAATTTTGGTAACCAAATCTAAACGACCGTATACAAAAAATAGCAAAATCTAAAAGATCGTGTACAAAGAATTTTGAAAAAAAAATCATTTAGATTGGAGTAGCCAAATGTAAACGATCGTGTAAAAAAAGTAAACGATTGTGTAAAAAAAATAAAAGATCGTGTATAAAGAATCTTGAATAAAATCATTTAGATTGGAGTAGCCAAATGTAAATAATCGTGTAAAAAAGGTAAACGATCATGTAAAAAAAAATCGTGTATAAAGAATCTTGAAAAAAACATTTAGATTGGAGTTGCCAAATGTAAACGATCGTGTAAAAAAAAAGTAAACGATCGTGTAGAAAAAATAAAAGATCGTGTATAAAGAATTTTGAAAAAAATTACTTAGATTGAAGTAGCCAAATGTAAACAATCGTGTAAAAAAATAAATTATCGTTTAGAGAAATCTAAATGATCGTGTACCAAAAGAATTAAAAAAATTGTGTATCAAATTTTGAAAAATATCTCAAATTTTGAAAAAAACCTCAAATCTAAACAATCAAATCTAAACGATCGTGTAACCAAATTTAAACGTAACCAAATTAAACGATCGTGTAACAAAATTAAACGATATAATTGAAAAGATAAATTGTAGTCATATCTAAACGATCGTGTACCAAACAATAACTAAATTTAAATGATCACAAATATATTTTACGCGTGCGTTGTTGACGGCGTGGTTGATGGACATTTTTGTTATTTTACACGGTGGGCCTTTGGGCTTTTTTCGTTTTTCGGAATTGTTCTATATAGTGTAAATACTTTGCTACTTTGTTATATTTTTGAAAAGACTCCTAAAAAAAAGGAAAAATATTGTGTGAAGACATTAGAGGAAAAATCGAAGAAATATTGTAACTATTAAAAATAGTTAGTGAATTGGTGTGGTTTTAAAAAAAAATTAGAGAAACACGGTAGTTTCCAATATTTGACTTGCATAATTTTTTTTAATTGTTTAGGTTTTTGTTGAGTTGTTCAAGACTCACCAACATACTCAATATTATTCTTTTACCATTTTTCCCAATCCTACAGTATAAGGAATTGGGAAACTTCCGATGCTATCCAACGTCGGTATTTGTACCTAAGGGCATCAGGAAAACCTCTCCCGACATCAAAATCGACATCGGAAAGACCGTCGGGCGTAATGCATCGGGGGAGCTATTCTCAACGTGCAAATGGGATAGCGTCGAGAATGCCTTATTCCTGACGTCGGCATCAATGCCAACAGATGGTAGGCGTCGGCAGTGGTGTACTCACAACGTCCTCTCAACGCGTCAGGCGTATCTTTCTCCCGAGGCGGTGTTGGAGAAGCTTGTCCGGATGCTTTCTTCACGACGTCATGGAAAGGGAGTTATTCTCGATGCCTTATGTGCGTCGGGAGAAATTCTTATATATATTTCAATTATTTTATTTTATTTTATTTGTTATCATGATGTACTCTTTTGGGTTTAGATACGATATAAATTCAATAAAACTATGAAAGACAACAAACAAAAAATTAATAACAAATTATTAAAAAATTGTAATTTATAAAATTAAATAGTAAATTCGAATGCATAAGAAAAGTTATAAATTGTTTAAATTATTAAAAAAAATTATATGAAAAGGAAAAACAAACTACATTATCTACTAATTATTACCGCGGACGCCAAACTCAAAGAATTCAAAACGAACAATGACATAAAAGTAAATTTAGATATATATCACTGTCGACAATTTAACAAATTAAAAGTTGAAAATACGCACCGCAAAAGTGTTCACGGTCCACTCTAGGTCTAACTCATTTCCTCAATCATCTTCCTCATTTCTTCCATTTGTCGGGCATTTGTTTTCTATTTGTGAACATGCAACTCCGATGTTCTTCATTGTTCTTCTAGCATTTTCAAGGCTACCTCTTAGTTCGCTAATCTCTCTATAGTGCATCTCTTGTTCATATGAAGAGGAAGAATGGGTAGCAGTACTCTTTCAGGACTTGGGCTTGAGGCACCAACCAAGAGCTTTTGAGTTGTCGGGTCGCCTACCCAAAACGATCTACATATCTTATCCCCAGAGAGTGGTTGAGAACCTTTTGGGGTGCGTTGGGACTGGAGTTCTAGCATTTGATTCTACACCAAAAGTTTGAAGTTATGAGTTGACAAATAAAAGTAGAAAATACAAGAAGATGTTTTCATAAATTTACATGCGCATCCGCGGTTGCCTGTGAAACGAACTGGCCACTCCTATTGACATGTGTTTCTCTGAACAACTTCACATGGTTCACTGGGTAACCTTGTTGTTTGATGAGCTTATGTTGTCGTTGTAGGAACGAGTTCGATTTACTACTGTGGTTGTAAGGCTGCTTCACTCTAGGAGCCTTGTTGATTCTTGATTGCTCTTACAGGCAAACAATCAAAATGTTACATCTAAACAACAAAAATGAAATACTGTGAAGTAAAAGAAAAAGATGTAAATCACCTGAAATTATCGAGTCAAGTAATGATTGCAGAGGAAGTGCCAATCTTCCATACGATTTATCAATCTGGGTGGTGGGTTGGCACGTGCTTCTTCAAGGTCGCTGAACTTCTTAAAATGCCTATGGTTGTCTCCCATAAACTTTTTCTATGTGTTAAGCATTTGGTGCTTAACAAATCGAGTAAGTGCTTTATCCGTGAAATCAAGCATGAACCATTGCTACAAAAGAAAAATACATATGGATTAGGTTTAACATATATGTAAGGTAATTTACAAACTTGCATATAGGCCACACTTGACCTCGATGTACTTTGGAGAAACATCAACCCACTTAAGTAGTGGATTGGAAATGTATCTCGCGTTAACACATTGATGGTGGTGCTGTACCGAATGACATGTGGTGAGATAGGCTTATCCCCTCTTTGGGCGATTGATATTGGGATCTTTCCATTCTGCTGTACGTGTCTATCCAACTCTAAGTTCTCTGAATGCTGATGTCTTCTCGGAGTGCGAGTGGGTTGAGGGCAATCTTCGAAAAAAGAACACTATAAAAAATAGAAACCTAATTGTTTATTTAATTGTTTATGTAACAGGACTAACCTGAAGTGTCCCCCACCGAGGATGATCCTCCCATGTTATTGAACGCGTTTTCCAACTTCGGAAACATATTTGCCTCATGGAAATCGCTGGGAAATGATTCCATAATATATGTGGACGTAAAAACCAATAAACATTAAACAAATGAAAGTATCTCAAACTGAATGTATACAAAAAATGAAATATGTGGATACGTGAAAAAGACATTATTTTTCGTCGTCACTTGATCCGCTTTGATGTGATAATTGTTCATCACCATTGTCTATGAAGTCGTCAGCGACATGACGTATAACCGATCTTTCCACCACTGTAGGATCAACGTCAGGCCTGCACAGAGTGTCATCCTCAATGTGTTCATCCACACGATGTCCTAGAACGATTTCCAATACATTAAGTTGCTAATTCTCAATATCTTCCACTTCGAGCACATCCCATATACGTTTATTTTGGACTACTTGAACAACTTTTCAATTGGTACCGTTTTATGGGTCCTCGAGGTAAAAGACTTGATGTGCCTAGTTTGCAAGAATCACTAGTTCCATAGTGAACAAAAAACGCAATGTGTTGAATGATTTGTAGCCTAATTTCATGTGTGTCCTATGACTTTTGTTGTGTCAGTGTCAAACCATCTACACTTGAATAGCGAAGCACGTCATCCCAACGGATATTGAATATGGAACACTTCATTCACAACATTGTAGAAATTGTTGTCGACCCTTCCACTGCCACTATTTTTACCGACTACCATAAGTCCACTATTCTGTGTAGTGCATCAAAAATTATGTTTTATTGTGTGAAATTGTACCGCATCGACAATGCATCCACTATAAGAGCAAAACTCAAGTGAAGGTCTAATTTCGAGTGAGAAGAAATCATGAGAAATGTTTTCTCTCACGCATTTCTAGAACGTGAAAATGATATAAATGACTAAAACTAGTGAAAAATAAGAAACTAAGTTTGAATTAAAGGCTACCATAATAGCAGGATAACAAAAACAAATCTCAACCATAAATTAAAGAAAAATTAAAACCATTACAGACCCCAAATTCAATATAAACTCATCTTCCTCAAATTCAATATAATCCCCCCTTAAAATTCAATATTACCTTCGCAAATTTTCAAATATTCAAATTCAAATTCAATCTCAAATTCAATCTCAACGTCAAGCTTAAATCCTAAAAACGCTTCAATTTCAAATTCAATACTAAAACCTAAAACTAATCGAAAATCTAAATCCTAAAACAAATTTAAACCAAAACTAAAACAAAACAATAACTAACTAAACCACTTACCAGAATAAAGAGCGGTAGCGATAGCGAGCGGCGATGTGGAATTCTCTCATTCTTGATCTCTCTCTCAACTCTCTTGGCCTTCTCTTTTCGGTTTTGTGAATTATAAAACTGAAGGAGGGTTTTTTATAGGGGAACTCTCGACGCACATCAAAAACATCGGGAGATCCCCTATTCCTGATGTTCTACTTATGATGTCGGGAATAGGTACCTATTCCTAACATTTCACTTGTGACGTCAGGAATAGGTATCACCTCTCCCGCGTTGTTTGCATGGCATCGGAAAAACGAAAATAATTATTTAATTTTTTCCTTTTCTCCTACGAAGCTAACATTAAAGTAAGGAATGAAAACCATATTTTTGACATCTGTGTGCATGGCGTCGGGAAAAATACAAGAATTAAATATTAAAATAAAGTATCAATTTTGTAAATGAAAAAGCAGAAAGTTAGTCATCAGCAAACCACACATGCACAGAACCTCCATTTAACTCCGAAGCTAACATCTCAGGAGAAGGCATAGAGACAAAGACATCAGAAGGCAAAATGACCTCAAGGAACTGATTGATAAAAGTGGGAGAAATATTGAAGCACAAATTGCGAACATGCACCTTCTTAAACTCAGAAGCACTTAGATCATCAAAATCAGCAAGGAGATTGAGAATAAGTTTGTAACGACCCAACTCCTTGTATTGAGCCGAAGTCATTACTAAATGTAAATAACATGATTTAAGTCATAAAGTTTAGTTAAAACGAATAAAACCTCAAAATTTTATTTATAAAATCAAATCAGGGTAATGTGCAAAATATAAATAAATATTAAACTCATACTCGGGCCCTATCTACTTTTAAAGAAATGAAATAGTAAATAAGGAAGAAAATAAAACTCAAGTACTAAATGTCTATAATGGGGTGTAAGCGAAAGCAGAAATCCTTATGGCTCGCCACGGTCACTTCTGGTCGCTCGCCAGCTTGCCTTTGCCCCTACCTCGGCCTCTAACTGAAAAACATGACATGGAGAGAGTGAGTATAAAATACTCAGTAAGGGACCCACTCCTAGTCCCACTAGGTGCCTGTTAGCTTCCTATTAGAGTCCTGAAAATGGTACCCAATCTCTGGCACGTTCTCGAACACGTGCAACATGCGCTCCCGTAGGAACGAAAATCTGGTCTTTGGTGTCTCGGGGGAGCACCTAGGACTTACTGGTCTGTAGTGAACCCGGGGAAAGCACTAAGACAATCGGGCTGCGAGGATCTCGTCGAATCACTCAAATAATATCTATATCCATGCTAGAGTACTGGCGTTCCGTCGGACTACGCAATCCTAAATAGGTGGTGATCCCGAAGGACACCCATGCAGGTACGACTCTAATAGGCTAAGCTAACAGGTACCCTAACTATAGCATACATATACACAACATCATCATGTAATCATATCATTCTAATCATCATCTCACATCTCACCTTAATATCCAACATATAGTCATAACAAATCACGTCATCACATTACCATGCCATCATATAACCATATCATCAATCACATCATGCTCTCATTAATTACATGTGTTATACAGTCTAGTGCTTAACATGCATAACTGGAGGTGTATGCGGTCTCATGGTTCTAATCACAGAGCTAGTAGTAGAAATCTCTTACCTGGAGATTTGCTCGACGAGTCCTAACAGCCAGAAAATATGCTTTCCAAGCAGTGAGGTCCTAAATGTTCAATACGCCAACTTTCATGATTAACTCGCCAAATGACGCAAGACCCAAAAATATAGTTGAGACAACTTACCCTAGGTCGAGGATGCAACGCTTGTGCCCTTGCTGCAGAAATCCAACGCTCCAACTCAATTGGTCCAAGGTGTTGCGTAAAAGAAATAATTTAATTTAGTCCAAATTAAATTATTTAGGTTGAAATTCAAGTCTCGACTGGGTATGCAAGGAAACCCATTTGGCTTACCAAAATAGGTGCAAAGGGACCGGAGCAGACTGACGACTCAAGGACAGGCGGGTCGGCTCGGCTAGAGAAGTAGAAACCGGCTCGGCTTAAAGGCTGGGATCGGCTTGGACACAGCGTAAACAGGTGCGACATGGCGCAGAGAGGAGCGGCTCGGCTTGGGCGCAGGTGCTGTGCGCGTGCGGCTCAGCTGGCGGTGCGGACGCAGGTTGTTCTGGTCGCGGGGCGGAGGCGCGATCGGGTTGGGTTACCGTGAACGAGGCGCGAGTTTTTGGACTCGGGCGGATCGACGGAGTTCGCGGGGCGATCCTGCTAACACTGCGGCTTCGACGGTTGGGCTTTAGCGGTGCTCGGCGACGGCTTGCAGACGGGGGGTTTCGGCTGGCAAGACGCGGCGGCTTCCGATTCGCGAAGGCGACGGCTGGAGGGTGCAGTCGGCTGGCTGGGCTGCGCGGCTTCGCAACTCTCGACTCGACGTGGCGGTTGGCAGAGAAAATTTCGGGGGCGAGGGCGGCGGCGTGGCGGAGCTTTGGTCGGTAGCGGCTAGGGTTTCCAAACAAATTTCTTTAGGTTGCTCTCTCTTTTTTCTTTTTTTCTTTTCCCAAAAAGGTTTTTACTTTTGGTGCACGGGTCCTAAGGTTCATTTAAACACCCAATAACTCCACCTTCTCTCTCCTCCTCCAAATCTCACAAAATCCCCCTTTTTTTTCTCCTTTTAAAATAATTCTTTCTTTCTTTTCCTCAATTAAATCCTCACATCTCTCCTTAATCTTAGCACATAACTTCACCAATTTATTTCCAAATAAAATAATTAATATCCAATCAAAATAAATAAATCTAAACCTTAATTAATTACAAGGTCAAAATAATCAAATTCCTCAAATAAATTTGAAATTTCCATAATTACTCTTAAGACGATAAAATGAAAAAAAACCAATCTGTTAGGGCGTTACAAAGTTCACGAATCAGCTAAGGATAAAGCAACCCAATAAAAGAAACAATCTTACTTAAAATCGCACGCTGAATCCGTTCTCTGATGGCCAAACATGAATGATATTGATCATAGATGTTCACTTCATTACAATACGTTGCTGGACAACATACTTCCATTTATGCACACTCTCCTCAAAATGAAAAGAAACGCCATGAATAGGAGAACTTGGTATATTCAGAGGTAGCTGTCGACGATCAACCTTAGTAGTAATCACCTTTTAACCCTTGAAGGGTTGAAGGATGAGGAGGCTTAACCCGTGGAGGAGCAAAATCACAAGCAGGAGCAAAAAACTTCTCAGTAGATGCATTGTAACGCCTTGGGATTAGGAGGGAGACATGAATGAGTCGATATCACATTTGAATCAGAGGGAGTCCGAGGACATGAAAGTAAGGCTAAAAAAGACTTAAGAACAAAGTTAATACCTATACCAACAAGGTGCACCTTTCTTTTTGGTGGCTTGATCATAGGAACTCCAAAGTTAAGTATGCTTAGCTTGAAACAATTCTATGTTGGGTGACCTCTTGAGAATTTTCTTAAGATGCATGTGAGTGAGGACAAACTGAAAGACTAGTGTTGGTTTATGGGGACAAATTTCCCCAAATTTCACTATAATAAGCTTTTAAGACAAGTAAGGATGATATTGCTAGGTCGCAAGGGATGCAAGAGAATGTCGGAGATCAAAATTTCGAATCCTGGTCCGAATCCAGATCCTGGGGCATTACATGCATAAACCCTAACGCATTAATTAAAGGGCGATGATGGGAGGTAGCAGAAACCCTACGGTTCGGTACACCATATGAGCAATAGCAACATGATCCTCATCAAAATCCTAATTCCGTGCTTGGGGTACTACATGCATAAACCCTAACAGAGGCATTAACCGAAAGGCGGCGATGGGAAGCAGCAGAAACCCTACAGTTCGGTACACCATATGGGCAATAGCAACATGATCCTCATCAAAATCCGAATCTAGAACCTAGGGTATTACATGCATAAACCCTAACAGAGGCATTAACCGAAGGGCGACGATGGGAGGCAACAGAAACCCTACGGTTCGGTACACCATATGGGCAATACCAACATGATCCTCATCAAAAGAATCAAAGGAAATATCATATACAAAAACATCAGGGTCAGTATAAGGAACAGAAGAAGTCTTACCAGGGTCAACATGAGGCACGAAAGGATTAGTACAATCGATCGCAAACCCTGAGCAAAATCTTGTGTAGGGGACTTCTTGAACACATCAAAGATAGGAACAAGAGGATCATTTAAAAAGCAGACTCCCTAGAAGAAGTAGGCACAGAGGCTCGAACCTACAAGGACTTATCATGGTGAAATGCGGGTTAGATTACAAAGAACCAGAACTAATCTTACTAGGGGTGTCATGGTTTGGTTATGTTTGGTTTGAAGTTAAAATTGCACCGAACCGGAAATACAAAAAAATCTCATTCGAAACCAAATCAAACAGCTCATTTGTGTTAAACCGAATCAAAACCGAGCTGTTTATGCATAAATATTAGAATCTAAATCCTTTGTGAATATTATGCACAAATAAAAGTCCTACAAATAAATATAGATTAAATTATTATGTACAATAATTAAGTATAAGACATAAAAGTTTCAAACATTGAAGTTTGAAAGTCTATCAAAATAATTCTTACAAAGTTACACTTATACCCTACCCTAAGTTATACTTATATATTTAATTATTATTATTATTATTATTATTATTATTATACATATAGATATTTTTTTTAAATAAAGTGATTTGGTTTGGTTTTAGAATCGGTTTAATGTCTTAAATCGAACCAAACCGTATAAGAATCAATTTTAATTTAACACAAACCAAATCGAACCGCATGCATTCAATTTCTGTTCGGTTTCAATCAGTTGCTGTTTAATTTGTTAAGTGGTTCGATTTTCAACTATTTTTTGAACACTTCTAAATCTTACGCATCCTCGTTGGTGGTGCGGAATCATCTTAAGACTCTGAGATGGAGAAGATGATGCACTATCAGGACAAACAAACAGAACCTCAGAGGAACCATTGAGACCTACAGATCGACCAAAAACAACAGATGAGGGAACCAAATCGGTAGAACGATACTCGCCTTTACGAGTCGCAATCATTTTGAATAGCAAGAACACAAAACTGCTTGACAAAGCAACATTCAACTAACAGAGAAACTTGATAGAATAACAAGAGGCACACACTGTGACTAATAAGTGGGAACCCAACATTTAAACTCCAGATTTTGAAAAGATTTTCCCTATAAATGCCTTGTGGGCCGAGTATCTTAACAGAAGCCCAATATGCTAGATACGTAGTTAATAACAAACAGAATAAAAATGCAAGGAACTCACTTATGGACCTTAATTGCTATTGGGTATTGCGACAAACACTGAGCTTTACCCAAAGAGACTCAAATGTAGCAACACCTAAGGGCTTTATGAGAATATCAACGAGTTGAACTGCACTGCGAACATGCTCCAAAGTAATGATCTTGCTCTCAACAAGTTCTTGAATAAAATAGTGTTATAGATTTATGTGCTTGGTTCTGCAATGCTGAATAAAATTTTTAAAAATATTTATAGCATTCATATTATCACAATATAAAAGCATGACACCCTGAAAAATTCCATATTTGAACAACATTTGCTTCAACCAAATCAACTGCGTACAACTACTCTAAGCGGCAAAATATTCAGCTTCGGCAGTGGTTAGCAAGAAACAAAATAAGTGAAGCAATAAGAATATTAATTTTCTAAGAAGAAACAACCCCCAACCGTGCTTTTATGATCTTCTGAACATCCTGCCCAATCAACATCACAATATCCAACAAATGTAGAGTTGGTATCAAACGAATATCAGAGGCCACATTCAGATGTACTAAGTGAAGGGATAAAAGCCTACACAACAGAAGAGCTAACAAAAACCATAACTCAATTTAATTGTGAAGCTAAAAAATACTAATACATTGGCAAAACCTTATTTATGGCTAAGCATACTTTGAAATAATGAATAATAGAGAAATGCAGAGAAAGTGAAACTTACGATCGTTTACGTCTCTGTATCTACAAAACTTCAAATTGGGAGACACCACCACTTGGAAACCTTCCTATTCTATGGTTGAGATTTGGTTTGTGGGAACTAATTGGGAGGAAATCTTTTTTCAGAGAAAATTTGTCTTTTCCAGAGAGAATTTGAGCATCTATAGAATCACAGAACAGTTCTTCTGTTTTGTTACACAAAAAAAATTTTCTTTCTTCAAACGGAAGAAATGGAAAGTTGAGAGAATAAATGGAAATGTGGAAAAACCACCCACTATTAATTTAATAAATCAATATTAAATCAATATATATTAAAATAATTAATTAAATCATATTTAATTAATGTTTCATTTGAATCATATTTAAATGAATATCTATCACATATCCTATGGTTTTAATTTAATTAGTTTAGTTAAATCAAATTAAGCTAAACTATTAATTAATTCTCTAATTAATTACTTGCTAAATTAAATATCATATATTTATTTTAATCCAAATTTGAATCATATTCAAATATAAATTTCTCTCATAACTTATAGTTTTAATATGTATCATATACACATTAAATTTTAACCTGTAGTTTTAATATGAATCTAATTCACATTAAATTAATATTTGAATTTATTCAAATATTTTATTCTCTCATAAATTAATTTTGAATTATATCTAAAGTAAAATTTATATAATAAAGTTTAATTAAAATATAAACTTTATATTATAATGTATCAGAAGCTACAACGAGATGAGATTAATTGACTAAACTCATTAACCACATTAATTAATATTCGTTAACTATGTGTACACTCCACTAAAGACTCATAGTTGAACTCTTCTCACTGTAGATATATTTCTGTGTTCAGGGATATTGACCAATACCAGCAAGTTAGTCCTTCATAAGTGTTCGTAACACCAGTTGGGTCAAATTACCGTTTTACCCCTCGGTTACTTATAGTTCTTAAATACCAATGCTCCTCTAATGAACAACTTGTTTATGGTCCAATCATGAACAAAAATCTATCTCGTACCATAGAGAGGGTATGACCCTTTGTTTAAGTCCTGGAGACACCATTTAAGGGAACACTTATCTACTTACTCTAAAGTTGGAAAGGAGTGAATTCCATCTTGTGTGATTATGTTCTTACCTCCCCACTCGGTCTTGTCCCTAAAATGATAAGCATATTGAGTCGGCAATCTAGCCACTCTCACTCGTACAAACCAAAGGACAATTCTTCACTCAGGATTAAGACTAAGTTACCTAGGTCATCCTAATGAAATAGAAATCCAACTAGTTAACGGAGTTACATCTAGTGATTACTATTTCGTGGTCTGATCTTATGCAAATTCATTGCATAGGATACTCTCATTCGTATGTCACATATATGAACGCATTGGATCAATGCGTTTGTATCAAATACAAAGTGCCATATCCATAGTGTTACCAAGATAAGGTACCCAACCTTAACCCTATACTATAGACCCTTTAAGCTGATCTTGAATATTGATCCCCGTATATCTCTACATACTGTTCAAGACTCATCAAACAACTTAGGATGTTAGTTTATTGGATTTAGGTTATTAAGTTAAAACTAATAATATAATCAATAACACTTATTAAAATTATAATAATAAAATACTTTATTAATAATGGTCAATGGAATATATTTACTATCTATGAGTTTTAGGACATAAAACCCAACACCAAGGACATACTTCAAAATTCTCTTAACATAATGAAGACGAGACATCTGAGAGCTAATTGATAAGAAGCTCAGACACAATAGTGTAAGCTATGTCCAGACACCAACAAAGTGCTGTTATAGGTCTTTAATAAAGTGATCCACAATTAATAAATATTGATTAAATGTAATTTAATAGTTGAATTAATCAATCTCGAATCATTAGATCTTCTAATTTGTAGGTTCATTAGGTTCTCTAGCTAGCTCACCTACGAGATAAAATAAAGATCAGAAGTTTTTTGAACAATTTTAATTGTTTAAATTATATAAAGAAAATTTGTATTAATTGTATATAATATTATAAGGTATTATTAATATAATGTTTATAGATACATTATAATACAAAGTTAGTTTCTGAAGAAGATCCAAAATTAACTTACGTGAGAGAGAATAATGTTCAAATCACATGGATAAGATTTATATTAAAAACTATAAACTAAACTTAATGTGAATGAGATTCATATTAAAACTATAGGTTATGAGAGAGATATGAGATTGAATATGATTCAAATGCTTATTAATTTAAAGGACACTTGAAAAAAAGCAAAACAAGTTATAATAATTAAGTTCATAGCACAAAAATTTATTGTTTGTAAAAATGGCCGAAACTAAGCTCAACCCACATGTATAAGATGTAAAATATCACAGATGCCTTGTTACTAATATACACTTGATACACACCTGATACACCTAATATCCCTTGCTACACCTGATACTCCTTGATACACTTGATATACATTTGATACTTCTTGATAACCTTTGGACCTTGATACATTAGATGCACCATGATACTCTTTGATACACTCTATACCATTTGATACACCTGAAACACTTTAATACACCTAATACTTCTTGCTACACTTGAATCTTCTTGATACACTTGATACCTTTTAGGCCTTGATACATTTAAAGGCTTAATTGATAAGCTTGATGCACTACTAATAAATTTGTTATGCTTCATCGGTAGACTCAATAAATTTGATACACTTGGTGCAAGTATATGTTTGATACACCCGATGAACTGCATATGCATTTAGTATTATTCACTGATACAGTTGATTGATTAAATACACTTGATATGCTTGAAGTCCTACTTATACACTTGATACACTATTGATATACACTTATAAACTTGATTTATATACTTGATAATGATTCACTTTACTGATGTGTCGATATGCTTTAATAATATATTGTTGATATACTTGATAATGATACACTGAGTTATATTATTCATATACTTAATGATACTATAATGAACTACATAAAATTTTAAAAAATAAAAATCACATAGTAAGTATATCAACCAACTAATACATATACTATAAATACATCACAATATTGATAAACAAAAACGTATACATAGTAAAACCAAAACAAAACCAATGTAAAAAAATTAAACAAAATCATTTGAAATCAGACCAACTCAAAATACGCATTGAAGAAACTAGAGAAAAATCACAAACGAAGTTAAATTACTCTCATCAACAACTATTATTTCCTATTGAAATTAATATACCATTGATATCAAGATTAAGACAGGAAGAACAAATCGTTTTTTTCATATAATAAAGGATGATTAGGGTCTAAAAAAGCGGGAGAAGAAATAAGGGATGATTAGAGCATTAAAAAGAGGAGAAAAATAAGTTATCAAATGGTAGCTTGGGAATAATAACAAATTTAAGAAGAAGAGTATTTTAAGAAGTGAGAATTTTGCCATATTTACAAAATTCTAAAACAATGTGCAACATTTGATATATCATATTCTCAAAAAGCCACCGACAACAATTTAATTTGAATGTATGATATTTGAATTAAATTGAATAATTAATTATAGGTTAATTTTCATAAATATAACAAACATGAAAAATATCTATGACTCATGTAACAAAATTAAAAAGTCCATGAAGCAGTCGATTTTTAAAAATATTCCAAGTTTTTCCTTCCTTTTTATGGTCTTTCTTTCCCTTCCTCTATGTGATTTTTTTTCTTTCCATCCTCATTTTCTTTTCTTCTTCTGAATTTTTTTTTAAATATTATGTTTGTCATTCCCTTTCATCTTCTTTCTTTTGCAATTTTTATTTTCCTTTCCATCATCGTGTTCTCATTCTTCTGCAATTTTTCTTTTATTTTTTTGAAACTGTTATTTGGTTCAGATCATGTACCAAATATAAAAGATCTATTTTTTTTTTCAAAACTGCTATTTGGTTATTTAAGATCGTGTGCCAAATATAAAAGATCGTGAAAAAAAAATTGTTGTGATATTGGATAGCCAAATTTAAATGATTGTGTATTAAAGAATCTTACAAAAACCGTTTAGATTTGGGTAGCCAAATTTAAACGTTAAATCTAAATGACCGTGTACCAAATATAAATGATTGTGCATCAAATCTAAATGATCGTATACCAAAAAATCTTGAAAAAAAATCGTTGAGATTTAGCTACCCAAATTTAAACGATCAGATCTAAACGCTCGTGTACCAAACATTTTTGAAAAAAAATTGTTTAGATTTGGCTACCAAATTTAAACGATCATGTACCAAATCTAAAAGATCCTATTCCAAAAATCTTCAAAAAAATCGTTTAGATTTGGCTACTCAAATTTAAACAATTAAATATAAACGGTTGTGTACCAATGAATAGCCAAATTTAAACGATGGTGTACCAAAGAATCTTGAAAAAAAAAAACTGTTTAGATTTGGGTAGCGAAATCTAAACGATCGTGTAGAAAAGAATAGAAACATTTAAATGATCGTTAACCAAATATATTATGCGCGATGGGTGCTAATTAATCACGGGGCATTTTTTATATTTCCCATTGTGGGCCTGTGAATTTCTTCGTTTTCGAAATTGTTCTATACAGTGTAAATATCTTTGTTATATTTTTTAAAAGACTCTTTCATTATAATTATTATTTATTAATTAAGTTAATTAATTAATTTTTCTTTTCAAAAATAGAAAAATTGACATGTTACACTTCATAAAAAAGTACCAAAAAATTAAATTCATTACACTTCATAAAAAAATAGAAAAATTCAAGTGTAATGAATTTTACTATCAGCATAAATATTTTGAAAATTTTCCTATTTTTGATAATTTTCTTAATTATTTAAATATAATTAAATTAAATCATCTTTTAATTTAATTAAAAAAGTAAAACTCCTTCGAAAAGATGGTGTGAGAGGGAACTTCTCCCTCTTACCTCTCCCTTTCATATATGCTAAGAGTCTGCACTTGGGGATTGATAAGGTTTTTTACATGATTTTGCTCTTTAGAATAAATAATTTTTTCTGTAATTTTTCCCCTTTTCCAAAGACGAAAATGCTTCCCACCAACCCCTATTTCCTTCCCAAGAGAATAGCAAAGTAACCTAAGGTCATTTCTTTTTGGTGACAAGAATAGTTCAAAAAGTGTTCGTACTCTTTGAAGAAGAGAAGACTTGTCTACAAGGGTGAGTTTTATTCTTCCTTGTATTCTCTTGATTTGTAGATTAATTAACATGATCAGATTTATTTGTATTTCTCTATAGTTCAATGATTCGATCTTTTGAAACCAACGTTAATTGCACGATGCGTTCTATCACTTTTGGAATTCAATCCTTTAGGGGACGTTTGGATTGAAGGAATTGAGATGTAATAAGGGTGGAAATGTGTAAGAGATAAACATTCCCTTGTTTGGTACAAAGTTTTGTAGCTTAGGTATGAGAATAATCTATTTACATACATCATTTGTGCCCTTGAACTATATATATCGAAAACGATCGGTTTCCTTCACGTTCTCCCTTTTTTCTATTTTAATACTTTTATTTATGGGGTCTTTAAAAAATTATAACAAATCGGCAAAATATTTACACTGTATAGAACAATTTTGAAAACAGAAAAAGCTCACAACCTCACAATGAAAAATACCAAAAATGCCCTAGTCAACATCTGATTATATCGACCACATGCACATGTGTAATTCTTCTTTTAAATGATCATGATACACGCTCGTGTAGGAAATGATACACGATTGTGTAAGTAGTATCAATACAATCGTGTAGTTTTTTTTAACGATGAGAAAAAATGCTTCAAATCTAAATGATAGTGTTGACCACACTAAGTGATCAGGTTGAATATATTATGTGGTCGTTTAGATCATATTCACAAGATTGTGTAATTCTTTTTAAATGATTGAAAAAGGGTTACAAATCAAACAATCGTGTTGACCATGATAAACAATTGTGTTGACTAGGTAAGTGATCACTTACGATTGTGTAGTTCTTTTTAAACGATGGAAAAAAGACTTCAAATCTAAACGATCATGTTGACTAGGTAAGCGATCGTTTAAATCGTATCAAAAATCATATCAAAGTAATATTTAAACGATCTTGATATTCTGAAAGAGGAGTTAGAAGAAAGAAAGAGAAGATGAAGAAAGAAAGAAAAAGAAGATGAACAAAAATAGAAGAAAGAAAACCTGGAAGAGAAGCTGAAGAAATCTAGAAGAGAAGATGAATAAATTGCAAAGAAAAAGAAGAAAGAGAAGTGAGAAATCATCCGTAATATCAAGGGCAAAATCTGTAATTTATGAAAATATTTTACCGGCTTCATGAGCTTTTTGTTTTTGTTACACGGATGGTAAATATTTTGATGTTTTTTATATTTATAAAAATTAACCTTAATTAAAATTATTAATTGATTGCTAAATAATTATTTTTTCTCAAAATTTTAAATTGGGTTTTGTTGTTTATCAATTAATATAATAAAAATTTATGGAGCTTTCAGGATTAATTTTACAAATGAAATACAAAAATAATTTATTCTCATACATTCTTAATAATATTCCCATGCATAACCAAACATAGACATTCTTAATTCCCAACAATCTTATTCTCAAATTTATTATTCTCAGGCATCCTTAATTCACAACAATTTTATTCCCATTTCAATTTCGTTAATTCAAACGACCCCTTAAGAAAAGCAAGGTTTATGAATTTATGGAGTTTGTTGATTCTATTCATGATCTCCATCCTAGAGGTTCAAATTTGGGCTTCCTCTAGACTAATAACAAAAGTAGTTTTATCACTCATGAGCTTACCTATGCTTAAAGAGTTTGATATTTGAGTATTTGATTTGTGGAGATCACCTTGGGAGTTTTACTCATCATTTTGATTCTCATTTATATTATGTGAATTGTGTTGAGAAAAACCGCCCACTTCTACTCCAGGAAATAAACAAAAAAATAATAGATCAGAAATTAAGAGAAAGCAATAAAAACTAGAGACACAAGAATCTACGTGGAAAACTCCCAGCTTGGAGAAAACCTACAGACAAGAAAGATATCCACCATGTGAAAAATTGTTAGAATCACAAAGAATAATTTTTTCTCTCTCGATTCTAATAAAAAATACTATCTCAAAACTTTTGGCCACTTACACTATTTTCCTACTCTCAACTAGGAGTGTTAAAAAAAATGGTAAATCGACCAACTCAGATTACCCAACCTAAGCCATAAGGGTTGGGTTAAATTTTGTGTTGGGTTGGGTTAGAAAATTGGAGGAAAAAAATACTTGAGCCGGGTCCTGGGTTGTATATATATATATATATGTATGAAACCTTAACACACTACAAGAATTTTCACTTTTACCGACAGAAAAAAATGTCGGTCAAAGTCAAAAAAATATCCCCCTAAGTTATGTCAGGATTATGATTATAATATATGTACATGTGTCATTTACTCATTTAGTCCCATTGGCTTCAAATCTAAATGATCGTGTCAACTAAGTAAGCAATCGTTTATATCATATCCACACGATCGTGTAGTTCTTTTTAAATGATGTGAAAATGGCTTCAAATCTAAACGATCGTGTTGGCCATGCGAAATGAGATCGTGTTGACTAGATAAGCGATTGTTTAGATCATATCCACACGATCGTGTAGTTCTTGTTAAACGACGAGAAAATGGCTTCAAATCTAAACGATCGTGTTGACCATGCTAAATGATCATGTTGACTTGGTAAACGATCATTTAGATTATATCCACATGATCATGTACTTCTTTTTAAACGATGGAAAAAGGGCTTCAAATTGAAATGATTGTGTTGACCACGCTAAACGATCGTATTGACTTGGTAAGCGATCGTTTAGATCGTATCCACACGATCGGGTAGTTCTTTTTTAAACAATGGGAAAAGGGCAACTCGCCAACCCAACCTGGCCCAACTCGAATTTTTTAGATTGGATTGGGTTGGGTTTATCCTTGCATACTGAATTGATTGAGTTCAATTTTTGCCAACCCGATTATTTCGAGTTGGTCCATATTTTTCCTCCAACCCGATCCAATCTGACTTATGTACATCGTTACTCCTAACTAGAGAATATAAAAGGAATTTAAATAGATGTAGCCCACAACAACTTAATGTGTTTCTAACTGAGACAATTGGAACCTAAGGCATAAGCTTCTTTTCTAGCTCGTGACTTTCCTAAACCTTTTTAATATAGAAAAAATTCACAACTTTCCTAAAAGCATTTTAATGTAGGAAAAACTCATGACTTTCCTTTTAAATAATTCCATGATTTTCATAAACATTTTTTATGTTAGACAATTATACTTCTAATATTTTACCAAAAAACCCAATGGATTGTACTAAAAATTATTATTTTTATCTTTTTATTGACTTATTTGGTTACTTTTGACTCAAAATTTTGTTTTCATTAATTAAAAAGATATAAATTGAAAAAAAAAACTAAAATCAGTACAGAATTGTTACATTTTAGAGTTAAAAATGAAGTGCTACCTATCTAAAAATGTAAACTTTCATACAATAAATATAAAATTTACATTTCAATTTTGAAAACAAAATTTAACAACAAGAGTATTTTGAAATTGGTTTTTGAAACAACCCATAAACATACTATACGAAAATAAAAGGATAAGAATAGAAATTCTTAAAGAAAAAATTTTAAAATTTGTAGTCATAATTTATTTATTTATTTTATTAGAGAGAGGAGAAAAAAAAAAAAAGAAAAGAAAAGAAAAGATGGAAAGAGAAGAAAGGTGGGAGAGAGGTCCTGGGCAATGTAATAGCCTCACAACAAAAATGATAAAATTAGAGATTTACTTTGAATGAATGACAAATTTATTTTTAAATTGATAAAATAGAAATTGACAATACCTTAAATGCCCCCAAATGACAAATTATTTACTAATGCTCAAATACTCTATAATTAAATATTACTTTACACCCACAATAAAATATTCTACTTTCTCCCAAAACAGAAAAAAAAAAACCCATCAAATCACATTTAAAGCTTTGCAAGTTTCACTTCGAGTTCACTTTCATCACTTCACATCGCCTTTGTCACTTCACTTCGAGTTCGCTTTCGTCTATTTCCTTTCACTTTCCTTCACTCGAGTCTGAAGAATTAACGTTCGTTCGTTCGCTTCCCTTCGTATTCTACATTTGTCCGTTACTTCCATTCGAAACCTCTTCAAAGGGGATTTCTGGCGTTTTTGGTCGTTCGTTGAAAGGGGATTCAACGTTTTCTGCCGTTCATACACAAACCACAACAATCGTATCTTCAACATTTTTTTCCATTCACCATTTCCTTCAAAGGGGATTCAAACTTCTCAATTTTTTGTGAGTTTTTCAAATTTCCTTCAAAGAAAATAGAGTGAGTTCCTTTCGTCCCTCATCGGTGAGTGAAAATAATTGGTAAAATTGGCAAAATTATTCAAAATTTGTGAAAATAATTAACTGAAAAGTATTGTGCTAAAGTATTATTAAATTTGCAAGATTTAACTTTTAGCAAATTGTGAACAGTTGCACAATCAATTTGAATCATCCCTGCCATTGTATCTTAAATTATTGTTTCATAAATAATAGAAAATAATGTTTACAATTTGAATTAAAACTAACACTTTAGGGTGGGATATATATTAGAAATATATCAAATATTATCTTTGGCATAATTTCAGGGATTCAAACTAATAACAATCTAAAATTAAGGGGTAAAATTTGGATTTAAAAACAATTTAAAAAATTTGAATTAAAACTAATGTGACTAGGGGTGAGATATATATCAAATATTATCTTTGACATAATTTAAGGGATTCAAACTAACAATCTAAAATTGTAAAATTTGGATTTAAAAATAATGTTAGAAATTTGAATTAAAACTAATGGTTTAGGGTGGGAAATAATGTTAAAAATAGTGTTAAAATATCAAATATGTATTATGTATTATTTATGTCTTTTTTTTATAAATAATTTGCAGAATAAAAGATGCAAAATAGTTGAATTTATTTTTGGATTTATTTTAGGAATACGAGGTAAAATTTGAATTCAAATTAACGATTTTAGGAGATGATATAAAATGTAGAATAAAATTATTATTAAAAATTTGTAATATGTATTATTTAGTATATTTTTTTTGTAAATAATATGAAATATAAAAAATCGTGAAGTACTTGATTTAAATTCTAATAGTTAGGAGATGTTGACACTAAAATTCTGCAACAATAGAATATTTTTTGATTTAGTTAAGATTTTTCAGAAGTGATTGTGTTTACAAATACATTGTGCTCTCTGATATTTTGTTTCATTTTTTGACTTTAACAAATATACTGTATTTGTATGTGAGCAATTGCCATTCTTAGAAAAGTATACTCAAACTAAAAATGATTAGAGTAAACTCAATTTGGCCAATTCAATCATAAACATATTTGAGTTGGACTCTTTCAAGTTATTCAAGTTGTTTATTTAACTTTTTTTGTCACGAAAATAAGTAAAATATTAATATGTGAAACTTTTGTTTATTTATTTTAGTATATTGAATCTATAAATCTATATCATGTTTTATTTTTTAATTGGCTAGAAAAAAATTAAATTTAGGAGCAGTAGTTGTTAAGAAAACCAAACAAAAAAGTTCAAGAAATTAAATAAAATGAATTTTTTTAAGATTAATAATAAGATTGGTAACTCAAGTTATTCTTAGTGAGTCCATAAACCAACCTAATCTATAAATTTTTTACTTATTTAATTCGAATAAAATCATATCTATGTGGAGCTTGTTTGATACCCATTTTTTTATTTCTGTTTTTTGTTTTTGAAAATTAATTTTTAAAACATGTGGCTTTTTTTTTTTATAATTTATTTACTTTTTGATTTTTTAAACAAGAAACCTGTTTATAAAATGACAAGGAAAATTGAAAAAGAAAACTTTCAAAAAATACATTTTCTTTTCTAAACACAAAAAAGACCGATTACCAAACATATATAGTTTTTATTTTTAATAAATAAGAATTTAAAATCAAAACTTAAGGAAAAAAAGAAAAAGAAAACAAAAGCAAAAACAAAAATAAAAAAATTAAAATTATTATCAAACAAAGTCTTAGTTTTTTATTGTTTGTTTTTAAAAATTAATCCTATAAACTCCTCTTCCACCTCAAAATCTTTTGATTTAGTATCTAACTTTTACATCAAGTCAAAATTTTAAAAGAAAAATTAAAAAAACATACCTTTCAAATTTACCAAAGAAATACAATTCTTCTTTTTTAAAGTTAGAAACAAAATAGACTTAGTTTTAGAAAAATAAAAATCAAAATAATTATCAAAACTAAATTAGATACTAAAACAACTAATATAAAGTTTAATTCAAAGATTAGATTAATTATTAATTATATTTGTTTTATAGTTTTTTTTTTCGTTAAAGTAGATATGAAAAATAGAATATAAAGGAGACAAAATAATTGCCCTTTTAGGGATAGCAAAGCAGGGTAATTATAGGTTTGAAGCCCATCTACAATATTTATTAAATTTGTTGACACCAAACAGTTAATCCAATGATTGCAAAGAATAGTTAAACCCCACAACAAAAAAAGGAACTTTGTAGGTCAAAAATTGAAAGCTTTACAAAATTGGAAAACATCTCTACCTATCTACAAATCACTTGGTCAACCTATTTAAAGTGTTACCAAATGAAAAATAACACTTGCTAAGTTTTTATTTTCTTCCAATCCTTTGTAGATGCCTAGGTATTAACAACATAATTTTAAACAATTTCATTCATAATTGTAACCATTAATCATTTAGTGTAGACATATACTATCCATTTCGAATAATATACTAAATAATGATTTTTTCATTTTAACAATGAGAAGACATATATCTTATAAGGAGTGTGAATCATCTTGATTTTTCCAATATGAGATTCTTAAAATCTCAACATGTCCCTCACAAGATGATACCTCTTTTGGGTTCACTAATCTTGATTAGATCTCAATTTCTTTTAATTGGACTAAATACTTCGTTTGGAATTTATCTCAAAATCTCAATTAGTAGTGAGATGAGTAATTCATCTATCTTATAAAGACTGTAAGGTTTTTTTTTCCTCTAATGTGAGTTTCATCCCAACGTAATGTTCCACGATAAATTTGTAATTTAGGAAATTAGTAAACTAAAAAAAGAAAAACAATCTAGTGCTAAAGTGAGAGACGGAGACACTCAATACCCTTTGATACACTTAAATCACATAATACTTCTTGTTACACTTGATTCTTCTTGATACATGATCATATACCATTTCGACCTTGATAAACTTAAATGCTTCACAACAATAAGTTTAATACACTCGATGTGTTGCTAATAAACTTGTTATGCTACACTGGTACACTCAACAAATTTAATACACTTGATACACGTGATATATTTGATACACATGATGTACTGTAGATACAATTAGTATTCTTCACTGATACACTCAATTGATTAAATACACTTGATATGCTTGAAGTCCTATTTATACACTCAATACACTATTAATATACAGTTGTAAACTTGAGTGATATATTTGATAATTATTCACTTTACTAATACGCTGATATACTTTAATAATATATTGTTGATATACTTTGTAATGATACACTGAGTTATATCGCTCATATACTTATTTAATCAATAAACTACAATAAATTGCATAATATTTGAAAAAATGAAAATCACATAGTAAGTATATCAACTAACTAATACATATAATATAAGTACATCACAACGTTGATATACAAAAAAAATACAAAGTAAAATCAAAACAAATTTAACTCGAAATACACATCGAAGAAAGTAGAGAAAAATCATAAACAAAGTTAAATTACTCTGATCAACAACCATTATATTTCATATTGGAAATAACGTGTCATTGATATCCTAAAATCAAAATTAAGATAGGAAGAATAAATTGTTTTTTCCTGTATAAAAAAGGATGATAAAGCCTTAAAAAGGGAGAAGAAGAAATATTACATTGTTGAAGAAACAAATTGTTTTTCATGTAAGAGAAAGAATGATTAGGGCTTTAAAAAGTTGGAGGAAAAAAAAAGGGATGATTAGGGTATTAAAAAAGGGAAAAATAAGTTATTGAAGGGTAGTTTGAGAATAATAAAAACTTTAAGATGCAGAGTATTTAAAAAAAAATGAGAATTTTATCATGTTAACAAATTCTAAAACTTACTATAACATATTCTCCAAAGGCGACCACAATTTTCCTAAATATAATCAAATAAGATGAAAATTAACACCTACCCCTACGCATGCATTAAAAAAAAACCTTTTATTTTGCTTGTGAATGATAATAATAAAAAAGTTAAGAATTTTGGTAACACAACTTTTGGTTCTTCATCTCTACTAAACAATTTGTTTTTTTAATTACATATTCGAATGATCCTAAAATAAACATGGAAACAATTACAAACTTAAATAAAATAAGGTACTTATGAAGGTTTTAATAAAATCCAGACTTCTAATACTATCTATTTCCTTTACTCAAACACAATTACTTAAACGTAACAACTTTTCAAAATTCTCCTAATAGATTGGTTGGCATGACAGCGATAAGCTCAACTCAGGAAATATGATCAACATCTGGAAAGTGAGAAAACACTTGAAAGGATGAACTAAAAATGCCTAGTGAGTGATGTTTTCTAAAATATAATATGCTCAATGTTCAACTTTAAACATATAAATAATTGTAAACATAACATAATAAAAGTTTTAGAAACTCTTCATAAGTTCCTCAATCTATTGCATACCAGTTCCTAATATACATTCATAATCTAACATAAGTCAAGTTGAACAGAACCTTTCCCACATAGGCACTAGGGCTTTCACTGATGTAATCAACCTAAGCTCCTCCATAAAGCCTTCACATCAGTAATTGAGAATCATACATACACATTCAGAGCTAATTTGTATAGTATTGACATAACTTAATAAAAATATCTTAATACATGTTCAATGCAAAGCTTGAAATTCAACTTAGAAATCATAGAAACTTAGGTAAATCCTTTCAAGTGCAAATAATTCACAAGCTATGGCTTATGTACCTTGAAATCATTCATGACAAATCAAGCTTAGAAATATCCTTTAGAAATCTTTTTAATGCAAGTTGCTTACAAGCTATAGCTTCCTCACCTTGAAATCCAATCTAGAAATCCTAAACCTTTAAATAAAATATTTTAATGCAAATTACTCACAAGCTATTGCTTGTGCAACCTGAAGTAATAAGTCACTTTTTAAAACAAAGTATCGCTCACAAACTCTGAGTCTTTTCTCCTTGGCTTAAGAAAATTTACCAAACTTCATTTTTTTTTAAAATAGGGTATTTAATCTTTATTTAGTCTCCAATATTCAGAAAATACCTAAACTCCAAGGAAAAATTGCTAAAACATCTAAAATTGCCCAAAAATGTCAAGTGGGCTAGCTGATGTATAGAACATGGGTCACAGAATCCACTCATGCGGAGGCCCAAAGGCCTGACAACATGCCAACCTTGCATGTTGTGAGATGCCTCGCGTACGCCGAGGACTATGCACCTGTGCACAGGATTGGTCATGCACTTTCTATGCTACGTTGTGTATTGTGCATGACTTCCTTGTCTACGTGCACATGACACTCCGTATGGACTAAGCGCGTGCCTCAAGGCATCAAACTGTGCGGCGGACATGCTTATTGCATGAACCAAGGCTTAAATAACCTCTTTTGCCCAAAACGCACGCCCATCTCACACTGTTACCCTGGCACTTGGCCTACCATTAGCTTTGCCCAGAAACTTGATTTTCCATCAGAAACTTAACTCGACTTTGGAGCCTAATAACTTAAAATGTAGAACTCAAATCAAGAAATTTCCTTCTACAAACTTATTTAAATATGTCTTAACTAGCCTACCTCAATATTTAAGCCAAACATTACAAGCATTGAGTTATGTAGCTTTGAAATACTCAACACTGCCTAGTTTTTTTTTCAAAAATGACTTTGAGTATTTTTTCACTCAAACGCCTCCTTTCTTGGCGTCTTTTCTTCTTAGCAGCCCTTCTCTTGATACTAAATTCAATTCAGGAGATTTTTCAAGTGGAATTACCCTATTGGCACGAGTCAATTGTGAACACTATTCATCCAAAGTTGTTCTTATATAGTGATCCTTGCATGTTCTTTAGCTGACACCTCCTACTTTCCTCTTACACCCTCATACCTATCACCTTCCACCTTATACTACTTATCTAACATGTCTTAGTTGTCAAAATCTAGGTGTCTTGCATGGTGTTCACTTGTACCTCACCTTACCTCTGAGCTCATATTGCTTAGGTAATCCTTGGTCTCTTACTCCTGTTCCACGAGGGTTTTTTTAGTAATTGTTGCCTAGAACACCTAAGGCTTCATTTTTCTTGCTTAACCACTCAAACATCTCTTAATACCTTTAACAAAACATGTCACCCTAAAATTCGCCCCTTGATTGCATGCCTTTGGTCGCATGGCCTAAGGTCGGATGATCTATGGCCGCATAGTACCTATTGCTTTGGAGGTTATCATGGCATGCTTTTGACCACTCACCTTAAGCTCTTAGAGTTATTTTAACACTCCTTGTTGCTTATGATAATCTCTTCTCGATGCTAACCTCTATGGCCATTGAGTCACTACTTCGTCTAATTCCCTTACCTCAAGGCTATGATGATACTTTTCTTTTGTCATTTTAACTTAATACTAAAAGTATCACATCTTCCACAACACTTGAACTTAACCATCCAATCTTAATAGAAGTCATTTCCAATCAATTTGTAGCCTTAATCTTAAATCATTTTTGTAAGTCCTATACCTAAATTAAGAACTAAAAGGTTAAAATTTGGCTAAATATTCTAGATTAGGCGGTTAGAACAAAAGAAGGCATTTTGAATCAAGGTTTATTGAAAAGTAATTGATGTTTAAGGTAGTTCTCGAGATAGGTTAAGCTATAAGACTTTAGAGCTATGTGCTACTATGTGATTAAGGCATCCTGCGAGACGAAAGTCTAGGCGAGAAGAAGTAAGGAAACTTCATCGAAATTTCCTAAGTTTACTTAATGGGTCATATGTAAAGATTAAGTTAAGCATGATTAGGCTAAACCTTAAGTTTACACGTGCACCACTAAGAGTAGAACCTAGCAAGCGGGCAAGTGTTTAAGGATGACTAAGCTTGCTTAGAGAATAGTATAAATAGGGTTGAAGTTAGACCATTAGTTGTTATTCTGCACAATTCAAAAGGAAATCTAAGGAGCGCAAGTGCTGCTAAAGGGCCTACATGAGGAAAGGAAAGTGAAGCAATCCAAGTTTAAGGTTAAGTTCTATGAGTGTTCTCTTTAAAGTATTTAAATGATTTTAAACATTCTTATAACTCTTTGATGATTTGAAGTGATGATTTCAATACAAATGTTTCTAAAGAGATTTCTAAGTAAAGTCTATTTTATGTTTAAAGCATGTTTTGTGTTTCAATGGTGTTCAAACTATTACTTACTTCTTGTCAATGAGCTAACTGTTATGTGCACATAATGAGTTAAGGTACTCATGGGGTGAAAGGGGCTACATGGTGATAAGAAGCTGGTTAATACGTTGAAAAGAGTATATTAAGCATAGCAGCATGAGAAACAAGGACGAATCTGTATATTCTTAGTTGTCACTATAGTAGTCTAAAATGTGAAGTAATGAGACCTAACGTAAAGAATGATTTGGGATCCTTGGCAAAAGGAATGCTTGGTAACTAATGCGTATTTATGCAAGATGAAGCATTTATAACATGTTTATATGAGCTAATGTATTTTTTGTTTTATGTGCGAAAATGATGTTTACAATGGTTTTTGCGAAAATGATTTTTTAAGACCTTACTGAGTCTTTTAGACTTATGTTTTTAAATTTCATCTTCCAGGTATCAGGCATTAAGGCCAAGTAAGAGGAGTTTGAAGGGCTTACTAGGTGAGAAGGCTATGAAGACGTTTTACTTTTTAAGTTTTAAGAGTTGTGTTTATGTATTTGCTGTAAAGTTATTGTTGGTTTACTTATTTGTGTGAAGTGTTTATATCGCCTAAAAAGTAATTGTAAAGTTATAAGTTAAGACAAAAGTAAAGTCATCAGGTGATTAAGCAAAGCTTAAGAAACTCATAAATTGAGTATTTTGGCATTTAATACGTCAAGATACTTAAGGCACGCCACGTCTCGCAGGACAAGAAAGGGTGTCTGCGAGGCAGGGTGTGACAAATTTTCTCCAACTAACCTTAACCCCTAATCTCTTCCTGAGTTCCTTAGCTGACTTATGGATTCTTAGGGTCCAAGGTTTATATGGCTCCTCCTTGGCACCTAGGCACTTGGTCGCCTATGACCTCCTTGCCTAGGTATGCCTTGGTTGCCTATCATTATGCAAGCGCCTAGCACCATGTCCAAAATGCCTAGTCCAATACTTTGCCGAATTTTTTAACTTACTTTCCTTCTTTCCTCTTCCTTTGACTGCCAACCTCTAAGCCTTAGCACTTAGGCAAATTTCCTCTCCAAACTTTTCTTCAACAAAGCACCCTTAGCAACAACCAATACACAACAATCGCCTAACTTAGCTTTCTTTCTAACTTAGAAATTCTTAAGAAATGTTTGATTTAGGGTTTACATCTTTTCACTACTAAAAAAATGGGATTTAATGATGCAAAATGTGCGTCGTAAAGAGGTTGAACGACACAAATCTTGTGTCATTGAAGTTCGTGTCAAGATGGGTCACTTAACGACACTTAAGACAAAGTGTCACTAAATATACGTAAATGACACCGATATATTTTCATTAATATCCTTATATTGATGTTTTAAATCTGTCACCATTATCTATAACTCGACATAAAAAAATGTCATTGTTCATGTAGTAATCGTTTTGTTCATGTCATTTTTTCGTTATTGACACTTATTTCATGACATATTTTAACGTTTCATTACACATAATTCTTGTCAAGAAATGTACTCTCACAACAGTATTGTTGTGTAATAAATGCTTATATGTCGACATTTGTTTAGCACGTTGTTTTTCAGTTTACAAAAAATATTTTTCTGTCATATATTTACTTATTTGGACATGTTTCTGCTGTAAAAATAAATAAATAAAAAAATAAAATTCATGATATTCAACATTACCCACATATGTTTAGAAAAATCTTTAGATTGATAATAAATTTAAATTACATTGTCTGTAAAGGTTTTATAATAATCCAATAAATAAATTTACTATAATACATGTATGAGTGACCTAATCAAACTAACGCATAAATAGACTCGATTGATCTCATGGTCCATTAATTCTTCAAATACTTGCAAATATGGCGAACATGAACTTTAATCAACATTCATTAAGTGCATGCCAAGCATATTTCAATAGAATAAGGGATGCAAATGAACATTTCACAAGAAGTCAAGGTAGAAATAAAAGACGAATAAGGACATGAAATTGAAATAAAAACACTAACTACATAAGCATATGCATAGTCTAAGTGTTGCAAATGTAAGTTTTAATTCAATCTTTACGGACCCATAAGAACATAAAGAACTAACTTAGCTCTACAAAACATGCTTCAGATAATACTCATAGCTAAAGAACAAAGACTTGATCGATCTCATGGTCCTCTAAAAAACTACCCAAATTTTCCAGCAATGCTCTAGTTTCCATTAAGTTGAATGCATCCAGCTACCTACTTTGGAAATCATTAATTATTACACTCACCAAAAATCATGGAGATGGAACATAATTTATTTGAGACTCTCCACCCCGAGCTTTAATCAAATGCCACATATCCTCCCATGAACACTCCATCCCATCAACAACAACTTAGTATTATAAGGTATCTATGTCAACAATTCAAACATCACAACTTCCAAACTCATTGTTAAACTTAAACATACACTTACCACCCACTTCCAAAGGCATTATTAGACCTAAACATAAACTTACCACTTACCACTACCCCCCCCCCCCCCCCCCCCCCCCCGCCAAAAGGAAAAAAAAAAAGAACACATAAATACACTTCAATCTTAAACTTAATTAGAAACTATACTCTATAAACATTCATCTAGTAAAAAATTTAATCTTAAACTTAATTTAGATTTCACCCATGAACTAGACAAACATTTATTTAGGAAAATTGAAAACACAATCATTTTGACGAATCTCAAACTAAAATTGAACGAAACTATCAATATATATATATATATGAAAATTCCTCAAAGCCATACAATTTGTTACCTCTAAATTTGCCAAAACACTCCTCAACATCCCAAGCATTTCCACTCAATGTTTCTCTCACACCAAGCTAAAGAACAGAAGCATTATGTATTATGATCTTGGGCTAAGATTGTCTTGAAATATCTCTGAGTTTAAAAACAGAAGCCAAAATGGAAACTAAAAACTAAGACCTATACACCTTTTAGTCATTTTCAGGAAAATATCTTAGCCATAAATTAAATAATATTACCAACATGGAAGTTCCTCCATCACTCACTCACTAATTCATTTTTTATTGGGGGTTAGTCATTTTTAGGCCAATTAGTTTAAATTAAAGTTCAATTCTTATTTTTCTGAGGTTGTTCTTGCTAATGCTCTTAAGGAACAAAACTTTGTAAGAAAAAAATTATCCTAATATCCAAAGTATCTTGTTATGTTGTTTGGCTTCTTTATCTTTATTTTCAAATTTTTAATATAAACACACTATCTCAGTGATGCACTTCGCCGAGAGAGACTAAGATAAATCATTCAAAGAGTTTTTTAAAAATTGGGAAGAATCTCGAGGTCGATATCGATCGAGATTGACCCTTGAAAAAAATATTGAGTTTTATAAAATTGTGCTACTATTGAAATATAAAATCAAAAAGGTGTTATTTCTCAAAACCTAGAACCAAGTCTCTTTCGAACCAATGAAAGGGAAGGTACCCTTTACTCAAGACCTAGCTAGAATCAACACTTAATGGAACTACTCCTTTAGTTTTCCTAAACGAGGAAGAAGTTAATTTCATCATATATAGTTAGATTTCGAACTCCGTACTTGGATAAATTTCTCAAATGAAAACCTTATTGAGTTTGTGACTTAGGCCATTCTTACCCGCACAAATCAAAGGAATGTCGTCATAGACAAAGGTCCATAATTGTGAAACTCGTACCTTAGAAAGGCTAAAATTTGACTAAGTATTAAAGAGAAGCCATTTATGACATGGGCTAGGCAATAAGACGTAGGCCCTTGAAGTTTATCGAGAGATGAAAAGTTAGGCGAGGAAACTTTTATAACGATCCAACTCTTTATACTAATAAAAATATATGAAACTTTCTTAACAGAATGAAAGATAACATTAAACTTATATTGAAAAACCTCAAGTACTCATTTATAAATCATAAATAAAAGTATGTAGAAATCAACCTAGAAAATAAAATCCTAGCTTGGATCCTATCTAATTTTTAAAGAGAAATAATCAAAGAATATAGAAATACTGAAATAAAAACTGTAAAGTAAAAGCAGAAGCAACCAAAAGTTTCCCTATGGCAAGTCGCGGTGACTTCTTGTCATTTGCCAACTTCCCTCTACATTTATCTCTACCTAAAAAATTAAACATAAAAAGAGGGAATAGAACATATATACAGTAAGGAACTTACTACTAGTCCTGCTAGGTGTCTGGTAACTTTCCATTAGGATCCTGCAAAGTGGTACCTTGAAATTGGCGCGCTTCTAAACACACGCAATCTAATGATCCCGTAGGAACACATCTGGTCGTCAGTGAACTCAAAGGAACACCTAGGACAAAACTAGTCTTTAGTGAACTTGAAGGAACACCTAAGACAAACTGATCTTCAGTGAACTCGAAGGAACATTTAAGACAATCGGGCTGTAAGTGACCCCGTCGGACCACTCATATACATAACATATCATGACAGACTGGTGATCCCGTCAACCACATAGTCATAACAAGGTGGTGATATCAAGGGACACCCATATGGGTACGACACTAATAGATAAAGTTAACATAACACCTAATCCATAGCATGCAGCTCATCATAAACATCATAAAAATGGTTTGGATATTAATCATAACGTCCTTAATCATGTGATTAAGATATCATGCATCATTAATGTAGATCAGTCATCATCTACATTATATCGGTCATAACTATTGGACATAAACATACATCATCATCATCAATACATTATGCATCTTAGCTACATCATTGCATAATGGAGAATTTACATGCAAGCTCTTAGTTTCAGTTCGAAGGTCTAGTAGGAGAACCTCTTACCTTGAGATTAGCTTAATAAAATTTATCCTAACAGTCACGGTCAAGCTTTCCAAGAATAAATCGTAAACAATAAGGGAACTCAATAACTAAAATTAAAAATTCTTAAAGACCCAAAATCAATTTAATTCAACTTACCCAAAGTTGAGGTTGAATTTCAATTCAACCTTGATTGGGAAAAAACACAACTCTTAGTTATTCGAATTATATCTAACCAATCCTTCATGAAAAAATATAATCCAACTTAGTCTAAAATTAATTTATTTAGGTTAAAAAATAATACTTGATGGGCATACCAAGAACCCAATCAAATACTCTCAAGAACTTACTATAATGGCTAAAAATAAGTGGAAAAAGGGCAAAATAATGTGGCGGCTTGGGTAAGCAAGTGGCTTGGACGTCTTGAAGGGACGCAACTCAAACGACTTAGAAGGATGAAGGGCACACGACTTGCTTGACTAGAAAATAGAGCGCAGAAGACTGGTTGAAGACGTTGTCAACGAAGACTAACATTTTGAAGGGAGCGTTCAATTGAGTGAAAACAAACAGAGATAAAGTGCTTGACAGAGGGTCGAACGGTGGTGAGCGACGCACGAACGAAGATTCAGTTGAATGCTCGGTTAGGCTTGGAGAACGCTTCGGCTAAACTGGAACGATAAGTGCAGACGATGTGAACGGAGATGTGACAGCGGTGGAGAGAGATTCAGAGATGGTTTGACGCGCGACGGACAGCAGAGAGAGCAAGGGCGGTGAAAAAGCTAGGGTTTCAAGGAAGAAAACGACGAATAGTTTGGCACGATTTACGAGAGGTATATTTAAATAGATTGGAAAATTGCCAAAAATAGGTTAAAAAAGGAGCTTTAAATGAATTTTGGGACAAGTTTTCAAAAGAAAGACTTTTAGGACAATTTGGGTGTGAATGGACAAAAATGCCCTTCATTAAATTTCTATCGCTCTCTATTGAATTTTTCGCCTACCCACGTTCGCTTTCCCTTCCTTTCGCGTAGAACACCTGAAGTAAAAAAAAAAAAACATCTCCTTTCGTTGGCTTTTGAAATTTCCCGCTCTGCTCTTCGAAGATACTCCGACTGTTCGTCTGTCGTCGGTCCTCCAGTGCATTTTGTTGCTTCTCCTTTTCGAACCTAAGAATCAACTTTGAGCGTTTTCTCTTGTTTCAGTGAGTTTTATCTGTAACCCATTTTCAATATATTTGCTGTAAATGTTTGGTTTTGGAATCGACTTATTTGTTGGAATTTGTTCCTTTTTCTTCAGGCTTCAATCATGACATCGACATCGACATCGACCGACGGACCCTTGTACAAGATTAATCCTTCCCATCATTTTTATTCCCTAGTAAGTTGTTTTTCTCATTTAGAAAAGACAACACATAATATTAAGGCCAAACTCAAACCCCATCAATTAGCCTTATTTAGGAAAACAATGTTTGGGCACTTTTTGGATCTAAATATTGTCTTTAATGGGCCACTCATCCACTACTTATTGTTAAAGGAGGTGGAAGATGAAGGAAAGGATTCTATAAGTTTCTTACTAGGGGGCGTTGTTTGTACTTTCGGTAGGAGAGAGTTTAACATCATAACTGGACTATGGGGTCCTAAAGAGGACTATATTCAGTTGGTTGGGAATAGTCGACTGTTGGAGAAGTTTTTCAAAGACGAGGAGTGTATTTATGTTAGCGACTTAGAGGATATATTCTTAGAATACGAGGGTGATGACGATGATATTGTGAAATTAGCTTTAGTCTACTTTATAGATATATCTTTGTTGGGAAAAGATAGGCGAACCAAAGTTGACATTGGTTTTTTCAAGATTGCTGATGATTGGAATACATTTAATAATTATGATTGGAGTCGGATTGTTTTTGTACGCACGCTAAGTGCCTTGAAAAGAGCCTTGGACAAGCAATATGCCAAGGGAAAGAAGAAATCAACACAGACAAAAAAATATACTATTAATGGATTTCCGCATGCATTACAGGTATGTGACTTCTTACTTCTTACTTCAAAACTTTTAAAGGATCATTTAGTTATTTAAACGATCGTTTAGTTATTTAAACGATCGTTTAGTTATTTAAACGATCGTTTAGTTATTTAAACGATCGTTTAGTTATTTAAACGATCGTTTAGTTCTTTTAAACGATCGTTTAGTTGTTTTTTAACGATCGTTTAGTTATGTTAAACGATCGTTTAGTTGTTTTCAAATGATTGGAAACCACTTGTTTATATATCTATATATATCTTGTGGCACTTCCTAAACTTGTTTGTCAAATGTCGAATAAGTTTGGGCATATGAGTCTATACCAACCATCATTGGATGTGGTGTAGATAAAGTAAACGATCATGCCATACCACGAATGCTGAGGTGGGTGTGCCAACAATCACCAAAGTCCCAAACTATAAGCCAGGTGTTTGACTCGCAAATGGTAAGTAGCAAGCAATAGTAACTTACTTAAGGATTGCATGATTTTGTGTTTATTTCTTTGTCCTAAATACATTTGCCTTTTTCTATTTGCAGTTTATAATTAAGGCGGTCATTGAGATGACACCTGAAGAGGAGCAGTTGAAAATTGCTTCAGGTGATCTTTTTGAAAACTTCCGCTCATCTACCATTATTCAGTCGAAGAATGGTGGTTCAAAAAGAGTAAGAGAAGTTGTTAATGATGAAGATGACTTCAAAAAGAGTAAGAAACAGAAGTCCAAGATTAAGATGAAAAAGGCTATTCGGAATCTCCAAGATCGAGTAGCGGTTGTTGAACGGCAACTTAATAGTATAAAATCAGATATTGACGAATTGAAGGGCATGGTGTCAACCATATTGAAGCACATTGGACTTCAAAGAAAGGTTAGGAATGAAACTGCTAAGTGTATTGACGTTAGTTGTTTCATATTTGGTAATTACTCATACGTTAAGTTGCATGTTCTTGCTAATTCATTTTGAGGTTCCATAGGGTGACGAAGGGGACCGTAAGGTGTCTAAAGGCTTAGTAGATCATACATTAGAAAGTAAAGAAGTGGTATGTGACATCAACCACCAGCACCTCTCAGTCTGAACCAATTGTTTATGATCCTATGCACAAAATACTTGACTTCCATTTAGATAAACTTCGAGCTTGGATTACAGACAAGCATACAGACGACGAGCTGCGTGAAACCTTTCATGGGAAAAAATCGAAGGTTTTTTTCAGAGACTTGTTTATGTGTCGCCGATGGTTGGCGGATGAGGTAAGGGATTATCTTATCATTTATGCAATTATAATTTTTTCATTGTTATGGTTCTATACATTTACTGCTTACTTTTGTTTCTATTAGCATTTGGATGCACTTTTTCTTTCATTCGCTTGAAGATTAAGGCAGCCGGGATACCTTCTTCTCAGAACTTCACAACTGCAGACACAATCTTTATGGTTTGGAATCGTCACGTTACTTTATGTATGTATTTGCGTTTGATATTTGTCTTTCGGTCTGATATTTGCGTTTGTATGTTTTTCTTTGCAGCGCATTTTAGTTTTGAAGTGGCCCCTATACAAAGAATGTATTAAAGAGAATCGCCTGTTTGACTGGGACGAAGAGTATAGGTTAGTTGACTATGTTGTCGGGTCAAAAGAGGACTTCCAAGATCCTTGACAAGTGTTGATTACGTTTACTCTCCATTCAATGTCCATGGAAACCATTGGGTTCTATTATGCTTTGATTTGGTAAGTTGTCAAGTGAAGGTATGGGATTTGCTTCCGTCACTTACAACTGCCGAAAAGATGACAAACATATTACTGCCCATTCGAGAGTTGGTGCCAAAGTTGTTAGATAGTACTGGCTTCTTTGATAGGAGAGGTAGATCATCGACATACAAGGAACCTTGGCCAGTTGTCATTGTTGACTCAATTCCACTTCAACGAAATAATAGTGATTGTGGCGTATTCACAATTAAGTATTTTGAGTACATAGCTGCTGGTGTTGGTTTAGATACATTATGTCAAGAAAACGTGTCCTACTTTAGAAAACAATTAGCATTTCAATTATGGACCAACACTCCTATGTATTAAAATATTTACATAAATCACAAGTATCAATTGGCTGTTCAATTATTCTCTATGTTGCATTTCAATTAGTATCAATTGGCATTTCAATTAGTAGTATCGATTATTCTATATGTTGCAAAACTACTTGTAGCTAAACGATCGCTTAATTTTTTTTATGATTTTAAGAAGATCGTGAAGACATCGTTTATTAAGAAGATCGTTTAGACATTCTTTATTAAGAAGATCGTTTAGACTTTACTAAACGATTGCTTAATATTTTGACGTTTATTAAGAAGATCGTTTAGACTTTACTAAACGATCGCTTAAACATATGTGCGCATGAGTATTTCTCTACACGAATATTTTGTGATATGTATCTAAATGATATGACTCATATGATTCCCATATAGCCGAATTGGTCCCTATCATGTTATCACACAAGCCAACCTGAACTTCACCAATATCAACTTCATTCTCATCTAATGTATCCATTCCAATTGGAGGATGAGGGTTTAAATTTTGAACTTGGTTGCTCCCAGATACTGAATTGTAATCTTTGTTTAACACTTTCATGCTTCGATTGCTTGTAGGCTCAAATGATAGGTATAAGGGGACCTCCAATGGCTTTTCACTAAGAATATAAAACTTCAAATCACGGTCATTGCTTAACTCAAATGGAGGAGCTTTCTTTTCCCCTTTGATCTCATATATACATCTTATCTTTATGTCGAACTTTGTAGGGTCAACTTCTGCAAGGTCATATAGTTCAGACTGTAAATCTTTGTGCGTTATTTCTTTAGGGACAACAATGCCTTTTAACACTCCTCCTTCATATTTTATTCGTCCCTCATCCCATGCACCACCGTGACGCACTAAAATCCGAAAATATGCCATTCTTAAACTACCTTAAGTAGTTTTGTATCTTCAAAAATTAATTTGAACTTAAGAACCTACAAGATGCGTGCAAGATGTAAAGAAATAAAAAAAATAACTGCAAGATGTGTGCGGGCCTAAGAGAGTTACTAAACATGCAAAGAATAGATCTACATGGATTAGGAGGTGTACCAATTTGATTTTGAAATAAATAGTGAAAGTTTGGAACGTGCGAGATGTGTGCGAGATACGTGTGAGATAAAGCATGAGGGCCTAAGAGAGTTACTAAACATGCAAAGAATGGCTCTAAATGGATTAGGAGGTGTACCAAGTTGATTTTGAAATAAATAGTGAAAGTTTGGAACGTGCGAGATACGTGCGAGATACGTACGAGATACGTGCGAGATGTGTGCGAGATACGTGCGAGATAAAGCATGAGGGCCTAAGAGAGTTACTAAACATGCAAAGAATGGCTCTAAATGGATTAGGAGGTGTACCAAGTTGATTTTGAAATAAATAGTGAAAGTTTGGAACGTGCGAGATGTGTGCGAGATACGTGCGAGATAAAGCATGAGGGCCTAAGAGAGTTACTAAACATGCAAAGAATAGCTCTAAATGGATTAGGAGGTGTACCAAGTTGATTTTGAAATAAATAGTGAAAGTTTGGAACGTGCGAGATAGGTGCGAGATAAAAAAAAAATACGTGCGAGATAAAAAAAAACCTTCATTCCTTCTATTCCTATTGCTTACTCCTCCTCTATTTGATCAAACTAAATCCTCATCCTCTAGTTCAATTCATTTTTCACTACCCATTAAACTTTCTAAGAACCTAAAACCAAACTTTGACTAAACTAATTTACGGCAAATAAGTCCAATTCCAAAAACCAGACAATTACGGATGAAAATAGCACCAAATACCCCAACCAAACATTTACTTATAGCAGATAAATTGAAAATCGGTTAGACATGAAACTCACCTAAATAAGAGAAAACGCTGGAAGTTGATTGAATGGTCCGAAGAGGAGCGACGAAATGCACTGGACAACGACCGACGAAGGGCAAGCGACGATGGGCGGAGTAGGTTCAGGTGTTCTACGCGAAAGGAAAGAGAAGGGAAAGGGAACTATACGCGAAAGAGAAGGAATCGATCGTGGAGAGAAGGGAAAGTAAACGTGGAAGAGGGAAAGGAAAGGAAGGGCATTTTTGTCCATTCACACCCAAATTGTCCTAAAAGTCTTTCTTTTGAAAACTTGTCCCAAAATTCATTTAAAGCTCTTTTTTTAACCTATTTTTGGCTATTTCCCAAATAGATTCTAATAATAATATTAATAATAATATTATTATTATCAATATTTACTCTTCCTTTACATTTTTTTTTTAAAAAACCAAATCTTCTCTTTCCAATACCAATCAAATCCTCATTTTTCTTTTTCCAAAATAACATAAAAAACCTTAGTCTCTCTCCTCATTAAATTCCTATCAATCAATCTTCTTTCAAAAATTTAATTATATTATCCTTAATATAATTATTTTACCTCCTTATACTTTAATTATATAAAAATATAATTACTCCAAATCCTTAAATCTCGCCATACCAATTAACTAATAACAAAATTTTAATAACATAAAATTCCAAATCTTCAATCTAATTAAATATTCTCCCAACAAATATTTAATTAATCATAATTTTCACAAAGACAACCAATTATCTCAAAATTAACACCTTAATAAATCCAACATTAGGGAGTGAGTTATCATACGACTAAGTTTCTCCAAATTAAAATTAAAATTACCTTACTTTCAGGCGTTACGACCTTAGAGCGCGAGTGAGTTTCTCCAAAGACTGAGTTATCAATTCCAATTTAAATTAATTGGCTTTTGATAAATTTTAGTTCAAGGATTCAACTTTTGTTAAATCTACACACATAAATACTTCATAGCACAATGAATACTAATAACTTCCATTCATAATGTATTAAAACTACAAAATAAAGTAGTCAGTAATTTACTTAATTAATGTTGCGGTCTAAATTATACCAAGATAAATAACCCTCAAAATACAAACAAAGTTCATTATAAGTGTTCAAGATTATATGAGCTAACTGTCATCGTTGGTTCTTTAGTCCTCTGGTTAAGACTCCATTTCATTCACCTACATAAATTTATAAAACATATATTAATGTATGATTATATAGACACCAACAATAGTGGATATTAATTAAGCAAGTATAGAAAAATTTTAACAAATGTAGACCAAAAAGATTTGAATTAGATAACATACCAATGATCACTTTATCATATGGTCATGCAACTATACATCCTAAAGCTTACATGTCATTTCTGATGTTGGCCTCCATAAATATGTGTTCGGTTTCTTTGCTACACCAACCCATACTGTAATCGCATGTGGACCAATAGGAACATGATGAACCAGAGCAGCTAGATCATTAGAAGACCATCTTCCTTCAGCAACAATCTCTCCCGAGCCATACCAATCTAATAACTTACACTTAATTTGACTATTGTTATTGATACTATGTCAAAAGACAAATATGAGATACTAGAATAAGAAAATAATAACATCACAAAAAAATTTTCATCCGATTACAAATAAATTTATTGATGGAGAAGACATTAGACAAGTTGGAGGAATATTTTTTTACTTAAGTACAGTTGCAATAGCATTTGAAAGTTCCTCACTTGGTTCAACCTATGATAATCTCATATGAAACAAAAAATATAGTTAACTACTAACAGGAAAAAAAAATAATCTAAGTTAGTAAAAGAAAAAAAATACATGTTTCTTTAAATAAGATGACATAAGTGCTTTCATTTCTATCATTTCATCTTTCATTGCCCTTATTTCTACTATTTCAGAAATTGGATTACGTGACGTTAATACTGTAACGACTCAACTCATTATACTAAGTCGAAGTCATTACTAATTTGTGATATGTGTAAAGGTAAAATCCTAACTCGAGCCCTAATTTTAAAGAAATAAAATAACCAATAAGGAATAACTAAAATGCAAACATTTAAGGTCTAAACTCGGATATAAAGCGGAAGCAAGAGATCCCTATGGCTCGTCACAGTCACTTCTGGTCGCTCGCCAGCTTGTCCTTGCCCTTACCTTTACCCCTGCCTAAAAAAAATGGAATGGAAAGAGTGGGTATAAAATACTCAGTAAGGGACCCACCACTAGTCCCGCTAGGTGCCTGTTAACTTCCTATTAGAGTCCTGATAATGGTACCCAAGAACTGGCACGTTTCCGAACACGTGCAACATGTGATCCCGTAGGAACAAAATCTGGTCTTCGGTGACCCAAAGGAACACCTAGGACAAACTGGTCTGTAGCGTACCCCTAGGAAATACTAAGACAATCGGGCTGCGAGGATCCCGTCGAATCACTTGAATCATGTTTATATCAATGCCAGACTGGCGGTCCCGTCGGACTATGCAGTCCTAAATAGGTGGTGATCCCGAAGGATACCCATGCAGGTACGACTCTAATAGGATAAACTAACATGCACCCTAACCATAGCATACACGTAACATAGCATCATTACGTCATCATGTCACATCCTATCATCATATCACACCACATCATCATGTCAAATCATATCATCATATCAAATCACATCATCATGTCATATCATATCCTCATTAATTGACATGCCGTTATGTAGTCTAGTCATCAATGTGCATAACTAAGAATGTATGCGATCTCTTAATTCTACTCGTAGGGCTAGTAGTAGAATCTCTTATCTGGAGATTTGCTCAACGAGTCCTAACCGCAAGGTCACGCTTTCCCAGCAGCGAAGTCCTATTGGTTAGAAACAAAAAATTTTCATAACTTAATCACCAATCGACCAAAGACTCAGACATTCCATTGAAGTAACTTACCTTAGGTCGAGGTTGCGACGCTTGAGCCGTTAACTGGAGAAGTCCCACGCTCCAAGATCAATTGGTCCTTGATGTTCCTTAAGAGAAAGAATTTAATTTTAACCTCAAAATTAAATTATTTGAGATCCAACAAATTTTAAATGTTTGACAATCGGGCTGCGAGGATCCCGTCGATCACTTGAATCTGTCTATATCAATGCCAGAGTAGCAGTCCCGTCGGACTACGCAGTCCTAAATAGGTGGTGATCCTGAAGGACACCCATGCAGGTATGACTCTAATAGGATAAGCTAACATGCACCCTAACCATAGCATACACGTAATATAGCATCATTACGTCATCATGTCACATCTTATCATCATATCACACCATATCATCATGTCAAATCATATCATCATATCAAATCACATCATCATGTCATATCATATCCCTATTAATTTACATGTCGTTATGCAGTCTAGTCATCAATGTGCATAACTAAGAATGTATGCGATCTCTTAATTCTTCTCGTAGGGCTAGTAGTAGAATCTCTTACCTAGAGATTTGCTCAACGAGTCCTAACCGCAAGGTCATGCTTTCCCAGCAGCGAAGTCCTATTGGTTAGAAACACAAATTTTTCATAACTTAATCACCAATCGACCAAAGACTCCAAACATTCCATTGAAGTAACTTACCTTAGGTCGAGGTTGCGACGCTTGAGCCGTTAACTGGAGAAATCCCACGCTCCAAAATCAATTGGTCCTAGATGTTCCTTAAGAGAAATAATTTAATTTTAACCTCAAAATTAAATTATTTGAGATCCAACAAATTTTAAATATTTAATTTGATATTCCAAAACCCAATCAACTTACCAAACTAGGTGAAAAGGACCGAAGCAGGCTGACAGCTCAAAGACAGGCGAAGCGGCTAGGCGGCTCGGCTAGAAAGCAGAAAATGGCTCGGACAGGCAGATCGCGTGTGCAGGACAGCTCGGCAGGCGGCTCGCACGTGCGACTCAGCTTGGGGCGGCTCCCGATCAGCTTACGAAGAAGGGCGCGGGTCGGATCGGCTTCACGAGGTGAAGAAAACGCGGGTGTGCGGGTCGAGTTCCCGGTCGAAGGCGAGGGCGCGACTCTTCGGGTCGGGTGCGCGTGTGCGACTCGGGTTGCGGAGACGCGGGCGCGGCTGGGCTTTGCAGACTTCGACGGACGACGCTCGATGTGCGACGGCGTGGCTGGGCAAGCGGCTGAACTCGTAACGGCAGCTGACGGAAATGCTTGGGCGGACGACGGGTCGGCATAGACAATGCGGCAGACTGCGGTCGATGGTGGTGGTGGCGTGGGGGCGGCTAGGGTTAGGGTTTGGTCCTCCTCCTTCCTTTTTTTTTCTTTTCTCTTTGTGAAGAAGATGACCCACTTCCTAAGAAGCCTATTTAACCAATAATAATATTACAATTATTATTATTTTTCTCCTTTTCCTACTCTTTTAAGAATTCCAAGACAACCAAATCTTCTCTTTTTAAATTTCAAAAACAACCAATCATTTCACTCCCTTTTATATATATATATATATATATATATATATATATATATATATATATATATATATATATATATATATATATATATATATATATATATATATATATATATATTTCCAAATAAAATATCACATTATCTTAAACCGAAATAATTCAAATTTTCTCTCTCCTCAACTCAATTATCTTATCTTCAACAAATATCTTTACAAATTTTATTGTCCAAATAAAATAATTATATTCCTCAAAACTTAATTAATTACATAACCAAAATATTTCATTAATCAAGTTTCCTCAAATACATCCAAAAATTTGGAGCGTTACAAATACAATGTCAATTAAACTTATACTTGACGTTTCTAAAAGTATCAGGTAAGCAACTGTTAAGTATAGTCACATTACTTAACGGTTTTTTAGTGTCAAGTATACATTTACTTGACATTGTATTAATGACAATTAATCTATCACACTTGACGCTTTTTACGTGTCAAGTAAAGTCGTGACGTCTTTTACATGTCAAGTAAGATGTTGTATTTGACGATCTTTGCACGTCAAGTAAGATCGTATAGAAGACATTATTTACATGTATTTAACATCATGTATACCATTTATTGATATATTAAATATATAAAATTTTCCATTTTTTATTTCCTGCGTTAAGTACATTCGTTTCAATAAAGCATATCCATCAACAAAATAAACTCTCTAACCAGTAGTTACACAACAAAATAAATGACAAATAATTTAGCATAATAAGTAAACCAACAATAATTTCATTCTTATAAGCAATGTAATCAACAATTACAAAATTAAAAAACCAATGTAACTATGGTATTAGAAAAATCACAAGATTACCATTCTAGTTCAAGAAGCACAAACTTAATTAAAAAATCTTGAAATTCAATAACCTTAGATGAACTTGGCTTCAAATAGAAACTTGAATCCCACAACCTAAAACAAAATACAACAATGTCAAGTTAAAATGGGTTCACATAGGAACATCATATCAAATAGTTGCATTCCTTATGCCACTAAAAAATTGAAAAAAATGACGAAGAATGTCATATTAATTAATTAATTCCTAATGGTAAACGTCCACATTTGATTCAAATAATTTGATTCTTAATAAACCTTTTACAGATTAACCAATCATGGATCTTTAAAAATCTGAAAAGAAAACTAGCCTACGCATGAGTCACGACTACCAAATTTTCAAACATTGAAATATGTTAAAATGTGAACTTACGGGAGAAGAAAAAACTCTGCATCGAGTTGATTGGCCCAAGAAGCCGGTAAGATCAACCAAGTTCCTTAAGCTTTAACTGAATGTCAATTTCTTCTTCAACCTACATTGTTACCACATCAATAAGTTGTCAAAGAAAAACTTCAATTTTCTTTTAATGAAGACTAGCATAACTTGGATTTCATAAAGAATTTTATTCTACACGGCTGTAAGTATCATTCTCACCAACATTTCATTCAACTTCAACATAAAATGGAAAAAATCTAAGGACAAAACAAATTTCAAGAAATGTTTCACAGCATAAACAACCTAAAAGTTGCAACTTCATTTAATGAATTATGAAGGTACTTTGAGATAAGTGAGTTGAGAAGAGTTTGAATTAAATTCGACAGTCATAGAGACACAAAGAAGCATTCTTCGACATATTACGCACAGTGGTACATAATATTGCAGTCAACGACAATGAGCCTTGAAACTGAAATCAATTTCAATTCAATCTATAAAATCAAAGTTCAAAACCAGTAAAGAAACTATAGGCCCATTTCCAAAACTTCAATACTATATTCTCATGTCAACATTTTCGATACTTCAAAGTACCAACAATTTCAATAATCATTAAAAGCAGAATGGAGAATATTAAGTACATACTAATATTTTAAACAATGGCAATAAGACTAAAGGAAAAATAAGAAAGCAAGGTAGTCATCCCACAAGAATAGGGTAAAAAGAATTATTAAATAATTAAAAAAATTTAACCGAAAGAATGTATCAGTCAACAAAAACCAAGAGAAGTATATTTCAAAATTATCAAAACCTTGAAAACCTATTTTGCTGTGGATCGCCGTTGGAGTTGAAGTGTTGTGAATCGTCGTGGGTCAGAGTCAAAGTGTTGTGGGTTTCCGTCGAAGTGTCGTGAGTTGCCTTCGAAGTTTGTGTGAGCGGTTGTCCGAAAATGGAGAGAATGGTGTAGAGATGGAGCACGATGGCCGGTGGAGATCGTGTTAAAATGCACAGCACAAGGCATTCACACTAATAACAGAACATCGTAAAATCTGAAGCAACATTCAGATGTGCTCAGCCATTATACAACTACAAATTCAGAATTAGTTTAAGTGAGTCATACATACCAAATGTAAACTACATAACAACCCAACAAGTTGAAACACAATTGAAATATTAAAATAAAATTCAAACATTAAATCTCAGTTTGAATCCTTAATAGAAGTCTTAAAGAATTTCAAATTAATTTGTAAATAGTTAGAACTTTTTTTAAGAGGTAAATGTTATTTGATTTCTAATTAATAACTATGTCATAACTTCAAAAGTTTAATAATCCACATAATTAGGACCAATACGAGGTTTATCAATTAATCTACAAAGTTTCAAACACCAAATAGGTTTACCAAGATTATATTATAAATATTTCTAAATATAACAGATTGGATCTAAATGTAACAGATTGGATCTATATGTAAACAAACTTATAGTAGGGAGTCATTCAGCAAAGAAAATCAGAGTGATGGGTCACTGGTGAAGGAAATCGATGGATAATGGGAGTGAGGCCGATTTTCTTAAATTTATGGGCATTCTAAGTGAGAAGAAGTTCGAGCGAGGGTCGTCGGTGAAGAAAATCGAGATGGGTAGAAGGAAATCGGGTAGGGGGTCTGTGTGCTACCGAAAATGGGTAGGAAATTGGTGAAGAAAATCGTGAGAAGAAGATTGGATGAAGGGGCTGTCGATAATGAGGGTTGCCGGTGAAGAAATTCGATGGTAGAAGGAAGGGTTGCGATAAAAGGAAAAAACTTGTGGCCCTTTGCGTGGGGTTGCTGGCGGAAAGAGGACTGAGTGAGGAAGAAGATTGGGGTCATGTGGGGTTACTGGCGAGGAAAAAACTATAGTCGGCGACGGGTAGAGATGAAGAGTTGTGGAGATGGAGAAGGATGGAACACGCGTGAGGGGTTTTGAAGAGAAAGGGGGAAATGAAGGGTTTAGAGGGAAATTTTTATTAAATTTATTTTAATAAAATAATTTATTTTAATAAGTTTATTTTTAATAAATTTATTTTAATAAGTTTATTTTAATAAACTTCTTTTAATAAATTTATTTAGTCTAAGGAGGGAAATAAAAAGTATTTTTATACTTTTTATTTTTAAATTTTTATAGGGAAACGTTCATAAATAAAACTACTAAAATATTTATTGCCCGTGTAACAAAGCCCTTAGAGTTAGTCATTTTTTAAATATTCCAAATTTTCCCTTCCATCTTTTTTCTCCGATTTTTTTATAGTCTTCTTCCTTTACTCTTCTACGATTTATTCCATTTTTTTTCTTTTTCTTTTTTGTTTATGTCGTTTATATTTGGGTAACCAAATCTGATTTCTTTTTATCGTCTTTATTATTTCTCTTTTTTTTCCGTTGCGTGCATGTCTTTCTTCTTTTTTTCTTCTTTTTTTTTTCGTTCACTGCGTGCATCGTCTTTCTTCTTTTCTTTTTTTACGTTGTTTAGATTAGGGTAACCAAAGCTAAAAGATTGTGTATAAAGAATCTTGAAAAAAATTATTTAGCCAAAATTAAATGATCGTGTACAATTTTGAAAAAAAAAAGCAAATTTAAACGATGGTTTACCAAATTTTGAAAAAAAAAACGTTTAGATTTGGGGTAGCCAAATCTTCGTGTAACCAAATTTAAACGATCATGTAATCCAATTAATTAAATGATCGTGTAACCAAATTAAACGATAGAATTGTAAAAATAAATCTAAACGATCGTGTACCAAATATATTACGCACATTGTTGACGGGGCATTTTTAGTATTTTCCATGGAGGGCCTGTGAGTTTTTTCCATTTCTAGAATTGTTCTATACGGTGTAAATATTTTGCCGCTTTGTTATATTTTTTAAAAGACACCATTTTTATATTTTTATACTTGACATTTTTAAAACATTTTCAAAGTGTCAAATCAAAAATTTAACTATACTTAATGTTGTTTCCACATCAAGCAAATGTCAACTATACTTGACGCGAAATAAACATCAAGTAAAATCTGCACTATACTTGATGTTAAAAAACCATCAAGTAAAATCAGTACTATATTTAATGCTAAAAAATCGTCAAGTAAAATTTCCTCTATACTTGACGCGAAACAAAACGTCAAGTAAAAGCTAATGTAAAATAGTTCAAAAATTTTGGTGAAAATTTTGTCTTTTTCAATCTATACTTAACGTTTTTTTCGCGTCGAGTAAATGTTCGCTATACTGGACGCAAATAAAACGTCAAGTAAAATCTCCCATATACTTGACGTGAAAAAAACGTCAAGTAAAGGCTAACGTAAAATAGTTCGAAAGTTTTGTGAAAACTCTACTTTTTTAAGACTATACTTGACTTTTTCCTTTAAAATGGTCAATACTTGACGTTTTTTTTTTTAACAAAAACGTCAAGTATGTAAAATCAACTAGTGTCAAGTAAAGTAGATTTTGTAGTAGTGTTCTATCATTTCTTCCTTCATCTTCAAATATTCTTTTTCAAGAACCTTAATGCTCTTACATGACCACGATAAGGGCCAAGAACTTTACTCAAAGCATCAACAACCATGTTTGTTGTTGAAACTGTCATTTTAGCCTCAGTTTGTTCAATGCGCTCTTAGCGACAAGCAATATATAAACACAATATTCCAGAGCAGCAACAAACATCCAACAAGCAAACCAACAAAGTACAATATCTCAACCACTTTCAAAGAGAAAGAAGATTGTAAAGTCTAAGGCCTTAATCTCAACCTCATCTCAAACTTAATACCCTACCCTTCTACATAACTAATCAAACATAGTACAAACAAAGTACAATATGTCAACCACTTTTAAAGAGATAGAAGATTATGCAGTCTAAGGGCAACTTACTTTCACATATTGTACACATATGTAATTAAAAACACTCAACAAGAGAAACAAGAAACATCCAATGCATAAAGCATTAATCTCAACAAGATAGTTTTTAATGATTATGATCAAGATCGAAACGGGATAGTTCCACTTCCAAGTACTAACAAATTTGATGATTGAAGCATTTGTTTTAGACTGTTTTGATTTGCATTGTTTCAGAACAACATCATCACTAGAACCACTTAAAGACAACATAACATAATTCAGAGAGAAACATATATGTGTGGCTGAGAAATTTTTCATCAAATTCTTGGTAGGTATAAATGAGTTATTTTCATAACTAATGGAGTCTCTATGTTATGCTACATATGTAATAACATTATAAAATAATATGGCAAGCAAATATACAAAAAAAAAAAAACGAATCTAACAAATGCATATATGGGTATGACATGTGATGAGTACCCCCTTAAGGAGAACAAATGAATAGCTAAAATATAACAAATGCGGTTTGACATACGTGTATCAGAAGCCCGACGGTGATTAGGTCTTATCTATATTTACATTTTGATAGAGATTTTTTTTTAATGATGATCATCATTTTGGGGTAATATTAATTATTAGGATTTCAAATGATCAAATGGGTCCATTTTCGTGAACTATTTTACATTTGGAAACAATCAAATCAACGCTCAATTTTGGTTAATATTTTTTAAGCATCTGACAGCCATAATCGGCCTAAAGTTTGCTGCAAGTCAACAATATTACTACCCAATTTACAATGATTCTAATTTATGTACTCTATTCCCGAGATCTCGTTGCACTTTTACGTTTGCTCAATCCAATATTAAACTATACTACTATTAGTTTATATGCTCTTGTATTTCGTTGGAGTAAGAAAAGTCTGTCATTGAAACAGAGCTAAAAGTTTGGATGGAGAAGAAAACTCGTGCTTTGGATGGTGTGGCCTATAATCATTATGCTGTTAATAAAGAAAACATACAAGTATCTCAACAACTTGTGCATTCATCGATTGTCCATCATTCCTTTTGTGTTTTTTAGTACTCCATATTGCAACCCTTGTAACCGAAGTTGGATCTTCCTTAACTTTTACTCTATTGCGAACATTTGTCCAATCACATTTGAAGATTGGAAGCTAGTAGACATAATAGTCTAACATAATGATTTCTTGTAACACTCCATAATAAGCAACTACATCCATAACTTGAGATGTATCTTTGGCACTAGATCTACATAATGTTGTAGCATCTACAACAACACCACTATTCTGAGTTGATTTTTCAACACTCTTTGTGTGAAATCATTTCCCATTTATGATGTATTCAGTGTAAGACATTGCATTCTTTTTTGGTCCATTCACAAGTCAGAGTACCTTCAATGGATGAATATAATTCAATCTAATAAGAATAAATATATCTGCCTGTCAGTTAAAGTATTTTATGGTTTTATATATCCATTGTTTGATAGGATGTTTACAAATTAGTTAGTATCACCTTAGACTTCAACAACAATAGAAATTGTTGTGTATGAATCTTCCAAAGTAGATTGGAATTTTTCTGGTCTTCTATCTAAGACCATGAGTTCATTCATATGCATCATGTTGAAATAAACTACCATTAAATAATATACTTAAATTACAATATTAAGTAATATTGTTTAGGTTTATATCTCACTCTTTAAATGGTTCCACCTTCGATGTGTTGAAAAAGACTTATCGATGTGCATTCTCAAGTACATCATCGGATAGTTTAATTGAAGTTTCAGAAAATATACGACGACCCTCTAAGATGACATCGTTTTGGTATTATTCATTACCTTGTTGACTATTCACTACCTCAACTGATTGTTTAAAATACTTGTTTGAAAAGTCAAGATATTCATCAGCTAAGTGACATGTTGCAATGCACCATTCTAGTCGTGCTTTGTTTCATACATAACATTTCAATACATTTATTATCTAAAATAAATGTTATTAATGCACGAAAAACCATAATTATCAATAGACTAATGTACCTTTCAATGGGTACGTCTAACAGAATTGAATATGTCCACATATACAGGCTTCGTGACCGAAACGAATTGCCAAATGTCATTACATAAAAAAATAACGATGAAGGAAAGTACCTTTCAAACAGACATAAAATGTCCACTTCTTTTTCAAGATCCAAAATAACCTCTCTATCAAATATACGTTGGCAAAGTCTATTGAAATATGAGTATAGCCTGTATATTGCATATCTTGGACCTTTTGAGAGAAAGCCTCCAAGCACCACTGATAAAAGTTGTTGCATCAATAGATGATAATCGTGAGACTTCAACCCGATCACTTTCCATTCATCTAATGATACACACTTTGAAATGTTTGAACTGTATCCGTCAGGCAACTTCAGCTTGTACAACCTTGAACAAAATAATTTCTTCTTAGACTTCAACAATGTGAGTGGAGCAGGAGGTAAATAAGTTATGCCTCCATAATCTTGAGGATACTGGCTAGGACGAATTTTCAAAAGTTGTAAGTCCTTTCTTACCCCATCTTTTGACTTTCCATTTATATCTAATAATGTATCTATAATACTCTCACATACATTCTTCTCCACGTGCATGACATCCAAGTTGTGTCGTATTGGTAATTCATAGACAATCAAAGTTTCAAATCGTTTATGATGTAGTTCGAACCATAATAATTTGAAATGTAATAAAACACATCATAAACTTAAAGTTTGTTTACTTTCCAATATGGTAGATCGAAGAAAATCAATCTCCTCTTCCACCCTTGATTTAACGATTCTTTATGACTTTTGCTCTTTTTCTTTTTACGTTTTCCCCAACAATTATAAAAAGTTTTAAGTTAGGCATAAATTGCACTACTTGTAGCTATTTTGGGAGGTAACTCTTCTTCTATTCTACCATCAAACTATGCATTTTTTCTTCGATATGAATAGGGACTTGACAAGAATCGTCTATGACCCATATAGGCAAATTTTTTACTATGTTTAAACCAATAAGAATGAGTACTATCTCCACATGTTCGACATGCATATTTACCTTTTGTAGTGCATCCGGCAAGATTTGCATATGCTGGAAAATCATTTATAGTCCACATAAGAATTGATCTCAAATTAAAATGTGTCTTACCTACAATATCATAAACTTGTATTCCTTTCCATAGTTGTTGTAATCCTCCACAAAGGGTTGTAGATATACATCAATATTATTTTCAGGTTGTCTGGGACCAAGAATCAATAGTGTCAACATTATGTTTTACTTTTCCATTCATAACCAAGGAGGAAGATTGTAAGTAACAAGCATGACTGGCCAACAACTATATCAACTACTTAAATTAGAGAACAGGTTAAACCCGTTTGTAGCAAGGCCCAACCTAAGATTACGTGGATCCATAGAAAACTCAGGCCATTTTTTATCAATTGTTTTCCATGCAACGGAGTTAACTGGATGTCTGATCTTTTCCATCAATACTTTTATGGCACCAGTGCCAACGTAAACTTTCACGAACTTCATTTATTTTAAACATCCGTTTAAGTCGTGGAATGATAGGAAAGTATCTCAATACCTTGGCGGACACACCTTGTTTGATTTGGTTTGTTCGTTCATCAATCTTCCATCTTGAACTCGCACAATGAGGACAACTTTCTAACTTTTCATTCTCATTTCTAAATAGGCAACAATCTTTAACGCATGCATGAACTTTTTGGCAATCTAAATCAAATTCCTAAAATAATTTTCTAACTTCATAAATAAATCTTGAATTAACATTGTCCATTGGGTACAATGCTACAACTGTTGACATCTTTGTATACTTCGTACAACCACCATACAATGGCGTACCAAAAGTTATATGTAAGGTTCATTCCCTTAATGACCAAGTACTCATATATGATTTGAAAATCATAATATGTCATGTTTCTACAGTCTTAACATGGACACAAAAATTTATTGTCATTTGGCCTCTTTTGCTTCACTTCTTGCAGAAAATCTCATTCTCCTTCCAAAAACTCATTAGTAGCACTATTAAATGAAGTTAATTTAGTTAAATATGCATTAAAGGTTAACTCAATATAAAAGTTAGTTAATTTCATACCGATTGAAATGTACCCAATCTTTGTTGAACATTTTTTAGATGTTGGTGCACTTAATTGGATGATCAATTCGATCGTCAATGACTTGGTCAACAAGCACTACTTGAGAAAAGAGAATATCAAAAGAAGTCAAGGAATAAAGGAAAACAGAGAGCAAAAAGACCACTTCTTTATACAATCTCTTGCTCACCATAAGCAAAATAGACAAAACCAAACAAGGCTTAACCAAACCAAACAAGGCTTAACCAAGACATAAGACATATTTATTCATGATGCCACCAGTAGATAAAGGTTTCATGTTTTATACCAATGGTTTAAAAGATTTTTTGAATTGGTTTGTTTGTTATTCTTTTTAAGTTTTCCTGCTAAACATTATTCTTTGATATCCGTAGACATTAGAATATAATGAATGTTAACTAGGGGGTTTTGATTATAGTTAATGCCTCATTCCTAACTACCAAATTATACAAACAGATAGTAATATAAAATATTAACAAGTTGGCAAAAGGATAATTGTCATACCAATTAATTGAAAAAAATCTATATGGTTAATGTAGAAACGATAAGGCAATGAAAATGAAAATGAGAAAAAACATACCACGCTCTTAAGCACAATATAAGTTTCAGTGTCGCTATTTAGATAAATGACTCCCGGGCAGTCAATCAAGAAAAGCCTCTTTGTGAGAGTTATATATTGCCAAACTTTCGTTTCTTCTGAAATAGGTCCAACTTTGCATACCTAATAAAAGAAAGGCAAAGTTACATTTCATATATGTATATGTGTGTAATAAAAGAAATCCTTTACCCATATGAGAAAATTTAAGAAAAAGCATCGAGGAAAAGAGAAAAGGAAAAAGGGAAACATTTCCACACTATCCTTACAAACCAAAGTGTTTGAATACTAACCGTTTTGCCCACATCTCATCTAGTCTTTTATGTTATGTATTCACTCCTTATCCATAACCTACAAGAAATGAGCAAAAAAGCTACACTAATTAACAAACAAGGTGATATCAATGGAAGAATTTTATTCTACTATGTTCCATCTACCTCGGAGCAAAAAGTTATGTCCACGTGTTGATATTTCCATTGATGGACTGGTAATTTGAGATGTTTAATATCAATGAAGAGTAATATCTTTTTCTTAAAATGTAATCTAATTATAAAGTCAAGGGGAATGGTTAATATAATCGAGAGATGCAACTGCTTCCACTTCCACTTAAGCTTGATTTTGGCTTTGTGATACACTTGTCAAAGCACTTCACTCTTAAGGCCTGTGCAAGAAAAATGCAATATTTTAATTTGAAACTGGCTTTTAGGACTTCATATATCAATATATGAACTTATTATCATGAAGTTTGATATTACTAAACACACACAAGGTGCAAACAGCAAACGAAGTAAAGGAACTAGCGAATACTATAACACATATAAAAAAGAGTTCTTCCCTAAAACCCTCAACACAATCGAAAGGAACACACAACATGGAAAATATAACTGATATCCATATCTTTAATGTCCTAACTCATGAGATCTATCCCATAAACAAATCTACTAAATTTTATTTACAAAACTTAAAGTCTAAGAATCAACAGAGTTAAAAACAAAAACATGGAATTTGATTTTAACCCTTATTGAAATTGAGAAATATACTGATAGAGAGAAAGCATAAAAAAAGAGTGAGAGATAGAGAGATGAGATATCTCTAACGAAAAAGCTTAAAAAAGGAATTCAAGTTGGTAAAACGCCCAAATCGAAACAACCTCTTCCTTTTCTAACCCAGCCTCTGGCTTCTTATCTGACTTTGGTTGTTTCCTTGTAAAGACGACTTCAAACTGAGACGACGAATAGAGAGACGATCGGCAGAGACAATGACGACGAATAGAGAGATGATGGACAAATATGGAAGCAACGTCGTTGTCGGTTGAACGACATTCAATAGAGGTTGGGAACAAAAGAGATGAGAAATCAATTGATGTGAGGAGATGAGAAATCGATTGATGTAAGGTCCAACCACCTATCGCACGCATAGAAAAGAGATGACGGAAAAAAATTAAATGTCAAACTAATTTAAGCGCGCACAGAATTGATTTAATTATTATTTTTTATCTTTTCTGTTTTCTTTTAATAGCCCAATTTAAAATGGGCTATCTTCAAGGACTATTAAAAGCCCAATTTGTTATAGTGCAAGTATTTTAGTTATGATTAAACAAATGAATAAATTTTAGCTAATGAGTTATTTTGCCAAGTCTTCCCTTTCAAATCTAATATCTGTTTATAGGAAGTACACACTAATTCATTACAATCCATTAGTCCACTCCTATAAAATCAACTATAAATCTAATTCAAACACAAACTAGCTCTAAATTATCAAAGTAAAACTTCTCAACCAAAATTTTAAAAGAATTTACACAACAATAACATTCACCCATAAAATGAATCCTAAAATTGGTAGACATAAAAAAATACTTATTATTTAGGCAAACTTCTAAAATTAACAATTAATAAAAAAAAACAAACAAAGTAATTTTAGGAAAATTTCAAAAAAGAAAGAGTTTTAAGGCAAAATTAAAAATGTATATACCTAAATAAGTTCGAAGAACAAAGAGATAGGGCAGGCGGTGACATAGGATAGGGGTGGTAGGACAGGGCAATTGGCAAGCGACGGTAGTGGTCAGAGCTTTGAAACTAAGATGGGTAGAGGCAAAGAGGCGCTTTAATTCCTCCTTCGTCTTATTCCTTCAAATATGTTTTGTAAAGAACATATTTGGGTTTTTAAAGGGGAACTACCAACACTTTTTGAGAAGCGTTGGGAGTTCCCCAACATCTCCTGACACGTACATGATTTGCGTCGAAAGATACACCATCATTATTTAAATTTGTTTATTTCTGCCAACGCGTATATGTATGTGTCGAGAGATGTGGGAGTCTAATGTCGACGCGTAACGTTATGCATCAGGAGAAATCATATGTCTCAATGCGTCTTCCCATGCATTGGGAAAGATATCCTATTTCCCGACGCCTTTTCTCCCGGCGATATAAATAGGCATTGGGACATGCAGAATTTCTTGTAGTGTAATTTTATGAGTGTTTTCTTTCAAATTAATTTCATATGTTTGAAGAATTTGCTTTAAAGACTTACTAATTTGAAATGATGAATTAATACAAATGTTTTCAAAGAGATTTATATGAAAAACTTATCCTATGTTTCAAAGCATGTTTTAGATGTTGCAAATGATTGTGAAATGGTGTACAAACCATTAGTCTTCTTTCTATCATTGAGCTAACTGTTATGTACATATAAGAAGTAAAGGAAACCATGTAGAAAAAGGACTATGTGATGGAATGAAGCCAGCCAATGCATAAAAGGCATGTATTATATTTGGTGGCCTGAGCCACAAGAAGTGAATCAAGATATTCTCGAATGTTGTTGATGAAAAGAACATCTCAGTAGTCTAAATGCAAAGTGAAGAGACTTGGCGTAGAGAATGATTCAGTGTAACGCCCCGAAAATTCGAGGTAAAATTTTCTCGTTTTATGTAAATTTTTTTTTCGGAAATCTAAAATGTTGGTGTAAATTGATATAATAATAATATAATATTAATTATATTATTATTATTATTATTTATCTTATTTATTATAATATTAATATTATATTTATTATTATTATTTAATATTATAGTAATATTATTATTTTAAAACAATAACATTATCATTAGCTAATGTTAATTTATTTTATTATTTAATATTAATATTTTTATATATATTTATTATTATTACTTTATATTATTATTATTATTATTTTATAATATAATTATTAAAAGAATATATATATATATATATAATAAAACTTTTTTTAAAAACCCTAAAGGAGACGCGCGCCGCTTCTTCTTCTCCCCCTCGGCTTCTCCTTCGTCTCTTCTTCGTCTTCAGCGTTCACAAAGCCGCCACCGTCATCTCCCTCTCTCTCCTTTCCGTCTTGCGCCGCCCGGTTTCTCTTCTTTTCCTTCCGTCGAGCACGTTTCCGTCTCTGTCCACGTCGTCGGAGCCGTCCGCCGTAGCCATCCATTTCCGATTCCTTCTCGGCCTCACACAACAGCAGATCTGCCGCCGCTCGTCGCCGCTCCACGAAACAGCCAGCTGCGTTCCTCGTGCGTCGTCCGCGAATCGCCGCCGCCATCGCTCGCCGGGGGAAAATCGATCACCGTGGCTGCCGTTTTCATCCAACCCGACCCGGTTCCAAGCTGACCCGACCCAAAACCCGTTTCCAGTCCGAGCCACACACAAATCCGGGTGAGCCGAGCTGAGTAAGCCGAGCCGAGTGAGCCGAGCCACGATCCGAGCCGCGAGCCGAGTGAGCCGAGCCGCGAGCCGAGTGAGCCGAGCCGCGAGCTGAGTTGAGCCGAGCCACAAGCCGAGCTGTGAGCCAAGGCCAAGCCGAGCCGAGCCGAGGTGGAGCCGAGCCGAGCCGAGCCGAACGCCTTCAAGCCGAGCCGAGCTCCTTGTTTCACCAAGCCACCTAAGCCTTCCTTCCTCCGCTCCGGGTCACGGTGAGTCTTCGGTAAGGATTGTTTTCGATGAATTCCCTAATGTTGCTACATCCGATTAGAGTTTGAATATTGGAATAAGATATGGCCCTACTTTTCTCCTTTGAAGGTAGTACAGAGTTGACGCTTGAGTTCTCGGGTCTCGCGGTAGGCTTGTTTGGAGGTAGTTTTCCTTTCCTTGGGTAAGTCAACGGATGTCGCTTCTGACCTTTTTTAAAAACGACTTCTACTAAAGTCATCAACTAAAACCTTCGTGTTTCGTTTAGGTTGATCCGTTGAGCGTGGATTCGATCAAGGGGCATAACCGAGTATCAAGTAAGGGTTTTCCTACTACTGGACCCCGAATCCAGGCTGAAAACGTAATAATCCACAGGGGATTACACGTTAGTGACTGTACTGAATAACTGTATGTGTGTTGACTGTTAAGCACTGTTATTATATTTTGTCTGATGTAAGGATACTGTGACTGCTAATTGTAGATTGAGATTTTATGTTGATGGACCTTGAAGTTACGGTTCAGTATGTAGTAAAGCAGTGGTCTGGATGTTGATCATGGAGTTTGGACGGGGAAGGACAGTGAGTCCGGTTTGGTTGGTTAGTTGATTGGATCTAGGGTTTTCCCTAATGGTGTGCGAATTGGTGATGCGTATAGCAACTGAGGGTGTAGATGTTTAAACCTATACTATCTGACTGACAAAGCCTATGGCGGAACTGTAATATGAATGCCGTTGGGGTGTGACTGATGTAGACGGTTTAGTATGGACTGAGGGGTATCGGTTAGCTTCATCTATGGGGTAGTGTGCCTTACGGATAGGTGCATCCTTCGGGAGCACTAGACTGATAGGTGCATCCTTCGGGAGCACTAGACTGATGTCTGCATCCTTCGGGAGCACTAGACTGATACGTGCATCCTTCGGGAGCACTAGACTGATGTGTGCATCCTTCGAGAGCACTAGACTGATACGTGCATCCTTCGGGAGCACTAGACTGATGTGTGCATCCTTCGAGAGCACTAGACTGATACGTGCATCCTTCGGGAGCACTAGACTGATGTGTGCATCCTTCGGGAGCACTAGACTGATATGTGCATCCTTCGGGAGCACTAGACTGATATGTGCATCCTTCGGGAGCACTAGACTGATATGTGCGTTCTACGGAACCACTAGACTGTTATGTAGGGTACCCCCGAATAGGAAGTTAACTGTTGTCCCCTAACGGGCCCAGTAGTGGGTCCCTTACTGGGTATGTTTATACTCACCCTTTTCTCTTCTTTAACTTTTCAGGTAAGGGCACGGCGAGGGGCAGACCGACGAGAGGCAGGAAGGACGCGTGAAGGCCATATGGACGCGTCTGGTTTTCTTATCGCTTCCGCTATGTATTTTGTCAGAATATTTTGACTTGTGATTTTGAACTGGTGACTTGAGGTTTTTATTTGTGACTTTTTGATTGATTTAAAATAGGGCCCGAAACTGTCTTTTTGTAAGGTTTCTAATGCTTTAATGAATCGTAACTGGTCCGTTTTAAATTTTATGTTGAATGGTCGAGTTTTGGTATTTGGTAGTGACCTCAGCTTAGTCCGGAAAGTTGGGTCGTTACATTCAGGTTCTTGACGAAAGGAACGATTGTTGACTAAGGTGTATTCATGAAAAATGATGTTTATGAGAAATGATATGTTTACGTTAAAATATGTGTTTAAGCAATTTGATTTGAACAATGATGTTTATGAAAGATATTTCTCAAAAAGGTTTTCTTAAAACCTCACTAAGTCTTTTGACTCGTGTTTTTAAGTTTTACTCCTCAGGTTACTAGATATCAAGGGCAAAGTAAGGAAAGGGTGAGGGGCTTGCTAGGCGAGAAAAGGTTGTCAAGGCATTTAGCTTAAGTTAAAGTGTTGTTTATGTAATTTTGCTAAGTGTTATAAAGTGTTGTAAACATATGACTTATGTAACGCCTCAAATTAAGGTAATCTTATTCTTAATTTTCTTAAGTTTAATTTTAACAATTGTCGAAATTATTTTGGAAAATATTTTATTTGTAGAAATTAGAATTTATTAGATATTTTGGAAAAATATCTAATTAATTGAAATTTGGAAGTTATTATTGAATTTGTTTTTTTTAATTGATTTGTAATTTAGGGAATTTTGATTAATTATATATGATTATATAATTAATTGAATTTGAACTTAAAATAATTATATTATCTTCATAATATAATTATTTAAGGATATATATTATTTTGGAAAGATAAAGTTGATGTGATTTGAAAGAAGAAGAATATTTGAGTTAAAAGGGGGATTTTATGGGTTTTAAATGAAGAGAGATGGGTATGAGATTTTATTTGAAAAAGAATAAAGAAAAAGAAAAGAAAACAATAATAATTTTATATTATTATTTATTTTCTTTAAATAGGGCCTCGGGATGTTCGTGGGTACTATTCATCTTCCCCTTCCAAGAAACCCTAAGTTCACCTCCAACAAAATCCTAGCCGACGCCGCCGCTCACCTTCGTCGCGCCATCCGTTTTCACCTTCTACAGTCCTTCGTCACTCGCCAGGTATGTTTTATGATTTACAGTGATGCTACGTTTATAACCTTGCCTGAATTAAACTAGATAAAGTATGAATGTTATGATTGTATTGTGAAAGACTTCTGCTGGTGGAATTTAGGAAAAATGTTGCCATGTAGAGGTGGTAGAAGAGGCAGAGGAGCTGGACGTACTTAGCCAAAAGAATAACCCCCTGTACAAGTTGTCGACCCTATAGCATCTGTCATTCAAGCAGATCTCGCTGTAATAGAGCAGAGGTACCAAAATATGTTGAGAGATGCATTGGCACCATTTCATGTTGTCCAAAAGACCCCGTCAGCCTCTGCTCAGGCTTTAGTGGAACCCTAGAACGTGCCAGACCAATTGTCAGCAGAGGCTAAACATCTGAGAGACTTTAGGAAGTACAACCCTAAGATATTTAACGGGTCCATGAATGATCCAACTAAGGCCCAGATGTGGTTGGCTTCTGTAGAGACCATCTTTTGGCATATGAAGTGCCCGAACGACCAAAAGGTTCAGTGCGCGGTATTCTTTCTGATAGATAGGGGCACCGTGTAGTGGGAGACTGCTGAGAAAATGATGGGTGGTGATGTCAACAAGATAACCTGGAGCAGTTCAAGGAGAGTTTGTATGCAAAATTATTATCTGTCAGCATAAGATATGCTAAGCAGCAAGAGTTTCTAAACCTAGAACAAGGTGATATCATTGTGACGTAGTAAGGAATGAGGCTGCTAGGACCGACAAATTTGTTAGCGGTCTCAGACTAGACCTCCAGGGTTTCGTTCAAGCCTTCAGGTCAACCATCCATAGTGATACAGTGCGCCTAGCAATAGATATGAGTCTACATGAGAGAGCGGATCCGTCCAAGGCTGCAGGAAGAGGGTCAACCCCAAGTCAGAAGAGGAAGGTTGAGCTACAACTTACTATAGCATCATAGAGGAATCTAAGGTTAGATAGTGTTTTTCAACGGCGTCATCAGGAGATTGCTGCAGCAGGAAAGACCTTAAGAGAATTACTTGCCTGTCGTAACTGTGGAAGATCTCATGGACGATGATATTTAGCGGAAAGTGGAGTTTGCTATAAGTGCTGGCAACCAGGACATATAGCTGACTTTTATCCTTAGAAACTGTTTGGACTACCTCGAACCAGCCTTCCCCATCCCAGCAAGGAAGAGTATTTGCCACTACTAATCAGAAGACCGAGCAAACTGGTACTGTGGTGACAGGTACGCTCCCAATCTAGGGGTACTTCGCATTTGTGTTATTTGACTCTAGGCACTACAAGAAATTTGGCCTTTAATGTCGGTTTAAAACCGACATTAAAGGCCTTTAATGTCACTTGGCGACCGACATCTTTGTGAGCGTTATTAAAGGCCTTTAATGTCGGTTGGGCTTTAATGTCGGTTTATAACCGACATTAAAGGTGTCTTTGATGTCGGTTATAAACCGACATTAAAGACCTTTGATGTCGGTTATAAACCGACATCTTTGAAGGTGTTATTGAAGGTCTTTAATGTCGGTTTATCTTTAATGTCGGTTTATAACCGACATTAAAGCTGTCTTTAATGTCGGTTTATAACCGACATTAAAGATGTCTTTAATGTCGTTTTTAAACCGACATTAATGTTGCTTAGTGCACATCTTTAATGTCGGTTTTCCACCCACATTAAAGACACATTTAATGTCGTTTTTCCACCGACATTAAAGACACATTTTATGTCATTTTTTAAACCGACATTAAAGACACATTTAATGTCGTTTTTAAAGATTCATTTCATGTCGTATTTATAATAGTTTTTATGACGGCAAAACCGATATTATTTGAGTCGAACTACGTCCGGAAATGTTCGTCATCGTATATTGTAAAAAATAAAAAAATTGCTTGCACACTAGCTATAATGCCTACTACTCAATGCACACAATAATACCTAATTCACCTGCAATGCACACAATAATACCTAAAATTCCAGCATACACTTCCAACACTTACATATAGTCACATATCAATAAACACAACTATATTCAATACTATAAGTCCAACTACTCCAAATCCTCCAATATATACACTTATATATAATCACACATATCAAACAACACATCCTACCATCCATGGCAAACCAATAGTAAACACCTACATTGCATAAGATCCAACACTAAAATACAAGCACACTTTTCCACACTTCCATATAGAACTACAACAAATACACATCATCCAACACTTACATATAATCACATATCAATAAACACAACTATATTCAACACTATAAGTCCAACTACTCCAAATCCTCCAATATATACACTTATATATAATCACACATATCAAACAACACATCCTACCATCCATGGCAAACCAATAGTAAACACCTAAAATGCATAAGATCCAACACTAAAATACAAGCACACTTTTCCACACTTCCATATAGAACTACAACAAATACACATCATCCAACACTTACATATTATAAACACAACTATATTCAACACTATAAGTCCAACTACTCCAAATCCTCCAATATATACATAATCACACATATCAAACAACACATCCTACCATCCATGGCAAACCAATAGTAAACACCTAAAATGCATAAGATCCAACACTAAAATACAAGCACACTTTTCCACACTTCCATATAGAACTACAACAAATACACATCATCCAACACTTACATATTATAAACACAACTATATTCAACACTATAAGTCCAACTACTCCAAATCCTCCAATATATACATAATCACACATATCAAACAACACATCCTACCATCCATGGCAAACCAATAGTAAACACCTACAATGCATAAGATCCAACACTAAAATACAAGCACACTAACGCCATTAATGATAATATATAAGATCGTGATTTATAAACAAAATAGAAGGTTCCTTCACTAACTAAAGTATAGGTACAAACTATCTAACAAACAACAATTAGTACGGGACCACCTGCCCTTCAAAAAACTATAGGACTGCCGTCCCCTACAAAAACTTAACTCGACCAACTACTAACCTAACTACAAAAATCAACTACTAACCTAACTACAAAAATCAACTACTAACCTAACTACAAAAAGCAACTACTTACACAAATCTGCTAACAAAAGCTGCCCATTCAGTTCGAATCTCATCAATCTCCTCTTGGCTATATGCATTTTTGGTATTGAACTACACACAAAGAGAAAGATATGGAAAGTATGAATTTGGATCACAAATTGTAATATGTAAAAAGTTAAAGTAGAAACTTACAAGGTTAGTAATAGAAGTACTAGAATTATGCACTATCTCATGTATGTACTTTTGCACGTAGTACCCGCACCCTACAGAATCCAATTGACGAGGGCACTGCATGTATATCAATTGAATACAAATTAATCTTATGTTTCATAAAAAGTAATAACCTGTAAATGCAAATTACCTTTACAGGTCTCCATTTTGGAGTTGATCGATAGCGTTGTAGATCGTGTTTCGCTTGCCATGTCTTCAACCCTCTAAATATTTTTAAACATTAGAAGACAAGAAAGTTAAATAAGAAGTAATAAAGTAAATACACTTACACATTTATGATTCCATGAATGTCTTCATTGACTTTACTCCGAAGAGAGTCCAAAACATAAACGCAATTTTCACGAAGATCGATAACATGCAACATCCAATGAAAACTATAATAAACAACATCTTCAATGTGAGTACACATTTAAGCTCAATGGAAATATATTAATGTGTTTCTCTTCTTTATTTACCCAGTATTATATGGAATTAGCACTTTCTGTTCCAAGTTAACTGCTTCTAGCTGGTTGGCTAAATTTCTGGATCGAAGATCACGATCTTTGATATGTGACGATATTTTTGATTGGTCAATGACAAAAAAATTCTTTGCACAGTCACATTTATCCCAAAGACATCTAAGTAAAAGCAACCATAGTTAAAATATCAACAAACTAACTACAAAAGTGGTATTGGAGATAAAGATGAGTATAAGTTGTCTACTTACGTAATATACGCTAGTATACACATATAGCCGATTTCAACCATGCCGCAGTAATGCAACAAATCTTCACGAGCTAAATAAACAAATTTGTCACTTCCAAATATTAGCTCGTTCATTGGGATGCGAATCATGTCTACATCCTCCATGTTGTTCATGGCATGTCTATTTAAAAGCTTAATAATCCCGTTAACGTCAGTATAATTTGAAGGGTATACGACATCCTTCCTAGTTGAATGCTCCTATCACAACCAAGGTTCTAAATTCAAAATACATATACAAATAAAATCAAAACTTAAATAGTAAAAAAAAGATACACACTTGTTTGTCATTGATCGTAGAAACAAGCCGACGAGGCCATTCTATAATGTTACCCAATGCTTGATTTAAAGTCTCTATCTTTCCCTTCACTGGATTGGGTATAGTCAAATTTTCTCCCGTAACCACGTCTACTAGAACTTTAACATTGGGACATCCAATGTTATCCTCAACTATCGTGGCTACTGCAACAATATTATTAATGGATCCTATAGACAATTGGCATGGTGTTCCCTTTACAAATATTAAAAGCATAGTTAAGAACAATTGATCCTATATAGTTAAAAAACTAAAAGTGACAACAAAGTCAATTACCTCCACTCCTTTGTTGGTAGGTGTGTCCTCATCGGCATCAAGATCTATATTAATACTTCCAATGGATGACCTCGAGTGATTACTTCTCTTCTTGTCACTTTTGCACCTCGAGTCATCCTCACACATTTTCTCCTTCCCTTTTACTGTCTTGAAATATTGTGATTGAGAGACGAAAGCACCCACGCCTCTTACACGTCCACCGTGCTCCTTGGAACCCAATGCGTCAGTCAAGATGTCCTCATTTTTATTTGTTGCAACTAATTCATCCTATAAAACAATACAAGTATAAAACAATTCATCATCAGTTACGTTAACAAAAGATTATATATTGTAATCATAAGTATACTTACAATCCGAGAGGCGCAATCTCGAGTAGCATCATCAAAATAATCATTATTTTTTCCTTTCCGTGCTTCTTTCCAAAGAGTTGATCGATAGGAAACATCATGCGTTATTTTCTACAACAAAAGATACATATTTAATTAACAACAACATATTAAGATAAATTCTTCAATTTAATTAGAAATACTCACTAGTTCATCGGCAAGATTAGCATATCCCTTACGTGACATGTGGTGATTGTATACGCATTTCGACCTTCTTTCCCTTTGAATACGACTATAATCCTGTACAACGTATTAGTTTGTAGGTAGATATCAAAACAATTCTAATTCCATTGAAAATTTAAACTTATTTACCTCCCATTCTTCACTTAGTCTAGCATCCACAAACGATTCCCAATCTTCTTGATTTATATGAGAATAGATTTTGGGAGGAAACTGCAAGAGTGATGGTTGATCCTTAGACGGAAGTATATACTTCTGAGTTAACGTCGTCTTGAACGTTCGAAACTTTCTTGATGCAGACATAAGTATAGAATGTTTAGCATTGGGTTGTAAATCAAACGACATCTACACAAAAAAAAAAAAAGCTTAGTTAAACTTAGAGTGTAAAGCAAACTACATTATATGAAAAACATAACAATAGAACTCATACCGATATACAATCATATATTTTATCTTTTAGCTCATTCGGAACTTCTTTCCAAGAGTTGTATGTGATAGGAATCTGTTGTCGAACGCACACACCAATGTAACTTTGCATTTTCTTAGACGTGGCTCCAACAGGTTGTCCGTGTTCATTAAATTGAATGGGCAACTTTTGTCCAGAATTTCTCACTAAGGCCAACTCAGACATAGTAGTTGGCCCACGTGGAACAAATGATTTCTTTCTTACTTCTGGAAGCATTTCTCTTTCATCCTCACTGCTATCCTCCATCTATGAATCTGCAAAAAATGGAAATACATTAATAAGCAAAGTCAACATACATAAGCATAACAATTATGTTATGAACTTAAACAAAGCAAAGTAATGACATACCATAAATATAGCAGTTATATTACGAACTTTAAACATAAATACATTATAAAGATACCATAAGCATATCAATTATATTACGAACTCTAAAATTAAATACATTATAAAGCAAAGTAATGACATACCCTTCTCTACCCATCTACCCTCACAATCATGTCTAATATAAGTTGAATTTGTATCATCAGTCTCATTAGGTGTATCAACATTGGGCATCCTTTTAATGGTTTCGTAACCACACTCTTGAAGCATATCTCCTATTTCATCTTCAAAGAAATCTTCTTCAATAGTTCTTTGTGGAGATGTTAAAACCACCGACCATTCAGGATTTGCAGAATCTTGGACATAGAATACTTGTTTTGCTTGAGTGGCTAAAATAAATGAGTCTGATTTATGTCCAATACGTTTGAGATCAACGATGGTAAACCCAAGCTCGTCCACTTTGACTCCACTTCTATTGTCAACCCAATCACACTTAAATAAAATAAAAGATAATTCTGGAGCCAATTCTAATTCTTGTGCACCATTGACAATAGATTTTATTTGAAAAAGAATAAAGAAAAAGAAAAGAAAATAATATAATTTTATATTATTACAAATTTTCTTTAAATAGGGCCTCGCGATGTGTGTGGAACTATTCATCTTCCCCTTCCAACAAACCCTAAGTTCACCTCCAACAAAACCCTAGCCGCCTCTGTCGCCGCTCACCTCCGCCTCACCGTCCATTTTTATCTCCTCCTTTTCTTTGTCAATCATCATTTTTCGTTGTCAACAACCGCAAGCCATCTATCTGATCCGTGTAAGCCGTTCGTCCTAAGTCGCATTAGTCGTCCGTCTCCGTCTCACCGTCACAAGCATCGCTGCACCGTTGACGAGTCATTCGTTCAGTCATTGCTCCATCGTTCGAAAACCACCACGAGTGTCACTGCACATTGCTTAGGTCATCGGTCATGCTACCCGTTCTCCACTTCGTTCTGTCGCCGCCTAAGAGCTGTCATTCATCGTCGATCGGTGTATCTCGTCCAATTCGACCGTCGTTCAAAGAGCTATCGTCCACCCAATTCGTCATCGAGGCTTGCAACGTCCGAGCTATTCTTCGTGTCGAGCCATCTGCCAGTTGTACACTAGCTGCCTTCGAGCTAGTCCTTCCTTCAGCCGAGCCTAGCCGTGAGCACAACTGTTGAGCCTCGCGCGAACTCCAATCTGCACAGCCTGCATCGGAGCCACTTTCAACATCAGCTTGAGCTGCACCCAAGCTGATCTCTATCTTCCAAGTCGAGATGCCTAGCCAGTTCCCCCTTTGGCCAAGCCATTTTGAGCCGCCAAGCTTATTTTATACCCTTTTTTACCTATTTTTTATTTTAATTGGGAGTTGGTGCTATGGATTTTTCTTAAATTAAGGTTGAATTGGATCAGACCTCGACTTTGGGGCTTCATTGTTTGGAAAATTTTGGTTATTGCTGTTAGAACTTGATTAAGATAATCTCCATGTAAGAGATTCTCCTACTTGACATTTGAACTAAAGTAAGAGCTTGCATGTAATTTTCCATTATGCATTGATGTAGCTAAGATGCATAATGAGTTTATGTTTATGATGACTGAAAGTTATAATTGAGTTATATTGATGACGATAATTGATGATATGATGTTAATGCATAAAATATTAATCCTATGATTTAGAATGCTATCATTAATATTCATGTCATACTTATGATGTTATATTATGCTACATGCTATGGATAAGGTGTACTGTTAGCAATATCTTTTAGAGTCGTACCCACATGGATGTCCCTCAAGATCACCACCTTTCTATGACTGTATAGTCCGACAGGATCACCAGTCTACTATGAGATGATATGTATATGAGTGGTCCGACGGGATCGCTCATAGCCCGATTGTCCTAGTGTTTCTTTCAAGTTCACTAAAGACCAGTTTTGTCCTAGGTGTTCATTGTGTTCAGCGAAGACCAATTTTGTCCTAGGTGTTTCTTTGGGTTCACCAAAGACCAGAGATGTTCCTACGGGATCACAGATTGCATGTGTTCGGGAACGTGCCAGTTTAGGAGTACCATTTTACAGGACTCTAATATAAAGTTAACAAACACCTAGCGGGACTAGTAGTAGGTCCCTTACTGAGTATATTTTTATATTCACTCTTTAATGTTTAATTTTTCAGACAGGGATAGAGGCAAGTGCAGAGGAAAGTTGGCGAATGACAAGAAGTGACCGTGGCGTGCCATAGGGAAACACTTTTGCTTCCGCCTTATGTTATCAGTTTTGATTTTAGTATTTATGTACTTTTATTTTTACTCCTTTAAAATTAGATAGGACCCGAGCTAGGATTTTATTTTAGATTTATTTCTACTTACATTTGTTTATTTATGGTTTTAATGAGTAATTGAGGTTTTGATTATGAACATTTGTTTGATTTTCCATTTTTATTTAAGAAGTTTTATTTTCCTTAAGAAGTAATGATCTCAGCTTAGTATAAAGAGTTAGGTCGTTACAACTTAAGTAATAAAATTTTGAGTTTGGTTACTTCTGATTGTGTTAAGTGTTTATATCGCCTAAAGTACGTTTTCTAAGTTAAGTTAAAAGACCCAAGCATAAGCTCAAAGTTTTGGCGTTTAACTCAACAAAATGCTCAAGGTCATACTACCTCTTGCAGGTGCATTCAAGGCGGGGTGTGACAATAACTCACTAAAGATTCAGATCGAGTTACATGGTTCTTTAATAAAAAATTCATATCTTTCAGTCTGCAATGTTTTAATAAAAGAATAAGTATTTTGCAGATCGATCTTTTACAATTTCATTGTATAGGATACTCTCAATTGTATGTCTTAACATGAACATTTTAGATCAAATCATTTGTAATACTTAAAACACTAGTAACAAGTATAAAGTGGGTCGTATTTACAATGTTACTAGGATATGACACCCAACCTGAATAATTCATATATTACATACACCCTTTACATTATTATTTGAAATATGATCCACTGTATACCAACTATACATATTGTTTCAAGTTTTTTGGAATAACCTTTGATTTTTTTCGTAATAGATAACTAATTATTAAATATAAATAATAAAATATTATATAAAAAAAACTAACTATGAGACTTTAGGGCATAAATTCCAACAATATAAAAATTATGAATTAAAACAACAGCACTAGATAGTGAGTAGTTGGTTGTAAGAGTTTTTTTTTTTTTTTTTTTTGTAAGATTTTCATAGCTAAAACATATGTGTAACGATCGAGTTTAGAACAGAGGGACATGAATGAATCTATATCACATCTAATTGAGGGAGATCTTGAAGACATTAAAGTAAGGTTAAGGAAGACTTAAAAGATTTGAAAGTTACTACTTATACCAATAAGGTGCACCTTCCTTTTGGGTTTCTTAATTATAGGAACTTCAAAGTTAAGCGTGCTTAGCTTTGAACAATTCCATGTTGGATGACCTTCTAAGAATTTTTCTAAGATGCATATGAGTAAGGACATATGACACAGCTAGGTCGCTAGGAACTTAGAGAAATGTCGGGGCTGTCAGGTGTTGAATTCGAGTTTCGAATCTTGGTCCGAGTCCTGTGTCTCAAGTGTTATAATATGTGAGACTTGTAGTACTTTACTAACAGGCAAAATTATTGTTGTTCAAGGATGACCTACTCTTGAAACTCTATTGGAATATAATGTTTCAATGTCAATAAAGTTCGATAACTGCTTCCACTCTAATATGTGAGCGAGTAGATGTATGAGGTTCAACATAAAAAGCCAGTGCAACTTATACATAGTGAGCTTTATATATTTTAAGTACTTTAATTTTGTGGACCTTGATAATGTACAAATTGACCCCAAGTGCAAGGTACGTAAATGATCTATGTTCGTAAAAGTATCATTAAAGTTTTTAGTCAATTTGTGGATATAGATATAATGAAATGCTTATGAGAGAACACCATTCTAATGGCCCTTTTTTAATTGCATGTCTATTAAACAAGAGAACCACCTCACAAAACTTGCTCGATTACACTTTTAAGTTGTTGAAAAAATCTCAACTAAGATGCATTTGTTTCTGCACTAGAGATTTCCCAAAATCGAACCAAATATATTTGGTTGTTTTCATGGTTGCAAACAAAAATTTATCATTGTACTTGTCTCTCAAGTGAGATCCATCCATAATTAATATGAGCCCACAATTCCAAAAACTTAATGAAACTACCTAATGCAATGAATATTTGCTTGAAATACTTATATTCTTTTAGTTCAATTGAAAATGTTGAATTAGGATTTTAAATTTGTAGGGCTTCACCAAACATGGTAACGATTTGGAAAATTCTTCTACTAGTGTCTTTAACTCGAAAAAATGCTTCATCTTTTGCCCTCTATGCCTGGTCTTAGCTTAATTAAACTAACATCAATATCTATCTTATACTTTTTACGGTGGCTTTTGGTATTTAAGAACAACTAACGTCTTCATAAATCGACTTTATTATATGATTGAGAACCCAACTAAAAGTTCATCTATGATGGTTAGTAAATATTTCACTCTTACATGTTTGGAGATTAGCATACTTGTAAATCTTAAATTTAACAACACTCCTACTCTCAATTTGCATTCTTCGACAAGACATCTAACTTTGCATAGTCTTTTGCTCACATTTTTTGTCCTAAATTGAAAGTCAAGCTAATTTCTAAAAGTGATAACCTCATTTTTAAGTCATGTTTAGCTAGATATATGTCACAAACTTCTAGATCTTAAAAAAGAAAAAAAAAAGATAGAGTAAATTGACATAACAAGAAAATTGTTTAGTTACTAAAGATTAGGACAACATATGGAACATTACATGGAATTTTAAAGGTTTGTACACAATGATTAGGGATTAGGTATAATCTATTGTAGGTGGTTCTTTTGCCCGATATGCATCATCATCTATGTCTTCACCATCAATGTGTACATCTACTTCATCTTCATCACTGCTTACATATATGTTTATCTAGGAGTTCAAGATACATCTTTCACATCATCTTCAATGTTATGCATCACCAAATCATTAGACAATAAAGTAAGTTTGTAGTAATCTGAAGAAGACTAACTTGTTTCATGTGTCGGCCAAACTAAACGATTTTGGAAGATATAGTTGGAGAGCATGCATTAGATCTAATAGAATTATTTTTATATATATATCAAGACTAATATCAATCCAACTCACACTACAAGAAATCGAGGCTTTTCCCACGCATAAAAAAATCATCGGAGAAAAAAACGTCTGGAGAAGAGGCCTACCCCAACATCGTCAAGGATAGGTTGGGAACATGAATCCTTCCCAACGTGTTGTTAACGATGTTGGAGAAAGCTAGATCATCTCTGATGCCTAAAACTTACACATCGGGAAAGGTGGTACACTTAAATAATGGTTTCATTTTCCCTGACTTAAAATAGAAAAACGTGAGGACTAGCTTCAGTACTACCAACGTCGATCTATATGGTGCCATAAGAAATGAAATTATTATTTGATTGCTTCAGCATTTTCGACATCCTGCACGAGAACATCAACATAATAGAAACCAATCCTAACGTGATCACCCACAACATCGAAGGAAAGGAAACAATTATAATATATCTCGTTTCCCCCGACACTTTTTGCATGACATCGAGAACCTGAATAAGTATTTTCGATGACATTGGTAATGACATTGTGAATAAGGGTTTTCCCAACATCTTCGTAATGCGTTGAGCGTAGCCCTATAAAAACACCCTTTCAGTTTTGTAAATCACAGAACCAAAAGAGAAAAAAGAAAAAAGAGATTAAGGAAGACCGATAAGAAGAGAAGAGAAGTCCATCGTCCTCGTCGTTGTTCCCTTGTCACCTTTCGTCGTCGCCTGCTGTCGCCACTCCTAATTTTGGTAAGTTCTGGTAAGTTTTAGTTTTGGTTTAGTTTTGAGTTAGTTATTTTTAGTTTTGGTTTGTACTTAGGTTTAGGATTTAGATTTAGATTTAGATTTAGGTTTTAAATTAGTTTTAGGATTTAGTTTTTGAATTAGTTTTAGGTTTTAATATTGAATTTGAATTTGAATCTGAATCGTTTTAGGATTTAAGAATTAATTTTAGATTGAAAATGAGATAGTGATTGAATTTGAGATTGTGATTGAATTTGAATTTGATATATTAATTGAATTTGTAGGGGTAGTATTGAAAATATTTGGGGGAGGGGGTTGTATTGAATTTGAGGAAAGAGGCGTAATGATTTCAATATTTAAGGGGTAGGGGTTGTAATTGTTTTAAAATTTATGTAATTTGTGGTTGAAATTTGTTTTGGCAATCTTGTAGTTACGGCAGCCTTTAGTTCAAACTTAGTTGTTGTTTATTTCTTAATAGTTTTATTTATTGGAACTGCTAGATAGCTTGTAAAGATTGGAGTAATTTGTGGTTGATTTCTTATGACTATCCTGCAGTTATGGTAGCCTCTTTAGTGCAAACATAGTTTTGAATTTGTTAGTAGTTTTGGAGGTTCGAAGTGTTAGATAGCTTGTAAAGTATGTTGGAAGGGGTAGATAGGTTGTAAAGATTGAAGTTGTTTGTGGTTAGTTTGTTTTGGTTATCCTGCAGTTATGGTAGCTTCTGTAGTTTAAACTTAGTTTTAGTGAAAATTTTAGGAGATTGGTCATAGCTTATGCATGGGAGTAAGTTTAGGGTTTGAGATGAGGAATATACGACTAATCAAACTTATTTATGTTTTAAATCTTTAACAATAGAAAAGGGTTGGATGAAACTTTAGAATAAGTTATCGACTAAGTATAGAGAGGGAGTGACCCAACTCTTAAAGGTTGCCAAGTTTCACGTTGATGATTACGAATGAATAAAGTGTCCATGAAAGAAATGTATGAACTCAAATTGGGACTCATTAAAGGGTGTGGAGCGACATCTATTTTACAATTGGAATATCCCCCTCATTTACATAATGGGTGTATCATGGAGAGCCAGTGAACTTGCATAGAGTTATAAAAAGCTTTCATGAAGGAAATAGTAGTACCCCTTTTTATGAAGGAAATAGTAGTACCCTTTTTTATGAAGGAACTAGTAGTAACCATTTTCATGAAGAAGATGAAATGTTCGGTATGCTTAATGATACAAGCTCCGATTGAACATGAAGAGGAAACGGAGAAAGGTTTGGAGAATGAGATGTCATTTCATATTGGTAGATATAGAACAAGAGACAACAAATATATTTTAGGACATATGAATGAAGCACATAGTGAGCTATACCCTGGTTGTTTAGAAATTTCCTCTCTAAATTTTTTGGTTAAGTTGATGCACGTCAAGGTTTTCAACAGTTGAAGTAACAAATGCTTTGACATTTTATTAGAACTATTAAAACATGCATTTTTAATGTATGGTACTATTATCCCTAGTTTATTCTACGAAGCCAAACGAAAATTGCGTGACTTGGACCTAGGATACGAGACTATTCATGCATGTAAGTACGACTGTGTATTATCTAGAAGGAGTTTGGCGATTTGCAACATTGTCTAACTTGTGGTGAGTCTCCGTATAAGGTTAGTCCTAACAGAGGAAAAAAATTATGTATAAGGTATTGCGCCACTTTCCGTTGATATCGAGATTACAACGCTTGTTTGTATCTCAAGAAGGCTCCTCTGACATGTGATAAACGAGTTGAAACAATGGATGTGTTGAGACACTCAGCTGATGCAGAAGAATGAAAACATTTTGATTGTAGATTTCTTGATTTTGCTTCAGATTCACGAAACGTTCGTTTGGAGTTAGCTTTATATGGGTTTAATTTGTTTGGTCATATAAGTACCTCGTACAGTATCTAGCTTGTGGTGTTAATTCCTTACAATTTGCCACGTTGAAAATGCATGAAATAATCAAACTTCTTCATGTCAGTGCTCATACCCAATCCAAGATCTTTAGGTAGGGAAATTGATATTTACCTCCAACCATTGATTGAGAAACTGAAAGAGTTATAGAAATTTGGTGTGCATACGTATGAGTCTCTTACCGATCAATTCTTTTAGTTGTATACAACCTTGTTGTGGACGATTAATGACTTTTCGGCATATATGGTAACTTATCCTAATGGAATACGAAAGGGAATCAGGAATGTCCCATATGCATGGGAGATAGATCATCATTCGGGATAAGAGAAAAAATATATTTGAAAGGACATTGAGGCTAACTTCCAAAGAACCACATTTGGCGTAAAAGTAAGCTACACGATGGAAAGGTAGAACGTAGGACTCCTCTAGTGGTAATGAATGGGCATGAAATCTTAGAACAACAAAATTTATTGAAGTTTCCAGTTATGAGTAAACATCATTCATTAAAAGATAAGAAAAGAAAGAGAGCTCTCAATTGGACTAAGAGAAGTATCTTCTTCGAACTTCCTTATTGGTCGAGACTACTATTACATCACAAACTTGGTGTAATGCATATTGAAAAGAATATTTGTGACAACTTGGTTGGAATGTTATTGAATATTGAAGAAAAAACCAAGGATACCACGAATGCTCGGTTGGACCTACAAGATTTGAAAATAAGATAGGATTTACACTTGATAGAAGTCGGTAACAAATCAATGAAGCCACATACGAGTTACACATTCCGTTTTGCAAGTACCTGAAATTAGTTAAGTTCCCTAATTGATTCATTTCTAATATTTCATGATGTGTGAATGACAGAGATGAGAAAATATCAAGTCTCAAAACACACGAATGTCATGTTTTGCTACATCGACTTCTTTCTATTGGTGTTCGAGCATACTTACCGAAAAATGTGTACGCCTATCTTACTGAACTGTGTAGTTTTTTCCTTGACTTATGCGCAAGAACAATAAGAGTAAGTGATTTGGATTGATTGCAAGCAGATATCATTAATCATACTTTGCAAATTGGAAAGAATATTTCCACCTGTCTTCTCAAGTAATGGTGCACTTTGCCGTTCACCTACCATATGAAATCAAAGTTGTTGGTTCGGCTTCTTACAATTTGATGTATTCCATTGAAAGAAGTCTATGCACATTAAAATAGTTAGTTTGGAACAAAGCCCGCCTTGAGGGGTCTATTGCAGAAGTAAATCTGATGAATGAATCAGGGACTTTTTGTTTGAGGTACCTAAGTGGGATTGAGACTCGATTCACTAAAGATGAACGAAATGATGATAGCATTCTAGATGATGAGGTGATTGGTGAGTTTGAAGTCTTCCTATAGAAAGTATGACCATTAGAGGTTATACATTGTTCTTACACAAACTTATAATTATCAACTTTAAGAGTCATTTAAGGTTGATACGTCGGCAAGTTCAAAGCGCTTTTAAATTGTAGAAAAGACATCAACGAGCATTTTCTGAATGGTTCAGAAATCAGGAATACAACATACATGAATTTGATAACGATCAAACACTAACTTATTTTAGAATTTTGTATATAATCAGTTACACATGGATTTCAGGTTATAGAAATGCGTAAAAGAGAAAATATTTCTCATGATTTCTTCTCACTTGCAATGGGACATTCACTTGACGTTCGTCTTACAATGGATGCATTATTGATGGGATGAGATTTCACATGGTAGAGCGTGATTCCTGATGCACAACACAAAACAATAGAGTCATGAAATCGATGAAAGTAGTGGCAATTGAAGTGGCGAAAACAACTTCTATGGTGTTTTAGATGAAGTGTTGGACGTTCAATATCTGATGGAACAACGTGCTTGGCTATTTAAGTATAGGCGGTTTAACATCGACAGCAACAAAAGCCATAAGACGTACGTAGAATTAGGGTATAAATCAATCAACACGTCCTATTTTTTGTTCGCCAAGGAACCAGTCATTCTCGCAATGCAGACACATCAAGTATTTTATCTATAGGACCCAAAAAATGGTACCAATTGGAAAGTTGTTCAAGTGGTCCAGAATATACTGAATATACTAGAAGTCGTTGTCAGACATCATATGGATGAACACATTGAAGATGATACTCTGTACAGACCTGACATTGATCATGCAGTGGTTAAAAAATTGGTTGTGCATCATGTTGTTGATGACTTCATAGACGATGATGATGAACCATTGTCACATCACAACGATTCAAGTGATGACAAATAATAACAACGAATCACGTATGCACATATTTCATTATTTTATATATTCAGTTTAAGGTTCTCGTATTTGGTTAATTAATTTTGGTTTTTATGACCACAGGTACTATGCCATCATTCTCAAGCAGTTTCGAGGAGACATATTCTCAAGTTTGACGACGAGTTTAATAACGTAGGAGGATCATTCTCAGTGGGCAACACTTTATATTAGTCTTGATGATAATTACGAACACATAGAGTAGTTTTGTTTCTGATAGTATTTTGTTTTCTTTAGCAGATGGTCCTTAACCCTCTCCGACTCCTAAGAGACGTCAATAGTACCGAAACTTGAAGTTAAAGAGGTACGTTCAGAAGCATGGTAAGATTCCAATTACCATACCTCAGGAGCGGAGAAGTCAATATCTCTACATATTGTCCAGTTCAGCAACATCATTGGTGTATGTGAGAGATACATTTCCAGTTTGCTGCCTTAAGTGGGCTGATGTTCCACTAAAATACATTGAGATGGTCAATGACGCTCTTTAGGTAACTTCATTAATTAATTTGTTTTTATTTTAAACATACATAAGTGTAAACCAAGTAAATGTGTGGGGTTCTTTGCTTTGTACCTCTATTTTGTGCTTGATTTCAATGATCAAGCACTTACTAGATTTGTTGAGCATCAAATGCTCACATCTTTCAAGGAGTCAAGGGAGACTGTCATAGACATTTCAAAAAGTACAGAGATCCTGAACAGACACGTGCCATCCTACCGCCCAGATTGGTGGGACGTCTGAAAGATTAGCACTTCTTGTGCGATCACTATTTGAGTCGAGCATTTCATGTGAGATTTACATATTGCAATGTTACATTACTTCACATTTAATTTTTTGTATGCATATATAACTTTAGAAAATGTTTTCATGTAGGAGGAATCAAGGACAAACAAGGCTGCTAGACAAAAGCAGCTTTAAAACCATAGTAGCGGGTCCAAGTCGTTTCTACAACGACAGCACAAGCTTGCTGGAGAACGAGATTACCAAGTCGATCGTGTGGAATCTTTTAAGGAAACACATGCTCGGAGTAGCCAATTCGTTTCGCAAGCAGCCGTGGATGTGCATGTAAGTTTATGCGTTATGTTTTTTTTATTTTGTACTTTTATTTATGACTTCATAACTTAATTCAAAAATTTGTTGTAAAATCAAATGTTGGAACTCTAATCCCAGCCCCTCCTAAAGGGATTTCAACCACTCTCTGGAGATGAGATATGCGAGACCGTTTTGAGTAGACGACCGGGCTACTCAAAAGGTCTTGATTGGGGCCCCAAGCCCAAGTCCTACAAGTGTAGTGCTAGCATTTCTTCGACCTAGCTCATGTTCGCAATCTAGGAAGGTCGAAGAAGCTAAAGTCCTGATTGAGTAACAAAGAATATTGAGCTTCAAGAAGCTAAACGCATGAATGAAGAGTAGAGAAAAACGTTAAAGCTCCACGCACAACAAAAGGAAGAAAATGCTCGAAATATGGAACAAATGAAGAAGATGATTGTTGAAATGAGTCGGGCACAGATGGGACCGTGAGCACTTGCAGTACAAATTTTCAAACTTTAAGTTGTTTAATTTGCATTCAGTGATATATATATATATGTATATCTAAATTTACTTTTGTATCATTGTAGATGTGGACTTGTGGAAATATGGCACATCCACGGCCATTAGAGGATCAATGTACTTTTTTCTTTTATATGTAATTCCATTAGAACATTTGAACTTGTTAGACAATGTAACATTTAATTTATAATATATTTAATTTTGATTTGGTATTTTATATAATTATTTAGTAATTTATTACTTACTTTTTTACAATTTTAGTCAATTTAAATCGAATTGGAAGCAAAAAATTAAAGATACTAAATAATTGAAAAAACAAAAATTCAATAAGTTAATATATATATATATATATATATATATATATAATATCTCCTGACGCACGCACAACGTTGAAAATGATGCCTTCTCCCGACGTGATGTTGAGCACGTCGGGGGAACATTTTCCCCATGCGACGTCGGGAGAAGGCTTCTCCCAACGTCTAAATGGGAAGTCGGGGTATGAGGTTGTGCCGACGTCTCCAGTCCGTTGACAATATAAGCGTTGGAAGAACTCTTAGTCCTTGTAGTGCAATTTGAAAAATAAAATATGACTAATTAACCAACTAAGAAAACTACTTGTTACAGATAACCTCTTGGTATTGTTATTGTTGCATCGAATTAGACGTACAAATGCAGACTAAAATATTACTAACATTGAAGCTTAACAAATGACATCTGATTAAAATCCTAGCTATTATTAGGATGATTGCGTGAAGTGTGCAAATTAATATTATCAATTATGATTTTCTCGATTGTAATAAAAAATGAATATGCAGCCTGCATTTAGAAAGAAGAAGAAAGAAACCTCGTTGTCTAAAATAATTTTTCATTATTAAATTAACTTGATCGAATTCGTAGACCATGCTATCAGAATTTTAGCAATATTACTCATCTAATAATGGCTTAGATGGTTTAGAAATCACCTTTTGTAGCTAAACCTAACTACCTAAGCAATATTACTCAACTAGTCAAAGCTTTATAACCTTAAAAAAGCAGACTTCTCAAAATTTCACTGCAAAGCTAATTAAAGAAATGAAATATTTTGTATTTTTCCCAAAGATAAATTTTCAGCTTATTATTTTTTGGGAGAGTTAATCTTTTTTCTTTTTTCAATATCTTATACATGGTGACCAACCCATGCACTTCTTTCCCTCACTTTGTTGTCTTTCTATGTAATTATACGAACCAAAAGCTAAAAAACATTGAAAAAGAGGTGGATTTGATTAATTATGATCACCAAACATCCTAATCTATTGCAAGCTATGTCTAAATTTAAAATTACTTTTGTTGCAATGTTGTGTCTTAACTCTTACATACATAATCCAACATTCTCGAAAGCTTATTCTTATCATGTTTTCCCATGATCATTCAGTCCCAGAATTTGAGATAAAGAAATCGGAACAAAGGGGGAAAAAAAAGGTTGAAATTATTATAAGCAAAATGTTTTCCATTAATTGCGTGACATGACTTTGATTGATTCAACATGTTCAACATATTCATAGGTGTGTCCCTGACGTAAATATAAACCCAAAGAACGTTGCTTAATTAGACATGTTTGAATCTCAAAATTAATTGAAGTCATTCAACAGTTGAATTTTGTTTGTCAGTGCTTACCGACGTATCTATAGTTTGATATAAGAAAGTTAATTTTTCTATACATCTAAACACCTTCCTTATTTAAACTATTCCATACTCTTCTTAATTTGTTGTTTTTTATTCAAAAAAATAAGTTGGATAAGTAGATGCACCCAAACATCTCTACTAGATGGACACCTCCTAAGCACCCGTGTCATTCCCGCTTCATTGATGATAGAAAAATACAATACCCTCTTATTTTTAGTTCAAATAATACATTAATTTGATACAAATCTTGTAACCTTCTCTTTTCTAGAGGTTCATTGGATCAAATATTTCATAAACAATTTTGCAATTCTAGGTTGGATGATCTAATAAGGAACATTCTAAACACCTAACATTTTTCGAAGATGTCAAAATAAAGTATAAACATTGACGTAAAATCTATCACATTCAAGGAAGAGAAAATGGAATTAAAAAAAGTAGGGGCCAAGGGGGGAGGGGGCTAGAGGAAGTTTTCAAAGTATATAATAGAGATTGGAAATAATTAGTGAATGTGTCTGTTAGGGGAGAAAGAAATAAGTAAGAGGATAATTTAGAACTCATATCTTTGGACAATATATTACAAACTCTTGTTCACAATTCATAATCTCTTAAATTTTTCTAAGTGTCCCCCCGGACCCCCTCTCAACTCCAAATTAAACACATCCTCTCTAATATTCGCTAGTTTTTAGGGTTAGGATTAATTAGCTTAATTTTCACGATACTATTTGTCACTTAAAATTTACGAATTTGAATATATAAATTTTTGATAAAATAAACTTAAGAATTAATTGCATCATAGCTAATTAAGCTATATATATTCAAGTCCAGTATAATTAACTTGTTGGATATCTAGACAGGACGATTGAGATTGAACCTATAATGATTAAGCATGTAACAGGAGAGAGTATTAGTGAAAAGAGAGGATTTGATATGATTATATTTGATGAAAAATAACATTGGATTCCAGAAAATGATAAGAATAGAGAATAGAATAAAAGTATAATTAGGAAGAGAGAAGTAAAGAAGAAGAAGAAGAAGAAGAAGAAGAAGAAGAAGAAGAAGAAGAAGAAGAAGAAGAAGGGCAATGGATGGCTGCTTTCTCTCTCTCTCTCTGTCTTTATTGTATATATCAATTTTATGTATGTGATTCTGCACGCGCCTAAAGTTTCTTCTTCTTTCTTTTTTTTTTAATGTTTATTACTACTACTACTACTATTATTATTATTATTATGTTTTTTGTTTATTTATTTATTTTAATTTTAGTTCATTGGTGTAAATGGCTGTCTATTTGGTCGGTTGAAGCTTTGGGAGCCACCCACAGAGAAAAACCAAAAAAGAAAAAAAACAACTCCCAACCCTTTTGAAATTTTTTATATAATTGTGAAACCTTGAAAAGTTACCATTGCAATAAACTTCGCCTTCAAGGGACTAAAATTAAAAGTTTTCTATGTTTGGTTCAAATATATGGCTATATGCTAAAGTTAACCTAACAACTAAGAGAGTTATATATATAGTTCAAGAGCTACATATACCATACAGAAAACTTTTATGTGAAGCTTTTATGGATCACAATTATTTACTCTTTGGAAATTTTTAGGGATCCAAGCGGGACTCAAACATACTTATTTATTATTACAAATATGGTTTCTTTACTCTATGTTTAGTTCAAGAACTAGTGACACACTTTCAATTTTCATTATTGAAAATTAAATTATAGTTTTGGAGGAATTTTATGATAGTTTTCTTCATCTTCATGACATATTTGGACTGGAAATCATTTAAACAAAACGTTGATTGTAATGAATTTGGGTTTGTTTTTGTTATATAATCCATGTGAGCAAGTTGGATTTGATTTGACTTGTGAAAATATGACATCCAACTCAATGGTTAGCAAGTACGATATCTAACATGTGATTAGCAATAGAAACTTGGAGAAGTTGTGTGGTGTCCAAAGGCAAAAAGAAGTTTTTATTAATCATATATATCGAAACCTATCGTCTAACTTATTTCTTAGTTACAATAAAAAGAAAACTTAGGTTGATTAAAAGAAACTCAAGTAACAAAATGCCTAAAAATTAAAATGTACTCGATCTTAAACTAAAAGTGTGACATCTTGAAATCTAAGTCAAATAGAAACTAAATTGAAAACTTAAAGATAAAAAATTATATATTCTTTTATTAAATATTACCAAAAAAAAAAAGTTAAAAAGGAGAATATAGTTTTAGCTCTATTTATGTGATTCAATATTAACATTCAAAACTCCCTTCTTTAAGGTTGATAATACATGGATATATATCAATTGAATAATGTTGGGTAAAAAGTTGTGAATAAAGGAAAATTGGAGGGGTTTGTATTGAAATATCTGCATTGCCCGAAAACAAAAGGGATGTACAAAACCAATCCCATCATTTTGTCTTTTATTTATTCACAGTGTAACCAATCAACCACTTGAAAAGCATTGGATGAAAATGGCTTGGGGAATGCATTTGTGAATCCTCAACTGTTGATTTGGATAAGCCCAAGAACAAGAGCATCATTTATGATTTTAAAAATAAACATTTTATAAAACATAAATATATTATTCAAAGCTATATTCTTTTAATTTTAAAAATTTTACTTTGATATTGAAATATTTATAGATATGGTAAAAACAACATATATAAACCCGTCAATACAACTTATGTTTATAAGACTTAATTATCAAATATATAAATAATTAGCAAATGGAGTTTTAACTTTCAACCTTTTTTCTGTTTTGATTCGAAAATCAGAAAAAAGAATTATCTAATAAGTCTATACTTTAAAAGTTGTTTAATAGTAGATCAAATTTCAATTTTAATTTTCTTAATATGGATACTTAAACTTTTATTTTTATATCTAATTATTACTGTAAATTTCCAATTCTTGGTCTAATGTATAATCAACTTTTTTTTTAAATTTACAAACCTACTGAATACAAAATTTGAAATTGAGGATTTTACTGGACAGATGAGGGTTAATTTTAAAATTTTTGAATATGTCAGTAAGATACAAATTAAAAATGGCAATTGAGGGTTCTACTAGACATTTTAAATGTTCAAGAGCCCATTATATACAAATAGAATATTTATGGTCCAAAATTACAAAAAAAGAAGAAAAGAAAATTAAAGTTTAGAATGAATTTGTAATCTAGGTATATAGGTTAAAAAAGAAAAAATAATGTAATAAAACATTTGCACAGCTCAATGTGAACTTAAAAAGAAATTAGTTGAGCCTACCGTACAATGTAATTGTTACCATTATAAGACAGAGAAATAAAAAAACCTTAATTTCATCATATATTATAAAGATTTGCCTGAGAAAATAACCATATTGTGGACAGATGCACATGATCATATGACGGAAAATAAAAATTACAAATAAGTAAAATCAATTTAATTTTCATTAAAAGAAAAAAAAAACTATAACTTTTCGCTCATGGAGCATGTTGTGTGTTTAGTACAATTGTATTCAATTTTAATAGATTTTGAAATAATTTAGGAACGGCCCAAAATCACAAGATATAAATTTTTGTTGGAATATACGTAATCTAATCCATATAAAATTCTGAAATTTAACTTAGCTTGATTCATAAACACAAGATATAAAATAGATTGAGTTGATGGAATATTTGTGGAGTGAGTGAAGCAAAATATAAACAAAAATTGAATTTGATTTTGCAACTTATTTTTCTTTTTTTTTTTTTCCATTTAATTTGTGGTTCTTCTCCCTCAAAAATAGATTGGGTTGGAGTGTAGCTATCCAATCTTGATGATGTTACATTACAAACACTATTGTTGTCGTTTAGTATTGAAAAAGAAGTCCTTTTGGTACTGCCTAACAATCATACAATACAATATTATTATTTTCTCCAAAAATAAAAAAAAATAAAAAAGAAATAGTAATAATGTTTGGATATATATAGTTCTTCTTTTTCTACGAAATCAAAATAACAGCAGTCAAGCCGACCAAAACAAATGGGTCATTTTTTTCTTCTACTTTTTTCTTTTTTCTTTTGGTGTTTGTGTATTGATCAAATTCCATTAAGGAAAGTAATTTTTGTTTTCTTTTGTTTTGACTTGGTCTAAAATGGATGGGAATAGACAAAGAATATTAATATATAATATTATATATTATTTGAAAAATTAAAATTCACAAATGTTAAATTTATAAATTTTGGCAACCATTTATTCAAATCAAGTTGGATAAGATCCATCTTTACTCTTTCTTTTTTATTTTTTAATAATTAAGTTTCAAATTGAATGAATCCGACGTCATTAAATAATTTATCAAACAAAAATAAGTTTCACATTTGAATTATTAGATGATGTCGTTTTGAAATTGGAAATATAACTCTTTTGAATTTGATCAGTAGGTTATTCGTATGAACAAGTTTATGTTCGAAATGTTTTTTTTTTTCTCTTTTTTCCGAGAAAGAAAAATCACTTTTGTGTTCAAATCATTGGAGAGTTAAAAAGGAAGGTAGGTTTTGAAGTGATTTCGGCTAAAACTACTTTGGTTATTCTCAAAATCATTTTTTTCTTAAATAACCATGTTTTTGACAAGAAAATAAAATTGATTTTTCAATAATAAAAATTACTTTAAATTTATTTTTCTCATACTATTCTAATTTTATATTCATATTCCCACGAATTAGAAGGAAATTTGGGTCCAAAATTATTAAAAATGATTAAGAATAATTAATAAAATTAGATATTTATTATAATTTTTAGGCGATTGCTGCCAACCAACTTTTAGTTATCGTTTTTCTAGCAATTGTTGTTGACCAACTTTCATGACTACTTTCTATAAATTGTCGTTCACCAACTTTTGACGACTGTTATTCGATGACTGTCGTCAACCAACTTTCAGGCAATTGTTTTACAGTGATTGTCTTTGGCCAACCTCCGACCACCATTTCTTAGTCACGATCGGCTGACAACTTTGAGTGACCAATTTTCCAACCACTGTTGCCGCCCAACTCTCGATGACTATTTTTCGGTGATCATTGTTAGACAACTTTCGGCGACTGCTGCCATCACCATCCTATTATCGTTTTTTAGCGACCATTGCTCGCCACTTCTAACCACATCTCCGCAACTATTTTTCGATGATTATTAGTGACCAACTTTTATATAAAACATTTAGGAAACAAATGAAAAAATAAATTAGTAAAAATAATATTTTGTTATAATTAATTAATAAAACAAATTTTCAAATATAAATATTGTAATGCCCTAAAAATGAAGATAATTTTGGAGTTAATTATCTTAATTTTGTTTAATTAAATTTAATTTATTGGCCGTTATTTTGAATTTATTTAATGAGAATTATTTGACTTTGTGAGGATTGAAATTAATTAAATATTTGTTGGATGAATATTTAATTAAGTAGAAGTTTTTGCATGTGGTGTTTGTTGAATTTTTGATTAAATTGTATGTTATGAGGCTTGAGAAAAGTTGGGGACTTTTTTAGTGTTGTTGAAGTTGAATTAAATTAAATAATTTATGGATGCTATTTAATTAAATTGTAGAGTGAAAATTTTGTTGGATATTTGATAATTATATGTATATGTGGAAATATATATAATTATTATGTGAAAGGAAAAGATAATTATATTTGTTAAAATATAATTATTTAAAGAAAAGATAATTGTATTTTGGAGAAAAGATATTTATTAAGGTAGAAAAAGAAAAATAATTATATTTTAGGAAAATTTAATTATTTGTAAAAAGATAATTATTCTTAAGAAAGATAAATAATAATTAATTATTGTGGAAGATAATTAATTATTTTGGAAAAAGATAAATAATAATTAATTATTATGAAAGATAATTAATTATTTTGAAGAAAGATAAATATTGATTATAGATAGAAGTGTTATGATTGGATAAATACGGAAAGAGAAGGAATTTGATTTATTTAGAAGGAAAATTGATAATTATATATTGAAATATAATTATTGGAAAAAGGAATGTAACATCCCAAATTTTTAACGAGTTTTTATTAATTATATTGAATTATTTGGGTGTTATATTAATAAATGGAGCTAAAATTTAATTGTTGGGTTAAGATAATTCATATTGAAATTTTATAAGTGATTTATTGGAAAAGATTTGATTGTTTAAAAGAATTGAGAATTTAAGTTAATTTGAGATTTTGCATGTAAAAGTTGGTTTTGGTGGAATAGGATTTAATTGAGTATATATATATAATAATTTTGGATTTTTTTTTTTTTGTGAAATATGATATTAATTATTTGGTTTTGTGTAAATAATTAATAGGAAAAAGTGAAGTTAATTATATGATGGAATATAATTATAATTATTTAGAAAAGAAGATAATCCATGAAGAGAGAGATGATTGTTTTGATTGGACGAGAAAATATATATTTATTTATTTAGAAGAGAGAATGATGGTTTAAATAAATATATATATTTATTATAGATTTTGGTGAGAGAAAAATAATAATAATAAAGAAGTATTAATATTTATTATTATTAATTATTATAAATGCCTCAGATTTTGTGCATTTAAAGAATTTATTTAGGAAAGATAACGAGAATAAAGATATATGTATATTTTGGTAGTATATATATATATATATGCTAAAAAGAAAAAGAAAAAATAATAATAAATATTATAGTTATTATTTGGGTCTATAAATAGCATTGGAATGCTTAAGTTGAAAAGAAAAGAAAAAAGAAAAAAGTTTTTATCTTCTTTACTAAGATAACCGTCTGCTGCCATCGTCTCACTAATTTTAGTTATGATTGATCCTTTTAGCAAAGCTTGAACATTGAAAGTGATAATTTTTCCATCAAGGATAAACGAATTTTTTTTTCAACCTCCATTTGGGCAACCTTGAAAAGCTAATGAAATTAAATTAAAAATTTGTTAATTTAATTTTGGATCTAATTGGGGTTTTTTAAAGGTTCAATTGGCTAATTTTTTTTAAGATTTAAATCTTCGATTTTTCCCAATCAAGGTTAAATTGGTTTCAACCCCATTTTTTTTTTAAGTTAACTAATTTGGAAGAATTTTTGGATGATAGCCAATTGCTAATTTTATTAATTAAGATGCTGAAATTTCCTTTTATCATTAAGATCAAATTAATTGGACAATTTTTACTGTGAGCTAAGGAGTACTTTGTTTGGCTAAAATCTCCAGGTAAGAGATTCTCCTACTAGGTCTTCGAACTGAAATTAAGAGCTTACATGTAATTTTCCATTATGTATTGATTTAGCTTAGATGCATAATGTGTTGATGTTGATGATTGATGATGATGATTGATGATGATGACTAATATTATGTTTATGACTGGTAGTATGTTGATGATGATGATTGATTAACATTGATGATGACGCATGATATTTTAATCACATGATTAAGAAAGTTAAGATTAATATTCATGTCATGTTTATGATGTTTATGATATGATACATGTTATGGATAGGGTGTACTGTTAGCTTTATCTATTAGAGTTGTACCCACATGGGTGTCCCTCGAGATCACCACCTTTTTATGACTGTGTAGTCCGACGGGATCACCAGTTCAGTATGAGATTATATGTATATGAGTGACTCGACGGGGTTACTCACAGCCCGATTGTCTTAGTGTTTCTTTCCAGTTCACTGAAGACCAGTTTGTCTTAGGTGTTCTTTCGAGTTCACTGAAGACCAGTTTGTCTTAGATGTTCTTTCGAGTTCATCGAAGACCAGATATGTTCCTATGGGATCACTAAATTGCATGTGTTCGAAAACGCGTCAGTTTAGGGGTACTTCCTTACGGGACTCTAATGGGAAGTTAACTTAGAGTGGATCCCTTATTGAGTATATGTTTATACTCACTCTTTCTATATTTAACATTTCAGGCAAAGGCAAAGGTAGAAGAAAGCTGGCAAGCGACATAGAAGAATTCGTGACATGCCATATGGGGACTCATTTTTGCTTCCGCATCTATGTATCAGTGTTTTAGTATTTTGTTTCTAATGAAAATTTAGTCTTCCTTTTTTAAGAAAGTGTCTCTTGTTATTATTTCTTTTTCGTAATGACCTCAACTTAGTATAATGAGCTGGGTCGTTACAAATATAATTTCGTAATTTTAAAATTATTTTTGGAACCAAACATAATAATTCAAAATCATTAAAAAATCACTTTTACACAATCAATTGTACATAATATTTTCTTCTAAAATAACTACTACAACTATAACAAATATTATATGCGATTGGAATTGGTAAGTAGAAATTATTGGCAATAGGTATATCTAAGAATATTGAAGGTCAATGGAGTTGATGACCAATGACCATTTTATTGATTGGTAATTATTTACCAAGATTAGGGTTAACATTGTCTTGCAATTGGGAAGTGTTGATCTGCTACCACCTCCTACATCACCAAGTTCCATGGACTAGCAACCACTCGAATAAACAATTGGCACTTGTAGTTTGCTACTCCTATCTCTAATCATTAGGTCACTTGTCTTTGGTCTCAAGTTCTATATCTTGCCCATGCAACTAGAACTAGAGATTGACAACCATTCAATCATAAATAATTGATGGTTGGATACTTGGACAACATTAGCGATTCGTGGCACACAACTCATTGTTGCCAACTAATGATAAAAGATTTAGACTTCAGTGGTAATTAGACGTTGATGACCAACAACCACTTCGAGGATGGTCAGTGGTCATCAAGCATTGATCCTCGATTCGTGGCCTCTATCTCTTATTAGATTTGACATATCTCTCCCTCATGTAGCAATATTTGTCCCTGTAAAATCAATATAATTCCCTCTATTCAGATGCTAGGTAAGAAAAATATGAAGTAGTTGTAACTATTTCTTTAGTCACTATTGAAGAAGTTATGGTAGTAGTTCTTGTTTCAATTTAAGCAAATATTTTGATATGTAGTCTAAAGAAGAAGCTTTCTTTTGAACGAGAAATAGCTCAATCCCACTATTTAGAAGAGAAAGTTAATAGCTCCACCTCTTTGGGAGAGGCATTCAATTGCGAGACTTTAGAGGAATGAAGGAGAAACCAAGTCTCCTCTACTTAAAGTAGTTGAGGCTTCTCTTGTTCTCTTTATGTCTCTTTCTCCTTTCCCTTTGGTCTTTCTCCTTCGCTATCACTTCATGACTTGGTATGGAGTCTCTTTAGCCATCGGCCTTTTCACTACACAAGCCACCTGGTGGAGAAAGCAAGAAGTGTTGGCCTTCATTCTTTCCTAAGGCATGGTCCTAGTTCTACAAGTCAGCCCGCACTTTTTGGAAGAATCTTGCAGCAATGGACATACGACCTACCAAGCCTTCCCTTTCTACCAGAGCTTCATGGGCTTTCGCCGTTCCCAAATCAGATCTTTGTTTTGATGTGAGCTATACTCTACAAGGAGCCAAACGGGCGTATAGCCTTGCCATTTAGCCTCATTTCCCATGTGACTAGGAATGCTCAGTTAGAACTTCTTAATTGTCATTGTCTAGCCTTTCTTACTACCATGATAGCACTTAGTGTGGTCAGCACCAATCATATTCGAACCACGAAGCTTACACTCATTCACATTAGTTCATCCAGCTATGCCCTGGGTCTTTTGCTCTTCTAATGTCAAAGGTGGCCAGCCATTCGCCAACGCCTAGGAATCCGCTTCACATCTTAACGGGGAGATTAGGTACTCATATTCGATCAAAGTTCCATTTTAGTGCCCCCTTAACATAAAGACAAGCTTTTCTAGGTGGGTCCCTTTGCGCAAGACATTGCTTAGGACTAACGAGTCACACGATAGGTGCACGATTAACTTTCCATACTCTAACAAGCTACCTTGATCCCTCTCTGCTTTCGATTCCTTATGCTCAACAACTCCAACAAGCCCTAAAGTCTCTTGCCGCCTAAAACTCCGCCAAGAAACAGTAGCTTTACCTTTCATCCTATATACTCAGAGAATGCCATGCGTTCTCCACTTTTGAACCTCGTAAAGAGATAACGTGTCTTTTCGCTGATTTTCTCCTTATTCACGAAGTTTAGATCTTTGATGTTGACCAATAATGGTGTCATGCCCCACCCTGCAATGCATCCAAACCTCGCGTTGCGGCATGCGAATGTGACCTAAGAAGCCCTGAAACCTCTATGCAAAACGCCAGAACACTCAACTTAAACCTTAAACCTTGACCATAACGCTTAGTTTGAACTTGAATCCTTAGAACTACTAAGCGATAAGAAAATACAATGCATGATAACAAAATAAACTTTTCTTTTACTTAACAAATTGCGTTCCAATACATAATACATGCTTCTTGAATACAAAGAACTGTAGAAAAAAGCTTCCAACACCTAGCGCAACTTCTTCAATTTCAACTTAGAACGCCTGGCTAACACCTTAACGCGCAGCTACTCGCCTTACCTTCTCAACTTGGCTTCAACGTCTTGTAACCTAGGGAAGAAAAACTTAATACGTAAGTCAAATACTTAGTGAGTAAAATTTTAGAAATCCTTTTGGGGGAATATAATACAATCAAGTAAATTCATTTTCATAAATAGGCTTACAATGCCTCATTCAAAATATGAAACACACATTAGCCTCTTCTAGTTCCTTTTACCAAGAACATGAACCATTCCCACGCATAGACTACTATGATTTCTTTCATCATCAGCATCCCTTGGAGAATTTTCCAATTCATTTTTCATTGCTCAGGCTGTTAACTCAATACGCTCCTTTCAACACATTGGCAAACTACTTACCGTCATGTGGTCCTTTCACCCCATGATTGCCTTGACTTATAATGTGCACATAATAGCTAGCTTATGATAGGAATAAAGATTATGGTTTGCTCCCATACATACACTCATCACATAGAAACTTTAGCTTTAGAAATATTCTTTTCAAATAAACAAGCTATCAAATAACATCGATAGCATTACAATATGCATTAAATATTTACAACACAAGACTCAAAAAGAATGCTTTTAAAACACTATTCTTTCTTTTAGAAAATCACTCAAAAAAATACATAGTTTCCTTCTTTTGAATGACTACTCCAAGTTTCCCTTTTTTTGCATAGCAACTTCCTTAACAAATCAACACTTAGTACTTTTTTTTAGAAATTCCAAAGTAACAATACTTTCTTCGGGTCCTTTGTCATGCCTCGCTCCAAAAGTCACTTTCATGCGACCAGATGGAGGCATGCTATCTAGACACTCGACGGGTACCACACCGCATGATAAACGTTGAACGCCTAGTTAGCGAAGTAAATGCACATATATATTGTAAAATGCAAAATTGACATAAATGGAACAAGAAACTTCATTGATGAACAAATCATGAGAATACACTTGACTCTTAGTACACAAGTTTTTCAAAAGAACTAAGTACAGACTCCAAAATCGACAACTTGACTCTTCTTACCTACCTTAGCATACTATGTGGGGTAACAGTGGCCACTAACAATGATGCGATTACAAGGGCACAACAGGCGATCAAGGATGCAAGTTCAACGTTGGATATCCTTTGCTACCTAGAGGGGGGATAAAATAAAACATTGGAAGGTTAGACAAAAATGGCTAATGAGTGGTATCTTTCTCAAACCTTTTTATTCATCAAAGTTGGTCTAAACGCATTACGTTCATTTTGCTAGATTCAGGTGGTAAGAATAATACACTATAGTGATAATAAGACATTGAGTATGAAATAGAATCAATTTAGGCGATTCCTATTATCTTAAACAATTATTTTCATAGATCATAAGAAATTTTCTCGTTTTAAAATCCTTCATCATAATTTGTAAAGAAATTGTTTCTTCTTGATTTGTTCACCGTAATGAAAAATCACAACGTATGCGTCTCGTAAACTTCATAATCATCTCGCATAATTATTTTACATATTTAATTACATCTTTGTACCCTTTCCTCAGCTTAAGCGTTTACCACACTTTTTTTGCCAAGTTGCAGCTATGCGGAGTAATCTCAACGCATTTAGCAAGTTTCATCAATTCCACTATACATAACACATCTTCCAGTGCCATGTCAGACAGCAAGCAATGGGCATCCAATACCAGATCACACAGAAAGTATGAGGCATCCTACTCAAGATCACACAACATGAATATGGTATTTTATTTCAGAACACATAGCAAGAGTTGAGCATCTTATCTCATATCATACATTAAAGATAAGACATCTCATATCAGATTATACGGCAAGTATGAAGCATTTTTATCGCATAGGGTATAAAAGATCATTTGCTTTCAAACTTTATCGAATTTTATGTATTCTTCATTATTTTATCACATCGTTCCAATGCATAATAAGTTTAATTCATTTTTAAGACATACATTTAAGATTTCAAACACGTTTGGAAATCCTTTTTTATTTTAGGGAAAATGTTTTATAAGAAGAGTCACTCATACTCAACAATTGACTAGATTCTTCGTCCAGCTCCTAAGTCAAGAACTTTTTTGCAATCTCTTGCCAGTAAACAAGCTTCCGAGAATTTCTAGAAACTTGAGAAATTTTCTCAATTCTTTCTTAACTAAACATTGGATAAAGTGGTCCCAAATTGACCAGGTTTCTTCTATTTATAGGCTTCTTTGGTGACATTTTCTACTCAGAAATGATGACTGTTGCCTGCAGCAAGAACAGTCCAAACACAGAATGCCATGTGTTACTACCAAATCTTATCCTGAATTTAAATTAGGTGGCAAGGTCAAATCAATCGCTAACCTATTGACACAAGTGTTGCGCTATCACTACTAGGTGGAGTAAACTCGTGCCTAGTCGTTCGTGGTGTTGCCTTTTTACTCTTATCTTTTCCTTATCGCGTAACCTCTTCGCAAAACGTGAGTTACTTCTTTAATAATAGTCTTATCGCACTAATCTTTCCTTAAGCCTGAATCCCATCCCGTGGAGCAAAACATATTCGGGGTCTCACACCCTTCAATCCTACTTATACTAATTCTAAAGTATGATTAGTCACTTCTTAAACTCCCTTAACTCGCCAGCTTCTACTTGTTAGCTTTCCATATCATGATTTAATTAAAACACCAACACGTCTTCAGTTGTCTAATCAAGATTAAAATTCTCTTCGAAATTCCTAACTGTCTTCCCTTTGCATTCTTCTTGCGTTACAACACCAGTCTACTTCCTCGCATTTATGGAGCTTGGACGCGTACATTTTTCTCGTGTCGCCTAGCTTCAATACGAACCATTAAAATGCCTCTTCCAAAATCCAAACCCTTCTATGTGAGACTCGGGTCTCACAAATGGCTACTAGTTGTGATTGGAGATCTTGACCTAAAGATTAATACCAACAATTGACAGTTGGTGATAGAGAACGACATGACTAACAACTGGATCGGAGAGTCTAAGGATTGACAATAAGCAATTGGGATTGAGAGATCGAAGATCAATCGATGATCATTTCAGCAGTGGTAAGTGTTAGTAGACTTGGTCTAGCCCAGTCGCTAGTCACCGACCCAAGGTTCATAATCCAAGTCGATTACATGAAATTTTAGCCTATGTTATTGGTTGGAAAAAACTAAACACGGATGTACAATGTTTGTTTTAAAAAACATAATCTTTAATGTTGGTTATAAACTAACATAAAAGAGTGTGTTGGTTTTAAACTAACATTAAAGATACCCATTTTTTTTTTCATTTCATTAAAATTAATCTTCTTCACCATTTCTTCAAACTTTTTTTTCTCATTTCTCTCAAAAATTCTTTCCAAAATATCACATATTATCTATGATAGACCGCAATAAACTACTATCTAAGTCCGTCATACATAAATTAAAGACAATCCTATTTTTTTCTTATTAGATTTATTGTTGGGAATGACTCACGTGCACCTTTAGGCTCAAAACCCACAAATACATATAGAGTTGTGACTTCCTACTTGTCCCACTTTAACAAATTAAGAAGTGAGCAGAGAGTATATGTATATAAAAATCACTATTAGGAACTTGTAAAAGTGGTTAGAGGGGTAGTAGAGTACCCTTTCCCACATGTTATGCCAATAATTCTTTTAGTCTCTGAATTTTTATCCTATTTTTAGTTAATCCCTATGGTTCTATTACTTTCAAATTAGTCCATATGATTTGAGATTCACAAAAATCTGAAAGTTTCAATTGGGTCTTTATGAGTGAGTAAAACTTAAAAATTACTCCATTAAAAAAACAAGTAGAGAGTAGGAGACTACATCATACATCATCTTATTGCATTAATAGAAAACATGAAAATAAATAAATAAAATAACAAATGACAAGATTGGTTCATGGTTGATATTTGTTTTTATGTTTTCAAAACTAAAAATTGAATAAAAAATTTAAAATGCATTTTAAAAAGAGATAGTTTCAAATATAACAAAATAAATTAAAATATTTACGATATATAATAAAATTTTGGATTCTATTAATAATAGACACTAATAGACTTATATTACTGTCTATCAATATTACTGTCTATCAACATAACTAATAGAAGCATATCAGTGTCTATCAAAGTTTATCATTGATAAAATATAAAATTTTACTATATTTTGTAAATCTTTTGTCAAATTTGTTATTTTTAACAATTACTCTTTGATATACTAATTTTTCAAAACAATCTTTGAAATCAACTCAATTTCAAATACAATCCATGGTTGATTTCTTTGTTTTTAAATTTGGTTTTAAAAAAACTATCAACATGAGATACATTATTCCATATTTCTACTGACAACTAAACACAAATTTCAAATTTCAAAATTTTGAACCGAAACTAAATGTGTTTTTTAATATAGTGTAAAAAAGGAATCAATTTCCGTTTTCTACTTAATTCTTGGTTTTCTAAAACATTTTTTCAATAACTCAATCTAACTTTTAAGTTTGTATTTATCCGAAAAAAAATTCAATCTAAACATAATTCAATAGAACTTTTCACTTTTTAAAATCGGAGGTTGAATCTGTCACCATATATTAGCTAGATTCATAGAAGTATTATCCCAAAAATGCTAAACATGCTAACATATTATACTGTTTTCCCTAAATCATATCCATTTTTTTAATTAATTTGGCAAATATAATTCTTAGAAAAATGTTATATTAACATTTTAGTCTCACCATTTTGATTTTAATTTTAGTTAATAGTTTTAAGAGTCTTGATTTAGCCGGATTTCTATAACTTTAAGGTAATTTGCGGTATGTATGCTCTCTTTTAAGGTGAGAGATTCAAGTTGTTGTACCTATTGAATAAACTAAAAAACATATGTTACAATGATGGGAGTGATATAATGACTAAAGTCAAAATTTTAAAATGATAGGAATTAAATTGAAAAATACTCTAATTTCAAGGTCTTGAGATTCATTTAATAAGATTTTAGTTTTTGACAAATAAGCTTACAAACACCACTTCCATTTTGTTATTTACTTGTTACCGATGTCTCAAAAGAACGAGGTGAAATTTTGATAAAAAGAATAGTTTTTAAAAACGGGTGCTTTGAAATGCAAGTAAAAATGAAAGAAAAATGAAATGGAAGTTTGGAAGTTTTTTAATACATTTTTAGAAACTTATAGAGATAGCAAAAACAAACACACAAAATAAAAAAGAAAAAGAAAGTGATAAGATATAGTAATAGGCCCATCTTGGTAACCCCTTGGCTAAGGACTAGGGCGTAGGGGAATTTGGCAGAGAGGCGGGAAGAAAAGAAGGGGTTTGGGGAGGGGCTTTTATGCAAAAATCAATGATTGTGTTTTAGGGCAAATAGTTTTAAAGCTTTTTCACTTTGACTTTACCACACCAATTTTATTTTAAATTTGGTATTGGACAATGGACATTACAAAGTGGCATCCGCAGATAATGATTCAAAGCTTTCTTTTTGGGAATATTATCCCTTTTTATGGCTCTAAATTTTTGCAATTCACTTTCAATAGTCAACTCTTCATTATAATCCCACCTTTGATTAATTTGTATCTTCCTTCCACTTTTAATTCACTTTCTACTTCTCACCTTTCAATTTTTCAATCTATACTAAATTAATACTAAACCAACTCCCTCTCTCCCACTACCAATACATTTGTTTCTCTTTTATTATATTATCCATATTTTATTTATCAACTTTTAAATTTTATGTCTCTTTACATATTGAATTATAACCATTGTATTTAATTTTGTTTATTATTTAAAACTATTAACCAAAAATACAAAATTGCAACTCTTTTTCATAAAAGATGTCAAACTAATTAATATGACTGTCTCCATTATTTGACTTTTAGGTTATATCATTAACTAAAATATCCACTCATCCATTTGCCATTATAATATATTTGGACTTAATAAATATAGAGGTGGTTATTGAAACCTTTAGTCTAAAGATATATATATATATATATATATATATATATATATATATATATATATATATATATATATATATTTTGTTATCATCATTAGGATTTCAATTAAAGTTGGCTTTTCTAACGAACGTTGTAGACTCTAGTGATCGAGTAATAAAGATCCAACGTAAAAACTTATTTATAGATGTGACAATGGATTTCATGACGTAATTTTGTATTATTATGATGTGAGAGCCTAAAAAGTCACATCGATTAAGAAGCATATGAAATCTAAGTTGAGGTTTATTATGATTGAAATTAATAAACATGTGTTAAAAATAATAATGATTTAAGCCCGATAATACTAACATTGTATTAAAATTTATATGATATCTTTATATAGAACAAATCTTAATAACCACATTATGTTTTTGGACCTCTGTTCTTATTTGTCACTCTTGGCATAATAGTATATGAATTTTAATAATAGTAAAAATTAATAATAATGAAGAAAAAAGAAGAAGAAGAAGAAGAAGAAGAAGAAGAATATTTAGACACTTAGAAGTAGGGGGGACATATATATAATTAAAAATAAAAGATACAAAGATAAATTACTAACTGAATGTAAAAAGAAAGAGAATAGAAACAAAGGTAAATGATTGTGAAGTAATGGTCCTAAGGAGAAAAAAAGAAAAGAAACCATGGATAAGAAGGTAAGGAGGAAAGAAGACTGATGATGACAATTGATTATTACTTGCCCACTTTTCACCTACATTTTCTATCATTCACAATCATCAAACTTCATTTAATCCCATTCATGCCCCCCCTCACAATTATGCAACCAAAACACTTTTCTTTTTTTTCTTCCCATTTTTATGCCCAACTTTAAACATAACTAAAAAAAAAAAAAAATTGAATGATTCATATATTAGTAACCCCTAGTAAAAGAGTAAAAGTATTAAACATATAACATCGGGTGCAATCAATTTTCTTTTAATTGAATGGAGAATAGTTAAGATTAGATTTAGAGATAAGATACATCAAATATTAGTGTAACTTATAATTGTCATTGTTGGACCATTTAATGATAATTGATATATACTCTCCATTTTTTTTATTTTTAAATGAAGATGAAGCTCAAATTCTCACATTTATGCAAGTGTAGTTATATACTATTAGTCAATGATTACCATTTTCCTCTAAATAATTACCATTAGTCACATTTATGCTATTGTAATAACTTAACATTTTATTTTCGTATGTTAGTTATATCTATTGTACTTTAATTTACTATAATTCTAGATCTAATTAACTTATTCAATGAAATACTCAAAAGTTAAAATGTTTAGTTTATTGGAGGAGGATAATAACAAAAGAGAAAAAGAAAAATGCTTCTTAAAAATGAATATGATCATTGAATTAACAATGCCAAGAAAATGATATATGCTTTGTTATTAAAAATTGTTAAAATTAAAACTATTATCTACGCATTTGCTAAATTAAAATAGAATATCTATACATTTTCTAACTCATTCCGTCATATCTAAATCTTTCCTCATTTTCTCAAATGTCTATCTCCCTCTTCACTCCTCGTTCTTTTTTTTTTTTTTTCTCTTCCAAGATCTTTTCAATATTCTATAGAAATAATAGACATAGACATATCAATCAAAATAAAACTCTTATAAATATTATTGAGAATGCAGAGGAAGAACAAAAACAAAACAAAACAAAAAGAAAAGAGAAAACAAAGTCCACGTAAATATTTTTTTAGTACAACTTGGGGTAGGAGGATTTAAACTCAAGACTTCTTGTTCCCACAAACATTGTAACAACCCGAACTTTAAATTTAAGTTAAGGTCACTACTCAAAAAGACGAATAACAATTTACGCTTTCTTGAAGAAGTAGACGACTAAAATTCTTATAAAAATCAAGGTTTTCATAAAATAAAATTATCAAAACCAACAAAACAATTTGAAAACGTGACCCGCGAGTTTTAACAATTTTAGAGAAAATAAAAAGGATGAAATCTTAAGTAAAATGTTTAAACTGTAAAATTCTAAAAAACGTATAAATAGACGCAGAAGCTAACTGCGTCCCCATATGGCATGCCACGAATCCTTTTCTGTCGCTTGCCAGCTTCTCAAGTTCTCTACCTTAGCCTGAAATATTAAACATAGAAAAGAGTAAGTATATAAATATACCCAGTAAGGGACCCACTACTAGTCCTGCGATCTATTAACTTTTCATTAAAAACATAATCATAACGTCATGTGTCCAATGGAGCACACACGGGTGAGTGCGACCATATGAACACCCCAAAATCGTGCGAGTGATCCCGTGGGAAGACCCCTAGTCGTGCAAATAAACATATCTGACATACGTGGGTACACCCCTAATCGTGCGAGTGGTCCTGTCAGAACATCCCTAGTCGTGTGAGTGACCCTGTACACAATATCACTGTCCTCTAACCATGCATGTGATCCGTAGGTACACCCTTAAATCGTGCGAGTGGTACCGTAGGAACACCTCTAGTCGTGCGAGTGACCCCATAGATAGGATTCACAATACAAGTGGAGAAAAAGCTCAACAAACAAAGTTAATTAACAGACACACCACCATCGAAAGCATGTAACATCATCATAAACATCATAACATGACATGAATATTAATCATAACGTCTTTAAGTATGTGATTAATATATCATGTATCATATACATCATAAACATATAAGTCATCATCATCAATATAATACTAATTATCATCAATAACATCGCATTATGCAATTTAACTACCATCAATGCATAATCGTAAATACATGTCGTCTCTTTTAAATTTAGTTCGAAGGTCTAGTAGGATAATCTCTTGCTTGGAAATTAGTTTAACCAAAAATATAATCCTGATAGCAAAATCACATTTCCAAAGAAAAGTCCTAAATAGTATGGGTAAAATACTAAGTTCAATAACTCAATTAACAGTTGTTAAGGATCCAAAATCCAGTTAATTCAACTTATCCAAAGTTCAGGTCGAATCCAATTTATCTTTGGTTGGGCAAAATTCCACAACTTAAAACTACCAAATAAAATCTAACCAAATTAATCTAAAATTAAATATTTATGGTTCAAAATTATTATCTCATGGGTATTACCCATAACCCATTAAATACTCACCAAAAATATGGGAAAAGATCAAAATATAGGCTTATGGCTCAAAATGGCTTAGATGGAGAGGAAAATTAGCTCGGCTAAGGTAGATTTGGCTAGGCGCAGGCGATTGAAGGGGGTGGCTGCTCGGGTCGACAGCTTGCGTGGCTTGGAAAGAAGGATCGGTTCACGTGTGGCTTGCGTGAGGACGGCTCGAGACACGCGGCTTGCAGACGAAGTGGGGTTTGTGTACAGCTCGGCTAGGTTGCTAGCTCGAGTTTACGCTAACGACCGAAGAAGACGAAAATGAACGGTTCATCGAAGAAGTGGTGGAACGACGACGCGGCAGATGCTTCGACGGTAACGGCGTGCTACTGACGGCAAAACCAAAAGCAGTGATGAAGGAGACAAGGCGAAAGGCGGACAACTGACGAAATAGCCAGCGAAGAGCAGACAGACGGTGCGGTCGTGAGCGACGCGCGACAATCGGTTGCTGACCAGTTCGTGAGACGGAGTCAGACGAAGAATGCGACCGATAGCAGTAGTTGGAGCAAGGCAACGACTAGGGTTAAGGGTTTATGAAGAAGAAGTTGGTGAATAGTTACCATGCATGCTTCACGAAGCCTATAAATAAAGAAAATAATAATAATATAATTATTATTATTTTTCTTTTATTTTTCCTTATTCTATCCCAAGATAAATCTCACACCTTTTCTCTTTATTTAAAATCCACCAAATCTTTTTTTAAAACTCAAATATTCTCTCTTCCATTAAATCTCCATCCAATCAACTTTTTATTTCTTACCATAATTATCTTTTATTAAATAATAATTATATTTTCCATTATATAATTATTATTTTAAATTTCTTTTTCTCTCTCCACAAATATCCTTTTTCCAAATATTACTCTTCCAAAACAAATCTATCTTTATCTTCTTTCAACAATAAACTATATTTCTCCAAATAATTAAATAAACTCCCAAAATTATTTAATTAACTCCAACTTCTAAGGAAGAACTAATAAATCTTTAAAATAACATCCATTATTATGAACATAATTAAAAAAACTAAGATAATTAAATTCGAAAATTATCTTAATTTTGGGGCATTACATACATACACTTGTCAGTTGAGTTGAGCTCATGTTAAGCACATAAACATATTAAATGGTACTTACTTTTATATCTTCCCTCTCCTCCTTTTCATTCTTTCTTGTTTCTCTTCCTTCTATGTTCAATATTCCATAGTATGAATAAATATAAACACATCAATACGATGCTAAAAAATGTAGAACGAATAATTGCAAAAAAAGAAAAAAGAAAGGCTAACACAAAAAAACATGCAAAAATATGCACGAATGAAGATTGAACTTATTCGGGGAGAAGGGAGAATTAGGAGAAAAAGAAAAACAACATAGTCAATGGTAGTAGTTATCTTTTGTTTTGGATCAAATTAAAATAAAGGAACTTATAGTGTTTTTATTGAGAATGTTTGTGCGAAGATGTTACCATGGAAAACACAATTAGAAGGAAAGATGTAAAAAAAATAAAAAACAAAGGTAAAAGAAAAAGAAAATTAGAAAACATGTATGAGAAGAGATGGACCGAGAAAAAAAGTCTCAAATCCCCCACTTCAGACTAGTTAAATAAGCAAAGAATAGGATGTTTCGTGAAAATTTGTGTTCTACCAAAAATCATGTCGAAAAGATGTAAGGATTTTGATGGTTATGTTCAAATAAATTTGTTAAGGGCTAACTATTAAATGGAGGAGTATAATAGTCATATGTTTAAAACAGAGAGATAAAGTGTAAAAGTAAAGATCCTCCCACTTTGCCCTTCCCTTTATATAATTATTTATACACAGCAGAGATTAATAAAGAATTCACTCATTGTTCCTATAAGCTTTTGCTTGGTTTTTGGTCCCCTATTTAAGCCCAATCCAAGTTCTCTTTTTAGACCTGTACGATGAAGGCCCATTTCTCATTCAGCTTTAGCTATTTTACATAAATAACATTTTCAGAGCTTTCTGGATGGAAAATCTTCCTAACACCATATAGTTTATAAATGTCTTTTATTTTCAATTATTTTGTTAACATCTTTTACCTAAGAAAAGCAAAGTGTGGTGCAGCTGAAGTGTTATCAAATGAGAAGGGCTACGCGTTTTGAAGAAGGGAATTAGTATAGTGAGTGATTTTTCTAAAGTTATATTGTTTTTAAAAAGTTTTCCTTCTAAAGTTTCATGTTGTATTATAATGTTGTACTTCACGTTAATGTTGATGAGAAGTATATATGTTTTACAAAAAGAAAAAGGTTTTGTGTTATGTTTCAAGCTGAAGCTTCATGTTTGATGATTGTATGCTATGTTTATGAACAAACCATTAGTCTTATTCCTATTAATGAGCTGCCTATATATGCACATAATGAGTAAAGGCAACTATGTAGAAAAGGACTACATGGTGGAATGAAGATGCCTAATGCATAAAAAGAGCGTATTGAGTTTGGAGACTTGAGCAATGAAAAATGAATCAAAATATTCTCCAAGAGATGCTATTGATGAAAAAGTCATCACAATAGTCTATGCGTGGGAGTGGTTCATATTCTTCGTGAAAGGAATATGAAAGGCTAATATGCGATTTATATTTTATTGAAACGAGGCATTGAAGCTTGTTTAATGAAAATGATTTTATGAATTGTATGCCCCAAAAGGTTTTTCAAAAGCATAACTCACCAAGTATTTCACTTACGTTCTTTAAGTTTCCCCTCAGGTAACCAACCGTTAAGGTTAAGGTAGGAAAGTAAGAAAAGCTACTTCGTGTTAAGGTAAGCAAGCCAGCCGTTCTAAGTAAAGTTTGATCAGAAGTTGTGCTAGGCATTTTGAAGTTTTGTGTTAAGCTTTGTTGAAAAGAAGCATGTAAAATCTATTTAGAACGTATATTCTTGAGTAATAAAGTGAAATTGATATAATTAACTTGCGAGTTCAATTTCTTCATCGCTTAGTAGTTAAAGGACTTAAGATTGAACTAGGCGATAAAGCTAAGATTCAAGGACTAAAGTTGAGCATTCTTGCGTTCTATTTTTAGATGTCAAGGTTGCTCAGGTGGCATTGTGTGTTGTATCGCGAGGTTAAGGACGTGTTGTGGGTTGGGGAGTGACAAGTTCTTAGTAATGCCTTTTGGTTTGATCAATGCCCCAGTTGCTTTTAGGGATTTGCTGAATAGAGTGTTCCACCACTACTTGGGTCAATTTATGATTGTTTTCATTGATGATATTTATATATATTCACAAGATGCGGTAAGACATTCGAAACACCTAAGGATTTTGCTATAAACCTTGCGAGAAGAAAAATTGTTTGCAAAATTCAATAAGTGTGAGTTTTGGTTGAATCAAGTTATGTTCCTTGGACACATAGTATCTTCAAGGATTGAAAGTGAATTCACAAAAGATTGAGACAGCTGAAAATTGGGAACGTCCTAAAATAGTTTATGAAGTTTAGAGTTTTCTCAGATTGGCGGGCTACTATAGGCGTTTTATTGAAGAATTTTCTAAGATAACACTTTCTTTGACAACACGTACAAAGAATGTGAGGGAATTTAAATGGACGAATGAATACGAGAGGAGTTTTCAAGAGTTAAAACGCAGACTTATTATTCCACTCGTTCTCACATTACCTACACTAGAGAAAGAGTTTGAAGTTTACTGTGACACATAACTTCAAGGTGTAAGATGATGCGTTTTGATGCAAGAATAAAAATTAATAGCCTACGCATCAAGACAATTAAAATTGCACGAACGCAACTACCTAACACATGATTTGGAATTAGCAACTATATTGTTCACGCGTTAAGACATTACCTTTTTGGAGAAAAGTGGAATATTTTCACTAATCACAAGAGTTTGAGATACATTTTTTATCAGAAAGAGTTGAACTTAAGACAAAGACATTGGAATGAATTAATTAAATATTATGATTGTCGCATACCATTCTGGAAAGGTCAATGTTGTAGCTGACACATTGAGCAGAAAGAGCTCGAGTAAGGAGAGCAAAGGGAGAATGGCTTCATTAAGAGAGTTAAGAGGTTATAAGGCAATCTTGAACGCAAGATCAGTTGAGAATTTGGTAGTATGGTTTCAAGTCAAGCCCACACTGGAAAAGAGATTGTTAAAGTCAAGCCCTCATATTAAGAAAGTTAGCTGAAGAAATAAGATGCGAAAGACGGTCAGGCTATGCATTGGGAAGTGATTGTGCATTGTTAAAAGACAAAAGACTATACGTTCCGAATAATAAGGCGTTAAAGGAAAATATTTCGAAAGAAGCTCACAGTTCAGCTTATGCAATGGATCCTAGAAGTACTAAGATGTATAGAACCTTGAAGATTTGCTATTGGTGGCCATGTATGCGATGAGAGATAGCTAAATTTGCAATTAAATGCTAGATTTGTTAGCAAATCAAATCGCAATGGCAAAAGACCAGAGAATTGCTATGCCCTTTGCCCAGTCCAGATTGGAAGTGGGAGCATATGACCATGGATTTCTTGTTTGGGTTGCCTAGAACGCCTAGTGGTTTGATGGAATTTGGGTTATTGTGGACAAATTTACCGAGACAACACATTTTATTCCTATTAAAGAAACTTTTCCATTGGATAAATTAGCTAAGTTATATGTAGATAAGATTGTAAGCCTATGTGAAACTCTAGTGTCAATAGTATCAAACAAGATTCATGTTTTACTTCCAAGTTTTGGCCAAAATTGCAAGAAGCATTAGAAACCAAGTTATGTTAGTACTTCGTTTCATCCTCAAACGGATGGACAATCTTGAGAGCTTGCCTTCTACAATTTCAAAGAAGTTGGGATGAACGCTTACCACTAATTGAGTTTGCCTACAATAATAGTTATCACTCTAGTATCGGGTTAGCACCTTATGAGGCACTATATGGGAGACGTTGTAGAATGCCAGTTTGCTAGGAAAAGGTAGGTAAGAGAAAGTTGTATGGGCCAGAACTAGTTTAGACAAAAGAGTTATGCAGATCATTGTCTCAAAGCATTATGGAATTTAAACTTGGAGACAAGGTTTCCTTAAATTATCATCTTGGAAAGGTGTAATTAGATTTGGAAGGAAGGGAAAGCTAAATTCAAGATATATAGGACCTCGTGAGATTCTAAAATGTGTGGGACTAGTGGCTTGCTAAGGTTACCCGTGAAGTTGTCTAGAATTCGTAATGTCTTTCATGTTTCTATGTTAAGAAAGTATGTTACAGATTCCTTGCATATACTTTAAGAGCAGCCCATAGAAGTACAAGAAGATTTGACTTATGAGGAAGACCTTTGTGTGTGTTACATAAGAAGGAACAAGTGTTGAGAACAAAGGTTATTTCCGTGGCCAAGGTGTTATGGAATAATCATGGCGTTGAGGAAGCCACTTGAAAAAATGAAGAACAAACGAAGATAAAGAATCCTTAACTTTATAGCATAAACTACTAGATTTCGAGGACAAAATTTCAATAAGGATGTAGCAGTTGTGAGACCTTTATCGTGTTTTGACCTACGTGTTAATATTGTACGCTACAAGAACTATTCACGTGTTGAGATTATGTGCATGGAAATTGGTGATTGAAAAGCTTGCAAGTAATCTATTTATAACGTTCTAACTATGCAATGAGAAGAAGCTATATGATGAGAAGGAGGCAACGTGAGCTTTCTCCACCTAGAAGTAGCTGATGTCATAAAGTTAGCAAGTTGATTTGAACTTGCTACCTAGCTAAGCTTAGGATAAAAGTGGCAGAAGGCATGTGGCGTTTTGATATTGGCTTAGTCTCACTGTCAAAAGAAGTAATCATTCAAGCACGAAAAATTCACCAGAAGGAGTCCTATAAATAGGAGGAGTCCAATAAGTTTAAGAGGTTGTTTTCTTATCCAGTGTTCACTTAAAAGAAGTTGCAAAGATTTTCGGAGCTACCGTGAGCTTGAGAATTGGTAAGAGGTTGCAAAGAAGAACAAAGGATTCTCAGCTGAAGACTTCATGAGAAGGTTATTTGATTGTAAGTGGTTTCTTCTTAAAATGTTTTCAAACTAAAAGAATGGCCACTCTATTTGAATCCTTATATATATTTCTCTATTAAGTTCTTGAATTTCATGATTTCTCTTATGTTCTTAAATTCTAAAAATAAAATTAGTTTATAAATGATTTAAATTTAAAAATGAGTTGGAATATTGTGATGAAATGATCTTTGGTACCCTACGCGATGTGATACCTCACACTTGCTGCGTATTATGATGTGATCCTTGCTGTGTGATCTGGGATAGGATTCCTTATTCTTCCTGTGTGATTTAGAATAGAATATCTTCTACTTGTTCTGTGATCTGGTATGAGATGCCCTTTGCTTGCTGTGTGTTTTAGCATTGGATGACGCGTTATGCATGATGGAATTATTGTTGCATTGAGATTACTCCACACAGTTGCAACTCAATAGAAGAGTGGTAAACACTTAAGCTTAGAAAGGGTACAAAGATGTAATTAAACATGAAAAATGATTCTACCATATGATCTTTTGCAACATGATTTATGATGACTAGTTTGAAAGGAAATGATTTCCATATAAATTATAAATATTTGTTAATGAGAATTGAATTGTGTAAATCACCTAATGCGTTAAGATGATTTAATTTGAACTCAAGTTTTACTATTGAAAAGCACAACTATGCTATCACGTGGATTTGTGAAATGAGGAGCAACATGTTATGGGAGGAACTTACTTATTAAATGTAAACCCCATTCACTAGACACTTTTGTCTAATCTTGCAAATGTTTTGTTTTATTCCTCCCCTCCCCTAGGTAACTCAATTGCTTCTCGCCGCATTGGTTATACATGTCTTTTAATTTTTGCGTAACATTCTTATCGTCGAGCTTCTACTTTTTATTTATATCCTGCGATAAAACATTAAAAATGCGATAAAACAGGGATGAGGTTCTTTTGAAAGACGTGATATACAAGTTCATCAAATTTTATACTTTTTCTTTTGTTCTTATGTGATAAGACTTCATTATTTTACATAAAATGCTACAATAACTTGTATTTTTACAAACTAATCACCTCACTAGTTTTGGTTAAGATTGGTGACTTAGGTGAGCCTTGTGGATCTTTATTGTGGAATTTTAATACTCATTAAAGGTTAATTAATTGAGACTCTAAATTAAGTTATTATTGGAATTGATTTTGGTTGCATGCCTTTTGACGGTCCCTTTGGCAAATGTTGAAGATTTAAATGATGAATTTTTTCATAGAGGTTGAATTGGTTTCAACTTCAATTTTGGGTAAGTTAATTTGGGAGAAGTTTTGGATGATAGCCAATTGTTAATTTTATTAATTAAGACACTTAAATTTTCTTATATGATTATGATCAAATTAATTAGAGAATTTTTTACTGTCAACTAGGGAGTATTTGTTTGGCTAATCTCTCAAGTAAGAGATTCTACTACTGAACCTTCGAACATGAGTTTAAGAGCTTGCATGTATTTTCCATTATGCATTGATGTAGGAAGATGCATAATGTGTTGTAGTTAATGACTGATATGTTTATGACACATGATATATTAATCATGTGATTAAGGACGTTATGATTGATATTCATGTCCTGTTTATGATGTTGTTACATGTTTCATACACCTAGCGAGACTAGAAGTGGATCCCTTATTGGGTATATTTTATATACTCATCCTTTCTCTATGTTAAATATTTCAGGCAAAGGTAAAGGATTCGGAAAGCTGGCGAGCGATAGGAAGTTCCCGTGACATGCCATATGTGGACACAATTCTGCTTCCGCATCTATGTATAAATTTTCAGTATTTTGTTTCCAGACATTTTTGATTAAATTTTTATCCTATTTATATAAGTTTATTTTATTTAAAGAATTGTTAGAACATGTAGGTCATGTTTTCACAATATTTTACTAAATTTGCAAGTTTTAACTCTTTTGAATATTTACTTGTTATTAAATTCATAAAAATGTTAGTTTTCCTCTTTTCAAGAAAGTGTCTTTTGTTATTTGTCTTTTTAGTAACAACCTCAGCTTAGTATAAAAAGTTGGGTCGTTACAACTAACTATAAAAAATATCAATTGATAGCCTAAGTAAACCTCGTCAATTCAAAATTGAAGGAGATATCATTTAAAGACAATATCATTCTAATGATATCGCCTATAATTGTTATCAACGATATTCTTCTAATGCGGTCATTGATAGATAATGTTGGTGATATCATTTTACGTTGACAACAATATAGAAAAATTACTTGTAGTAGCTATCAGAAATATCAATTGATAGCAACATCGCTTATAAAAGATATCCACGATAGAAACTGATACCACATTTCTCTAATTTAAAGTTATCACTCATAGTAGTTATTATTGATTGCAGCTATTTTTAGCACCTAATACCATATTTCTCACATTGAAAGTTACTCCACCCTTCAGTAACTATCATTCATAAAAGCTATAACTAATAGTTGCTATCATTTATATCAACTAATAACATGTTTCTCAAATTTAAAGATTCCATTGATAGCATCTATTAGAGATAGCAACGTATAACAACTATCAATTGCTATCAACGATAACTTTCAATTTAAGAAAATCAGAAAAAAATACTCGCAATGGTGACAAGTTATCACTAGTAGTAGCTATCAGTGATAACAACCGATAAAAGCTATCAATCATTGATTGTAGCTATTAGCGATAGCTTTTAACATGAAAAAAATCGAGAAGTGTGTAAAATAATCATTTATCAATTTGAAAGCTGATAGCATATATCACTAATAGCAATTATCAGTGATAGATTTTGTCAGTGATAATTTTTAATTTAAGAAATTTGACAAGAAACATCCAAAATGGTGGCTGAACGTGTGTATTTTAGCCTTTTACTATTTTTTGTGCTATATATGCAATCATTTTATTATTGTGCTATTATTATTATTATTATTTTTGCCGTTTATGCAACTAACCCTTAAATAATTATGTGATTGATTATGATTGATTTTTTTATTAAATAAAAAATGATATGTTATCGATTATTACTCAAATTGATTTTCAGGTAAACAAAAGATGTTACAATTGAAAATTGTTTTATTTAAGAAAAAAAAAAGGCTTATTTGAATTACATGATAGTGTAAGAACGATAGAAGATAGATGCGTGTTGGTGAGTGTGGGATATTATTGTCAACATTTCGGGTTAGACCCAGTTGTTATTGAGTTAAATTATTGTCAAAATTTAGGAAATGTATATAAACAAAGGAGAAACAGAGCTCATTCATGGCGTACCAGCACATATATTTATGAACTTTCTCCACTATTTTCACCAACACAATCTCTAAATCTCATCTTCCTCCATTGTTCAACAATCAGCCACTGCCATGGACAATGAACAAGAACATCTAACCCCGCGATCTAACTGGAGCGAGACTGTGGAAGACCTCGTCACTGCCGGAGACACTGATGCTGCTATTTCTCTTCTTCAATCGGTGGTTTCCGACCTCCAAATTTCACAAAACTCTAATCCAGATCCTCAATTAGCTGCCGCTCTCACCGACTTGTCCGCTCTCTACTCTTCTAAAGGCCTCTCTCTCAAAGCCGACGACATTGCGGCTAAAGCTTTCCTTCTTAAACACCAAGCCCAAGTCTCTTGTCCTACTGGGTATACTTTTTGTTCGAAATGTTAGCATTCTGGATATACTTGTTTCAATTCTTTAAGTTAATTGGAATTAGATATTAATTTTACTTTGTTCCCCATGATTTGGTTGTTCTGAATTTCTTTAGTAGAGGGATATCTCTGATATGAATTCGCAGTCATCCATATCTTAATTTTTTAACTTCGAACTTTGCTTCTTTATTTCCATTTCATCTTTCAGGTACGGGAAGATTGTGAAAGAGGATCGAACATCTCCCACGACTGTTTCGCTGTCTTCTGTCGATGAAGCGTCCGTTGGAACTGGTGAGCTTTTCTTGTCTTTGAGATGAAGGTGTAGTTCACTGGATAAACTTGGTGGATAGGTTAGGAGTATGCTTTGTTATCTCGAAACAACGATTTTGGTCACACAAATTAAAAATATTAGTGAGATTTATTGGATCAAACAAAGAAACCTCAAGCAGTGCTGATTTGTTATAGAACACTTGTTTGTTTGCATATAATAGCAGTAATATATAATTTTTCTTTTGAAGGTAATTTGGATCGTACGAAGGATAGTCCAGACAATGCTGTATCCTGTGCTGCGTCTTTGGATGATGATGGTATGTTTGCATTGCCTTCAACTTATATCAACCCTTAATGGAATAAAATCAGAAGTTTCAATTAAAGGAAATCAGTCTACAATTTAAGTGTATTTGCCTTCCTGTGTAGATCCTATGAATAGAATAGGCTGTAGCTCTACAATTGTATGTTGATATACATGATAATTATTAATGTCAAGTTTTTTAGGTTTCTGAATGCAATCACCTAAAAGACCTTGTTTTTTTTAAGAATAGGCATCCTTACCTCACTTATGTGGCCCAAATCCAAGACATTACTAGAAGAACTGCGTGTGCTTTTTGGATCTCTCAAAAATGATTTTAACACCCAAAGGCTACACTATCTTGAAAGGGATAAAGATTATTTGTATCCATTCCTTTTAAGAGTACCTTTGGCTTCACTTAAATTTTATCTTGACTTTTCTTATAGATAAATTTTATTGTGATCATTAATCTTTGGAATTTAAATGTATCTAAAGGTATAGCAATTAGCAAGGACAATTTGGACATAAGTAGAGTTAACTTTTGTCGCCAACTTGCCATGAAAACCGTATCAGTAGCACTTGCATAATCATGTTTCATCAACGTTATACTCCCTTTAAAACTCTCACCTAAGAGAGTCCACTATATTTTCCTTTGTGTTAGATTTCTAAATGCTGGACTCTTTATGAATTTGAAATCTAAGTTTCCGTTAATCCGGGAAGATGGTAACAGGTTTGGGTTTTTGGAGGACGAACAGATTGTGCCATTATGGCAAGCCTCTTGTGTTTCTTTTTGGCTAGTCTTTATTCTACCACAAAGGCTGGTGTCAAAACAATCAGACGTGGAACTTTTTGTAAAAAGAAGATAGCAGAGGCCTGTTGGGATACTAACAAGGATTATCTAATACTTTTTAACTTAATGGCATAAACAAAGACGGTATATAAGCCAAAAGATAACAGTCAGAAGCTGATAATAAAGGAAAGAAACAACATAAGAACAAGAAAACATACCAACCCTTCTCCCTATGAGCTAGGGTTCCTCCAGGCTACAGCAGCCTTTACAACCCAAAAGATGCAAAATAAAACCTAGCTACCCAATCCCAATAAGATGCTATTTATAGACCCTCCTACATTCCTCACTGTGGGTGTCACTCTCCACGCACTTTTTCAATTCAATCTCTCATCATTGCTGGCCTGTATGTTTACCTTTTTACCCTTCCTTTTATATGTGTGAACAATAGGGGGTCTTACAATACCCCTCGGCTCTAAGTTCACCTTGTCCTCAAGGTGGAATGTAGGAAACTGTTGGTTCATTTGATACACCGATTCTCATGTCGCTTCACTTTCGGGTAGCCCCTTCCACTTGATTAACCATTCATTTGCTCCCAACTCCTTACTCCAGTGAATGCCTAGAACCATTTCTGTCCATAACTGTAACTCAAACTCTTTCGTTAGCATAGGATGTTGATGTTGTACCTCTTGTTGTTTACCCAGCTTCAGCTGTAATTGAGAGATGTGAAAAATATTGTGTATGGCAGCTTTCGGGGCAAGTTCCAACCTGTATGCTACTTCTCCTATTTCTTCAATTATTCTGTAAGGTCCATAGTACTTAGGTGTAAGTTTTTCAGACCTTTTGTTAGCTAAGGAACCCTGTCGGTAGGGTCTCAACTTCAAGTATACCTCTTCCCCCACCTTAAATTTGAGTTCTGTTCTTTTAAGGTCAGCCATTTTTTTCATCCAGTTCTGAGCTACACATAAATTTTCCTTCAAAGCATTAATAGCTAAGTCCCTTGCCTTCAGCCGCGATTCCACTTCATTATTAGGTGTCTTCCTGTATTCGTAGGATAATAGAGGAGGAGGTGGTCAGCCATAGACTGCCTGAAAGGGAGTGGCTTCTGTAGAGGCATGGAAAGTAGTATTATACCACAGCTCGGCCCACAGAATGAACTGGTTTCATTTGTATGGCTGTTCGTTAAAGAAGCATCTCAAATAGGCCTCTAAGCATTGATTCACCCTTTCAGTCTACTCATCTGTTTGTGGATCAAAGGTCGTGCTTCTTTTTAGGATAGTTCCCACTGTTGCGAATAGTTCCTTCCAAAAATTGATAAGGAAAATCTTATCCCTATCGGTAATGATGGACTTAGGAATGCCATGCCTCCTTACTATCTTGTCAATGAAAACTGCAGCCACCTGTTTTGCGGAGAAAGAGTGTTTCAAGGTAATGAAGTAGGCGTACTTACTCAAACGATCGACTACTACCATAATTACATTTACTCCTCCAGCTTTAGGTAGCCCCTCTATAAAGTCCATGGTCCAGTCTTCTAAAATTCTCTCCGGAATAGGGATAAGTTGTAGTACTCCAGCTGGTTTGGTTGCTTCATATTTGTTCCTTTGGCAGGTTTCGCATTGTTCTACATATCTTTTGACATCTGTCTTCAAGCCCTTCAAGTGCAGCTCCCCACTCATCCTCTTGTAAGTTCTTAAGAACCCGGAATGGCCTACTAATATTGAATCATGGAAGGTATGTAGCGAACTAGGTATGAGAGAATGTTTTTGACAGCACCACCCTTCCTTTGTACGACAGTCTTCCATTCTCCCATTTATATTTACTTTCCTCTTTGGGATTCATCCTCAACTGTTCTATAATCTTCTGAACTTCCTCATCCTTTTCCACTTCTTCCCACACTGTTTCCATATCCACAATTCCAGTAGTAATCATAGTGTTCAATTCTGGGATTGATTCCACCCTTGAGAGAGCATTGACAGCTTTGTTTTGCAGTCTAGGTTGATACAATATTTCAAAGTCATAGCCAAGGAGTTTGGTCAGCCACTTTTGGACCTCTCTTTGTTCCAGTAGGAACTTCAGAGCCTTCCGGTCTGATATGATGGTGAACTTTCTTCCTAATAGGTAATGCCTCCATTTTTGCACAGATAAGACTACAACCATTAGCTCCCTTTCATATATTGACTTAGATTGAGCCCTCTAAAAAAGCTTATGACTGAAGAATGCAATAGGATGACCATTCTGAGACAATACAACTCCTAAACCAAACCCAGAAGCATCAGTTTCTATAATGAAAGTGGGACCAATCAAGTAGCGCTAACACCGGAATGGTGGTCATTGCTAGTTTTAAGTTTTCAAAAGGCGCAGTAGCATCTTCATCCCACTTAAATGAATTTTTTTTGTAAGAGCTTGGTTAAGAGGGCATCAATTTCTCCATAGCTCTTTACAAATCCATAGCTCTTTACAAATCTCCTATAGTAACCGGTCAGCCCTAGGAACCCTCTCAGTCCTATTACATCCGTAGGTTGAGGCCAATTCATCATACTTCTAATCTTTTCCTCATTAGCTTCTACTCCCTTCTTAGATATTTGATGACCTAAGTATTGGATTTGAGAGTGTGCAATTACACACTTCTTTCTGTTTGCATAGAGCTGGTTATCCCTCAATACCGCAAAGACCATTCCCAAATGCTTTTTATGCTCATCATGCTCAGTTATATCCGCACTGTATACTAGGATATCATAAAAAAAACTAACACACTGCATCCACCTTACCCAACTCCACTGCTAAGAAATCTACCACAATTGTCATTTTGTTCAACCTTAGCTCTACCTTCCTACAGATCCCTTTTCCTTTGCATCGAGTACCATCTCCAATTGTAACCCCAAAATGGCTGCCCTTCTCAATGAGTATCTTCTTTTCCTCCACTAAGGCCTGATGAATGAAGTTATGGGTTGCCCCACGGTCAATTAGCACAATAACTTCTTTACCCTTCACATGACCCTTCAGTTTCATTGTCCCTTTGGATGTAAAGCATGTAATGACTTTAAATTTAATTTCAGCTCCTTCTGTGATATCTAACTGCTTCAGCTCCACTTTTTCTTCATCCTTACCTTCGGTAATGTCTCCTTCCACAGTACTTTCCTCCTCATTAAGGATGAAGAGCATCGGCTTTCTTTTTTCCTTAACTTTGCATTGAAGCCCATGAGAGTACTTTTCATTGCACCTGAAACGGAGTCCTCTGTCCAACCGTGCCCTAAACTCTGCATTTGACAGCCTTTTGACTAGTGGTTCTCCTTTTTGGTAATTTCCTTTAATAGGAATAGTCACACCTGCTTCATTTAGAACTCAGTTTTACGTTGTATCCCTTTTTCACTTCCTCCTTGAGTTTTGGTAGTGGAAGACTCTCCCCCGTTCGCTTTTGGTACTCCCAACTTTGCTCTAGCCAACTTCAAGACTAAGTTATGGTCATTCACCAACTGGGCTTCCTTCATACACTCTTCTAAAGTTTGGGGCCATCTACTGACCACTTCTGCTTGGAGGACTAGTTCCAATTCAGTCACAAATGTGTCCCTTAGGACACTCTCTGCCATTTAGGGTAATGGAGCTTAGTAGTTAACTAACTTCTTAACATAGTCATTAACTTCTTAACATAGTCAATGTTGTATTCTTTCATTTTATGAAAACGATAACTTTCGTTGAGAAAAATGAAAAAATACAAGGGCATACAAAACAACCAGCCCAACAAAACCACCCCAATAAAAACAGGGGATCAATTAAGTAAAATATTGCATATAGAAGATACAAAATTTCTTTGAAATTGAAGCCTAAAGAGACGCATGAAATTTAACCAAAGATCAAATTTCACTATACCCCCTCTCTCTACCCTGAAACACCCTATCATTCCTCTCGCTCCAAATGTTCCAAATAACCACACACCCCTCGGAAACCCATAAAAAAAACCCCTTTATTTCTGAAAGGTCGATGGAGGAGGAACTCTCAATTGTCACTCTGACACTCACATACCAACAAAGCTAACACCGAACTTCGAAAGGAAAGAGCTCCACACGACCCTTGCAAAGTGGCACTCCCAAGAAAGATGATCAAGGTCTTCCTCCACATTCTGACACAACATGCAACAAAAAGGTGTGATAAGCGAAGTTCTCCTCCTAACAAGCCTATCAACAGTATTAACTCGATCAAGGATGACTTTCCAGATAAAGAACCTAGCTTTCTTAGGAACCTTAGTCCTCCAAACAACATCAAAAACTGACTGCTAAGGAGTGGGATCCAACAACATAACAAATAGAGAGTTACAAGTGTATCCCCGACTAGGACTAGGTCTCCTAACACGAACATCCCTTCTCCCTTCACTAAAAGAGCACCCCTCAAGTAAGGAAAGAAGAGAGGACACCTCTGTTGTTTCCATTTTTTTATTAATTAAATTCTATTATTTATTACCCTCGCCCCACCACACGCACACTCAAATAGGAAAAACTTAAATTATAGTCAAAGTTCTTAATGAACGGCAGATTAAACAGTTGAATTTTGATAGTGCTGTGGTTTCAACAATAATGAAAGAGGAAGCAAAAGTTGGGTAGAATAGTTTAAATTCTATGAGACCAGGAGAAGTAAAGGAACTGTATCATCCATATGCCAAGCTATATACTATTTAGGAAAGGAAGTCGTGTCATACACGTCAGTAAAACACTGTCCCAATTATATTTTGGTGTATAGCCAACTGATGCTTATCCTACAAAGATGTTATGATGCTTGTGGTAGAAAATAGTGCAATTTAATTACAGCAGTTGTAGTGTTATTTTAACACAAGTGATTATTTTTCAGATTGGGAAGCTATTGCAGATCGCCCACCAAATGAGTTTCTATCCTTGGAAAGTGAACCTGACAAACCAGAACCGTCAGTCAAAGAAATGAAAGCCCAAACCCCTAGAAGACGTGGGAGGGGAACTTTTTCATATAACAAGCATGAGTTATATAGCGATAAGCTATCCGATTCTTCAACAACGAATGATACAAATGAAGAAGATGCTTCTCGTATGCTTGAGGGCCGTAGGGAGCTAAAAAGTGGTAAGTCTGACAAATAATTTAAAAATATGATAAAGAAGGAAATTTGATGTTGATTGTTTCCTAGACCACTGGTGCAATTCAAAGTTATGTAGTTGTTGAATAAACACTGGTTAGGCCTTCACGTTATGGAATCATACAGGAACAACATATTTACCTAAAACGTATAAACCCTTTCTTAGTCTCTGAAGTTTCACCAATATTTTCTGGTCTCTTAAGTTATCAGAACCGTTATGAAAGATTCAAATTGACCATTAGTTTTTTGGATTATTTGTTGAAGTTTGGACGTTGACATAATAGTACTGCAATTGTTTTGGGCTTCTAAATAGTTAAACTTTATTGATGTTTGTGCATATTGAATCATGATTTTCAACCAAGAGCTAAGCATTATTTTAAAGAAAAAATTTCGTTATGTGAATCCAGCACAATATGGTACTCAACATGTTCTTGTTCTGGCGGACTTTCCACCAAGTACCAAAACAATAGATCTTGAAAGGCTACTTGGGAATTTCATGAATTCTGGAGTTGTCATTCGCTGGGTCAATGATACAGTTGCACTTGCAGTATTTCAGACACCATCGACTGGTAATTTTCGTAAAACTAGATTTTTCATTTTTGGGAAATCTTGTGATCATTAGGCTTGGACTTCTTATTTCTTAAACCTTTTGTTGTTTGAAAACTGTTATTTTCTATCTCGTTTTATGTCCTGTAATTGACGATACAATAAGTGGCCAAGTCAGTAGATACTCGGTCATGTTTACTTTTGTTATGTCGGTTACTTCTTACTACTATCCTGTGTCATGTTATTTGGCCTACGGTTAGTTCAGGATAACTTTTGAAAAAAGAGTGCTTTTAAGTGGAAACACTTTGAACGCTTTTGGACAAGCAAATAATTAAGTGCTTCTTCTTGAAAAACTTGAAGTGCTTTCAAAATTCTTAAGATCACTTTTGATTAACTAATCAAACACTATGGAAACTTTTTAAAAAGTCTTGTGATGCCCTAAAAACACTTTTTACCCTTACAAAACCTATTCTAAATTCGCCCTTCATCTTAGTTTTAGAAATTTCTTGGGTTATGTGGAGATCGTTGGTTAGTGGAGATCGCTTAACTTTCTCAACGTGGTGTCTCCCATCAAATGCCCAAATTTTCATAATTATGTCAAATCATTATCTTGCATTGCATGCTGAAATCATAATATTGATGAAATAGTTTCATGCATTAAAATTTAAGTTATTTCAACAATTACCTTGATTTTCTAATGCAGCACTTGAAGTTCTCAATCATGTTAGATGTCCTTTCACTTTACGTCAACTTGATGAAAATGATACTCTTTTGAGCTCGATTCCACAGAGAGGTATGAGCTTCTTCTTCAGTTTGCTAGTAATTAGTATTAATAAAAGCATTCTCTTGTCTCCTTATTGACATCATTTCATTTACGTCTATAGAGGTGTGTGTTGTCATCCAGTATCTTTCGTGGCTGGTGTTTAGGCACAACATAGAAAAAATGAAGATTACTTTGGATAGGAAACTATATTTATCATTAAAACTGGGGATTATTAGTCCCATTCTCTAAATGAAGAATAGTTGCAAAATATTGTTGAAGAAAGAAGCCAAAAAGCTTTTGAAATCCCAAAACTCCTTATCATCCATGCCTATGTCTACAAAAGGTTCTATTTCTTTTTTAAATCTCCAATAAGAGTTACTTGGTGAAGATGTAATGTTGGTTTATTATGGTAATGCCAGATCTTGTGCCTCCAAAACAAAGGCCAAAGACATCGGCTAGAACTGCACAGCGGCTGATTGCTCAAGGAATGGGATTGAAGTTGCCACATTCCACTACTTCCTTTGGGTCCAAAGAACTTAGGAAACAAGAAGAAGACCGGAGGAACCGCATTGTCTCGAGGCAAAAACTGAGAGATGAAGCTTGGGGAGATGATGATCCAAGTTAGTCACTTTTACTTATTTTCTTGAATAGATGGATATTGTTTATCCGAAGAACAATAACCATCAAGACAAACCCCAACCACAGCCACTGTTAAAATGATCAACCTTTGTTTCTTTCTTTGTTTGCTCCCAATGGCTTACTCCAATATTTACCCACATCCATCGTGTGAGTTTGATTAAAGAAACATCAAAAAACCTCATTCTTGTGGCTGCATTATTCTGTCTTTGGATTCATTGCTCTGTACAACTTGATTAATTGACATTGTACAGTCTTCAAAACTTAATATGGAAAAGTGAAGGTGATTTTTTTTTTCTTATTTGTTGGCCATTTTAGAATAAAGTTGGAGTTTAAACAAAGAGGCGATACTCACATGGAAGGAGTTGCATCCAAAGCGATAAATTAGGAATAGGACTTGTTTGTTTGTAGTAATGTTAATGATGTGTTTTATTTTATTGTTTAACGATTAAAGATGCTTAACCTAATGAGAAAATAGGCATGGTCATAATTTATAATCTTCATTCAAACGTTCATTCTATTAAATAAATAAATCAATCAAGTGCTCTTCATTCAACCTATATAATTGATTTTTTTTGCAAGAGCGCAAACGAAATGTTTTGAACATTTGCTCAGTTTTATTGTCTTTGGGAGTTTGAATAAAATATTTTGAACACTACAAAGTTAATAGACGTACATATTAAGAAAGGAAAAAGAAATAGAAGAATTAATTTTAACCCAAACTTTTTTTGAGATAAATGTTATATAATCTTAACCCTAAACATAAGAAATTTCAGCTACAAAGTTTCTCCAAAGAATATAATATATAATATCAAATTGATTAAAAAATTTAGAGGAATATGACAGTATAATTATGCTAAACAAAAAAAAAAAGGCGAAAAACGAAGGGTAAAACAAAAAAAAAGTAAGCAAGGCCTATTTGTTGCCCTATGAAACAAATTTCAGTATACATACTATTAAACTTGACTCATTTGAGTGTACAACTCCGCAAGAATTTAACTTGGGCTTACATTCATCATAAGACGAATTGGGATCCTGCTTTTACAAACCTCTTCATACCAATGGCCTCCTGGCATATATAAAGGAGTGCAGTTCGTTGAGATGTTTAGAATTTTCAAAATTGTGGACAAGCAGAAAAGAAATACCATCTCCACTCAGACCAAAACAACTTGTTCAAATAACAATTAGGGTGATCAGCTTAGAAGTGCTTCATCGAGAAATTCTTCAAGTCGAAACCAACACATTTCAGTAAGACGGTTTGGCTGGAAGGATCTGGTTCGATATGAAACATTACTTTCAAGAAGTCATATATGTTTCTGAGAGTTTCTATCCCATATGGAGTGATCTCCCCAACCCGGACCTTCGAAACGTCGTTTGGACATAATGCACAAAGAAGGAACAATAATCCCTGCACAAACCAGACATGAATTTGTACAATCGATTAAGTGAGCAGATTTTAGTTAAAGATTGGCAAAGCAAACCAGATTGCAAAGTAAAACTTCTAGTAGCCTAGTACTTTAAGCATCTTTCATCGTCTTACTCCTTTCATCCTTCTGAAAGACTAACAAACTTTTTCAAACTAATGCAACATCAGAAGCCAAAATATATATATGTATACACACATATGCATGTATACAAATGCAACTAAAACCAGTGAAAGGCTGTGCATTCATAAAGATTATGAATACTACGACCAACTAGAGATTAATGTTTTGTTCAGCCTTGTTGCATGCTCCATCCCGAAATTAGAAAGAACCCAAAAGAATGTAGGAGGTGAAGGGACAATTTTAAGTCCCACGCTTTACATTTATGTTCATTACATATCAATTTTTCTAAAAAAAAAGTGAAAAAAAATGTAATCACAAGAAATGGCTCTGTAAATCTATAATAAAAAGACGAAGAGATTCCTATCAAGGTGTGAAAGAACTTGTGTTTTTGGTTCAATCATAGCATTGCTGGTCACTGCCAGAGTGAGCTATCAACAATGTGGCATCAAACTGAAAAAAGTTGCATAAACTGAGGCCCCAACCCATGCATATGAGGATGCTGCACTCATATTACAGGATAGCTACTTTGAAACTAACTGTGAAGAGGTTCCACGATAATCATACAGATAAATAAAGTCGTTAAAACACTCCTTAATAACAAGGACCGATCCAGTAAAGAAATTCAAAAGCCTAGTAACAAAAGTAAAGAAACTCAATTGACAAAGAAAACGAATTAAAACCGATTGAGGTGAGTCTGATCAAGTGCTTATTGTTGGAGAATGCTAACCTGGTGTGTGGAGTCAACTACGCCCCCTTTTCCTATGTCATTGAGCAGAGCATAAGCCATGCCTTCACCAACATCTTCAGGATTTGGAAGCTCTTGCTTCTCTTCTTCGAACTCGGTTATTTCTTCACCATATCCATATGAAACTGCAGTATCAATAGATATTAAACAATTTGTCGTAGTTTCTGCAACCAGTGAAATGCCAAACCCAGGTGAACTGCCATTGAAGACATAAACATGAGGCATTTGAGGATAGAACTTCCAAGTTCAAAGAAATGAATTCACAGCAGAAAGAAAGCATACTTTCCAGCTCGAGGTCCCTTTCTATGATCAGTACCTATATGCACATCTGGAAGCAGGCGATTAAACACCCCACGAGCTGCAGTTATCATAGCATGCTCAAACTGAGAAGAGACCCTAGTTGAAAATGAAACACCTCGAATTCTTTTGACCATTCCTTCATCTGTCCAAGATACTGCCTGCACAACCATATCAACACTTTTTTCTGTGAGGAACGGAAGAAAAAATAAAATAAAACCTTAAAATGGGAAAGCTTAAAACTCTTCAGGATGGAAGATCCCTGAGACTACAGAAAAACAAGGAAATGAAAAGGAGGCCTCCGGTTTGAAAGAGAGAGTATAACAAAATAATTTAAATACAACACTCCAATCAAGGTACAACGACAAAAGCCTTGACAAACTGCAACTATAATTCCCTCCAATAAGTTCTAAAAGTCATGCGGTTGTTGTGGAGATCACATGAACTCCAATTTGTAACTTTATATAACTAAATTAACCTAGTTAAATAGACTTAACCCAAACTAATCGGACCCAACTGTGTGTGATACTTAAGTCTGTATTGCTTTTAAGTTGTTCTAGTCTTTAATTTTTAATTACTTGAACAATATCTATTCTATAGACTGCATGACTGTGTCCTCGAGATCTAAAAGGAAATATAAGAATTGCTTAGCAAATTATAAAGAATTCTATCTATTGATACACAAAAATGTAATGATAATAAATAAATAAACAGTAATTTATAAAACTAAATTAGTCTATAGAAGAATAGATTTCCAAATATCTAAGCTCATTAATTGCATAAATTTGGGGAGAGAATGAATATTTGAAGGATGCATAAAAAGTTCTAACTCACAGAGAAACTTTTAACAGTTGGGATGGTCAAAATCACTTCTCCACCGCCAAGAGGAGGTACCCCACGACTTTCAATTTTCAAATTTACATCATCTGGATTAACTCCAAAGCGCTTTAACATGGGCAAGGTAGTAGATTGGAAAGTATCAACGGATGGATCCTTTGAATCATTTGTAATACCTTAAGAAATAGAATACTAATCAATTAAACAGCAAATATACCATTATAACAAAAACTAATTATGCCAAAAACTAAGTTCGAAACCGAACTCTCATTGAGAATTATGAAAGCAAATACAAGTACAATACCCAAAAAAACCATAAAACAAAACAGCCCTAACACCCAAATACGAAGGAGTTCGTTTAATAAAAAGAGTAACAACAATATACATTGGCCATATCTAGTGTATTCTATTATTCTATGAGAAAAAGAGGTTGAAAAAAAGATTAATATTCAAAGAGCTACACAAACTATAAACTCTAAAACTTAATTTGATTGGAAACACTAATGTTTACTTCAAAGTTCAATTAAAAGCTTCAATAATTGGCATAAGATCATGAAAATCCTACAGCATTCAACTTCTGTATTATAATACCAAATTCCAAATCGATAAACATGAAAAAAATAAAACTAACTCTAAACAGTGAGCAGAAAGAAAAAAACAAGACTAACCTTTCAGCTTAATGGAGAGGGGTTTCCTACCAAACAAAGCTAGAAGAATTAATGGCTCAAGGAAATAGCCAATGGAGCGAGTAAGACCACAATCATGCTCCAAATTTCTCCCACCCATCACAATCCCAGGCTTATACTTCAAGCTTGTACCTGAAGGAACAAACGAAGAAGACGAATAAGCAAAATAATAAAACAAGAGAAACTCAAAAAGATAGAGAGTGAAAGAAAATTGAGTACCGGTCTCATTGATATCAATGAAGCAGTCATCGCAGATCTTCTCCAGCAAGTCGAGAAGGGATTTCTCGTAAGGACGAAGACCTGGAGAGATGGTATTGGGTCGAATATCATCGATTCGAACTGGAGTGCGACTCAGCGTTGCCAGTACCAACTTTTGTCTTAGAATTTGGCTTCCTCTTAATTCCTTGTACTTTGTCTTCCCCATCTTCAGCCTTCTTCTCTACCGTGGATTCCTTCAAATTTTTCTTTTATCGGAAAAATATAACTCAAAAAAGAAGTAGCGACGGCCACCCTACGGCGGTGGCGAGCGGGTGAGAGCGTACAAGAGAAAAAGAAACCTAGCAATAAATGGTAAGGATGCGAGTGTATTTATTTAATTTTCATAAATATAATAAAAATTTACTGTCCTTTTTCATAATTATTTCATGTTTGTCTCGCTTACTTTTCAATTTTCTTCTTCCTTTTCATTTTCTTTTTTTCTCTTCTTTTCCAATTTTTCTTTTATATTTTTATGAAATCATAATATTTGTTTTCAACCTTCTATCATTTTTAGATTTGACTTTTAAATTTGGTACACAATCATAAAAAGAAATTGTTGGGATATTACTACATGATCATTTAGATTTAGATACCAAATTTTCAAGATCGTGTACCAAATATAAAAGAATCTACAAGATCTTGTACTAAATATAAAATACACAATCTTGAAAAAAAATCATTGGAATATTGGTACACAATCGGGTACCATCTAAAGTTAAAGGGTACAAGATCGTGATTTCAAAACAAGATCATTTAGATTTGGTACGAGATCGTGTATCATTTCTTACATGATCGCGTATTAGAAGAATTACGCGCCTGTGTGGCTAAATTATGTATACTTGTGGTCAATTAATCGCATTTTGACTCGAACATTTTTTGTATTTTCCATTGTAGGCTTGTGGGTTTTTATCATTTTTGAAATTGTTCTGTACTGTCAATATTTTGTTCGTTTGTTATATTTTAAAAAAAAACTCATTAAATTTATTTATTTATTAATATTATTATTGTTGTTATTATTGTTATTATTATGAGTTTTTTCAAAAGTAGAACAAAAACCGAAAATATTTACACGCTATAAAAAAATTTTGAAAAAGAAAGAAGCTCACAAGTCTATAATGTGAAATACAAAAATACCTTGTGATTAATCGGTCACACACAAGCAAAGCAATTTGGATGATCTCTCTGTTCCAAAAAGAAAAAGAAATCTCCTAAAAAAATTTTCTTACCAAATCACAGAAGCCCACAACTCTCTATTGATTCTCTCCTTGAGACTAACGAGGAAGACTTCGTGGTGCTCTTGAAAGATTCAAAGAAGTTCTTGGGAGGTTCTAAAAAGGTTAGTTTCTTTTTCCTTTCCCAAGAAGAATGTTTAGGCTTTACTGTTGTTGTTGTTTTTTTTTTTTTTTTGTTTTACAAATTGAATTCTATTTTCATAACGTTCATACGCTTCTGCTTTGGGAATTCCATTCCTTCAATCTAAGTCCTTAGATGTTAATTTATTGGTTTTAGAGTTAATGCAACTAAATGTCAAATAAAATCAACACACTTTATTTTATTAGATAAATAACATATTTGTAGAATATATACAATTACAAACTACAAGATCACGAGATTTAGGGCATCAACCCCCACATTTTCATCACTTGGCCAGTGTATATAGCCAACTACCCGATAGAACAAGTAGCAAGGATATGGTTGACACACTCAAGGAGGAGTTTGAACTCCACCTCGACGAGATAACTTCCATCATTTGTATCTCGAAAAGGAGAACAAGTGTAGGTATTATATTAGACGTTGAGAGGTTATCACCCTTAAACATGAAGCTCTATAAGTCTTGTAAGTGAAGTGTTCTAGATATAACTTGTTTAATGCAGCTTGGCCATTTGGATCCCGAAAGGTGACCAGGTGTGGCGTTTAACGACTTTGAGATCAGCGGATCTTGATCACAAGTACATTAATTAAGTTATATTGCATTAAAGTCCTTTGATTCCTTAATCGTCTGGTAATGCATAGATTTCCTTCACCCTTTATTTTATGCAAGTTAGTTCACTATTCCATCTCGTATCCATCTTAATTCTCCTTTACACATTCTCTAGTATAGATAAATAGATATAATTTAAACTTACACTCATCCATATTGTATAGTTTATTCTTTTATACTGCCTAAACACCTAGTGAACTCTAGAACTAAGCTTTGATATCGATTCCTTGTGTTCGACTCTAGGTCACCCAGATAAACCTATTGTTTTGCTTACACTTGGCCAAAGAATAGGAAAACTTGTACACGACAAAGACTTAAAAGTATGTAATGAAGAGATTCATAAGGAGCATTTTGCATGCAATGATCTTGAATCAATGATACATTATAGAGTTTTTCCCTAGCTAAGTCTGGAACAAAATCTACAAGGAAGACACCAGTTAGATCCAGGTTAAGTACACTGGACAGTAGTGAAAAATATCCTTAAGTACTTGAGAAGAACTAAGGATGCATTCTTGGCATATGAAGGATTTGAAAATGAGCTAGTTGTGAAAATATGCAAAGTACCTATGAATGATAATATAGAAGATCCTTTGACTAAGGCTTTTCCTCAATCAAAACATGATTATCATATTAGAGGCATGGGTATTAGATACATAGCGGATTATCTATAAAGAAAGTGGAAAAGTTATTGGTTTCTTATTATGCTCCACAATAATTTTATGTATAAACTGTTTATTGTTTAATTATTTAATATAAAATTTATTATTCTCATTATTATTTAATTGCATGTTATAATACAATAATATCCATGAATATGTTATTATATTCTAAATGTCCCTAATTGATTATTATTGTGGAAACAATAATAAATTAAGATTAGTATGAGTTATAATTGAAAATCATGGAATGATTATATATGTAGAGACATAAATTATAATCATAGTTTCTTATTAAAGAATAATAATTGGACTGATCCCTTTTGAGACTATTACATGGACATGTGTCATAAATAATCTCAAATAGTTTATTGTTTTGATCCTTAGACGTGAGATTATCATTCTCACACTCCACCTCAAGCACCTCTTTACTCAGGAGGTGAAGTCAATCGATATTGCTCCCTTAAAAAACGATACCAGCTGACCCTTAAACTTTAACCTTTAAATAATAAACAAGTAGAAGCTAAACATAAAATTTTTAAACACAACTGAGTAAAATCCTTCTTATTAAAATAAACTTTATATAAGCTTTTACAAACATAACTTAATATTATTTACATAGATACATAATCCAAAACTAATCTTCCTAAGTGTAAGCCTAATACCATAAAAGACCAATCGAACATAAGTATAAAGCAACAAGACACATATGATATTTAAACCAAAATCCTTCAGCAGACAGATAGCAGTGATCTAGACTCCGAGTACACGGTCTTTCCCTGGAAAGTGGAAAATCATTCAGAGAGTATGAGCTAAACGAGTCCAGTGAGTGATAGATTTTCTAAATAACTTTTGTTAAGAAAAATGGTCTCACATGATTATTTCTTTTAACAACCGACTTAAGATTCTCTCTTTAAAAATAGGATTAAGTTGAACTAATAAAGTGGACCCAAGTGGTTAAGATTATTTACTAATTAGTTACTTCCCGAGGAAGTTTCATCAAGTATAAATAACGGAGTTTGGTAAGCTTTTGGCTGTGGCTTATGAAAAACTCAAAACGAAGAAATATGGATAGATAAGTTTGACAAGTCAACGTTGAAAGCACCCTCAACTAGTGCCACCATTGAGGGGGAGCTCTATGTCATTCACTATATAGTTGTGATCATTATGTTAGTTCATAATTAAGTTCTGTCTTGAACAGTCCTAGAACAATACAGGAACAAAAGATCATAGTGTTGTTCCCCTAGTCATAAATATGTATTCAACTGTCATTCTATTTGTTATTAATACAATCCTCTATCCAGGGCTACCTGCCCCCCAGATGTAGATGCATATTCATCGAACTGGGTTAACAAACTTTGGTGTGTTGTGTTGCTTGTCTATCTCTATCGCGCTCTACTATTCACATAACTGAAACTACTTCTGTTGCACATCTTGAAGACCGTTCATATTTCAACTTTTTAGAAACTTTTGAGAAACAATAATTCATAAATCCTTTGAAATAGTAAAAGATGATTAACTACGTAATTACTTGAACTTATAAATATTTAAGAAACAATATCTTAAATCCTTGTTTTTTCTGCTCGAATCCCAAGTATCTACTCCCACGAGAGATGGTAGAGGTTACTCAATACTAGCTCGTTCATGAATTTCAGAGATGCGGATTTTCCTATAAATAGGTGTCCTTACCTGCTCTTGGCGCTCCTTATCCTACCCCATTAAGGGCTATTTTGAAATATCTTTGTCCAAGAAAACATTTATAAACCATAAACTTTAAATTTTCTTAAAGAGTCCTTTTTGCATAAAGAATCTTTAAATCTCATAGTACCTTGGTAAACTCATTTTCAAATATGCCATAAACATTTCTCAGTAAAAAAAATATGCTTGAATAAATACCTTGATAACATCACATACTTTGGAAATTGTTCCTAAAACATCATTAACATTTAAGTCAAATAATTCATAAACAATAGCTTAAGAACATGCTTGAAATACTTTAATAAATTCATTTTTTACTCATAGATACAAGCTTAAGTCCTTGGTCTATAAATTTGTCTGATCTTTTCTTTACCTAAAACAATGCTAAAATGATCCATTTAAATTTCCTTGACCAAGAAAATACCAAAAGTTTACTTAAAACTTCCAAAAATCACTAAAACGCCCAAAAAATACCTCTTGACACATGATGGCGCTTAGGAATGGACAGTAAAGCTTTGGTTGTGCGCATTGTGCTACCTACATGCTGACCTCACACACTGGCACATGACACGCCCGACCTAGCCGCGTGGTTGGGTCCCACGTTGCCCCTTGTGCGTAGGGCCTGCCACATGCCTCTTTGGTCACGCGCGCCTTGCGCATTTCTTGCCTTGAGCGAAGGCTATCCCTTTCGTGATAACTTGTAGAAATACAAAGTTACTACAACCTTCTAGATAGAATAATGAAGCTAAAATGCGTAGTGAAAGTGTCAAAACACATACGTTCTATGGTAAATTCATAAGTATTTTGTAAACCCGGAACCCTAAGGAACTTAGAATTTTCAAAGAGTTTGAGAGGATGATTTTCAATGAATTAAAGATGGGAAAGTAGGCTTGAGAAGTGACATTGTAAGTGTGTCATGGTAGGTGAAAAAAAAAAGGAAAGCTAAGTAGTCATGGTTTAGAAGTTGAGGAGGTTAGTTTGAAAAAGTGCGAAAAATTGACCAAACCTACACCTTAGACGTTTTGGGCTTGGTGGACTGCCAAAAAAAGGAGAAAATAACCTATAATGAGTCTTGGCATTTAGGACATAGTCTTGGCTACAAGTTGGCGTTATGTTGTGTGGCCGAGAAGACTAAAATAACCTCTAAAGTGTGTCAGGCATTTTGGTTATGGGCTAGGCAAGAAGAAGGTCATTAGAGGTTATTTGTGGCGTTTAGGTTTGGCGAGATTAGATGACATTGGACGTTTTGGTTGGGCGGCCAAGGGTATGCGGGGAGGACCATAAAGGTTATCTAGGCATTTTAGACAACTACGTGGCAAGCTTATGGAAATCGGTTTAAAGTTAATCCAAGAGTCTTAAGCTAATCACATGTATCTGTGTAGCCATGTGGAAGTACGAGGTGTCTTAAGGAAAATTAAGGGTGGATTTAGCAAGGTTCAGGTGTTAATTCATTTTTATGAAAGGTTTCCTATAAATAGACAAATTCACATAAGGATTTCTTATAGCTCATTTGTGCAATTTCTCTCAAACCACTTACAAAATTTTAGTAATTGAATCTAGTTTACATAAGAGGGCTGCTATGAAAACTAGAGGCAAGAAGATAGGCGTTTTGATCAAGAAAAGGCAAGCAGGTCATGAAGAGAATCTGAGCAAGGTGCACTTCTAGGAGACTAGAGAGCACGTCTGTTGGAATTTGATTATGAAATTTTGGGGTAAGAAAGTTAAGACATTTTAGAGCAACATTGTAGAAGAATTGTTTTCAAAAGAGTTGTTGATGTTAAGTTATAAGCATTCAAAGTTGAGTCATGTTTCTGGATGAAAAATAGTATTTTGGGTAGTGGTCAGTGACATTTATATATAGGCGAGATGAGTGTGGCGTTTTGGACATAGAGGTTAGTTAGCATATTGTAAGTCACGCTGGAAGGTCATGGCACAACCGAGAGGCAAAGTATGCGTTCAGGCTGCGTGCATGACCTTACGAAAAGAGGTTAGCAAGCAAGTTGGGTACACAACATGACACGTGCAAGGGCATGCGATGGGCACTAGTGTGTGGCCATGTGCGTTCATTGTCCCTCACTATGAGGTTAGCGTACAACATGTGCCCCTCACTGTGAGGTTAGCATGCAAGGCTCCCAAGCCATGCGTGCTCACCAAGGCCCGTACACCATGTTAGTATGCATCGATGAGCTATTTTTTTGAGTTGTTTTGGACTATTTTAATGTTTTTGGGAATTTTAAAGGAAGTTTTGGATATTTTCATGATCAAAGGATTAATTAGGAATAGAATATGGAATTGTTCAGATTAAGGAGGTTGTGAAGGAAATTCTCAATCAAAGATCCGTTCAATTACAATGAGCAACACATTGTTTAAAAAGTTATTAGTTAACCATGATTTCAAGCTATTCATGTTATTTCCAAGTTATTGATCAAGAAATGGTTTATGATAAATGTTTATTGAATTGATTTCTCAAAGTTATTTTATGTTAAATGATTTATTAATATGTTATAAAAGAAAAGGAATATTTATGTGATTTCAATTGTTTTCTCCTAGCTTGAATATTCCATGAGATCTATTGTATACATGTGATTATCTCCATACTGATGGTAAGGTTGACGAACCTATAGTTTATGTGACATCTGGAAGGGTATTTTTTATGCCTTAAATGAGGAGGATTATAACGAAAGTTGATTCTTATCGACTGTTTCGTCTTCGGACAAAGATGTTTAATATTGTCGGTGGCTATGGAACATTATCTTAAAAAAGCTATGCAAATGCTCAAGTATCATGTTATGAAATAACTGTTTATTGATAAATGTATTTAAGTTTCAATTTTATGAAAACTAGTTTTATAAAATCGTTGCTCAATAAGTCTTTTGACTTACTCTTTCAAAAACATTTCCCTCTTTCCAGGTACAAATTGTGAAATTATAAACCCTGAACCTTAAGGAACTTGAAATTTTCAAAGAGTTTAAGAGAATGATTTTGAATGAAGTAAAAATGGCAAAGTAGGCTTGAGAAATAACATTGTAAGTGTGTCATGGTAGGTGGAAAAACAAAATAAAAAAGAAAGCTAAGTAGTCATGGTTTTAGAGTTAAGGAGATTAGTTTGAAAAAGAGAGAAAAATTGACTAAGACCACACCATAGGCATTTTGGGCTTGGTGGCCTACTAAAAGAGGAGAAAATAACCTCTAAAGAGGTTATCTTGGCATTTACGACATAGTCTTGGCGATAACTTGGCATTGTGATGTGTGGTCGAGAAGGCTAAAATAACCTCTAAAGTGTGCTGGGCGTTTTGGTTGTGAGCTAGACAAGAAGGAGGTCATTAGAGGTTATTTGGGGCGTTTTGACTTGGCAAGAAGGCTTCCTTAGCGGTTAGTTTGACTTAAACATGCGTTTGAGAGCTTATGGACATGGTAAGAGAGGTTAGCAAGGTGTTTTGCTTGTTATTTGGGCTTAGGCATTTTGGTAGGGTATTTTGAGTGAAGTTGGGAGAGATGGTGAGTTGGTTAAGTGGATTCCAGGTGTCATGTGCATGCATAGGTTAAATTTTGGCAAGCAGGAGGTGTCAAGAACCTTTCATGCATGGCATAATATAAATAGGTCACTTCTAATTGATATTTCTTCAAAAGTACTCACGCATGTTTGCTAATATCAATCTTGAAAGTTTACCAATTGAGTTTATTTCCTAATTTGGGGCTGCTAGTTAAATTTGAAGAGAGGAAGCTTTAGTTTGAGTTTAAACAAAGGAGAAAGGTCGTTCTTTAGAGAAGTCTGAGCAGCCTTCATCTAAATGAGGCTACATAACTCGTTATGAGGAGTTTTTGGTTGAAATTTTGAGGTAAGAAATTTAAGAACATTTTCAACAACTTTGTAGAAGTAAGTATTTTCATTTGAGTTATGGCGTTTAAGATATTAAACTATTAAGTGAAGGTAAGGTTCTAACCAAAAAAGTGAGTTCTGGGTAGTGCGGGTGGTTGGCCGAGTGTTGTGGGTTGCTGGATGAGATGGACATGCGTTTTGTGGTAAAAGAGGTTAGCATGGGCATGTTGAGCATGTGTTGGATGCACAACTTACGCGCAAGATAAGCCACCCGCATGGACGTGCAACTAGGCAAGCACACGGTAAGCCCTGTGTGGACGAGATGGCTATGTGAAGAACGTGGTGTGCACGCAGGCAAGGCCCTTTGCAAGGTTAGTACATGGCTGGCCTACCCAAGCCATGTACGTGCCAACCTTGTCGCCCATCCCTTACGTGTTAGCCATGCCAAATGGGTATTTTTGGGTTGTTTTTGATATTTTGGGAAATTCTAAATAAAGTTTCGATATTTTTATGATTATAGAGAATTAATGGAATTATTTATCGTTATTTTAGGTCAAGAAGAGATTTGACAGATTTATAGACCAAGGGTTTGAGCTACTATTAGTGAGTGACAACATGATTTCTAAATGACGATTTTCAATATAATTTATAAGCTACCATTTAAATATGCTTTGAATGATTATTAAGCTATATTGATTATGATATCTTGATTTGCAAGCATGTTTTTGAAAAGTACTTGAATATGCTTAATTTAAAAGGTTTTAATAAAGCATGTATTTATTGATTGGATTTGCATGTAATGATTTATGAGCAAACTTGAGCTTCTGAGATATCATTGTTATTTCTGAAAGATGTTTGAAAAGCATATGTTTGATGAAATTGTTGTAAGTAAGAAAACCATGGTATTCTATATAACGAGTTCTAGATGAGGTATGGGGCTTTGCTGACCACTTAGCCAGTTACTACCGACATTTGACAGAATGGTAAGACCAAAGGTGCTCTACTATTTTGACCGATATTATTAAAAGAATAGTAAGACCAAAGGTGCCCAGCTATCTTGATCGAGATTTGGTAGGATAGTAAGACCAAAGGTGCTCTGCTATTTGGACTGAGTTTCTTAGGTATAGAATATACATAGATAAATGAGTATTTTAAAGATAGAGAGAGTTTAGCTTAAAAAAGTTTTATGAATGAATGATGTAAAAGATTAAAGTGTATATGTTTTAAAACATGTTTTTCAAAATCGTCACTCACTAGGCTATCTAGTTCACTATTTCCAAATGTTTTCCCTCTTTCTAGGTAGAGATCATGATCTGAGAGCCTGACTGTGTCTCCAAGTCTACTATGCCAAGTTATTAATAGTTTTGTTGTTGTGGGTTAGTTCTAGATCTTTATGTCATGTACATTAGTTTTGTTTAAGGATAGATTTGTTCATATGTCTTCTTTTTGTTAATGGGACGTTTGTAACGACATTTAGCTTAAACTTATTTTGTATTGATGCAAAGAAGTTTATTTGAGTTTAATTTGTTTGTCATTTTATTCCACTGCATGAGTTTTACTTTACTCAAGGTGTTTAACATCCCAAAGGGTTTAAAAGTCAAGGTTAGCTGGTTTTGTTTAAAGTGGATCAACATCGGTTGACTCTACACCACGTCTCGGGAAGAGCAAAAAGGTGCTCGGGGTGGGGTGTGACATGTTTAGAAATACCTTGTACATAAGTCGACATAACTGTTTTATTGTGTTTTTAGTGTCTTAATGTCGGAATACGAACATAAGAAGAAACTAGTGAATCGCAGATGATCTCGAGTAAAAGCTATGCGAGAAGAGCCTGTATGACAAGTACAACTTCTAGGCGAGTATCTACGTCATCACGCAAGGAAAATTCACTAGAAAACAAGAATAATAGTTGAAGTAATGTGGCTTGATAAAGGCTGCAATTGACGCGACAGGATCAGAAGAATAGAAGTTTTCCGCAAAAGTGGCCTATAAAAGGATTCCATATCTACTAGATAAAGGGGGCCAACTTCGAGAGAAGTCAGATGTCTAAATGGACTGACCATGGTGCCTGGATAGGCCAAAACTTAGAGAGTAGTAGAAATGAGTAGCCTTTCCACCGTTTGTAAAAGTTATTATTCTTCTTCTTCAATCAGTCTGTAAGTAAGAGCTTAGAGTCCGAGTAAATAAGATGTCATTTTCCATTTTTCCTAACTTGTAAAGTCATTTTTCTATACTTTCCATTTTTGTATTTCTTTGCAATGTATTTGTTCATATTGTACAATTGCCTAATGCCTACATTCTTTAATATATTGCATGTTTATACCTTTTCAATCCATCATTACTTTATTGTTCATTTGTCAATGTGTTATCTATAGTTTGGTCTGATGATAAGTTCTTAATAAGAAGCTTAATTTATAACTCTTATAGCATTAGCTGAGCTATAGTCATCATTTGTCCAATGTTTTTTGTTAACAATCCGAGAGGGCAAGTAGCAATGATATGACTAACACGCATAAGGAGGAGTTTGGAGATAAACTCCACCTTGGCGAGATAACTTCCATCATTTGTGTCTCAAAAGGAGAACAAGTGTGGGTATTTGGTGCGAGAGGTTGTCACCCTTAAAAGAGAAGCTCTATAAGTTGTGTAAGTAGAATCTTCTAGATATATCTCGCTTAACCAAATTTAGTCATTTGCATCCCGAGAGGTGAGCAAGTTTGGCATTTAAGACACTGATAGATGCTCACCTTAATCATAAGCTAGTTATCTGAGATATATCGTATCAAGGCCCTCGCATGGTTTAAATGCCTAGTAATGTAGAGATCTTTCCTTCACTCTTTCTTGCACAAGTTAGTTCGCACTTCCATCTCACGTCTATTCTTATTCCTCCTTTACAGGTTCTCTTACTGTAGATAGTAGGTATAGTTTAAAATTACACTTCTTCGTACTATATAGATGATTCTTTTATACTACCTGAATAAAGAGTGAACCTAAACTAAGATTTGATATCAATTCCTTGTGTTTGACTCTAGATTACCCAGGAAATCTATTGTTGCTTATACTTGAGCAAGCGATAGGAAAACTTATACACAATAAAGTCTTAGTTACTACATGAGACATAAAGAGCATATAGCATGCAATGACCATGCCTCATCACATAGAATAAGATATGGAGCATACACAAAACATTAACTATTAAGTCTTAAATCATTTATCCCACCATTCAGCACCAGCCTCAACGTATCACTAACCTCTCTTAACTCCAACATGTATGCCCATCTCGCCTAATAAACCTTGCCACTCGGCCAACCTCTAACTTGTCCAGAAATCCATTTTTCGTTTAGAAACATAACCCCACTTTGAAAAATCATAACTAAAACTCCACAACTCTTTTGAGGAAACCTTCTTTTACAAAGTTGCTTAGAAATGTCTTAACTGGCTTACCTCAAAATTTTAGCTCATAATTCTAAAGTATGTGCTATGTAGCCCTCTGGAAGTGTATCTTGTTCAAACTGAACCCTCTGTATCTTCAATTTGTCCGTCAGCCCTAGTCTAGAAACTAGACTCAATTTGTGAACTTTTGAGAGTAATTTCAGCCAATACACACGAGTTAATTGGGAGAGGTGTCCTTTTGAAGTTACCTATTTATACTGAATCCTGCATGGACCTTTATTGACACCACCTACTTGCCGAAATTTAACTTAAGCATGTAGAGGACACTTGTAAAGCACTTCATCGGCTCCACCTCCTCCTCATCTCCCTTAGCCAAAATGCCTAAGTGTTTAGCATCAAGCCAAAACGCGTAGTGTCAAATGCCTAGCTAACTTCCAAGTAGGGGTGTTCAAAAAACCGGTAACCTGACCAACCCGGATTACCCAACTCAAACCATAAGGGTTGGGTTAGAAAATTGGAGGAAAAAAGGTTGAGTCGGGTTGTCGAAATTGTGCAAGTTAGGGGTAGGGTTGACCCGATCCAACTTGATTATATATACATATATAGATATACATATATAGATATACATATCTATATATATATATACACCTAAAACCTAAAAGTAAATCTCATTTTGAATGAACATTCTATACTTAGAATTTGAATGTATAACACACACACACACACACACACACACACATATATTTGTCACCTTGTACCTTGAATAACAATTTGTTCACCTTGCATATTGAAAAATAATATGAAAATTTGTCTAAATAAATTATGGAGAGATGAAAAGAAAAAGAAAAGAACTATATATATATATATATATATATATATATATATATATATATATATATATATATATATTTGTCACCTTGTACCTTGAATAACAATTTGTTCACCTTGCATATTGAAAAATAATATGAAAATTTGTCTAAATAAATTATGGAGAGATGAAAAGAAAAAGAAAAAAACTCGTCAACCCAACCCGAATTTTTTGGGTTGGATTCACCCTTACATATTGAACCGATAGGGTTCATTTTTTGCCAACCCGAATACTTTGGGTTGGTCCATAATTGTCCTCCAACCCAACTCAACCCGACTTATGTACACCCCTACCTCCAAGCATTGCTGCAAGCCACCCATTTTCCTCGCGTGCAAGGTTGTTCATCCAACATCATGCTATCTAGCCTTCTTGCCTAGCCTCTTAACGTCCAAATTACCTCTAGTGGACAAGCTTCCTCGCCTAGCCAAGCACACACCCAAAGCCGCCCATGAAACTCAATTGGAGGTTCTTCTGACCCAATGTCCTACCAACAAGTCTTGGCTACTTAGTCATGTCCAAATGCCTAATAACCTCTTTAAAGGTTATTTCCTTTCCTTTTGGCAACCTACACACCACCAAAGTAACCCACAATGCCTAGTCATTGCCATATTTTTCCTTCTTTTTCCAATAACCATGACATACCTTTAATAACACTATGAGTTCCTTTTTAACCTTAATTCCATTCAACCCTTTTTCTTCCAAGCCCTTGAAAAGACTTAAGTTTTTCTCAAGGTCCAGGATTTATAATCACAATGTCAAATATAAGAATTAATCTATTCTGATGGAATTAAATGTTATGTTTAACTGGATAATTATAAAGGTTGTACTTGAATATGTTATGAATTACGTAGTTGACAATGAACAAACAAGTTGGAATATATCCCTCTTGTTATGGAGAAATATCTCTGGGCTCCTCAATGAAGCGTGACTGAGGTAATGCATGGTCATGGTATAAATGAATTAATAAGGGTATTAATGTCATTTTAATATGCTTATTGATTGAGAAAGCAATTAAACTAGATAAGGTGACTTCGTCCATGTCTTATATTCAATTATAATTATCACGTGATAAAATGACTAAAGTAATAATCATATAAGGTTTTGTTAAATTACTGACTTAATTTAATATGGGTAGCCACAATGTCTTGCTAGAGACAAATTATGACTTATGGGCCATAAAACTAGTTATGAGTCTATTCCATATAAAATTAACCTAACGACTCGCACATGAAAGACTGGATAGAATTTATCTTTTGGCTAGATAATTAATAAGTCTAGTTGAAGAGTTGGAAAATTACTAGGAAATGTAATTAATAAGCCCAATTGGAGAACTAGAAGCCTAACCCTAGGAAGCATATAAATAAGACCTTAGGCATCTTATTTTGCATCCAAGTGAAGACATAAAATTCATTCTACATAAAGAGAGAATAGAGAGAGTCAAAATTCTAACTTTGTGAGGTTCTAGCAAACTCGAATTTGAGGAGTCAAATTTTCAGTTCATGTGTCAATACTGTCAAAGAACGCTTGTGATTTCGTAGCATTTTGGTGATACGAATTAGAGGATCGTACTTATGAACAACGAAGGCAACTCAATTTGCATAAGTTCCACATAAAGGTATGTTTATTCGTGATTTAATTGTTTATGCATGATTTGTTTACGTTCTAGGGTTAGATAATTTTTTTTATGTTAATTCCACTACGTCTAGTCCTAGTTCGTTTTCTAATAGTGCTATCAAAGATAGGTTACTTCGCATATACAAATAAATTCAACATTTGAGCGAGAAACAACATGTTGTTTGGATGATTTCAAAGATATCAGATTGACTCAAGGAAAAGTCAAAATGCACTGGTACTTCTCCTATCATTGGGACAGTTTACCCAATTTACGTCGGTATAACACATAATAGATTGAGTAGAACAAGGAGATATAGTTAGCTTATGATGTGTAGTACCATTCAAATACCAAATTAGTTGTTTAACAACCTGAATATGCATTGTTTTTGGGGCACAAAGAAATTCACAGAGCTTGTTTACAGATAAACTGATATTAGGTCGAGGACTTTAATATTTAGTAGCATCATCAAGAGGCTCACCATCATGAAACGACAAAGTTTTACCTACGGCTATGGATGTGCTAAGGGGCGTACATTTAGATAAATTTTCTCCATGATCCAAATCTTGAATGCATTTGGTTTGAGAGATATTTAAGCCTTGGGAGGACCGAGAAACCTGTAGACCAAGAAAATATGAGAGAGTACCCACATTTGTAAGAGAGAAGGAACTATGTAAGGTAGAAACATAATACCGAATATGAGAAAATAGTAACTAATATGTCAACAACGTAAATGAGAAAAATCATTAGCACAATATCTTTCGAGTAAATAAAATCACAACTGGTTACTGGACCTTTGAACATAAATTTAAGAGTCTGCATGTGTATTGACTATTTATGCATTTAAAATAGGTAAAATGCATAGATGAGTTTCAGAGATTCTACAATTAGATATTCGAACTAAATTTGAGAACCCGCATGTATTTATTGTTTATGCATTGATGGCAGTTAAAATGCATAATGAGATGCTATAGCTAATGGTTGATGTTACATGATGATTATGCATGTTTTATAGATTGCATGATTATGGACTGCTATGACTGATGTTTCATATCATGTTTATGATGATAGTTACATGCTTTTGGGTGATAGTGTCTATTAACTTTGGTTGTTAGGCTATGTACCCCACATGTACGGTGATACTTCTGAATCATCAAATTAGAGGTGTTCATACGGGATCACTCGCTCAGGTGTACTCCATCAAGCACACAATATTAACATATCACCTAGTAGGACCAGTATTGGGTCCTTTATGGGGTATATTTTTATACTCACAATTTTTCTATGTTTAATATTTTAGGTAAAGGAAGAGGATCTGGAAAGCTAGCGAGCAACAGAATGGGCCCGTGACATGCCATATAAGGACTTATTCTGCATCCGCTTTTCTTTATTAGTTTTTTTTCAATATTTTAATTTTAAACATGTTATTTAAACTTTTATCTTATTTATTTATCTTTATTTTCTTTAAAATTTGTTAGAACCCGTGGTACATGTTTTCATAGTATATTTACTGATTCTGCAAATTTTGTGTTTTTCAAACAGTTATTTGAGACTATTTTAATAAAAAAAGTTAGTTTTTCTCTTTTCAATATAGTATCAAATTCTTATTTAACATTTAGATATCACCTCAACTTAGTATAAGAGTTGGGTTGTTACCGTCACCAAGACTAAAATGTGCTTTTCCAAGTGAACTTTGTAAGGGTGTGACAACATGACACGTATGGTTGCATGACAAGCTTAACTGGTCATGTTAGGAAAATCATGGAATCGACCCATGATTTACATGCCAAGTGGGCTAAGTTTATTATGGACTCCTCCACAATTTTCTCACCTATTTTATAAAATATATATATTTCTATTCTATTTTTATCATATTCATTAAAATAAGGAAGATTATTATAAATGAAAAAACAGATTATTAAAACAAGCATACATGGTTTGTGTGCCATGATCAATTAGTTGGTTGATACATAATATGAGATAAGCGTGGCTTTGCATGTAGATGCAATGGTTTTGGAAGAAAGAGATCATCAGTTTTGGAGAAATCTATCTTTGTGATACCTGACAATAAACTCCATGAAAATCCTTGCAGAAGTCTAGCAAATAACATCATGGTAATGTTAGTGCCAAGTGAGCTGCCAATGCAACCCCTCCTTCCTCTAGTGAAGGTGATGAATCGAAGACTAGGTTCTGAAAGTCCAAATTTAACTGTCTGATCTCTTAGATGTCGTTCTGGGTCAAATCTCATTGGATCCTCCCAAATTCTTGGATTTCGGCCAAGACCCACACGACATAGCAAAATTTGGCTACCTTTTGGGATGAAATACCCACCCACAACAATGTCCGAAATGGAAACATGAGGAAGGTTGAAGGGTGAAAATGGATGAAGTCGAAAAGATTCTCTCATACAAGCTGTGAGATACTTGAGATTAGGGATATCAAATTCTTGGACCAACCTATCTCTTCCAACTACTTCATCTAATTCTTCAACAGCTTTTTGTAGAATTTTTGGTTGATTAAGTAACTCTATCATTGCCCACTCTACTGCGTTGGAAGGGTTATCTATAGTTGCAAGTTGCAGCTCCTGTCACATGATGGGATAAAAGTCATTAACATAAAACGATTTAACTAACACAGTCATTAACATAAAACGATTTAACTAACACAATAAAGGTATTCAATTAGAAGTTCAATTTTTCAATTGTAAATTAAATTAATTCGTGTTGATTAATAATAACATATTGTTAAAATTAAAAAAAAAGGATAAATGTAAAAAAAAAAAAAGATAAGAAAAAGGAACGAATAATTTTATTAATATTAACAGCATGGTAAGAAAAAAATATTTATTGACATGGATAGTTAAAAATAAAACATTGATTTGACTATGCTTTAAAATATTAAACAAATTTTGTTAAATTAAATGAACAAAAAAACATTACTGCCATATAAAGTGATACATTGAGCGGAGCCCACTAGTAACTAATTCTTGTTAGTTCAAACTTAAGAAATAAGTGTGTAATATGACACACCCTATCTACGAAAGGATATTAAAAATGTAGTCTAGTTAATAATAGTAATAATTTTAAAAACTAAGAGAAAAGGTAATACAAAAGAGATAAACAATATTTAAAAAACTGTTATTAAAAAAAAAAAAAAAAAAACTCCACCATTCAACCTAAAGAAAAGAGTTTAGAAAGTAAAAAGAAAAGAAAAAAGTCTACTGCTGTTTAAGTCAGGATAGTGTAGTTATTTTTAACGAAGGAGAAAAAGACTTCAAATTTAAATGATTGTGTTGACCATGCTAAACAAAATAATCATGTCGATCATGACAAACAATCGTGTTGATTATGATAAGCAACTGTGTAGTCCAATGTAAATGATTGTTAAAAACTTCAAATCTAACGATCATGTTGACCATGCTAAACGATCGTGTTAACTATAGTAAGCGATCGTTTAAATCATGCCAACATGATCGTTTAGATCATCTTAAACGATGAGAACAATATTTAAAATTTAAACGATCGTGTTGATCACAATGATAAATAATTGTACTGATAATGGTAAACTATCGTTTAGATCATGTCAAAAGGATATTTAGACAATCTTGATATTCTCAGATATGAGGAAGATAAAGTGGCTTTAAAGAATATTGCTGAAAACGATGAAGATAAAATAAGAGATTTAAATAGAAGAATAAGTCGTTGACAAATAGAAGAAATAAAATATGGTAGAGGAGATGAAGAAATCTGAAAAAGAAAATGAATAAATCGCAAAAAAGAAGAATAAAGAGAAGTGACGAATCATCCGCAATATTTAAAGGCCAATTTGAAATTTATGAAAATATTATACTAGTTTCATGGGCTTTTATCTTTTGTTACACAGGCGGTGAGTATTTTTGTATTTTATTACCTTTATGAAAGTTAACCTTAAATTTAAATCATTATATTTATATTTTTTTTCTTGAATAAGTTTGACATAATAATAAAATATTATATTTTAATATGAGTAAAAAAATGAAATACTATTTATTTTAAAAATTTTATTTGTGGTTTGTAAATCAAATTAAACATTAAATTTTAAAAGAACATTTATTTTTCATTTTAAATGGTGGACTTGAGATTTAACTAAAATTATAAATTTATTCAATTAATCTATACTATATATAAAAGCTCCTATATAGAGAAACGTCTTTTTCCTATTTTACTATTTTACCCTTCCTTTGTAAGCATTTTCCTAATTAATTTGATTTGTTGTAATTCTTTTTTAGTTTTTTTTTTCTTTTATCATTTACCTTTTATTGAGTTTTATTAATAAAAATTATTTATAATTATTAATCAACATTAAATGTAATCAAATATGAATAACGTAGAATATGAAATGTCTTTATCTATTTATTTCTAAAAAGAAAACCACCCTAGAATTTACGACTTTACCTTTAATTATAACTATATTAGTTTCAAAACTTTTGGAATTTTAGTTGTTTTTATTCTTGTTATTGTAAAAGGATCCTTCTTCCCTACATTTTCTAAAACTTGTCTTCTTTTGGTTTCTTTTGCACACAACTCAATTTCTCTTGAAATTCATTTTTTGATTTAAAGAATGATATATAAAGACATTTTTTTGTTCCTTCATCTACATAGTTTTTTCTCTAGCAAATTCTATTTTGTATGATTGATAGACAAAGACAAAAAAAAAAAAAAAAAAAAAAAAACTAAGGATGTTCGTTGCACTCCAAGAGTTTTTAATAATTATGTAGCTTTTCCCACTCATACTAGCAAATGTTTGTGGAATGAATTTGACTAAAATATCATTTTTGAGTCTTTGAGACCATTAATATGAGTGTTTTCTTTGTTATGATATTTTTCATTATTGATGTGATTCTTTTTTTATACTAAAAAAAGACAAACACACTATGCTATAGATTTAATTACTTGGTAACTGAAATATGTTTTCTAAGATATATTTTCATTTTCTTTTAATTGATTTCTCACTTTTCTTAAATATTATGTTTTACACAACTCATTAAACTTGAATACCGTAGTCTTCAAATACAAAAATCTTAACATTCTCACATTCTCCCTTGAGGTTTTTATTTTTATTTTTATTTTTTTTAATTTTCAATGTTCATTAATTTGTAGTAGATTTTTTTTAGTTTATAATATGAAAGAGTTTGAAAATTAATTAAAATTCTCACTCCTACGATTACTTACTATATATACATCAACAACTATGTTTTGTTTCTTTTTCTTTATTTGAAGTGATGTTTTTTTCCCTTTTTATATTTTTTCTTCTATATTTGAATATAGAAAGAAATCTTTAATAATTAATCTACCTTTCTTATATTCATTCTATTATTTTAGCAATTCTTTTACTTATTCAATTATCTTTGCCTAAATTTTTTAAAAAATATTTACAAAGAAAAAATCAATAATTCAAAAATGAATGTGACAGATCATGATATAGAAAAAGACTTCAAATACCACAGACATCGTGGTAGATACTAGTTTTTACAAAAGTTTTTATATATCTTACTTTTACAAAGCTTTAAACTAAACTTTAAAAGAAGCAGACGATATTGACATGTTGTAGAGACCCAAGAGAATGTTGGGACCATTAGTTAACAAATTATATATATATGGAAAATTGTCGAAAACTAGCAAATTTGACAAATTAATATTTAAAATATATAGCAAAATTATATATTCTATCAATAATAGATATTGATAGACATTGATATACTTCTATCAGTGACATTGATAGACAGTGATAGAAGTTTATCAATTTCTATCATTGATAGAATAACCTAACCAGGAAATTATAGCAACGTAGAAGTAAAAAGCTTACTAATAAAATACGAAGGGAAGTTTTTAAGGTCAAGATACATTAATTTATTATAATAATATTTTATTTTAAACAAACAATGAAAGGGCCGAGAGAATTAAAAAAAAAATAAGGAAAAAAAGATATTCTAATGACAATAATAATATTTAAAAAATCCAAGAGAAAATAAATCATAGGAGAGAAAAAAAGTATTTAAGAAAATTGCTATTGTAATTTGAAATAATAATAATGGCCCATGTGAATTAAACTTTTGCACGGAACAATGGTTGAATTTAGGATATATAACTCATCTTAAGCCCAACTCTGTCTTGATTATATCTTGGAAAGGTTTGGAGGTTGGTTCATCTTCTAAATTGGGATAGATCCTCAACCTCTATATGCATATCCTCTTCGAGATGGATTTCAAGTTTATATTGAATACTTATCTGGATTTTATGGGTTTTGATATCATATTAGATAAACATGTAAATGTGAAATCTAACGAACAATAATGAATTAAACAGAAACGAAAGACAAATCAAAATTAAATATCGTACTTACTGAGATTGTGATTTTATCCTTACCGTGACTTGAGCTTTAATCTCTTCAATTGACAACAACGATTCACCATTCTGATCTTTTTTAACTGTGATAAGGATATCAAGAATGTCTTGCACCTCCTTTTTCTTCCCATCTCTCCATTCCTGCACTCTTTCCTCTATAATTGGTCCGTCATGGTTTGTTATGACTTTCAAAGCCTTTCTTATTATCTTTTGGTGACCACCTAGATCAAAAGGCTTTAAACAAGCAATATATTCCGATATAGAAAATGAATAAAGATTCATTAAAATTGTAAGCAATGCTTGATTATAGTCTTCTTCTTCTAATGAAGGACCCTCATTTTCCCTCCCTTTTTTATAGTACCTTCTATTGAATACCATTCTTCTAATAATGTTGCTACAATAATGTTGTGTAATGCTTCTGATGTTGATCGCTTCACATCTACTGGCATGGTCAAAGATGTAATGTAGAAGAGCGTCAGCTTCCTTAATCCTTTGGCCACGCATTTGATGGAGGGTCGATGGATTGAGAACATGAGAAGCAAGGATTCTTTTCATCTTCTTCCACTGATCTCCCATTGGTGAAAGAACTGTACTAAGAAATCCGCAACTCAATATCTCAGTGGTGCTGGCAATGGGTCGTGATGCAAAGATAGAATCATGTGTCTTTAGAAATTCAAGAGCGAGTTCTGGAGAAGTCACAATGATTATGTGAGTATTTGATCCGAGATGGAAGCAAGCAATTTCAGTATTCAATTGCTTCATTACTGTATGAATCCATTGGTGTCTTGGAGAGCGTTTGTAACTTGACAACATTAATGGTAGGCAGCTGCCAAAGAGAGGCCATGGCCTTGGGCCGGGTGGCAGTCGGGGTTCTAAGGGATTTCTTTTGTTGTAGTATTGAGAAATCCTAATAAGATAAACAATAAGGGAAGATATGAATAAAAGGATAGAAATGAAGGTTTTAGGTATGGCTGGTTTTTCAAAGTTTTGACATGCCAATTGACTATTGAATAATAAAGCTTTCATGACTGTTGTACACAATCTTTCAATGTTTTTGCCAGACACCTTATAACTAAGCTTTATCTATTAATACAATTATGGATGTTGGAGAAAAAGAGAAAAAGAACAAAACACCGACGCATTAATGAAAAACGTGCCCACAAACTGAAAAAAGTAAGTTTCATGGCTGTCCCCTTTCTAAATTTCATGGTTCTCCGACTTTCTAAATTTTATTTTATTTTTAATTTATTTTTTTTAAGATGGAAGACAGATGCGTCTCATATAACAATTTTAAATATAACAATTTTAAACGTTTTTAAATCCTAATTTTAACTTTCAATTTATTCTTTTAAGGGTAATTCAATTTAGTGTCTAACAATACTTCTTTTACCGATTTCAGCTTAGTGAAATTGGGAAATAATCAGTGGACGTTAAACTAAAGTTTAGTCCAGTTCTTTAATGATGCTGCAAACATAGGAATCTAAGGTTACATTTAAGAAAAAAATTTAAACACTAAAACCGTTAAAAAATATTTATAAATATAATAAAATATTACAAACTATTTACGTTACACTGTCATAAATTCAACCAATATTTTTGTCTTGATCTATCGTAAATAAAATGTGATAGTTTGTTTTATTTGTACCTATAAATGAGTTTTGTGTTTTATAAAATTTTCTTAAATGTAATTCTATACGTCGCGAAAATACAAGAAAATATATGATAGACATTGCTTGTCATTGATCTATCACAATTTATGTTAAAATATGTAGTTCTAAAATAACTCTGGACTTCATTATTATTAATTAATTAGATGACTGAGTGTGAAACAAGACACCACATTTAACATATGTATTATATCAGTAAAGACACGTATATGTTTACTTTTTGACACAAGACACCACATTTAACATATGTATTATATCACTAAAGACACGTATATGTTTACTTTTTGAGATAAGGATATGAATAATATCTGATGGATGATAGATTTTGAAAAAAAAAAAAAAAAAAGAGAGAAGAAAAAACGAATGGCCGATAAGCCATATACATTTGAGGTGAGGAGCTGAGGATTTGTCAAAAGGCCAACCATATTTATTACAATTATTAATTTACTCTCATAGTTGTGTTATGGTGGACTTTGAACCAAAACACAAAATAATATTTGATGAGAACATGAACAGTAAAAGTTGAGGAAGATATAACATATGATTCGGTTTGAGTGTAACAACTAAATATCAAAATGGACCTAATATAGGACGTTGGAGCATCGACCTCAGCTTGGTCGAGGCCGAGCATCATCAAATATGTAACAAGACATGTCTAATGCATGTCTAAACCTAAGTGACTATTGGAGGCAAAGAATATAGTTAAAACGAGCTGCTTGACCTTGATGACCTTAGAAAAATGGCAAACGGGGGAAAATTCCCCACGGGGAACCTAATCCCTGCCTCAAACCCCGCGGAGAATTTTGCGGGGATGGGGAATGAAATGGGGAGCAGGTATGGTGATGGAGAATGGTAACCCTTGTCCTGCTTGTCACACCCCCTTCTAGACAATCTTCTCTTAACCCAAGAGGAGGGAAGCCAACAAGTATTGTTCTACCCTTAGAACTGTTACTGACAATTTGTTAACTTACTAACTCTTAACCTAACGTAAACTGAAAAGTCAAAGTATAATATTTCATATAAACTAATTCAAAATAATTGTATAATAATTACAGCACACTAACTGAAAATTCAAACTCCAAAGACATAAACATAACCAACCCTCTCTCACAAAACATATCTACAAAACCCAAAATTCATGGTCTAGATTTATAAATTGTTGGGGTTGATGCCCTAAATTTCGTAGTCTTGTAGTTTGTAATTGTATATATTATACAAATTTTTTATTTATCTAATAAAATAAAGTGTTTTATTTTATTTGATATTTAGTTGCATTAACCCACAAAATCAATAAACTAACATTCAAGGTTATCTTCTATAATCTAGAAATGTATGTGGAGACATACAAGTGGATCATATTTATGTGATAACCTAAATGGTCTGTAGTAAATGAATAAGGCTAGATACCTTATTCTAGTGACACTACGAATACGACCTGCTTTGTAGTTATTACAGTTGTTCCAAAGTGCTACAAATGATTTGATCCTAATCATTCATGTCGAGACGTTAGAGTGGGGGTATTATATACAAAGTGTTTGTATATGACCGGACCATGAAATAAATAGTCTCTCTTATGAACATCGTTATTAGTTGAGACTACATTTTACCAGGATGACCATAGGTGACTTGACCTAAATCCTGAGTGAGTTGTGAACTCCTATCCTGCCTATGAAGGCGGTCCTTTGATTTGCTTGGGTGAGAGTGACCTATGTTGCAGACTCAATATGCCTACCATTTTGGGGATTCGTTTGATTGGGGAGCTGGGAAAACACAGCTACACAAGAATGAATTCACTTCTTCTCTATAGATAGAGTAAGTAGAGAAATTGCTCTTTTAAGGGCTGATTCTAGGGCTTGAATAATGTGGCGTCACACCCTCTCTTGGCCTAAGAGGAGTTCAGTTATAGTAGGACTATAATTATTGTTTATTAGAGGAATCAGTGGTACTTAAGGAGTTAGATGTAATTACAGGGGTAAAACGGTAATTTTTGGCCTAGCTGTACTTACGAGTAATTTGTGAAGGGTCATTGCACTGTTGATTGGTTATATCTAATGGATACAAAAATATATCTACAGTAAAAAGAGTGCTACTATTAGTCTTTAGTGGAATGACTAATAGTTAATGAATAGAGATTAATTTAATCAAAGAGTTTAATTAATTAATCTCATATCATTGGAGCTTCAATCTATAGGTCCATAAGGTCCCCTTGTTAGCTCAATAAGGATAAATGAGAATCAAATTTATTTTGGTTTAATTTGAATTATTCAAATCGATTATAGGGAATAAATTGTATATGATACAATTAATATAATGTATTTGATACATTACTCCATTACCTTCTCAGCATATCTAAGAATCGACATCAACACTAATGGCAAAGTTAATATGGACTCACATACAACTTCCCTTTCTATAGGCATTTTTATTAAGCCTCTCTCCTAATTCAAGAACATCCATATTTAGTAAGACGTATATATTAGACATTCCAGTTTAATAGTGGATTACGTACCCTGAAGGCGTCAAACTTTGGTTCATTCATTTGCACCACCTCCTTCCCTTTCTTTTCATTCTCTTTTGGTTTGTCCATCAATTCTACTTCTACTCTCTTACTCTTCTCTTCAATCCCCTCTAACATTTTTAGCCTTGAACAACTCCCGTGTGCAAACAATGGTGTAGACAAGTTTGAGTGAATTTGTGCCTCTAATTCACTAACTCGCCTTCGGAGTTCTTCGTTCTCAAGTAGAATGTTCGCCGTATCTTTTGATGTTTTTTAACTGAATGAAAGCACGTTGTCGGAGTAACGTATCCACCAACCCCACGCAAACGACCATTGTGCTCTTTTGTACCCAATGCTTAGGTTAACACATTATTCGAATAGTGTCTATTCACAGACGATGAATCTGTATTCATTGATATCTCATCCTAAAAAGATAGCAAAATTAGTGTAAGTTATAGAAATGCTTATGTAATGGATAATTGAAATGTGTAATTTACAAGTAATGACTTACTATTTTATGGACGACTTGCTGAACGTTGTCGTTGTCGTACTATCCTTGTTTGTTAACTCGAGCTTTCTTCCACATTTTAGCTTGATCAAGATCAACTTCATTTCAACCCTCCTTCTACATTCGAAAACATGGAGTTCAAGTGGTAAACATATTAACTTGTATTTCATTTTTGCTATATTGCTACTGATTCCAAAAAAAGAATAACAAAAAAAAAAAAAAAAAAAACGCAAACAGTAACAACAACTTTCTGAACAAACAGATTGTTTCTTACAACACCACAATCAAGATTAATACAACATCATATGAACTAAACAATTTCAATAAAAATGCAACCTGAAATCCAACTAAAGAGAACTCTAAGACTAGTGTAGAATGTGAGAAAGGATGAAGGGGAGAAGTAAAAAAGTCATCAGCTCATTGTGTTTTTCCCCAAAAGTTACCCTATGCTTCAAAATCTAAAGTCATTTCCTAAATCTAAAGTCATTATAATAACTGCCAATATGTTAAATTGTTTTTCTACTAAACTTGTACAAGAAAAATTAATTAACAAAGTAAGAAAATGCAACTTCAAACAAAAAGTTATTTTCTCTAGATTATAAAATACCAATGCTTGACATGTATGAGATGGAGAATGAAATTGTAGAACATTTAAGAAATGTGTTTTATCTACTTCAAAAGGCAAATTCAATAGTCATTAATACTCTTGTTGTGGATGTATTATTCATATACATAAGCTTTTGGAATATAGATTTATTAAACACGGCTTTATACTAGGATTTAAGTTCATCGTTTTACTGCTTTATACTAGGAGAAGTTTGTGTTGGTCTGTTTTGTAACTCCTATCAATCAATACTTTATATTTCATCTCTCCAACTCTTGATTAAATGATTTGAAAACCATTTGAAATAAGGGTTTGAATGTCCATATCAGAATTTCTCCATTTCACAAGTTATAACATATCAGAATTCCTCAACTAATTCTTAAAACGATTCAAACACTACCATATAAAACATAAAAGTGCAGAACTCATATACATAAAGTGCAGAATTTCTCCATTTGGATGTATGACTACTTTTTCGTGGTAGAACTAAAGTGTAGAACTCATATACATATACATAAACACAAGTACTAAAGTGCAGAACTCATATCAACTCCATAAACATAAATATCTAAACATTTTCAGCACAATAACAAACATCCTTAAACATCTAAACACCTAAACATACTACATAAACATAAACATAAACATCTAAACATACTGCATAAACATCCTTAATAATAAGCATAAAAATTCATAAAAATTTTCTCACCATTTCCTCTTTAAGATTGACATACTCTTTTCTTGAAATTCTACGATTGTATTTGTTCTTCAATTGTCTATCTTGTTGCAATTGTCTTTTTTCCTATATCTAAATGTATTTGTTAATGAGAAAGTAGCAAATATTCTTTCGAATGATTTTGATGTATAAAAGTTATTCATACTTGAAAGGTCTCGGATAACCTTGACTTTACAAACTCTTCCCAATGATTTTGCTTAATGAAAGAATACTTTTCAGGTGGAACTTCAAGCAGTTGTGGTTCATCTTTATGCGGCATGAAGTATTTCGTTGTTAGCTAGTCCTTAAATTTACGAGACGAAATACCTGCAGTTTAGAGAACATTTTTCCTAGATCTTGGATCAATGACGAATGCAACCTAAATAATTAAAGTTAGTCAAGTGTCCGTACAGCAAGAACATTATTAATATAAGCACAAAAATTATATATACCTCAACTATAGTGAATATCTTATCTTTGAGTTCTGCAGGCACACTTTTCGAAAATGTATATGTATAGGGACATGATAATGTGTTACAGACCCTATGAAAGACTTTAACTTGGCTCCATTCTCACCAATAGGTGTTTCGTCTTCATTGTAACTCACCACCTTCTTCTCTCCCAAACTTCTAATGTGAGTTACATCAAACATAATAGTAGGTCCTCGTCGTCGGTTCAACTCTTTTGGGGTTTATTTTCTAGTATCAATCTCTTCAACTGTTGCATTCAACTCACCAACACCAAGTTCTTCATTAAAATCATCCATATAATATTATGTGAAGGCTGTCAATCAAAATGAAGAAACAATTAGCATGATATACAAGTACTTTCTTTTCATACAATTAGCCGGTTGTTTTGGCCCTGACATTAACATTGATAGCATAATGTACTTTCTTTTCATACATAACCATGGTGGAAGATTATAAATAACCATTTCTATCGGCCAATAACTGTATTCAGAACTCATGTCACCATGAGGATTTACTCCATTGCTGACAATGCTAAACGAAGATTTCTAGGTTCAGAACCAAAGTATGACCATTTAAAGTCTACTAACTTTCATGCTAGAGAGTCTTCTGGATGTCGTAACTTACCATCCTCAATTGTTTCACTAGCATGCCAAGTCAGGTTTTCAGCATATTTAATACTTCTAAATAGTCTTTTGAATCGTGGAATGGGTGGGAAGTACCATATCACTTTTGAGGGAATTTGCTTTCTCTCTTCATTTCTATCCTTAATGTTTTTTCACCTCGATTGACCACATTTAGGACATTCAGTTGCATTAGCAAATTCTTTGCTATAGAGACAACAATTATTAGGGCATGCATGAATCTTTTCATATTCCATTCCTAATGCACCTAATGTATTATTCACTTCATACAATGAATTTGGGAGTCATTGGTAGTTCGCAGAATTTTCTTCAAAGTTTTAAGTAATTCTGAAAAATTGGTATCACTTCATCCATACCTAACTTTTAAATTATACAATTTAACTAGAGTAGACAACTTGGTGTACTTTTTGCATCTTTCGTACAATGGTTTTTCAACATCAATAAGCAACTTCTCAAATCCATTTGGGTGTACTCCTCGTGAGCAACTTCAATCATTTCTATTACATTTCCAACATCATTTTCTTTACATGTATGTGTGTCAAACTTTGAAGATTCTCCATAGAAAGATGAGTTAGGAAGTTCTTCACCATGCCAAAACTAAATTTTATAACTTTCATGAATACCATTAACATATAAATGATCTCTAACACCCTTTCTACTATGCTTTTCACAATTCTCACATTTCAAACAAGGACAATGAATGTAGGAGGTAGTTGTATTCGAAAATCCAAATTTGATGAAATTTTCCACACCCAACTCATATTTTTTGGATAATCTACTTTTGTGCATCCATGATTTATCCATAATTGTAAATCTAGTGAGAAATAAAGTAAATTAAATTAGTTGAAAAAATGTTGTTGAGATTATAAAAAAGAAAACAAATATGGAGATTGAACAAACATTCACTTAATAAGACTAAATTCCCCCCCTCCCCCCAACTAACCAAATAAAGAAAATAAATTCCTACACAACATTAGGTTTCTTCAAGCCCCAATCACAAATTTCGTCCCTAGCAAAACAAATAAAGAAAATAAGGTTAATTTTCATTGAGACACTAAAACAAACATTTTGTGAGAGCCACAACCATTGAAGACCCATATGCTTTTTTCCACCAACATTTGAACATATATCCTTTACCTACTTCAATTACGACCTATTATCATTCTTCTTATTAATTCAACTCATTTTCTTGTTAAAAGTTAAACCCCCCACCACACAATAGACAATCATCATAAAAAAAAAAAAATCTTAAAGAGGCATTCATGAATATCATTTATGTACAACAAAATGTTCATACTACAATAATTTGAGCATTATATTCACCTCATCAAAATGATGTAGAACTCAAATTCACAGCTTCACATAGAACTACTTAAGTAACAAGAAAATCAAATCCCAACATTGTGAGCACGAGAATGCCACTAGTACAAATTAACAAAAGTTAAAACTTTCCATAACCTCTAGTCTACGCGTTCAGTTTCTACCTCCAGTACTTTCCTCTAATTTTCCTCTTCTCAATTTTGGTGCAACACAGTGATTATATGTACACTAAAAAGAAACCCAAACTCATGAAATGCTAAAGAAACTATGGAACAGAGAAGCCTCAAAATGTAGCATTAACTGAACCAAACACAACAACATCCTCGAAAATGCATAAAAGAAACCATAGATCGTTGGAGAAAAGAAAACCAAGTGAATTGGATGGAATAAGAATCAATGTCACCTTCTTAAGCTTCTGAAAACACAACAGACGACAGGCGAAGATGGAAGACGACGTTTGGCGAACTCAATACAGCCGAAAATGGAAGACGACGTTTGGCAACAACCACAACCACAACGACGTTCGGTCGAAGATGGAACTCAATACGGAGCAACAGAGCGATGAAGCAACGTTTGGCAAGATGGAGTGACGAAGTAACGTTTGACAATGGGGGAGATGAGCGAGGCACGAAATAGAAGAAGATTTTGGATATAGCAGGTGCGCGTGATGGGGGTGGCAAAAATAAAATTTAGGGCTTTTAATTTTTTAGTTAATGAAAATTTTAATATTTTAATTAAAAAATAAATCTTGACGTTTTTAAAACGTCAAGAAATCTGGAAATAACTTCATCCGCTTTTTATAAAAATTATTGACGTTTTAAACCGTCAAGAATTTAATTGGTATAACTTGACGTTTTTAAAACGTCAAGAAAAAAATACATATTACTTGACATTTACAAAATGTCAAGAATCTTGAAATTATAAATATTCTTGACATTTTATAAAATGTCAAGAATTTAATAGATAATCCTTGACAATTTTAAAATGTCAAGAGCAAAAATATTTCACTTGACGTTTAAAAAATGTCAAGAAAGCTAAAAATTGATCTTCCATCAAAATTCTTGACGGTTTCTCCTTCCAATCACCCCTTTCTTGACGGTTTTTTAAAAAAACGTCAAGAAATAAAAACTACAACTGTCAAGAAAGGTCTTTTTTTAGTAGTATTCTAACTTTTTGGGCTTTGTTACACATACCGTAAATATTTTACTTATTTATTATATTTATGAAAATTTCCTTAATTTTTTTATATATATTTACCAGTTACAAATAATTAAAAGTCTATTAGTTTATTTAATTTTTCAACTAAATTTCTTCGATTAATCACCTTCAAGCCATACGACATACCCATAAATAGAAAGTTGACAATTCAAAAATATTAAAATGTTAGGAAAAATTGAAACTTTTTATCCATAAATTTATATATATGAAATAAACTACTTATATCGTATGAAGCATACTAAATAATATTTAATCTTGATGAAATATTAGAAGAGTAGTTGTTGATAAGCTTGAAACACAAGGAAAAGGAGGTTTGAATGATAAAAAATCCTCAAAAATAAGAAAAAATAGGTATGAATAATGCAAAAACTTTAATAAAATTGCGTCGTGTTATTGCATTTGGGATTGTGATTGTAACAATTTTCGCATAAAAATTTATTTTCGATCTTTGTAAGTTTTTCTACGACATTTTAGATTTTCTAGTGAACTCTTTTGTTTTTATTTTCTTTTATACTTTTATGTCATTTTATTTTTATTTTCGTTGAAGACTTTCTCAATACAAAGCATTCTTATAAGGAAAATTTTCATAAATATAACAAACTACTAAAATATTTACAGCCTGTGTATCAAAGTCCATAAAGTTAGACATTTTTTAAATATTTCAGGTTTGCACATTCATTTTTCTCCTACTATTCGCTACGATTTTTCTTTATCGTCTTTTTTCTTTTCTTTTTTTTTTGCTGCGATTTCTTTCAATCGTCTTTCTTCTTTTCCTACTCTTTTTTACGTCCTTTATATTAGGATAATCAAATCGAAAAAGATTGTGTATAAATAATCTTGAAAAAAATCTAAAAAATCTTGAAAAATTTCGTTTAGATTGAAGTAGTGAAATCTAAATGATAGTGTAAAAAAAACGATCGTGTATCAAAAGAATTAAAAGAATTGTTTAACCAAATCTAAATGATCGTGTACCAAAGAATCTTTAAAAAAAAAAACGATCGTGTAAACAAATTTAAACATTCATGTACCAAAAGAATCTTGAAAAAATCCATTTAGCCAAATCTAAACGATTGTGTAGCCAAATCTAAACGACCAAATCTAAACGATCGTGTAACCAAATTAAACGATAGAATTGAAAAAATAAACCGTTTAGATTTGGATAGTCAAATCTAAACGATCGTGTGCCAAACAACAACAAAATCTAAACGATCCATTCCAAATATATTATGCGTGTTGTTGATGGTGTGGTTGACGAGGTATTTTTGGTATTTTCCATTGTGGGTCGTGGGCCTTTTCCATTTTCAGAATTGTTCTATACGGTATAAATATATTACAGTTTTGTTATATTTTTTAAAAAACCCCTTCCTATAACAGCCCAGATTTTGAGGAGTGAAAAGAAATAATAGTTATTTCTATTACTATTATTGAAATAAGATAAAAACAAAACATGGTAAAGAGTTTTTTTTTTTTTTCTATTTTTATTATTACATAATTATTTGTTTATTTGTAATTAGATTGTTTTGTTGTATATCATAGATATGGAGTTGTGATATAGGGTTGGGGAGTTCTGATGTCTTGTCTTTATTGTACTTTTTTTTAACCGGTGAAAAATAGTTTTAATCTAAAGCTAGAAATGAATGTTAACAAAACGAATGAATAAAGGTTAAATATTTAAAATTATTTTAAAATATTATGGCACGACATGTGTTCATGTTGGCAAGTCAAACACTGGATGTCTGTCACTATCTAAGGAGAAATAAAATAAAATATTTGAAAGATTAGACAAAAATGTCTAGTAAGTGGAGTCTTTACCAACACATTTAATAAGTAAAATTCTTTCATAATGCGTTGTAACTCATTTCGCCAAATCTTGTGATATAAACAGTTATATTTTTCAATAATAAAACATTGAGTCTAAATCAAATCATCTTAATGCGTTAGGCGATCAACACAATCCAAATTCCATTAACAAACATTTATAAATCATATGAAGAGCATTTCTTTTCAAATCATTCATAATAACTCATATCTCATAAGCATGCATTTTTCATAAAGCATCATTAAATCATATCGCATAATTGCTATACGTGTTCAACTACATCTTTATACCATTTCCTCGGCTCTAGTGTTTACCACACGCTTTTTTGGGTTGCAACTATGCGAAGTAATCTCGATGCAACAACAATCCACCATCAATTTCATCATGCATAATGCGTCTTCCAATGACAGATCACACAGCAAGCAAAGGGCATCACATACCAAGTCATGCCGCAAGTATAAGGCATTCTATTCCAGATCACACATTAAGAATAGGGCATCTTATCCAATATCACACAGTAAGGATAAGACATCTCACACCAGAACACACAACAAGTGTGCGAAATCTCATCGCATAAGATACAAAAGATCATCTCATTTCATCATTCTAGTTCATTTCAAATCCAAATAATTTATAAATCAAATTCATTTTAAGGATTTGAGATCATAAGAGAAGTCATATAACTCAAGAATTCAATAGAAATATATTCGAGGATTCAAATAATGCAATAGAAATTCTTTTTGCTTGAAAATATTTTAAGAAGCAGTCACTTACAATCAAGTATCTTCTTCGTCTAAGCTTTTAGCAAACGTCCCAGTGCACTTTCTTACAAATTCTCGTCGGACTTGTTCTCATGGTTGCTCACCAAAAATCTTTGGAATTCTTTCAATTTTTCTTAAGAAAGCACAAGGTAAAAGCAACTGTTAGAATTGTCAAACTTCATCTATTTATAAACATCTCTAGTGAAGTCTCCCACGCCAGAATGATGACTTATGCCTGGTGGTGAGAATCATCCAACAGCAACACGCCACGTGTTACTGCCACCTCCTTATCCTGACTTTAATTGGGTGGCAAGGTCAAATCAGCTCACCGACCTTCTTACACAAGGATAAAGTCGACTACTTCATGGTGAAGAAAACTCTCAACATCTTCCATCTTAACGCATAGCGCAGAACACCTGATATAGCTTATAATGAAAACCTTTTCACCTCGTAACTAGTTTTTGTTCGTATGAAAACTTTATCGTGTAGTTCATAATGCGATCAGGGTCTCACAACTACTACTTCCTTATTGGAATTTCATCCTCTAAATTTAGTAATCTCATGTGAAGAGTTGTGGATACTTAGTTTTCCTTAGTGCTCTTCATTTTTCCCAGTGGCTTCCTCAAGGCCATGATTATTTCATAAAAGCTTGACCATAGAAATCACCTTTGTTCTCAACACTTGTTCCTTTCTATCTAACACACGCAAAGGTCTTTCTTCATATGTCAAGTTTTCTTTCACTCTTGAAGTATATGCACGGAATCTAGAACATACTTTCTTAACATAGGAACATTAAAGACATTATCGATTCTAGACAACTCTGCAGCCAACCTTAACTTATAAGCCACTGGTCGCACGCGTGCTAAAATGTCATAAGGTCCTATATACCTTGGACTTAGTTTTCCTTTCCTTGCGAATCTGATTACACCCTTCTATGGTGAAAATTTAATTAAAACTCTATTTCCAACTTTAAAATCCAAAGCCTTACGATGATGATCTGCATAACACTTTTGCTTATCGCAGGCAAATCTTCAAATTTACTTTAATCACCTTAACATTTTTTGTCGTCGCCTAAACTAGTTTTGGCCCATACGCTTTCTCTTGCCTACTTCTTCCTAGAAAACTCGTGTTGTACAACGCCTTCCATATGAAGCTTCATAAGGTGTCAATCCAAGGCTAAAAGGATAACTATTATTGTAGCTAAATTCCATCAGTGGTAAGCGTTCATTCCAACTTCCTTTGAATTGTAGAATGCGTGCTCTTAACATATCTTATTTTCGATACTCATTTCAAAATGTCTATCTGTTTGAGGATGGAACGTAGTCCTAAAACACAACTTGGTTCCTAACGCCTCTTGCAATCCTTGCCAAAACTTGGAAGTAGAATGTGAATATTTGTCTTAATTATATTGAGGTTCTATATTGGCTTACAATCTTATTAACATCAACTTAGCTAATTTGTCCAATGGGAAAGTTGGCTCATTAGAAATTAATCGTGCTGTCTTAGTAAATCGGTCCACAATAACTCAAATTCCATCAAACCCATTAGGCTTCTATCAAACCGAATAAGAAATCTATAGTGATATGTTCCCACTTCTACTTTGGACTAGACAAAGGACACATCAATCCTCTAGTCTATTGGCGTTGTTGTTTAACTTGTTGATAAATCAAACACTTAGCTATAAATTTAACTATCTCTCGTCGCATACCTGACAGCCATTAAAATGCTTTCAAGGTTCTGCACCTCTAAGTGCTTCCAGGATGTATAACATAAGCTAAACTATTTGCTTCTTCTAAGATACTTTCCTTCAATGTCTTATTATGTGGAGCGCATAATCTCCTTTTCGTTAGTAACGCGCCATCACTTCTGAACGTGTAATCTATCCTTCGCTCGCATCTAACTTCTTTAGCTAACTCTCTTAACGCAGGGTCCTCAGGTTGTGCTTTAATAATCTCTTCTTACACTATGGGCCTCACTTCAAATGAGCTATCAAATTCCCAATTAATTATGCATTTAAGATTTCCTTGCAACCTCTCAATTGGCTTAGAAAGGCTATCCTCCTTTTATTCTCTTTACTTCAGCTTTTTCTGTTTAACGTATCACCTACAACATTATCTTTGCCATGGTGATACGTAATAGTGCAATCATAATCCTTAATGACCTCCATCCAATGCCTTTATCTCAAATTCAACTTTTTCTGATCAAATATGTACTTCAAGCTCTTGTGATTAGTGAAAATATTGCATTTTTTTAAAAAATAGATAGTGTCTCCAAATTTTCAACGCACGGATAATAGCTGCCAATTTTAAATCATGTGTTGGGTAATTAAGCTCATGCAATGTAATGCCTAAGACCCAGGATTCAGAATTCAGATCCTCGGCATTCCCTTGCATCCCTTGCAACCTGACAACATTATTCATACTTGTCTTAAAGGCTTATAAGGGTGAGAGTTGTCCCCATAAACCAACACGAGTTCTTTCAACATGCTTTGTCCTCGCCTACATGCATCTGAAGAAAATTTCCAAGAACTAACCCAATATATAATTATTGCAAGCTAAGTACGCTTAACTTTAGAGTTCCTATGTTCGAGTCATCGAAAAAGAAGGTGCACCTTGTTGGTATAGGTAGTAACTTTTAATTCTTTCAAGTATTTCTTAACCTTACTTTCATGTTCTTAGGATCCCTCTCATTTAGATGTGATATCGGTTCATTCATGTCTCCCTCCTAAACTTGGGACATTAAATGCAACCTCAACTATCTTGACACGTAAGCTATCACCTTCCCTTCTTACATCAGAATGTATCCTAAACCTCGATGTGACGCGTCATAGGAAACTTCAAACTCTTTCTCTATGTAGGCACTGTGAGAATGGGTGCAGTTGTAAGTTTTTGTTTTAACTCTTAGAAACTCTTCTCACATTCTATTATCCACTCAAACCTTGTTGGTTTCTTTGTGAGTTCTGTTAAAGGAAGAGCTAACTTGAAAAATCCTTCAACAAAATGCCTATAATAGCCCACCAAACTAAGAAAACTTCAAACTTCTTAAACTGTCTTAGGGTGTTTCCAACTTTCAATCACCTCAATCTGCTGCGAATCTACTTCCAATCCTTTTAAGCATATTGCATATGCAATCAATACAACTTGATTCAACCAAAATTTACACTTTCTAAACTTTGGAAATAACTTCTCTACTCGCAAGGTTTGTAGTACAATCCTTAAGTGCTTCTGTGTCTTACTGCGTTCTATGAATCAATCAAAATGTCATCAATAAAAAAATGACAAATTGATCGAAGTAGCGGTGAAACAATCTATTAATCAAATCTATAAAATCACATGGGGCATTAATCAAACCAAATGACATTACTAGAAACTCATAATGACTATAATGTGTCATGAAGGTTGTCGTAGGTATGTCTGACTCCTTAATTCTTAGCTAATAGTAACCTCAATGCAAGTCTATGTTTGAGAATATCGAGGCTGCTTTGAGTTGATTAAAAAGATCATCTATTTGTGGCAAAGGGTACTTGTTCTTAATTGTCACTTTGTTCAGCTGCCAGTAATCACATAGCCTCATGGATCCATCTTTCTTTTTCACAAATAAAATAGGGACTCCCCAAGGTGAGGTACTAGGTCAAATATAACTCTTTTCTAACAACTCAAATTTGTCCTTCAATTCCTTCAACTCACTTGGTGCCATGCAATAAGGGACTTGAGAATTTGGAGTCGTTTCTGGTACAACTTAAATAGTGAACTCAATTTCTCTTATTGGGGGTAATCCACTTGCTTCTTCCGAAAACACGTTTAAATATTCACAAACTACTGCCACACTACTTGGTTCCTTTCTTTTTGTCTGGGTATCAACTATGTGAGCAAGATAGGCGATATGCCATTTTCTTATCAACTTCCTTGCTTTAAACCCATAAATTATATTTGTTAATTATACCTTCTTATCCCCTACAAACTTAACTTCAAACTTCTCAACTCTTAACTTACAATTTTTACATACTAATTCCACTACAAACACTTCGCTTGAAGGCGTACTAATCAACATTCCACTCTCTAGAGGCTCTGTCTTATGTTTCAAGGACTTAGCATGCGTTAGGAAAACAAAAGAATGTGTATATCTAGAATAGAACAACAAAAGAGTGGGAGAATTACAAATCATTAACAAACTTGTAATCACGTGAGGACTTTTTTTGGACTCACTTTGAGTCATAGCACAAACTTTCCATTAAGACTTAGGTCTTCTAGGTCCTCTGATCCATTTGGCCCTTCTCCATTTCCACTTAGGAAATAAGGCTCATGATAGAGTTTGATACAGTTCCTAAGGTAATTTCAACTACCAAGTTAGGATAATACATAGCAAAATGTTTTAGCTATTCGCAATTGAAACAAACATTTTTAAATCCAGGTCTTCCTTCAAATTTTAAACTTGGTCCAGCTGTCTGCCTTCTTTGAGAGACATCCTCTATCCATACTGGAGCATTTCCTTTTCCTTGGCCCTTATTTTGTCTCTGAAAACCTCCTCCATAACTCATTCCAGATCCAAATGGAACGTGAGAACGAGACTTAAAATTTCCTCTTTGATAAACGCCTTACGCAAAACAGTTATATTCTTACTGCATCATTCACCACCTCGCGTGCTACAAATATTCTAGTTGGATGGGCCTTCCTTTGCACTCTTGTTTTTCTCTTCCTCTACCAAGCTTCTCTCGACTTCCATAGCAACTTTAACAAGTTTAGCAAAATCTGACTAGTTTGCGGTGGTCGTCATTGGTTTTTAATTCCTGCCTTTAATCCATGTTCAAAATACTTACATTTTCCTATCTCATCAATCACGAAGGCTAATTCATACTTAACCAATTTAGTGAATTTTTTCTCGTATTCTGCAACAGTCATGTAACCTTGTACCAAACTCACAAATTCATTCCTCTTCACATCACAAAAGGAACAAGGATATAATTTACTCTAAAATGCTTACCTAACTACTCCCATGAGACATAACCTATTCTGTTTACTTTTACTGCATGGAGGGTCCATCAGTCTTCAGCATTTTCTTGTAACAAAAACGTTGTCAATTTCACTTTTCTTTCTTCCGGCCACCCCATCACCCCAAAACATTTTTTCAATCAAACTTAACCACTTTTCCACATCACTTGGATCGATGGTCCCTTCAAAGGGTTGTTGCTTCCAATGCCTTCAATCTCTTAATGCCAAACCTCTTATTCACGGTGGAGGGTGTAGCCATAAAATGATCAACTAATCTTTGAGCAAAGCTATCAAACATGCTTTCCTTCGCGTTTTTCCAACAGGTCGTAGGGATTACTAGATATCTCGTTAGATTCTTGGCTCTCATAGCGCTCCTAGTAATGGGAACACCAACTGTCACTTACGTGTATGACTTCTACCTTCCTCGCAGTGCCATAATCCTTGAACACATCAATACATTAGACTTTCATTCTCTATTATGTGACTCTTTATGCATGATTCTAACTTCTAAGACATTTTCCAAGAACTTATGCTCTAATACCAACTTGTCACATCATGCCCCATGATCACTTCGCTTAATACATGAATAGACATGACCGTCTAGACATGCAAAGTGAATCTCTTCGCGAGATAGCATGCAAAACGCCTAGTAAGCGGAATGAATACAACATTCAATTTAATGCGAAATGAGAACTACATTGGAATAACAAAGAATTCATTGATATTTGATCAAAAGAACATTTAACAAATGAAAGAGTTCCTTCAGCTAAAAATATATACAAATCTTAAAAACAAAAACTTCACTTAGCTTGCTAAAACTACATGCGAGGCAAGTTGACAGTAGGCACTACAAAGATGGTTTGATGCAATTATAGCACGACAGACGTTAAAGTTAGCAAGTCAAACAGTGGATGTTTTCCTCTACCTGAGGAGGAGATATAAGAAAACATTTGAAAGTTAAACAAAAATGTCTAGTGCGTGGGGTCTTTTACCAACACATTTAATAAGTCAAATTATGTCATAATGCCTTATAACTCATTTGCTAAATCATGTGATAAAAACAGTTATATGTTTCAAGAATAAAACATTGAGTCTAAATCAAATCAACTCAATGCGTTAGATGATCAACACAATCCAAATTTTATTAACAACCATTTATAAAGGATAAGGAGAGCAATTATTTTCAAATCATTCATAATAACTCATATCTCATAAACATGCATCTCACATAATGCATCATTAAATTGTATCGTAGAATTGCTCTACATGTTCAATTACATCTTTGACTCTTTCCTCAGCTCAAGTGTTTACCACACTCTTTTGTTGGGTTGTGGCTATGTGGAGTAATCTCAATGCAACAACAATTCACCATCAATTTCATCACGCATAACGTGTCTTCCAATGCCACATCACACAATAAGCAAAGGGCATCTCATACCAGATCACGCAGCAAGTATGAGGCATCATATTCCAGATCACACAACAAGAATATGTTATCTTATCCTAGATCACCTAACAAGGATAAGGCATCCCATACTAGAACACATAGCAAGTGTGAGGAATCTCATTGCATATTATACAAAAGTTCATCTCATTTCATCATTCTAGTTCATTACAAATCCAAATTATTTATAAATGAACAAATTGATTTTAAGGGTTTGAGATCATAAAAGAAATCATATAACTCAAGAATTCAATAGAAATATATTTGAGGATTCGAAAGCAATAGAAATCCATTTGGTTTGAAAACGTTTTAAGAAGAAACCACTTACAATCAAGTATCTTCCTCTCTTTAGCTCTTAATCAACGTCTTCTTGCACTTTCTTGCAAATTCTCGTTGGACTTGTTCTCGTGGTAGCTCACAAAAAATATTTGGAATTTTGGCAATTTAATCTTTAAGGTAAAAGTAGCTCTTAAAATGATCAAACTTCTCCTATTTATAAGCATCTCAGGTGAAGCCTCCCATGTTGGAATGATTGCTTTTATTGGTGGTGATAATCATTCAACAGAAAAATGCCACATGTTACTACCACCTTTTTATCATGACTTTAATTGGGCGGCAAGGTTAAATCAGCTCACTAACCTTCTTATATAAGGATAACGTCAACTACTTCATGGTGAAGAAAAAACTATCAACGCCTTCCATCTCAACGCGTAGCACAAAACGTCTGATAAATCTTATACCGAAAACCTTCTCACTCCGTATGTAGTTCTTATTCGCATGATTAAAACTTTATCACGTAGTTTAGAACGCGATCAGAGTCTGACAATTAATTTTCTTTGTGATTTGTTCATCTCTTCTTCTAGATTTTATTTCTTCAATTTTTAAACGATTTATTCTTCTGTTTAAATCTCCTATTATCTTAATCATTTTCAACAAGATTCTTTGAAGTTATTTCACGATTGTGTCAATATTCTTCTTCATCTTTCTCATATTTGAGAATATCAAGATCGCGTAAATATCGTTTTAAATTATCAACATGATTGTTTACTATGTCAACATGATTGTTTAAATTTGAAACAGTTTTCCTATCTTTTAAAAAGAGTTACACGATCGTGTATCATTATCTAAACGACCACTTACCATAGTAAACACAATTATTTACCATGGTCAACAAGATCGTCCAATTTGAAGTTTTAACAATCATTTATGTCATACCCCGCCCCAAATGTCCTGTATGCGACCAGATGGACACCTAGACACTAAACGCATAACTCCCATGAGATAAGATGTTGAATGGCTAGGAAGTAGAAATAAATGCAACCACAAATTTAAACGCAAAATTCAAACTTTGAAAGAAACAAGAAAACGTCATTGATAAACAAATCGTAAGGGTACATTTGATTTATATTACACAAGTTTTTCATAAGAAACTGAGTACATAATCAAAACAATGACTCGTCTCTTCTCTCGTAGCTTCTAGATGCTATGCGAGATGACAGTGGTCACTACAAAATGATGCAATTACAAAGGCACGATATGCGATCAAGGCTGCAAGTTCAACGCAGGATATCCTTCGCTACCTAGAGACGAGGGGATAAAACAAAATATTGAAAGGTTAGACAAAAACGTCTAGTGAGTGGTATCTTTTCTCAATACCTTTGATAACTCAAAGTTTGCCTTAACAGGTTAAATCCATTTTTGTCATATCACGTGGTATGAATAATATATAGTACTACCAATAAAACATTGAGTTCAAATTAAACCAAATCTTATGTGTTAGGCAGTTCACAATATCTTAGTTTCATCAACCATTTTTATAACTCATATGGAAATTATCCCTCTTTTTAAATCATTCATCATAACTTATATGGAATTCATTTCTTTTCAATTCTTGCATTGTCATTCACATCAGATTTCATGATAACATAATCATCTCTCATAATTATTATGCATATTTAATTACATCTTCGTACCATTTTCCAACTCAAGCATTTACCACACTCTTTTGCCAAATTACAACTACGTGGAGTAATCTCGACGAATTTAGCAAGTTTCATCTACTCTATTATGCATAATGCATCTTCCAATGCAAGACCACATAGCAACCAAACAACATCCCACGCCAGTTCACACAGCAAGTATAAGGCATCCTATTCAAGATCACACAACATGAATAGGGCATTCTATTTCATATCATAAGTCATAATAGAGCATTTTATCCCAAATACACAGCAAGGATAAGACATCCCACATTAGAACACACAACAAATGTGAGATATTACATCACATAAGGTACAAAGATCATCAGACTTTATCATTTCAATATTTATCAATCTCATTAATTCTAAAAAATACATCATTTCATCACATCATTTTGGTTCATAATAAGTTCAACTCATTTATAAGTCACATGCAATCTAAGAATCGAAAAGTATGAGAGAAATCTTATAGTTCATGGTCTCAATGGAAATATATTTAACAACTCCAACACGTTTTAGAAATCCTTATTATTTTGAAAAACATTTTATTAGAAGAACCACTCAGAATCAACAAACAACTAGTTCCATTGCTCAGCTCCTAAGCCAATGACTTTCTTGCAACTTCTTGTCGGATTCAAGCCTCTGATTTTTTTTTAAATTCTTGGATGTTTTTTCTTAATTCTTTCTTAGTTGAACATGAGGTAAAAGTAGCTCTAAAAATGGTCAGACTTCATCTATGTATAAACCTCTCCCAGGGAAATTTTCGACTGTAGAAATGATGACTTCTGCTGGCGACGAGAATGGTCCAATCTCAATACGCCACGTGTCTCTACCAAATCCTTATCTTGGATTTGGATTAGGTGCAAGATCAAATCAATCATCGACTTACTAACACAAGGGTTACATCCCTACTTCCTCACGAAATAAGCCCAAAACATCTTGTAGTTCGCTTCATCGCCTCTTTCCATTAAACATAATTTATCGCGTAGCCTTCTCGCAAACGCGAGTCGTTTTTAAATGAGTCTCATCGATCGCTTACCATAACCAACATGATCATTTTTCATGGTTAAAAAAGAATTACACGATCGTGTTCCATGACCTAAACGATCATAGATCATTCGTTTGGACAATAGTACACGATCATAGAAAAGAAGATTACTCTCGCATGCTTGTGGTCGATTAATTACGTGTTGAATAGGGTATTTTTTGTATTTTCCATTGTGGGCCTGTGAACCTTTTCTGTTTTCAAATATCGTTCTATAAAGTGCAAAATTTTAACGGGTTGTTATATTTTTTAAAAGTTCCATATTTTTAATTTTCCTTAATTAACCCTAATTCATTAAAAATCCACAATTTTAAATAAAGCCAATAACATGTAACTTAAATTAATTCTTAATAACACCAAACATCCAAATCCTCCAATTATTTAAATACTTATCCAATAAATATTTAATTAATGTTAATTTTCATAAAACCAAATAATTCTCATTGAATTAATTTTGAATTGACATCCAATAAATTTGACGTAATTAAAAAATTTAAGATAATTAAATAAGCCAAAATTACCTTAATTTTTTGGACGTTACAATTATAGTTTCTATGGATTGACGGGCTTAATGAAAAACTGAGACATGCGCAAGGAAATACAAGATCAATTTTACCCTAATTGCATTTAAACTATTTAGCAATTAACATGCAATATTACCCTAATTAAACAAAATTAGGTTAATAGAAACTCATACCTTCATAGCTTTCAAATTACTGGTAATCTCTTCATGTACTTGAACCTGAGACCACTACTAGTATTGAACCACTTTTATCTGGACGTGGAACTAAGTTTTGGTACCCAATAAGTGAAGGAATTGAAGGAGAGGGATGTTATGGAAATCGAAAGAAGAACCAACTTTTTGGTGCAAGAGAGAGGTGAAGTCTATTTGAAAGAATTAAATTGAATAAATTCAAAAATTATTAAAAAATTTATGAAAATGATTTTTCAAACCATTTTATTTTATAAAAAGTTAACATGAAAAAATACATATAAAAACTTCACATTTGATCAACACCGCACAATCCATTAATTCTTAATGAGGTATATGTGTTTGCATCTTATGTAGCTACTTATCCCACTAAGTGTTAATGGGATTATCCAACAAAATAATGAATTTTTCCACTAACTTTAGGCAAAGGGGTACATGGCCATTTGTCATTTAAGTCATTAAAATTTGACTTTTCAAGTCAAAAGTTAACATTTTGATTTTTGACCATTTTGTCCATCTTGACTAATTTTGACTTCCCGAGCATGAATCTGCGTTCATTTTTCTAAAATTCAAATCCAATTTGAAATATAAAGCTGATCAAAGTTTGACTTTTCAAATTCAAAAGTCAACCTTTTTTACTTTTACAACTTTGACCATTCCATCAATTTCAAGCTTTCGAATATGAATCTAAATTGATAACTAACCGCTATATCACATATATTTATCGGTTTCTCTCTCCTTTCATAATTCGAACTAATCCAATATACTGTTTTAAGTTAATTCCATATGAGCTAGCAGAAAAGCCTAATGGATCTACAGATCATGCCCTCCAACAATCCAAGATCAGCTGGCTAAACTCTTTTATACCAAACTAATCAACATTCGTTAACTAATGAGTTATGCTACTAAAGTCCCGTAGTTGCACACCCCTCACTATAGATATATTTGTGTCCATCTTATATAACCATGATTGATAAGTTAATCCCTCACCTATGCAGATATAAGGATAATTTTTTGTGAATAGATGTTCATAGTTAGCTTAGAATTAAGATTAAGTTACCTGGATCATCAATGATCGAAATAGTCAGTTTTACAGAATCAATGGTGTTAAAACGTAAAAGTGATTATTTCATGGTTCCAACCTTCTGTACACTCTTTACATAGGATGCCCCCACTTTCATGTCTCCACATGAACGATTTAGAATCACATCGTTTGCAACAACTCCAAAGCGAGCGGCATCCATAGTGTCCATCGAATAAAGGCGCCCAAACTTATTCAAATACTATAAACTGTTTACACTGTATACTCGAACTTGATCTATGTTTATGTCTCTACATAAATTTCAACTTTCACTAATAAGTCGTCAATGAACACTATAGAATATAATTTTAAACTACAAAGTACAAGTTTTAGGAGATAAATAATTCCAATAAAGTTCACGATTATATTACAGCTCCATGGACCCATAGGTTCACAACCATGTTATAATTCTGTGTTAGAACTGGTTGTTAAACTGTATACTAGACAATAATATTAAATAGGCTAAACTTACATATGGCTTACTTACATATTTACTTATTGATTTTTTGTACTTTCTTTCTTCTGCTATATACGTTTTCAAGCAAGGACAAAGAACGCATCATATGTATAGCAAGGAGATTTGTTAAAGATGTCATATCGGAATAGTGTAAACGCATTTCCATTCCTTGTTTGGTTTTCTAAGAGATGTTGAATGTGTTTTCATTTAGAATGATTGAGTTTAGAAATTTGAAATTTAAATGTTCGGTTTTATTGAAGTTTTTTTTAAGGGATTCTGAATAAAAATGTAGTTTAAGTTATTATGAATTAAGAAAATTATTACTTTTCAATATGAAATGTCCAGTTGGTTTGTATTTTAAATTTGCATTCACGATAGTAATGACACTAGTTAAAGATCTCGAAAAGTTGAGACGTTACATCGATTCAAAGACTTGGAGGATAAAATTTTGAGATTTTCAAGAACTAAAGAGGAATAAATTTGTAATTAATTTCATAAGTATGTTCCTCCTATAATATCCTCGTAAGTCCTAACTCGAAACCCCACTTGTTCACTTCACCCGTTTATAATTTGATATCTTACTGGATGCTTACCAACTAATCTCTCAACCCCAATTTCCTTCTAAAATCATTTTTTCTTCACGCCTATAACTATTCTACTGCCTACGGATTATCATAACCTATATTCATATTTTTCTTCATCTTATATAGAAAATAATTACAATATTATTATTTGTACTAAGAAAATTACTTGTAGCTGCTTCATAAACTAATACACTTAATTATAACAGTTTATTGGTTAAAGCCGATAATAAAATATCAATGTAAATTTTACAAACATCTCTACAATCATATATTCTTTTTTAAGTCCAAACTGAGTTATAGATTCTCTTTTCATTTTTGATGAGTAATATAGAAACAAGAATTAAATTTCTCAAAGTTTTTGATTTGGAGATATACCTAAATGGAAATATGGACTTATGAAATCTAAAAGTAGTGTGACATTGTGAAAATATTCCATTCAAAGGTTTTGAAACAAATACAACCTTCCCGATAATAATAATAATAAAAAAAAAAAGCTTCAAGATTTAAAGTAAATATTACACTTTTTTAGGTTAACGGTTGACTTGACCAAGACCTGGTAGAAAGAATTTGAGTTGGGATGTTAGATATTTTGGATGAATATAATTGGTTTGCAATACTATTGTAATATAGTTGTTTTTAGGTTTAACTACATGTTTCATAAAATAATTTTATATATAAGTTCTCAAATCTTAATTTATTGTTTTTTTTTTCTTTCCTAATTTAACTACTTTAAATATGTCATATTATTTTAGGGATCTTTTAAAAAATATAACAAAGCGATAAAATATTTACATTGTATAGAACAATTTCGAAAACGAAAAAAGCCCACATGTCCAAAATGAAAAATACAAAAATGTCTCGTCAACCATGCCATCAATAACACGCATTTCGTACACAATCATTTAGATTTAGCTACTGTTTGGTGCACGATCGTTTAGATTTGATCATTTAGATTTGGATAGCCAAATCTATCCAAATCTAAAGAATTTATTTTTTCAATTCTGATCTGTACACGATTGTTTAATTTGGTTACACGATCGTTTAGATTTGGGTAGCCAAATCTAACGATTTTTTCTTCAAGATTTTGTACAACCATCATTTAAATTTGGCTCAACGATTTTTTTTAAGATTCTTTTGATACACGATTGCTTAAATTTCTTTACACTATCGTTTATTTTTTCAAGATTTTTTTGTACACAATCATTTAGATTTTGCCAAATGGTTTTTTTAAATATTTTGAGTACATGATCGTTTAGATTTGTCTACACGATCGTTTTTTTTTTTTTTTGCACAATCGTTTAAGTTTGGCTATTTTTTGTACACAATCATTTAGATTTAGCTACCCAAATTTAAATAACATTTTTTTCAAGTCTTTTATATTTAATGCACGATCTTGAACCAAATAAAAATTTGAAAAAAAAAAGGTTTTTTATATTTGATACATGATCTTCAACCAAATAATAGTTTGAAAAAAAAAAGAGAAAAAGAAGAAAGACGATGGAAAAAGAAAAAAAATCAAATCGCTTACGAAGAGGAAAAGAAAGACAATAAAAGGAAAGGACAAAATTGAAATATTTAAAAAATGTTAATTTATGAACTTTGTTATACAAGCCTTAAATATTTTATCCGTTTGTTATATTTGTGAAAATTTTTCTTATTTTAATATATATAATAAACATATACTATTTAGGTTGGTTTTCGTTTCATATGAAGTGAAAAACAATAAAATATAATCAAGGACTCTTCCGTTACGACTACAGCTAATAATATAAGTAATAACTAGTCTGACAGCAGAAGAGAAAATAAAACATGAGACTTTGGTAACCCAGTTCTGCCAATATTGCCTACGTCTGGGGAGTTGCGCATAGCTCAGATGAGTAATTTTATTAATAGTCACCATAAACATCAAAAACATCAATATAGCTTATGTATACATCTCAATACAATAACTATATGACTTGTGAATTAACATCAGACTCCAGGCTCCCTCTGGAATAAAAAAGACTCCCGTCGACAGCGTCTGATGGTCAGGCTCCCCCTGAATGTATGGGTGACTCAATCATTAATCAAACTAACCATAGTCTCATTCTGTATATTACTCATCCGGAAACCTCAACTTTAGATAATCATGTTGCTTCCGAAGTCATAAGTTCAAGCTACCTTTTGTAGCGGGCGCTTCAATGATAAATCGGAAGTTACTTCTTTGTATCAGAAAAAAAAACTTCTCTCTATTTTTCTGCGTTATCCAGCCGATCTTCAAGACCCCAATATATACATATATCTCCAACTATGTATATGTCTTGTATCTTTAGTAAGATCCCTACAGAATAGGAACTTATTATATTCTTTGAGATAATTAGAGGGATTCCATAAATATAGGAGAATCAAATATTCATTGATTATCTTCTCTCAAATATATCTTCTCTTTTAATTTAAAAGATATTATTTTAGACAAACTACACTTCTACAAACTCCCCCTTTTGTCTAAAAGGAATTTATTTTCTGGTTTAACAACATCAGTACCACAGAGTCATTTCATTCACTCGCAGCCTTCAGTTCTTAGTAAGACAGATGTCATTTGATTCAGAAGATATTTCATTTAGGATACAAAAGAATTTATCAAACTTCATCTGTCACAAAAAAAACTACAGTCATAAAAAAAATAGGGTCAGAACACAAACATTATCCATTTCTGCCCAAAACCATAAAAAACAAAGCATCCCACAATATTTCCTCATTACATCCACTCCCCATTTGAACCAGAAAAGTAATGACATTAACCAGATGGTGGTTGCTGACGACTAGTAAATGGTGTCGAAGACTTCAAATGTCGAATGAGAGCATCAACCTCTAATCGACGTTCAGACAACAAAGTGATGGAGTTAGTCAGTGCACGAGATTTAGCAGTCAAGGAATTAATAATGCGGGTAGCTAACTCACGATCCACATAGAAGCCTTCAGCAGATTCATCCCAGTCAATAGTGTCAAAAATATGTGGGCCCTGAGTTGGATACACATCATGGTCAATATCAGGCACATGACTGTCTTGAAAGAGTCTGTAGCTTAGTGCAATTGTCTTAGGTTCAGGTCCAGAAGCATCAGATGCAGTAAGCACCACTCCATTTAGGTGAAGTAGCAGACTGGAGAACAACCTCGAAAAAGCAATGGGAACCTTGACCCCAAACGACCCAATATGTCTCAATAGTTAATTGTAAATAAAGGCACCTGTATCTAATTTATCATCATTGCAAATTTGATACAAGAATGTACCTAAGGCAGCAGATATGCTTGAGGCATGTGAGGAAGGGAACCAATTGGCAATGCAAATCTTGTGCAGAATGACATACTTGACGCTGAGAGTAGCTGTTGAGGTCATGTGGACAAGGTCCCTCTAGATAAGACAGTAGCTAGAACCTCAGTAGTAGGACATGATGGAGAGCAGTCAATATCAACAGTATTTCCAAGAAAACCATTTATCACAGCAGGTGAAATCACAAATTTGAACCCTCTAATGTGCACCGTCTGATAATCAGCACTACTCAGATCATTAAACTCATCAGGCTGATTTACGATAAATTCTCTAATTAGCTAGGGATAAAAAGGGCCAACATTCGAGATAGTTTTTTCCAAACCAGCCTTATGGATAAGGTCCATGATACTCATGCAAGATTGGTGTTTGTCAGATATATTTACCTCATCGAAAATTCTCCTCTGCATCACAAACTTCTAGCGTTGAACACTTTCCTCGTGGTGGAAAGAAATTCCATCAATAGGAACAGACGAAACATTTGCAGGGATTTTCTTTCTGCCAGTTTTTATGGTAACATTTCTTCTAGACTGTTGAGTTTTCCTTTTGGGGGTTTAGGACCTTTAGGAAACTGTGGCCTTCCTTCAAAAGATGGGGCAAAGGGATCATTAGGAGGAGGAATGTTTTCAGGAGGTATCTCAGTCTGGTTAAAAGAACGACATTGATCATCATTTTGAGAACCAACAGTCTGTTCCTCACGTGTAGCAGTAGTGATTTCAGGAATGTGTGCAGGCATCGCATCCGGTTGCGAAGTAGGTAGTTTCGATCGAGAAGAGTGAACAGAGGGAGAATGACCTGAAGGTATAGCTGGTGAGCGTCAAGGGTCTCCTGGAGTTGGAATGAATACCCCTTCAGTCGATGAGCTCTCTTGAGAGTGAATGGAACCCAGGGGATCAGAAGGGGGCCTCTCGGCTGTAACTGGCTCTGAGGGTTTCTTTAACAAATGGATTAAAGAAACACTATCCTGATCATCTAAATCCATATCCGATACAGTGGCCTCAGAAGCTTGATGTGCATGCATAACAGGAGAAACAGGAGCAGTAGACTCCCCGACTTCAGGCACCGCCTCAGAACGTAAAGACTCCTGCATCCTACTGGTGGCCTCTCCCTACACTTTCTCATATGGAAGCCGATAGGGTCTCCGGGGAGGAGTGCTTTTGAAACGGCGACCTGTGACCCTTACATGATGTACTGGAGAAGGCGAAGAAGTGATGACATTATGTGCATCTTCAGACTGCTTAGGCACATAAGACCTCTTACGAGTATTCACCATGATGAATCTAATTCGAGTAACCTATGAAAAATTTCAACTGATGTACCAACTCCAGAATGTGTAACGACTTAAGATGATCTTAGCTTAAATAGCCAGAATAAAGTTCAAATAATCTAAAATTAAACATCCATTAATGAAAAGAAGAGCTCCATCAGCCGAAAAGGCCTCTATTTACTCCGAAAACAACGTGACAACTTTAAATATTTGAAATGTTGAGACATGCGTTGTCTTTATTGCTCATCATGAAGTTAAGTGTGACACACACCTAAACCAGCACGTAAGTATTCGAATGAGCTAGTATCTAGGGGTTTAGTGAAGATATCGGCTAATTGTAAATTTGAACTAATACGATCAAGCTTGATTACTTTGTCTTCAACTAGTTCTCGAATAAAGTGGTGTCTTATATCAATATGCTTAGTTCGACTATGTTGAACGAGATTCTTAGATATATCAATTGCACTCATATTGTCATAATACAACGTCATAGTGTCCTGATCAAAGCCATATTCATGCAGCATGTTTTTCATCCAAATCAATTGTGTACAACCATTACCTGCAGCTATATATTCAGCTTCAGCTGTAGATAAAGAAACACAGTTTTGCTTCTTACTTAACCAAGAGATTAAATTGTTTTCCAAAAAGAAGTAACCTCCAGACGTACTTTTATGATCATTAGCTGAACCTGCCCAGTCAGTATCACAATATCCAACTAGAGTGGGAGTGGTATCATAGGAATACATCATTCCAAAGTCACTGGTCCCATGAACGTATTTAAGAATTCGTTTAACAGCTTCTAGGTGAGTGATGCGGGGATCCGCCTGATAACGAGCACATATTCCCACAGCATAAGCTATGTCAGGTCGACTTGCTGTTAAGTATAATAGGCTGCCTACTATACTCCTATAAAGTTTGTGATCAACTTCAGCACCTTCAGTGTCTTTTGTAAGTTTAACATGTGTCGCAGCTGGAGTCCACTTATTTCGAGCCTGTTCTAAACCAAACTTTTTGACCATATTCCTGGCATACTTTTCTTATGATATGAAAATGCCATTATTCTTTTGCTTAATTTGAAGTCCCAAAAAACATGAAAGCTCTCCAACGATGCTCATTTCGAATTTTGACTGCATAATATTAATGAAATTATTTACTAGATCATGAGGAAATCCTCCAAAATTGATATCATCAACATAAATTTGAGCCACCAACAGTTGGTCAGATTTCCTGTGTATGAACAAAGTCTTGTCAATTTCTCCTCTAGAATACCCTTTACCTCTCAAGTATATAGTTAACCGGTCATACCAAGCTCTCGGAGCTTGCTTTAGTTCATATAAGGCTTTGCTAAGCTTATACACATGCTTTGGGTGCTCGGAATCAACAAAACCTTTTGGTTGAGCAACATAAACCTCCTCATTCAAGTACTCATTTAAGAAGACACTCTTTACATCCATCTGATACAATTTAAATTTCTGTATGCATGATATACCAAGTAAAAGTCGAATGGCTTCAAGTCGAGCAATAGAAGCAAACGTTTCATCAAAGTCAACACCTTCAACTTGAGTATACCCTTGAGCTACTAATCTGGCTTTATTTTTCGTCACACATCTAGTTTCATCAATCTTATTTTTAAATATCCATTTGGTGCCAATAACGTCTACACCTTCTGGCTTTGAAACTAACGTCCAGACATTGTTTCGTCTAAATTGCAGTAGCTCCTCTTGCATAGCATTTAACCAATACTCATCCTTGAGAGCAGAGTCAACGGTTGAAGGTTCAATGGTAGAAGTATAACACAAATCAGCAACCATCTTAAAATAGTCAATCTTATCTTTCCTTCTGGTCTGCATCCTAGTTGATGGATCACCTATGATAGAGTTTGCTGGATGATTTTTCTTTACATGAGCTGAAGGAATTAGTTTTGATTTTTTAGTGATAATTTCTTCTGATGGTTTTTTCAAACTTTTGCCTGGATCGTCGGTGAATTGTCAGCTTTAGACTCTTCTACAGTACTCGTAGTTCTGGCTTCAGACATGTTTGGAGTATCATCTTCCTCATCATTCATCTGTTTGATAGTCTAGTCGAGAATAACTACATTGATTATTTTCATAACACTCTCGGATCTATTATCGAAGACTCTATAGGCCCGACTGTTCTGAGAGTATCCGAGAAAGATTCCTTGTTCTGACCTTGCATCCCATTTCTGACGGTATTCTCTGTCAGCTAAGATATAACATGTACTACCAAACACATGGAAGTATTTGACATTTGGTTTTCTCTCTTTCCAAAGGTCATAAAGAGTAACAGTCGTTCCAGTTTTAATAGTTACCCTGTTATGAATGTGACAGGCAGTATTTACAGCTTCTGCCTAAAAACATAGAGGTAAATTTTTGGCATGTATCATAACGTGAGTCATTTCTTGTAATGTCCTGTTCTTTCTTTCTACTGCACCATTTTGTTGAGGAGTTACCGGTGCAGAAAACTCATGGTGTATTCCTTCTAACAGACAAAAACTGTCAAAGCCTTCATTATCGAATTCTTTACCATGATCACTTCGGATTCTTGTTATCTTCTTACCCTTTTCACGTTGTAGCTTCAAACACAGATTTTTGCATATTTCAACCATATCTGTTTTTCCTTTAAGAAAACAAACCCAAGTGTATCTTGAGTAATCATCAACAACAACTAGCACATACCCCTTACCTCCAAGACTTTCTGTTTGCATTGGACCCATGAGATCCATATGTAACAGTTCCAAGACTCTATTGGTATAACATCCTTTCAAACTTTTATGATTAGACCTTGTCTGCTTGCCAATTTGACAGTCTCCACATAAGATGTTTATGTTTACGTTTAAATCAGGAATTCCCAAAACTGCTTTATTTTTAATAATTTTTTCCAATCCTCTCTTACTGACATGCCCCAGCTTTCTGTGCCATAGCCATGTTTGATCCGATCTTATCAACTGACAGGTGTCATACATATTTGAATTCCAGTGGTAGCAATTATCGACTTGTCGTTTACCACTCATACAAATTTGATTTTCTTTATTCATAACAACACAACCAATATCATCAAAACTGACTTTGTAGCCTTGATCACATATTTGACTTATACTGATCAAGTTAGCTTTTAGTCCATCCACATACCTAACATCGTTCAGACGTGGTAGGTCATCTTTGTCTATGTTACCTTTAGCTATAATTTTTTCTTTTGCACCATCACCAAAGGTAACATGTCCGGTGACACAGTCGTTTAAGTTTGTAAAGCAGGATCTGTTTCCAGTCATATGTCTGGAGCACCCACCATCAAAATATTACTATTGTGGTCAAAAAGGTCATATCAGGTCAATTTGTTATAAATAAGGCGAGACCAGTTGCGTCAACAGAAACACTAGAATTTAGCATTTTAACGAATTTTAAAATTTGATCATTCTCATTTTGAACCTCTCTCAATTTTAACTTTAGAGAAGATATTACAGACATCAACCGTTCATTTTCTTCTAAACAATCTTGGATCCTTTCCTTTTGTATTGCCCTTGCTTCACAATCTTCTTTCCGTAGAGTTTCAAGCTTTTCAGTTGACAATTCATCATTTTTCTTTCTACCGAACATTCACTATCATCATCAGTGTTCTCATCAGTAATTCGTATTGTGAAAGCATTTATGTTGCCATCATCATCTCTACTATCAACAGATTCTTCATTTGATAGTGTGACACGAAAGTTTTTCTTCTGTTTTCTCAGGAATGTGGGACATTCTGCCTGATAGTGACCAACTCCTCCACATTTTCTACACCTGAAAATCTTTCTGTCACCTTCCTTTTTCTTAAGATAACCATCACTTCTTCTATCAGAATTTTCATTGTTTCTCCTGGTATAACCATTATCATTCCTTCTTCGATACAGATTAGAAGTTTGAACATTCATACCTGTGGCATTCAGACTTTTTAAATTCTGAAAGGGCGTTTGTGAATTGTTTGGTTAATAAAGCTATTGAATCATCCATATTTGCTTCAGTATCGCAACCAGCCTCCTCACTTACATGTGTGGATTTAAAAGCAATTACCTTGCCTTTCTTACTTTCTCTATCAGCAGTGGCCATCTTAAACGTAAGTAACGAGCCAAAAAATTCATCAAGTTTTAGCGTTGTAATATTATGAGCTTCCCCAATCGCAGCAACTTTTATATCAAATTTTCTGGGCAAGGATCGAAGTACTTTCCGAACTATCTTAGAATTAGGTATCTTTTCACCGAGCAGTAAGGATTCATTTGCGATTTCAAGAACTCTCTTATTGTAATCAGACACTGATTCATCCTCGATCATTCTCAATGCCTCAAACTTAGATGTTATCAGCTGTAGTCTTGAGATCTTTACTTTGGAGGTACCTTCATACGCTACCTCCAAAGTTTTCCAAGCTTCTTTGGCTGTACTGCAGGATTTTATTAACTTGAAAACGTTCAGGTCAACACCATTAAATATCACGTTAAGAGCTCTGGCATTCCCAACAGAAGCTTGCTCTTCTGCATCAGTCCAATCAACTCCAGGTTTTAGAACTGAGACACCATTCACGGTAATCATAGGAGGATCATAACCAGCCACAAGAGCTCTCCAAGCTTTTCCATCTAACGTCTTAATGAAGAAGATCATTCGAGGTTTCCAATATGAGTAGTTTTACCATCTAAAACAGGAGGATGAGATACAGATGGTCCTTCTCTGATTATCTCTATGATCTCTCAACCCGCTCTGATACCAAATGAAAAACAGTAAAAGATAATCAAGGACCCTTCAGTTACGACTACAACTAATAATATAAGTAATAACTAGTGAGACAGCAGAAGAGAATAACATATGAAACTTTGGTAACCCAGTTCAGCCAATATTGCCTACGTCTGAGGAGTTGCGCACAACTCAGATGAGTAATTTTATTAATAATCACCATAAACATCAAAAACATCAATATAGCTTATGTATACATCTCAATACTATAACTATATGACTAGTGAATTAACATCAAACTCTAGGCTCCCCCTAGAATAAAAAAGACTCCCGTCGACAGCGTCTGATGGTCAGGTTCCCCCTAAATGTATGCATGACTCAATCATTAATCAAACTAACCATAGTCTCATTATGTATATTACTCATCCAGAAATCTCAACATTAGTTAATCATGTTGCTTCCAAAGTCATAAAGTCAAGCTACCTTTTGTAGCGGGCATTTCAATGATAAATCGAAAGTTACTTCTTCGTATCAGCAACAAAAACTTTTCTCTCTATTTTTCTGCGTTATCCAGCCAATGTTCAAGACCCCAATATATACATATATCTCCAGCTATGTATATGCCTTGTATCTTTAATGAGATCCCTAAAGAATAGGAACTTATTATATTCTTGGAGATAATTAGAGAGATTCCATAAATATAGTAGAATCAAATATTTATTGATTGTCTTCTCTCAAATATATCTTCTCTTTTAATTTAAAAGATATTCTTTTAGACAAACTACACTTCAACAAACTCCCCCTTTTGTCTAAAAGAAATTTATTTTCTGGTTCAACAACAGTAGTACCACAGAGTCATTTCACTCACTCGCACCCTTCAATTCTTAGTAAGGCAAATGTCATTTCATTCAGAAGATATTTCATTCAGGATACAAAAGAATTTATCAAACTTCATTTGTCACAAAAAAAGAATCCCAACAAATACTGAAATTTTCTTATACAAAAAAGTTGAGTATTGTTGGTCATAGACTATTTTAATATATATATATATATACCATTCGGATCCCAAATTTTGAATTTTGTCTAATTAATCCATTTTATACCTTCAAATGCTCAATTTTAGTCATGGTTGGTTCACTCAATTTTGATTTTTACTTAAATTCAGGAAATAGTAATAATAATATTTATGCAAGAAAATAAAATATGTGATATGTTATCAAAATTTATAGTGAAAATACTTCAAATAACAAAAAAAGAAAATTTTTATAAATATAAAAAATCGGTAAATTATTTACGGTCTGTTTAACAAAATGAAAAAGTCCAGGAGATTGTCATTTTTTTTAAATATTCAAGGTATGTCTTTCCCTTTTATCGTCTTTCTTCTTGTCTTCCTCTGCAATTTTTTTTCTCTCTTTCTATCTTCTTTCTTCTCTTTCTCTTCTTCTTTATTTTTCCAAATTATTATTTGGTTCAAGATCTTGTATCAAATATAAAATATTTATTTATTTTTTTAATTTTGTACAAACTGTTATTTGGTTGTTCAATATCGTGTACTAAATATAAAAGATTTTGAAAAAAAACATCGTTTGATTTGTGTAACCAAATCTAAACAATCATGTACCAAAAGAATATTGCAAAAAAAATCTTTAACCAAATCTAAACAATCGTATAGCCAAATATAAAAGATCGTGTACCAAAAAATCTTTAAAAAAATTGTTTAGATTTGGCTATCCAAATATAAACAATCAAATTGAAATGATTGTGTAACCAAATTAAACAATCGTGTATAGAGAATCTTGAAAAAAGATTTGGCTATCCAACTCTAAACAATCATGTACCAAATATATTACATGTGTGTTAATGATTAAGTTGACGAGACATTTTTGGTATTTTCCATTGTGGGTCTATAGGCCTATGGGCTTTTTCTATTTTTGAAATTGTTCTATACAGTGAATATTTTGTCGCTTTGTTATATTTTTTAAAAGACCCCTAACAAGATGATATTTAAAAGGTTAATAATAAACTAACATAATATTGAAGACTAGGATTTAAGATCCTTTGAAACTACAAAGAAAGAATTTGATAATTAAAATGGATCTTTTTAAAAATATAAAAGAGCAGCAAAATATTTACACTCTATAGAACAATTCCAAAAATGGAAAAAGCCCATAGGCCAATTGTGTAAAATACCAAAAATACCCTGTCAACCATGCCGTCAATAACAGGTGCGTAATATATTTGCGATTATTTAGATTTGGTTATTGTTTGATACGCGATCGTTTAGATATGATACAATTTCTCTTTTCAATTCCATCGTTTAATTTTGATACAAATTTAATGCTATTAAAAAATGAAAAAGTAGGTTTAAAATTTATAGTTTCACGCTTTCTTTTTAATATAACTGAACTTTAATACTTTTATTTGTATATGTACACCACATATAATAAAGGGGTCGTTTAAAAAATATAACAAAGCAACAAAATATATACACGGTATAGAACAATTTCAAAAACAAAAAAGCCCACAGACCCACAATCGAAAATACCAAAAATATCTCGTGATTAATTGGCACCTAGTGCACGTAATAAATTTAGTAAACGATCGTTTAGATTTCATCGTTTAGATTTGGCTATTTTTGGTACACGAGCGTTTAAATTTGGGTAGACAAATCTAAATGATTTTTTTCAAGATTTTTTGAGAGACGATCATTTAAATTTGGTATACAATCGTTGAGATTATTGATCGTTTGAATTTGGATAGTCAAATCTAAACAATTTTTTTCAATTTTTTTGGCACGATTAAATTTTATTTCCGAAGAAATTTCATTCGTGGAGTTAAACTTGTGTTGATTTGATGTGATGTGGCTCGATCGCTAGAATTTGATCCTTTGATTCTCTCTCGGCTGGATGCTTACGCTTGATTTGAAGAAGCGAATCTCGTGATGTTCTTGAAAATGGAGTCTTGAAAGAAAACTTGTTTCTTCAAATGAACTTCAATCTTCGAGGGTTGGTTGGCTTCAGGAGTCGGGGAGTCTTTTGGCTTTTAGGAGAATTCTCTCTAGACTTTCTAGAGTAAAAAATTTCCAACCCCCACAAATGAAGAGTACTACTCTATTTATAGAGTTCTCTCGTGGGTTTTTATGAACTCGAGTATAGTTGGTCCATGGACCAAACCTATAGGATCAATCACATGGATTTGAGTTATATTTAACCTTTGGGCTACATTAAGCTTATTTTTGTGCTAAATTGATTTTTAGCCTAAGTAAATAATATTTAATTGAACAAAAATAATTAATTTGATCAAATTGTTATACAAACACATATGACATCATTAGAACTGGCTAATTTGTTTTTAAATTTAATTTGGTACAGATGTCAATTTTTAGTTAATCCCAAATGCAATTATTTTAGTAAATGACATGACAATTTGTGATTGGTTCTAAAATTTCTTATTCAACAACGATCATTTAGATTTAATCATTTAAATTTGGTACCCAAACCTTAACGATTTTTTTTAATATTTTGTTTTGTATACGATTGTTTAGATTTGATCGTTTAAATTTGGCTACCCAAATCTAAATAACTTTTTAAGATTCTTTGTTACACGGTAGCTTAGATTTGGCTATCCAATCTCCCAACAATTTTTTTCACAAACTTTTATAGTTGGCACACGATCTTAAACAACCAAATAACATTTTGAATTTTTTTTTAAAAAAATAGATCTTTTATATTTGGTACATGATCTTGAATCAAATAATAAATTGAAAAAAATAAAAGAAAAATTACAGAAGTAGAGAAAAAGATGAGGGAAAGGAAAAGAAAAATTGCAAAGATGGAAAGGAATGGCAAAAGAAAATATTTAAAAAAATTGCAGAAGAAGAGAGAAAGAAGATAGAAAGAAAAAACAAATCGCAGAAAAGGAAGAGATGAAAGACGATGAAAATAAAGGGCAAACTTGAAATATTTTAAAAAATATTCAACTTCATGTGCTTCTTCGTTTTGTTACCCGAGCTAAATAGTTTGCAGGTTTGTTATATTTATAAAAACTAACCTATAATAAAGATATGTATATATTATTCTATTATTTATTAGGAAAAATTATTTATTTGGAAAATATTTTTGACCATTAATTTGTAAGGTTGTTTTAAGTCTCGTTCTTAACAACAAAGCGTGCAAAACAAAAGTAGGAGTTTGACAAATAATATATATATATATTCTGCTTGTCGACATTTGGTATTTCCTTCTTCTTCAAATTTTGTTTGGGTTCTTTCTCCCAAATTTTGCTGTTTTCTTTTCCATTAGTTTTCTCCTTATTTTTCTCATTTTCAGATGTGATTTTTTCCCCACTTTGTTAGTTTCATTCTTCCATTTTCCCATCCCCTTACTCATCCATTTATTTGTTTCAATTCATTGTATGCTTATCCCACACTGCAAAAACTTGTAGATTAAAGGGTCTTTTCAAAGTTATAAAAAAGGGGTAAAATATTTATACTTTATAGAATAATTTTAAAAACGAAAAAAGCTCAGAGGTCCACGTGTAAAATATAAAAAATGTCCCGTCAACCACGCTGTCAATAACGCGCGCGTAATATATTTGCGATTTATACGCGATCCTCTAGATATTGTTCAATATATACGCGATCATTTAGATATGGTTCAATATATACGTGATCGTTTAGATATGATTCAATATATTGCGATCGTTTAGATATGGTTCAATATATACGTGATCGTTTAAAAATGACTACAATGCGATCATTTAGATATGGTTATAATTTATACGCGATCGTTTAGATATGGTTATAACGCGATCGTTTAGATATGACTACAATTTATAAGCGATCGTTTAGATATGACTACAATTTATACGTGATCGTTTTGATATGACTACAATTAATCTTTTCAATTCCATCGTTTAATTTTGTTACACGATCGTTTAGATTTGGGAACCCAAATCTAAATGACTTTTTATTTTATTTTGGTACACGATTTTATTAATTTTTTTGATACACCGCTGTTTACTTTTTTTACACGATCGTTTACTTTTTTTACACGATCGTTTACATTTGGTTACTCCAATCCAAATGATTTTTTTTCAAGATTTTTTATACACAATCTTTTTTTTTTTTTTTACACGATCGTTTACTTTTTTAAACGATCGTTTACATTTGGCTACCCCAATGTAAATGATTTTTTTTCAAGATTCTTTATACACAATATTTTATTTTTTTTACACGATCGTTTACATTTGACTACTCCAATCTAAATGATTTTTTTTCAAAATTCTTTATACACGATCTTTTAAATTTTGCTATTTTGTTGTACATAGTCTTATAATACACAGTCGTTTAGATTTGGTTATCCAAATGTAAACGCGTAAAAAAAAAAAGAAAAGAAGAAACACGATGGAAAGTTTAAATGACATAAATAAAAAATTGAAAAATAAGAAAGATAATGGAAAGAAATCACAGAAAAGAAAAAGAAAAAAGACCAAATAGCATGGAAAGACAGGAAAGACGAAATAACATGAGGAAGACGAATCGTGAGGAAGAAAAGGGAGATGGAAGGGCAAACCTGGAATATTTTAAAAAATGACTAACGTTATGGGCTTTGTTACACGGGTCGTAAATAGTTTACAGTTTTGTTACATTTATGTAAATTTTCCTAGATTAAATTCATGATCTATTTAATTATTTTGTTAGAATTTTAATCAATAACACGACCTTTTTAAATTGAAACTATTTACAAACTACTTCGAAACTGCTCATTCGATTAATGATATATAGATACTCATAGATTTTCATCAGTTTCTATCAATGTCAATAATAAATAGAATCTGAAGTCTACCAATCAATATCTATCCAGGACTATTATTGATAGAATTCAAAATTTTTATTATAATTTAGTTTATTTTATTATATATGAAAACGTTGGTTTTAAAATTTAGAAATAAGTTTGGTATTCCTTTTTATTTTTTTTTTTCAAATTCACTCACATATTCCCAAAGCAATTAAAAAATATATCTTTGATTTCAAGGAAGAGGCCAGATTCAAAACTCTCTCCACAACCGAAAGGTATGAAACTAAAAGATTATGAGACACAAGTGATTTTGTCAAATAGTTATTATTCTAATTTTTGTATTTGGCTTTTTATGTGTGTATGTATATATTTAAAATACGTTGGTGTGACTGTTGATTGCTAATTATTAGAAGAAAAAAGGAAAAAAGAAGTAATAAATAGGAAGAAGTTGGATCGGTCAATGGTGACTTTTATAATAATAGCGAAGAATCATCTCATGATCTCATCAAACAACTTACATGAAATTCATAACAAAATTATTCTGTTCAAAAGAGAGAGAACATCAAAACGGTTTAAAATATTAACATATATAGAGAAATTTCATAATACATCAAACATAAAAATATCAATATACTTCTATCATTAATATTTATACCAATAGAAATCTGTCATCGATAAATTATGAAAATTTTCTAGTATTCTAAATTATATTTAGACTCATATTCCTGTATTTTTTTTTTTAAAAAAAGTATGTTACACAAAAATAGATATTAATTAAACTTGTAGAATAGTGGAATTCAAAGGAAGGGAAATAAATACCATATTTTGGAGCTAAGAGAGTGGTGGTCAAATTTACAATAATTAGAGATAGTTGAGTTAATTTTTTTGAGAATAAGAAAAAGAAATGATGGGGTTATTAATAAGTTCACATGTACATGGTAATTGCTTTTAATTATTTTAATAAGGGTAGCTGGTTTTGATCTTCTAAATAAAGATATGGTATTGGGAATGGGAATGGGAATGGGAATGGAAGACTTGGAATATTGAGTATGTACATCTAGAAAATTTGTGCCACTCTTTTTACCAAAATGGAAAAACAAAATTCTTATTCAAATTCATCATTAATTCTACTACCTACCTCCCTATTTTACTCCCTTTTGTTTTTTTACGTCTTTTCTAATTCCAAATCTCATCCTCGAATATACAAATAAATTAATCTAAATATTTTCAAAATATAACAAAAATTCAAATAATTTTAAGGAAAATTTTCATAAATATAACAAAGTAAAGTGTTTACGAATCGTGTAACAAATAAACGTGAACATTGGTTAATGGACATAGTATAATATATCGGTATTCAGGATTGTGATTAGAAAATATGTATGATTAAGAAATGTGTAAAACATTTTAAAGTTATAACTACTGTATTCACGTGAACAAAGACCAGTTTCTACATAACTTCAAAGTTAAGAGGACTTGGCTTACGCAATTCTATAATGGACGGCCACTTGAAAAATTACGTAAAAACATGTAAGTGAAGACAAAAGATATTAAAATGACCTGTGTTAATTTGTGGGGATAGTTTCCTGTTGAAAATGGTTTAGGATAAAATAGGTATCATGAATCAAAGTGTAGAAGTTGCAAGAAAATGTTAGGAATATTGAATATGTCGAATCTTGATTTTTAATCTTGGACATGAAGGTTAATTCAAAACCTGAAAGTGGCGTAAATTGAGAGTTTGGGAAGCTGCTGGGCCACACACATATATATATCTTCACAACGCATTTTCGCATTCATTTCATGTCGCATTCATACATCGTTTGAAAACTGAGTAAAAAAGAAAAACTAAAATCAACGAGTGTTCTATTTTAGAATTTTCACAAAATATTCAATTGAAAATCTACGTCCAAAACCAGTAGGAATGAATTCTTAGTACTTTTGAAAGAAGGGATAGAAAAATAACCCAAGAATTTGCAAAAACTACCTCTAAAATATAACCGTCGCAATTATATCTTTAAAATTTTAAAATTATAAACTCAGACCTCAAGTTTATCCAAATTTTAAAATTGAACCCTTCAATTTATATAAGTGTATAAATTTTTTTGATTATGCAAGTTTGAGATTTTAATTTTCATCATTTATTGGTTCAATTTTTACAATTATTGTAAACAGGAGGGACACTTTAGAACAATTTTAAAAATAAAAAAACCCACAAGCCCACAACGTGAAATAACAAAAATACACATGCAATTAATCAGTCACACACACGTAAAAATATGGTTTTGTATACCTAGTCTAAACAATCACTAAAGAATTGATCTAAACAATCTTATGCCCTTATACTAAGTCTAAAGGATCTTATACCTTTATACCTAGTTTAAAGGATCTTGTAACAAGTCTAAAAGATCTTGCACCAAGTGTAAACGATTTTGTACCTTTGTATAAATCCTAAACGATCATATACTCAACCTAAACGATTATGTACCCTTGTAACGAGTCTAAACGATCTTGTACCCAGTCTAAACGATATTGTACCAAATCTAAATGATCTTGTACCCAGTCTAAACGATCTTGTACTAAATCTAAACGTTCTTGTACCAAATCTAAAATATCTATTAGTGATAGTGGTCTATCCCTATTTATTTGGGATAGATAACTGATCGTCTAAATATTAGTACACGATCATTTAGATCTTGTATTGATAACATTTAAATCTTGTACCAAGAAGAAAAAAGAAGATGAAAAATAAATAAGAAGAAAAAAATTCTAGAAAAAAAAATTAAGAAATAGATAATATTGTAAACCGAATAAGAAGTAAATACGAAGAAATTAATAATATAAAGACGAGAGGAATAAATCATGAAGATGAAAAAGAAATGAAAAATCGTCTACATTACCAAAGTACAAACCTAGAATTTATGAAAATATAATGAATCAAAAGTTATAAAAATTATAGTTGATTTTGTCCTAAGTCGAATTACATGACCTGACTATGTGTTTCAAGTGGCCTCAAAATTAGAAATTGGATCGGAGACAAAATTTTTATATTGCAACGAAATTTCTAATAATAAATTGATTTTTGATGGGTGGCAAGTTTTTTAAATAATATTTATTTGGTTAATTGTTTTATATTAAAATTAAAATTAAAATTAAAATTATTATTTATTATTTGAAGATTCTTTTTCCTAGGGTTTAATTTTGTAGATTTTTAGATTGCGTTCAAAATCATCATTATTGGGAGTTTCCCAAACAAAACAAAATAAAAACAGTGGTATCCCAAATATAATTAAGTTTGGCCATATGTTACTCTCAAAATTCAGAAAAGTAATGTAAAAAAACCACATTTTTGTGTACTTTTACCATTCTTCAGCTAATCAAAACCTTCCAAGTGGCAGTCAAAAAAGCAAGTTGAATCATTAGAAAATGAAACTTTCTTCATCCCAACCCTCTCTTTTCCTATGGTTTGACTGTGGAATAATAATAACAATAATCATCATATTTAATAATTAATAATAATAAACAATAATAATAGTATTCCACACATCGTGTTGACTGCAAAACCATTTTCTTCGAAACGTAAAAACACTTCATTCAAATTCCTCTCCCCATTATATTTATAATCATGACCATTTTCTTTTCTCTTTGCAACAAATTAAAATCATCTCTCTTTCTTCTTCTTCTTCTTCTTCTTCTTTAATTGTTTCTCTCTCTTTTTCAATGGAAGAAGTTGCTGTTCCTCCATATTTTATTTGCCCAATTTCGTTACAAATCATGAAAGATCCAGTTACAGCCACCACTGGAATTACTTATGATCGTGAAAGTATTGAGAATTGGTTTTTGACCTCTAAAGATGCAATCTTTTGCCCTCTCACCAAGCAATCTTTGACCAAAGCTTCCGACTTGACACCAAACCACACGCTTCGTCGTCTCATTAAGTCTTGGATGGTTGAGAATGCTTCCCCCGGTGGTGGAGATGATGAATTTCTAACTCCTAGCCCACTTTTAGACAAGACCCGTCTTCGAAAGCTCTTGCGGGAGGTTGCTGTCGCTTCCGATGAGCGCCTTCGCATTGACGCCGTGAAGAAGCTTCATGCTTTGGCTATTGAAAGTGACACGGCAAGTCGAGGCCGTATGGAGGAAGTCGGCGTGGCGAAGGGGATGGTCTTGTTTGTTATAAGACGTTTTAGGGAAGGGAGAGTTGGTGGACTTGAGGAAGCTTTGAAGATTCTTAGTCTACTTTCACATTATTCAATTTCTGAAATTAGGTTTCTTGAGTTTTTTGAATCATTGACTTGGGTTTTGGGTTTGGAGATGGAAAATCACACAATAATCAAAAGCTACGCCATTGAAGTGTTGAAGAAAGCAACCGATGTGGCTCCCTCCACCATTCTCACCCAAATAAACCTTGAGTTCTTCAAAAACATCACAAATCTCTTCAGAGAAAAGATCTCAAATTCATCTCTCAAAACAACACTCACAATGCTAATAAACATATGCCCCTGGGGACGAAACCGAGTCAAGCTTGTTGAAGTCGGGGCAGTTTTTGACCTCATCGAACTCGAGCTCGAGAAGCCAGAGAAGAACATAACTGAGCTCATTTTCAACCTCTTGGCCCACCTATGCTCCACGGCAGATGGGAGAGCAGAGCTCATCAGCCATGCGGGGGGCATCGCGGTGGTTTCCAAGAGAATACTTAGAGTTTCGATTGCAACAACCGATCGAGCTATTCAAATTCTATCGTTGATATCGAAACACTCCGCTAGGAAGGATGTTCTTTTGGAGATGTTGAGGGTTGGGGCAGTGTCAAAGCTTTGCATGATAATGCAATCTAATTGCGAGGGATTCTTGAAGGAGAAAGCTAGAGAGATTTTGAGAATGCATTCGAATGTGTGGAGTAATTCTCCATGTATTGGGGTTTATGTGATGACTAGAGACCCTAGATAGTAGATAGCTTCAAAACGTATGATCATTTATTTTAAGTATAATATCAATGTAATATTTTTGGAGGCTTTCCAATTTTTTATGAACAACTGTGTGAAATTTTTGCAGTTGGGCATAAAAAGTTTCCAAAGTTTTAATCCAATTATATGAAATTTTGTCGCAAACTTCTTTGTGTGTGATATTGATTGGGATTATGAATTTGTTGGGATGGAATTTTTGTTGGATATGGCAAAACCGAAATTTCTTTTGATTTTTAGCAAAGTCCACGTGTGCCACACGTGCATAATATTTTCTTAAGTACCAAAATTCCCTCATAATCACAATGTAATTATTTTAATATTTGCACTCCAATAATACGTTTCTTTAGTTTAATTAATTTGTTTTACGTACTTCATGAGACTATAATTAATTTTGATGTGTTAACAACGTATCTAAGTTTTAACATATCCTCTTTTTAATATCTCGAGACTTAACAGTTTGGTTCAAGATTTAATCAAGTCTATTAGGTTTTTTAATGGGATTTTTTTAGAAAATATAACAAATCAGCAAAATATTTACATTGTATAGAACAATTTTGGAAACGGAAAAAACCTACATGTCAACAATGGAAAATACAAAAAAATGCTCCAATCGACACATGATTAATCGGTCACACCCACACATGTAATTCTTCTTCTAAACGATCGTGAACTAAGATCGGTTAGATATTGGTACACGATCACATACCAAGAGCTAAATGATCATGTATAAAATCTAAAGGATCTTGGTTCACGATTTTGTACCAAGACCTCTTTTATATTTGGTACAAGATCTTATATCAATATCATTTTGATTTTGTACATAATCATGTACCAAGAGCTAAACAATCGTGTACCAAGATCTAAACGATTTTTGTTCAAGATCGTGTATCAAGATCTTTTATATTTGGTATACGATGTTGAACCAAGATCGTTTAGCTTTAATATACGATCATTTAGATCTAGAGAGATGACGAATATCGTTTACCAAGTGGGAATTTGAATAAGTGAAGAAAGAAAAATATAAAATAAAGAATGATAATAATTGTAGAAAAGTCATCGTGATTTCAAAAAAAATATAAAAGAAAATTGGAGAAGAAGAAGAGAAGGAAGAAGATGGAAAGGAAGAAGGAAGAAATTGAAGCCGCGTGAAACTCAAAAGCGGCAAGGGCAAACCTGAAATATTAAAAAAAAATGACCGATTTCATAGGCTTTTCGATTTTGTTACACGGGTCATAAATATTTTGGTGTTTTGTTATATTTATGAAAATAAACTTTTTTTTTTAATTTCAAAGTAACCATATTATATTAATTATCATATTTATTATGAATTCACTTAATTTCATTAATCTTGATCCTTAATAATTTAAAAATTAAAATTAGTTTTAGTATTAGATCTAAATTATTTTTAAAATTTAAAATTTTAACTCATAGCTAAACTTTCTACATCCCTTCTACTAAACAATCTCTTGTCATGAATATTAAACTCTTAAGAGTGTTGTTCAATGGTAGATGAGATGAAAATAACCATTATCATGACTTTTATTTGATTGAAGTGTTTGTTCCTTTGAACACATCTTTCAACTATAGTTTGTTTATCTAATTCAATCTAAATGTTTTCTCTCTTCCAAATATTTATTTTTTCGACTTACATTGTATCGTGATGGCTAAAGCAATCTTAATGTTATTAGGATTGTCGAAGACAAAGTTGTGTTATGGTTGTTCTTTCTTTTTGATTCCTCCTCTAATGATGTTTTTGTTGATGTTGACCACATCCCGTCTTATTCATCAAATTTTCCATTTTTGGGTTTCTCAACAAGAAGTTCCAATTGATATAATATCATTGAGTTGGTAGATTTGGATTCGTGTGCTGTAAACTTTAACATAAAAGAAGGTTCAATTTATTTATTTTGAAAAATGTCTTGAAAAAGCTATTTATTTGTTTGCCACTCAACATAATTTTGAGTTTAGGACTATCCTCTCCAAGCAAACTTCTCTTAAACTTTCTTGCAAAGATACTTCTTGTGTAAATGGTTTCATAGATTGTCTATTTTATAAGAAGAGTTCTTTATGAATTGTTCAAAAGTTTAACAATGTTTATAAATGCACTGTTGACATTGTAAAAAATTCTCATAGTTAAGCTACTTCGTGGATAGTATCTAAGTGCATGAAGACATTATTCAATATGAATTCCCCAACTACATATCATCTCTATGATGTAATAAGTTTTATGAAAAAGATACAAGGGGTTGATGTCAGTTATGATAAAGCTTAGAGAGCTCGCAAGTTTGCATTAAACTTGGTTCATAACACTCCAGAGTCATCATATGGTTTGTTGCCTGCATTCTCTAATGCATTGATTGAAAATAGTCTAGGTAGGTTTTACATTTTGACTAAAGTGTCATTAAATCATAATTATACAATCTATCATCCATTTATTCACCTACGTTTACTTTTTTATTGAACTTTTGATAGGTACATATACAACCCAAGAAGTAATGTCGACAATGACATTCAAATATTATTTTATGCCTCTTGCTACTTTAATTCATGCATGGAAGTATTCCTTTTCGATCATTTTAGTTGATGGGGAAAACTTGAAGAATAAATTTTGTGGTACTATACTAGCAGCGTGTACGTTGGACGGTAACTAAAAAATTCTTCTCATGGCATTTGATATTGTTGGATTTAGAGAATGATGATTCATGGTATTGGTTTTCCCAAAATTTAAAAGCTGCATTTGGTGATATTGTAATTGCGTCTAATGACCATAAGAGTATTCCAAAGGCTATAAGTGTTGTCTATAATTCAGCTGAACATGGTTTGTGTTGTTTTTATATATTTAAGAATCCTAAAAAAACTTACAAGTCACAACTCCAATTGAAGGACTATGCTATAGTTCTGCTAGGGTCTATATAACTATTGAGAGGCAGTTGGATGATATTTCTCCTTTCAAAAGGCTTGAATTAGAAGAATTAGACAAACATAAACAGTGTAGACCTTTTGTACAAAAAAAGGATATAATTTGATGATCATGAATATATCTGAATGTTTGAACAACATTCTTTAAGATGCGCGTGAGCTGCATGTTATTGGCCTTCTTGAATTTATTCAAAGTTGGATTCAACGATATGGTTCTATGAACATTATAGTAATTTTAGTTTTCAATGTTCAAAACTAACCTCATATGCAGAAAATGCACTAAAAAAGGCATTAAGGGATATTAGATCGATGAATGTAAGTGATTTACAAGTTGTTTGTATATTTATGAAATTTATCATACTTATATTACACTTTTTTTAATTTTTAGAATTTTTTTTTGTTGAGATATCCCATTAATCAACATGAGTTGGAAGTCTATAAAGGGGCCAAATAATTTTTTGTGAACATCCTCATCCACAATTGTTTGTCATTGTTGGGATCTAGATGATATTCCATGTTCTCATTCTAATAATGCCTTGTCTTTTTGGAGACTTGGATTAGAATTACATAGACATAATTTTGGTCGTGTAGTGTTCTAAATTTTATTTTATTATATAGTAAGGAGACACGACCTATTTGTAATATGCAACAAATTTCTACCCTATATAGTTTGACTTGAGAAGGACATATTGTAACGCCCCAAAATTTAGGTAATTTATTCGCAATTATCTTAAGTTTAATTTTTAAAATTTTTATTACGGTGTTATTTTCATTCAATTGTTGAAATATTTGATTTATGGAGATTGAAATTTATATGATATTTTGAAAAATATCTAGTTGTTTAAATTTGGAATCCTTGAGTGTGCCAGGGTGGAAGTGGGAGAGTGTCTATGCACTTCATTACAGGACTGCCTAGAACCGTGACGGGTTATACGGTGATTTGGGTAGTTATTGACAGACTTACGAAGTCAGCTCATTTTATTCTAGGGGAATCCACTTACACTCTAGTAAGTGGGGACAGTTATATATGACGAAGATAGTAAGGCTATATGGGGTGTCTGTATTTATTGTTTTTGACAGAGATGCTCGTTTCACAACAAAGTTCTGGAAAGGACTTCAGCTTGCCTTGGGCACGAGGTTAGATTTCAGCACAACCTTTCATCCTCAGACTGATGGTCAAACAGAGAGGTTGAACCAGATTTTGGAAGATATGCTGCGAGCTTGTGTGCTGGATTGTTTAGGGAGTTGGGACTCACATTTTCATTTGATGGAGTTTGCCTATAATAACAGTTACTAGGCTACCATTGGCATAGCACCGTTTAAGGCTTTGTATGGCAGGTGTTGTAGATCTCTTATATGTTGAGATGAGGTTGGGTGAGCAAATAATGTTAGGCCCTAAGTTAGGTCATATCACAATTGCAGCCATACAAAAGATTAGAGCTCGTATGTTGACAGCGCAGAGCAAACAGAAGAGTTATGCTGATGAACGACGTAAGGATCTAAAGTTTGTTGTGGGAGACATGGTTTTTCTAAAGGTAACACCTATGAAGGGTGTTTTGAGGTTCGAGAAGAAGGGGAAGTTAAGTCCATGTTTTGTAGGGTCATTTAAGATACTTGAGCGAATTGGCTCTGTAGCATGTCGTTTGGCGTTGCCTCCATCGTTTTCTACAGTTTATGATGTGTTCCACATCTCTATGCTGAGGAAGTATGTGGCAAATCTGACACATGTAGTTGACTTTGAACCATTGCAGATTAATGAGAACATGAGTTTTGAGGAGCAACCCGTTGAGATTTTGGCAAGAGAGGTCAAGATGCTTCGCAATAGAAGAATTGTGCTGGTCAAAGTTCTTTGTCGAAACCACGAGTTGAAGAGGCTACATGGGAGAGAGAGGTTGACATGAGGGCCCAGTACCCCGAGCTATTCGAGGATTATAAATTTCAAGGATGAAAGTTTCTCAAAGGAGGGAAGATTGTAACGTCCCAAAATTTAGGTAATTTATTTGCAATTTTCTTAAGTTTAATTTTTGAAAATTTTATTGGGGTGTTATTTTCATTAAATTGTTGAAATATTTGATTTTTGGAGATTGTAATTTATTAGATATTTTGGACAATATCTAATTGTTTAAATTTGAAATTTATAATTAAAGTTGTTTGTTTTAAGAGATTTTTGTTTGGGAGAATTTGATCAATTATATATGATTATGTAATTAATTAAATTTGAAGTTGAAATAATAGATAATATAATTATGTAAAGATATTTATTTTGGAAAAGATAAAGGTGATTTGATTGAAGAGAGAGGAAGATTTGAGTTTAAAAAGTAGATTTGATGAGTTTAAATGAAGAGAGAATGAGTTGTTTTATTTAGAATAAAATAAGGAAAAGATAAAAGAAAAGTAATAATAATTAAATTATTATTATTTTCTTTAAATAAGCTCCTTGGAAAACGCGATACTATTCATCTTCTTCTTCACAAACCCTAAAGTGAAAACCCTAACCATCACTGAATCCGCCGCCGCTGCCATTTTTTTCCATTCGACAACCATTAAAATCATACGTCGGCCACCACACCTTTTTATCGCAGCCACCGCATCAGTCGTTCATCTCTACCTCTATTAGACAGCCAGTCGCCTTCCACCCCATAGTCCTATCCAGCAATAATCGTCGACGAGCCATCAGCGACCGTCATTGTCAAAGTCAACCAGTGAGTTGCTCCCAGCCAAATTGTCGCTCGAGTCGTCCCTTCATGAGCCAACCTGAGCCGCACGCAACTCCAGCCATAACCCACTTCCTCGCGTCGAGCCACCGCCAACCGCAACCTTCTTCAAGACGCCCCTGCACATGTGAGCTACCTGCCTAGCCGATTTCCTTCCTTCAGCTGAGCCACCTAGCCAATTTTCCCTCTAGCCAAGCCATTTTGAGCCACCAAGCTTATTTTTTTCGCCTTTTCACCTACTTTTGGTAAGTTTTGGATAAGTGGATTGGGTTTTGATTAATGCCCAAAAAGATTGTTTTTTGGACTCTAATTAATTTAATTTTTTATTTTAGATTCAATTGGTTAGATTTTGATTGGAAGCTAAGCTGTGGAATTTTTCCCAACCAAGGATAATTTGGACTCGACCTAAACTTTGGGTAAGTTGAAGTAACTAGAATTTTTTATCCTAAATTAACTGCAAATTGAGTTATCATCTTAGTATTTGTCCTTACTGTTTTGGATTTTCTTGGGAAGCTTGACTGTGCTGTCGAGATTGTATTTCTGTGAATTAAGCTAATCTCCTGGTAAAAGATTCTCCTACTAGACCTTCGAATTGAAGTATGAGCTTGCATGTAACTTTTTGCATTATGCATTAAAGTAGCTAATATGCGTAATGTGTTTATGACTCATGTTGATTGGTAGTCATGACTAATCTATGCTTATGATGAGAGTTAGTTCTAACTAAGTTATGTTAATGATGACTGTTGATGTTGATGTTATGCATGAATTATTAATCTCATGATTAAGAATGCTATGGTTAATTATTCATGCCATGATTATGATGATATATTATGCTCCATGTTATGGTTAGGTCGTACTGTTAACTTTATCTATTAGAGTTGTACCCACATGGATGTCCCTCTGAATCACCACTTTTTATAATTGTATAGTCTGACGGGATCACCAATCCAGTATGAGATGATATGTTATGAGTGACTCGATGGGGTCACTCACAGCCCGATTGTCTTATTGTTTCTTTCAAGATTCACTAATGACCAGTTTGTTCTAGGTGTTCCTTGTTTTCACTGAAGACCAATTTTATCTTAGGTGTTCCTTTAAGTTTACCGAGGACCGGAGATGATCCTACGGGATCACAGATTGCACATGTTTAGGAACGTGCTAGTTAAGGGTACCGCTTTACAGAACCCTAATAGGAAGTTAACAGTCACCTAGTGGGACTAGTAGTAGGTCCCTCTTACGGAGTATATTTTTATACTCGCTCTTTTATGTTTAAATTTTTTTCAGGCAAAGGTAAAGGGAAAGGTAGAGGAAAGTTAGTGAATGACAAGAAGTGAACGTGGCATGCTATAGGGAATATTTCGCTTCTGCCAATATGATTTTAGTTCGATTTTAGTATTTCTCGTACTTTTATTATTACTCTTTAAAACTAGATAAGGCCCGAACTAGAATTTTGTTATTTTGAGATTTATTTCTATTTATTTATATATTTATGATTTTAAATAAGTATTTGAAATTTTGATCATGAACATTTGTTTTACCTTTCAATTTAATTTAAGAAATTTTATTTTTCTTTGAGTAGTAATGATCTCAGCTTAGTATAAAGAGTTCGGTCGTTACACATATGAGGTCTTCGTTTGATGTTATTGTTGTGGGGGATGACCGTGAGGTAAGCGGTCATCCCTCACGTTTACCCTTGTGTTTTTTCAATTTTGGTTGTTCAAAAAAATTCAAATTTGTTGTTGATATCTCGATATCTCTTAGAAGTTTGACATTTTAATTTGCAACAATTTTAACAATGGTTGTAATAGAGTCAATTGCAACAATTACTTATAATGTTTAAAAGTGTCACAATAAATAAATAAAATTAAAATACCTCTATTTAGTAACATAATGTTTTAAAAAATATTATGTCGTATATACCACTCGCTAGTTGCAACAATTTCTTTTATGTGTTAAGTATATTTTAATTTATACTCTGTAACTTTATTTTTCTAGTAAAAAATTGATATATTATATTGATTATAGTAAAATCTTAACTACCATTTCTTTTCTACATCAAAATTATTTATTATCTTAGTTAGAAAAGAACGATTATCTTCAAATTTTGAATTTTTGATATATATACTTTAACAAAATAGGTAAATTTGAATTTTCCATATATATATTTTAACAAAATAAGTAAATGGTAAATGTTCTCCTCACTTCCTTATTTTCAAACCTATACAACACCACCCTCTTTTTATACCTAACATTTTGTCTCCCACTATCCTCATTTTGGGTTTAATTTTCTCCCTTCCTACCTCTTTCCATGCATTTGATTTCCCTCAACACCAAAATATTTTCATCTCCAAGTTTTTGATACTTTCGTATTGGTTTACGAAATTATAGTTTATAACTTTCTATTGCTAATTTTATTTTCTTAATTCAATTTATGTTTCTTAATGATAGTGAGCTTGATTCTTAGTGTTTTTTATTTAGAGTTTTTAATCTCTTTTTTTTTTTTTTATTGTCGATACAATATGTATTTAGGTTGTGATGATCTACAACTGGTATTTGCTTTTTTCTTTGATCTCTGCCAACTGATCGTGTTCCTACAATTGTTTTTATTTAGGCAACTCCTTTGGTTTCATACCATATATTTTTAATGGAATTTTGTATTATTTGAATAGTGATTCTCGAATTTGTTTTTAATTTTTTAGTTTATTAGAAATTTCTACCACTTCTTCAAAACATTCTCATAAAGGAATCGAGAGTAGAGCATGTAATTAAATTATAGTATTTATGCTACAATCCTTTTATCTTCATTTTTCCTTTTTTCTTGATAATGTTATATAAATATAATATATTGTTATTACACATAATAGTGCAATATCTTTCTTTTTTCTTTTTGTGTGTCAAATTGAGACTTCCTACTATCACAGTCATGTATAACCTTTCTTTCCTCAATTAAATTGGTTATCAAATTTAATTGAAGTGATATTGTTAGTTTTTTTATATTTATATTGTAATAATAACATTTTGTTTTATTCATTTGTTAATTGGGACAAAGAAACAATCATCAAGATATACGACGGCAAGTTCGAATGAGTTACTTGAACCTGTTTCAAACTTGAAGACTTCTTGATGTTTAAGTAATTTTGATTACAAGTTTAATAATGATGTTGAACAAATTTTGTATCACGTTGTTGATACATTTTGATTTTGTTAAATGTTATAATATTTGTGATTGTTGGTATTTTGTAGAAGTTGTTGTATAGTTGTATGCATTTGGATTTTTTATATTTTGACGTTTCTGTAATTTATCGTTTGATTGCATGAGGTCGCATATATGGGAGGGTAGTAATGACCATATATATATATATATATATATATATATATAAACATCAATACAAGAGTTTAGTTGACGGTGCAAAACTGTTTACTATAAGGATAATACTTAATGGGCAAAACAAGTCAATGAAAATCGTTATCTTGATGGACTTTTCTATATTCTTGATAGGCAAAAGACGACAAAGTCTCCTTTCTTCATGGTTTTTGACCATCAAGAAAGAGTTTTGATGACTTGGTTTTGCCATCAAGAAGCCTGGTTTTCTTGATGAGCTTTTTATTATACTTGATGGGCAAAAAACATCAAATTCCCTATCTTGATGGCCCATACCATCAAAAAATGGTATTTTATGACATGTTATGATCATCAAGAAAATTAGTTTTCTTGATGGACGGGCTTTCTTGATGTATGCTACTTGATGGGCAATGACCATCAAGGTAGACAATTTTTGACGTGCTTTGCACATAAAAAAAAGGTCAAATTTATAGTAGTGTCAGGGCCTTATACATACTCCTTTCGCGGAATATATTCTATGGCCAGGAATCTCTTTATTTAGTATCCTTGTCACAAGGTTTTTATTGCGTTGGTGGTACGCGATCAGGCTCTTACAACTAAATTGTTATCGCATCGGTAGTACACAATCAGGGCCTTACAACTCCTGCACACCTTGATGTAAAGAGCAGCATCCCAGTGGATGAAGGAAGGCACGATAGAACTTAGGTTTTACTTTTGTGCCTTGCAAGAAAAGGAATGTAATTGTAAAGTGTGAACTCTGTAAAGTGTTAAGTTAATAAGAAGTTATGCTTATTCCGCTGCATCATTACTTGTATTTGTCGCTTAATAGTTATATTTGAGCTAAGTTTTAAGGACTAAACAACAGAGTAAAATCTAAACGTTAAGTACTTTTCGTTACAATAAGTTTTGTGAGGTCTCTAAAGTTTCAAAGTAAGAGCTTTGATATTAGACAGATGAAAGAAGTTGTTCCACTTACTAGGCGTTTAGAGCGTCATCTTGCGGTGAGGTACACAATGGGGGTCTAAACTGCACACCCTCATTTGGCTGCAGGAAGTGGCAATTAGAGCGGAGCGTGAAATCCAGCTCCAAACATAACCAGTCAAAATGAGCATGCTAGTACATATTTCAGTCACTCAACAATGTAGCAAGTGAAGGAATAAGAGTCTTACGCAGCGGAAGATTTAACAGAACCGATAACTCAAATTAATTGGAAGCCTAAAAATACCATTATGTTGGCGAAAGTACAGAAATCAATTTTCTACACTAAACGTGCTTTGAAATTAGATACAGAGAAGAGAAAATTTACTTACACTCGTTGAAGCGTCTATATCTACTAAACCTCCAATATTGGGGCACCACCACTTGAAGGTCTCCCTAATCTCTAAGCATGAACATTTTGGTTTGTGGGAACTAAAATTGGTAAATGGAATTTTGAGAGAATTTTCTTGAGAAAAAAATGCAGAGTATCATAATCTTTTTTATTTTTCAAAGGAAAAATGCTTCCTCCCCATTGTCATATCTTTTCCTCTCTTATCTTCAGACCGAATAAGAGAGAGTTAAAGAGAATCTAGGATATATGGGAGAACCACCAACATTCCCTGTATAAGTCCCTTATTTAGGAGAGTTATTAATTAAATTAAATTAAATTAAATTATTATAAAAACAATTATTTAATTTATATTTTAAATAACTAATTGAATTAATAATTAATTAAGAAAAATTTTCATATCCGGCAAAATATTTACAACATGTTAATAAAATGAAAAAGTCCATGAAAGTGACCATTTTTTAAACATTCCTAGTTTGTCCTTCCTTTTCATCGTCTTTCTTCTCTTCGTCTTTTTCTTTTTTTTTTTCAAACTGTTATTTGGTTCAAGATCGCATACCAAATATAAAAAATCTGTTTTTTTTTTATAATTGTTATTTCATTGTTCAAGATCGTGTACTAAATATAAAAGATTTTAAGAAAAATGTCATTTAGATTTGGGTAGTCAAATCTAAACGATCAAATCTAAATGATTGTGTACCAAAAATAGCAAAATTTAAATGATCGTATACCAAATATATTACGCGTTGTTGACAACAACATTATTGATAAGGTATCTATGGTAATTTCCATCATGGGCATGTGGACTTTTTCCGTTTTCGAAATTGTTCTATACAATTTAAATAGTTTGCCGCTTTGTTATATTTTTGTAAATGTCCTTTTAATTAATATTTTATTTAAATCATATTAAATGAATATCTCTCACATAAGATACGGTTTTAGTTTAATTAATTTAATTAAATAAAACTAAATTATTCATTAATTCTACAATTAACTAATTGCTAAATTAAATATATTATATTTAATTTAATGCAAATTTGAATCATATTCAAATATAAAATTCTCACATAAATTAATTTTGAATCATATCCAAAATAAAATTTATATAATAAAGTTTAATTAAAATAATATAAACTTTATATTATATTGGATCATCATACATTATATTAATTTCCAAAGTAAATTTAGACATTTCAAACTACAACAAATATTTATAAATCTCATTACCATTTACGAGCTAGGAAGGGGACCTTATAAGCCTACAAATTAGAAGCTACAACGATATAAAATTAATTCGTTAAACTCACTAACCACATTAATCAATATTTGTTAATTGTGTGTACAATTGACTAAAGACTCAATTGAATTCTTCTCACTATAGATATATTTCTGTGTCCATGGATATAGATCAATAACAATAAGTTACTCCTTCATAAGTGTTCATAAAACCAGCTAATTCAAATTACCATTTTACCCCTAGGTTACTTCTAGTCCTTAAATAACAATGCTCCTCTAATGAATAACTTGGTTTTTGGTCCAACCTTGGGGCGTCCAAGAATTGTTCCAAATTACTTACCCAAAACTTGGGGTTGAAACTAATTCAATCCTTGATGAGAAAATTCCACCAATTGCCTAAAAATTCGTCAACAACTTTCAAACAAAATAATCCACTTTAATCCAAATATTAAACTATTTAGGACCAAAATTAATATTTGCTAGACATGCGTAATTAAAACTTAATCAAATACTCACCAAAGTACTAAAATGGCTCAATTTGGCTAAACTGAGCTCAAATGGCATAAGAAAAGAAGAGGAGGAGGCTTGGCTCCACTAGATAGAAGTTTATCTAAAATTAGGGCTCACGCAATTGGGAGAGGGAATATGAAATTTTGCTATATTTTGGTTCATCTAGATTATTGACATCTATGGTATTTGAGTTTTAAATAAGTATAAATTTCAAAAATAGAAGATTAGGTGACTAAATGGGGTTTTAATACTTACGTCACATTTTGTAAATACAATTTAGTTTTGGAGTTTTAATAAATAGAAAATAAAAGACAAACTATTTACCTTTCATAGAAAAAAATCACTAAAAGACAAAATTCATTATACTTGATTTTTCTATAAGAGTAAACAATTTGTTTTTTTTTTTTTGACAATTACCTTTTAGTTTTACATTTTTCGTTTTCTAATATCAAATATTTAAATTTTCCTTCTATCTTCAATTGTCATGCTTTGTTATCTACTTTTCACTAATATTTCAAAAGCTAGGCCAATTTCTAAAAACTAAAAAGAGAAAATAGTTTTTAAATATATTTTTTTGTTTTTAAAATTTGTTAAAGAGCTTTTTACTTAAAAAAAATTATTATAAGAAATTGAAAAGAGATAGAGTTAATTTTTTTGAAGTAGTAATAATAAATAAATAAATAAATAAATAAATAAAAGAGATAGTTGCAAATATAGCAATTAAATTCAAAATAATTAAGTATATAAGAACCTTTAAAAAATTACAAATATAGTAAAATATGTCAAAGTCTATCAATGATAGACGATAGACGATATTGTAAATATTAGTCTATCATTAATAAAATATAAAAGTAGACTTTAAAATATTTATAATGTTTTTTAAGATTATTATTCTTTAAAATTTCTCGCATTCTAAATACCTTTGAATAAAAAGATGATAGGAGAGATGTTTGGGGTAGGTTATCATTAAATAAATAAATGAATAATGGTAAGGGTTGATAGAGAAAGAAAACGGTTGAACTTGGACTTGGGCAACATATATGATTAATTAAAGCCTAATGTATTTATGGATCTTTCTTATTGATTAATCAATGATTATAGAGTCGTCAAACCAACTTCTAATGCAAAATCTTTGATATAATCTTATATATCATGATCCACAAACCCTTTTATTATAATTAAATATCCAACTTGTTTCCGACCAAAATGGATTGTCACAATCATCCTACAAAGTTATAATAAAATAATTTTATACAACGGATTGAATCATTGGGAGTTTTTTCTTTTTTTTTTTTAATTATATTTTCTAGTCAATTGCTTGAAGTACTCGGTATTAAATATCTTGAAAGCTAAATATACTTTAGTTTTTTACTTAGACTTGGTAATATAATTTTGTAGATTATTGGATTGAAATTCATGCTTTCCATTATTGGTTATTATTGTAATCACACTGTTATTTTAGCAATTCTAATTAAATTTACCATCTACATCAAATCAATTATTTTTACTAACGTTCATGTCAAATTTGGACTAGAGAAAATGTACTAGGCATTTACATGGCAACAATGGTAAAGTTATTTATTTGATATTGGTGTAGTGCTTGTCACATTAACTTCAATGCTTAATAAGTCAGAGAAATATATGTACAACAAGTAGAGAACTTGAACATTATCTAAATGAACTTTCTTTAGAAGTCATAATGGTGTATTTATAGTGGAATCTTGATACGTAGCGTCCTTAATTGTCTTGAGTTTTCTTGTCATATCAGGCCTATCTTTCAAGCTTAATGGGCATGGGGCATGCAATTGGTATGACTCATTCTTAAAATTTTCAGGCTCGATTGAGCAGGTTAGTTTGACCTTTAAATTTACTCAAATCATCCTCTTCTCTCAAAGCTCCAAGTAGGTCGTAGTTATATGTTCCATTTATTGAGCGTAGAGAGTCGGTCTCGACCTCATCTTTGGTCGAAGTTGAGTCCGACTGAACGTTTTTTGCTCAAAGTCTAATTAACCATTTTCCTTAAACTCATTTCATATTCTTGGTTCAGTTTCTTATCCATTTATTATCGTTTTTTTGGCTTGATAATCTTTTCTTCTTTGCTATGTTAAATGACAAAATCATTGAAAATATCCCTTTTTAACATAGCAAAATGTTAAATATTTATAAATACTTTAATTGGTTTTACTTTATTTAAAAGTAATCATTTTTAGAAATATATGTCGACTTCTTTGCCGGCTATCCAAATATTGGGAGCCGTTTTCTAGACTAAATTCTCACTAATTTGAAGTTAACTTAAAACAATAACTTTCATAGTTTAATTTGTATAAATTTATGTATACATCGAGGATTAAGATCTAAATAAAGCGTTCGAGAACCTTTACAATGAGAAAGAAGAATTAAATATGTGTTATGAAAAGTAATCAGGCATGGAGAGAAGTGAAATTCACAGCCAAAAGCTTGAGGGGATCAATTAACAATAGTGTTGTGACTCTATCCAAAACAAGTCACGAACCTTTACTACCTCTAAAGCCATCACATTCACAAGACAACCATCTTGACACTATGAATAAGATGGTTACCTCACCACTGTGACTCCCTTTCCAATTATCGAAAATACATCATATCTTTTAATAGAAGAAAGCTTAGATGCATCCCCTTTATACTTTATACTCATCTAGTGTGCTTCTCCATTATTTTACAATAAAAAATAAAATTAAAAAGTAATTTTTAATTTTATTTTTATGTGGTGGAAAGATGAATAGCACACGAGATAAGTATATTCTAATAATTACTTTTTTTTTTTTTACCTCCATGGCAAAAGAGTATCTAATTATTTCATTTTGTGATATGTGTATATATTTATTGGCTGCTATCATAATTTTCTCTATAAATAATCATCATCTTTCTTAATCGTTTTCAAATTAATCTTTTGGAAGAAAGGAAAAAAGAACTTCACCTTTAATGAACTTTGGGAGCTAAGGAAAAGATTTCAAAGCCTAACTAAAATTGTAGACATCATATTGAAAATGAGGAACATTGACAAATAATTTTTTCTTTTTCTTAATTTTGTAGTAGTTGTCATGGAGGTTTTCTCAATTGTATATTTTAATTTAGTGATTGTGAGAGCTTTTACATTATATCCAGACAATTGTAATTATTGTTGAATTATTTGTTTTAGTTATTAAATATGATGATTGAAATATTGGTGATTTATCGTTCATGCTTTGTTCTCAATGGTTTTGTATTTTTCTATAAAAGATTACATGTTTCAAAAGAAATTTCTATTATTAGGATAGTATAAAAAGTTAATAAAGGCCTCAATTTATTATTTGCCACAAAGAACTTTTAAGAATTATGTGGAGTCCACAGTATAAACATTTAAATAGATTTTTATCAAATAATTAAAATTTTGTTTTGGTTAAAAAAACGAATTATTGTGTGAGAATTAAGGAAGGATTGCATGACTAAGAGTTGTGTATTGAGATGGAAATAATTAGAGCACTCCAAATAAGAAGTTGTTTAATGGGGTGTAGTTTAATGGTATTAAAATTAGGTAGGGATATTAGTTATTATAAAATGGAATTAAATACCACTATATACTTGAAAATTTTAACATTCTACCCTTCCACAATAAGGTTTATTCTTTAAATTGAAACTCCATGCAAGCCCAAACAAGCCTAAAGATCTATTATTTGTTTGGGCATTGGTAAGACCAATCCAATTTCCCAAGTCAAGCCTATGGCCCTACACTTTTGCATCTAACCACATAGGAAAAAAAAAAAAGTATTTAAGTTAGGAGTATCTGGATTTAATTAATTACTAATTATTACATTATAAAAAAAATATCTGAATAGTATATTTATAATTAATTTAGGGGCGTTCGGAAAATAGTAAAAAAATTTATGACAATAAAGTTCATGTTACTACATTTTCTAAATTATAAAAATAACAAATTTAAAAACGGATAGTGACTCTCTGATAACCTTTTAATATATCTAATTAGTTGTCATATTTGTCATATTAGCAATATGTGAAAAAGAAGTGCAATGAGCTGTTTTTTCTAAAAGTTTTGGTCTTCTGATGCAACTTCCCAAATTAAAATGCCATAAATATTTAAAATAAAGAGCAAAATACATTTTTACTCCCTAAAATTTTGGGATTGATGTCTATTTAGTCCCTGAAATTTCAAAAGAAATGCTTTTAGTCCCTCAAAATTTTAAAATACTTCTAAATGGTTCATCCATTGAGTTTACCATTAGTTGACTAAGGGAAAATTGACTATGAACAAATTTTAATTCAAGTTGCAATTATATATTATTAATTTTGTTAGGTGATTTTATATGTTTCTTTTCTTTTCTTTTTTCTTCTTATTTACTTTTTTATGTTTCTTTTCACTCTCCCTTTTTTCACTTCTCTCCTCCTCTGCAACACTGTTTCTCTTTTTTCTTCTTTCTTCTTTTTCTTCTTACTTTTCCATTTCACTCACAGTTTCCCCTTAGTTTCTCCATTTTATTCATTCCACTTCAACTTCATTTCATTGAACCCTCTCCTCGTCAGTTACTTAATGATGGTATGCAAATAACTCTTGGTACTTCCAAACAAAGGTTAATCTGGTTGTTGCAACAGTGGATTGTGACTATATAGTACAAGAATATAAGATAATTTCAAGTTTATATCATCTCATCTTGTGATACACTTATACTATGACATTTTTTTTAAAAAAAATCCAAATCTTTTTTGTCACGAGGGCAAATTAATTAAAAATTGTAGACTAAGTTTGAAGGTTGTTGAAATTTTAAAAAAAGGAAAAGGAAAAACTTCAGACAAGGATATTTGAGTTGAGATATAGTTGGTGTTTGGAAAGTTACCCAATGGCAACATACAACCAAATTAAGAAACAAAGAGAGGAGAAAGGTCCAAGAGAAGGGGTGAAGGGAGCAAGAAAAGAGATAGGGTGTTGAGACGAGGAGAAAGGTGGGAAAAAGGGAGAATAACGGGAAACATAAAAATAAAATAAATAAAAGGAAAAGAAAAGAAATATGAAAAGAAATATAAAAAGACACCTAATAAAATTAATTATGTATAATTGCAGCTTGAATTAATTTTTTTTTTCACACATGTCAATTTTTCATTAGTCAATAATTACAGTAAAATGGATGGACTCCATTTAGAAGAATTTTACAAACTTCAGAGACTAAAGTGTTCCTTTCGAAACTTTAGGGATTAAATAGGAGCCAACTCCAAACTTCAAGACCCAAAAATATATTTTAATTTGCTCTAAAATAAACGTTTCTACTTATTCTTTAAACCTCAAAATTAAAAGAAACCATCTATAACTAATTAAAACTGGTTGGGGGAATAAATTAATTACAATGTACAGTTTAGGATATTGTTCTTCAACTGTAACGTGAAATTGAGTACTACAACATAAACAATGAAGTAATTAAATAATTAAAGGTCAAAGTCACATCAACACGTTTGTATTTAAAATTGGATATATATAATCTCAAGATTTTTCAAATAAAGGAAAAAAAAAAACTTTTGATCTTTTTTTAAACATGATCATAATGCTTAACAAATTTAAAGTTTGGAAATAGAAAATACAGTATGTTTAGTTTCAGAAGAAGGTTAGAATAACAGACTACCCCATACGTGCCTTAAACTAAAAACAATTTTTAATAAAAGGGATATTAAATTACGATTTCTTGGAACTAAACTCACAAGTCATCTACATAAACTCCAAAACAATCTGTTTTGTTATAAATATTTAAATAGATTGTAAATACACCATATAGTTTGTTATACATACCATATATATCCGGTATATATTATTTTGGCACTCATCTATTGTCGAGTAACACCTTTGTATTACACCGTGAAAAATTTCTAAAAAGAGTTTTTCTTGAAAGTAAATGTATGTGTAAGTGGCATTGAGATCACATTAGGTGTTGGTTAATGCATCACTAACGTGAGGTATTGCGGTGAGACCATTGATGTGTTACTTAAGTGAGGCGTTGAGGTCGGTTAATAATTGTTGAGGTATTACGTATTGATTGAAAGGATCATTCCAATGACAGACTGCCTCATCGATCTTCTCTATTCTCTTCTTCTCCAATTTCTCTGATCCACCTTATCCTCTCTGATCCGTTCTCTTCTTCTCCGTCTTCATTTCAACCACATCTCCGACCTCATCCATCTTCTCTATTCTCTTCGTTCATGCCACATCTTTGATCGACCCCATCTTCTTAGTAACCTTCACGATCGACATCGCCATTCAACTAATGACGACGATGTCTCTCTGATCGTCTCTCTGCTGCTGACTCTATCGTCGTCACTTTCGATATGTAACTTTCTCTATTTCTTGGCTTTGTTTACATTTTGTTGGTTACTTATAGATGCTTGCAAGTATATCGATCCTTGTTCACTGGAAAATGATGGTGTTACGTTTCAAGTACATGAAATGCTTCACATTGTAGTTTTTAGGCTCTATAGGAAAAGAATGTTGAGAAAGGTGTTATGATTTTGTTGTTGTCTTGACTTTGGTCTAGTAACCTGTAACGACCCAACTCCTTATACTGAATCGAAGTCATTACTAAATATAGAACAAGTGGTTTAAGTCATGAAATTATTAAAGACGCATAAGGTTTAAGAAATTTTATTTATGAAAATTTAAACAAGGTAGTTATGCAAAAAAAATGTAATGCATTCTAAAGTCCTACTCGGGCCCTGTCTACATAAAAAGATTCTAAGTAATGAAAAGTACTCAAACTCAAACACGAAAGTCTAAAATAAGGGTAAGCGGAAGCAGTAGTCCCTATGGCCCTCCACGGTCACTTCGGGTCGCTCGCCAGCTTGCCCTTGCCCTTGCCTCGTCCTCTACCTGAAAACATAAAATGAAGAGAGTGAGTATAAAATACTCAGTAAGGGACCCACTACTAGTCCCACTAGGTGCCTGTTAACTTCCTGTCAGAGTCCTGTAACTGGTACCCAATCTCTGGCACGTTCCCGAACACGTGCAACATGCGCTCCCGTAGGAACGTATCTCTGGTCTTCGGAGCCCCGGGGGACACCTAGGACAGTCGGGATGCGAGGACCCCGTCGAGTCACTCGAGTCATATCTATATCCATGCTAGACTGGCGTCCCGTCGGACCACACAGTCCTCAATAGGTGGTGATCCCGAAGGACACCCATGCAAGTACGACTCTAACAGATCAAGCTAACGGTACCCTAATTGCAGTATACATACACATGGCATCAGCATATAACATATCATATAAATCATCTCTGCCCTCTCCGTCTCGACATTCGTCGTATAGCTATAACAGCTCTCGCCACACATAACAGGCTATAGTATAACCATACCGTCATTTACAACATACTAACATTGATTTCAGGCATCGTACCGTCCAATCCTCAACATGCAAAATTGGAGTATACATCATCTCATATTTCTAAGCATGGAGCTAGTAGTAGAATCTCTTACCTGGAGATTTACTTGACGAGTCCTAACCGCGAGGCAGTACGCTTTCCAAGCGACGAGGTCCTAACTGTGTAATATGCCAAGATTCGTAATTAGGTCACCAACGACTAACGGTTCAAGACTCATTTGAAATGACTTACCCTAGAGAGAGGTTGCAGTGCTCAAGCCCCTACTGAAGAAATCCCCCGCTGCAGCAGTTACTTGGTCCAGGACGTCCCTTAAGGAGAAATAATCTAATTTAATTCCAAATTAAATCATTTAGTGCCCAAAAATTTGAGTCTTGCTGGGTAAGCCAAAATAATTAATTAATTTACCAAAAATTGGATGGAAAGAGCCAAATAGGCTTGGCGGCTCGGCTGGGGGAGCAGGGACTGGCTCGGTTTGAAGGTTGGGGATCGGCTCGGCTTGCGGGGCAGACAGGCGCGGCTCGTGGTGCAGACCGGCGCGGCTCGTGGCGTGGGATGGGCGCGCGCGGGCTCGGCTTACGACTCGGAGCGGGCGTGCGCGAGCGTGGAGCGGGTTCGGTTTCGGGCGAGCGGGCGCGGGTCGGTTTCGGGCGAGCGGGCGCGGGTCGGTTTTGGGTTCGGGCGCCGGCCGAAACGTGGGTTCGGCTTCGACGGCTGGAGGCGCGCGGCTGACGATCGTCAACTGCTGCTGCTCGGCGACTCGGCAGGACGCGGCTTCACGCGATGGATGGCGGCTGCGCACGATCCGGCTGAGCTGCTCGACGACGCGGCAGGACGCGACTTCATGCGACGGCTGGCGGCTGCGAACGACTCGGCTGAGCTGCTCGACGACGCAGCAGAACGAGGCTTCACGCGACGGCTGGCGGCTGCAAACGATCCGGCTGAGCTGACGAACAGAAGGAGGAGGGCTTGGCGGCTCGGGTACGCGGTGGCGGCGAGCGGCGGCTAGGGTTTTGTTTTCTCCCTTTTTTCTTTTCTTTTCCCCTCTTTCTTTTTTTTTTTGATTTTTCTTCCTTATGCACGGGACCCAAGGCTCCTTTATAATAAAAATCTCTTTTCTTTTCCTTTAATTAAATCAAAGCCAACCATCTTCTCTCTCTCCCAAATCTCACCAAAATTTCAACCAACCCACCTTTCAATTAACAATAATTCACCAAATAATTTCCCAATAAAAAAAATACTTAATATCTAAAAAATGGAAAATCTCAAGCCTTAATTAATCACAAAAATCAAAATGATAAGGTTCTTGTAATAAATTAAAAAAATTCCCATAACCACACTTAATATTGATGACAATGGCCAAAACAAAAAAGAAATATCGAATTTGTTGGGCGTTACAATCTTCCCTCCTAACAAAACTTTCGTCCTTGAAAGTTCTAATCCTCGAACAGCTCGGGGTACTGGGCTCTCATGTCCTCTTCTTTCTCCCACGTGGCCTCCTCCACTCCATGGTTCTGCCAAAGGATTTTGACCAGTGGAATTTCTCGACTGCGAAGCTTCTTGACCTCCCTCGCCAGGACCTCGACAGGCTGCTCCTCGTAGCTCAAGTTCTCGCTAATCTGTAGTGGCTCGAAGTCCACCACATGTGTTGGGTCTGCGACATATTTCCTCAGCATGGAGATATGGAATACGTCATGCACTGCCGCAAGGGATGGGGGTAGCGCCAAGCGATAAGCCACGGGGCCAATTCGCTCCAGTATCTCGAACGGCCCTACGAAGCGTGGACTCAGCTTCCCCTTCTTCGCGAACCTCAGAACACCCTTCATGGGTGCTACCTTCAGAAAGACCATATCTCCCACTTCAAACTCGAGGTCCTTACGTCGTACATCAGCATAACTCTTCTGTCTGCTCTGTGCTGTCAGCATACGAGCTCGGATCTTCTGTATGGCTGCGTTGGTAGTCTGCACTAACTCGGGGCCTAGCATCCTCTGCTCTCCAACCTCGCTCCAGCAGACAGGGGATCTACAGCACTTGCCATACAGAGCCTCGAACGGTGCCATACTGATAGTAGCCTGGTAGCTGTTGTTATAGGCAAACTCCATCAGATGCAGATAGGAGTCCCAACTTCCTGAAAACTCTAGTACGCAGGCTCGCAGCATGTCTTCCAAAATCTGGTTCAATCTCTCTGTCTGACCATCGGTCTGAGGGTGGAATGCTGTGCTGAAGTCCAACCTCGTACCTAAAGCAAGTTGAAGTCCTTTCCAGAACTTCGATGTGAAGCGAGCGTCTCTGTCTGAAATGATGGATACGGGTACTCCATGTAGTCTCACAATCTCTGTCATATATAACTACCCCCCACTTACTGGCAGTGTAAGTGGATTTCCCTGGCACGAAATGGGCCGACTTCGTGAGTCTGTCGACCACAACCCAGATCACCGTGTAGCCCTTTAGGGTCTTGGGCAGTCCCGTAATAAAATCCATCGACACACTCTCCCACTTCCACCCTGGCACACTCAAGGGTTGCAACAACCCTGCTGGATGCTGCCTAGGTGCCTTCACCTGCTGGCACACCAAACACCTACTGACAAAGTCTGCCACTTCCCTCTTCATGCCCCTCCACCAATAGACACTCCTTAAGTCCTGGTACATCTTCGTACTCCCAGGGTGCATGGTAAACGGAGAACTGTGAGCCTCAGTCAAAAGCTCCGTCTTAACTGCGGTGTCTTCCGGCACACACAGGCGTCCCTCAAACATAAGGCCATCGTCAGCGGATATGGAGAAGTCTTCGCCTTGCCCTGTCTCCACCATACGACGTTTCTCTGCCAAGTAAGGATCATTCAGCTGAGCAGCGATGATCATTTGCCTCAAGGTTGGCTGAACCGACAACTGAGCCAACTGTGCGGTAACCTCACCTACTGAGACTGCAATCTCGGCTCTCTCAAAATCCCTGAGTAAGGGGGTCTGCTTGGTGATTAGCGCTGCTGAATGTGCAACCTTCCTACTCAGCGCGTCAGCCACTACATTTGCTTTACCTGGGTGGTACAGGATCTCGCAGTCTTAGTCTTTCACCAACTCGAGCCACCTCCTCTGCCTCATGTTCAACTCCTTCTGAGTGAAGAAGTACTTCAGGCTCTTATGGTCGGTGTAAATCTGAATCTTCTCACCGTACAGATAGTGCCTCCATATCTTCAGTGCAAAGACTACAGCTGCCAACTCCAAGTCGTGGGTAGGGTAGTTCTGCTCATGAATCTTCAACTGGCGGGAGGCATAAGCAACTACCTTACCTTGCTGCATCAGGACACAGCCCAGTCCCTTCTTGGAGGCATCACTATAGATCACAAAGTTTCCCGAACCATCGGGCACTGTCAGGACTGGTGCAGTCACTAGCTTCTGTTTAAGCTCCTGAAAGCTACGCTCGCATGCTGGGCTCCATACAAAAGGGGTTCCCTTCCTGGTCAACTGGGTCAACGGGCTGGCTATACGTGAGAAGTCTTCCACGAACCTCCTGTAGTAACCTGCCAAGCCTAGAAAACTTCGAATTTCACTAACCGTGGACGGTCGAGGCCAATTGGTCACTGCTTCAATCTTTGCGGGATCCACTGAAACTCCCTCACTGGAAACCACGTGGCCAAGAAACGTCACCTTCCTTAACCAGAATTCACACTTGGAGAACTTGGCATACAGCTTGTTGGCTCGAAGAGTCTCCAAAACCTGGTGCAAGTGCTCCTCGTGCTCAGCCTCAGTTTTTGAGTAAATCAGGATGTCGTCAATGAAGACTATGACGAACGAGTCTAGAAAGTCCTTAAACACCCTGTTCATCAAATCCATGAACACTGCAGGAGCGTTAGTCAAGCCGAACGACATCACCACGAACTCGTAATGTCCGTACCTCGAACGAAAGGCCGTCTTGGGAATGTCACCGTCCCTAATCCTCAACTGGTGATAGCCTGATCGCAGGTCGATCTTTGAAAAGACAGTGGCTCCCTGCAACTGATCGAACAGGTCATCAATCCTGGGCAAGGGGTAGCGGTTTTTGACCGTCACCTTGTTCAGCTCTCGGTAGTCAATACAAAGGCGCATCGACCCATCCTTCTTCTTCACGAACAATACTGGGGCTCCCCAAGGCGACACACTGGGCCGGATGAAGCCTTTGTCCAGCAACTCCTGTAACTGGACCTTCAACTCCTTTAGCTCGGCTGGAGCCATTCTGTAAGGGGCCCTCAAGATAGGGGCAGTGCCCGGCTCTAACTCGATGGCGAAGTCTACTTCTCTGGGAGGCGGAAGTCCTGGGAGTTCGTCTGGGAAAACGTCGGGGTACTCCCTCACCACTGGTTCAGACGATAGGGAAACTTCTGGCTCTCTAATATCCACTACGCTTGCCAAGATGCCCCAAGTTCCCTGGCTGAGTAGTTTACTAGCCTTCATGGCTGAGATGACCTTGGGCATACATACCATGCCTGCCCCCCTGAATTTGAAGCAAGCCTCGGAGGGAGGGTTAAAGACAACTTCCTTGCCAAAACAGTCTATATTTGCATGGTTGGCTGACAGCCAATCCATGCCTAGTATCACGTCAAAATCCTGCATGTCTAACACTAGCAAGGTCACGTCTAACATACGATTCGCTATCTCTACCCGACATGCCTTTATTTGTTCTTTGGACATCAGGACCTCCCCAGATGGAGTAGAAACCGACAAAACACTACCCAAAGGCTCTACCTCCAATTCCACATGCTGAACGAAAACGGAGGATATAAACGAGTGGGATGACCCAGAGTCAAATAGCACAAAAGCATAATGCCCCAAAATTGGGAGCGTACCTGTCACCACTGTGCCAGCTCGCTCGGCCTCCTGCCGGGTAGTGGCGTAAACTCTCCCCTGCTGGGACGCCGAAGGCTGGGGCGGTGTCGTCTCAAAGGGTTTCCGAGGACACACATCAGCAGTGTGCCCCGGCTGTCTACATCTGAAGCAGACTCCACTTCCAGCCAAGCAACGACCTCCGTGGACTCTCCCACAGGTAGTACAAGTGGGTAGCTCTCTCAGAGTCCACCCGGCTGCTGCAAGCTCCCGTCGGTGTCTCTGAAAGACACCTCCTGACCTCAGTGTTCGCTGCGGTACTACGTCAGGCTGCGTCTCCACCTTTCTCTCCTGCCCCAAGGCTGACCCTCTGCCGGCAGCCTTAGACGAATCGGCTCTCTCAGGTAGGCTCAAATCCAGTGCTATACGTAGTGCATCAGCATGCGTGGCTGGCCGGAGAGCTCTGACAATGCCCTGAAGGTCTAGCCTGAGTCCTCTAACGAATTTCTCCGTCCTGGCAGCCTCATCCCTTACCATATCGGGAGCAAAGCGGGACAGCATATCGAACTCGGCGTCGTACTGCTCCACCGTCATGTCGCCTTGCTCCAAGTTTAGGAACTCTTGCAGCTTGGCGTGCTTCACATTGGCAGAGAAGAACTTAGCATAGAAGTTCTCCTTGAACTGCTCCCAAGTTATCTTGCTGACATCGCCCCCCAGCATTCTCTCAGCGGTCTCCCACCAGGCGGTGCCCTTGTCCTCCAAGAAGAAGACTGCACACTGCACCTTCTTGTCTTCTGGGCACTTCATGTACCGGAAAATAGTCTCTATGGACGTTAACCACATTTGGGCCTTTGTGGGGTTGTCCATGGATCCGTCAAAGGTCTTAGGATTATACTTCCTAAAGTCCCGTAAGTGTTTCGCCTCGGCCGACAGTTGAACTGGTACTGGTGGAGCTTCCTCAGGGGCTGGAGGAGCGACGGCCTGGGCCTGAACAGGGGCGGCCTGGTTCTGCTGGGCGGCGAGGAAAGGCGCCAAAGCAGCTTGCAGCATGTCCTGATAACGCTGCTCCATCGCGGCGAGATCCGCTTGGGTGACCGGTGCGTTTGGGTCGACTGCCGGTACAGCAGGGGGCACCTCCGGCTGGCCACGCCCGGCTCCTCTGCCTCCCCTACCACCTCCTCGGCGTGCACCTCTACGTGGCGGCATTCTCCCTAAAATTCACCAACAAAACTTTTCACCACAAGAACTGAACACCCTATCTCTAGGTCTTAGACTATTCAGGCAAAATCGTAATCTTAACATTAGCAAGGCTTTAGACATACCTGGCGAGTGCCGAAGGACCGTATAGCCATAGGGTGAAGTAAAACCAAAACAAAAATGACTTACATCGTAGGTCAGTCTACAGAACCTAAAACACTGTGCTCTGATACCAACTGTAACGACCCAACTCCTTATACTGAATCGAAGTCATTACTAAATATAGAACAAGTGGTTTAAGTCATGAAATTATTAAAGACGCATAAGGTTTAAGAAATTTTATTTATGAAAATTTAAACAAGGTAGTTATGCAAAAAAAATGTAATGCATTCTAAAGTCCTACTCGGGCCCTGTCTACATAAAAAGATGCTAAGTAATGAAAAGTACTCAAACTCAAACACAAAAGTCTAAAATAAGGGTAAGCGGAAGCAGTAGTCCCTATGACCCTCCACGGTCACTTCGGGTCGCTCGCCAGCTTGCCCTTGCCCTTGCCTCGTCCTCTACCTGAAAACATAAAATGAAGAGAGTGAGTATAAAATACTCAGTAAGGGACCCACTACTAGTCCCACTAGGTGCCTGTTAACTTCCTGTCAGAGTCCTGTAACTGGTACCCAATCTCTGGCACGTTCCCGAACACGTGCAACATGCGCTCCCGTAGGAACGTATCTCTGGTCTTCGGAGCCCCGGGGGACACCTAGGACAGTCGGGATGCGAGGACCCCGTCGAGTCACTCGAGTCATATCTATATCCATGCTAGACTGGCGTCCCGTCGGACCACACAGTCCTCAATAGGTGGTGATCCCGAAGGACACCCATGCAGGTACGACTCTAACAGATCAAGCTAACAGGTACCCTAATTGCAGTATACATACACATGGCATCAGCATATAACATATCATATAAATCATCTTTGCCCTCTCCGTCTCGACATTCGTCGTATAGCTATAACAGCTCTCGCCACACATAACAGGCTATAGTATAACCATACCGTCATTTACATCATACTAACATTGATTTCAGGCATCGTCTCGTCCAATCCTCAACATGCAAAATTGGAGTATACATCATCTCATATTTCTAAGCATGGAGCTAGTAGTAGAATCTCTTACCTGGAGATTTACTTGACGAGTCCTAACCGCGAGGCAGTACGCTTTCCAAGCGACGAGGTCCTAACTGTGTAATATGCCAAGATTCGTAATTAGGTCACCAACGACTAACGGTTCAAGACTCATTTGAAATGACTTACCCTAGAGAGAGGTTGCAGTGCTCAAGCCCCTACTGAAGAAATCCCCCGCTGCAGCAGTTACTTGGTCCAGGACGTCTCTTAAGGAGAAATAATCTAATTTAATTCCAAATTAAATCATTTAGTGCCCAAAAATTTGAGTCTTGCTGGGTAAGCCAAAATAATTAATTAATTTACCAAAAATTGGATGGAAAGAGCCAAATAGGCTTGGCGGCTCGGCTGGGGGAGCAGGGACTGGCTCGGTTTGAAGGTTGGGGATCGGCTCGGCTTGCGGGGCAGACAGGCGCGGCTCGTGGTGCAGACCGGCGCGGCTCGTGGCGTGGGATGGGCGCGCGCGGGCTCGACTTACGACTCGGAGCGGGCGTGCGCGAGCGTGGAGCGGGTTCGGTTTCGGGCGAGCGGGCGCGGGTCGGTTTCGGGCGAGCGGGCGCGGGTCGGTTTCGGGTTCGGGCGTCGGCCGAAACGTGGGTTCGGCTTCGACGGCTGGAGGCGCGCGGCTGACGATCGTCAACTGCTGCTGCTCGGCGACTCGGCAGGACGCGGCTTCACGCGATGGCTGGCGGCTGCGCACGATCCGGCTGAGCTGCTCGACGACGCGGCAGGACGCGGCTTCATGCGACGGCTGGCGGCTGCGAACGACTCGGCTGAGCTGCTCGACGACGCAGCAGAACGAGGCTTCACGCGACGGCTGGCGGCTGCAAACGATCGGCTGAGCTGACGAACAGAAGGAGGAGGGCTTGGCGGCTCGGGTACGCGGCGGCGGCGAGCGGCGGCTAGGGTTTTGTTTTCTCCCTTTTTTCTTTTCTTTTCCCCTCTTTCTTTTTTTTTTGATTTTTCTTCCTTATGCACGGGACCCAAGGCTCCTTTATAATAAAAATCTCTTTTCTTTTCCTTTAATTAAATCAAAGCCAACCATCTTCTCTCTCTCCCAAATCTCACCAAAATTTCAACCAACCCACCTTTCAATTAACAATAATTCACCAAATAATTTCCCAATAAAAAAAAATACTTAATATCTAAAAAATGGAAAATCTCAAGCCTTAATTAATCACAAAAATCAAAATGATAAGGTTCTTGTAATAAATTAAAAAAATTCCCATAACCACACTTAATATTGATGACAATGGCCAAAACAAAAAAGAAATATCGAATTTGTTGGGCGTTACATAACCATAGAGTGATTGTTTTCTATTGGCTTTGCTTGTTGTTGGGATTGATTATTATGCATCTATATATTTGTTGTAGGGCAAGGAAGATCAATGAACAATTGTTCATTGATATTAAGTAAACTTTCAAGTAAAACTTTAGAGATACTCGTCGGGTGAGATGTTCTAAACTTTTGAGTTTGTTACTTTGAAGTTCCTTTCCTAGTGGAGGTTGTATTTGAGATTGTTTCTCCAAGATGAGCTTTGGTTGATCTCTTTCATGATGTCTTTGAGATGGATTTACTTGTAAATTTGTATTTAATAGATCTTGATTTTTGCTTTGATTACCTTGTTTGTAGTGTGGGACTTTGTTTTCTTTTTATTTCTTGAGTAGTTGATACATCTTCTTAGTTAATGGGTGTTGGATCAAATTGGATGCCTTTAGTTTGAATTATTTCTTCATTTATCTCTGCCACAATTGACATTTTACATTCCTTGTCATAGCAATGATTATTTTTCCTGTGAGTTGCAACACTTTCAGTTCCTTGTGGTTTTATCTCTAATCCATTTGTACGATTATATCAATTTGCTGCATTTAAAAAACTTGTTATATCTAGAGATTCACAACTCAAGGGATGGTTAGTGGATTTGTTATCAAAAGTAAGGTAGTTTTCATCAAATATAACATGTCTAGATATGTAAACTTTATTTGTCTTTGGATTTAAACACCTAGCTATATCCCTTGTAAGACATCTTTATTAGTGAGCTATCGTAGACCTTTTTTCCCGTGTAGTGTTGTTTAAGTTTGTGAATTTTAATGTGTAGGAGTTAGGTCCAAACAAAGCTTACCTCAGTATAAGTTTGACTCGTCTATTTTTTTCTGTTTGTGGTTGTTTGATGTTTATAATGAACATATTAGTAGTTTATTTTGTCTTTAGTTGTTTGATGTTTGTAAAAATCCTTTCGGTCGATGTTGATTTTGTCTTTGATTGTTTGATGTTTGTGAAACCTAGAGTTTTCTAGGTAGTGAAAAGAGAATGGGAGAAGCATTTGTTGAGGTAGTGGCCTTTTGCTTTGGTGACTGGTTGTTCTATTATACAACTGTTCATTTTGCAAGAAAAATTAACAGTTTCATGGGGTATCTGCAAGAGATTCTAGGCAACAATATTCTTCTCTTTTGTTGAGGTGATAGTTACAAGTTCCATGCTGCTCGTAGAGAGGATGTTGATGTAATATTCTTTCCTTATTTACAATTAGGAAGCTCTCTACTGTTTGTAATATTAAATTTTCTTGCTAAGTTCGAATGTTGGGTTCAGGTAGACCTTTCTTGGTTGAGATACAGAACGCATGTCTTCTCCCATCTGAGGTGATAATAAATGAAATACAGTCAAAAATAAATAGCTCAGAGAGTAAATTGGTAAGTTGTTCATATTGTACTGCTTCTTCCATAGATTAAAATTACTGCAAACTTCATATGAATCACATTATTATTTCAGGTTGGCGTAAGAAATCTGAAAGTTGTAAGTAGAGAGGGTTGGGCCCTGGTTCAAGAAGGAGAAGCAGAGAAGTAGGTTTTCTCTATGAGGAATCTTTTTGTCAATTACAAATACAAGGTTCTATTTAATTCTGCATCCGTGACTCTTTAAATCATGTAGAAGCAATATGCTTCACTTGTGTGGACATCTCGCCCACTCGAGGATGATGATTTTTTATCAATATCATCACTCCAGAACTTGGTGAGAAGTTCAACAAGCTTGATGCTTTGATTTCATAGCTTATTATTGATGCGTTACATTTTAGAACCATGCTTGTGAAATATTTTTTCTTGTGCACAAAATTTTGCAAAGAACTCCAATAAGAGTGCTTTATCACTGAAGTCCATTAGAACGTGTAAAGAACATCCACTAGTTAGAGCCATTTTCCAATTGTACAGTGATGCTACAAAGTACAATCCACCCATGCTTCCACTTAGGGTCACTGACAATGTTCTCTTATTTCATTTTAGGATGAAGATTGAGAAGGTTACTGAAAGTTCTCAGTATTATCTCCTACATTTGTGTACCTAGGTACAGTCTTTTAAAATTGAATTAAGGCCACTTTTTAGGAGAATTTTGGTAACATAATCATATCATGAAAATCCAGCTGTATTGTCTTTGAGTGGCTTTGTTTAAATCGTTATTTTTGTCTAGGTTCATTTTTAGGTTGTCTTTATATATTTATGTTGCTTGAGTATGGTCTTTGTTTTAGTTTTAGTCTGTATTTTCTCTTATTTTCTTTTACTCTTAGTATAATACTCATGTATTTTGAGCTTTATATCACATGAGCTTACTGGGTTTTGTTTTTCTGTTCTACTTCTCTGTTACTCACCACTTCCGTTACATCATTTTACATTGTCGCTATGTCTACTAAATCTAAGTATGTTTTTCTACGAGGATGGGTTTTTTTCTTTTTCTAGTTTTTAAGTGATCGATCTGTTCTGCTAAGTGTAATTTTAATTCAAATTCCCAATTTTCTTGGATCTTTTGTTTTGTTAATGACTGTTGCTTTGTTTATTTAGTGTTATTTTATAAATTTGGAGTTTCTGATGCAGATTAAATGAATATGTCTAATAGCATTTTAAGTGATTATACTACTTTAACTTCTATTTCTTTTGCCTCTGCCATTTATCGTTAGTATATTTTGCGGTAATCTTTATTCTTTCCTAAGTTAAGCTTGGTGTAGGAGGGTCCAATATGGGAGTGGCTACAATGCTTTACTTCTTTGTGCTTCTTTTATGTTTACATGAAAATCTAAAGAAGCATGAATATATTCACTACCTATGCATTTCTTTTGCATCTGGTCATGCGATTCTGTTTTGGTATTCGATTAAGTTGAAGAATTGTGATTGATCTAGTTAATTTTTATTCTTTAGATAGTTTAGTTTTGATCTAATATTGGTTGGTTGAATTCAAATAGAAAGTGTAATTCAAAAACACTATACGTGTTGCATTGAACACTATACATGTAATTCAAATAGAAAGTTGTCGTCCGCTAGTATGTTATTAGAAAGGTATGCCACTTGTTTTTCTTTCTATTTCCTAGTGCAGCTAGCCAATCTTGTTATCAATATGTGATACTAATCCTTTGAAGTGTTTCCTCATAAGGGGCTTGATTGAAAGTGTGTGGAGCAATATAAGTTGTTTTGAGATTCAATACTTCTCTTACGCACTTTTCATTCATTTCAAGAGTTGAAGTGTTACTCACACACTTTTTGAAAACTTTTGGTTGGTTGAGAATCAAAGTGAGTATAGGATCTTCCTGGGATTGTTACGAGACTCGAAGTGACATTTAAACATTTTTTTTGTTGTTTCAAGTGTTTAAGTGTTGCTTTGAAACTTTTTAGAAACTTTTTACGTTGGTTTTAAGAGCTTTATATTGATACTGTCATCACTGCTTTATATTCTAAGTGGTATCACTACTTTATATTCTAAGTGGTTTGATCATGTTGTGGTTGCCTAATGTGTTGGTACTTTAAATAGCTAGGTTGTTAGATGGATTTGGGATAGGTCTTGTTGTCACTCTTGTTCCTGTTTATATTTCAGAGACTGCCACATCAGAAATAAGAGGCTTCAGGCCTAAAAGGTTCCCCAGAGACTCCGTGACATAAAGGATGTTTCAGGTTCATATTTTATTCTTTTTTTAATTTTAGTTCTGATTTTCTATGGTCTTTTAGCTGTGCGCCTTCTAATAGAGACAATGAGATTGATGCAATCAATGATAGATTTTTCCATAATTATCTTAATCTTTAGCATTTTAATTTGTCTTTGTTTTTACTCTGGTTATGTGATTCTAGTTTGGTATTCGATTGAGTTAAAGAATCGGGATCGATGTAGTTTATTTTGTTCTTTAGATAGTTTACTTTTGATCCAATATTGATTGGTTGAATTCAAATAGAAAGTGTGTAATCCAAAAACACTATACGTGTTGCATAGAACACTAACACACAACAAATTCAATTTATTTTAGTGCAATTGATTATCAACATACTGGCAATTAATATTGAAACCTTAGAGTTTCTTGTTGTTTAGGATGCTAGTCAAGTTATCCATGGATCAGATTGTTTGTTGCTTGTTCTGAATCCTGATCTAACGTTATGATTTTGTTTTTGTTTATCATTTATATGCTTTGTCATTGAAGGGCTTGATGGTGAACACTAATGGAATCCTTAACTCGTGGATGTAGTTGAAATTTCTCCAAAGAAAAATCCAAAGCTAGAGAATGGAGCTTCGACTTTAATCCATCATGATGAAGGAAAAGAATCGTACCAAAAGTTTTGAAATTTACAACTACTAATTCAAAGAAAGATGCACTAGTATCACAAAGAAATTTTCTTTTCACTTTTTATTTCGTTAGGTATACAAAATTTTGGTGTTATTCTATCAGTCACTTATGATAATGTGTTGGAACATACATAGGGATTGCTAAGTAAGCTCATTAATTCTACTTTGTTTTTTAGTTCTTTAGGTATGCTTATATTGTCTAGGTCATTAGTTACATGTGAAGTTGCTTTTCTAATTTTGTCTAGATCATGATGTTTATTTTCAAACTTTTATTAGGCGATTGGTATGGGGACAAACGACTTGTGGTTTCATGATGTTTTTATAACTACAAAAATGCTCTAATCACAAATTCAACTTTTTATATTCTTATTAATAGCTCTACAAACACCGCTATTAAAAGTCAATGACTTTTTGTTACGACAACATTTATAAAACGCCACAAAAAATTGTTTATAACATTTTTCAATGTTATTAAAATAGCACTTGTAACATTTTGATAACGCTTTTTGAAAGCAATAAAATGCTATAAAATGTCTTTTATAGCGTTTTTCCAACGATATTGCAAATGCTATTGAAATATTTTATAATGATTTTCCAACGTAATAAAAAACGCTATCAAAATGTTTCGATAGCGTTGTTTCTCACTGTAACGACCCAACTCCTTATACTGAGTCGAAGTCATTACTAAATGTAGAACAAGTGGTTTAAGTCATACAATTTAGTAAAAACGCATAAGGTTTGAGAAATTTATTTATGAAAATCCAAACAAAGTAATATGTAAAAATGAAATTTCGTTCTAAAGTCCTACTCGGGCCCTATCTACTTTAAAAAAATGGTAAATAGTGAAGAATACTCAAACTCAGGTACTAACGTCAAAAACAAGAATAAGCGGAAGCAGAAATCCCTATGGCTCGCCACGGTCACTTCTGGTCGCTCGCAAGCTTGCCCTTGCCCTTACCTCGTCCTCTACTTGAAAAAAACATGACATGAAGAGAGTGAGTATAAAATACTCAGTAAGGGACCCACTACTAGTCCCACTAGGTGCCTGTTAGCTTCCTATCATAGTCCTGTAACTGGTACCCAATCTCTGGCACGTTCCCGAACACGTGCAACATGCGCTCCCATAGGAACGTAACTCTGGTCTTCGGTGTCCCGGAGGACTCCTAGGACAATCGGGATGCGAGGACCCCGTCGAGTCACTCGAGTCATATCTATATCCATGCTAAACTGGTGTCCCATCGGACCACACAGTCCTAAATAGGTGGTGATCCCGAAGGACACCCATGCAGGTACGACTCTAATAGGCTAAGCTAACAGGTACCATAACCACAACATACATACACATGGCATCATCATATAATCATAACAGATTAATCATCATCTCACTCTCCATCTCAACACCCGTCGTACAGCCATAAAAGTTCTCGTCATCACAACATCATGCTATAATATAACCATATCATCAATCGCATCATACTATCATTAATTTCATGCATCGTACAGTCTAGTCCTCAACATGCACAATTGAAGGTATACGTGACCTCATAATTCTAAACATGGAGCTAGTAGTAGAAATCTCTTACCTGGAGATTTACTTGGCGAGTTCTAACCGCGAGGCAAGTGTGCTTTCCAAGCAACGAGGTCCTAACTGTGTAATTAAGTCACCAACGACTAACGGTTCAAAACTCAGTTGAAATGACTTACCTTAGAAAGAGGTTGCAATGCTTGAGCCCCTACTAAAGAAATCCCACGCTGCAGCAGTTACTTGGTCCAAGACGTCCCTCAAGGAAAATAATTTAATTTAATTCCAAATTAAATTATTTAGTGTCCAAAAACATTGAGTCTTACTGGGTAATGCCAAAATAATTAATTTAATTACCAAAAATTGGATGGAAGGAGCCAAATTAGGCTCGGCGGCTCGGCTGGAAAAAGGACAGGGACCGGCTTGGCTTGGAGGTTGAAGATCGGCTCGACTCGCGGTGCAGACAGGCGCGGCTCGGCTCGGTACAGAGGCTACGCATGTGCGGCTCGCATGCGGGCGCTGCTCGGCTCGCGGGTGCACGCGGCTCGGGTTTCGGGTCGGAGGCACACGACGCGGGCCGGGCTTCGGGTCACAAAGCGGGGGCTTCGGCCGGGTCGGGTCCTCGCGCGATGAGGCGCTGGCTTCCGGATTCGGGTGGCGCGACGGCTGCGGGTGGTTCAGCTACACCACGGCTTCGCTCGGCGATGGCTGCAGACAGACGTTTCAGCTGCGCTGCGTCAGATCGAAGCGGAGTGACGCGGCTGGGCGTGTGAACGTCGGCGATGCGGATGCGGCTGGCTGACGGATCGGCTGCAGATCGCGAAGGGTGACGCGGGCTCGGCTTCGGGCGACGGTTGCCAGAGACGGGCTGCACCGACGGACGCTCGGTGTGCGCGGATCGGCTTGGACGGATCTTCCGACGCGGCTGGAAGCTCGGCGACGGCTCGGATGGACTGCAGACTCGGCTGAGCTGCTGAACAGAGAGGGGAAGGCTTGGTGGCTCGGGTTCGCGGCGGCGGCGGCGGCGTGCGGCGGCTAGGGTTTTATTTTTTTTTCTCCCTTTTTCTCTTTTCTTTTCCCCTCTTTCTTTCTTTGATTTTTTTTTCTTCTTCTTTATGCACGAGACCCAAGGCTTTTATAAAACAATATCTCTTTTCTTTTCCCTTAAATAACCCAAACCAACCATATTCTCTCTCTCCAAGTCTCACCAAATTCAACCAACCCTCCTTTCAATTAACATTAATTCACCAAATAATTTCTAAATACTAAAATAGATAAAATAAATAAAAAAATACTTAATATTTAAACAAAATGGAAAATCCCAAACTTTAGTAAACCGGAAAATTCAAAATGATAAGGTTCTCCCAATAATTTGAATTTTCGAAGGCCATACATAAATATTAATAGCAAAATGAACAAAAACGAGTTTGTTGGGGCGTTACATACTCCTCTCCTTAGAAAGCTTTCGTCCTCGAAAGCTCTAATCCTCGAACAGCTCGGGGTACAGGCCTCGCATGTCCTCTTCTCTCTCCCACGTGGCCTCTTCAACTCCATGTTTCCGCCAAAGAACTTTGACCAGTGAAATTTCTCGACTACGAAGCTTCTTGACCTCCCTTGCCAAGACCTCGACAGGCTGCTCCTCATAGCTCAAGTTCTCGCTGATCTGCAGTGGCTCGAAGTCCACCACATGCGTCGGGTCTGCGACATACCTCCTCAGCATGGAGACATGGAATACGTCATGCACTCTAGAAAAAGATGGGGGTAGCACCAAGCGATAAGCCACATGGGCCAATCCGCTCCAGTATCTCAAACGGTCCTACAAAATGTGGGCTCAACTTCCCCTTCTTCTCAAACCTCAGAACACCTTTAATTGGTGCTACCTTCAGAAAGACCATGTTTCCCACCTCAAACTCGCGATCCTTACGTCGTACATCAGCATAACTCTTCTGTCTGCTCTGTGCTGTCAGCATACGAGCTCGGATCTTCTGTATGGCTGCATTGGTAGTCTGCACTAACTCGGGGCCTAGCATTCTCTGCTCTCCATCCTCGCCCCAGCAGACAGGAGATCTACAACACTTGCCATACAGAGCCTCAAACGGTGCCATACCGATAGTAGCCTGGTAGCTGTTATTATAGGCAAACTCCATCAGATGCAGATGAGAGTCCCAACTTCCTGAAAACTCTAGCAAGCAGGCCCGCAGCATGTCTTCCAAAATCTGGTTCAATCTCTCTGTCTGACCATCAGTCTGAGGGTGGAATGCTGTGCTAAAGTCTAACCTCGTACCTAATGCAAGTTGAAGTCCTTTCCAGAACTTCGATGTGAAACGAGTGTCTCTGTCCGAAATGATGGATACGGGTACTCCATGTAGTCTCACAATCTCTGTCATATATAACTGCCCCCACTTACTAGCAGTGTAAGTGGATTTCCCTGGCACGAAATGGGCCGACTTCGTGAGTCTGTCGACAACAACCCAGATCACTGTATAGCCCTTTAGGGTCTTGGGCAGTCCCGTAATAAAATCCATCGACACACTCTCCCACTTCCACCCTGGCACACTCAAGGGTTGCAACAACCCGACTGAACGCTGTCTAGGTGCCTTCACCTGCTGGCACACCCAACACCTACTGACAAAGTCTGCCACTTCCCTCTTCATGTTTCTCCACCAATAGACACTCCTTAAGTCCTGGTACATCTTCGTGCTCTCAGGGTGCATGGTAAACGGGGAACTGTGAGCCTCAGACAAAAGCTCTGTCTTGACTACGCTGTCTTCCGGCACACACAAGCGTCCCTCAAACATAAGGCCATCGTCAGAGGATATGGAAAAGTTCTCACCTTGCCCTGTCTCTACCATACGACGCTTCTCGACCAAGTAAGGATCATCCAACTGGGCAACGATGATCTTTTGCCTCAAGGTTGGCTGAATTGACAACTGAGCCAACTGTGCGGTAACCTCCCCTACTGAGACTGCAATCTCGGCTCTCTCAAAATCTCTGAGTAAGGGGGTTTGCTTGGTGACCAGCGCTGCTGAATGTGCAACCTTCCTACTCAGTGCGTCAGCCACTACATTTGCTTTACCTGGGTGGTACAGGATCTCGCAGTCATAGTCTTTCACCAACTCGAGCCACCTCCTCTGCCTCATGTTCAACTCTTTTTGAGTGAAGAAGTACTTCAGGCTCTTATGGTCAGTGTAAATTTGTATCTTCTCACCGTACAGGTAGTGCCTCCATATCTTCAGTGCAAAGACTACAGTTGCCAACTTCAAGTCGTGGGTAGGGTAGTTCTGCTCATGACTCTTCAACTGGCGGAAGGCATAAGCAACTACCTTACCTTGCTGCATCAGGACACAGCCCAATCCCTTCTTGGAGGCATCACTATAGATCACAAAGCTTCCCGACCCATCGGGCACTGTCAGGACTGGTGCAGTCACCAGCTTCTGCTTGATCTTCTGAAAGCTACTCTCGCATGCTGGGCTTCAGAAAAAAGGGGTTCCCTTCCTGGTCAACTGGGTCAACGGGCTGGCTATACATGAGAAGTCTTCCACGAACCTCCTGTAGTAACCTGCCAAGCCCAGAAAACTTCGAATTTCACTAACTGTGGACGGTCGAGGCCAGTTGGTCACCGCTTCAATCTTTGCTGGATCCACAAAAACTCCCTCACTGGAAACCACGTGGCCAAGGAACGTCACCTTCCTTAACCAGAATTCACACTTGGAGAACTTGGCATACAACTTGTTGGCTCGAAGAGTCTCCAAAACCTAGTGCAAGTGCTCCTCGTGCTCAGCCTCAGTTTTAGAGTAAATCAAGATGTCATCAATGAAGACTATGATGAACGAGTCTAGAAAGTCCTTAAACACTCTGTTCATCAAATCCATGAACACTACAGGAGCGTTAGTCAAGCCGAAAGACATCACAACGAACTTGTAATGTCCGTACCTCGAACGAAAGGCCGTCTTGGGAATGTCACTGTCCCTAATCCTCAACTGGTGATAGCCTGACCGCAAGTCGATCTTGGAAAAGACAGTGGCTCCCTGCAACTGATCGAACAAGTCATCAATCCTGGGCAAGGGGTAGCGGTTTTTAACTGTCACCTTGTTCAGCTCTCGGTAGTCAATATAAAGGCGCATCGACCCATCCTTCTTCTTCACGAACAACACTGGGGCTCCCCAAGGTGACACACTGGGCTGGATGAAACCCTTGTCCAGCAACTCCTGTAACTGGACCTTCAACTCTTTTAGCTCGGCTAGAGCCATTCTGTAAGGGGCCCTCGAGATAGGGGCAGTGCCCGGCTCTAACTCGATGGCGAAGTCTACCTCTCTGGGAAGCGGAAGTCCTGGGAGTTCGTCGGGAAAAACATCAGGGTACTCCCTTACCACTGGTTTGGAAGATAGGGAAACTTCTGGCTCTCTAATATCTACTACGCTTGCCAAGATGCCCCAAGTACCCTGGCTGAGTAGTTTACTAGCCTTCATGGCTGAGATGACCTTGGGTATACATACCATGCCTGCCCCCCTAAATTTGAAACTAGCCCCGGAGGGAGGGTTAAAGACAACTTCCTTACCAAAACAGTCTATATTTGCATGGTTAGCTGACAGCCAATCCATGCCTAAAATCACGTCAAAATCCTGCATGTCTAACACTAGTAAGGTCACGTCTAACATATGATTCGCTATCTCTACCCGACATGCCTTTATTTTTTCTTTGGACAACAGGACCTCCCCAGATGGAGTAGAAACAGACAAAACACTACCCAAAGGTTCTACCTCCAAACCCACATGCTGAACGAAAACAGAGGATATAAACGAGTGGGATGACCCAGAGTCAAATAGTACAAAAGCGTAATGCCCCAAAATTGGGTGCGTACCTGTCACCACTGTACCAGCTCGCTCGGCCTCCTGCCGGGTAGTGGCAGAAACTCTCCCCTGCTGGGAAGCAGAAGGCTGGTGCGGTGTCGTCTCAAAGGGTTTCCGAGGACACGCATCAGCAGGGTGCCCCGGCTGTCTGCACCTGAAGCAGACTCCACTTCCAGCCAAGCAACAACCTCCATGGACTCTCCCACAGGTGGTACAGGCGGGTAGCTCTCTCAGGGTCCTCCCGGCTGCTGCAAGCTCTCGTCGGTGTCTCTGAAAGACACCTCCTAACCTCAGAGTCCGCTGCAGTATCACGTCAGGCTGCGTCTCCACCTTTCTCTTCTGTCCTAAGGCTGTCCCTCTGCTGGCAGCCTTAGACGAATCAACTCTCTCATGCAGGCTCAAATCCAGTGCTATGCGTAATGCATCCGCATGAGTGGCTGGCCGGAGAGCTCGAACGATGCCCTAAAGGTCTGGTCTGAGACCTCTAACGAATTTCTCAGTCCTGGCGGCCTCATCCCTTACCACATCGGGAGCAAAACGGGACAGCATGTCGAACTCGGTGTCGTACTGCTCCACAGTCATGTCGCCTTGCTCCAAGTTTAGGAACTCTTGCAGCTTGGCGTGTTTCACATTGGCGGAGAAGAACTTAGCGTAGAAGTTCTCCTTAAACTGCTCCCAAGTTATCTTGCTAACGTCCCCTCCCAGCATTCTCTCAGTAGTCTCCCACCAGGCGATGCCCCTATCCTCCAAGAAGAAGACTGCACACTGCACCTTCTGGTCTTCTGGGCACTTCATGTACCGGAAGATAGTCTTTATTGACGTCAACCACATTTGGGCCTTTGTGGGGTTGTCCATGGATCCATCGAAGGTCTTAGGATTATACTTCCTAAAGTCCCGTAAGTGTTTAGCCTCGGCCGACAGTTGAAATGGCACGGGTTGAGCTTCCGCTGGGCCTGGAGGAACGACGGTCTGGGCCTGAACAGGGGCGGCCTGGTTCTGCTGGGCGGCGAGGAAAGGCGCCAAAGCAGCTTGCAGCATGTCCTGATAACGTTGCTCCATCGCGGCCAGATCCGCCTGGGTGACCGGTGCGTTAGGGTCGACCGCCGGCGCAGCAGGTTGTGCCTCCGGCTGGCCACGACCGGATCCTCTACCTCCCCTACCACCTCCTCGTCGTGCACCTCTGCGTGGCGGCATTCTCCCTAAAATTCACCAACAAAACTTTTCACAACAAGAACTTAACACTCCTAATCCTAGATCTAGTCTATTCAGGCAACATTATAATCTTAACGTTAGCAAAGCTTTAGACATACCTGGCGAGTGACGAAGGACCGTATAGCCATAGGGTGAAGTAAAACCAAAACAAAACAATGACTTACATCGTAGGTCAGTCTACAGAACCTAAAACACTGTGCTCTGATACCAACTGTAACAACCCAACTCCTTATACTGAGTCGAAGTCATTACTAAATGTAGAACAAGTGGTTTAAGTCATACAATTTAGTAAAAACGCATAAGGTTTGAGAAATTTATTTATGAAAATCCAAACAAAGTAATATGTAAAAATGAAATTTCGTTCTAAAGTCCTACTCGGGCCCTATCTACTTTAAAAAAATGGTAAATAGTGAAGAATACTCAAACTAAGGTACTAACGTCAAAAACAAGAATAAGCGGAAGCAGAAATCCCTATGGCTTTTGGTCGCTCGCCAGCTTGCCCTTGCCCTTACCTCGTCCTCTACCTGAAAAAAACATGACATGAAGAGAGTGAGTATAAAATACTCAGTAAGGGACCCACTAATAGTCTCACTAGGTGCCTGTTAGCTTCCTATCAGAGTCCTGTAACTGGTACCCAATCTCTGGCACGTTCCCGAACACGTGCAACATGCACTCCCGTAGGAACGTAACTCTGGTCTTCGGTGTCCCGGGGGACTCCTAGGACAATCGGGATGCGAGGACCCCGTCGAGTCACTCGAGTCATATCTATATCCATGCTTGACTAGTGTCCCGTCAGACCACACAGTCCTAAATAGGTGGTGATCCCGAAGGACACCCGTGCAGGTACGACTCTAATAGGCTAAGCTAACAGGTACCATAACCACAACATACATACACATGGCATCATCATATAATCATAACAGATTAATCATCATCTCACTCTCCATCTCAACACCCGTCGTACAGCCATAACAGTTCTCGTCATCACAACATCATGCTATAATATAACCATATCATCAATCGCATCATACTATCATTAATTTCATGCATCGTACATTCTAGTCCTCAACATGCACAATTGAAGGTATACGTGACCTCATAATTCTAAACATGGAGCTAGTAGTAGAAATCTCTTACATGGAGATTTACTTGGCGAGTTCTAACCGCGAGGCAAGTGTCTTTTCCAAGCAACGAGGTCCTAACTGTTTAATACGCCAAAATTCGTAATTAAGTGACCAACGACTAACGGTTCAAAACTCAGTTGAAATGACTTACCCTAGAAAGAGGTTGCAATGCTTGAGCCCCTACTGAAGAAATCCCACGCTGCAGCAGTTACTTGGTCCAAGACGTCCCTCAAGGAAAATAATTTAATTTCATTCCAAATTAAATTATTTAGTGTCCAAAAACATTGAGTCTTACTGGGTAATGCCAAAATAATTAATTTAATTACCAAAAATTGGATGGAAGGAGCCAAATTAGGCTTGGCGGCTCGGCTGGAAAAAGGACAGGGACCGGCTCGGCTTGGAGGTTGAAGATCGGCTCGGCTCGCGGTGCAGACAGGCGCGGCTCGTGGTGCAGACAGGCACGGCTCGGCTCGGTACAGAGGCTACGCACGTGCGGCTCGAACGCGGGCGCTGCTCGGCTCGCGGGTGCACGCGGCTCGGGTTCCGGGTCGAAGGCACGCAGCGCGGGCCAGGCTTCGGGTCACGGAGCGGGGGCTTTGGCCGGGTCGGGTCCTCGCGCGATGAGGCGCTGGCTTCCAGATTCGGGTTGCGCGACGGCTGCGGGTGGTCTGGCTACACCACGGCTTCGCTCGGCGACGGCTGCAGACGGACATTTCGGCTGCGCTGCGTCGGATCGAAGCCGCGCGACGCGGCTGGGCGTGTAAACGTCGGTGATGCGGATGCGGCTGGCTGACGGATCGGCTGCGGATCGCGAAGGGTGACGCGTGCTCGGCTTCGGGCGACGGCTGCGAGAGACGGGCTGCACCGGCGGACGCTCGGCGTACGCGGATCGGCTTGGACGGATCTTCCGACGAGCTGGAAGCTCGGCGACGGCTCGGGTGGACTGCAGACTCGGCTGAGCTGCTAAACAGAGAGGGGAAGGCTTGGCGGCTCGGGTTCGCAGCGGCGGCGACGGCGGCGGCTGCGGCGTGCGGCGGCTAGGGTTTTATTTTTTTCTCTCTTTTTCTCTTTTCTTTTCCCCTCTTTCTTTCTTTGATTTTTTTTCTTCTTCTTTATGCACGAGAACCAAGGCTTTTATAAAACAATATCTCTTTTCTTTTCCCTTAAATAACCCAAACCAACCATCTTCTCTCTCTCCAAATCTCACCAAATTCAACCAACCCTCCTTTCAATTAACATTAATTCACCAAATAATTTCGAAATACTAAAATAGATAAAATAAATAAAAAAATACTTAATATTTAAACAAAATGGAAAATCCCAAACTTTAGTAAACCGGAAAATTCAAAATGATAAGGTTCTCCCAATAATTTGAATTTTCGAAGGCCATACATAAATATCAATAGCAAAATGAACAAAAACGAGTTTGTTGGGGCGTTACACTCACGTTATAAAAAGCATTTATACCATCATATTTGTGCTATTATGGGGACATATTATAACATTTTACATAGTGGTGAAAAGACATTATGAAAAGTCATGGACTTTCAATAACATCGACTACGACAACATTCTCGAAAACGCTATCGAAAATCAACAATAGCGTTTTTTTATGCTATCGTAATTGATATTTCTTGTAGTGTTTCTAAAACAAAAATTCTCTCAAAACTTATTTTGTCACTTTCATTTTCGAGCAAACTCATTCACAAGTGGTGGTATTCCAATTGGTTCTAGTGGAGCTTCAATTAAGTATTTTGATTGTTTTATCTTGGGGATCGTTCCGCCATCATACAAACTGTTTGCATTCTGAGCAGATTTGTAAAATGTCTTAAAGAGAGTGTGATCCATGATTAAACCTTTCTTTTTACTAGTTTCTGCTTTTGAGGTTTTGGATGCACACCTTAGGCGACGAACCAGGTGACATAATCAAGACGACGTAGTCTATGCGTTAAGTCTAGGTCACCACTTTACTAGGCATTCATATTACAAGATGGCCGAATCACAAAGCATTCAAGTTCCAACTCAGCCGTTCTAGGTTCCCAATTTAGACACCCAACTCTCTAATTTCAATGCATTGTTTCTATTCCGTTCCAACACGTTGTTGCTAATCAGTTCCAACACATTAATCTGTTCTTTCTAGGCATCTTATTTCCAACGCTTAATTCCAGTCTTCCAACACATTGGTGCTTTTCTATGATAGATGATGATACACTTATCTTACCTTATCATGCTTGATTTCAAATAGGAACAAGTACAATCATGATTTGAGCCCTTTTTTCTTTTCGTTTTTTGTTCTCTTCTTATCTCATGTATTTTTTAATTCTTTTGCTAAATCATGATGAACCTATGGTTCTTTAGGAAATAGTACAAGTATTTAAATTCATTTGTTGTCTCCTCGAAAGGTCAATCTTCCCATTGAGTCTACTAAATGAATCTCAGAATATGGAATAGCCCAATCGAAAAAAAACAAAGCAAACATAAACTTGGTAGCTGGGAAAAAATCCAAAGAAAGAAAAGAGCGGCAAAGTTAAGCAAATGCTTGGCTTAAATAGGAAAAGGTGAAAGATAACTTGTAGGAATACAAGTTATTATAGCCTTATAGGTAAAACAATGAAGTTAGAACACAGGATAAAGTACCAAGACGCTTGACTAAATTTATAAAGGTAAAAGAATACAACTTACATAAGTCTCCGGCCTGATTAAATATATAAAAATACAAAATTTCTTCTTATGGAGACCTAGCACTGACATTATTGTTATTGACGATGTTGTGGGTACTACTATAACATGGCCAATGGTCAAACTATGTAAGAAACTTTATTTATTTTGTGAATTACGTATTTATTAAGCTCATTAACTAATTTATTGTTAGAGTTATATAATGATATTTCTTTTTATTTTTTATTAATTGATTGATGTGTGCAAAAAACATTGAAGCAACACATATATGTGTGGAAAATTTTGGTAGAGCTACAATTTAAGCATCTTTTTTTATCCTATCAAAATTTTTGGATTACATGTATGCAGTCATTTTATTTGAATTAAGAATTTACAACTTGTTCTAATAGTTAAGGACTTTGTTGGAACATAGTGTTAGTGATTATTTCAAACCTTTGGAATGAATATAATGTTTTTTTTTATATGTTATAAATTTGAATATTTTTATTATAATTATGATTGTAAATTTGGATGAATGTAAATTACACCTTTCTAATATGGCAAACGACTTGATATATAAATATCTATATGATTATAATTTGACTTTACAATAATAATATTTGACAAAAAAATAGTAAAATAAAAACTAATTGTTATTGGACAGGTACGATTAGATCAATTTATATAGATTATGTTTGTATATTATTACAAAAAAAAATGCTATAAGATGGTTCATCAACATTAAAATTCATGCGTAAAAATGGAGTAGTTACAACTTTTTTTCATTACGATGAATAATGCTAATAAAAATAAGAGACTTTCAATAATATATCTTGTATTACCCCCAAAATTAAGATATATAATTTTAGAGTTAATCATAATAGTTTTGTTTAATTAGATTAAATTTATTCGACATTATTTTAAATTCATTTAATGAGAATTATTTGATTTTATGAGAATTGAAATTAACTAAATATTTGTTGGATGAATAATAAATGAATTCAGGTTTTGACTTGTGGTATTTGTTGAGAATTTGATTAAATTATATGTTATGAGGTTTTGTTGGAGATTTGATAAATTTGTGTATATATATACATGTGTGTATAATTATTTTGGAAAAGGAAAATATATTTATTAAGGGAGAAAAAGGAAAATAATTATATGAGAAATTTTATAAATATAATAAACTACTAAAATATTTACGACCCGTGTAACAAAACCCATAAAGTTAGTTATTTTTTTAAAATATTCTAGGTTTGACCTTCTGTGTTTCTTCTCTTCGCTGCAATTTTTTTCTACTGTCTTTCTTCCTTTCCTCTTCTTTTTTCTTCGCCACGATTTCTTTCCGTTGTCTTTCTTCTTTTCTTCTTCTTTTTTGTTACATCGTTTAGATTTTGATAACCAAATCTGATTTCTTTCTATCGTTTTTCTTTTTCTAATTTTTTTTTACGTCGTTTAGATTAGGGTAACCAAATTTAAAAGATCGTGCATAAAGAGCCAAATATAAACGATCACTTGAAAAAAATAATCGTATACCAAAAGAATTTTAAAAAAATCGTTTAACCAAATCTAAACAATCGTGCACCAAAGAACCTTGAAAAAATAAATGATCGTGTAAACAAATCTAAATGATCGTGTACCAAGAGAATCTTGAAAAAAATTCATTTAGATAAATTTAAATGATTGTGTACCAAATTTTGAAAGAAAAATCGTTTAGATTTAGGGTAGCCAAATCTAAACGATCGTGTATCTAAATCTATACGACCAAATCTGAACGATCGTATAACCAAATATAAACGGTCGTGTAACTAAATCAAACGATCGTGTAACCAAATTAAACGATAGAATTAAAAAAATAAATCATTTAGATTTGGCTATTGTTTGTTATACGATCGTTTAGATTTAGTCGTTTAGATTTGGATACCAAATCTAAATGATCGTATACCAAACAATAGCTAAATCTAAACGATCGTGTACCAAATATATTATGCGCGTTGTTGATGACATGGGTGACGAGGTATTTTTGGTATTTTTTATTGTGGGCTTGTGGACTTTTTTTGTTTTCTAAATTGTTTTATATAGTGTAAATATTTTGCCACTTCGTTAGATTTTTGAAAAAAAACTCATAATTATATTGTGGGAAAATATAATTATTTGTAAAAGGATAATTATTTTTGAAAAAGGATAAAGATTAATTAATTTTGGAAGATAATTAATTATTTGGAGAAAGATAAATATTGATTGTGGAGACAAGTTGATATAATTAGGTAAATAAGAAAAGAAAAAAAAAGATTTAGCTAAGAGAAAAATTGATAATTATACATTGAATATAATTATTGGGAAAAAAAATATAACATCCCAACTTTTTAAGGAATTTCTATTAATTATGTTAAATTATTTGGGTGTTATATTAAAGATTGAAGCAAAAATTTAATTGTTGGATTAAGATAATTCATGTTGGGATTTATAATATTTTAAAATAACTAACTTATTAGAAAATATTTTGGTTGATTAAAAGAAATGAAGATTTAAGTTAATTTGGGATCTTATGAAGGGAGAAGTTGGTTTTGATGGAATTGAGTTGAATTATATATATATATATATATATATATATATATATATATATATATATATAATTTAAATTTTTGGTGGAATATGTTATAATTATTTGATTTTTTTATCAATAATTATTATGGAAAAGTAAAGTTAATTATACAACGGAATATAATTATAATTGTTTGAAAAATAAGATAATCCAGAAAGAGAGATGAATGATGGTGGTTTAATAAATATATATGTTTATGGGAAATTTTCATAAATATAACAAACTACTAAAGTATATTTATGGTCCGTGTAACAAAGCCCATAATGTTAGTCATTTTTTAAATATTCCAGGTTTGTTCTTCCATATTTCTTCTCCTATTCGCTACGATTTCTTTCTATTCTCTTTCTTCCTTTCCTCTTATTCTTTTATCGCTGAGATTTCTTTCCATCATATTTCTTCTTTTTCTCTTTTTTTTTTACATCGTTTAGATCTGGTTAACTAAATCTGATTTCTTTCTATCGTCTTTCTTCTTTTTCTCTTCTTTTATTAAGTCGTTTAGATTAGGGTAACAAAATCTAAAAGACCATATATAAAAAATCTAAAAAAAAAAGTTTAGATTTGAGTAGCCAAATCTAAAAGATCGTGTAAAAAAATAAACGATCATGTACCAAAAGAATTTTAAAAAAATCGTTTAGCCAAGTCTAAACGTTTGTGTACTAAAAATCTAAAGAAATAAACAATCATATAAATAAATCTAAACGATCGTGTACCAAAAAAATCTTGAAAAAATTTGTTTAACTAAATTTAAACGATTGTATACCATATTTTGCAAAAAATTATTTTAGATTTGGGGTAGGAAAATCTAAACGATCGTGTAGTCAAATCTAAATAATTGTGTAACCAAATTAAACGATATAATTAAAATAAATAAATCGTTGCGATTTGGCTATCAAAATCTAAACACTTAAATCTAAACGATTGTCTACCAAACAATAGCCAAATCTAAACGATTTAGTACCAAATATATTACGTGCATTGCTAACGGTGTGGTTGACGATGCATTTTTGGTAGTTTTCATTGTGGGCCTGTGAGCTTTTTTCGTTTTTGGAATTGTTGTATATAGTGTAAACATTTTGCCATTTTGTTATATTTTTTAAAAGACCCCTATGTTTATTATATATTTTGGTGATAGAATAATAATATTCTATATTTTGGTGAAAAAATAATAATAATAATGAAGTATTATTATTATTATTATTAATGGTTATGAATGTCTAAAATTTTGTACATTTAAGAAATTTATTGAAGAAAAATAATGAGAATATAAATATATGTATATATTGGTATTATATATATGTTTATTTATTTATTTTCATTACCTTTAATATTTGTAAAAGTAGCTGCAGCATGTTTTCATGGTGCTTTTAATAAAAAATTAATATTTCTCTTTTAAAGAAATTGTCAAAATTTTGTTATTTATCTTTAAGGTAATAACCTCAGCTTAGTATAAAGAGTTGAGTTGTTACATATCTAAAATCACTATATAGTCTTTTATAACGTTTTTTATTGTTATAAAAACTTTTTCATGGTACTTTTTCAATACCATGAAACGTTTCCATAAAACATCGAATTAAAGCTATCATATATCAACTTTTTATATTGTTAGTAATAGCTCTACAAAAACCGCTATAAAAGGTCAAGGACTTTGTGCTATGACAGCATTTAAAATCTTTTATAGCATTTTCTAAATGTTATTAAAAAAAGCTATTAAAGCGTTTTGTTAACTCTTTCCAAATGCAATAAAAAACGCTAGAAAAAGTCTTTTATATCTTTTTTTCAAATGTTACTAAACAAACTATTAAAACATTTTGATAACACTTTTCCAATGCAATAACAAATGCTATCAAATTTTCAATAGCGTTTCTTTTTTTTTTTCACGTTATAAAAATCATTTATAGCATCAATATGTGCGCTTTCACGGGAGACATTTTATAGAGTTTTGCATAGCAAGAACGCAATGGAAATTTATGGACTTCAATAACATGCTAAGACAACATTTCGAAAACGCTATCAAAAAACAACGATAGCATTTGTCTAAGGCTATCATAACTAATATTTCTTGTAGGGAAATCATGTCACCTTAGATGTTCAGTATGACTCAATAGCTGTAAACTTCAAACTGGCTTACAACACTCTAGGATGCATGTTTTCACAGGTTAATAGTACATTACATATATATAACAAGCAAGTGAGATTAGAGGCAGCTCCTTTCAAGAGCTAACAATATTAGTATTCTCACTTTCTTATAGGGAAGAGATTCGACAAAATTTGCTCTCAGTACACAAGTTTTCTCAAGTTTGGCTGATAAGTTCAGTAATTGCTTTGTAAGTTTTGTTTTAAAAACTCTAAACTCTAAAACCATTTTTCTTTAGACTAATTAATTAACGTACAAGTCATCATGTTTCTATTCGTGAATGGCTATTTTTGGAAGATGTTCATCTAAATGAAAACGTTCAACTCTGTGAATGAAAGTCAAGCTTGCTTGCGAGTTAAGAGTCCAAAAACAGTGTTGAGATTAGAGAAAGAGAGAGAATGAGAAGAGGAAGTGGGAACAAAAGAAGAAAGAACCAAATTGATTCTCTTTTACAATTCGTTGGTCTCCCTTTTCATGACATTTTTTTATTAGTGGGTTATGAAAAAAGCAACGATTGGTAGAGGACTTGATTTGAAAATTATTGTTTTAGAAAAAGAAAGGAAAAAAGGAATTTTGTAAAATATTACGTGTCTGCTATCAATACGTTGGGTTCAGTTTCCATTTTTGTAAAGACCACACCTTTCCTTAATCAATTCCCAATTCTACCAAATTTTGGATAATGAACATCACACCAACTATAACCATTAGAATATATCAATATATATATATATATATATATATATATATATATATATATATATATGAAGATATCATTTCAATAAATTTATCAACAAAAATATTGATATTGAGATAATGTTGGTTCATGAAAAAAAATTATTTCAATTGATAATTAAGTTCTTTTTATTTGCTATAAATAAGTTATATAGATCTAATTGTTACTATTTATATTTATATTAACAACTAATTAATGAAATATATTTATATATTTTTTATATCAATACCAAACCCTCTAATATTTTAAGATATATTAAACATTGAATACTAAAAAACAAAGTGAGTTTAGTTTAGTTGTATTAACATTTTCTTCAATGGAGGTTCAATTTGCATTCATAATTGAACTGAAAGTATCTAAAATTTAATTTGAATATGTAATTTTGTTTTTCTTACCCGTATTTTTGTGGCAAAGGAAAAGGTGTATGTGATTATTTAGTTGACAAAACAAAATAAATGTTCAACTTTTAGGAGATCAACTTTTAAAAACTCAATTTTAATCGATAAATTTCAAGTTTATTCATCTACCACCATGAGCTTTCATAAAGTCTCTTTCAATAAAACAATATCTTTTTCTACCTTTTCATATTATAAATATATTTATTCTAATTGGCATTTTATAATTTTGAGACAAATTATTGAATTGCTATGTTTTTCGTTCCAAAATAATTATTTTAGGAATTGGGGTGGTTCATTATTTATAAATATAGCAAAATCAATAAAGATATTTACAAATATAAGAAAAAAATATTATAGCCTCAATGTGATAGTTCACTGTAGACTAACATCTATTTTTATTTATTATGGTCTATCGATGATAGATTGAGATATTTTGTTATTTGTAAATATGGAAAATATATTGTTATTTAAAATAAATTTTCTAATTTCTTTGTTTTTTTTTTTTTTTTTTTTTGAAAACTTGTAAACAAAATCGGTAATATCTTAAGATCTAAAATTGATGTTTTAAAAGATTAATAAAATATAATGAACTAGAAAATCAATTAATAGAACCAAATAAATTAGGTTGAATCTATTTTGTAAAAAAATATTTCAGGTTTATGCTTCGTTTTCATATTCTTTCTTCTTTTCTTCTGCTACAATTTTCTTCTTCCTTTTTATTATCTTTCTTCTTTTCTTCTACAATTTTTTTTATATATTTTTTTTAAATCATGATCTTTAATTTGTTTTCAATCAATCATAAATATTATATTTTTTTAGGGTGTTATTTGGTTCAAGATCGTATACCAAATATAAAAGATTTTGAAAACAAATCGTTAGATATCAGTACACGATCGTTTAGATTTGACTACCCAAATCTAAGGTAGTCAAATCTAAACGATCGTGTACCAAAGAATCTAGAAAAAAATTGTTTAGATTTGGGTAGCTAAATCTAAGCAATCGTGTAAATCTGATCGTGCAGCCAAATCTTAATGACCGTGTATAAAGAATCTTGAAAAAAAAATACCGGAAAAATAATAAAGGACTTAAAAAAAATGTCGTGGAAAAGCTCCAAGCAAAAGAAAAACCATGGATAAAAAAACCCACACTATGTAAAAGATTTTTTTAATCATACAAAATAAATATCTCCTTACCTAATTACAAGAGCTCTCTCTCAAATTAGAAACCCAATGACAAAAACTCAATAAATTTCACACTTGCGAGATATTTGGAGAACCCACAACTTCTAGTACATGCCAATATCCTTTGATTTTCCTTTCATGTCATATTTTGATTAATCATATTGAAGTTGTGCAACTTCTCCCTACTTGGCGGCCTTAGAAGTTGTTCTACCATCGACATAAGTTCCACCACACACCTTGCATAATTGTCAAGCCAATGTCCGTGTGCAAACTTGTGAAATTACTAACATCATATCCTCTATAACAGTAAAGTGGGCATCCCATAAAGAAGAATATTTTCCTTCTTCTGTATGAAAGTATTGTCATTTTCGTGATGATGGAAATGACATTAGCATCTTACTTAAGTAGAGCCCTTTGAAGAATCTACTCCGTTATGACAAGCTCTTTACATACGGCCAACTACCCCTTATTATTGGCCATAGTTTTTATGAGTGAACTCTTTATATTCTTTTTCCAATTGTTTGGTACATGTACTAAATCCTTCCGTGATGTGCACCATTCACTCTTTAAACTTTTTTCCTCTAACAAAAGTTTACTACTATTAGTTGCAAGAAAATTTAAAGTTTCTTCTCCGCATATCAAAAAGAGCTTCATGTGTTCAGAAGAAGGGGAAGTGTGACATGATAATAGGTGTGAGTATCCTATCACTTCATGATCAACCTTCACTTCAATCACCTCCGGTGTAAAAATAATGTCATTTAGAATAAATAGATGAGATCAATGTCACACTATAACCCGAAATCAAACTTCATTAAACTCATAAAGTTTGACACATGTGTTCCATTCCTAGTAAACCCAACGTATAATGAACAACTTATCATACTATTAGTAATATTGCAACATGTTTCTAGAATTATTTTATGAAGCCAACACAAGTTACTATCATTAGCACACTTAGAATATATATATATATAACTTATAACCGAAAGCTTTGATATTACTTGTTGGAAAGAAAAACTCACACTACTACGGTAAGAAAAGGTAAAAAATAAATAAATGATCTATTAAAAAATTCAAACCAGAGAAAAACCACATGAACCGTAAAAAACTCCCTTGTAGAAAAATATTACAATCATATAAAATTATTTTCTTTCCGAACTCCAAATGCGAGAGTAGTATCTCAAAACCTTTATAATACTCGCACCGTTTTTTTAATCTCAAACAAAAGAATATAAAAGAGAATTTAATTACCATTAAATATATACTTATGTTTCTAATTAAGACGATGCGTAAGGAAAGACAATGGTGGCTGCAGCTTTATTTCGCTGTTGGATTTAAAAATAAAATTTAGAACAACTCTGCATTTCAAATACTTTACCAAAAATTAAACAATATGTCATTATGAAAGTGATCACAAACACCACATTTTGATCTGAAAGGATAATTACGTCTATCTCTCTTAAAACTTCCCTTTCTATGTCTATGGATTTAAATTGATACATTTTGCGATGACTGACATGTAATCAGTAATCACATCTATTGTGTTCGACTCTAGGTCACCCAGATAAACCTATTGTTTTGCTTACACTTGGCCAAAGAATAGAAAAACTTGTACACGACAAAGACTTAGAAGTATGTAATGAAGAGATTCATAAGGATCTTGAATCAATGATACATTATAGAGTTTTCCCCCAGCTAAGTCCGGAACAAAATCCACAAGGAAGACACCAGTTAGATCCAGGTTAAGCACACTGGACAGTAGTGAAAAATATCCTTAAGTACTTGAGAAGAACTAATGATGCATTCTTGGCATATGAAGGATTTGAAAATGAGCTAGATGTGAAAATATACAAAGTACCTATGAATGATAATATAGAAGATCCTTTGACTAAGGCTTTTCCTCAGTCAAAACATGATTATCATATTAGAGGCATGGGTATTAGATACATAGCGGATTATTTATAAAGAAAGTGGAAAAATTGTTGGTTTTTTTATTATGCTCTATAATAATTTTATGTATAAAACTGTTTATTGTTTAATTATTTAATATAAAATTTATTATTCTCATTATTATTCAATTGCATGTTATAATACAATAATATCCATGAATATGTTATGATATTCTAAATGTCCCTAATCGATTATTATCGTGGGAACGATAATAAATTAAGATTAGTATGAGTTATAATTGAAAATCATGGAATGATTATATATTTAGAGACATAAATTATAATCATAGTTTCTTATTAAAGAATAATAATTGGACTGATCTCTTTTGAGACTATTACATGGACATGTGTCATAAATAATCTCAAATAGTTTATTGTTTTGATCCTTAGACGTGAGATTATCATTCTCACACCCCACCCCAAGCACCTCTTTACTCAGGAGATGAAGCCAATCGATATGGCTCCCTTAAAAACGATACCAGCTGACCCTTAAACTTTAACCTTTAAACAATAAACAAGTAGAAGCTAAACATAAAATTTTTAAACACAACTGAGTAAAACCCTTCTCATTAAAATAAACTTTATATAAGCTTTTCAAGACGTAACTTAATATTATTTACATAGATACATAATCCAAAACTAACCTTCCTAAGTGTAAGTCTAATACCATAAAAGACCAATCGAACATAAGTATAAAACAAGACACATGATATTTAAACCAAAATCCTTCAGCAGACAGATAGCAGTGATCTAGACTTCAAGTACACGGTCTCTACTTGGAAAGTGGAAAAATATTTAGAGAGTATGAGCTAAACGAGCCTAATAAGTGATGGATTTTCTAAATAACTTTTGTTAAGCAAAATGGTCCAACATGATTATTTCTTTTAACAACCGACTTAAGATTCTCTCTTTAAAAATAGGATTAAGTTGAACTAATAAAGTGGACCCAAGTGGTTAAGATTATTTACTAATTAGTTACTTTCTGAGGAAGTTTCATCAAGTATAAATAACGGAGTTTGGTAAGCTTTTGGCTGTGGCTTATGAAAAACTCAGAACAAAGAAATCTGGATAGATAAGTTTGACAAGTCGACGTTGAAAGCACCCTCAACTAGTGCCACCATTGAGGGGGGAGCTCTATGTCATTCACTATATAGTTGTGATCATTATGTCAGTTCATAATTAAGTTCTGTCTTGAACATTCCTAGAACAATATAGGAACAAAAGATCATAGTGTTGTTCCCCCAGTCATAACTATGTATTCAATTTTCATTGTATTTGTTATTAATACAATCCTTTATCCAGGGCTAACTGCCCCTCAGATGTAGATGCATATTCATCATCATCAACATAATATTAATCATCATCTATAATATCACATTATGCATCTTAGCTACCATCAATGCATAATCGTAAATACATGCAGTCTCTTAGATTTAGTTTGAAGGTTTAGTAATAGAATCTCTTACCTAGCTAGAGATTAACTAAAAATATATTTCTTTGTTGACAGTAATTTCCTAATTAAAGAAGATCCTAAATAGTAAGAGAAAATGAATAACTTAATTAATAAAATTTACCAATGGTTAGTATCTAAAATTTTACAATTTAACTATCCAAAATTTAAGGTTGAAACCACTTCAAACTTAATTAGGAAAAATCTAAGATTAAATCTAAAAAAAATAAATTAGTCAATCGAACCTTTAGAAAAACACCAATTAGATCCAAAGTTAAATTAACAATTTTGCCAACAAATTACTAATCTAACTACCTTAATTTACCAAACTTAACCAAATGGAAGTTGAAAAATCATCTAAACGACCTTGATGAAAAAATTCATCACTTAAATCTTCAAGCTTTACCAAAGGGACCAATCATAACTAAAACTGGTGAAGCGGCGACGACAAAAGGTTATCTTAGTGAAAAAGATGAAGAAAACCTCTCTTTTTTCTTTTCTTTTCAACTTATACATTCCAATAATATTTATAAACCAAAATAATAACAATAATATTTATTATTATTATTTCTTTTTCCTTTTATGATATATATATATCATACCAAAATATACATATATTTTTATTCATATTATCTTTCTTCAATAAATTCTTTAAATATGCAAAATCTTAGGCATTTACAACCATTAATAATAATACTAATTCTTATTTATTTATTTATTTATTTATTTATTATTATTATTATTATTATTATTATTATTATTATTATTATTATTATTATTCTCTCACCAAAATCTACAATAAGTATATATATTTATTTAAACCATTATTCTCTCTTGTAAATAAATATATCATCTTTTCTAGTCAAATCAAATCAACTATCTCTCTTCTCATGGATTATCTTCTTTTACAAACAATTATAATTATGTTCCGTCGTATAATTAACTCTACTTTTTCATATTAGTTATTTATGCAAAACCAAATAATTGATATTATATTTTACAAAATATTCAAATAATTAATTAAATATATATATATATATATATATATACTCAATTAAATCCAATTTCACCAAAGCCAACTTTTCCCTCCAAGATCTCAAATCTAATTCTCAATTCTTTTAATCAACCAAATCTTCTCCGATAAATCAATCATAAATTCCAACAATTAAATTTTAGCTTCAATCTTTAATATAACACCCAATTAATTTAACTTAATTAATAAAAACTCCTTAAAGATTTGGGATATTAAGTTCCTTTTCTTTTCCCAATAATTATATTCCAATATATAATTATAAATTTTCCTTTTAAATAAATCCAATTTCTTCTCTTTCCTTATTTACCCAATCATAACCACTTCTCTCCATGATCAATATTTATTTTTCTCCAAAATAATTAATTATCTTCCACAATAATTAAAGGGTCTCTTCAAAAATATAAAAAAACGGCAAAATATTTACGATCTATAGAACAATTTCGAAAACGGAAAAAGCCTAGAGGCCCACCGTGTAAAATACCAAAAAATATTCCGTCAACCATGCTGCCAACAACGCACGCGTAATATATTTACGATCGTTTAGATTTGGTTATTATTTGGTACGCGATCGTTTAGATATGACTACAATTTATCTTTTTAATTCCATCGTTTAATTTTGTTACACGATCATTTTATTTGGTATCGTTTAGATTTGGTCGTTTAGATTTGGGGACCCAAATCTAAATGATATTTTAAAAAAAAAAATTTGGTACAAGATTTTTTTAATTATTTTGGTATACGATTAAATGATTATTTATTCTTTTTACACAATCGTTTACATTTAGCTACTTCAATTCAAATGATTTTTTTCAAGATTCTTTACACACAATCTTTTATTTTTTTTACACGATCATTTAATTTGGTTACGTTTAAATTTGGTTACACGATCGTTTAGATTTGGGACCCAAATCTAAATTATTTTTTTTTCAAAATTTGGTACACGATTTTTTAATTCTTTTGGTACACGATCGTTTAGATTTCTCTAAACGATGATTTCTGTTTTTTACACGATCGTTTACTTTTTTTACACAATCGTTTACATTTGGCTACTCCAATCCAAATGATTTTATTTCAAGATTCTTTATACATGATCTTTTACTTTTATTACACGGTAATTTACTTTTTTTAAACGGTCGTTTACATTTGCCTATTCCAATCTAAATGACTTTTTTTCAACATTCTTTGTACACAATCTTTTATTTTTTTTTTACACAATCGTTTATATTTGGCTACTCCCATCTAAATTATTTTTTTTTAAGATTCTTTATACACGATCTTTTATTTCTTTTACACGATTGTTTACTTTTTTACACGATAGTTTATATTTGCCTACTCCAATCTAAATAATTTTTTTTCAAGATTCTTTATACACGATCTTTTAGATTTTTCTATTTTTTTGTCATAGTCATTTAGATTTGATTAACCAAATGTAAATGATGTAAAAGAAAAAGGAAAAGAAGAAATAGGATGGACAGAAATTGCAGCGAAAAAAAGAAAAGGAAAAGTAGAAAAACAATGGAAAGAAATCGAAAAAAGAAGAGGAAAATAAGGAATACATATTAAATGATGTAAATAAAGAATTGTAAAATAATAAAGATGATAGAAAGAAATCACAGAAAAATAAAAGAAGAGGAAAGAAGACAGACGGTGAAAGAAATCGTAAGAGAAAGATGAAAGAAATCGTAGGAGGAAGACGATTTCATTGCGAGGAAGAGAAAAAAGATGGAAGGAAAAACCTGAAATATTTAAAAAATGAGTAATTTTATGGGTTTTGTTACACGGGCCGTAAATATTTTGGTATTTTGTTACATTTACGAAAGTTTCCCAATAATTAATTATTATTTATTTTCTGCAATAATTAATCTTTATTCTTTTTCAAAATAATTATCCTTTTATAAATAATTATATTGCCCCAAAATATAATTATTTTCCTTTTCTCCCTAAATAAATATCTATTCTCTAAAATAAAAAATTATCTTTTTCTTAAATAATTATATTTCAACAAATATAATTATCTTTTCATTTCCGATAATAATTATATATATATTTCCACATATACATATAATTATCAAATCTCCAACAAAATTTCCACTCTACAAATTAATTAAATAACATCCATAATTATTTAATTTAATTCAATCTCAACAATGACAACATCACCACATGCCAAAACCTCTAAATTAATTCAATATTCATCCAACAATTATTTATTTAATTTCTATTCACATAAAATCAAATAATTCTCATTAACAAATTCAAAAAATAATGCCCAATAAATTAAATCTAATTAAACAAACTAAGATAATAACTCCAAAATTATCTTAATATTGGGGACGTTATAAAAAATAAATTTGATATAATATTTAACACTCTCCTTTACTTGTGGACTTGAATTGTGAAGAAATGCCCAAACAAGTGGAAATCAATATTAAAGTGGGGAGGAGATAATATTGCACGGGTTTGCACACACAAAACCTCTCTGGATCCACCTACTCGGATATCATCTTAAAGCACCGATATTCAAAAGTTTAAGATGATATATAAAGATAAATTTAGTATAATATCTAACCTGCATTGTTATGATTAATACCTACTATATATTTCGATGTTTAAGTTAGAAAGTGAAGCACTTTTAGAATTTGAGAGTGAAAATAGCCTCATCTCTGTAATAATATGCATTTATTCAAAAGTTTGCCTTAGAACAACCAAATAATCATAAATTCAAAATAGGATTAGATTGAAGATGGAATCATGAAGGTTAGAACATATATAGGGCATAAATCATCCAGTGTGTGGTGGTGAGGGGAGAGGGGTAGTGCGGCTGTAACGAAAGAGTGGAGGAATTCGTGAGGATAATTATAATTAGTGTTTAGCGACTGTGTACGGTCATAAATGTTTCTTGATATAAAAATGTTTTATTAATAATTATTTATGGGTGTAAATATGTTAAAATATGTATGAATTTTTTTTAAAAAAATTACACCCATCTTTTTTACGTGGACATATATAGGGGTGTACATAAGTGGGGTTGAGACGGGTTGGAGGAAAAATATGGACCAACCAAAGTGACCAGGTTGACAAAATTTGAACTCTATTGGTTCAATATTCAGGTCTTTGTTCTTTTTAATTATATTGTATTTCAAATTTTCATGTTGGTAAGAATTCTATTTTCACCATTTTCATAGTCTTTCAATCCAATTTTTCATATTCTTTTCAAATTTTAAGTCTACAATAATATTCATTCAAAAGTTCAAAATCATAAAAAAAAAATAATAATCCCACAAAATAGCAATGTCCATTAAAATTTAAAAATACATTAAAAAAAATCAAATTCATACAAATATTAATAATCACACAAAATAGAAATGCCAATAATGTCGTATAATGTCCATTCAAATTGAAAAATAGATTCAAAAATTCAAAATTAAATATTGTCCATTAAAAATACATTAAAATGTGCAAAGTTCAATAACAAAAAAACATTCCAACTTAGCGTCCAAAAGTGTGCCACGACGATGACGATTTTGGGTGATTGTTCTCATGAAGAAAAATGCAAACACATAAGAATTGAATATACTGTAAGTAATAACATAAAATGCTATAAAAACTCACACTAATTGTCAATATGTTCCTCTTCCAAATTCAATTCATTAGTCCAAAATAATAGAAGATGACGGGTTCCCTACAAAACAAATCATACAAAAAGTAAATAAAAATAGCATAATTCATGTTAGTCAACAACAAAGAAAGTAATCAATTACCTGTCTCAATATTCTCATAAGTCTCTAACTCTTCAAGTTGTGGATGATTAAGATCTAATAACACTGAACCGTCTCGAATCCAATTTTGCATATATATCAAGGTTTTGACTGTTCTAGGAGTCAAAGTGTAACGACCCAACTCCTTATGCTGAATCGAAGTCATTACTAAATATAGAACAAGTGGTTTAAGTCTAAAAATTTTATTAAAAGCATACGGTTCAAGAAATTCATTTATAAAAACATAAACAAGGTAGTCATGCAAAAATGTGTAAACGTTCTGAAATCCTACTCGGGCCCTATCTACATAAAAGATAGTGAAAAATAAAAAGTACTCAAACTCAAATGCTAAAATCTGAAATAAGAAATAAGCGGAAGCGGTAGTCCCTATGGCCCTCCTCGGTCTCACTTCGGGTCGCTCGCCAGCTTGCCCTTGCCCTTGCCCCGTCCTCTACCTGAAAACATGAAATGGAGAGAATGAGTATAAAAATACTCAGTAAGGGACCCACTACTAGTCCCACTAGGTGCCTGTTAACTTCCTGTTAGAGTCCTGATAACTGGTACCCAATCTCTGGCACGTTCCCGAACACGTGCAATCATGCGCTCCCGTAGGAACGTAACTCTGGTCTTCGGTGCCCGGGGACACCTAGGACAGTCGGGATGCGAGGACCCCGTCGAGTCACTCGAGTCATGTCTATATCATGCTAGACTGGCGTCCCGTCGGACCACACAGTCCTCAATAGGTGGTGATCCCGAAGGACACCCATGCAGGTACGACTCTAACAAAATCAAGCTAACAGGTACCCTAATTGCAGTAAACATACACATGGCATCAGCATATAACATGTCACATAAATCATTTCTACACTCTCCGTCCCGACATTCGTCGTAACCATAATAGATCTTGCCACGCATAACAGGCTATAGCTCAATTATATCGTCATTTGCATCATACTAACATTTATTTCAGGCATCATACTGTCAAATTCTCAATATGCAACATAGGGCATACACAGTCTCATACTTCAAACATGAAACTAGTAGTAGAATCTCTTACCTGGAGATTCACCCGACGAGTCCTAACCGCAAGACACGTGTGCTTTCCAAGCAACGGGATCCTAAATATTTAATAACGCCAAAGTCCGTAATTAGGTCACCAACGATTAACGGTTAAGGCTACGTTGAAATAACTTACCCCAGAGAAGGTTGCAGTGGATGAGTCCCTACTGAAGAGAGTCTCTCGCCGCACCGGTCACTCGGTCCAAGACGCCCTTAGGAAAAATAACTTAACTTAGTCCTAAAATAATTTAATTTACGTCCGGACCAGGGAGTTTTACTGGGAAAATGCCACAATAATTAATTAAGTTACCAAAATGTAGGTGGATGGAGCCAAATTGGTCTTGGCGGCTCGGCTGGAAGAGGACAGGGACCGGCTCGGCTTGGCGCAGGCGCGGCTCGGCTTTGACACAGGGGTTCACGCGTGCGGCTCGGCTTGCAACAGGGGGAGACGCGGCTCGGCTACGCAGAAGCGCGCGGCGCGGCTTCACACGCGAACGCGGCTCGCACGCGGACGCGGCTCGCACGCGGAATCGGCTTCGGGTTAGGGCGCGCGGATGCGGAGCGGCTCCGGGTTCGGGTTCGACGGCTGGCGGCGCGCGAGGCTTAGCTGCTGGATTCCCGTCGGCGCGGCGGCTGGCTGACGAACGATCCGGCTGCGCTGCGTCGGATCTCAGCGGTGCGGCGTGGCTGAGCTATCCTCCTCCGATCGAAGCGGCGCGGCGAGTTCCGGCTTCGGCTTTCAGAAGCGGCGCGGTACTACGGCTGGCTGAGGGAGACGGCTTCGGCTTTTCCGCTTCCCGGCAGACGAGCGGCACGGCTGCGGCTTCGACTCCCGACTGAGACGTCGCGGCTCGGGGCTTCGATTCGGCGAGGGCGTCGGCTTACGGCTGCGTGGCTTCGGTTTGCTCGGCGTGCGGCGGCTTGGCGTGAACCGACCCTCGACGGCTGGGAGACTGGCGCGGCGGCCTGAGGCGGACGACAGGCGGCGGCGGCGGCGTGGTTGGGAGTTAGGGTTTCCTCTCCTTCTCTTTTCTTCTCTCTTTTTTTTTTGAATTAAATTAGCACGGGTTCCAAGGCTCTTTAAATAAGAGAGAAACTAATTTCCTTTCTATTATTTTATTATTTATTTCCAAAAGTATCTCTCTTCTCTCTCTCTTCAATGAAACACCCTTGACCCTTTCCAAGCTTATAAATTAGTTGCTACTAATTAATTGATTAAATCCTCCTTTAATAAATAAAAAAAAAATAGAATAAATTCCAACCTTAGTTTAATAAGGGTTTCCCCCTATTAATTCCAGCAAGACAAAAGAAATAAAAAAATAAATAAAATAAAAGAAAAACGAAAAGAAAAGCTGGGCGTTACAATCTTCCCTCCTAAAAAACTTTCGTCCTCGAAAGTTCTAATCCTCGAACAGCTCGGGGTACTGGGCCCTCATGTCCTCTTCTTTCTCCCATGTGGCCTCTTCCACTCCATGGTTCTGCCAAAGGATCTTGACCAGTGGAATTTCTCGACTGCGAAGCTTCTTAACCTCCCTTGCCAAGACCTCGACAGGCTGCTCCTCGTAGCTCAAGTTCTCGCTAAACTGTAGTGGCTCGAAGTCCACCACGTGTGTTGGGTCTGCGACATATTTCCTCAGCATGGAGATATGAAATACGTCGTGCACTGCAGCAAGGGATGGGGGTAGCGCCAAGCGATAAGCCACGGGGCCAATCCGCTCCAGTATCTCGAACGGCCCTACGAAGCGTGGACTCAGCTTCCCCTTCTTCGCGAACCTCAGAACACCCTTCATGGGTGCAACCTTCAGAAAGACCATATCTCCCACTTCAAACTCGAGGTCCTTACGTCGTACATCAGCGTAACTCTTCTGTCTGCTCTGGGCTGTCCGCATACGAGCTCGGATCTTCCGTATGGCTGCGTTGGTCGTCTGCACTAATTCGGGGCCTAGCATCCTCTGCTCTCCAACCTCGCTCCAGCAGACAGGGGATCTACAGCACTTGCCATACAGAGCCTCGAACGGTGCCATACCGATAGTAGCCTGGTAGCTGTTGTTATAGGCAAACTCCATCAGATGCAGATGGGAGTCCCAACTTCCTGAAAACTCTAGTACGCAGGCTCGCAGCATGTCTTCTAAAATCTGGTTCAATCTCTCTGTCTGACCATCAGTCTGAGGGTGGAATGCCGTGCTGAAGTCCAACCTTGTACCTAATGCAATTTGAAGTCCTTTCCAGAACTTCGATGTGAAACGGGCGTCTCTGTCTGAAATGATGGATACGGGTACTCCATGTAGTCTCACAATCTCTGTCATATATAGCTGCCCCCACTTACTGGCAGTGTAAGTGGATTTCCCTGGCACGAAATGGGCCGACTTCGTGAGTCTGTCGACCACGACCCAGATCACCGTGTAGCCCCTTAGGGTCTTGGGCAGTCCCGTAATAAAATCCATCGACACACTCTCCCACTTCCACCCTGGCACACTCAAGGGTTGCAACAACCCTGCTGGATGCTGCCTAGGTGCCTTCACCTGCTGGCACACCAAGCATCTACTGACAAGGTCTGCCACATCCCTCTTCATGCCCCTCCACCAATAGACACTCCTTAAGTCCTGGTACATCTTCGTACTCCCAGGGTGCATGGTAAACGGGGAACTGTGAGCCTCAGTCAAAAGCTCCGTCTTAACTGCGCTGTCTTCCGGCACACAGAGGCGTCCTTCAAACATAAGGCCATCGTCAGAGGATATGGAGAAGCCTTCACCTTGCTCTGTCTCTACCACGCGACGCTTCTCTGCCAGATAAGGATCATTCAGCTGAGCAGCAATGATCTTTTGCCTCAAGGTTGGCTGGACTGTCAACTGAGCCAACTGTGCGGTAACCTCACCTACTGAGACTGCAATCTCTGCCCTCTCAAAGTCCCTGAGTAAGGGGGTCTGCTTGGTGATTAGCGCTGCTGAATGTGCAACTTTCCTACTTAGCGCATCAGCCACTACATTCGCTTTACCTGGGTGGTATAGGATCTCGCAGTCGTAGTCTTTCACCAACTCAAGCCACCTCCTCTGCCTCATGTTCAACTCCTTCTGGGTGAAGAAGTACTTCAGGCTCTTATGATCGGTGTAAATCTGAATCTTCTCACCGTACAGATAGTGCCTCCATATCTTCAGTGCAAAGACTACAGCTGCCAACTCCAAGTCATGGGTAGGGTAGTTCTGCTCATGGATCTTCAACTGGCGGGAGGCATAAGCAACTACCTTACCCTGCTGCATCAGGACACAACCTAGTCCCTTCTTGGAGGCGTCACTATAGATTACAAAGTTTCCCGAACCATCGGGCACTGTCAGGACCGGTGCAGTCACTAGCTTCTGTTTGAGCTCCTGAAAGCTCCTCTCGCAAGCTGGGCTCCAGACAAAAGGGGTTCCCTTCTTGGTCAACTGGGTCAACGGGCTGGCTATACGTGAGAAGTCTTCCACGAACCTCCTGTAGTAACCTGCCAAGCCCAGAAAACTTCGAATTTCACTAACCGTGGACGGTCGGGTCCAGTTGGTCACCGCTTCAATCTTTGCGGGATCTACTGAAACTCCCTCACTGGAAACCACGTGGCCAAGAAACGTCACCTTCCTTAACCAGAATTCACACTTGGAGAACTTGGCATACAACTTGTTGGCTCGAAGGGTCTCCAAAACTTGGTGTAAGTGCTCCTCGTGCTCAGCCTCAGTTTTTGAGTAAATGAGGATGTCGTCAATGAAGACTATGACGAACGAGTCTAGAAACTCCTTAAACACCCTGTTCATCAGATCCATGAATACTGCAGGAGCGTTAGTCAAGCCGAAAGACATCACAACGAATTCGTAATGTCCGTACCTCGATCGAAAGGCCGTCTTGGGGATGTCACCGTCCCTAATCCTCAACTGGTGATAGCCTGATCGCAGGTCGATCTTGGAGAAGACGGTGGCTCCCTGCAACTGATCGAACAGGTCATCAATCCTGGGCAAGGGGTAGCGGTTTTTGACTGTCACCTTGTTCAGCTCTCGGTAGTCAATACAAAGGCGCATTGACCCATCCTTCTTCTTCACGAACAATACTGGGGCTCCCCAAGGCGACACACTGGGCCGGATGAAGCCTTTGTCCAGCAACTCCTGTAACTGGACCTTCAACTCCTTTAGTTCGGCTGGAGCCATTCTGTAAGGGGCCCTCGAGATTGGGGCAGTGCCCGGCTCTAACTCGATAGCGAAGTCTACTTCTCTGGGAGGCGGAAGTCCTGGAAGTTCGTCTGGAAAAACGTCGGGGTACTCTCTTACCACTGGTTCGGAAGATAGGGAAACTTCCGGCTCTCTCACATCCACTACGCTTGCCAAAATACCCCAAGTACCCTGGCTGAGTAGTTTACTAGCCTTCATGGCTGAGATGACCTTGGGTATACATACCATGCCTGCCCCCCTGAATTTGAAACTAGCCTCGGAGGGAGGGTTGAAGACAACTTCCTTGCCATAACAGTCTATATTTGCATGGTTGGCTGATAGCCAATCCATGCCTAGTATCACATCAAAATCCTGCATGTCTAACACTAGCAAGGTCACGTCTAACATACGATTCGCTATCTCTACCCGACATGCCTTTATTTGTTCTTTGGATAACAGGACCTCCCCAGATGGAGTAGAAACCGACAAAACACTACCCAAAGGCTCTACCTCTAAACCCACATGCTGAACGAAAACGGAGGATATAAACGAGTGGGATGACCCAGAGTCAAATAGCACAAAAGCATAGTGCCCCAAAATTGGGAGCGTACCTGTCACCACAGTGCCAGCTCGCTCGGCCTCCTGCCGGGTAGTGGCGAAAACTCTCCCCTGCTGGGCCGCAGAAGGCTGGGGCGGTGTCGTCTCAAAGGGTTTCCGAGGACACATATCAGCAGTGTGCCCCGGCTGTCTGCACCTAAAGCAGACTCCACTCCCAGCCAAGCAACGACCTCCGTGGACTCTCCCGCAGGTAGTACAAGCGGGTAGCTCTCTCAGAGTCCTCCCGGCTGCTGCAAGCTCCCGTCGGTGTCTCTGGAAGACACCTCCTGACCTCAGTGTTCGCTGCGGTGCTACGTCAGGCTGCGTCTCAACCTTTCTCTTCTGTCCCAAGGCTGACCCTCTGCCGGCAGCCTTAGACGCATCGGCTCTCTCAGGCAGGCTCAAATCCAGTGCTATACGTAGTGCATCAGCATGCGTGGCTGGGCGGAGGGCTCTGACAATGCCCTGAAGGTCTAGCCTGAGTCCTCTAACAAATTTCTCCGTCCTGGCAGCCTCATCTCTTACCATATCGGGAGCAAAGCGGGACAGCATATCGAACTCGGCGTCGTACTGCTCCACCGTCATGTCGCCTTGCTCCAAGTTTAGGAACTCTTGCAGCTTGGCGTGCTTCACATTGGCGGAGAAAAACTTAGCATAGAAGTTCTCCTTGAACTGCTCCCATGTTATTTTGCTTACATCGCCCCCTAGCATTCTCTCCGCGGTCTCCCACCAGGCGGTGCCCCTGTCCTCCAAGAAGAAGACTGCACACTGCACCTTCTGGTCTTCTGGGCACTTCATGTACCGGAAAATAGTCTCTATGGACGTCAACCACATTTGGGCCTTTGTGGGGTTGTCCATGGATCCGTCAAAGGTCTTGGGATTATACTTCCTGAAATCCCGTAAGTGTTTCGCCTCGGCCGACAGTGGAACTGGTACTGGTTGAGCTTCCTCAGGGGCTGGAGGAGCGACGGCCTGAGCCTGAACAGGGGCGGCCTGGTTCTGCTGGGCGGCAAGGAAAGGCGCCAAAGCAGCTTGCAGCATGTCCTGATAACGCTGCTCCATTGCGGCGAGATCCGCCTGGGTGACCGGTGCGTTTGGGTCGACTGCCGGTGCAACAGGTGGCGCCTCCGGCTGGCCACGACCGGCTCCTCTGCCTCCCCTACCACCTCCTCGGCGTGTACCTCTACGTGGCGGCATTCTCCCTAAAATTCACCAACAAACTTCTCACCACAAGAACTTAACACCCTATATCTAGGTCTTAGACTATTCAGGCAAAATTGTAATCTTAACATTAGCAAGGCTTTAGACATACCTGGCGAGTGCCGAAGGACCGTATAGCCATAGGGTGAAGTAAAACCAAACAAAAATGACTTACATCGTAGGTCAGTCTACAGAACCTAAAACACTGTGCTCTGATACCAACTGTAACGACCCAACTCCTTATGCTGAATCGAAGTCATTACTAAATATAGAACAAGTGGTTTAAGTCTAAAAATTTTATTAAAAGCATACGGTTCAAGAAATTCATTTATAAAAACATAAACAAGGTAGTCATGCAAAAATGTGTAAACGTTCTGAAATCCTACTCGGGCCCTATCTACATAAAAGATAGTGAAAAATAAAAAGTACTCAAACTCAAATGCTAAAATCTGAAATAAGAAATAAGCGGAAGCGGTAGTCCCTATGGCCCTCCTCGGTCTCACTTCGGGTCGCTCGCCAGCTTGCCCTTGCCCTTGCCCCGTCCTCTACCTGAAAACATGAAATGGAGAGAATGAGTATAAAAATACTCAGTAAGGGACCCACTACTAGTCCCACTAGGTGCCTGTTAACTTCCTGTTAGAGTCCTGATAACTGGTACCCAATCTCTGGCACGTTCCCGAACACGTGCAATCATGCGCTCCCGTAGGAACGTAACTCTGGTCTTCGGTGCCCGGGGACACCTAGGACAGTCGGGATGCGAGGACCCCGTCGAGTCACTCGAGTCATGTCTATATCATGCTAGACTGGCGTCCCGTCGGACCACACAGTCCTCAATAGGTGGTGATCCCGAAGGACACCCATGCAGGTACGACTCTAACAAAATCAAGCTAACAGGTACCCTAATTGCAGTAAACATACACATGGCATCAGCATATAACATGTCACATAAATCATTTCTACACTCTCCGTCCCGACATTCGTCGTAACCATAATAGATCTTGCCACGCATAACAGGCTATAGCTCAATTATATCGTCATTTGCATCATACTAACATTTATTTCAGGCATCATACTGTCAAATTCTCAATATGCAACATAGGGCATACACAGTCTCATACTTCAAACATGAAACTAGTAGTAGAATCTCTTACCTGGAGATTCACCCGACGAGTCCTAACCGCAAGACACGTGTGCTTTCCAAGCAACGGGATCCTAAATATTTAATAACGCCAAAGTCCGTAATTAGGTCACCAACGATTAACGGTTAAGGCTACGTTGAAATAACTTACCCCAGAGAAGGTTGCAGTGGATGAGTCCCTACTGAAGAGAGTCTCTCGCCGCACCGGTCACTCGGTCCAAGACGCCCTTAGGAAAAATAACTTAACTTAGTCCTAAAATAATTTAATTTACGTCCGGACCAGGGAGTTTTACTGGGAAAATGCCACAATAATTAATTAAGTTACCAAAATGTAGGTGGATGGAGCCAAATTGGTCTTGGCGGCTCGGCTGGAAGAGGACAGGGACCGGCTCGGCTTGGCGCAGGCGCGGCTCGGCTTTGACACAGGGGTTCACGCGTGCGGCTCGGCTTGCAACAGGGGGAGACGCGGCTCGGCTACGCAGAAGCGCGCGGCGCGGCTTCACACGCGAACGCGGCTCGCACGCGGACGCGGCTCGCACGCGGAATCGGCTTCGGGTTAGGGCGCGCGGATGCGGAGCGGCTCCGGGTTCGGGTTCGACGGCTGGCGGCGCGCGAGGCTTAGCTGCTGGATTCCCGTCGGCGCGGCGGCTGGCTGACGAACGATCCGGCTGCGCTGCGTCGGATCTCAGCGGTGCGGCGTGGCTGAGCTATCCTCCTCCGATCGAAGCGGCGCGGCGAGTTCCGGCTTCGGCTTTCAGAAGCGGCGCGGTACTACGGCTGGCTGAGGGAGACGGCTTCGGCTTTTCCGCTTCCCGGCAGACGAGCGGCACGGCTGCGGCTTCGACTCCCGACTGAGACGTCGCGGCTCGGGGCTTCGATTCGGCGAGGGCGTCGGCTTACGGCTGCGTGGCTTCGGTTTGCTCGGCGTGCGGCGGCTTGGCGTGAACCGACCCTCGACGGCTGGGAGACTGGCGCGGCGGCCTGAGGCGGACGACAGGCGGCGGCGGCGGCGTGGTTGGGAGTTAGGGTTTCCTCTCCTTCTCTTTTCTTCTCTCTTTTTTTTTTGAATTAAATTAGCACGGGTTCCAAGGCTCTTTAAATAAGAGAGAAACTAATTTCCTTTCTATTATTTTATTATTTATTTCCAAAAGTATCTCTCTTCTCTCTCTCTTCAATGAAACACCCTTGACCCTTTCCAAGCTTATAAATTAGTTGCTACTAATTAATTGATTAAATCCTCCTTTAATAAATAAAAAAAAAATAGAATAAATTCCAACCTTAGTTTAATAAGGGTTTCCCCCTATTAATTCCAGCAAGACAAAAGAAATAAAAAAATAAATAAAATAAAAGAAAAACGAAAAGAAAAGCTGGGCGTTACACAAAGAACTACGAAATGAATCAAGAATCCTCCCACCTGTACTAAATGCAGATTCAGAAGCCACTATAGATATTGGAACCGCCAAAACATCACGAACAATTTTTGTTAGAATGAGATATTTGTACCCATTCATTTTCCACCAATGCATAATATCAAATTCATCTTTATCTACTACATCCTTGTCAGATAAATAAGAAGTCAAGTCATTCTCCACTTCCATTGAGCTTTCTTCTTCTCTCAAAGAACAAAATGTTATCGATGGATCAACTTCTTCATCATTATGAACTTCCATAGTAACATTGTTTGATTGCTTAAGATCATTGGTGCTATGACCAATTTGAGTAGAAAGGTTATGTTGTAGTTTGTAAAAGTCATATAGACGATAAAAATATATATTCACGCTCTCAGCTACATCTTTAACAACATCACTCTCACAAACATTGGGAAGACAATAGTTCAAATATTTTAACTTGTACAGAGGATCAATCACCATAGCCACAAACATCAACTTATTCATCTTCTCAAGTGAACCTCAATATCTATCAAACTTTGTTTTCATATTCATAACCATCAAACTAAGAACAGAGTTGTTGTTGCTGCTCCATTTGTTCAGAACAAATTGAATTTTGTTAATCTTCTTATAGCCAACATTAGAAATCACATATGAAGATCCACTTATTTTTGTAGTGGTTTCATAAAACTCTTTCAAAAACTTTATAAACACACTCACCGTCAACCAATCAAACACAATTGGGGACCTCAATCTCTTATTTTCATGATCATCTTCCTCAAAATACTCAACAAAATCTGAGCCCTCTCTCTTCGTCTAAAATTTTGAAAGCTTTTCAAACTTAATTGCATGTTGAAGCATTAAATATGTAGAATTCCACCTAGTGGCTACATCTAAACAAACAAGAGCCTTACACTGAATTTTTTCTTGTTTCACACGTGCTTTAAATTTTGCCAATATCCTAGGTAATGATCGTACATATCTATCTCACAACATTATGAACACTAGCAAAAGAATCATGCATATCTTTCAACCCATCATTTATAATAAGATTAATTATATGAGCACAACACCTCATATGCAATAACTGATCTCCATCTAAAACAATGGATTTCAAACTTTTAAGTCTTCTCTTAACATATGAAATAGCCACATCGTTGGAACTTGCATTATCAACAGTGATCGTAAAAATTTTGTCGATCCCCCACTCCAACAAACAACTTTCAATTGCCCTCCCAATAGTCTCCCCTTTATGATTAGCGACTTGACTAAAACTCAAAATTTTCTTATGTAAAACTCATTCATAATCAATGAAATGTGCCGTGATGACCATGTAGTTCACATTTTGTAGTGAAGTCCAAATATCCGTAGTAAGACAATTTTTTTGAGAGCTTTAAGTAAAAATAATTTCAATTTTTTCTTCTCTTCAAGGTCATATAGTTGATATATATCTTTAGCTATTGTTACTCTCGATGAAACATCAAACCTAGGACACGCAATACTACAAAAGTGTCTAAAACCCTCAGTCTCAACAAATCTGAATGACAACTCATTCATAATTATCATCTTAGCACATGCTAATCTACATGTTGATTGTCTAAATATGTAGTCACAAAATTACTAGCATTGGCTCCCTTCCCATCATTTGTTGGTACAAGAGTTAAGTTGGTTTGTCCTTTATTTTCTTCTTTGTACGGGTACATTTTACATTGATTTCTTAAATGCTTCCACAAAATGCTAGTTCCACAACTATTACTATCACATGCATAATTCTTGCTACAATAGTTAAACTTACACCTAGCTCCGTCGTCAGCTCTTGCTTCCATTTTTGTGAAATGATCCCACACGAAAGAAGTTTGTTTATTAGGTCTCTTTCTTTTGAACTTGGGAGGTAGAGGTAGTACATGTTTTGTAGTTTGGCTTGTATTAGGAGGCGGAGGAGGCATTTCGTTAATATCGGTAGCACTCATATTCTCACTACTGCTATCCATCTATAAAATAAATGAAATCAACATCAAATCAACATCTACTTAAACTGATAACACCAACATACACATTAACTTCCAATACCAATATACACCAATTAAACATATATATATCTAAACTTCAAGAACCAACATGCACCAATTAAACATATACATATGTAATTCCAACACAAACATACAATACACTAGTTAAACATCCAATACTAACAAAACATACAGCCATTAAACTTACTTACACCATCATAAAATTCAGATTTCAACACCAACAAAAATATCTAATTCCAACTAACGTTCCAATTAAAACATATACATATTTAACTTCAACCCCAATTAAAATTTAGATTTCAAACAATGCATCAAATTATTAGACACAAAAAATGTTAACCATCAAAATATTTAACTTACCATAAAATTAAATGACAATTATGATTCCGCAGTATCCGACACAGTGTCTCATGCTGACAAGTTTTAAAGAAACCCAAATAGAAATACTTGAGGCACTGTTAAAAGAAAGTGTTACAGATTAATCAAATATAAAAACCTCGAGTTAAAAGAAAGCCAAAAAGCCAAAGCATAAAGATAAAAAAGAACATGAACTTCAGTAGTAATGAGATAAAAAAGAAGCAAATGAACAACAGTGGCCAAAAAACCTATTGAAGATGATTGGGAGGATGAAAAACTCACCCTAATGTCACCTATTAAAGATAAAAATGATGGGGAGAATACAAGTTTGATTATTATGAATGTGGCTAACAACATGGAACCAAGTTTGATAAATATGGGAAAATAATGAGATCAATTCTTAGGGTTCACAACAACTTGTCTCCCCCACAAAAAGTTAGGGTGTTGCCTCCGATCATGATTATACATACTAGAATAATGATTAATCCTATTGTGTCCTATATAGCACATAGAACTAATGTTAAGAAGGAAAAGTAATTATCAAACATATGATTAATTAGCACTGTAATAAACATATATCTGAGGGTGTAGCAAACCAACTAAGGCTTGATATTCCAGAGCAAAGAGTCTTCAATCTACAGTTCATTACAATTATATGTGTAAGCAATGTTATTAAACTTACTTCTTATATTATGGCAACATCTTTCGTGAGATTGTATTACCTTCTCCCCACTAACTATTATTGAACACGATTGCTTCTATTATCTCATATGCCACCTTCACTATTCTTTTTAGCAATCATCCATTTGATGAAGCATTCATTAAGTCTTTCAAGCTAAACTCCTATAAATACTAGTCTAGTGACCAAAATTTCTTCTAGCAGTAATTTTCAAAGCCAAAGAAAAAAAAAATTAGAAAAAAGTCCCATCTTCGAAAAACACCCGCTTGTTCCTTTCTGTCGTCTCCATTGACCTTCCGGTAATGTCATCTTGATGCGATGACGTTCCAACTTCCACTATTGGAATAGATCTCGCTGTCGTTCCCGCAGTCGTCGGTGACTTTGGTGATTTCATCTATGTTTTGTTGGATCGGTGAGGAATGCAAAGGATTAGGATGAGGAGGAGGAGAAAAGCTGTGAATGTGGGAGATAAAATTGAAAATACGATGAAGAACCCTCAAATGAAACCACGCAGTCGCAAACGTAGGGTTGGGAGGAAAACACGCAAACAATATTAGGGTTATATATATATTACTAAACCAGGCTGGGTTGGGTCAACTCGGCCCTTAATTACCCAACTGGTAACTTGGCCTATTTTTTTATTTTTAATTTTCTAACCCAGCGCAACCCAAATAACGCAACCTAACCCTTACGGTTTGGGTTGGATGGTCTGGGTTGGTCAGGTTACTGTGGTTTTTGAACACCTCTAGGTGTATGTATAAATATTTTATCAGTATAAATATGTAAAAAATATATATGAAATTTTTGTTTTTAAAACTTATGCCGACATTTTTTTGCGTCGGCATATGTATAAATATTCTTATTATAAACTTATACAAATTAGGACAGTTATTGTAAATTGTTAAGTAGATGAAAATATTTACAAAATATTGTAAATTTTTAAATACTATTATTAATATATTTTTATCAATTTTGAGTTATTTTACGTGGAAAAACGCTTTACAATTCTGGAAGTCAGTCAAATTGTTCATTCAAGTGTGAAAGGGGGAAATTCAACATCTCGATCATAGATGAGAACTCAACCTTCACTTTGATAAACACTAAAAGAAGCTTATCATGTTGGTCTCTGTATAAAATTTAAAATTCTACTATATTTTATAAATATTTTAATTTATTTTATTATGTTTAAAAGTAGATTTTAACTTCGATATAAATTTTAGGTCAATAATAGTGCATATTCTTTTGAAAATGAGATACAAATGTAGGAGAAAATTTAGACCTAAGATCTATTTACATAAAAGAGGACATGAAAAACTATATATTTATCTGTCGAACTAAAATTTTGAGTTGATTCATGAATCACATAGAGATTCTAATGCAAAATTGTTGGACGCAATAATAGTAAAATATTATCCAATGATTTTATAAATAATTATTTTGGAAAGTTTTAGGGTTATGAATTAGATGCCTTACGTTGGCATAAGCAAAGAATTACAGATGTCATCAACCAATGAATCTTAAAGACCACTACAAGTGATTAAGCGAAAACTGCCTTTTTCATAAAAAGAAAAAGGAATAATTAATAATTTCTATTGTAACTTTTGTTTTTTTATTAAGCCCTTTCCTCTTTTTTTTTTTTTTTTTGAAAAAAAAAAAGAAGGTATTTTCCTACCATGTATGATATCATTATCCACCTTTATTTTCTTTTATCTAAAATCAGTGGAGAAAAAAGTGATTCTTAAATAAGTGGGCATGGGCTGTATTATCTTCTAAATTTTCATGTGCTGTATTTTGTGAGTGATCTCCACAAATTTATGTTATGTAAACCCTAATAATCATTCCAGCTTTCTAACCTCTTTACTTGATTGCAACATAAAACTAGGAAATTTTGAAGTGATCATCCGCTTTTTGAGATTTTCAAGTGAAAAATCAACTTATACTTCTTATAATATGGAGTACTTTTTTTCTCATTGTTAATTAATTTTGAGATGAAACATTTATAATATCAAATACATCTAACTTAATATTATTCTTATCTCAAACAAGCTTAACTATAAAACTTTCATGGTATCAAATGAATTAATAGTGCGTTGGAGATTATCGTGGGGTAAATATGAGGGATTATAAAAGAATCCTAACTATTTATTGTGTTTTTGATAAATAGGTTAGGATGAAACTCACTAGAATCACTTCTGAATCCCATCTTCATTTCACACTAATTTAAAATCAATTATTTAACTAAGTTCTTGATTCTCCTAAAATCATGCGTAATTTTTCCGTAAATTTAAGTTTTAATTTTATCATGCAAAATTAAAATTTATTTTATATTAGCATAAAAATAGATTATCTAATAACTATGAGTCATAAAAAATAATGTTAAGCCAATTTTAATAACAATATTAAAAAAAATGGTAATTTAATATTTATTTACCGAACAAATATGATCAAACTTATTCAAACGAAAATTTATCAAACAGAAATTTTTAAATATAGTAAAATAAATTAAAATATTTATAAAATATAATAAAATTTTAGATTTTATCAATAATGGATAGTAATAGACTTCTATTATTATTTATTAATGTGACTGATAGAAACATATTAGTGTGTCTATTATTGCTTAGAATTCATAAACTTTTAAATTACTTTAACACACTTCATATTACAGCTAATTTCAGCAAGGAAAAAAAATCTCAAGAAATTATTTGAAAAAACTACCAGAAATATCTCAAACACAAGCTTATTTTGGTATGATCACTCTAGATTATTCATATTGTTGAAATAATTTGTAAAATTAAAAGGAATTTTTTTAAAAATAGAACAAAGTGCAAAAATATTTACATTGTATTAAAGAATTTTGAAAAGGAAAAAAACCTACAAGCCCACAACATGAAATAACAAAAATACCCCGCCATTAATCGACAATACACTCGTGAAAAAAATGATCTTTGTACTTCATTCTAAACAATCTTGAAACAATCTTGTATCAAGTCTAAACAATTTTGTACCGTTATACCTAGTCTAAACGATCTTGCACCAAGTCTAAATGATCTTGTACCAAATCTAAACGATTCTGTATCAAATCTAAATAAATATTGTACCTTTTACCCAGTCTAAAAGATTCCGTACCTTATACCTAGCCTAAATGATCTTGTATTTTTGTACCTAGTCTAAACAATTTTGTACCAAGTCCAAATGATTTTGTACTAGCTCGAATGATCTTGTACCCATTTACCTAGTCAAAACAATCTTGTATCAAAGCTAAATGATCTATTAGTGATAGTGTTCTATTTTTTTCTATCCGAAATAGACAACTAAACGTTGAGATATTGGTACACGATCTTTTAGATCTTGTACAAATATCATTTAGATCTCGGACTAAGAAAAAAAAAGAGAATGAGAGATGAAAAAGAAGAAAAAATTTATAGAAGAAGAAATGAAGAAATTACAAACAAGAAGTGAAAATATGAAGAACGAGAAGTAATAATGTAAAAAAGTTTATAATATGAATAAGAGAAGAATAAATGCAAAGAAGAAGAGAAAGAACTAAAGAATCGTGTCCCAATAATCAAAATACAATAAAAACGAACGATAAATTTACGAAAAAGTAATCGGTTTCACGTGCATTTAAATATTTATAAGTTTACTGATTAAAAATCTAATATAAGGACAAAAGAAGAAAGAGTGTGACATAAACAATTACAGAGTTCTTTTTGAAAAATGTGAAAGAAAAAGCAACAAAAGAAAATAAAAAAGGAAAAACATAGAAAAGCAAGAGACAGAATCCCAAATAATAATAAAAATAAGAGGTACACGTGAAATGATATTCCCTTCCCTACACCTCTCTACGCACAAGGCCAAAAAGTTCTCATCAGCCCAAGGGCCCGCATCTCAACAAACACAATTTCGGGCTTCTTTGAAATTACTTGGGATTTTTTTTCAAAAATACATTTCTATTTAGATAATTTACTAAATGTAACAAAAACTCGAACATATTACGATCAGTGTAACAATTTATTAAAGTCTACGATGTTTATCATAAATTATTGATTTTCCTTTTGTTAGCATTTTTAATATTACGGGACCATTGTTCACTTTACTTTTTTCTTGTTCTTCTTTGTAATTTATTTTTCTCCTCTTCATATTATTAATTTATTCATATTATTACTTCTCCTTCTTCATAATTTCACATGTTTTTGTTCGTAATTTCTTCCTTCTTCTTCTCTCACCTTCGTTTTTTCTTCTTGGTATAAGATCTAAACGATATTGGTGCAAGAATCTAAACGATCATATATCAATATATAAATGATAAGTTTTCTATCTCAGATAGATAAATAGACCACTATCACTAATAGATTGTTTAGACTGTGTACAAGATCATTTAGATTGGATACAAGGATACAAGACCGTTTAGACTGAGTACAAAGGTACAAGATCGTTTAGGCTGGGTACAAGGGTACAAGATCGTGTAGCACGATCATTTAGATTTGATACAAGATCATTTAGGCTTGGTATAAGGGAGAAGATCGTTTAGGCTATGTACAAAGGTACAAGATCGTTTAGATTTGACATAAAGGTACAAGATCATTTAGACTTTGTAACTAGGGTTGAAGATCATTTAAATTTGGTACAAGTTCGTTTAGAATAGGTACAAGATCATTTAGACTAAGTACAAAGATTATTTAGACTAGGCACAAATTTTTTTATCAAGTATATGTGACCAATTAATTAAGGGGTATGTTTGTTATTTCACGTTGTGAGCTCTAGAACATTTTCTTTTTTCAAAATTGTTCTCTATGATGTAAATATTTTCACGTTTTGTCTATTTTTTAAAAAAACCATTTTTTATTTTAACAATTTTTAATAAAATTTCTTAAAATAAAAAAGAAAATCGATGATTGTCAAGCACGTAGATTTTCTTTTTCAAACAACTTGCTTTTTAATTTAATCACTTCAAAAAAGTAATTTATACACAATCTTGTAGTAGTATAAAATAAATGATGTTTTCAAATATAGAAAAATGTTAAAATATACCAAAATATCATCGATAGATGTTGATAGAAACTAGTAAATTATTCTGTACTAACAATAATATACTATAAAAGTTTCTATATTTATAAATATATTCAACAAATTTGCAATTTAACAATTTTCCATTAAATAAATCAATTTCTTAAATGGTCGAAAATTGAATATTGTTGCACCCAATTCCATAAAGAGTTGACGGAGTTGATAAAGTTGACAAGACGAAAAACAAACTTTAATATTTGTTTTGAAAAATAGCAAAATGTGTGAAAACTGTTAAAAATAGCAAACGATTGTAAAAACAAGGCGCAATAGAAACATGGATATCGGGTAATATAATATTAAAAATAAATCAAGGTTAATTTTCATAAATATAACAAAACTCCAAAATATTTTCTTTTTCTTCTTGGTACAAGATCAGATCGTTTAGACTAGGTACAAGGGCACAAGATCGTTTAGACTTGCTACGAGATCGTTTAGACTAGGTAGAAGGGTACAAGATCATTTAGACTTGGTACAAGGGTACAAGATCTGATCGTTTAGACTAGGTACAAGGGCACAAGATCGTTTAGACTTGCTACGAGATCGTTTAGACTAGGTAGAAGGGTACAAGATCATTTAGACTTGGTATAAGGGTACAAGATCATTTAGACTTGCAATGAGATCGTTTTAACTAGGTAGAAGTGTACAAGATCGTTTAAACTTGCTATGAGATCGTTGCTAAGGGATTGTTGTTAAGGGATCGTTGCTAAGAGATCATGTAGACTGGGTACGAGATCACTTAAACTAGGTACGAGATCACTTAGACTAGGTACAATATCACTTTTCACGTGTGTGTGACTGATTAATTGCAGGGTATTTTTGTTATTTCACGTACTAGGCTTGTGGGCTTTTTCCTTTTTTAAAATTGTTCTATATGGTGTAAACATTTTTGCGCTTTATTCTATTTTTGAAAAAACCACGTACATAAATATTATATATATATATATATATATATATGTATATATATATATAAGAAAATAAGAAAATAAAGAAAGTGAAAAATCTCAGATTTCCCTACTTTCTCCAAGTTATTTGGAATTCCTCCAATATGATGGTTTATTAAAACCCACCAAATGCCACTATTTATAGATAATTTGGCGAGTATGAGGTCGATTACATGTCCACTGACAGAGAACATCTTTGTAACGATCCAACTCTTTATACTAAGTTGAGGTCATTACTACTAAAATAAATAACAATTTTATTTTATTTAAATGAAAAACAAGAAACCAAGTTCTTAAATAAAGAATTTCAATACTAGAAACCAATACTAGAAAATTTAGTCCTATTTTGGGGCCTATCTAACTTTTAAAGAAAAATAACATAAAAATAATTCATAAGTTCGATAAATTTGAATAAAAATACTAAAGATCGTATACTGAAAACGTGGAAGGTGGAAGCAACATAAAATTTTCCTATGGCACGTCACAAACCTTTCTTGTCATTTGCCAGCTTTCCCCCATCTCTACCTTTACCTGAAAAATTAAACATAGAAAGAGTGAGTATAAACATATACTAACTAAGGAATCTACTACTAGTCCCATTAGATGTCTGTTAACTTCCCATTAGAGTCTTGTAAGAAAGTACCCAAAACTATCATGCTTCCGAACACATGCAATCTAGTGATCCCATAGGATACATTTGGTCTGTCTGTGAAGGAACACCTACGAGAATCGGGTTACAAGTGACCCTGTTGAACCACTCATAAAACATATGTAACGCCTCGAAAATTCGAGGTAAAATTTTCTCGTTTTATGTAAATTATTCGGAAATCTAAAATGTTGGTGTAAGTTGATATAATAATAATATAATATTAATTATATTATTATTATTAATATTTATTTTATTTATTATAATATTAATATTATAATTATTATTATTATTATTTAATATTATAGTAATATTATTATTTTAAAACAATAACATTATTATTACATAATATTAATTTATTATTTATTTAATATTAATATTATTATATATTATTATTAATACTTTATATGATTATTATTATTATTTTATAATATAATTATTAAATATATATATATATATATATAATAAAAACTTTTTAAAAAAAACCCTAAAGAGACGCCGCCGACCCCCCCCCCCCCGATTTTCTCCTTCTTCTTCTTCTTTTCTTCCGTTTTTCCTTCACCGTCTTCAACACCTCACAGCCGCCGCCGCGCCTCTCCGTTTTTCTCTTCCGCCTTCGTCTCCGCCACCATCTCTCTTCCTCTCCGTCTCCGTCTCCTGTGCCGCCTCCAGCGTCGTCGTCTCCATCTCCGAAAACGAACAGCCGCCGCGACCATCCATTTCGGATCTCCTCTCGGCTTCAAATCGTCTCTTCGTCGTCGTCCGTCGGATCCCAGCTGACGCCGCCACCGTGAGGTTCGCCGGTTGCTGCAGCCCCCATCGTACCGCCGTCGTTCGTCGGAAGAGAGAACCCTCAAAACCGTGGCTGCCGTTTTCGTCCAACCCGACCCGGTTCCAAGCTGACCCGACCCGAACCCGTTTCCAGTCCGACCCACACAAATCCGGGTGAGCCGAGTTGAGTAAGCCGAGCAGAGTGAGCCGTACCCGAGCCGCGAGCCGTACCCGAGCCGCCATCCTTGTCCGAGCCGAGCCCTAAGCCGAGCGAGCCGCGAGCCGAGCCGCGAGCCGAGTAAGCCGAGCCGCGAGCCGAGCCGCGAGCCGAGTAAGCCGAGCCGCGAGCCGAGCCGCGAGCCGAGTAAGCCGAGCCGCGAGCCGAGTGAGCTGAGCCGCGAGCCGAGTTGAGCCGAGCCGAGGCCAAGCCGAGCCGAGCCACAAGCCGAGCCGAGCCGAGACCAAGCCGAGCCGAGCCGAGGTGGAGCCGAGCCAAGCCGAGCCGAGCCGAGACCAAGCCGAGCCGAGCCGAGGTGGAGCCGAGCCGAGCCGAGCCGAGCGCCTTCAAGCCGAGTCGAGCTCCTTGTTTCACCAAGCCACCTAAGCCTTCCTTCCTCCGCTCCGGGTCACGGTGAGTCTTCGGTAAGGATTGTTCTGATGAATTCCCTAATGTTACCTCGTCCGATTCGAGTTTGAATGTTGGATAAGATATGGCCCTACTTTTCTCCCTTGAAGGTAGTACAGAGTTGACGCTTGAGTTCTCGGGTTCCGCGGCAGACCTGGTTGAAGATAGTTTCCTTTCCTTGGGGTGAGTCAACGGATGACCTTTTAAAACAACTGCTACTAACGTCATCAACTAAAACCGTTGTGTTTTCGTTTAGGTTGATCTGTTGGGCGTGGATTCAATCGAGGGGCATAACCGAGTATCAGGTAAGGGTTTTTCCTACTACTGGACCCCGAGTCCAGGCTAAAACCGTAGTAATCCACAGGGGATTACACGTTAGTGACTGTACTGAATATCTGTATGCAAGTTGACTGTTAAGTACTGATACTATATTTTGTCTGATGAAAATATACTGTGACTGCTATTTGTGGATTGAGAATTTATGTTGATGGACCCTAAAGTTACGGTTCAGTATGTAGTAAGACACTGGTCTGGATGTGGTTTATGGAATTTGGACGGGGATGGACCGTGAGTCCGGTTTGGTTGGTTAGTCGATTGGACCTAGGGTTTTCCCTATTGGTGTGCGAATCGGTAATGCATATAGCAACGGAGGGTGTAGATGTTTAAACTTATACTATCTGACTGATAAAGCCTATGGCGGGACTGTGATATGAATGCCGTTGAGATGTGATTGATGTAGATAGTTTAGTTTGGACTGAGGGGTAACGGTTAGCTTCATCTATGGGGTAGTGTGCCTTACGGATATGTGCATCCTTCGGGAGCACTAGACTGATATGTGCATCCTTCGGGAGCACAAGACTGATATGTGCATCCTTCAGGAGCACTAGACTGATATGTGCGTCCTTCGGGAGCACTAGACTGATATGTGCGTCCTTCGGGAGCACTAGACTGATATGTGCGTCCTTCGGGAGCACTAGACTGATATGTGCATCCTTCGGGGGCACTAGACTGATATGTGCATCCTTCGGGAGCACTAGACTGATATGTGCATCCTTCGAGAGCACTAGACTGATATGTGCATCCTTCGGGAGCACTAGACTGATATGTAGGGTACCCCCGAATAGGAAGTTAACTGTTGTCCCCTAACGGGCCCAGTAGTGGGTCCCTTACTGGGTATGTTTATACTCACCCTTTCTCTTCTTTAACTTTTCAGGTAGGGGTACAGCGAGGGGCAGACCGACGAGAGGCAGGAAGGATGCGTGAAGGCCATATGGACGCGTCTGGTTTTCTTAATCGCTTCCGCTATGTATTTTGTCAGAATATTTTGACTTGTGATTTTGAACTGGTGCCTTGATATTTTTATTTTGTGACTTTCTTGATTTATTTAAAATAGGGCCCGAAACTGTCTTTTGTAAGGTTTCTAATATTTCAATGAATCGTAACTGGTCTGTTTTAAATTTTATGTTGAATGGTCGAGTTTTGATATTTGGTAGTGACCTCAGCTTAGTTCGGAAAAGTTGGGTCGTTACAACATATCATGACAGACTGGTGGTCCCGTCGAACTCACATAGTCATAAATCTATGAAAGGTGGTGATCCCAAGGGACATCAAATACAACCTTAATAATTAAAGTTAATAAAACACCATATTCCATATCATGTAGCAACATCATAAATATTATAAACATGACATGAATATCAACCATAACATCCTTACGATTTGATTAATATATCATGCATCATAACATATCAGTCATCCATAACAGTCATCAATATTTTGGAAAATACATGCAAACTCTTAATTTTATTTTGCGGTATAGTAGTAGAATCTCTTAACATCAACATCACTAGGTATAGACAAAACTCTAGGCATGAAAGCCCTATCCATCGATACTATACATGCGAGACGAAGCTCTAAGCACTAGTAGCGCCCTATCTCGTTATAGCTATCATGAAATGGAAAATCTAGGCATATATAAATGTCCTTATCTCTTACCTAGTCTATGTGATGGAAACTCTAGACAACTACTGAATCCCTTCATTACACGATCTATGTGCACATGACAAACTCCCCCGTAGGGTTGCTATCGAATCAAGACGTCTTAGTATAAACTTAAACATCTTCAGAATTCTCATGCTAAAACTTAATTTACTTAAGTTAGCAGCTTATGAAAGACTCTTGCATTAAGCAAGTCTTAAATCTAGCTTTGCTTTAAATAATCTCTATCCTCGAATATTTGCAGAAACTTAGCATTTAAACACATTCTGATAAATTTCATGTTTTAAGAAACATTTCTCAAATTGAATACGTTTTAAAACTTTAACTCAATCATGCTTTCTCATAACTCATTTCTAACGTGAAACTCGTGCTTTTTAAATAATTTGATAAATCTAGCATGTTCAAATGCTTAAACTCAAAGCATGCTTTAAAACATAAATTCTTAAATCAAGCTTACAAATGGATTTTAAATTCATTTTTAGTCACTCACAATTTTTTACTATATTCTTGATTTATAGATTTGCCCTATTTTTCTTGACTTGAAAATAATAAGAAAACATCAAGTTATTTTGGATCCAACTAAAGGATACTCCTTCAACCTCTTACCTTTTTCTTTTTCTACAAAAAGATAACTCTTTTCTTAATAACATTGATTTCTTTGGAACCTTTGAGTGGTCTTAGCTTGCTCAAGACAAATTCTTCAAGTTTTTCCTAGATCCACATGAGCTCCCAACAGATTTAGAGCCTAAAATCACAAGTCCTAACTTAGAAAACTTGCTCTTAAAGTCCTTTAACAAGGAAGAAGAAACTTGAACTTACTTGAATCTAACATCAAGCTAAACCCTTCCTTTTTAGCTCAAACTTGTCAACACCCTTGCCTTCTCGGATATCTCTTTACCGAACACCCAATTGAAACTTGTTGTCGAACGACCCTCTTGTTTGGTGTCAACACTTGAAAGCAATTTAACTTCTCTCTACCTTGCCCTTGGAGTGAAAATAGTGAGAAATGAGAGAAATGAGCATCCTTGGTACTTAAAATGTCTCCTTACATCAGAAAAATGATAGCCTCGCGTGATAGAAAATTTTGAAAATTTGTTTGTTGCATGTCCATTAAGTGATCTTGACCAAGATCGATCCAAGATCCTTCGAGATCTACACTTTTCTCGATCGGCCATGTCCAAAATCATGTTCGAGAATCCTGATATTTTACTTTTATACTTCCAGGCTCCGGTTGAACAAGACCCCAAGATGACCTTAAACCCATCTCTAAAACCTTTCTATTTTTCAACTCAGTCCATAAGCACTGAGATGCTTCTGCCTTATCATCGAAATTTGTTATCTTTTTTTTCTCTATTCTTTCTTTGTCCTTTCTCTTGGCCAGAATTTGCCTTAGCACATATAAGATTACTCAAGACTGGTCGGGATTCTTACTCCTGTCTTTTTTAGTCCTTTCTCTAAGCCGAACAAGATCGAGTCTGAACACTTTTGTCTCGAGATCTTTTGGAAAAAACTCTTAGCCTCTTCTCAACTTCTTAGCAAGCAAATGGGATAGAAGATACAAGCATTACAAAGAAAACATCTTTTGTTATTTATGTTTGGGTAATGACCTCTACTTAGTTTAAGAGTTTGGGTTGTTACAATTTATAATAAAAAATAGCTTCTTGAAATGGCTAAAAATCAAAATGGCTGGTTTTTTTTTAAAAAAATTTGTAATATTTGACATACATCCCAAAATGGCACACAGTTTTTAACAACCAAAACTAATTTCAAAAAGTTACCATATTTTGTATTTCTCTATCTTGTTTGGTTAGTCTTGTTGGGATTTTGTCTAAAAGATATTATGAGAATTATCTTTTTAAAGATAAGATAAATTAGTTTCTAAAAGATAAAAAAGATTCTTCTTTATTTTAGAAATCTTGCATTAATATCTTTGAGAAAATAGAAAAAGCATGCGGAAAATCTAACGACTATGAATAAGACTTCATTGCGGAAGACTGAACGAAAGATTGATTACAGAAGGTTCAAGTACATAAAAGGTAGTGCAACCTTTTATCTATGCATCAGGATGTTGATCTAAGATGATTTTAATGATGAGTAAGGTAAACGACAAAGCATGATTCAAGTGGTCACAATAAACTTCTTTAGAGGATGAAGACATCGTCGAAGAGATTCACCCATGCATTCAGGGGGAGCCTAAAGTCTGAAGCTAATGAGTATGTTAAATAGTCATATAGTTGAACAGAGATCATATGCTGTATCGATGTATTTTGACGAAGTGTGAATCATAATAATATTACTCATCACAGTTGTGCACAGCTCCCTAAATGTAGGCAACATTGGCCGAACTAGGTTACTGAAGTTCCTTATGTTATTCTCTTCTGTTGTCCCTCTAGCTATTACACTAGTTATTTACTTTAGGATTAACTAAAGATTTATTTGATTATCTCACATCGTTTTTTCAATTGATATAAGAGCACTCCGCCATGGAGATCGTATTGACTTCCGTCAGAAAAATCTCAGGTACATGCCTTTGAAAGTTATCATGTGCCTAAGCATGAAGAGATTACTACTGGAAGTGCTGCGAAAGGTGTTGAAAATGCACCAAGTGTCTCTAAGACTCACATTTCAGACATGGATTTGGACAAGCAAGATGATGTTCCGCTGGTTAGACTATTAAAGAAAGGTTTTGCTTCCAATGTTGCTCCTGCAAAATCCGCTAATCCTACCATATCAGCTCGCTCTCAGGAAAGTTCTTCTTTTGAAGATGTGTTTGTTCCTACATATGGTCTTCATCATGCATCCAATGAAGAACCTGGACCATCACAACACTCACATTCGGATAGGTCATCGATTTCGAATGATGTTCCTACTCCTAATCGGCATTCAGAACCTGCATCTGTTCTTATTGATGAATTTATTACGATTGAGGAAAGGACTGATGTTTCTGCTGATGAGACCCCTGATGATGAAAATGTTGAACCTGCTAACACTCGTATAACCAATACTGTTGAACTAGATGTTAATAATGATTTTCAACCCGAGACTCAACAATACCCTGAAGTATCTACGCCAACGGGGAAGAAATTTCAGCAGAACTGGCGTAACATTACCACCAAGACTGAAAGGAAGAAAATTTCCCCAAACATTCCATCTGTCCCCATTGATGGAATATCATTTCACCTTGTGGAAAATGTTCAATGCTCGAAATATGTTGTATAGTGACGAATTGCTGATGAGATAAATATCTCAGATAAACATCATTCCTGCTTAAGGGTCATAAGTCTTATTGAGAAGGTTGGTCTTTCTAAGACTATATCTAATGTTGGGCCTGCGGAAAATCTAACGACTAGAATAAGACTTCACTACGGAAGACTGAACGAAAGATTGATTACATAAGTTTCAAATACAGAAAAAGGTAGTGCGACCTTTTATCTATGACATCAGTATGTTGATCTAAGATGATTGTAATGATGATTAATATTATCTATGGCAGTCAGACATTATAATTGATTTAGTTACTGTAACCAAACTACCCAAAATGAGTAATTAAATAACATTTTTTTACAAAAGTTGGTTAATCACAAAATTAAAAATGAACGAAATTAAGACAAAAATTAATCTAGCAATTGAATTAATTTTAAATAAGGTAGGAACAAAAGTAGATGGCTACAATTGTAACATTCAATCTAATAATCACTAAGTCTTTGAATTTGATTCTAGTTAACACCAAATATTTGTAGCGTTAATCAACATTAAACACAGACAATGAACCACAAAAAAATACATCAATGATCAGTCCACGTAAGGACTAATGAGTCAATAAAGATTGAAAACTCATAAACAAATGTTTTAGCATACATCCTCACAAGCAATCAAAAGGAGAGGGAAGTCTACTTTGATCCTAGATAGATGAGTTCTTTAGCCAATAATGAGCTTCATAATTGAAAGGAGAACCCTCCCATGTATAGTTACATACAATAATGTGCAAAGAGAAAAGAAAATGGAGAAGGAAATAAACAGCTACAAGATGAATCAACATAATTCGACAATTTCGTATAAATAAAAATTGTTGTCAAAGGGCAATGTCGCAACACTTCAACGTGCGCATGCATAACATCAACATTCGAAGTGCTACAACACTTCTCTCTAACTTGAGTTATTGGGAATATCTATGCCAATTAGGCATCATTACACCTCTCCTTCCGCTGCCTCAGAGACATTTTGATCATTTTTTAACTTTTGATACAATTCTATCCGTTTTGCTCTAAATGCTATGTTCTACCTTTTAGACACCAAATATATGTAAATAAGACACTTAAGTTCATTAAGCACTGAAACAAAGTCGAGAATAAAGAGGAGAAAAATGACATGTTTCGGGCGCTATCAGATTCCCTCTTTTAGATACCATATACAATAATCAATTTTAGGGACCACAATAATGATCAAAACCAACTTCGAACACCATTCTATAAGATAACAATTCTTATACATTTGACAAGCACAATGTATAACAATATGTGAAATTCTCTAAATACTTTGACGATCTTGGGACCACGTCAATGCCAAATTTTGGAAATGATTGTCAAAGTGTCATTCTATATTTTGTAAGATAATTCTTATACATGTATGAGATTTAGTTTTCATAAGTATTCTCAATTTTGAACGGTTAAAACTTTTTTTATGTCTTGTTTTAGGAATAGTTTTACATATAAAATTCTCTAAATTCTTAGATGCATAATAAGCGTTAATGTACAAAAAGTTTTACATAAACATGAAATAGAACACATTAAACTACTTCTTGGCCTACTTTTCTTTCGTTGTATATATTTCACCCATATACAATATTTTACTAATTTAAAAGTGTATTACAATTTTGTTGTTTGTAGAAAATGAGAGTATTTTGCTTACATATATCATATACAATTGTCAAATATATGTAAAGTTTTAAACTTAATATCTCAATTGATTGTTCATAACTTGAGAAGATAGATATTTAATTGAATGGTTGAAACAAAAAGTTATATAAATAAAATTAGCCACCAAAAAACTAAACTTTTGTAGTTATTTACATTACATAATTAAAGCTATATATAGACACCCCTATTTAATAAATCAATTTTAATTGCACTACAAGTACATATTTTCTAATTTTTACGGAACTTCAAACACCATATTTTATTTTGTACATATATATATATACACACCTACAAAAGTGACAAATATTTAAATAGGTTTAAAATACATTTTTATGTTTAGGGTAGAAGGGTAATTATGTCTTAATGGTATCTTTACAAATATTCTCATCTTTTTAATTCAAGTTATTAAAAAAATGGGTTTTTTTTTTTTTGTTTCGGGTCGGCATTTTAGAAGCGTTCTTCTGCATTCTTGGCGGCAATTTTAGGTCATGGGTTCATTAGTTGTGCGGTGGTTATTAGACACGTGGGGCTTCGATAAAAGGAGGCAGTTTTTTGTGGGTTTTGAGTATCGGTATCAGAGGCAACATCCGACACGTGGTTCTCTCAGTTTCTTGGTGTTTAGTCGACGATAAAGTCGGGTACGGCGGCAATATTACATACTACATATTACTTTGTTTATATCTATAATTTGTATCTTGAATTTGCTCTTATTATAATTTGTGTCGTTTGTTTTTTTATCGATTACTTTGTGATTATTTGGCTATTGCGTTCTGGTTGATTTGTGTCTCTCATTTATTGTAAAAATTCGTAACAAAATATATATATATATATATATATATATATATATATTTATAGTTTATAACCGAAACTTTTTAACAATGACTTAGTTTTTTCATTACCCTATAAATCCTATAAATGACAAGTCAATCGAAATTATTTAATTTCCAAGAGAATAAGAATCATGCACCGACCTTTCTATATAGGCCTAATGACTTCCATCTTTAGTGCATTGAATGATAAATATTTAATTCTAATTTACATCATACTTTATGTTAATTAATATAAAGTTTCATAGCATATATAATTGATTAGTTAAAGAAACAATTAAGTATTTAGTCCTAAATTAATGATCCACAGTTTCTTACAACTGGTGGGCTGCTACAATTAGTTTGGAAAAGGAAGACTGCTTAGTTTATTTGTAGCCAATGATCATGAGGCGTGTTCTTAACAAGAACAAAAACAAAAACAAAAAAAGAAATGTACTATAATTGCTTAAAATTGTTACGGCTTAACAATATTCTATTTCTTAGCTTATTTTATAGACAAGTCAATTTCGAATTGATTCATTCCCATGTTTTCTTATGAACTTTATTACTATGCGATACTCCAAACTTTTTTTTATTTTTTATTTTTTATGGTTTCATAGATAGATAAGTATCCATAATTATTAATAGAATTCATCATCCTCATTTTTTATATGGAGAGTTTAACATAAATTTTAGTTAATAACAATTATTAAATTATTTCAATTAAATTTCTCTAACCTCCTGACATTATAAAATCAGTAATATTTTTCTTTTTCCTTTTCTTTTTGTTGTGGGTTAAAAATTCAATTATTTGGAAAATCAAAACTCAATAAATAAATTAATTAATTAGTTAAATTAAATTGACATTACAAACAAATATTTCTTTATAGTCAAGAGAGAACACATCACATTCGAGGTATGTCAAACATACTTGAACTATGATCTTATTGTTTTGCACGAGTGTTCGTTGTTGGCTCATCGGGCAAGGAATTAAGAGAAGAAATCACAGTTGTAAGGAAAAAAAAAAATCTTCTTTTATTAGTTTTAGAATTTCACTTAAAATTTATGTTTTTCTTTTAATTAATAAATGTGAAAATTATAAACGGAGGAAATAATAATAAATTTCATAAGGGAAAGAAAACAACAAAATTATCTTAAAATTTTGGAGTCTTTTAAAAAATATAAGAACGACAAAATATTTACACCGTATAGAACAATTTCGAAAATGGAAAAAGTTCACGATCCATAATGAAAAATATAAAAAAATGTCCCGTCAGCCACATCGTTAACAATGTACATAATATATTTGGTATACGATCGTTTAGATTTGGCTATTGTTTGGTACACAATCGTTTAGATTTGGCCGTTTATATTTAGATAGCAAAATCTAAATGATTTATTTTCTCAATTCTATCGTTTAATTTGGTTACACGATTGTTTAGATTTGGTTACAGGATCGTTTACATTTAGGCGTTTAGTTTTGGCCACACGATCGTTATCCTAAATATAAACGATTTTCTTTTTCAAAATTTGGTACACGAACGTTTAGATTTAGCTAAACTAAAAATTTCAAGATTCTTTAATTTTGTACAGGATCGTTTAGATTTCTTTGCATGATCGTTTATTTTTTCAAGATTCTTTGGTACACGATCGTTTAAATTTGGCTAAACTATTTTTTTTAAAATTCTTTTGGTACATGATCGTTTAAATTTGACTATTTCAATCTAAATGATTTTTTTCAAGATTCTTTATACACAATCTTTTAAATTTGGCTATTATAATCTAAACGACATAGAAAAAATAGGAGGAAAACAAAAATGACAATAAAAAAATCGTAATGGAAAAAAAAAGAAAAAGAAGAAAGAGGACAGGTAGAAATCAGATTTGATTTGGTTACCCAAATCTAAACGATGTAAAAACAAAGAAGAGGAAAATAAGAAAGACGATGGAAAGAAATTGCAACAGAAAAAAAAATGAAGAAAAACGATAGAAAAAAATTAGAGCAAAAGAGAGAAGAAAAATTAAAGAGCAAATCTGGAATATCTAAAAAATGATTAATTTTATGGAATTTGTTATATGGGTCATTGTAAATATTTTAGTAATTTGTTATATTTATAAAAATTTAGGTAAGATTTTCAAAGTAATTAAAAGTCATGCCTCTATTTAATCTAATAAATTCAATCTAATAAATTCAATATAAAAGGAAAAAAGGTTACCTTTCATTTCATATTTGGAGTACATAGCATTTGAATCGATTATAGCACACTTTAATCACAACAATAGATGAGGGTGCAATTTCCAATTCATTTTAATTATTCGTTTATTCATTAGTCAGAAGAACTATAACTTTTTGAAATCTCTTTTGACCTTACTTTAACTACTTTTCTCTAAATGTGAAGAATTTAATAAAAAAAAAATATATTATGTTACTTTATCCTTTGTTCTTTGCATCAAAATAATTATACTCTTTGTTCTTGTTTGATGTAAAACAATAATATCCTAACAAACGTTTAATTAAAAATAAAAAAGAAATCCATTGGTTGGAAGTTTAAAATACTCTTAAGTATGTTGTCTTTGTTTATTTATTTATTTATTTTGTTGTATTGAGAATGATTGTCACCACACATCATTGATAATACAAGCTTAACAATGATAGGAATAGAACATTTGTTAAACAGATACGTACACATATTTAATGAATTATATTTGGTTAATATTATCTAGGTCAACTACCGATTCTTTGTCTTCCAACATTGTTAAAAATGAATTAAGGAGAATTGGCAGGTGAATTTCGTCACCTAAATCCAAACCAAGTAATTAAATCGAATCTACCACAAACATTATTCTTAATTCTAAAACGAAGTGGAGCACGTGTAGTTTCACAAGTAAACAGTTAACGGTTCGAGGTAAGCTTGAGGAAGGGGTTTGTAATAGTTTTGTTCTAGAGGAATAAAATTGTACGAAATTAAATTGGATTGAATTCAATATTTTAAAGAGCCTGGCTTGTGTTAATCAAATTACGTATTTAATGTATCTAATCATACGCTTCTTATCACTAAACTATAGTGATGGCTACTGTAACGCCCCAAAATTTGAGGAATTTAATTTTATTATCTTAAGTGTAATTTTGAAATTTTGGGTGTTATTTAAATGTTGAAGATTTTATTTTATGAAGATTTGATTCTACTGGACATTTGAAAAAAATATCAAATTGTTGTTAAGTTGGAATTTATGTTTGTTTTTAAATTAGTGATGATTAATGATTGTATAATTAATTGAGTTTAAAGACAAAATAATTATGTTACGAGGCTAATTATACTATGTGGATAGTATTGTTATGTAAGGATAGTTATTTTGAAGAAGTTTTGTGTGGAGATAGAGAAAGAAGTTTAAAATAATAATTATATAATGGAAAATATAATTATTATTTGGTAAAAGATAATTGTGTTTTTATTTTGGAAAAGATAAAAAGGGGGATATGGTGGGTTTTAAATGATGAGAGAGAAGAATTATTTGTTTTGAAATAAAATAAGGAATAGGAAAAAGAGAAAATAATAATAGTTTTTATTATTATTTAATAGGGCTTGGGAACTTCAACCATTTTCTTCATTGGAAAAAAAAAGGACAAACAGAAATCCTAAATTCTTCCAAACCCTTGTCGACGTCGCCGCTCCGCCACTGCCACGTTGTCCGCCGCCTTGTTCGTCCGATTACCACCAGGAGTGGATCGCAAGTCGTCCTATTCATCTTCTCCATCACCAACCGTCGGTCGCCACTGCTGTCTCACTGTGGAACCCGAGCCAACCCTCGTCGTAGCAGTCATCCATCCGAGCATTTCGTCAGCCGTCGTTGAGTCGCAATCGCCAGCCGTCACGTAAAGTTCCGTCGCGTCGTACCGCCGAGCAGCAGCCGCCATTGTAAGTCTAGCCACGTCGTCCAACCGCTCGCACAGCCACGCCGTCGCAAGTCGGGCGCCATCCATCAAAGTTCGTGAAGTCAAGCCCGCGTCCCAGCCGCTTCAGCCAAGCCATGCATGTGCGTCCGAGTCGGGCCACCTTCGCCAAGCTCGCATCCCAGTCCTTAGCCACCTAGCCGCCAAGCCCTTTTTAGCCACCTATCCATTTTTGGTAAGTTTTCGTAAGTTGATTGGGTTTTGGCATACCAAACAAAGATTTAATTTTTGGATCTTAAATAATTTAATTATGGGTTAAATTAAATTATTTCTCTTAAATGACCATTTGGACCAGCTGAAGTTGGAGTGTGGGATTTCTCCAGTTAAGGGCTAACTTGTTGCAATCTCGACCTTGGGTAAGTTAGTTCAATTGAATTCTTGAGCCTTTGGTTGTTTAGATGGTTAAGTTATTTAAATTTAGTGTTTTCTAATTATTAGGACTTTGTCGCTTGGGAAGCGTGTTATTTTGCTGTAGATTTCGACTAAGCTAATCTCCAGGTAAGAGATTTTACTACTAGACCCTCGAGTTTAATTTAAAGAGACCGCATGTATCAATGGTTATGTACTGATGATGGCTAGCTAAGAACTTGAGGTTACAGATAGAAACTGATATTATAATTTTGACTACGGGATGACTATGTGTTAGAGCTGATAATGCATTGATGCTATCACCTACGTTTTAACGAAACAGTATTGTTATTGAGGGTGATATGACATGATATGTATGTTATGGCATGATACGATGTGATTTGATGATGTGTTATGTGCATGTTATGGATAGGGTGTGTGTTAGCTTTACCTATTAGAGTCGTACCCACACGCATGTCCTTTGGGATCACTACTCCTTTTTTACAACTGTGTAGTCCGACGGGATCACCAGTCTAACATTGATATTGACACAGACATGATTTGAGAGATCTGACGGGATCGCTCACACTTATGACTCCGTAGTTCGACGGGACCACCAGTTGACATTGACATTAACATAGACATGATTTGAGTGATTCGACGGCATCGCTCACAGCTTGATCGTCTTAGGTGTTCCCTAAAGTTCACTAGAGACCAGCTTGTTTCTACGGGATCACAGTTTGCACGTGTTTGGGAAGGTACCAGTTCAGGGGTACCACTCTTCAAGACTTTAATAGGAAGTTAACAAGCACATAGCGGGACTAGTAATGGGTCCCTTACTGAGTATTTTTATACTCACCCTTTCATTTGTATTTTTTTTTCGGTAGAGGCAGAGGTAAGAGCAAAGGCAAGTTGGCGAATGACCAGAAGTGATCGTGGTGAGCCATAGGGATACGTTTGCTTCCGCTTTATGTCATAGTTCGGATTTTAGTATTTGCATTTTTATTTTATTCTTTATTTGTTATTTTATTTCTTTAAAATTAGATAGGGCATGAGTTAGGATTTTATTTTTGACCTATTTCTAAATACATTTGTTTATACTTTTAATGAGAAATTCGAGGTTTTGTTTTATTTTTCTATTTTAAGTTTACAAATTTTATTTATCTTTTAAATTAGTAATGACTACGGCATAGTATAAGGAGTTGAGTCTACTAGGTTTTGTAGACTGACTTACGATGTAAGTCTTTGTTTTGTTTTGTTTTACCCCTATGGCTATACGGTCCTTCTTCACTCGCCAGGTATATTTTAAGACTTTGCTAATATTTTGGTTATAACCTTGCATGAATAGAATGAATATAGATAGTACAAGTGTTATGAATGTTTTGTGAAAAGTTTCTACTGGTGAATCGTCAGGAAAGATGCCGCCACGTAGAGGTGCACGTCGAGGGGGTGGTAGGGGAGGCAGAGGAGCTGGACGTACTCAGCCTGAAGAGTAGCCTGCCGTGCAAGCTGCCAACCCCACCACATTTGTCACTCAGGCAGACCTTGCTGCCATGAAGAAGAGATATCAGGATATATTGAGGGACATGCTAGCACCTTTTCATGCTGCCCAACAGGCCCAAGCCGCCCTTGCTCAGACCCAGGCCACCCCTGCCCAGACCATAGTGGTACCTTAGATCGGGTCAGACCAGCTGTCAGCCGAGGCTAAACATCTGAGAGACTTTAGGAAGTATAATCCTAAAACTTTTGACGGGTCTATAGACAACCCCACCAAGGCCCGATGTGGTTGACCTCTATAGTGAAAATCTTCAGGTACATGAAATGTCCTAATGACCAGAAGGTTCAGTGCGCAGTTTTTTTCCTGGAAGATAGAGGTACCGCCTGGCGGAAGACTGCAGAGAGGATGCTAGGTGGCGACATTAGTAAGATAACCTGGGAGCAGTTCAAGGAGAGCTTCTATGCTAAGTTCTTCTCCACTAACATGAAGTACGCTAAGCAACAAGAGTTCCTAAACCTGGACCAAGGTGACATGACCGTGGAGCAGTATGACGTCGAGTTCGATATGCTATCCTGTTTTGCCGCTGATGTAATGAAGGATGAGGAAGCCAAGACCGAGAAGTTCGTTAGAGGTCTCAAACTAGACCTCTAGGGCATCGTTCGAGCCCTTAGGCCAACCACCCATGCTGATGCACTACGCCTGACACTAGACTTGAGTCTACATGAGAAAACTGATCTGTCCAAGGCTGCAGGCAGAGGGTCAACCCTTGGTCAGAAGAGGAAGGTTGAGTCGCAGCCTACCTTGGGACCGCAGCGAAACCTAAGGTCAGGAGGTGTCTTCCAGCGGCATCGTCAGGAGCTTGCTGCAGCAAGAAGAACATTGAGAGAGCTACCTGCTTGTCGGAGGTGTAGGAGGATTCATAGAGGTCGTTGCTTGGTAAGGAGCGGGGTTTGCTTCAGGTGTAAGCAACCAGGACATACCACTGACGTTTGTCCTCAGAAACTCATTGAGACTACCCCGTACCAGCCTCTCGCTTCCCAGCAAGGAAGAGTTTTTCCACTACTCGTCAAGAGGCCGAGCGAGCTAGTACTGTGGTGACAGGTACGCTCCCAATCTTGGGGTATTACGCACTTGTATTGTTTGACTCTGGGTCATCCCATTCTTTCATATCTTCAGTTTTTTGTTCGACAAATGGGCTTAGAAGTTGAACTGTTAGGTAGTATACTATCGGTTTCTACCCCACGGGAAAAGTCATGTTGTCTAAAGATAAGATAAAGGCATGTCAGGTAGAGGTAGCGAACCATGTGTTGGATGTGACCTTGCTAGTGTTGGATATGCGGGATTTTGATGTGATTTTAGGCATAGATTGGTTGTCGGCCAACTATGCAAGTATTGACTGTTCCCGCAAGGAGGTAGTTTTTAACTCTCCTTCAGCAGCTAGTTTCAAGTTCAAGGGGGCAGGAACTGTAGTCCTACCCAAAGTCATTTCAGCTTTGATAGCTAATAAGCTACTCAATCAGGGTACTTGGAGTATCTTGGCCAGCGTGGTGGACACTAGAGAGCCGAATGTTTCCTTGTCATTTGAGTCGGTGGTGAGAGAGTATCCCGACGTTTTCCTTGATGAGCTCCCAAGACTCCTACCTTCCAGGGAGATTAATTTTTCCATTGAGTTAGAGCTAGACATTGTTCCTATATCGAGAGCCCCTTACATAATGGCTCTAGATGAGCTAAAACAGCTAAAGGTGTAGTTGCAAGAGTTGTTGGACAAGGGCTTTATTCGACCTAGTGTGTCACCTTAGGGAGCGTCAGTGTTGTTCTTGAAGAAGAAGGATGGATCGATGCATCTTTGCATTGATTATAGAAAGCTGAATAAGGAGATCGTCAAGAACCGCTATCCCTTGCCCAAGATTTATGACTTGTTTGATCAGCTGCAAGGAGCCACTGTCTTCTCGAAGATCAATTTACGTTCAGACTACCACCAGCAGAGGATCAGAGATAGTAATATTCCTAAGACTTCGTTCTATTCCAGATACAGGCATTACGCGTTCATTGTGATGTCCTTTGGTTTGATTAATGCTCATGCCGTATTCATGGACTTGATGAACAGGGTGTTTCAGGATTTCTTAGACACACCTGTTACAGTTTTTATTGACGATATCTTCGTTTAATCCAAGACAGAGGCCGAGCATGAGGAACATTTGCATCAAGTTTTGGGGACTCTTAGAGCTAATAAGTTGTATGCCAAGTCTTCCAAGTGTGAGTTCTGGCTAAAGAAGGTATCCTTTCTTGGACATGTGGTGTCCAGTGAGGGAGTTTCTATTGACCCAACAAAGATTGAAGTTGTTACTAGTTGACCTCGACCGTCTACCGCCAGTGAGGTTCGTAGTTTTCTGGGTCTAGCAGGTTATTACAGGAGTTTCGTGGAAGACTTCTCTCGTATAGCCAGTCCCTTGACACAGTTGACTAGGAAAGGCATTCCCTTGGTTTGAAGCCTAGCATGTGAGAGTAGTTTCCAGGAGCTTAAAAAGAAGCTTGTATCTGCACTAGTTCTTACAGTGCCAGATGGATCTGGAAGTTTTATGATCTACAGTGATGCCTCAAAGAAAGGAATGGATTGTGTTTTGATGCAACAAGGTAAGGTAGTTGCTTATGCCTCTCGTTAGTTGAAGAGTCATCAGCAGAACTACCCTACACATGATCTAAGTTGGCAGCAGTGGTTTTTACACTAAAGATATGGAGGCACTACCTGTATGGTGAGTAGATACAAATTTTCACTGACCATAAGAGCCTAAAGTACTTCTTCACCCAGAAGGAGTTGAACATGAGGCAGAGGAGATGGTTTGAGTTAGTGAAGGACTATGACTGCGAGATTCTGTACCACCCAGGTAAGGCAAATGTGGTAGCTGATGCACTGAGTAAAAAGGTTGCTCATTCAGCAGCGCTTATCACCAAACAAGCTCCTTTGCTCAGAGATTTTGAGAGAGCTGAGATTGTCATCTCAGTAGCGAAAGTTACCTCACAGTTGGCTCAGTTGATAGTGCAGCCAACCTTGAGGCAGAGGATTATTGTTACTCAGCTAAATGATCCTTATCTGATCGAGAAGCATCGTTTGGTAGAGGCAGGGAAAGGTGAGGATTTCTCCATATCCTCTGATGATGGACTTACGTTTGACAGGGGTTTGTGCGTGCCAAAAGACAATGCAGTCAAAACAGAGCTTTTGTCTGAGGCTCATAGTTCTCCATTTACTATACACCCTGGAAGTATGAAGATGTACCAAGACTTGAGGCGTGTTTATTGGTGGAGAAATATAAAGAGAGAAGTGGCAGACTTCGTTAGTAGATGCTTGGTATGCTAGCAGGTGAAGGCACCAAGACAGAAGCCAACAGGTTTGTTGCAACCCTTGAGTGTGCCAGGATGAAAATGGGAAAGTGTGTCGATGGACTTCATTACAGGACTCCCCAGAACTCTAAAGGGCTATACAATGATTGGGGTTGTTGTCAACAAGCTCACAAAGTCAGCTCATTTCATTCAAGGGAAGTCCACTTACACTGCCAGTAAGTGGGCACAGTTATATATGACCGAGATAGTGAGACTACATGGAGCACCTGTATCCATCGTTTCTGATAGAGATGCTCGTTTCACATCGAAGTTCTGGAAAGGACTTCCACTTGCATTAGACACAGGTTAGATTTCAATACAGCATTTCATCCTCAGACTGATGGTCAAACAGAAAGGATGAACCAAATTTAAGAAGATATGCTGCAAGCTTGTGTGCTAGTGTTTTCAGGGAGTTGGGACTCTCACTTGCACTTGATGGAGTTAGCCTATAATAACAGCGACCAGGCTACCATTGGCATGGCACCATTTGAGGCTCTGTATGGTAAGTGTTGTTGATCTCTCGTATGTGGGGTGAGGTTGGTGAGTAGAGAATGCTAGGCCCCGAGTTAGTTCAGACTACCAATACAGCCATACAGAAGATTAGAGCTCGTATGTTGACAGTACAGAGCAGACAGAAGAGTTATCCTGATGTACTGCATAAGGATCTCGAGTTTAATGTGGGAGACATGGTTTTTCTTAAGGTAGCACCTATGAAGGGTGTTCTTAGGTTCGAGAATAAGAGGAAGCCAAGTCTACGTTTTGTAGGGCCATTTAAGATACTGGAGCGGATCGACCCTATAGCTTATCGTTTCGTGTTGCCCCCATCATTTTCTGCAGTGCATGACGTATTCCATGTCTCCATGCTGAGGAAGTATGTCGCAGACCCGACACATGTAGTTGACTTCGAGTCATTACAAATTATTGAGAACTTGAGCTACGAGGAGTAGCCTGTTGAGATTTTGGCAAGGGAGGTCAGATGCTCCTTAATCAAGGAATTGTTCTGGTCAAAGTTCTTTGGCGAAACCACGGAGTTGAAGAAGCCACATGGGAGAGAGAAGCGGACATGAGAGCCCAGTATCCTGAGCTGTTCAAGGATAGAACTTTTGAGGATGAACGTTTTTCAAAGAAGGGAAGATTGTAACGCCCCAAAATTTGAGGAATTTAACTTTATTATCTTAAGTGTAATTTTGAAATTTTTGGTGTTATTTAAATGTTGAAGATTTACTTTATGGAGATTTGATTCTATTGGATATTTAAAAAAAAATATCAAATTGTTGTTAAGTTGGGTGTTGTCTGATTAAATTAGTGATGATTAATTATATAGATTGTATAATTAATTGAGTTTAAAGACAAAATAATTATGTTATGAGGGTAATTATACTACGTGGATAGTATTGTTATGTAAGGATAGTTGTTTTAGAGAAGTTTTGTGTGGAGAAAGAGAAAGAAATTTAAAATAATAATTATATAATGGAAAATATAATTATTATTTAGTAAAAGATAATTGTGTTTTTATTTGAAAAAAGATAAAAACGGAGATTTGATGGGTTTTAAATGAGGAGAGAGAAGATTTGTTTGTTTTGAAATAAAATAAAGAATAGGAAAAGAGAAAATAATAATAGTTTTTATTATTATTTAATAGGCCTTGGGAACTTCAACCATCTTCTTCATTGGAAAAAAAAGGGAGAAACGGAAACCCTAAATTCTTCCAAACCCTACCTGCCGCCGTCGCTCCGCCGCCGCCACATCATCACCACCTTGTACGTCCGATCGCTGTCGGGAGTGGATCACAAGTTGTCCTATTCATCTTCTCCATCACTAATCGTCGGTTGCCGCTACTGTCTCATCGTGGAACCCGAGCCAACCCTCGTCATAGCAGTCGTTCGCCCGAGCGTTGACATTGACATTGACATGGTTTGAGAGATCCGACAGGATCACTCACACTTATGACTGCGTAGTCCGCGGGACCACTAGTCTGACATTGTTATTGACATAGACATGATTTGAGTGATTCGACGGGGTCGCTCACAACCTGATCGTCTTAAGTGTTCCCTTGAGTTCACTAAAGACCAGCTTGTTCCTACGGGATCATAGTTTGCACGTGTTTGGGAACGTGCCAGTTGAGGGGTACCACTCTTCAAGACTCTAATAGGAAGTTAACAGGCACCTAGCGGAACTAGTAGTGGGTCCCTTACTGAGTATTTTCATACCCACTCTTTCCATTTCTATTTTTTTTCAAGTAGAGGCAGGGGTAAGAGCAAAGGCAAGCTAGCGAATGACCAGAAGTGACCGTGGCGAGCCATAAGGATACGTTTTCTTCCGCTTTATGTCATAGTTCGAATTTTAGTATTTGCATTTTTATTTCATTCTTTATTTGTTATTTTATTTCTTTAAAATTAGATAGGGTCCGAGTTAGGATTTTATTTTTGATTTATTTTTAAATACATTTGTTTATACTTTTAATGAGAAATTCGAGGTTTTGTTTTATTTTTCTATTTTAATTTTACAAATTTTATTTATCTTTTAAAGTAGTAATGACTTTGGCTTAGTATAAGGAGTTGGGTCGTTACAGCTACTCCAAATAAAATCAATTAGAAAAGTTAACCAATTTTTCCTAATCAATTAATCAATACGAATTGAATCAATGAAAAGCATGAAAACTCAATTTCGTGTTAATTGCATTAAATTCTAAGGCAAATCAGGTTGATTATCTAATTTTCAAGTACCTAATTATATATTCATATGATTAAAAATTCTAAGTTGAATCGGACAGTGCTAATTTAAATTAACAATGCTAATTACTTTTCGATGTACATGCAAACTATCCTACCTTATTGCTTTTTTTAGACCTACATACAAAATAACAACTATAACAAGTGTACATCAATCAAAAGCATAAACCATAAATTGTAAAAGCTTTCGACAGTAGGATAATCCTTCAGGATTAAACAAAAATTAAATGTACAAATACAAGATACCCTAATTTGAAACTCACAAATACCTTAAAATATGAGAAATCTTAAGAATCCAAGCTAGAAAGTTATACTCTAGTCCACACCTTCAACAAGCCAAATGATGGGGAGAAGAAAATGGACATAAATAGAACTAAAAAAATGAGAAATTAGAGAGAAATCGAGCTTCGATTGGCTGGACTCGATGGTCTTCTAACTTATGCGGTGGAAGCACAAATTCGTAACTTTGTGATTGCGCCACATTGCTAAACGAAAACCTTGTGCAATCAAAATTAAAGCAACGTCATAGATGTAATGCCCAAACCTTTAAATATTATGTTGAGGTCATTACATATTCGAAAACAACACTTTTAAAATCAATAGAACTAAAAATTTGAGAAATTAAAGAAAAATCAGGCTTTGGTTGGTTGAATTCGGTGGTCCTCTGACCTAGGTGGCACAAGCACAAATTTATTGTTATACCCCAAACCCAGGATTCAGAATTTGGATCTCCAACATTCCTTTGCATCCCCTACGACCCAGCAACATCATCCTTACTTGTCTTAAAGGCTTATTAGATTGAAAGTCGTCCCCACAAACCAATACAAGTCCTCTTGCTTTGCTTACACTTTAGAAAGCGAGAGGAGAACTTGTACTCAATGCATACTTAGAAGAAGTAGCAACATATAGGTAGGATGTGTACCTTTTATAGTATGATCCTAGCCTAGAGGTAAAGTTAGCACATTTTATCGTATAACCTTGTTTCCTCGTGTTGTAAGTCACATAAATAGAACTTTGGATGAAAAATTAACGATTTGTTTTTATAAAAAGATGAGATACAAGGCAACAAATTTGTATGTCGCATCTCGCATTCAATCTACAAAGAGAAGAGAATCAGAATCATAAAACAAAATCACAAGTTTTTGGCGTCGTTGTCGGAACTTGTTTATCAAGCTAGATATAATGTTTTACTTTGATTTCAGACAAACACTCAATTTGTATAGATGAGTTACAAGCACCAGAGACGTCTGCAAGCATAGATGAGTTTATAAGCATCTTTCAACGATAACATGAGGAACCTTGAAGCATGCAACCAAGGTAAAACAAGGTGTCATAGAAAAGGTTTGCAATAGACGCATTGAGGCACCTGGTCATCACTAATTATGCAAATAGTAGGCCGAGCGATCATATGCAGCACGAGAGGAACGCGTTAGTTTATAAGCTCCTTTATGCAGAACATTGTGAAGAATGGGCATGTAAGCAAAGAGTTAGATCACATGATGCTGTAGAGCTTAAAATGATCAAGGCATTCCAAAAGAAACAACATGTCTAGAATGACTATAAACATGCATTGTCGCAACAAATCCCAAGTGGACATCCACTTTTAGAAACTTGTATGCATGCCTTTTGTAATGTATCGCTTTTTTTAGCCACTTCGTAAAATGCATCATTTTTTTCTTTATCGCTTTCCTTTATCGTTTTCTTCTAATTTTGTCTTTTATCACTTTTTTTTAGAGTAGAAATTTTTTACCGTGGGAAAAGGTCCTTGTACTTCTCTGCGTGCAAGTTAGACGAAAACAAAATAAGGTTACACGTCGTAATGTGTTACGAGTTAAAATCGTCTCGCAAAGCTTATTATGTTGAAAATGTCGATTGACTTTTAGGGGTTTCAAAGCATCTTGTTTAAAATTCAAAAAAGGGGAAATGATGAGTCGCCTCATAAGTCCAAACGACGGTGTCATACGTCACATCATTTTTAGAAATCCAATGATTTTGACCATGCACGATAACCCTCTTTTTAACCATACTTAAACTCTATATAAACCCTCTTAAAACCCTCATTTTCTTCTTTATCAAACTTGTCGATCTTGAAGAACTTAAAGCTCTCTATTTTCTGAGCAAATTTTCGACGAACATCAAGCAACCTTCCTTTCTTCCTTTTCTTTCATTCTTCAATTATCACGTCTTTCAAATGTCTAAACAAAAAACCAACACCATCTTTATCACCCTAAATCAGAATGAGCTCAACCCAATCACGTCCTTGAATTTCAAGGAATTGAAGAAATCCATGGAGGATTGAGTGCACTACAACAAGTTGGGGACTACCACACTGTCATGCACAGGCGAAGATTCGAAATAGAATGGGGAAGGCTTCTCTGATGTACAAACTGATGTTGGGAAGAATGTTTGGAGAAATGAGCCGAGAGAATTATTCCCGATGTGCAACTAGCACAACGTTGAGAATATACTTCTCTTGATATCTCTATGGCTGACGTTGTATAAACGTCAGAAAAATATGATCTCCGACGTCACGCCTATACGTCGGCAATAATGCACCACCGACGTCCTTTTTAGGCATCGTGAGCCTTTCCTATGATGCTTACAATTAAGCGACGAGGAAAGAGCATCACTTCCAATGCCTTATGTGCATTGGGAGATAGTTTAACTATATATTTTCGATTTAAATTGAATCAAATTGTAAAAAATAAAATAGAAAATCCAGAATAAATATATTATAATTAAATGTTACACTGTCTAAGAATGTTTGAAAAAATTACATAAAATGAAAAAATACGTTTGTCTTCTAATGGCTGCGTACGCCATATTACAACAAGTCTGTACCTACAATGACATAAAAGTAAGTTTAGATATACATATCACTGAATAATGCAAAGTAAAAAACTTAATAATTGAAAATACCTACTGCAAGATCTTATGGTCCCCTATGTGCCCGACTCATTTCTTCTATCTTCTTTTTCATTTCTTTCATTTGTTGTGTGTGTAGCTCTGATATTCTTCTCTGTTCTTCAATCATGCGTTTAGCTTCTTCAAGCTCGACTCTTTGCTACTCAGTCAGAACTTTAGCTTTTTCGACTTCCCTAGCTTGCAAAAATGAGGTCGAAGAACGACTAGCACAACTTTTGCGGGACTTGGGCTTGCGTTCGCAACCAAAACATTTTGAGTCACCTGGTTGTCTACCTAAAAGGTTCTCGCACATCTCATCCTCAGAGAATGGGCTGGGATTGGAGTTCCAACATTTGATTCTAAAACAAATTTTTTTATTGAGTTTTGAAGGCATAAATAAAAGTATAAAATAAGAAAAAAGTACCATTTGAACTTACATGCACATCCTAAGTGGCTGACATCGTTTCTCAGTGAGCTCATGATGTCATTATAGAAATGACTTAGACTCACTACTATGATTGTAAGGCTGCTTTTGTCTAACAGCCTTGTTCGTCCGTGATTGCTCCTTAATTAAAACAACCGTTAAATTTATACATACAAAAAGTTAAGTGAAATAATGTACCATTACATTATATAAATCTCACCTGATATGTACGGCTCATGTATTGATAACATAGGAAGTGTTAGTCTTCCAGACGTCCCACTAATAGGTGCGGTAGGTTGGCACGTACCTGTTCAAGGTCACTAGAGTTTTTGAAATGTCTATGACAGTAACCCCTGAACTTCTTGAAAGAAGTGTGCATTTGATGGTCAACAAATCTATTCAGTCATTGATCGTTGAAATCAAGCACGAAAAAGCGTTACACATTCTAAAACATCGGACATTAGCTTGGTTTATACTTAAGTATGTTTGAAATGAAAACGAAATGTTTACTACATGTACCTGTAGAGCGCCCTTGACAACATCAATATATTCTCATCCAAGATCAGCCCACTTAAGGCAGTAGATTGAAAATGTATGCCTCACACACACACCAATGACCTGTTTAAATGGATTAGCCTGTGGAGATATTTGCTTCTCCTCTCTTGGACTATGTTAGTTAGAATCTTTCCATTCTTGTGGACGTACCTCTCCAATTCCAAAAGTAAAGATTGTTTACGTCTCCTAAGAGTCGGAGAGGGTGGAGTCCCATCGGTTGAAGAAAACAAAATTATATAAGAAACAACTTAAAATAATTTGTATTCGTAATTATCATTAAAGTACTAAGACTCACCGAAATTGTCACCCATCAAGGATGAACCTCCAACATTATTGAACACATCGTTGAACTTGAGAAACAGATCATCTGTCTCCTCGAAATCGCTCGAGAATAATGACATAGTACATGTGAATATAAAAAAAACTAATTGAAAAAAAATACGAGTACCTATTCAGATTGAATATATAAACTATTGAAATATGTGTATAGATGATTCATTATTATCACAAATACACAAATTAACCACAAACAACTTCAATATTTTAAACATACCTACCCTTTCCAACATACTTTACAACCTCCCTTACACAAGTTGAAACCATAAAAAATATTAACAAATTCAAAACTAAGTCTGCACTGAATAGTCTACCATAACTGCAGGATTGGCGAAAGAAATCAACAACAGATTACTTCAATATTTACAAGCTTCGTACCAGTTCCAACAAACAAAACTACTAAGAAAAAACAACTAAGTAACTGCAGGATATCAAAAAAAAAAAGAAAAAAGAAAATAGAAAAAAAATCTCAACCACAAATTACAATAATTATAAAACAATAACAACCTTCAAAAAGACAAATATCGAAATCGTTACACCTCGTTCCTCAAATTCAATACTACCCTCTATTCAATTTAACCCAGCCCTCCTAAAGTTTTCAATTCAATCCCTCCCCCCTCAATCCTAAAAACTAAACAACCCCTTCTTTAAATTTTCATAACACAACCCCGTCCCCAATCCTAAAAAAGAAACAACCCCCTCTTCAAATTTTCATAACACAACAAGCCCTTCAATCCTAAAAAAATAAATCCCCCTTCAAATTTTCAATATAACACAACCCCCTTCACCTATCAAATTTTCAACATACAACCCACACAAATTTAATTTTCAATACATAACCCCCTCAAATTTTCAATTATCAAATCCATAAAATACATAAAATTCAAATTGAATCCTAAAACTTATTTAAAAATTAATTCAAAAACTATATCACAAAACTAATTCAAACCCTAAATCATAAGACTAATTTGAAACAAAACCTAAACCTAAACTAAACTAATCCTAAAACCTAAACGAAAAAAAAAACTCAAGTACTTACTGGAGTTAGGAGTGGCGGCAACTGCGAGGAAAGATGGTGACGACGACAACAAGGATGAACACCGACAGACGAATGGTAGTAAGCAGCAGGAAACTCTCTTCTTCTTCTCTTCTCTCTTGTTTTCTTCATTTCTCTTTTAGTTTTTTGATGTAAAAAACTGAAAGTGTTATTTATAATGGCACTCTTGAAGCACCATGAAAACGTTGCGAGAAGACGCCTATTCCCGACGCCATTAGTGATGGTTGCTATTGATGAACAATAATCTCGGTGCATTGCTAATGGCATCGGGATATATAAGCCTATGCCTCGACATTGTGCATCGCGCATCGAGAGAAAGGAAACATATTATTTAATTATTTTGTATCCTCCGACTCTATTACTAAATACATCGGTAATTGGAGCCAAAGTCTCGAAGTTGCTACATGGCATCATGGAACGTGTGACAATTAAATAATATATTTGATTTTTCCTGACACCATGTTCATATGCGTTAGAAATACCAAACCTGATGTCTCTCAAAAAGGCGTTGGAAAAATAAAATATATATTTAAATGTCACACGTTCCCCAACATTCATGTTATTGGCATAGGGAGAGGTCTACCGTAGCCTAGCGTCGATTTCACAACGTCAGGATATATGAACTTCACTGACGTAGAGAATAATGCATCGAGAGAACACCTGTCTCCCGATGTTGTTTTCTCTGTTGTTGATTTATGCGTCACGAGAATCTTGATTTCTTATAGTGGTGACTCAAATTGTGTCACGATGCGAGGAGTAGAAAGTGAGAAAGGGCTGGATAGTGCATTAAGGTGGCCATCACTTACTGAAGGTTTAGACTTAGATGATTAAGATGTGGTCGTAGTGTTGGCAATGGTCATATCAGGGAAGAAGGAGAAGGACAAACAAAAAGCAAAAGAAAGGAAAGAAAGACTGGAAAAAGAAGAACGTGAACGTATTAAGAGATGTGAGAACTTATACTCAATGCAGACTTAAAAGAAGTAGTAACACATAGGTAGGTATTGAAATATTATTTACAAAGCTTACGGTTTGATAAATGTTTTGTCTATCTAAGTTATTATGGATTTTGTTAAATGTCTGTACAAAACTTATGTAAAAAGTTGTTAATAAATGGGTTGCACTGCAGTTTTGTTTTTAGTTATGTTATTAGCTCCCGCTTGCTTTTCATTTAAAGGTTAGAGATTAAGGGTTAGCTGGTGCCATTCAGAAGGTGAACGTTATCGATTGATTCACGCCATCTCTTAGGTCTAAAGTAGGTCATTTGGGAGGGGGTGTGACATTTTGGTATTAGAGCAAGAGTTCAGTCCTTAGGGAGCCAAAGTCTAAGTCATGATAGTCTAGTACTAGTTTGTGTCGAGACAATTAGTTATTTGAGATTCAGAAGGAATGTAGGAAAACAAAGTTCAGTTGGTTTGAGTTTTAAAAGGTTAAACGAGAAAGTCAAGAAAATAAGTTAAGGGTTGATAAAAGTTAAAATTAATTCAAAAGATTAAAGTGATTGCATTGAATCAGTAACGTCTAAGTCATGTTTTAATGAAATTTTATGTTATAGGAGTCAAAACGATAGGTTTCCTCGATAAGCCTGGGTCAAACTTAGGGAATTTCTATCAAACTTTAGTTATAAATCTTACTTTTCATTTAGGTGGTATACAAATTTTATACAGTATAAAGTAAAAGTATGTATATGTATTGAACTTAATATCTACACTAGAGATTCTATGAAAGGTGGCATAGAGTGGTGACAATAGGAAAAATGGACTAATTTACGTTAAGAATGTGTGAAGGAAGGTCTACGCATTGTAAGTGATTAAGTTACATTGTAGTTCTTGATGCAATAGAGATCAGTTAATTATCTTCTAATTAAGGCAAACACCTCTCAGTACCTTAAATGCCACACTTGCTTGCCTCTGGGGATGGAAATGATAAAGCTAAATTAAGCGATAACTATCTAGAAGTTATTACTTATAAGACTCATATTACCTCTCTTTTAAGGATGTGACAACCTCTCCGCACCAAGTTACCACCCTTCACTAAAAGAAATTTGACCTTTAATGTCGGTTTAAAACCGACATTAAAGGGCTTTAATGTCACTTGACAACCGACATCTTTGCGAGCGTTATTAAAGGCCTTTAATGTCGGTTGGACTTTAATGTCGGTTTAAAAACGACATTAAAGGCCTCTTTAATGTCGGTCTAAAAACGACATTAAAGGCCTTTAATGTCGGTTTTCAACCGACATCTTTGATAGTGTTATTGAAGCCCTTTAATGTCGGTTTGGCTTTAATGTCGGTTTTAAACCGACATCTTTGATAGTGTTATTGAAGCCCTTTATTGTCGATTGGGCTATGATGTCGTTTTAAAACCGACATTAAAGAGGCCAATAATGTCAGTTTAAAACCGACATCAAAGGCTTGTTTTTATCCATTTTTAGAAATTTATATTTATTTAATTGTTGTATTATTGTCCATTTTTTATAAACCAACATTGAATCCATATAGGTAAATATTTTTTTCTCGCTCCAACAAATGAATATTATTTTAGAAACTACAATATTTATCTTTTACAAATACACAAAATGAAAACTTAATATTGTGTTTATATACACATTCTACAATAGTACATGAAACAAGATCCTAATACAAATAAGAAATCCTAAACGTCTTCTCAGTCTTCAACCTTCAACGATCGTCTGGCTATCTAAACAATCGCTTAGCTTTCAATCTGATGACTTCAATCATTCTATAAGCAATATCAAAATAAACCATTTAATCTGATATCATCTCCATTATTGCAAACAAACATGTCAAGCATAGTAATAAGCAGTTCTATAGCCTGTGGGGACTCATAGGAGAAAGAAAGTGTCCCCTGAAAAGGGAGGAATTAACAGCCAAAATCATTGACTTTCATTGACACCACATATAATACACACAGAAAGTTCAAAGGGTCTCCCAATCAGGTTCAAAACACAATGTCATTTATAATACAACCAGTTATGTCCACAAGTTCTTCACTATTTAACTAACCATCAGCATATGTTGCAAAAACTGTAGGTCTATAATACAACCAGCCAAAGTCAAATGTTCCATTGTTGAGTTTGGTCTATAATCCAAACTGTAGGTTTCATTTGAGGACAATCTAAACTATAGGTTGTCTAAACCATGATTTAATCATAATAAGTTAAAAACCATTAAGATGTAAAAGCAAAAGACAAAAGGTTTAGTGACAAACCTGAGCCACTGAGACCTGTGAACCTTGTTACAATATGCATTTGCCGAGGAAGTGAGGTCTTGAGCACCATTTATGCCAACAAAAATTGATTACATAAAGGAGAAGAAGAAGAAAGTTAAAAGGCCTTCAAGTACTCATTTGTAGTGAAAATGTATCATTCATCATCACTAGACCTATTTCCCCTTCTATCACACTATTTCAAATTAATATACATTTGGTACTAAATAGGGGAATCTAAATAAGCTTGTAAAACTCAATGCAACTTGAAAGCAAACAAGGATGAACAAGATTATATTCCGGAATTATGTTTTTTTTTTTACATTCTCTTTTTGTTGCCATTATGTCTAAAAAAATATATATAAATGCAAAGTAATCAAGACTGACTTCCGAACAAATCAACTCAGACCAAACCCAGTTTTAGTTTCTGCCAAGCATCTATAGGAATCTCAGTTAAGGGTACTATAAATAATAATAATAACAATAAAAAATAAATTGATTACCTTTTTTACTCAGCAAGATCATCTAACAAAAGCTCAATTAACATGTTAACATATTTTAGTATTTTCAGCACTACGAACCTACTTCCGCAGCTCTAGCAATTAATCCTACTTCCTAGTGAATGTTACCCATTTCTTTTCACATAGCAGCAGAGCATTTCTCCTTCATTTTTCATCAATTCTACAGTGCCCCGTTCTTCAAATTATAAGTGTTAAAACCCAATTCATGAACTACAAAGCAAAGGAAACCCAAGAAGATACAATAATATGAATGCACGAAGATGAGGCAATTCATACCAGTGGAACCTAAACCTCTTGATGCAGAAAAAGGGAACTATACCAAGGCAAGACCACAAAATACATAAGTGAGAAATCAGAGCCCTTGATGCGGAAAAAGTAAATGTCCAAGTCCAAAGAGATGTAAAAAACACATCAAATAGAAATACAAATAAGAAGCAGAATGGTAGCATCTTGAAATCAAATCCAACAGACTTAAATTTACATTGAGATTCTGCACAAAATAAAATGCCCACGCCTTGTAGTTCTTATTAGCACCAACAATAGAACTGATGTAATAGTTCTTTTCCCACTGTTCCATTATCCATCCATTCCTACTTATTTTATATCAAATTTAACAAACACTTCAGAGAATACTACAAAGAATTGAAAACTTCAGTGATTGAAAGTTTACTTCACACTTCAAAGAATGAAAATGACCTTATGCAAGAAATACGGAGAGAGCTCAATATTAGAAGATATGAAATATAGAAAAATTGTTAGACAAAAATGCATTTGAAGTAAACGAATCTATTAATTTATAACTATACGTTAAAAAATCTTATCATCAAATTAAAACCCATCAATAAATGATATCATACTTTTAAAGACTAAGAAACCCATGCCAGTTGCAACTCCACAACTGATCAGTGGATGTGATGCAGCAACAAGAATACCATCTGCAGAAAAAATTCAAAATAGTTTTCAGTTATTTAAATATTCGGTGGTTAAAAAAAAGAAAAGAAAAGAACGAAGGAAGGTAAAATCAATTTTCCATCGCAACACTAGAAGACTAACTTAATCCTTCTATTTCGGTCTAATGATTTTGTGGGTATTTAAGAAGGAATGGTCAGGTAAAGAGCAAATGATATTAAGATGAAACCATGGAGAAAAAAAGATTCATTGATTTGAATATAAATAAAATCCACTAGCCTATAATATAAAAGGGTGATTACCACAATGATATATAGTTGGATAAGGTACTGGAGTCCCATAAGGTAACATCAAAAGATGCTGAAAAATGTAACATAAAATTAAGAAAATAGGAACATTATTATCTTGTCCTCTTTGGAAAATATCAAACTCCATAAAATTTCATAGGGACAATAGAAAATTATAATTACCTGATCTCCCCAGATGTAAGGGTGGGGAGTTGGAGAAGCAATAGTAGATGCAAAGAATGGAGGTGGAGTAGTATTCATCGACATCTTCGTTACTATTCTACTTTATAGTACTTCAAACTGTATTTATTCTACTTTCATCTCTATATATATTTTTAAATATTAAAAAACGTTGCTTCTAATTAAACTTTTACTTTGTTTGAACTTAATTTTTATGTCGTGAACTTATATAATAATTATAATTTACATTTAAAAAAATTGAATATATTTTCAAATTTTGTAGAAGATTAAAGATAGATTAGTTATTTTTTTAAAAAAAGAAGATTAACCGTAAAAATAGAGATTATTTTTATAATTTATAACTTAAAAAAATCAATTCCATTGCGATTTTAAATTCTAAAAAATCGTGTAATCATCGAACAAATGTAGCTGAATAAACATGCATTAGATCTATAAAACATAAAATTAAATATTCAAAGGAGACGTCATCGTACCTCAGCTTCAAATAGTTGTCAATGAGTCAAGAGTTGAAAGATCAAGTAAGCAATGTAAGCAGAGAGCATCGCAATGATGCTAGCTCTGGACAGCTTGTGCCATTGCGTCCATAAGTTCCTCCTCGGTTGCTTCCTCAACAATGCCATTTGAATTCTGCAATGCGTAAATAGCTCGGTCTATAGAAACCGAATCTCCAATCTGAATGGCGGAAGCAAAAGTTGAACTTGCTTTCACAGCCTTGAAATCTTTCCAACCAGATTTGTAATGTAAATACAAAGGATTTGCATTGGCTGCTTGAGCACAAACAAGCCTTGGAATTTTATCAACAAGGCCAAGTTGTTGACACATCTTGAAACCTTTGTAAAATGCATAAATGTTACCAAGATTCCCTCTAGGAAAAATCACCCATTCAGGTACTCCCCAATCAAATTATTGTAGAATTTCAATAGCTGCTGTTTTTTGTCCTTCAAGTCTCAAACTATTCAAAGAATTAGCTAAATAAATTGGCAATTCTGCTGTAACTTCTCTTATTAACTTCATACAGCCATCAAAATCTGTGTCTATACTCAACACAAAATCTCCATTACCAATGGGTTGAATAAGCTGTGCCATGGAAATCTTATTTGCTGGAAGGAAGAAAATGGAAGGAATCCTTGCAGAAGCGCAGTAAGCCAATAATGCAGCCGATGTATCGCCGGAAGATGCACAACCGACTCCGACGACAGGACGTTTCAATTTCCTTAACCGATTCACTTGGCTAACCAAAACAATCATACCCAAATCCTTGAAACTCCCAGTATGGCTAATCCCACAATGTTTAACCCATAAATCATTCATACCCAGAAACTGTTTGCCAAAACGCTCAGCCCAAAACAAGTTTGAGTTACCTTTGAAAGCACCGACAATATCGTCAGGATCGATCTCCGGCAACACCCATTCCTTCTTACTCCAAACGCCGGAACCATAAGGCCACGTAGTTTTCCCCACGCGCGAATCGAAGAGGTTTCGCCAATAGGCGCCGTCATATTTTTTCAATGCCTCCATGTCGTGTTGAATGTCGAGTAACCCACCAGATCGACTTCGGTAAACGATCTCGTCGAGAGAGTAGCACTCAGTGGAGTCGAGGCCAGCGTTAAAAGGGACGTACTTGGCCGAGAAGTTGCTCTGATCTTCTCCGGAGGCTGCACGGTGGCGACGGGCTTCATCTTTGATGTTCTCGTCGGCATAACAACGGTTCTTGAGAGTGGACAATGGGGGAGAGCCGTTAGTGGGTGGAGAGGGGGAGGAATCAGAGGTAGCTTTAGGGATTCTGAGAATGGGGTTGCGGAATTTTGGGGTGGATTGAAGCTTGGGGTTGCGAGAAGGGAAAGAAATGGTGGGGTTGAAGAGGGAGGAGGTAGCCATTGTTGGGAGTGAAGGTTTTTGGGTGAAGATGGAGGAGGCAGCGGCGGCAGTGATGACTTTCTTCTTGTATAATGGTTGTATGGTGATTTGGGGTTTGAAACCCTAAATATATCTTTTATATATGAAACTAAAAAAAAACTTAAAATTATTATGTTTAATATCTATAATGTCGGTTAGAAAAAAATAGATCTTTAATGTCGGTTTAAAACCGACATTAATCCTTCATCTTTGATGTCGGTTTAAAACCGACATTAAACATCCGCATTTTAAAAAGCGACATTAAAGATCCGTTTTCATTTTTTACAACCGACATTAAAGGTCATATTTCTTCTAGTGCTTGTATTAGATATATTTAAATAATACGTATAAAGTGTGGGCTATGTATGTAAATTAATACTTTATCACATTGGGTTATTTTATTTTGTTGGGCCTATTATGTGATCTATTTAATTATAAGGCCCAGGATTCCTAATTGAGTATAGACTAAATAGGTAAGACCCTATTCCTAGATTGATTAGGATTTAATGGGGATCCTAATTAAACTAGTATATAAAGAACCCTAGAGCTACGGTCCCCACTAAAGGCATTCAAGGTTTTGGTTGAGGAAAACAATAGCCATTTCTTAGCCATCAGTTTATAGTCATCATCAATTCAAGGATATGGATTCTGGTATGTAACTTATTCTTGACAATAGAGTTTGGTATGTAACTTATTCTTGATAATTTGGCATGAATGATCTTGAGTTAATCTATTATATAGATTTAAAAGTTTTGATTCTTACAACTTGTTCCCCTTTTGAGAAACAAATAATAGAGGTTTAATTGCCAAGATGGAGCTTGTCACCAAACTCCTTGTTGGCGTTAGCTATGTCCTTGTTTTTTACACTCTTGAGTTGTTGATGACAAACATTGGCATATTGACAAATGAACAGTAAAGGCATGTTGGTGCCAAACCTTATAAGTTGGACTTTTTATCAAGAACGTATCACAAACCTAAATTACTTATAACACTTTGACAAATGAACAGTAAAGACATGACATATTGAAAAGGAATAAATATTGAAAAGGAATAAATATGGATTAGTTTTGAAGAAAGAAAATTTAAACTAGACTCATAATAATAAACACGAAATTTAAAAGGATATGTTGGTTTATAGATGGACTAGTAGTCTAGGCAAACGCAAACTAATCGAGCTTAATTTCAAACGTTCGTCTTTAAAGAAATCCAATAGAAATATCAGTAATGATGGAGAAAATGACAAACTTACTATAAGGCCTCATTTCATTGTCACTTTATTTATTTTAATATTTCATAAGTTGTAGAAAACAAGTTTGAATCTAATTTTTTGTTCCCTAAAGGCTAAGTCTTTGTGACGAGGAAAGTTTAGAATAAATTTTATTTAGGTGATGACAAAGTAATTTTATCAAGTGTTGGAAAACAATTTTGAAAATGTCAATTTGAGGTTTAGTTTTAAATTGAAGCAATATGGTCATTTCTCCTCCTCCTTCTTATTACTAGTAACTAAAAAAAAAAGAAGGATAAAAGAAAGGAAAAAGAGAAATATAGAGTCTTCTCTACCCCTTCACCTTCATTTTGTTTCGTCCAACCCTCAGATTATCTATCATCAACCATCACATCTTCGTCGCCATCTCTCTCAACCCCTTCACCATCGTACATCGACAACCACTATGATTGAACGTCGACTAACCAAACGCATCGTCGCCAACCATAACTAGTCATCGTCAGTTGTGTTCAACCAACCTGTCGCAAATTATTTGGGTTGCAGATCTATAGCCAAGCTGAGTTCGCCCAAGGTCGCCACAACACTCCTCACCAACAGCTGCTCACGTCGCTAGCTTGTCAGGTATATTTTTGTGGGTAGATTTGATGCTTTCCGGTGAGTTTTGTGGGTTTTTCTTGAAGATTTATACTACCCATTAATTTCAACTTTGATTTTGCAATACCAATTACATTTCATTGTTAGATGTAGAGTATTGGGAGCTTTTAGTCGCTGTTCATAACCGTTCTTCATTCCAATCCACCACTTAGAGTAAGATCCTTAAGATTCGGGTTCTATTTTTGGGTGATTTTGAATACCGATTAAGTTTAGACTTGAGGTTCACATTGCCTATCAGATTTCGATGTTAGATTCGATTTTTTCAAGAGTTTAAGCCACTGTCCAGCCATTTGAAAGGTCGAAATTAGGCATTTTGACATAACTTGGGAAAGATTCTAAGCTTAATGGAGTGGGTTTTGAGTACCCATCTAATTTTAGTGATAATATTGAATAACCTATGGTGTTGGATGATAGATTACAAAGTTTGATGGCAGTCATGGTACTGTCAATTGAAGTTTAGATTACTTTGTTAAGTTCTTGGAAAGTTTGGAGTAATTTCGTTGAGTTTTCCTAGAGTTCTTTAATGCCCATTAAGTTTAAGTGTTAAAATTGAATTACCCATGATGCTCCCGTCCTAGAGTTTAATGTTCAGAGTTGAAATTGGACTTTCCATTCACTTTAGAGTTTGCTTGGATATTACTCCTGTAAGCTTCGAAACATAAAATAGTTTTAGGTACTAAATTTGAATTTAGAAAGTCGTTAATGTGTGGTCAATGCAGTTTCCACAAGGTATGAATAAGGTTTGAGGTAAATTTAATGAGTTCTCTTATAGTCCTTAAATACCCATTTAGTTTTAGCATGAACATGATATTACCCATACTGTTTGAATGTAAAATTGGAGACTTTAGAGAACATGAAGCATTGTTCACTGCTCTTAAGATCATTTAGGATAAGTGTGGGCAATTTCTTAAGCTATTGATTTGTTAGTTTGACGTTGAGTTTATTAAATGATCTGAATCTCTCACATTATGGATATTGCTACTAAGAGCATACTAATATAAAAGACCCATTGAATTTGCACTAAGTTTGGATGCTCATCTTGTTAAGAGTGTGATGTGAAGTTTAAGGTCCAAAAGTGGAATGTTTAGCCTAGGCATAAGCATGTGGAGAAAAATTCAATTTAAGACATGGAAGAGATAAATTGAAGTTTTTGGAACATTAAATAGTTTGAGTTGACCTTATGGTGTGTTATGGAAATAGTTGTGACATCTTGACATGCGAAGACAATTGAGAGACTTTAATCGTTGTTTTAGGCCAAATTGAAGTGGGGAAAGCGTATAATCTCGGGGGATCGAATCATTGATAGTGAGTGGTTTATTTTCAAGTATTTTTATTATAATTTTATATATGTTATTATAATACGCTATGATTGTGGCGATTATTTGTATGAATTGTTTTATGATCTATTTATTAGAAATATTTGTAAATATGAATTTCAGTTTTTCATGAACTCTTGTATTTCAGAATTGTGGTTGAACCCAACCTTACTAAGCATGTTTTTTATGTCAACTAGTTTATAAAATATTCGTTGATTTATAACTAGATTTGAAACAGGTCTAAAAGGATGTATTGATTGCTAAGGATCGAAAACGATTTGAAATGTGTTTCTAACCATGTTTGGTTTTAAACTTTAAACATGTGATGTTTATGAAATAATGTTGGTGATTTCTCTAAAGGCTACGTCAATGTGTTTCTGTAGCGCCACCTATGGTTGTCAGGTGACTTTGGGATTGAAAAACACCATGACCGGAGATCCGAGAACCTGAGCCTAGGTGAGAATATGGATGGAGGATTGTGATATGACTTTGGGCTTACCTTAACGTATGGTGGGTGGCTCTATATGCACATAGGAGCGGATATAGAGGTTGTTACTATGATAGTTGCTAAGTATACGTGAGCTCTATTTGGCTGCATGTTTCCTTGTGGATACGGATCACATGTCAGCTATCCCGGGTCGTGTATTTAGTATGCTACGTACCATGATTGGATTGGATGAGGGTTGTACCGTGGTAGGTACTAAGTATACGTGAACTCAGTTTGGCCGTGTATTTCCTTGTGGATATGGATCACATGCGAGCTATTCTCAATCGTCTATTTAGTAATCTACCATAGTCGAATTGGATGAAGGTTGCTATCGTGATGGGTTCTAAATATGCGTGAGCTAGGTTTGGCCGCATGATTCATTGATCATGTGCAAGCTATTCTTGGTCGTCTATTTAGGCACTTTGTCATGGTTTGATTGTGTACAAGTTTGCTGGCTACTTGTGATTTATAGTATTATGTGATGATGACGTTTTAATTATTATTTCATTAGTGAGGCATAACTACACACTTTTTTGAACATGTTTTACGAGTTATTACGTTTAAAAACTTGCCACTCACTAAGTTCCAACTCAAGTTTTCAATGTTTTCTTCCCCTAGGTAGAGGTCAAGGACCAAACCATCGTTGAGCTCCTCGTCATTGATTGTAGATTTTCATTCTTTTTGTATGTGTTACTTCAATTTTTTATTGTATAATAGGGTGGTTAGAAGTAACGAGTGTCACGCCAAGGTCACGTGTTTTGAGACCCTTTTCGACTGTAATTATTTCGTAACTAGTATCTAGTTTGAATATAAACTCAAATTGAGACTATGGAATTGTCTGGTTAAGTATGTGGTGAGACACACTTGATATGATTTTGAGTCTGAGGATTGCATATATGTATAAAAGTGTAGTTAATTTTCACCTCTTTTCAGGTTTGGCTAACCCATATTTTAAGGGAGATGTTGCCGAAATCTATGTAGAAATTGGTATGGGTTCCATAGAAGTTAAGTTGGAAAAACAAAAAGTTGTTTAAAAAAATGTTTTCATGCCATGATCTAGGTTAGAAAGGAAAACCTAGAACGGGGTGTAACACTTACTATCAATATCAAATCAACTTTAATTTGTTTCGACTAAATTTTCAAATACTAGTTAGACTCTTAAATAATTCAATGGAATCTCTAAGATTGGGACGTAGAGCTTCTTTGTGAACTTCCACCTTGTGTTCTAGGGTTTTGAAAGTGGGAATTGCAACTTCCACTTCGTCAATTCCAACCTTCGAAGGACGCAAGATCTAAAATAACTAGCAAAGGTATGTTTATGAATAAACAATTCCAAGTTGTCGTTTTAATTGATAAATTACCTCTTCACATTTGAAAAGGTAAAAATCAAAAGAACCCCATGCAATTTCTCTACTAATTATGAATAGGGATCATCCTAATATGAAATCGAACCTGGCAAGAAAGAACTTTATGTCAAGATCACATAAATAATTATGATAAAAGGTTCTCTCATGTTTGCCATAACCTTAGTCGCTTTAAAAATCACAATTAACGAAGTGGAGCTAAAATTCATTTCTGGCAAGATCATCATAGTGAAGAAAATTGTGCTCACTCTAGACATAAGGAAGAATCTAGGTTCGAGTTTTCTTCTGAACATAGCATGCTTTACTCAAACTATAGACACATATTTATTTACTCTCACTAAGACTAATGTTTTTGCTGGGAAGATTTATGTAACTAATGGAATGTTTAAGCTTAATGTTGAAATAAAAAAAAATTAGTCTGCTGCTGAGTTGTTGTCTTTTTGTAATACTTGGCATGCTAGATTTTGTCATTTTAGTAAACGAATAAATATCAACATTAGTAGGCATTGGATATAAATCCTAAGCTATCTTTGGATCATTTAATAAATGTAAATATTGTAGTTAAGCTAAAATAACGAAGACTTCGCATCAATTTGTAATTAGGAAATTTGAGCCTCTAGATTCAATACATCTAGACTTATGTGAATTTTATGGTGTCTTGACTAGTAATAGTAAAAGATATTTATTACTTTTATTGATGATTGTTATGAATACACTTCTATTTATCTTTTGAAAAATAAAAGTAATAGACGCTTTTGACATGTTTAAATTGTTCGTAATTGAAATAGAAAATCAATTTAATAAGAAATTATAAAATTAAGAGACTTCGTATCGTGATAAAGAAACTGAACATGATTCAATGTCTTTAACAACTTCTATAACACTGGTGGAACAATACATGAAAAGACAACACCTTATTCTCCTCAAATGAACAGTAAAGTCGAAAGAAAAGTAATTAAAAATACAAGAACCAAATGAATAGTAAAGCCGAAAGTAAAGTAATTAAAAATAAAAGGACCAAACATTTTGAAAATGTATGGAAACAAAATAGTTTTTAAACCAAATGTTGTAATATTCTTTGTATTTAGTTTCATTCTATTTATCACTCGTTAACATGAAAGAAAAACATGACTATGTTTTAATTTCCAAAATACCAAAGTTACACTAAATTAAGTTAGATTAATTCGTCTTCCTTCATTCTCTCAATTTTTTGATGCTTCTTCCTTAATGTTGCCTAAAGTTCTAGTTTTTGAAGACAATAAAGTTCAACTATTCTCTTATAAGTTGGTTTTCTCACGTCATCGAAGTCTTTTGTAAATCATAAAAAACAATGAGGGGCAACTATACAAGGAAAATGTGTGAAAAAGAAAGAGTTACGTATATACTAATAATAAAAATACAGGAAAGTTTCCTAAATATAACAAATTAATGAAATATTTACGGTCCCTGTAACAAAATCCATAAATTTAGTCATTTTTAAATATTTCAGATTTGTCCTTCCATTCTTTTCTCCTCTGAAATCGTCTTCTTCCTCTGTACATGTGATTTCTTCCATCTTTCTTTTTTTTAGATTCACCATCTTCCTCTGTATCGTCTTTCTTCTTTTCTTCTTTAAACAGATGGTGTATAAACAATCTTGAAAAAATTAGGGTACCCAACTAAATTAGAGTAACCAAAATTAAAAGATCGTGTATAAAGAATATTGAAAAAAATCGTTTATACCAAATTTTGAAAAAAAAAATCGTTTAGATTTGGCTACCCAAATCTAAACGATCATGTAGCCAAATCTAAATGTAACCAAATCTAAACGATCGTATACCAAATTTTGAAGAAAAAAAAATTTAGGGAACCCCAAATCTAAACAATCGTGTAGCAAAATCTAAACGATCGTGTATCAAATCACGTTATCAAATATATTACGCGCATTTTTGGTATTTTACATGTTGGACTTCTGGACTTTTTCCATTTTTGGACTATACAGTATAAATATTTTGCTGTTTTTTTATATTTTTGAAAAGACCCCTAAAAACAATGTCTTTTTAACCATGAAAAAGATATATTTCCTGTACCTTATATGCTTGAATTAGAAACTTTAGACCAGATTTATAACGACTTTCTAAGTATTAATTAAAACTATTTTTCTCATATAAAAGCTTGTAACACTAAAATGTCATGCCAAATGTAATGCATCAGGCCTTTGGATTCAAGCTAGGATTTGGTATCTGAATTCAATTATGGATGGTTTTGCATTCTCATACATTTCCTACGGTCTAACAACGTCATCATTGATTGTTTTCAAGGCTTCTAAGAGAAAAAGTTGTTATCACAAACCTACACAAATCCTTTTTGCTTACTTTGTTCTCACTCACATATGCATTCTAGAAAAATTCAAACAACGTTACCTGACGTAAGATTTCTCAAAATTAAGCACGCGTAGTATTGAAGTTCTTCTAATTAAGCTATCAAGGAAGGTGTGTGTATCGTTATTATTAATATAACTAGTAACCTTCAATTATTTTAAACTTTTTTAACTATATTTTCATTCATGTCCCCTACAAAATTCAGAATATTACACCAAACATGTTTGTAGTTTTATCTCTTTGGCTTTCAAAAATGTTTACCATATATACTTTATCAATGTTATTAATGTGTTTGCATTCACTTTCTTCTTATAAGTAAATTAAAGATAAACTTCCCTGAAACGCTTCACAATACTAAGTAGTTATTTTTAGAGCACAACATCCATAATGATGAGAAATAATGTGGAAACAAAGGGCTACAAATACGATTAGGATATTGATGTGTTTCCTCCATGCACACACGTTGGGCGATTAACACATGTCAGATTAAAACTTTTGCTTGATAATCAAAGCATTAAACTAACATTATCTCTAAATTTGTATTTTCAAAATTCTCTTATGCCAATTGTTTCATAATATTATATTAAACTTTTCTTCTTTTGCCTATAGTTCTTTTATTAATCATTAAATGTTATGCATTATTCTTTCCCATTTTGGAGCATATACACATATACTCTCCATTTATATGTAATTGAGTTGATGCATAAAGGTGATGATGAATGTAGGTGGGCAAATGGGAAGTGGACAAAGAAGTTTGCTAAATGAGGAAATAAGAGAACCATCTAAAAAAGAACAAAACAAAGAGAAGTGGGGGAGTTGTAGGCTAGTGTGACATTAGGTAAGGAAAAAGGGGCTAATGAAAGTCTTGATAAGCATTTTTATAGGACGAAGTGTCATTACCTTGTTGGTTGACAAACAGCATCTCCTATAATTTTATTTTGGCCAAAGTTCTTTCTACAATATTACTTGCACACGTGTCATGATCATAATCAACATCATTACCTTTTTGTCTCACATGTGTCTGTTCTACACGAATCTGTTTTCTTGTTTCTCTTAACTTATAGTTGTCTTTTGGGGTGATGCACACCTATATTATGTTTCCAAAACTTATCCTTAGTTCTACCTATGTTTGGAAAAGTGGATAGTAATATGTTATATTATTTTTGGTTTTTTAGGGAAAATAATATCTTCACATTTAATGATTCATCGTGATCCTCGAGTGAATTATTTATCTTTTTTATTTTTACATTACAAGTTTTAGTCATGATGATAACTTTTTTTCCGGCAATGTAACGAAAAATGTCATAGAGATATTTTTATTGTATGGACACATCATTGTTTCTACCGACAAAAATATATACATAGACAAAAACTTTTGCAGTCTGCAAAAAAAAAAAATATTAGGTTGAATTTCTACCAATGCTTATTTTAGTTTTTGTCTGTGTGCCAATGCAAGTCACGTTGCTGAAAAAAAAAAGCTTTCAAACTAATATTTTACTTTTTCCCACAATTTTTATTAACCCTATTCCCGATCACTATATTTTCTCACGTTTTCTAAAAAAACCAACTTCATTCATTTCTCACCCATTTTTTTAGATTTCTCTTCAATCTCGTCCTCTACCCCTCCTCTCTCTCGTAAACAGCAACATCACTCGCAACTTGCAGTCTGCCATTGTCTCCCCAACATTCTCTCTGTCGACCACCTACGCTCCTCCGCGCCCAGCACCTTACACTGCCGCTTATTAGAGTTATTGCTCAGCATACATCCAGTCACTGGCGGATTTAGCATAGGCCTGGGGGGCTCGAGCCCCTCCTCAATTTTATTGTCTTTATATAATATATATAAAGAAAACTATTTAATTTTTATTATTTATTATTAGCTTAGTGGTTACTTTGACTATCAATCTCCCTTTTCATCCATGTTCAAATCCCACCTATATAGTTTATTTTCCATATTTTTCTTTTAGCTCCTCGTCAATATATTTCCTGGATCCGCCACTGCATCTAGTCTATCGTCTAGCTTCTATTCACCACTCAGCCTCCTCGCCACCGGCTTAAATCCAAGCATCTCTTCCTCTTCAAACTCAAAGGTAAAATTTTGCTGACTTATTTGTTTCACTACAATTGTTGCCTTGATTTTGGTTGGTTAAATTGTTTCATCATTAATAATTGCCAAGATTTCTCTTGGGTATTTTTGTAATTGGTTGTGAAAGTATTAATTAAATAGTTTTGAATTGTGTAAGATGGTGGAAAGAGTTTGTAGGTTTTGAGGAGAAATCTAGAATGAGTTGTGAGGTTGAGAAGTTTAAAATATATATGTTATTATTTCGTGGTATGCTTGGACAAGAATGAGAGAACTTTTAAATTTTTTTTTTTTTGTAAGATTCTTAGATTTGAGGTTAAAGTAATGATGTAGAAATCGTTTTCAAATTTTCCATTTTACTATTAAATAGAAGCTTTTTAGGTTCGTTTTGTGTTTGAAAAGTTGTTTCAATAGTTAAAAGTGAATCACATTTAGAGCTTTTGTTGGTAATTTAATTTGTAGTTGTATTGAATGAAAAAATTGTGAAAGAAAAAAATATAATATTAATTTAATCTCATTGATATTCTCACATGGATTAATTTTGAAGTGGAGGCTCCTTATACTTATTGATTAATGGGTTTGAACCCTTAGGATACCCAAGTTTTTGAAGTAGGAAAGAGATAGACAAATGTGGATATATCTATATCTCCGCATGCTCGCCACCGTTCATTGGGCAGGGTGTGGAGAGATAAAATAATGTATATATTTTTACTAAAAATTTCTTTTCATTCTTCAAAACGTTTTACAATATTAAGGTTTGAAAGTTAATTGATTAACGTTTTATTACCGTTTAGGTTATTAACGTTTTAATATCATTACTCCCACGATTTTCTCCCTCATAAATTTTTTACCGTTTTGTGACCATAGGTATATATCTTCTACCACTATATAAGCCTTGGTTTTCCTCTCATTCCAAAACACAAACAAATGGTCTTCTCATTCTCATTCCATGATAAAAATGTTTCCCAAGCTCTACTTGTGTTTGTCATTTTCAGTGATTTTGATTCTAGTTGATTTTTGTGCAAAATCAATTGAAGAAGAGATGTTCTTTTATCCTGTGGATGATGGGGCAATATTCTGTTTGCACAATTTCGAGCATAGCTGCAAAACATCTTAAAGAGTGCGTGTTGCATGACTCAACTGTCTACTAACCTTGCTTCTATTTTGCAGTTTTTGTTCTAGTGTTGATCTGCCTTGTCGTTGCTGTTTTTATTTCTATGTAATAGTACTGCTAATTGATCGAGCCGTGAGTTGATGACCGAAGTGCAACAACAAGTTGACTTTGAGTTTAAAAGTAAGCACTTTCTTAGCTACTTTTTAGGTTGGTTTCAAAGTAAAATGTTTCACTTACCCATGCTTAAGTTATCTTGAGATTTGTTCCATATTTTTATACTTTTAGTAGACTTTGTTGGTTGGTTGAGTTTTAAAGTCACATTTGAGTAGTTTTAACTTATTTTTTAGAGTTAAAGTGCCACTTAGACACTTTTAAGAGATTTTGTAGTTGGTTTTGAGTTTTGAATACACACTTAAACATTCATAATTTGTTTTGAGAGTTAAGAAACTTTTTAGGTAATTTTTAGTTGGTTTTCAGTTTGAAAGTTACACTTAGATAGTTTTACTTGTTCTAAGAGCTATATTGCCACTTTGACACTTTTTAGAGATGTTTGGTTTAGAGTTTGAAAGTAGACTTGAAAATTTTTAAATTGTTTTGAAAGTTAAAAACTTTTTAGGTGATTTTTAGTTCATTTTTACTTTCAAAGTCACAATTAGGTAGTTCTAACTTGTTTTTAGAGTTAAATTTTACTTAATCAAAGTCACACTTGTGATGGTTTATTTTGGAAACAAAATTCATAAAGTTTTAGGTTTTGCTTTTCTTAGTTGTGTAGTATAGTATGGAGATTATATCTTGAACTCTTTCGTATATATAGACAACTAACTTGGTGGATGCTTTACTTTTGACTGTATCATGTCTTGATATCACCAATTTCCCGTTAACAAACCTAATCATTATGTTATACGTCTCACTAACGAATATTTAATAGCAGTATTCACCATCTTTTACATTATATTGAATGAACAATTGGTCAGGGTATATTTTTTTAGCATCACCATCTTCTTTTCAAATTCGTAGTACTTTTACCACTGTCGATTGAAGTCATCCCTTCTGTAGTATGAACGGTCCTAGTGATATGTAACAGTTGTAACCACAATTGTAAAAAGAGTACTAAGCTGAAGTAACATGGAAAAAGAACAAGTAACACAACAACATTTGTTAACCCAGTTCGATAAATATGCATCTACATCTGGGGGGCAGTTTGCCCAGGATAGAAGATTGTATTAATCACAAATACAATAACAGTTGAATACATAGTTATGACTGGAGGTACAACACTTTGCACATTTATCATCGTGCTGTCCTAGAACTGTTGCAACAAAACTAAATATGTAAGAATACAATAGTCATAACTCATAAGAAGGACAGAATATCTCCCCCTCAATCTCAGTTCTAAAGATGATGTATTCAACTCAAGCCCCGAACAACTTGATGATTCTTCTATTGGTCTTTCGTATTATTTTTTATGAAGAACTCCCAAAAGAAACTCACCGTCAAGAAGCTTTTACACTTTTTCTTCACATAACTTTTCATACAAGATATTACCAATATATAAGGAATAAATCCTAACCACCCGTGAGACCATCCTTGAAAAGAGAATATTACCAATATATAAGGAATAAATCCTAACCACATGTGGAACCCTTGAAAAGAAATTCTTAACATATTCTTTACCAACTCCATAACCAATTAATTAATTAATTAATTTGCTTGTGATAAAATAAAGTAGGTGGGACCATTAACTAACAAACTCTCGCTTGAGACCACCTACCTTTATTTCTGCAGACAAGCACACCTCATCAACAGAAACCATACCATAACAGCTAGAATTTTCACACTTAGCAAATCACACAACTCATGTACCAAAATCATTGCACGAACGAAAAAGTAGAGAAAATTAACAGAAGACAAAACCCAATCACAGAAATCCAGATGACAAAACCCAATCACAGAAATCCAGATAAACAACACTTCCCTTTGCTTGTTGCAAAAATAAAGTGAAGCCTAAGAATCATTAGAAGAAACAACAGACTCCAAAGCCGCTCGACGACGATCACACAAAATATTCTCCAACATTGTATGCCAATTAGAAAATCAACTGATTTATCCTGTCAAAGAGAGAGACTCAACCATTAGTGCCTATACACCTACCACAGATAGCACAAGGGGTTGACCAAGAGTAGGACTGACAGTAGAGGAAGCCCTGGACTCGCCAGATGTAGTGTCAAACTCAGTAGAGACATCTGGTATATTCGAATCTTGAAACAGATGCATACTCAGGCAGATAATAAAAGGTGTAGTTCCAACAACATCGATTGGAGTCATGTGAGATGATTCAAACGAACTGAAAGAATGATGAACATGTGCGGAAGCAGTCGACTTGTAAGACTTGACACGAGTGACCACCATTGTGTGCACACTCGAGTAATTATACCTAAACAAGAATAAAAGATAAAACAACAGTAGACGATGGTAACTAACCAGAGATGATCGTGGGTTACGAAAAGTTTGATGACTGACAACGCATAAATCAACTAAATTTAAGTTTATTGCTTGACTGACGGGTAAATAAACTAGGCTTAGATCATGACTTTTGGGCCCAATAACAGAAGACCGACTGTTGGAACCATCAGACGTCTAGCCCAATAATTGTTATTCTGGGCATTGACAAACTCCCTATGCGGACTATTCCTCTTTTTTCTCCATCATTGAACATGACTAATTCTGTGTTGCACTTGCTAAGTTCAGAGAAGAATGATGAATTCCCTGTCATGTGCCTGGAACATCCACTATCAACGTACTGGTCAGTAGAGTTAGGATTATGAACAAAAGTAAGAGCTACCTTGCAGTTTTCCTTATTGACTTTAGGTCTCCATTCTGTCCTGCACCTGTTTATATGTTTGCTCTAATTGCTGACTTGTCTTACAATAGACTTTGCAGTTGATAACAATATGGCCGAATATGACCAATCTTTCCACAAAAATAGCAAATCCATCGTCTTCGTCTATTCAGAGACTTAATTGGCGAAATAGTATCTTCTGTCTTCTTTTCTTTTGCTATCTTTCTCTGGTCGTCATAACTATTTGACTCATTTACAAATATAGTTTTGTTTTTAGTTCTGTCAGATCCTCTTTCTAAAAAACCCAATCCTGTTTTGTCATCACATCTTTTTCCTTGGTCGAGCAAGTCATATAATTTATGAGTTCCACTTGTCATCATTTTTACAGATTTGGAAAACTCCTCAAACTGATTTCTTGCTTCCTTTAATTCAACTTTTAGAGTGACTATTGAGGATAAGAGAATAAATGTCATTCATTATAATGATAAAAATAAATGGTTAATTTTTATAAATAATCACTACAACAGATTAGGCTTTCAATAACATTTTTTAATAACATGTATTATAAAATGTTATAAAAAAAAAAGAAAAGAAAAGCGGGCGAGAGAAAAAAAAGAGTAAAGGAATTAAAAGCATAACCGAAGTGTTATTAAAAAGAAAAATAAAAGAAAAGCGGGAAAGATTTGAGCGAAAAAATAATTTGGAGCCCAAACCTAAAAGTAATCGATCATCTTGATCTCCCGTTGGCTCTCTTCTCTCCATCGTCTTCCCCATCGTCTTCTCCATCGTCTTCTCCATCGTCTTCTCTATCGTCTTCTCTCCATCGTCTTCTCCATCATCTTCTCTCCATCGTCTTCTCTTATCTTCTGGACAACTCAAATCTCCTACTTCGTCTTCTTTGTTCTCTTCAGTCCATCACTTTCGTTTCCAAGCTCCATCTATTTCTATAAGTCCCCCTGCCTATCACGAAATAATAAAGTAGAGTAGCATAAGTTGACGCGAAGGGCTCTTTCGGATTATCAATCCATCTTCATCTGGTATGTTCGATCATCTTTCCATTGCCCTAATTTGTCTATTCTTTTACTAGTTTATCTTTTTTCTGTTTGTAGTTGTTTGATGTCTGTGGTTGTTTGGTGTTTGTGTTGAATATAATGTAGGTTATTTTGTCTTTAGTTGTTTGATGTTTATTGGAAAACCTTTCAGTTGATGTTTGAGTAATGGCAAGGATATTTGTGAAAAAAAATCAGTTGATGCTGATTATTCCCAAGACTTCTCTCTGTATCAATCTTGTTTTTTCTTCAACCCTTATGGAAATTATGTATGTATATGTACATAGAAGCTAGATGTGTATATGTGTTATTTTGTAATGGTTATTTTAATCTTTCAACAAATGACTGTGTTTTAATCCATTCATTTTAATTTTCCTCCAAATTGTCACTTTTTAAAAAAATCAAGCACCAAAATGAACTAAAATTAAAATTGTCACTTTTCAAAAAGATCAAGCACCAAAATGAAGTAAAATTCAAAGTATAAGAAAAATACATGCTGAAAGTATATGAATCAAAATGAACCTAAAGAAATAAATGTAAAAAGAACTCAAGAACTGAATGTAATTTACAGACTCATTCGACAAAGATAAGGTCAAGAAGTTCAAAACAAATGCTTATTTACGAAGAATGAGACATTAAAACTATATATGGAATTATCATAGTGATATTGCCTATCTAAAGGTCATTTCAACAAAGAACTATCAACCTGGAATGAGTATTGGGATAAAAAGAGAAGGAGAAAAGTATCAGAAATGACCAAAGTTTGTTGTGCAAACTTCTAAAAAGATGTTTATTTATCTGTGATTTCATTGATTTCTAGCAGTGATCTGTAGAAACAATTCTGACCTGATGGCAACAAAGCAAACAACCAAAAAAAAAAAAGAAGAAGAAGAAGAAAAGAAAACAAACAATCAATTTTTATTGTTTCCACACCCACATGTTCAACCCAGCTAGAAAACTATGCAATAAACACAAAATTGCTAAAACCTTAGCTTCGTTCAGTCAACTTTGAATGTTTCTCTTCTTTTTATTTCCATTTTCTTGAAGCTAGAATGATGTTTTCTACATGGTTAAGGCTATAATTTATAATTCTTCTTAATAGCTCGCTTGTTTTGCTAACTACAACCCTGAAATGATTGACAACTAAAAAAGTTTGTTGACATTTATGAAAAGTGACAAAAGAATCATGAAAGTGAATGATATCCAAAATGGAAGGACTACTCCAAGATGACTAGTCAATTTAATCAATTTTCTGTCATTTGCCATAGATATGCTATTGGTAGATTAGATATACCAAAGAGCAATAAAAATGATTTGACAGAGATGGAAAAAAACAAACAAACAAACAGGGAAAAAAAACTTACCAATTATATGTTGAATAAGAAGAGAGTTGTTAGCTGCCATTAGAATAACTATTTAATAGAGTAGGCTATTTCATTAAAATTACATTATAAAATAACTGTTGGATATAGATTTTTGAAATTGTATATGTGTGTGTTCTGATATTTGTTGTATTTTAGTTTGGGATACATTATGTTTAATCTCTCTTTTATGTCTTCCAATTGCATTGTCTGATTTTGGACTTGAAATGATGTAATCAATGTTTTATGTTAACACTATTTGGGACAAAATGGGAAGACATGTTTTGTTAGGTAAGCTTAGTCTCATATTTCATTTCAATGTTATGGTGATGTCGAATATCTGTAACCCATCGTATGGGCAAATATCAATGCTTTAATTTTTCCTTTTCTGACTTATTTTAAATCTCTAAATCTATTTTTATAAAAAAGTCGAGACTTCAATTGAGGATAACAATGACCTGAAATGATATGATTTTACTTTGAATTTTAATTTTTGTTTAACATAGTAGTAAATTTCTAATTTAAAAGTAGTTTTGAAATGTTTATACAAGGTTAAAGGTTAAAAGTAATGTTGCAACTTTGAAAGAATATGACTATATCATATGAAAGAAGGAGGGAAAAGTTAGATAATTATCTTTTAAAGATATGAAACAGAAGCAACTTCCTCATACATGTAGTCGTAGAGGCTATGCTCGACTAACTGAAGATTTGGTATAGTTTTATGTAATTAATAACATTATTATATTTAGCACATATAGCTAATATATAACTCACTATTGTGTTTCAATATAGAAAAACTCTTCTTCTTCAACTCCGATTACCCAAGTAGATGTTTGGACGAAGGCACATGTGAAGAAAGATGGAACACCTATCAACTCGTAAGTGGCTGATACTCTGGTTGGTTTATCTTTTGTATTGTTTATAGTTGCTGCCATATTTCATAGTTTCTGCCATATTTTATAGATGGGTAACTACATCTTATTGTGAATGTTGTTGTGACTGTCAACATCTTGTTGTGAATGTTGTTGCTGCCAATTTTTATAGTTGTTGTCATTTTTTATAGTTGTTGTCATTTTTTATGTTTTGATCTCTTGTTAGGTTGCTGCCCATTGAGTAGTGAGATTTAGTTGAAGTAGGTTTTAAATGTTGTGACTTTCTCTAATGCCTTCTCCCCCCTCCCTTTCCCCAATGATCTTTTTTATATCCCATGCTTTATGTATTGTTGAGTATTGATTTGTAGTTGGGTTGTTGTCACTTGAGTTCTGATTTCTTCAACTAAATGACTTGTTTGATGAAATATGCTTAGATGCCACTTGTTTCGAGTATCGATTTTTAGTTGGATTTTAAATGACTGCCACGATTGCTACCCATGTTTTTAAATGTAGTTGGATTGTTTCCTTCAACTAAATGACTTGTTGTGATTGTCTCATGCCCCTCCACCCACCCCTCACCCACCATGACTTTTGAATAGTTACTATGATTTTTTGTTAGGAGCGTATTGAACAAAATCGTATGGCTTCTTCGAGTAGTATAATTGATGATGCAATTAGTAGAGTTCTCGGTCCCGATCAAGGCTCTGTAAGAGGATTAGGATTTGGTGTGACTCTATCAAAGGTGTCTAGCTACATCAATTAGCAAAGATAAAACCATTGCATCTCTTGAAAATAAAAATGTGACAACCTAACGTCGGATGTACATGAATTGAAAAGTGTGGTAGCTTCCTTACTAAAAGACAAGGTAAATTTGTCTTAACACTCTTAAAAGTTCTTAAACTATGTTTATAGCATATTTTGACATTGTTGTTATATAGGAAAAAACAAGTGATGACAATTCTAATCATCTTGTTAGAAGAGTACCATCATCCACACATATTCGCTCCTACTTCTACTCCAATCATAAATTCCCCACCGGTAAATTCTAATCATCTTTGTTATTTTAAATTATTATTGTTTGAGATTTTTCTAACAATATTATTATTGAAAAAGAGTGTTACTACCAACACTCCCCATAAGTGCTTGCTATTAGATTGGGTTGGTTTAGGAGAAGTTATTGCTGAAGGTAGATGGTCTTCCAATGATCCATCTGTTACTGTCCACCATGTACCTGTTGGCCCCAACGCAGTTCGTGTGTGGGTTGATACGGTGAAAATACCAAATTCCTTCTTATGGAGGCTTACCTCTGACATTATTGTTATTGATGATGTTGTGGGCACTACTGTAGCATGGCCAATGGATAAAGTCAAACTATGTAAGAAATTTAATTTACTTTGTGAATTAGGTACTTATTTAGTTCTTTAACTAATTTATTGTTAGAGTTAGATAATGAAATTTCTTTTTATTTTTTTGTTAGATGATTGATGTATGGAGAAAACTTTGGAACAACACATATAATTGGATAATTTAACTATTGCTACAATTTGAAAAAAAATTTTATCCTATCAAATTTTTGGGACTTTGGAACTTAGTGTTGATGGTATGAAGTTATTTTAACTGAATTTAGAATTTACTTGTTCTAATAGTTAATGACTTTGAAACTTAGTGTTGATGATTGTTTCAAACGTAACCTTTGAATGAATATGATACTTTTTTTGTGTGTGTTATAGATTTAATATTTTGGTTATAATTTGATTGTAGATTTGGATGAATGTGCATTAGACCTTTATAGTATGGGAAATTACGACTTCATATTTAAATATCTATATGATTACGATGACAACATTCATAAAACGCAACAAAAAAATTGTTTATACATTTTTCAAACAGCTATTGAATGATTTTGATAACGTTTTTTAAAATGTAACAAAAAACGCTACAAAAAATCTTTTATAGCATTTTTGAAATGTTATTAAAGACGCTATTGAAACATTTTTATAGCGCTTTTCTAACACAAAACAAAATGCTATAAAATGTCTTTTATAGCGTTTTTCCAATGTTATTGAAAATGCTATTGAAAGTTTATAGCGATTTTTCGACGCCATAAAAAACGTTATAAAAACGTTCCGATAGCGTTTTTCCTCACGTTATAAAAACGTTCCGATAGCGTTTTTCCTCACGTTATAAAAAGCTTTTACAACATGATATTTGTGCTATCGCTAGGGGCATATTATAACGGTCAGCATAGCGGTGGAAAAATGCTATGAAAAGTCATGGACTTTCAATAACATCAGCTACGACAACATTTCAAAAACGCTATCGAAATGAAACGATAGCGTTTTTGGGATGCTATCGTAACTGATATTTCTTGTAGTGAATAACAAAACACCAAAATATTTATGGCTCGTGTAACAAAATCAAAAACTCAAGAAGTCGTTAAACTAATTTCATAAATTTCATAATTGTTTTTGATATTATGGATGATTTGTCACTTCTCTTTCTTCTTCATCTTTGCGATTTGTTCATTTACTCTTCTAGATTCTTCGACTCTTCTTCCAAATTTTCTTTCTTTCTTCATCTTCTCTTTCTTTCTTCCAGCTGCAAGAAATTATTGGAGTTAAAAAGAACAATGAATTGTAGGCAATGATAGGTATTTATTCTTCTTAGATAGATAGAGACAGTGGAATAATATCACAATATTTACATTTTTCTTTTGGCTTCTTTTTTGTTTTGTTTTCCCTCCTCATATTTTCTTCTTCCTCATGTTCCTCTGATGTTTCATTATCTTTTCATCTTCAGCTACTTCTTCTTCTTGTCCATATTTATCTTCATTTGTTTGAATGTAACAAAAAAAAATGTTGTCAAAATGATCGTGCAAAAAAAATGTAAAAGAATTGTGCAAGAAAAGTAAACGATCGCGTAGAAGTTTACACGATCGTTTACCATTATCAACACAATCATTTAGATTTGAAATCCTTTTCCATCATTTAAAAAGAACTACACAATTGTGTGGATAAGATCTAAACGATCGCTCACGAAGTCAACACAATCGTTTAGCATGGCCAACACAATCGTTTAGATTTGAAGCCTTTTTCACATCGTTTAAGAATAGCCACACAATTGTATGGATATGATCTATACGATCGCTTACCTTAATCAACACGAGCGTTTAACATGGTCAACACGATCATTTGGATTTGAAGCCCTTTTCCTATCAGTTAAAAAGAATTACACAATCGTGTGTATATGATTTAAACGATCGTGTAGATTGCTTACCATAATCAACACGATCAATTAGATGTGAAGTATTTTTTCCATCGTTAAAAAGAACTACATGATCGTGTATCTTTTCCGTCAGGAGCGCATATCGTGATTGTTTAAAAGAAGAATTACATGTGCGCGTCGCGTGTTGACTGGGACATTTTTTATATTTTCCAACGTAGGCCTGCTGGCTTTTTCGACTTTCAAAATTGTCTTATACAATATAAATATTTTATCCGTTTGTTATATTTTTTAAAAAACCTGTAAAAAGTAGTCAAAGAATCTATTAAAATTCTAATGGTAAATATTTGAAAGTTGCTCGTTTATAATTACTAATTAAAACTAACTAACTAATATATTTAATAGAATATCAAAAGAATTATATTTTAATTAAATGATATATAAGAAAATATTTTATTATAAAGTTTATATTATTAAAAAAATTAAATAAGAAAATGGGAAGGAAGAGAAACAAATTAAAATAACAATAATAAAATGAAAAGAAGTTTGCATGAGGGGGAAAATGGTACGAAACCGACTCTGTAAAACAAATTCAATGGTGGAGAATACTAAAGATGATTGGAAAAATGATAATTTTAGGAAAATGGACAAAACTCATCAAACAAATTAAATATAAACTTCAAATGTCTAAACATATTCCAATCTTAAAAACCTCTAACCAAACGGGACTATAATTCCCAGTAAAAATGTCTAAGGTTGTGTTGCTATTGTAAGCTTATCATTTAATGAAATACACACTTCTGGAAGGAAAAACAACGAAGGTAATTAGGGGCCTACAGAAGACGATAGTAGAACAAATCTGGCCTTTAATGTCGGTTCAATGTCGGTTTAAAACCCTTTTTTAAAGGTCTTTAATGTCGATTGGCAACCAACATCTTTGCTAGTGTTATTAAAGATCTTTGATGTCGGTTGGGCTTTAATGTCGGTTTTCAACCGACATTTTTGATAGTGTTATTGAAGCCCTTTAATGTCGGTTTAAAACCGACATTAAAGAGGCCAACAATGTCGGTTTATGACCGACATTATAGATCCCCAATAATTTCAGTTTTAAAGTGACATTAAAGCCTTGTTTTTAGGTCCATTTTTACAAATTTATTTTTATTTAATTGTTGCTTTATTATCCATTTTTTATAAACTGACATTTGGACCGTGTAAATAAATATTTTTTCTCACGCCAACAAATCAATAAAATTAATATTATTTTAAAAACTATAATATTTTTCTATAACATTTGCATACAAAATGAAATCTTAATATTGTGTTTATATATACATTCTACAACAGTACATGAAAAAAGATCTTAATACAAGACTTAAGTAAGAAATCCTAAATGCCTTCTCAGTCTTCAACCTTCAACAATCGTCTGGCTATCTACACAGTCGCTTAGCTTTCAACCTGATATGACTTCAATCATTCTACAAACAATATCAAAATAAACCATTTAATCTTTAAAATTCTAAAAAGCATTACAAGAAATATATTAACTTTAGAAAATACCATTACATCCATCTCTATTCATTAGTAGATTCTCTAAACTGAATGTCAAGCTGCCTCTACTGAAGCAAAAAAATATATACAAATATACAATTGCAAGTCCTCGCAACCAAAACCTACATAATTCAATACACATATCACAAACAAAGAAATTGATGATAAAATATCGTATAATCTCTTATTATATGAAAACTTAATTATTTCATTCTTCTAGTTGTTAAAAGAATAAAATTAAGAAAAAAAAAAGTTTTGAATCATAATTCAAAATGAATAATCTATATACTATATATAAAAGGACCTATTAGGAAGAAATTTTTTCTCTCAATTTTTTACTTTTCATTTTAGTGATTCTAACTGTAACATTAGTGGTAATTTTGCGAATTTTAAAATTTATTAAATAAAAATTCAAAAGAAAATTGTGAAGGCACATAACTTATTCAATTAATTAACAAATAATATCTAGATATTAATTACATTTAAAACAAATTACCACTAAATACCTTAATTAGATGTTACACTTTAATTTTTTTTAATTCCAAAAAATTTTTAGCTTTATAAATTTTGATTCATTCTTTTAGAGTGATTTTCATTAATTTTTTTATCGTTACAAAACCATCCACTAACTAACATTAATTATACAATCCACCCCAATAATAAATAAATAAATTTTTTCATTTAAAAAGTCTCTTTCTCATTCTACAAATTTAATTCACTAGATAAAGCTCATTATGCTAATTGAAAAATATCATTCTATCAAGCCTGCGATGACGGAAAATGATATAGAAATATGAGAATGTTTGAGGTCATGTCATTGAAGAATCAAGTCACGTAGAAACCAAGCCCTTGAGACAAAAAGCAAAATAGAGGAATGTGGCACCAAAAGTCACTAGCTAGTAAAATTAATAGAGTTTTTCATATTGGAGTATTGTTGATTAAGGTAAATATACACAACAATCAATAGAGTAATATCAAGAATAGTTTATTTAAAATTTCCTATTCAATAAATAGTTAGCACAAGATTTTTGTCATGGCGATGTCAAATAATTGCTACTCATGGTTATTACATTTTGACTACGTATAGTGGTTTGATTTAGAAATTGTTTTTGCACTTGTTTTATCACGTAAAGATGAAGGGGTGATTCTAGGATTTTTTTTTTTTTTTTTTTTTTTTTGTATTTCATAACCATGGGTTGTCTTTGAAAAAAAAATAATTAATAACTTATGGTTATTAGTATAAAAAAATATTATTAACATGTAAAAAAAACACACACACATCCTTCCAACAAACTTTTTTGGAAAATTTATGTAAATGTAACAAAACACCAAACCATTTACGACCTGTATAACAAAGCCCATAAAGTTAGCACTTTTTAAATATTCAAGGTTTGCCCTTCCATCTTTCTTTTTTTCTTCGCGATTCATCTTCTGTTATTTCTTTCAACGTCTTCCTCCTGCGATTTCGTCTTCTTTCCTTTTTTTTCCTGCAATTTCTTTCCATCATCTTTCTTATTTTTCAATTATTTATTTACGTCATTTAATCTTTCCATCGTTTTTCTTCTTTTCCTCTTTTTTTTTTCGCTTTTTCGTCGTCTTTCTACTTTTCCTCTTCTTTTTTCGGTGCGATTTCTTTCTATCATTTTTCTTCTTTTCCTTTTTTTGCGTCGTGTGCAAAAAATAGCAAAATCTAAAAGATGGTGTATAAATTAGAATATTGAAAAAACATTTAGATTGGAGTAGCCAAATGTAAACTATTGGGTAAAAAAGTAAACGTGTAAAAAAAATAAAAGCAATAAAAGATCGTGTATAAAGAATCTTGAAAAAAAAAATCATTTAGATTAGAGTAGGCAAATGTAAACAATCGTGTAAAAAGAGTAAATGATCGTGTCAAAAAAGTGGGGGCATCCTATGTAAAGGGTTTACATAAGACATGACCATGAAATAGTCACTTTTACGTTTTAACGTCGTTTACTGTTCAAAACTGACTATCTCGATTATTGATGACCTAGGTAATTTAATCTTAATCATGAGCTAACTGTGAACTCCTGTTCACACGAGATTATCCTTAGATCTGCATAGGTGAGGGCAACTCATTAGCGTTGGCCCAGTAAGCCTCCCATTCCAAGGGTAAGATCGGGTGGATAGTTGGGAATATAAGGTGCAAGACGAAATTCACTCCTACCCGCTTTAAGGTTGTTTCTGTAAGGACTGAATCCAAGTTTTGAACAAAAGGGCCCCACTCTCTCATTGGCCTGAGGGGGATTCAGTTTATAGGTTTTACCTTAAAACCAATTGTTCAATAGTGGATCAGTGGGATTTAATGAGAAAGATGTAGTCTTAAGGGTAAAACGGTATTTTTCGACCCAGCAAAGCTTACGAACAACCTGTAAAGGATTAACTTACTGATCATGGTTATATCAAATAGACACAAATATATCTATAGTGAAGGAAGTGCAACTACGAGACCTTAGAGGAATGATCCGTTAGTTAACGAATGTTGATTAGCTCAGTATAAAAGAGTTTAGCCTGTTAATCTTGGATCGTTGGAGCCCATGATTTATAGGTCCATTAGGTTCTCCTGCTAGCTCATATGGAATAAACTTTGAACGTAAGTTTTTCTTAAAAAACCCTATATTTATTCTTATTTCGTTTTAGGTTTTTTGCTATTTATTTGCAATTAGGGTAGAATTTCGGTCTTTCTTCCGTCCTACTTGTTTAACCACTTTCATGATTATGAATAAAGAATCTTGAAAAAAAAATCGTCTAGATTGGAGTAGCCAAAGGTAAACGATCGTTTTAAAAAATGTAAACAATCGTGTAAAAAAAATAAAATATTGTGTATAAAGAATTTAGAAAAAAAATCATTTGGATTATTGGAGTAGCCAAATGTAAACGATTGTGTAAAAAAAAGTAAACGATCGTGTAAAGAAATCAAAACGATTGTGTACCAAAAGAATTAAAAAAATCGTGTACCAAATTTTGAAAAAAAAATCATTTAGATTTTGGTTCCCAAATCTAAATGATCAAATCTAAACGATCGTGTAACCAAATTTAAACGTAACCAAATTAACGATGAAATTGAAAAGATAAATTGTAGTCATATCTAAACAATCGCGTATAAATTGTAGTCATATCTAAACGATCGTGTATCAAACAATAAACAAATTTAAACGATCGTAAATATATTACACGCGTGTTGTTGACGACGTGGTTGACGTGGCATTTTTTGTATTTTACACGGTGGACCTCAGGGCTTTATCCATTTTTGGAATTGTTCTATAGAGTGTAAATATTTTGCTGTTTTTTTATATTTTTGAAAAGGCCCCAACTATTTTTCCATTTTAAAATTTGTTGTTCTAGTAAATTACTTTAGTGTTATAAAAAATTGTATTTGTACTCTGTAGAAAATATTTTATGAAAAAATAGACTTTAATAAGAACATAATAAAAAATATAATATATGTATTTGAAAAAATCATTAGAAATGTTTGATTTATTGTATTACAATACTTAATATGTTTATTAAACAAATAATTTATTAGCACAATTTTTATGATCTTTTTTAACTCTAAACAAGTTCATAAAAATAAAAGTAAGTTATAAATATATAAAAAAATATATTATAATTTCATTAAAAGTATATTTTAAATTTTTAATAAAACATTGACATTTGATGTGCATAGCACGTGTTGTTACCAGTTTACATAAATGTAACAACAACAATAAATACTTACAGTCCCTAAAACAAAAAATTAAAGTCCATGAAGCCATCATTATTTTTTCCATAAATTTCATATTTGTTCTTTATTATTTTTTAATATTACGGGTTATTTTTCACTCCACTCCACTTCTTTTTCTTCTTCTTTCCAATTTAATCATCTCCTTTTCATATTATTGATTTCTTCGTATTATTACTTCTTCTTCATAATCTCACTTCTTATTTGCAATTTCTTCATTTCCTCTTCCAAAATTTCTTCCTTCTTCTTCCTCTTTTTATGTTCTTTTTTTCTTCTTAGTACAAGACCAAAACGATATTGGTATAGGATCTAAACGATCTATCCCAATATCTAAACGATCAGTTGTCTATTCCAGATAGACAGAGATAAACCACTATCACTAATAGCTCGTTTAGATTTGATACAAGATTGTTTAAACTAGGGATAAGGGTACAAGGTTGTTTAGGCTGAGTACAAGGTCGTTTAGGCTGGGTACAAGGGTACAAGTTCGTGTACCAAGATCATTTAGACTAGGCACGAAGGTACAAAATTGTTTAGATTGGATACACGGGTACAATATCGTTTAGATTTGGTACAAGGGTACATGATAATTTAAACTTAGGACAAGATCGTTTACACTTGGGTACAAAACCGTTTAGACTAAGTATAAAATTGATTTTTCACGTATGTGTGATCGATTAATCGCAGGATATTTTTGTTATTTCACGTCGTGGGATTGTGAACTTTTTTTCTTTTTCAAAATTATTGTATACATTGTAGATATTTTTGTGCTTTGTTTGATTTTTGAAAAAACCAGGTTTAAAAATATTACACGGAAGATTGAATCTCCACCGTTCTATTATTGTAGAAGATAAAATAATAATAAGAAATAGAAGTTATCCCGTTGAGAAGAAAATAATATATATAGAAAAGAGATCTTTAATTAATTGTATCCCATGAATTATAGAATAATCCTCTTAGATATATTTATTCATTTATATTTTGGGGGAATCCTCTCTCTTCCTCTCTCTCATAATCAGATTGGTGTATTTTAGAAATGAAATGATGGGTTTGCTTCCTTCTTAAGCCATTCTCTTTCAATCTTTGTCACTTCATGTCTCTCTTAATAGAAATATTTAGTAATGTTTAAAACTCACTTTCCACTTTACATGAGGACCTCACCTCATTGCTAACATATACCTTCTTTAACCCTTTCCTTTACCACCTCTCCAAAAGAAATAAACATAAATAAATAAAGTCACTTTTTCTAAATGTTTACCAAATTAAAACATATTTTGTCTACTTTTGTTACAATTATTTTAATAATTAACTTATGGTTAGATACATTCCTATAAATGTATTGATAACTATTATATATTAATACATTTTTAAAAAAATTTATATTTTATAAATATTTCCTTTCATTTTAATATATTTGAAAACAATTCTTCAAAAGATTTTCGCATAAAAGGAAGAGTCGAATACTTGGAAAAACAAAACTTAAACTTAAGATGTACAGAGATGGATGATTTTGAGAGGAGTTTTTTCTATCTCTCACAAACTTACTTCCAACTGCTTACTTCAAACTACTCTGAAATAAGTAGATTGCTAAAAGGAGACTAAAATTGCTCAAGGAGACTAAAATTGCTCTTAATCTCACTTTTGAAATCTTAATGACTAAAAGGAGACAAAAATTGTCATAGTTCAGTGACTAAAATATGTAATTTATTTTAAAATGTTCCATATAGGAATATAACTTCGTATAAACTCTATTAATGGTTAATAGAACTTAACAAATAACGTAGAGTTATAATTGAAGTCTCATCGATCCCTTTTTAAATCTTAACAATTAAAAAGAATAATAATCATAGTTCATGACTCATGAATTTACTTTCTAATCTTCAACGAACAATCGTAACTCTCTAACCTTTAATAATACTTGTGTTAATTATATTAATGGCTTATTTAAATATGCAAGTATTATGAATTTGATTAAAGTAATATACAATAATGATGATAGATTGTTTCATGCTAGATTTAAATATATATATATATATATATATATATATATATATATATATATATATATATATATGTGGATATATTGTATATCCAAATATCAAAATAAAATAAAGAAGTTTGTATAGGGAATGAAAAATAAATCATATAGAAATTTAGATAAAGAAATAAGATGAAAAGTAAATAAAGCAATAGATAAAAGGGTCTAAAAAGAGAACTTTTTCAATTTGTTTCTCAAAGAAACCTTTTCACATTTTTGACGCCACATCTATCTTTTCCTTTTTCCTCTCTTTATTATAGCATTGAATTAAAGCCTTTGACAATAAATAATCTATATTTCCATGATATTTTAGGCTATTGGTTAATTTTCTTTTAGTTTCAACTTTTTCAAATGAATGCTTGTTTTTCTCTCCATTACAGTTTTTGAAAAGAAAAAAAACTGGTATAATCAATACTAAAAAAACAAAAATTGAAATATAGCAAAATTTAGAACCCGTTCTCAAAGTTTATTCTATCACAAGTAGGAGAATAGTATTAGTGAATAAGATTCTATCACTGGTGAATGTTGACCAATGATAGAGATCTATCACCAATGATAGAATTTGTTATATTTACTTTTTTAAAATTTGTTTATAATTTCTTTATGTATACGTAGTTATTATATTTAAATCGTATTGTCCAAATTTTTAAATACTTTTCTTTAAAAAAAATTACAACTTCATTGATTTTTTTTCAAATATTAGTAGAAAATGGGTAGCAAAACATTGGTAGAAATAATATTTAGGGGTTTTTCAGAAGTGATAAAAGAAAAAGTAATAGTATTTATATAACTTGAATTTTCAAATTCAAAAACAAAAATATTATGAATATCAAACAAGTTCATCACTAATTATTTAAAGAAAAACTTTGCTATTATGTGTGAATATTTAGAATTTTTTAAAAAATATAATAAAGCAATAAAATATTTACACTGTATAGAACAATTTTGAAAATGAAAAAAGTCTACAGGCTCAAAATTGGAAATACAAAAAATGTCCTGTCAACCAGGTCATCAACAGTGCGCGTAATATATTTGGTATACGATCATTTAGATTTATCTATTGTTTGGTACATGATCGTCTAAATTTGCTCGTTTATCCAAATATAAACGATTTATTTTTTCAATTCTATTGTTTAATTTGGTTACACGAACGATTTTGTTTCAAAATTTGGTACACGATCGTTTAGATTTGGCTGAACGAATTTTTTTAAGATTCTTTTGGAACATGATCATTTTCAAGATTTTTTAGTACACGATCGTCTAGATTTGGCTAAACGATTTTTTTAATTCTTTTGCTACACGATCGTTTAGATGTATCTACACGATCATTTATTTTTTTCTACATGTTCTTTACTTTTTTTATACGATCATTTACATTTAGCTACTCCAATCTAAACGATTTTTTTCAAGATTCTTTATACACGCGATCTTTTAGATTTGACTATATTTTAGATTTAAAGTTTGTTACCTAAATTTAAACGACATAAGAAAAGAAGAGCAAAAGAAGAAAGATGATGGAAAAAATCGTAGTAGAAAAAATAAGAGAAAAAAAGAAAGACGATAAAAAGAAATCGTAGCGAAAAAAAAGAAAAAGAGGAGATCTGAAGAAGTTAATTTTGGTTAACCATCTTGTACTCCTTCTTATTACCATTCCCTCTCTGATTTCCATTTCCTAATTCCCTTTCTCAATCCATCTTTGCTCGCTTGGATAATGCAATATTGGTATATTACTTTTCTTCTTTTTCTTCTCAAGATTTCCAAGCTCAAGGGTCTCATCTCTCTACATATTCTTTTATTTTCTCCTTAATGAGTGTGGTTTGTGGTGCTGACTACTCATACTGTTCTTGCGGGATTCTGTTGTAAATTGCTTAATGTAAAATGTAAGAGGATGTGCTTCTAGTTAAGTTTCAGAAAAATAAAATAAAATGAAGAGATGATGTTCACAAGTTGCCCATTCTTATTCGTCTCTTGAGCTCTTCTACGAATTATGTTGAGCTCTTCTAGAAATTATGTTGATTGCTTTAATGGCTCTTTAACGCAATCTATATATAAGTTGGCTTTGTTACCAATTTAAGCTTCATTTATTTAAATTTTGTTTGCCTATTTATTTAGGTGAGATTTTTATTGAAAACTACTATGGTTCTCAATGGAAGGAATTTCTGTCTAATGATAGCTAAAGAGTTCACGTGAATAAATATCATATTAATTTCTAACTACACCATTACCTTGTAAAAAATATACTATTGAAGGCTTTAAACACTTTGGAGGTTCTTTTGGTTAAGATTTAGATGAGAATGTTATTCTAAATTTTTTTTGGATTAAATTTCAGTGTTTTAGAATTGTTCCTAACATTTGCTCATTCTTTCTCTAATTAAGTAAATAATAAATATTGTTTTCCTATTTTGATAGGATTCAATAATTTTCAAGTTTCAACCAATTAGAGACTTTGTTGAAGAAATATTTATTGCTTAATAGAAATAAGTGAATGGATCTATCACTTTACTTCATTAGTTGTTGCTTTATTTTCTTTGTATTATATATATATACATACACATATATACATATATATATATATATGATGTAATGAAGAAGTTGTTGATTAATAGAAGTATGTACGTTCATGAAAATGTTCATATATATAAATGTTGATTGTGATCAAAACTGAAAATGCTAGACCTTATGAACTTTGATGACTAGGAGAAGCTTGTTGATAGTCTTGTTCTCGATCTTGCATGGTTCATTATTATCCATATTTAATTTGATTCAAGGCTTTTGAATCTTCTTTAGATTTGGTATGACATTAATTCTATGTTTTCCGTACAAATTTGAATGTATGAATACAATTTGCTTAATTTTAATTATATGAGTTGAAACTTCAGATATTTTAATTGTTGTGATACAAGTTTGATTTGAATGCCTGAATATAGTTTGTTTGATTATTATTGATTTGAGTTCAAAATTTTATGTTACAAAGATTAAAAAAATACAAATAATTAAAAGATTTTTTAGAAAAATCAAACTCCTGACACGCTCAAATATCAACCATCGAGAGTTAATAACTTCCCACAATTGATATTTGAACATCGGAAAGATGGCCTCCTAACAGTGGTCTCTCGACTACACTCCCGATGAATCTTTTGGCGTCGAGAATTCAACTCCTCACACGTTTTTGAACATTTTCGGATGATGTGTTTTCTTGTAATCAGATCATACTGTATCAAGATCATGTAGACTTTCCTACAAGTTCGTGTACCAAGGTTGTTTAGATTTGGTATAAGATCTTGTATCAAGATCGTTTAGATATTGGTAAACAATCGTTTCATTTAAATTTGGTACAAGATCATGTACCACGATTGTTGAGATATTGATACCAATATCTAAACGATCAGTCATCTATCCTAGATAAACAGAGATAGACTAGTATCACTATCTATCCTACATATATGAGTGATAGATTCAAAAGATCGTTTACCAAGATATGAACGATCGTGTACCAGTGTTGAAACGATGTTTTAGATATATTACACGATCATTTAAATTGAAAACTTTTCGCATGCGCGTGTGACCGATTAATCACAAGTTATTTTTGTTATTTCACGTTGTGGGCTTGTGAATTTTTTTCTTTTTCAAAATTGTTCTATATGGTTTTTCAAAACTGTTCTATATGGTGTAAATATTTTTGCATTTTATTCTACTTTTTCAAAAATCTCAAAATTATAACATTAAGTTTGGAAAAACACGTAATAAGAGCGGAAATCAAAAACAACTACACATTAGTTTATTATTTACAATAATATTTTAAAAATTATTAATAATAACAAAAACTTGTTGACGTCAAAATCTAAAGTTAATCATCATGGAGAATGGGAAAAAGAAGAAAAAAAGAAGAAGAAGAAGAAGAAAGGTAGAGTGACGCAAATCTTTTATGTCCACACTCCAAAAAACATGAAAAAGTAATATATTTGTATAATGCCATCCACGCAAGGCAATAAGTAAATAATAAATTAAGAAATAAAATTATTACTATAAGATAAGGACTTTGATCAAAGTAACATGTACATTTATACTTTATGCATAAGGACATGGTCTCTCAATATAGTTGAATTTCTTTTGCTCTCTCATCACCTCCATTGGCTCTCCTCTTTCTTTTCCTTTACTTTTAAACTTCCTTCTCATTCTACTCACTCCCATTAATCAATCAACCCAAAAGGGAAGTTTTTCTTTATTTGGTTGGGCCCATTTTCTTTTATCTAAAATAAATAATTACAAATATTACATTCATTTTCTAATTTTTTTCTAAAGTTTAACAAGGATGGGTCCAACCTCCTACCTTTACAATGAAAAGTCATGTCAATTGTGGTTAAACTAAGCACACTTTTGCAATAATGGGCAAATATAGTTAGCTACTTGTCTACTAGGTAACAACAATGAACTTAATATTCGATCTTACCTTATTCTAGTTTTCTTTGTGGCCTTAGCAGAAGGATATATAATGAAAAAGTAGGGTGCATGACTTATCATCACACTTATGACTGTCTCATAGAAAGCGCAGACAACAAAATATAGATCTTAGCTGCAATACTCCTACTATAGTGACTTATGTAGAGTTCAACTTAATGATCACCTCAACTCCTTCTAGATGTGAGACTCATTCTCAAGCAAACTTAGGCTCTCTCAAAGTGTGAGCTCTCCTTACTCTCCACATGCCGGACCCTAAGAGTGTCAATATTAGTGTCTTCACTTTGGCTTTTGATAGCGAGCTTGAGGCTCCCTCTCACCATAATATTTTTTCTATGAATCATGAAGCATCATTAATAGTATCTTAGGCCCCTAATATAGAGAATCCCTTCTTGTGGTTGTGTCTTAGGCTCCACTTAAGACTGAGAATCCATTCTCAACAAAAGTTGTTTATACTTCCTCTAAACCGTGAATATATATCTTTAGTATGTTGCAATTAATGGATGAAGAACTTTACATAGCAAAACAGTGATCAATAAGGAAAAGTTAATGAACTACGCAATCGTCATAGAACAAAACAACTCTTACTCAAAGAATAAATGCAACTTGAATGGAGAACACAATTTGCTTGCACAGTAATCACATTTGGCAACCCTAGGTGGGTTTCATAATTTACTTATATAATCTAATCTATAGAGAGAAATAACACCAAATAGGAAAGGATAAGTTGCTCTCCTAATATAGAAGAGATATTAGATAAAATAATTCACTCGCAAATTTTCAAATAAAAAAATCACAGAAAAATCTCTGGTTGTTAAAACAAGATGCTAAAACTTTGTGAGAGAGAACTGAATGACATGCTACCTTCGAAAAAAAATTAAAGTCAACTTTTGAAATTTTCAACAAGCTCCCCATTTGGCTAAAATATTTTTTAGTATGTTGCAATATTTTTATACTCACTCTTTTGTGTTTAAATTTTTTTCAGGCAAAGGTAAAGGGGAGAGGTAGAGGAAAATTGGCAAATGACAATAAATGACCGTGGCATGCCATAGGAAACGTTTTGCTTCTGCCATTATGATTTTAGTTTGATTTTAGTATTTCTCGTACTTTCATTATTACTCTTTAAAAGTAGATAGGGCTCGAACTAGGATTTAGTTATTTTGCGATTTATTTATTTATTTATGATTTTAAATAAGTATTTGAAGATTTGAGCATGAACATTGAAAAAGCAATGCGAGATAATCAATTAAACCTTAAATTAATACTAAAGCTATAGACTGTTGTAATAGCTAGAGGGACAGAAGAAGAGATAAACACAAGAAATTTTGTTGACCCAGTTCGGCCAATGATGCCTACATCTAGGGAGCTACGCACAGACCTGATGAGTAATTTTATTAAGATTCACACTTCGTCAAAATACATTGATACAGCAGAAGACTCTGTTCAACTATATGACTATTTGATATGACAAACAACTACAGACTTCAGGCTCCCCCTGAATATGTAAGTATCCCTTCTCAACGTTGTCTGACTTCAAGCTCCCCCTGTCTTTATCCGTGAATCTCCTCAACGATTCCTTCATACTCTTCTAATGAATACGGTGATCACGCAAATCACCATCTCATCCTTATCATTACTCATCAATAATATAAACTTAGATCAACATGTTGATCTTATAAACATAAGATCATACTACCTTTTCGTTCCTGCAGCTTCTGCAATCAATTCTTCATTAACCTTCAAATGTGAATGATCTTTTTAATATTTTTCAGCTCGCGAACACTATATTCAAAAATCCTATTTATACATATAAGATTTATATGTATAAATCTTATTTATTCAAAGATAATTAGCAAGATTCCTAAAATAAAATAAAATCATAAGGCACCTCCTACTTGATGTTTTTCTTAAGTCTTGCATGTCGAGACACTTATGAAATTTGTTCCATCGAGCACTACCAGAATGCCTAGAGCTTACTTGGTCCTAGGGCATCCATCACCAAAACGCATAACCTTGAACATGGCTCACTCGACCTACTCGCATGGTCTCAAGTATCATATCGCCACTCCTCAAGGCATGCCCTTTGCCTTTGCACCTTACCATGGCTGTACAGTAACTCACCTAGTATACTCTCAATATCTACCAACACTTTGACAGTCTACACGCCTAACCAAGCATTGTCCTTAGAGGTTTTTCTTATAACTTGTCCGCCTAGCAACAAGCAACTTCAAATGTCTAGCAATAGATACTTAACCTTGTGTGTTTAGAGGTTCTTCTAGGCATGACACCTCTCGGGCATACACACAATTCAATCTTGGTCGTCCAACATCCTATCTTTAGAGGGTTTCACGCCTCAGCAAGCCTGCCTTATGCCTTGGCACCTAGACAATACCTTAGAGGTTTTTCTCCAGACTCCTTGGCCGCATAGAATTCTCTTCCACGCTTACTCTTACACATAGTCAACGTTCCACCTTGCTAACCTCATTATAGCTACCTATCCTTAGTACTTAAACAAACTTTCTTCTTCAAAGTTACATTGGCTACGATGACACAACTATTTTGGCACTTAAGTAATGTCATTAATTACCTAACAATATCTTCACAGATTTTCTTCTTCACTTTCCTTCAATCTTCTTAACACAACTACAACCTCTATTAATCAATCCTAATTCTTAAAAACTCAAGGATCTTATGTCTAGGGTTTACAATATCAGACTCAAAGTGTAGTGTTAACAATTTTGTCATCATCAACAATGGGCAATCGATTGTCATCTTCAATAGATTGGGAAGAGAGAATAATGGCATCTAAAACACCATCTTAAGGAGTAATATCATCTTTGTTTATTGGCATTAATAAACTATGGATACTTTCTGCGTAACCTTAGTTTATACTATGAAAGAGTTTTTATACTGCTTCTTGGTTTCTTCTATTTGATCTTAGTAACTTTGTTTTTTAAGAAGAAGTGACAAGAGTTCATTGCATGGTCTGTTGAAATAAAAAAGTAAATTGACATTGGCAAGCTGTGACATTATCTTGCTATTCTATTGCAAGTATAAAGTGTGCGGAATAGTTTTATGCAATACTTGAATTTCCCTCATTTCTAACACATTTCGTGCTTTAATTACGATTGAGCCAACTTCAATGTTTCATCTCTTCGGTGTATGGATTTGAATTAACTAGAGCCAAGTTAGTTTTTCATGGTACTTCTTCACCATCTAGGAATGGAAAAAGAAAAAGAGACTTCGAGTTTTTATTTTGTTTCTATTTCAAGGACATGATTCTTTGACTTAAAAGTTAAAGTTCTTAGTTTTGATGTTATTCTCATTTTCTTTGTAGATTTTAAAGAGTTGAAGATAACAATCAGTGAGACTTTGAGTTTGGAATTATCTAAGAGTTCTTTTAATGAAGGTAACTCTCTCACTTGTTTCTTCGTTGATTAATTATGATTTAATGGGTCTGCTAGTGATTTAGTATGCTACAAAACGAATACTTATATGTTCTAAGTTTGCTCCAATTGATTGCTTATTTTTAAATTGATGTTGTTGTATTTTCGTTTAGGTTGTGTGGAATCCAAGTTTGTATTTGAAGTCAAGTTCATACAAGGTCATTGAGTTTCAAGCTTCTTTAATTAAGTCTGTGTTTCTTGAACTAGAATTGTAATGACCAACTACATGTATGTTCAAGGATATATATATGTAATTTATTTGTTCTTTGATTGAAAGTTTGGGTTGATTCAAGAAATTTAAATAGTTAAATTGACGGAAAACTTAAATTGTTGCTTATGTGTTGTTTGAGTTGATCATGTTGTATATCATTGTTGGACTGCAAAACATATGCAATATAATTATATTTGACATTTTATAACAGGTTTGTATAATAAATTGGATATTATTTTTTATATAATAAACTACTTTTAAAAAGCGTTGGTTTAAAAAAAAAACTGTAGGAATTTTTAGTGGTGCACTTCATTACGTCACAAAAGATATTTGTAACTGTCCCAAATTAACCTTTAACAACAATATTATTTATCACTAAAACATCACTTTCAGTGGCAAGTACAGTACGCCGCTATAAAAAATAAATAGAATATATGTTACTAAAAGTAAGCTTTTTGGCAATGTGGAAACGTCACTAAAAGTATACCTTTTGCGGTGCTAATTTTTGCATCGCTAAAACTTTTACAACACGAATTCAGTGACAGTTATAGCGACGAATGACTCTACGCTGCTAATACTTTTAACGACGTGTTTTTGCATTTAAATGACGTTTTTGGTGCGCCACTAAAAACATAATTTCGTGTAGTGTGGAGATATATTGCTAACACATTATATACATTATTAATAAACAACGTGAATTTAATAGATTGTTTTTGTTTATTTTTATTGTTAGATTTTTGTAAGTAAAAGTTATATTATTGTAGCTTGGTTGAATTTGATAGGTTAAAATGAAATAGAGAAAAAAAAAACAAAGAAAATTCTGATTTCATTTATTATTACATTTTCACTTTCACTCCTGTGATTCTGAAGAAAAAGACATGTGAGAGAGTGATCATATTGCATAGGAAAACGAGGAGAACCTTATAACTACATGATGTGTAGTTACATTTAGAAAAATAATGTTTATAGTGTTGTTAATTATCCCATTTTTACCAATAGTGTATATTATCTTTTCAATTTTAGATATCTAAAAATGAAATGAATTGACAAGTCATGAACTTGGATGAGTGGCTCATAATCCACCTTTATTTTTTGTGCTTTAATTCATTGTAACTTAAAGTTGTGTGTTTCTTCATGAGAATATTTCCAAAATACACACTAAACACAAAATAAATAATAATACATAATTGGTTTCCTTTTATCATCAGAAGAATAATATGAATTTAATACAAGGGAAAAAGAAATAATTAATTTAAAGGTATTCCCTAATTAATATGGTAGAAACATGAGAGAAAATTTGCTTTATGATAGGGACATAAGAATTCACTAAAGTTAATTATTATTTTGAATTATAAACCTATTTTACTAGTGATTACATTTTTACTACTCGTTGTTACAATAATTAGAGTTGGAGGTTACGTAGAGAATTCACACGTATGTTGATTTCTTGATGGTTAAGAATGTACGTTGTACAAACAAATTGTAACATTCGAGGTTCAAGAAATGAAATTTGGATTCAACACTAATGACTATGGTATTCTCCTATGACCTGGTTTATGTATTTTTGTTTTGGTTTGAACTGTTTTTAAATAGTGAAAGATCTTTCACAAACCAACATAAGTCGTTTTAGCATGTTGTGTTAGAGTATTCTTCACATAAGTGCTTCAAACTAAGCACATTTAATTGAGCAACAAAAACAAATATGTAAACCTTATTGGTATATTAATAACTTTTAATTTTTTTAAGTTGTTTTTAACTATAATTTCATATCTTCAACAACTTTTCTTGGTTGAAATATGATATCAGTTCATTCATGTTTTTTTCTTACACTCGAAACACATTACACAAATAAATAAAATTTTGAAACTAAAGAAAAATTTTAATTTTGAAATTGGTAAGATAAAACACAATGTACTTTTTTCAAAATGACATAAAAGTTGTACTATGGACGGTCCACCAACATAACATGGTTTTAAACCAAAAAGAATCATTTCAATATTAGAAAAGAAATTAAAATGATGGTACCTAGGAAGGGTTGACACAGTAAAGAAAGTAGTAGAGAGGACCAAAATCTTTCAAACTTTCCGAACATGAAAATATTCCAAAAGATCTGATGAACCAAATTGGATTGATGGTTTATAATTCCTCTACAACCAACAACATGAAGACACACATGAATTTTATATTCTAACCTTTTATGTTTCTTTTCGAGTCTAATTTGTTTTTGCCAATTACTTCACATGTAAAATAATTTTGATATGCATATATTATATAAGGTAATTATAATAGCTAGCAATTTCTAGAATAATTATTAAGTATGTAGCAATATTTTAAAAAAATTACAAATATAGCAAAGTCTATATACTTCTATCGTTGATAGACTCTTGTAATTTATCGATGATAGACCAACATTCGCAGTATGGTCTATCAGTGATAGACTCCTATCATTGATAGATTTTGACAGATTTTGTTATATTTACAATTTTTTTTTAATGTTGTTATATACTTAATTATTTTGAATATAATTTATATATTTGCAACTATCCCTATTATATATCTAAAGGTTAAAATTAAAAATTCTTTAAGGAAGGTTGTTGGACTGAAAATTATCAAAAATTAGTTTTCGTTCATCTAAGAAAATTGTTGTTTTTTTCAATTTTTTTCCTTTTACTTTTCTCTTTTTAAATTGTGTTTGTTTCTTCATATATATTATATAGATGGGTTATTTCACATCATTTGAGAGAAAGTATTTGATTCCAAAAAGAAGGAACTCTATCAATGCTATTTTTCATTTTGGGTTTTCAATTGTTCCTTTAGATTTTGAAAACATTATATTATCGCATATTGCTTAACATATAGTTGACGCACAAACACTTTTTTCTTAAAAATTCAAATATCACCCATATGTGATTGATTTCCACCTTTACGTTTTCAAAAACAAAAAATACAAAAAAAAAAAAAAAATTAAAATTAAAATGTGTTTTGCATATTCATTTTTAAAAACAATTTCAAGAAAGAATACTCGATATAACCTATTTTCAAAAACAATAAACGATTGTTTTTCTTTGTTTTTAGATATTGTTTTAAAAAATTGTGAATATAAAATACATAATTGCATTTTTAAATTAACAACAAAACAAACATTTTGAATTTTAAATTCGAATATCAAAATTTTAAATTGAAACCAAACATATACGAAGAAACTATGAGGTTGAACTCAACTTGCTGAAGAAAAAATTCAATAATTTTCTTTTATATATTCACTAAGAAATGACTAACCCAATAAAGTTGATAAAAATATTTTTGATATTTTTCATCGTGGGCTGTGGTTTATTTTTTTTTTTTTTTGTTATATTTTTTAAAAAAGTTTAAAAAATCTAATTTAAGTTGAAGAATATATTATAAGATGAATAGTAATTTTATTAAATTAAGTATATTTGTTGAATGATTGAATTTAACATTTATTAAATGTATTTAGAGGAAATTTAGACATGAAAATTGGTTTGAATCACAAAACTATTGAAAGTATTTTACAAGGTAAAATTTTAGTTTTTACCTTTTATGTAATGTGATAGATGGTGATAAACTCATATAAAATATAAACATAGATGTGTATTTGAGTATGTTATAACTGATTTAGACTTGCAACGTATAGGACATGGTATAGATATATCCGTAAAATTGAAATACGGATACCAATGTGGATATGACAAAGATATTTTAATCCTTTGGTGGTGGGAGGAGAATAATAATAATTAGTCGGAGTTGTGACTGTCTGTTGGAAATCCATAGCCTAAATATTTGCGTTTCTAAAAGCTTTGCAAAAGAAAAAGATTTGAAACTGAGTCATTTTCATGGTGGCGTTAATGGGGGGCCCCCGTTTGTTGGATTCCCATGCTCCATCTATAAATACCAACTTTCCTCTTCATCTTCCTTAGCATCCCTTCTTCTTCTTCTTCTTCTTCTTCACTCTTCTGCACCTTCGGTGGTCTTTCTCCTTAGACCGCTGTTGGTTGCTGTTCACCAAAAACCATGTCTCCATTGATGATCTTTCAAGCTTCTTATTCTAACGACAAAAAACAGGGCATCGTCGCTGTTCTTTCCTCCGACTCTGATCACTCTCAAATTCAAACTTCTTCACTTCGAAGAACTTTATCTGCTGATATGTCTTCCCATAAATGGATCTCTCTCATGAAAAAAACCTCTTCCTTCCAAGATTTTCACAACCCCAAAACAGAGGATGAAACAGAGGGTGTTGATGTTTGGAGCTCTATCATTAAAGAATCTCGGCAAGATTCGAAACCTATTTTGGATCCTTATGTTCATCCTCTTCTTAAGAGATCTGGGAAGTGTTTGAGTGAAAAGAGCCTTGAGATTTGTACAGAGAGTCTTGGTTCTGAGACGGGCTCTGATGGCTTCTCGTCGTATCCATCGTCGGAGAATGGAGATACCGATGATGAGAACGAGGAAAATATGATTGAAAGTACTCAAACATTTGAGATGGAGAATCAATGGAAGCCTGTGAAGATCAGCCATAAGAAATCGCCACCCCGTCGGTCGCTTCCTCCACCGTTGCCTACTCTTTCTGGGCCGGATGGCGAGACGTTGAGGATGCAGCCTCGCCGTGACAATGGACGTTTGGTCCTTGAGGCCATGTCGGTGCCTTCACAAAACAATTTTCATGCTCAACGTCAAGATGGTCGCCTTGTTCTCACACTCATCAATCGTCATCTAATCAATCAGGTAATAAATGACGACTAAACTCAAAAGTTAACAAGGATGATTGGTTATTCACATTAACTATAAAACTATAACAATTTGCCTGTAAAATCCGACTTTCCGTCTATGTAAAATTTAAGTTGAAGGGTCGTACTAAATTTAACCATTTGATTCATTTTCTCAATCAGGTCGAGAAAATCGACGAATGGAAAATGGAAGAAGAGGAAAAAGGAAAAGAACAAAAAACGACAAAATTATCAGAATTTCCAAGAGGGTTACTAAACACACACAGATTAGCATCAATGATGAGCAGCAAAACAATAGCTTTAGCCAACAGAAACCCATCACTCCCTCCACGCCCAAAAGCGGGTCAGCCGATAATAGGCTGTGTGGCACCGCCAGTGGTTGCGTCATTGAACGCCTATGAGTACTACTGGAGGACAAAGCCGACGGGGAAAGCGGGAACACCGCTTGGGCAGCAGCCGGCAACGTTCAAGAGCAGCAGCAGAAAAGTTATGATATCCAAGAACAGAACAGCAAATGAAGAAGAGAAATTGGTAGTATTGTGTTCAAATGGGAGTTGTAAGGAAGTGCGGCGGACGGTGGTGTTTTGGGAGCCACGGTGCATTGCCACCTCCTAAAATAATATTCCATTTTCATTTATAAGCTTCTTACTGTTTTACCTAAATTTGATGTTTTTTTTTTCTTCTAATTTTGTTGTTTTTTGTTAAACTTACTTTCCACTCTTTGGGGAATTATGTCATCTAATAAAAGTATATGAGAGAGAGATGAGAGAGGGAGAGATCATAACTTTTAATTTGAGAGAAATATCATATGTACTGTTAAACAATATAAATACTTAAATTACTAATTTAGTCCATCACTTTTTTCCTTTTTCATTATGTTTTCTGTGCAGCTAAAAAAGGATTCGATTTTAAATTCATGTATCCGCGATAGATGATAGGTTTCTTTTGGATTCGTTAGATGTTATAGAATACTATCTATGAAAATTTAATCAATCGTGTTTGGTTCATGAAAATAACCTAATCTCTATAAACCAATCTTTTAAGTACAAATTGAAGAGGATAGTTTTGAACTTTGAACCTTTTCTTGGCTATATACAAATGTCAATTAAGCCAACCTCTTTATCACCTCATCCATAAACAATACTTTCTTGAAAAGTATTGTTTGTTTTGTTATTTGTTTGTCAATATTTTCATTTCGTTTTTTAAAATTTTAAAAACTTTTTATAACTACAATTTGGATTAAAAATTCAAATACTTCCTTAAAAATAATTACAAACTTAAAGCAAATAAGAGATTATCTTTTTAAGAAAAAGAGAAAAAGCTAATAAAAGAAAGTATCATAAAACAAGTGAAAACTTGATGAAACAAGGTCTTAATTTTTATTGTAAGTCTTGAACTAACTCTACTAAAGAATTTCTTTAATTGCGAAACCAAATTTTTAGGGTTGCTTTCAAAATCCGAATTGGTGAATTTGAAAGTTGTATTTTTCAAAAATGAAGATAATCGAGAGAGAACAACAACATATAATTTTGAGAAAAAAAAAAAAAAGAGAGACTAAATAGTTATCATATAGAATCGGGCAATGGATAAACGGATACTATGCCCTTATTCATATCCTTTGCTCTAACACTTTGGAAAAAATGCAATACCAAGCATGTCTATGCATAATATTTCTATTCAACTAGAATTCTTAATGGCAAGCATGCCTCTCCTTTTTCTCACATTCCTCATCTCTACGCCCTTTTTCATAAATGAGTGGTACATAGCTTAAATCTTAACAAGTATCTCTTCAAACATCTAATAAGAAGTATTTCCATTCTAAATCACGAAAATATGAATATTAATCAAATAAGTCTATTCAAACATACACTTAACGAACTAAAAAATATAATGACAAATGTAAATATTCTATTGATATATTATTCTCTCTTCTACATACACTCTTTATTTTCTATTTGATAGCAGACTCATTTCGTCATTTCATTATGCAATTTGCTTGCATCTTCTTTAAATCAAATTATAAATCATTGTGTGCTTCTCTCGCATGCAATTCCTACACTATAGAAAAAATGCAACACGGGCTTTCAAACCAGAAATAAATTTGTTTTACTATGAGACAGTATGAACCATCTTTCATATTACTTTGGAAAATTGTCAATACTATGATAGCATGAGAAAATTTCAATAATGCCTCCCTTTATTTGCTTGCCAACGTTAGCATTCATTTAAAATCTAGTGTACCCCACTGTCACTAATTAAAAACATATTTATAAAAATAACTTTAAGCTAGTGTGAACAAAACAAATGGATTGCTATTGTAGTTTCTCTCCCTAGGACGTACTACAATATGCTTTAACTTTCATTTGGTAATTATTTTTAATTTTTTTAAATTAAATTTATAAATACCTCTTCCATTCCATCTTTAAATCCTTTGCTTTGTTGTCTATTTTCTACAAATATAATAAAAAAAAAAAGTAAATTTCATTTTTATTTTTGTAAATTGACCAAAAATCAACTATGTTAAAGACAAAAGATGAAATCTATTATACGAATTTGAGACAAAAAAAATTTAAAAATAAAACATAAAAAATCAATTAATTACTGGACGAGACTTTAATTATGAACGGTTTGATATGAGAAAATTAATTAAGTGATTTATAATTAATATATTAATAGAACTCGTGACAGAAAAATAACTAATATATATATATATATATATATATATATATAAATTGAAACTTTAAAGTTGAGAACAAAAGGACAAAGATTGTAATTCCTTAATAATAAAAGAATTATAATTAAGGAAAGCTTGAGAGTACATACAAAATCTATGCACCATCTTTGACTGAGTGGAAGTGTCACGTCTGTCCATAGAATTGAATGGCTCTTCTTTTGTTTAAAAATTTTGAAAGCCAATAAAGATTTCAAATTTGGTGTCACTTTTCCAATATGAACTGCTCTCTACTATGGGAGCATCATGATCCGCCATGGATACGCCTTTGCTCTCTATCACTTTCAATTTTTTTTCTCTTTTATTGGGGTCGATAAATCCATTATTACGCCTTATGTACAAAATCATAACCCTCATTCTTTCGTCTAATCATCTTTTTATTGTCTTACAAGCTGTCTGGGGTGCAGAGAGAGCTAGTCATAAGACCACGTGAGACTATATTAATAATACTTACGATTCAATAGTTTGTGGCTGTGCATATTGGTGTTAAATATTCTAGTTTAGTCGAGGATCACTTTTTTTTTTTTTTAATACCAAGTAGTGGTAGGCTAAATATCATGTTCATTTAAATAAAAATTAAATTGCTTGTTTAACATGTTATTTGATGTTTTTTAAAGAACATATAAAAAAAATTAAATTCCAATATATTTTTAAAAAGTCATTTTCATTTAAACACTTTTAAGAAAATTCTCAAATATAGTAAATTGAACCAAAATATTTATTAAATATACCAAAGTTTCATATTCTATTAGTGATAAACCCATATAGTAAGAAAGTATAGAAACATGACATGACAGCTATTCTATATGCATCCATTTTTATGACAATTGACATGTTATAGAAAAACATAAAAAACAAAGTTTAAGGATTCTTACAATTGTTGCTCAAAATTCTTGTTGGATTGTTGTTCAATTTGATAACGAACTAAATGTAGATCAACCACCATAAGAATCTTTCCTACAATCTTCTGGGCTTAAAACTAGATTGTAGGACCTCATTTGTGATCGACCATTAAAAAGGGTCTGTAGTTTTGAGAGAGTGTAGTAATAGAAATTTAGCAAAATTGGTCTAGTCTTGTTTATATGTTTGATTTGAAGCATGGTTCATGTGACTAACTTGTGATAGGCTCGGACTAATTGGATTTTGAGTCCCTTTTGTGCGAGTGTAATTTGATTTAGAGTTTATTCTGTGACTTTTATCCTATTAAATTTATTGAAAATTAAAATGTTACATATTGATCATATCCTCTTAGTTGGATTTAACAATTGAATGTGATAAGTTATTGTTTTAACTATAATTTAGTATTGACGTTGGGAGGAGAGGGTGTTGCTTTGTTATGGTTTATAGTTGATATAGTAAAAGAATTTTGGAGGTTAGTATTCGACACGTATATTATGCATTTTTTTGGACTTACACGTTGGTTTGATATATTATAGAATTGAATTTTTGTTCTCTAACTATACTATACTTTTCACTTGCGCTGACTTAATGTTCTCTGTTTTTTTTCTTTCCAAATTTTTTTTAGCTCTGATAGATCAGCTAAGTTTGGTTTCTTTTGGTTTATTATTTAGTATATTGATATGAATGTTTGAAAGCATTTGTTGTATATAAAGTTTGTTTGATGCGTAAATTCTACGAATGAATTAAATGTTGGTCTCCATAAGAATGAGCGTAGAAGTTGTCAACTCCATGATAGTTTTTTAAGACATGTGAATGCTTGCAGTTAAAAAGAATCATTCTTCTTCTTGGCCGGTTGTGTTCCTTGTTGCATAGGGTTAAATTTGTGGTTCTTTACAAAGAAACTACAAGATAATAATATCATCATGACCGAATTGCAATTGTGTACATGTGCAAGATTAACTAAATCACATATACTTGTTGAAGGCAAAGTGAGGGAATGATCATCATCTTTCTTCCCACCTCTTTGAGGACAGCACATTTGATAACTTCTGAACATTTTGTTATAGTTAAAATGGCTATTTTGTTCTAATTTATGTTGTAACTTTGCAACTTTATACCAAAACCTTGTACATGTAACTTTTGTAAAAGTGTTATTGATGTTAATTGGTTGTATTTTTTCTAATTTGATATATATACATACATACGTACGTATATTGTATATTTACACACGCACCCACATATATATATAATGTCAATTAGGATGTACATGGAAAAAAATCAAAGAAAAATTGTAGGAACTATGAGAGGAGTGAAATTATTTATATTAGTAAACGTCACATATTGTGACTTTTTAGTAGATGTGGCATCTTGGGACTTCCGTTCAGATGTGCATCATGCAACACTTTATATGGTTCGTTGCAAATTGCGACATTTCTGTTTGATACATCACAAAAGGGATTCTCCGACTTGGGTTTAGGTGCGAATCACTGCAACGATTTATATTGGTCGCTTAAAAGTTTTTGCAATGAAAAGAATATCTTTAGCGACAAATTTTTTGCATCGTTTAGTTTCAGATTTCTTATAGTAATGAGCTTCTATAATCCCAGATTAATTGGTTAAATTCTTTTAACCTAGGTCCAACATTTATTAACTAACAGGATTTTCCACTATAGCCCAAAGTTGTACTCTTCTCAGTGTAGATATATTTGTGTCAACTTTATGTAACCATGGTTAGTACGTTGATTCTTAATAGGTTATTTGTAATGACGGCTAGGTCAAAATATCGTTTTACCTCCGAAATTAAATCTTGTTCCATAAGTTGTCAAGTAGTGCCCCAAATGCCACTTCATGCCACCAGATAGGGGCATGCCACCTAGATATCCATTGTGTGTACCTCACCGCAAGATGACGCACTGAACCCCTAGTAAGCAAAACAACGCCGTTCACCTATCTCATAAAAAAAGCTCTTATTTGAACTTTAGACTTTCACGACATATTGCAGGACAACTCTTAGACTTAGCTTTGTCACCTAGTCTTCAATACTAAGCACTAATAATAGTTTCTAGGCAATGAGCTCAAATAAATAATAACGCAGTGAAATAAACAACATAGCTTCTTCTCGTTATTAACTTAACACTTTACAGAGTTCATACTTTACAATTACATTCCTCTCTCAAGGCATAAAAGTAAAAGCTTAAGTTCTACGCTTCACGTCTTCCTTCATCCATTGGGATGCTACTATTCACGTCAAGGTGTTTAAGAGTATAAGAACTCCGTTTCATCCTTTTCCTTGATCAACTAGCAAACCATCTCAATGACAACCTTTATAGCTTTCCATGTCTGGCCCAATCCTTTCACTCATCGTCTTCGACCTTTCTTAAAAATTGAGTTGTAGCCCTGAGCATTAAGGAGTGAAGTTCTTACCTACTGACTCCTTAAACACGATATGGAAAGATACGACTTGTGCGCAGCACAAGTTTATGTAACAACCCATCTTACCCTCCTTTACATGGCTTCTACACCTGACATCTTTCCCTTACCTAGCTTCAACGACTGACAACCTCAGAGGAAAAACTTAAAACATAAGTCGAAGACTTATTGAATGATGAGTTTAGAAAATACCTTTTTTGGAAAATACAACATTTTCAGATATAATGTTAACAATGTTGTTTCATAAAAATATATATATATATATATTTACACACATCTCATGGCATCAATTCATAATTGTAGCACACACAATAAATTCCACGCATTTCATTCATCAGCACATTCACCACTTGTTTCTGGGACTTGGGATTCTTCCATCCTCATTTCATCGCTAGACTTGGGACTCACTTCACCAGCGTCTCGCGATAGACTTGGGATTTCTACAAACGTCTCGTAATAGTCATTCTATCATGTGACTTACCAAGGATTTCCACCAACATCTCACCACAATCGAATTCTCAGACTTGGGATTCACATTCACACAATGTCTCATACAACATTCCTCCCCTAGATCTGGTATTCACATTCAACCATTATCTAGTGTCAATAATACATCACAGCTTGCAATTCGGTCATGATGATAGGATTCTGTCAAACTCCAAAATTTTCCATGACCATTGGAGGTTGTTGAGACTTGGCAAAAATAAGAACAATATTATCAAGGAAGGGAAAAGTTGTGAAAAATTGGTTGAATATTAAAGAAGTGAGTGCTAGGCATTTAGAGGTTAAGATAGGGGTAAAAATTGCATAAATAACCTCTACATGACACTCAATGGGCTGCCAAAACCATGGAAAATAACCTCAAAGGACATCTTGGACAAGCTAGGCGAGAAGAAGGATTTAGAGGTTAGTAGAGGATAATGTGGTAGCCGAGAAGACCTTGTAAGGTTAGCAAAAACATGGCTAGGCGAGAAGGAAATGAGATGTTAGCAAGAGTTGATCTTGCGCTAGGCGGCCACATTATAAGAAATAACCTCTAAAGAAGATGCTGGATGTTCAAGTGTGCTATGCAAGCAAATGTTACTAGGCGAAATGATGGACTAAGAGATTAGTAGGCAAGATGATGGATTAAGAGGTTAGCATGACATGTATAAATGTTAGGCGAGAAGGCACTGTAAGGTTAGCGAGCTCATGTATTGGGCAACAAGGCTATGTGAGAAGTGTTATGGAGGTTAGTGGTCGAGAAGCAAGGCAGAAAGAAGACTAGGCATTTAGGAAAGGCTAAGCAAGAAGGCTATAAAGGTTTTGCTTTGTGAGAAGGCTTTAGAGGTTAGTGGCACTGTGAGAAGGCTTTAGAGGTTAGTGGCACTTTGAGAATGCTAGGTGTTTTGGCAAGCTACGTAGCTGATTAAGGGCATTCGGTTTAAGGCTCATCACTAACTTGTAGAAATACAAGTTATTGTACCCTCTTTTGTAGAATAACGAGGCCAAAATGTAGAAAAAGTGTATCAAATCACCATGATTATGTTCAAAATGCATAAGTATTCACAAATACACTTTGGATAATCATCTATGTCTGTTTTACGGCGTTTCAGTGTCTTAGCGCAAGATGAAAGCAAAATAAGAGATTAGTGAATCAGAGAGGATATCGTGCAAGAGCTACGCAAGAAGAACCTATCTAGCGAAAACAAATGCTAGGCGAGAAACTTCATCAATACGCGACGACGGTTCACTATAAGACAAGAATGGTAGTTGGAGTTGATGTGACTTGACAATGACGGCTTTTGACATCGACATGACTAGAAGAATAAAAGTTCCCCCCCGAACGTTGCCTATATAAAGGACCCATCACGATGAAGGATGGAGACCCATCTATGTGTAAAAGTCGCATGTTAATCTCTGGCCAAAGAGGTATGAGTAGACCCAAAGTGCCTGGACAAGCTAGAGTCTAGAGAGTTGCAAAAAGAAGTAGTCTTTCCACCGTTTATAAAAGCCATCTTCTTCTTCTCCGACTAAGCTGTGAGTGAGAGCTTAGAGTTTGAAGGAAGGGAAGTCCATTTCTCACTTTCCCTAACTTGTAAACATTTTCCATTTTTTTTTTACTATTTTTTTATTCTCTGTAATATATGTTGTTCATATTGTACAATGGTCGAAGACATACATTCATTAATATATGTTACATGTTTATACCATTCCAATCCATACATCTCTTTATTGTTCATCTACCAGTGTGTTATTTGTAGTTTAGTCTAATGGTAAGTTCTTGATAAGTTGCTTTGTTTATAACTCTTCTTGGGTTAGTTGAACTATTTTCATCACCTAGCCAGTGCTTATCGCTAACTGCCCGAAAGGGCAAATAGAAAAGATATGGCTAACCCATGTCAAGAGGAGTTTAGAGACAAACTCCACCTTAAGAAGATAAATTCCATCATTTATACCTCGAAAGGAGGACAAGTGCGAACAATAGGCGCCCAAAGGTTGTTGTCCTTGTAACGCCCCAGTAGATTTGAGTTCCATTGTTCACCTCAAGAGTATTTTATATTTTTAAAAGTGGTTATGAAATGAGATTTATTTTGACTTACACTTAATTAAGGTTAAAATTTTCCTTGGTTGGGTATTTAATTGTTGAGGTTTAAGGGTGAAATAAATTAATTAATTGTGAAGCAACAAATTAATTAATGCCTTGGAAAGGGTCAATGGTGGCCTTAATGAAGAGAGAGAGAGGAGAGTTGCCATTGGACTAAAGTAGAAAAGTAATTAATAATAAAAGGAGAAAAGAAAGTAATTTGGTGTGGATTTTATTTTATTTTTATATCTTTTTTTATTATTCTTTTATCCTTTTAAAAGGGGGGCATTGGGAGGCGTGAAACTCATCACCTTCCCAAGAAAAACCCTAGCCCCACCTTGCTACCACCATAGCCGCCGCCACTCTCCGCCGCCGCCGCACGCCGCCGCACGCCGCCGCACGCCACCGCCGCCAGCTGCGAAAATAACCCTCGGAGCCGGCCGTAGTAGAGCCGAACCACCATCCCAGCCGCGCCGCGTCTGCAAGCCGAATCCGGAGCCGCCCTTCATCCGCGCAGCCGAGCGCCGTATCTGCAGCCAGCCACGCCGCGCCGCGTAGATCCGACGCAGCGCAGCCGGAACTCGTCGGGACAGCCGAAGCCAGCCAGCCGCGCCGCTCCGATCGAAGCCGAAGGGAGCCGCTTCGATCCGCGCACAGCCGTCTCCCGCAGCCGCCACTCGAAGCCGATCCGCCGCGCGTGCCTCCAGCCGTCGAAGCCGAACCCACGTTTCGGCCGACGCCCGAACCCGAAACCGATCCACGCCCGCTCGCCCGAAACCGACCCGCGCCCGCTCGCCCGAAACCGAACCCGCTCCACGCTCGCGCACGCCCGCTCCGAGTCGCAAGCCGAGCCCGCGCGCGCCCATCCCACGCCACGAGCCGCGCCGGTCTGCACCACGAGCCGCGCCGCGCCGCCTGCACTGCAAGCCGAGCCGCGCCTCCTTGCTGACGCGAGCCGAGCCGCACGCGCAAGATCCTTGCGCCAAGCCGAGCCGAGCCGATCTCTGTCTCCTTCCAGCCGAGCCGCCAAGCCTAATTTGGCTCCTTCCACCAAATTTTTGGTAATTAAATCAATTATTTTGGCATTATCCAGTAAGATTCAATATTTTGGGCACTAGTTAATTTAATTTGGAATTAAATTGGATCATTTTTCCTTAAGGGACGTCTTGGACCAAGTAACTGCTGCAGCGGGGGATTTCTTCAGTAGGGGCTTGAGCACTGCAATCTCCTTCTAGGGTAAGTCATTTCGAATGAGTTTTGAACCGTTAATCGTGGGCGACCTAATTACGAATTTTGGCATATTAAACAGTTAGGACCTCGTCGCTTGGAAAGCGTACTGCCTCGCGGTTAGGACTCGTCAAGTAAATCTCCAGGTAAGAGATTCTACTACTAGCTCCACGCTTAGAAATATGAGATGATGTATACTCCAATTTTGCATGTTGGGGATTGGACGGTACGATGCCTGAAATCAATGTTAGTATGATGTAAATGACGGTATGGCTATACTATAGCCTGTTATGTGTGGCGAGAGCCGTTATAGTTATGCGACGAATGTCGAGACGGAGAGGGCAGAGATGATTTATATGACATGTTATATGCTGATGCCATGTGTATGTATACTGCACTTAGGGTACCTGTTAGCTCGATCTGTTAGAGTCGTACCTGCATGGGTGTCCTTCGGGATCACCACCTATTGAGGACTGTGTGGTCCGACGGGACGCCAGTCTAGCATGGATATAGATATGACTCGAGTGACTCGACGGGGTCCTCGCATCCCGACTGTCCTAGGTGTCCCTCGGGGCACCGAAGACCAGAGTTACGTTCCTACGGGAGCGCATGATTGCACGTGTTCGGGAACGTGCCAGAGATTGGGTACCAGTTATCAGGACTCTAACAGGAAGTTAACAGGCACCTAGTGGGACTAGTAGTGGGTCCCTTACTGAGTATTTTATACTCACTCTCTTCGTTTAATGTTTTCAGGTAGAGGACGGGGCAAGGGCAAGGGCAAGCTGGCGAGCGACCCGAAGTGAGACCGTGGAGGGCCATAGGGACTACCGCTTCCGCTTATTCTTATTTTCAGATTTTCGCATTTGAATTTGAGTACTTTTCATCACTTACCATCTTTTATGTAGATAGGGCCCGAGTAGGATTTCAGATTGCTTTTACATTTCTGCATGACTACCTTGTTTGAATTTTATAAATAAAATTTCTTAAACCGTATGCGCTTTGAAATTTTTTTCATGACTTAAACCACTTGTTCTATATTGGTAATGACTTCGATTCAGTATAAGGAGTTGGGTCGTTACAGTTGGTATCAGAGCACAGTGTTTTAGGTTCTGTAGACTGACCTACGATGTAAGTCATTTTTTGTTTTGGTTTTACTTCACCCTATGGCTATACGGTCCTTCGGCACTCGCCAGGTATGTCTAAAGCCTTGCTAATGTTAAGATTACAATTTTGCCTGAATAGTCTAAGACCTAGATATAGGGTGTTAAGTTCTCGTGGTGAAAAGTTTGTTGGTGAATTTTAGGGAGAATGCCGCCACGTAGGGGTGCACGCCGAGGAGGTGGTAGGGGAGGCAGAGGAGCCGGTCGTGGCCAGCCGGAGGCGCCACCTGTTGCACCGGCAGTCGACCCAAACGCACCGGTCACCCAGGCGGATCTCGCCGCGATGGAGCAGCGTTATCAGGACATGCTGCAAGCTGCTTTGGCGCCCTTCCTTGCCGCCCAGCAGAACCAGGCCGCCCCTGCTCAGGCCCAGGCCGCCCCTGTTCCGGCTCAGGCCGTCGCTCCTCCAGCCCCTGAGGAAGCTCAACCAGTACCAGTTCAACTGTCGGCCGAGGCGAAACACTTACGGGATTTCAGGAAGTATAATCCCAAGACCTTTGACGGATCCATGGACAACCCCACAAAGGCCCAAATGTGGTTGACGTCCATAGAGACTATTTTCCGGTACATGAAGTGCCTAGAAGACCAGAAGGTGCAGTGTGCAGTCTTCTTCTTGGAGGACAGGGGCACCGCCTGGTGGGAGACCGCTGAGAGAATGCTGGGGGGCGATGTCAGCAAAATAACTTGGGAGCAGTTCAAGGAGAACTTCTATGCTAAGTTCTTCTCTGCAAATGTGAAGCACGCCAAGCTGCAAGAGTTCCTAAACTTGGAGCAAGGCGACATGACGGTGGAGCAGTACGACGCCGAGTTCGATATGCTGTCCCGCTTTGCTCCCGATATGGTAAGGGATGAGGCTGCCAGGACGGAGAAATTCGTTAGAGGACTCAGGCTAGACCTTCAGGGCATTGTCAGAGCCCTCCGCCCAGCCACGCATGCTGATGCACTACGTATAGCACTGGATTTGAGCCTGCCTGAGAGAGCCGATCCGTCTAAGGCCGCCGGCAGAGGGTCAGCCTTGGGACAGAAGAGAAAGGTGGAGACGCATCCTGACGTAGCACCGCAGCGAACACTGAGGTCAGGAGGTGTCTTCCAGAGACACCGACGGGAGCTTGCAGCAGCCGGGAGGACTCTGAGAGAGCTACCCGCTTGTACTACCTGCGGGAGAGTCCACGGAGGTCGTTGCTTAGCTGGAAGTGGAGTCTGCTTCAGATGTAGACAGCCGGGGCACACTGCTGATGTGTGTCCTCGGAAACCCTTTGAGACGACACCGCCCCAGCCTTCTGCTCCCCAACAGGGGAGAGTTTTCGCCACCACCCGGCAGGAGGCCGAGCGAGCTGGCACAGTGGTGACAGGTACGCTCCCAATTTTGGGGCATTATGCTTTTGTGCTATTTGACTCTGGGTCATCCCACTCGTTTATATCCTCCGTTTTCGTTCAGCATGTGGGTTTGGAGGTAGAGCCTTTGGGTAGTGTTTTATCGGTTTCTACTCCATCTGGGGAGGTCCTGTTGTCCAAGGAACAGATAAAGGCATGTCGGGTAGAGATAGCGAATCGTATGTTAGACGTGACCTTGCTAGTGTTAGACATGCAGGATTTTGATGTGATACTAGGCATGGATTGGCTGTCAGCCAACCATGCAAATATAGACTGTTTTGGTAAGGAAGTTGTCTTTAACCCTCCCTCCGAGGCTAGCTTCAAGTTCAGGGGGGCAGGCATGGTATGTATACCCAAGATCATCTCAGCCATGAAGGCTAGTAAACTGCTCAGCCAGGGAACTTGGGGCATCTTGGCAAGCGTAGTGGATATTAGAGAGCCAGAAGTTTCCCTATCGTCTGAACCAGTGGTGAGGGAGTACCCCGACGTTTTCCCAGACGAACTCCCAGGACTTCCGCCTCCCAGAGAAGTAGACTTCGCCATCGAGTTAGAGCCGGGCACTGCCCCTATCTCGAGAGCCCCTTACAGAATGGCTCCAGCCGAGCTAAAGGAGTTGAAGGTCCAGTTACAGGAGTTGCTGGACAAAGGCTTCATCCGGCCCAGTGTGTCGCCTTGGGGAGCCCCAGTATTGTTCGTGAAGAAGAAGGATGGGTCGATGCGCCTTTGTATTGACTACCGAGAGCTGAACAAGGTGACAGTCAAAAACCGCTACCCCTTGCCCAGGATTGACGACCTGTTCGATCAGTTGCAGGGAGCCACTGTCTTTTCCAAGATCGACCTGCGATCAGGCTATCACCAGTTGAGGATTAGGGACGGTGACATTCCCAAGACGGCCTTTCGATCGAGGTACGGACATTACGAATTCGTTGTGATGTCTTTCGGCTTGACTAACGCTCCTGCAGTATTCATGGATTTGATGAACAGGGTGTTTAAGGACTTTCTAGACTCGTTCGTCATAGTCTTCATTGACGACATCCTCATTTACTCAAAAACTGAGGCGGAGCACGAGAAGCACTTACACCAGGTTTTGGAGACCCTTCGAGCCAACAAGTTGTATGCCAAATTCTCCAAGTGTGAATTCTGGTTAAGGAAGGTGACGTTTCTTGGCCACGTGGTTTCCAGTGAGGGAGTTTCAGTAGATCCCGCAAAGATTGAAGCGGTGACCAACTGGACTCGACCGTCCACGGTTAGTGAAATTCGAAGTTTTCTGGGCTTGGCAGGTTACTACAGGAGGTTCGTGGAAGACTTCTCACGTATAGCCAGCCCGTTGACCCAGTTGACCAGAAAGGGAACCCCTTTTGTCTGGAGCCCAGCATGCGAGAGGAGCTTTCAGGAGCTCAAACAGAAGCTAGTGACTGCACCGGTCCTGACAGTGCCCGATGGTTCGGGGAACTTTGTAATTTATAGTGACGCCTCCAAGAAGGGACTGGGCTGTGTCCTGATGCAGCAAGGTAAGGTAGTTGCTTATGCCTCCCGCCAGTTGAAGATCCATGAGCAGAACTACCCTACCCATGACTTGGAGTTGGCAGCTGTAGTCTTTGCACTGAAGATATGGAGGCACTATCTGTACGGTGAGAAGATTCAGATTTACACCGACCATAAGAGCCTGAAGTACTTCTTCACTCAGAAGGAGTTGAACATGAGGCAGAGGAGGTGGCTCGAGTTGGTGAAAGACTACGACTGCGAGATCCTATACCACCCAGGCAAAGCAAATGTAGTGGCTGACGCGCTGAGTAGGAAAGTGGCACATTCAGCAGCGCTAATCACCAAACAGACCCCCTTACTCAGAGATTTTGAGAGAGCCGAGATTGCAGTCTCAGTAGGTGAGGTTACCGCACAGTTGGCTCAGTTGACAGTTCAGCCAACCTTGAGGCAAAAGATCATTGCTGCTCAGCTGAATGATCCTTACTTGGCAGAGAAGCGTCACGTGGTAGAGACAGAGGAAGGTGAAGACTTCTCCATATCCTCTGACGGTGGCCTTATGTTTGAGGGACGCCTGTGTGTGCCGGAAGACAGCGCAGTTAAGACGGAGCTTTTGACTGAGGCCCACAGTTCCCCGTTTACCATGCACCCTGGGAGTACGAAGATGTACCAGGACTTAAGGAGTGTCTATTGGTGGAGGGGCATGAAGAGGGATGTGGCAGACTTTGTCAGTAGATGCTTGGTGTGCCAGCAGGTGAAGGCACCTAGGCAGCATCCAGCAGGGTTATTGCAACCCTTGAGTGTGCCAGAGTGGAAGTGGGAGAGTGTGTCGATGGATTTTATTACGGGACTGCCCAAGACCCTGAGGGGCTACACGGTGATCTGGGTTGTGGTCGACAGACTCACGAAGTCGGCCCATTTCGTGCCAGGGAAATCCACTTACACTGCCAGTAAGTGGGGGCAGCTATATATGACAGAGATTGTGAGACTACATGGAGTACCCGTATCCATCATTTCAGACAGAGACGCCCGTTTCACATCGAAGTTCTGGAAAGGACTTCAACTTGCATTAGGTACGAGGTTGGACTTCAGCACGGCATTCCACCCTCAGACTGATGGTCAGACAGAGAGATTGAACCAGATTTTGGAGGACATGCTGCGAGCCTGCGTACTAGAGTTTTCAGGAAGTTGGGACTCCCATCTGCATCTAATGGAGTTTGCCTATAACAACAGCTACCAGGCTACCATCGGTATGGCACCGTTCGAGGCTCTGTATGGCAAGTGCTGTAGATCCCCTGTCTGCTGGGGCGAGGTTGGAGAGCAGAGGATGCTAGGCCCCGAGTTAGTGCAGACGACCAACGCAGCCATACAGAAGATCCGAGCTCGTATGCTGATAGCCCAGAGCAGACAGAAGAGTTACGCTGATGTACGACGTAAGGACCTCGAGTTTGAAGTGGGAGATATGGTCTTTCTGAAGGTTGCACCCATGAAGGGTGTTCTGAGGTTCGCGAAGAAGGGGAAGCTGAGTCCACGCTTCGTAGGGCCGTTCGAGATATTGGAGCGGATTGACCCCGTGGCGTACCGCTTGGCGCTACCCCCATCTTTTGCTGCAGTGCACGACGTATTCCATATCTCCATGCTGAGGAAATATGTCGCAGACCCAACACATGTGGTGGACTTCGAACCACTGCAGATTAGCGAGAACTTGAGCTACAAGGAGCAGCCTGTCGAGGTCTTGGCAAGGGAGGTCAAGAAGCTTCGCAGTCGAGAAATTCCACTGGTCAAAATCCTTTGGCAGAACCATGGAGTGGAAGAGGCCACGTGGGAGAAAGAAGAGGATATGAGAGCCCAGTACCCCGAGCTGTTCGAGGATTAGAACTTTCGAGGACGAAAGTTTTTTTTTGGAGGGAAGGTTGTAACGCCCCAGTAGATTTGAGTTCCATTGTTCACCTCAAGAGTATTTTATATTTTTAAAAGTGGTTATGAAATGAGATTTATTTTGACTTACACTTAATTAAGGTTAAAATTTTCCTTGGTTGGGTATTTAATTGTTGAGGTTTAAGGGTGAAATAAATTAATTAATTGTGAAGCAACAAATTAATTAATGCCTTGGAAAGGGTCAATGGTGGCCTTAATGAAGAGAGAGAGAGGAGAGTTGCCATTGGACTAAAGTAGAAAAGTAATTAATAATAAAAGGAGAAAAGAAAGTAATTTGGTGTGGATTTTATTTTATTTTTATATCTTTTTTTATTATTCTTTTATCCTTTTAAAAGGGGGGCATTGGGAGGCGTGAAACTCATCACCTTCCCAAGAAAAACCCTAGCCCCACCTTGCTACCACCATAGCCGCCGCCACTCTCCGCCGCCGCCGCACGCCGCCGCACGCCGCCGCACGCCACCGCCGCCAGCTGCGAAAATAACCCTCGGAGCCGGCCGTAGTAGAGCCGAACCACCATCCCAGCCGCGCCGCGTCTGCAAGCCGAATCCGGAGCCGCCCTTCATCCGCGCAGCCGAGCGCCGTATCTGCAGCCAGCCACGCCGCGCCGCGTAGATCCGACGCAGCGCAGCCGGAACTCGTCGGGACAGCCGAAGCCAGCCAGCCGCGCCGCTCCGATCGAAGCCGAAGGGAGCCGCTTCGATCCGCGCACAGCCGTCTCCCGCAGCCGCCACTCGAAGCCGATCCGCCGCGCGTGCCTCCAGCCGTCGAAGCCGAACCCACGTTTCGGCCGACGCCCGAACCCGAAACCGATCCACGCCCGCTCGCCCGAAACCGACCCGCGCCCGCTCGCCCGAAACCGAACCCGCTCCACGCTCGCGCACGCCCGCTCCGAGTCGCAAGCCGAGCCCGCGCGCGCCCATCCCACGCCACGAGCCGCGCCGGTCTGCACCACGAGCCGCGCCGCGCCGCCTGCACTGCAAGCCGAGCCGCGCCTCCTTGCTGACGCGAGCCGAGCCGCACGCGCAAGATCCTTGCGCCAAGCCGAGCCGAGCCGATCTCTGTCTCCTTCCAGCCGAGCCGCCAAGCCTAATTTGGCTCCTTCCACCAAATTTTTGGTAATTAAATCAATTATTTTGGCATTATCCAGTAAGATTCAATATTTTGGGCATTAGTTAATTTAATTTGGAATTAAATTGGATCATTTTTCCTTAAGGGACGTCTTGGACCAAGTAACTGCTGCAGCGGGGGATTTCTTCAGTAGGGGCTTGAGCACTGCAATCTCCTTCTAGGGTAAGTCATTTCGAATGAGTTTTGAACCGTTAATCGTGGGCGACCTAATTACGAATTTTGGCATATTAAACAGTTAGGACCTCGTCGCTTGGAAAGCGTACTGCCTCGCGGTTAGGACTCGTCAAGTAAATCTCCAGGTAAGAGATTCTACTACTAGCTCCACGCTTAGAAATATGAGATGATGTATACTCCAATTTTGCATGTTGGGGATTGGACGGTACGATGCCTGAAATCAATGTTAGTATGATGTAAATGACGGTATGGCTATACTATAGCCTGTTATGTGTGGCGAGAGCCGTTATAGTTATGCGACGAATGTCGAGACGGAGAGGGCAGAGATGATTTATATGACATGTTATATGCTGATGCCATGTGTATGTATACTGCACTTAGGGTACCTGTTAGCTCGATCTGTTAGAGTCGTACCTGCATGGGTGTCCTTCGGGATCACCACCTATTGAGGACTGTGTGGTCCGACGGGACGCCAGTCTAGCATGGATATAGATATGACTCGAGTGACTCGACGGGGTCCTCGCATCCCGACTGTCCTAGGTGTCCCTCGGGGCACCGAAGACCAGAGTTACGTTCCTACGGGAGCGCATGATTGCACGTGTTCGGGAACGTGCCAGAGATTGGGTACCAGTTATCAGGACTCTAACAGGAAGTTAACAGGCACCTAGTGGGACTAGTAGTGGGTCCCTTACTGAGTATTTTATACTCACTCTCTTCGTTTAATGTTTTCAGGTAGAGGACGGGGCAAGGGCAAGGGCAAGCTGGCGAGCGACCCGAAGTGAGACCGTGGAGGGCCATAGGGACTACCGCTTCCGCTTATTCTTATTTTCAGATTTTCGCATTTGAATTTGAGTACTTTTCATCACTTACCATCTTTTATGTAGATAGGGCCCGAGTAGGATTTCAGATTGCTTTTACATTTCTGCATGACTACCTTGTTTGAATTTTATAAATAAAATTTCTTAAACCGTATGCGCTTTGAAATTTTTTTCATGACTTAAACCACTTGTTCTATATTGGTAATGACTTCGATTCAGTATAAGGAGTTGGGTCGTTACAGTCCTTAATCGTGAAGCTCTATGCATTTTATAAGTAAATGTTTTTAGATATATCTCGCATAACTAGGTTAAGTTATTTGTACCTCGAAAGGGAGACAAGTGTGGCGTCTAAAGACTCTAAGAGGAGCTCGCCCTTAATTATAAAATAGTTATGAGAGTCATATCACATCAAATCATTCATGGTATAATCACCTAGTCATGAATGGACATTGCTTCACCCCTTCTCATGCAAGTTAGTTCGTATCTCTATTTTGTATCTATCTAGTTCTGCTTTACAGAATTTCTAGATTACATAAGTAGTTTCAGTTGAATTCTCATTCTTTTATTCATTGTTCATTATCCTTTTACACCGCACAATTAATGAGTAAATCCTATAACTAATATTTGATATCAGTTTCCTATGTTCAACTTTGGATCATCTTGATAAACATATTGTTTCACTTATACTTAGGCAAGCCATAGAAAAACTTGTACATTACAAGGACTTAGCTTTAATATGTTAAATATAGATATTAGGAGCATTTCACATGGAATGATTATGTTTGAACACATAGTGAAGAGATTCACAAGGAGCATTTTATATGCAATGATCTTGAATCAATAACACATTATGAACCACACAAGTGTCATAACAATCAACAAAGTCTCTATTGAGTTTTTGGCGCCATTGTCGAGGAATTGATTTTTTAAACTTAGGAATATGATTTTTCTTTGATTTTTGGTAAAACACTTATCTTTCTTGAATCGATCGTTCAGCCTAAGAATGCGTGAAGAGGTTTAAGGTACCAAAGTAATCTATTCTTGCTTGAACCAACCCTAAGGTTGAGTGTAATTTTCGAATAGTGAGCTATTAAATAAAATAAATTCAATTCAATTTGACTACTCTCCTGAGATCCTCAAATTCCTAAGATCTTAAATGCATAATCCATTGAAATGTAAGAACCCAGAATAAGGCATCAAAGAAAGTGTCAACGTGGAGAGTTTATTGAGATCTATCTCTTTACTAACTACAAGATTATCAAGAAAGATCACTTAAGCATTCACTAGAAGAAATTTGGGCTTTAATAACGGTTTGGAAAAATGAAAAATGAACATTAATGTATGTTTTGAAAAGGCGGATGTTTAATATCGATTTTCCACTGACATTAAAGAGAGAGCTTCAATGTCGGTTTAAAACCGACATTAAACATCCTCCCTTTTGAAAAGTGACATCAATGCTCCATTTTAATTTAAATAATTTTATTTTGTAAAAAAAATAACTCTCTCTCTCATACTTTACTCTTTCTCAATCTGGTCCTGAATAGTTATTCTTCTCTTCTCAATAGCTTCGTTCACTCTTTCCCTTTCTTCTTCGAATAACCATCACCCTTTTCTTCTCTAAATAACCATCGCTGCTACCATTGTGCTCGTCGCCACCATTTTCTTTGTGCTTTTCCACACCTTCTAAACAAATTCGTCCGTATTTTGCTCCTTCTAAACAAACTCGTCCGCGTCTCTCTCTCACATTCTCACACGAGATTATTAATGTCGCTCCTACCTTTAACAGTCACAGCGTCTGCACCCACCTTCTAAACAAAATCGCCCTCATCTCCGTCCCTTTCACATTCTCACCTCTTCATGAAATCGCAATTGTTGTTGGTAAGGTTGACTGCGTCTGCACCCACATTCTCAAACTCCCTCGCATCTGTCTTACAAACTATCTCATTCCTCAATTGGTATGGTCGCGCCATCGCTCATTTTTCATTTCCACCCTAATGTTTTCCTTCTGTTTTTTCTCCTTTTGTTGTTTCATTGATTTATTTTGTTCACCGATCTAGTATAAGTTCAAAATTAGCATGATTATTTTATTGTATTTGATAATATTAGGTTTCTCATTCCGATTTCAGTATGATTGATGATAGACTTACCGAATTGTTTGTTGGTTTGATAATTTTTAAAAGAAGAAGCCTTTGTTTTTGTTCTATCTTATTCACATGGTTGATAATTGTTTGTTATTGCTAGTCTGTTGTGCTAGTCTTGTTAACATTTCTCGTGCATTTAATGATTAATAGCTACATCCTGGGTCCATATGTTGTAAGTATGTCTTCAGTTGTAAGTGTTTGAACATGTCTTTGAATTACATTGGTTGGGTTGTTTTGTTGAAGGGATTCATAAAACTAGTTTGAAATGTTCATAAAGTTCGTTTTAGTATCAGTTCATAGTTTTGTACTAGTAACTTGTTAAATCTATAAGGTACTGTTGTAAGTAGAAATTAGTCACCATGACTATGTTAATCAGTAAAAGTTATGCGTAAGAGTTAGATTGTTCAAGTTAAGCTAGGGACAGGATTTGTCGGTTTCACACCACTTCCTAAGCTTAGAGCATTTGGTTTGAGAGAAAGGAAGAAAGTTTGGCTAAATTTCATAAAATTAAAAATAAAAAGCTACTATGTTCATTAATAAAATAAACAAAACTAGATCTAGCTCATATGGTCTGAAACAATAATAATGTTGTCCTCCAAGCTCTGTTAAAGGGTCTGCTTCATATCAAATCACACCACTTGAAACTACCAAATAGCCTACTTTCTATGCATCTTCATTGAAAAAGAGACTTCATTGCTGAACAAAGTAACTAATAAAAATAGCATAATATAAGTTAGACATATCTACTAATTTTTCATCCTAACAAAAAATTTCGCTTAATTTTTGACATCATTTCCTTATCTTTATAAAATTGTCTGGACCACCTTTCCTTTCTCCTTTTTCTTGTGAATCTTTAGTGTTTCTATGAATTGAGAATGTTCATGGATTTCTTTTTTTTTTTGTTGACAAAAGTAAATAATGAACATATCGTTTGAAAATTACAATAATGTCATGAAGATTAGGTTGGGGTTTGATTTGACTAGTCTTTATTTATTAAAATGTAGATTTTTAATAAGATTATTTCTTTTTTAGATTACAATTTATATTTTTGTTTAAATCTTTATATAATGTTAGACAATCTCTGCCCTTTTCCATTTTATATTCGTTCATAGTAAATTCTTTTCAATTCAGCTGTATCTGTGTGTAAATTCTTTGCACGATATATTTTATGGCTGCTTTATTAACCGATATATATTACATCAATTTGTGAGTGTATTTTTGCTCATTTATTTGCATCTGCATCTACTTCATACCAACCCATTTTTCTTCTTCAAGTTCCTTCAATTTCTCGCTAATCTTTCTCTTCCTCTACTGTGTAATCAATCGTGTAATGGAGGTTTTATAGGCACTTGATTTTAAAGTTCTCATTGGTTTAACAACGATGTTGGGTACAATTGTTGTTGGTGTTGGTTTCCTGTTTTCCTCTAGGAAACCCGCGTCCAGAGGTTTCTTCCCATTTCGGATTTTCTTAGTGTAAATGTTTTTTTTTTTGGGTTTTATACATTTGTTAGGTGTTTTGTTGAACTATTTGTTCAATTTGAAGTTTTGATGATTTGGGTGTAGATTAATCTAGTTTTTGGACTGTGATTCACTGTTTCTTGTTGTTTTTTGGACGTGGGGATACATCTTGTTAATTGAAGTGTTGGGGTTTTTTCAGTTGTGTTCTATTCTAATGCTTGTTATTTTGTTTTGAGTAGAAAAATGATTGAATGGTTTGGTTTGGTGGTTGTTGAAGTGTATCTTGGAAGTTTAGTATCGTATTGGAGTGGTAGCATTCTTGGAAAAGATCAAGAGGTTAGCTAGACTTTTAGATGTGTTTGACTACTTTCAAACTAGTTGAGCAGATTGAGCTGTCTTCTTCTATGTTGAGCTCTTGGTTAATATGAAATGGTAGACGTTGTGGGATTTATTGTTCTTTGCTTGCTCTGTCTCTTGTGATGGGATTTATACCTACAGTGTTATCTAATAAGGAACCCCCATTGCTAAGAACAGAGGTAGGCTTTAGCAGCTCACATGTTTGCTTCCCTCTTTTAAAAGAATTAGTTCACTCTTTAAGGATATGGAACCTGAGTACCATTCCAATTTTAAAGAAGCCTGCAAAAGAAGCTCCTAAACTAGCTAAAAATGAGAAGTATGGGTGTAAAATATAGGATTTTTTGGTTTTGGTTATATAGAACTTGTTAGTTTTTGGAAAGTGGGTAAGAGTTTAAGTTTACTTAATTTCGTTGTTTTCTCCACTTTTTTTTTTTTTTTTTTTTGTAGATTAAATTGCATCTTATTTCTTTTTTAGATTAAAATTTATATTTTTGTTTAAATCATTATATAATGTTAGATATTCTCTGCCTTTTATATTTTGATTACAAATATATGTTACTCTTCATCAATAATTTATGCAATTTTTCAGAGTTCTTGCTCTAATGCTTAAAAAGGTAGAATTATTTTTTTTTCGTTTATACTTAAAATAGATTGAAAAAACACTTTGCGATAATCAATTAAACCTTCAGTTAATACTAAAGCTAATAACAGCTGTAATAACCATAGGGACAGCATAAGAGAATAACACTAGAAACTTTGGTAACCCAGTTCGACCAATGTTGCCTACGTCTGGGGAGCTGCGCCCAGCCCTGATGAGTAATTTTATTAGAATTCACTTTAGTCAATATACATCGGTACAACATCTGTACTCTGTTCAACTATATGACTATATAACATGTGTCTCGGCTTCAGACTTTAGGCTCCCCCTGAATGCATGAGTAACTCTCCTCAACGATGTCTGACTTCAGGCTCCCCCTAAATGCATGCGTAAATGTCTTCGACGATATCTTTATATACTTCTAAAGATTATTGTGATCACGCAAACCACTGTCTCGTCCTTTTCATTACTCATCAACAATATCAACTTAGATCAACAAGATGATCTTAACAGTCATAAGATCATTATACCTTTTTGTTCTGGTAGTTAGCAAACAGTTCTTCACAAACAAAACCTTCTGCTATGAAAGAATCTTTTCTGCCTTCCCCTCTTTTTTTTAATTGTTTCGCACACGAAAATCCTCAATATACCAACCTATTTATACACATATATTATATGTATAAATCTTCTTTTCTTTCAAAGATAATTAACAAGATTCCTAAAATAATGAAAAATCTTTTATCCCTTGAATATCTCATCTTTTAATTAATTCATTAATCAAAGATATATCTTATCTTTTATTCAATTCATTAATCAAGGATATTTAGTCAAAGATATTTCCTTAAAATCTTTTAGAAAAAATCTTCAACAGAGATATGTAAATCATAATGTTCTTAAATTTTGGGTTTAAAGGGAAATTCAAAGGGAACTATGACATTTTTGATATAAACATTTTTGAATATTTAGGTTGTGAGTTTTTGTCACATATGTTTGTTCATCATCCTTTGTTGTTTTTGATATATTATTAAAGAGATTTAGAGATTGTTTGAAGCGTTGAGTTAAGATGGGATCGATGTCAGAAGTTCATATGTATGTGGAGTTCGCTATATGTTTGGGAAAGTCATATGTCTGTGTTTGGGATGCAAAGTTGTTTTGTTTCATTGAATTGTTTATTGGTTTGATAAGTTTTAGAAGAAGAAGCCTTTTATTTTTTCTATTTTTATTCCTTCAGATTTTTTTGTTCTGTTTTTTTCTTCACATCATTGAATTGTTTGTTGGTCTAATTCCTTCAGATTTTTCATCTGTTAGAGTGTGAAGCAGTTTTTGGGAAAGTTTCTGTTTGGCTATCAAGGAAGAAAAATCCCAAGATTTTTCTTTGTTTTTTTCGTGTTGGTAGACAAACGAAGTTAAATGTAAGTTTTTCTTTTGGTTTTTTGTAATGTACATGTTCGCTATTAAGTTTTTTTAGTGTTTTAGGTTATGTTTCCTAATTCATTGGATAGAATTCATTAGTTTTGTATAGTGTTTTTTTAGTGTTTTTAGGGATTTATTATCATGTGTGCATGGAAAGTGGTGGGATGTGGTTCCATGAAGTTCTTATATATATATTGTCTCGAACTCTATGTATTATATTGTATCGACCCCATAGTTGAGTTTTCATTCATTATACTTTTTATCTTCCCTTACTATTCTATATAAATGCATGACTTATTGCACTTTGAATGAAGTTCAATCAAAAGCTAAGTATATAAAAGAAGCAAATTTATCATTCTTCTCCTAGGCAGGCTTTAATTAATAGAAGTTAAGCATAATTTTTTTAGTTAGAAACAGAAAGAAGAAACATAATAAGTAGAACAAAATCTTCAATCTAAGCCTAAATCAAGAGCTAAGATCCATCAAATTATGTTACAAAAGTATCGTAAATTTAACATTAATTACAATCTAAGCCTAAATTAACAGAAATAGGGGTCTCAAGAATTATACATTTAACAAATAAAAAATAATTAATAAAAACAAATAGAATTTAAAAAAGAAGAAGACAAAAAAGAAGAAGGCTAAAAGCTAGCTTATAGTTATGGTGTGATGTTCATAGGTAGCGAGGCTCCGATCAAAACTTTACCACAATTTCAATGAGCAAGTTCATGATTCCGACTCACGAACTCTTCTTCATGACTCGGACTGAGCTTGTGTGTTGGTCTTTGTGGATGATTTTAATTTGAGATTTGCTTATGAGTTGATTGAGTGATACAATTGCGAGTTTTGTAGTTGTTTGAGTGTATAATATAGAACTTTTTGGTTTGGGTTATATACAACTTGTTAGTTTTTGGAATGTGGGTAAGAGTTTAAATTTACTTAATTTCGTTGTTTTCTCTACTTTTTTTTTGTAGGTTAAATTGCCTCTTATATAATATGGATAAGTCGTGGATGAAAAAGAATAGAATGCCAACTAAGTATGCTTTTGGGGTTGAGATGTTTATTAAAAATGGGTTGGAACATTCGAAGACGTCGAACGTCATGGCCTATCCTTTTTTAAAGTGCATGAATGCAAAATCTTTAGATGTGAAGACAATTAAAGATCACTTGTTTTTTAACGGCATCGATCAGAGTTATCAAGAATAGATTTTTCATGGTGAATCACTACCAATAAAGAGAAACAATGAAAGTTTCTTAAGTAGCGTAAGAGAAGAAATTGACAAGGACGATGTTGATGACACAATTGGAATGTTTGAGGCTATGCATAATTATTTTAATGATAAGTCAGAAAATTTTGAATAACTAGTAGATGATGCTAAGAAACCATTATATCCTAATTGAACAAATTTTACCAAAATATCTACATTGATAAAGTTATATAATTTGAAAGCTAAATTTGGATGGAGTGATAAGAGTTTCACATAGTTATTACAATTAATTTGTGACATCTTACCTCCTCCCAATGAATGCCCTACTTCTACTTATGAAGCAAAAAAGATTTTGTGTACTCTTGGAATGAAGTACGAGAAGATTCATGCTTATAGAAATGATTGTTGCTTGTTTAGGAAAGGACTGTTTGATGCAAATGTATGCCCCTGTTGTGGATGTCAAGATGGAAGATTCCTAAAAATTCAACGAAGGAAGTTAATAATGTTCCAGTGAAAGTCATGTGGTATTTCTCCCCAATCCCAAGATTTGAAAGAATGTTTCGAAGCAAAGAAACATCAAGATTATTGATGTGGCATGCAAGAAAAAGAGAAGTGAATGATTTATCACAACATCTAAAAGATGCATTATCGTTGAAAAAAAGAAACAATTTACGGCCAGGGTTTGGTAGGGAATCTAGAAATCTACGTCTTGCTCTTTCCACAGATGGGGTAAATCTGCATGGAGATCTTAGCAGTAGGTATAGTTGTTGGCCAGTGATGTTAGTGACATATAACCTACCTCCATGGTTGTGTATGAAGCAAAACTTTTGGATGTTGACCGGACTAATATCTAGTCTCAAACAACTGGGAAATGAAATAGATGTTTATTTAGCTTCGTTAGTTGATGATTTAAAAAAACTTTGGCATGATGGGGTGGAATGTTACAATGCATATCAAGATCAATGTTTTAGGCTAAAAGCTATTTTATTATGGACCATTAATGATTTTCCTACGTATGGAAACTTATGTGGTTGTACAGTCAAAGGATATCATACATGTCCAATTTGAGTGGAGAAAACTTCATCCATTTATTTTCCAAAAGGAAGGAAGATGGCATATATAGGGCATCGCAAGTTTCTACCACGTCCTCATCTATATAGGAAACAGAAGAAAATTTTCAATGGTGCACAAGAATTAGAATTGGCTCTAGAACCATTGAATGGAGAAGAAATCCTTGTACAAATAAGTAAGTACAAACACTCATTTGGTAAGAGAACTATCAACGAAAAGAACAGTGAAATGAGTTCTTCAGGAACTTATTGGAAGAAAAAATCTATTTTTTTAGTTAGAATATTGGAAGTACCTTGATGTGCAACATTGTTTAGACGTGATCCACATTGAAAAGAATGTGTGTGCAAATCACATTGAAAAGAAGTTGAGTTTTTGTAAGACACTATCTGAACATAAAGTACCAGAAGGCTATTCATCGAACATTCAAAGTTTAGTGTCACTCACAGATTTGAAACTATATGGACTTATGTCGCATGATTATCACGTTCTTATGCAACAATTGCTACATGTGGCAATTCTTAGTATTCTACCAAAACATGTAAAACTTGCAATTATTCGGCTATGCTTCTTCTTTAATGCTATGTGTAAGAAGACAATTGATACATCACACTTAAAAAGAATGCAAGAAGATGTAGTTGTCACTTTATGTCTATTGGAGATGTATTTTCCACCATCATTTTTCACTATAATGGTACACCTTGTAGTGTATCTCATAAGAGAGATTGAGTTTTGTGGACATGTTCATCTAAGGTGGATGTATCCTTTTGAATGATATATGAAAGTCCTGAAACCTTATGTGCGAAACAGAAATTGACTAGAAGGGTGTATGGTAGAAAATTATATTGTTGAAGAGGCTATAGAATTCTGTTTTGAATTTACTGCTGGAGTTAGTTCTATTGGACTTAACTCACCTGTAATAAAAAGGGATTTAAACGTGGATAGAGCATTATCAGCTTCTTCTTTTATCAGACTGAGTATGAAGCAGTTAGATCAACCTCATCTTTACGTAATTCAGAATGTAAATGATGTTCTACCATACGTCGAATACTTTCTAAACCCTATCTATTCTCATTCTACATAAGTTGGTTATGACAGACAACATATGAAGAGTTTGTGTAAGCTTAACTCTGGTAAAGCTCGAAGTAAAAAGTGGATTCAAAAATAGCATAATCGCACATTCAGTCAGTGGCTGTCCACACGGGTAATCACTAGAATCATTCGGTAATCACTAGAATCATTCTCTTTCATGTTTGTTTTGGATCCAACTAAATCCAATATATTGTGTAGGATGCACTTGCTCTCGAAGTACCTAAAAATTCCATCACACCTTCTTTAAGATGGATAGCTCACAAACCTTCTCTAGATGTGGCCACTTATTATGGTTACATGATTAATGGTTATTACTATCACACAAAAAGGCGTGATGATATTAGGAGAGTTCAAAATAGTGGAGTTAGCATAACAGCTACTACCATGCAAGTCTCTAGTTCTAAGGAAAAAAACTCTGTCATGTCAGATATGACATTTTATGGTGTAATACAAGAGATATGGGAGATTGATTACCATCAATTGTGATTGGGTTGACAATATAAGTGGTATCAAAGTGGACGAGCTTGGGTTTACCATCGTGGATCTCAAACGTATTGGGTATAAATCAGACTCATTTATTTTAGCCACCCAAGCAAAACAAGTATTCTATGTCAAGATTCTTCAAATCCTAAATGGTCAGTGGTTTTAACATCTCCACAAAGAACTATTGAAGAAGATTTCTTTGAAGATGAAATAGGAGATATGCTTCAAAAGTGTGGTTATGGAACCATTCAAAGGATGCCCAATATTGATACACCTAACGAGATTGATGAAACAACTTCAACTTCTAATAGACATGATTGTGAGGGTAGATGGGTAGAGAAAGGTATGTCATTACTTTGCTTTAAAATGTATTTATGTTTAGAGTTTGTAATATAATTGATATGCTTATGGTATGTCATTACTTTGCTTTGTAATGTATTTATGTTTAGAGTTCGTAATATAATTGCTATGTTTATGGTATGTCATTACTTTGCTTTATAATGTATTTATGTTTAAGTTCTTAACATAATCTATTTTTTTACAGATTTATAGATGGAGGATAGCAGTGAGGATGAAAGAGAAATGCTTCCATAAGTAAGAAAGAAATCATTCGTTCCACATGGCCCAACTACTATGTCTGAGTTTGCATCAGTGAGAAATTATGGACAATGGTTGCCTATTCAATTTAATGAGCACGGGCAACCTGTTGGAGCCACTTCTAAGAATAAAGTTATATTGTTGTCTGTGTTCGGCAACAGATTCCTTTCATATACAAATCTTGGCAAGAAGTTCCGAATGAGTTGAAAGATAAAATCTATGATTGTATATCGGTATGAATTCTATTATTATGTTTTTCATATAATGTAGTTTGCTTTACACCCTAAGTCCAACTAGCTTTTCTTTTTTATTGTGTAGATGTCGTTCGATTTACAACCCAATGCCAAACATTATATACTTATGTCTCCATCAAGAAAGTTTCGAACTTTCAAAACCACGTTAACTCAAAAGTATATACTTCCGTCTAAGGATCAACCATCACTCTTGTAGTTTCCTCCTAAAATCTATTCTCATATAAATCAAGAAGATTGGGAATCGTTTGTTGATGCTAGACTACGCGAAGAAGGAGAGGTAAATAATTTTGATTACATGTTCACTTTAATATTGTTTTGGTATCTACCTACAAACTAATGCGTTGTACAAGATTATACTCATATTCAAAGGGAAAGAAGGTCAAAATGTGTATACAATCACCACATGTCTTGTAAGGGATATGCTTAATCTTGTCATTGAACTAGTGAGTATTTCTAATTAAATTAAAGAATTTATCTTAATATGCTTACGTTAATTAGATATGTATCTTTGGTTGTAGAAAATAATGTATGATGTTTCCTATCGTTCAACTCTTTGAAAAGAAGCACGGAAAAGAAGAAGTAATGAATATTTTGATGATGCTACTCAAGATTGTGCCTCTCGGATTGTAAGTATACTTATAATTACAGTACATAATCTTTTGTTAACATAACTGATTATGAAAATACTTGTATTGTTTTATACGATGAATTAGTTGCAACACATAAAAATGAGAACATCTTGACTGACGCATTGGGTTCCAAGGAGCACGGTGGACGTGTAAGAGGTGTGGGTGGTTTTTCTCTCAATCACAATATTTCAACACAATAAAAGGGAAGGAGAAAATGATAACTCTTGAAGTTGAAATATGTCATAAAGAAGAGGACTCGAGATGTAAAAGTGACAATAAGAGAAGTAATAACTCGAGGTCATCCATTGAAAGTATTAACATAGATCTTAATATCGATGAGGATCTAGTCAACACACCTAGCAACAAAGGAGTGGAGGTAATTGACTTTGTTCTCACTTTTTATTTTTTAACGATATAAGATCAATTGTTCTTAACAATGCTTTTAATATTTGTAAAGGAAACACCATACTAGTTGTCTATAGATTCGTTAATAATATCATTGTAGTAGCCACGGTAGTTAAGGATAACATTAATTGTCCAAATGTTAAAGTTTTAACAGACGTGGTTACGAGAGAAAATTTGACTATACCCAATCTAGTGAAGGGAAAGATAGAGACCTTAAATCAAGCATTGGGTAACATTATAGAATGACCTCGTCGGCTTGTTTCTACGATCAATAACAAACAAGTGTGTCTGTTTTTTACTATTTAAGTTTTGATTTTATTTGTGGATGTATTTTGAATTTAGAACTTTGGTTGTGGTAGGAGCATTCAACTAGGAAGGATGTCGTGTATTCTTCAAATTATACTGATGTTTATAGGACTATTAAGCTTTTAAATAGACATGTTGTGAAGAACATGAAGGATGTAGACATGATTTGCATCCTAATGGACAAGCTAATATTTAGAAGTGACAAATTTGTTTCTTTAGCTCGTGAAGACTTGTTGCATTATTGCGGCATGGTTGAAATCGGCTATATGTGTATACCAGCGTACATTACGTAAGTATAAGACAACTTTTACTCATCTTTATCTCTAATACCACTGTTGTAGATTGTTTGCTCATATTTTAACTATGATTGCTTTTACTTAGATATCTATGGGATGAATGTGACTGTGCAAGAAAATTTTTTGTCAATGACCAATAAAAAATATCGTCACATATCAAGGATTGTGATCTTCGATCTAGAAATTTAGCCAACTAGTTAAAAGCAGCTAACTTGGAACAAAAAGTGCTAATTCCATATAATATCGGGTAAATAAAGAAGAGGAAACACATTAATTTTTTTTCCATTGAGCTTAAATGTATACTCACCTTGAAGATGTTGCTTATTGTAGTTTTCATTGGATAATGCATGTCATCTATCTTCGAGAAAATTGCGTTTATGTCTTGGACTCTCTTTAGAGTAAAGTCAATGAAGACATTCATGAAGTCATAAATGTGTAAGTGTATTCACTTTATTACTTCTGATTTCACTTTATTGTCTTCTAATGTTTCAAAATATTTAAAGGGTTGAAGACATGGCAAGCGAAACACGATCTACAATGCTATCGGTCAACTCTAAAATGGAGAAATGTAAAGGTAATTTCATTTACACGTAATTATTTTTAATGAAACATAAGATTAATTTGTATTGAATTTATATACATGCAGTACCCTCGTCAATTGGATTTTGTAGGGTGTGGGTACTACGTGCAAAAGTACATATATAAGATAGTGCAAAATTCTACTACTTCTATTACAAGCCTTGTAAGTTTCTACTTTCACTTTTTATATATTACAATTTATAATCTAAACTCATACTTTCCAAATCTTTCTCTCTGTTTGTAGTTCAATACCAAAAGTGCATATAGGCAAGAGGAGATTGACGAGATTTGAACCAAATGGGCAGGTTTTGTTAGCAGATTTATGTAAGCTTTTAAATGTTTTTTTTTTGGCCGAGTTAAGTTAGTAGTTGACTTTTGTAAATACTTCAGTTTTGGGTTTTTCCGTTTGAAGTTTTTAATTAAGTTTTTAATTAAGTTTTTATAGGGACAGGCAGTCCTATAGTTTTTGGAAGGGCAGACGATCACGTACTAATTGTTGTTTGTTAGATAGTTTGTACGTATACTTTAGTTAGTGGAGGAACTTTCTGTTATACATATACATTGGTCATTAATCACAATCTTATATATTATCTTTAGATTTTGAGTTTTCACTTATAGTTGTTGGTGTGTTTATTCAAATATGTGATTATATATAGGTGTTGGATGATTATATTTGTTGTACTACTATATGGAAGTATGGAAAGGTGTGCTGGTATTTTATGTGTTGGATCTTGTGCATTGTAGGTGTTTATTATTGGTTTGTCATAAAGGGCAACATGTGTTGTTTGATATATGTGATTATATATATGTGTGATTATGCGTTGTTTGATATATATATAGATGAATATATTGAAAGATTTGGAGTAGTTGGACTTATGGTGTTGAATATAGTTGTGTTTATTGATATGTGATTATATCTAGGTGTTGGATGATGCATATTTGTTGTAGTTTTATATGGAAGTGTGGAAAAGTGTATGCTGGAATTTTAGGTGTTTGATCTTGTACATTGTATGTATTTATTATTGGTTGCCATGGAGGACAACATGCGTTGTTTGATATGTGATTATATGTAGGTGGATATATTTGAAGATTTGGAGTAGGTCTTATGGTGTTAAATATAGTTGTGTTTATTAATATGTGATTATATGTAGATGTTGGATGATGCGTATTTGTTGTAGTTTTATATGGAACTATTGAAAAGTGTGTGTTGGAATTTTAGGTGTTTGATCTTGTGCATTGTATGTGTTTATTTTTGGTTGCCATGGAGGACAGGATGCGTTGTTTGATATTTGATTATATGTAGGTGGATATATTGGAAGATTTTGAGTGGTTGGTCTTCTGGTGTTGAATACAGTTGTGTTTATTGATATGTGATTATATGTAGGTGTTAGATAATGTGTATTTGTTATAGTTTTATATAGAGTGTATGCTGGAATTTCAGGTATTCTTATGTGCATTGCAGGTGAAATAGTTATAAGGTTTGCCATTGAGTAGTAAGCATTCTATAGCTAGCATGCAAGCAATTTTTTTATCTTTACAATATAAGATGACGAACATTTCCGAACGTAATTCGAGACAAATAATGTCGGTTTTGCCGTCATAAAAAATGGTTTAAATCCGATATTAAAGGTATCTTTAATGTTGGTTTAAAAACAAAATTAAAGACATCTTTAATGTTGATCGACATTAGAGATGTCTTTAATGTCGGTTCTACACCGACATTAAAGACCAACCGACATTAAAGATCTTTAATAACACCATCAAAGATGTCGATTATAAACTGACATTAAAGACCTTTAATAACGCTAGCAAAGATGTTTGTTGCCAAGTGACATTAAAGCCCTTTAATGTCGGTTTTAAACCGACATTAAACGTCAGATTTCTTCTAGTGATTGCGATGAATGATTGCAACCAGAGGCTATCATGATGAGCAATTGAGACATAGAGAGCCATGTTTCAAATAATCCACAAAGCTTAGGAGAAGACTACAAGGCTAGGGAGCTATGAGGAGCAGCATTCGATGAGGCACGACATTCCTTGCCAAAAAGCCTAAAAACAAGGATATACATGTAATGTATAAATTTCCTTTATCTTTTCTATCCTCAATTTTGTATTTTTTTTGTATGTTATACTTGTAACTATTTCATACATGCAAATTAGTATTGTACTTAGACTTGTACATTCTTCTTCTAAAGTTAGCGAGCGTAAGTGTTTCTCGCGGAGCACTTAAGTGAATAAAATAGGGTTTGGCGCGATGAAGTCACCAAGCGAGAAGGGGTAGCATCAAAATGAATTGGGAGTTTTGATCTTCTCGCAAACTGCTAAGCAAAATGATTTTTATTATCATTAATTAGGGTTTTGGGGATGTTTAAACAGTCATTTCTTTTCTTCTTATTTTAATAGTAATGATTACGCCACCATTGAAAGCCCAAATGACACTGTCAGATCACATCGCTTCATCATAATAATGTGTGACATTAACTACATGGTTAACCTAAACCCTAACCCTAGTTAATTGTACCTATTTAAACCCTTTGAAAAGAGAAAGAGAAAGAAAAAGAGGAAGTGTTGGAAGAAGAGGAAAGTTTGCGAGAAACAATAGACCTCTCACCAATAGCAAAAGCAGAGTTCGAAAGATTGGGGAAGAAGGCTTAAGATTAAGGTGCAGGCGCAAGGCGTTAAAGCATTGGCAGAAGGAAAACTCAAAGCTAAAATGAAGAGGCAAAAGGAGCTCCGAAGTAAAGTTGATGAGGTAGCTCTCTACGTGAAGAAGAGCAAAGAAATAGGGAGAGAAAAGACTTTTGAGGAATTCTGCGATGAGGGCTCGAAAGAAATTGAGGAGCTGGATCCTTTGGAGGATGACGCCACAAAGCCACGAAAAAGAGAAAAGTAACAATGGAGAAGAAGGATTTAAGGGAGCAGTTCGGAAAAAGGTGAAAAGAAAATGAGAAAAACAAGAATGAGAAAGACGAAGATGCATGGTTAGACTGAAGAAAGCGAGATGAACGAACCCTTCTCTGAGAAGAAAGTAAGAAAATTATTTATAGTTGAGAAGGGGCTCTACCCGTACAAAGGAACAATGCTTGAGTTCCCAGCAGCCCCCACTGACGCGCTAAAAAGGATGAGACTCTTTAAAGGGTAAATGCGATTAAACCTTGCGTGGTGGACCTATTCTGATAAAATGAGAACATCAACAATAGAAAGGAGGATGAGCCTTCAATTAGTTAACAGTAAGAATAGCAATATGAGCAAAAAAGGAGAGACAGTAAGAACATAGATTTTGGTAACCTAGCTCGATGATACTGCATCTACATCTGGGGGGTCTTTGACCCAATATGAGAGATTTTATTATTTGAGTAATAAATCATAAGTACAGTCTTATGATGTCAAGTATAGAGTTTCTACATTCACATCTTCACTCTATACTATCAGTGATACCATTTTACTGAATTAAACCTATCACTATCATGATACAAAGATCGTCAAAATAAAATCTTCTTTGTATTCATTTATCTTAATGGTTGCGTTGAACTTGTTTCGCAAAATAGAGGTCACATTATCTTAATATGGAGCAAGAATTGTATGTTTTACTTGTAGAACATACTTACTTGCTATACAAGTATTTTCTATCAGATAAATCTTCTTTGGTTTAGCTCGTGTACCCACCTCATTAAAATTCTTACATATATATATATATAAATATATAGCCTTAAGAATCTTTGTTTATCCTGAAGATAGAGGCAATATAGGCAATGTATTATTTTACAATATTTGCACGATACTAGGAATAATATCTCACAATATAATTGAATATTTAATAATTTATTCAAAGGAAAAAATCTTCAACTGTAGACACCTTCAAGATAAAATAATATTCTGAACAAATAGCTTTATAAATTTGAACCATGCCCACAACAAATCTAACATTCTCCCCCTTAGAATCGACTTCCTTTATTTGTTCAAACATGCATATCACACTACAAAAATGATCATTACTAATATTATTTTACAGAATGGCGAATGATTACATAGCATAATTCAACATAGTAAAACTACACTTCAGAAAACCAACATAGTTTAAAAGAACAAAAAAATATAAGTCGATATCAATCAATAAAAACTACAATCAATCCGTACAACAGACAATAGACTACAGCTTACAGTTTTCAACACAAAATAGTCTCAAAAAGCGGCCAACAGTCATGAAAAAGCGTCCGCCACCACCACCACCACCACCATACTCCTCCTTGTATGTGAACATATAACTAGGAAGTGGGAGAAGGATCCTGAGCTTCAATCATATGCTGAATTGTGTTGAACATAGAGTCAATGGCCACTAAACAACTGATAAGATTAGCCAATACCTTATTCATATCTTGAATGGTAGTAGTTAGAGATCGAGATTCATTCGTTAAGTTGAACCATACAAGTAGCTAATCACATTGGAGAGGTGTAACCCCATGGCAGAAATATTCAAATTTTTAGATGTAGACTGAGAACGAGGCCGTGGAGGACGAAAACTTGGTGGAAGACCTGAAGCATGAGATGCTTGAAACAGCTTGTAATTAAGCATTATCGTTTTAGGTGCAGGGCCACTCACATCAGATTCAAACAATATATCAGGATGTTTAACGAGCATAAAAGCATATAGCAACCTTGGAAAGTAGATGAGAATGTATATTCCAAACGTATCCACATGTCTCTAAACATGATGATATACAAGATCTCCTACATCAACATATGAACCTGTTCTTATCAAATATAACAGATTGGTTAAAGTAGTGGAGACAGTAGAAAGTTGAGAGGTAGAATGCCAATTGCTAATACCAATTTTGTGAAGAATCACATACTTAAGACTCAACTTTATAATCGAAAATTGGCCATCAGAAGGCCATTGCCGAGGAGAGCCACCAGATAGTTCTAAAGCCGACTATTCTAGGGATGGTACAATGATTAAGACCCCAGATGGAAGAGTGGTCTTGAGAAATGAATTTATAAGGCCAGGAGAAATAGAAAAACACTTGCCTCGAATGTGAACTTTCTGATACTCAGGAGTTCCATAGTCATTGAAATCAGTTCGGAGATTTACTATAAATTCTCCAACCAACTTGGGATTGAATGGCTCAACATTAGTGACAGTAGACATAAGACCAGCAGCAGATATAAGATCAATTACTATAGAACACGAACGGTGTTGATAAGAGAATATTGCCTCTATATTTTTCAGGTAACGTTACTTCAACGGTTTTGTTAGAAAATCTACCAGCGAAACTCAAGTAAAAAGATGTTGAAGAGAGATTTCTTTAGTTTCGACCAGCTCTTGAATAAAATGATGTCAAATATCAATATGTTTGATGCAACTATGCTGAACTGGGTTTTTGGAAATATTAATTGCGATCATATTATCACAATATAGAATCGTTAATTCCTGAAAAATATTTTTTATTCAGACAATATCTATTTATCCACAATAACTAAGTACAACTACTACCAGCAACTATGTATTTTGCCTCAGCTATAAGCAAAGATACACAATTTTGTTTCTTACTACACCAAGCAATAAGTTTATTGCATAGAAAGAAACATCCTCTAGAAGTGCTCTTCCGATCTTCAATGCATCTTGCCCAGTCAGCGTCACAATGCCCTACTATAATTGAAGTAGCATCAAAGGAATACTAAAGACTGTATTCTACTATCCCTGATACATATTTGAGATTGCGTTTGGCGCATCGTAAATTTGATTCTTGAGGATTTGCTTGATATCTGGCACATACTTCAACTGCAAATGCAATATCAGGACAACTAGCCGTTAGATACGATAGACTTCTTATGATACTACGATACATACTTTCATTAACTCCTTTGCCATGATTATCTCGAGATACTTTGAGTTGTGTTACTGTTGGAGTTCATTTTATTTTTTATTTTTCAAGATCAAAATTTGTTATTAAGTTTCGAGCATATTTTTCTTGAGAGATGAAAATTTCAGTCTTGCACTACCTAATTTGACAACCCAAGCAAAAATGATAATTCTCTCACCATGCTCATCTCAAATTCAGTCTTTATATGCTCCACAATAGTTGTTATTATAGACTGAGGTTGGCCTCCAAAGATTATATCATCTACATACACTTGAGCAACTAAGAACTTTTGAGCCTTCTTCTTAATAAATGTTGTCTTGTCAGTACTTCCTCAAAAGAAACCGTGCTTTAATAGATATAAAGAAAGTCTGTCATACTAAGCCTTAGAAACCTGTTTAAGCCCATATAGAGCTTTGTGTAGTTTATACCCGTATTCTTGATTGATAGGATCAACAAAGCCTTTCAGTTGAGCTACATACACTTCCTCTAAGATATACCCATTAAGAAATGCACTTTTAACATCCATTTGAAATAATATAATTTTATTCACATAAGCTATACCTAGCCACAATCGAATAGCTTCCAGTTGTGCAACAGGAGAAAAAGTCTTCGAAATCGACTCCCTCAATCAGAGCATACCCTTAAGCTACAAGATGAGCTTTATTTCTAATAACATTTCCTTTTTCATCAGTCTTGTTTTTAAAAATTCATTTTGTACATATAATATTGACGTTGGATGGTCTTGGTATTAATTCTCTGACTTAATTTCATTCAAACTGAAGTAATTCTTTCTGCATTGCTTTTATCCATTGTTCATCCTTTAGAGTTTCAGTAACACTAGTCGGTTCTACTATAGAAGTAAAACAAACATTGGTAATCATTTTAGGATAATCAGGTCTATTCTTCTTCCTTGTAGTGATTCCACTACTGATATCGTCTATAATACTACTAAATGGATGATTTTTCTTGATACAAGCTGAAGGCATAAAACTTTGGTCTTCAATGGATTCTGTTTAAATAGTGTCAGTATTTCAGCTTGTGGCAGTACCTCCTATACTAATACAATCCTTATTAGTAGATCTTTCATCAGTAGTAATAACTAACGCACTAACAGAAGATTCTTTTTCCGTATTATTACATCTACAACATTCAGTAATCTCATAAGTTAGAGAAGGTAATAGTCTTCAATCATCATCTTCCTTCTCAATGAGGTCTTCAATATCAAAAACAATAATGTTCATAGGCTTCATAACAGTTTTAGTGCGTTATTATATACTCGAAATGCTTTGCTATTGATACAGTAGCCAAGGAAAATACCTTCATCTAATCTGAAATTCCATTTTTTAATGATATAACCGGTCTTTGAGTATATGACACTTGATGCCAAATACATGAAAATATTTAACATTAGGCTTACGACCCTTCTATAGTTGATAACTTGTATACACAGTTGTAGGACGAAGAGCAATCCGATTGTGTATATGGCATGTTGTATTTAATGCTTCTGCCTAGAAACATAGAGGAAGTGACTTCGTATGTATCATAACTCGAGCCATTTCTTGAATAGTTATATTCATTACTACAAAAATCGAATTACTTGACGTTAATATAATGTCAAGTAAACGTTTACTTGACGTTTTTAAAAGCGTTAAGTAATCGACTGTCAAGTATAGTCCGATTACTTGACACTAAAAAACCGTCAAGTATACGTATACTTGACACTACAAAACCGTCAAGTATAAGTATACTTGACACTAAAAAACCGTCAAGTATACGTTTACTTGACACTAAAACACCGTCAAGTATATGTTTACTTGACACTAAAAAACTGTCAAGTATCCGTGTACTTGACACTAAAAAACCATCAAGTATACATTTACTTGACACTGTATTAACGTCAAGTAATCCATCACACTTCACCTTTTATGTGTCAAGTAAGGTTGTATAGTTGACGCCTTTTACGTGTCAAGTAAACATATACTTGACGTTTTTGCATGTAAAGGAATATCGTATACTTGACATATATTTAAACGTTATGTATAGTATTGTTTATTAATATATATTAAATATACAAATTTTTCATTTTCTGGTTCCTGCATTAGGTACATTCGTTTCAATAAAACATATCCATCAACAGAATAAACTTTTCAGAACCAGTAGTTACACAACAAAATAATGACAAATAATTAAGTAAACCAACAATAATTTCATTATTCTCACCAATGTCATCAACAATTACACAATTCCAATCCAAATATAGCCAACTAAAATCTCCTATCTATGGCCTATTCCAAAATCAACAATAATAATAGCTACCTCTTATATAACCAATAATAATAGCTATCTTGTATACCAAAACTAAAGTCTATCCCCTTGCATCTATTGCCTCATCTATAAGTATAATGGCTATGAACAAAATATTTTCACAAAAAATGTTATGGGCATTCTCCTATGTTCGCCATTTACAAAATTAAGAAGATCATATCTAGGTGTATCTATTATATGTACCGGGATAAAAATTTAGCCCACTCCACTCGTACTTAATCCAATTTAAGCTGTGAGTATGAGTTTCTTGTATCAATCTATAAAACATAAAAATTCAAGTAGACACTTTGTTAAAAAAAATAGTCATATTATACTATTTATAACGTTACAATGCAAGTAGTTTAAAAACATACTGCATCAGTAATAATGCTTGTGTCCTTACTCATGATTTTGTGCATGTATCTCATGACATAATATCCACATTCAACAGTTCCTACTTGTAAAGGACGCTATAACACAAAACCAAATAACAATGCATATTAGATTATGTGCTAAATTAAATTGTAAATAAATTTATAAATATATTTACCTTTACCGCTTTTCAGAATATTGTTTTTCTGGTCTTTTTCAAATTCTTATGAGATTGGAAAATCATATGAGATTGGAAAATCATCAAGGCCCTACATTTCCCAAAGTATAGTATAAATCAAAATGAATTAATTCCTTTAGTGATTAAAAATAAAGAAACATAAATATAGTTAGCTTACATATTCGTTACGTATTTAATATCATCTCGGGAGCTTGTTCTCAACGAATCAAGATGGTACACCAAATCATCATATGGATTAATAATTACTAATGACCAATGATCCCTAAATGAAATAAATATGCAAGTAATTAGTATTTTCGTACTAATGCAAGTTTAAATTGATAAAAATTATACTTACCCAGGATTATAAGGAGCAAGAACCAATTGATCTTGTTTGGAAGTCATTAATCTACTACAAATGTTTCGAGCTCTAATCTCTCGAGTACTATGACCAGTTGAAATAAGAGATGGATCTACAAAAACGTACTTTGAAACCTTCTTTAAATCAATAATGAGTGAGTATAAGTACCTACAATAAATTGTGAATATATGTATCATGAAGAAGTAACATTTAATTGCATACATCAACTTACTACTAACTAAAAAGTTTGAATATATATATCATGAAGAAGTAACATTTACTTACGTAATATAAGCCACCATTGATAAAGTCTTAACTTTTTGCATGTCTTAACTTTTTGCATGTTGCAAAAATCAACAACATTTTCTCGCAAAACGTAACTCTTTCGAGGTATACCAAATAACTCAAGAGGTAGTTGAAATAAAAAACTAGACCCATCAGTCATTACCCTTTCAGCATATCTAAGAATATACTTCAATTGTATTGGTAGATTTGATGGTTCACTAGTAACTTCCACCTCCTTTGTCATCGGCCTTGAAGCTTTCATACCAGCAAATGTATAGAGCAAATAATGTAAATAATGGGTGGTGTTGTATCTGCAGTTGTAAATAATGGATTGTAGCAAATGCACAGAAGATATGAGATTTACCAGTAAGGAAGGTCGGAATCGTCGCGAGTAGGAGCCTGCTGCGTAGGTCGTCGTCGGCGTGGGTGGTTGCGGAATGAATCGTCGCGACGTGGGTGGTTGCGGAATAGGTCGCGGCGTGGGTCGGCACGGAATGGGTCGTCGCAACGTCGACGTGGGTCTTCGCGGCGTGTCGACATGGGTCTCGTAGTGTGGGTCGTCGGCGTGGGTCTCGCGAAAGGTTGGGCCACCGTGGGTAAGGATGGAGATAAAGATAGAGATAGAGAGATTGAAGGGTTTTGGGAGAGAAAGGGGAAAATAAAAGGTTTTTTGGAGGGAATTTTTTAATAATTTTTTTTCGATTAAATTATTTAATTATTTTAATAAATTTCTTCTTGCTAAATTTATTTTAATACATTTCTTCTACTAAATTAATTTTTAATAAGTTTCTTTTGGAAAATTTATTTTAATAAGTTTGTTTTAATAAGTTTATTTTAGTAACATTGTAATAACTTTATTTTAGTAACTTTAATTTAATAAATTTATTTTAATAAGTTTATTTAATGGAATGAGAGAAATAAAAAATATTTTTATATTTTATATTTTTATATTTTATATTTTTATATTTTTATATTTTTATATTTCACATTTTTAAAATATTAATTTTCAAAGTATCAAATAAAAATTTTAACTATACTTGATGCAGAATAAATGTCAGGTAAAATTCGCACTATACTTGACGCTAAAAAATCGTCAAGTACAATCTCCACTATGAAGAGTTAATGGTGCTGAGAATTCATGAAAAATACCCTCAGTTTGAAAAAAAATTATTAAAACTAGCATTCTCAAACTCATGACTATGATCGCTTCTAATACATTGAATCTTTTTATCTTGTTCTCGTTGTAACTGAACACATAGTGATCAAAACAACTTGAACCAATCAGATATTTCACGAATATATCATCCTAAGTTGTCGCGCTCCATCTCTACGCCATTCTCTCTATTTTCGGACAGCCGGCCATAAAGACTCCGACGGCGACCCACAACACTTCGACTCCAACCCATGGCAATTCACAGTACTTTGACTCTAACGGCGACCCACAGTAAAATAGGTTTTCAAGGTTTGGATAATTTTGAAATATACTTCTCTTGCTTCTTGTTGTCTAATACATTTTTTCGACTAATATGTTTTTTGATTATTTAATAATTATTTTTACCCTATTCTTATAGGATGACTACCTTGCTTTCTTATTTTTTCTTTAGTCTTGTTGCAATTATTTAAAAAATTAGTATGTACTTGGTGTTCTCTATTCTGCTTTTAATGATTATTGAAATTGTTTTTACTTTGAAGTATCGAAAACATTGACATGCGAATATATTATTAAAGTTCAGGAAATAGGCCTAAAGATTCTTTACTGGTTTTGAACTTTGATTTTATTGATTGAATTGAAATTGATTTAAGTTTCAAGGTTCATTGGTATTGACTGCAATATTATGTACCACAGTGCCTAATATGTCCAAAAATGCTTCCTTGTGTCTCTGTGACTGTCGAATTTAATTCAGACTTTTCTCAACTCTCTTATCTCAAATTACCTTCATAATTCATTAAATGAAGTTGCAACTTTTAGGTTGTTTATTTTGTGAAACACCTCTTGAAATTTGTTTTATCTTTAGATTTTTCCATTTTATGTTGAAGTTGAACGAAATGTTGGTGAGAATGATACTTATAGAGATGTGGAAGAAAATTCTTTATGAAATCCAAGTTATGCTGGTCTTCATTAAATTAAAAAAAAATTGAAGTTTTTCTTTGACAACTTTTTGATGTGGTAACAATGCAGGTTGAAGAAGAAATTGGCATTCAGTTAAATCTTGAGGACATGGTTGATCTTACCGGCATCTTTGGCCAATCAACTCGATGATGAGTTTTTTCTTCTCTCATTAGTTCACATTTTAACATATTTCAATGTTTGAAAATTTAGTAGTCGTGACTTGTGCATAGGCTAGTTTTCTTTTAAGATTTTGAAAGATCCATGATCGATTAATCTGTAAAACGTTTATTAAGAATCAAATTATTTGAATCAAATTGTGAATGTTTACCACTAGGAATTAATGAATTAATATGGAATTCTTCGTCATTTTTTTCAATTCTTTAGTGGCATAAGGGATGCAACTATTTGATAAGATGATGCTATGTGAACCCATTTTAACTTGACATTGTTGTATTTTGTTTTAGGTTGTGGGATCCACGTTTCTATTTTGAAGCCAAGTTCATCCAAGGTCATTGAGTTTCAAGCTTCTTGAATTAATTAAGTTTGTGCTTCTTGAACTAGAATTGTAGTCTTGTGATTTTTTTAATAGCATAGTTTAATTGGTTTTGTAATTTTGTATCTGTTGATTACATTGCTTAGAAGAATGAAATTATTGTTGGTTTACTTATGATAATAAATTATTTGTAATTTTTTTTTGTTATGTAACTACTGGTTGGAGAGTTTATTTTGTTGATGGATATGTTTTATTGAAACGAATGTACTTAACACAGGAAATAAAAAATGGAAAATTTTGTATATTTAATGTATCAATAAATGGTATACATGACGTTAAATACATGTCGAGTATATTATCTTACTAAACATGTAAATAATGTCAAGTATACGATCTTACTTGACGTGCAAAAATCGTCAAACACAACATCTTACTTGACACCTAAAAAATGTCAAGTGCGCTAGATTGCTTGACGTTAATACAGTGTCAAGTAAACGTATACTTGACACTAAAAACCATCAAGTAATGTGACTATACTTAACAGTCGATTACTTGACACTTTTAGAAATGTCAAGTATAGGTTTACTTGACATTGTATTAACGTCAAGTAATCCAATTTCTATAGTAGTAAAGTGAATCTAGAGTAGTCGTCAACAACTACCAGCACATATTTGTTTACCTTCAAGACTTTCCACCTACATTGGACCCAATATGTCTAAACGAAGCAATTTTAAGACTCGATTTGTTCTAATATGGTCTCCAGTCCTTTGAGATGATTTGATTTGCTTTCCAACTGAACATTCTGAGCACTAAATATTATTATTTTGTTTTAATGACACTCCATGAACGACTTCTCAGTTTATGGTCTTACAAATTTTAGATATTCTTATATGTCCAAGACGTTTAGGCCATAGCATAGTTTCATTAGATTTAACCAGATTACACTTAAGGTTATTATCCCATGGATAATAATTGTCAGAAATTTGTGTTCTAGTCATTACTACATTTTTGCCAGAATCTAGCACTTCATAATTGTCTTTTGAGAATTGAACTCTAAACCCCTGATCGCACAATTGACTAATACTAATAAGATTTGCAAACAACCCTTCAACTAGTGTGATATCACAGAGATTCGGAGTAGCTGGCCAATTAATATGACCTTTAACAATAACTTTTTCCTGTACACCATCACCAAATGTTACTTGTCTAGGTAACTTTCTTTTAAATTAGTAAAAAAGAGAGGGTTTCCTGTCATGTGCCTTGAACACCCATTGTCAAAATACCACCCTTCTGAATTTGTGTTATATATTGAAGTAAAAGCCACATTACAAGCAAGTGATCTCCCTGACTCTTTCACTCTACAAACCTTTTTAACAATAGTGTTTAAGGGCACATTATGTTTTATAGACTTCTGATTACTCACCTTGCTGATCCCAAGAAGCATATAGTAGTATGGTCTAATATGCCCAGGTTGATTGCAAAAGTGACAAATCCATTTTGACGTTACACTGGACCTCTATTTGAGAGTAGTAGCTTTAGCTTCTGTGACTTCAGGAATATGATTTTGATTTGTGCCTTGTGTAGCTTGAACAAACACAATAGATTTTCCTTTCGCTGAGGAACTACTTTCTGAGAAACCTATACCTTTTTTGTCATTCTTCAAATTTTCCCTGCTTAAGATATCATTAAGACTATAAGTTTCAAAGGACAATAGTCTCATTGATTTGGTTAAAGCGTCTTAGTCGTTTCGAGCACTTTTTAGTTCCTATTTTAGAGTAACAATGGTAGTCATTAATTTATGATTATCTTCACATAAGTCTAGAATACCTTCTTGTTGCAGTCTTAGCACTTCTTGATCTTCCTTCCATAATGATAATAGTTCTTCGAAATTTGAGGTAGTTACCTTGACTAGTTTTTCACTAGATAAATGTGACTTCTTACTATCTAACTCATCTTTTTCTTCAGAACCAATGACTAGTTTACCTCATTAGATATTTCTTGCTGCTCTACCAAAATCTTCATCGTCACTACCAGAAAGGGTATCTTCATCAGATAATGTAATTGCAAGCCCCTTTTTCTTTCTTTTTAAAGAAGTAGCACACTCTGCTTGATAGTTTCTTGAATCCTTTACACTCATGACATCTAACACTTTTATCAATTTGACTAGTATTTCAATAACTATCCTTCCGTCGAGACCTAACAATAAAAATTGGTGAACAAAAAATTGGTGAACATCTACCAAAAGTATTCATTGATGCAGAATCTCTATTTGATTGAGTTTCGAATGTTTTCGGTTTTTTGTAAAACTTACTTTCAGATTTAGAGAATCCTTTCGACAGAAGAGAAACTGCTTTAGTCAGATTATCATCCTGGGGTACCTTTGAGGTAAGCTTTGTTGTTTCCTCACTAACTCCCTGAAAAGCAAGATTATTTTTCTTCTTCGAACTGTTATCCTCTAGTGACAACTTGAATGTTCTCAAAGATCCAAACAACTCATCCAGTCTCATGACTATAATGTTATTAGCTTTCTCAATAGCTGTGACTTTCATGTTAAGTCGAGGAGGAAAAGACCTTAATACTTTTCTCACCAACTTCGTATCAGTAAGTTTTTCACCTAAGGTGAATGACTCGTTTGCCAAATCCAGAACATGAACATTAAACTCTGCTAAGGTCTCATCTTCTACCAACTTAAGTGCTTCAAATTTTAAAGATAGAATCTGAAGTCTGGATATCTTAACATTATAGGTTCCTTCATAAGCAGTCTCAAGAATATTTCACACCTCTTTTATAGATGAACATGTGTTAATCAATTTGAAGACATTCTGATCAACACCATTGAAAATTGCATTTAAAGCTCTTGAATTTACAAGCACGTCTTTATCTTCTTCTTTGGACCAAGTTATCTCGGGTTTAAGTGTCTCTTTTCCAGCAGCATCTTTAGTGGAAAGGTGTTTTCAGAAAGTAATCACTGCTTTCCAATACTTATTGTCAATAGATTTTATGAGTGCAATCATCTAAGTTTTCCAGTAGGCATATTTGCTCTATCTAGAACAAGTGTTCTTGTTGTTGAGCATCCTTTAGAAAGAAACTCCATTGAATGCAAAAAAAAAAAAAAAAACCTTTTTATGATACCAATTGATACAATGAGAACATCAACAATAGTAAGAGGATGAGCCTTTAGTTAGTTAACAATAGGAACAAAAATATGAGCATATAAGGACAGACAATAAGAACATAGACTTTGGTAACCCAGTTCAATGATACTGCATCTATGTCTATATGTAACGACCCAACTTTTTATACTAAGCTGCGGTCGTTACTAAAAAGAAACAATGACAAGAGACACTTTTTTGAAAGAGGAAAACTAAATTTTCATTAAAAACAGAATACTGAAACACTGAAACATAGACGCGGAAGCAAAACTGAGTCCCCATATGGCATGTCACGGATCCTTCTCTGTCGCTCGCCAGCTTTCCTCTACCTTTACCGTCGCCTAAAATATTAAACATAGAAAGAGTGAGTATAAACAAATACTCAGTAAGGGACCTACTACTAGTCCCGCTAGGTGTCTATTAACTTCCCATTAGAGTCCTGTAAAAAAGTACCCCTGAACTGGTACGTTCCCGAACACGTGCAACATGCGCTCCCCCGGGACATCGAAACTATGGGAGCGCATGTTGCACGGTAAAGAGGGAAGGGAGGTGTCCCGGAGGAGCGCATGTTGCACGTGTTCGGGAACGTACCAGTTCAGGGGTACTTCTTTACATGACTCTAATGGGAAGTTAATAGACACCTAGCGGGACTAGTAGTAGGTCCCTTACTGAGTATTTGTTTATACTCACTCTTTCTATGTTTAATATTTCAGGCGATGGTAAAGGTAGAGGAAAGCTGGCGAGCGACAGAGAAGGATCCGTGACATGCCATATGAGGACTCAGTTTTTCTTTCGCGTCTATGTTTCACTGTTTCAGTATTCTATTTTTAATGAAAATTTAGTTTCCCTCTTTCAAAAAAGTGTCTCTTGTCATTGTTTCTTTTTAGTAACGACCTCAGCTTAGTATAAAAATTTCAGTCGTTACAGTTGAGAGATTCTCCTACTAGACCTTCGAATTGAATTTAAGAGACCGCGTGTAATTATGATTATGCATTGATGGTAGCTAAAATGCATAATTTGATATTGTGTTGATAATGATTGTCATTATACTGAGATTATGTTGATGACTGATGTCATGTTATGACTAGAAGTATGTTGATGATGATGATTGAGATTATTATGTTGATGATTGATGATGATGACTAATGTTATGATAATGACTGGTAGATTGATGTTGATGATTGTTGATGAATGATATATTAATCACATGATTAAGGACGTTAAGATTAATATTCATGCCATGTTATGATGTTATGTGTGCTACATGCTATGGATAGGGTGTTCTGTTAACTTTGTCTATTAGAGTCGTACCTGCATGGGTGTCCTTCGGGATCACCACCTATTTAGGACTATGTAGTCCGACGGGACTGCCAGTCTAGCATGGATATAGATATGATTCGAGTGATTCGATGAGATCTCGCAGCCCAATTGTCTTAGTGTTTCCTTCGGGTTCGCTACAGACCAGTATGTCTTAGGTGCTCCCTCGGAACGCCGAAGACTAGATTCTGTTCCTACGGGAGCGCATGTTGCACGTGTTTGGGAACGTGCCAGTTATTGGGTACCTTTTTCAAAACTCTAATGGGAAGTTAACAGACACCTACCGGGACTAGTAGTAGGTCCCTTACTAAGTATATGTTTATACTCACTCTTTCTATGTTTAATATTTCAGGCGAAGGTAAAGGTAGAGGAAAGTTGGCGAGCAACAGAGAAGGATCCGTGACATGCCATATGGCGACTCAGTTTTGCTTCTGCATCTATGTATCAGTATTTTAGCATTCCATTCTTAACGAAAATTTAGTTTCCCTCGTTTCAAGAAAGTGTCTATCGTTATTTTTTCTTTTTAGTAATGATCTCAGCTTAGTATAAAGAGTTGGGTCGTTACACTATAAGGTCTTTGATCTGATATGAGAGATTTTATTATTTGAATAATAATTTATAAGTACATTCTTATGATATTAATTGTAGAGTTTCTACATTCACATCTTCACTCTATTTTATCAGTGATAAGTTTTTACTAAATTAAACCTATCACTATCATGATACAAAGATCATCAAAATAAAATCTCCCCCTTAATCATTTATCTTAATCAATAAACTGATTAAGGATTTTTTGGTTGAAATCTCCTCCTTAATGGTACATTCCATCAAGCATCTTGATGTCTTTGTTGAACTTGTTTCGCAAAACAAAGGACATAAGATCTTACTATGGTAGATCACCATATACATTCTTTAATGAATCATCACAAATAAATATCAAGCAAGAATCATGTCTTACTCATAGAACATACTTATTTTCTACACAAGTATTTTCAAACAGAAAAATCTTCTTCGGTTTAGCTCATGTACCCACCTCCTTAAAAGTCTCATATATATATATATAGGCTTGAGAATATTTGTTTAACCCGAAGATGAAGGCAATATAGAATATACCTATATTACTCTATAATATCTCCATGATACTAGGAATAATATCTCACAGAAGGTATTTAAAAAAAATGAATATTTAATAATATCTTCAACTGCTGACACCTTATAGATAAAATAATCTTCTAAACAAATATCTTTATAAATTTGAACCAAATTCACAATAAGTCTAACATATTCTACAAAAGGTACATCAATAGAGAGGAGCATTATGCTGAGGTCAAGGGAAATAGGGTAGACTTTGGTCTTAAAGCCCTCAATGCAATATGTGGTTAGGAAATAATGAGATTGGTCTTGTGATATTCAAGAACCCGAAGGATCGCGATTTACAAGAGGCCTTAGTGAAAGCACTTGGCCTAGGACAAGGTGGGACAAAACACCAATCGGGAAGTATCAACTCTTCCTATATAATCTAAGCACCGAGGTAACTGTGTGGATGGTGTTCATCGAGAAGAATATAATGCCTACATGCCACGACAACACAATCTCAATGGAAAGAATCATGTTGTTGTATTGTATCATGATGGAAATACCAGTAGATGTTGACGAGATTATCTGCGAGGATCTAACCACATGGATCCACCATCCATGTAGGGCAAAGCCATTTTTGCACCTAATCAAGCAATTATGTCTTAATGCTTGCCCGAAGTTAGAGAAATTCCCTCAAGTTCAAGTACGCGATAGAGTATGCACAAGACCAACACTTCATCGCATCATTTCTATCCATAAAAACAAGGCGAAGCTGAGATGCCTCAAGATCAAACAAGAAGGTCAGAAAGTGGATAAAAGTGTGGATAGCAAGAAAGAAGAAGAAGGGTAAAAACTAGAAGTCCCATTGAAGCAGAAAAGGCAAGGCAAGAAGGAGGCATCAGATTCAAAGAAATACCATTTAGGCCAAAGACTCTAAGGAAACTTTGCCTCCCGTGTCATTGAGCAGTCCCACCAAAAGGAAGGCAAGTAACCCTCTCTCGTCCATCAAATGCAAACATCCCAAAGCCTCAACCTCTCAAACGTCCTTAAAATCCAAAACACCCACAAAACCTCTATCCTCCCCACAACCCCACAATCAAAACCCATAATGTCCAAATCACCGCCATCTATCACTGACCCAGTAGCCACTTCTTTGCCCAATTACGAATCTAACGAAGATCGTGTCCTTGTTATGATTGGACCAACAGGAACCACCTTACCACGTTAAGAGAAAATTCCTCAGCCTATTGATGCGATCCCTTTGAGCCAATCGAAACCGCTCAGCCCTGATACTTTCCACCAGGACATCGTCCATGAAATTTCCTCTGACCCAGATACATTGTTAGACGAAGCAACAAGAGAGTTCAAGGTAGATGATAAAGAAAAAAAAGTCATGGAGGAGACTATTGATGACCCACTCCAAAGGGAAAAGGAACAACTCCCAGAGGATGTTGGCGAGAAAAGTCTCCCCTCACCACTTAGATAATTTTCAAAAGTCGCAACGCTGTTAGAAAAACTAAAATAGGCAACAAGAAAAGAAGAAGAAGTTGACACGGACTATGTGTTCAAATTCATGGATGAATTTATTTGTAAACCTTTGGAGAGAGGGTTTGAAGACATGTTTCAGTGTCAGAGAAACTTACAAGAGATGCAATTGCAAGATCAAAAGCCAGTAAGCGACTTAGAACTTAAAATTGACAACGCGAGTGCAAGAAATTAAACACAAATGGATTAACTTCAAGTTGAAGTGAAGGAGCTCAAAATGCAAAATTAGGAGCTCCAAACTCAACTTACAGAGCTCAAGGAACAAAATATGGCCGTTAGAGAGCAAAACGTGAAGATAAGGGAAAGAAGTGATACACTAACTAGTTTGGTCGAAGAGCTTGCAATAAGGTACGATGAGCAATATCATTCATTAATGCAATATCAACAACCTTCTGTTTTGTAGCACCATTCCAGTACCTTAGGTTTCGTTGAATTTAGTAAGCCCTTTGATGCGATTTGATCTGATAGTTAGAGCAAGGTTGAATTTGCGACCTCCACCTCCATCACAACCATAACCGCCTCAACCACAACCATCTCTACCTCGATCACATATACCTCCACGCCAAAATCCACCGCCACCTCCATTGCTAACTTAAGCAGAGGAATATTCTAAGTTTTTGTAACTTTACTTTTTGTAATTTCAACTTTTACTTATGTAGTTTGTACTTCTTTATAATTAAGTTCTCTTCAAAATAAAGTTCAACTTTTGATGCAATTCTTTTGCGTTTAGTCTTTCTTGTCGCAAGTTTAGCTCTCCACATTTTAGTACTTTAATGTTTTATTGCATCTCAATGATAACTTGAGTGAAATAAAATACGTGAAATAAGGTTTCATTTGTTATTTAGGTGTTTAACCTGTTAAGGAAATTTACTTAGTAAAAAAGTCTAAAGTTTATTAGGCGAGCAAGCTTTACCTAAAACCTCTTTTGTAATATTTCTCTACGAAAATTCTTAGCATTTAATTTTAGCAACGAGGACATCGCTAACCTCCAAATTTTGGGGATGCTCGATGTTTGCGATAATGCTTTTGAAACTTTTTGGAATACCCATCAAGAAATTTTAACAAAAGTTAAAACAGTGGCAAAAAGCGAAAAGCGAAATTTTTTAAAAATATTTTTATTTATTTATTCAATTGAAATAACAACTCCTATGTTGCCTCCTCTCACAAAAATAAGAAGCAAAGCTTCAAAAGTAAAAATTTAGAGAGTTGAGTAATAGAGGCAATAAAAGTTATACTTGAGGAAACAAACAGACTCATAGAGTGCCTATGATTGTCCACTCAACGCAAAACCTTCTTATAATATAATAAAAAACATTCTTTCACCAAATAAAATGATTCAAAATACTTTGGAAACTTTAGCCATTTTTGATTTTGAAAATAAGATTCTTGTGGGAATGAACAGGGTGTTTTGAGTATTAAGCTTGTCGTGTTTTGAAACTTATAAATGTTTTCATAGCAAACGAGAGTAAACCTTAAATAAGAATAAACGTAAGGAGGAAGGTAAGTCTTTTATTAGGATTTGTACTTGAGGACAAGCATGATACGGAGAGATGCTTAAGGACAAGCATTAATCTAAATTTTGGGGTGTGATAACTTGTAGAAATACAAGTTATTGTAGCCTCTTTTATAGAATAACAAGGTTAAAATGTAGAAGAATTGTATTAAAACGCCATGATTATGTTGAAAAAGCATAAGTATTTAAAATTACACTTTACATAAGCATCTATGCTTGTTTTATAGTGTTTCAGTGTCTTAACGCAGAATAAAAGAAAAAGAAGAGATTAGTGAATCACAAAGGATAACGCGCAAGAGTTACCCAAGAAGAACCTATCTAGCGAAACAAATGCTAGGTGAGAAACTTAATCAATATGTGAGGACGGTTCACTAGAAGACAGGAATGGTAGTTAAAGATGATGTGACTTAACCATGGTGGCTTTCGACGCTGGCATGACCAGAAGAATATAAGTTTTCCACTGAAAGTTGCCTATACAAAGGACCCATCACCATGAAAGAAAGAAAGTTGGCTGTATGTAAAAGTTGCATGTTAATCTCTAGCTAGAGGTCTAAATGGACCCAAAGTGCCTGAATATGCTAGAGTCTAGAGAGTGGCGGAAAGGAGTAGTCTTTCTGTCCTTTATAAAAGTCATCTTATTCTTCTCCAACCAAGCTGTGAGTGAGAGCTTAGAGTTTGAGTGAAAGGAAGTCCATTTCCCACTACCCCTAACTTGTAAACATTTTCCATTCTCTTTTCTTCCCATTTTTATATTCCTTATAATATATGTTATTCATATTGTAGAATGGCCGGAGGCCTAGATTCTTTAATATATATTACATGTTTATACCATTTCAATCCATACATCTCTTGACTGTTCATCTGTCAATGTGTTATTTGTAGTTTAGTCTTGTGATAAGTTCTTGATAAATTTCTTTGCTTATAACTCTTATCGCATTAGTTGAGCTATTTTCATCACCTAGCTAGTGCTTATCGCCAACTACCTAAGAAGGTAAGTAGCAAGGATATGGCTAACGCGCATCAGAGGTGTTTAGAGTCAAACTCCACCTTGGCGAGATAACTTCCATCATTTGTACCCTGGAAGGAGGACAAGTGTGGGGAATAGGCGTCGAGAGGTTGTTGTCCTTAGTCACGAAGCTCTATATGTTTTATAAGCAAATTCTGCAAGACATATATCGCATAACTAGGTTGAGTCATTTGTACCTCGAAAAGCGGACAAGTGTGGCGTATAAAGACTTTGAGAAAAGCTCACCTTAATTATAAACTGGTTATGAGAGTCATATCACATCAAGCCTTTTATGGTCTAATCACCTAGTCATAAATAGACATTCCTTCACCTCTTCTCATACAAGTTTGTTCGCATTTCCATTTCGCATCCGTCTAGTTCCGTTTTACAAAATTTCTAGATCAGTACATAAGTAGTTTTAGTTCAGTTCATATTCATTTTTCTTTTATACCGCCTAACTGATGACTAAATCCTAGAATGAATCTTTGATATCAGTTCCCTTTGTCCAACTTTGGATTGTCTGGATAAACCTATTGTTTCGCTTATACTTGGGCAAGCAATAGGAAAAATTGTACACGACAAGGACTTAGCTTTAATATGTTGAATAGAGACATTCGAAGCATTTCGCATGCAATGATCATGTTTGAACACATAATGAAGAGATTCACAAGGAGCATTTTATATGCAATGATTTTGAATCAATGACACATTATAAACCACACAAGTCTCATAACAATCAACAAAGTCTCTATTGCTAATCCAGGTGCCTTAAGTATGTTATATGCATTTTTCGGCCAAGGTGGAGCTGGAGCGGAAGCAAGAGTCATCTTAAGAAACATTAAGGATGGATTAAGCAAGGTTTTGGTGTGAATTCATTTTCATGCAAGGCTTCCTATAAATAGTCAACTTCACATAAAGATTTCTCATAACTCACTCGTATAATTTCGCTCAAACCACTTTCAAAAGTTCAGTAATTGAGTATAGTTTATAGAATAGAGCTACAATGAAAATTGGAGGCGAGAAGCTATGCTTTTGATCAAGAAAAGGCGAGAATGTCATTTTAGAAGAGAATCTGAGCAAGGTGCACTTCCAGTGGTCTAAAAAGCATGTCCATTGGAATTTAGTTCTGACATTTCAGGTAAGAAAGTGAAGATAATTTAAAACAACTTTGTAGAAGGAAGTTTGTTTAAAAGTGTTATGGATTTAAAGTTATAAGTATTCAAAGTCAAGTCATGTTTTTGGACGAAAAAGTAACTATGGACAGTAGGTAGGTGTTAAGCATGACTAGGCTTTTTGGGCAAAGGTTATTTTTTATTTTATAAAGATCGGTCAATATAAACATGAACACCTATCTTTCTTCATATATAATACAAAAATTTCTTTTCACGAACACAAATAATTAACATGTAGCCACAACACACTTGGTAGCTAGGTCGATTTCTTTTGCTACGTTACATCAACCAAAAGAAAAACGCGACCAATAATAAAAAGACTATCCTAATAAGGAAAGATAATCGACCGGCCATAAAGACTATCCACGAAAGTATGACCAAAGCAAGAAGGAAACTTTTTAACATGGAGCAAACTAATAACCACAGAACAATAAAAAAAAGATTTTTACATCCAACTTAAAAACATTAACTATCATTAATATTGTTATTTTCTAGAGTAAAAATAAATATTGCAATGGAAAATTGAAGACAAATTCATTCCACGTACATTCAAAGAAAAATACAATATTTTAAGTCTTAAAAAATAACTACCCACTAACAACATGACCCTAAACTTTCTCCACTAACAACATGACCCTAAACTTTCTCCACTAACAACATGACCCTAGACTTTCTCCATGATTACAAATCATGAATAACTAATTCAGAAATAGGAACAAACTTGGACTAAATTAACTTAACAAAAACAAACACACATGAGCATGTTTCAGTTCTAAAACACTTTCTTAACACTCCTCCTTGCTTTAGGAGTTGCAAACACCAAGTTTTAACCTTAGAAACTCGAACTTGCAAGTAGGCAACGGTTTAGTTAATATGTCTGCAACTTGATCTTCTATTTTGCAGTAAACAAGAATCACCTCTCCACTTTTCTGCACTTCCCTTAGAAAGAATAACTTGAAGTTAAAATGTTTAGTCTTCTTATAAAACACAGGATTATGAGAAATAGCAATAGCAGCTTTGTTATCAACAAGAATCTCCGTGCTTTTCTTCTGCTCCAGATCAAGGTCAAGTAAAATTTTCCTCAGCCATAAAGCTTGATTGGCAGTAGCTGTTGCAGCAATAAATTCTGCTTTAGCAGTGGATTGGGCTACAATCTCTTGCTTTTTCGAGCTCCAAGAGAAAACACCAGAGCTAAGAGTAAAACAGTAGCCTAAAGTGCTTCTCATATCATCAATGGAACCTCCCCAATCACTATCAGAAAAACCAATCAGCTTGAACTCCTTGCCTCTAGTGAACTTAACACCAAATTCACTTGTGCCTTTGACATATCGAATCACCATTTATGTTGCCTTGAGATGTAATTCACTTGCACAATGCATGAAACGAGACAAAATACTCATAGCATTCAAAATATCAGGTCTTGTTGCTGTGAGATACATCAAGCAACCAACTAAACTCCTGAAATATCCTTCATCAACTTTGTCAACACCATCTTCTTTGCACAAATTCTCTTTTTGATTCATTGGAGTGTTTACTGCCTTACACTTATCCATCTTAAACTTCTTTAGTATTTCCTTTGCATATTTTTTCTGGCAGATCAAAACTTCACCTTGCCCTTGCTTGATCTCTATGCCAAGGAAGTAGGACATGAGCCCGAGATCTGTCATTTCAAACATCTTCATCATCTCCCATTTGAAATTTTGAATATGATCTACATTGTTTCCTGTAACCAGTAGGTCATCAACATACAGTGAAACAATAAGAATGCTAGTACCATTGTGCTTAACATATAAGGTTGATTCTGATAGACTTTTCAAAAATCCCAAGTTCAGTAAATGTTCATCAATTTTGCTATACCAAGCTCTTGGAGCTTGTTTTAAACCATAAGAGCCTTCTTGAGAAGATAGACTTTATTTCCTTCACCTTGCTTCTCACATCCTTCGGGCTGCTCAACATAAATTTCTTCTTGTAAGACACCATTCAAAAAAGCTGATTTGACATCCAACTGATACAATTTCCAGCCCTTTTGTGAAGCTATTGCAAATAGTAACCTGATTGTGTTCATTCTAGCAATAGGAGCAAAAGTATCAAAGTAATCAACACCAAAGATTTGAGCATACCCTTTAACCACAAGCCTGGCTTTGTGCTTGTTAATCGAGCCATCAGCATTAAGCTTGGTTCTAAACACCCATTTAACTCCAATTACCTTCCTATCTTGAGGTCTGTCAACAAGGATCCAAGTTTTGTTCTTCTCTATCATTGGCAACTCCTCCTCCATTGCAGCTACCCACCTTTGATCTTTCTTTGCTTCTGCATAGTTTGCAGGTTCACACACAACAACATTGCACCTTTCATAAATATCAGAAAGCAACCTTGTTCCTCTCACGGAAGCATCATCTACTATTTCATTCTGTCTGTCATCTTCCTCTTCAATGCTTGAATCAAAAAACTTGAATTTCATCTTTTCCAAGGTCTGACCTTTCTTCTATGCATCATCAAAGTTCCACTCTTTATCTTCCACGAAGTGAACATCCCTGCTCACGACAATATTTCCAGTTTGTGGCTGGAAAATCTTATAGGCTTTGCTGATAGAACTATAGCCTATAAAGACACCCGGTGAAGCTCTTCTATCAAGTTTGTCACGCTTGCTCTGTGGAACATGAGTGAAACACAAACAACCAAATACTTTGAGAAATTTCAGTGATGGTTTTTACCCATACCATGTCTCAAATGGTGTCTTTTCCTTCACTGCTTTTGTGGGAAGCCTATTTTGAAGAAATACAGCTGTATTTGCTGCCTCTGCCCAAAACTTCTTTGGCAAACTCTTTTCATGCAGCATGCATCTTGTCATCTCCATGATGTATCTATTTCTCTTCTCACTAACTCCATTTTGTTGAGGAGTGTAAGGAGCTGTAAGTTGATGTTTTATGCCTGAATCTTCACAAAACTTGTCAAATTCTGCCGAACCTTCCCATTGTCAGACCTTACAATTTGAATTTTGCAATCACTTTCATTTTCAACTCTTGCCTTGAACTTCCAAAAAAACATGAGCAGCCTCTGATTTAAACTTCAAGAAAAAATCCAGCACATTCTGGTGAAGTCATAAATAAAGGCAATATAATAGAGACTGCCTTTTAAAAAAGGTGTTCTCTGAGGACCTGCAACATCTGTGTGAATGAGCTGCAATTTTTTAGTGGCTCTCCAAGATGACTTGGGAAATGACTTTCTATTTTGCTTTCCAAAATGACACGCTTTGCAGCTTGAGATTTCTTCACTAAGTGTAACAACCCAACTCCTTATGCTGAGTCGAGGTTATTACTAGAGGTAAAACACATGATTTAAACCATAAAGTTTAGGTAAAACGAATCAAGTTCAGAATTTTATTTACGAAAATCAAATCAGCATAATATGGAAAATGTAAAAATGTTAAATCCTACTCGGGCCCTATCTACTTTTAAACAATGAAATAGTGAACAGGAAAGAAAATAAAACTCAAGTACAAAAGTTCTATAACGAGGTAAGCGGAAGCAGAAATCCCTATGGCTCGCCACGGTCACTTCTGGTCGTCCGCCAGCTTGCCTTTGCCCCTACCTCGGCCTCTACCTAAAAAACATGACATGAAGAGAATGAGTATAAAATACTCAGCAAGGGACCCACTACTAGTCCCACTAGGTGCCTGTTAGCTTCCTATTAGAGTCCTGTAAATGGTACCCAATCTCTGGCACGTTCCCGAACACGTGCAACATGCGCTCCCGTAGGAACGAAAATCTGGCCTTCGGTGTCCCGAGGGAGCACCTAGGACATGCTGGTATGTAGTGAACCCGGGGGTAACACTAAGACAATCGGGATGCGAGGACCCCGTCGAGTCACTCGAGTCATATCTATATCTATGCTAGACTGGCGCCCGTCGAACCACACAGTCCTAAATAAGTGGTGATCCCGAAGGACACCCATGCAGGTACGACTGTAATAGGCTAAGCTAACAAGTACCCTAACCATAACATACATGCACATAGCATCATCATGTAATCATAACAGTCTAATCATCATCTCACTTTTCACCTCAACAACCAACGTACAGTCATAACAATTCACGTCACCACAATACCACGCCATCATGTAACCATATCATCAATCGCATCGTGCTCTCATTAATTACACGTGTCACACAGTCTAGTCCTTAACATGCACAACTGAAGGTGTATGTGGCCTCATAGTTCTAAACATAGAGCTAGTAGTAGAAATCTCTTACGTGGAGATTTACTTGACGAGTCCTAACCGCAAGACAAGTGTGTTTTCCAAGCAACGAGGTCCTAACTGTTTAATAACGCCAAAATTCATAATTAAGTCACCAATGACTAAAGGCCCAAAAACTCAGTTGAGATAACTTACCCTAGGTCGAGGTTGCAATGCTTGAGCCCCTACTGAAGAATCCAACGCTCCAAGTCAAATCGTCCAAGGTGGTTCTTAAAAGAGTTAATTTAATTTAGTCCAAATTAAATTATTTAGTGTCCAAAAATGACTTAATTATGAATTTTGGCGTTATTAAACAGTTAGGACCTCGTTGCTTGGAAAACACACTTGTCTTGCGGTTAGGACTCGTCAAGTAAATCTCCAGGTAAGAGATTTCTACTACTAGCTCTATGTTTAGAACTATGAGGCCACATACACCTTCAGTTGTGCATGTTAAGGACTAGACTGTGTGACACGTGTAATTAATGAGAGCACGATGCGATTGATGATATGGTTACATGATGGCGTGGTATTGTGGTGACGTGAATTGTTATGACTGTACGTTGGTTGTTGAGGTGAAAAGTGAGATGATGATTAGACTGTTATGATTACATGATGATGCTATGTGCATATATGTTATGGTTAGGATACTTGTTAGTTTAGCCTATTAGAGTCGTACCTGCATGGGTGTCCTTCGGGATCACCACCTATTTAGGACTGTGTGGTCCGACGGGGCGCCAGTCTAGCATGGATATAGATATGACTCGAGTGACTCGACGGGGTCCTCGCATCCTGATTGTCTTAGTGTTACCCCCGGGTTCACTGCAGACCAGCATGTCCTAGGTGCTCCCCCGGGACACCGAAGGCCAGATTTTCGTTCCTACGGGAGCGCATGTTGCACGTGTTCGGGAACGTGCCAGAGATTGGGTACCATTTACAAGACTCTAATAGGAAGCTAACAGGCACCTAGTGGGACTAGTAGTGGGTCCCTTGCTGAGTATTTTATACTCGTTCTCTTCATGTCATGTTTTTCAGGTAGAGGCCGAGGTAGGGGCAAAGGCAAGCTGGCGGGCGACCAAAAGTGACCGTGGCGAGCCATAGGGATTTCTGCTTCCGCTTACCCCGTTTTAGAACTTTTGTACTTGAGTTTTATTTTCTTTCCTATTCACTATTTCATTGTTTAAAAGTAGATAGGGCCCGAGTAGGATTTAACATTTTTACATTTTCCATATTATGCTGATTTGATTTTCGTAAATAAAATTCTGAGCTTGATTCGTTTCACCTAAACTTTATAGTTTAAATCATGTGTTTTACCTCTAGTAATAACCTCGGCTCAGCATAAGGAGTTGGGTTGTTACACTAAGCTTGGGAAAATCAAGTGCCAACTCCATTAGTTGCAGCAGCCCTTGATGATGATAGTGACCGACCCTTTTGTGCCAAAGCTGTGTTACATCTTCTTTGAGAGCAAAAACAGATTGCTCCTCCTCTAAAGGATTGAGTAAAAAACTTTTTCTTTTCATTTTTACTTTGAAAATATCTTGATTTGCTGCATCCTTAATCAAGCAATATTCATTTTCAAAAGTAACTTTAAAACCTTTTTCAATAAGTTGACCCACACACAACAAATTTTGGTTAATGTCAGGTACAAAAAGAACATCCTGTATATGTTTTGTACCTTTACAACTTGCAATCACAATAGTCCCCTTTCCTTTGACTGAGATGTAGTCTCCATTGCCAATCCTGACTTTGGTGATATTTGTTGGCTTCAGTTCTTTAAACAACTCCTTGTCATGAGTCATATGGTTGGTACATCCACTGTCAATCAGCCAGCTTTCATTTGACTCACCACCCATGAAGCATGTTGCCACAAACAATTGATCCTCCTCCTCCTTCTGATCAGCAATTTTGGCCTCTACACCTTGTTGTTAATTCTTGTTCCTGCAAATTACAGCTTCATGCCCCATTTGGTTACATTTGGTGCACTTGGCGTCTGGTCTCCTCCAGCATTTAAAAGGAGGATGACCCTGTTTATTGCAATGTGAACAGGGAGGATAGGATCCCTTCTTGACTTCTTCTTTGTTGTAAGCTGAAGATTCTCTAGTAGAAATTTGATTCTTCTTGAAAAACTTCTTTTTCTTATTGTTCCTAACGTTCTCATGATGCTTTGCTGGCAAGGCTCCTTCAACAGCACCTTCTTGCCTCATGGCTCTTCTTTGTTCCTGCGCTTGCAAAGCATTGAGTATCTCTGCAAGAGTGGTTTGAGTCAAATCTTTGGTATTTCTAAGGCAGAAATAGATGCCTCGAATTTTTCAAGCATTGATACAAGAATTTTTTCTACAATTCTTGAGTTCTTGAACTCAGAACCAAGTAATCTGATTTGGTTTGCAATGTCCAATAACCTAACAGAATACTCTTTAATTGATTATGTTTCCTTCATCTTCAGTAACTCGAATTCTCGAATCAAGTTTAGCACACACATTCCTTTGATTCTTTCATCTCCCTCATACTTTGACTTGAGATAATTCCATATCTTATATGCTGATCTCAGAGTCATAATTCTAGTGAAGATAGTAAATGAGACTGCAGCAAACAGACATGCCTTTGCCTTGGATTTCTTTGTCTTCTCCTTTTGCGCTTTGATTTGTGCCATGGTAGGATTGTCTGGAAGAGCAGGAATTTCATAATCCTCTTCCACTACTTCCCAAATATCCAAAGCTTCCATATAAGCTTCCATACGAACTGCCCAAACTTGGTAGTTGTCTCCATCAAATATCAATGGAGAAATTGAAGAGAAACTGGAACTTGTTATGGCGTCCATGACACAACAACTTCACTTACACTCACAGATCCCTTAAGAAGAGAGCTCTGATACCAAATGTTATTTTCTATAGTAAAAATAAATATTGCAATGAAAAATTGAAGACAAATTCATTCCACATACATTCAAAGAAAAATACAATATTTAAAGTCTTCAAAAATAACTAGCCACTAACAACATGACCCTAGACTTTCTCCATGATTACAAATCATGAATAACTAATTCAAAATTAGGAACAAACATGGACTAAATTAACTTAACAAAAATAAACACACATGAGCATGTTTCAGTCCTAAAGCAGTTTCTTAACAAATATGACAAAGTCTAACTGATCATCTTTCTCCTTTTGTAGCACAATTTCAACCAAATGATATATAATACTTGGAAGTTGGGGATATAATCTCATTTCTACCTTGATCAATATTTTATCATGAGACAACAATTAACAATATGGTGATGATTTTATTGGATAATATTTTTTTCATTCACATGTACAAAAAGGAGTATTCAAAATATAAATACAATCAACAAATTCAATCGAAGAACAAAAGAAAAGTACATGAACTAAAATCGATCAAACCCGGAAGGAACAACAACACACTTAGTACCCCTGGAAACACATTGAAGTAGATGAAGTATCTCCTTAACTCTTTCTCTAGTCTTCAAATTTCCACCAACCTGAAGCATCAAACAAAGCTTTGCTACAACCCCAACCTCCACCATTTCCTCAGCAACACCACAATTCCCAACATTGTTCTTGCAAACATTATACAAAATCCTCACTGCCTTCTCATTGCCCAAATTCGACACTCTAAGAATCTTTCTCCCGAACACAGCCATCCCTCCCCCATGTTGAAGCAGCTCTGCCCGGCCTTCGGCACATTCACAAAGCCGATCCAGAACCGCCATTGCCAGCTCGCATTCTCTTCCATTAGAGGAGTTGAGAAGCAACTCGACAACATGGAAAACGACACCATTTTTTATGGCCTTTATGCGGTTCCGGCCAAATGGGGCCAAGCGGAGGAGGATTTGGAGGGCGGGTTTTGTGGAAATTTGATCCATTAAGGCTCTTGTGAGCTGAATGAAGAGGATATCTTTTGTGAACGTTTTGTGGGTTTGGTCGGAAATGGTGTAGAGGGAGCATAGGAAGGCTATGGTGGAAGCTCGGGATTTAGGGGATTTGGTTGAAGTGATGATGGAGATTAGAGTATCGATGAGTTGAGGGTTTTGAGTTAGGAGATTTTTGAGGATGGTGGCGGGCGAGTTGATGTTTGTAATGATTTCTATGGCTTCTTCTACCATGACATCTTCGTCTTCACCCTCATCCTCGAACAGTATCGAAGTTAAGAACAACATGGATTCAACATTCTATACATATGATCATGGAAAAAAAATGGTTTTTTAGACAATGAGAAATAATTGTTGAGTAGAAAGTAATTGGTTAAATTGCAAATTTGACTCAGGGTGGTTTTAAGAAAATAAAAATTTAGTCCTATAATTTATAATTAACATTTACTATATTTTTTAGTTGATAAAAGCTTCTTAAATATAGTTTTCTCGGTAGGACTATTTATTAGATTTTTTTTTCTTTTTTTTTTTTTTTGTTAAACTAAAGGGGATATTTATAAGTTATTTTAAAATCCTCTAAAATAAAATCTAGCTTTTGAAATTATAAGAATTAAATTTGAAGTAATTTCAAGTCATAGATCAAAAGTCACTTTTGCCCAACAATACTTTTTAGTCCAAAGTCCATAACATGAATCGGGGTGTACAACAAGACAAAGTGATTTCAAAAGTGTTTGGTAATGTATGTTTAAGATCAAACAGTTATGAATATCTCTTAAAATTATAACACTAAAAGAAATCATTTAGTTTGTTCATCTTTCAAAAGTTCATGGAAAAATGGAGAACTGGAGAAAGAAAAAAGAAAAATACTTCTATTCCAATATGACAATTTAGTTTTTAAGCTCTAAGTATCTAACAAATAAAAGTCATGAACTTTCTAATTTACAATGGTGATTGAACTTTAATATATAATTAGTTTAGTGTTTAAAATTTAGTTTGTAACCATTCGGAATGTGATATTTAACATTTGTGCACAACATTTATCCTTATCCAATATAATATTATTAAGATTTAGTGTAGCATTTTTATAATTTAGATGGGTTAATCCATTAAGGGACCAAATTGTGTTTATAGAATATCTGGAATTAAATTCCTTAAATATAATTACGGTATATGTCAAATATTTTTATTGATGTTTTTATATATATACGAATTTGATATAGATACATGAGGGTGAATCAACGTTTTACTTAACTTTTAAAAAAATTTACGAAATGTACGATATAAGCAACAAAATATAATTTGATTATGTGAATATAAAATAAATAATAGACATCTTAACGTGTTTGAATAAAAGAAATATTTATTGACCAAAATATTTATGTTTTGAATGACATTTTTATTAGTTGAACAAAAAATCTTGTTTAAGATAGACATTTCCTAAATATTTAAACTTCAACATTTTCATCCATAACACAATAATTAAAACCGTGGTTTTATGATAAGAACCGGTACACTCCACCTTGTTGGATAATTTTCACAAAATTTAAAATCAAAATTCAAAAATAAATTAAGGTTAAATTGTAAATTTGTCCTCTATACTTCGAGGAAGATAGAGTTTATTCATGTGATTTATAATTGAAACATTTTTGGTGATCTTCATATAACTTGATAAAAATTTCATAAATAATCTCAATAATAGATGATTTATTAAAATTTTATCATAGCGTAAGAACTATTTATGAGGTTTTACTCTATCCTCAAAGACAAACTTCTAACTTTTAAAGATTTCTAACCTAAGTATAGAAATCAAATCAGTAGTTAGGAAGAAAAGATAGTTTTATCCCAAGAAGGATTATATATCCCTCAAGAGGAGGTAATTGGCTCTTTTAACAATTTTCAAAACATTTATTGTTTCTAATCCCTCAAGAGGAGGTTAGCTATTTTAACAATTTTCAAAACCTTCATCGTTTCTAATAATCCAATCTAGAATAATAATTAAACAAATGAGCGTATAATATACCTTCTTAGAAGTTGTGGAAAGTTCATTCTTTGTAACACATTATTTATATAACAGGCCAAAAACAGATATATTATGGAGATCTTAAGAAGAAAATGAAATAGATTTTAGAAGAAGCACTAATAAATGGAAAATTTAATGCTTGCCTGCAAGTAGATTTTGTTGCTCTCATTCTCAGCCACAATTGATTTCAATCTCTTCAAACATTCAAGCCTTGAGCTTCTTGGACTTTTCATTGCCTCCTTAAGGATCGACTTAACAGCATCTCCTCTATCAATCTCATCCTTAGGGGTTGGGATCTGCTCCACCCCATGCCTTTCATGCAAACTACACCACCCTTGAATCACCCGTCCCAACGTATGGTTGGGTGTCAAATCCACACTGCTTAGAGCCTGCTTTGACACCGGACAGATCAGGGGTTGGTTTTTGCAAGACGAGAGCCATTTCTTGATGCACTCTCGGTCGTATGTGATCCCGGTGGAGATCGTTACCGGATCTCTCATGATTTGTAGGGAAATGGGGCACAAAAAGTCAGAAGGAACCTCGATTTCTGCCATGGATATATGTATGTACCACACCTTAATGAAAGTGGATGTTTTGAGAACATGAAGATGGAGTAATGTGTATTCATTTGCTGCTTTCTTTTGGAGGACTTTGTGGCTTTTATATAGGGGTAATGAATGAAGGAGGAAAGAGATGGGAAAAGTTATCAGTCCCCTAATAACTTTTATGATAGAAATTATTTAAAATATAATTTTAAATACTCCCTATCACTCCTTTTGTCAATTCTACATTTTTTTCGCTTTAACTTTCGAGTTTTTATAATTGAGCTACTCAAAATCAAGACTCCATTTATTTGTAAAGACAATAGCTATCAATTTTTTAAGCCTTTATAAACTATGTATCTTTAATATTTCTCTCCATCAAATATATTACCGATTTAATTTATGTATTATTCCTTTAAAACTTGAGTTTTACAATCTTGGATTTTGTGTTTCAAAATGTTTATTTTGATGTTTATACTTTCTACTGTTGTTCATTTTAATCATTGAACTTTTCAAAAGCCATCATTTTGGTTCTGTCTTCAAAATAAAAGGAAAAGAAAAGTGAGTGAAACACATTTTGAGAGTTAATGGACTTAAATGGACATGTTTGAAAAATAGAAAAACGAAAATGAAGTAGATTTCAAAACTAGTATCAAAATTGAGCTGAATAAAAGATAACATTTGATAGACTAATATAAACATTTTGATAATTAATTTGAATTATAATCTTTGAACAGTTCCATACATGTGACATTTCAAAGTATTTCCCCCTTAACCTTCCACCTCGAAAATTTGGAAGTTTCAAAGATTGCGATCAAAATGAAATACAAAAAATTAAATTGAATGTAGCAACCATTCACATCCCTACTAACAATAATCGGATGTAGATCCAAAAACCCTCTCTTAATACCAATTTTATTTCAATTGATTTTGTTTTAAATAAAAAACTATTTAAAATATTTAAAAATATAACAAAAAAAAATTGATAGTTTATATGCAATTAACTACAATAGATTATTATAACACATAAAATAGTCTATTATTGTATATTGCTAATAAACAATAAACTTTTATTATATTGATAAATATTTTGAGCATAACTCAACTGATATAAGTTTGTATTATCACAATATCAAGGTTAGAAGAATAATGCTTCCACAACCCAGTAAAAGAATTCAACTAACTTAGTATTACAAAGTTATAGGTAATTAAAGAAAGAGGGTGAAAATTATTATAGGTAGAGAAAGAAAGGAAGAGAAGTTATTAAAAAAAAAAAAAAAGGTCAAAATTATTAAGGGTGGGGGATTTAGAAGACTTTTCAAAGGGTTTGAAAAGCATGGTGAGAGAGAGAAGAATTAGAATTTAATAGAAGTCCAAAAAATTGACTTTTATTTTTGGAGATGAATGAGTTGGAAAAGTGAAGTCTTTGTAGGGTACGTCGGCGTTGGAATTGCTCTGTTTTTGTCAATTAAAATGTTTAGGCTGTGATTGGTCCTCATTCTTTGTTAATTAATACATGCCCATTTATTGTTGAGTTTGAGTTGACTTTTTTGCTATTACTTCTCCAAATTACTATTCCTTTTTCTTTTTATTTCATAAACTACATTCATTTCCGGTCGAATTAGGTTAAAGGACTTTATCAATTTTATTCAACTTTTCGGATCATATCTTTTTCAAACTTCATCAAATTTCTCTCTTTTCCTCCTTCCTCCTTTGTGTTATATATGCAAATTATTCGTCCAATATTTATAATTTAGATCAGCGGTTATTATTATATGTTATTGACTTTGAGATCTAAAGTTTTATTTTACTATCATTGAACTAGAACAAAATATAATGAAGTAAATAAACGTATGTAAATTTCAAGAAAACAAGCCTAACTTATAAAGTTTCAATCCGTTTCAAGTTAGCAATCAAGGTTCTTAACCCATTGCCAAATATAGTTCAATAAAAATAGATGAAATAGGATTTAGGACGACTTTCAAAATACTAATAGAAAGGAATATGAAAATGACCCTTTTTCTTTTTTAAAATAAAATGCATATTATTATATGCTAAAATCTTATTTGTTTCCCCTCAAGTACTCTCGTCTCATGCATCTCTCAATTCCACTCTCTTACTTTTTTGTTTTTCAACTTGCTTTGTTTGTTTGTCTTTTATTTTATTTATAATTTGAAGATTTAATTCAAGGATGATTTATCTATATCTATGTTTTAATTTGTTACAAAAGAGCGTTGAAAGGGAAGAATGTCGAGGATTTTCACCGTCAAATACATTTATAATATAACTTTTTATTTATTAAGTAGTATTAATAGCAACATCCTTGAATCAAACCATAAAGAACGTATGAATAATCTTTCTATAAGACAATTTTGTAGATGAAAGACCAACAAAAGAGAAGGGTATGGTTTAAATTCACTAGAAAAAAAATGGTAGAAAATTGTGACCATGAATTAAAGAAGTAATAGAGAAACTTAAAATTTATTTTTAGAAAAATGGAATTTAATGTGAAATGAGATCCTATTACTCTAGGACTATCATCAAATAAAAACAGCAGAAGGTTATTGCATTTTAAAATAGTGTAGATAAAGTTGCAAACTATATGTTTAATTTAAATAAAATAGTAAATGGTTGCTTCATGTAAACCATATAATAATTTATCACTTTGACTTGTCTAGGTTTGTGACCTACAATAGTCAACTCAAGATTTGTCATTACTAACCATATTACAAGATTAAGACTACATAATAAATTATAAGGTTTTGCTTTAGTTCAAAATTATGCGATGGTTTCTAGTTGAAAAGATTTGTCATTACTAATCAAATTATGATGAGATTTTTATTATTAAAATTATCCCGGCATGCAATATGTTGACAGAGATTGTATCTCTAACTTCCAATCTTCTATTATATACTCTTTGGTGCTAATTCAACTATATTTCTTTAATCATTAATGCCCACATTAACAAAATTATAATACTTCGTTCATTTTCCCGCCTGCTTAAAACTAAAATATTTAATTTAGTACTAATTAGTTATTACCATTCTTGAATAATGTGGAGTCTAACTTTCTTTTCTTTTTTTTTCTTTTCTTTTTTTATCTTAGGCTAATTTATATTATATATAACAAACAATCATTTTGTTTAAACTACCTTCGAAGTTTAAACATTTTCAAAATATCCGTAAATTTAAAACTAATTAAAAATATGTCGAGGATTAGTTTTGTATAAAAATTGTTACTATTTTATTTCAAAAATATACCTTTTGTCATGACCCGCCCCAAGGCTACTCCATGTGTCCATGTTGAGGTGTGGCCGCCTAGACACTCAACACATCTTTCTCTACAAGATAACACGTTGAACGCCTAGTAAGTGGAATAAGCACAATGATCATCTTAACGAGAAATGAGAAAACTTATCATGAAATAACAAACACTTCATTGAAATTTAACAAAGATTACATTATATTTCCAAAAGAGTTTCCACAGAGTAAAAATTATACAACTTTCCAAAACATAAACATTTGCTCTTTTTGCCTAACTCTACATGTTATGGGAGGTGACTGTCATTACTAACAAAATGTTGTGACACGTTTATGGCTTGGTAGGTGATCAAGATGGCAAGTCAAACGTTGGATGTCCTTTGCTAACTTGGATTGGAGGGGGGGATAAAACAAAACAATTGATGATTAGGCAAAAGAGTCTATTGCTGAGTGGGATTTTTCACCTATACATTTAATAAATATTCAATCCTCGCCATAACACGTTGCAAAGTTCTATTCGTAATACCACACAATATAAATAAGTATGCATTTTAAGAAAAATATGAGTTCAAATTAGAAGATCATTTCGCTGTGTTAGACGATTTCCACGTTCAAATCCCATCGGCAAATATTTATAAATCTAATTGAAACCATTTTTTTTCAAAATAAATTTATCATAAATCTCATCACATAAGAAGGCATTTCCTCGTAACGCATTTTATATATCATAGCGCAAAAAAAAAATCGCATAACAAATTCCATCTATTGTACTCTCCTCAATTCAAGTTTTAACACATTCTTATCGTCGAGTTGTAACTATGCGGAGCAATCTTAATGCATATAGCAATTTCAATTAATTCCATTATGCATAATACATCTTCCAGTGTCATAACGCAAAGCAAGTAAATGACATGTTATACCATATTACAAAGCAAGTATAAGGCATCTATCCCAGATCACACTGCAAAAATAGGACATCTCACACCAGATCACAAAACAAGTGTGAGGTGTCTAATTACATAGGGTATTGAAATCATTTAGCTACAACCATTCAAATTCATTTGCAAATTTGATTCATTGACATGACAAATTCATTTTAAGAATTTGAGAAACATAATAGTAATAATTATTGAACTCAAGAATTTCAAAGAGAAATATTTCAATAAGTCATAATGGAAAGTTATTTATCTCAAAATCATTTTAAGGAAAACCACTCACAGTCAGTAACCTTCTTGCTTGAGCTCTTAGCCAAAGTCCTTGCAATTTTTTTTTTTTTTTTTTTTTTTTTTTTTTTTTTTTTTTTGCAAAATCTTGTTGAGTTTTGAACTCGTGGTAGCTCCCGAAAATCTTTGCAATTTCCTTCAACTTTTCTAAGGTAAACACAAGGTAAAATAATCTTTGATATTTTTGTACTTCTCTTATTTATAAGCTTTTTTGATGAGGTTTTCCTTGTTAGAATGATTACCTCTGCTTGACAGTGAGATTCGTTAGTGGATGAATAAAGTGGGCTGCAAAGTCACTTTAAACACTAACCTTAATATGTAAAGATTTCGTCAGCTACTTTATAGTGAAGGAAGCATACACTGCCTCCCATCTCAACAGATAGTTCTTTGATTTTATCGCATAGCTAGAACGCCTTACATAGTTCGCCAACACTTCTCGTCGCCAAATCCCATCGTGTGCAGTCTCATCTCAGCCCATTTCTATCGTGCGCAGTCTTAACATTTAGTTTCAAAACGCAATCAAGGTCTCACACCTTTAAACTTTCAAAAATTTTAAAAATATCCTTAAACTTTACTAAAACCTCAAAAGTAAATTTATTGTTTGTATATGAACACAAACAATTAATACTCGTTTAAAAAATATTAACGAACTTTGAAAATGTGCATTAATTAATAGTACTCCTAATCTTACAAAAAAAAATTAAAACTTCCTATACCGGTTGATATAAGAATCAATATATTTATTTGAAGTTTTTTTAGTTCGAAAAACACCAATTTTTTTAAAAAAAAATTATATAGATACCATTTTTTCAGATAAGTACTCTACAAGTTCTCCCTTTTATCCAATTATTACATCAATTTTCTCAAAACAAAATATAAACAAAAAATCAAGTTAAAACATAAAATGTTACATTAATTCAAAATAAAAAATCTCTCTTCTTAAAACTTATCAAAAAAATACGTAACCAAATATGTAGAAGAAAAGATGCATTTAGCTACTAACGCAGACTCAACAATAAAGGTATAGTTTAGATAAAATACTAAAGTTCTAAAATCCCTTTGGTGCTTCAATTATTAAGTTTTTTTTTTTTTTTTTTTAAGAATGTACATACCTTAATTGAAAGATATAGTTTCTTTTAACAATGAGATAAACAAATTACCAAGAGTAAATAAGGAGTCTAATCGAGGTGAGAAAAATATAGGACAAATAGAAAATTCTTAGGTCAGATATTGAAGTATGGTTCAAAGAGGCAATGGAAGATCAGAGTGGTGGTGGAGTATAGATAAACGGTATGAAAATTAAGGGTAGTTTTTCGGGAAACTTATATAAATCTAACAAATCTTTCCATTGTTAGCCATTTTTTAAGGGTAGTTTTTTTGGGAAACTTTACTCATAAGGATAGTTTTTGGGGAAACTTACCCATAAGTTTAGCAATTTTTTAAATATTCCAAGTTTCATCTTCCATTTTTCTATTCTTCCTCACAATTCGTCTTCTCTTGTTATTTTGTCTTCCTTGTCTTTCCATGCAGTTTCATCGTTCTTCTTTTCTCTTTTTCTTTTCTGTGATTTCTTTTCATCATCTTTTTTATTTTTCAATTCTTGATGTATACCATTTAATCTTCCCATCGTTTTTCTTCTTTTCCTCTTCGTTTTCTTTCGCTTCAATTTCTTTCCATCATCTTTCTACTTTGCTGCGATTTCTTTCCATCGTCTTTCTTCTTTTCTTTCTTTTTTTTACGCGTTTACATTTGGTAACCAAATTTAAACGACTGTGTACAACAAAATAGCAAAATCTAAAAGATTGTATATAAAGAATCTTGAAAAAAAATCATTTAGATTGGAATAGCCAAATGTAAACAATCTTGTAAAAAAAATAAAAGATTGTGTATAAAGAATCTTGAAAAAAATCATTTAGATTGGACTAGCCAAATGTTAACGATCGTTTAAAAAAGTAAACGATCGTGTAAAAAAATAAAATATCGTGTATAAAAAATCATGAAAAAAAATCATTTGGATTGGAGTAGACAAATGTAAACAATCGTGTAAATAAATCTAAACGATCATATAGCAAAAGAATTTAAAAAAATCGTGTACCAAATTTTTTTAAAAAAAAAAATCATTTAGATTTGGGTCCCCAAATCTAAACAATATTGTAACAAAATTAAACGATGGAATTGAAAAGATAAATTATAGTCATATCTAAACGATCGCGTATAAATTGTAGCCATATCTAAACGATCGCATATAAGTTGTAGTCATATCTAAACGATCACATTGTAGTCATATCTAAACGATCACCTCGTAGCCATATCTAAACGATCGCGTATAAATCATAGTCGTATCTAAATGATCGCGTATATATTGAACCATATCTAAACGATCGTCTTGTAGTCATATCTAAACGATTGTGTATAAATTATAGTCATATCTAAACGATCGCGTATATATTGAACCATATCTAAACGATCGCGTATATGTTAAACCATATCTAAACAATCGCGTATATATTGAACCATATCTAAACGATCGCGTATAAATCGCAAATATATTATGTGTGCGTTATTGACGGCGTGGTTGATGGGACATTTTTGGTATTTTACACGATGGGCCTCTGAACTTTTTCCATTTTTGGAATTTTTCTATAGAATGTAAATATTTTGCCGCTTTTTATATTTTTGAAAAGACCCCTTTTGAAAATTTGAAAGTTTAGATGTATTTTTGCAATAAATATATTGATAGTTTCTATTCATATAATAACAATAAGATTATTTTCAAACTTTTCTCTTAAGGATATTTTTGAAATATTTGAAAGTTAAGAGGTATGTTTGAATCAAAACACCAATCATTTCTATCCAAAACTAACGGTAGGAGTGTTAATAACTCTTTTTAAAAGTTTAATGGTATTTTTTGAAACCTTTGGAAATTCAGGAATTTTTTGAAACCTTTGGAAATTCAGGAATTTTTTTATATACATAATTTAGCCTTACCAATAAGAAGATGATATATTGAAAGTGGATTAGCCATAAGGGTTGAATTGATATTTTCATTATATCATTAAAAGAACGTGAAATAAAAAAAAATTAATAAAAAGATGGGCTCTTTTAAAAAATATAACAAAACGGCAAAATATTTACACTGTATAGAACAATTTCGAAAACGAAAAAAGCCCACAGACCCATAATGGAAAATACAAAAAATATCCTGTCAACAACGCGCGTAACATATTTGGTACACGATCGTTTAGATTTGGCTATTGTTTGGTACACGATCGTTTAGATTTGTTCGTTTAAATTTAGATAGTAAAATCTAAACGAGTTATACGATCATTTAATTTGGTTACACGATCATTTAGATTTTGTTATAGAATCGTTTAAATTTGGTCATTTAGATTTGGCTACACAATCGTTTAGATTTGGCTAAACAAAAATTTTCAAGATTCTTTTGGCACACAATCATTTAGATTTGTTTACACGATCGTTTATTTTTTCAAGATTCTTTGGTACACGATCGTTTAGATTTGGCTAAACAATCTATTTTAATTCTTTTGGTACACGATCGTTTATTTTTTTTACACGATCCACACGCACAGACACCGAGCCATCCGAGTTGCTGAGTCGAATCCATCTCTCCTTTAAAAAGTCGCGCGTGAAGCTTACCTCCATCCAAGCTGTGCCACGTTTTTCCTTTAGCTGAGTTGCATCCCTCCCCAACCCAAGCTTCATCTTTGATATCATTTGAGCCATTTGGGGTAAGGTATTGGTTGGTTTTGATTGGATTTTTGCTAAGCCCATTAAATATTATTGTTTGGTCTAAATAAATTAAATTTTTAGGATGAAGTTGAATTATTTTCTTAAAATTGGATTATCTTTCGGTTTAGTTGGCTAAATTGGAAAAATAAATCGGTGGAATTTTCTTTAATTGAATTTTGGATTCAATCTCAACATTGGGTAAGTTGATTTAAAAGGGTTTTTGGGACTTTAGCCAAGTGTTAATTTTATTGATTAAGTTGAATTTTTCCTAAGTTTGGGTCATTGAAAAATCTTTAACTGTCAGCTAGCGATTAATTCTTTTAACTAATCTTGAGATAAGAGATTCTACTACTGGACCTTAGAATACAAAATTAAGAGTTTGCATATATTTTTCATTATGCATTGATGGTAGCTAAGATGCATGATGTGATGTTATAGATGATGACTGATATTATGTTGATGATGATGGCTGATATTACGTTGATGATGATGACTAATATGTTTATGATGTTTATAATACATGATATATTATCACATCCTTAAGGACGTTATGATTAATATTCATGTCATATTTATGATGTTTATGATGAAGTTACATGCTTTTGGATTGTGGTGTGTCTGTTAACTTTGTCTATTAAATTTCTCACCCCACTTGTATTGTGATCCTATCTATGGGTCACTCACAAGACTAGAGATGTTCTTACGAGATCACTCGCACGATTTAGGAGTGTACCTACGAATCACATACATGGTTAGGGTACAGTTATATTTTGTATACGGGGTCACTCGCACGACAATAGGTGTTCCGACGGGACCACTCGCACGATTAGGGGTCTACCTACATATTACATGTATGTTTATGGATTATGCACTTATGTTTACTCGCACGACTAGAGGTGTTCGCACGGGACCACTCGTACAATTTACGGGTGTTCGTACAGTCTCACTCACCAAGTGTGCTCCATTGGACACACGACGTTATGATTATGTTTCTAACGAAAAGTTAACAGATCACCTAGCGAGACTAGTAGTGAGTCAGTTACTGGGTATATTTATAGCAGGACCAATAGTGAGTCAGGAACAGCCCGCATGTGATTATAGGTTCGTTACTCATTTGCAACTTTATTCCAATCTTGTGTTTATCAATTTTAGAGCTACACACTCTTTGATTAGTATGTCTTTTGGCGAGGTGTTTATAGTAGAATCAATGAGTAGGGATTGCAAGTTAAGAATTGAGAATGTCACTTTGCAACTAGATTTAATTATATTTGAACTTGATGAGTTAGATGTGATCTTGGGAATGGGTTTTCTCTCCACGTATCATTCAATGCTGGATTGCTTCAATAAGAAGGTAGTATTAAGAGAACCAAGAAAATTTGATGTTAAATTTGTAGGCAACAAGAAGTTGAAGTTCACAAATATAATATCAATGTTTAAGGTGAGGATAAGCCAATAAAGAAAGGGCATACCGCCTACCTAGCTTGCTTAGTAGATACCTAGGAAATAAGGAATTAGGAGCCAAAAGTATACCCATAGTTCGTGAGTACTAGGATGTGTTTCTAGAAGAAATAAGTGGATTACCCCTAAAAAAGAAAATTTGAGTTTACAATTGAAGTTGTATCTGGAACAACACCAATTTCTCAAACTCCTTATCACATGGCACCAAGTGAGTTAAAGGAGCTAAAAAGCCATATAGAAGAATTATTAGAAAAAAGTTACATTTGGTGAAGCACCTTACCTTCGGGAGCACCTATCTTGTTTTAAGCAAGAAAGATGGTTTAATGAGGCTATGTATTGACCACGGACAATTGAACAAAGTGACAATAAAAAACAAATATCCTTTGTCCCGAGTAGGTGATCTCTTTGATGAACTTAAAGGAGCCTCACTATTCTCAAAGATAGACTTGTGTTTAGTCTGCCATTAGCTAAGGATCAAAGAATCTGACACACCAAAGACATCCTTTAGAATGTGTTAAGGGCATTATGAGTTTTTAGTAATGTACATCTTTTGGTTTGATCGATGCGCCAGGTACTTGCATGGATTTGATGAATAGTGTATTTCACTGCGACTTGGATTAATTTGTCATCGTTTTCATTGATGACATTTTGATTTATTCACCAAATGTGGTAAGACACTCAAAGCATTTAAGGATTGTGTTACAAACTCCACGGGAAGAAAGTTATTGTTCGCAAAGTTTAGTAAGCGTGAGTTTTGATTGAATTGAGTTGTCACACCCCATTCCGAAGAAATGAATATTATTGTCACAGAGAAAATGTGTACTTGGTTTGTTGACTGAAACAGAAAAACTGAGAACTAAGCCAGTAATACCTCAATGATGCCTAATTTACCGCTCACAAAAGATGGAGAATTGTTAAAAGATCCTAAAAGATATAGGAGATTAATGGAAAAACTTAATTTCCTTACACTGACTCCACTCAATGTAGCCTATTCAATGAGTATTATGAGTCAGTATATGTCATGCCCTCTGTTGATCATTAAGTTGCTTCGGAATAGATTTTGTGTTATCAGAAGGCTACTCTCGGGGGTGGTTTATTATATAAGGATTATGATCATACGAATATTGAATGTTTCTCATACACCGATTGGATAGGATTTAAAGAAGATAAAAGATCAACTTAAGAATATTGTATTTTTGTTGGTGGTAATTTGATTTCTTGGAAGAATAAGAAGCAAAATCTTGTGTCATGTTCAAGTACAAAATCATCATATATAGCAATGGCATAATCTGTGTGGAAATTGATAACGATATATCAACTTCCTGTTGAGTTGAGATTCAAAATCACCACACCAATAAAATGGTGGTGTGATAACCAATCAGCACTTCATATCACATCTATTTCAATGTTCCAGGAGAAGACTAAATATATCGAAGTTGATTGTCCACTACAAGAAATCTGGCCTTTAATGTCACTTGACGACCGACATCTTTGCGAGCGTTATCAAAGGTCTTTAATGTCGATTGGGCTTTAATGTCGGTTTATAACCAACATTAAAGGCATCTTTAATGTCGGTTACAAACCGACATTAAAGGCCGTCAATGTCGGTTATAAACCGACATCTTTGAAGGTGTTATTGAAGGCCTTTAATGTCAGTTGATCTTTAATGTCGGTGGATAACTAACATTAAAGATATCTTTAATGTCGTTTATGAGATATCTTTAATGACGTTTTTCCACCAACATTAAAGATGTCTTTAATTTTTTTTAACCGACATTAAAGATGTCTTTAATGTCGTTTTTAAACTGAAATTAAAGACACATTTAATGTCGTATTTACACTAGTTTTTATGATGGCAAAACCGACATTATTTGGCTTGAATTATATATAATAAAATACAATTAAATAAACAGCCAACAATTGTAAGTGAAAACTCAAAAGTATAGAGATAATATATAAGATCGTGATTAATAACCAATGTATATGTACAACAGAAGGTTCCTCCACTAAATACATATTCATATTTGTGAATGTAACAACCTCAAATTCAAGGACTAACAATTGAATACAGAACATCATTCACAAAAATGAATAAACATACAAAAGTACTCATCAAGCTGTTTCACTTCAAGAAGCCTGCAATACAAGAATGGGTCAAATAATCAGACAATAGCTTACAAAGTTCATCTTCAAAACTAGTTAACCAAGATCAATCACCTGATTCCAGTGAAGATATATTTATGTCATCATCATGACCTGATCTCGATACCCCTCCTGTCATCATCATCATCACATCAATATTTTACCTTGCAAAATATCCTAGAAACAGAGAACAAATTAGGAAACTCTCCTCCCACCCAAAGGAGTCCAAAAACTCACCAAAGAGCTCAATGAGCAAAGATACTCAACAGAATGGTCATAATAACAAAAATCTTACAGCAATGCAAAGTACTATAAACCTCTCAACAGAAAGTCATTAATTATTGTAAACCTTAGCACAAAGTGGATATGCATAATTCAGAAGTGACCTTTAAGAATGGACCAGTTAGATTAGGGTGCTGATGTCATCCAAGAATCTCAAGTTTCGATGATACTTTATGCATCTGCAATAGTTCAGTGCATTAGACTTCCAACCCATTCAGACAGAGTCAAAGACATGCAGAAAACTATACGTCCACACATATAAGTAAACGTATAAAATCTTCATTCTAAGCGACCATCAAGAATGTAAAAATGGCAAACTAAGACCACAGAGCCATCTGCATTCTTTCTGTACATACACAAGTGCTCCCTTAATTGGTAAGCACATAAAATCCTGTATATGAATTAGGTTATTAAAGGATGTCAAGGTTCCTCCAGTAGAGGTAAAATCTCATGAGCTATTCCAATATAGGAAAGGATAGCGGCAAGAAAATTTGGCACGTGCGGATTGAGATCCAAATGACGCAACTGCCTACAAATTGAATCAATCACATAATCTGCATTTTCCAAAACCAAGTTCCGAACCTGCGAAAAGATTATATTTGCAACTGATCAAAAAACAACTTGAGAACCATAGTAAAACATGTGTTTGCATTATCTCACCGTTGGGTAGCCAGATGAAGAAGAAAGAACGTGTAAGATAGCATCGGAGGTGCTTCTAACTTCCGCATTTGAGGTGCTTCTCTTTTACTTGTATTAATACAAAATCAAATCTTAATATTTTGTATGTTTATATATAAAACTTGGCTCCAAACACAAAGAAAGTGAAAAGTTTAACAAAAGTTACATTATCATCCTTTGCACAAAAAAAAATTGAGAAAGCAATAAAAAAAAGTTACATTATGTTAAAGGTTTGTAAAAAAGTTAAGAAAATTTCCTTTTATGTTAAATCGTGACGACCAAGCCAACTTGAAGTAGTGAAACTAACAAGAAATATGGGAGATGGAAGCTAAAACTATACCTTAGATTAAAGCCTAGGAAATTGGTCTGGAGCAAACCACAAGCCATTTTAGAGATCCAATACGAAACACCCGCCTCTTTTTGTCAAATGAGAAATAGTTTCTCGACACAAATACTACATTTTTCTTTATATCTTTTTCCACGACATACCTGCATTAGACGAAGGCAAAAAAGCTGAAATCATCGTTGTACTATAGCTCAACAAGAGATGTAAGTAAATAACGTAATATAGCTTAGTTATAGATCATCAAATTTATTCTTAAAGAAACGAAACTGAGAACGCATACCAAGGTCCTCCAGGAAGTCTTAGACCTTGGCGTTGGCTGTCAGGAAGAATAAGGAAATAAAACACTTGCTTAGGGAACGTATAGCCATCAGAAAATTTCAACACTAATTAGCAAGTCTTGTACTAAATCCTGTATTACTATAAATAGTTCTAAAAAGTAGTAAAGAATATTCTAAAATACAAACAGCAACGCCAACATATTAGAAATAGATAAGCATTGAACATTGAATTTTGAGAGAGCCGTTATCCTCCTGAAAAGAAAAAGACAAACAAACAAAAAATATGTATGAATCACCACATCCCAAAGTACCTTTTTTAGGAAACATATTCCTTGTGATTCCTTTATGTCTTTCTTTGGTAGGTTGAATTTTACAGCAAGCTTGCGAAATTCATCCTGCAAAACCCATTTAAGTGCATTCACACGAAAAGGCTATTACCTTCGAGCTCAAATGGCCATTTGATTACTCACAATTACGCCAGCATTCACTATATCAGCTACAATAATTTTTGAAGTGTAATATCCTGTTGCAAATTCTGAAACCATACAAGTACAACTGAGCAATTCAAAAGCTAGTAAAAGGCTGTCAAGTTCAATCAATAACAAAAACCCTGAACTTAAAACGCATGTCCCAGGATGATATCTTAGTTCTAATGAAATTTGAAATGGCCGAAGAAAAAGTGTGGAACCCCATCTTAATGTAATCCTACAGGTTCTACCGAGCAATTCAAACGACGGTCAAGTTCAATTCAACCAATAGCATAAAACTTAAGATGCCTATTTTATGCTTGAAGACCTTTATCCACTACGTATGTAGTTGAGTCTAAGGGATCGGATATGTATTACAAACAATTTTTATGCATACAAGTTTTTTGGTAATAAAACATCATGGAAATATACAACAGCAGTGTTATATAATCAACATGAGTAAAAAACTCTGTTTGCACAGTTGCATATTTCAATATGCTAAAAACCCGGTTAAAAAATTGAACATATCTTGTCAAAAGTCATCACATAATATTCAAGTTTAACATATCTTGACATTACAATCTATAGCACATCCATCTAAAATTGCATTCCATAAGTCCACAACCAAGTATCTAAAAGCCATGTCTTGAAGATGCACTTCACAAACAAGTTTGTGAGTGCCCAGGTGATCCACTATGAAACAGTCACCATTGCTTTGATCCTTTTCTTTTTTTCCTTTTCCAATTTGCTTCATTTTGGTCCTCCTTGGAAATAGTTAGCTGGTTTAATTGTTGGGCTTCATCAATTAATGTTTAATATTATCTGAATTTGTTTTGACAAAGTGATGAGATACATTGTTGGACTTTTTGTTTGTCTTTATCGAAGTTTATAAATGAGTTTGAGATGAATATGAATAGTAAGCAGTGTTTTAGTTTCATTTCCAACAATAGAGTCTTTGTAATTGCACAAGCTATACACATACTCATACATGTGGGTTCTAATGCTCATCTCACAATCTATAAGTTAACTAAGACTGAATCAAACATATACACTTTAATAGGATTAATAAAGACTAACACCTGGTGATACCGGATAGCCAACAACCAAGAGTAAACCAAATAATTTCAAAGAAGTTATAAGGTTAACGGCTTCAACAACCCCAAAAGAGGCCTTGCCATTTCCTACACATTGGCTCGAATAAAACATGGAGGGCATGTGTTCAATCAAACTCAACCTCTACATCTTTTTGAGTATCACTCCATTTGATAGAAAATATTAAATAACCAAAATCAAACAAGCTAAAATTTCAAACAATCTGATTAGTGGATTGTTATCAATGACCAATGACCCAAAGAAAAACCAATGTCATCATTCAGTCATTTCATCAAACATGTTGTGGGCATTAAAAAATAGAGTAAACAAAACAAACAATGGTTAAATGAAAAGTTTGGTCTCGATATCAAATGTTGACTGGTTGAAATCGAGAATAACGATGAGAAATGAAATTAAAATGAAAAAAAAAAAAAAAAGAGTGGGGTTGGGTAGGGAGACCGAAATACCTACCAAGGAGAAAAAAGAAGTTTCTGTAAGGGAATTGTCCATGTGCTCCCAGCATCCGTTGAAAGGCAATTAGTAAAGTAACTGACGAAAATTGTAGCAAATGCAAACTCCACTTGTAGTTGGTGGGTTTAATAAATTCAAGAGTTAAAAAGAAGCGTAGGATTTAGTAGTGATTGCGAGCGTGGGAGTGTTTGTCTTAAGAAACTAATCAAACAAAGGTTAAGGCACTAAGAGAGGTTGACGCAAATCAGAGAGGTTGAGGCAAATTGAAGAAAGAAGAGCGGCCCAAAGAAAAAAAAAAACTTACCCAACAGTGGTGGCGAGCACAACGGCGATCGAAGAAAAAAAACTAGCCCGAAGGACAATTCGACGACGAATGGGCATGAGCTTGGCACGAGGGACGACGGTGATTGTGGCACGGCAACTATTCAAAGAAGAGAAGGAGGAAGTGACGAGAGATTGAGAAGAGAAAAGAAGGAAAGAAATTGACAAAAGAAAGGAAGAATCGCGTGGGATGAGAAAGGGTAAAGTAAGATAGAGAAATAAAAAAATAAAAAAATACTTAATTTTTTACAAAATAAAAATATAAAAAACAATCATAGCTTTGATGTTGTTTTTCAAAAGGGAGATGTTTAATGTCGGTTTTAAACCGACATTAAAACTTCATCTTTAATGTCAGTTTAAAACCGACATTAAACATCCATCTTTTGGAAACCGACATTAAAACTCCGTTTTCATTTTTTCCAACCGACATTAAAGACCAGATTTCTTCTAGTGGTCATTTTGTACTTGAGAAAATTCAACAAAATTTGATATCTATAGGATATACGAAGACTGGAGAACAACTAGGAGATATCTTCACAAAAGCTTTGAATGGAACACATATAGATTATCTATGTAACAAGCTAGACATGATTAACATATGTGCTCCAACCTAAGGAGGAGTGTTATAGTTCTGTTTTTATAAATTTGTTTGTAATATTTTCCTTGTTTCAGTTTTCTACCCACTTCGGCAACAATTGTATCTTGTATGTATAATTTTTTAGTGAATGAATGTGATATTTTCATTTTCTCTCAAATCTAAGTGTTTTACATAGTTTATTCATGTTTCATCTTGAGAAGAGATTCTCAAGCTTAGGGAACTCTAAGATAGACAAGTGAAGTGACCTTTTTTCCTAAAGGGGAAAGATTTGTATTTGCAAGTGAAAGGGGAGTCTCACATTTTTAAGGGAGCTTAAGTCTTGCAGAAAGGAAATCTCTATCTTAAGGGGAACCTTAAACGTTCTTCACTAACACCACTACTTAGTGGAAGCCTAATTGATGTAAGAAGAATATGGGCTAATTGGATAATTAAATTAATATTCTAGGTTATTTCTATTTTTACCCACAACTTGTAATAGAACTTTATAAATAGGGATCTTCTTCCTCTTTTGTATGAAGCAAATTATTATTCATTCTAATAAAAGATTCACTTTCTTCGTACTTAGAGAATTACTCATTCGACTACATTACTAAGTCACCTAGAGAAGGAGTCTCAAATCTAAGATGAGTTTGAATGAACGGTTGAGTAATTAAGGTTTTTCGAAATTATTGTAACCTTGTCTTATTTTATTACAAATTAGTACTACATTACAGTTGCTTATGATTATTATCAGTGAAGTTATCTATCTTAGACACATTGTCCAAAGGCATGATATTCTTCATTGAATTGGGTTCGTTACCAATCTCTTGTGTTTGTTTATGTAATTTTATTCTTCTAGTAATTGTTCCGTGGAATATTGTAACATTGTCTACAACATTGCTAACGAGCGTTAGATGCCTCCATATAATTTTCAAGAGTTATCAACTTAAATTTCAAAAACTATTGTTTTCATGATTTTAATATTAGTATTTATTTAGTAATAGAATTCTATTGAATTCTTTGAACATTGATATACATAGATAAAAGAATAACCACAATAACCACAGCTTCAGTTCATAATTTGTCCTCGATCAAGAGGTCAAATATTATCTTTCTAATTAAAAAAAGTATCATAAATTTATCAATTTTTCCTTCACTTCCATGGCTTGTCACCACATTTGTGAGGTGGGCAATTTTCGAGAATATGATCCTTGATTTGAATTCCAGTATCATAGATTTTTCCATTTTTCCAATCAGCAGGAATTGCATACTTTGTTGAAATCCATTTGTTGTTATTATATCCAGAACCTACCATCATTTTTAACTTTAGTGCTCCTTCAACTACATTTGGTATATACCAAATTGCACCAAAGTTCCTTATCATCCCTCTCCATGATTTCTCTAACCCAACCTGTCAAATATAATAATTGATCAATTCAACGAAAACAATATAGTTAAATTAATATTGGGTTATTATTATTGTATATATGTTGTCAATTCATGTGAATTCATTACATCAACTATATATAGAGTGTTAACTAATTACCTGAGTTATATTAACTGCTAGTATGTCAGTTTGGCCACCTTGGTATAGGAATTTTATTGCCAAAACTTCTGGTTTGTGGCTCCATTCTACAATTTCCACCAATAAATTTTTGTTTTTGTATTCACATGGTATCCTGTAATATAATTTCAAGTTATGAACGCCGAAGCGGCCTTAGGAGTCATAGCGTTAGTTATATTCATTTTTTTCTATTCTCTAACTGAGGGAGTGGGGAAAATGGTGGAAGTGTGATATATGTTTATATATCATGGTCTATATCTTTATCAATATCGAAAATCATATATAATTGAAAGTTTGGAAGATGATTATCAAATGAGAGGCCTAGATGAGTGGATTTTAACTGGTTTGATAAATCAAAATAGGACAAGTATATATATGATTTACCTCTTGTATTCGACTTGGATGGTATCAATATTCAAAAGAGTCTTGCCCTTCGAAGCCATGGAAGAGAAAGCTTTTTTACTTAGAACAAAATCAGTTCCATTATTGTAATGTATGTCTGTCACAACTACTTTGCTCCCTATTCGATTGCATAATGTCTTGTTTTTACATCTTACCTACAAAACCAAATGCATTTGATTATCATTAACTATTAAAGAGAGTGAAAACAGAAACTACTCTTTAAAAAAAAAAAAAGAAAGAAAGAAAAATAAAAGATTAAAGAGTATATTAATTAATTACTTTATAGCAAGCACCACAGGAAGCTCCTTGTTTATAAAGGGAAGGGAGAACAGCTGCAAAGTATCCTTTGGAAATTTCAAACTCTAATTTTCCATATCCACATGTTGATCCATCTGTATATCATCATGAAAATTGTCTTAGAATCTACCATTTTTAATGGAATAATCCAAAAATTAAGCTTATCAAATAATCATTTGATTTTAGGAAGTTGAGCTTATATATAACATTGCTTCAATGTATAATTAAATTTCTCAATTTTGTTAACCATCCTCTGAAAATAATGTTTTCGAAAATAAAACAGAAATTAAGAAATGGAAATTAGAGGAAAAATACTAGTTTTCAAAAACCTGCATTTAAAAAAAAAATATTAAGAATTGGAGTATTTAATTTCAAATTTTGAATTTTTTAAAAAAATGAAAATTGTGAAGAATAAAAGCATATATTTCAAAAAGAAAGAAAAAAAAGGAAACTAAATGAAGATTGAATTCTCACATGAAGCAGGCACATCGTAACGATAGTGAGTAGCTTTGGATTGATGAACACAACGATCACAAGCCGTGGAATAAGAGACAAGAAGAAAGAAAAACAAAGTGAGAAACCAACCCATTCTAGGAAGAGAAAATTATTTGAATGTGATTTATATATGAAAGAGAAGGGAAGAAAATGATGCATGTTTATATATAGACAAAGTTTTCCGATTGGATAAAGCTCAATATTTTGAAAAAACATTTAATAAAGCAAGACTTCCAATAAAGCAAATTGGATTTGAATAAACAACATTTTTGTGCGCCTTTGAATTTGAATGCCTCACATCTTCAAAGATAATAGAAAATATGGGAAATATATTATACCAACTGCCCCTAGAATTGGTTGCTTTTGATTAAAAATATGCATATGATTTATTTTTATTTATTTATTTATTTATTTATTTATTTATTATTATTATTATTATTATTATTATTATTATTATTATTATTATTATTATTATTATTATTATTATTATTATTATTATTATTATTATTATTATTATTATTATTATTATTATTATTATTATTATTATTATTATTATTATTATTATTATTATTATTATTATTATTATTATTATTATTATTATTATTATTATTATTATTATTATTATTGTTATTGTTATTATTGTTATTATTATTATTATTATTATTATTATTATTATTATTATTATTATTATTATTATTATTATTATTATTATTATTATTATTATTATTATTATTATTATTATTATTATTATTATTATTATTATTATTGTTATTATTATTGTTATTATTATTGTTATTATTATTGTTATTCTTATTGTTATTCTTATTATTATTATTATTCTTATTATTATTATTATTATTATTTGAAAATAAAAATGCTAAGATTAAAAATGGTTTAAATATTTCAATTTCAAAATATATTATATTTGTCTGTTTGGATTAATTTTCCAAAAACATTTTTTTATTGCCATTTAAAAAGTCATTTTAAATTTTTTTAATTAAAGTTTTTAAGTTTTGTTTTTCTGGTCGAAGAAACAAATTTACAATTTTGTAGTTAATCGTATAATCAAGTCAATGGAACCAAGTTGATTTTAGTTTCTTTTAACTTTAGGATACTCACAACGTTTATGTTACAAAACTTTCCCAGATTAACTTTTCATTACATGTGTGTTTCATGATGTGTTATATATCAACTAAAATAACAATATAAAATTTGATAGAGCCCAATAATTTAAACATGTAGATCTATTGGTATCTAGCTAGCTATTTGACCGTAATTGATATTCGGGTTTAATTTGAGATAGATTATATGATACTTTGTATAAATATAACAAAACTAAAAAATATTTATGGCTCATAAAAAAACAAAATTTTATGAAGCCAGTAAAATAATTTTCATAATTTTATGATCTGTAATTTAATATTAGGGATGATTCGTCATTTCTCTTTCTTTTTCTTTGAGATTTATTCATCTTCTCTTCAGATTTCTTCATCTCCTCCTCCCGATTTTCTTTCTTTTATTTTTAAACGATTTATTCTTATAGAAAAGGGACAAATATTTAAGTAGTTTAAAATGGGTTTTTAAGTTGAGGGCAGAATGGTAATTAGGTCTCAATGGCATTTTTTATCCTCTTCATTTAGGTTATTAAAAAGAAAAGAAAAGACGACTTGGAAAGAAGGGGCAGCCTCGTGCAACCAGTGTAGAGAGAGAATTTGTTCTTTGCATACACACAAGGAGAAGAGAGATTGAACAAAGGGAGATTGACAGTGTTTGCATCATTCGGCGGTGAAGTCCTCGTTCGGTGTTCACGGCATTTTCAGGCAAAGAAAGGTTGTAGCGTTTTCGGCATCTTGGGTCTCCAGTTTTCAGGCAGTAACATCGTGTTCTTCCGGTGTGTTTCAACAGGTTGGGTTCAACGGCGTTCTTCTGACATTCTTGCGATGAGGTTATCTAGTTTCATCATTGGTTGTTTGATACTTGGTCTCCGGTCACAAGAGATAATTTTCGATGGGTTTTGAGTCTCGGTGTCAGAGACAACATCCTACACGTGGTTCTCTCAGTTTCTTGGTGTTTGGTTGATGGTAAAGTCGGGTACGGCGGTAATATTACAGATTGCATATTACTTTGTTGATATCTGTAATTTGTATCTTGAATTTTCTCTTAACAAAATCCCTCCAAGCTGATTTTCAAAGTGGATGTAAACTGAATTGGTCAAACCACTATATATCTTTGTGTTGTTTATTCTTTTATTGCTTACTTTGTGGTTATCTGGCTATTGCGTTCTGTTTGATTTGGCGTTGGGTTCTCTGATTTAGTACAGGAATTCGTAACAAGTGGTATCGGAGATCCATTAGATCCAAAGAAAATTTGGGTTTTGTATAGTAGTTCGCAGTTGGCATATCTTAATTAAATCATTTTTGTAAAGATGGCTTCGACGCGGTTTGAAGTGTCTAAGTTTAATGGGAATGGTGATTTCGCTCTTTGGAGGAAAAAGATTAGAGCTAGTTTGGTTCAACATAAAATAGCAAAAAACTTAGATGAAGAGAGACTTCCAAAAAATATTACAGAAAGTGAAAAAAGGGTTATGGATGAAATGGCCTATCCAACCATCCCTTTATATCTGTCAGATGAAGTGCTTAGGCTAGTGGATGAGGCTACTACTATAGGGGAGTTATGGAAAATAAAGCCTTTATTTGACAAAGTCCTTGCCAAATAAATTATATCTAAAGGAGAAATTTTTTGGATATAAGATGGACCAAAGTAAAAGCTTAGAAGAGAACCTGGATGAATTTTAGAAGATTGTAGTTGATCTCAATAACATCAGTGAGAAGATGTCGGATGAGAATCAAGCAGTGATTCTTTTAAATTCATTACCAGAAACATATTGAGAGGTTAAGCCAGCTATAAAATATGGTCGGGATTCATTGACCATGAGTATAGTGTTGGATGCCTTGAAGACTAGAAATCTCGAAATTAAGAAAGAACGCAAGCATGGAGAGTTATTCATGGCTAGAGAAAGAAGTGACAAAAAGAGCTGGAAAGATAAAAAGAAGAGTTCCAGGATGAATTCAAAGGAGGAAGCTAGAAAGTATTTCCTTTGTCACAAAGAAGGACACTTTAAGAAACATTGCCCTTTGAATAAGACCAAGGAAGCATCAAGTAGCAAGCATGCAGGCAGTAAAGCGAATTTACCGATGAACATGATTCAAGGTATGATTCTGCAGAGGTTCTGATGGTGTCTCACAGAGATATAAACGTTGCTTGGATCATGGATTCAGGGCGCACATTTCACATGACTCCTAATCGAGATTTTTTATTAACTTTCAGAAAAGTGATGAGGGAAAAGTTTTATTGGGTGATAATGGTACCTGTGATGTAAAGGGAACTGGTTTAGTTCAAATTGAATCACATTACAAGATGATCAGAATGCTTACTAATGTGAGTTATGTTCCAAAATGTAATCTAATATCTATTGGTAAATTAGATAGATCAGGTTATACCATAAAATTTGAGAATGGAATTATGAAAGTTACCAAGGGTTCTTTGGTTAAACTGAGGGGAACATTGAGGAATAGTCTGTATGTGTTAGAAGGTACTGCAGTTTTAGGTCATGCTACTAAGGCATTAGAGCAACAGAAACAACAGACAATTAATCATGTTGTGACAGAGGTCAGAATTGATGCATGCAAAGGTCTAGATGTATCTAGTGATCAGTCACCACTAGCTTCACAAACAGAGGCTACAAAGCAGTCTGAATTTGATGGTGTACAGTCTCAACAAGGGTGAACTTTGATTGATGAGGGAGTTTGGAATGACAGTATTGCATCTGATTTGAAGAAACAACGGAAGGATGCTATGGAAGTAGACTTGTTTATTTTTCGAAAGAATCAGACATGGTCATTGGTTACAAAGTCTTCTATTCAGAAACTTATTCAAACAAAGTGGTTCAAGTCAGGAGGTGGCAGTAAGCCTAGGTATAAGGCTAATTTAATTGGTAACCAAGGTTCTTCCAGCTCATAGGTTTAAATACCAATCATATGAGTTGAAGGTTAATTCTAGATGATAGGGTGATTGGGAGAATCAGTTTGGTGACTTAAATAATTTGTCATAAGGGACAAATATTTAAGTAGTTTGAAATGGGTTTTTAAGTTGAGGGTATAATGGTAATTATTTCTCAATGGCATTTTTACAAATATTCTTATCTTCTTCATTTAGGTCAATAAAAATAAAATAAAAGAAGATTTGGAAAAGAAGGGTAGCCGCACGCAACCAGTGTAGAGAGAGAATTTTTTATTTGCATACACAAAAGGAGAAGAGAGATTGAACAAAGGAAGATTGACGTCGTCCGCAATGTTTGGTAGTGAAGTTCCTGTCCGGCGTTCATGGCATTTTCGAGCGAAAAAAGGTTGTAGCATTTTCGGTGTCCTTGGTCTCCAGTTTTCAGGCAATAACATCGTGTTCTTCCAACGTGTTTCGACGGGTTGGTTTCAGCGGCGTTCTTCTAGCATTCTCGCGGTGAAGTTTGACGGCGACACTTGTCGTTTTTCCGACAAGTTTGGTGGCGAAGGGGTTCTGCGTGGGTTATTTAGTTTCATCATTGGTTGTTTGATACATGGTCTCCTGTGAAAAGAGAAAGATTTCGGTGGGTTTTGAGTCTCGATATCAGAGGCAACATCTGGTACGTGGTTCTCTTAGTTTCTTGGTGTTTGGTCAACTGTAAAGTCGGGTATGGCGGTAATATTACAAATTGCATATTACTTTGTTGATATCTGTAATTTGTATCTTGAAGTTACTCTTAATAAAATCTTTCCAAGCTGGTTCTCAAAGTAGATGTAAACCAAATTGCTCGAACCACTATATATCATTGTGTCATTTATTCTTTTAATCCTTACTTTGTGGTTATATGGCTATTGCATTTTGGTTAGTTTGGCGTTGTGTTCTCTGATTTAGTGTAGGAATTCATAACAATTCTTCTGTTTAAATTTTCTATGTCATCTTCACCATTTTCAACAAGATTTTATGAAGCTACTTCATCTTCTTCATATCGAGAATATTAAGATCGTTTAAACATCATTTTGACATTATCTAAATAATCGTTTACCATTGTCAGCACGATCATTTATCATGGTTAACATGATCATTTAAATTTGAAGTTTTTTTTCCCACCATCATTAAAACGAACTACACGATCGTGTTGGCATGATTTAAACGATCGCTTATCATAATTAACAAAATTGTTTAGCATGGTCAACAGAATGTTTAGTATTCTCAACACGATTGCTTGATTTGAAGTTTTTAACATCCATTTACATTGGGTTATATAATCGCTTACCATAATCAACACGATTGTTTGTCATGGTCAACACAATCGTTTAAACTTGAAATCTTTTTTTCCATAATTAAAAAGAACTACACGATCATGTATCATAACCTAAATGATAGTAGATCATTCATTTATACTGTAGTATACGATTAATCGCGTGTTAACTGAAACATTTTTTATATTTCTTATTATGGGCCTATGAACTTTTTCCGTTTTCATAATTGTTTTATACAGTGTAAATATTTTACTGGTTTGTTTTTTTTTTTTTTTTAAATCTATATATCATATGATAATAGTTGAATGCTTAAATATAGAAATATTGATTGGAAAAATATACCTACTTCTCTCCCATGATTTGAAGTAATATTAGTCAATATAGTCATGGTTTAAGTAGTTAATATATTGTAGTGTCCCTTAAAAAATCATTACAGCCTTCCAATTTTCAACATGCTATGGTAAAAAAATTTATACGTTCAGGTAAAACTTGTATGAATTTGTATTTAGTTTCACCTAAAAATCTTACGCCTCTTACATACATAATCTAAATACTTAATTTCAAATACACCTAGTTGATGTGAAACTATGGTACGTATGTCAACATCTTGACTAATGTTCAAATATTATGTCTATAAATAAATAAATAATTAAATATTATGTCAATGTTTGAAAGATATAGATATGATATTTGTCTGTAACATATATATATATATATATATATATATATATATATATATATATATATATATATATATATATGGTGATAATAATGAATTTTAATTAAGAAATTTATGTAGTTTGTGTAATACTATATGAATAGACTCTCGTTTTCTCTTTTTCATGCCCAAGGTATAGAAGGAAAAAAAAACCATGAACTAGAATATTATCAAACATTGATCGGTGAGATTTTTAAAATTCAGAACATGGACCTTGCTTTGGAAGAATACCTAGCTAGCTTGATAAAGCTTCCAAATTATTTTATAATTTTGACAATTTCAAAGGCACTTTTTTAAAATAAAATGAATATATACACCAACTAATTTTATGGTAGGTTAGCTGATAATATATATATATATATATATATATATATATATGAATATTTTATGCAAACAAGACAATTGTGTGTTCCACAAAGAATAGGGTAGCTGATAACAATTTTTGGAGTGATCTCCTCAGATTTGGTTTTGAGTAGAGTTGTTCATCTTGTTTGCAGGGACAAGGTGATGTCATCCTCTCCAAATTATGGGCTAGGAATTTCTCATTTAGGCAGGAATCAAAGAACTGGGCAAGGAAAAGATCTTGTAACTAAACAAGGACAGAAACGAGGATCGTAAATCTTAAATAAACCCTAAGGGTGTTTGGGGTAAGGATTGAGTTTTTATGGTCTTAGGTTATTATAGTTTAATTAGAATAGTTTGTGTATGGAGTATAGAATATTTTAGTTTGAATTATGATCGTATGTATTTGGTGTATAGACTATTTTAGTTTGATAAGAAAATAGTAAACATTGTAATAAAAAATGTAAAATTTATGAATGTCAAATAGTAAAAATTGTAGCAAATTGAAAATTTTAGCCAAATTCTAAAAACAAAAACTACTTTCTAAAAAAGAAAATTATTTTAAATGACAAAACCTTTGAAAATGTTTATAAATATAGCAAAATTTTGCAATCTATCTGTGATATTTTGCTTGGTCTATTGCAATTCATTGTAGATAAACTGTGATATTTTGCTATTTTTTGTAAATATTTTGTCTCTTTTGCTATATTTGAAATACTCCTTTCTTAAAAAAAAAAAAAGGATACTATGGGTCAGTTGGGTGCACCCGGGCATCTCCACTAGGTGGACACCCCCTTAGCACCCTCATCACTCCCGCTGCATTAATAAATATAAGAATTCAGTACAAGAAGCAGGATTAGGAAACAAGCAACAAAGTACAGGGGCTAGAGATACGTCCAATTAAACAAAAGCAGATACATTTATCGCAATTAATCCTGGATTATAATTTTAGAAAAGTTTTGATCTACTGCTCCAAAAACCAGTTAACGCAAGGATATCTTCCCAAAGTTCTGCTGCGTCCTTCTTAGCCTGACTGAATATCCTGCTGTTTCTTTCTAGCCATATTTTCCACAATATTACAGCAAGAGTATTAAACGTAATGGATCCTTTTTGGCTTTTGATATTTATACCACATATATCCTTGCAAAGAGATGTCACATCAGTAAGAGGATTATTCCAATTCATAATAGATTTGGCCTTAATCCAAAGTTGCTTCGAATAGGAGCAGTTGATGAAAAGATGGTTAAGATCTTTCTGTTGTTTGTTGCATAGATAGCACTAATTTGGATTCAGATACCAGTTTAGGAGGCGTTTTTGCAGTTGATCAGTCGTATTAATACAACCCTGTATAAGCGTCCACAAGAAAAATTTGCATTTTTTTAGAATCTCAACCTTTCAAAGAGTTCTGTATAAATTTGGCTGGAAATTTGCAGAATAAGGATCGATTTCAGCAGTTTCTTTTTTTACCGATGTCGTGTCAAATGTCCCTTTTGTATTTAACTTTCAAACAGGTCGAGAGGCTCCTCTTTCTGGCAGAGGCACTGTAAGCCCAGATTTAATATCATCCCATAACTGATTTTCATGTTCACGAAGGGGACGATTGTTTGAATATCCTAGTCATTAGTTACTGAGTTCCAAACATCTTTCACATTGCCATTTTTAATCTTGGATAAAGCATATAGTCGGGGAGCATAAAAGGCCAGCAGGGCTTTGGTATTCCACTTATCGTGCCAAAAAGAGATTGATACCCATCGTTCACCTACCATCCGATGTGATTATTGAACCAGTTAGCACAATTTGCTATAGCTTTCCAAGGAGCCTTGTTACTGCCAAACTTTCCCTTAATTGGGATTTTGCCCACAAATTCTTGATTATATTGGGCAATGATCAACCTTTTCCAGAGGGGGTCTTTCTCATACAAGAATTTCCAAAGCCATTTACATAAGAGTGCGGAATTTGTGTTGGTGACTGTATTTATACCCAGACCCCCCATATCCTTCGGCTTCGTGATTTTAGACCATCTGATTAGGCTGATAATGTGGCTATTTGATGCTCCATTCCATAAAAAATCTCTCCAAGCCGACTCTATTTTTTTCTATGCCTTTGGGAGATTTGAACACTGACAGTTGATACGTAGGGAGACTTTCTAAGGTGGAATTTATCAATGTGATTCTACCCCCCTTAGAAAGATGAGAATATTTCCAACTGCTTAACTTTTTATGTATCTTCTGTAGAATGTTATCCCAAAATTTAAGAGAATATGGTTTTCCTCCCAATGGCATGCCGAGGTAATTAATCGGCAAGTATTCCTTCTTAAGCCCCCAACTCTCAACAACCGAATTCGCTTTACTGGAGTTCACATTTATTGGAGAAATTGTGGATTTGTTCATATTAATGTTCAGTCCCGAAGCCGATTCAAAGAGATATAGAGCAATTTGTAGATTTGTGATGTATTCTTCATTATCTTCAACAAAAATGAGTATGTCATTAGCAAATAGAATGTGTGTAAGGTTGAGTTTAGGGCCCATATTGACACCTCTTATTTTCCCTTTTTTCTCCAAATCAGTGATTAGTCTGCTGAGGTAATCCATTGTCAAAACAAAAATAAAGGGAGATAAAGGATCTCCCTGTCAAATTCTCCTGGATGGCTGGATTCTACCTCGAGGTTTGCCATTGATAAGAACAGAGTATTGTACACTTGAAATACAATTTGCAATCATTTTCCTCCAATCTGAGGAGTAATTCTTTTTCATCAGAATATAATCAATGAAGCGCCAGCTGATTTTATCAAAAGCTTTTTCAATGTCCAGCTTGATAACAAAACCTTTGGTTTTTTTGGCTCTCTAGAAATCTTTTGCTTCATTTGCAATCAGTATGGCCTCGGTGATTTTTTCTGCCTTTAACAAAAGCCATTTGGAATTCAGAAATAGTGTTCGGCAGAATGGGCTTCAATCTTTCAGCCATGACCTTGCCAATCAATTTATAAACAGTTGTAGTGAGGCTGATAGGACGGTAGTCTGTGGGTGATTCGCACTTTTCTTTCTTCGTGATGAGGACTATATGTGTGTTGTTGACCGCTTTATTGATAACTTTGCTTGAATGGAACCTTGAATATGTCCATGATGTTTTTTTCATGAATTTCCAGGACTTTTTCAGGAATTCCATAGTGAAGCCATCCGGGCCCGATGCTTTATTATTTTCAAAGGACTTCAGGGACTTCCAAATTTCCAATTCATCGAAAGGAATTCCAAGCTGATGGCTGTTGTGGTCATTAATTGGAGTCCAATCAAGGTTGTCTATGAAGAATTGATTTTTTCTATCGGCAGAATATATATTTTTGAAATAAAGTACGAAAGCCTCTTCTATATCACCATCTTTAGTACTATTTTGCCCCTGAGAGTTGATGACATTTGATATAATGCTTCTCATTTGTCTGGCTGAACAAATTTTATGGAAAAAAGAGGAGTTTTCGTTCCCCTCAAGATTCCACATTCTTTTACACTTTTGAGCCCACATTTGAGTTTCTTTGAAGGTATCTTGACAAACTTCTGTTTTTAGGGCCGTTCTTTTATTGCTAAGTATTTCTGTTATTTTTCCTTCGGCCTCTAATTTGTCAATCATATCAATCTCCTTTATCCTTTCACTTTTGTTCATCTCGGTCTGTCCCTTTTTATTCTTGCTTCATTATTTAATTTTGGTGGCTAGTTGCTTGAGTCTTCGCATAAAGGAGTATCCAGCAAATCCAGGTTGATATGTATTGGTCCACCATAATTCCAAATTTTTCTAAAACTCCCTCTCATTAAGAAGAGCATTAGTGAACCTGAAGGGGAAGGGCCCCATTTAAGGGAAGAGCATTCAAGAATGATTGAAAAATGATCTGAGGTGATTCTGGAGAGAGTTTTAGTGTAATGGCAAGAGAAGGATCTTTCCCATTCGGGAGAGTATAGAAATCTGTTTAGTCTGGACAGGGCGGCCTGGGCTCTTAAATTGGACCAAGTGAATTTTGCATTGGTAAGGGGAGGGTCTATTAAATTGCAACTGTTTATGAACATGTTAAATTTTCTCATGCTGAAAGAAGCCGGGTTTTTGGCAGAAGTTTCTCCGTTCCATCTTACAACATTAAAATCTCCCCCAAGAATCCAGCTGGAAAGGCAAATGGCTTTGAGATTTTCAAGTTCCTCCCAGAATATCGAACGATTTTTCCTTTTAGCAAGCCCATATATGGCCAACAACCACCACCTGGTTCCATCTTGGTAACAAATTTTGATTGAAACAGAGAATTTGCCACTGATGGTGTTATGTATGGAATGTCTAAGGTCATCCCACATAATAATAATGCCACCACATCTACCATTTGATTTTAGAAAAATCCATTTTATGCTTATGGAGCTCCAAAGAGACTTAATAATTTTTTTTGTAACATTGGATAGTTTGGTTTCAGTCAATATTACAAAGTCGGGACAGTGGGCATAAATAACTAATTTTATTTGAGCTCTTTTATGGGCTGAGCTAAGCCCTCTAACATTCCAGGAGATCATCTTCAAGGGGAAACAATTTGTCCCATGGTGGATTGTTCCTCATCAGCTATTGCATCTTCGTTCTCCCTTTCAAAGGTTATATTTGGAGGAACAAATTTTATAGGTTCTACAACATTCACACAAGAGGGAGAAAATTCAGAATTAAATTCAGAAGCAGCCTAAGATTATTTTCATTGAGCCACTTGGTCAGTTTCTTCCTGAAGGTCTCTTCCTCTATACTCTTCTCATCTTGTTCCTCTTTGCTTTGTTTACTCCAATCTTGGTCACTCATGACCATGTTCCCCAGACTGTCCTTCACAATTTCAGATTCGGTAGGAGACGTAGGTGATGGAGTGTACATTGAATCATCAGAACTGGAGAAGTTTGTTTCAGAAAGAGGGGATATATAGTCAAAGTCAACGACCAATTCCATTTCTTTTAGCTTTTCTTTTCCCTTCAGTTTCTGTTTTTCTTTTTCATCAGTTTCTTTATCTGTTTTTTGGCTCTTTACCCAGAAAACTTTCTTTTCTTTGCAAGTATCAATCCGCTTTGCTCTTGCTTCAATGCATTTATTGGCGTATCCGTTTGGGCTACCGATCTTTAGTGCTTTTGTTGGGGCATTTTGTGTAAAATAATGGAAAGTTTCATTTTTTGGGGAATTAAATGAAACTTTTCTTTTGGTATTAATAGGGAAGAGCTTTAGGGGGACTCATCATGGCATATCTGTTTTCCTTTTTTCTTTTCAATCAATTCAGCTGTCGAGCCTGTCTTTGTACTTTCTATCTTGTTACTGTTGTCGCTGTCACCATCGTAATTCAAATTCAAAAAATTTCCAGTGGTATTGAATTTTTTATTCCTCTTTGTGGGCCTGATATTCCAACGAGTATGCGATATGGCTTTCTTGTTCTTTGATGTTTCCGGTGAGGCTGCTCAGTTGGTAATAGCATAGTTCTTTTCAAATGAGTACTGTTCTGCATTGAGGTTGAACTCATTGAAGTTTTCGGCAGCTTTTCTTGTAAAAGTTCCATGAATTCTGAGATTTCTTTCTCTCAGCCATCTTCCTTCTGGGTGACCGTGTGAACAATATACTCATTTCCTTCTTCATCATGGATTTTAATAAAGGCAGGAATGAATCTCGTGTAGTTGTCTCTCACCTTAATGAGAGCTTCTGTCAATTCCTTTTTGTCGGCAGTTTCCGAAGCCACCTCAATAAAACCACCGCAGGCTTCCCCAATCTGAGAAAAAACTATCATATTCCAAAGATGTAACGGAATACCTCTTACTCTTATCCATCCACCGTAGCTAGGAATAAGTTTTGGATCAGCGTGTAAAACTTTCGACCACATTTCAAATTTATCATAATAAGGGCCGACTATATTCCACCCTTTGTTTTTGCAGAGCATTTTTGCTAAGTTGTGGTCTTTAATAAAGAAGAGGGCTTTTTCAGCATGAAAGGGCCTGTAGAGAAAAGTTAAATCCATTTGATCTGTTTGTTCTCTGAGCTTTTCTGCAATTTTATCCCAGTCGTCGTGAAAGTAACACCTCGACAAGACAACCACTTTTAGCCAGTGAAATATCCCTTTTAAAAAATGATCTTTTCAAAAATATAACAAAACGGAAAATATTTAAACTGTATAGAACAGTTTCGAAAACGGAAAAAAATTCGTAGGCCCACAATGGAAAATATCAACAACGCTATCAACAATGCGCGTAATATATTTGGTACACGATCATTTAGATTTGCAAGATTCTTTGTACACAATCGTTTAATTTGGTTACACAATCAACGATTTCGTAAACGATCATGTAGATTTGGCTATTTTCTTTCAAGATTCTTTGGTACACGATCGTTTAGATTTGATTACCCAAATCTAAACGATTTTTTTAAAATTCTTTATTATACGATCGTTTAGATTTGACAATTCTTGATACATGACCGTTTAGATTTGGCTACCCAAATTATCTAAACGATGTTTTTTCAAGATCTTTTATATTTAGTACAGATCTTGTACAACCAAATAACAATTTGAAAAAGAATTTAAAAATAGATTTTTTAGATATGGTACATGATTTTGAACAAAATAATAGTTTGAAAAAAAAAAGAAAATAGGAAGAAAAGAATGACGATGGAAAGAAAAAAATCACAGAAGAGAAAGAGAAAAAATACGATGAAAAGGAAGGGCAAACCTTTAATGTTTAAAAATGACCACCTTCATGGGCTTTTTCATTTTGTTACATGGGTCATAAGTACTTTGCCTATTTGTAATGTAAAAGACTCAACCTCTCATACTAAGTTGAGGACTTTACTTTAAAAGAAAAGAATTAAAATTTATTTAAAATAAATAGAAAATAAAACAAAACTGCGAATTGTCGTTAAAATCATAAATAGAATGTACGAAAATAAATTAAAAAAAAATCCTATCTCGGACCCTACTAGTTTTAAAGGGAAAGAAAAACAAAGAAATAAATAAAATAGAATGAAATGAAAGGAAATATCAACTCTGAAATCTGACACATGACGTAAGCGGAAGCAAACGTATCCATATGGCTTGCCACGGCCACTTCTAGTCATTCACACTAGCTTTCCTTTGCTCTTACCTCTACCTCTGCCTGAAAAATAGAAATGGAAAGAGTGAGTATAAAAATACTCAGTAAGGGACCCACTACTAGTTCCGCTAGGTGCCTGTTAACTTCCTATTAGAGTCCTGAAGAGTGGTACCCCTAAACTGGCACATTCCCGAACACGTGCAATCTGTGATCCCATAGGAACAAGCCGGTCTCTGGTGAACCCAAGGGCACACCTAAGACAATCGGGCTGTGAGTGATCCCATCGAATCACTCAAATCATGTCTATGTCAATATCAATGTCAAACTGGTGGTCCCGTCAGACTACGCAGTCATAAGTGTGAGCAATCCCGTCGGATCTCTCAAATCATGTCTGTGTGTCAATGTCAGACTGGTGATCTCGTCGGACTACACAGTCATCAAAAAGAGTGATGATACCAAAGGACACTCATGTGGGTACGAATCTAATAGGTAAAGCTAATATATACCCTACCATAGCATGCACATAACACATCATCAAATCACATCATACTATATCAGGCCATAACATGTCATACCATACATATCTTATCATATCATGTCATATCATCCTCAATCACAATACTGTATCATTAAAACGAAGGTGATAATATCAATGCATTATCAGCTCTAACACATAGTCATCCCACAGTCAAAATTACAATATCAGTTTCTATCTATAACCTTAAGTTATGTAGCTAGCCATCATCAGTACATAACCATTCATACATGCGGTCTCTTTAAATTAAACCTGAGGGTCTAGTAGTAGAATCTATTACCTGGAGATTAGCTTAGTCGAAATCTAACAGCAAAATATCACGTTTTCCAAGCAACAAAGTCCTAATAATTAGAAAAACACCAAATTTGAATAACTTAACCATCAAACGACCAAGGTCCCAAGAATTCAGTTGAAATAGCTACCCAAGGTCGAGGTCCCAACAAATTTGCCTTAACTAGAGAAATTCCACACTCCAAACTCCAATTGGTCCAACTGGTCCTTTAAGAAAAATAATTTAATTTAATCCAAATTAAATTATTTAAGATCCAAAAATTTTAATCTTAGTTGGGTATGCCAAGACCCAACCAAAACTTACCAACAAGCGAAAAAGACCAAAAATAGGCTTGGCGGCTCAAGAATGGTTGGCAGCTCGGCTGGGAGCAGATAAAATGGCTCAAGCAAGCGGGAGGGAGCGTCTCGACTGATGGAGATGGGCGCAACTCAGCTCGGAGCTTGCGGGTCGGGTACAGCTCGCGCGAGGGCTTGCGCACGCGGGTGGCTTGGGGCCGAATGGACGGCACGGGTCGACAGATCGGGTCGGGTACGCGTGTGGCTCGGGCTGCGGTGATCTCTGACGATCAACGACAGACGAGGCGGTGGTGCTTTGAGACGGCGAAGTGCGAGCAGCGAATACCTGGCAGACAATGCAACGGAGGCGGCTGGCGCGATTGGGCTTCGACCACGACGCACGAACGGCAGACGACTTGCGGTAGCTGACGGATTGCGAACGGTGGCCGATTGGCTTCGACGACGATGCACGAATGCTAAGGCGATCCGCGATGGCTGACGGAGACAGTGCGGCGCTTTGAGTCGGTCGGGTTGCGGCGGCGGTTGAGAAGAGGAAATTAGGGTTTGATTCTTTTTTTTTTTTTTTTTTTTTTTTTTTTTTTTTGCTCAATGAAGAAGATGGTTAATGTTCCCAAGGCCTATTAAATAATAAAAAAAAAACTATTATTATTTTCCATTTTTCCTATTTCTTATTTTATTTCAAAACAATCAAATCTTCTCTCTCTTCATTTAAAACCCACCAAATCTTCTTTTTATCTTCTTTTTATCTTTTTTTTTTCAAAATGGAATAAACAAATCTTAAATAATTATATTACCCATAATATAATTATCTCATCTTTCTCTTAGCAATTAATTATACAATCAAAGTAATTAAGCTTCACTAATTAACCAACCAAAACAAACATAAATTCCAACTTAACAACAATAAATATTTTTCAAATATCCAAAAGAATCAAATCTCCATAAAATAAAATACTTCAACATTTAAATAACACCCAAAATTTCAAAATTACACTGAAGATAATAAAATTAAAATTTCTCAAATTTTGGGGCGTAACATTAATATTTATAAAAATTTCCATTTTAAAAAATTACTTTTTATAATTTTAAAATTTTGGCATAGTTTTTAAAACCATTGGCAGAACATATATAACAAAGAAAGAAAGTTTGGGGTAAAAATAGTGTCCATAAGTTTCATTTTCAAAGACAAAGTCTCAAAAACCAAAATGTTATAAAACGAGCCTAAATAAATACGCTTTTAAAATAAATTAATTTACGTAAATGTAACATAACTCAAAAAATATTTACAACCCGTGTAACAAAAAACAAAAGCAAGATATATTTCATAATTCCAAGTTTTTCCTTGTGTCACTTCTCTTTCTTCTTCCTTCTTTGTAATTTCTTCTCTTCTAGATTTCTTTATCTTCTCTTCTATATTTTTTTTCTTTTATTTTTAATTTATTCTCTTTCTTCTTTTTCTTCTTCTTTCTTCTTCTTTTTTGAAGCTACTTCATCTTTCTCATATTCGAAAATATCAAAATCGTTTTTAATATCATTTGACATGATCTAAATGATCGTTTACCATAGTCAAGCAATCGTTTAAATTTGAAGCTCTTTTCCCATCGTTTAAAAAAAGCTTCACGATCATGTTAATATGATCTAAATGATCGCTTACCATAACCAACACGATCTTTTAGCATGGTAACACACAATCATTTAGATTTGAAGCCTTTTTTTATCGTTTAAAAAAAACTACACGATCGTGTGAATATGATTTAAACGATTGCTTACCATAGTTCAACACGGTCATTTAAATTTGAAACTCTTTTCTCCATCGTTTAAATGAACTAGACAATCATGTGGATATGATCTAAATGATCGTTTACCATTGTCAGCACGATCGTTTAGCATGGTCAACACGATTGTTTAAATTTGAACTTTTTCTCATCGTTAAAAAGAACTACACGATCATGTATCATAACCTGAATAATCGTAGAACATTCATTTATACTGTAGTACACGACCGTTTAGAAGATGAACTAAACAATCTTAGACCATTAGTTTAGATTGTAGGACACAATCGTTTAGAAGATTACTTATGCGCGCTTGTGGTCAATTAATCGCATGTTGGCTTAGGTATTTTGAATATTTTTCCTTTATGGGCCTACAGGTTTTTACCTTTATCGAAATTGTTCTGTAAAGTGTAAATATTTTACTGATTTGTAATACTTTTGAAAAAAAATCATTTAAAGTATATTATTTATTTGTGTACGTATTCAAATTGATACAGGAGATAATATATTGGATTGACCTTTAAAGAAAAAGTATTTGATATGATTAAAATTTATAGTTTAGGAAAAATTGTGGAATCATCATTCTTCTTTTAAGGTTAACCAATTAAACACGTATGAGTAATTATATTTTAAAGTAAGAACAATTGGCAATAAATTCAGCGTTTATTGTCCAACGGTAAGGATAATGGCCTTCTAACCCACCATTTATAATCCTTTTCAAGTACTCACAAGGTCATCTAGAATGAACTCTAGATAATCAAACACCCATCCTATCCGTTCTCACACACACAATCTGTCTATTAAGATACAACATACCCCCATAATACTTATCACCACAAGTTAATCAAACCAACTTTCATCCTTTAAGTATTCCAATCCAGGCAAAAGATACACCAAATCAAATGTAGAAGCTTTATTTCCAACCACATGCATAACTATATTATATACACAACTTTCTAAACTATTCTTCCCCTACAATATGTAGGTCAGTTTCTTTCGTCTTTCTTTTACTTTTCTTTTTTCTATCTTCTCGCCTAATTGAACTGTTACACATTCTATCTTGCTATTTTGAAGAATACACTATAACGTTCCCCAATCAAGAACATTCATGTTCATTCATTCACCTTTTGACCCAGTGCCATTGGCTTTACTGCACCCAAAACGACTGCAACTTTACATGCAAGAAATCCCAGCATTCCTATCACCACTTCCTTAGGCGACAACAACATCGTGGTTGAATCTCCCAAGTTCAACTTGACTATAAGAATGGAAAATCCAACTGCCAGTGCCAAAGCTGATAGAGGGCCTTGGTATCGTCGATCTTCATTTCCACTTGTTTCAGAAATTGGCGTTGGAGAAGGTAACTCGTCCACAGATCTTTGCAAGAGCAGCAGATACAAGAACCCAAGAACACCACCACCAAAGAATGCAAGACCAGCATTTTCACCGTCTAAGAAGGATGAAACAGATGTGCCAGCAACGATCAACAGCGCATCGTAAGCAAGTAAAGAGAGCTTCAACACTGCATATTCTTTCATGCTTTCCTCATTGGTTATACTGTCAATGGTGGCTACATTTGAGCTTTGGGTCAGGAAGGATAAGGGTTCAATTTCAGATACTTCCGATACAAGACAAGGCCGAAGTTCTACCATTGATTTGTCACTGCCCTCCCCAAGCAATATATCCTCAGCTGGGAATTCAAACTTGAGACCCATGTATTGAAGCTCTTCCCCTTCATATTTTAACTGTGATATGACATACAAGCTTAGACTTCCTGCTCTCCACTGGCCTGGCTAAGATGAGGAAAGAAAAACGCTTTGTTAAATTTCTTTCCAAAATTGATTGCACAAAAAGCAACATAAACAAAAGAAATCAATTTAAGTTCTAACAGAGACCCAACAGTTTTTTGGAAAATAAAGTTAGTATATATGACACAAACTAACCTGAGTCGACGCTGAGCCAAACAGCTTCTAATCGACCCAATTTAGGGCCCTTGAAGACGAACTCATCAAAAGAACCTCTCTGAAACAAGAGAATTTCAGGACCAATCAAAATATCATTTTCTTTTGAATGGCCATGATCTGTCACCAAACTTGGAGATATTCTCTGTAATATGGAATTGCCCTTTTCATCTATCAAACACAGGAGAACACCAGCATTCATGTCACTTAGACTTGATCCATAGAGCTTGCTTGTGCTTATATCAACCTTGAACAAGGCCTGAGATTCATTTCCCTTCAATGATGATAGGATTTTCTCAATTGAAGCTTTTGTGCAAATCTCCAATTCAGAGGCTTGTATAAGATGTGAAGGTTTTGCATAATCCTGAAAATCTGCGACCAAGTAACATGAACTTGCAAGAATCTAAAATCAGAAGTGCAAGGAAAATACACAACTTAATCTAAAGCCAATAACAAACATAGAGAAATGGATAGTTCTAAAAGAAAAGTGGTTAATTAGTCACTATCAGATAAAAAAGATGCAAACAAAATACAATTCATGCACGTTCAAATTAATCAAGCTCCCCACTGATTTGATCGAAATTCAGAACGCTATAGCAGGCAAGATTTACTAGAGAAGAACATATGTTTACAGAATCCTCATAAGAAAATCCCTTTTTGAGAATACTTTGAGATTATTGTTAGACCTCCGATTGTATATCAGTATAGTTGGAAAAAGAAGAATAAAGAAAAGAATGTACAGAATTGATGAGCTGTCTTAGGAGTAAGTTGGTTAGAAGTGGGGGAACTAGTAGGGGACCGTTATTGGATATTATAAACAGGAGAAGGAAAGAGGAAAGGGAGTTAGTTAGAAATTCTGTTGAAATCTTCACTGTATACTCTTGAGAGATAGGGTTACGATAGAGGGAAATGCTATCGAACTGTATTTTACAATTCGATTTCAATCCTATATTGTAATTGTTCTAGACTTTAATAAAGATTTCTCGATTCTCTTCTTGAGAATTACTGTGTTGGAATAGATCCAACATATTGGTATCCGAGCAAGAATCCTGAAGAAACCAAAGAAAATGGCCAAAAAGCACGAAGAAAGATTCGACGCACCGAAGCAAGAACTATCGAGATGAAATCTGACTTACAGAAGTTGCCGGTGATGGAAGAAAAATTGGCATCGATCATGAAGAACGTCGAACGTTTGAACATGCTGAATGAAAAGCAGCAACTTGTTGATGAAGAACCTGGATCGGTTGACTTCGAAAGCCGATAATCAGCGGCAACAGCATCAGGTACTTATGAAATACATTGAGAGCATAGTTAATGATAAATCGATAGCGACTTCCGATATGGAAGGATCGTCCAGTAGATCAAAGGAAAATGAAGGAAAAAAAGTAGGAGTTCCGATCAGCGATAATGTGTTAGAAGAAATAAAGGTGAATGCAAAGGAAGAGGAAGATAAAACTGTTGACCGAAATAAATTTTAAAAAGTAGCGAAATAAATTTTAAAAAGTAGAGATGCCTGTGTTTAATAAAATCGATCCTAATTCCTGGTTGTTTAGAGCTGATCGGTATTTTCAGATACATAAATTGACAGAATCAGAAAAAATGATTGTATCTGTTATTAGTTTTGATGGACCGGCACTTGATTGGTACCAATCCCAAGAAGAGCGGGAAAAATTTACCGACTGGACAGATTTAAAAAAAAGACTTTGTTGAAGCAGTTTAGATCTATACGAGAAAGATCGATACATGGGAGATTTTTTGCAATTAAACAGACTTCCACGGTCAATGAATATAGAAACTTATTCGATCGATTAGTAGTGCCTCTAACTGATTTGTCGAATAAAGTTCTAGAGGAAACATTTATGAATGGATTGTTTCCCTGGATTCGAGCCAAAGTTGAATACTCCGAGCCAGTAAGATTGCCTCAAATGATGTGTTTGGCTCAAAAAGCGGAAGTTAGAGAATTAATCAAGAGGGAAGCAAACCTTTATGATTATTCGGGAGGGAAGAACTTATACAACCCGGCCAATTAGAAAAAACCAATTGGTGGAGTAGATGCGCAGGAAGGAAAGGCAAATGTGAGTACACCTATGCAAACGATTACTCTGAGAAGTACGGCTCGTATAGAGGTGAAAGAAAGGACCCGAGTAAACACCTATCTGATGCGGAGTTCAAGGCGAAAAGAGAGAAGGGCTTATGTTTTAAATGTGATGAAAAGTATTATTCACAGCATAAATGTTAGGAACTTGAATTGAGAGAGTTAAGGATGTTTGTTGTTAAATGCTGAAAATGTGGAGGAGGAGATCATTGAGGAAGAACATTACAAATAGAAGGAGTTGAGTATGTTTGAGATAGAAGGAGGAATGAATATTGTTGTAGAACTGTCACTAAATTCAGTGGTTGGACTTACTAACCCTGGAATAATGAAGGCGAGAGGGAAAATATTTGGGGAAGAAGTAGTTGTGTTGGTAAACTGTGGAGCCACACACAACTTCATTTCTGAAAAATTAGTGACTGAGTTGAAGCTATCAACCAAGGAAACCTCTCGTTATGGGGTTATTCTGGGGTTAGGCACTGCTATTAAAGGAAAGGTGTATGTGAGAATGTGGAGTTGATGTTGATGATTGGAAGGTTACGTCTGATTTTTTACCACTGGAATTAGAGGGAGTGGATGCAATTTTGGGAATGCAGTGGCTTTATTCCCTGGGAGTGACTGAAATGGACGGGAAGAACTTGACGATGACTTTTTTCCATGGAGCAAATAAGGTGGTAATAAAGGGCGATCCCAGCTTAACCAAAACGAGAATAGGGCTGAAAACTTTGATGAAGTCTAGGATCGATTCTGATCAGAGATATTTGGTGGAATGTAGAGCGTTAGAAGCAGAAGTGATATTACCAGAAGAAGCAGAAGCAGTCGATGAAGAGAATAAAGTGTACCTGAAGAAGTACAGAAGATGCTGACCAAGTACAGTGATGTTTTTGAATGGCTAGAGACATTACCACCAAAAAGAACTATAGAGCATCAAATACACTTTAAGACAGGGACAGACTCGGTGAATGTGAGACCTTATCAGTATGCATTTCAACAAAAAGCAAAGATGGAGAAACTTGTAGATGAAATGATTGTTTCAGGGACTATACGTCCTAGCTTATCAGTATGCATTTCAACAAAAAGCAAAGATGGAGAAACTTGTAGATGAAATGATTGTTTCAGGGATTATACGTCCTAGCAACAGCCCATACTCTAGTCCAGTGTTATTGGTGAAGAAAAAAGATAAAAGCTGGAGATTTTGCGTGGACTATCGTGCTCTCAATAATGCAACAGTGCCAGATAAGTTTCCTATCCCTGTTATTAAAGAACTTTTTGATGAATTAAATGGTGCTAATCTATTTTCTAAGATAGATCTAAGGGTTGGTTATCATCAGATTAGGATGCATAAGAAGGATATTGAGAAAACCACCTTTAGGACCCAGGAAGGACATTACGAATTCCTTGTGATGCCCTTTGGGTTAACAAATGCACCTGCTACATTTCAGTCCCTCATGAATTATGTATTTCGTTCTTATTTGAGGAAGTTTGTTCTTGTATTTTTCGATGACATATTGATATACAACAGGGGCATGGAGGAACATGTGTATCATTTGGAGCTAGTGCTGAAAGTATTTCGTGAACATAGATTATATGCAAACAAGAAAAAGTGTAATTTTGTGTATCAGAAGATAAAATATTTGGTGGCATATTGTTTCAGGAAATGGTGTGGAGGTTGATCCTGAGAAGATAAGATCTGTCAAACAATGGCCTATACCTAAGAATGTGAGGGAAGTTTGTGGATTCTTATAACTCACCGGATATTACAGGAGGTTTGTACTGAACTATGGGTCTATCACAACTCAAGTGACTCAGCTGCTGAAATTGGAAGCTTTTAAATGGATTGAGGAAGCACAAATGGTTTTTGAGCATCTGCAAGAAGCTATGATGACACTTCCAGTATTAGCTCTGCCTGTTTTTAATGTGCCCTTTGAAATAGAGACAGATGCTTTAGGATATGGCATTGGGGCTCTGTTAATGCAAAATAAGAGGCCAATTGCTTTTTTCAGTCACACACTAGCCTTAAGAGATCGTGTCAAACCAGTTCTTGAAAGAGAGCTTATGGCAGTAGTGTTAGCAGTACAACATTGGAGGCCATATTTGTTGGGGAGAAAGTTTGTAGTGAAAATAGATCAGAAATCCTTGAAGTTTCTGCTAGAACAGAGAGTGATTCAACCACAGTATCAAAAGTGGATTGCGAAGCTCTTGGGATATTCGTTTGAAGTTGTGTATAAGCCAAGCTAAGAAAATAAGGCAGCTGATGCATTGTCCAGAGTGCCTTCTTCTGTATATTTGAATCAGTTGACAGCACCAGCATTGATTGATCTTAAAATCATTAAAGAAGAAGTAGAAAGGGATGCACGGTTTAAAGAAATTTTGTTGAAGCTGCAAAATGGTAAGGAAGTCCAAAATTGTGCTTTGCATCAGGAAATGTTGCAGTATAAGGGAAGATTGGTGATAGCTAACAAATCATCACTTATACCAGCTATCCTGCATAGCTATCACAACTCTGTTTTTGGTGGACACTTTGGGTTTCATCGAACATATAAAAGACTTACTAGAGAGTTATTTTGGCATGGGGTGAAAGGAGATGTGCAGAAACATTGCAAAGAATGTACTGTTTGTCAAAGAAATAAGTCCTTATCACTGTCACCAGCTAGGTTATTAACTCCTCTAGAGATTCCGACCAGAATTTGGGATGACATTTCAATGGACTTCATTGAAGGACTTCCTAAAGCGGCAGGGTTCGAAGTAATTTTTGTAGTTCTGGACCGCTTAAGTAAGTATGCCCATTTCTTAACTCTCAAATATCCTTTTGATGCTAAGATCGTAGCTGAGCTGTTTGTTAAAGAAGTGGTTAGATTACATGGTTTTCCAAGATCGATTGTCTCGGATAGGGACAAAATATTTTTGAGTAACTTTTGGAAAGAGTTATTTAGATTGGCTGGAACAAAATTGAACAGAAGCACAACATTCCATCCTCAAACGGATGGACAGACTGAAGTTGTTAACCGTTCAATGGAGGCTTATTTGCGCTGCTTCTGCGGTGAACGGCCAAGAGAATGGGTTAAGTGGATTCATTGGGCTGAGTATTGGTATAATACCACATACCAGCGTTCATTAGGAGTTTCTCCTTTTCAGGCGGTTTATGGAAGAAATCCTCCTCCCTTAATCTGTTATGGAGATCATGAAACGTCTAATTCAATGTTGGACGAGCAGCTTAAACAGAGAGATGTAGCGTTGGGTGCCTTGAAGGAGCATTTAAGAGTTGCTCAAGAAAAGATGAAGTCTTATGCTGACTTAAAACAGAGACATGTGGAATTTCATGAGGGAGATATGGTTTATCTGAAGTTGAGACCTTATAGACAGGTGTCTACAAGGAGAAGAAAAAATGAGAAGCTTTCTCCAAAATATTTTGGTCCTTATAAAGTGATTAAGAGAATTGGGCCGGTAGCTTATAAGTTGGAGTTACTGCCAACTGCTATAATTCATCCTGTTTTTCATATATCACAACTTAAACGAGCTTTTGGAGAGTGTCAAAATCCTCCAGAGTTAACTCATACATGACTGAAAACCATGAATGGATGGAAGTATCCGATGAAGCTTATGGTTATCACAAGAATCAACAAGGCTACTGGGAAGTACTAATGAGTTGGAAAGAATTGCCTAGCCATAAGGCGATGTGGGAGAAGTATGATGATTTCCATCAATCCTTTCAAGATTTTCACCTTGAGGACAAGGTGAAACCCGAGCGGGAATGTATTGTTGGACCTCTGATTGTACGTCAGTATAGTAGGAAAAAGAAGAATAAAGAAAAGAATGTACAGAATTGATGAGCTGTCTTAGGAGTAAATCGGTTAGAAGTGGGGGCACCAGTGGGGGACCATTGTTGGATATTATAAAAAGGAGGAGAGAGAAAAGGGAGTTAGTTAGAAATTCTGTTGAAGTTTTCACTGTATACTCTTGAGAGATAAGGTTACGGTTGAGGGAGAAATTCTATCGAATTGTATTTTACAATTCGATTTCAATCCTATATTGTAATTGTTCTTGACTTCAATAAAGATTTCTCAATTCTCTTCTTGAGAATTACTATGTTGGAATAGAGATCCAACAATTATGTGGTTTATACCATTGAAAGGAGCGAAAAAAGTTTCATAAAGAAGATGAAACTTTACCTTCAAACTTCTATACAGTTTTTCAATTCTAAAATTTGAGGGAATACTTTAAATTTTTATGCCCCATTTCATAACTATATGAGTTCTTAAAATTACGGCAATAAGCTACCCATTTACTTTTACCAATAAGTTTCTATAGTTCATAATCCACTTTCTAATAATATCACTAAAACCCAACCAAAGTTTTAAAACCATAATTGAAAACTAAAAACGATTATCTAAAATAAGCCTCAGCCAATTGGCTCCTTCTCTTGCCCCAGCGTTCATGGTCAACCATTGATACATGGCAATAACTATGTACGCAAAAGCACATAACAATGACAGAAAAGTGTAGAAATTAAGGGATGTGGAACCACGAAAACATAGGAATTATCGTGTCATTTCTATATTTTATTAACACAGAAACCATGAAAACGATCGAATAAATACTCTTATTCTTTGAGGGGAGAAAAATACCTTGAAAATTAGCACGCTTGGCCTGAATTTGAGATCGAAAAATCGGGTACCGAGAACAAATTGACCCAGGAGAAACAGAGTTCAATGATTTCCTCTCGGAAGTGAGGCTTTTCTTAGTTGCAAATATTAGATGCTTAGGAGAAAGCGCATCCATGCCCACTACTCCAGCACACAAAAGAAGCATGGGAGTGGCACAATCCATCTCAACAAACTCTACAAGTTGAAAAACAAGTTTCATCAGCCACCATTTCAATTAACAATAACGTCATGATGCAGAAAAGAAACTATTTCCAATCTATTTGAATACACAAGTATGCGATCGAATGGCATTAAAATTTTGTTCTTAATGATTGTTTATGGAGCTTGCAGTGTGAACTTAGTCTTAATCGAAAATTTGTCAAAGCAAGAAGAGATGAAACTGAAATTCACCTAAAACTGAGATCGCTCGAAAAGATTACTGCAGAAAGAAGACACGACAAGGAAACCGAATGAGAGAGAAGAATACTTGAAAACTATTTGCAAAAATCTGGTTTATTCTCCCGAGAAAAAATTCTAGGAGATATCATAAACCTTTGTTCATATTATACATCGATGTTGGTCGACTCCACTCTGCTTTAAAAAGAGTGGAGACTTTCATAGAAGTATCAAATCACTCCTTAAACATTGATCATTCAAAGTTTAATATCGATAAAATTTCAAATTATTGAAAGCAATAATCACGAAACACCGATTTGCTTGAAAACCCTTGTACTGGAAGAATAACCATGATATTTTTGTTCTTATTATTTTCTGATGTTATACAATAGGTACAATGAGGGAGAATAAATAGAATACACGAGGGAATGAAAAAGGAAAAGATTTAGGAATTAGGGTAAATATTTCCATAATCTTTCCATAAGTACCGTAACGGCCAAGCCCACTAATTCTAACACAAATATATAACACTCTAATCCTTGAACTATAACAAGTAACAATTTAGTCCTATACTTTGAACTTTTTAATAATTTCGTCCATAAGACTCCCGGTCCATCAACCAAATTTGAGCCAAGCATGACCATAAGACTCATTGAATCCCTGAGAAAGTTCATAAGATGCTTATATTGAAGAAAGTTGTCAAGATTTTGCACACCTCTATTGACACATTTGCCACAGGTACAGCTAATCAATGAGTAACATATTGTAACAGAATACTGATCCTGATTCGAAGTAGAAAGACTAAGCTTGAGATGAAAAATGTGAGGGCGTCCATTTTCATTGAAAACAATCCTTAAGATCAAGCTAGATAGCACGAGCTGAATCAACAAGATGCTAGAAGCAGAGGAAACAAGATGCAAGATGAAATTCCTTTTGAAACTAAATTCAAAATCCAAGCAATTATGATATAACAGTTAAGAGTCCATGAGGGAGAAAAACATCAGCTGATCATGGGAGATAACCACGAAAAAAACCATATCTTATTGCGGATGGAAAGAGCCAAAAGCACTGATCAACTCCAACTCACATAATTGTCATTTGTGAGTAATTCTACAACTAAAACAAGATTGAATGTATTTGTAAGGATCCTAACAACTTGGTATCAACATCTTGGGGGTGACATGTGCTATGGCGCAGAAACAAATAAAGGAGAGGTCAGAAATGAATGAGGAGGACATTAGGAAACTGAAAGATTTAGTTTTGGGGTTGTCCAAAAGCGTCGAAAGCCTCGCAGAGGAATTGAGAGAAAACATTGTTAGTCGCCGACGGGAAGAATCTGGTAAGTCGGAGGGATCAGTATTGAAAATGAACGGAAAAATGGAAGAAGACCGGGGCACAATTGAGAAAGGGACTTGGGAGCAAGCGCTTAAATGGGCTGCCAATTGCAAATGCAAGGCGGCTGAGACAGGAGACTCCATGGACATGGGAGCAGACGCAAAAATGGATTGCGGATTGCAAGGCGGAAAGAATACAGAGGAATGTTAGATCAATGCATCAAAAGCTTTCTAAATGGCTGCAAAGAGATAAAGAGAGGATAAGAAACTAGTAGAAATCAAAGCTAGAGAAAAAGAATCAGCGATATCAGAAAAACAGGAAACCATGGCAATGGAAGTTGAATATGAAACTGCCTTGGGGAGTTCATTGGTGAAAGGAGCCTTCCAAACGTCCAAAAGCATTGTGGGAGAAGGGATGGGGTTTATTCCAGCAAGCTCCATTGAGAGAAAATTGACTGGGGATGGCAAATCCTACAAAAATCATGAGATTGGTAGAGAGATAAAATTGATGAAAACAAAAAAGAAAAAAAAAAGATGATGTAGGGCTCCAGGACGGTGGAGAAAAAGAGAAACGGATCAATGACTTGAAGATGAAGGAATCGGAGATCGGCAATGAAAGAAATGGAGAGAAAAGGAAGCCAAATCTAATTGTGTATTCCCATGACCGATGACAAAGGGTGAGATGGTCGGAGATAAATACTTGGTGGGAATGAAAACGCCGAACAAAGGAGACAGAAGCATGGGAGAGGAGACGAACATTATTGACAAGAAGGGGAGGAGGCCAAAAGACAAAGAAACGGCAGAGGAAGCAATCATTGACAGTCAGTGGTAATGAAGGAAACAAAAAGAAAGTCAAACATCAATACCTATGTGGAACAAGTTGTAGTGGTGGTGTTAGGGTGGTTGATCGTGTACATGGGCCATGAGTTTCTTGAGGTAGGGTACTTTATTTGCTATTCTTTTGTGGCGTTCGAGCTATATCAAATTAGGAAAGGGACGAGGAGATTATTCAACAGAAAAGATGAACAAATGAATCTCGACAATCAAGATCATCGGAGGAAGATAGAAGGGGTGACGACAAGGAAAAAAGTGGCACTAGAATTAGTAGACTAGTGAATGGAATTGTTTTGGGTCATGACAGAAAATCAAGGTGGTGATGTACAGAAGCCGTGGCGGAGGAAAGAAACTGAGGCGGTCACCAGTGGCCTGAGAAAGAAGAAGATTGGTTTCCAAAAAGTTAAGTTGCAGGAATAGGAGATGGAGACAGGGTGCGTCAGTGCTAGTCGATCTGAGGCACGAATGGAGTTTGTCGGAATGCATAGCAACAAAGCCGCAAGTGAGACCAGAAATCTTCTCGAAGTGTGTTTTGAAATTTGCAAAGGGAGTTGAACTGCAGAAAGAAGAAAGCTCGAAAAGGAGGGGAAGTTTTCGTGAAGAAGGAAAAAATTTTCCAATCCACGAGAAGTGTCAGAAGGTGGGGCCAGAAATTAGAGACAGTTGCAGCACCAATTCTGGTTTATTTAATGGGCTGAAACTAAATGAAAAGGCCCAGATTTCCTTAAATGGACTTGGCTTACGTGGAGAAGCTGAGCTCAAATTTCTCGTGATGGTTGGATTTGTAATAAATGGCTCAAAAAACAAATTGGAAGCTGAGAGAAGGATTGGCACGTGCAAACCTCAAGAATGAGAATAGTTAAATGACTGACAAGAGGAATAGCAAAATTAGAGGTTTATTTTGGATAAATGACAATTTTATTTTTAAATTGACAAAATAACAAAATAGAAAAGCAATGCCTTAAATGCCCCTATCTTATTGACAAATGTGATTTCTCAGTACATTCGTAACAGAATCCACAAATACCATATAATAAATACAAACTATGCACCCACACTTGGGACATGACTGCTCGAGGACGAAGGCTTCTTCAACGACGAGGAGAGCACACCCCGGTGCGGCAGCGTGCTACGGAGAAGGATGGATGGTGCAACAAGCTTTATGCGAATGAGAGATCGTGATGGCGGCGGCTGGGTTCGTGGAGATGCGACAACGACGGTCGAAGCTTCGTGGACAAACACCGGTTGGAGCAGACACAGTCCGCTCGCTTCAGATCCGAACGAAGCGACGCAGAGGAGATGGCTGGCGAAAAGGGGAGTGGCTCCAGGTGTGGCGGCTTGGGCTAACGACAAACAGAAGCTTGACGGAGAACTAAGGTGACGGTGGCGGCTTCAACGGACGGAGGGAGATTGTCACCGGAGATCTCGGTGGAGCGAAGAGAGGCAGGGGCGGCGACGGCCGTGTGATTTCAAAGAAAAAGAAGATGAGAGTGGTGGGGCTGTGGCTGAGATGAAGAAGATGATGAAGAATTTAGGGTTTTAAAGAAAGATATAATAATAATAATAATATAATTCATATTATATTTTTTTTTTTTTATATAATATTATAAAATTTATATCCTCTTTTTTTTTCTATTCCTTTCCAAACTTAAATAACTTTAACACCCAACAAAATAAATTCATCTAAAATTAATGGATTGTACATTATCTTTGGCATAATTTTAGGAATTCAATTTAAGAACCTACACTGTATTTTGTATCATAATAATTAGGGATGTTGAAACTAATGGCATATCTTTAGAAATTATTGGAACAATATAATATTTTTTTGATTTAGTTAAGAATTATTGTTTACAAATACACTACATTCGTGATATGTGATATTTTGTTTGATTTTTTTATCTCAACAAATACACTGTATTTGTATATGGACAATTGTCATCCGTAGAGGGAAAATTTTGGGCCAAAAAAAGTGGGAAAATATTTACGACAGTTATTTTGCCATAAATCAAAAAAAATAACAGTTTGCTATTTTTCTTTTTTCTATCCTCATATTGGCTATTTCCACGAATTCCCCGTAGTTAAATCATATCACATGGAACGACAAATGGGGAAAGAATCTAATCAAAAGTGGGCTAAAAAGTTGATTAATGGGCCGACTGCAAAATTGATAGATGAGGCATATTATATCTCGAAGGAAAAAAGGTTGACGGCTTTATCTAAGGAAGTTGAATCCCTATTGGAATAGGGTAATTATAATAGGTAGCAATTTTTAGAATAATTATTAAGTATGTAGCAATATTTTAAAAAAAAACTGCAAATATAGCAAAGTCTATTAGTGATAGACTTCTATCGTTGATATACTCTTATGGTTTATCAGTGATAGACCAACATTTGCTACGTGGTCTATCAGTGATAAAGACTTCTATCGTTGATAAATTATGACAGATTTTGCTATATTTGCAATTTTTTTAAAATGTTGCTATATACTTAATTATTTTGAATATAATTGCTACATTTGCAACTATCCCTTTGGAATATGGGTGGTGGGCCAAACATGAGATGCTGAAAACTAGGAAATACAGCCTTGTAAAGAAAGAAGAAAGGGAATTAATGGGCTTGACTTTGCTAAATTCATTAAGACACATTTGTTAGAGTGGCAGAAAAGGAACTTGAAAATGGACTGGAATTGCCTGAAGCTCATTGGTAATTCTAGAGAAGATGGTGAACGGGCCATGAAATTGAATTGGGGATGGGAGTATGAAGTTGATTGTGGGTTTAGCCCATTAGAGAAAAGAGCTTCAAATTAAAATACCAATACAAGTAGCGTGGAATAGGCTCAGGGAATTGCAAGTGGTTAATTGGAGTCACTTGCCGTGTGGGAAGAATGAAGATTGGAGTTCTTGGAGTCCAAGGCTGTCTAAGGGGTTGGATGCAAGTGAAATCATTACAACCAAATGGATTTTCAAGGCTAAACTGAAGGCAATTTCTTCCGAAAAGGCAGGGTCAAGTGAAGAGTTCAAAGTTTGTATTTTGTAAGCACACCTCGAGGACAAAGTGTCTTTGAAGGACGGAGTAATATAAGGACCCTAGATAGGAAAATAGTGTATTTTTAGTACTAGTAGAAAATGAAGACGGTTATTAGTGGGGGAATATTAGTAAATAATTAGTAAGTTAGTTAGGTCTTTTTGTTATAAATAGTAGGAGAGGGGTTGGGGAGAGGTGTGAGGAATTGTAGAAAGATTTCCTTGTAAGGGAACCTTGGGAGAGTCTAGCCCTCTCAAAAAGGCTAGGGCTACTTTGTTACTTGTTCTTATGATCTTCGGTACATATTTCATATATTTTCATATTTGATTGTTCTTTAAGTGATCTTTAGTTCATCCTTTGTTTTTGAGATTCTCCTTGTTAGGTGGGATCCTAACGATATCACTATGATGAAGGAGATAAGGACGTTTTGATACTTCTGGTGTATAGTGGAAGAATCGTTGAGAGAGTAATTTTCAGGTTGCGTTTGAATATCCATGGCGGATCAAGAAGAAGCTGAATTTCTTGATGAAAACAAAAGAACAAATTTTCTCTAATACAATAATAAACATAATAAACGGGATTTGTCAAAATAAAAGTGGTGATTTTATTTATTCCTTTACTAAATATATAAATCAATAAGTCAATAAAGACCTAACTTATTGTCACACGTATAGTAAACAAACTTCCTCACAGAAGAGCAACTTGCATTAAGTATATGTGAAAAGATTTGTTGAAGATTAACATCACAGAAAGTTGCTATTGAGGAAGAAAAATTAAATGTACAGAACAGAGTTGTTTCATACTTATAATTTACCCTCAATTCTACTTAAAGTTTCAATTTCACACCCCACTCCAGGTTATCCTACCAAACCTAGAATGTGGCATGCCAACAAGAGTAACTTATCCTCCTACCCTAGAATGTGGCACTCCCAAATAATTTGTCTAAAAAAAATCCAACACTTCAGTGCCCTATTCAGAAATCAACTAAGAAATATTCAACCACCACACACCTAAACTAATGAAAAAATTATAAACTTTCAATTTACAAGCCAACATAAAACTAAAACGATATGTTGTCATCAAAATTATGCAAGCCGCTTTATACGTTCTAAAAATTAAATGACAATGCAACATTTACAGGCAATTGCTATGTAATTTAGATACAGTGGGTTGCAGATCTCACCCTTGATAGACCCGTTGGAAACTTCAGTGCTACTTGTTGAATATATTAAAAGAAAGAGTGAGCTCATAAGCCCAGAGAGTGGTGATAGTTTATAGGAAAATGAGATTTTTTAAATATTACTAGTATAAACTATCATAAAGGCTTATTCATAAACTCAAAACCCTTGCACGTAAAACCTTCCCTATACTAGTATTTTTAATGCATTTCAACACCTCAAATAGGTTCAAAACTATGAAATCTTCACACACCTAGCTTTTCAAGAACATAACCTTTGAACGTACCTTTTCAACAATGTAATCACTAATCCAATATAGCTACCAATGACATATCTTTAAAAAGCATAGCTTTCCAGGACAAACTCTTTAAAACCATAGCTTTCAAAGACATACTCTTTAAAACACATGGCATTGCTATGAAAATTCATCACTAAGCGTGTACTTGAAACCAATCATATTGGGGTGGGGCAGAATAATCTCAATAGGCACAGTAGAACAAATCTTGTCATATGAGCACGCAGAGCAATCTCTAATATATGCAATGCCTCAAGTCCAGAATTTGGACAAGGATTTGCAAACCGAATATAGCACCTAATGACTCCAACATTCTCCTACATCCCCTATGACATGGGTGCTTTAGAAATGTAATTCCTCAAGACTAGAATTTGGACCAAAATTAGGAATTCGGATTTGGCACCTAATGGCCCCAACATTCCTCTGCATCCCCTACAGCCTAGGCACGCCAGAACACGATGGAAGCATATGTCAGGAATGCAAACAAAGTCCCACATTGGTTAGTAAAGGGAATGGTCATAGGTAAATAAGTATGGACATTTATCTTCTTTGATATAAGGACTTTTTGGGTGGTACCAAAAGTAAAGTCAAGAGAGTTTATGCCCAAAATGGAAAATATCATACCATTTTAGAGACAAATGGAGGTTCTATCGACCAAACAAATAGGTATCTGAGCCTTGGTCAAAACCTACTCGTGTGCGTGAAAACCTCAAACTTTAAACAAATAAATTTAGTTAGCTTCATTGATGCTCTAGTAGCCTAGTTGTTTTCCCTGCCTTGATAAGAGCAAGAGTGATTCATGCTCATCTACTCTATTTGGATGTTGACTCGAGATGAATGGAACGTACCACATATCTAGGAATTAATTTCCTACAAATTTCTTTAACACTCAAATGCTCTAGGGTCATACAGGTCGTCACATGAGATTAGTTGGACACTCCCAATTAAATTTTTTAAAAAAATTAAAAAGCTCCAATAATATGTTAACCTCCAATCATTTACAGTTACAAGAGGAAGAAGTCAGGGAAGGGTATGAAGACCAAGGGTGGGGAGGTTCTTGGGGGGACCCACCCCTGATCAGGTATATAAGGAATGTTTTGGAGATTAGCAAAGTAGGTCATACTTTGGGTAAAGGCTGCTAAGGCTTTTAAGGAGAAGATTCCAGCCTTCTCGAAGGAGCCGAAATATAACCTTTGTTATTGATCTCTATCTTATCTTTCTTATTTCATTGTACTGTCTTTAGTGTTATTTTGTTGATATTTTGTGAACTCATCTGGAATTTATCATCAATAGAATTACAGCAGAGTATTGTCTCTGTTTCTATATTTTTTTGGGATTTTACTGAGTTTTAGGGAAGTAATCCTAACATAATACTAATAAGCAACTATAGCTAAAAGTTCAAATAAACATAAGTCCTCGAAATTCAATCATGCTAAGTTGCTAACTCAATTAAATTATAAAGCACAAGTCTCTTACGATTGCAAACAACTACGAAGTGTGTGTACGCTCTTTTAAATTTCAAATGCCCAAATCAATGGTAAGAACATCACCATAATTTGTTTTAAAAACTAAAAAATACCATAAATGGCTAAAACATAGTAAAAGTGTTTGCAAAAAAACCTCTCACCACATGATTTGGGATGTGAATTCAGAATCAGTCATCTTGATTTCCACTCAACTTGGAGTAATCAAACCAAATAGAAAAATAGCTATTTACCAATCAGAACATTGCGCCTATTAAATCCAATGATTCAAACCAAACCCAAAAAATAAATCAAATCATTCGCTACGCTTCTTCTTCTTCCTTTTTCCATTTAGTAACATATTGCTATCTCATTATTTTCTTCTTCCATACCTTTGTTTATTCATCTTCAAAAATGAATTATTTTCTTCCTAGATTTTCACACCAACAACGATCATAAACACCTCAAATAAAAATCTCACTGAGTTGATGGGAAGGAGTTAAAAAAGCCACACATAAAAAAGTTTCGTCATTCCTCGTTTCAAAGCAACCTCAATTCAAAAGCAGGCTAGAAATTTCATAAAAATGAATTAATGAAAGAAAATGAAAGCAACGAAATAAATGTTGTTTTTGTTTACAAGAAAATGAGCCTACCGGTTTGAAACCCTTCTTAAAGGCTTTTCCGGCCATCCATCTTTTCTTTATTGTGTGTTTGTTTTCTCTTACACTTGGGTTATGTTTCTTCTCTCCCCTTCCCCATATTTTAACAATTTTTTTTTTCTTTTTCTTTTTCTTTTCTTTTTTAATTTCTCTGGTTTGGCTCTTATGAGGCCACGTGTTTTCTTTATCTCTTTTTTTTTTTTTCTTGATTTTAAATAATAATCAAAATTTCTAGTAGAATATTTGTTTCATTCTTTTTCTTTTGAAATGCAATTTCTCATTTATCTAACCGAAGTTCAAAATGTCAAATATTGACCAAAATATCAAGATCTAATTTTACAAAATATCATGATCTAAATTTAAATTAGTAAATGAATATGAAAGAATTGCCTGGAGGTTTATAGGTTTTTTGGATTGGTTTTGAGAAAAGTACATTTTTTTCAAAAGTACACTTTGAAAAAAGTACACTTCTAGGACAAAATTATGTATGAATACTCTAATTTGCCCTTTAAATTTTTCCTTCTTTTCCTCCCATATATTATTTTCCTCCCTAGATCTTGTTAGAATTGGTTCATTTTCATGCATAATTGAATTAGATCCCATCACTTTGTTGGCCAAACTTTAATTGATTGCATAATTCAATTTACCATTTTATGAAATGCACAATTTTTTGTGAAAATGAAGTCAAAAATTAATTGGAGAAATAATTTCCAAGAACCTTGCACTTAATTTCACGTGTGATTCTAACATTTAATTTGAATTTGGTGATTGTCAAACTTTTCCTATTCATATTCTTGGGGAAAGATTCATTTGCTATTAATTTTGTGAATAATGAAGCATTCTACAAATGCATGATTGTTCATTTCTTATGGATTAAAGGTCTTGAATCTTGTACAAATTGTTTGAGAATTTAAGCAAGTTGAACTCCAAACAATTTGACCAATAATCATTTTAAATTTTTCTTTGCTTGTTTTTCTACCTTATGATAAAGACTGCACCCAAATCCAATATCATTGCCTCTTTTATTTCTTTGAGAAGTTTAAGTCTAGCTTTGTTGAGTTGAATAAAATTTCTTTAAATTCTATTGATTCTTGTGCAACAACGGTTCTTTAAATTCTTGCATCACTTTTTGATAATTCCTTTTATCTACTAACAATTTTTCCATTAGTCTTGATTTCAAGAAAATTTGCTATCCATTAAGCATTCCTTTTGGGTTCGACCCTTACTCTGTATACTATGGTAAAACGATTGAGTAGGAAAAATTATAAATAACTTTTTAGGCGAAACTGGTAAGAATTCCCTATTTTTCAATCTTCTTTGTTTGCAACAATAATTCACTCTTGTTAGTATAATTTTCATTTACTTGCAATTTCTTGTCCTAAAAAAATCTTACTGAGCATTAATTTTTGCTATGCATTTTCATCCGTCAATTTCCAAACTTCTTCAGCAAGCCATTAACTACTATAATAATAATATTTTCAAAGTTGGGTTTGATAGAAATAAAGCATGAACAACAAAAACCGAATCAAAATTCTATTCTAATTGCATTTAATTAACATAAACCCTAAACCGATTTTTTTTTTTTTTTGTAATTAGGGTTTTTTTAAAAATACTTACATTTGAATCTCCAATTGTCGTTTGAACTATCACTAAGGTTGACCTGCTATCCTCTGGACTCTAAATCAGGTTGTGGAACCCATTAGATGAAAGAACCGGGAGAGAGAAAGAGATGGAAAAAGAAATGGGCTTGGTAGAATTTTTTTTTAAGTAAGGTAGAAGAAAAAGAAACTTAATTTTTTTATGAGAGCCCAACTAAAAAACCAACCCATCAAATGAGTTGAAAAGCCCTATTTATGAGAAATTTTCATGCAAAATTGCATGTCCATGCAACACTAAAGCCTAGCAACTCAAAGTCCACTTTCTTTAGTGGACTTTTTGTCTTCATCAAATGACAACACCTAGCCCACTAGAGCTAGTAGGATTATCCAACAAAATGTTGGATTTTTCCACTAACTTTGGTCAAAGAGCAAAATGGTCATTTGGTCAAAAGTAAAACATTGACTTTTCAAACCAAAAGTCAATATTTAGACTTTTTACTATTTTGTTTGTCTTGACTAATTTTGACCTTTCAAGCATGAATCCACATTTATTTTCTCGAAATTCAAATCATATTTGAATATATTGTTGGTCAAAGTTTGATTTTTCAAAGTCAAAAAGTCAACATTTTGACTTTTAACAACTTTGACTATTTCCATCATTTTCAAGCTTCTGAGTATGAATCTGCATTCATACTTTTAATATTTAAATTCTATTTAAACATAAAACTCTATGTCTAATCTGAAATTCGATAGCTATATCACATATACTTGTTGATTTCTCTCTCCTCGCCTAAATCGAATAATTCAACTCATTCCATCATACTATTATAAGTTTATTCCATATGAGATAGCAGGGGAACTTAATGAACCTATAGATTATGGGCTCCAACGATCCGAGATTAACTGGCTAAACTCTTTTAGACCGAGCTAATAAACATTCGTTAGTTAACGGAGGTCATTTCACTAAAGTCTCATAGTTACACTCCCCTCACTATGGATATATTTGTGTCCATTCAATATAACCATGATTAGTAAGTTAATCTTTCACATGTTTTTGTAAGCTCGGTTGGATCAAAATATCGTTTTATCCTCGAGACTATATCTTGCTCTTTAAGTCCCACTGATCCACTATTGAACAATCGGTTTAAGGTCTAACTTATAAATTGAATCTCTATCGGACCAATAAGAGGGTGGGGCCCCTTGTTCAATACTTAGATTAAGTCCTTAAGAGAACAACCTATCTACTAACCTTAAAGCGAGTAGGAGTGAATTCTGTCTTGCACCCTACGTCCCCAGCTATTCACTTGATCTTACCCTTGAAATGGGAGGCTTATATGGCCAGGTTGATGAAGTGCCCTCACCTATGCAAACCTAAGGATAATCTCGTGTGAACAGGAGTTTGTAGTTAATTCACGATTAAGGTTAAGTTACCTAGGTCATCATTAATTGAAATAGTCAATTTTAAGTAGTAAACGACATTATAAATTAAAAGTGACTATTCCATTGTTCAGTCTTACATAGGAAGCCCCTCTTTACATATTGTTTTCTAAAAAGTTTCATATTATTTTGGTCTAAACAATCCTTTGGAGAATAACATACAAGACACTGAATGAATTTAATATAAAAAATATCGCAATCCAACGACTTCTCATATTGTAACACTTCTTCGTTCCTCTTTATTTTTCACAGGTCGTAGTTGAATCGTGTAGTTGAAGTGCCAAGTCTAACTGTTAAATAAATGAAGTAATAAATTGCGTAACAGTTTAAAGAATTCCATCAATAATCGTTTACTAGTTGTAGTTAGGAATAGAGTCGAAGACACGTATCTTGCAATGCTTTATGTCAGCCGCAACTATTAACCAATGTTGTCTTATATTGGCTAGCTCGAACACCTAGTTAACTTCCGACCATGATCTACGATCCTCAATGAAAATAGAAATTAATTGTATAATATTTTTATATATTTAAAGGTTTTATTAAAAAAAAAGGAGAGAGAAAAGAAAGGATAAAAAGGGAAGAAAGAGGAAAAGAGAAAAGGGAACTCCATTTTTTTGCTTTTCTTCTTCTCTTTCCCTCCACCGCCAAGCAACTCCTCACCATTTTCATCCAAATTTTAGAGCTTTATTTTGAGAGAAGAATTGGAGAGAACCTAAGGAAGAAGAAGAAGATTTCTTAGTTCTAAGGTTGAAGAAGAAGGGAAAAAACTCAATGGAAGTTTCAATCATGGCAGATTTTGACCCACTCTACACACTTTTGGTTTTTTTATTCGATTTGATCTTCTAAAGAAGACCTAAAACTTAAGGTTTGAATTTTCTGAAAGCTAATCCATTTTTGAATAATTTTTATGAAGGATGTTTGAGTCAATTTTGTTGTTAATTGGGTGATATTTGACAGAGAAAGCAGAGCAGGTGTTTTCCATTCGAAATTAGATATCCTCTGGTTTTTTTAGTTTTTCGGTGTATATACGCTGAGTTAAAACCTCTAATTGATATGGTTAGAAATATTATTCAATTTATTATAACTTTTATGAAGATATTGAGAGCCAATTATGACTGAAAATGTGTTAAATTATAGGGACAAGTCGAAGGTCTGTAGAGTGCGTGATTTTAGAGTGGTTGTGTTTTGTGGTGTTTCTGAGCTTTTTGACTGGAAATTTGGGTTACATATTTTCAGGCATATTATAGAGGACATCAAAATAAAGATTTTAACACAAAGAATACTCATTTTGGTTAAGTAATGGGGGAGTTATGATCATTTGAAGTTTGTGTTAGAAATCTGAAAAAATGCAGAGAGTTGTTCAAATAGGATTTTATTTCTTAAGCTTTGTTTTCGTGAGCGTCATCTTTAGTGCGACATGTTAAGTTTATCTTTAGAAAACCAGAATATTTAAGGTTCTAATACTTGATTTGGTTGTTGACAGGCTGAGAAGAATTAAACTAAGCTTACGGACTAAAGATCTAGCTCAAGACGGTGAGTTACAAAACCAGTTTTGAAATATTTTCTATAACTGTTATTTATAATTGAATGTGTTAAACATTTATTTACGAAGCCATGAAAATTATTTGAATTCCATGACTATTTTCAAGTATAAGTTTTGAGAATAGATTTCTTAACAAAAATTTATGCGAACACGTGAATATTGAATGTCTAGAAAGTATTTGAACCACAATGTTTTAAGCAAAGCATGAATTAGCAAGTTTTGTTTTAAGAAGTACGGTTTTTCACAAACGAGTTGAGTAAATTTTGAGCTTTGTGCAAGTTTTAATATTTCTAGATGATTTATGAAAATTTCATTAACTACATGACTGAGAACTTGAGTCTGAGGTTAGAGGATACCTTGTGCACACAGGTTGTTTTCCATTGTTAACGTTAAGTGTACTCCGTAACAACGATGTTGTTGTGAGTGCTGAACAAGTCTCACTACGACAAAGATGATGGGAGTGTTGGACGGGTCCCACTTCATCGTAGAGTTACTAAACATTGGTTGTACTAGATGTGTCCTATACAATGTAATGATATCATGTTAGTTGTAAATGTGTTGCTAGTTTTTACAAATATCCATTTTAAGTATTTAAAGAAGTTGTTCTCTTAAAATGTTTATGGTTAACGCTTTGCTTACGTATTTATTTATTTAATGTGGATTTGTCACATGCTTAGTTTTGCCAAATAATAGTTTTATAATTAGTCACTCACGGGGCATAATAGCTCACCTTTAAAATGTTTTCTCACTTTTCTGCTATAGTCTGCGACTAGTTTTCTAATTACTTCCAGTACATGGGTGGAATTGTATATTGTGTTTGTATAGATTCATATATGTCTGAAGTTGTTAAACTTTAAGTTTGACATACTCCTCAGTTCACTTTGTAAAACTGTATGTTTTGCATTTAAATAGTTTATCTAGGTAAATGTTTCACGTGGGTAAGTCAAGGTATCGGTACAAGTGTGTGTTTGTGGGTCTTCTTCTTCTTCTTCTTCTTCTTCTTTCGTTGTTTTAGTTGCATTTCTTAAGGATTTTCGAATACCCACTAAGTTTCGACCTTGATTTTGCAATACCCATTAAGTTTAGACTTGGTTTTAACTTTACCCATTACTTTTGGATGCTAGATTCAAGTTTTAGAAGAGTTTGAGCCGCTATTCAGCCATTCGAAAGGTCTAAATTAGGCGTTTGGCACAAATTTGGGTAAGATTCTAATCTTTATGGAATAAGTCTTGAGTGCCCATTTAAGTTAAATGTTAATTTTGAACAACCTATGGTTTTTGAATGCTTGATTTGAACTTAGAAGGAGGTTAGGATTTTGCCCATGGAAGTTAAGAGTACTTTAATTGGTTCTTGACAAGTCTTGGAGTAATTTAAGTGAATTTTCCTTGAGTTCTTGCATACCCATTGAATCTAAGCATTTAAATTAGATTACTCTTAAGACTCGGGTCCCAAAGTTAAACATTTGAGGTCAAGAAGGGACTTTCTTCTAACTTTAAAGATTTGTTTGGGTGTTACGTATATAAGTTTCTGATACACAATAGTTTTAGATCCTAAATTCGAATTTAGAAAGGCGTTAACGTGTTATCAAGATGATTTTGACAAGTGTTTGATAAGGTTGTAGATAAATTAGTATGTTCTCTCATAGTTCTTAAATACCCACTTCGTGTTATCGTGTACTTGATTTTAACCATAATTATTGAATGGAAAAGTGAGGACTTTAGAGAACTAGGAAGCATTGTTCACCGCACTTAAGATTGTGTAGGACAAGTGTGGGAAATCTTTTAAGATATTTACTTGCTACTTTGACGTTGAGTTCGTTATTAAATGATCTAAATCCCTCACATTATTGATATTGCAACTAAAAGCATCTTAATATACAAGACCCATTAAGTATACACTAAGTTTGGATCCTCATCTGGTTAAGAGTCCAATGTGAAGTTTAAGGTTCAAGTGTGGAATGTTTAGCCTAGACTAAAGTATTTTAGGGAAGGTTCTGCCGATTTTTTTATAGAATCTCTTCAAAAATGTTTTTTTTGTAAATTTTATTAAAAAGAAGGAATGTTATGCTAAAAAGGAGTAATTCATACCTCAATCTAAGTTAGAAGGGAAAACGTAGATCGGGGTGTGACATTTATGCATAATAGTATTTCATGTTTGAAAATAGAAAGTCTACTAGGTTTCATAGTTCAGTAGGGTCAACAGGTAGTGTTAGAGGATAGCGATGTTTGTTGACTTCAGGCCGTCTTTTGAGCTAAGATAGTAGGTAGTTCAGGAGAGGGTATGATACCTATGGCATAGTTGAAGAAGTATCTCAACTTTGGATAATTCCATAGCTGAACATGAGTAGTTTGGTTCGTCCATACAACCTTATTACCATCTTGCACGAACACCCCATCGTCATCCAAACGTACAATGATCATTTCATCCTTCTGAATTGCATCCTTAGAGAACAGGAAAAAGAAAAATTATAAGTACAATAGCATTCATCAATCAGATTTTGATAAAGTTTTTTAACTAGAAAGAACTAATTATAAATGATGTATCCAATATTGTAAATTGGTAGATGCATAGATTCATCCTTGAAATCATCTTCTTTTGCATGTGTATTATCAACAAATCTAGGGTCTACAAAAAAGTAAAGTATTAGCAACACACAGATAGCATCGATGCACAACGTTGTTGATCCATTTACAAAGCCCCTCACAGCTAAGGTGTTTGAGAGTCACCTAAGAGAGTCTGGATCTACGTGACATGCCACATTTAATCTATGGCAAGTGGGAGATTTACTTGATGCATATTATATGCCCTAGTTTCTTGTTTTTATGTACTATTATAGTGTTTTAACTTTTATGTTGTATACCCCACTAGCTTTAAGACAAGTGAGATTGTTGGGGTTAATGCTCTAAATCTCATGGTCTTGTAATTTGTAGTTGTATTATACAAATATTTTATTTATCTAATAAAATAAAATATTTTATTTTATTTGACATTTAGTTGCATTAACTCACAAAACCAATAAACTAACATCCAAGATTATATTCTGTAACCTAAACATGTATGTGGAGACATACAAGTGGATCATGTTTAAAAGATAACTGAAATGATCTGCAGTAGATGGATAAGGCTAGATACCTTATCCTGGTGATACTACGAATACGACCTGCTTTGTAGTTGTTACAATTGTTCTAAAGTGCGACAAATGATTTGATCATAATTATTCATGTCGAGATATTAGAGCAAGGATATTCTACAAAGAGTTTGTATAGGACCGGACCATGAAATAATAGTCTCTCTCATTAACACTATTACTAGTTGAGATCACATTTCACCAGGATGACCATAGGTGACTTAACTTGAATCCTAAGAGAGTTGTGAACTCTTGCCTATGAAGGCAGTCCTTTTATTTGCATGGGTGAGAGTGGCCTATGTCGCTAACTCAATATACCTACCATTTTGGGGATTCGTCTGATTGGAGAGCTGGAACACAACTACACAAGAAGGAATTCACTCATTCTCTATAAATAGGGCAAGTAGAGAAATTGCTCTCTTAAGAGCTGGTTTGAGGCTTGAACAATATGGTGTCATACCCTTTCTTGGCCCAAGAGAAGTTCAGTTATAGTGGGACTATAACTTATTGTTCATTAGAGAAATCAGTGGTACTTAAGGAGTTAGATGTAACTATATGGGCAAAATGATAATTTTTGGTCTAGCTGTACTTACGAGCAATTTGTGAAAGGTCATTGCAATGTTGATTAGTTATATCTAATGGACACAAAAATATATCTACAGTAAGAAGAGTGCAACTGTTAGTCTTTAGTGGAATGACTGATAGTTAATGAATGGAGATTAATTAAACTCATATCATTGGAGTTTCAATCTATAGGTCCATAAGGTCCCCTTGTTAGCTCAATAAGGATAAATGAGAATCAAATTTATTTTTGTTTAATTTGAATTGTTCAAATTGATTAAAGGAAATAAATTGTATATGATACAATTAATATAATGTATTTAATAAATTATAATATAAAGTTTTTATTAGAGAAGTTAATATTTGAATATGATTCAAATAATAATACTAATAATATGCATAAGATTCATAAATAAACTATAGGTCAAAATTAATATGAATTCAATTCATATTAGAACTATAAGTCCTATGAGATATTTAAACCATTGGTTATATTATATATGATATGATATAAAGTTTATATTATATGAGATATAATATGATTTAAATTTATATTAGTTTTATATTATTTTAATTAATGAAATTTTAAATAACAGATCAACTCCCATAGAATTGTGAGTTAATCTACGTAAGAGAGAGGGAGGAAGTTATTTAATAACTTTCCCCTCCATCTCTCTTAAAAATGGTTAAGATCATACAAAATGATTTAACTTCTCTGCTCTTTACAGTTGTGACAATCTCTCTGTTCCACAAAGAAAAAGAAATCTCTTTAAAAAAAATTTCCTTTCACAAAACCAAATCACAGAAGCCCACAACTGTTTGTTGATTTTCACCTTGAGAATAATAAGAAAGACTTCATGGTGTTCTTGGAGGTTCTACAAATAGTTTTTTTTTTCTTTTTCTCTTTAGAAGCATGTTTAGGCCACCTTTACTGTTGTTTTCTTTGAATTCATTTTTGTGTTTCAAATTGAATTCCATTTGCATGGTGTTCATACACTTTTACTATGGAAATTCCATTCCTTTAGGGACATCTCGCGAGAAAGGATGTGAAAAGAGAAAAGGTGACACGGGGAGAAATGAATTAAGTTTAAGTTCTATTGTATGAAGGTAAGCGATGAGATAAGAATAACCGACAAGGAATAAGCTTGCGCTGGATGTCACGAGTTAGGCATTTAAGCATAGTAAAGTTGGGAGAAGTACCTACGTCCAAGGGAATGGGGCGAAGAAGTAGGCGTCCTGTTGAGATGACTTGACAACTCACTGAGGAAAGTAAATGTCTGTTGCTTCTCGAGAATATAAAGAGAGTCAGACGATTAAAGAACTTAGCTTTCCAAAGAGATAAGGTGTGTATCTCAAGAAAATGTCTAATCACCGCTGACGTTTAGCCTACGTGTCGAGCTTGGGTTGACTACAGGGCATGAATCAGTAAGATGACACGTGTAAAGTGTGGAACTGACCCTTGGATATGAAATGTTACTATAAATAGGGTCAAAGACCAAAGGAAAAAGAGAATTTTTGTTCGAAAGTGTTAGATTCTCTGAAAAAGATAAGAAGGGGAAGTTCTAGAACGATCGGTTAAGAGAACTGCTAAGCGAGAAGAGAAATCCAAAAGTAGAAAAAGGAAGGAGTTAAGGCTAAGTAATTTGGTGAGTGATAAAACAGTTTTTGAACGCGATTCCTAAACTATTATTTGTGGTTAATTGTTTTCTATGATTGAATATGAGTTTATGAATAAATGTTCATGAATGATTCTTCATAAAGTAAAAAAGTATTTCTATATAAATGAATGGTTATTGTAACGAAAACGTTGATATTTATGATCTTGGTATTGAAAAGAAATGCTTTATAAATGTGGTTTTACATCTATCCTTTCGTAACTCTGTGTTTATGTCTGTTGCATGACTTTGTTACTATTGTGATAATCTGTGATAGGAGTAAGTTATGAGCTAATACTCCCTTGTTGTTAATCTTGTGGATTATACGTTGTGGTGTGGTATGATTTATTACAAGACGCTGGTAGAAATCCTAGGTAACTAGCGTAGTTCTGGTTGATTGTGAATCCCAGATTTTGACGAGGAAATAATCCCAGGTCTAGGCGAGGTTGTGATGAGATGCTAGTTGAATGTGAATCCCAGGTTTGAGAAAGATTGAATGTGACAAGGCACTGGTAAAAATCTCAGGTAATTCGTGAGACGCTAGTTGAGTGTGAATCTCAAGTCCAGGCGAGGGGAGAATCCCAGATCTCAGTGAAGAGTATGATTTGCGAGATGATCTAAGCGTGGTGCTTGTGGCACTTGTGGCACTTGTTGTACTTATGATTGGATTGTTTGTGGCTTAATGCAATGATATTTATATGTTACAGCGGTTTGACCTTATTATTGTTGATTCTGTTGTGTTTTTCTAAAAAAAGTTAAGGTTTTCTCAAACTCGTCACTCACTAAATCTGTTGACTTATATTTTAAGTTTTTTCCTCCTTAGGTTGTCAGGTGTTGAAGCCGAGCAAAGGATGGATCTCAAGCGTTGTAACCTAATTAAAGAGGGAAGGCAGAGTTACCCTGTAGCCTTATGCAACATGATAGTCGTGTCATTTTATCTCACGTTTAAGAAGCCAATTGTTAAGTGAATCGCTCCTTATTGCAGATGGCCCAACTCAAAAGGAAGGCGAGTGCAACAACCATGTTGGTAAGGCCAAGCCTGGGAAGCCAAAGAGCCAAAGAATTGAGTTAGCTGGGAAAGGAAGCCTTAAACGTTATCCACAAAGTTAGGTGGGTGGGGGTCGAGGTGAAAGACGAAATGATGTCTTTACACCTCTAGGCACCCTGCCACAAGGAGTCTTATACTCTTAAATACCTAGGCGCAAAGAGGAGCATCTTGGTTAAAAGAAGAAGGATGGCGTGAAGATCAAACTAGACTTTATTTTATGCAAAGCAAAGTTTAAGGGTTGTATTTGTATTTTATGAACTTTGTAAGGTGTTAAGTTAAGAGATGAGTTTAATTTAGTATTCCACTGTGTTTATCTTTGTGCTTATCGCCTACAAGTTGTTGAATTTAAGTGATAAGGTCTAGGTGACAAAACTAAGTCGAATAGTTCTTTTTCGCTGCAAGAATTTTGAAATTCTCTAAGGGCTGTTGGGGGGGGGGGGGGGGGAGGAATAGGCTTAATCTTAATCCTTCTCTTTCTTCCTCTTAATCCATCTCTTTCTTCCTCAATCCATGTGCTATTATTTTTATTATTATTATTATTATTATTATTATTATTATTATTATTTTAAATTAATAAATTTATTATTATTACTACTATTTTAATACTATATTTCAAAATAGAGTTGTCCGATGAAATGAAGCTTGCCTGTTACAGGGTTATTCTACACGATAATTTGTGATTCTCTGTCTGATTGAATCACATGACCCGTTTTTGTTTTGGTACTCATTAATTTTTCTATTTTGTATTATCTTAATGTACGATGTAATTGACATTCACCGTTTAACTGCATTCGAAAAAAACATTTATTTCCTGTATTTTATTTTGTTTCAATGCTATTATGTTCGTCGTCGTTTTTTTAAATCGATTGTAAATGATACAAAATTTTTCGACATTGTACTTACAACATCAATTTAAAGAAAATAGATGTAATTTTTTTTTGCACATAACGCATCAATTAATTTTTTAGCACAGAAACTTGCGTACAAGATGTTCAAAATTAGCATCGTATTTACGAAAGCTAATGAAACATGTTTTTTGATAAAAATTCCAAACTTCGGTAAATAAAATATGAATATTTATGTATTGGATTTACAATAGGAATTTAAAAAATACATTTGTGCAAATTTAAAATAATAATAATAATAATTTTTTTTTTGCCATAATTCTTCTCTCAAATAAGGATTATCATAACCCCCTCATAATCCTTCTCACCTTATTCTTTCCCCCAAACAAGGATTATCATAATCATTTCATTTTCATAATCCTCTATTTTTCATAATCCTTCTCCTCATTCCTTTCCTTCCCTCAAACACCCCCTAAGGCTCAAGGAAGGAGCTTTGTAAAGAGACAAGAGAAAGAGTTGCTCCGCTTACTAGGCATTCATGCGTATCTCATGGAGAGGTATACGATGGATGTCTAGGCAGCATACCTCCATCTAGTCGCATAGAGTGACATTTGGGGTGTTGGGTTTTATGTCCTAAAACTCGTATATAGTAAATATATTCTATTGATCGTTATTAATAAAGTGTTTTATTATTATAATTTTAATAAGCGTTATTAATTATATTATTAGTTTTGTCTTAATAACCTAAATCCAATAAACTAACATTCTAAGTTGCTGTTTGATGAGTCTTGAACAGTATGTAGAGATATACGAGGATCAATGTTCAAGATCAACTTAAAGGGTTTATAGTATAGGGTTAAGACTGGGTACCTTATTCTAGTAACACTATGAATATGGCTCACTTTATATTTGATACAAACACATTGATCTAACGCGTTCATGTATGCAACATGCAAGTGAGGATATCCTATGCAATGAGTTTGCATAAGATCGGACCACGAAATAGTAATTACTAGATGTAACTTCGTTAACTAGTTGAGTTTCTATTTCATTAGGATGACCTAGGTAACTTAGTCTTAATCCTGAGTGTATTATGAACTCCTGTTCGTGAGGGATTGTCCTTTAATTTGTACGGATGAGAGTGGTCGGATTACCGACTCAATATGCTTATCATTTTGGAGACAAGACCGAGTGAGGAGCTGAGAACAGAATCACACAAGATGGACTTCACTCCTGTCCGACTTTAAGGTAAGTAGATAAGTGTTCCCTTAAATGGTGTCTGTAGGACTTGAATAAAGGACCCTACACTCTCTATGACACGAGAAGAGTTTCTGTTTAGTAGTTGGACCATAAACATGTTGTTCATTATAGGAGCATTGGTATTTAAGAACTAGAAGTAACCTAGAGGTAAAACGGTAGTTTGACCCAACTGGTATTACGAAGACTTGTGAAGGACTAACTTACTGGTATTGGTCTATATTTGTGGACATAGAAATATATCTACAGTGAGAAGAGTTTAGCTGTGAGTTTTTAGTGGAGTATACACACAGTTAACGAATATTGATTAATGTGGTTAATGAGTTTAGCCAATTAATCTCATATCGTTGTAGCTTCTGATCTGTAGGTCTATTAGGTCCCTTTTCTAGCTCGTAAAGGGTAATGAGATTTAATTGTATTGGTTGTAATTTGAAATGTTCAAATTTACTTTGGAAATTAATATAATGTATGCTGATACATTATAATATAAAATTTATATTTTAATTAAAATTTATTATATAAATCTAATTTTGGATATGATTCAAAATTAATTGATGAGAGAATAAAATATTTGAATAAGTTCAAATATTAATTTAATGTGAATTAGATTCATTTTGAAACTATAGGTTAAAATTTAATGTGTATATTATACATATTAAAAACTATAGGTTATGAGAGAAATTTATATTTGAATATGATTCAAATTTGGATTAGATTAAATATATGATATTTAATTTAGCAATTAATTAATTGGATAATTAATTAATAGTTTGGTTTAATTTGATTTAATTAAATTTGATGTAATTAAATTAATTAACTTTGATTTAATTAAATTAATTAACTTTGATTTAATTAAATTAATAAAATTAAAACTGTTAAGAGATATTTATTTAATATGATTTAAATGAAATATTAATTAAATATGATTTAATTAATTATTAACTTAATAAATTATTTTAATTAATATTGATTTATTAAATTAATAGGGAATGTGAGTGGTTTTCCCACGTTTCCATTTATTCTCTCAACTTCTCTCTTTTTTCGTGAAAGAAGAGGGAAATTTTTTTGCGTAACAAAGTAGAAGAACTGATTCTGTAGACTCTCAAATTCTCTCTGGAAAAAAAATTCCTAAAAAAACCTTCCCATTGGTTCCCACAAACCAAATATCAACCAAAGAATAAGAAGGTTTCCAAGTGGTGGTGTCTCCCAGTTTGGAGTTTTGTAGATATACAGATGTCAACGATTGTAAATTTCCAATTCTCAGTATTTTTCTGTTATTCATTATTTCAAAGCATGCTTAGCCATAAATAAGGTTTTGCCAATGTATTGGTATTTCTTAGGTCTCCAATTAAATTGAGTTATGGTCTCTTCTAATTCTTCAGCTGCGTAGGGCTTTTACCCATTCATGGGGTAGGGCAGGGCATGACACGATGAGAGGTAACAGGGTTATCTTCACAAAGAGGAGCAGGAGGTCGAAATTGATGTTGGACGTAAGGATGGGCAGAGGGAGCATCCTCGACTCGAGGAGGAGCAACAGGGGTATCCTCGTAACCTTTTATATAAGGAATATCAAGAGTCTGATCCAGATATACACACTTCTCGTCCATCGACTCAATCACTTGTACATGAGCCTGAATTTGAAACTTCAACCAATAAATATTAGTTATTACTTTTCCATTAAGTGTCCCTTTCAAGTTACCTAGGGTCTAAGCTCATATCAACTCACTTAGTCGTAGCTAATGAAGTCCTTCAAATCATCTATGAGGCCCAACATAGTCCAATCCATGTGTTGCCTCCTCTCTCTCCCTATCATCGCATGCTCGATGAAATAAAATAAGGATATCTTCATTGTACCCTTGTCACTCTTAAAATTCAGGATCGGGTTATTCGTCCTATCGCCCAAATATAATTATCGCAGTTTAAGGGCTTTATCCTGTTCAAATTCAACTGCACCTCTCGGCCTATACCTCAACGACGTGATAATGTCAAAATCTTCTCACTCGAAGGAGATCTCTCATCTAGTAATTTAAGGCTAATAACATCCTCATGTTCATCCTCAATCTCTCTAAGCAAGATGTAATGGCACAAGAGTCATTGAAAATTAACAATGGAACTCGAGCACCATTGCTCCTGGGATGCCACGAGATAAAGATTTTATATGCATTTTGTGATGTATCTCTGTCCAATCTCGGGGGAAATCATCTCCGATATTACCCCACAAATTGCATATGAAACACAACAAATCTCGAGACTGGTTCAACAAATCTCGGGGCAATTTCATCAATCTTGACGAGATTCTTCATCTACACATGCCCATATTGATGAAATTGGCCAAGTTCATCAAACGAAACCACTTGCATTAACTTAAAATCTAGTTATATATCAAACTACAACAAAAAATCAACTACATATTTTTCCATCCGTCTCAAATTTCACAAAAAACACTATAACAGAACTTAAAATCAAAACACTATAACAAAACTTAAAATCAAACACTATAACATAACTTAAAATCAAAACACTATAACAAAACTTAAAATCAAACACTATAACATAACTTAAAATCCAACCCTAAACTATGAAATTTTTCAAAGTAAATTACCTTCACAAATTTAAGCTTGAGGATGACTTCTTGAAATTTAGATGTGCAAAATTTAATCAATCTCTTCAATTTTGGAAGCATACACGTTTCATCTTGACCGAGATGAACACATGATTTAGGATTTACGAATACCAAACATTCGAGCTTTCAAGGATATTTCGGTACATAGTTCAGCTGAGATGGACGGAAAAATGATGTTGAAACAATATTTTTAAAAATTTGAGAAGAATCTCATGTGGAGGTAAGTCAAAATTGACCAAAAAAAACAAAGCTTGTTTTGCAAATTTTCCAATTAAATGCAACCTAAATCGCTCCAATTGGATTGATTGTGTTGGAATTTCGGGTATCCTATTTTCCGAGTTTCTCACAGTCCATCCCTTCCCTCTTCTTCCACCATAAAACTTCTTCTCAGGAACTCCAACTGAGTTTGATCCGATCACTTCACAATTCTTTAAAAGACGATCAATTTCGACTCTCCAATTCAACCGGAGTCTGAAACAGGACGTTGCTATTTATGGGTGAGGCCAATAAATCCACCTCCACCGCCGAGGAGGACTTGTTGCTCAAGACTTTCTTCGCCGAGGTTAGCGAAGTTGAAAGAGATAACGAAGTTATCAGGTTTCTCTCTCTCTCTTTCTCTCAATTGGTTATCCCCAAGCATCGTTTTTCTTTCATCTTTTGGTGGTTTATGACATTAATTCTAGTCAAAAGAGCCATTAGGGTTTGTTGGGGTTTTCATGTGTTCGATCATCTATATGCTCGTGTTTTTAGTTCTTAGGAGCATACGAATTTGTTGTGTAATTTTTCTGTTATAGTTTCTTGATCGTATTTGCCTCCTGGGAAATGAGAATTTGTGTTGGTATGCCTGTGGAACGCCCTGTAAACACTTAGATAGATTAGGTTGGAATTTTTTCCCCTGAAAAGTCTGCGCCCGTCGCCCAAGGCCAAGACTTTGGAGACGTCAAGGAACTTTAGGCCTTAGCTAACGGGATTGCCCGTTTAGGCATCTTCCACTAGTAGATTTTGATTGCATGGAATCCTTTTGGAGAGAAATGCCAATTTAGAATTTAGATAGTTAATAGGGTGATAAGAACTCAACTCTGTTCCATAGAGTAGTACCATGTAGAAGAAGAAACTCTATTGCAAAAGTTTCGTTTGTGGATGGAATGAGCTTTTTAATTTACTGATGATGAAGTTGAAGTTAATAGGAGAAATTTGTCGAGTTCTTTAGAAGCTCATGGGGCCATTCCTGGGATCCAATCTTATATTGTCAGAAGAAAAAAAAAAAAGCGAAAAAGAGAGAGTAAGAAGAAACCTGGCATAACTCTTCACTGAAGAGAAAGTTTGAAAAGCAATTGAAGATATAAGATCGTATAAAGCACTTGGCCTAGATGGATTATGATGGAAATTAGTAAAAAAGGGCAGAACCTTTGCAAGATTATATTATCCAATATCAATACAGATTCCATTTGTGCAAAATGGCTGTGGAGATTGAGAAGAGACACTTCGTGGGACAAATTGGGTGTCATTTGTAAGCTATAAAGCACAGACACTTTTGTTTAACTAGTGTGTCCAATGTATTACAAATGTGCAATAGATGTAATTAGCCACTACCTATACAAAGTAGGCCCAACATTTGCTAGACATGCATGGAACCAGAATACTTGTTTAACATTGAAAGAAAAATTCATTGAACTAATTTTTAAGCACACAAATGCATAAACTTGTGAGCTTTGAATAAATTTGGATTCTATCATATAGATTAACATCCCTTATTGAATCTGAGAACAAGAATCTATGATGTTAACAAGTATAGTTGTCAGCTCCTATACAAGGCAGACAGTATTTATGGGTGGCATATAGATTTTCATTTTCCTACCAAGATCCTTGGAACTTCATATCAAAATGTTTTTCATTTTCTGCTTGGTATACCTCCTGTTGGTTACTCTTTAGCTTAGTTTAGAAGATATTTAGTGTGGGAACTTCTCCTATAATTATATTGCAGTTTCTATTAAGTTATAGGTTTTCTTTTCATCATGATTCATCTGTTGCTGTGATTGCTTTAACCAAAAAGCTATGCAATTTGAAAATTTGCCTAGAAGAATGTCAATAACTTTGAGTTTGAGATTATATAGTTTGTGTGTTGGTTGTCTTCTGGAAAATGTAATTTTGTTGTGACATCTGTAATGTGTATAAATGTATTTGGATTCAGATCCATTTGTTGTATTTTTTTTTCCACTTTTGGAGATGGGTAAACAGAATATCATAATCAGTCATCATTAGGAACCGCTGTCATCACCAATCAAGAATGGAGACTTGGGGACTGGGAATATGAGAAGAAGGAATTCTATCACAAGCAGACAAACAAAACAAAGAAATGAGGATTCTGGATTTGATTCTTTTTTTGTTCTTGACTTCTCACAACTGAAACATTACTGAAGTATACATTCATCTCATGCGTTTTTCAAATCTTCCAACTGGAAGTGTTTTTTCGGCTCTTTAGCTGTTTTGCTTGAAGTTTTGAACAAAAGAGAGGTGGTAATTGAGAATGTAACTAGGAACAACGGGAAGAAGTTGATTTTTTTCTTTAGATGAACGTGTTTGCTTATATTTTTGCAAGTATGGAGTAAACAATAATAATTTTATGCTAGGTTGAGTTTTTGGCCATTTTTATATGGTAATACTAGAAAGATTACTTTTCTTCAATGTCCTTGACAACATCTCAGTCTACTCAAAGGACGGACATGACATGCCATCAGCTTAAAATATTGAATATGACGGCCTCATTCTCTTTCTGAAAGCTGGTTTCTGGTTTCTCAATGAGGAAAACAAATCATTTGGGCAATGATTTGCTTATTTGTGAATGTCCACTTGGTTTCATGAAACAGAAGATATAATTTATGTGAAACATGCCTCCATAACATCTCGTCACTGCTTTCAAAAGTTGGACAATGAAACATGGAGAATGAGATTAAATTTAAAGTTTTGAGATTGGTTGCGAAAGCACGTTAGGTTATATGTAATTGGCATGTACTCAAGTATGAAGGTTCAAATCACCATCCCCCACTTGTACTGGGAAAATTTGAGATTAATTTATAACTTTTGCAATTACCATTGATTTTATTCTTTTAGATTTGAGTATCTTTTTGATGTTTTCCTTTTGTTGGGTTGGTTTGTTATGCTCTTTATTTTCTTTCATCTTCCTTAATAAATGCTTGGTCTAAAAGAAAATTTTAAAAAATAAAATGTTGTCATGTATTGGAGTCGGATAAGTGCAGTACAGAAATCAATGAGTATCCAACAGGCGACATGTAAATGGGAGGGGAGAATGGGACCCAAGATTGTACCAATTAATTATAAAAAGCATGTAGGTTGAGAGAAGAGGAGGAAAATGTATATGTGAAGGTAGGAGTATGTAAGTTAGGGATATTAGTATGTATTAGTAAGGGGCATAAGGGAAATTAGATAGGGAGTTAGTATATCTGGTTAGAAATAAGAGGGTGAGTAAGGGAAGGTAGGCAACTGTTGAGTGATCTAGGGTTAGCATTCTATGGGGAGATTCCAAGTGCCTTTATACTTGGTTTATCTAGTAGTTATTTCTCTATGTTTTAATATATTCCAGATCTTAATTCTAGTTAGGAGGTATCCTAACAGTGTATGTATTGTTGGGATTTTAGGAACCATTTTTTTTAATAGCAACTTTCATTGAGAAAAAAAAAAAAAAGAATACAAGGACAAAGAAAAAAACTAAGCCCACAAAAAGGAGCCCTAATGGAGAAAGGGGCTCCAATTATGCAAAATAGTATCTGTAGAATAATTACATGATTGAGGCCTAAATGAAAGTTGGACCCCCTTCTTTTAGTAGGGGTGTTTTGGTGGACTGGTTTTTTTGTATGCCCTTGTATTCTTTCGTTTTTTCTAAATGAAAGTTGTTGCTTCTATCCAAAAAAAAAAAAAAAAAAAAAATGATCGAGGCCTAAAGGGAAACGTGTTAACCACTCTGTCAATTTAATTTATGTTCTTTTAAAATCAAATCCAATTGATTTTTTTTTTCCTGGTAATCTTCTTCTGCCCCTATGTATTTTATAACAAGGGTACCCCATTCCTTCTTTTGTACTTAATTTTGTTTTATATTACTATGTTGAACGTTGATCATTACTTAATTTTGTTTTATATTACTATGTTGAACGTTGATCATCTGAATTAGAATCTCCAGTTTGTTTGTCCTTATATTACTTCATTTATTCTCGATGAAAATGGTTGTTTCTATAATAATATTAATAATTGATCTTATTTCATGTACCAACCACAATTATGGTGTTCGTATTATATTATCACTGTTGGGACATATCTCTATAGGATCTTGTCCTGCTTCAAATTGAACCCATTTGAGTATCTGAAGTTACCATTTGACGCATCTCCAGAAGAGGTGAAAAGACAATATCGTAAGGTAATTGCTTTGCATGAAATCTGGTCTTGGGCAGGTTTTGTTTTATAGGTTGTACAATTGTGTCTTCGAGTTTTTTGCCAATCATCTGATTGACTTTAGAATGACTAATTACTTGTAGTTATCATTGCTGGTTCACCCCGATAAATGTAAGCATCCACAATCGAAAGAGGCTTTTGCAGGTATTTTATTTATGATATTAATTTTGTCCTGTTCAATGTTTTGCATTAAGGACATTGAGATTTTATTTTAACTGTTTGTGCATGTAATATTTTGTGTCTGAGGCAATTTAAATTTTATTAAACTGAACTTACTTGAAGTATCCAACTAAAATCAGTTTGTTGATACTGAGCAGCATTGGCAAAAGCCCAGCAGCTATTACTTGATGAGCAGGAAAGGGATTATATTCTTAGCCAAGTCAATGCAGCAAAAGGCAAGTGAAGTAATGCTTTCAGAGATATAAAAAAAGAATGGGGCTTGGAGGCTGGGGAAAATAAAATTTATGCCTACCTGTATTTATACCTTATTGTTGCATTGTATTTCAGGGGGCAAAGTTTCTTAATTGCATTGCATGTAGTAGATACACGTACAACTGATCAAGACCAAAAAGTACGTAGGCACTAACTCATGCCACCATATGAGTTAGGAGAATTGATGTTCACGTATTTAGGGCCTATTTAAATTGACTAGAGAAGAAAATGTTTTTTGAAAAATTCGTTTTTATTTACTTTTTTTTTATTATTATTAAAAAATGGTTGAAAATGAACTTGGAAAGTGGTTCAAAAACTATTTTTAGTGATTGCCCAACACTTCAGTTTTTTCTATGACTTGTTTCAAAATTAAACACTTGAAAAGTTAAACCAAACATACCCTTAGATTACACCATGCATTGTCCCTGGACAGACCCTATCTTGATTGAAGTATCATAATCCTATACTCTCGTTCTGGAGAACAAATAAAGCCTAGAACTACAATGCTAAGAAAGTTTTAACCTTCAGAAAATGCAGTCACTGTTGAGGAATGGGTTTGGTTAATAAACAAAATACAGAAATGACTAAAGCCACAAAGTTAAGTGGTTGCATGAACATTGTAAAATGCAGCTATTATTAGTTTCTTATCCATATTATTGTGGATTGGAAACTAACCATTTATATCTTACAATTTTAGAGTCTAACAAGATTATGGCTGCAGAGTTTAAATTGGATCTACGATCAAGATTTTTGTTAAACACTAACCTTATTCTATGTCCTAGTGTAAGTCCACTGATTTCAATAACCTTGGTTTTGACTCATTCAGTGCCTGGCTTGTCAACCATACTTGTATTTGGTGCAGTAAGATCCACATCCATTTGTGTATGTGTACATATTAACACGTCAATAAGTGTGGGTGTCTTTATGGGTTTTTCTGTAAATTGTATCTTTTGTAATTCAGCTGAAATTAGTTGTGCTGAAATGCATGTAGAGCCTAGATTCTCCCAATCACAAGGGTTCTTTTACGTGACCTGGGTCCTTAAATTCTGGATGTTATGGGATTCATGCCTCGTGGATATTCTTTTTTCAGTGGTGTTACTTGTTTTTCCTGTCTTCTTTTCTGGAGCTTTATGGAGCTCATAGAATTTCTCACTTGTATGTATTTTGAACTTCAGAAGAACTTCTAGCAAAGAGGAAGAAACATTTGAAAAGAGATACAGCTTCTAAAATAAAGTCATTGGTTGAAGAGGTGAGCTGAATTTCTTTATTCGCCCCATTTTATATGTTGTTATTGCCTTTGTGTTCTATTTGCTTTATCAGTGGAGTCCATTTATGGTTCAAATCTAGACTTGGAGTTAGATCTCGAGACTTTCATCTTATTTTAACTGCGTTGAATAACTAAGGTCACTCCCTTATCAGTTATCAACATCGGTTATCAACTTATCATGTTGTGAATGAAAATAAAAATTGTAGAAAGTTAATGAATGTTACTGTGTTCACTAAAGTCACGTACTGTGTTCACTAAAGTCACGTATGTGATATGTCTCAATGAAAACATGGTTCGTTAAAAAAAGAACAATTATAATTATATTCAAGCTACATAAGGCAAATGTAGTTTATAGGCTTCTATGACTAAGATTCTTATGTTTATGTACAATAATATACATCTAACATATAAAAATCGTCCCTCCAACTGGCCTCATTTGTTACCAGGGTAGTCTCTTATCATCGTCCTCTATATGATGTCTTTGTGAGAAATATTCCAATTGCTCTTCTTCTTTATTTACAATGCCTTATGTTTGCTGACGAACTGGTCAAATTGAATCAATATAAAGGCTAAATTGATTGTCCCATCCCACCACAATTTGGTTGGACCGTAGTTGATGTATTCACACGATTTATATGCAGTATATGCTATAATTTTGGATTTAATGCCATGTTGATTTGGCACAGGGAAAATATGAGCAACAGTATGAGAGTACAGAAGAATTCAAGCAAGAGCTAAAATTGAAGGTTCGAGAAATATTAACAGAACAAGAATGGAGGAGGAGAAAGATGCAGATGAGGGTATGCAGGATGCTCAGATAATTTTATTTTCCTCTGGATTCTTTCAAATTCTAATATTTGGGAAGGATTGTTCATAATCTTTATTGCTTTTCTTGCATATAGATTTCTGAGGAAGAAGGCAGATTGAAGAAAGATGAAGAAGAAACAAAAGAAATGTGGAAGAAAAAGCGCGAGCATGAGGAGCAGTGGGAAGGAACAAGAGAACAAAGGGTTAGTATTTAACTTTTCTCTAATGATAAACACAAGGGATCTAGTCGTCATAATGCAAGGTCTCTTGGGCATGCTGTTCTTTTGGTTCTGTAAGACTGTAGAGCCTGTTGGCATACTACTAGAGGAAAGGAAAGACGACCATTCAGATTTTTTCACTTAGAGGAATGCCATTTTAATGAAATGAGGCAGAAACTGGTTGAGATATATTGAATTTGTTTCTATGATAAATTGGTAATGGTGGATTGCTAGGTTAGAACGGAAGGCTTTTGAAGTTTTGCTTGCAGTTTTTTGGTTCTATTACCTGATTCAAGATCTTCAAATTTTCTGCTGATCATCGAGTAATTAACTTGAATGTTTAGTGTGAAAAAGACGAGGAAGAATTGTTAGCTTCATGCTAAATTTTCAACTTCGAGCTAGAACTATGGAGAATTCTGAGTGGAACTAGTTTAATTTGCACTAATGCTCTTCCTTTTTTCGATGTCATTATCAGGTTTCAAGCTGGAGAGATTTTATGAAGGGTGGAAAGAAGGTAAGATAGTTTATTATACATGGTTGGCAGTGTACTGAGGTATGATTAAAGTTAACCATAATTTAAAATTCTCTGTGCCACAGGCTAAGAAAGGAGAAACTCGACCTCCAAAGCTGAAGACTGAGGACCCCAACAAATCATACGTGCAGCGGCCAGTAAAGCGAGGTTAATTGGATCTATTTCATTTAAAATTTGCTCTGCAGCCAAGCTCCGGTGAATTCGAGGGAGACTGGATGTAGGCTGACACTAGTATGAAATCTTATGATTAGCCTGTAAACTATATAGTTAGAATGCAAATTTTATTTATACAATATCAAAGCTGCAAAAATCCTTTTAAGGTTGGTTTTGTTGTTATATAAATAGAGCATTTGAAGGATCGACTATTGTCAGGTCGGAGAACTAATTAGAAATTCTTAGATGTTAGAAAACACACTATGACAAGGGGTTGGTTTAGGGGTAACATGTTTGATAGTTGAGTTCTTTGCCGAACCTGTTTTATGAATGACTCCTTCCATGAAGTTGTAGGTTAGCATACACCTTCAGGGAATCGTAACGATGAAATTTTTCATCAAGTTCATCAAGCATAAACTTGAGTGGCGTTGGAAGAGCCTGCAGGATTGCAGCTGGTGAATTTTATATGTACGTGAAGATTTGACATTGATATTTTTAGGATTGGATATCAATATCAATAATCTAAATTGATTACGTTTGTCCATGTTTACTAACATTCAAATATGCTTGGTAGCTATAAACTTGTTGAAAGAGAGCTTAACTCATCTACTTATCCTATCCCTTATAGTGTGAGGTTTTTATATAGATAGACCCATAAAAAATAACAACTTTCGACTATCGAGTTAATGTCTTAACCTTTTGCTTACGTCACATCTTCCCGGCGCATTTCCACCCTTACGTCCTCTTCCGTTTTTCCACCGTAGCTTCCTCCTTCATTTGTCTTCCACAGTCGCTTTTCCGTCGTCTGCACATCCTTTGTTTTTCGACCGTAGCTTCCTCTTTAGTTTTTCCACAGTCGATTTGTCTTCCACTGTCTGCACGCCCTTCGTTTTTTAATCGGTTTGCATCGCCCATTTGCAAATTCTTGAAACGAGGCTGAAACTGGAACATATACATCAAGGAGGCAATAGTCAATATATCGACAGGACTCAATCCATCTACCATCGAATACGGTCTTTACTCGTTGTAAAGCCATGGAAAAAATTCAAAGGGAAGACGTTTATCGAATAAAGTATTCACTAGTAGATTGTATATAGGAGGGATGAATATTAAATTAAATTATTGTTTCATATATTATACGGGTACCTGTTTCATTTGTAGGGATCACGTTTTAATTTGATGTAATGGTCGGATATTACGAAAATATGGTAGACAAGGGCAAAGAAATAAAATGTATATAGCATAATCTTATGAATATAATGTTTGGAAGGCAATATTAGTTATTTTTCTAAAGTAGTTTAGAATATAAAGATGTTAAAATTTCAAAAAAAATATACTTTGCTCCGTTCTTCGTTGAAATTTATGTTTTAATGGTCATGAACGTTCCGGTTAATTTTGTACTTTCGTAATATATTCAAATTTGAGATTGTCTTTTGGTGAATCTTGTGTTTTGTTTTCCATTAATTCCGGTTTGTTGGCAACATTAAAGATAGATCACAATTTATTTGGCATGATTTTAGGGATAGTTGGGATTTGAATCTAAACTTAAGTATTCCCATTACATTTGCCATAATCATAAGGAATGGTTGGAATTTAAATTTGAATTTTAGAGATTTGAATTTTGAATGTTTTAAATGCTTTTCCGTAACTTTTTTTTTAATACTCTTGTATATGGTTAATTATTGCATCATGTTTATCATTATTTTAGGAAGGAAGAATTCATTGCATTAAAATTTTAGAACCTATTCATTGCGTTAATAGCTATTGAAGGAAAAAATCGGTAGCTAAAGTTTGAATATATAATTATTGAAGGGAAAATGGGAATAATTAGGGATATTGAAATCAATTGAATATGGTTAGAAATCTTTGAAATAATATAATAATTATTTGATTTGGTTAATTATTATCATAAGTGGGTGTGTTTATAATTATCATAAGTGGGTGTGTTTACAAATACACTGTAATCGGCTATGTGATGTTTTGTTTGATTTTTTCGGGTTCCTTAAATATACTGTATTTGATTATGGACAATTCTCATCCGTTGAGGGGCATTTTCGGTCGAAAAAAGTTGAAAATTATTCCAGACAGTTAGTTTTGCCATAAATAATAATAAAAAAAATAACAGTTTGCTATTTTGACAATTTCCATTCTTATATTTGCCATTTCCAAGGATTCCTCAAGTTAATAACCCTAAATTGGGTTCGAGATGGGACATCATAATCGAGCTGGATTGGTCTTCGCGAGCACAATAGCAAATGTCGCAAATGTATTCCAAGATTATAATTTTTGCATCGGGGTAAATCTACTGATATTGGGCTTGGGATATATAGCAAATATTGGGTTGCATGGGTACTTGCGATTGAGAGCACCGGGGATGTTCCCTCGAATTGGACTCTTGCTCTGGTGCTATGAATCGAGCTCATCAATCATTCATGATCGCAAGGGTTTAGTGATTTCAAAAAAGATGATTTGATGTAAGTAAAAGGTTATAGAATACTAATTTGATAATCACTGGTTATAGAATTGAAACTCTTTTAGGCAGGCCATCTGCACGAAATAGCTTAATGTGTCCTAAATTGCAACTATATGGGTCTATAGCGGTTTGCCTTATAGTTAATGAATATTGATTAAAATGTTTATTAATGAATCTCGAATCACTGAAATTTAGATCATGTAGTTCCTATTAACTTACTACTACAGATTAACAAGGACTATAGTCCGAAAGAATGATTTGAATTATTCAAATTAGCATATGTACACGCTAACTGTATATTGGATATGACTGATATAAAATATAAAGTAAAATGATACATTATGATATATAGTTAATTATAAATATAAACTACATAGCATTTGGGAGAATTAATAAATTTGATTCAAATATTCTTTTTCGTTGACCACATAAATTTGATTCAAATATTAAATTAATATAAATAGGATTTATATTAGGGATTTAAAAAAAATATAATAACCAGACAAAATATTTACATTGTATAGAACAATTTTGAAAACGGAAAAAGTCCACAGGCCCACAATAGAAAATACAAAAAATGCGAAAGTCAATACATGATTAATCGGTCACACGCGCGCGGAATTCTTTTTCTTGATGATCATGATACGTGATCGTGTTAGAATTGATACACAATCGTCTAGGTAGTATCAACATGATCGTGTAATTCTTTTTAACGATGGAAAAAATGTTTCAAATCTAAACAATCGTGTTGACCACGCTAAACGATCGTGTTGACTATGGTAAGCGATCATTTACATTATATCCATACGATCTTGTAGTTTTTTTAAACGATAGAAAAATGACTTCAAATCTAGATGACCGTGTTAAACAATCGTGTTGATTAGGTAAGTGATCGTTTAGATCACATCCACACGATCATGTAGTTCCTTTTAAACGATGGGAAAATGGGCTTCAAATCTAACGATCATGTTGACTAGGTAAGCGATTATTTAGATCATATCCACACAATCATATAGTTCTTTTAAACGATTGTGTTGACTTGGTAAGCGATTATTTAAATCATATCCACACGCACTACAAGAAAATGGTCATCTCTCCCGATGCACAAAAGCATTGGGAGATATATGAAAAAGTGTCAAAAAATAATTTTTCCATGCATAAATTCGCGTCGGAAAAAATAAGTCGGGAGAGGATCTCCCGATGCACAAAATGTAGTGTCGGAAGATCCTTGACATCTTCTGACACCTTATTTAAGCATCAGGCGATGTCAAGGATCTTCATATGCTACGTTTTGTGTGTCAGGAGATCCTCTATTTTTTTTAAAAAAATACCACAACCCAAAATAAACCCAAAATGGAAAACGAATGAAAAATTAGAAGGAAACGAACTGCAGTCCAAAAGAAACCCAAACTAACACACGTATTTAATATTTTTTCTCAACCTCAAACCAAAATAAAAAAATAAATTAAAAATAAAGACTTACCAACGAGGGGCGGACTATGGCGACAGTGGAAGGGCAGCGAGGGATGGCGACGACGAGGAGAAAAACACACAAGAGAAGGCTTAGACAATAAAAAAAAACATACCTATTTAGTTTTTTTTTCTCAAACTCAAACCAAAACAAAGAAAAAAACAAACACTTAGCGGGAAGGGATGAGTGGCAGCTCACAAGCATCGACGACAACAAGCAACAAACGATAGACAACGAGTGACGATGGACCTTTTTCTTACTCTTTCGGCCTTCAAATCCTTCATTCGTCTCCCTCCTTTTTTGTCTCCCTTTCCCTAATTTTTGAAGGGGAAATATATATATATATATATATATATATATATATATATATATATATATATATATAATTATTAGGAAAACTTTCATAAATGTAACAAAACACCAAACTATTTATGGCTCGTGTAACAAAGCCCATAAAGTTAGCCATTTTTAAAATATTCCAAGTTTGCCCTTCAATCTTTCTTCTCTTCTTCGTGATTTCTTTCATGTCTTCCTCCTGTGATTTCTTTCATCGTCTTTCTTTTTTTCCTTCTTTTTTTTTCTGCTACGATTTCTTTCCATCGTCTTTCTTCTTTTTCTTTTTTTTTGCTACAATTTCTTTCCATCGTATTTCTTCTTTTCCTCTTCTTTTTTCTGCTGCGATTTCTTTCCATCGTCTTTCTTCTTTTCCTTTTCTTTTTTCTGCTGCAATTTCTGCTACGATTTCTTTCCATTGTCTTTCGCCAAAGAACTTTGACCAGTGCAATCCTTCTATTACGAGCGTCTTGACCTCTTTTGCCAAAATCTCAACGGGTTGCTCATCATAGCTCAAGTTTTCACTAGTTTGCAATGGCTCAAAGTCGAGTACATGTGTCGGGTCTGCGACATACTTTCTCAGCATAGAGACATGGAATGCATCATGAACTGCAATAAACTCTGGGGGCAACGTCAAATGATAAGCTACGGGCCAATCCGTTCAAGTATCTTAAATGACCTTACAAAACGTGGACTTAACTTCCTCTTCTTCTCGAATCTCAGAACATCCTCATAGGTGCTACCTTTAGAAAAACCATATCTCCCACATCAAACTCGAGATCCTTACGTTTTTCATCGGCATAACTCTTTTTCCTGCTCTGTGCTATCAACATACGAGCTTTAATCTTCTGTATGGCTGCATTGGTGGTCTAAATTAACTCAGGGCGTAACATTCTCCACTCACCAACTTCACTCCAACATACAGAAGATCTAAATACCTACCATACAGAGCCTCAAATGATGTCATGCCAATGGTAGCCTAGTAACTGTTATTATAGGTGAACTCCATCAAATGCAAATGAGAGTCCCAACTCCCTGAAAACTTTAGAATACAAGCTCGCAGCATATCTTCCAAAATCTTGTTCAACCTCTCTATTTGACCATCAGTCTGAGGATGAAAGGCTGTACTAAAATCTAACATCGTGCCCAATAAGAGCTGAAGTTCTTTCCAGAACTTTGATGTGAAACGAGCATCTCTGTCAGAAACTATAGATACAAGCACTCCATGCAGTCTCACTATCTCGGTCACATATAACTGTCCCTACTTACTGGCAGTGTAAGTGGATTTCCCTAAAATAAAGTGAGCTAACTTCGTGAGTCTGTCAACAACAACCCAAATGACTATATAGCCCTTCAGAGTCCTAGGCAGTCCTGTAATGAAATCCATCGATACACTTTCCCATTTCCACCCTGGCACACTCAAGGGTTGCAACAAACCTGCTGGCCTCTGTCTTAGTGCCTTCACCTGCTGGCATACTAAGCACCTACTAATGAAGTCTGCCACTTCTCTCTTCATATTTCGCCACCAGTAGACTCGCTTCAAGTCCTGGTACATCTTCGTACTGCCAGGATGCATAGAGAATGGAGAGTTATGGGCCTCAGTCAAAAGCTCCGTCTTAACTACATTATTTGCTGGGACACATAAACGCCTCTCATACATAAGTCCACCATAAGAGAATATGAAGAACTCCTCAACTTGCCCTGCTTTTTCCAGGTGACGCTTCTCAACCAAATATGGATCATTTAGCTGAGCAACAATAATCCTCTTCCTCAAGGTCGACTATACTGACAACTGAGCCAACTGTGAAGTAACTTCTCCTACTGAAACTGCAATCTCAGCTCTCTCAAAGTCTCTAAGCAAAAGAGCTTGCTTGGTGATAAGCGCTGCTGAATGTGACACATTCCTACTAAGTGCATCAGCTACCACTTTCGCCTTAACTAGGTGATACAGAATTTCGCAGTCATAATCCTTTACTAACTCCAGCCATCTCCTTTGTCTTATGTTCAACTCCTTCGGGGTGAAGAAGTATTTCAGACTCTTATGGTTAGTAAAAATCTGTATCTTCTCACCATACAAGTAGTGTCACTATATCTTCAATGCAAAAACCACAACTACCAACTCTAGATCATGGTTAGGGTAGGTTTGCTCATGACTCTTCAACTGACGAGAGGCATAAGCAACTACTTTACCTTGCTGCATCAAAACACAACCCAGTCCTTTCTTGGAGGCATCACTATATATCACAAAACTTCCTGACCCATATGGCACTGTAAGGACTGGCACAGTCACAAGCTTTTTCTTAAGCTCCTGGAAACTACTCTCACATGCTGGGCTCCAAACAAAAGGAGTCTCTTTCCTGGTCAACTGAGTCAACGGACTGACTATACGAGAGAACTTTTCCATGAACCTTTTGTAATAATCTGTTAAACCCAGAAAACTACGAACTTCGCTGACTATAGATAGTCGAGGCCAACTAATAACAGCTTCAATCTTCACTTGGTCCAAAGAGACTCCCTCACTGGATACTACATGGCCAAGAAAAGACACATTCTTTAGCCAGAACTCACACTTAGAAAACTTAGCGTATAGTTTATTGGCTCGAAGAGTCTCCAAAACCTGATGTAAGTGCTCGTGATGCTCAGCCTCTGTCTTAGAGTAGACCAAGATATCGTCGATAAAAACTATAACAAAAGTGTAAGAAATCCTTAAACACCCTGTTCATCAGATCCATAAATACAACAGAAGCATTTGTCAAGCCAAAAGACATTACAATAAACTCGTAATGTCCATATTTGGAATAGAAAGCAGTCTTAGAGATGTCACTGTCTCTAATCCTCAACTGGGATAGCTTGAACGTAAGTCAATCTTAGAGAAAACAGTGGCTCCTTGAAGTTGATCAAGCAAGTTGTCAATCTTGGGCAATGGATAGCGGTTCTTGACTGTCACCTTATTCAGCTCTCTATAATCAATGCAAACATGCATCCATCCATCCTTCTTGTTCACGAACAGTACTGGTGCTCTCGAAGGTGACAAACTAGGTCGTATGAAACCCTTGTCCAGTAACTCTTGCAACTAGACCTTTAGCTCTTTCAACTCTGCTTGGGCCATTCTATAAGGAGCTCTAGATATTGGAGTAGTGCCTGGCTCCAACTCAATAGCAAAATCGATCTCCCTGAGAGGAGGAAGTCTTGAAAGCTCATCAGGAAAAACGTTGGGGTATTCTCTCACCATCGACTCAGATGACAAGGAAAATTCTGGCTCTCTCATGTCTACTACGCTAGCCAAGATACTCCAAGTACCCTGGTTAAGTAGCTTACTGGTTTTCATAGCTCAGATGACTTTGGGTAGGACCACAGTCCCTGCCTACTTAAACTTGAAACTAGCCGCTGAAAGAGGGAGGGGGGTTAAAAACGACCTCTTTGCGGGAACAGTCTATACTTGCATGGTTGGTAGACAACCAATCCATGCCTAGAATTACATTAAAATCTCGTACGTCTAAAACTAGCAAAGTTACATCTAACACATGGTTTGCTATCTCTACTTGACATGCCTTTATCTTATCTTTAAACAACATAACTTCTCCCGATGGAGTAGAAACAGACAGTATACTACCCAATGGTTCTACTTCTAAATACATTTGTCGAACAAAAATTGAGGATATGAAAGAATGGGATGACCTAGAGTCAAACAATACAAATGTGAAGTGCCCCAAGATTGGGAATGTACCTGTCACTACAATACCAGCTTGCTTGGCCTCTTGACAAGTGGTGGCAAAAACTCTTCGCTGTTGGGAAGTGGGAGTCTAGTTCGAAGTAGTCTCAAGCAGTTTCTAAGGACAAAAGTCAGTTGAAACAAACTCCACTTCCTACTAAGCAACGACCTCCATGAGATCTCCCACAACGACGACAAGTAGGAAGCTCTCTCAAAGTCCTTTCTGCAGCAGCAAGCTCCTAGCGATGCCGCTGGAAAAGACTTGTAGTAGTGGTAGCTTGAAATCATGTTTTATAAATAGTTGTTAAAACAAAGTGCCACTCACAAACTTAAAGAAAAATCTTCAAATTCCACTTATCATGAAATAGACTATTTATACTCCATTTAGTCCCTAACATTTTAGAAAATATCTAAACTCCAAGCAAAAATTGCTAAAACACTAAGCAATGTCTCAAAATGGCGTACGAGGTGGCTGACACATAGTGTAAACCCTGGACCAAGGAATCCTTAAGTCTCTAAGGAGCTCAACGGAAGATTAAGAGTTGAGGTTAATATAAAAAAATGGTTTAAGATTAGTGTTACAAGAAAGATTGGAAAGAAATTTTACTAAGATTGAGTGATTAAGTTCAAGTTTTATGAATGTTCTGTCATTTTTTAGTATTATGTTAAAATGACAAAAAAATGGCTAGGCATGTTGCATACTCTAAGCAGTCGAGAAAGATCATAAGAACCTCTAAAGACATAAGTTGGGGGACCAAGAAGGTTAGTTTAGTGTGGCCGAGGAGTGTGAAGACAACCTCTATAGCACAAGGCTATACGGCCAAGGACACGTGTGACAAAGATAGCTAGGTGTTTGGACTGTCACGATAACTCTAAAAGGGGGAGACTATGCGGCCAAGCAAGGCATGCTAAGCGTGGTGCTAAGCAGCCAAGGAGTGCTTGGTATCTAAGTGAGTAATGTTAACCACACGAAGGGATGATTGAGCGGCGAAGTACCATGTAGCCATAATCCATGTCGCCATGAGGGTACCATGCGACTAAGGGGGTACCATAAGGCCAAGGGTGGTACCATGCAACTAAGGGGGTATTATGCGACCAAGAGCTAATTTTGGGATTACATATTTTGTTGAAAGCTTTATGAAATGATCTAGATGTTAGGCAAAGCAAGAGTGTTCCCTAGGCGTCCTAGGCAACAAAAATTAACTAAGGAACCTCTCAAGGCAAAAATGATAGGTAGCCAAGGATGACCTAAACATTATAAGCCAAGAAGTGAGGTGGAGTACAAGTGGACAACATGCAAGTCACCTAGGTTTTTCCAATTAGGAGGTGTAAGGTAAGCATCATGAGGTGGAAAGTGAAAGCTATGGGGTGTAAGATGCAAGAAGGTGGTGTGAATCAAGGAGAGTGCAAAGATCATTATATAAAGACAACTTTGGATTAATGGTGTTCACAATCCACTCATGCGAATTGGATAATTCCACTTGAAAAATTTTCGAAAGTTGAGCCTAGTATCAAGGGAAGGGTTGCTAAGAAGAAAAGATGCAAGGAAGGAAGGCATTGAAGTGAAGAAAGCCACAAAGGGCATTTTCAAAGGAAAATTTGGCAGTGCGGGGTATTCTGGAGCTACATAACTTAATACTTAGATTTTTTTTATTGACATTCTGAAGTAAGCTAGTTAAGACAATTCTAAACAAGTTTATAGGAATACGTTTCTTGATTTTAGTTCTAGATATTAAGTTATTAAGCTCCAAAGTCAAGTAAAGTTTCTTGTCGAAAATCAAGTTTTTAAGCAAGACCAAGGGTGGACAGAGTGCCAAGATGACAGTATGAGATAAGCCTTGAAGCATGTAAAGAGCATGTCACCACCGCACAGTTAGGTGACATGAGGCATGCACCTAGGCTATGAGGGGTGCCATATGTAAGGAGACAAGGACAACATGTGTAACGCACGACCTGTAGGACTAGCCGCAGCACATGGGGCACGTGGCCAATCTTGCACACAGGCACACAATGCATGTGGCGTCCTAGGGCTTGCGAGATTAACACGTAGCCATTCCTCTCACATGCTTCACCTAAAGGTGTTTAAAAAAATTGGTAACTCGACCAACCCGAATTACCTAATCCAAACCATAAGGGTTGGGTTGGGTTAGAAAATTAGAGAAAAAAAAGTTGAGTTGGATCCAGGTCGTACAAGTAAAGGGTCGGGTTGACCCGGCTAGACACAATTATGTGTGTATATATATATATATATATATATATATATATATATAAACCTCATTCCGAACATTGTAGATTTGGAATTTGAATGTATAACATATATACGTCATATTGCACCTTGAATGATAATTTGTTCACCTTACATATTGAAAACAATATGAAAATTCATCTACATTATAGAGAGATGAAGAAAACCAGCCATCTAACCCAACCTAAATTTTTTGGGTTAGGTTGGGTTAACACTTGCATCTTGAACCAATAGGGTTTATCTTTTGCCAACCCAGATACTTTGGGTTGGTCTATAATTTTCCTTTAACTCAGCTTATGTACACCCCTTGCTTCATCTCATGCCCGTAATGCTTTGAACACTCTTCGACACTCAATCTCATTGTCCTTAGAGGTTATTTGAATAATTCTTGTCACCTAGTCCATCTTCCTTGCATGTCTTATCATAGCCTTATAGCCAAGCTTGCATGGGAGTTCCTTGGCTACAAGCTAACCTCTTTGGAGGTTATTGACACCTCCAAACATCTAGCTTGCCTCTTCTTGCCTAGCCACCCTTGCTTGCATGCCCTTGATTACATGACTTGGTCGTATGGCTTGCCTTAGCCGTATGGTTTCTTTAGAGGTTATTGGAAGAAGGTTGGTTGTCTCGTCTAACTTCAAAACGCTTAGCTTGTTTTTTACCGCCTACCTTAATTTCTTAGAGTTTACTTTGACACTTTTTGCTACCTATGACAACCTCTTCTCGCCTAACATAACCTTTTGGTTACCTAACTCAAATTAAAACGTCTAGGTTGGCTGCCCCACCTTAGGTCAAAACGCCTTGCTTGACCCATGGAGGTTTGTAAGACACTTTTGGCTACTTAAACCATACTTAGCCTAAATTTATGTCCTCATGGCAATGATGACATCCAAACTTTGTCACCAAAACCATGATACTCTTACCATGTCACTTATGTTTTTTTAGATTCCTTTTTTAACCCTTCCTCTTCAATTTTCATAATTTAATTGTCACACCCCCTCATAGAGTCCCTTTTTCTAACTCCTAACCTGACCTCAAAAGAAGGTGCGAAGGCTGACAAGCATCGACATACATTGACAACACTTACAAACCATCTAACCTATCTAACTCAACTAAAAGTCACATAACAAATAATGCAAGCTTAAAAGAAATAACACAAGCTAACTGCTTTTGCTAACAAGTTGGACTACTAGCTGCAACCTTGACAGAACTTCAACGGAAATATAAACTTGATAACAACTTACTATCTAGGCCCATTACTTAAACTTATACTATAAACATGCTGACTATGAAAATATAATGACTTCAACTCATAAATAGCAACTAATAGCTGTAGGGCAAGCTCGACACGATGATCACTACTTGGGGAGTGAGAAAACATTTGAATGAATAAGTCGAAAGACTTAGTGTGTGACGATTTTTATAAAACGTGTTTTTCTAAATATTTATACATAAATATTTGGCTTAAAGAAACATTCAAGCAGTTGAATACCATTTTAGAAACATGTATCTCGAATCTTTCAAACATTTGAAATACATCATAAATTTTACTTGTTCATTAAACTATAATCGTTCTTAACATGAAACATGGGTGTTGGTACATTGCACGGTCAATGACGTAATTCTCTCAATATAGGTACAGTTCTAACTATTTCCTTCTCCACATAGGCACAACGAATTGCACCTTCATTCATGTACAAGGAACATAGGCTTGTACACATAACTATCATAGAGAGTAACATAGAACATATGGACATAGCTTCATGAAAAAACATGCTTGAAATCTTACCTTTGAACAAATGCTTTCTTTAGGCCTCTTTCAGATCTCATAACCATAAGACATGCTTGGAATATTTTATAAATCATGATTTCATAAACTCATACTTTTTAAACATGCACCTTTGAACATATACTTAAACTCATGGTTTGCAAATCATTTACCAAATTAGGAAAGAAATATCATTCAGAAATCTCAAACATGCTTACAAACATTTTGCTTTAAACTCATGTTTATAAATAAACATTGAAAATTATTTTGTCACTCACAAACTCGTGGCTCAACTCCTTAGCTTGGAAATCCTTCAAACTCCCATTGTCTTGCAACAATCATATTTAAACCTTAATTAACCTGTTTACCTTAGAAAATATCTAAACTTTACTAGAAATTGGCAAAAACATAAAAAAAAAAAAAATACAACTTAAATATACCCTTTTGACATGGCTAGTGCACAAGGAATGGGTGGCAGGGGGTTGGCACACATGTAGGGCTTTGGAAAGCCTTGTCGTGTGCTAACATTGTGTCTGACTTGCCACACACAATATGGCCTTGTGCATTGTGTTCATTCTTGGACATAGGGTATGTCGCACGGCCTAGGCGTGGGCCGTACGTTGTATGATCGTGCACTGGCTCTATTTTATTCTTCGAAACCCAACTAACCTCTCTTCGCCTAACTTGAACATCGAGCTTGCCTCGCCTTTCTTATACCTTGGCTAGGCTTCAACTATGCCCAAAATTTCCTTTTCTGTCCAAAACCTAAGTCCAACTTTGGAGGTGCATAACTCATAATCCATAACTTAAATAAGAAAGCTTCCTCGGACAAAGTTGTTTCACATCCTCTTAACTACATTACCTCAAAATTTTAGCTTCGGATTCCAAGTAATACATTCTATAGACCTAAAAAACTCAACACTGCTGATAACTTGTACACATACAAGTTATTATGGCATTTTAGGGAAAACAATTGAGCCAAAGTGCGAGATAAAAGGACCAAAATGTGTAGCATTTTGCGAAAAATTATAATATCAAGAGAATGAACCTTACATAAGTCATCACATCTGATTAACTATGCTTTCAAGTGCTTTTCTATGAAGGTTGGCGAAAAGAAGAAATGAAGCGAGGATCATGCTTATTAACTTAGGGGTAAAGCTATCAAGGGAACTGAAAGGTGAGATGCCAATACAACGTTATACAAGATAATCCGCTAAGAGGAAAAAGTGATAGTTAAGGTTGATGTGACATGAAACGGCTACTTTCTACGCTGACAATTGTAAGCAAGGACAATTGTGCAGCATAGCAAGGACACATGTGCAACATGAGCAATTACTTTCTAGCCTAAAGTATGCCTATAAAAGAAGCCCTCCACCTTGAACAACAATCTTATGAAAGAGGTCATCCCTTAAGGAGGATAGTGAATGAACAAGTTTTAGAGTTCTTCACCGTTTGTAGTAGTGTCGCTTCCTCCATCTTTTCTTCAGTCAATGTCTAAGTAAGAGCTTAGAAAGAGATTAGAGAGAGATGTTTCCCCCACCATTTCCCCTAACTTGTAAAAGAGCCAAGGAATGCAAATCAATGAATTATGTGGCTTGGAACATTTCCTTACTTTCCATTTTGCTTTTTTATAATGTATTATATGAATGTTATTAAGCTTATGGCTGAGAGGCCTACATTTATTAATACAATGCATGTTCATCTATTGTTTCTCTTCATTTCTTTGCTATTCATCTTATGTAAGTGTTATAAGTAGTTTAAATATGTATTATGTGTTTGATAAAGGTTCTTTAAGTATAAGAGTCATCGTGTTTAGCCTGAGCCTAACTCTTCGCTTGGCCAACACTCATTGCTAACTGCTCGAGAGAGTAAGTGACAAAAACCTAACTAAACACGCGTAAAAGGGAGTTAGGAAACAAACTCCATTATGTCGTTTTGCCTCCAACCATTTGTGTCCCCAAAGGAGAACAAGTGTGGTGTTTAGCGCCGAAAGGTTGCTCGCCTTAATTATAAGATGGTCAAGTGATTTATATCGTATTAGGTTATATCTCACATTTAAACCACTTATAATGTAGAGATGCTCCTTCATTCTTCTTAATACAAGTTAGAGCACATTTCATAATTATTCCATTCCATCCCCCTTTACAAATCCTCTGTGTAAATAGGTAGATTAGCATAGTTTTATACTTACACTGTATAGAATTTATACCGTCTGGTTGAGAAATAGGCAATATAACTAAGTTTTGATAAAAATTCTCTGTGTTCGACCTTGGCTTACCTAGGAAACCTCGTGCTTTTCTTACACTTGGGCAAGTGTGAGCAAAACTTGTACTAAACGTTAATCATTATGCATGCAGCAATCAATAGGTAGGGTCTGCACCTTTATCGCATAACTCTAACCTAAACGCTCATTATTAATCGCATAATTGGAATCCAACATGATATATTTACGATTGAGTTTTGCATAAGGAAAAATGAGGGAAACCAAGTACCAAGTACTCTATCTCACCTAAGAAATGACCTTCAAGGCTTTTCTTTGATGGTTGAGGGTCCTCTTCACGTCTTCTTTGTCTGAAAGCCTAACCCCTTAAACTAGACTCATATCAAGAGTATTTACATTTAGAATTACCTAAAACGCACGAGTGAATTGAGAGAACTTCCTCTTTAAAGTTCCTTTAAATACTAGCTCTTGCATGGCAGGCTTAAGACACCCCATACTTGTCGTCTTTTAAACTCTTGCATGTTTAGACACTTGGATTCCACCTTAAAGAGCACTACTAAAACGCCTAAGTATCACTTGGTCTCATGCCTTCAAACTCATTTGCATAGCCATCGACAAAGCCCATTCGGTTACTCGCATGGGTCTCAATGTGTCATGTCGCCTACCTTGACAAACACACATATCATGTTGCCTTGCTATAAGCCATGCTGTCTACCTTCTCGCGTAGTTTTTGCCCACGTGCCTTGACTTGGTCGCATCACATGGTGCAGCTCGTCCAACACATCTTCTTCGCTTGGCCAAGCCTTAACTTCCTCGCCTAACTATGCCTTTGTTACGTAATCTTGCATCTCACTTAGCACAACGTCAAAATGCCTAGCAACTACGATGGTCGCATAACCTTATCCTTAGAAGTTTCCTTGACATCTTGGTTGCATAGTCTAATTTAAAACGTTGGGCTACAACACTTAGCCTACTTCCACCTTGTTAACCTCACTTTAGATGCATATCATCAATGCTTCGTCAAAAATCTTTCTTCAAGGCTACTTTGGCTACAATAACACATAAATCATGTCACTTGGTATAACAACCATCTTTTACTAAAATTTCCATCGATCTTTTCTACAAACCTCAACTTTTTCTTTGTTCACGGGAGTTCTTAAAAGAGTTAGAAGTTCTTAGATTTAAGATTAAATTCATAATTATTCACATGGGGTGTGACAACTTGGTATCAGACTCTAAGTCATGTAATCAAAGGCATACAACCAAGGGTGGCTAGGCGAAAAGAGCCAAGCTAAGCGTTTAGAGGTGTCAATAACCTTCAAAGAGGTTAGCTTGCGGCCAAAAAACTCGCATGCGAGCTGAGTTGTGTGGCCATGATAAAGCATGCGAGGAAGATGGACTAAGTGAAAATAACTATGTATAGAACCTATAAGGACAAAGAGAGTGTGCGGCTAAGAGTGTCCAAAGCACTATGGGTAAGAGGTGAAGCGGAGTACAAGTGACATGGCATGCAAGGCACCTAGATTTTTCCAAGTAGGAGGTGTAAAGTGATTAGCATGAGGTAGAAAGAGACAAGTAAGATGGGTAAAAAGGCAAGTAGGAGGTGTCACAGGGAGCATACAAGAATTATTATATAAAGGGAACTTTGGTTGAATGGTACTTACAATTAACTTGTGTCCTTTGGGTAATTCTACTTGAAAAATCTCTTAAAGTGAGTATAGTTTAAAAGGTAGGGCTACCAAACAAAGAAGATGCAGAGAAATAATGCGTTGAAGAGAAGAGTCATATTTAAAGGAAATCATGACAATGACAAGTATTTTGAGCTATAGAACTCATACTTCAAATCTTTTACTGGAATTTTGGGATAATCTAGTTAAGATATTTCTAAGCAAGTTTGTAAAAGAAAGTTTACTAATTTTGTTCTAGATGATTAGTCATTAAGCTCCAACGTCGAGTAAAGATTATGAACGAAAATCTAATTTCTGGGCAAATTCCAAGTGTGGGTCAAGTGTAAGGAAGACAAGGGAAGTTGGGTGTTGCAAAAGAGGAGAGAGAGATTATTTATGCCTTGAAGCATGCACGAGGCATGTACAATGCACAACCAAACAACATAAGGCATGCGTCTAAGCCATGCGAACTACCATGTGCACACAGATAAAGTCATTCATGCCTGCAAACACGTAACACACAACATTTGGCCGTGAGGCACACACAACATGCATGCACTTGTGAGATTAGCACGTAGCCAGTCTGTCACCCATGCCCTGTACACTAGCCAACCCACATGCAATTTTTACTTAAAGTTTGGATATTTTATGAATTTTATGGCCTAAATAGAGTATAAATACCTTATTTCCAGTACAGCTAGCATGTAGCCAACTATGCGCACAAGGCACGAATGCAGCGAGAGGCATACGACACACTTAATTGTGAGGTTAGCATGTGGTCAGGCCTCTAAAGATCTGCACATGTGTGTGCCAAACTTGCCGCTCATGCTCATGTATCAGTTATGCCAAAATGTTGTCTTGGGGGCATTTTTTTTATTTTTGAAAATTTTGGGCACAGTTTGGATATTCTATGGACCTAAGTGATTAATTTGGATTTAAATATTATTATTTTAGGTCAATAGGAGATTGGCCAATTTTATAGGCCAAAGATTTAGTTCTTATCTTTAGGTGACAAAATGAATTTCAAATATAGATTTATATATGCATTTACTGGCAAAACAATTGAACATGCTTTGAGTTTATTCTGATTTACAAGTTATTTTTGAAGCATGTGATTTATTTAAAGTATTTTATAAAGTATAGATTGTTGAGGTGTATTTCTGGCTAGCAAGTGGAAATGAGTATGTAAAAGTTTAGCAAAGCACGGTTTATGGTTAAAGATTTGCTTTATACAAAAGGTTCTTTAACATATCGAGGCATTGTTTTCAAAGCGTATGATTTTAAACATGTTTTAGTAAATACCAAGTTATCTTGTTACTACTACAACCCTTCGAGGTAGGATATTAGACTCCAAGGAATTTTGAGGTAGCGATATCTATCTCTAAGGATTTGAGATAGGGATGCCTATCTTTGAGGTAGAGTTGGGGATGCTCATCTCTAAGCAACCAATAGTATCGATCTTACTCTGCTATCTAAGTCGAGGATTATGTTTGATTTGATATTCATTAGCTCTACCATCTTCCAAGGATTTGATATTTGGTATAAATGATCAGACAACAAAGATCCATATTCAACCTCATGACAACACAACAGAACAACACAATCATCAACAGATCATCTCATATTATCAGATCAACATAACCATCACCAACACATTCAACACCAGATACTTTCAGTAACAAACTAACTAGCACATCATTTCATTTCATTAATTTTTAAACATCATATCAAAAGAATTCAAACAACATACTAATTTTTAACAGTTCAACGACTTAAAAAATGACAGATCAACAACACCTTAAAAAAAACTTCAAAATAGACAGCAACCCTGCTTCAGCTTCATCCAACCAGCTTCCCTACTACATACTACTCCCCCCTTGAACCGAAAAGAAAAATCACTCAAAACCATGCTCTCTCGTACTAGTAGAACGAACCAATGACTTCAAGTGGCGGATAAGCGAATCAACTTCCAACCATCATTTAGAAAGCAAATTAATGGAAGTAGAGAGAGCTCGAGACTCAGTTGTAAGTGTATTAACGATTCTGGAGGCTAAGTCTCAATTAATAAAGAAACCTTCAACACTTTCACCCAAATCTTCCGTGTTAAACATACGGGGAGCCCTTGAAGGTCGCATGCCATGTTCTATATTTGGAATATGACTTCCTTGAAAAAGTCTATAACTCAAAGATAAAGTCTTTAGTTCAAGTCCAGGGGCATCAAGCGCTGTTAGGACCGCAACATTCAAGTGAATTAATAAGCATGAGAAAAAAACGTAGTAAACCAATCGGTATTTTAACACCAAAAGTTCCCACATGCCTTAGAAGCTGATTATATATAAAGAAACTTGTATCCGTAGTGTCATCATTGCATATCTAGAAAAGAAATGTTTCTAAAACAACAGATATACCGAAAGCATGTGAAGATGGAAACCAGTTCGCAATACCAATCTTATGAAGAATGACATATTTTATATTGAGAGATACAATTGGAATTCCATTCACAAGCCAAGTAGATCGAGTCCCTCCAAATAACACAGAAGCCAAAACTTCATTTGATGAATTTAAGGGTAAGGAATTAGGTTCAACATTGTTACCTAGAAACCCATTAATCACTTCAGGAGAAATCTTAAACTTTAAGCCCCAAATGTGAATTGTCTGGTAGTCCGAACTACTAGGATTGTTAAAGCCAGAAGGCAAATTTACAATAAACTAACCCAGGATAGAAAGGTCCAACATTTGATATCGTCTTGAAGAGACCAGCCTTTTCAATAAGACCCATAACACTTAAACAGGAATGATTCATATCAGAAACATTTACCTCATCTGCAATCTTTCGCTGCACAACATACCTCCATCTTTGAACATTTTCTTTGAGATGAAACGAGATTCCATCAATGGGAACAGATGGAATGTTAGAGGTATCTTCTTCCTTCTAGTTTTTGTAGTAATATTTCGCTGATTTTGTTGAACCTTCTTTCCCTTTGGCCTAGGTACACCATGCGATTGTTGAGTCTCTGGTTGGAGTTCATCATTAACATCTAGTTCAACGGTATTAGTAGGTTCGACATGTTCATAAGCAGGAGGAGATCCAACAGAAGTCAGAGACTCAAGAGCAGGAACATCATTCCTTACCACATTCTTAATAGATTCATCAACAGGATTATATTCAGGCATTGCTCACTGATTTGTAATAGAAGTATCAACCTAAATCGATGACTTAACCGACAGTGAACGACGCGATGGACTAGCTTCTTCATTTTTCCTGGGTGGATGACCCGGTGTCGGAACAAACACGTCTTCAGAGGAGCAACTCTCATGAGAATGAGTTAATATGTCAAGATCAATAGATTTAACCGGGACAACATTGGAAAATAATCCTTTCTTCAACAATCTGACTAAAGGAACATCGTCACGCTCGTCCAATTCCAATCGATAGTGTGAGTCTCAGAGACACTTGGCACAATTACAACACCTTTCACAGTACTTTCAGCAATAACCTCATCATTCACAGGTAAATGAGAACTTTCTGAGACATTTACCTGAAATTTCTCTGATGGAAGTCGATACAGTCTCCGTGGAGGAGTGCTTTTGAACCGGTGACCCCTCATCCATACACCATGCATGTTAGACTAAGATGTTGGAGCTTCATTAACATCTTTTAACGATTGAGCTTGATAGTTACCTTTCCAGGTGTTTACCATTGATGATTCTAAAGAAGGAATAGTGATAGTCACGATTTCAAAATAAAGTCCTGAATTTTTTAAGATGAATGATCAATTCATAAAACTTGGAAACTTAAAATATCAAACGCTTCCCACTCAGAGGTCGTAATGTTCGCTATTTAAGCCTATTACGATGCTGGCATGTCCATTAATTCTGATCGTGATATATTTTCACAACCTTTTTAGATAATAAATGAATTACATCTTACAAACTCTTAAACCCGTGCGTAAATGCTCAAATAAATTAGCATATGAGGGTTTAGTAAATATATTTGCTAATTGTAGGTTCGAACAAACATGTTCCAAAGTGATAATTCTATCTTCAATAAGCTCTCTGATAAAGTGATGTCTGATATCAATATGTTTTGCTCGACTGTGCTGAATCGAACTTTTGGACATATCAATAGCACTCATATTATCACAATATAAAGTCATAAGATTCTGCGAAATGTCATACTCTTGCAACATATTCTTCATCCATATAAGCTGAGCACATGCACTTCCTACCGCAATGTATTCAGCCTTAGCTGTAGAAAGTGATACACAATTTTACTTCTTACTAAACCATGAGATCAGATTGTTTCCTAGAAAGAAACATCCTCCAAAAGTGCTTTTCCTATTATCTGAACATCCGACCCAATCCGAATCACAATATCCAACAAGAATGGAATTTGTATCATACGAATATAGAATTTCAAAATCACTTGTTCCATGGACATATTTAATAATTCTTTTGACTGCAGTTAAATATGAAACACGAGGATCAGATTGAAATCGAGTGCATATTCAAACAGCATATGCAATATCAGATCTACTGGCTGTTAAATACAGCAAAGTCTCGATCATGCTTCTGTATATCTTTGGTAATTTTGACAGGTGTCGCAGCTAGAGTCCTCTTTTGTTGAACTTTCTCAAGAACAAATTTTCTCACGATGTTTTTGGCATATTTCTCTTGATTTATAAAGATGCTATCTATTATTTTGCTTGATCTAAAGGCCTAGAAAACAAGACAATTCACCAACCATACTCATCTCAAATTCTGATTGCATGGTATTAATGAAGCTTTCAATCAGTTCCTTAGGAAATCCTTCAAAAATAATATCATCAACATAATTTTTTTCATAATTAGATCATTGTTAGATTTATTTACAAATAGCGTTTTGTCAGCACCTCCTCTAGACTATCTTTTACGGCTAAAATAAACAGTGAGTCTTTTGTACCACACTCTTAGTGCCTCCTTCAACCCATATAAAGCTTTATTAAGCTTATCCACGTGCTGCGGAATTTTAGGATCAATAAATTCTTTAGGTTGAGCCATATAAACTTCTTCATTCAAGTACCCATTCAGAAATGCACTCTTGACATCCATATGATATAATTTAAACTTGCGAATGTAAGATATACTGAGTAAGAGACGTATAGCTTCGAGTCTGGCAACAGGTGAAAATGTTTCATCGAAATCAACTCCTTCTACCTGTGCATAACCCTGAGCCACCAGTCTTGCCTTGTTCCTTATTACATGTCCTGCTTCATCAGTCTTATTTTTAAAGATCCTTGGTGTCTATAATATTTGCTCCTTCAGGTTTAGGCACCAAGGTCCACACATTGTTATGCTTAAATTGAAGTAATTCTTCTTGCATTGCATGTATCCAGTATTCATCTTTAAGATCTTCATCTACAGATGTGGGTTCAATAGATGAAGTATAGCACAGATCAGCAATCATTTTTGTATAATCCACATTGTCCTTTTTTCTAGTTATAATTTCTATTGATGGATCTCCAATTATAGAGCTTGATGGATGATTCTTTCAAACATGTGAAGAAGGAATAAGTTCAGTTTTCTCAACAGTTACCTCCTTTGGAATTGGTTTTGAGTTTTCTTCAAGGCTACTTATACTTGTATCGACTTTAGGAATGTCAACAGTAGTAGTTTCAGGTACCATAGATACTTTAGGTGCTAATTCATCATCATCATGAGTTTATTTATATGTATACTCAGAATCATTCACAATCACGTTAATTGTTTCCATAACCATTCCAGTTTTATTATTTGAGACTCGGTAAGCTCTGCTATTTTGTGAGTATTCAAGAAAAAGTCCCTGTTCTAATTTGGCATCCCACTTTCCATGATACTCTCTATCAGTAAGGATATAGCAAGTACTCCTAAACACATGGAAATATTTGACATAGGTTTTCTACCTTTTCATAACTCATATAAAGTGACAGTAGTTCCAGACCGAGTAGTAATTCTGTTGTGAATATGACACGTTGTATTAACAGCTTCGGCCCAAAAATGCAACGATAAAGCTTTGGCATGAATCATGACTCGAGCCATTTCTTGTAAGGTTCTATTTTTCCTTTCTACAACTCTATTCTGTTGAGGAGTTAACGGTGCTGAATATTCATGATATATTCCTTCCGTTTCACAGAAGTTAGTCGGATCTTCATTTTCAAATTCATTTCCATGATCACTCTTGATTTTAACAATCTTATTCCCTTTTTTACGTTGCAAATTCAAACAATAACAGTTGCATATTCTTGCAGTATCAGATTTTCCTTTTAAAAACTTTACCCATGTGAATCGAGAAAAGTCATCCACAATTATAAATATATACTTTTTTCCTCTAAGACTTTTAGTTTGCATCGAACCCATAAGATCCATGTGTAACAATTCTAAGACTCTGTTTGTACTACACTCCTTCATACTTTTATGGGAAGCTTTGATTTGCTTCCCAATTTAACAATCAACACAAAAGAATTTTCTTTTTGATTCAATGTTTGGGATTCCTATGATAGCCTCATTTTTTACAACTTTATCGATGCTCCTTAAGCTGGTATGTCTCAGTTTCCTGTACCATAACCAAGTTTGATATTCTTTGATTGAGTGGCAAACATCAGAATTGTTGGACAACCAATGATAGCAATTATCAACCTGTCTGTAATCATTCATAAGAACTCGATTATTTTCATCAATCACCTCACAACTGTCTTTGCTGAAGTTTACGTTGTGGCCTTGATCACATAGTTGACTCACACTGATTAGATTTGCCTTTAGTTCTTCAACATATCTAACATCATTTAGATAGGGTAGGTTGATTTTTGCAATATTGCCTTTTTCTATGATTCTTCCTTTCGGACCATCTCCAAAAGTGACATGTCCAGAAGCACATTCTTTTAATTCAGAGAAGAAAGATCTGTTTCCAGTCATGTGCATAGAACATCCACTATCAAAATTCCATGCATCAGTTCAGGCTTGAATAGTTGTAAATGCGATATTGCTTTTGTTCTGACTGTTTTACTCTCCAGATCATACAACTTCTTCTTCCATTTTATTTGAGAGAGATAGATTTATGCTTCTGAACACAATAATTTACCTGTAACATATAGCAAAATGGCTTAATATGACCTCTCTAGCCATAGTAATGACAAACCCACCTAGTAACTTTAGCTGAAGTGCTAATAGATTTTGTTACCATAGGTACTTTTGATTTGACATTTACTGAAGCTGGAAAAAATTTGATCTCAGTAGTTGAATTAGTGCTTTATATTGATGAATCAAAACCAAGACCATATTTGTAGGAGTCTATCTTGAACTCAATATCAGGTTTAAATTTTCAGACCCCGAATTTAGCATTTTCACTGACTTCATTTTCTGGTCATATTCTTTCTGAACTTCGTTCAGTTTTAGCTTTAGTACTGATTTTGACAGTAATCATTCATTTTCCTCCATAAGATCTTGAATATTTTTTTAGTATCGCTCTGGCTTCAGAGTCTTCTTTCCACAGGACTTTTAGCTTCTCAAGAGATAACTCATTATCATAATTTCCTTCAGAATTTTCACTTTCATCACCTGAATTAGTTTTTGTAATACTTACTATGAAAGCATTTATGTCATTATCATCTTCTTCACTATCATCAGTGTCCTTAACAAGGTAGTACGAAAATTTTTCTTTTTCTTTCTCAAGAACAAGGCACATTCAGCCTGATAATGATCAACTCCCCCACATTTTCTACATCTGAAAATTCTTCCTTCACCATCCTTTTTTCGTTCATAGTCGTCATCCCTCCTATTAGAGATTTTATTGAACCTTATGGTATTGCTTTCACCATCTTTTCTTCGATAATTAATGAGATTTCTAGTGTTGGATCTCGTGGTATTCAGACTTTTGAATTTCTTGACAACCTTAGAAAACTGTTTCGTTAGTAGAGTTATCGATTCATTCATATTTGCTTCATTACCAGGCTGATTTACAGTTGTCTCTTCTTCATATATTGGCTTAAAGGCAATGCCCTTACCTTTCTTATTCTCTTTGTGCCATATAGTCATCTTGAATGTAAGCAGATACCAAAACAACTCATCCAGTTTTAATTTACTTATACATGAGCTTCCTCTATAGTTGTGACCTTCATGTCGAATTTTCCTGGTAACAATCGCAGCACTTTACGCATTATCTTGGATTCAGAAATTTTTTCCCTAAGCAATAACGATTCATTTGCTATTTCCAGAACTCTCTCGTTGTAATCTAATACAGACTCATCTTCTGACATTTTCAATGCTTCAAACTTTGATGTTACCAATTACAGTATGGATAGTTTAACTTTTGTATTTCCTTCATAAGCAACTTTGAATATTCTCCAAGCTTCTTTGGCTGAATTACAAGAATTTATAAGTTTGAACACATTCAAATCAACACCATTAAATATAGCATTGAGAGCTCTAGCATCCCCAACTCACGCTTATTCTTCAGCATTAGTCCAGTCAACTTCTGATTTTGGAACAGATACACCGTCTACAGTGATCATCGATGGTTCATATCCAGCTACAAGGGCTCTCTACGCTCCCCCATCTAAAGTTTTAATAAAAGAAATCATACGAGGTTTCCAATATGAATAATTTTTGCCATCGAGGACAAGAGGACGTAAAGCTGAAGGTCCTTCTCTGATTATTTCCATGGACTTGCAACCTGCTCTAATACCAAATGAAAAACAGTGAGAGATAATCATATAAATCTTTAGTTAATTCTAAAGTAACTAATTGTTGTAATAGCTAAAGGGACATTAGAAGAGTATAACATAAGAAACTTTGGTAACCTAGTTCGGCCGATGTTGCCTACGTCTAGGGAGTTGCGCACAGTCTTGATGAGTAATCTTATTATGATTCACACTTAGTCCATATACATCGATACAACATATGATCTTTGTTCAACTATATGACTAATCTCACAACTGATCTTCAGTAGAAAAATCTTTCACCTCTTAAATCGTACCCACCTTTTTTCAACATACATACATACATATATCCGCAATATATATATTTCTTCAAGATTAATTTCACAAAGATATTAATGCAAGATTCCTAGAATAAAGAAGGATCTTTTTATCTTTTGGAAATTAAATATCTTATCACTCAAAAAAATAATCTCATAAAATCTTTTTGACAAAATCCCAACAAAGTAGATTTAGCAAAGTAGTTCTTTTGCCCAAGCTTAACTTTCAAAACTTTCTCTTCTATTTCTTCCTATACCTTGAATTTTATGTATCTATAAGATGAAACTCTAGGCACCAGTAGCACCCTATCTCGTTATAGCTATTGCGAGATGGAAAACCTATGCGTCCATAGAGGCCCTCATTTCTGTCTAGTCTTTGTGATGGAAACTCAAGGCATCTACTAGATACCCTCATCACATGACCTCTATGCATAGAACAATCTCCTCCGTAGGGTTCTTATCGACTTAGGACATCTCGATATAGACCAAAACATATTCAGGAATCTCATGCTAAAGCTTTAACTCAACTAAATTAGCATGCTCATGTAAGTTTCTTACATCAAGCAAGTCTCGAATCTAGCTTTTCTTAAATCATTTTATTGCTCAAATACTTTCAGAAATTCAGCATTCAAATACATATTCATAAATCTCATGTTTAAAGAAACCTTTCCCATAACTCATTTCTAAACTTGAAACTCATGCTTTGTAAATAAATCTTAAATCAAGTATATTCAAATACTTAAACTCAAAGTTTGCTTTAAATAAAATTTCATAAATCAAGCTCAGAAATTCATTTCAAATTCATTTTTGTCACTCATAACTTTTGGTTAGTCCCTTGTTCTACAGATTTACCCTATTTCTTCTTGCCCTTAAACAACAAAAAAACTCAAGTCAACTTAGGTTACAAACTAAAGAAATTACCTTGAACCTCTTCCCTTTTCATTCAAAATAAAGGTAGCACTTCTTCTAGCTAACCTTGTTTTTGAACTCTTAATGGCCTTGACTTGCTTAAAAACTTCTATGAGCTACCCTAGCTTAAATTGAGCTCTTGAATAGATTTAGAGTCTAAATCAACAGACCCTAACTTAGCAAAAGTTGCTCTTAAGCTTCTTAAACAGAGAAGATGAAGATTAAACTTACTTGGATTCAACCCACAAGCTTTAACTCTTCTCTTATAGCTCAATTATACAAAAATTCTAACTTCTCGGTTGCTTCTTGAAGAAAACCCCAAACTGAAACTTCACTAGAGATAGATTCTTGCTTGGCTCCCAAAACTCTCAAGCAATCTCAACTCCTTTCAATTCTTATCTCTATTTTGATGGAACAAATTTAGAGAAATAAAGGTACATTGGGTGAATCTTTGTTTTTCACTAAGAATCCAATAACCCAAATGTACTTTTATTTTTCTTCCATTGAGATATTTCGGTAATTTCTCGTATATGATTCCCTCAGCTAATTTTGGAACAATTTCCTTATGTATAGTTCTAATAAAATGGTTTGTATTTCTTAGAGTATCATAATATTTCTTGAAGAATGATTAGTTTTCAAGTTAAGAAGAAAAGGATGAGGCCAACCAAGAAGGTTGGTTGATAGAAGCACTAGAAGACCGCTTGGACTAAAGAAATTTAGATGAGAATATGATTGTTAGGAATTAATAAGCTTCAACCTCTGGTTGCTTATCGCACGAATTGAGGAATGTGTATTTTATCTTCTACCGTCTGAGACTCTACCGATGGTTCAATTTAAGATATGATCCTGCATGTCTACAACTTAAAAAGACTATCCCACTCTAAATGTTGAGTGACAGCTTGAGACTAATTCTTGCTTCCAAACCGAGCAAACAATAAAGCTACAAGGATTAATAACAAAATCACCTTCTGCCTTAGACTATTCAACTTATGCTGTTGAAACAACCTCTACAGATGAGGCTTCCCAACAAGTGATGACTGTTCTTTCCAATCGCATGGATACTGAAAAAACATATAAGTGATTTTCATGTCATTTTCAAAAAAATATCGTAAGATAACAAGAGTGGAGTATTAAGACTTTTCACCTTGTTTGAAAGCAAAAAAAAATTGAGAAAACGTGATTCATTCATGGGATAAAAAGAGAACTTGTTTTTTACTTAACACATATAGATTGGACATAAATAACCATTTAGCCTCTCCCTTTAGCCCAAATACATTATCTTTTTGAATGAAAGAGCATAACCTTCAACATATGAGGCACGAAGCGAGGTTATCATATGCTCCGTTTTGCAATTTCTTTTAACAGAAAGATTTTCACAACAGAGGAGGAATCCTCTCCCTAAGATCTTTATATTCTAACCTCCTCTTTCTACGACCATACTATGACTCTAGGGATGTCTACCTTCCTAAAGAGATCGTTGTTCTTGCAACTAACCAATCCTATTAATAGTTCATAGGTGGCGGGCTAATCCCATAAACATGGTTAGATAGCTACTTTACAGTCGATCCTTATAATTGAGATTTCTTTCTATTAAGATAATAGTGAAAATAAAGTTTGAAAGAGAAAGATCTCATAGATCCTGATAAGTGGTAGAAATACAAATTATTGTGACATTTTATGTAAAACATTAAAGTCAAAAAGCAGAATAAATTACAAAATGCATAACTTTCATTACAAATTTATAAAGATAAGAGAATACATACTACATAAGCTTCCACGCCTGATTAACTATGCTTTTTAGCGATTTTTTATCACAGGATGATGAAGAAAATAAGAAATATAGCAAATCTAAAGAAGAACGCATGCAAGAACTTAAGTGATAAGAAGTTGCTTGGCTATTAACATCATTAGGTGAGATGTGTTGTTTTGACTTTTATAATCTCATGGTCGAGAGTCATACATCAATCAATACAATGCATATTTATTCATTGTCATTCTCCCATTTTTTTTACTATTTCTCTTGTTGACGTGTTATAATTATTTTAAGTTTATGATAAGTGCTTGATAAGGGATCCTTCCTTATAAGGTTCACCATGTTTAATATGAGCTTCATCCCATCGCCAGATTCTCTTCAAGAGAAGGAATCAAGTGTTATTCACCAACTACTCGAGAGAATAAGTAGCGAAGAGTATGTTAAACATGCGCAAAAGGATATTGGCAACAAGTTCAATTTAGTATTTAACCTCCATCATTTGTGTCCCGAAAGGAGAATAAGTGTGGTATTCAGACACTGAAAATTTGTCTGCCTTAAATAGAGAGGTAATAAGACTCTTACAAGTAAGGAAATCTAGATAGATATCACATAATTTATCTTTATCATTTATATCTCGAAAGGTGAACAAGTATGGCATTTAGACGTCGGGAGGTTGCTCGCCTAATTACAAAATGGTTAAATAATGTCTATCGCATCAAGGACCTCCACATGGCTTAATCGCGTACAACGTGGACTTTCTACATATTGCTTTAATAAAAGTTAGTTCACTTTTCATAATCATATCATCCCATGCCACCATCTACAGAATCTCTAGTGTAAATAGTAGAATTAATACACATTTACATCACACTATATAGATATGTATATCAATTGAAGTTAGAAGAAAACATTATCGCTAAGCATGATAGAAATTCTCCGTGTTTGACCCTGACTTACCTAGGAAACCACTGGCTTCGCTTATACTTGGGCAAGTGAGAGGAAAACTTGTACTCAAGCAGATTAAGTAGTTATGCCTGAAAAGGATGTATACCTTTTATTACACAATCCTCGCCTAGAGACATAGTGAGCATATCACATGCGATGACCATGTCTTTCCGCATAACGTAGTCGTACACATAGAACTTCAATCACACATCATGGATCAATGTTTGATGAGTCTTGAATTGTATGTAGAGACATACATGGATCAATGGATATCATTTAAAGGGTCTATAGTATAGGGATAAGGTTAGGCACCTTATTTTGGTAACACTATGGATATGACTCACTTTGTATTTGATACAAATGCAATTATACAACGAATTAGTGTAGGTGATATACGAGTGAGGGTATTCTATGCAATGAGTTTGCATAAGATCGGACCACGAATAATAACCGCCAGATGTAACTCCGTTAACTAGTTGGATTTCTATTTCATTAAGATGACTTAGGTAACTTAGCCTTAATCCTGAGTGTATTATGAACTCTTGTTCGTGAGGGATTACCCTTTGATTTGTATGGGTGAGAGTGGCCAGATTACCGACTCAATATGCTTATCTTTTTGGGGACAAGACTGAGTGAAGAGTTGATAACATAATCACATAAGATGGAACCTTCCCGACTTTAAGATAAGTAGATGAGTGTTTCCTTAAATGTGTCTCTAGGACTTGAACAAAGGGCCCTATTCTTTCTATGGCACGAGAAGGATTTCTGTTTAGTGGTTGGACCATAAACATGTTGTTGAACATGGTGTTTATTAAAGGAGCATTGGTATTTAAGGACTAGAAGTAACCTCGAGGTAAAATGGTAATTTGACCCAACTGGTATTGTGGACACTTATGAAAGACTAACTTATTTATATTAGTCTATATCTGTGGACACAAAAAATATATCTACAGTGAGAAGAGTTGAGCTCTAAGCCTTTAGTGGTGTGTACACATAGTTTATGAATATTGATTAATGTGGTTAATGAGTTTAGTCAAATTAATCTCATATCATAGTAGCTTCTGATCTGTAAGTCTATTAAGTCCTCTTCCTAGCTCGTAAAAGGTAATGAGGTTAATATAAATTGATTACAATTTGAAATGTTCAAAATTTCTCTAGAAATTAATATAATGTATCATATAATATAAAGTTTTGTTTTTTTAATTGAATTTTATTATATAAATTTAATTTTAAATCATATTCAAAATTAATTGATAGGAGAATAAAATATTTGAATGAGTTCAAATATTAATTTAATGTGAATTAGATTCATATTAAAACTATAAGTTAAAATTTAATGCGTATATGATACACATTAAAACTATAAATTATTAGAGAAATTTATATATGAATATGATTCAAATTTGGATTAAATTAAATAAATTTAGCCATTAGTTATTTTGAGAATTAATTAATAGTTTAATTTAATTCTATTTAATTTAATTCATTAAATTAATTAAATTAAAACTAGGTTTTTTCAAAAATATAACAAACTAGTAAAATATCTACACTCTATAGAACAATTTCGAAAACGGAAAAAACTCACAGACCCACCACGGGAAATACCAAAACTACCCTTGTCAACATGCGACTAATCGACCACACAAGCGTGTGAAGCGCGTAAGTAACTTTTTCTAAATGATCGTGTACTACAGTCTAAACAAATGATACATGATCATGTACCTCTTTTTAACAATGAGATAAATGCTTCAATCTTAAATGATCGTGTTGATCATGCTAAACAATCGTGTTGACTATGGTAAACGATCATTTAGATCATATCCAGACGATCGTCTAGTTCTTTTTAAATGATGGAAAAAGGGATTCAAATCTAAATGATCGTGTTGACCATGCTAAATGATCATGTTGATTATGATAAGTAATCTTTTATATCATATCAACACTATCGTGTAGTTCTTTTTAAACAATGAAAAAATGATTTCAAATCTAAATGATCGTGTTAACCATGCTAAACGATCGTGTTAACTATGGTTAAGTGTAACATCTAGATTATATCAACACGATCGTATAATTCTTTTAAACGATGGAAAAAAGTTTCAAATTTAAACGATCGTGTTAACAATTGTAAACGATCGTTTGATCATGTCAAAATAATATTTAAATGATTTTGATATTCTCGATTATGAGGAAGATGAAATAGATTCGAAGAATCTTGTCGAAAATGGTAAAGATGAAATAAGAGATTCAAACAGAAGAATAAATCGTTTACAATTAGAAGAAAGAAAATCTGGAAGAGGAGATGAAGAAATATGGAAGAAAAGAAATTACAAAGAAGAAAGAAGAAGAAAGAGAAGTGATGCAAAGGAAAACTTGGAAATTGTGAAAATATTTTACCGATTTTATGGGTTTTTGTTTTTTGTTACATGGATCGTAAATATTTTTTTTAAAGTAGTTACATTTAGGTAAATTAACCTTAAAACTATAGGTTATGTGAGAGATATTTATTTAAATATGACTTAAATAAAATATTAATTAAATATAATTTAATTATTTATTTATTTTAATATTAATTTAAATTTAATTAATTAAATAACTCTCTTAATGATGGGAGTTATGTAGGGAACATGGGATGCTGTCCCACGTATCCCAATCTCTTGTCCTAACTTCAAGAAGAGGAAAATTGGCAAATACATATACTAACTAGGGGTCTTTTCAAAAATATAAAAAGCTGCAAAATATTTACACTTTATAGAACAATTTCAAAAACGGAAAAAGTCCAGAGGCCCACCGTGTAAAATACCAAAAATACCCCGTCAACCACGCCGTCAATAAAGGGCGCGTAATATATTTGCGATCGTTTAGATTTGGTTATTGTTTGATATGCAATCGTTTAGATATGGCTACAATTTATACGCAATCATTTAGATATGGTTCAATATATACGCGGTCGTTTAGATATGATCAAATATATACGCGATCGTTTAGATATGGCTATAATTTATACGCGATCGTTTAGATATAACTATAATTTATATGCGATCGTTTAGATATGACTACAATTTATACGCGATCGTTTAGATATGGCTATAATTTATACGTGATCGGTTAGATATGGCTACAATTTATATGCGATCATTCAGATATGACTATAATTTATACGCGATCGTTTAGATATGGCTACAATTTATCTTTTCAATTCCATCGTTTAATTGATTTTTTTTTTAAATTGTACCCTAAACCCTAAATCTAAATGATTTAAAAAAAATAGGCACATGATCGTTTACATTTGGCTACTCCAATCCAAATGATTTTTTTCAAGATTTTTTACACACGATCTTTTTTTTTTTTTTTTTTTACACGATTGTTTACTTTTTAAAACGACCGTTTACATTTGATTGCTCCAATCTAAATGATTTTTTTTTCAAGATTCTTTACACGCAATCGTTTATTTTTTTACACGATCGTTTACATTTGGCTACTCCAATCTAAATGATTTTTTTTTCAAGATTTTTTATACATACCCAAATGTAAACACATAAAAAAAAAAGACGATGGAAAGAAATCGCAGTGAAAAAAAGAAGAGGAAAAGTAGAAAGACGATGGAAAAACCGATGCGAAAAATGAAGAGGAAAAGAAGAAAAACGATGGAAAGATTAAACGACATAAATAAAGAATTGAAAAATAAGAAAGATGATGGAAAGAAATCGCAGAAAAGAAAAAGAGAAAAGAAGAAAGACGAAATCGCAGGGGAAGACGGGGAAGACGAAATAACAAGAGGAAGACGAATCGCGAGAAAGAAAATAAAGATGGAAGGACAAACCTGAAATATTTAAAAAAAAATGGCTAACTTTATGGGCTTTGTTACATGGACCGTAAATAATTTACAGTTTTGTTACATTTATGTAATTTTCCCTACTAACTACTAAGGCATTCTTAGTTCTCTATGTATTTTTTTATGAGAAAGAAAAAGACAAAAAAAAACTCTCTTCTTTCCAAAAATCATTTTAGTTCCCACAAACCAAAATCTCAATTGCTCATAGCATAGGTTGGTTTTCAAGTGGTGACCCCAATTTTGACGATTAATAGATACAAAGTCGACAACGAAAGTAAGTCCATTTTCTTTGTATTTTTAATTTTTTTAAAGCATGTTTAACCATTAAATTTATTTAGGTTACAGTAAATTTTGTTTCTATAAATTTTCCCAATAAACTGGTTTTTCTAAATCCCAATTAAATTTGATTTTAATGGTTCTATTAATTATTTCTACTGCAAAGGGCTCTTATCCTCTCAATCACAACACAACGGAAACTAGATGCTACTTTAAATAACCATACAGTGTAGCCCAAACTAAAATTCATCAAGATATGTATAACCTACTACAAACATTTACAACCAAAGTATAACAATTTACCAGACTAACACCCACTACCCACACTTTACTTAGTGTTAACAAAACACAAACATACGTGACTGTATAGACTCTTATGCATAACTCCACCCACGAATGAAAATAGAACCGATAGTGTATCAAACACCAAGAACTCGATCTTTACCTGAAAAGTGGGAAAACATTTTGAAAATGTGAGTTATAAATCCAGTGAGTGGGACCTGCTGAACACTCACGACAACATTGTTGTCATGGAGTACACTCAACGTTATCAACGGAATATAACCTATGTGCACATGGTGACCTCTAGCCTCAGGCTCAATATCTCAATCATGTTGTTAATGTAAACTCAAAAATCACATGTACACATTTCAAACATGTCTGCTTATATCTTTCCCACTTAAAACATAAACATATCCAGCTTGTTTATGGAAAACTGTAAATCTTAGCTAAATACTTACTAAATACAAATCTTGCTTTATTTAAATCATTACTGTCTCAAATACTTTTTAGAATTTTAACAGTCACAAGATAATATATAAATCTCACCAAGAAATCTAAACTTGAAACTCATGCTTGAAAACTATTCGTAGAAACTGTGTTCGTTTGTAAACTTATCATCAAGCATATATAAAACATTTAGACATAAATAACAAGTTTAAAAATCTTTTTCTTTTGAACTTGTTTTATCATTCATAGTCTTGGCTAGATCCTCGATCTATAAACTTGGCTTATTTCTTCTCGACATGTCAAACAAACCATAACCGAGTATCAAAGCTCTCGACTTTCTAGTCCTTCTAGGACATACATAATATGATGTAATAAAGAAAGTCATTCATAAATCCAACTTAAAGAACAAAAAATCGGACTTTCACAATTTTTCTTAGAAATTTTCAGATTAAAAAATCTAACTTCAGAAGCTCATATCTCATTCATTTCTTAACCAAAATAAGTGTAATTTTATGTCAAACTCTTAACTTTCAAATCCTCTATTACTTAGAAGGAGAGAAGACCAAGTTCTCAAATAGATTTTTTTAAAAAATCCCTTGAAACAGAAACTACTCAAATTTCGCGATTCTAGAAACAATTTTTCTTCTACCTGAAAATTAACTTACTCCCGATCAAATTTAGCTCAAATGAGATGCATGAAAGTTGTAAATCGAATAAGCCTTCTAATCATACCAAATAGAGCTTTTAATTCCACTTCGACAATTCAAACTACTCAAAATACCAAACCGTCTCTAGATTCGCGTCTAAATCCATTGTTTTGTCTTCACCTTCAAATTTCATTAATTTAACATCGAATTTAACTCAAGCATACTTCATGAACTTTATTAGAAAATGGATGAGCTTTCAAACAGGCCTCACCTTCTAAATCTCATTGTGTAGCTTGAAATAAATAAATAAAAAAAGAGGTTGGTGTAGAATGGATCAGAGTTCTGCCATGGTTAAGCTTTTCCTTGAGTTCCCCTTTGCCTTCTCCAATAAAAAACTCACCAATCTTCTTCCTCTTCCTCCTCAAGTTCTCTCCCAAAACGGCTCTGAAATTTGAATGGAAAGGATGAGAAATAAATTTTGGGCGGTGGATCTAAAGCACTAGAATAAATGTACCGAAAGCCTTAAATTCTCTCCACCTTCTTGAGTTCCCTTTTTTTTTATTTCTTTTCTTTTCTCAATTCTCTTTTTCTTTTCTTTGATTTTCAAGTACATCTTTGCCATGCTAAATACTACCCAATAATCATCAACAATAAACTTACTACTCGTGTTTAAGTGAACCAAAATTTCAGGTTTACACCATAACCTTCTCACCACCACTAGAGTTCTACTAGTTTGTTGAATTAAGTAATCAAATTAATTTACCAAAACTTTTGTCAAACTCAACAAAAAAAAAATGTAAGAGCAGCAAAGTGGTGTTGGCACGATAGTACTTAAGTCATAAAAAACTTAAAGGCATTCGCATTGTCAAACCCCTAAGAATAATTTAACTCCATGATCAATTACAAAATAAATTTCTATATTAAATCAATAATTATTGCTACAATATAGTTCAACTGAACAGGAAAGAAAATAAATAATGACAAGAAAAAAAAATATTGCTTAAAGATGCCTTAGGACAAATCCTCAAATTCTTAGCCTTTCTCTAGGTTGATTTCTATAACCACACATTTCCACAAGATGAGATGACCTAAAGCCATTACGCCTTAGAGGAACTGCCGTTATTAAGACTACTAACTTAAGAATTTGAGAAGAAGTGAATACTAGAAAATGACAGAAAGAGTGAGAGGAAGAAGATGAGTTTGGTGGCGGAGAGTTGATTGATTAAAAATGAAGGGATTCCTATCATTTTATAAGGCCAAAAATGGTAGGGGAAGGTTTAAAATCATGGCTGCACTATTTCTAGGTTGAATAGGAGCTGCCTAACTACTTGGAACATGAAAAATGGAATTGGTCTTAACTAGTTTGAAATTTGAAAATCTAAGGTCCAGTAGTGTTGGTGCATTAAATTTGCTATTGGTACATCAGATGGAAAAAATTCTCTAGAAACAGCTAAAAAACAAAACCTATTAACACCAAATCAACAAATATCATCATTTAAGCATAATTATCCCCAATAAACTTAGTTTGATAGATTTTATTAAAAAGTAGGGGTAAACTCAATTTTCAAAATAAAAGTTCACAAATAAAAGTTAAAACCATGCAGAAATCTCCAGAAACAACCAAAAACTTGTCAGATCAACACCAAATAAACAAATAATCAAATATCATGTTGTAGGCATAATTATCCAAAATGAGCTTAATTTAATAGATTTTGACTAAAGAATGGGGCAAACTCAATTTTTATAATAAAAGTTCATAAATAAGAGCTAAAAACATGCATCTTTTGGCATGAATCAATAGTAATATTAATTAAATTATCAGTTACAAGTATTTGTAAAATAAATAATTTGATAGGAAGAATTATATAATTATGATGTAATTAATCAATAAATGATTAATAAGTTATAATTAATGAAGGGAAATTTTCATAAATATAACAAAACACTAAACTATTTACGAGTCCGTGTGACAAAACCCATAAAGTTAGTCATTTTTTAAATCTTTCATGTTTGTCCTTTCCATATTTCTTCTCTTCTTCGCGATTTCTTTTATCGTCTTTCTTCTTTTCCTTCTTTTTTTTTTTTTTGCTGCGATTTTTTTTCATCGTCTTTCTTCTTTTTCTCTTTTTTTTGCTGTGATTTCTTTCTATCGTATTTCTTCTTTTCTTCTTTTTTTCTGTTGCGCGCATTGTTATTGTTTCTTGTTATACTAAAGAAACAATAACAAGAGACACTTTTTTGAAATGAGGGAAACTAAATTTTCATTAAAAACATAATACTGAACCACTGATACATATACGCGGAAGCAAAACTGAGTCCCTATATGGCATGTCACGGATCCTTCTCTGTCACTCGCCAACTTTCCTCTTCCTTTACCTTCTCCTGAAATATTAAACATAGAAAGAGTGAGTATAAACATATACTCAGTAAGGGACCCACTACTAGTCCCACTAGGTGTCTATTAACTTCCCATTAGAGTCTTGTAAAGAAGTACCCCTAAATTGGAAATTTCCCGAACATGTGCAATTTGTGATCCCGTAGGAATATATCTGGTCTTCGGTAAACCCAAAGGAACACCTAGGACAAACTGGTATTTAGTGTACCCGAAGGAAACACTAAGACAATCGAGCTATGAGTGACCCCGTCAAATCACTCGTAATCACGTCTATGTCAATGTCAATGTCATAATGAACTGGTAATCTCGTCGGACTACACAATCATAAAAAAGGTGGTGATCCCGAGAGACACCCATGTGGGTACGACTCTAATAAACAAAGTTAACAGAACGCACATTCATAGCATGTAGCATATCATAAACATCATAAACAATACATGAATATTAATCTTAACGTCCTTAATCATGTGATTAATATGTCATGCTATCAATATATCATGCATCAACATCAACAGTCATCATCATCAATAATACTACCAGTCATTAACATAATATCAGTCATCGTCATCAATCATCCATATAATGATAGTCATTATCAATAGAATCAAGTTATGCATTTTAGCTACCATCAATGCATAATCATAATTACATGCGGTCTCTTAAATTTAGTTCGAAGTTCTAGTAGGAGAATCTCCTACCTGGAGATTTTAGCGAAACAAAGTATTCCCTAGCTGACAGTAAAAATTCTTCAATTAACTTGATCCTAATCGTAAAAGAAAAAACTTAGTATCTTAATTAATAAAATTAGCAATCTGCTAACATCAAAAAATTCTCCCAAATTAATTAACTTTCTAAAAATTGAAACCAATTCAACCTTGATTGGGAAAAATCCAAGATTTAAATCTTCAAGAATTAGCCAATTGAACCTTTAAAAAAAATCCCAAATAGATCCAAAATTAAATTAATAAAATATTAATTTAATTTCATTAGCTTACCAAGGTTACTTAAATGAGGTTGAAAATTTCTCTTATCCTTGATGGGAAAAATTGATCACTTTAAATCCTCAAGCTTTCCAAAGAGACCAATCTTAACTAAAACTAGTGAGATCACTACTAGAAAAGACCCTTTCTTGACGGTTGGTTTTTTCTTTTCTTGACGATTTTTGGTAAAAACGTCAAGAAAGGGGTGGTTTAATAGGAAAACCGTCAAAATTTTTTATGAAAAGGCGGAGGGGAGGCAATTTTCAGAATTCTTGACGGTTTTAAACCGTCAAGCAATATGAACGTTTTTCTTGACTATTATAAATTGTCAAGGATTATCTTCTAAATTCTTGACGTTTTTAAAACGTCAAGATTTATTATAAAATCGACATTCTTGACGTTGTTCAAAAGTCAAATAATATGTAGTTATACTTGACGTTTTAAAAACGTCAAGAAATATCGATTACATTCTTGACGTTTTATAAACGTCAAGAAATATTGATTAAATTTTTGACGTTTTAAAAACGTCAAGAAATATCGATTACATTCTTGATGTTTTATAAACGTCAAGAAATATTGATTAAATTTTTGACGTTTTAAAACGTCAAGAATTTTAATGAAAAGGCAGAGACTGAGAAATTTTAAAATTTCTTGACATTTTTAAAACGTCAGGTAAGAGAATTTTACTTGACGTTTCAGAAACGTCAAGAATTACTAAATTAATTGAAAAAAAAATAATTTCTTTTTTTTAAAAAAAACTAAATTCTTGTAACTTTTTAAATAAAAAACTAACTCCATTTTTCTAAAAAAAAATTAAATCCCCAATTTTCCCTTTCTTTCAATCTAAACCCTCAATTTTCCCTTCTCTTCGTCTTCATTGTTCGCGGTCGCCATCTCTTGCACGAACCTTCTCTTCGTCTTCCTTGTTCGTCATCACCCTAAATCTCTCGCACGAACCTTCTCTTCGTCCTCCTTGTTCGCGAAAATCAAATCCTCTGTCGTGTTTCTGCTGAGCCTTCTCTCGCAATGAAGTCGCCTTCCAAGATTTTGTCTTCCCCATCCACGAAAACTTAGTCCTCTGTCGTTTTCATCGGTTCGCACCCCATCGTTTACCTAGTCGTCAACATTTAGATTCACCATCGTTCTCCCTTCGTCGGTGTTCATGCTATCAACGCCTATCACGCGAGGTTGTTCTATTTCGCGTTTCTTCTAGTTGTTGTTGCGCACAAACTCGCACCTCCGCCCTCTACTCACTCCGATCAACTGTTCCGAATATAAGTAAGGTTTGGTTTAATTGATTAATTCATTGTTGGTGTTTGATTATCCATAACTAGGCTATCACTCTTTTTGGATTCTTTTTCTCAATTAATCAATAAAGAAATTTTGGATTGAGCAGATGGAAAATCCAAGTGATGAATAGAAGGAGGAAGTTTCTTTTAATCTCATTTCAGTTAGGTGGGGATGTTTTTCTTTGTAACTTCTTTGTGACAAGTCATAATCTTCTTGTGTCTTATACTGTATATACTTAGTATCTCCATAACACTCTTGTTTATTTGAAAACAATGATGGGGAAAAGCTCTCTTAGTATCTCATTCATGTTGTTATTTTAATTAGGTCTCATTTGATATTATTGGGTTTTAGAACTCTTTAAAAGTTTCTTTCTCTACTAAGTGTATTGATGAATTAATGTTACAGATTGAACTTTTCTTATTAAAAACTGTTACAGATTGAATTTGATCATGTGTTATCTTTGTATCCAGGTACATGTGCCACAATTTGATCTCCATACTTTTTTTCTCTTCCAGCAAATCATTGCTCCTTCCATTAAATGATTTACTGTAGAGCAACGTTGGCGGTATGAGAGAATGATTAGAGGTTGGCGTTGTGAGCATTACCAATGGGATGTGGATATCAATATCATTGGAGTAGTTGAGATTATGATATGTTAAGTTATTAATTTTTGGTTGTAACACAGTTGCGTCGATCAGTTGGAGGCAACTATCCCTCACTCCCATCCTTAAGCTCTTTACTTTTGGATAATGGGCAATTGCTTTTCCAATGAAGCGGTTGGTCAGTCTTCCATTGGTGGTACTGCCTTCTCCCAAAGTACTACTTCCAATGTTGCCATAGATTGTTTCTTGTTATCTCGGGGCTATCGGGGCCTCTATTCCCAGATCGAGGTTCTCTTCTCCTTTCTTTTTCACCTACTTCATTCAATTATTTGGTTGTACCCTCTCAAGTCCTTTGTGTGTTTAGTGCCCCCATCCTTTACTCTCTGTTGCTGTTTCCAATTGGGTTGTATTATCTTCTGGGGTATACATGTTAGATTTGCTGTAGATGTAGTCATGGTTGCTTCCTCCATTGTTGCTTATTCTTAACTTCATGTAATTTATAGCCATCTAATTCGTTTCATCTTCCTATTTCTTCTCCGATTCTAATGGCAGCTTTCATTCTCTGCATCCAACTTGCGCGATCGAGATATACTCTCTAAGGTCAGTATCTCTTTGATGGACGTCAAAAGACTGCATCTTGAAAAATGATTTCATCCAAGATATATTCATATGGGCTTTTTTATTCCTTTGAAAGAATGCCATTTGTATATTACACATCCTTGTACCTGAGTTTACAAGGTTGTTGTAGTATTTTCAAGTTTCATGAGTGAAAAGATAGAACCAAGTTGCGTAATTACTTTCATTTATGGAGCTCCTAAGTGATTGAAGATAGTTGATTTATATTTAAAATCTGTCTAAAGTTTTAGAGATAGTAGAGTTAGTTACTGATCAAGTTTTGGTAATGTCCCCTAAGTAGTGTTAAGATTTTGGGTTGTTACAGAACCACTATAATATATCTTGTCTTTATCTTTTGCTTGTCTGAATTTGTTGCTACAGGTTTGCCTTGTGTTTCTGGTGTTTATAGGGTTCAATTTTTACAATATACTACGTATTGGTGCTATAAGTAACAATATTTTACATCCCCCTCCGCTTCTTTTTTTTTATCTTAATTTTTCTTGGATGCGGTAATTTTACTATAATTTTGCAGAAGGATTGATTGAATGCCACTTTGCAAATTTTGTGGAGAATGGTGTCAATTTTGTTTACCTCGTTGTCTTCTCTGTCCCTGCAAATATATTCTTGTTCTACTTTTGAATTTTGAATTTTTAAGGTATTGAAGAGATCGCTTGTTTTACTCTTTAGGTCGGTGGCAGGTTGGTGGTCTGACTTCAAAAACAAATTTCATTAGACAATCTAATGTTCTCGAGCAGCAAGAAATACTCAACAAATGCCAGAGTATTATAAAAGAGGTGAACGCCACAATCTCTTTTGTTTAATGATTTTGCCTATCTTTATTTTTAAAAAATGAAATACAGAAAATCAGATTTTTTTTCTTCTATATCATAACCATTACTATATACAAGAAAGAACTAGTTCTATTTACTTGTCAAACTTTAACGACAAATTATCGATGCTGTGGTTTCAAATTATCCATATCTCCATTGGTTTTACATTATTGTTCGCATTTCATTTGACAAAAAAGAATATTTGATTAGTAACTATGCTTTCAAAATGTCAGATGGAAATGGAGAGAATAAAGTTGGGGTCATCCGACAAGGAAGCCTACACCAAATCAATACATTCTAATACTTCATCGCCAAAGAAATTTTCTGTTGACATCATGAATCACCATATGTATGGCCTAGTTCTCACTGGAAACACATTTTTTGGACTGTTTTTCTCATAATAAGATTAGCTTACTTTCTGTATGACTTTTTATCTGGTCAAATTTTGTTTTCTACCTTCATTTTGAGTAGATTTTGCCAGTGCAAAAAAAAAAAAAAAAAGTTAGCTTACCATGTGTTTTGTTTACTACATCTTCATTATTGGAGGCTGCCTTCATTTTGAGTAGATTTTGCCAGTGCAAACTGCTATGTGGTCATAAATGGAATAAATAATTTGTCTGTAGTTTGATGATGAGATCTAATTGAATTTTTTTTGCACCTTGACTTCTACTTTTATTTTTTTTACTAACTCAGATTCCTGTTTATAGGATTGGAAGATCAAATATTGGAGGCTGGAGCAGATATTTTGGTTACTTCATCTTACCAGGTTTGTAATGCCAATGGATTAAGCTTTCTTTGTTTTTGTACTTTTCACTCTGTGATGGCTTTGGGGTGTCTTTCTTTTAAATATTCTGCTGTTGTTTTTTTAAAACTTGATGGTTCAAATCAAATATTTTCATGACAATGAATAGAATGAGTGAGGATAAAACCGATCACTCCTCTTGAATTGAAATCAAAAAGTTCAAAATGAGCGTTCCTGCTGATGGCTCAGAGTACAGGTAAATTTGAAACAATTAGTTACAAGGAGTTTGTAAATATTTGGTATTGACAATCTGATCTAAACCTATTTCCACCTCCCCTTTACATTGTTATCATTAACATAGCTGATCATTAATCCTATATTTGTTGTTGTGATGTTATCTACTTCTTGTAGATTGGCTTTGCTGTTGGTGGTACTTATTTTAGCTCATGAATTGGAGGTAGTAGAGGATGCAGAATGCAAGTTTATTTGAAGCCAAGTTTCATTCAAGGTCATTGAGTTCGGTTGATAGAAGTAATGTTTTGTATATGACAATATCGAACAAATATGTAAAGTTTTCGAAATGTTGATACATATATGGTAAAATGTTAATATATGTTAAAGTTTTGGAATTGTTCTAGTGCATATTTATGTTTGAGTTTTCAAACTATATTTGTGTATATTTATCGTTTATATGTAGTTGAATTCTGGGACCAATGAGAGCATAATATAGGAACTAGTAAATAAATTACAATTAAAAAAAATGAAAAATTGCTTGACGGTTCTGAAATGTCATGAACAATAAATTTCTTGACGGTTTGCAAATGTCATAAACAACGAAATTCTTGATGGTTCCAAAATGTCATAAACAATCACTTTCTTGACGGTTATTAAATGTCATGAAAAATGCACTATTGACGGTTTTAAAATGTCATGAATATTCATATTGTTGACGGTTTTTGTCATTCATAGTCACATTCTTGACGGTTCTAAACTGTCATTAAAACTTATAATCTTGACGGTTCTAAACTGTCATGAATAATTGAATACTTGACGGTTATAAACTGTCAACGTTAACAATTCTTGACGTTTTTTACAACTGTCAAGAAAATTGCCTTTCTTGACATTGGATTCAACGACGGTTTTAAAACCGTCAAGAATAATCATTCCTGACAGTTTAAAACCGTCAAGAGAGTCAGTTTCTGTAGTAGTGGGCGGCGACACCAGTGGGTTATCTTAGTGGAGAAGATGAAGAACCTTTTTTTTTCCTTTTCTTTCCAACTTAAGCATTCCAATAATATTTATAGACCCAAATAATAACAATAATATTTATTATTATTATTATTATTTCTTTTTTCTTTTAGGATATATATATATATATATATATATATATATAATACCAAATATATACATATATCTTTATTTTCATTATCTTTCCTCAATAAATGCCTTAAATACACAAAATCTTAGGGGCTGTTTGGAGGAAGGGTTAGTACTATGGGCTTGGGTTAGCCCAACCTTAACTCCTGTTTGGCCCATGGTTTATGGAAACCGTAGTTTTAGAGTTTTCTAAACAGGGTTTCCTTCTCCCTTAACCCGGTGTACGTTTCGTCTTCAACCCGTGTTTCGTCTTTCCTCATGAAATCCCATCAAATATAAATTAAAATAATTATTAAATAATTAGGTACACTTGGCTACCCCAAATTTTTTTTTTCAAAATTTGGTATACGATTGTTTAAATTTGACTAGAAGATCGTTTAGATTTGGTTACATGATCGTTTAGATTTGGCTACATGATTGTTTAGATTTGGGGTTCCAAATCTAAACGATTTTTTTTTTCAAAATTTGGTATACGATCATTTAGATTTGGCTAGAAGATCGTTTAGATTTGGCTACACGATCGTTTAGATTTGACTACACGATCGTTTAGATTTGAGGTTCCAAATCTAAATGGTTTTTTTTTTCAAAATTTGGTATATGATCATTTAGATTTGGCTAGACGATCGTTTAGATTTGGCTACATGATCCGACTTGGCTACACGATCGTTTAGATTTGGGGTTCCAAATTTAAATTTTTTTTAAAAAAAATTTAAACGATCGTATACCAAATTTTGAAAAAATAAATTTTAGATTTGGGACCCCAAATCTAAACGATCATGTAGCCAAATGTGAATGATTCTGTAGCAAAATGTGAACGATTCTGTAGCCAAATCTAAACGATTGTATACCAAATTTAAAAAAAAAAAACAAACTTTGACACGGTTTCAGATACTACAGAATCACCATTGTCTAACTTTACGATATGTTAAATATTTTGATGGTTAACACTTTCTTTTCATTGTATGTTGGCGTTGGAATTAGGCCTTTCGGCTATGGAGTCTAAACTATCAATACAATGAAAATAAAAATTACAATTGGAATGTAAATGAAATGAGTCAGGCCGTATAACACAAATTTTTGTGTGCTTGGCTATTCAAATGTAGATGGTTTGACGCAGACAATAACAAAAACCATAAGACACATGTGGAACATTTCAAATCAATCAACACGTTCTGTTTTTTGTTCGACACATACATTATATTAATTTCCAAAGTAGATTTGAACATTTCAAATTACAACCAAATCAATTAAACCTCATTACCCTTTATGAGCTAGGAAAGGGATCTAATGGACCTACAGATAAAAAACTACAACGATATGAGATTAATTGGCTAAAATCATTAACCACGTTAATCAATATAGATATTCTTATTTTATTTTTTCATAAAGATATTATCATTCTCACAAATCTTTCCAATTCTTAAAATAATTTTCAAAGTTTTATACAATGACCACTTTGATCACTACTTCGTCGTTCACCTTACTCATCATCACAATCATCTTAGAATCAACATGCTGATACCACAAATAAAAGATCGCATCAATATATAGCCACTCTATCAAATCTTCGAGATCTTATTTAAAAGATATAGATAAAATATTCCTATTTATGAGAAAAAATCTTTTTATCTTTTAAAACAAATATCTTTTTAACCTCTTTATTAAATAAGGGAGTAGGTAAGGAAGAGTTTGGCTTTTCTAGAGGATAAGGTTTGCATCTTGAGAGAATGTCTAATATGAAGTTAACCGTCAAGCTTACGTCTCAAGTGGAACCCCAAATCTAAACGATCGTGTAGTCAAATGTGAACGATCGTGTAACCAATTCTAAACGATCGTATACCAAATTTTGAAAAAAAAAGGTTTAGATTTGGGGTAGCCAAATCTAAACGATCGTGTATCCAAGTAATTAAACAATCATGTACCAAATCACGTTACCAAATATATTACGCGCTTTGTTGACGGGGCATTTTTTGTATTTTACATAGTGTCCTTTACAAGGTCTGGTCTGACCTGTTTTCGTTCTCTCTTCTCCCTTAATCCGTCTTCTCCCTCGTTCGTTCTGTGTTCTCCCTCAATCCGAACATCTCCTTCCTTCGTCTGACAACCCTCTGTTCTCCCTCATCAAAATATTTTTTTTTCTCCTTATTTCGTTCTCTGTTCTTCCTCGATCCGTTTCCATGCAAATTTATTTTTCGTTGCATTTTGCCAATTGGGGAGGATTTCGTGTAGTCGAATCTCTATCTACATCTCTCTCATCCGTTTCTCTCACTCCCGAAAGGGTATGTCGTGTTTGTTAAAGCTGACCCTTCCACAGTGTTGGCTCCAAACACGACAACCTTTTAAAGTATAGGGTTTTGCCTCCAAATAAATTTTGTTGAAGGCGACCCTAACAAAAAATCCTTGTCGCTCGAGTTTTCATTGTTGTAGGTGGATGTTTTGCTTGGCTTGGTGTCGTTCCTTCACTGATAAGGCAGATGCTTTGACACCACCGTTGTCTGCCAATGGTTGTCGAGCTTGGTAGGGAGGTATTGGACTATTTTAAATCCAATTTCAAAGCCGATGATGAGTTTCATGATTGACAAACTCTGATTTTGTTACATTTTTTGTTTTCCATATATGTATGTAGCTTGATTTGTTTCGGTTGATTTGTTTAGGTTACTTTGTTTGGTTTAGTTTGGTTTACTCTGTTGCTTCTTGTTACCTGAGCATGGTAGGGAGTTACTTCTGAATTAGATTTGTTTCATTTTTGTTTTGTCCCTTCAATTGTTTGTCTTATCTTTTCATGTGTACTTGGCTGCAGAATAGCTTCCAATATCTACTTTGGTTTACTTGTTGGATATGTTTTGTTTGTGTCGGTTTAGTTTGGTTTACTTTCTTGCCTTCAAGTTATTTCTACCCTTCATTATGTATATTACGATTTCGGAAAAATCTCTTCATTTGTGTTTTGTCTCTTCAATGGTTGGTCTTATCTTTTCATGTGTACTTGGTTGTAGAATAGCTTGGTAAATCTACTTTTGACTGTTGTTTGACTTATCTTGTAGCCTACTTTTGCAGAGATTCCCCTGTCTTTTCTTGGTTGGGTCATTTATTTGCATATTTAATCCTCATATCCTCTCTATATAAACCTTCTTTTCTGCTTATGATTTACCGCTTCCATTTCTCATTGCTTGGCTCTTTCCTTCATATTATTCTTCTTCTTTCTAGGTAAATGGCTCTTTCCTTCACATTCTTCTTCTTTTGTATGTCCACTATGTTTGTATGCCTTGTTCTCTCACGGTTTGTATGTCTATGTTTGTACGCCTTGTTGCCTCTCAGCTTCTACGTTGTTCTCTCACCGTTTCTGCCCTCTTTTGTATGTCCACTATGTTGTATGTTATAGACAGTTTATGTACGTACGTTGGTGTCATGTTTATCACCTACTTTCTGCCTATTTTTTTACATGTGTTTCTGCATTTGTTGTTTGTTTTTTATCCCTCTTAATTGATGTTTCAACCACTATGAAATCTGGTTCAAGTTATTAAACCGATTTCTAAACTCTGAGGTTGCTTAACATTTATTTTCAAATTTTATTTTTTGTTTTCAATGTTTTTTTTTTTTACCGTTTCAATATCGGGTCAGTGGTTCTCAATACAAGGTATGCACTTTTTCCGTTTCTTTTTTTTTTCCAAGTATGTTGCATTTGAAAAACGTGTATTGTTTTTGGCCTCACTTGTATACTAACTTGTTCATTTTTCTTTTCAGAATGTCCCCGGTTATCCCACACTTATAAGAGGTATTATGGCTTAGGCATATGTACATTAAACTTCCATGTTCTATTTCTTCATTACATTATAAATTTGTTTTGTAATAATTTATTTTGATGGACATTTCAAATATTCAATCATATTATTTTTCTTTCCATTGTATGTTTTCAATATCTGTTTAAATTAAACTTTCACGTCCAACAAACACCCTTTGAACAAATTTTCATACCAATGTTTATTACTAAGAGAAATAAGGCAAATAACTTAACAAATTAACATACCAATGTTTATAAGTTTACAATTTTTTTATGAAAAATGTTTTCAAAGTTTTAACGATCCTTGTAAGTAAGACAAATAAAGCAATTAGCTTAACACCATATTATAGTTATAAGTTCACAATTTTTTTATGAAAAAAGTTTTCAAAGTTTTAACAATCCTTGTAAGTAACACAACTAAAGCAATTAACTTAACACTATATTATAGTTATAAGTTCACAATTTTTTTATGAAAATAAAGTTTTCAATGTTTTAATAATTCTTCTAAGTAACACAAATAAAGCAATTAACTTAAAACCATACTATAGTTTATAAGTTCACAATTTTTTTTGAATAAAAAGTTTTCAATGTTTGTAGAATCCTTCTAAGTAACACAAATAAAGCAATTAACTTAACACCATACTACTTACAAACCAAAGACATTCTTCTCTTATATACAAAAAAAAAAAAGTTTGAAAATAATATTTTTATCATAACGTTCTTCTCTCACATATGATTTTTCTAATACCTATAATATGTTGTACTTACAATTTTCATACGGCCTTTAGAATGCAACCCATATTTTAAAATAACGTTCAAAACAAGTTATTTGTTTTATGTTACACAAACAAAGTAAGATTAAAACATTTATACATATGTTATTTGTTTTTTATACGTAAGTTTTAAGTAAAGTTACAACTTTTTGTACATAAGATGGAAACATTTCATACATGTCATGTATCGCATATTAAATAGGGGGTTTAACAAATTACTAAGTTTAGGGTATTAGTAAGTGTGTAATAAGCTTTAATTAGAGTTTTTTCACAATTTATATGGATATTGTACTAATTCACTTAGTACATATTTTTTAGGAAACTTTACATAGTTTGTAATGGACCAACAAACACTCCTTGGGATCCTAACTGCGTTCACGCTGGCCCAACGTCAGATCTTACTAACGTTGGAGCTACTAATGAACGACAATAGGCGTATCACACATACACTGTCGTCTGATACACACGATAGAATAAGGCAGCTTGCGTACTTTCGCATGATACACGAGTTAGATCTTGTGTGTCGCTAAATCACGCGAATGGACAGGTGAACATTCACAATTCTATGTCATTTACTTCGGACTGTATCTGGTCTTTCGTCCACCGAGATTGTCGGCGTTGAGGAAATGGCAGCAATGTTCTTGCATGTCTTTGCCCATGATGTGAAGAACCGCGTTATTCAAAGGAAATTTGTACGGTCCAGTGAGACAGTATCGCGACATTTTAACCTTGTACTATTGGCTGTCGTTCGACTATACGAAAAGTTGATAAAGAGACCTGTTCCGATGACAAACAACTGCAATGATCAACGTTGGAAGTGTTTCGAGGTGGGCATGGTACAAGTTTAATGTATTTGAGCTTAATGTACGTGGCACTTATATCGACGTGTTTATTACAACCTGCCGAATTGTCTTGGCGCGTTAGACGGGACGTACATAAAGGTGAACGTCCCAGCAACAGATTGGCCTACATTTAGAACACGTAAGAGGAAATTGCCACAAATGTACTGATCGTGTGCGACACGAAAGGGGATTTCGTTTATGTCCTCGCCGGTTGGGAAGGATCCGCGACAGACTTGCGGATTCTACGTGATGCCCTTTCACGAGAAAATGGACTACAAGTGCCAAAGGGTATATTTTATTTATAATAAAACGTTGCTTTCTACTTACCTATTCAAAGCACTTAAACAAATGTTTTAATAACAGAATATTATTATCTGTGCGATGCGGGTTATCCAAACGCGGAGGGGTTTCTCGTCCCGTACAGAGGCCAGCGGTACCATTTGCAAAAGTGGCGTGGTGCTGGAAATGCGCCAACAAATGAAAAGGAGTACTTCAACATGAAACACTCCTCGGCAAGGAATGTCATTGAGCGAGCCTTCGGTGTTCTTAAGGGTCGTTGGGCCATTCTTCGTAGGAAGTCGTACTATCCCCTGCAAGTCCAATGTCGCACCATACTAGCATGTTGCTTGCTCCACAATTTGATCAATAGAGAAATGACATATTCCGACGACGTTGACAACGTGGACGAGGGGGACTCCACGTATGCGACGATCACTGCTTCAGAAGACATTCATTACATTGGGACGACAAACGAAAGGTCTCAGTGGCGCGACGAACTAGCCGAATCAATGTTCACTAATTGGCAATTGCGTAACGCTTAGATAAGACAATTTTACATTATAAGTCATCAATTGTATGCGAATTTCAATCACCTGTAAAAATGTACTGTTGCATATGAAATGTACGCGTGCCTTTTGTTTGTGACTGTTAAAAGGGAAATTGTGAAATTACTAACGTACTCCATGTATTTCTTGTAATTTTTCATTCTCAGTATGTCAACCTCAAACCGTGCCTCGAGACATGTTTGCAATAGAGCATTTTGGTATATTTCATTGTAGGTTTGTGAGCATTTTTTATTTTAAAAATTGTTCTATATAGTATAAATATTTTACCGATTTGTTATATTTTAAAAAAAACCTTCATGATTTTCAAAATTCGAAAGTAAACATCTAAATTTTAAACCAATTTCCAAAATCAATAAGTTTTTTAAAATAACAATTTTTAAAAAAATTGACTTTTATTTTAGAAAAAACATATAATCAAGTATATATAGAAATTAATAGATGGCAATTGTTTTATAAACTTAATTTTTAAGAGTAAAAATAAAAAATTAAACAATTACCAAATAAATCTTTAATTACTGAACTATTTCTAAAATATATTTAGAAGATAAACAGATCAAAATAAAACTTGCAATAATTCAAATTGAAAAACTTCATTAACTTGTGATGCAATAGCTTGAAAGAAACCAAAACTCATCCATCTTAGCGACAAATGCAAATCTTCAATATTATGTATCATTTTTTAAAGGGAATATTACCTATCATTAAATCTTGAATATCAACGTATCAGTCCTATATAAACTTTTTATGAAAATATCACTAAATTGTTAGATTGTAAGATGCAATATTTAAAAAAAAAAAACAATAAAATCGATGTAAATTAACAAATAAATATTTGAGGTATTAACATTTTAATAAGATTTTGTTTAATTCGTCGAAATGAAATATAAGGAAATGTGAAAATATTTGTTGAGAATAACATAAAAAAATAAAACTATTTACGTAATATAACAAAAATTTTAAATAAATTATAGAAAATTTGATAAATTACATTATTTTTTTTATATAGTTTCAATATATTACTATTTTAAAGAATAACCTCTAAACACGAAATTTCATATAGTTACGAGTTATGAGTTGTTTTAATTTGAAATGAAAACTATTTAATTAAAAAAAATGTGAAAACTATTTTTATCATCCATTTTAAAACCTTAAAAAAAAAAGAAAAAAGAAAAAAAAAAGAAAAGAAAAGAAAAAAGAGGAAGAGAAGTGAGGTGAGGGAGACACGCGCCATAAAAGAGTGCGTGAGAAAGATAAAAATTAAAAACAAAGTTGTCCCTCCCGACCTCAGCGGGTTTTGAAGCAAAAAAAAAACACCTTGGAAGAAGGAGGTGAAATTTTCAGTTTAAACAAAAAAACAAAAAAACAAAAAAAAAAAAAAAAAAAAAGAAAAAGAAAAAGAAAAAGAAAAAAAACACGAAGGCTTGGACCAAAGTCCTCCATTTCCCCTCCTTCCTTCTTCTCTCCGCCGCCGTCACCGTCGTCACCACCACCTCCGCCGCCGTTCTTTCCTCCTCCTCACGGTAATTCCTCACCTTCTTACCGATCTCAATTCTATCCTAAAATCAATCCTAATTCCTCTATGGAAGACGTGTTCTTGTTGTTACATTCATTTTTCCAGTACCGGTAAATTTTTTGACAGAATTTGGGCTTATTGGGAGAGAGAAATCTTTGTATTCCTTTCTCATCTCTCTCTCTCTCTCTCTCTCTCTCTCTCTCTCCTTTCACTTTTGTATTGTACGTATGTCTTTGAGGGGGCCTCTGAGATTGTTGTCATCGGAATTTTGATTCTTCTTCTTTTTTCTTTTGAGCTTCCTCACGTGGGGGGAATTGCGGGCGAAGAGGTAGACGAGGTTGCGGGGATTGTTTTTTTATTCTAGTGTTTCTTTTGGGATTGATTGAAACAGAGGATTCTAGTTCTAGGGTTCCGGCGATGGGAGTTGGTTGATGTTATGTGGATGGATGATTTGGTTGGGAATTTCAATGTTGATGGAGATTGGTGTTTGTTGTGAATTCTAGTTCGGATCTCTTCGGGTTCGGGTTTAATCCAAGGGTTGAGGGAAATGGAAGTCGATTCGTCTATGTTGTCCGAGGTCGATCACGATCTGGCGCAGGACCAGACCACAGCGTCGCCGCCTGCGGAAATGGAAGGAGACCAGGATGGAGAGCAGACTCCTGGGGGAAATGGATCTCCAAGTCAATCGCCCGCCACATCCCAACCGCAGCAGTCGTCTACACCGCAGGTTCAGCAAATCCCAGTTGTTGGGCCGAGGCATGCGCCAACGTACTCGGTGGTGAATGCGTTAATGGATAAGAAGGAAGATGGCCCAGGGCCGCGTTGCGGCCATACGTTGACTGCGGTGTCCGCTGTTGGTGAGGATGGGACTCCGGGATACTCAGGGCCGAGGCTTATCTTGTTTGGCGGTGCCACTGCTCTCGAGGGCAACTCTGCAGCTGCAGGGACTCCAACGTCCGCCGGAAATGCTGGCATCCGTATGTTTCTCTTTTCATTTACTTTTTGGTTGCTTCTCCCTCTTTTTGAGTTGCTGCCTGAAGCTTACTGCTTTTCTGCTGAGATTTCTTGGTGATAATATCATCTGAAAACTGTATATGAAGTTTGCACGCAGCCTTTTTGGGTTTCTTTTCAATTTGCATCCTACATGATGTTCATCTGTTTTAGATTTGAACAACTTGCTTCTCTGCTCATAGCTTATATCAATTATATAGGTTGAGTAATTTTCCAGTTCTATAGCATGTGTTGATTATTCAGTTTTATCAACTGACATTGGGAAACGGTGTGGCTCATATCTAATGAAGATCCCATGAAACATGCAAAATTTAGGGGAGCATCTGCCTCAGTCACTTGCTAGGAACCTTTATGATTTGTAATGGTTCTCCTGCCCAGGTGTAGGATACATTTCTTTTCCTCCCCTCCTAGGCGCTTGGGACCATTATTATATTTTCTCTTAATCAGTCTGGGCTATGGATTCCTTTTGGTATCAACAAAAATCATCACAATTTTATGCAGATAATCTTGAATAATTGAGGGATATTCAGGTCTCACCATCTCTCTGTTGATTATAATGTCGAGGTTTTTACCCTATGCATATGATATTTATTCTGCAAGATTACTTATCTCTCTGAAATTTAATGTTTAAAGTTGCTTACTATTCTACTTTTGTTCTAGTGTGACTAGTCTGCTGAGAATTTTGGGGAGATGGTTGGCATCTCCCCTGACAGGGTTGGGAACAACTTTGGCTTCTGCTTCCCTGTAACACATACGGTCAAGGCTTGTGTTGAGTACAGGGAACATGAATTCAACTTATACATGGGGTTTTTTTTGTTTGTTTGTGTTCTGTATGATTTATTGTTATAATTAATTAATTATTTATTTATTTTTGATAATTTGATTTGAATTGCTGAACCAAAATATCATCATTAATTATTACCTTAGTTTTGTAAATAAATTTACCCTTAAGGATTTCTTTATTCGGCGGTTCTGTAGTGATAATTTTTAATAGCTTTTTTCTCTTTTATTTTATTTTTCTTTTATACTTGACAATTTTGTGTCACCAATTGAGCAGGATTAGCTGGTGCAACTGCTGACGTGCATTGTTATGATGTTTTAACAAATAAATGGACCAGGTAAGCTTTGGAGAATGCTATTTCTAACCAACTCATTTTCTTTTAAGGAAAACTTGCCTCCTGACAAGTCTGCAGGGTGTATCTGCATTCCTCTACGTGGCCAGAATTCAATGGGCCATGTGTTATTTTTGTTTTTAAAATGAAAATAATCTTAATTTGGGTTAAACTTAAACCTAAATGCTAATTCACTTCCATTTTCTCGTTTTTCTCCCTCAACCCATACCCACCATCAACACTTTTCTCTTCCCCTCCCCCTTCCCATCCCTTTGTGGTTTTGCATCTGTATTTAGAAAGAGTGTGAATGTGGAGGATTTTAGGTGAGGTGGTGAGAATATGGTGACATGATCTTTTTGGAGACCTAGGGCCTGTTTGGTAGGGAATCTAAAAACAGAAATTTGAAAAAAGAGATTCAATTAAAACGGAGTTGTATTTTATGTTTTCAGATATGTGTTTGGTGGCAAATTAAAAAATTGGATTCTAGTTTTAAAAAATGTTTAAATGTTTTCATACTATATATTTATAAATCATAAAACTAGTCTTACTTATTCACTAAGATTTAGTTGACGATAAACTATTATTAATTTATTTATGAATATAATTTGTGTTTAAAAAATTGGTTAAACTGCAATTTTAGTCTCTATTGTTTGGAGAAAGTTAGAGTTTAGCTTATAGTTTGATAAAATATCATATATAATCCTTATGATTTGACAACCTTCATAAATAGTCCCTTTGAGCGAGGCTATTTTCTATAATTTTATCAAATCAAAAGGATAGATTCTAGTTACAAACCATATAGACTAAATCCTATCCTTTTGAAACCACATGGACCAAAATTGTAATTTAACTAAACATTTATATAATTATTATTTATATTATTATATAATTTATAGTAAATTACATAATACATATTATATTAAAAAAGGAATTGAATTTATAGCATGACATATTGTATTTCTAAATGTTTTTATATATATTTAATATAATACTGTCTTTCCAAATGTAAAATTCAAATTTTGGATACTATGAAAACATAAAGAAAGTTGTTTTCATAATTTGCACTACATGAATCACAGAATCCAAAAACAGTTTTTGGATACAGAATCCGGATTGTTTGCCAAACGCATATATGTTGAACTTAGTTAATCTGAAAAACATAAAATAGAATTTAGATTCTCCACCAAATAGGCCCTCTGTAATGACGATTGATGGGAAGAATAAGATGCTAATTTCATTAGATTTCGAGTTCCAATTTTTCCATGCAGGGTTGCTATCACGAGATTTTGAGGCAAACACCATTTGGTTAAACTCACGGACAAATTGAGAAAACTTGACTTATCTCCTGGCTTATATGAAAAAATAGAAGGTTTTGGTATAAAGATGGAGTTGTTGGGAGTGGAGGGCGAGCATTTTACCATGGTTTTAGACTTGAACCTTCATCATGTGGAGATTTGGGTATTTCTTGAAAGCATTTTTATGGAACAAGGGGTTGAGGAACAGAGATCGATTATTTAGAATTTTTTTGGCTTTTTGTTAACCAAAAAAAAAAAAAAAAAGCCCGAAAACTAAGCAATTACCAAATTAAAAAAAATAACACATGACCCATTGAAACCAAGCCACGAGATGGGCTACAGATACCACCTGCAGAATGGTATGCAGGCAAGTTTTCCTCTTTTCTTTTTACATCTCAACGAATTATTTCTAGTCAATGAATTTTTTTTTTTTTTTTTTTTTTTTTTTTTTTTTTTTTTTTTTAATCTTTTTAGGGTTACTCCACTTGGAGAACCACCCACTCCAAGGGCTGCTCATGTAGCAACTGCAGTGGGAACAATGGTAGTAATTCAGGTATCTTGCTGTCGATAATCCCACTTAAGTTCTCACACATGAGGAATCACACTTTAGTTTCTATGATCAATATTATAATTTATTTAGGCCCCTTTATTTCAATGTAGGGTGGAATTGGTCCCGCTGGTTTATCTTCTGAGGATCTTCATGTTCTTGACCTCACACAGCAACGTCCTAGATGGCATAGGTAAGAATTTTGGAGATCTCCTTGCTTGTTGTTTTATTTTTATGTTTTATGTTAATAATAAATAATTCCAAATCCTGTAGGGTTGTTGTGCAAGGTCCTGGTCCAGGGCCACGTTATGGACATGTGATGGCTTTGGTGGGGCAAAGATACCTCATGGTAGTTGGCGGCAATGATGGCAAGTCACTGTCTCATTTTAAATGAATGTAGTTTTATAAATGAATGTAATCAACAAGAATTAATTACGTTGGGGGTCCTTTGACATGTTTGATTTTGTGTAGTGTCGTGGGGCAGTAACTGCTAAACTCTTAAAAAGAAAACTCTTAAAAGGAAAACCATACCAAGACCCTGCATAATGCTTGATTTTTCTAATAATTTTCTTTTGGAATGGGAGCAGAACTTTCATTGATATAATGAAAAAGAAAATAGGACCAAATACAACAGAGACCTTAGGGAACAAAAGGAACAACCACAAAGGTGACTACACCAAAAACAGAAAAAGCTAATACAGAAAACGAAAACAAAAACAACAAACCAGAACCAACACACTCAATACGAGACAATATAACTCAAGAATTCAAATCAACTTGATTCAAAGAAGCTTGGATACCCAAAACCATCCACATATATATGAACTAAACTTCAAAGGTATCAGATGTCTTACAAATTCTTGATCAGCTTCAAACTGTAATAAACAAAACTTCATACCTACATATTCCAAGAGAAGAAAAAGAAGAACGATCAAACCAAAATTAAGTCACATTCTTCAACTAGGGACCTTAAATGAGCTGAAATTTTAGAATGGGGGAAGGGGTTCTATTAGAAACTCCTCCAGTTTTGATTTGTTCCAATCTTCTCATCTAATTAATGAAATACATGTTTGATTTCATCTCGGTGCTCCCATTCTAAAGATTTTGTTGATTATTCCATCCAGGATATATGTTTAAATTGGAATGCTTTCGTTATTCGAAGCTAACTATGTATTTTGTTATTTAAGTCATCTGTCGTTTTGTACTTTACTTTAAGGTGGGTTGTGATGAGGGTGCTATGGGTGTGTCAACCTAGTTAAGATATCTTGGTGTGTCTATTGATACCTCCCCTATGATTATAGTCTCTCATTGTAATTCGAGCATTAGTGTCATTTCATTTCATCAATGAAAAGTGTTCGTTTCCCTTTTTTAAAGAAAGATTTGTTCTAATCTACTCAATGCACCCGTTTGCCTTAAAAAATGTGTTTACGCCTTTATGAGGAAATGGAAGAAGGATCCTACATTCCTACCTCTGTACAACGGTTTGGGGTGATCACCAAGTAGGGAATAGGGTCATCTCCTCTGAATTCTTTCTAGTCTCATTTAGACCCTTCTATGAGGACTAGTCATTCAAATTATTCACTTTTGTCGAATGTCTTCCATATTGCAAATTATGATACTTGGATATGGGTGGAGAATCAACAAGTTTTTTAAAATAGAACTTCATGGAAACTGTTTATTTCAACAGCATCTTTTGAGACCTATGTCTTTTTTTCGTCCTATCTCGTAATTTGGACGCTCTCAAATCCATTGTAAAAGCTTAGAAAATTCACTTATTTCCCAATCTCTGAGATTTCTTCACATGAGTTACGACAACTTTCCAAGATTTAGAATCTTCGTGCTAAGCTTACAAAATTGAAATATCATCCTTCCCAGAATTTGTAAGAACGTTTGTACATCTTAGAGCTAAAGGAAGAGTTTCCACCCAAACATCTATCATTCCAAAAGGGTGTAGTCCTTTCGTTGTCTATCCAAATAAAAAAGAATCTGTCAGTGTTATCTTTAAGCTTTATGATGTTCAATCAAAAGTTTCTTGGACAATCTGTTTCCACTTAGTAAACCACCCAAAATTATTCTTTCCAGTATCATAGCCACTATAATTCCATAATTGGTTCATTTGGCAACCTCCTTACAAAAATTGTTATTTTGTTTTAGATGGATCTTGTTTAACTATTTGATTACACTACTCAGGGAAACGGCCGTTGACTGATGTATGGGCGCTGGATACAGCAGCCAAACCTTATGAATGGCGCAAGTTAGAACCTGAAGGCGAGGGTCCACCTCCTTGCATGTAAGTGTCCCCATTCTCTGTCTCTCCCTTTTTTTTTGTTTTGACAAGAAATAGTTCTTTGATGTATGAAATTTACAAAAGAATGGGAAGGATTCCTCAATCCTAAGGAGTTACAATAAACTTCTCGATATAAGCTTAACTCAATTGGTTAAGACATATATCATTTGACCAATAAGATGTTCAAATTTCCACCGACATGTTGAAGTTAAAATGAACTTCTCTGTCCCTCATTTATACTGGTATGCATGTTTACCTATAATTGTTTGTGTCACAAGATGTGTCAGGCTTGAAATAAAGAAAAGAAAAGGAAAAGACAAAGCTCTGAAAAGATTTGCAAATCTTTCAAAGCCAAGGCCTAGAAGAAAAATGCTGAGTTTGGTGCCAGTGAAACACCTAATAAGATATACAATAATAATTCGAAAACTTGGTGTTGAGGTTGGGATTTGGATAAGGTATGCTTGGTGTTTGACATTTTCAAATGGGGTTCTGTGAAACTATTTAAAAACAAGTGCGAGATAGATTCTAAGGCCATTAATGGGTGGGTCTAATTTTAACACGTCACTAAGTTTAGTGGTTAATGGATCAATTAGAATGTGTGAGGGTGAAAATGTAATCTATAGTTGGAGGCTTCAATTATCTTATCATAAGCTTAGTCTGGCTTGCAACTTTCCATTCCTCTTGTTTTTATTTTGAGGTTATGCTTGAGCCATGGATTTAAGTTTGATAATTTTATTGCTGGAAATTATGATTCATGAGCGTCCTTTTGCTATCTATCCTTTGGCAGTAACCTAGGTTTTTATACTTTAATTAGGTATGCAACTGCAAGTGCCCGCTCTGATGGTCTTCTACTGCTATGTGGAGGAAGGGATGCCAACAGTGTGGTGAGTTAAAAAATCGTCAATCCTTCTATAGTATTTATTATTTGTGGATGGTTACTTCCCTATCTTTTGGTGTGGATTGATGCCAAACATTATAGGAGGTTGTTTCCTCAAATTTATTGTATATTTTCATATAGTTCGTTTCCTGTTAAATAATAATGCATGCTTTTTCATGAGTATCTGACACGTTTTTTCTGCATAATAGTTAAAAAGGGGAAGTTGAGAAATCCCCACACACGAATAGGTTACAAAAAAGATGCCCAACTGGTGTAATTATGAGTTAGATTACAATTACAAAAGAATGTAGAGGTAGAAGACCATGAACAAGTCATGAGTATTCAATATGGTGCAATAGCGTCCATTTATGTTGTTTTATTCTATTTATTTGTTGTCTGTGCATGCTGACCGACTCCAGATACAAAGAGATACAGTTAACAACATAGAGAAGAAATATAAGAGCCACCAAGAAGGTTTGAAAACCCAGATCCTAAAAATCACCAGTCTGTTTTTTGTTACTTCAGTCTCTGGCTCCTTTGGGTCAAAAGATAAAAAAACGTCTGCAATGTTAGTAGAATAACGGGTGAGGAGTGATTCGTCATATCATAAGGATCATATCAGTTTTTTTACATGTATTTGTTAGGCTGTTGTCTCGTTGGAAATCAATTCAGTTGCTATACATAATTCAATTGTTATTATTCTTGCCAACAAGAGCTTAGCTCAATTGACATCCGTGTAAGCTAAGAACCAAGAGGTCCGTGGTTCGAATCTCCGCATCCCAATTTTCCAAAGAGAAAAGAAACTGTTTACTATTCTTTCTTAGGTTTTATGCTGTCACGAGTGTTTCATGTGTTATATTTATAATTTTGGAGTATGTTAATTGCTACCTATGCTGCATTATATGTTAATTTTATATTTTACTATCTTACGCTGTCAATTTCTAAATTTTCTTAGCCATTGGCAAGTGCCTATGGGCTAGCTAAACACAGAGATGGCCGTTGGGAATGGGCAATTGCTCCTGGTGTCTCACCATCTGCAAGATACCAACATGCTGCTGTAAGATCTGTTTTGTATCTTTTTTTTTTTGCTTTATTTATATATTTATTTTTATTTTGGCCTCTCTTTAACTGTACACCATGAAAAGTCTGGACATACGTTTGTAATTCTTTCAGGTCTTTGTAAATGCACGACTTCATGTTTCTGGAGGGGCACTTGGTGGGGGGCGCATGGTGGAAGATTCATCAAGTATTGCAGGTTGTGGATTTTAGTGATTTTAGCAATTACCCCGTCCATGCTGCCTTGTTGTATTATATATGTATTAACTATGGGTGAAAAGGAAGACAATTTTCTTGAGATACAATCCCCCAAAGGGAGATTAAAAATAAAGAGAATCAATAAATGCAAAAACTGGAACCCTGAGGAGCTTGAAACACAGACCAATAAATAATACAGGTGGAATCTTCTCAACCTAAACCATCAATTTTTTTTTACCGTATTTCTACTGTTTTCAGTGTTGGATACGGCAGCTGGCATCTGGTGTGATACAAAATCGGTTGTAACAAGTCCGAGAACAGGAAGATACAGTGCAGATGCTGCTGGTGGGGATGCTGCAGTCGAGTTAACTAGGCGTTGTAGGCATGCAGCCGCTGCTGTGGGTGACTTAATCTTCATTTATGGTGGTTTGCGGGGTGGTAAGTAATGAAAGTATCTACGTGCTTGGAGACGTCCATTATTAATTTTCTTGTGTTGATTTACAGCAAGTGATAACTTCATTTCTTCAATAACTTATTTAGAACTTCATCAGTAGTGCAAGTGTGTTTTAACCAACTCTCGTGTTTTATCAAGGACAGTCCAAGTTTGTTAATGTTGACAGATTGAAGCTATTTTCGGACAGTGCAAGTTTTTAGGATTTAGGTTTCATATGTGTGATGATCATGCTCATTCAATGCATTGTTTGCCTTTGGTTGCATGCTCAAGCTGTTACCGCATTGTAGATAGATTAAGAGTTCAATCATGCTTTTAATTAGCAGTTTACCGTGTTGTAGCTTACAGTGTTGCCTAATCAAATTTGGTTATGGTCTTATGGAAGCTCTATTGGTTTCTGTTGTCAAATTTTGGTTGATTTGATTTTTCAGTGCTACTCTTCTCTTGTTTCACAAGTTGTCGCATATAACATGTTCTATTATTGTTTAGGGGTGTTGCTTGATGACCTTCTTGTTGCTGAAGATCAAGCGGCTGCTGAAACAACAAGTGCAGCTTCACATGCTGCAGCAGCAGCTGCTACATCCTGCATTCAGTCTGGCCGGCTGGCAGGAAAATGTGGATTTAGTGATGATAGGAGTAGACATGCTATTCATGTTGTAGCTCCTGATGGTGCTGTAGTGCTGGGAAACCCAGTAGCTCCTCCTGTAAATGGTGACATGTATACTGATATAAGCACTGAAAATGCTCTACTCCAGGGCCCCCGGTATAGCAAAAGTTTCCTGATCTGATGTTTTTTCTTCAGATACTTGTTCCTTGTGTTCTTGACCAATACATCTGGTCGCTTTTCAGGAGAACGAACAAAGGTGTTGAGTATTTGGTTGAAGCATCAGCTGCTGAAGCTGAGGCTATAAGTGCAACACTTGCTGCTGCCAAGGCCCGACAAGAACAAGACAATGGGGAAGTTGAACTGCCTGACAGAGATCGAGGAGCAGAGGCTACTCCTAGTGGGACACAAATATCAAGTCTGATAAAGCCCGACTCAGATGCATTGAATAACATTGCTCCTTCTGGAGTTCGATTGCATCATAGAGCTGTCAGTCTTTGATTTCGGTTACCCTTTTGAATGTGATCTCATTTACTATGTAACTAAACCTTAATTAAATCAAACTGGATGGCTAATAATTTGTCCCATTTGTTTCAGGTAGTTATAGCTGCTGAAACTAGTGGGGCATTAGGTGGTATGGTTAGGCAACTTTCAATTGACCAGTTTGAAAATGAAGGTCGTCGGGTGAGCTATGGTACCCCAGAGAGTGCAACTGCTGCAAGAAAGCTCCTAGATCGACAGATGTCCATTAACAGTGTCCCGAAAAAGGTATTAACTATTCAGAATATTAAAATTACGTAATTAGTTAAACTGAGGGGAATCACAAATCTTCTTATCAATGATGGTTGGGGGGTGGGGGGTCAAATTTTACCAGATTTGATGCTCCTAATGTTTTGACTGACATTTGATCCAGAATATTCTCTGAGGCTGAGGTCTATATAGAGAAAAGAATGGCAATATTATATGCAGCTAGTGGGTGAAATTGTGAGTGATAAAAGTTGAAAGCTGTCCAATTAGGTTGATACATCTTTTTGTACATTGTTACGTTGGACAGCAAGTCTTGCTTGTATTGGATGACCTTGAGTTATTTCTCCTTTCTGCTTTAGCCAGTTTATTGTTCAGCTCGATGTTTATTTAGGAATTGTGCGAACTCATAATTTCTGTATTGCTGTAGATTGCGATTCTTACTCGAAGATCTATGATCTTACAATGAAAATGATGCTTGACTTCTGTAGTCGCCACCTTCTTTAAAGTTACATTCTAACCTTGTTTGGTATTGTGTCTGACTGTCTGTTTCAAAGTACTTTCTAATCTTCTGGGGTATTTAATTTTATGTTCGTACTTGAGAATGATGCTGGAGCAGCAATATGTTTACTTAGAGTTTCTCATTTTTTTTAATCTTCTGGGATATTTTTCATTTTAACTTTTTACTTTTAGAATGGTGCTGGCGTAGCAATATTGTTTGAATATAGTTTCTCTCTCCCCTAACATTTTAGCATGATGTTGGCCCTCCTTTTTCGACGTATCTAATTTTGTTTTTGGGTTTCTTTGGCACCTTATTTCTCTGGGAATTTGTTTTTTGCATTTTAATTTTTCTCATGTTTTATTTTTCTCCTTTCCCCCAAATTTTATCAGGTCATAGCTCATCTCTTAAAACCTCGTGGATGGAAGCCTCCTGTTCGCCGGCAATTCTTTTTAGATTGTAATGAAATAGCTGACCTTTGTGAGAGTGCTGAAAAGATATTTTCATCTGAACCAAGTGTTCTAGAGCTCAAGGCTCCAATCAAGATATTTGGCGATCTACATGGTCAGTTTGGTGATCTCATGCGCCTTTTTGATGAGTATGGTGCACCTTCTACAGCAGGGGACATTGCGTAAGTTTTTGTCTTACATTTACTCTGTAGTATAAAGTATTATTACTTCCTTGGGATTACAAACAGCTCTTCGTTGATGAGAATATTCATTTTGAAACCCATGATATTATGATATTAGTAGGCCCCTGGTTTTTTGTTAGAAGAAAGAGAAATGTGAGAGAGCTAAGGGATACAAGGGTCGATTGGCCTTGTGCTGCACTCTGGGAGAAAGTTGCTTTCTCTGTGCAAGTTGTGTTTGTGCTGCATTCCTTCGGTTAGTTAGTTTATGTTACCATTGGACCAATTAAAGATAAGTGGTATTTTATTACAGTGGGAGCAGAAAACTAGGTTTGGGTTGAACATTTTCGGTGTCGATTTCGAATAACATGGGCAGAGCTCTCTCATGGTCTTAGAATTTTGGTTAATAGAATATCCTTTGGGGGGAGAGGAATGCAGTTTTTGGAGGAAGGGAAAGGAATCCTTGTGAGGTTTGGGCCATATTGAGGTTTCATGTGTCCCTTTGGGTTTTGGTTTCAAAGCTTTTTGTTAGGAACCAAGGTAGTTACGGGATGCCTTTGTCCCACAATGGTTAGAATGGGATGACCCATGTGGTACTTGAGTGACTTGGCTCTCCCACCCATGTGTCCCTTCAGGATTTGGTTTCAAAGCTTTTTGTTTAGGAACCAAGGTAGTTATGGGATGCCTTTTTCTCACGTTGGTTAGAATGGGATGACCCATGTTGTACTTAAGTGACTTGGCTCTCCCACTCCAATAGCTAGTCTAAAAATATGAACCAAGAACTCGATGCTCAAACAGAGAATGCACAACCAGCACAAATAATCAAACGATGAATTACAAAGAACAGAGAACACAACAATTTATAGTGGTTCGACCAATTTGGTCTACATCCTCTTTAAGAACTAGCTTGGAGTAATTTTATTAAGAGCAATCAAAGAATACAAATCAGAGAAAATCAACAAATATAAACTAATTTAACAATGATTATTCGCCTCTAAACTCGAGACCAACCGCTTAAGCAAACTTGTCCCAACACCCACTGTTCCAAGAGAATCATGTGCACAATTCAACCTCTGAATCGAGACCAACTTGTCGAAAATAGCCCCTTCGCCGAAACCCAAACCATCAGATGCCTCTTCTGACCGGAGACCCACACATCGAGAAACCCATTGCAAACCAAAAGAAAAACCCACGTCGATCGGACCACCCATGCCTGAAAATGCTTCCTTTGCACGAGATTCACATCGACGGCAATACCCATTATAGATTGGGACCTTCAACGTTGACTACACTCACTCAGCTGGCTTTTGGAGTGTGGATCTCTAAGGTGCTTAAGTATCTGTCAATGGTATTAGAGTTAGGTTGTTGATGTTCTAGAGTGGAACTAATGGAGGGTTCTGACCAGATGAGGCCTCGAGTGAAGTACTGCCAGAGTAGTTGGTCAAGACGTCGACTTTCGGGAGATGGGGTATTGTTAGGAATCAAGGTAGTTATGGGATCATTGGATTTCACCGCTTCTGGATTTTAGCGCTTTGGTTCTTTTCCCTCATGGGTTTCATCACTCGATGTTCCTCCATCTTTAAGTATAGAATAGTTCATAACTTCGTTGGTTGGTTGGTGTGGAGGGTTAGATGAAGAAGGATCTCCTAGCTTTAGTTCAAATTGGCTGAAGAAGGTGAGTTTCAAGGCCAAAGGTTTTGATGATGGTTACATCCCAGCTGCTGCATTGTGAGCCATCTGGATTTTTCTTTTCCCAGTGAGATTTTGCGTCAGCCAAAGAACGGAAGGAGATGATCAGAACCGATCAAAGTCAAGCACGGTTAAGTCTGATCTGTGGCGCTTTAGCCTGTCTTTAGTTGGGCCAGCATGCAGTAGCCTTTTAAGACCCACTTTGGGGATTAATGGGGCTGGTAAAGATTTGAATAAAAAGATTATTTTGGCTAAAGGAAAACTTATTAGTGGGCTTCCTTTGGCCCATTTGATTGAGAGGACCGAATAGGTTCTTCATGCCCAAGACCATGGTCTTAATTCTGCTAATAGCCGTACAGGATTGGAAGGTCAGACCTCTCATAAGGCCCAAGAGCATCCCAAAATGCGATGGGAATTGGAGTCAAGAGTTGACAATCGGACTCAATAGCAAAAGACAGGGATTTTCGATCTAACCCATCAATATTTCGATGTTGGCAATTAATAAAATTAGGGAGGTTGAGACGGCTCACTTCTTCCATAGGAAGGCATTTTCTTCATTGTCTCCTAGGGTGGCACGAGGTGGTCTTGTTTCTGAATGTGATGCTGTTGATGTGATGATGTCGGAACCCATGATTAGTCTGTTTGAGCTGGTTGGAATGAGTGTAAGGGCAGGAATCAGTTTGTGGAGCCGGATGGATCGGAAGTGTTGAAGGGGGTGATCAGGTTGTCTTGCCTATCGTCAAGGCTGGGCACATGTTGCCTTCCCTTTCCTATCCAATGGTAAGTACAAACGACTTGGCTAGTCAGGTAAGCCCTCTTTCTTTGGTGCTATACCCTCTGGTCAGGTTGGGGGTGTGAGTATTGGGCGGGGGCCAATCCCTCAAATTTGGTGTCTCCCTTTTCTTTTAACTTTGGAGGGGGAAATTGGGTTTGAGAGCTTTCATTCCCCATTTGTTTTTCTGCAACCGGCTTCTTACCCGAGGTGTGCCTTACCCTTTTCCTTTGTGTTTTCGTTGGAGGAGAGATGACTGGTGTTTAGCTTCGGTGATTCATGCTGTGGGTGATGGGTTTGGGGCTAAAAGGGAGGTTCTATCCAATGAATGTTTTGTTGGGGGTCCTTTATACCCTTTTAATTCTCTTGGTAACCAGGATGCTCTGTCTGGTGGGGGCAAAGAGTTTCCAAAGTGGGCAGAGTTGGCTTCAATAGAGATTAATAAAGTGGAGTGTACGAGCAGTAAGGGAGTCAAGGATGACCAGGATTTGGGAAAGAAAGAAGGAGGGGATAAGATAAAATGGAAGGACGACAGTGATAAGATTGCTACAAAATTAAGGAAGCTTGATAGTTCTGTGATTATGGAAACAAGAAGGCCTCTAAGGAGGCAGCGACTTCAAGAGCTTCATGGAATGTGAGGGGCTGGACGGCCAAGTAAAAAGGAGGTTAGTGAAGGAGGTGTTTAGACAGGAAGATCACAATATTCTTATTTTGATGGAAACTAAAAGAAGCGGTTTTTGCAATAGGAGAATAGCCAGTATTTGGAAAAAAAGAAGTGTTGAATGGGACATCTTAGACTCTATTGTGCTCTCGAGGGGTATTTTTTCATGTGGAATACGAGATCGTGTGTTGCCACGGAGGTTGTTAGGGGCAATCATTCTGTTTCCATCTCTTTCTTGGACAGCGATGGTGAAGAGTTCAATCTGCGGGCCAATCTTTTTGTTGTTAGGTTTAATGAAGTGGGGTTCGAGGCCATTTTGTTTTGAAAATATGTGGCTTGAGCACCTTTCCTTTAAGGCTGATATTTCATCTTGGTGGAATATGGCGTTCTAGGAAGATGGGAGGGTTATTGTTTTATGGAAAAGTTGAGGGTGCTTAAGTTAAGGGGGTGGAAGGAAATATTATTGAGCCCTTTAGGGTTGGTGGGAATGAAGTGGCATTTTCTTACCTTTAGTTCGCGGACGATACTATGTTATTTTTGCTCCGGGAAAGAGGAGTCTTTTTTTATCCTAAACCATATGGTTGGTTTCTTTGAAGATATGTCGGGCTTGAAAATTAATAGGAACAAATGTCAAATTTTGGGTATCAATAGTGAGTTTTATAAGTTTAGGAGGTGGGCGGAAGTGTTTGACTGTGAGGTTGGTACCTTTTCCTCTTCTTACCTTGGGGTTCCTCGTGGTAGTTTAGTAACTAGAGAACTATGTTGTTTTGGAATCCTGTGTGAGAGTTTTGTAAGAGGATGGTAGTTTGGAAGAAAGGGTTCTTCTCCAAAGCAGGTAGACTTATCTTAAATAGATCAGTGCTCGGTTGCATTTCTGTCTACTATTTCTTCCTTTTTAGGGCTTCTAGTTCAGTTTGCTAATGCATCGAGAAAGGTATGAGATTTTTTGTTGGGAGGGGGTTGCTGAAGGGCTGGGCTCTCACTTGGTTGGATGGGAGGTGGTTGGGCATCCAGTAAATTAGGGGGTTTAGAGATTGATAACCTATAAGAGTTTATCAATGACATTCATGGACATTATGGACACTTATAGAAAGCATCTATCATTGATAGATTCTGAAATTTTGCTATATTTTGTGAATATTTTCAATAGTTTTAAAATTTGGAATAATTTTCTTTTTCTTTTCTTTTATTTATTTTTAATAACTCATAAAAAAACTAGTATTAATTTCTTTTATTACTTAATAAAAAATAGTATTTTTCAATACTTGATAAAAAATATTATTTTTCAATACTCAATAAAAAATATTATTTTTAATAATTATGTACACACAAAAAATTTTAAAAATAATTTAAAAAATGGCGTGTCCTCAACATGTCATGTCCTACATTTAGAAATTTGCATGTCGCAATATTGTGTTGTGTCGCGTGTATCGTCTGTGCTTCCTAGCAACCAGATCAATGGTTAGACAGATAAACTGCCATGGAGATTTAGCAGTCATGAATAACAGTCAACCAAATACACCAAGAGGATTAATACTTATTCACAATTAGCGTGCTCCATAGAGCATTCTGTTCACTTTTTTTGCTGACTAAAGCAACTTTTATTGAGAAAAAACATGAAAGAATGCACGTGCATCCTGTTCCGAATGCACCATGCTGTCACTAATTTGGTTATTCCAGTTCCAAATGGAAAATTCAATTTAACGAGGGAAGTTCTATCCATTGCAAGTCCAAAAAATCTTATCATAGAGGAAGATTTTGATTATGACTCTTTGGCAAGGGTTAGCACTGAAGAACAGGAAATTTTGGCTCTAAATTCAGCCTCAAAGAAGATAGACCTAAGCCTAAACTGGATTGTTTTTATTTTTCCAAATTACTATTATTGATATTGCTGGATCTTAGTATTTTCTTTTGTATTCCTTTGTCCCTTGTCAATGATAGCTTGTCCTTGTATTTGGTTTTACTAAGGTTGCTATGGGGATGTCAAACTTGTTGAGATGCCTGGATGATCCAGTTGATCCTCTAGCTCTTTCTAATACTGTATCTTTACTTGTACTTCGAGTCTAGTCTACTACTGTATCTTTATTTGTACTTTGAGTCTAGTCTACTACTATATCTTTATTTGTACTTTGAGTCTAGTCTCATTTCGTTAATTCAATGAAGAGACTTGATTCCATTTCAAGAAAACAAATAATAAGAATAAAAATAAAAGAAAAAGAAAAAGAAAAAGAAAAAGAAAAAATTAAAAGATAACAAACTTTTTGTTTTGGAAACCACATTTTAGGATGACTTCCAAAGATCTTGAGACTACTCTTGTATGGGCATCCTAATGATGCTTGGGCATCTCGAGATATTTGAGTGGTTGAGCATTTTATATTCCTACAAAACAAATAGGGTAATCAAGATGCCCATTTCATGGAAATTCTAGATTCCTCACCAAACGAACAACTCTTTAAAGGAAAGTGGGATCAAATTGTGAAGCCATGTTTTGATTTGCCTATCAATTGTTTTTTCTATAAAAGGTAACAAATCTCAAACGGATATATTTTGAGATTTTTTTTGGTAATGATTATAAGATTCTTAAATAGAATAAAAAAATATATTTATAAAAAGAAAAAGTGGGTTAAGTTACAAGTTTAGTTTATGAACTTGTAACTTGTGTCTGTTTGGTTCCTTAACTTTGAAACTGGCCACATCCTTGAACTTTCCATTATTTGTCTGGTTTCAAAAATGTCTAATGGCTCTTCTAACTTTCAATTTTGTGTCTATTTAGTCTTTCTGTATCCAGCATATTAAAAATTTCATTAATCTATTAGATATAAAATTTATTTTTATGCCATATGAGGCCCTAAATTTTCATTACAAAAATGTTGAGTAGGTTGAGGGCCATTAGACAAAAAATTGAAAACTGAAGGGCCTATTGGACTCAAAACTAAAAATTTGAAGATCTATTGGACACTTGACACAAATTTGACAGTTCATAAATTTATTAGGCACTTTTTAAGTATATGGACTAAATAGATACAAACTTTGATTATAGGGACTAAACTTGTACTTTCAACCAAAAAAAAAAAAAAGTTTAAAGAATATAACAATGTCCACTTTTATGAGCTGGCTCAAAAGAGTTTAGATAATCAACATTTGATAAGAATTATGTAAGCCTCTTTGCTTTCCTTGTTTATCAGTAGAATTGCTTATTCTCTGAGTATTTGAGGCTTCTTAGTGGAATTGGACAACTGTTGGGTTAGCCTATGGGATGGTTAACTGTTTCCAATATAAATATTTTGGTGTGAGTGCATTAGTCATTCTTCTTCTTTATTATGCTTTATCATACTTTTCGTAACTTCTTATTAGGTACATTGATTATCTTTTCCTGGGAGATTATGTTGATCGGGGCCAACACAGCCTGGAAACCATCACTCTCCTGCTAGCTTTAAAGGTTCTTTTTGGCATAATATATTGTGTTTATCATAATTTAATTGTCACTTGCATGTTAATTGATTTTTTTCTCATGGGACGTCTCTTATAAATATTGCAGGTTGAGTATCCAAATAATGTGCACTTGATTCGTGGGAACCATGAAGCAGCAGATATAAATGCCCTTTTTGGCTTTCGGATTGAGTGCATTGAACGAATGGTATAAAATAGTTATATCTCATGCCTGTATTTTGTGTTGGTTCATTTTAACTCTAACTTTACTACTCAATGACCAGGGTGAAAGAGATGGAATTTGGACATGGCATCGGATAAATCGTTTGTTTAACTGGCTCCCTTTGGCAGCCTTGATTGAAAAAAAGATCATTTGCATGCATGGCGGCATTGGTCGGTCGATTAACCATGTGGAGCAGATTGAGAGTCTTCAGCGTCCTATAACTATGGAAGCAGGCTCAATAGTACTTATGGACTTGTTGTGGTAGTGGACATCCTTGATGGTCTCCTACTTTTTCATGATAGCCATGCATTTAACTTGTATTTTTCTATTCATACCTCTTTTTTCTTTAGGTCTGACCCCACGGAAAACGACAGCGTTGAAGGCTTACGACCGAATGCTAGAGGTCCTGGTTTAGTTACTTTTGGGGTGGGTGGTTTATATTTCCTCTCTTTTCCTTTTCCATCTATCTATTGTTCTAATTGGGTTTTAAGTTCTAGCCCAAATAAGATAGGGGGATCTATCCAAGATGCTCTCTATTCTCTTATCAGGGGAAAAAAAAGGAACAAGATTCTCTCTATTTAAAAATTCTGCTGTTCATATAGTCCATAATAAAACCCAACTTGTGTACTTTATGCTTGTTAGTTCTCAAACTCTGGGAAGTAATTCAGGTAGAGGCAAGGAAAATAACTCTTTTCATTTTTAAAGTTTAGACCATCACCATTCTTGATTTATGCGCGTCGTCCTTACACTGAGGGATGCACAATTGCAATTAGATACGGTTGAATAATTACATATATTTGAGACTAGCTTAAAAGTTAATCCGGTCTTGTCTATAGTCTAAGAAATAAAAATATCTCATATTGGAGTTATTGCTCACTTCAATATGTGCTCCTCTGGGTGTTTGTCTTCTTGTTCGTCATTTTCTGTCTTAAGATGTTGTATTACTTTTTTCCAGAAAACATTGGTTTGGCTTGTGCCAACTTGTCCCTGTGTTTTAGGCTGAATTTGATTTTGAATTGATTACAACATCGGCAAGAGGATGATCATGATTATAATCCAAAATATTTTATGGGTGTCTTGTTTGGCTGCAGCCCGATCGTGTCATGGAATTCTGTAACAATAACGATCTTCAGTTGATAGTACGTGCTCATGAATGTGTCATGGATGGGTTTGAACGTTTTGCTCAAGGACATCTAATTACACTTTTCTCCGCTACCAATTATTGTGGTATGTTTGCCAATTATACTGCTTACACGCTTTACTTTTTACATCTTTAAGACACAACGTTGTGTACAGGAACTGCAAATAATGCCGGAGCAATTTTAGTTTTGGGTAGAGATCTTGTTGTTGTTCCAAAACTCATTCATCCCATACCACCTGCAATATCATCACCAGAGACATCTCCCGAACGCCATATGGAGGATACATGGATGCAGGTGACCTTACTTTTTCATGGCTCTCACTCTAATGTCAGTTGTATCTGTATTAATTCCATTGGTTCCATTAACAACAGGAGCTGAATGCCAATCGGCCACCAACACCCACAAGAGGTCGCCCACAAGTTGCCAATGATCGGGGTTCTCTTGCTTGGATGTAGTTGATGATTTATCTGTTGAATTATGGGTCGTCTGCAGCCTGGTCCTTCTAATGCTGTCTGTATATAGCACTATGCCTCATACAGAAATATCCAATTGGATCTTTAACACAAAAATAGCAGATGAAATTCTGATTTTTCAACACAAATGATAGGCATTTACGAGATATTCTCAAGAACCAAGTTGCTAGCGGTGAGTTAGATTTAGTTTCTCTTCTCTTGTGCTACAAGTAGATGGTGAGTTTTGATCGCCCCCTTGTATATTGAGCCACAAGCAAGTGGAAGTTAGCGATTTAAGCGTCCCGCACAGTTCTTTTTCATTTTCTCTATATATATTCTTTAGAATCCTTGGTACGGCCCAATGTTGTTATCATCATCATTATTATTATTTCTTTTTCATGGGAAATGAAACTTTCCTTCACGGTGAGATGTAATTTCTTAGAAGCTTTGTGAGTGACCCCTGTGGTGTATCATAGAAGTTGGTTGCTTTCTGTAATTCTTTGCTGCTTTGCTTTGTACATTATAATTGGTGTAAAGTTAAAAAGAACCTCTTTTCTCTCCCTTTCTTGATCAAGATCATACATGAAGTTTCTTTGTTTCTTTTCCTTTCTTTTTTGTTCATGGATTTTGCCCAACTCTAATTTTCATAAGTCTGAGCTTTAAATCTTAGTCGTATCACTTGAATTTTTGTTTTTAAATTTTGATTCAGGTTTGCTATCAAGTTGGCCTTGTGCTTGTTGCTTGGAACTCTAACGATGCTGGGCTGTGTGCGGATCTTTAAACAGCTAATGGCAGATGAGTTGAAGAGTTCGCTTGCTTCTTTTTTCAAAAATCAACGCCTGTTGGCTGATAGTTTCTTTCGTCCATTTTTTTACTCTGTAAAACTATTCGTTTTTATTATTTTATGATAATATATATACATATATATACATACACACACATACTTGTATTATTGAATTACGTTTTTATTAGTTTTCAAAAAATCCAATTCGATTATAAAATTTTAGTAAAGAATTCTTACTTTTAAATGGATAATACCAAAACAAAGTAAATAGTTATTAAATGGTCATATTTTGGTCATTGTACTGTAAATTCATTGCTTAAAATTTTCTCTTTGCATGTTTCCCTGATTGACAATTTGCTTATGTGGCAACGAGACCAAAAATATTCACATGAATTAATGACGATCTCAATATTGATGCTAATAAATAGAAAGTATATAGACTCAAATAGAATGTGACCCCAATACTAAAATAGTATTTTAACCTTTGAAGATATATGTTGTATAAAAAATTAATCTTGGACATTTGAAATTAGAACGACAAATGAAATGGTTTGATGTGCAAGGAACAAACTTATGCCTTGATCTAAATTATATATTTATGAATAGATATGTTCAAAAACATAAATGAAGGTGTTCACACTAGATCTCCAAAGTATTTAGTTTGGGAAAGTGAACTTAAACTAATCATCTTCCATCAAAATTTGAATTGATTTTGTAAAAGTATTATGATATTTAGTATTTATGCTCGGATTCTTTCATTTCTTGGATCTACTAGTTTATTGATGCAATTGAAGAAAATAAAAAATTTTCAAGTGTTGTGAAATTTAAGCTGTCTTCGACTTGCCTTTAAAATATCTGAAATCCTGAAAACTTCTCAACCCCTTTACTGAGTGTTGTGCCATTAGAGAGCTAAATTTCAAAGACTTCCAAGGGGATTTGGTCCCTTAAAAAATATATAAAAAAAGTCTACAAATAGTGTTTGGTCAAGAGGTTTTCAACTTTATGGCGTTTTGCATGGACAATGGGTTGTGCATTGCTATTAGCTTCGGGCCAAACCTTTTGTATTCAATTGTGAAACAGTGGACAAAAATAGAAGGAACAAAAAAGAAAGAAAAAAAAAACTATTTACTGTTATATTAGTATTTAATCTCTTGTTATACTTTTTTTTTTTAATAAAAGAAGTTCAACTACGTTTGGCTACTGTAGTGATTTTCGTCATGGATGAAGGGTATTTTAGTCTCGTTTCAAATTGAATATTCTAATAAAAACTATGTTTAGCTATTTCTTCAAATCAAATGCCTTCAGCCATCTTTCAAATTGATATACCTTATATACTCCTCTTGTCGTCCATCGAAAAGAAAAGGGAAGATGTTTGGAGCAAAACTCACCTAGCTTCCACCATACTGCCATGTGTGTCATCCTTATGTTACCAAGTGATAACCCCACTTTTTGCTCTGTTCTTTTAACACTTTTCCATTTTCAAGTGAAAAGCAACTAAATCTTGCTCTTAAATTTAGAATGATAAGGATGGGTCATTTGGTAGTCAGCAATTGCATTTGGTGCAGAGTGAGAACCAAGTAAATATTGCTCTTAAATTTGGGTAACTTTTGTTGCACTGGGCTTTAAATTTTGCGGTGGGACAAGTTGGGTGAGTTCTTCTAGAGTAAATTTTGGTTTTCAAAATTCAAAAGAATTGTTTGGATAGTACAAGTCCAATAAATGGATCCAAGAAAAAAAAACGAACAAAATCTAATGGACAGTAGTAAGAATAGATGCTTGGAGGAATGAGGTGCGTACTTATTCCTTTTTGAAATATAAATCATAAAATAATTTGATGTCTACTAACCAGGGGATATGAAACTATTTATACATATAGCAAAAAAACAACCATGTCATTTTTGGCGCCATCATTTTGTTCTTTCATAAAACCCAAAGTACCATTTTTATTATTCCAATCTGACGCTGTAAAATAGAGAAAAGAATAGGGTTTTCTCATTAATCAAAATGTAACGATATCATACATATTAACGAGGTTTATATATGTAGGGAAAACAAAGAGAGACAAGTAAAAGACTAATATACCTGTAATATAAATAAGAATACTAATATATGTTAATATCCCTCCAAACTCACAATGTTGCAACGATAAGCATTAGAGAGTTTGTTAGACAACAAAAGGAAGCGCAAAATGCAGTGTGCCTTTGTAAACATATCGACGATCCTCAAAGAAGAGGGAACAAACAAAATGGTACCAAGTTGAAGATGGTGACGAGTGATATGACATTAATCTCAATAAGCTTGATTCTCATGAAAAATTGAATTACGTGCTATCTAAATAGCACACAGTAACTGTCATAATATAAAAGAGTAGGATGATGCTATATCTACAAGCAAGCAACGTAACCAAACAATTCCACAAGCAGTCAAGGCCATAACAAAATACTCGGCTTCTATAAAGAAGACCAAGAAATGCCACTTTATTTCTTGCTCTTCCATGAAATAAGAGGATCACGAATAACAACACAAAATGAAGTGGTTGATTTGCGATCCATGATATCACATGCCCAATTTGCATCAGACTAAGCTTGTAATTTTAAAGATGATGTGGAAGGAAACAAGAGACTCTGAAATTGAGTGCCTTGAAGATATATACATGAATATACGAAGAGCAACAACTCAACCAACTGTAGTAGGAGCAGTGAGAAATTGACTAACCACGTGAACAAGACGTGCACTATCTGGATGAGTAACATTGAAATAAACCAAGCTCCTAACAATAGTATGATACATACTAGGATCTGATAAAGGAAGTCCATCTAAAGTAGCTAGAATATCAAGCATTAGTCTTAAGAGGAGTATCCATAATCATGTTGTTAGTGAGACGAGCAGGCTCAAACAAATCACCTATATACTTTAGCTGAGATAAGAGTAACCTTTTGAGAACATGCGATCTCAATGCCCATAAAAAAGTAGTGCCTCCAAATCTTTCGTTAGATATCTAATCAAATACCTCTAGTTTCAAATATTCTATTCCAAGATAATCATCACCAGTAATAATTATGTCACCAACATAAAATGAGAATATGAGAATAAGATAACTAAAATTTGTACGACAAATAAGACATCATCATGATGACTAAGAATGAAACCATCCATCGAGAAAATTTTAGACCAGACAGATGAATCAACGAAGTATTTTATGAAAGCCTATAAACTTCACAAGGTTGGTGGGCAACACTACAAGGAGGCGCCATATAAACTTCTTCTTCATATTGACAAACGGACGTCGCTACACTAATAGAGCGAAAATATTGCCATTTTTGTAAGATGAGCAAAATTTCCTTCATAATACAATACATTCCATACTCTTGGGAGTAGTCTTTAGCAAGAATGCGAGCTAACCTTGTGTAGTTTAATGAATCCATCAGATTTAGCTTTAATTTTGTAAACCCAATGAGAACCAATTGAGTGTTTACCATATGACAATGCTACCAAATCCCATGTATGAGTCGGATGTAGAGTAGTAAGTTGAGTTTAAAGTAAACTAGTAAGTTCCAGCAACGTAATTTTAGATTTAATTATCTTAATTATGTTGAACTTATTGGGTGTTATTCTAAATGAATTGAATGAGAATTGTTTATCACGTGGTTTAACTAGAATTATGAATTTTAAAAATTATGGTTAATTATATACATATAGTTAATGTGGGGAATTGAAAATAATTATATTTGTAGAAAAATATAATTATTTGTGAAAAAATAATTACTTTAAGAAGAGAGAAAAGATGATTGGACGAGAAAATTAAATGAAGAGAGGGTTGAATTTATTTTTGGGAAAAGGAAAAAGGAAAATTTCATAAATATAACAAACTATTAAAATATTTATGGTCAGTGTAAAAAAGCCCATAAAATTAGTCATTTTTTAAATATTCCATGTTTGCCCTTCCGTATTTCTTCTCCTCCTCCTCCTGCGATTTTTTCTATTTGTCTTTCTTCCCTTCTCCTTCTTTATTTTTTCACTGCGATTTCTTTCTATCATTTTTTTCTTTTTTTTTTTACGTTGTTTAGATTTAGTTACCTAACATAATATGATTTCTATTTTTTCTGTGATTTCTTTCCATCATTTTTTTCGCTGCTATTTCTTTCCACAGTATATCTTCTTTTTTTACATTGTTTAAATTAGGGTAACCAAATCTAAAACAAAAGAATTTTGAAAGAAAATCATTTAGCCAAAGCTAAACGATCATGTAACCAAATTAAACAATCGTGTAACCAAACTAAACGATAGAATTGAAAAAAATAAATCGTCCAAATCTAAACGATCATGTACCAAATATATCACGCGTTGTTAACGATGGTTGACGAGACATTTTTGGTATTTCCTATTGTAGACCAGTGAGTTTTTTCCGTTTTCAAAATTGTTGCCGCCACAAGGTTTTCTCTCGTTGTTCGTCATTCTCCATCCGACCATCGTGCATCCGTCGCAGCCTCGCTTGTTGTCCAGTCGTCTTTCGTCGAAGCTTACCCGTGTCTAAACCCTTGTCTCGTGAGCCGCACGTCTTTTGTCACGTCCAACCCAGTCGAGCCTCCGAGCTCCACCGCGCCACTCAGACTAGCCGACTCCCTACTGTTCCACGCTGCCTTTTAGTGGACCCGAGTCGTTTTCCTTCGCCAAGTCGCGCTCAAAGCCGGGCGTCGAGCTGTTTCCAGCCGCCTTCCAGCCATCGCCTATCATCCTTTTGGGTGAGTTTGATGGGCTTGACTTGGGCTTTAGATTCCATTAAAGGTTAATTAATGATTTTAAATTTCAGTTAAATTGGAATAAAAATTTTGATTCTTTCTTGATGAAGGTTCAATTGGGAGAGTAATCTTGGAATTTTTGTCTTGAATTAGTTTCAACCATAACTTTGGTAAGTTAATTTGTGGAAATTTTTGGGATAATACCAATTGTTAATTTTATTGAATAAATCATTGAATTCCCTTCTACTTTTAGAAACTATCCAATTGGAAAAACTTTGATTGTCAGCTATGAGATACTGGTTAGCTAATCTCTTAAGGAAGGAAGAGAATCTACTAAATTTAAGAGCTTGTATGTATAATGAGATGTTGTAGTTGATGACTCATGTATTATGGTGATTATGCATGTTTTATGGATTACATGCTTTATGGACTGTTATGTTTGGTTTCATGTCATGCTTACGTTTGTTACATACTTTTGGAAAATGGTATCTCTTGACTTTGGCTGTTAAACTTTGTACCCCACCTTTACTGTGTTCTTACCTATGGGGTCACTCGCATGACTTACGATTAAGAGTGTGTGCCTACGGATCACTCACATGACTATGGGTGTTCCTATGGGATCACTTGCACAATTAGGGGTATTCCTATGATACCACTCATTCAGGTGTTCATTGGACATATAACATTATTATTAACTTATTGTATCTCCTAAGGAAAAATTAATAGATCACCTAGCGCGACCAGTAGTGGCTTCCTTAGTGGGTATATTTTTATATAATCACTCTTTTTCTATGTTTAATATTTCAAGCAAAGGTAGAGGATCTGGAAAGCTAACGGGCGACAAGAAGGGCTTGTGACATGCCATAAGGGGACCTTATTCTGGTTTCGCCTTTTCTTCATTAGTTTTCAGTATTTTGCTTTTTAAACATTTTATTTAAATTTTTACCTTATATAAAATTGTGAGTCATGTTTTCATAATATATTTGCTTATTTCATCAATTTTGGGTTTTACGAACATATATTTGAAATTATTTTAATACTAGTTTAGTTTTTCTCTTTTCGAGAAAGTGTCAATTCTTATTTGTCTGAGTAATGGCCTCAGCTTAGTTTAAGAGTTAGGGTCGTTAGAGTTCCTAAGCCATAGTGATAACTTGTAGAAATACAAGCTCGTCTTCTTTATTCAAGATAAATATTGGAAAATATTAAGAAACACATCAAAGATACTTAGAAATTTGTAATTTGCCTGCAATGTATTGGCATGCTTACAATGTGTTGATTTTTTAATGTTATGACATTGGGGTATTTTTCTTTTCCAAATTTTCCTTAAAAAGGCGAACATTTTGGACATCGCAAATGTGAAGGATTATCAATGCATTCTCAGAAGAAATGCAATGAAGAAATGTTGAACAGTTTGACAAATAACAAGGAACCTAAAGGCGTTAAGAGCATATTGATAACCACCACATTGATTAAGAAGTATTAAAGCCCAATGCGTTGCATGACTTCTAGAACACGGAGGAGACCTACGTAGCATAAAAGTAGACACCAAAAAACGTGGAACGTGTGTAGTGGATGTTGAGTGTCGGAAGCCTATAAATACCTCTAAAGAAGAAGAGAGGGGAGATGAAGAACTAGAGCAAAAACACTGCCCAAATTATTACATAAGTCCAAATTCAATCATTCTCCAAGTCCAGAGCTTTGTACAAAGATCACTTTTCTCAATCAAGAAATTGGGATTCGTAGTTGTCATTCTTTATGTTGTTTAAATTTACACACCATTGTTCATAATGTTTGTATTCGATCTTGGATATTGTAATGATTCCACTCATTAATAACAATTGAGTTTTTAATCCATGTATGTCTTCCATCTCTATTAGTTGCATGAGTAGCTAAATTTCTACAAGGTAAAGGGGTAGTTCAATTCACAAGAATGAGTAAAGACGTAAATAATTAGTTTGTTTAACTTGAGCATTGATGCGATGCTTAACACATTGAAAAATTAAGTTAGACAATGGTAGTTAACTTCTCAAAAGAGTAAGTGACAAAGGTCTAGTCAAATGAAGATAGAAACCAACTTAGAAACCAAAGCACTCTTGTCACATTTTGTACAACGTTTGCATATAGAGATAGAACATTTGTGACATGTGACACATAAAGGAGACATGTCTTAATTAGTATGTAAGCGCATAAGTGATGTCTAAATTCATTAAAGATTGAGGAAACTTCTTGACCCCGCTCTACCACATACTCGTCACCAATCTTATTAGTTTCAACACTAAGTTCTTTAATGGGAGAGTAACGATTAAGCTCGATCAATACCAAAAGTTTTTCCTGTGTTCGATCCTAGACACCCTAGGACCTAGTTTGATTTATACTTGGATTAGATTAGGAAAGCTTGTATCGCATGATCATCATCATCGCATGCAATCAACACATATCATTATTGTCACTTGATGCATACATTGTCTACATACATACAACATATATCATTACAGTCACTCCACGTATACATTACATCTACATACATATAACCAACATATAGCATCCTGCCAAAGAGGATCATAAACGACTTCTCCGAAAGATGAATGTTTAGAGTGACAATGAATTGAAGCAACAAAAGATGCAAATAAACTAGAATAAGAATAATATGAAATTTTGATAGTATAGTAAACATACCAACACAAGTAAATTGACGAACAGAAAGATCATTCGCAACCTCGATTGGTAATTGTATGGCTAAAGGAGAAGAGTGAAAACAGAATGTCTTAACAACCAAAGTATCCAATTTTTTTGTGTTATCATTAGAAGCATCTCGAACTAAAGGTGAAGTTACTTCAATGTTACTATTAAAAGAATCAATAAAAGTAATATATGTCTTTATCATATGATGATCACTAGCAAGAATAGAGAAGAAAGAAATACGCTTTAAAGATACATCATGACATGAAACATATAGGATCAAAATCTGGAAATGTGGGAAAGCCACCCACGTTACCTATTAATTTAATAATTAATAATTAATTAATTAATTGATCAAATTAATAACTAATTAAATCATATTTAATTAATATTTCATTTAAATCATATTTAAATGAATATCTCTCGGATAACATATAGTTTTAATTTAATTAATTAATTAAATTAAACTAAACTATTAATTAATTCTCTAATTAATAAATTGCTAAATTAAATATCTTATATTTAATTTAATCCAAATTTGAATCATATTCAAATATAAATTTCTCTCATAACTTATAGTTTAGGGTTCAGGGTTTAGGGTCAATCCAAATTATTAATTATTAAATTAATAGGTAATGTTGGTGGTTTTTCCACGTTTCCAGATTTTGATCCTATATGTTTCATGTCATGTTGTATCTTTAAAGCATATTTCTTTCTTCTCTATTCTTGCTAGTGATCATCATAACCTATAGTTTTAATGTATATCATATACATATTAAATTTTAACATATAGTTTTAATATGAATCTAATTCACATTAAATTAATATTTGAACTTATTCAAATATTTTATTCTCTCATAAATTAATTTTGAATCATATCCAAAATTAAATTTATATAATAAAGTTTAATTAAAATATAAACTTTATATTATAATGTATCACTACACAACACAACTAGCGATGAAAATCAAACAGAGGAGACACTGATTTTAGCACCACCATTGATGCTCGGATCATTGCCGCAATGGACGAATGGTTCCGCCGCCTTTAGACAATGCTAGTTAATGCATTCCCATTGATTCTGTCGTTGTCCGCATCACAAACACATTTCATGCATTGCTACGCGCCGATGTTGAACCTCCACGCACCGAAGCGGAAGTTACACGCGTTGGTCCATCATCTTTAGACAATGCCAACCATCCCATTTATGCAACCATTTTCTTTATCTATGGCCTATATTGCTCCCCACGTTCCAATTCATGTACTGCCACCTAATTCCGACTGGCCACCAATACTTCTACCGTCAAATTTGTATGCCCTACTACCCACTAACCTTAGTTATCATCTCAATGTTAAGAACCCTCAAATTCACTTAACATTTGAGGTTGTTGAATCTTCGACACATTCTAACCCTAACATGCAAGCTTCCTAAAAAATAGCTCAATAGCAACTGGAAAGGCTTTAACAACAGTTTGCAGCAATTAAGGCTACCTTAGGGACGACATCCAACACTCATGTACAGATGTATTCTAAGAATCTGATAACATCGTTCTCCACTTTATCCTTTCCATATGTGACTAATACAATGGCTTAGTTTATAAAGTATCATCTTTAGGGAAATGTTAAATAGTAATAACTATTTCTCATGATCTTAGTTTGTGAAAATTGTCCTTCAAGGATGGCATAAATTTGATTTGTTGATTAGGAAAATGCCTTGTCCTCCACCAGGTGACCCACAGGAACGATACTAAAAGGGAGATGACTCTCTTCTTCTATCAATATTGATCAACGGTATGGAACCCCAGATTGACAAGTCACTATTATATGCTGCAACATCTAAAAATATTTGGGACACGACCCAAACACTCTACTCCAAACGTCAGAATGCCTCTTGCCTATACGTGCTAAGGAAGCAGGTTCATGAATGCAAGCAGGGAATCATGGATGTCACATCCTTTTATAATAAGCTTTCTCTTGTCTAGTAGGAAATGGACCTATGTAGGAAACTAGTCTGGAGCAGTCCTAGTAATGGTTTGCAATACTCTAGAATTAAAGTGATAGACAGAATTTATGACTTTCTTGTTGTTCTTAATCCTAAATTTGATGTAGTTCGAGGGCGTATACTAGGCTAGAGACCGATTTCCTCCCTAATGGAAGTTTGTGCTAAAATCCACCTCAAGGAGGATCACACAAGTGCTACAAGTATTTCGGCAACTCCTACTATTGACTCTGCTGCTTTTAGTGTGAGTTTCTCTATCAGTGGTAGTGAAAAGCACAATGGAAAACCAATTTCTATCTGTGAGCATTGCAAAAAAAAAAAAAAAAAACAAAAACATACTAAAGAACGCTGTTGGAAGTTACATGGTCGTCCCTCAGAAGTTAAGAATTGTTCTCCCAACAACAAACAGAACACAGGGCGGGCGTATGTGAGTGAGTCTGGTTAACCTTCTCAACCACCTAATCCATACGGGAATCGGACCGATCCCAATCCTACTACTTTAGGTGTTATTGTGCAATTAGGTATACCTCAGTCCTTCAGTCTTATTAGTGTTGATGGGAAGAACCCCTGGATTCTGGATTTTAGCGCCACAGATCATTTGATTGATTCCTCTAAAAATGTTGTATCTTATATTCAATGTGCTAGCAATGAAATAATTAGAATTGTAGATGGCTCCTTGGCCCCATTAATGAGGAAGGGAAGATTTTTTCCTGTGCAAGGCTCTCCTTACATAATGTTTTGCATGTGCCCAAAATGTCTTATAATTTGTTTTTTATAAGCAAGATTACTCATAAGTTAAATTACAAAGCAATCTTGAGCTTGAGAAAGATGATTGGCACTGTCCGATATAGTAGGGGACTTTACCTCTTTGATGACGACACCTCTTTTAGTAGATTTCTAGGACTAGTCTTTTATCTTCCTATTTTACTATTGCCGAACAAGATTGTATATTGTGGCATTTTCATCTAGGCCACCCTACTTTCCAATATATTAAACATTTATTTTCTCATCTTTTCTTTAAAATTGATGTGTCTATCTTATCTTATGATGTATGTATTTGGGCTAAACAACATCGGGTTCCTTTTCCTTCACAACAATACAAACCAATCCATCCTTTCACTCTTGATCATAGTGATGTCTGGAGACCATCCAAGATAACTACCTCATCTGGAAAATGGTGGTTCGTAACCCTTATTAATGACCATACCCATCTTACCTAGATCTTTCTTGTCTTTGACAAACAAGGAACTTCTATAATATCGTAGAAATGCAGTTTAATACAAAGATTGCTATTTTGTGAAGTGACAATGGTCTTGAGTTCCAAAACCATACCCTCAATGATTTTTTGTCCTCTAAAGTCATTGTCCACCAAAGTTCTTGTGCCTACACACCCCTAACAAAATGGGATAACTTAACGCAAAAACCGTCACCTTTTGGAAGTCGCTTGTTCTCTTATGTTGTCTACTTCCATTCATTTCTTTCTCTAGGGCGATGTTCTCACTGCAGCTTATCTTATCAACTGAATGCCTTGTCATATCCTAAATCTACGGACCCACTTAGAGTGTCTTAAAGAGTCATATCCCTCTATTAGCCTTATTTCTGATATTATTCTTCGTGTATTCGGGTGCACCACCTATGTTCATAACCATGACCCTAACCCATCTAAGTTTATCCTTCGAGCTCAAGCTTATGTTTTGTTAGTTACCCTCTGCATCAACAAGGCTATAGATGTTTTCATTAGTCGTCTTGTAAGTACTTTGTCCCCATGGATGTTACCTTTCTTGAGAATCATATTTTCTTTCTCATTAGCCTTCTTTAGGGTGAGAGTGAAAGAGAAGAGTCTAACTCTAATTGGGTGGTATCCTTAGAGTCTACCAGTTCTACTCTCATTATCATACCAAGCCCAAATCCTCATTATACAAACCAAGTTCCTTGGAAAACCTACTATAGGAAAAATCTTAAAAAGGAAGTTGAGTATCGTACTAATCAATCAGCTCCAGTCCAAGCTTTTGAACCTTTACGAGATCAAGGTATGATTGATTCTATTGACGGTAAAATGAGTGAAAGTGATAGGTCCAAGACAGCTATTCCTGAAAATATAGGTGAATAGAGTAATAGTGATATTGAGGTCATCCTAGATGGAAAGAGCAGTAATGATGAAAATGAGGTGAGTACAAGAGTTACTAAAAATGAAATTAGGGAGGATCATTTAGAAAATATCAGTAAGTATGATCCATCTCTTGATCTCCCTATTGCACTAAGAAGGGGTACCAAGGCTTGCACTAAGCACTCTATTGCTAATTATGTTTCTTATGAGAACCTATCTCCTCAATTCAAAGCCTTCTAATAACTTGTAGAAATACAAGTTATTATGGCCTTTTAGATAGAATAATGGAGCCAAAACATAGGATAATGTGTCAAAACACGTAGCTTCTATTGCAAATTCCTAAACATTAGAGAATGTAACTTGCATAAGTTTCCATGCTTGTTTTACCATACGTTATAGTGTTTTATCGCAGGGTTATAAAGAAAAGAAGAGACACAATGAATCACAAAGAGGAGCACGTGCAAAAGCTTTGCGATAGGAAGCTTGCTAGCGATTACCATCGCTAGGCGAGGAACCACTTCATCACACGATTAAGATTCACTAGTAGACAAGAATGGTAGTTGGAGTTGATGTTACATGACAAGATTGCAATCGACGTTGACATGTTTAAAAGAATAGAAGCTTCACACCTAAAGTAGACTATATAAAGCCTCCTTCCTTACCATGTAACCTGGTCTGGCCTAAATGGACCAAAACCTAGAGAGCTCCATGAGAGTCGGTGAAAAGGACTAGCCTTTTCGCCTTTTATAAACGTTTTTCCCTCTTCTTCAGTCAAACTATAAGTTAGAGCTTAGAGAAAGATTAAAGAGAGATCATCATCTTCTTTCCCTTAATTTGTAAAAGAGCCAATGAATGCTTAGGAATCCTGCGGCTAGGCTCACCTCCTTTACTTTCCATGTTGTACTTTGATTGTAATGTTGACTTTTATATTGTACGTGGTCGTAAGGCCTACTTTTATCAAAACATTACAACTTTATTCCCTTTCATTTTGTCAATTCTTTACTATTCATCTATTAAAGTGTTATAAGTAGTTTAGGCATGTGATAAGTTCTCAATAAGAGATCTAACTTATAAGGTTCATCGCATTTAGGTGAGCTCACTCCATTGGTTGGCCAGTGCTTACTGCTAACTGCTCGAAAGAGTAAGTAGTAAGGACATGACTAAACGCACATAGGAAGGAGTTTAGAAATAAACTACATCTTGACGATTAAACCTCCATCATTTGTATCTCGAAAGGAGAACGAGTGTGGTAACGTGGCGTCAAAAGGTTGTCACCCTTAAAAGAGAGGTAATTTGACCCTTACAAGTAATGAAATTTAGATAGTTGTCATGTAATTAGTCTTTATTATTTACATCTTGAGAGGCGAGTAAGTGTGGCATTTAGACACTGAGAAGTGTTCACCTTAGTTAGAAGATGATTGATGTGAACGCTATCACATTACGGACTATCGCGTGGCTTAATTGCCCAAAGCGCGAAGACATTCCTTCACACTTTCCTAATATAAGTTAGTTCAATCTCTATATTCCCATTAGTTCTTGTCACCTTTTACAGAATCTCTAGTGTAGACAATAGATGTAGCACATGCATGCATTTACTTTATACTGTATAGAAATTGTATACCACCTAGATGAGAAGTGAACTTATTAACTAAGGTTTGATAGAAATTTCCTGTGTTCGACCCTGGCTTGCCTAAGAAACCTATCACTTTGCTTACACTTGGACAAGTGATAGGAAAACTTGTACTCAACGTGGATACGGTAGTTATGCGAGGAGGGGGGAGTGTGCTTTTTATTGCACAATCCTGACCTAGAGCTATAGTGAGCATCTCACATGCAATAAACCATAACTCACCGCGTAACACATTCGCATACTTGAACCTCAATGACACCTACGAACTAATTAATTATGCAAAGAGAGGTTTGCGATAGGACCATCAAGATGATAACCTTCACAGCCAATCTTAGCAAAACCGTGATACAAAAAAATATCCACATTGCTTTAAAATGTCCTGAGTGGAAAAATGTTGTCATGGAAGAGATGAGGGCCTTTGAAAAGAACAAGACATGGGAGATTTGCGTTCTACCCAAGGAACATAAAACTGTGGATGCAAATGAGTGTTCACTCTCAAATACAAGGCAGATGGAACCTTTGATAGATACAAGGCGAGGTTAGTTGCAATAGAGTTTACTCAATCCTATGGTGTTGATTATTCAAAAACTTTTTTCCCAGTTACCAAACTAAACATTGAGTCCTGCTACCTGTTGCTGTGAACAAACACATGCCTCTTTGTCAGCTAGATGTTAAGAATGCATTCCTGAATAGGGACCTAGAGGAGAAAGTCTATATGAGCCCTCCACTAAGGTTTGAAGCTCAGTTCGGTCATTAGGTGTATAAACTTTAAAAATCTTTATATGATCTGAAATAGTCACCTAGAGCATGGCTTGATAAGTTTACTACCTTTGTTAAGTCTCTAGGGTATAGTCAGGGACACTCCGACCATACTTTGTTTACAAAGTTCTCAAAGACTGGAAAGGTTGCAGTATTGGTTGTTTATCTTGATGACATTGTTTTATCCAAGGACGACTATGCTGAAATCATCTAATTGAAAAAAACGGATGGGTGATGAGTTTAAAATTAAAAACTTGGAAAATCTGAAATATTTCCTTGGAATGGAGGTAGCCAAATCTAAAGAAGGTATTTTCCTATCTCAGAGGAAGTATACCCCTGATTTGCTGACTGATAGGCATGCTAAGGTGTCGTCCTGTTGATACTCCCATTGAATTCAACTATAAATTGGAAAATTCAGATGATAAAGCTCCAATTAATAAAGAACAATATCAATGCCTCGTGGATAAGTTGATTTACTTATCCCATAATTGACCAGATATTTCTTTTGCTATGTATGCTATGAGCCAATTTGTGCAGGCTCCCTATGAGGAACACATGGAAGCTATAAAAGAATACTGAAATACTTAAAAATGACTCCTAGTAAAGGATTGATGTTTATAAAGATGGACAAGAAAACTATTGAGGCTTATACTAATTCAGACTGGGAAGGTTCTCTATTGTCGACAGAAAATCTACCTCAGATTATTGTACCTTTGTATTGGACAATCTTATAACTTGGAGTAGTTAGAAGCAAGGGGTCATGGCCAAAAGCAGTGTTGAGGCTGAGTATAGGGCTATGAGTTTAGGGATATGTGAGGAAATTTGGCTCTAGAAAGTTTTGTCTGATCTTCATTAAAGCTATGAGATACCAATAAAATTGTTTTGTGATGACAAGACAACTATTAACATCACCAACAATTCAGTTCAACATGATAGAACTAAACATGTTGAGATTGATCAACACTTCATCAAAGAAACGCTTGACCGTGGTAGCATATATGTCTTCACCAATTGACTTCTCAGACAGAATTTTGACTTTTTTGTTGGCAAGTTGGGTCACATTGGTAGATGATATCTACGTTCCAAATTGAGGGGAAGTGTTAGAAATAGTGGGCTTAGGCCTTGATGAAAGCCCTTGGGTAGTTGAGACTTACTTTACCCTAATTTTTCATTCTTTTAATTAGGCTCGTGTTGCCTATAATTTTTTCCCCTTTGTATCTTTTTTATTATCAGAAAATAAAAAGAACAAAGTATCATGATTTTTTTTCGATGCTTGGGTTTCCACATAAATCTGTGTATTCTTTATCTCTACCTTCAATAATAACCAATACTCTTAGTCTAAGAAGCATCGACACTCCTAATATGGCAAAGTATTGGTGTTGGACACATTTCCGACACTGGCTAGATGGCGTGCCGATTTTTTTTTAAATTTTGAACACGGGCTCCAGCAGGCCAAGACACGGCTGGAGAAAGAAACCCATAGAAACGTCCCATTATTCGGCCCAATGATAATAATTATTAGGTTTTTTTTTTTTTAATTATTAGGTTTCTTCAACCTCTCTTCTTTTATTCTCCCCAACAGGCCACCAGGCCACCAACCCTCTCTACCTTGCTATGTATTATGAATCCTTGTTATCCTTGTTATATACTATGTTGAAACCCATGGCATATACTTAATTTTTTTTTACTTAAAAATTGACGTATTCCTAATGTGTCGTGTCCTACTCTTTTAAAAAATGATGTCACTGTGTTGGTATCGTCTTGTCCCGTGTTGGTATTTATGCTTCCTAACTCTTAATAACCGCCTAATTATCAAATTACTCTTATTCCCCTAGCCCTATGCTAGTGCATTACCCAAACTAAGGATAATAAAACATGAATAGTATTTTGTACAGCGTTCTTTTCGCACGAAGCAAATAGTCATTTAGATATTAATGACAGTTCAACTAAAAATTCACAAACTAATGATGGTTCAACTAATTTACCCACTATAACCAAAAATGATGGTTCAGCTTCCAAGAATATACCTGCACTGTGGCACATTTCAACAATAGATAAAAGTAGAAAAAATAATCATTTGGTGGCAGTAGCAGAGTTTGGAAGCTAAATCTCCAATTCAGATACCAAGACTTTATAAGGCAGTGAATCCTAAAAACATTGAGAACACGTCCGGTGGAACGTAATTTCAGAAACATATCCTTTTCTTGTCAAGAAACTGGATCTAAAAGAAAGTCTCACGAAATTAGGATCAAAATTAAGAAGAAACAATATCATAATAGTTGCACCATCTATCAAACTTACTATCTTACTGAACCACAAAGATAGAAGGTTCAGAAAGAATAATGTTCAAGATAATCAGAGTGCAAAATTTTCAGGAGAGTTTGAATGTTTCTACTGACAAATATTCTTATGAACAATTCGCCCTACTTGTGATTCTCAATGACAAGTGAGGCATTCTTTCTTGTATCATCAAGATTCAAATGAATATAGTTAGATGGTTGAAAAAGATAGTGTACAGCAATGGTGGCTGCCACAGCGATCCAAAATAATCCTGTTCAGTACGATATTCTAAGTCCTTAAAATATTTTTAAGTGAAAATTAGTGTTATTAAGTATAGAATGTCATTCCGACGTGATCCTAAATTGTTTGACAATATTTTATTGCAACTTTATTATTGTAATCATGCATGCTCCATAGACCATATCATATATCAACTTGATGATTCAGCCTAAACATGGCATAAAGAAAGGGCATTTAGTTGAAAACAGAAGGAAGAATATAGAAAAGAACATTAGCTAAGCAAAACAGTAAATTTATTCCATGGCTATCAGACCAGTGGCTTCTCAATTGACTTCGAAGCCTTTGCCTGTCAGTCCCAATATTATTAGCGGTTAGTTAGTCTCATGAATTACATTTGTGAATTTCAAATATTAGGGCGGTTAACTTATATTTACAATATGGTTTGTTTATCTCTACAAGTTTCAAGTTTTTTAAATGTTCATCGTACAAGACAAAACATCGTTGTATAAGTCTACCAAACTCACCTAATATACAATATAATAATATATATACATAAAATTGCAAATCAAATACATGTTACACAAACTGAAGTTTCTATAACCCATTCTCTCATACAATTCAGATTATACGAACTTAGGTTTTCCGACTCTAAACTAATTAAGAGAGTAAGTGAAGCATTTTCTTCGTAGCTCTATCCTCGTAAAAATATTTAGGAAAAAGAAAAAGTGAGCTAAAAATCACAAGGATTAAGTAAGGAGTAAAGGAAAACTAAGCTAAAGATGCGCCAAAAAGAAAAGAGCTAGAAGCATGACAACCTTCAAATTTCCCAGTGACCAATAATCCTTTCCATTCTTCAATTCCTTCCATGATATTACATATTTAGTTATTTACAAAAAAAAAAAACCATAGAAATGACAGGAGAATGATTCAATTTCTTTTCTTTAAGTTCTTCTGCCAGTATTTCTACTGTTACATCATCAAAATACAAGGAATAAAAAGTGGAAGAAATTAAAATTAAAATACAACTTTCGACAAGAATACCTTGCATTCTGCTTCACTTGTATCTCTTTCTCGAACTATTCTTTTCCCTTGAAAAAAAAAATGTTTTGTCCAAAGCTTTGGCTGGACTGGCAGTTCTGCAGTCTGGATGAAAGTGGGGTTATGGGCAGTGGGCACTTTGGCGCCTCTTCATAACCATATTCCCACACAAAACTTTTTCTTTTTCTTCTTCCTTATCGAGAAGTAAGGCTATACCACTGGCCTGACAACTTTTATTTTTGTCTTTAACCTGTAATAACACAGACACACAGTACGTAAGGTACCCTGTTCACTAGTGAGCCAAAAGAGTACAAAATCTACACTAAATTGGAATTATGGATCGGTTTAATTTCTACCTAACCAAAAGAAGAAGGCAAAAAATTTCAGATTAATTATATAAATCAAGATGGCTAAAAACACATTGCTCATGTTCCTCAAGTCTCAATCTTTAGAAAATGAAGAGCAATCAAGATTTCAAATTATCCACAAAGGACTATAAGGGTCCCTTCTAGTACGGCAATGGAGGCCAATTTCGAAACACGACCCAGCAAACTTTGCTTCCTTGAGGTAAAACAAAATCAACTTGAATTCAGAACAGCTATTCGAAATCAGTAGGACAAAAGCCACCGAAACTTCCCATCGGTTATGAGGGTCTCTCTACCATTACCAGAAAAATAGACGAGAAATCTCAATTCTCAACACATTCACAAGTCCCGCAACACTATGTAAACTCATAAGCAAAGACACACTCACAACTAGAATTCTCAAACCAAAGGGAACAAGGATGAATGCAGGTTACAAATCAAGTAAACTAACTTCTTAACGCATTTAACTTACCAGAAACAGATTTCAGTCCCGGAAAATCACAGACTTTGCAATAGCCATCAGAGGTCTCAAGCAATCCGGAGTGAATTTCCGGGCAAACAAATAAGATTCGGAATAATTCGATTTCCGAAGCTGGTGAATAAGCATAGGAGAAACCTCTGAACTTCGATACGTATACGGATGTCCATTAGCAGTTCCAGTCCAATTAACCCGAGTAAGCGTGTATTGCGTACAACCACTAAGATCCCTCATGGAAAGAAGGGTAGGAAAATAGTGTTCTTCAGGGTAACAATCATCAGAACTTTGACAAGGAATCTTAAATTTCCTCCACAACGTCCGATCATTAACAACCACCAACGCATGTTTTCTAGTCAACACAAAGAACTGAGATCCAACTCGAAATTTCTCAAACGGAACCTCGGGCATCATGGTGAACCGACCCCTAGCATTATACCTCTTCCATAAATGCCGTTCTTTAGATACAATCTCAATAAAACTCTTGAATCGAATCCTTACACCCAAATGAGTCAACTCAGAGGGAGTAGAGGTAGAATCAAAAGTAGTGGAAGAAAACAAAGAGTTATAAACATAAGAAAAGGAATGAAGAGGAATACAATACTGAGACAAAAGAGCAAAATACGCATTAGCTGGATCATCAATCATGGCGGTGGCTATGAGGCGGCGCGTGGCAGAGATAAGCGTTGGTGAGCCACGATAAGTTCTCTTGGAAACAATAAACCGACCCAGAAACGGACCGCCAGGGCGGGTAATGTTGATGGAGGGATCAGCATGAACATAAACATTGTAAAGATCTGAGGAATTGGGGAAGAACCGAATCCAAAGAGGAGCAAAATGGAGGTCGGAATTAGTGAGAAAGAGGAAAGCAATCTTCAATTTAGGGTTGGAGGAGGAAGAAAGATGGGAAAACGTAGATGGGTTGCTGGGATTTGATCCAGCGGTGGCGCGATTGAAGAGAAAGAGATCGTCGTGATCGTCTGGTGGGGGGATGGGGATGGATTGAGGGCGGGAAGGGATGAAATGGGGGGCGAGAAGGAAGAGGATGGGGAGAGAGAGGAGAAGGGAAAAGGAGAGAACGAAGGGGGTTGAGAACATGGAGGGAAAAGGGAGAGGAATTACAAGCCTCAAGGGGGGAAAATGGGAGGAATTGAAGGAAAATCTGGAGAAAGATGGAGATTGAGAATGGGGGAAATGGTGATGATTATGGTCTGGAATTGTGAGAGAAGTTGAAGAAGAAGAAGAAGAAGAAGAAAAAGAAGAAGAAATGGAGAATTTGGGTTTTTGGGAGAGCTTAGATTCATGAAACTCAGCCACTGTGTGAGCTGTGGAGAAAGAAAAATGGAGAGATAGAGATGGAGAGGAAGAGAAAGGGATTCCAATGGCGAGCGAAGACTGAGATTGGGAGAGGAGGAAGGAGGAGAACCCAACCTTGACTCTCAGAACCTTCGGTTAACTAACGGCGTTTTCTTTTTCTTTTAATTAAAAATTTAAAATACTGTATTCGTTTTTGCAATGCAAATTTGTTGAACATTAGTTCTTCCCCTTTTACTTAATTCCATGTTAGTTGGCCTCTCAAATTATTATATTTTCATTATTATCGGTGTGCTGTAATAGTTTGTATTTATGTTAACATCAACCATAGTAAAGTAAGAAAATAAAATAGTAAACAAAATTGTAGAAAATACTAAGTAATGTAACAAATTCGTACCAACATAGGTGATTATAGTCTTTTAGAGTCTTTGCTGTTGTTGCATATGTTATAAATCTTATATTTAGTTTTTCAAAATTAATTTTAATCAAAATAAATTAAATATTTATAATAGTCTTCAAGCAAGAAAATATAATATGTTTAAAAGATATCCATCCATATTAATTATAGCCTTTTATTAGGTTGAAATGTGGCAATATTAACTATAATATGGTTTTGTTATTTTGCTTTAAAATATCTTTCTCTTTTTTAAAGAAAAGAATTGTTTCAATATTAATTTTGGTTTTTTATTAGGTTCAAATGTCACTATCATTAACCATAATATATGGTTGGTATACGCAGGAGAGTAAAGTATTTAGGTTATACTATTTTTGGTTTATTAACTTGGAAATTGTTTTATATTTTCAAATTACTAAATTGAATTTTCATATGTTCAACCAAAATTTTAAATTGGTAGTGATTATCTGGGTTAACTTTTATATTTTCTTTTAAGAAAAAAAGCTTTAGTACTCCTTTTACTAGATTTTAAAATATAAATATAGCTTTTGTTCGATCAAAATTATTCTCTGAATTCGATAAAAAGTTAACTTTAAATCAATAATAATGAAAGAATTATCGTTACTTACAAGCATAGTATTCGAGCATTTGGAATTGCTAGATTATTAACACGTGCGTTGCATGTAATTTTTCGTTCTTGTAAAGAAACATAAAAAATAGAATAATAATATCAAATCGGAAATGTAAAATTTTTATATTATCTATAAATAGTTCTCAAAGATAAAATTCATATATTTTTCACTATAATAAAACCTCTATTGTTAACAAATTGTAATGAAAGAAAAAACAAAATTAAGAGTCAAAATAAACATAACTCATTTGGTGTATTAACGATCAAGAAATAAGTAGTTCAAATTTCTTACTCCAAGTCTACTAAAAAATAAAAATTGAGTATATAAGATAAATGTCTATTTTTTGGTCAAATGGATGAAAAATAATGGTTCCAAAATGAAAATAATTAATATAATCGGAACAATTAGAATCTTTATGTTGTTAATTTTAACTATAATGTAAAAGTAAAAACCAATATGTTCTTGCAAAAATAATTTAAGAAAATATTGATGGTTAGAAAAAATTTGAAACTATTTACAAAATATAGCAAAAAATTAAAATGTGTTAAAGAGAAGGGAAATTTTCATAAATATAACAAACCGTTAAAATATTTACGATTCGTGTAACAAAAAGCATGAAGTTAGTCATTTTTTAAATATTTCATAAATATTTCAGTTTGTCCTCTTTTATCGTCTTTCTTCTCTTCTTCCTCTGCGATTTGATTTTTTTTTTCATAGTCTTCTTCTCTTCCTCTTTTTTTTTTTTTCAATTTGTTATTTGGTTCAAAATCGTATATCAAATATAGAAGATCTATTTTTTTTTCAAAATATTATTTAGTTATTCAAGATCGTGTATTAAATATAAAAGACTAAAAAAAATCGTTTAGATTTGGGCAATCGTGTATAAAAAAATGTTTAAAAATCATTTAGATTTGGGTAGACAAATTAAAACGATCGTGTACAAAAAATAAACGATCATGTAGACAAATCTAAACGATCGTGTACCAAAAGAATCTTAAAAAAAACGTTTAGCCAAATATAAATGATCATGTACCAAAAAAATCTTGAAAAAAATGAATTAGCCAAATATAAACGATCGTGTACCCAAGTATCTCGAAAAAAATCGTGTCAAATATAAACAATCGTGTATCCAAATCTAAACGATCATGTAACCAAATTAAACGATCGTGTACCGAGAATATTGAAAAAAATCGTTTAGATTTGGCTACCGAAATCTAAACGATTAAATCTAAATAATTGGCTACCAAACAATAGCCAAATTTAAACGATCATGTAACAAATATATTACGCGCATTGTTGAAGCCATGGTTGATGAGACATTTTTGTTATTTTCAATTGTGAACCTGTGAGCTTTTTTTGTTTTCAAAATTGTTCTATACAGTGTAAATATTTTATCGCTTTGTTATATTTTTTGAAAGATCCTTAAAGAGAATTTGATAAATTTTGATATGTTTGTAAATATATATATATATATATATATATATATATATATATATATTTTTTTTTTTTTTTTTTTTTTTTTTTTTTGCAATATTTGAAAACTGTTATGAAATAAGAACAATGAAACAACCAAAGGGAAGAATAAAGGAGAGAGGAAGAAGAGAAGACAATTGAACTCAATTGTGGTGTGTATACAAACACTAGAAGAAATCTGACTTTAATGTCGATTTAAACCGACATTAAAGAGCTTTAATGTCACTTGGCAACCGACGTCTTTGCGAGCGTTATTAAAAGCCTTTAATGTCGGTTGGGCTTTAATGTCGGTTTAAAAACGACATTAAAGCCCTCTTTAATGTTGGTTTAAAAACGACATTAAAGATCTTTAATGTCAGTTTTCAACTGACATCTTTGATAGTGTTATTGAAGCCCTTTAATGTCGGTTTGGCTTTAATGTCGGTTTAAAAACGACATTAAAGGCCTCTTTAATGTCAGTTTTCAACCGACATCTTTGATAGTGAAGCCCTTTAATGTCGGTTGAACTCTGATGTCAGTTTAAAACCGACATTAAAGCGTAGTTTTTTGGTTCATTTTTACAAATTTATTTTTATTTAATTATTTCATTATTGTCCATTTTTTATAGATCGACATTGGATCCATGTAGATAAATATTTTTTTCACGCCAACAAATCAATGAAATTCATATTATTTTAGAAACTATAATATTTGTCTTTTACATTTGAATACACAAAATAAAATCTTAATATTGTGTTTATATATACATTCTACAAAAGTACATGAAAAAAGATCCTAATACAAGAATTAAATAATTAGAAATCCTAAACGCCTTCTCAGTCTTCATTTTTCAACGGTCGCCTTGCCATCTGCACACTCGTTTAGCTTTCAACCCAATATGACTTCAATTAAGTCATAATATTGCCAGCCAAATGAATAATCAACATTTTTTGCATAACATTATGAAAACCAATATCAATCTATAAAAAAATAAGCAGCATCAACACAATAAGTTGAAAAGTAAAGCAATTATACCTCGAGTATGGAGAACCCTTCATTGGCTTTTGGCCATATTTCCTCCGTGAATAATCATCATATCTGCTAGCTTGTTACTAATCGCGGGCACCTTAATCGACCCCTTCACTCTATGCTTCACTCTAGTGTTATTAAAGGTCTTCTCCTTTCCTACCATTGCATTTCTTAACAAAAATATTGACACAATATACACAATCAACAACCAACAATCCATTTGAAGCATCATTTAATCTTTAGAATTACAGAAACAACTTTACTAGAATCTTCATATGTCCTCTTCTCTCCCCAACTTCCTATTTATAACCCCTAACCACTACATATATAATTACCTTTACACCCCTGCCCTATACTAATCTAAGTATCTAACACATAACAAATTGATCTCCTCTGTAGTGTAAGGACTTTAGTGATATCAATTTAATCAACGTACGATTAAAATTATAACAGTTTAGTTCTTATTTTAAAAAATGTTGTTTAAGATCAATAAATGTCTAGTATATGGAAAACAATAATCTAATTTACATAAACTAAACTACGACCATAAGAGTTTTCTTAATCCATGAACAGAACTCTACCTCTGAGTACAAGACGGTATAACAATGCACAAGAAACCAAACATGAGATGCATAGAACAAAACAAGCATTAAACATTAAGAGAGGATGTTTGGCTCATAAATGGTCTTGAATAACTCAACTTCATCAACTTTGTGTTCCAAATGCACTTTATCTTCCCCTTCTTTACCTCTCTTTCCCCATCTTTCCTAGTGCCAAACAAAACATTTATGCACCTTAAACATAGACTTCTATAACTCCAACATAAAAACTCAAATCCAATTAACTTCCCAATTTCATAACTCAAATCACAGCAAAACCTACCAAATTCTCTTACCTCTTTTTTTTTTTTTTTTTTTTTTTTTTTTTTGCTATTTGTATAAAAATAGTTTCAATTTTTTTTTTTATTATTCATACAAATTTCTCACGAAAATATTTTATCTTAATGTTTATAGGGTTGTATGGATAGGTCAAATAACTTTTTTTTATTTAATATAATATAATTAATGTCCAAACATAATAATATAGTTTTTTTAAAATTAAACTTTTAAGTGAATAAATTTTTTATTAGGTTAATTTTCATAGATATAACAAAACACCAAAATATTTACGATCCGTGTAACAAAATTAAAATGTCTATGATATTTTTAAAAATTCTAGGTTTGTCCTTAAATAATATTGACCATTTTTTCACTTCTTTTTCTTCTTCTTCTTTATGATTTATTCTTCTTCTTTACAATTTATTCTTCTTCTCTACAATTTATTCTTCTTCTCTTAATATTATTAATTTCTTCATACTATTAGTTCTTCATTTTACAATATTATTGTCATTTAGGTAAATTTGTACCAATTTCTGCATTTCCTATATTCTTTTCTTCTTCTTGGTACAAGAGCAGATCGTTTAGATTAGGTACAAGGGCACAAAATCGTTTAAACTTGCTACGAGATCGTTTAGACTAGGTAGAAGGGTACAAAATCATTTAGATTTGGTACAAGAATATAAGATTGTTTAGGCTTCTACGGGATCGTTTAGACTTACTACAACATCGTTTAGACTTGCTACGAGATCGTTTAGACTTGCTAAGGAATCGTTGCTAAGGGATCGTTGCTAAGAGATCGTTTAGACTGGGTACAAAGTCATTTTTTCACGCATGTGTGACTGATTAATTGTGAGGGTATTTTTATTATTTTACGTAGTGGGTTTGTGGGCTTTTTCTTTTTTTAAAATTGTTCTATACGATGTAAATATTTTTATGATTTGTTCTATTTTTTAAAAAACTTCTTCTTATTGCTTAGGTTGTAAATATTAAGGGGCGTGGTGCTGAAAATGCGCCAACAAATGCAAAGGAGTACTTCAACGTGAAGCACTCCTCGGCAAGGAATGTCATTGAGCGCGCCTTCGGTGTTCTTAAGGGTCGTTAGGCCATTCTTCGTGGAAAGTCGTACTATCCGCTGCAAGTCCAGTGTCACACCATACTAGCATGTTGCTTGCTCCACAATTTGATCAACAGAGAAATGACATATTGCGACGACGTAGACGAGGGGGACTCCACGTACGCGACGACCACCGCTTCAGAAGACATTCACTACATTGAGACGACAAACGAGTGTTCTCAGTGGCACGAAAAACTAGCCGAATCGATGTTCATTGATTGGCAGTTGCGTAACGATTAGATAAGACAATTTTACATTACAAGTCATCAATTGTATGCAAATTTCTATCACCTGTAAAATGTACTTTGCATATGAAATGTACGCGTGTCTTTTGTTTGTGACTGTTAAATGTGAAATTATGAAATTACTAACGTACTCCATGTATTTCTTGTAATTTGTCATTCTCAGTATGTCAACCTCAAACCGTGCCTCGAGACATGTCTGGACGAAAGAGGAGGAGGGCACTCTTGTGGAGTGTTTAATGGAGTTGGTGCCAATGGGTGATGGAAATCGGATAATGGTACGTTTCGACCAGGTTACCTGGCCTAGTTGGTACGCATGATGGGGAAGAAACTACTTGGATGTCAGGTCCGCGCAACGACTATAATTGACTGTAGAATAAAGACACTGAAGCGGACATTCCAGGCCATTGCCGAAATGCAGGGGCCAGCGTGCATTGGCTTTGAGTGGAACGATGAACAGAAATTGATCATTGCGGAGAAAGCATTATTTGATTATTGGGTTAGGTAAGGAAAATAATATAAACGTCAAACAACGTTCGCAATGTACATTTACTTAACAATTTTTCTATCAGTACTCATAAATGATCTTTTTTTTCCCGCAGTCGCATCCTGCAGCGAAGGGACTCCTAAACAAACCGTTTTCGTATTACGACGAACTTACATATGTGTTCGGTCGCGATAGAGTGACGGGTCAGTTCGCTGAGACATTTGCCGACGTGGGGTCTAACGAGCCTGGCGGGTATGACAGATTTGATATGAGGGATGGAAACGAGGAGTTTCCACCCGTGTACAGCCAGAGGATTAACCTATCGCAGGACGATGTACGCGCATCAAGACCTTCTAGCGCTTCAGAGGGTAGGACCGGATCGAGGAAAAGTCAGCGAGAGGTAGATGTTGAAGGCATACATCTGGCGCTCGACCAAACAAATGAGCAACTCAGGATGATTGCGAAGTGACCTGCACGCGCCCTTGCCAATGACAACCATGTGCGCACAAAATTCTTCGGCATATTGCGTGAGATGCCAGAACTAACGAGTTTTGATAGGGCGTTATTGCAAAGGCATCTTCTGTCTTGTATGGACGACCTTCGGGGTTTCGTACTCATGCCTGAGGATGAGAGGGAGGGATTTTGTAGAGTCCTCCTACGAGACATCACGAGATAGTTTATGTTTGTACCGACCTGGGTTGCTTCTTATTTTCTTACTTTTTTTTTGTATGATGTTGACTGTTTATGCTTTTGCTATTGTAAACAACTATTTTTTTCCTTCATAATGTTTATTTAAAAATTAAGGAAAATAGTCACAATTTCACCCAAGCGTTATAACAGGTAATTATATATGTTCAAAATAGGGGGACATCGCTATTGCCAATTACAAATAGGGAATAATTAATTTGTCTTTCTAAAAAATGAATTTTAATAAATTTTTCACAATATGTTCAGAAATTAATTCCAAATTGGACGACTGTCTTTACTAATTTAATAACATTACACATACAATAAATTATTTGCAATAAGACGGGTTTGACGCTTTCGTAAAAAAGTATGCAATAAGAATTTTTTATCATATTTACAATCTCATTTAAAAAATATTATACTACATAAAAAAATTTATTAACTCAACCCATATAACACTTTCCCCAAATAAATTTTATCATAAATTTCACATAAATATATCCACATAACCCTTCCCCAAACACATCTTATCATAAAATTCCCATTAACCCTTCCCACCTAACCCTTCCCCCAAACACATATTATCATAAAACTACATTTCTAAATGCTGCCCCAAATAAGGGTAGTTTTATCATAACACTAGTTTTACCATAACACTAATCCTTCCTTAAATCAACCTTTCCTCCACACGCACCCTAAATGTTTGAATTGAAAATTTAAAATTGAGAAAGAAATAAACTCAGAGCTTAATAGGTTTGAAATAACACAAAAATGGCAATTTAGTTGAAGTTGTATAACTTTCCAAAATTTAATTTATATGCCTAAAAAACTAAAAAAAAAAAAAAAAAAAAACTAAACTCCACCAAATGAGACTTCAATTTTGTTGGAACCCTAATTCTCATTCTCTTTCATTACCTCCAATTTTTATTATTTGTTCTTCTTTCTCTCAATAACCGAATCTCATTATGCCCATCATCAAAGCTCTACTGCGACAACTCGATCACGTGACACCTTCAGAATTTTTCCTTTTTGCAATGTTTTCCCCTTCATTTTTCGGTTTTTTCTTCCTAATTAAAAAAGTATTTTCTTCACTTTTGAAAATCTTGTAAAAAATATTATCTACATTATTTTTTATGATAACAACCTTTTCTTTGTTGAGTATCTTCATTTTCAAGTGATCAATTTTCCTTTCCAACTGTTGTTTAAAATTAAATCAATAAATAGTTCTTAAAACAAGAATGCTACATGATTATTAGACAATTCTACTTCGCCACCGTTAGAAAAATGAAATAATTATATTACATTAGTTTTCTATGCTAAACTCTACATTAGTTTTCTATGCTAAGTTCAAGAGAAGTGGCAAATACAAAGTTTTTCTCTTGTACATGTACATATAGGTATTCTTAAATGCATGACAATTGATGGGATTTCATAAATCACTATCAAATAGCTATCAATTAAGGATGTATTGTCATTTTCTATTGTTGTTTGTATGGACCTTCGAATGTGCTTTCACTTTTACTGCTATTTATAGATTTACATATTAGACTAAATCTAGAAACCTCTCGATCTAATTAACTTAGTCTTGGGTGAATAGATTGATTAGACATTTGACAAATAATGAAGATGTTATAAAGTGCAATTTTTATATATCAATATAAACTTGAAACATTGATGAACTGTAAACAATTTTCTAGATATATAATTTTAAAACAAACACATCTAAAAAAGCCTAAAAAACTAAAATAAATAAATAAAATAAAATAAAAAGAGAAAGAAAAGAAGAGGCTTACCTTGAAACTCTAAGATTTTGAATGCTATCCAAATTGTTTGCACACCTTGGAAGTAGAAAAAGGGATTTTTCTAGCCCTCTAAGCCTCAACTAATTGATGTCATTTAAGAATTTTTAAAGTTTTATTAGTTATATTAGTTAACCAATTTTGTTATTAATTCTTTGCATTTAATAGTTAGGATAAACTTTTCGGTTTCCTTATGCTATAAAACTATTCATTAGTTACAAATCTATAAGAGGAAAATGAATTATTGATTATTTTCATTTTAGAAGTTAGATGGGCTTTGGGTTTTCTTGAACTATAAGTTGTTCATGGGTTACAATTAATCTAATAAATACATAAGGTATTTATAAAATCCTCTCATTTATTCTTCGATTGCCATACAAATAGAAAAGTGAAAAGATAAAATTGTTACCAATGCAATAATAAAACATGATATAGTGGAAGGACAAAAATGTTATAAAAAGTTTCTCCTCATCCAAACTTTTATATATACTATAGATAGATTATAGATAAGAACTAGAATCAAATAGTGAGATCAAAAATAGTTTTTTATATTTTTGTTCTCTTTGGTGGTGTCTTTTGTTCTTTCTAAATGAAATGATTTATTTAATTAAAAATTCAATCTTAAAAAAATGTAAATAAAATTGTGTGTGAATCAAAACATACTTTTGTAGATAAAGTATCAATTACTATTCCAGATGGGAATAATTCGATTCTCAAAATCTATAACTATCAAACTATTGCAAAAATTTCATAAAAAATTATTGCGAATATAAAATTAACGAATGATACAAGAGATATGTCATTTTTTTTATATAAATAAATTGTAGTCAAATGAATATATTAAGCATACCAAAGATATTGTAAATAGATTAGGCAAATAAATAAAAAGAATAGAGTTTGATGGATAAGTATTTACCATTATTTTACTAATTTTTTAGTAAACCATTGTATCATTTAGGCAAATTGTATAGTTGCAATTATATATATATAGATTTCAAAAAGCAGATTTCTGCTTTTTTTTTAATATATTATTTTCAACCGTTAAAAGTAACGGCGTGGGGAGGGGATTAGGAGCGTGATTAATCCGGAGGGGCAAAGGGAGAGAGCTGCCCGAGTGCCCAAGGAGGAAAAAGGGCAGCGTTTGGCGGGGGGTTTTGTAAAGAAAAAAAAACAGTTGTACGGTCAAGACTGTTTCTATTTATATATTTAATAATATATTTTTGGTAATATTTATATATAATTTTATAATTTAATATGGTCGATGCCTATCGATGCAACAGCACATCTCCTCTTTCATTTCCCTAATTTTATTCAGTTAAATTTAAAAATGCTGCCATGTGAAATTCTGACTTCTCAGAGGGAAAAATTTAGAAAGAAACTAATGTTGGGGCTAACTGCATTTCTTTTTTACATAGATCGTAGTTTCCTTTTCGATTCGTAGTTTATAAATAACTTATTTATTAATAAAATATTATTTATTTTGATTTTATGCTTTGTGTAACTCAATCCAATAAACAAGATCTAAGAATATCACACGTAACTTGAACAATAGGTAGAGATTATAAGTAGATCATGTTCAAGTGATGTTCTATAAATCTATTCTAAAAGGTTTATAGTGTACAAATAATAATGTTGAGTATCTCAATCTTGGTAACACTATGGTACACTCACTTTGTAAATGTTACAAACGATTTACAAATTGTTCATGTAGAAGCTTAAAGCTTGTATAAGATTGCCATAAAATATATTATCTCTCTTTGTAATATTGTTAACCGAGGAGATTAATATCTTGAAATGATAATTATATGTAATTCGGTTTAAATCCCGAGTGAGTTATGGACTTTTACCTGTAAGGGACGATCAGTCTCTTTGATTTGTATGGGTGAGAGTGACTTATACCACCGACTCAATATATCTACCATTTCGGGGATGAACTTAAATAGGAAGCTGGAAACATAACAACTATACAAGATAGAATTCACTCCTTCTCATTGTTAGAGAAAGTAGATGACTGTTTCCCTAAGTGCTGATTTGGGGTCTTGAACAATGGGGCCTCTCCCTCTCACCGTGTCACACCTCCTTTCAAACCACCTACTCTTAGCTCAAGACATGGCGTGAGGCCAACAGATAGCATTCTTCTTCAGACGATACCTGTTGATCCTACTAGAATTAAAACTGAGCTAAACATGAAAAATAACACACAACAGAAATAAATAAAAAACTCTATATAAACACATAGTCAAAACCCAACTTATAACAGCCAACACAAGTTTGAAATAGACATAAACACAACAACAACAAATCAAAGATTATACAATTCAAAGAAAAACCCTATATGACCCATAACTAACACTACTGAAACTACACATACTAGGATGGAACTCAAGGAAAACACTAGCAGATAGGCAAATGAAGTCAAGTGTCCGATTCATAATCTCTACCAGAAAAGTAGGAAAACATTTTTGGAAAGCATGAGCTAAAACTCAATGAGTGACTAGTTTTAAAATTAAACATGCTTAATAAATCAGGAATAATAAACAACTTATACAAATACATTTGAGCAAAGTAAAGCAAATATATGGTCATCAAACATTTATAGTTGTCTCGAACATTTTTTTTTTGATATACCATGAATCTCGATACTCTAGGAAACGGAAGTCCAGACATCAGTAATGCCTTATCTTGTGATGACTACTATGAGATAGAAAATCTAGGTGTTTGTAGAGGCCTTCATCTCTACCTTGTCATAATAATAGAAACTCTAAACATCTATTAAATTATTGAGCTCTTTAATAATTTTATAGGTAATTGGTCTATTGTTTAATTGCTTAACAAAAGTTATTATTCTCATTATTATTCAATTGCACGTTATTGTATAATAATATCCATGAATATGTTACTATATTCTAAATGTCCCTCATCGTTAATTATTGTGGAAACAATAATAAATTAAGATTAATATGAGTTATAATTAATAATTATAGGATGATTATATATGTAGAGACATAAATTATAATCATATTTTCTTATTAGAGAATAGAATTGGACTAACCCTTTTTGAGATTATTACATAGACATGTTTCATAAATAATCTTGAATAATTGATTGTTTTGATTATTAGACCTGAGATTATCATAGTGTCAAACATAAGAATTAATCTATTCTTATGCAATCAAATGCTATTTTTAACCGGATAATTATAAAGGTTGTACTCGAATATGTTATGAATTGTGTAGTGGACAATGATTAAACCATATGGAATTTATCCCTCTTGTTATAGCGAGATATCTTTGTACTAGAGGAAATTTGACCTTTAATGTTGGGTGGAAAAAATAAAAACGGAGCTTCAATGTCGGTTTTCAAAAGGTGGATGTTTAATGTCGGTTTTAAACCGACATTAAAGAGTGAGCTTTAATGTCGGTTTAAAACAGACATTAAACATCCTCTTTTTGAAAAGCGACATTGAAGCTCATTTTTATTTTTTTATTTTTTTTTCAATTTTTTAATTTTGTAAAAAATCAATGGTTTCTCTCTCTCTTACTTTACTCTTTTCTCTCCAAGCCACACAATCCCTCTCAATTTCTTTCCTTCTCCTCAATTTCATCTCACTTTCTTCCCTCTCTTCTCTAAATAGCCACCACCGCCACCACCATCACTAGAAGAAATCTCTTGTATCCAACCCATACCCAATCGTCGTATAACCCACCACTGTCGTCCCTCGTGTCTAGCCCGTACCTTGTCGTCGTCGAACAGTCCGTCGACCTCCGTTGTGCTCGCCACCACCGTCGAACATAAATGGTGAGTCAAGGCTTTTGGAGTTTTGGTAAATATAATGTACTTACATGGCACTCAACTTTCTTTTTTATCTTTTTTTTTTTTAGTCTGAAGTTTCCATCACTTTGTTTCTTGTTGCTTATAATGGAAGGATTGTTGTCTTTTTGCATTTTTTCTTGGATTCTATATCTATTCATTTTTGGCATTATTCTTGATGGTTGTTTGAAATGAAAAACTGAAGATATCATTTCTCATATCTATTCAAAATGAGCTTTGACCTTCTCTCTCTCAGAGAACCCATGGTGTATTCACACTTTTGATTCACTTTTCCCCCCTCCCCCTTCTTTCTACCCTTTGAAATAACTCTTTCAATCTCCTCTTTCCTTCAGTTCTTCAACAGATTCACGTAAGGACCCATTTTTATTTTTGGGTGTTTTCCAACAGATTTTGATCTGGATTTCAATTTCAGGTGAGGCTTCTGGGATTTCTTTGTTTTTTTTTTTTTTTTGATTAAGATTTTTTTTTGTTGTTGTTAATTTGGGTTTTCTTATATTTTTCTTTTTTTTGCTTGGTCTCCTTCTTTCTCTTTGGTTTGGTCCATGACAAGACTATCCTTTCTCGCTTTTGGATAATTTTGGGAGATATTTGCGTTTCTTCTTGTTTTTTCTTTTCCATTCCTATGAATCTTTTTCTTGTTTCTTTCTAATGTATTGCTTTCGAATACCCTCTTAATATCTTCTTTTCAAAATCTCGATTCCCCTTTTTCTGTCTTAATCGTTGCCCTGTTTCTGTAACATCGAGATCTGTTTTCTCTTTTTCTCTTTATTCGGTGTTGTTAGGATTTCTGAAGAAGAAAAGAAAAATTAAACCCTCCGAAAGCTCGAGGATCTGATTTGAGTCATGAAACTATATGAAATCAATATTTTCCTAAGGGAATGACAGTTTACTGGTCCGCTTGATACTAACTACCAATTTTGTTTTTATTTTTCTTTTCTGAAAAGAAAAAAACAAAAACCAAGCTACAAAAGCATTAGCTAACAACTCTGAAATCAAATGTCAGTTTATGGTAGGTATTTCAACCAAATTTGTTCTTATAAACAAATTTTTTCATGGTGTATAACAAAATTTGATGTGATAACAATCATTAGCATTCATCCATCAACTTGCATTAAACATCTTACATTATCCTCTTTCTTGAAGTAGCTTGCATTAACTTGGTTTCGTAAGAGTTACAGATAGAGGAATGAAACTCAAATGACTTGTTTTGAGTTGATTCCAACTAGCCCCCATTTTTACATTTGGCACAAAAGTTTTGTTTCACCTTGATATCACTAACCAAAAGACATTTTCCCTATGAAGTACTTTTATAAGGAAGGATGTCATTTTGCTTTTTGAATGTTTTTTTTTTGTTGAGAGACATATGTAGTAAAAATGTTCAACTTTCCAAGTTCTTCACTATCGGGAGTTAGCTTTATTTATCTCTTTTACTATGCTTTCATTTTTGGTTTAATATCTTCATGATGAGAGTTGATTTGTTCTGCGGTAACCTTTTTGAAGCTATTATCATAGGATGATTTATTTGAAACAATTCTTACAAAATGAGTATGTGCTATTAATAATGTAGGAAGGAAGTTGCATTACATTAGAGAGAGGTATTTACAACATCAAATATGTAACATTTATGATCGTGAACATAAGGAAGGTTACCTCTCACCATTGAAATAATTAGTGCATTGAAGTTGCTAAGATGCCATATTTTTTTGCAACTTTTATCAATGGATGGAACTATAAAGATCCTGAAAACTCCTTAGTAAGTAACATCATCTCTCAACACTCCTTGTAAAATCGGTGTATGCATTCTTCAAATGATTTAGATTGTGTTGAGAAATGATGGATGATTAATAATGTAAACAAGTTCTTTGGATTCAAAAGCATGTATTCATCAATGTTTGACATTCAAGAAAATTGCGGACTCTGCTATATGTGATATTTGCTGAAATAGCATTCTTCAAGTAGGCAACCTGATGCTAAAGCTTAAGCTCATAACGACTTAGTTTAAGGTAAAAGGATTGGACATGACACATAACATAGCTGAGACTTGAGATTGTTCATATTATCTTTGCGTTTAATTTTAACTTTTTAGAATATTTTCTTTTGGGAGAGTATGTCTTCTCTTTCCGTCTAGTTTTAGAAATGTTGCATTTCTTTCACAGCAATGAGTAGTGGTTTATTAATTGATGATGATGTTGGATATTGATTCTGCCCGTTTTTCCTCCCTTAATTATTGCAGTTTTTCTTCCCATATTTTCTTGTCCAAAGATCACCATTTGTGCATCCAATTGCAGTTCTTCAGCTCATTTGGTTTGTGTAGATTTTGGTTTCCATTAATATTTTAATTCTGCATTGCTAAATGCAATAATCACTCTATTCATAAAAATATTTGAAGAACTTATCAAGAAAGCTATGTTTTCCTCTCCCTTTCTCATGTCCAATTGTTGATAACCTTGACTTTTTCCTTTTCATTTTCATGTTTTGTAGCTATTTACCCAAGGCATACTGGAAATGTTTTTCATGTAATAGCTAATAGGATGCCATATTTATTATTTATTTACAAAGTTCATTTGTTGTTTGCAATCTGTTGCCACATTTTTCAGTCAGGTTATGGTAGCAATAGGAGAAAATACCGCGGACCCTGGTGTGGTGTTTTTTTTAATATTTAAAAAAAAATCTTTGTGATAATGTGGTTTGTTTTGAACTTTTTTTTCAAATTGCTGGATTCTGTTTTTTACATTTTTGTTTTGTTTGTGATATGTGTACTGAATTATGTAGGTTTTGGTTGTGAGGACTTGCAATGGTATATTTGTATATATTTTTTAGTTTAGTAGAGGTAGCTTGACATTGAGTTTAGGGAATCTGCTAATGAACAGAGACGGAGGTAATGGAATTTTCTAAAGTTAATATATTTCTTGTAGTATTTGTTAGAATTCTAAAGATTAAATGGTTTATTTTGATATTGTTTTGTAGAATGATTGAAGTCATATCGGGTTGAAAGCTAAGCAACTGTGTAGATAGCCAGACGATCGTTGAAAGTTGAAGACTGAGAAGGCATTTAGGATTTCTTATTTAAATCTTGTATTAGGATCTTTTTTCATGTACTGTTGTAGAATGTATATATAAATACAATATTAAGATTTCATTTTGTGTATGCAAATGTAAAAGACAAATTAAAGTTTCTAAAATAATATTAATTTTATTGATTTGTTGGCCTAAGAAAAAATATTTATTTACACGGATCGACTGTTAGTTTATAAAAAATAGAAAATAATGCAGCAATTAAATAAAAATAAATTTGTAAAAATGGATCCAAAAACAAGGCTTTAATGTCGCTTTTAAACTGACATTATTGGAGATCTATAATGTCGATTATAAACCGACATTGTTGGCCTCTTTAATGTCGGTTTTAAACCGACATCAAAGCCCAACTGACATTAAAAGGCTTCAATAACACTATCAAAGATGTTGGTTTGGCCTTTAATGTCGGTTTAAAACTGACATTAAAGGCCAACCGACATTAAAGGCCTTTAATAACGCTCGCAAAGATGTCGGTCGCGAAGTGACATTAAAGACCTTTAATGTCGATTTTAAACCGACATTAAAGGCCAGATTTTTTGTAGTGTTGGGCCCCTCGATTAAGCGTGACTGTGGAATAGTCATGCTATAAATGAATTAATAAGGGTATTAATGTCATTTATTAATTTAGTGTGTTTATTGATCAAGAAAGCAATTGAATTAGATAAAGTGACTTTGTTCATGCCTTATATTCAATTATAGATATCGTGTGATAAAAGGATTAAATCAATAATTATATTAGGTTATGTTAGATTACTCACTTAATTTAATATAAGTAGCCATAATGTCTTGTTAGAGACCAATTATGACCTATGGGCCATAAAACGAGTTATGGGCCCATTGCTATATTAAATTAACATAACGGGTCGCACATGAATGAACTGGGTCGAATTTGTCTTTAGGCTGGGTAATTAATAAGCCTAATTGAAGAATTGAAAGCGTATTAGGAAACCTATAAATAAGACCTTAGGCATTTTATTTTAGGCACACGCAGAAGACCATAAATTCGTTTCACCTAGAGAGAGAAAAAAAATAGTCAAGATTTTCACTCTATAAAGTTCTAGCATATCCGAATTCGAGGAGTTGAATTTTCGTTTGTGTGTGGATACTATCAGAGAACGCTAGTGATTTTGCAGCGTTTTGGTAATACGAATTTGGAGGATCGTTCTTATCAGAATGGAGGCAATTCGAATGTGAAGAGTTACTCACATCGGTATAAAGGTATGTTTATTTATGATTTAATTGTTTATGCACTGTCTGTTTACATTCTAGGGTTAGAAATAATTATGTTAATTCTACTACGTCTAGCCTTAGATCGTTTTCCAACAATGTAGGATGCGGCAAACCTTACACCATCAATGCATGCCTGCTTAACATAGAAACTGTCGCATACATCAAGAATAACTCGTACTCCAACACCTACAATATGGGTTGGAAAGACCATCCTAACTTTAGTTGGGGAAGATAGGGTCAGGACAATGAAGGGCGATAGGGTGGTCAAGGAAACTGTCGCGGTAAGGCATCTGGCCATTGCCAAAGGCATTATGATAGACCACAACACTCAACACCTCAACAGCAACATGCCATGACCACTACTTCTTCCTTCTCCTCATCTATGGGAACCCTACTTTACAAATATATTTAGAGGAATGATACCCTTCTGCAAAGCTAAGCTACATCAATTAGAAATCTGGAGATTTAGTTAGGGCAGCTAGCCAATGATTTTGTTGGAAAACCACAAGGATCCCTCCCAAGTAACATTGAAACGCCAAATCAAGTAGGGGGATTTGGGAAAGAAAAGTTTCAATATGCGACCTAGAATCCGAACGTAGAAATCTCACTTCTAATTCTAACACCAAGATGGCCCTCCAAGTAATAATTCTAATCCCTTTAATTTCTCTTTAACTAATAATGCTTCTTCCTTACAGAATAATGATGTACATAAAACAAGAAATTGGAGAACACGAGGTGAGATGAACAACGCACCAAAGCGTCTAACCAGGCGACAAGCTCAAATCCTTTATTGCCTCCTCCTTTTCCTTGTTGACTTAAGAAGAAAGGTGACGAACAATAATTTCAAAAGTTTATGGACATTCTGAAGCAGCTTCACATCAATATCCCGTTTATTGATGCATTAGAGCAAATGCCTTCTCAGGTGAAGTTTTTGAAAGATATCTAAGAGAAGAAGAGAAGGATGAATGATTTTGAAATGATAGATCTAACGCAGGCAACAAGTGACGTCTTCAAAAATGGGGTACCAGAGAAGATGCAAACCTTGGAAGCTTCACGGTACCGTGCTCTATAGGCAGAATGGATCTTGGCCATGCACTATGCAACCTAAGAGCAAGCATAAATCTGATGTCTCTTTCTATCATCAAGAAGTTGGGGATATAAGAGGTCCAACCTACTCAAATGGCGCTCCAATTTGCTGACAGATCCATCACGCGACATGAGGGCAAGATTGAAGATGTTTTGGTTAAGGTGGACAAGTTCTTACTCTCTGCAGACTTCGTTATTCTAGATTACAAAGCTAATCGGGAGGACATTAATTACATCCTAAAAGAAGTGAACGTTGTGTCTGGTGCAAAGAAGTTTGAACCTTTGGATCTGTAAACCAAAGGCGATAGAAAGAATAAGCCATCAATTAAAGAGCCACCAAAAGTAGAGCTCAAGCCATTGCTCAACCACCTGAAATATGCATATTTGAGGGAGAATGACATTTTTCCCGTCATCATCTCTACTCAATTGAATGCCGTAGAAGAGAAGGCATTGTGGAATATGCTAAACGGTACAAATGAGGTGATAGGATGGACCCTAACAGACATTCAAGGAACAAAGCCATCCTATTACATGAATAAGATTAGGCTAGAAGAAGGGCAAGAGGGCACCATTCAATTTTAAAGGCGATTGAACCCTGCAATGAAATAAGTAGTACATAAAGAAATGATCAAGTGACATTACGCGAGAGTAATCTATCCAATTGCAGACAGTGAAATGGGTCAGCTCAGTCCAATGTGTTTTAAAGAAAGGGGGACAACTGTCATAAAGAATGAGAATAATGAATTGATCCGATGCGAACAATCATCAGGTGCCAGATTTATATGGACTACCACAAGCTGAATGTGCGGCACCGATGCAGCTTTAATGAGAAGCTTTAGTGGAGCATGAAATGTTCTATCAACATCACTCCTCATTTATAAATAGAAGTCTCTACTTCAAAACAAGGTGTGCAAGAATTTAAATCGAAGAGCAAGCTCAAAATCTTCCATTCTTTCTTCTTGAGTTTTAGTTAAAAGCTTAGAACAAAAAGAAAGAAAGTTCCCCTTTACCTTTTCACCCCTCAACAATCAGGAAAAAATCAGAGTCAAAGAGCATGAGAAATCATGTTCTGAAGTTTAACACACTTCTTTGCATACCATTTTCTGTTTTTATTGTATTACTTTGTAATATGTACTCCATGGTCAAGAGGCTTAAAGTTATGTTTATAATAGTAATGAATTTCTTCTATCATTCTCCCATTTCTCAATTGACATCTATGTTCAATCTCTTTAATTAGTTCATGAGCAATTAAATGTGTTATTGATAATAAAGAATCCGAAGGTATGTCTTATAAGCATTGTATAGCTAAACACGGATGTCAAAGTAATGTCTATTCGAGAGGAAAGATAATTGTCTTGATAGCAATCGCTTGACAAGTGAGAGCACGGATTTAACTAAATAAGCAACGAGGAGATTGTAATGATATAACATTGTTGCCAAATTTATCCTTCACATAAGTTGCAGAGATGTTAACGTGTGCGGCGAAAGCACAGAAAGGTTGCCCACCTTAAATTAGGATAAATTACTTGTAATGCAAAAAGACTAATTACCTACAAATCATAACTTAACTTTAAGTATTTAGGTCCCGAGAGGCGGTCAAATATGGCAAAGTCACTGAAAAGACGCTCACATTAATTCTGAAGTTAATAGATGCTTTGTATCGCCTCAAACTATTAATGTATAATGCACTATGATTAGTTAATTAAGTTGTCTTTCGTATCATGCTTGTAATTTGAGTTCATTTTCCATCTCACTCCATCGCCATAATCACCTAGCACCACCAATGTACCTTAGTCTATATAATTAGGGTAAATTATATTGTTCATACTCATACTATATAGATTATATCGCAAGAGTTTAGTTGCACGTAGGTTCAATAGGAACTTTAATTCCCTGTGTTTGACCCTGGACTTACTGGGAAACCTCTCCTCGCTTACACTTAGGCAATAAAAAGGAAAACTTGTATTACATGCATATCATGAAAAGTTTAGCAATACATAGATAGGAACCACATCTTTTATCACATGACCCTATTTTAGCTGCCTAATAGGTCGCTCAATTAGAGCCTTAACATGACATATCTACGAATAAACGTATGCACATAAATCAAAACAAGCACCGGGCATATTGCAGAATGAGTTACGATTCGCTCTTTTTCCTTACATTAAGGGATGAGGCTAAACGATGGGCAAACTCTCTAGAACAAGGAGAGGTGACAACATGGGAAGACCTCATAGAGAAATTCATGAAGAAATACTTCTTGCCTATTGAAATGCAAGAAAAAGGAAAAACTTGATAATCTTCAAGTAAAGTAATAGAGAAACTCTGCACGACGTGTGGTGATGATTTAAATGATTGATGAAAGCATGCCCCCATAATGGCATACATGAATGTGTATTAATGAAGGTATTCTATTTTGGACTAAATGACAATACACAACAAACTACTGATGCTGTGTTTGTAGGAGGAATGTTGAGAAGTTTCTACAGCCAGATAAAAACAACGATGGACTTTATGGCCAACAATAGCCAAGAATGGAATGATGATGGCTTTGGTTCGGAGTAAGGAGATAAAAGAAGAAATAAAGAAGGAATGGATAGAAATGCAATGGTAGCATTACAAGGACAGGTTACCGAAATAAGCAAGTTGCTTCAACTATGGCGTTATTGCAAGTAACGTCGTGGGTAGCTTAGTTTAGGTGGTAAAGTAGGTGAATGAGATGGGATGTGTGGGATATGGTGATCCTCACAACACTAACGTATGCCCACTCAATACTGAAATTGTCGCATACGTTAAGAATGATCCTTACTCCAACACCTACAACTCTGGTTGGAGATATCATCCCAATTTTAGTTGGGGAGGACAGAGTCACAACAATCAAGGACGACAAGGTGGACTTGGTAATAACTGTAGAGAGGCACCTGGCCATCGCCAAAGACAATATGACAAGACCACACCACTCAACACCTTAGCAACAACAACAAGCCACCATTATTACTCCATCCTCCTCTTCGTCTATGGAAACCCTTCTTCGTGAGTATATTTAGAGGAATGATATCCTTCTGTAATCCAAGCTACATCAATCAGAAATCTATAGTTACAGTTAGGGCAGCTTGGCAGCGATTTCTCTAGAAGACCATAGGGATCTCTTTCAAGTAATACTGAAACGCCAAACCAGGCAGAGGGAGCTGGGAAAGATAAGTGTGAAGTTGTGACACTTAAGAGCGGAAGGAATTTGACCATCCTCATCCCATAATCCAAACATAGAAATTCCACTTCTAGTTTAATTCCAAGAATGGAATCCAAAGTAATGATTCTAATTCCTTCAAAATCTCTTTAACTAATGATCCGTCTTCCTTGAAAAATAATGACGTATAGAAAAACAAGGGAGTAGACAGCACTAGGTCAGATGAACAACGCATCCGACAGTTTAACTAGGCGATGCTTGATTACACGTGTGTTATATTTTTACAAGTATTATGTTTGTAGATTTGACCTGATAGACTCTAATTGAGTGACTGTCGGGTGATTAAATAAGGTTATGCCGTTAAAAGGTGTACTCCTATTCATGCGTTGCTAAATCGCTGAAGATATACATTATCGTGCAAGTTTTCCTCTCTATCGCCTAAGTGTAAGCGAAGAGAGATTTTCTGATAAGTCCAAAGTCGAACATAGGAAATTTAATCACCTAAGTTATCCTATTCCGTAACTAAATCATGCGATATAAGCTATATAGTAAAGATATGAACAGTAAACTAATTATCGTAACTATTTACACTACTATGCTTGGCGGTGCAAGGTGGACATGGCGAGATGGAAAAATAGATTATGAACTCATTATAGGCTAGCAAGGACAAAATAGTCTAATTATCTAAACACAATAAATTGTGCTTAATGATTCAAGGCAAGACAAAGCATACTTTAACTTTGAATTAAGGTTTTCCTTCATTAAGGTGGGGAACCTCTCGGTGCTTTCGCAATACACATAGTCATTTCTACAATGCATGCGAATGACCAACTTGACGATAAAATTGTATTGCTACAACCTCCTTTCCAATCATGTAGCGAAATGTGAGTTCTCATTTGTCAGATGATTATAATCAATTCCATTATTCTTCTCTCGAATATAAAATGTTATTGACAACTGCTTTTAACTCAGCAAAACTTAAAACACACATACTATGATTCTCTAAGTATTAAAACACACTTTATTACCAGCAAGCTAACCAAACGAATCAAAGAAAGCAAGAAACAAAAATACAGGAGAATGGAATAAAAAGTGCAATGCATTGAATAAAATAATTTTAGGCCTCTCGGCCATGAGGTACATATTACAATATAATACAATATAAATACAAAATGGAAGATGGAAGAATATGTTACGCCTCATAGTATGATTTCTCATGCTCTTTGGCTCTAACTCTGGCTCTCATTTGTTTTGGGCTCTCACCTAAAACTCAAGGAAAAGAAGAGGATGGACAATTTAGAAACTTGCTCTCCGACCAATTTTTGCACACTTTGTTCTAAAGTGAAGGGCTCCTTTTATAGGCAAGAGTTGATGTTGATAGGAGGCCACACGTCACTAATGCTTATGAAATGTTGCAATACGTCGCGCAGACCGTCTTTTTGTCCTTTTCGTGCTGACTAATTTTGTCTGCTAGTGCCTTAACGCCTAGCTTGCTTCTTCTTTCTCGTGTTAGTTGAACGCGTCTTCTTGCATAGACGTTATCTCACTGAGCTTCACTTCTTTTACTTAAAAGTCCTACGATAAGAGCACTAAAAATGAAGTAAAATAGGGATAAGGCTCTTTCGTTTCATGTTATTCGTAAATTGATCAAATCACCTACTTTTTCCCTTATTTTCTTCTATTCTCATGCATTTAGGCTTCACTATTCTACAAAAAAAAGGCTACTATGATGCTTGTCCTAGAGCATCATCTCAAGATTCTAAGTATGGTTTTCCTTGTGTACATTGCTAAACCTTTCATAATGCATTTATAATCTATCTCGCATTCTAGCATTTCTTCTTTTCTTCGCCTACCCTAAACTTGAAAATATTTATAGATTCTAAACACGGATAGCTTAAGTCTCAAAATATCATTGTTCATTTCCAAAAATCTTATTTCCCATTTTTGCGAAATTGTCGTTGTTTAAAAAATTCTTAGTTCCTTTCTTTTTCTTGTAACACTTTTATTAGCCAGGTTTATTTATTTACATTAGGCGTTAAGTGACAAATCATAGGTACTTTATGAGTTCGTTCTTCTCCTCAACTATAATTCTTGTTGCCACTTATTTGCTTACTCTCAAATTTTTTTATGAAGCTTTGTTTCTTATTTATTTGGTGAGAGGCGACAACACAGGAGTTCTTATCTCAATTGAATTTAGAGAAAAAGAATCAGATGGTTTTTTTTTTTAATTTAAAGCTTGAAAAGTAAGGCTTCCTTGATTTTTTGAACACTTTAGTTCGAACCTCGTACACCTCCAAACTTAGAGTCGCGCAATGTCTTCATTGCGAAAAAGTGAATGATAAGATGAACTTAGAAAAATTTACAAAAGAGGTTTGAGATAAAGCTTACTCGCCTAAAGACTACAAGAAATATTTAGTAAGTTCATTTCGCTAGGAAGAGTTTCATTGCTAAGTGCAAGTTAGATTAATTGAGCATAAATTTCATCATGAAAGTTATCCTTGCGAAGAACAAAAGAAAGCATGAAAGGAATCCATAAATGAAACAAGCGACAAGAAAAATAAAACACAAAAACTAGAAGAGATAAGGACTTAAGAGAGAAATTTGATTAATTGAATTGAATATGCATAATACAAAAGAGCTAAAATTGAAAAGGCAAAATAATATAGAGTAAAAAACATCACCCCCAAATTTAGGTCTGTGGGTAAGGATCAGGTTCGCCAGGAGTGGAATCTGTTGGTTGAATGGGAGGGAATGGCGTCATCAGTTTGGCGCGATGACAGACTGAGGGGCACGTTATACAAATATCGCGTGATTATACTCCATTTTTGTTGCGAATTGCTTGTCTTACCGCTCTACAATTTAACGCGATTGGTTGGAGTGGGCAATCCTCAAATCGATTAATTTGTGCAGAGTATCGGAGAATTGCGAGACAGTGGAGTTAAGTTGGAAGATTATGGCTCTAACCCTTCTACTTTTGCGTTGAGCCCCGTCACAATGGTGTTAAGGTTGATGATTTTTTCTTTCATCACCACATTCTCCCGGAGCACTTCTTGAAAAGCCTCATTCATAGGCTCGGCAATTACACTTTAGAGTAAGTCGCGAAGCTCACCTTCATTCTTCTTTTGGTCTTTAATCTTAGGCTACGCTCGCCTTGCTAAACTTATCTCACCTGCATCTTTTCCGGTAGGTACGCCTTGGAAGAGTGGGTCATAAACAGTCAGCTTGATTCCAAGGTCTCGCAGTGTTTAATCAATTGTTGTAAGGTTAAGTGGCACTGTATTAGCTACCACATTTGTTTCAAACTTTATGTCGCCTTTTGAAAGATTAACTACTGAGACGTTCAAGTTGAGACATTCAGGGTTAAGTTTGATAATTGAAGTGCTGGATGGCGCATGGTTTGGCGACACAGTTTTTCATCGTGAGGGAGAGTTGTGATGAGTTTGAACTTTAAGAAGAGGTGGAAGATTTTAATGAGAGAGAGATGGAACAATAGGTATGGTGGGTGATGGATTGGGGTTGATCTTGGTAGAGAAAGCTAGGCAAGACTACGCTCGCTGGGAGAGATTGAAGATTTTGGTGGAGGTAATTTAGTTAATGGAGAAGATGATTTGGTTGGTGGATGAGGAGTAATAATTTCGTTGCAAAGAGAAGGTGGAGGTGGAATGTCATCTTAGAGATTGGAGTGAGTTGGGGAGTTCTCTTCTAAGAACCTTTTATTCTTGAGCTTTATTTGGTTTCTTCACCGAAGGTCAATATCAGGTCGGCTGTCCTTAATAGTGTCAACTTCTACCCTTGAGGTTGATTCTTTTCTTTCTAAGGGCGGTCGAGGTGGAGACTCATTAGCTTCATTATTCTCAAATTCATGAATCTTTTATTTATGTGTCTTCTGATGACCCTATTCCTCTTTATTTTAAATAAGGGATCTTATATGGTTGAGGCCTGCTAAGTTACACCTCTCACTCATGTCTATTTGTGGGTATCTTGCGAGGGTGGGAAGGTATATTAGATATAGTTTCTCCATTGTGGTTGGGAAGGGCTTGACGCCTTTGGGGTGTCTCATCCAGTCGAGAAGTACCGTATTGATGATAAAATCTAAGTTAAACACCTACTTCTTCATGATGTAGTAGAGGAGCAGCTCGTACTCAAGTGGCATCATACTATCACGCTGTGTGAGAACTATCTTTTTCTTAACAAAGAATAAGTAAATGTTGGCTTCAGTTGTTAGTTGATGTAGGTATAGCTGCAGTTTCCCAATTGACGTTTCTTCTCAATTTGCATCTGGTCAAGTGATTCCCTTCAGTACTCTCTTCATATTGCCTTCAGTAGGCTTGGTGATAATCCTCTGGCTAGAGTACTCATTCAGGTTATTGAAGAGACCTTATAATTCATTAATATCTTATGTGGTGAAAGGAACCTTCTCGCCTTCCACCGTGGCGTAGTATTCCACCGGATGGTACTTTGTCACATAAAATATATTTATGACATCCAACCTAACCTTTGTTTCTCCTCTAAAGAACTTCTCCCATCTGAATACCTTGATGGGCCCATAAAGGAAGTCAAGTAGATGACCACTAAACATGAAGAGCACCTTTTATATCTTTATCGGTTTATCTAGCTTTTGGACGCTCAGAGGCTCACTTGTTTAGACATCCTTAGGCCTGGATGTCCCCGCTTTCTTCTTGTCTATCTTTAATTGTGCGGCGTTGATGAGTCCTTATTCTTCAGGCTTTAGCCTTGGCTCCAGAGGACTCATCCTCTCTATTTCCTTATTGAACTCTTCCGCCACAACCTCCAGGTGGTCAACTCCTTGTGTCTCAGTAGCCTTATATCTGATCCCCACATTTTCAACTTACCCACTCAGGTCTGCAAGTATCTCTTTTTTCTTTTGCTTAAAGATTGGATTTCCATAAATTTAGTCTTTGACTCCGCTAAAGACTTTACATTCTTTTTCTTTTCCTTAAATGTTTGGTGGAGACGGTTGTTCTCCTCACAACCTTTTTTTCATTCTTTCTCGCTTCCTTCTCTTGTCTTCTTCTTTCTTTCATCATGCACGTTTTGTCCACATGTTCTCTTCTTCTCCTCTCGTCATCTTTTCTAATTATCTTCTTTTCACGTCTGGCCTTCTCTTCACAAGGCCCGTTCCTCCTTCTTTCTTTCTTCTGCTTTTCTCCTTTCCTCAGCTTTCTTATTTTCCCCTTCTCCCAACTCTTCAAAAAACTTCAAAACTTGACCATAGTACTTGGTTAGCACTTCGATCTCATTTGTCTCACTTGTCTCGCTCACTCCAAAATCACCTTGTCGGTGCCATGTTTCACACGCTAGTTGATCATCATCAAGCCACATTGTATGCACCTCAAGCTCCAAGTCAGTCAACCCATAATAAATGTTTTATTCATGCTTCATCCATTCATCTGCTTCAAGAATGAGGTCCTCGGTGTTAACTCTGGGTCTATGAGATTGCTCTAGATCATGTCAACAAAGTGTGAGTGGGATGAAGATTTAGTTTTTGATTTCTGGGTTTCACGTTCATGGTGTCCAGACGTTTCTCATCTTCTAATCAATGAGTATTTGGACGAACTTTCCTTTCTTGAGGCACTATCAAAACGAAGTGGCGTGATAGATTGTCTTTGTTGTTGGTCAGCCATGGAAGCTTGAAGGGTTGACGAGGAAGATCTTAATGAGCTAATAGGTTTTCAGATGAAGAGCTTGGGGTTGGGAGAGAAAGTTATACGCACAGGTTCAAGGGTTTCGTAAAAGACTCTTGAGGGATTTGGCTTTGATATTTATAGACGAGAATGTCATCATTACATGGGTCAGATCATTTGATGCACCTGACATTACAAACTAAATGCAAATCTATATGGACTACCACAAACTAAATGCAGTGACGAAGAACGACAACATTCTCTTACCTTTCATTGATCAAATGTTGGGCAGGCTTACAGGGAAGAAACTCTACTGCTTTCTTGATGGCTATTTTATTATAACCAGATTACATTTGCATCTGAAGATCAACACAAGACCATATTTGCATGTCTTTATGGTACGTTTTCATTTTGTTGCATGCCATTTGGTTTATACAACGCACCAGAGACATTGTAGAGGTGCATGATGACTATATTCTCATACTTCTCGGAGGGATCAGTTGAAATTTTTAGGAATGACTTTTTTGTTTTCGGGGACTCCTTTAAAGAATGTCTAGGCAGTTTGGAAGATGTGTTAAAGAGATGCGAAGAGACACGACTCATGCTGAACTAGGACAAGTGTCACTTCATGGTAACAAAGGAAATTGTACTTGGACACAAAATCTCCCACACAAGACTAGAAATGGATTTTGTGAAGATTGATGTGGTGAGTAAGTTGTCACTTCCTTCAGATTTAAAGCCACTGAGGAGCTTTTTGAGATATGTGGAATTCTATCGCATATTTATCAAAGAATTCCCAAATTACAGAAGTGTTGAGTAACCTGTTGTGCACTGATCAACCCTTCATTTTCGATGAAAAATGTCATCGACACTTCAGACTTTAAAAGATGGGTTTACCTTAGTGCCTATCCTCATCACCCCTGATTGGTCGCAACCATTTGAACTTATTTGTAACACAAGTGATATGGCGGTAGGGGTATGCTAGGTTAAAAGAAAGACAAAGTGATCCACCCAATATACTACGGGAGCAAAACTCTGAATGAAGTCCAAGAGAATTACACAACTATAGAGAAGGAATTGCTTGTGGTAGTATTTATGATAGAAAAGTATAGGAGCTACATTGTTGGCTCCAAAGTTACGATACATTCTGATCATTCTGCGATCAAATATTTGATAATGAAGAAGGATGCCAAGCCGCGGTTAATCAGATAGATTTTATTGCCCCAAGAGTTTGATTTAGAGATTGTATACCGCAAGGGTACTGAGAACTAGGTGGTGGATCACTTATCGCGTTTAAGTAATGAACCTTTCCAACCCGAAAAGAAAGAAATTCTAGACTACTTTCCTGATAAGCAACTATTTCGTGTTGAAGAAAATGAATCCTGGTATGCAAACATAGTCAACTATCTGGTGTGTGTAAGACATGGCTGCAAGACTTTAACATCCAGTAAAGAAAGAGATTGTTTCATGAATCCAAATTCTATAGGTGGGATATGCCTTTCCATACAAATTGGGGCCAGACTGGATATTAAAAAGATGTGTTCCTGAGTATGAAACAAAAGAGATAACTGCCAAGTGTCATGAAGCACCTTTAGAGGACACTTTGGCGGACAAAAGACAGCTACGAAGGTCTTGCAAAGTAGATATTTCCACTTTTTTTCAAGTGGCCATTTATACATCAAGTTGGTTGTGGACTATGTCTCAAAATAGGTTAAAGTCATCTTTTATTTAAAGAACGATGCAATGACAATCAGCAAATTTGTGAAAAAGAATATCTTCTCGCAATTTGGGACACCTAGAGCTCTTATCAACAATGAAGGTTCTCACTTCATCAATAGTGTCATTGCCAACCTGCTCGCGAAGTACAATATCAACCATAAAGTTGCTACCGTATACCATCCTAAAAAAAATGGTCAACGAAAGTCTCAAACTTGAAAATTAAGAAAATTTTGAAGAAAGTGGTAAATTCATCCTGCAAAGGCTACGCCAATCACCTGGATTCACGTACAAGAAAACCATTGGGATGTCCCCTAACACGTTGGTGTTTGGTAATGCTTGCCATTTACCATGAGAGTTGGAGCATAAGGCTTTATGGACGTGAAAAAAGTTAAACTTCAACAATCATACCGTAGGAAAGGCCAGGTCACTTCAGTTGCACAAGCTTCAAGAGTGGCGTTCTCAAGCATATAAGAACACCAAAATTTATAAAGAAAAGACGAGACATGGCATGACCACCACATCCATAAACACAAGTTGTAGTTTGGACAAAAAGTACTAATCTTTAACTCGTGTTTACATCTATTTTTAGGTAAACTTCATTTGTGATGGTTTGGACCATTTCTGGTCAAAGAGATCTTCCCACATGGTATTGTAGAGATCGCATCACTAGATGAGAAAAATGTGTTTAAGGTAAATAGACAAAGACTCAAGGCATACTATAAAGATGAAGATCACATCAAAATCTCCATGGACCTACCATAAAAAGCTTTTATGTACATTACCGTAAATGCATTGATCCGTTTGTAAATGTTATCACATTAAAATTTGTAATGCAAACGTATCAATTTTGTGCATCATCTTTTATCGTTTTATTTTCGTTATTTCTTTTCACTTTATTATTTCTTTGATTTCTTTTTCTTTTCTTTATTTATTTATCGCTTTCCTTTACCACTTTATTTAATGTTTTGTTTATCACTTTCTTTATTGCTTTTTAGGCAGGGTAGTTAGAATTTTTGTGCTGGAAGCAAAGGGAAGTTGTACGCGAGCAAGAAAGCATGGCCTGTTAAAAGGTATGCAACACATAATGGGACGACAAGACAATTAATATCCTGCCCAAAATTTAGTATCACTTAGAGCATTATGTATCGCATGGTGGAATTCAAAGTGTTGCATTGAATGAAACAGTCATTTCTGGCTTCAAAGGAACGTGCCTCCCACATGTAATAACGCATTTAATGCTCTAAAGCCCTAATGATTACTTGTCCATCACTCCTCGCTTATAAATATCGAAAAAAATCCTACGAAACCTTTATTTTCCTTTCAAAGCCTTGCGTATAACTTGAACTCTCTTAAATTCCTTCAAGCTTTGCCGAAAAACTTTTACCTCTCAATCATAAACTTCATCAAAATCATCAAATCCCCAACCTAAACCTATGGCTGACAAACAAAAGACCAACCTAGAAACCCTTACGTTTCCAAATTCTTAAAAAGTAAGGAGAATCATCAAACCCACCATCCACCAAAAGGCTTATCACTAGAAGACCCATCAAGCACCTTCTTCGCAGAAGCTTAAACTTGAGGGCTTTGCAAGGAAGATCACCATCAAACTCAGAACCACTAAAAACTCCTCTCTTGTTCACTCTGATAGACCGAGTTTAGAGTAATCCCAAAGATCTTTAGGGCAAACCCATAAACCCATCGCATCTGCAAGTGAATGGATGAAACAGAAGGAGGAGATCTACAAGAGGGTATGTGAAATTGGACCGCAGAGCAAGCTCATTCTATCTTCCATTCTTTCTGTTTTGAGTTTTAGGTGAGAGCTTAGAACAAAAAGAAAGAGAGTTCTTTGCTTGCCATTTTTCCCTAATCAAATAGGCAAAAATCAGAGCCAAGGAGTATGAGAAACCATACTTTGAGGCTTGACACATTTCCATTTTCTAGTTTTTTTTTTGTATTAATTTGTAAAATGCACTCCATGGCCAAAAGGCCTGAAGCTATGTTTATAATATTAATACATTTCTTCTACCACTCTCTCATTTCTCTTTTGATATCCTCCTTCAATCCATTTAATTAGTTTATGAGCAATGCAATGTGTTATTGATACTAGAGAATCAGAATGTATGTCTTGTAAGTTTTGTTTAGCTAAAGGCGGATGCTAAAGCATTGTTTATTCAAGAGAAAAGACAATCGCATTGATAGCAATCACCTAACAAGTGAGAGCACTATTTAACTAAGTGAGCGACGAAGAGATTTTAGCAATACAATCTCATCGCTAAATTCATTCTTCGAGTAAGTAGCAGAAATTTTAACGTGTGCGACAAAAGCACCGAAAGGTTACTTGTCTTAAATTAGGATAAATTATTTTCGATGCATACAAACTGATTAGATACAAATCATAGCTTAACTTTAAGTTTTTGGACTCCAAGAGGCAAGCAAGTATGGCGAAGGCGTCAAAAAGATGCTCGCTTTAATTTTGAAGTTACATCGATGCTTTGCACCGCCTCGAAATATTAATACACAATACATTGAGATTAGTTAATTAAATATTCCTTCATACCATGCCTGCACTATGAATTCACTTTCGATCAGTCCCTTACCATGATAACCTTGCACCACCAATTACACCTTAGTGTATATAAGTAGGATAAAATATATTGTCTATATTTACAATGTATAGCTTATACTGCATGAGTTTAGCTGCGTGATAGATTTAATAGGAACATTAATTCCTTGAGTTCGACCCTGAACTTACCGGGAAACCTCTCTTCATTTACACTTGGATGATAAAGATCTTGTATTACATGCATATCATGAGGAAATTAGCAATGCATAGATAGGATTTGTACCTTTTATCACATCATCCTAATCTAGTTGCCTACTAGCTCGCTCACTTAGAGCTTAAACATGACACAACCACTAACAAAAGTTGCATCCCACGATATAAAACATGCAGTGGTCTCGAAGTGAGAGTGTGACAACAACCTTTAAAAGATTGGTGCACAACAAAAAATAACAACTCAAAGATTTCAAGTTATGTTTTCACACGAGGAGGAACAAACGTATTGTATTGTTTTAAAATTATTAGATTATATGAAATATGTACTCTTTCTCTCTCACTAAAATTCTCCTTTTATTGGATTTTTTCATAGTAAAGTTTGAAAGAGAGATTTCATATAAAATGGATATCTAAAGGGAAGTATTATAAATATTATAAGCAAAAGAGATATGCTTATTGTTCTAAAATACCAAATGTCTTATCTCTCATTGCCCTAGGTGTCTTAAAATAATCCATATCTTATGCTGCATATTTTGTGTCCAAATTGTGTCACATCTTAATTGCCAAATTGCCCATAAATGTAACTTTTGTAAATTTTGTAAATATATATATATTTTTTGTGAAGTAAAAATTCAAAGATAATGTCCTATTTTCCACTTATATTTTTTTAATATTATTTATTTATGTTTAATGTTAGAATTTTTTTTCAATATTCTTTTCTTTTCGTTGTGTCCCCTTTTGCTCCTCAATTTCACAACGTTCAACTTTTTCTCTCTCTTTTTTTTTTTTTTTTTTTTTTACATTGCACCATCTAATAGAAAATTATATAACAGTCGAAAAGACCAAATCTAGAAAGTTCCACATCCAATTGAAATTAAAAAAGAGGTCTCTTTTCTCTTTTCCAACAAAACCTCATAATTGTAATTGTCTTATTGTTGGATAATAAAAGAATAGGGACAAGTCTAAAAGCAAAACAACATTAAAAAAGAATCATAAAAGTGCTGAAAATTTTTGTTTATAAAAAATGTGAAATGTGAAGTTGGTGGTGGGAAATTTAAAAGAAAAATAGGAAACAATAATTGAAAAAAGAAGAGAAGAAAAAAGGAAGGGGCAGCCAGGTTTTGTCGGCAATTTCAAAGGAACGAATAAAGAGAAGTTAATAGCTACACCATTTCCCAACAACGTGGTTTTGACTTTCTTTCTTTATTCTTTTTCTTTTCTTTATTTTTTCATTTTAATGTAAGTGAATAATAATATTACATGGGATTCAAACATTTACTATGTACTTTACAACTGAATTAGGGATGTTTATATTCTCAGCTGATTGGAATTTTTAGTTCATTTAAATACTATAAATGCTTTTTTTTCAATTCTGATGTTTTTTATCTTTTATTTATTATTTTTTTTAAAAAAATGTATGGTATACATGGGACGGGGGAATTAAACCCGAACCTCTTGTCCTTGGATATATAAAGATGTCAATTGAGCTAAGTGTATGTTGGCATTTATTTTTAGTTCACTCAAACTATCTATTAAAATCGAAAAAAAAATCTAAATTACATTTGATATTGGTTTGTTTTTTTCCGATATTTATCAATTTAGCATTGTTTAGACCAATAATTCTAAAGAACAAAGTCAAATTGGAGGTTTTGTTTAGGTCAAAATTTAGTCTAATTAGATTAGATTGATAGGTATTTACGATCGTTAAGTTTATAATTTGGCATTGAAACTCTAATCATTGTTTCTATTAACTTTTTAAATATTTAAATTTTAATAATTGATTTGGATTAAGTTTCTAAGTATTTAAATAAGTTTTTAAAAGTGAAAAAATTAGTAATGGTAAACACTTCAAAAGTCAAGTCAAGTGAACAAAAGCTTAACTCCTGATGTAAGTGTATATTAAGGACTAAGAAGTCCTCGATTTGAATCACCCTATTTCGGTTTGTACTAAAAAAAGGTAGAGTTTTAATTGTTATAAATTAATGCATTAGGATTAATTGTTATATAATCAATCCCAAACTGAAATTGAGAAAAGAAAATAATGTTCAATGTTGAACAAACGTCAACAGGAGGATAAAAGTAAATTGAAAATATCATTAATAATTGTGAGAACAAACGAGAGAGATTATTGGCCAAAATAAGAAGGGAATGTTTTATATAAATATAACAAACTACTAAAATATTTACGGATGTGTAATAAAGTACATAAATTTAGCTATTTTTAAATATTTCAAGTTTACCTTTTCATCTTTTTCTCTTTTTCGTTGCGATTTCTCTTTTATTTTTCTTTTTTTCACTGTGATTTCTTTCTATCGTCTCCCCTCGTTGTGATTTCTCTTATCGGATCGTGTATAAAGAATCTTGAAAAAATCGTTTAGATTGAAGTAACCACATCTAAACAATCTTGTAAAAAAAATAAACAAACAATATTGTAAAAAAAAATAAACAAACAATCTTGTAAAAAAAATAAATGATCGTATACCAAAACAATTAAAAAAATTGTTTGGCCAAAAATCGTGTACCAAACAATCTTGAAAAAATAAACAAACAATTGTGTAAACAAATCTAAAGGATCGTGTACCAAAAAAAATCTTTAAAAATTTCGTTTAGCTAAATCTAAACGATTGTGTAGTCAAATCTAAACGATCGTGTAACCAAATCTAAACGATCGACTATCCAAATTAAACGATAAAATTAAAAAAATAAATTGCGATTTGAATATCTAAATTTAAATGATCAAATCCAATAGCCAAATCTTACCAAATATAGCTTTTTTTTTTTTGTGTATTTTTTAATGTAGGCTTCTATACCGTTTACATATTTTGCTTATATTTTTTAAAAGATCCCAAACAATAAATTGGTCAAAAAAATTACAAAAATAAATTAATTTAAACTTCGGTTATTCATGAAAATAGGTTTGTGGAAGTCTATGTGCTAAAATCTTTCAAAAAGAAAAAGAAAATAAAAGTCAAATGGGGCCAAATATTAGTCTATAAAAGTCGCCCATTCACTCAAACTTTCATCTTCATTCTTGGAAGGAATTTCTTTGTCTATTTTTTTTTTTTTCTTTTTCCCTTCTTTCAAGAAATTAATCGGTGCTTGTGAATGACTAATTTTTCTCAATTGTTTTGACGTTTTAATTTTTTTCAATAAGAGAAAGTAAAAGGGCCAATATGATTATTGGTTTCTTCTTCAATAAAGGTTTCATCAAAGGAGAGAAAAATATAAGACTTCAATGGAGGTCTTCATGGTTGGGATATTTCCTAAAAAGGGTAGATAAGATCATCTTTCATAAGAGATTCATGATTACAAAACCAATCTATACCAAATTCTTCTTTGAAATCTGACATTGAACAACAAAAAAAAAAACAAAAGATGAACAAGTGCCAAAGAGCCACATGGTTGAAGACTTATAAATAAAGATGAATAATTACAGACTCACCCCCTGTGAAACTCACCAACCTTATTCCCTGGATACATTTGCCAACCATCGCAACAACTCACTATGAAAATAAACTCAGAAATTCAAAGGGAATACAAATTTGCTAGTGACCGACCTGATCACAACATGGCGTTGCCATATTTACACACAATCCTGCAGCACGTCCTCGAAGCATTTTCCTCATCATCTGGAATAGTTTACACATCAATTATGTGATTTAGGTTTTGCAGATTTTGTGTCATTTGATCTGGAAATTGACTTCGGTTTATCGTTGATTGACTTCGTCATTGTCACTTTGCCAGTGGAATTTCTCGCTGTTTGGTTTTGACCACCGGGATCTGCAATTATCAAGAGGTTGTTTAAGTCATAAATAGATTAAGAACAATGAAAGAAAACAATAAATAAAAACAGGTCCCTACAAGAGAACGGATAAGCTTTAATTTTCATGAACTCATTGGGGGGTTGGAAATAAGAAAAATATTCTGTATTAGTATATCATGTATCGATTTGTGTTTGTCATCCTTGAGTAGGCCATACTAATCTTCTCTGTATCATTCCAACTGTATGGGCATATGTTTCAAGTTACAAAGCCTATTCCAATCTATAAACTTTCGTGCTTACTCCACAGTGGTTCCCATACCTATTTTTATCTATTCTAGCCTATCAACTAAGCACAAAACCATTTGTCATAGCTATTATTTTCTTTAAATAAATTATCCCACAGAAACCTAAAGTGAACATATTTTTTGTTTATTTACTGATCAGTAGATGTCTGTATAGACTCATTATTTGAAGTTATTTGTAGTAAATTTCATATCGAGTTTCTACACAAATTTGGACCTTGTTAGGTGTAGGGTTAATGCAGTTTAAAAGCAAAACTAATATCCTATTGCTACATTGATTAAGGCGCTAGAATCTATCGGATTTATGGTAGAGAATTGGTGGCTATGGATCTACCACTGGTATCCATTTATTTTTGGGAAGCAGTTTTTGGTAAAAACAAACTATTTCTCCTTAAAAAATGTAAGGCTGGTAGGATGCTCTAATGTAGATTAGCAAACTGCTAGGACATGGCTTTGGTAAGCACTATAAGTTTGGTGTGGAGGAACCAAGTAGTGCAGGTCTTATTTGCAGATTGATCCCCCCAAGGTCATCTCCCTTTTCTATACTGTCTTAACGATTTATCCCAACAAGTGGAAGCGAATGATCTACTCTTGGAAACTGAGTGGACCACATAGACAAGTGCAAACATGGTTGAAGCAAACCCACCTCAAGTCTGACACAAACTCGACATCCCATGAGAAGCAAATAATCTATTGTCAACCATAAATTCACCGACCAGCCAGTCACCTATCAAAAATTTTAAACTAGGAGGGGATGTTCTGACATTCAAAGGACATAGTTGGCAGAGTCTAAAGAGGATTGGTTCAAAAAAACAAGTTCTCATCAAAGAGTATCATAGCAGTTCAAATAGGGGTATCATGATGGAGCTCTTCAGATTTGTAGGTCAGTAAGAAATGAGAATGAAAAGAGACATTGTTGAACCAGGTTGACCATGATGGAAATTGCCAATGGTAACCATAATATAGCTTTCTATGAAAAATCTTTCAACCAAAGCAAACTATTTGAAAATTAGTAACAATTTAATAATCTAAAAAGAAAAAAGAATGAAGGTTTTGAGACTAAACAAGGATTAAAACGTATATCTTAATAATAAACCCCACTGCTTCATACTTTTTGGACAAAGGTTGCTAACTACTAGCATGTCCCTCTATAATTCCTCTTTCCAGCCAAAAAACTAACACTATCTACTATGCATACAAAAGAATACAAGGGCATACAAAAGACTCCTCAAAAAACAGGATACAACTATCTAGAATGTTCTCTAAAGAATAGTTACAAAAAGTCTTTGAAGTCCAACTCCAAATAGAGAAATAAAACTTCACCAAGGAGGATCGCACATCATTATCTAATATGTGCATGCATTAAATGACTGTTGGGTATGGTTGTTTGAGGATTCTGGCACAATAGATAACCATCGGAAACGCTTTGGAGGACATAATAATAATATCAAATATCACATAGCAGACACAAACATGCGTAGAGAATGCCAGACTGGGAGTAGAAAAGAGTTAGCAAACTCACCATTATTAGGCAAGGATAATCGCTTCTTTGCATTTTTTACCAATGGTGTGGATCTCTCTTTCGGATTGCTATGTGATCTTAAACCAGTATCCACTTTTGGTTTGACGTCTTCAAATGGCCTCTCAGGTGCCAGTTTGTGCTTGAGCTTTTGAACCTGTGCACTGGATATTTCTATAGTGCCAGCTGACTTAGTGGAGGATGATGAACCACATCCATCAGAATGCGAGGCAGCAGTTTTCTGGCTTGAGAGGTTTGATTGGTCAGTTACTAAGTTTGTCTTCTTGCCAGTAGTTTTTAAATGAGACTTAGTGTTACTTTTGCCCTCAGATGATCCATTCTCACGAATCATCACTCCATCTCTCAGATTGATATCAAGAAAGCGGTTTTCCCACGGACGAACAGCCATCCATCTTTCCAACCAGTTCCAACCCCAGCTGCTTTTATCTGGTTCAAACTGAGAGAGGGCAGCCTGCTGTCTCGATCCTGCTTGCCACTGAAGGTGAGAGAATTAATCAGAGGTTACATCGAACATTAAGTTTGAAGTAAATTTTGAAAAATCAGGTTAGCATAAAACTTGGAGAGATCAAAACTTATACTATGATTGAGTATCCAAATTCAAACCATCAATGAACCTGAGAATTTATATTTCCAGTGCAACTGGATTTTTTTAATTGAAGAGAGAACTTTGCCTCATTCAAGCACCAAATCATAGAGATGAAACAAAGTTACTGAGCATAAATTTTTTCCAACTTCGAATATGTCTGTTACTATCCTTTGAGCAAGGAAGTATTAGATAAACATTAATTTGTTTCCATTTTCTTGTAAAAGGAAAACAAATTAACAGCTATACTCTATAGAATGGAACCAAAATATTAAAGAGGATGCTAGAATAAAAGAAGTTAGAGAGGTAAAGAGGATCCTCCAGTAGAGAGAGAGAGAGAGCTTCGTTAACTTTCCTATGTTTTTTGTTCCACTTTTCTGACTTTTAACAACTGAGAATACAGAAAAATAAAGCGTGTGAAAGATAACTAACCATGCGGAAGACATTGAGGGATCACTACGTTGGGCAACAGGGACACGGTCTTCCATCATAGGAAATTTTAAAGGTTAAAATACTCATTTATACGTTCGTACAACCACCCAACAAAAGATTAGTGCAGAATTTGTTAACAGGCTAACAGCACAAGATAGGTTGGAATCTCAATTACAGAAAAAACCTTGATGATAGAGAGAGATTTTAAAAAAAAAAAAAAAAAAAAAAAAAAAAAAAAAAAAAAGAAACAATGAGAGAGAGATAGAGGGGAGAGAGATAGAGGGGAGAGATGGATGGAGGCAGCTTTAAGCCTTTGAAGACTAGCATTTTTTACTCCAGGTCACAGAAGGGCTACAATCCAAGAGAGTGGAAACTTCAAGACAGATTCTTCAGCTATCTTGCCTCAGATGAACGACATTATTGGCATTATTACAGTCTATTCCCCATTTATTTCCCCATATGAAACAGAAACTTTTAAACCTTCAACTTATCTTGGTGAGCATCCAAAGATGTCTGCAATTTCTTGAGTAAAGATAAAAAAGCTAATTTGTGAAACCTCTTTATTTTATCAACTTTTGTAAAGATAAAATTTAAGAAGCTATAATGCCTGCCGTGATAGATCTAGGTAGAACAGCACTTCGCTGTTAACTTAAGTTTTGATATAATTTGATTTCTTTAGCTGATCAAACTCTTAATCAAAGTCGAGGAATACAAAAAGAGCAAAAGGCAGGGTACGGAATTATTCTTTTCTTCAGAGAGGGTAAGAGATCTAAATTTCATTCAATGTAACAAGTTTCTTTTGCAAAGAAACCAGACTTTCACCAAGGACGAAAGATTAAAAAGGACAATATTTCCCATTGTAACAATAAGTTGGAAATGAAATCAAAATATAGAGCAGAAGAGAGGGATGAAATTGTTCTACCTGATGAGCCAGAGCATATGCCATGGCTCTCTCACGCTTAGCTGCAGCCTCCTGCCTTTTCAATAATTTTGCTTGAATGTCTTCAACAGATCCAACGCTGTCGCACCAACCTTCCTGTATCATAAGCACAGTCATTAAGAGTCTCACCAAAACCATTGAACAATCAGTTATAAAATCTGCAAGCAGTGGAATATTTGGAGTTATTTTTTTCTTTGACAATATATGGGATGGGGAAGGGAAATCGGTTGCAACATAAGCCATGTCATGAAACAGTAGATAAAGTGTTATAGCCTCTATAATGAATTATATCCTTGCTGCTACCAATTTATTAATTCTTGTAAATACAGGCTCTTTTTTAGAAGGTACAGATTTCTATTCGACCATATTCCCCATGTTTCCGTGTGCATGTGCTCTCCCAAACAAACTGAATCAACTAACTGGTAACAGTTGTTCAACATTGTCGTCAGATTCAGACTCAGTTTTTTCAGACATACAAATATTTCAAAATGACTAAATGGTATATTAACGTTATCAACTCAATTCAAACATAACAATGTCAAGTTCAACATAACAACAAACATATCATTCCATATACTTGTTTCTCAATTCCAACGATGATTCTACGTACATGGCCATTCACATAACATATCAGTTTTATAAAACTAAAAAGAAATACTAATATCAAATATCAAAATGGAGACATGGTAGAAGCATTCAAAGGTGATCGTCCTGTTATATTCATTTTTGAGGTCCAAGACATGCAAATTTTCAATATTGCATTGGATAGAAGTCAATTCATCTCAATTTATGATTAGAACAAAAGTGGAATGACTGTTTAAAAATGATCCAGGCCAACTTAAAAATGAAAACAGTTTGAAATGCACATACAAGTATATAATGTTATGTAGTTGTAATCTTACAAAATGTTGCTTATTTCTTACTTCAATTTCTCGAACTCGAGCCTGGTTTTCAAGTTGCTGTTGAAGTTTTTGTTGTGCAGTTTCACTTTCCAATGCAATACGTACACGCCTTGCTCGAACACGAGCCTGTACTCTCACTAAAGCTTGCATACACCGTAGAGTTATAGCAGCTTGTTTTCTGACAGCATGACCCCTGACAAGAGCTTGAAGTCTAACCAATCCTTTGAGAGCTCGGAGAGCTCTTCTAGCCTGAAAGATATTAAAAAGAATGTTAACGTAAAAGAGTTAATAGGTGGTATTTCTCACAGGTGTATCACTGTCACATACAACAATTAAAGTTACAAATTGCCAACTGAGAGAACATAAGATTTACATACCATAATCAAGCATAAGAAAAGGCATGCATCTACAAATTATAAGGAGCAATCAGCAATCCTAATTACCAAAGCATTTCTTTTTTCTGGTAACCAGAAGAAATGTAGCTCTAATGGGAAGGTGTCTGTCTGGTGCTCAAAATAAGGACCACAAGATAGTAGATATTTAGGATCACTGTATAACACATATTCCACACTTCATAGACCACAAACCATAAGAGGGAAAGGGAGGGACTCGTTTGACAATCAGACTTAATTATAATCGATGATTGGACAATACCAAGGAAACTACAGTATTTTTAAAAAATATGAAATCAATCAAGAACCAACCACTATGTCCCACGATCCAACTAAATATACAAACATATACAGAAATACAAGTTGCCCATCTTCATCCATAACATGCTCATTGATTATTTTTAAATGAACTCTCCTATTTCTCTTCTCTTCATATTGCCTCAGTATAAAGTAAGAGAGGCTTGAGATAGGTAAAAAAAGAAATGTTCACTCCAGGCAAAATGGAAACGATCCCAAACTATAGAGGCAAAATTTGGGCACCACTCATCTTAACCTCTCTGCTCAACAACTATAGTTTAATATTTAAATACAATTTGGCCAAAATAGGTCTAGATTTCTATCTGAAACTGAGAAATTGATACTTTGAGATTGAGATTGAATGAAAATTTTAATTATTTAATTACGAAGAAACTTTTATTAAATTAATCGAAGAAAATACAGCCAAAATTAGGTAAAACACAAATAAAATACTGGTATCAATACCAGAAATCCTCGAAACATTGTTTGGATGCGTATAGCAGCCTGTTCCTCTATATCAATCTGTCGACTATGTAATGCATCATAAGTTTGAAATGGATCAGAAGGAATAGAAGCAGCTTCTGACTTTGAAAGAGCATTGGACTCTTCAACAAATGGGGTAAAGTTTGAATTAAACTCATGCTGAAGTTTATCGGCATCAATATCAACAGAATGTTTTCTCCGATGCCAAAACTTGTTGGTGACTGTCCTCTGTATGATTGAAGAAAATGCAAAAAGAGGGCATTAAAATGTTGGCATACAGTGAATAGCATAGTTTCATGCTCATCATAGAGAAAAGAGACTGAGTATACAATTAGTTGGCAAGAAAAAAATAACAAAGGAATTGAAGATCCAGCCATTTTTCAGCGAAAAATAACTAGTGTACAAGAGCAATATAATAAACGTAACGTATTTAACACCATCTAGTCACACCTTGAAATTTCTAACAGTAATTAAGGGATACAATAGTAGAAATTGGAAAAAAAGTTCCAATCCCAAGTCACTAGCATGAAGTTTGAAATCCTCACAAAATCAATGGTAATGTCGGCTAGCTGATTATAGAAGCAGAATTTGCAAGAAATAAACAATCACACAAGGATGGTGGTAAATAGAAAGTTAGAAGACATATTTTTAACCAAGCAACTGAGCTTCAAAGAACTTTTTTATGTGAATTAACTATCAAGTGAGAAATAAATATGCCAATAAGTATGTTTCACAAGCTTAACTTTCTTAATATGAAGTTAGTTACAACAAAAGGGGTAAATATTAGCAGATGGGTTGCTCCTATACCAGTCGAACTTTTTCTTTATTTTTATTTTTCTGAAAAGAATTGCACGCAAACTTCGTCTAAAAGGAAATTGGTTTCAAAGTAATTACCCATGTCTCAAACAAGGGTTAAAGGTCTAAAGTTTAGGTATCAATTAGCTTCACTTCACACAATAAATTATTCAATTCGAAGTTACAAGTACAAGTATCTCTCTCAAGCCTGTCAACCAAAAAATAATGTTATAGAAACTAATGTTGAACATTGATGGGAAGGGTATAGAATATAGATACCGCATTTTCGTCATGTTCTGATGACTGAGATTTTTCCGACTTCTTTGAACCAACTAATGCTTTGAACCATTTTCCAGAAACACCCATGGCGTATTCAACAGTATTGAGAACAGACCAACAGCTAGAAACTGTGCTTCAAAGAGAACGTGCCACGAAGAAAATCAGAAAGAAAAATAATTTGTTCAAATATGAATAATTTCACTAAAAGGAAAGATATTTTTTGAAAAAAAAAATCCAACAAGCAGACTAAAAAAATATAGCCAAGGTGCATTAGGCGAGTTGTGATTGTCAAATTTCTGGAATAGAATTGAAGAATTTTTGTGCCAAGTGTACAAATGGAAATAGCAGCAAGCAAAGAAGAACAATCGTGAGATTCAATATTGTCGACATTTATCTGTGCACTCCTCTCCACAATGACCAAATAAATTTTATTTTTTTTTTTTAAAAGGAAAGTTTTAAAGCTAATGTGAAAAGGCACCTAACCTCAAGTCAACAATTTAGAGTCGCCTGCCTTGACTACAGAATCAAATAAGTTTTCCAGGCAGTTAATTGAGTTCATTTTAGTTGGACCGTGATTTTGAACTCTCCTGATTTGTTGCAACCTACAGACAACAGAGATGAAATTCATCATTACTTCACAGATGGCAAAAAAAAATCAAATTGCTAAACGTCCAGCTAACTGCAAACATGGGAACATAAAAATTACAATCTGAAAGTGGCAAAAAGCACACCACGGTCCATATCTAGACCAAGAAAAACAAATAAGATCACCTGAATTACAGAAACTTCAACCTCCATCCTCTAAAGAGAAAAAACTCATCATATTATGAATTAAATGCAAAGGGACAGCAGTCACGCACCATGACACAATACAAGTACAAAAGGGAATTCCCATATCATCAAATTGTATCCTCCAATTTGTACGTCCAACTCATAGTGAAGAGCAAGGATATCAGGTACACACAAGAAGAACACTTAGAAATGGCAAACTTCATAGACATGCATCAATGGTGAACTTCAAAGAACGACACAGAGGCCTGGGTTGTTTCTAAAGAACATAGATAAGAATGCAGAACAAATAAAGAAACTCCCAGTAGACTTGAGAACACATATAACTCTACAACAGAAACCCCGTGGGAAAATCCCCAAATGCAGCTTACATCTTCACAATTTAACTAGCTAAATTGAACATCAAACAGTATAAAACACCACACCCGCAATCGAACATCAACAGAGTAGATACAAAAACCCAGAACATAACTTACAGTTTCAAAAAGTTCAAGAAATGCAAGTACCAAAACCAACAATACCCTCTTAGAAACGAACAAAAATAGGAGCAAAACCCAAGTTTAAGCAGCAGAAACAGCATAGTAACCAAAATAGAGTAGATCCACGCAAATTGAAGTCCAACTAAAGCAAATTCAACCAAGAACTCAGCTCATAGTAAATTGAAGAAAGTCGAAGAGCAAGAAAGTCAATGAGGGAAGTGGAGGAGGGAAGGGCAAAGATACCTTAAGAGCCGTCTGATCCATCAATAAGTCAAAATTAGTCAACCCCAACTCAATTCAATCATTTGGGTCACCATAAAATTTCAATATGGTTGAAGATTTCTCTCAGTAGACTCAATCTATCCACCACCCATCATCTGTTTCAGCAAAACGAGGTCCATCATCTTCAACCTGATAAAAAGAAATGAGCCAGTGAGAAGGACAATGTGAAAATAATTTTTAAGAAAAAAAACCGCTGGGGGAAATTTGAGAACTGCAAGGAACGACGACGTTTTGAGTGGAGAGAGAAAATCAGCATTGATCAATTGAAATCCATTGGAGTGAGAGGCCACGCCTGGGCTTCATGATTGGACGCACGTTAGAACAAAAGTGTTGTCCTTTTTAGTTTTTTATTACCCCCAACCGATTCCTTCATTCTTGTTTTAATTGAAGTTTATTCTTTCTTAGTTCATTTAGTTAATATAATAATAAACTTTAAATAGAGTTCTATATAAAAATAAATGGGAGAATTTAATACTTAGAAATTAGGAGTCTTTTCAAAAATATAACAAACCGGTAAAATATACATGATAAAATATACACGATAAAGACTCGGTTGGGAGTATACTATATAAAATAATTCCAAAAAACAGAAAAAGTCTAAAGGCCCACCATGTAAAATACTAAAAATGCCTCGTCAACGATACCCGCATAATATAGTTGCGATCGTTTAGATTTGGTTATTGTTTGGTAGCCTACAATTTAATTTTATTACAAGATCATTTAATTTTTTTCAAATTTTGGTATACGATTTTTTAATTTCATATCTTAGATTTCGATAATTTCTTTTTTTTACATGATCGTTTACGTTTTTTACAAAATCGTTTACATTTGACTACTCTAATTTAAATGATTTTTTTGCAAGATTCTTTATACACGATTTTTTTTTTACACGATCGTTTACTTTTTTTACATGATCATTTACATTTGGCTACTTCAATCTAAATGATTTTTTTTTCCAAAATTCTTTATACACGATTTTTTAGATTTTGTTATTTTTTGTATACGGTCATTTAGATTTGGTTATCCAAATTTAAATCACATAAAAAAAGAAAAATATAAAAGACGTTAGAAAGAAATCACAACGAAAAAAAAGAAGAAATACAATAAAAAGATTAAACGATGTAAAAAAATCAGAAAAGAAGAAAAACGATGGAAAGAAATCGCAGGAGTAAGAGGATGAAAGAGATGAAAGAAATTGCGACAAGGAGAAGAAAGATGGAAGGACAAACCTAAAATATTTAAAAAATGACCAAATTTATGGGGTTTGTTGCACGTGCCATAAATAGTTTAGTGTTTTGTTACATTTACGAAAGTTTCCTTAAAAATTAATTACTTTAAAAATATTTTATGTATATTTTTAAAATAACTCATTTTTTATCACTTTAAAAAATTAAATACTGCAAAAAGAACCAAAATTTCTATATTTATTTATAAAATATAGAAAATGTTCAATTTTATCATTGGTGATATTTATAGACGAATTAATAGAAGTATATTGGTGTTTCATTGATAAAATTTGAAATTTTACTATATTTTCAACAATTTTTTTCATTTATGATACTTCTTTCTTTACAAATATAAGATTATTTTAATTGTATGAAAAACGCATTTAAAAATAAAATTTTAAATATTTAATTTATTTTGAGTAATTAAAGACGATTTTCAATGTGATTTTAAATATGAAAAAGTGATTTCAGTCATTTCAAAATCATTATTAAATTTGCATGGAGTGAAATTCTTGATAATAAGTTTTTTTTTTTTTCTTTTTTGTTATATTCATGGTGGGAGAATTAAACCTTTAACTTCAAAGTCAATAAAACAATTTTTTGTCAGTTGAGTTATGCTCGTGTTAACAATTTTACACATGATGATTTAGATTAACTATAGATATCAATTTATCCTCGTATACTTTGGAATGTATCATTTAACTCTAAACTAATAATTGGAACAATTTAAACAGAAAGACTAAATTGATCAAATGTCATCTTAAATGCATCAATTTTTTAAGATTATCATGTTTGAAATATATAAAAGAAAAAAACAGTTTTAAAAACTCGTATATTTGAAGCTTGAATTCTCCCTTACTGTTGATGAATTTGATTATGAATTCAACAAGAACTGTCGCAAGGATCTTTTCGACTATCGCTGATCTCAGAATGAGATGGTGAGATCATGTATGTGATCAATTTGTAAGAAAATTGGTAATACTAACAGAGTTTGAGTTAAATACCACTCCCATCAAGCAAATTTAATCATGTTAAAGTTCATGATTTTATAGCCCATTTTCATGCAAACTCATTTGCATAAAAGTTTGACACTCAATTGTTTTAAATTTAGTGGAATTCTGTTTGTATTTGGTGGTTAATACTACATAGCTTCATCATAAAAACACCAAAGTTGCAGGTAAAGTCAATCTTTAAATTTTCAAGGGTCAAAAAGCGAACATTTTGAATTTTTTTAAAATTCTTATTTTGACGTTTGTGATATAAATCAAAATTAAGTCTAAAATTAGTTTTAATTTAAATAATTAATTAAACAATTTAATTAATTATTATTTTAATATCCAATTTTAAATAGTACTAATCTCAATAATTCAATTGACCATTTCAAATCCTTATTAGAAAAATCGATGTTTAAATCTTATTCAAATATCATTTTTCTTTTAATACCATGTCATTAAAGATTTCTGTTAGTCTTCCATAAAGTCCACATTGGCACAGACATATAGATTCTCTCTTTATTGGCGAGACAGGACCCCCACTTATCCTTTATCTCTTTGTAATTTGAAATATGCTAAACAAATACTATGATATAAAACGAAAAAGTAGAATTATAAACAGACAAAATACAAACAAACAAAATAAAGAAAAGCTGAAATGATATATCTGCGAATGTCTTCGAGTCTATTTTGGTAATTTCTTCTTGAAGAAGATGATGTCGCTCGACTTCATCTGAATAGCCAAGATTGGTCTTACCATGCGATGATTGTAGATTCTCCAAAATAGAATACGTTCAGGGACTTACTCTCGACTTCCCCGCCATTAACTGCCCAAGCATCTCAATCTCTTTGAATTAGCTGGTCACGATGACTTCCTAACCAGAAACAATCTTGCTAGCTACACTAGCCTACGGTTGGTCACTTCACTTCAGTTGCTTTCCATCTCCATCACCTCCTCTACAATCGAAGATTACTTCGATCGACGATTACACTAGCAGACTGGATAAAAAATTTATTTATGTACTTTTTTTTAATAATAATACAAAAGTAAAACCTATTTTTCATCCTGGTTGGAAATCCAAATAAGGGTCGAAAATATCAAAGTTATAATATGGATCATTATCAAAATCGATATCATTGACGGATGAATCTGAAGAATTCTGGTATCTTTAGGATCATCTTATTTGTTGTTGTTGAAAATGGTGTGGACGATTGTTTCCATGACCACCTAGAGATCTGCCTCAGATTTAGCTCCAAAGTATAGAGGTCATCATTGAGTTCTTTAAGAGAAGAAACTAGTCTTCTTCTTCTCGAGAGAGAGACGAGCGTTGATTTTGAACCACTTCGCTATTTGTTCTTCATTCAAATGGGAATAGTCATACTTATCCCACCATCTGGTGACTCTAGCAGAAAATACAGGGTACCTAAAAATAAAGAGAGAATCTATACGTTGGTGACAGTGTAGATGAATATTTAAATAAGATTTAAACATTGACACTTGCTGGACCTCAATTGGAAAAATTTTCGGAGTTAGGCCGAAATAGCTCCACCATTTTTTAAACCAATTTGGAAAATTATTTTTGTAAGATTTCTTACAAAACGTAATAAACCATGAGTGGTTATGGGATTCATGTCATAGTACTTTGTACCAAGCTTCCATGTAGTCTCGGTACGCGTACGATTGAGGGTTGAATGCTTTAGAGAATTTTCTGGGAACAAACATCCCTTAAGGCCAATGGGACGGTGTTATGACCCTAAAAATTTTTAGTTTGGAGTAGATAATTTTCTCTGGATTATTCAAGTCGGGAATATGAGTAATTTTGGTGGAGACGGTATCGACCAAAATGAACTCATAAAATTCTCTTGTTTTCTTGATATCTTTCGGGAAGAAGTTAAACCCATGGGGTAGACTTGGAAACAAATTTCTTGAACGGAAGGTCCATCGAATTCTGGTTTGATGACAATATCTTCCAAAATTGTTTTTGTTTGATAACTTGTGACTAATGGTCGTGGCATAAACATCGCTAGTTTGATTGTCCGAGCATAGAATTCAAGCTTAGAAAGTGGCCTAATTGACGTTATGGCACTTGTTGGACTCAACAAGGTTGTAGAGGGATCTGGTGTCGATCCAATTGTTAAATTCCTCTGTGAGGAGCCTTGACGACGCCTGGATACAATTTGGAAACTTAGATCTATAGCATAATTATCTGCACACATAAGAGTAAGTGCAGATGCTTGAGAAATAGGGCGTTTGCCCTTGAAAGAGCTTGGGCTAGAGAAGCTAGCTATTTGAGGAGTATTCGGATTAGGTTGATTAGGAGGAAGAGGAAGCGGAGGCCTCCCAGCGGGCGAGGTCGACCGGAGGTTGGAAACATCTTGAGAAGCACTTGGATTGTTTTAGAGCTTAGACCTTGAGAGGTAATTCGCAAGACAATTGTTGCTGCCTTTTATAGGCTCAATTGTGAAATCAAAACAAGATAGAATTGCTTGCGATCTTGCAAAGATTTGCTTTGAAGCAAGTTTTTTACATCTTTTTCAAAGATGAATTTACTTACCTTTGAATCTGTTCTGACAATAAAATCTTTGTTGATAAGATCACCCTAAAATTTTTGGACGGAAAGTACTATTGCTAGGACTTCCTTTTTTACTGTGGAATATTTTTGTTGGGCACTATTCCATACACCAGAGTGAAAATGGATTAACGATTCCTTTTCGTTAATATCCTGTTTGAGGATTCCGCCGTAACCTTTTTCAGATGCATCGGTCTCGAAGATCATTTTCATTTTTTCATCCACAAGCGATAAGTATGGAATGCCTTTTGCCAGGGATTTGATTGACTTACGTATGCTCAGCCGTCCATGATTTTGGATTTTTTTTAGTCTATCATAAAGTGACAAACAAATTGTCTGGAGGTTTTTAATAAAGTCTTCGATATAATTGACACACCCAAGAAATCGTTGTAGTTGTGTTTTATCTTGAATTTCATCATGAAACTTATCCACAAAGTCTAATGACCTTTGGATTGATTTGATGGTTCCTTGATCAATATCAAATCCCAGAAACCTTACTTTAGTTTGAAACAATTTAACCTTAGGTAAAGACACCATAAGGCCATTTGTTTTAATGATATCGATAAATATAGTTAAATGTTTAAATTTTGACTAATGGTTTCAAAAAATATCAAAACATCATCATCATAAACAATTGTAAAGTCTTGACGCTTATTGAAAATGTCATTCATGATCTTCTAAAACTCCAATGGAGCATTCTTTAGACCAAACGGTATAACATTCCATTCGTATCGATCAAAGGCAACATTGAAAGTGGTTTTATATCTGTCTTTTGGGTTAATTTGAATTTGTCAAAATCTATATTTCATGTCAAATTTTGGAAAGATCTTTGCTTACCAATACGCTTAAGCAAATCTTGGTGATTAGGTATAGATACCTAATCCATTTGAGCTCATTATTTAGTGGTTTGTAGTTAATAACCAGGCAAGGGACTCCTCTTTCTTTTTCTGACCGATTGTTAACATAAAAGGTCGTATAAGACCATGAACTTTTTAATGGGCTCATTAATCCCTTCTTTTGGAGATTAGATATCTCCTCGAAGCAAGTATCAACTAGATCTTTGCTCATTTGAATGTGTATGGCTTTTGTAGGAATTTGGGTTTCATTAAAATCATCTACATAAGGAAGGTCCACAATATGCCTTCTTCGTGCCCAAAAGGCATTGGGCAAATTGGAAAAAATCTTAGAATCGATCCTTTTCAGAATGGATTGGATTTTTATTTGAATTAAAGGTTTACTGATTTCTTCTCTAATTTTTCGTCCTTTAATGTCATCTTGAAGAAATTCAATCTGTTTTTCTTTCTTTAAAATGAGATTAAGACTTTACACAATCTCATTTTCTATTAAAGAAAGATACCTTTGAATCACCGGTTTACATAATTCAAAGATAATTTTTTTACCAAATTTTTGACACATTAAACCTTTATCAGAAACTGTAAATGGATAAATTTGGGTAAGAAATGGAGTACCCAAAATTACTTCCTCGTTAAGACCTTTAACAAAGAGAAATTAACATGCACCTCGGAGAGCTTGTATTTGATTTTCAAAGAATTATTTCCTACTCCTTTGAAACTTTATCTGGTAATCTCAAAATATTTAGATGGAATAATTCCTTCTTGAATCACATTTTGATCAACAACTGAATTAGTGTTGTTGCCTCAAATTTATAATATTTAATCTTTAGTGTAACTTTTGTTAGTCACTTTTGATTAAAGATTTTGCTGGCAACATTGACCTCATTACTTGAAATTTCAATGCTTTCTTTTGAAATTATCTATTCTTAAATTGCAATGACTGCATTTTCAAGATAAGATATTTATTGCCTATTTCCATTGATTTCCTTTTTTAGGACCTTGATTTCATGTTGGAGATTTGTTACTTTAACTGGTGTAGCATGTTCTCTTGATAACTGATTCATTATAGCTTGAAAGCTGAAATTCATCGGATCTTTGAAATTTTGATCGGGAGTCTCTAAAGGTCCTATCGAAGTTTCAAAAGTATTTTCTTTCTAATTGCATCATCATCGACTTCCTCGATGATGTCCAAAAGATCTTTCTGGATGCTCGTAAGAATATTAATGCAACCTGAACAAGGTATTGCATCTTCATTGTCTGACTTGTTTTCAGACGAAGAAGGTTCTTCCGAAGAGTCTTCGAGTATGGCATTGAGTAAATTTTCCTCTTGTTAAAAGAGAATTCTTCTTATTCTGAGGATATATCTTTAGCTTTGATAGCCCGCAACAGAGATTGTTTTTCATTTTCATCCATTTCTATTTGGTTAATTTTCTTAAATACATGGCATCGATTAGCTAATGATCCTTTTTATTGCATTTAAAACAAATGGTATTTTCTTTAGAAAATTTTTGCTTGTTTTTATTTTTGCCATGGTACTTCCTCTTACGGTTAGAATATCCATTTGATTCACTCAATTGACTCATACTAACCACCCTTCTTAATCGAATCTTTTTTCTAGAAGGAGAAGTGTTGTCAATTCCATATTGCTTGTAGAAAGATCCCAATTCTCTAAAGAAAATTGAGGATTGTATTTGGCGTTATTTGGTGTTAATACTAATCAACCACGTAGTTTAATCATAAAAACACCACAAATGAACTAAAACTTGAATTAATCTAAGTATCTCACAGTCAAAGTCAATTTTTAATTTTCAACGGTCAAAAGTGAATATTTTGAATTTTTTTCAAAATTCTCATTTTGACGTTTGTGATATAAATCAAAATTAAGTCTAAAATCAGTTTTAATTTAAATAATTAATTAAACAATTTAGTTAATTATTATTTAAAATCCAATATTAGATAGTACTAATCTCAATCAATTCAATTGACCTATCTCAAATCCTTATTTGAAAAATCAATGTTTAAATCTTATTTAAATATCATTTTTCTCTCAATACCATGTCATTAAATATATTAATTATCCATAATGTGTTAGTTTCTAAATTAATTTGAAAAATTTAAATCATGTTATCACACGATGTTCTAAGGTTAATTTCGATATGAGCTAGTAGGAGGAACTAATAAACCTACAAATTGAACCTATATATCATTAGCTCTAACAAACTAAGATTTACTAGCTAAACAATTTTAGCTTAGTTAATCAATACTCCTTAACTATCGAGATACTCCACTAAAGTTCGTAGTTGCAACTCTCGTCACTATAGATATATTTGTGTACACTTGATATAACCATGGTTAGTAAGTTGATCATTCATATGTTGTTCATAATAACAACTGGACCAGAATATCTTTTTATCATTGAAATTACATCTTGTTCCTTAAGTCTTAGTTGATCATCTAATAAACAATTGGTTGATGGTCCAACAATCAAACTAAATTCCTCTTGGCCCAATGAGAGAGCGAGACCCCTTATTTAAGACCTGGAGTCAAGGAAATAACCTCTCTAATATCTTTAGAAATGGGTAGAAATGAATTATGTCTTGCACCCAGTCCCAAGCTATCTACCCGATTTAAACTCTAAATGGAAGGTTTGTTGAGCCACTGTTGTTGAGTTGCTCTCACCTCTACAAATCTAAGAATGATCCCAAATAAGCAAGAGTTTTATTGTTAACTCATGATTAAGATTAAGTAACTTAGGTTATCATATTTGAAATAGTCAATCTTAAACATTAAACATTGTTATAAAGTAAAAGTGACTTATTTCATGGTCCGGTCTTATACTATCTCATTGTATAGCACACTCCCACTCACATGTCTCTCCATGAACGAATTAGGATCACATCGTTTGTATAAAATACAAAGTGTGCTCATCCATAATGTCCCCAAAATAAGGCACCAAACCTTATTCCTCTACTATAGACCATTTAGACTATAATCTTGAACTCGATCCACTTTTATGTCACTACATAAAGTCTAAGTATTCATTTTATAATCATGACAAATCTTAGTTTATTGAATTCAGAATTATAAAGTGCAAATCATATATTCAATAATTATTTATTAAACAATACCTCAATAACATCCTATTGAATAACAAAAAATATTTAACATTTACAAACCACAAGTTTTAGAATATAAAACCCAACATATATATTTTTATAAATATATCAATATATACCCATCCCTATGTTCTATTAGAATAAACATGTATGAGACTTATAATTTTGTTGATTAAATGGTTAATTCCATGACCAATTTAAACTCACAATTCAAATTACCTTTGAATATAGTCTATGCACCAATTCTAATTTTCTATTTTATTAATTAAAATTTGAATAAGTCTACACATTTGCGGTAAGAATGGTTGTATTAACAACTTAAAAAGAAGGTAATTTTAATAAATGAATTAAGTTGATTCAATCTTTCTAAATAAAATTTAATTTGAAAACTGGTTTAAAACCATGAAAACTAGTTTAAATTGATCCCGTTTTTAAATTTTAGAGATTAAATTGATATAATTATTAGTTTATAATTTTTTTCATACAAAACCCAAAATTAGAGTGTAAGTTGATTCTCTTTTTCCTTACCTCAAAAGAAACTTTAGGCACTGGCTTGATCTTGAGTTACTCATACAAACAAATCAAATAAACTATAATTATAGAAATAAAACAGGCTTTTGATCAAATTATAAAAATATATACCCAGATGATTGTGCCAATTGAAGTAAGTTTTTTCTATATTTGTGTTGATAGTATATATATCTATATCTATAGTATATATAAAAGTTTTAATGTAAAGAAATTTTTTTTTCTCCCTTATACCTTAAGTTTAGTTTTGTGTTTCAAATCACTTTTAGGTTTTATGGTAAATTTATTTTTAATCTTGTTTTTTTTAACATAATTAATTATGGAACTCAATCTCTTCTTCTACATTTTGAATTAATTATATTTAGGTTTAGTGGAATTAAAGTAATAAAGTATGAGGACATGAAAAGTTAGAAGGTAGATGGTTTTTCTTTACATTTTAGAAATTAATTAAAAGTTAAATATCTTATAAAACCATTCACATTCATCTATCAGACACCTATTCATATTATCTTCTCTCATAATAATTAAGTCAATGTCGATGTCCAAAATTTCAATCCATTTAAATATTTGATATGTAATTGATAAATATAAAAAAACATACTCATTGATCTAAAGTTTGTTATCCTTTTTCTTGGTTCTTAGCTTGCAACTAGTATATTACATTTTTCAATTAGTAAAAAAAATTAATTTTTTCTTACTTAGATGATTTTTTTTCTTTCAAATTTTTGCTAATCTATGAAGTATCATGCTATATAAGTTTCATTATCATCTAATTTTAACATTTATGAATATTGATAGACTAAATTAAAAACTATACGAGGATAAGATACAAAACTATGACTTCTCAATTTCAGCTATTAAAGATTTGCTTATGTGTTGTATGTCAATGATGATGTATTTTTGTGCTATGGTTCCCAGGGAAAAACAAGGATTATTTGGATCAATGTATTGTCTACTCGATTTTTTGTGTTGAATTTGATTAAAGAGGAACTACAAGAGATCTTTGATAACAACACTTCCCAATCCTCATGGTAAGAAAGTTTTGAAACTTACTTATTTTGCAATTGCATTTTATATATTATTTGGATTTTTGGAGTCACCTTCTAATGTAAGTTTTTAGATTGTTTGTTATTTGTTACATTGTTTGTTGTTTTCTCATAACATTGGTTGCAACTTTTGTTCTTGAAATAACTTTGATAATGATGTTAACTTAATTTGTCAGAAGCATCTATGGAGGGTAATCAAGATATGGGGGTGAGGATTTAGTAAGTGTGCTTTATGTTTTGCAACCATAACTTAACTATTTTGTTTTAGGAATCATGTTGACATGTACGTAGGAATGTTGCTTTGATTATCCTACAGTGGTAGCCATTGAAAAGCTATTTTGTGCAATTCACTTAGACATATGTTTTAGGAATCGTGTTGACATGTACCTAAGAACTTGATACTTTGTTACGTTGACTATCCTAAAGGTAAATTTATGCTAAGTTTCATCTTGATGCAAACTAGGACATTGCTTGGAATCTAAAGATTGAATTGAAACTTACATTTGCAATATTTATATACTGTGCTTAAGCTTATATAGTCGGTGTTTTTTTTTTTTTTTTTTTTTTTTATATTTTGCATTCTTTATGGGTCTTTTATTAAAAACCTTAGTTGTATGAACTTTGGGCTCTTATTTTAAAAAATTTATTAATCTGCTTATTAAGAATGTGATTTTTGTTTAGCATGAAATTTTCTCAAAAATTCTGAAAATATTATTGAAAATTGAAATATGTCAATTTTACTCTTTAAATCTTAAAAATTGCATCGAAATTGAGGAACAACAAAACAAAAGTTCTACCTATCTACCTTTTAAGCCCTTCCAATATAGACACTAGACAGGGTGACTTAAGCTATTCTTATGTTATTTTAATTCGTTCATTTATTACCCTCTCTTTCCTCTACCTACTCTCAAACATCAAAATGAGAACTATCCATTTAAATTTCTCCCTTCATTCATTTAATTTCAGGTCTTTTCTCTCAACCTTTTATTTTTCAACAATTCACATTCCATTTTCTCATGGTTATATTAACTATCCTCTCTCTCTCAACTTTTCAACTTCTTTATCTTTTAAATCTATCTTTAGGTCTAAATCTCTTTACTCTTTCATTTATTTCATATTCATAAATTACAACAAAAACTAAAAGACGAATGAAGAAATCAATACAATCCCTTTTACTCTCTTTTAATTATTTCGTTGTATCTATTCCTTTTATAGAAATTGACATGTATTTTTCATTGGTAGGTGTCTTTTAGCACAAATAGGGTTTGAGTTGACTTGACCTACTAACTTCATGATATAGATGTCATTTTTTAAAAGGTGTAACCACCTATTTTTGTTAAGCCTAGTTTAAGGTTAATTTGATTGTTAGATTAATTTTTGTTTTAATTGTGTGATTAGTCACTTTTAATTTTTTTAAAAGATATTCTTATTTAACTAATTTTAAAGTTTTATGTTAGTTTGATTAAAGTAACTAAATTAATTATTTAGATTAATTATGATAGTTTAAGAAATACTAAAAATTGTAACTTTTTGATATTGCCTTTGGTTGTCAAAGGATCCATGTACTTGCGGATCTGGGCACTATATAATAAACACACTAAAAAAATACTAATAGCTTCAAAAATTAATTAACTTAATACGTATTACAATTGTTTTTTTTTTTACGAGTTTTCATGTTTTGAAACCGATCAATGTCAAGTTTATTATCTAACTTAACCAATAAATTCTTCTCAATATAAACTATAAGACAATCAGATGATGAAAAAACGAGACATGTGCAGCGGAAGTACGGATCGAAAATTAGTTTAGTACATCTAAACTAATTTAGAAGTTAACATGCTTAATAACTACCCTAATTACAATAATTAGGGATAAGAGAAAATACATACCTTTGAAGCCTCCTAATTCTTGATATCTCCTCACGAACACGAATCAGGACCACTACTAGTGTTGACCAGCTATTCTCCAGACTAAGAATCAGGTTGTGAGATCCGTTAAGTGAGGGACAATATGAGAGAGGGATGGAAAATGTAGGAAGAAACCAACAATCTGGTTAAGTGAGAGAGGTGAGAAAATTTGAATAATTTCTCAAATTTTTCAAAAGTCTCATAAGAATTTTCAAAACATATTTTTATAAAAGATTTACATGCAAAATGCATGAAAATATTTTACCAAAGATTAACACCTCATCCTCCATTCATTCTTGTGCGCTTGTTTGTAAACATGTAAACACTTGTCCCACTAAGTGTTAGTGATATTATTCAGCAAAATGTTGGATTTTTCCACTAACTTTAGTCCAAGGGCTATATGGCCATTTGACCAATTAAGTCAATGTCAAACTTTGATTTTTTAAGTCAAACTTTGATTTTTTAAAGTCAAATTTTGACTTTTTTAAGTCAAAAGTCAACATTTTGACTCTTTTACCATTTTATCCGTCTTGACTAATTTCGACCTCCTGAGCATGAATCTACATTCCTTTTTCTGAAATTCAAAATACATTTGAATATAAAGTTGATTAAAATTTGACTTTTCAAAGTCAAAAGTCAACATTTTGACTTTTCATAACTTTGATCATTTCCATCAATTCCGAGCTTCCAAATATGAATCCATATTCATATTTTTAATATTTAAATCACATTTAAATATAAGCCTTTATAACCGATAGGTATATCACATATATTCATCGGTTACTCTCTCTCTACCTAATTTGAATGATTCGAATTATTCCAACATATCATTCTAAGTTAATTCCATATGAGCTAGCAGGGGAACCTAATGAACCTATAGATCATGGGCTCCAATGATTCGAGATTAACTGGTTAAATCCTTTTAGATCGAGCTAATCAACATTCGTTAACTAACGGGTCATTCCACTAAAGTCTCATAGTTGCTCTCCCCTCACTATAGATATATTTGTGTCCATTTGATATAACCATGATCAATAAGTTAATCCTTCACAGATTGTTCTTAACCTTGATTGGGTCAAAATATTGTTTTACTCCCAAGACTTTAACTTATTCTTTAACTCTCACTGATCCACTATTAAATAATTGGTTTGAGATTTAACCTATAAACCGAATTTCTCTCAGGCCAATGAAAGGATGAGATCCCTTGTTCAAGACTTGGATTCAATCCTTAAAGGAACAACTTATCTACTAATCCTAAAGCGGGAAGGAGCGAATTCCGTCTTGCACCCTATGTCTCTAGCCATCCACCCAGTCTTACCCTTGAAATGAGATGCTCATTGAACCAACGCCATTAAGCTACCCTCACCTATACAGATCTCAGGACAACTGTTTGAACATAAGTTCATAGTTAGGTCAGGATTAAGATTAAGTTACCTAGGTCATCATAATCAAAATAGTCAGTTTATATAGTCAACGGTGTTATAACTTAAAAGTGACTATTTCATGGTTCTAGTCTTATGTAAACTCTTTACATAGGATGCCCTATCCCCATGTCTTTACATGAACGATCCATGATTATATCGTTTGTACTAACTACAGAGCAGACCTCATCCATGGTGTTCTCGAAATAAGGCACCCAACCTTATTCATACACTATAGATCGTTTGGGTTATAAACTCAAACTTGATCCACGGTTATGTCTCTACATAAAGTTCAAGTTTACACTAGATAGCCTCAGGATCTTAGTTTATTAGATTCAAGATTATAGTATTCTATTTTCACTAATAAGTCTACAATAACCACTTTATTGAATAGAATATAATTTTAAACTACAAACTACGAGTTTTAGGACATAAATTCCAATATCACATAGATTGAAAAGTATTAAAACTAAAAAGATTAAGAAGAATTTGAACTTATACTGGTGAATTGATATGATACGTGCCTTTAATTCTGAAATTAAATAAAATAAATATATACAAAAGTAATGTAAATGAGAATTTAAAAATTGCATAAAAAACAGAAAAGAGAAAAGAAAAAATAATACCTATTTCATGGAATATTGTTGAAAGATTGAAAGTTTAAATCACTGTCTTTTCTAAATATTTGTTAGATAATGATGGAAAATATGTTAGGGTTTTATCTTAGTTAGATTTTTTTTTAAAAAAAAATTATTGATGTTTGGAATAAAATGCAAGACTTAAACCCATGACTTGATAACTATGAAGTGGGGGCACAACCACTATGCTACAACCATATTTTATTTAAAATAAAGGATTATTTAATATATATTGCAATCTAACACTTCAAAATTAATATTAAAATACAAAAATCGATAATGTGAGTTGGGGGAGGGCACGTGCCCCACTGGCCTCTTAATAAAGTCGCCCCTGGCTCTATGCCCTTTCAAGGTGTAGGTCAAAGTTAGTATTATTTCAAATTAAAAAAACACTAACAATTTAAATTTTTAGCCATTTGAAGAAGTTTCTTTTTGCTATAAATATTAATTCTTCGCCATGAGGAGGACAAACACAAGAAACATCCAAAAAAAGAAAATAAAAAGAAGAAAATAAAAACATTAAGAATTTTTACGTAACCTCCACATTCCCTCTTCTCCATTTAAAACTCTAGCCGTTGTAGCCACAAATTCTCTCAGCTTTCATCTTCTTAGCAAAAACCCTAAGAGCCTTCATTCACAACAACCCCAAATCTTGATTTTTTCTCTTCCAAAAATCCTAGCTAGCCTCCTTCAACCCCCTCCTCTCAACCGAAAGCTCCTAGTCATTTCCAATATTTATTTTGATTTCTCTTCTAGCAACTCCTGAATTTATATATTTTTCACAAAAATTCTCTAAACGTCAACTTTAATTTTGTTGGAGGTGTATTGGTAAAGTCTTTGGTCTTAATGATCTAACTTCAAACAACAAGTGTTTTGTGTGTTAGGATTTCAACATTTATTATTATTATTTTATTTATTTATATTTCTTCAAACTCTCGTGAAAAAAAAAAACCAAAAGGACTAAATGATTAAATATTTGGTTATTATTATTGTTTTTATTTCTTCATTTTTATTTTTATTTTTCTTATAATTATTTATTTATTTTCGTGTGAACTTCTCTTTTATTTACTTGTTTTTGTTTTTGCATATTGTTTCACATCTTGCTATTTATCTATTTTTTTACTTATTATTTTTTCTTACTTCTTTCTTTTTCAAATAAATTTATTTTCTATTTTATTTTACTTATAAATTATTGTTTATTTTACATTTTTATCTTTGTATACATGCTTATTTAAATGTTTTTGTTTGCATTATGGTTCATTTAATAAATCATTGCCAATTGTTTAAATTTATTAATATTTTTAATTGATCATGACCTACTTAACTGATATACTTGTCAATCATGTGCACTTATTTAGAGAGTGTTTGGCTCACCAACATGAGTTTAGTTGATTTGAATTTATATAACATACCAATTCATTGTTTGACCGAAACACTAAATGTTAGTAGAGTTGAGTTAGTATATTTTACCAACTCACCTAAACTCTCCATTCTTTCAATGTTTTGATCAATACTCTATTTACTGGCCACTGTTGGCAACTATTGTTGCCACACTCCAATAACCAACTTTGATGACCACCTTCACATGTCCAACACCAATGAACAACTCTGAGCTCTGACAATCACCTTCAACGTAAACTCTGATGACCAGATTTGGACTTCGACAATCACTTTGATGACAACTTCGAAGACCATCTTGGGTGACCAATTTTAGACACCTGACAACCACCTCACTTGACCAACTCCAACGGTCATCTTCACGCGACTAACAACTTGTAGAAATATATGTTAGTGTTCTTTTTTTATTGAAATAATTAAGGAAAAATAGTAGAAAACACATCAGATAGACTTAGAAATCATGTAAATTTGTGTATTTATGCGTTTATGTGCCTAGAAAGCCAAAAATCCTGAAAACTATAAGAAGTTCTATTTCTTATCGTAGAATTTGAAGAAAATAAGAAGGTATTGTTGGAAGATAAGGTCGATCAGATTTATTGCTGTGTCGTGACGAACCACTGTCCTGAAAGCAATTTTGGCTGACCGTGGTGCTAATCGTTATGCCATTTGCTCCCCAAGGTTAACACAACTTCCCAGTACGAGCGTGCACTCGTAAGTACAGGGAATAGAAACAAAGGGCTTATGTAAGCTCAGAACACAGGGCGAAGACGATAGGAGAGGAAGAGAGGAGGCGATTGAAGTGAATTGTGTAATTTGATGGAATGGGTTCTCTCCAATTTATAGAGGGGTGAGGGAGGCAGTGCGTGGAGGAGAGCGTTTATCGGGAAGAAGAGGACGCGAGCGACCTTCGCAAAAGTTTGGCAGAGAGAACGTCGGACACGTTTCACAAACGTTTGAGATGTATATCAAAGTTAATATTATTGTAAATTAAAAAAACTAGTCATTTTGAACTTTTATAAGAAGATTTTTTTGGCTATAAATAAATCATTCTTCTTCGTTCATGGAGATGCACAACACAAAGAAAAAGCCTCACCAAAAAATCCTAGAGATTTTTACAACTTTCACATCCCCTTTTCTTCATCCTAACCTTTAACCTCCCCAGCCACTACTTCTTTTAGCCTTCATCTCTTCTTTAAAAAAAACAACAACAGATCTATAACATCCATTTTGTTCTCTTCTAACAAATTTCTAAATCTTCATCTGTCTCCAAAAAACTATCTACAATACCAAAAATCCAACACACAAGAAAAACTCTGACAAGCCCCATCCCAACTATCACTCCACATGATTAGATGGAGGTGTGCCATCTACACATCCTTCGTATACTTCTCCGTGAGATGACGCGTCGAACGCCTAGTGAGCGGAACAACTCTTTCTCACTTGTCTCTTCACAAAATTCTTTACTTGAACCTTGGAGACCTCAACTCTTTGCAGCGAAAAATAACTCTTAAACTTAGCTTTGTCGCCTAGTACTTAATCCTTAGTTCTAATTTTTTTTAACTTCTAAGTGATAAGCACAAAAGACAATGCAACATAATAAATAAACTTCTTCTCTTTATTAACTACACGTTTTACACAAAGTTCATAAATTACAAGCACATTCCTTTTTCTTGCAAGTATGAAAATAAAACCAAGTTTTACACGTCTTTCTTCTTCCACCACGGTGCTTCTCTTCGCGTTAAGGTATTTAGGAGTATAAGACTCATTTTCTTTCTGTGCTGCTTTAGTTGCTTCTTTGAGGCGGGGTACCTAGAGGTCTAAAGTCTTTATTCTCTTCTTCACCTCAATTGCCCAGCAACCCCAACTTAGAAGATAACCTTCAGGGCTTCCTTTCCTACATTAGTTTTCGACACTTTTGCTCTCTAGGCTTGGCCTCACAAACCTAGGTGTGCACTCGCCTTCCTTCTGAACTGAGTTTTGGGTGTTAAGGAGCAATGCACTCACCAACCAACTCCTTAAACACGAGGTAAGATGACACGGTTCTCACGCTGCACAAATTTACATAACAACCATGCCTTCCCCTCTTTTACTTGGATTTTGCGCCTGAGATCCATGTTTTACTTGGCTTCAACGCCTGACAACCTAGGGAGGAAAAACTTAAAACGTAAGTCAAACGAACTTAGTGAGAGATAAGTTTGCGAAATACCTTTTGGGAATACACTAGCTTCAGACATAACAACAAGGTTAGATCACAAACATAAGAATCTCATCACATCAAGCCACAATCGCAACATGCACGATAAGTTCCATGCGCTTAAGTCACCATGCAATCCAAACTCATTACGAGGACATGGGATTTTCCCCTCGCTGGACCTGGGATTCACATTCAACAAGTGTCATGCGAGTTACCTGGGATTACCACTAGCATTGTCACGCCCTGCCCTATAGTCGCTTTACGTTACCTAGAGGAGGTGTGTCGATTAAACCTTCAATGGTTACTACACCGCGTAGTAAACGTCGAACGCTAGTAAATGGAACAACTTCTTATTTGCAACCTCAACGCAGGGCTTAAACGACAAGCTTACTTAACACAACAATAGAATACAACAACTTAATTTCATTTACTTAGCCTTATTGTTGGGCCTTTAATATTTCGCTTAACAATACCTTTCACCTACTTACACAACAGACACAAAGATAATGCAGTGGAATAAGTACAAGATTTTTCTTTATTAACTTAAAAATTTTACAATGTTCAAATAGAACTTAGACTTTGCCTTACAACAAGACTTAACATAATCTTTAGGCCTCCCTTCGCCTAGCATAGCTTTTCCAAATTGACGTTTTGGTTGCTTGCCTCATCGTGTAGCAATGCACTGTGTTCTCTCTTCGCCACCAAGATGTGGCTCTCTACACCACGGTGAGAGAGACTTGGTGAAACTCTCTTGACACTGGTACTCAACCTCCACTCTAGTTACTGCCCCTTTCCTTTCCTTGCCTCTTCAGTTACTTCCCAAGGATACCCCTCTCCTCATCCACCGTCTAATGCTACTTTTGGAGGTAGCGTACATAGAGGTGTGAAGCCTTCCTTCCCCTAGCTTGTTTATTTGGCTCCTTTGTTCTTTGGCTCACCAGGTTAGGCCTCACTAACCTAGGTATTGCTCTCATCTTCCTTTGAGCCGGGCCAACCGCACTAAGGAGAGATCCACTTACCAGCCGGCTCTTTAGATGTATTAGAAATTTTCATGGCTAATGCGCAATGTAAGGTTACAGAGTAACTCTGCCTTCCCTCCTTAACAAGGCTACCACGCTCGAGGTTCATCCTTCGCTTGGCTTCAACGCGTAACAACCTGGGGAGGGAAAACTTAAAACGTAAATTAAATGGACTTAGTGAGTGATGGGTTTGAGAAAACCTTTTTGTGAAATAGTCATAATAAATTCAAGGCAAATAAACAGTAAGTTATAACACATGAAGTTCGACGTAGCGAACTGTTAATACAAATTGATTAACCATCAAAACTTAAATAATTATTCAACGAGTCACCAATTGTATCACAATCACCGACGTAAGGTCATTCGAGGACTTGGAAATCTCCCCTCATTGACATGAGATTCGCTCTCGCCAGTATCATGCAAGTTACCTGGGATATCCAATAACGTTTCGTCATATTCATATTCTTAGACCTAGGAGTTACACTCCATCAGTGTCTCGTTAACATCATTCCCACAACGAGCGCTACAATGTCATACGTTGGATCATTTCGCAACAAGCCCATTCTAAGACTTAGTAATCTCCCTTCACTAACATGAGGTTCGCACTTAACCAGTGTTACGCGAATTACCTGGGATTTCTATTAGTGTCTCGTCACATCGTTTCTATAACGAGTGCTACAACCCCATACTTTGAATCATTTTGCAACAAGTCCATTTTGAGACTTAGGAATCTCTCTTCGTTGATATGAGGTTCGCACTTAACTAGTGTCACGGGAATTACTTGTGATTTTCACCAGCGTCTCGTCACATTTTATCTTTATCTACCTCGGACTCACTTTCAACTAGTATCTCATTATAACCTCGCTTAGACCTGAGATTAGTGCTCAACCAGCGTCTAGGGATAGGTCACTTCTTCTCTCGTTAGGTAATCAATAACAACAGTAGACAGAAAGGCTAGCTTTCCAGATTATCTTCCTTGCATAACATTTTAGTGTAACAAGATTATACAGTGGGAATCAACAAAAGAACACTTTCATCCACAGAATACCTTTCCAGTAAACAAAAAGGCTAGCTACTTGATGTTTCCTCGCTCTTATTCAAAGGGCAATTTTTCTTAAAGAATCCTTCTTTATGACAAAGGAAACACTTTCTAGCTTCCGCCTTTGAATTCATCCTGAAACTCTTCTCTTTGCCTTTCCAGCTCTTTTTGTCACTTCTTCTCTGGCCATGAGTAACTCTCCATCCTTGCGTTCTTTCTTAATTTCGAGATTTCTAGTCTTCAAGGCATCCAACACTATACTCATGGTCAATGAATCCCGACCATATTTAATAGTTGCCTTAACCTCTCGATATGTTTCTGGTAATGAATTTAAAAGAATCACTACTTGATTCTCATCCGACATCTCCTCACTAATGTTATTGAGATCAACTATAATCTTCTGAAATTTATCCAAGTTCTCTTCTAAGCCTTTACTTTGATCCATCTTATATCCAAAGAATTTCTCCTTTAGATATAATTTATTTGGCAAGGACTTTGTCAAGTAAAGATTTTCTAGCTTCTTAACTCCCCTGTAGTAGTAGCCTCATCCACTAGCCTAAGCACTTCATCTGATAAATACAGAAGGATCGTTGAATAGGCCATTTCGTCCATATCCCTCTTTTCACTTACTGTAATATTTTCTGGAAGTCTCTCTTCATCTAAGATTTTAGTTACTTTATGTTGAACCAAAATAACTCTAATCTTTTTCCTCCAAAGAGCAAAGTCATCGTTCCCATTAAACTTAGACACCTCAAACCGCGTCGAAGCCATCTTTACAAAAACTAATTTAACTAATGATATGCTAACTGCAAACTACTACACATAACCCAAATTTCCTTTGGACTGAATAAAGCTAAGATACCACTTGTTATGAATTCCTACACAAAATCAGAGAACACAACGACAAACTAACAAGAACGCAAAAGCCAAATAACCACAAAGTAAGCGACAAACAAATAAACGACACAAAGATATATAGTGGTTTGACCAATTCGGTCTACATCCACTTTGAGAACCAGCTTGGAGGGATTTTATTAAGAGCAAATTCAAGATACAAATTACAGATATCAACAAAGTAATATGCAATCTGTAATATTACCGTCGAACCCAACTTTACCATCAACCAAACACCAAGAAACTGAGGGAGACACATGCTGAAATATACCTCTAATTCTGATAACAAAAAGCTTCAAAAATATCCCAAAAATAAGATCCAAACACGTCGGATTAACACCCAATGATGAAAATGATCCAAACCAGTCAAAACCCAATGTCACATCCTGAAAACTGAGACCCAAACATTGCTCAAAACACTCTGTCTCTTCCTGTTGCTGTAACTGTCAAAAAATGTCGTCTCTGATCGAGAAACACCGTTGAAACAAGTTATCTGCAACGCTATCGAGAAGCCAAACAAGAACAACCGCCAGGCGCCGTTCTCTCTCTCTCTCTCTCTCTCTCTCTCTTTTCTTTTATGTGTTCTGTATGTTGCGGCTGCCCTTCTTTTCTATTTCAATCTTCTTCTTTCCTTTTAACATAAAAAAAGAAGATGTAACTATTTTTAAAAATGCCATTGAGGCATATTTACTATTTTGCCCTCAACTTATAAATCCAATTTTAGCCACTTAAATATTTGTCATTTTTCTACAACCGAGAACGAGATCTAAGAAAAGGAATGAAAAAATTAACAAAGCTAAGGCAAAACTAGAAATAAGGTTTAGGATTTTAGAGCAAAAATCTAACTTAAATAAATAACTAATCGAAAGAGATAAGGACGATGACCGAGAACATAAAGAACAATAAAAACAAAATTTACACAATCAACAACAAATCTACAACAAAATGAAAATAGTCTACACATTATTGATACAAATTCACAAAAAAATCACAAATTTAATAATATTTCTAATCCCTAAACCAAAATAAAGAAAAAAAAAGGAAGAGATTGGCTAACCATCAGCGAGGGAAGGCAGGTGAATGCGAAGATTGGACGACGGAGTTTAACGACGAAGATCGAACGGTGGATGGAAACAAGAATCTTCTTCCTCTTTTAGAAGACTGAAATCTCTCTCTCTCCCTCATTTTTCGGTTGCCTTTTAGATCTAAAAAATGAGGTTTAAAGGAAAACTTCCGACGTAGGTATGCATAGCGTCGGGAGAAGTTAAATATATTTAAAAAGTTATAAACTTCTTTGACGTCAGCATGCATGACATTGAAAGAAGTTAAATACAATAAAGAATTATAAACTTCTCTGATCCCAACGTCGTTATGCATGGTGTCAAAAGAAGTTAAATACATTAAAAAAATTATAAACTTCTCCTGATGTTGTTATGCATGGCGTTGGGAGAAGTTAAATATATTTAAAAAAAATTATAAACTTCTCCCGACGCTGTTATGCATGGCATTGGGAGAAGTTAAATATATTTAAAAAACTTATAAACCTCTCCTGATTTCATGCATAACAGCATCGGGAGAAGTTAAATATATTAAAAAAAATATAAATTTCTCCCATCGTCGTTATGCATTAAATATACTAAAAAAAATTATAAACTCATCGGTAGAAGTTTACATTTTTTTTATTAAATTACCATATACCAACGTCGCCTTATGTCGCATCGAGATTGCCAACCTTTTTCGACAGAGCTTCTAGGACGTCGGGAGAAGCTTTTTTCCGACGTTACTTATCTCGACGTCCGTATTATGCGTTGGGAAATACATAGTTTCTTGTAGGACAAGGTGATAAATCTTGGCGTTGAGAATGGTTCATGTTCTCGATGAAAGGGATACGAGATTAGTGTGTTTTTGCAATTGAAATATTTGTGAAATAAGGTGATGAGCCTGTTTGAATTGAAATGATTATGTTTATGAAATGTGTTTCCAAAAGGTTTCTAAAAACTCACCCACTAAGTCATTTGACTTATATTTTATGTCTTCCTCACCAGGTGGTTAGGCGTTAAAGCCAAGCTAACCAATGATGATAAGGCTGATAGGCGAGGAGGCTCTATAAGGCGTTTAGTTTAAGTTGTTATAAGTTTGTATCAAGGATGGATATAAATTATGTTGTATGTTGATGGTCAAAATTAATAAAAGAAGTTATTGCTTACTGTATTTTCTGCTGCATTATGATGTTTTTTTCATCGCCTAATGGTTAAGTTTAAAGTTGTGTTAAATTGGTTGAGTTTGACTAGGCGATAAGGCCAAGAATTGAAGACCTAACTTAATCAAATCATGTATCACAATGTAATGTCTTGAAACACATGCAGGGCGAGGTGTGACAATTTTTTCCATCGTTATAAAGAACTACACAAACGTGTTTACGACCATGTATCCTTTCTTACACGATCATGTATCATTGCCTACACGATCACATATCAAGATCGTTTAGACGAAGAATTACATGAACCATTTTTTCCATCGTTAAAGAGAATTACATGATCATGTATCATTTCCTACACAATCGTTTATCATGTTCTACATGATCACATATCTCGTTTAAAAGAAGAATTACACGAAGCATTTTTCCATTGTTAAAGAGAACTACACGATCGTATATCATTTCCTACACGATCATGTATCATGATTGTTTCAAAAAAGAATTACAAGCTCGCGTGTGGCCAATTAATCGCGTGTTGACTCAGACATTTTTGGTATTTTCCATTGTGGGCCTGTGGCCTTTTTCCATTTTCGAAATTGTTCTATATAATGTAAATATTTTGCAGCTTTGTTATATTTTTTAGAAAATCCCTTAATAAAATTCTCATATTAGGTATACATCAAATTGGTATTAGAGCGGCTATCTGGACCAACATCGATTGTCACTAAAGGAAGACTGGAAAACTCTTCATGACGCCGATCACAAGAGAGAGTTTTGTGAATTGTGTTTGTTGAATAACAACACACATCTAGTAGGGGAAACCCTTAGGGTGCGTTTGGGGGAAGGGTTGATTTATGGAAGGGTTAGTGTTATGATAAACCTAGTTTTATCATAACCCTTGTTTGGGGGAAAAGTTTAGAAATGTAGTTTTATGATAAAAGGTATTTTGGGAAAGGGTTATGATAGTGTTATGAATAAGATGTGTTTGGGGGAAGGGTTAGGTGGGTAGGTTTATGTAGAATTTATGACAAAATTTATTTGAGGAAAGTGTTATATGGGCTGGGTTAATAAATTTTTTTAATGTAGTATAATATTTTTTAAATGAGATTGTAAATATGGTAAAAAAATTCTTATTGCATACCTTTTTACGAAAGCGTCGAACCCATCTTATTGCAAATAATTTATTCTATGTGTAATGTTATTAAATTAGTAAAGACAGTTGTCCAATCTGTTAAAAAACCTGTATTGACTATGGGATACTTGTCATGTATAAAATAATAAAAATAATTTGATTAAAAGCTTATCTACAAACGGTTATGAATTTTATTGAAAGTTTATCCAATTGCAAAATTGTTGAATATATTCAAAAATTTTCATTTTACTTCGTTTGTGTAACATAGAACAAAAAACATGAAATTGTAAGTACAATTTAATGAGTGATAGATATTATAGAAATAGTAAGTGAGAGAAGTACGTACTCGTGAAAATAGTATTTTAGAAATACTATGTTTGAATATTGTATGTGTCATAGTGAATACAAATTTCAATTTATTAAACACATTTTTTGAAATTGAAAGTACAATGTATTCAATGACATATACTTAATTTAATAACTATCCAAACTTATGATCATATTTAAAGAACACTACTAATTGTGAAGTTAAAAAACTATTTGTATTACTTAGAATGATTGTTAAAAAATTTATAACATTTTCCGTAACACAAATTGTGAAGTTATCAATCCTATAACCGTGAATGAAAATCTCGTGTTAACCTGTTATTCTTATAATATGGTAGTCCAAAAGTTTTTATATTTTTTTAAATAGGAGTTGTTGTGAATTAATTGGATACTTATAGTAATGGAAATGAAGACATTGGTATGGTCATTTTTGGAAAAAAAAAATGTGTTGCACGTGAAAGTTTAAAATAAACATAAATTTAAAACACACGGAAAGAAAAATAATAGTAATTCATTATATAAATGAAATGTCCATCAAAATAATTTATTACAAAACAAATACTGTGTAGTCTGTAAAAAGGCCTTAACTACATAACTTAGATTGTAATTAAATAAGCAAATACATCATGCAACTTTAATGTACATATGGCTAAGCCATAATATATCTTATAAGGGTGGGATGACCGTGAAAAAAAAGATTAACAAGTTAGGATACAAGTAAGGCCGCAACCATGACACGTTCTTCAAATGCAACATAATTGAACAAAAATAAAAGAGAAACGAAAAGATTGCATACCTTGTACGTAGAAGCACTGACCGGATATTGAAACATTAAAAAAACAACATTGAAAACAAAAAGTTGGATTTCAAAACAAATGTTAACGAGCCTCATAGTTTAGAAATCGATTCAATAACTTGAACCAGATTTAATCGTGGTGGAAACATCAATTAAGAGGGATAAAAATAAACAACAAAGGCATAAACATATGTAACAAAAGAAGGCAGAAAATACGTGATAAACATGGTAACAACATACGTAAAAAAATTGGTCATAATAGAAGGAAAATAAACAGATAGAAAAAGCATAAACATAGGGGAGAAACAAGGCATACACATAGGACATAAAACAGTGCACAAACATACCAAAGAGGTTAAAAGCATTTACCTAAGAAAAGTATGAAAAGGCAAAAACTATGACTAGAAAAAAGTATGAAAAGGAAAGAGCCAAGCAACTAGGGCAGAAACCATGAGAGAAGAAAGCAGAAAGTATAATGAGAAGACAGTATAAAAAGGGAAGCAAAATGAAAAAGGACAGCAACCGTGGGATAAACCGTGAGAGAACAAGGCAAAAACTACGATGAGAAAAAAGTATGAAAATGTTAGAACCATTTACCTTCGAAAGATCAATTTGAAATACAAAAGAAAGAGCCAAGTAATGAGAAATGGAAGTGGTAAATGATGAGCATAAAAGGAGGTTTATATAGAGGATATGGGGAGTAAATATGCAAATAAATGACACAACCAAGAAAAAGTAGAGATTCTCTGCAAAAGCGGCCTAAAAGATAAGTTTAAGGCATAGTCAAAAGTAGATATTGGAAGCTATTATGCAATCAAGTACATATGAAAAGATAACACACATGCTTGAAGGGACAAAACAATATTGACGAGAAATGTATACATTTTCCCAAAGAGTACAATACAGATTCAAGGGTAGGATATTGATGACAATTTGGAAGCTAGGATATTGAATAGAATTCGGACGAAAATAAACAATTGATATGTGTGAAAAATTAATAAAAATATGATCAACCAAATTTCATATAAACCAAATCCGTGAATGAAATTGAGCAAAACAAAATTCAGAAATGTATCATCGATTGAGTACTCATCACCGGCTGTGTTTCAAAAAAGGAGTAATAAAACAGAAGTATACCTCCCTACCATGCTCGGGTAAGACCAATTGTCGGCGAAGACAAAGCGTGAAATCTGTTCTACATCATTCCAGGGCAAGGTCAAACGGCAAGTTAAACACCGACCGGCAAGGAAGAGCTGCTTTAAGGGTAACATGCACATGCATGTTCACACAGAACACGCAAACAAAGAGAAAACGGGAAGCGATTTGGAGGCAGTGCTGGTGGAGGGTCGCCTTTAACAAACCAACTTTCGTTTTTTTTGTGAGAGAGACAAATGAGAGAGATTAAGATCGACATTGAAATCGTGTATGAAACCCCTTCGGGCAAAATTTCGCCATAGGCCTAAACCCTTCAACGAATCGACCAAAATCGAACATACAAGTGAATCCAGAGAATGATAAACGAAAGAAATCGGAAGCCGAAAAGATAAGACAAACCTAAACCCTTCAACGAATCCACCAAAATCGAACATGCAAGTGAATCCAGAGAAGAATAAACGAAAGAAATCGAAAGCCGAAAATTTCGCCACGGGCCTAAACCCTTCAACAAATCGATGAAAATGGAACATACAAGTGAATCCAAACAAGAATAAATGAAAGAAATCGGAAGGCGATAGTGAAGGAAGAAGATTGAAACACAGTTGAAGGAAAGGCGAAAACACGGGTTCAACGGAGGAGGCAACACAGGTTGAGGGGAGGCGTAACACGAATTGAAAAGGGGAGGTGCAACACTGATTGAAGGGTTTAAAACCTGTTTATGGAAACCCTAAAACTAGGATTTCCATAAACCGTGGGCCAAACGGGGGTTAGGGTTGGGCTAACCCAAGCCCACGGTACTAACCCTAACCTCAAACAACCCCTTAATCCTCAAACAACCCCTTAATGTATTTCAAACAAAATTTTATTAGTCTTTGCAGCCCATGACCCACACGTTTTGACCCAAAATCATCTCTCGACCCAAGTTGATTTTGAAGTCCATCCAATATAATACAATTTGTCATCAAGCTCATATATAAACCTAATGTCTAAACCTTCTAAAGAAATAAACATCCGACCATAATTGAACTTTCAGCACACTTACAAAATCGGTTTTTACTTGTTTTATGAGAAATATGCATATTCTTTGACAAGAGAGTTCTTTCTTACCACATTAGTTGTAGAATCATAGAATTGGGATATATTATTGATGTTGGATCTTCCAAAATGCCTCCATTCGACTGACTTACTTCCGAGCCTTTTCTTATGGATAAAATGATGTAGAAATAGGGTATTAAGATAAAATAAAAAATCTATTAGGATTAAAATTAGTATCTTTTTATTAATTAGGATTACCGTTAGTTTGTTTTTAAATTATAAATAAAGTACTCACGTTCTTATATTCACAACTTTTAAAACATTAATAAAATCCTCATATTTGGTACACATCATTTCAACAACTCAAAGGCACTGCAGCGAAAGCAAGTTATTATTGATAGTTTCCAAGATAAACTATGAAAACCTAAAAGAAATATCTTACCAAACTTGCTTTCTTCTGTTTTATAAGAACAAATTTCTTTCAATTATTTTTATTTTGTGAGGTTACGATGAAGAAGACGATGGAAATGGTGCATGGCATTCTCAACCGAAGGAGCATACCGGCCAAACTTGTAAGCTGGTGACTCGAGACCCTTTTGAACTCCTTCGCACAGAATAATGTCTTCATTCTGAAAATTATTTGGACCAATGTGTAAGAGAAAAAGAACAGACAGCACACATGAAAATGGAAAGGGGTGGATTTGTTTGTAATACCTGCACACTTTCACTGTCTTCTAAACTTTGTTGTATAAAGGAGTCATCATTCTGAACATGAAACCCAGGAAGTGAAGAGGTTTATTCCAAAAAAAGAAAAAATAAAAGGAAGAGAAAAGGTAAGAACCCAAATGAACCAAAGATTTAATACAATGAAAGCTCGGTTTTTGCTGAGTTTTCGTGCTAGCCGAGTGGTCCTTTTAATAAATCAATAACACAAGTGAGAACTTGTGCACACACAAAAAAGAATTGTCGCATATCCATTAGGCCAAAGGACCCGAAATTACCTTAAAAGAAGCTTCAAGAAAATAATCGAAAACCACCAAACATTTTCGAGGTCCAAGTGGGAGTACTAGATTGGTGTCCATCCAAGGTCCATACCTATTACACAAGCCGAAAAATGATAAGACGAACATCACAACATAACATCTCAAAACATAAAGAGCCAAAGAGCTACATTGATATAGCCAGGAACTACCTATTTATCATGAAATTTGGGTATATAAAAGCATATAGTGCTTCTGGTCCAAGTCGATCATAATCATCACCTTTTGATTCTCCCCCACCCTTACAACTTTGAATGCTAACAGTTTCAAATAACTACATCACAAGTTATAGTCAGATAATATTGATAATCTACTGTGAATGATTGACTACGGTAAATAAATATTCAACATACTTCTGTAGAATAAGACTCAAGGTTGAGATTAGATGCAAGCCCTTTATGTGCATAGGGAACGTGATATCCTCCATCTAAATAGTTGTCACAAAAAACCTGAAAAAAACCAATAAAACCTATTAGCAAATCCCACAAGGATTACGGTAACAGTACATGACCATTTTTTAAGAAAGACGCAAGGACTATACCTTCCAGTTACAATCAATAGTGTATTCACGTCGACAGACATAACTTAGGGAAGCATCAACTCCGTTTAATCTCAGCACATCTGCACATGTTCCAAGCCATTCACGTGCCACTTTATCTTCATCAACATCCAGCTTAGATGATAATTTTCCATCCAAATTGAGAAGAACGAAAGGCCCCCACATAGCTACTGGTAATGGTACAAGCCCAAAATCCTAATCTCCAGCATTAAATAAACTAAGCGCCTTTCAGAAATATTACATTAAAATGGTTGAGGAAACTGGTATCAAAATATGATATAATTACATACATTTTCATTGAAGTTCTGTATCCCATTTATTCTAGTCGCCTTAAGCAGTATTCCATCCAACCCGTATGTCCATCCCTGCACAAATTATGTGACAACCCATATTGATGCACCTCGTAATATCACATAGTATTCCATCCTAGTTACATTTTAAATATTTTTCATAAGACCAGAGCGTAGCTTGGAGATTTCCATTTTTCACCTTTACAAATGATCTCTTTTTTCTTCAATGAAAATCACTGTTCCTTACAGGATGATGTTAAAGTTGTGAACTAAAACCTTAACCTGGCCATCAAGAAATAACTAGGAAATAGAAAACTAAATAATTTCCAAGGAACAAGGAGATATACTAGTGAACTCACATGATAGGGGCATACAAAGCACGACTTCTTCCCACATCCAGTCGCAAGAAGTGAGGCATGATGGCGACAAACATTGTGAAATGCACGAACCTTCCTGTTATTATCTTTGCATACCACATACTCTACATTTCCCAACCTGCCATAGTCAAGGAGACAGAGCAAACAAATTTCAAGGACAGGCCATGGTGAGGAAGACACACATCTCTGGCATCCCATTACTTAGACTCAGGGCATTAAAATATCAAGTGATTCAACTCCATATTTGTTCAATTACCCTGTGAAAAATATGTTCAACATCCAGGTAATACAAATAATTTTATTACTGCTCTCTAGAGTTTATACTATCAGCAATAAATGGTAAGTGACAATTAATCACACCTGCCTGTGAAAAAGTCATGGGCATCTTTTAACTGTTCAACATATCCTGACAAGCCAATTGCACAAAAAGTTGATGATCCATGCCTTAATATTGTCAGAGTTATAATCTAAAGGGGAAAAACAAGGAACAGATTGCATTAGCTGTAAAACAAAGAAGAGTACACAAATTCAATGGGATTGGCCTGCTTTGTACTCTGTCAAAGACCAAGAACTTCTGAGTTCTCAGTTAATGGAAGACAATTTTCCTTTTAAGTCAAATTACTAATAGTCATAGGTAATTTTACTTCTTTCTCTTTATCCCCAAACTGCACACGAAGGGCAGTCATCAAACCACTGTTGTTCTCTTTTTTCTTCTTCTCTTAATCTTACTCTTCCATTTTTTTAAGTTCTGAATGCAGCTATTCTTTTTATAAAGTGATAGATGGTCTTGAAAGCTTAAAATCCACAAAAATGACTTCACTGAGAGAGATCTAGAATTGGGGAACTCAAATGTCCAACCCCAGTTAAACAATTTCCATTGTAGTCATAGATCGCAAATTGAAATATAGCAATTAATCTCCTCTCTATGCAGCTACAGTTATGTACATTTTTAGAGTGATTCTAAAATTCCTAGTCACTTTTGGCATCTTCAAAATCTTTTGGAAAGACATTTTTAATCCCTCGAAATTAGTTTAGGATTTAATTCCACACTTATAAATACAAGTTTCATACAACCAAAATGATTTTCAATCGAAGTGATTTTAACCATTTTTAGAATCACTCACAAACATGAGAGTAAGAAAAAAGAACAAAAAAATTTAGAGATGGAAGCGAACCTACAGCCTGCCATCCTCTGTAGAAGACACGATCGAGCTCGAGAGCGAAAAATGAAGGGTCTATATACCAGGAGGAGGGTGGAGTGAGGGCCTTCTCCAATGGAATTTCAGGGTCGAAATCATCAACGAGTTTCCGAGCTTCAATGAATCGAGAATCAGGGCTTCGAAAGGATAAAGACGCGGAGATTCGTGAGGGAGAACGATGATTACAGAAATGGAAATTGAAAGAAATGGAAGGAGGTTGGAAGAAGTGAATTTGGATATGCTTCGTCAAAGTCGCCATTGCAACAGCAACAGTCCTCGACCTTCTTCTCCGAGGACAACTTATTTTATTCTACCGTTTTGGTGGCTAACTAACACACATATATTTTCTTTTTTTAAAAACAAAACTACCTTTTCATCCCCAAGTTTATATTCATATCGGTGTTTGGTTTTAAGTTTAAAAAATGTATCTTTTAGTTCAATCCATTTAATTTCTGACTTTTCAAAAGAGATCTTTTTTTAGTTTTTGAGTTTTTAAAAATAGATTTAAAAAGTTTTAAAATTATTTTTGTTTAATTTTTTAAAATAATTATATGATATTTAAAATCAGAAAAAAAAAATAGTTTCAAAGAATATACATGCTTTTTAAAAATTATTTTAATTTTAAATATCATAAAATTATTTAAAACAAAAGTACGAAGTTATTTGAGAATCTTTTAAAGTTGGTTTTAAAAACTCAAAAACTAAAAAATATCTTATGATTCAAGACTGGGTCTATTCTTAGAAACCTAGAGACTAAAAATGTAGGGACGACAAGAAGAATAACAAAATGTAAGGTTTACTTTGGATAAATGACAATTTTATTTTTAAATTGACAAAATAGCAAAACATAAATTTTTTAAATAATAAATGGAAGAACAATGTCTTAAATGCCCATACCTAGTTGACAAATGTCATTTCTAAATACATTTGTAACATAATCCACAAATACCCTATAATTAATACAAACCATGCACCCACATTCATAAATACCCTATAATTAATACAAACTAAGTACCCACACTTGGGACATGACTGCTCGAGGACAGAGACTTCTTCAATGGTGAGGAGAGCATGCCCTGGTGCGGCAACGTGCTACAGAGAAGGATGGATGATGCTAGCGAATGGGAGATTGTGACGGTGATGGCTGGATTCGTGGAGATGCGACAACGACGGTCAGAGCTTCGTGGACAAACTCCAGTTGGAGCAGACACAATCCACTCGCTTCAAATTCGGATGTCGCGATGTAGAGGAGATGGCTGACGGAAAGGGGAGCGGCTTGGGCTAACGACGAACAGAAGATTGACGGAGAACTAAGGGGACAGTGGCGGCTTCGACGGACGAAGGGAGATTGTCGCCGAAGATCTCAGTGAAGAGAAGAGAGGTAGGGGCGGCGGCGACCGTGTGATTTCGAAGAAGAAGAGACTAAGGGGAGGGTTGCGCCTGAGATGAAGAAGATGATTATGAATTTAGGGTTTTAAAAAAATATATAATAATAATAATAATAACAACATAATTCATATATTATATTATATTATATTATTATAAAATTTATATCTTTTTTCTTTTTCTATCCAAACTTAAATAACTTTAACATCCAACAAACAAAATAAATTATGGATTGTACATTATCTTTGGCATAATTATAAGAATTCATTTTAAGAATCTAAAATTAAATTGATACACTGTATTTTGTATCCTAATAATTAGGGGACGTTAAGATTAATGACATATCTTTTGGATTGTTCAAACAATATAATATTTTTTTTTATTTTTTTATGTCAACAAATACATCGATAGGGCATAATCTTAGGAATCTAATGTTAGGAATGCAAAATTAATGATTTTTCATAAATAATTTAGAAAATCAAAATGTTAAAATTAAGAGAATGTAAACTTAATTTATTATGTGTGTATTTTGGTAAATAATTTAGAAAATAAAAAATGATGTTGTTCTTTCCTTCGTTCTTTTCTCAAATCTCGGTTCTTTCTCCCTTCTTTCCTCAAATCAACATCCTTCAAATTTTTGTTCATGCGGTCATGTCGGTTTTTTTTCTCCGTTTCGGTTGATTGTTAAGATCGCTTTCCACCGTTGCTCCAAATTGAATTTTTTAATTTATTTTTCTTTAATTTCTTAATTTTTATCATAATAATTAATTATTGCATTCTATTTGGCATGATTTTAGAGAGTGGTTGAATTTTGAATTTAAACTTAACTAATTTACCAAATATAATTATTTGCATTATATTTGTCATGATTTTAAGGAAGGATCGGAATGAGGTGCATAATCTTTTAAATTTTTTTTCGTTAATTTCTTAATGTTTATTCTAATAATTGATTATTGCACTGTATTTGGCATGATTTTAGGGAAGGTTTGAATTTTGAATTTAAACTTAACTAATTTACTAAAGATAATTATTTGCATTATATTTACCATGATTTTAAGAAAGGATTGGTATGTGGTGCGTACAAAATTGAATCTTTTAAATTCTTTTTTGTTAATTTCTTAATATTTATTCTAATAATTAATTATTGCACATGATTTTAGGGAGGGATTCAATTTTGAATCTATAATTTTAAAAAGGAAAAAAATGAATATTTGAAATTATTTTTTGTTAATTTCTTAATTTTTATCCTAATAATTAATTATTGCATTATCTCTTACATGATTTTAGGAAAGGATTCAATTTTGAATCTATAACTAGAAAAATAAAAAATTGAATATTTGAAGTTATTTTTCGTTAATTTGTTGATTTTTATTGTGATAATTAGGGGATGTTGAAACTAATTGAATATGTTTAGGGATTGTTGAAAAGATATAATAGTTTTTTGATTTAGTTAATAATTATCATAAGTTGGTGTGTTTACAAATACATTGTATTCGTGATATGTGGTATTTTATTTGATTTTGATCTCAACAAATACACTGTATTTGTATATGAACAATTGTCATCCGTGAAGGGGTAATTTCGGGCCAAAAAGTTGGAAAATATTTATGTCAATTAGTTTTGCCATAAATCATAAAAAAATAACAGTTTGCTATTTTTCTCTTTTCTACTCTCATATTTGCTATTTTCACGAATTACCAAAAAATGTATATGTTTAAAATGCATGGACCAAATGCACATATTTTCAAAAACTGGGTCCATTTGGTAACGTTCTCGTTTCTTGTTTCTGTTTCATTTTAAAAAAAAACGGAGGTGTTTGGTAAGATTACTTGTTTCTCGTCCTAAAAGAAATAGAAACGTTTCCTATTTTATAAGGAGTTATTGGGAACAAAAAAAAAAAAAAAAAGTTTCACCCGTTCCGTTTCTCAATTATTTTTATTGGTTTTCTTTTTCTCAATTTATTTCTATTTTTTCCTTTTCCTTTTTCTCAATTATTTTTATCGGTTTTCTTTTTATTTTCTCAATTATTTTTATTGGTTTCCTTTTTATTTTTCTCAATTATTTTTATTGGTTTTCTTTTCCTTTTTCTCAGTTATTTTTATTGGTTTCCTTTTCATTTTTCTCAATTGTTTTTATTTGTTTTCTTTTCTTTTTTCTCAATTATTTTTATTAGTTTCATTTTCCTATTTCTCAATTATTTTTATTGGTTTCCTTTTCCTTTATCTAAATTATTTTTATTGCTTCATTTTTCTTTTCCTCAATTATTATTATTTGTTTCCTTTTCTTTTTTCTTAATTATTTTTATTGGTTTTCTTTTCTTCTTATCTCCATCTCTTCTCCAAATAATCATCATCTTCCTCTTTCACTCATTGTCTTCCTTTCGCCTCTCATCGTCTTCCTCTACAATCCCCACTCTTCCTATTCATTAGACTGTTCTTATTCGTTAGACTGTTCCTCTTCATCGGATCCATAGTTTTTGTCTGATTGTTCTTCTTCGTCAGATCCATAGTTTTCGTCTGATTCTTCCTCTTCGTCAGATCCATAGTTTTCGTCTCCCTCTTTGTGCAGATCTGGGTTTTCGTTGCGGTTTTTTCTCTAAAGCATCAAAGATAGCAGAGTTAAAAGTTAAATTTCGTTTTGTTTCTTTCAATTTTGAATATTGAAGACATAATAACCTACTTCAAAATTAATATTACATTCTAGATGTCACAAAATATCGATGAGGTTGTTGAAATTGAGGGGTTAAGAAGTGAGTCGACATCATCTAAGAGAAATGGCCCGAGTGAGAGATGATATTATCAATCAAATTTGACAACATTTGAAGGATAGATACAATTTTATGTTTATGTTATTATTTTATTCGTGCATTGGTACTTTTTCATATTAAATGAATAAAATTTTGATAATTTTATTTTTTATGTTTGATCAATGATCTATATATTTGTTTAATATTTAATTGAAGTAGATGTGAAAAATAAAAAATAAATCTATAAGAAAATCAGGAAACAATTAGAAACAATTAGAAACACTTATCAAACACATTTTTTGTTTTTGTTTCTTTTTTTCAAGAAACAAGAAACATAAACAGTTATTAAACAGATTCCTATTTCTTGTTCTAAAAATTGAAGAAACATGGAACGAGGAACAAGGAACAAGAAACAGAGTATAAGAATGTTATCAAACAAGCCCTAGGGACTAAAAGAGTACTTTCCCTTTTCAGGTATGTTTGGTTTAAGATTCTATAAATGCTTATAAATAAAGAATGTGAATAAAATGTTTGAAAGCAAAAACGAGAAAAGGATGCCTGAAAATAAGTTATCTCTTAATTAAATAATTGCTTTCAATAACCATGACAATCTGGTAATATTTTAATAGATTAATTAAATGAAGTTATTGTGCTAAATAACAAAATCCTGAAATATATTTTCAAATATAGTAAAATCGTAATTTTTTTTTTTATAATGTTACTATGTTGGTGTATTTTCATATATATCAAAATAAACAACTTATTTACAATTATAGAAAAATGACAAAAAAAAAAAAAAAACATATCAGTATTAGTTGTTGTATTCTGTTGAGACGATCATTTTAGTCTACTTCCAAGACTATGTAAACAAATTATTGTCTTAGGGACAACACTTATCATTAGTGTGTCTCAATTACGATTTAAGTATAAATCTTTTTGGGTTCGTTGCATAAATGGCAAAAAAAAAAAGCCTAAAATAATAGTATATATAACACAAGGATAAAATAATTGCATATATAACACAAAAAATAGTAAAAGACTAAAATTGTGAGGGTCTGATCATGTTTTATCTTATGCATGTGATCAAATTCATGCGACAAGATTGGACTAGACGATGAGACCATCACGCGACGAGAAGGTTACACGATGATTTGTTATGTGTTTTAAGCTTCCTTCACCAGGAAGTAATGATGTCACCCTTGTGTAAGCAAGTTTGTGATTGATTTCACATTGCCACCTAATCCAAGTTTAGGATAAGGAGGTGGTAGGGGACACGTGGCATCTGACATTGAACCAATTCTCACCGTCGACAGAAGTAATCGTTCCGGTATGTGAAATTTCACAGGAAAGGCTTATAAATAGGTGAAAATCAGGTCATCTTGAAGTTGCTTTTACCTTGAGCTTACTTAAGAAAGAATTGAGAGGATTTCCAAGTTTTTTAGAGATCTAAAACAAGCTTGAATTCGACAAGCATAGCAAGTAAGTGCAAGTAAGCTCGGGACTAAGAAGCTAGTTGATTGTGATTATGAGTGGTTCTTATAAAATTCTGTCCAAAATAAAAAGAGTTTCTAACATATGTTTAAATCCTTACTATATTTCTACTGAGAATATAGACAACATGATTTCTCTTATGCTTTCCAATTCTTAAAATGTATATGATTTATAAATGAACTAGACTTATTATGAACTAGAATGGTGTGATGAGATAATGTGTATTTGAGGAATGCATAAGGATGAAATGAGATGATCTTTTGTACCCTATGGACTGAGATGCCTTATCCTTGTTGTGTGATCTAGGATAAGATGTTCTGTTATTGCTGTTTGTTTTGGAATAGAATGCCTTATTCATGCTATGCGATCTTTAGTAGGATGCCTCATACTTGTTGTGTCATATGGTATAGGATACCTTTTCCTTGTTGTGTGATTTGACATTGGAAGACGCATAATAGGTAATTTAATTAATGAAACTTGCTAAATGTGTTGAGATTACTTTGCATAGTTGCAACTTGGCAAAAGAGTGTGGTAAACGCTTGAGCTGAGGAAAGGGTACAAATATGTAATTAAACACGTGGAATAATTTTGCCAGGTGATCATGTTATATACGAGATGCATACCATGGATATGATTTACGATGAAAGAATTGAAAAGAAAATGATTTTCATATGAATTATGATTTATAAGAATTTTTGACACATGGTTTGGTAAGATGGTTTTATCAAAGAAGTTCATAAAATACCCCATTCACTAGACATTTCCGTCTAATCTTTCAAATATTTTGTTTTAATATCTCCAGGCAGTTAAGGACATCAGTACGAACTTGCAGCCTTGAACGCCTATTGTGTCATTTGTGAAACACATCATTTTGATAGTGGCCACTTGTTGGAAAACAATCTAGGGCTAAACGCAGCAGAATTAATATAAAAATTTTCTCTAACCCTTAGAACGTAAAAAGACCATACAATAAACAATTATATCACGAATAAACATACCTTGGTGTCGAGATGAGTAACTGTTCAAGTTCAAATTACCTCTATAATGATAAGGATGGTCCTTCAAAATCATATCACCAAAACGCTGTGAAATCACTAGCGTTCACTGACAGTATCCACATACATGAAATGAGAATTCAACTCCTCGAATTCGAGTATGCTAAAACCTCACAGAGTTGGAATTTCGACTCTTCAAATTCTCTCTCTATGATAAACGGATTTTTGCCTTTTGCTGTGTGTATAAAATAAGACGCATATGGTCTTATTTATAAGCTTCTTAGGATCATAATTTAGGGATTCCTAATAAGCTTCCAATTCTCCAATTCTGTAGTCTATGGCCTTTTGCTACAGTTTCTAATAAAGTTCGATTCCTCCTTTCAGATACACTATTCCACTGTGGCATACCCGATGGAGTCAACTGTAAGTCAATCCCACATTCTCTAAGATGGTCAGTGAGTTCTTTACTTAAATACTCACCCTCTCAATCAGATCAAAGTATTTTAATATTCTTGCTAAGTTGATTTTATACTTCGTTCTTGAAAGTTTTGAACAATTCAAAAGTTTCAGATTTATGTTTCATTAAGTAAACATAACAATATCTACTGAAATCATCACTAAATATGACAAAGTATTGATAATCTCCTCTAGCAGGTGAGCTCATTGGTCCACATGCATCACTATGTATAAGATTTAACAGCTCAGTGGCACTTTCACCTTTTTCCTAACAAACAAGATTCGCACGATTCAAATGATTCAAAATAAAAAAAAAAATCTAACAGTCCATTCTTATGGAGCCTAGAAATGTGTTTCTCATTTATATGCTGTCAACAACAATGCCAGAAATAGGTTGAATTCAAATAATTTGATTTAAATTTCTTAGTATTAATATTATAGATAGACTTGTAATAAGATGATTCGATATTTAGAATATAAAGACCATTCATTAAACAACCATTTCCATAAAAAATTATCTCCTCTGAATATGGAAAGGTTATTATTCTCAGTAACAAACTTAAAACCATTAAGATCTAAACATGAAATAGAAATAATATTTTTGCTCATAGAAGGTACAAAGTAACAATTATTTAATTCTAAAACAAGTCCAGAAGGTAAAGGTAAATCGTAAGTCCCAACAGATAATGCAGCAACTCTTGCTCCATTCTCAACTCGTAGATTCACTTCACTTTTAGCCAATGTCGTACTGCTTCTAAGTCCTTGCACATTTCCACAAATGTGAGCACCACATCCGATATCTAATACCCCGAATGTAGGGCTAGAAGTAGATAGATTGACTTCTATAACCAAAAACCCTAAAGTCAAAGGGACACTTCTGTTGCTCTTCTTCAGTTCTTCTAGATAAAGAGGATAGTTCATCTTCCAACGTCCAATTTTCTTATAGTCATAACATTCTCCTTCCTTAGGTGACTTAGGCTCTTTGGGTCTCGGCTTAGGTGTAATAGGAGCATCAACTTTTGATGCCTTGACAACAACTTTGCCCTTACCCTTTCCTTAATCTCGTTCCCTCTTCTTGAGATTCTTCCCTCTTTTGCACCATCAAAACCTCATAACTAGACTTAAAGTTCAACTCAGCAGTCTTTAGCATCCTATGCAACTCAGTCAAACTCTTCTCCATCTCATGCATATCGTGTTACAAATTGATTAAAAGTATTAGGCAGAGATTGGAGAACTAAATCAATCGCAAGCTCACGACTGATCTCAAGTCATAAATTTTGGAGTTGCTTAAGATAACTCTTCATCTTGAGAACATGAGGCTAACTAGACTACCCTTAGCCAGTTTGCAGTTGACAAGAGCTTTGATGGTGTTGAAACTCTCTTGTCTTACTTGCTCTTGAAACATTACCTTCAGTTGACCAAAGATCATGAAGGCATCCATTTCCTGGAACTGCTTCTAAAGCTCTAAGTTCATGCATGCAATTATGAGGCAGGTGACATCAATGCATTCATTGTAATGCTTACTATAAGTATCCTTCTGAGCCTAAGTCCCTTCAGGTTCTTCATCAGGGAGAGCCTTATCCAAGACATACAACTTCCATTCTTACTTGAGAACAATCCTTAAATTGCGATGCCAATCAAGGAAGTTAGTCTCGGTCAGTTTATCCTTCTCAAGGATAGATTGTATCAACATGCTAGATACTGCAGACTTAGTGTTTTCCATAATATTCTACATGATCGAAATTCGCAAAGCAGATATTAATAATTTTATAAGCACACTCACTAAAAAAATCATACCCTCAAATGATCATTCATAATAATGAATTTAATTTAGTGTGCTAAGATTCATATTTCACTAAATTTCAAGTTAACTTTGGCATGACACTCAAAATCAAGTTATTTAGGTAGATAATAAACTTTTCAATTACATCATATGTAACTCTCAGAACGGTTTTAGACAAAAGATATTATCATTGCATGTTAAAAACAATCTCATCTTATACCATTAAGCCCAAAATCGTTTTGATAGACTAATTAAGTCTAACCATGTTCAAACGTATGAGTATCATCATTACTCCATCTTGCCTAACTCAGATAACTAAATACACCTCCACTTTGGTAGAACCTATATCTTTGATCCGAGCTAACACATGGAAGGTATATGACTTTTATTATAAAGAGGGTTATACATTATGTTTTAATGTGAAAATAAGTATATAAAAGTTATCATATATGATAACACAAATAAAGCATACCATATAAAAAATGCATTTCACAAAACGCAATTAATAACTTAAAATAATTTTAAGGCGCTGCGACTGGGCAGGATGACGGTTTAAACCACGTACACAAATCTTATATTGAAACAATTTCCAAAATAGTTTAAACCACATACACAAATCAAATTTGTTAGTCATGACAGATTTCAAATCTCATCTAAACATGTCAATCAATAAGGTATATAGAACATAATCATTCAATCAGACACATGCAATTTATATATCTCATATAAAATCAAATTCAAATATCATCTTCAATAAACACAAAAAAAATTAACATTACATGTTGATCAATCAATTAGATTTCATACATAACAAACTAATCGAATCTAAAACAGATTTTTTAGCATTGATTCAAGAAATTCACAAACCCTCTTTTTGTAAAACAAAATCAATTGTGGCAAATCAACAAGGCAAAATAATAAATGATTAGGGGAATCAAAATTCTCAGATCAATATCACATATCAAACCCTAAACGTAATAAATTTAATTGTATGTGTGAAGCAACCTGGCTTTGATACCATTGTTGGAAAACGATCTAGGACTAGACGCAACGGTATTAACATAAAAATTTTCTCTAACCCTTAGAACATAAATAGATCGTGCATAAATATATAATTAAATCATGAATAAACATTCATTTGTGCCGATGTGAGTAACTGTCTAAGTTCGAATTACCTCTTATTGATAACGATGATCATCCAAAATCATATCACCAAAACGTTGCGAAATCACTAGGGTTCTTTGATAGTATCCACAGATGAAATGAGAATTTGACTCCTTCGATTCAGGTCTATTAGAACCTCATAGAGTGGAAATTTTGACTCTTCAAATTCTCTCTCTGTGACAAACAAATTTTTATTTTTTGCTGTGTGTATAAAAAAAGACATCTATGGTCTTATTTATAAGCTTCTTAAGAATTCCTAATAACTTAAGGATTCCTAATAAGCTTCCAATTCACTAATTGGACTTATTACACTACAAGAAGAAGGGGTTCTACCGATACAAAGATGCATTGGTAGATGTTAGATCCACGTCGGGAAAGGCTACACTGATCCAGAAACTGACATCGGCACAAACGTCGTGAGAAAAGCATTGTGAAAGACACTCCCGATGTATGAACAATATAGCGTCGACAAAGGATTATTGTCAACACACTGTTAGCTGACATGGCCAACATGTTGATAGTGGGGAGCTACCGATGTTTGTTAATGCCATCGTAAATACCTTACTATAGACATCATCAAGTACATCACTGTCATCTAGTACATGGAGTCGACAGTGTTAACTGATTTAAATTCATTCTAAAAACACAAATAACATAAAATTACTAAAAAATTATTAAAGTTCTAAATTGAATTATAATTAACGTAAAATTAAAAAGAAATTATTAAAATACCAAATTGAATTTATATTAATACTAATTCAAATATTAAAAAAGTACACATTCGTAGGTTAAGAAATTACATGAATAATAAAAAGTGAAAATGAAAACTTAAAACATAGTTCTAAGCGCCGACGCAAGTTTCTCAACTTCTGCACATTGCCTCAATATGATTGTAGCTGGTATGATTATGAGGACATGGGCAGAATGTGCAAAGAGGAAAGTTGAACATTATTACAAGGTGCATCAAGAGAAATACAAGATTGCTTCAAACATAAACAACCTTTACTTTGGTGGTTTCGAAAAATTGATTGGGAAGAGAGGAGCAATAAATGACAAGATCGATAACATAACAGTAAGCCATAACAAGTTTCCTACTTTCATATTAAGTAAATTTGATTGATAGTGTTTTTAACAATCGATCATATTTACCTAATATGCAAGTAAGGAGCTTTCTAGGACTTACCTGTTCGATTCTCAATCTTGTCATTTTCTGCTCTTCTCTTTCGAATAAATTTTCTAAACCACCAAAGTAAGGGTTCTTTCTATTTGAAGCAAGCTTGTGCTTTTCTCAACGCGGCTCGTAATAATGTTCAACTTCCCTCTTTACACATTCTGCCCATGTCTCTATGATCATACTAACTATAGTCCATGTTGAACTCTTGACTGCTACTATTTAACTTTCTTTAAGCTCCTCCATTGCACATAAGCTCCTTTATAGACTTCTCATACTATTCCTTTTCTTTCTTTCCTGCTTTAATATAGCAAATTATAATTCTAAAATACACAGTAAATTTGATATCAAACATACATACAATATACATTTTTCCATCAACAAAAGTACATCCAATTGCGAAGGTAATTTTTTCTTCTTTACAATTCACCTAAGCAGGCAATCATATTAGTATTATGTATGTGGCTATCACTTTAATCAAAATCTAAATATATGATTGGCAAAATGTGGTATTGGCAACTTCAATCTCAACATCAATCTTACATCCTAACAGCACTAAATTCGAATGCAATACTAAAACCTACAACTAAATGAAAATCTAAAACATTAAACTAATTTAAAATCTAAAACCTAAAACTAATTTGAAATTTAAATACATGACTGGCAGATTATGGTATTGGCAACTTCAATCTTACATCCTAACAACACTAAATTTGAATGCAATATAAAACTTATAACTAAATGAAAATCTAAAACCTAAAACTAATTTAAAATCTAAAACCTAAAACTAATTTGAAATCTAAATAGTAAAACTAATTAACTAAAACAAAAGTAAAATAAAGTAAACCACTTACCAGAATGAAGAGCGACGACGGCAGATGATGACGAACGGAATGGAGTGGGCAACGGCGATTGCTCTCTCTCTCGGCCTCTCTCAACTCTCTCTCGGCTTCTCTCAACTCTCTCTCTACCTTCTCCTTCTCAATTCTATGAATTACATAACGTAAGTTGGTTTTTTATAGAGAAACTCCCGACATTTCACTTATGATGTTGGCATAGGATCCACAAATCGCGACGTAGTCCCTTATGACGTTGTGAGAACCCTGTCAAAAGTAGTCAAAATGTCACACATCTCGAATGTTACCTACCCCACATCGACATAGTATCCCAAACTCGTGACGTAGTCATCTACGGTGTCGTGAGAATCTTGTCAAAAGCAGCTAAAACGTCACACCTCTTGCGACGTTACCTACCCCACGTCGGCAGAGGTTCGACCTCTCACAACATCATGTAATTTGACATTGTGATATGGTTGTCAAAATTTTTTAAATGTTCTACCTTTTTCGATGCAGTCAAAGCAATGTCGACAAAAGGTCGAACTCTCACGACGCCTTGCATGCAACGTCGACAGTAATTGGGACAACGACAAAGTGTACATGCATGGCTTCGTGAAAGTCTATATTATTATTTAAATTAAACGTTTTCACAACGTCTCCTTGCACGCTGTTGTAAAAGCTTCACCCTCTGTCGACGTTATTTGTGTGACATCGCCAGTGATCCATACTGCCAATGCTTTCTTCACGACGTTGCAAAAATGTTCTTCTTACAACGTTACTTTTCTCGAAGCCTTTTCCGGTATCAATAGACCTTCAATTTTTTATAGTGTTAATTATCCAGCCCAAAGAAAAATTCGACCCAGTTCTTTCGTGTGCGACCAGTTAGGTTAATTTAATATGGCAATGGACCCATAACTCGTTTTATGGCCCATAAGTCATGATTGATCTTTAGACTACTGTGATGTCCTTTTCATTATCTCGCGTTTCGACTACTGTGATGTCATTTTCATCAATAGTATCCAGGAATATCCTGATTCACTCCTTGTTGTTCAGACCACTAAGCACAATACACATCTTTTATGCATTGGTTAGCTTCTCCTCCACCATGCAGTCCTTTTCTACATGGTTGTCTTTACTCCTTATGTGCACATAAAAGTTAGCTCATTGATAGGGAGAAGACTAATGGTTTGAACACAATTTTGTTTTACATTCATATAAAACGTACTTTGAACATAATATAACTTTTCGGTTGAAATCCCTGTAAAACATGCATATACAAAACATTGTTTCAAATTAGTAAGAACTTTAGGGAAAACATTTTAACATAAACAAATTATTTTAGGAAGAAATTACTTAAAATAACTTTTCTTTCCTTCTCGTAGAATGTCTAATCTTCACTTCTACACTTGAACTCTTTTCTTATTTTCAGCAGCCAAAACTTCTAGTTCATCTGACTTCATCCTTTATTTATACTAATCTTGCATTGGATTAGTCATTCTTAATCTCTTAATAATTCGCTAGCTTCTGCTCTTAGTGGTACATTGTAAGCTTCATGTTTACTTTAAACATGCTTAACTCTTAACTTTCTACGTAAATCTCTGTCAAATCAAGGTTAGACTTTTCCTAGCCTTGCTCCATTTTGTGAAGAACTTCGAACACCTAACCATACTTATACTTAAATGCCAAATGTCTTATCATGTCACTTTACTTCATTACGAATTGACTCAAATGCTAGCTTCTTATCGCAAGCTTCTTCTTAAAACGCCTATTCAACACTTAGTCCAAATTTTGATTCTTCTTATTTAGATATGAGTCTCACAATTATGGCTACCCATATTAAATTAAGTTTGGTGATTCAACATAACCTAATATAATTATTGCTTTAATCCTTTTATCACACGATATCTATAATTGAATATAAGACATGGACAAAGTCACCTTATCTAATTCAATTATTGTATCGATCAATAAGCATACTAAAATAATAAATGACATTAATACCCTATTAATTCATTTATAGCATGGCCATGCATTTCCACAATCACGCTTAATCGAGAGGCCTAGAGTATAACCTTTATAATTATCTGGTTAAAGATAACGTTTGATTGCACAAGAATAGATTAATTCTTATGTTTGACACTATGATAATCTCAAGTCTAAGGATCAAAACAATCAATTATTTGAGATTATTTATGACGCATGTCCACATAAGAATCTAAAAAATGGTCAGTTCAATTCTTGTTCTCTAATAAGAAAATATGATTATACTTTATGTCTCTACATAGATTATCAATTATAACTCATACTAATCTTAATTTATTATTGTTCCTAAATTAATAATCGATTAGAGACATTTAGAATATAATAACATATTCATGAATATTTTTATACAATAATATGAAATCTCATAATAATGAGAACAATAACTTTTATTAAATAATACACTAATTATCCATAAAATTATTATAGAGCATAATAAAAAACCAACATCATTATTAGCTTGCGTAGCATGTAGAAGTTAGGCAAGAAGAGTCTAAATGTTGTTTTGAGTTGTATATAGTTCTCTTGAAAGGAACTTTGTATTGAGTACTGAATGTACTATGTTATTTGAAATATCAATGAGTTTGTTGGTTGCATTTATTTTCACCTACTAAGTGTTCTACATGTCATCTCGCAGAGAGACTCACGTGGAATGTCTAGGCGACCACATCCCCACTTGGTTGGATAGAGTTTAAACCCGAGATTTTTCCTTGGATTATTTGCTATTGCCATATTGTAGGAAGTTGAATTTAAGTTTTTCTTTAAGAAAAATGGCAAAGCTTTTGGTTCAAGTTGTGTTAATCATTTTAGAATTTTTATAAAACAAAAAAGATAGGAAAAAGAAAACAAAGGTGGAATTTTGTATATATTTAAGAATAAAAAAAAAGAAAGAAAAGTTAAAAAAAAAAAAGAGAATTAAGAAAGAGGAGAGAGAGAGAAGTGGAAATAGAAGCTTTCAATGCAACTTGTTGCTTTGCATTCTCTCCACTGCCACGCCATTTATTCAACCATTTTCACCAAAATTTCAGATGGACCTGAGGTAGAACCGAACGAAGAAGAAGAAGGGAAATGGTTATGAATTAAGGTGAAGGAGATAAAGAAAAACTTGAAGGAATAGACAACCATGGTAGAAGCTTGGTGTCCACAGACATTCTTTAGTTTTTAAGTCGGTTTGAATTGCTCAGAAGTAATTAAAAGGTGAAGTTTATATTGTTTGAAAGTTTATTCAATTTATAACAAGTTATGTGAAGGAAGGTTGAGCAAATTCTGATATTAAGTTAATATTTTTCGAAGAGGAAATCAAGTAATAGATTTGTGTGCGAATTCATGAAGTCTTTGGTTTTCTTAGTGTTCCAGATTGAACAGATTAAGTTAAAAGCTCTATTAGAAACAAGTCAGATGTTAGTAGAAGACTTGAATTTGGACTACCTTTGTTTTGAGCGATTTATGCAAAAATCTGCAGGGAATCTCATTTTTTTCCTTCAAATAAGTTGTAGGGAATTTCAAAGTGAAGAGTTTGATATAATGTACATTAATTTTGGTTAAGTATCGAGGAAGTTATGAATGTTCGAAGTTAGGTTGTTGAATTTGAAAAATTCTAGGGATATCTGTGAAATGTTCTTTTATGTCTAAAGTTTAAATTGATGAGTGTTACCTTTGGTACATCACCTTAAGTTTAGTATAAAAATACAAGACTATATAAGTTCATGACGCTCGATTTTTGTTTGTTTAACAGACCAAGAGGAAATAGGTCGAGTCTACACACCAGGGAATTAGACTAAGGCTGTGAGTGACAAAACAGATTTCTAAACTGATTTGATCTAAACTGTTATCTATGATTATGTTTCTATGCTTGAATATGATTTTACGGATAATACATGATTTCTATGAACAATTTTAAGCATAAGTTTCAAGCTTAGGTTTTAAATGAAATTCATATATGAATACGTTATTATTGACTTTCTAAAAGTAGTTGAAATAATATCACTATAAGCAAGTATTGTTAATAGATTTTTCAGTTTTCCAAAAACAAGCTAAGTAAGCTTGAATTTTACAATATATAAATATAAGTAGACATGTTTTAATGTTTTCATATGACTTTCTAAAATTTCTATTAACTACATGACTGAGATGTTGAACCCAAGGCTATATGGTACCGTGTGCACACAGGTTGGATTCTATTGTTGATGTTGATTGTACTTCGTAACAACGATGCTGTTTTGAGTGCTAGACAGACCCTACTACGACAAAGACGATAAGAGTGCTGGATGGGTCCCACTACATTGTAGAGCTAGTAAACGTTGGTTGTACTAGACTTGTTCTACACAACGTAGATTTATTATGTTAGTTAAAATGTTTAATATACTTGATATGTCTTGCTAGATTTTAATGACTTACATGCTGAGTATTTGAGAAAGTTGTTATTATTACACGTTTATATTTAATGTTTTAACATTTTGATTAAACATATTCATATGTGTAAGGTTTATCATGTGCTCTGATTTCTAGATTTACAATTTAAATTTAGTCACTCTCTTAGCTTTATAACTTCCCATTTTAAAATGTTTTCCACTTTCCAGATAGAGATCGAGTTCCCGGTGCCTGATAGGCTGCCTTAGTCTGCTGAAAGCTCCCAGATCGATTGCCAATACATGGGTGGAGTTGTACATTGAGTCTGTTTTGTTATGTTGTATATAATTTTGTAAGATTTTAGATACTCTACAGTTTGTGTAAGCTCTAAGTGTTTTAGTTGTGTAAACCTTAGTTGGATATCTTGTTGGTTATGATGTCTCCATCAGGTTTAATTGCTAAGTGAGTTATTTCAAGGTTAAACTTCATGTATGTCTATGGGTTGTCTAGGTTTCGCTGTGTTGTGTTGCACGAAAAGTATTTTATATATAAGATTAACATATTTATTATATTCAAGAGTTTAGTAGAGTCGACAGGTACCGTTAGAGGAAAGCGATATTAGTTGACTTCATGCCTTCTTCTAAGCTAAGCTAGCAGGTAGTTCGGAAAGGGGTGTGACATAAAGTGGCTTTTGGGGTAAGGCATGACAAGTTGGTCTCAAAGCATTAGTTCTTAGGAAAAGTATCGGTCAGAGCCATGCATATAGAGAGTCGCATGATGGTATGAAAGTCTAATGTATTGGTGCATTATAGAAAATGAGATAGAGTAGTTAGCTCTAAGAAGAAACTAGGAAGTAAAAGTTAGATGTCAAGTTAGTTCAAATAGAATTTGCAAAGTATCGTCTAAGTAGGGATAAGAGTAAGTTGAGTCAGGAATAGAATGTGGGTAGAAGTTCAGTATCATGCATATGTAATAAGTATCTATAGCATCTCTGATGTATTGATATGTTATAGGAGTCTTGCCACCGCGTGCCAACAGACAACGCATGTAGGATCAGGACAAGATGCCGGATCCTACCTAGGGTTAATCTAAAAGGGGATGCCATGAGAGTTGAGTCTACATGGACTGGCCAGATTTTTTGAAATTAGCCGAAGCTGCCATGAGACTTGAAAGATTCATGGTAGATGAAAAGAAGAAGAAAGTTGCAAAGGAAGACCCTTGCAGTCAAAATCCTAGTAGCATGCAAGGTAGTGAAAGTTGCAATGAGAATAACTGTTATGCGCTACGCATTCAACAACGAGAAAATTTCAAAACCCGTTCTCATGTTCCATTTGAATCTAGAATGAGACATGGAGGAATTTTTCAGAGTAGAGGTTAAGGAAAAGGAAATACTTCAATGTGGATAGAGAATGTTCCTCAAAAGAAGCAAGCAGCTGGACCGAGTCCAAATTTTAAAGAAATGACTGGCTTTCCAAAGAATCGCTTTAATTGCGAATAGCCAAGACATTTTGCTAGATATTGTCCTAACTTGAGGATTCAAGGTAACCCAAGGATTGTGTCATAATTAGACAACCAGTCTAACTGACTAGATGAAACTGAAGTAGGGCTTAGTGGTGTCAGAGGACCTGGAAGGCCCAAGTCCCAAAGGAAAAATTTATGTAGTGTAGAATGAGGCCAGAAACAATCCTTACGTGATTATAAGTTCATTGATGATTTATAGTTCTTCTACCATTGTGTTGTTTGATTTCGGAACTACGCATTCTTTTATTTCTCTATCACATGCTAAAACTTTGAAACATAAGGGTAAAGCCCTTAGAAAGTGAAATGTTGATTAGCACACCGTCAAGTGGGGTGTTCATGGTAGAGTCCGTGTGTAGAAATTGTGAGATAAAGGTTGAGAGTGTCGTGTTGAAAGTGAACATGATTATATTTGAGCTTTATGAACTAGATGTGATCTTGGGAATGGATTTCCTTGTCAAGTATCATGCAGTATTAGATTGCTCCAATAAGGAGGTAGTATCGAGGGAACTAGAAAAATTTGAAATCAAATTTGTAGGCGAGGAAGTTTATAAAGAAATGGCATATTTCCTATTTGTGTGATAGACACCCAGGAAGTCAAGAATGACCCAAGAAGCGTACCTTTTTGTGAATACTTAGATGTGTTTCTAGAGGAAGTGGGTGGACAACCACCAAAAAGAAAATTTGAGTTTACAATCGAAGTTGTGCCTGGAACACACCAATTTTTCAAACTCCTTATTGCATGGCACCAAGTGAGTTGAAAGAGTTAAAGAACCAATTGCATGAGTTGTTAGAAAAAGGTTATAGTCGGCCTAGTACTTCACCTTGGAGAACCCCTATCTTGTTTGATAAAGAAAGACGGATCAATGAGGCTATGTATTGATTATCAACAATTGAACAAGGTGACAATCAAGAATAAGTATCCTTTTTAGCGAATAGATGAACTCTTTGATCAACTAAAAGGAGCCTAGTATTCTCCAAGATCGATTTGCATTCAGGCTACCATGAACTAAGGATTAAGGAATCAAATATACCAAAGACAGCCTTTAGAATGTGTTATGGACATTTTGAGTTCTTGGTGATGCCTTTTGGATTGAACAATGCCCTAGTCGCTTTCATGGACATGATGGATAGGTATTTCATCATTACATGGATCAATTTTTCATTGTCTTTATTGATGACATTTTGATTTATTCGCAAGACGTGGTTAGACACGCGGAGCACTTAAAGATTGTCCTACAAACACAATGAGAAGTGAAGCTATTCATGAAGTTTAATAAGTGTGATTTTTGGTTGAACCAAGTGATGTTACTTGGACACATTATATCCTTTGATGGATTGAAGATTGATTCGTAAAAAGTTGAGGCAATTGAGAATTAGGAACGTCCTATAACGATTTTTGAAGTTAGAAGTTTTCTTAACTTAGAGGGCTACTACAGACGTTTTGTTGAAGAATTTTCTAAGCTAGCCCTTTCTTTGACAACACTCACAAAGAAAGCAACGGGATTTGAGTGGACGCATGAATGCAAGAGGCGTTTCAAAGAGTTAAAATGGAGACTTACTACTGCACCTATTCTTACATTACCTACACCCGAAAAAGAATTTGAAGTCTTTAGTGACGTGTCCCACCAATGTTTAGGATGCATCCTAATGCAAGAAGAGAAAGTGTTTGTAAACCCAAGATTTTCCTTGGATTCTTTGCTATTATCATATAATATAGGAAGTTGAATTTAAGTTGTTGAAGAAAAATAACAACGCTTTTGCTTCAAGTTGTGTCAATCATTTTGGATTTTTTTTAAAAAAGAAAAAGAAAATAAAGGAAAAAGAAAATGGAAGCAAATTAACATTATATATTAGTTATATATATATTTGTTTGTTTAAAAAAGAGAATTAAAGTAAAGAAAGAGGGAAAAAGGGAGATGAGATAAAAGTCATTCGATAAAAGTCATTTGGTGCAATTTTTTTCACACTCCTTCTCTACCGTCTGATTTTCCTTCTTCCATTTCTCATTTATTTTTGGTTCATCAACTTTAGAGCTGTGTTGAGGGAGGGTTTGAGAAGATTGGAAGGAGAGATTCTGTAGTTTAGAGATTGAAGAAGATAAGAAACTACAAGCTTAAGTCATTTCCTTTGATAGATTGATTTCACACAGACATTCTATGGTTTTTGAGTCGTTCAAGAAGGGTTAAAATGTGAGGTTTATTGTTTTTGAAAGTTTATTCAATATCTAACAAGTTTTGTGAAGGAAGCATGGACAAATTCTGGTGTAGATTAATGTTTTTCGAAGAGGCATTCAGATCACAGTTTGGTGTGCAAAATCGTGAAGCCTCTGTTTTTTTTTTTTTTAGTTTTCCAAATTATACAAAGTGAGCTAGAAGATCTATTAGGGATGGTTAAAAGCTTATAGAATTTCCTACAACTTTCATGAAGCAATTGTGAGCCAAAAATGAATGGAAATAAGCTTAATTTCAGGAGCAAGTCAGAGGTTAGCAGAAGTCTCGATTTTGGACTACCTCTGTTTTGGGCCATTTCTGTAGCAATATGTTGGGAATCTCGTTTTCTTTCTTTTAAGTAAGTTATAGAGGAGTTCAAAATAAAGAGTTTGATATAAAGTACATTAATTGTGTAAAGTATTGAAAAAGTTATGATAGTTTGAAGTTAGGTTGTTGAATCTAGAAAATTTTGGGGAAATATGTGAAATATTCTTTTGTGTCTAAGTTTGGAATTGTTGAATGTCATCTTTTGTACGTCATCTTAAGTTAGTATAAAGATACAAGACTAAATAAGGTTCTGATGCTCGGTTTTGGTTTGTTTGACAGGCCAAGAGAAAATAGGTCGAGTCTACACACCAGGGAACTAGCCTAAGGCTGTGAGTGACAAACAGATTTCAAAATTAAACAGATTTATAAACTGTTATATATGATTATGTTTCTATGCTTGAATTTGATTTTATGAATAGTACATGATTTCTATGAACAGTAAGCCATAGTTTCAAGCTTGGGTTTTATGATGAAATTTATATATAAGCACATTATTATCGACTTTCTGAAAAGTAGTTGAAATAATATCATTTTAAGCAAGTATTGCTTTTAGATTTTCAGTTTTCCACAAACAACCTGAGTAAGCTTGAGTTTTACGAAATATAAAGATAACAGACATGTTTTAATGTTTTAATATTTTCATATAACTTTATGAGATTTCTATTAACTACAAGATTGAGATGTTGAGCCTGAGGCTATATGATACCGTGTGCACACAAGTTAGATTTCGTTGTTGATGATGAGTGTACTTCGTAACAACGATTTTTTCATGAGTGCTAGATTACGACAAAGACGATGAGAGTGTTGGACGGGTCCCACTACATCGTAGCTAGTAAATGTTGGTTATACTAGGTGTGCCTTACACAACGTAGGTTTGTAATGTTAGTTAAAATGTTTAATATACCAGATATGTCTTGCTAGATTTCAATGATAAATTTGCTGAGTATTTAAGAAAGCTGTTTTTATTACACATTTATATTTAAGGTTTTGATTAAACAAATTTAAATGTGATAGGTTTTTCGTGTGCTATGATTTCCAAATTTAAAGTTTTAAATTTAGTCACTCACTGAGCTTTATAGTACCTTGTAAAACGTTTTTTCCCATTTTTTAGGCAGAGATCGAGCTCCCAGTGCCTGATAGGTAACCTTAGTCTACTGAAAGCTCCTCGATTGTTAGCTAGATCGTGGTTGGAGTTGTACATAGAATCTGTTTTGTTATATCGTATATATATTTGTAAGATTTAGATAAGTTACAGTTTGTGTACGCTCAGGGTGTTGTAGTTGTGAAAACCTTTGTTGGATATCTTTTTGGGTATGATGTCTTCATTCGGTTTATTTTCTAAGTGAGTTGTTTCAGGGCTACATGTCATGTATGTCTATGGGTTGTCTAGGTTCAGATGTGTTGTGTTGCATGTGAAGTAGTTTATATACTAGATTAGCATGTCTATCAGGTTCAAGAGTTTAACAGAGTGCACAGGTATCGTTAGAGGAGAGCGATGTTAGTCGGCTTCATGCTGTCTTCCGGGATAAGCTAGTAGGTAGTTCGAAAAGGGGTGTGACAGTATTAGTCTACGCGTCCAGACAATTGAAGTCACATGAATGCAATTAATTACCCAACGCACGATCTAAAGCTAGCAACCATTGTTCATGTGTTGAACGTTTGGAGGCACTATCTATTTGAAGAAAAGTGTAACATTTTCATTGATCATAAGACCTTCAAGTACATATTTAATCAAAAAGAGTTGAATTTAAGACAGAAGCATTGGATGAAGCTTATTAAAGATTATGATTGCACTATTGTCTACCATCCTATAAAGACTAATGTTGTAGATGATGCGTTGAGCAGAAAGAGCCCCAATAAAAGGAAACTAGCCTTGATAAGGGAGTTAAGAGATTATAGAGCTATCTTGAACGTAAATTAGATTAAAATTTGATAACTCGATTTCAAGTAAAACCCACATTAGAAGAAGAGATTGTCAAATCGCAACCAGGAGATCTCATGTCGAGGAAGTTGCAGAAGAAGTAAGGTGCAAAAGATGAATAGATTACATGTTCAGAAGTGATGCTGTGTTGCTAAAAGAATGAAGATTATGTGTTCCAAATATTAATGCGTTGAAGGAGAGTATTTTAGAGGAAGCACATAGTTTAGCTTAGCGATGTATCCTAGAAATACTAAAATGTATAACACTCTAAAAGCTTATTATTGGTGGCCAGGTATGTGGCGAAAGATAGCTGAGTTTGTGTCTAAGTGCTTTATTTGTCAACAAGTCAAGTCGCAACGCTAAAAAGCTGATGGATTGTTGTGCCCTTTACCAAGTCTAGAGTGGAAGTAGGAGCATACCACAATGGACTTTTTGTTCGAATTGCCTAGACTGCCTAATGGTTGTGATGGAATTCGAGTGATTGTGGATAGATTTACCAAGGTCGCACGCTTTTTTTTCCTATTAAGCAAATATTTCCATGAGACAAATTGGCTAAGTTGTAAGTTGATAAAATTGTGATTAAAGAAAATTCAAAAATTGCTCGTGACATGTAAAAGAGTTATGTAGATACCTGTCGCATAACTTTGAAATTTGAAGTTGGAGACAAGGTTTTCTGTAAATTGTCACCATAGAAGGATGTACTTAGATTTGGATGGAAGGGAAAACTAAGCCTAAGATTTATAGGACCTGATGAGATTCTAGCATGCGCGAGACTAATGGCTTATAAGTTAAGGTTGCCCACGGAGTTGTCTAGAATTCATAATGTCTTCCACGTTTCAATGTTGCGAAAGTATGTTCCAGATTCCTCGCATATACTTCAAAGCAACCCTTGGAAGTGAAAGAAAATTTGACCTATGAAGAAAGACCCTTGTGTGTGATAGGCAGAAAGGAACAAGTATTGAGAATAAAGGTGATTCCCATGGTCAAGATTTTGTGGAACAATCATGGCATTAAGGAAGCCACTTGGGAAAGTGAAGAACTGATGAATGCTAAGTACCTACAACTCTTTACATAAGACATTGAATTTCGAGGACAAAATTCCAATAAATAAGTAGTAGTTGTGAGGCCCTGATCGTGTCTTGTCTTATGCATGTGATAAGATTCACGTGGCAAGATTGGACTATGCGATAAGACCATAACGTGGCGAGAAGGCTACGCGATGAACTGTTATGCGTTTTAAGCTACCTTCACTAGGAAGAAGTGATGTCATCTTTGGGTAAGTAAGTTGGCGATTGATTTGACCTTGCCACCCAATCCAAATTTAGTATAAGGAGGTGGCAAGGACACGTGGCATTCTTACATTGAACTAATTCTGACCGCTAGCAGAATTAATTGTTTCAATATGGAAGACTTCATCGGAAAGGCTTATAAATATGTGAAAATCTGGTTATTTGAAGCTGTTTTTACCTTGATCATACTTACGAAAGAATCGAGAGAATTTCCAAGGTTTTTAAATATCCAAAACGAGCTTGTATTTGGCAAGCATTGCAAGGAAGTGCAAGAGAGCTCATGACTAAGAAGCTAGTTGATTGTGATTATGAGTGGTTCTTCTTATAAAATGCTTTCCAAAATAAAAAGGATTTCTAAAACATGTTTAAATCCTTACTATATTTCTATTAAGATCATGAACAACATGATTTTTCTTATGCTTTCCAATTCTTAAAATGTATATGATTTATAAATGAACTAGACTTATATTATGAACTAGAATGATGTAATGAGTGTATTTGAGCAAGGCATAAGATTTGATAAAAATTAAAATGATGAAATGGGATGATCTTTTGTACCCTATGGATTGAGATGCCTTATCCTTGGTGTGTGATCTGGGATAAGATGTTCTATTATTGTTGTGTGTTCTAGAATAAAATGTCCTAATCATGCTCTGTGATCTTTAGTAGGATGCCTCATACTTGTTGTGTGATCTGGTATAGGATGTCCTTGCCTTATTGTGTGATTTGACATTGGAAAATACATAATGCGTAATGGAATTAATGGAACTTGCTAAATGCGTTGAGATTACTTTGCATAGTTGCAACTTGGCAAAAGAGTGTGGTAAACGCTTGAGATGAGGGAAGGGTACAAAGATGTAATTAAATATGTAGAATATTTCTGTGAGGTGATTATGTTATATACGTGATGCATACCACATGCGATATGATTTATGATGAAAGAGTTGAGATGTTGCAAATAGCCTAACACATTCGAATGATTTGATTTAGATTGAATGCTTTATTGATTGAATTGTTTATTATTTATACCACATGATTTGGCGAAAAAATTTTATCAAAGGAGTTGATAGAATACCCCCACTCACTAAACATTTCTGTTTAACCTTTCAAATATTTTGTCTTGTACTTTGAGTTTTTATTAATAAAGAAGTTTTGTCCCCGTTTATAAAAAACCTTTCAAATGTTCTGTTTTAATCCCCTTAGGTAACGAAGAACATCCAGTACTGAACTTGCAGCTTTGAATGCCTACAGTGTCATTCGTTAAACACATCATTTTGGTAGTAGCCACTGTCAGCTTCTATAGCATGTAGAAGCTAGGCGAGAAGAGTGTACGTGTTGTTTTGAGTTGTATATAGTTCTTTTGAAAGAAACTTTTTATTAAGTATTGAATGTACTATATTATTTGAAATATCAATGAAGTCTTCTTATTTTAATGAAGTCTTCTTATTTCATTTGAGTTCTCATTTCATGCTTAAATATGTTGGTTGCATTTATTTTCGCTTACTTGGCGTTCTACGTGTAATCTCACGAAGAGACTTGCGTAGAATGTCTAGGTGGTCACGTCCCCACTTGGTCGCATATAGTGACTTTTGGGACGAGGCGTGACAAAAATACCCACGTCAAACCACCATTATGGTCATTTTTTGTAGAATTTCTCAAATTTAAAACTATTACTAATAGCATCTATTAGTGATAACAACTAACACTGGTAGCATCTATCGTTGATAATTGCTATTAGTGATATATGCTATCACCGATAGCTTTCAATTTGAGATATGATTATTTTCCACAATTCTAGATTTTTTCACATTGAAAGCTATCACTAATAGCTACAATTAGTGAATATCATGGATAGCTATTATCGGTTATTATCATTGATAGCTACTATTAGTGATAACTTGTTGCCATTATGAGCATTTTTTCCTGGTTTTCTTAAATTGAATAAAGTTATCATTTATAGCAATTGATAGTTGTTATACATTGCTATCACTGATAGATGTTATCAATGATAGCTTTTAATTTGAGAAATATGTTATCAATTGATATAATTGATAACAGTTATCAGCGATAGCTTTTATCAATGATAGCCACTTGAGGGTAGAGTAACTTTCAATTTGAAAAATATGGTATTAGTTGTTATAGTTAACTATTATCGCTAATAACTACTGCCAATAATAGCTTTTTAATTTAAGAAATGTGATATCAATTGCTATCATTGATATCTTCTATCAGCGATGTTGCAATCAATTCATATTTTTGATAGCAACTATAAGTAATTTTTCTATATTTCTATCAACATAAAATGATATCACTAACATTATCTATCAATTATTGCATTAAAAGAATATCGTTTATAGCAAGTATAAGTAATATCATTAGAAGAATATTTTTCTAAGTGATATCTCCTTAGTAAACATATCAATTTTGAATTGATGAAGTTTAATTAGTCTATCAATTGAACTTTTTGATAGCTACTATCAACGATATTCTTCAATTGCGATCACTAATAATATCTATTAGTGATAGCAATAGAAGAATATCACTGATAGCATTTATAAGTAATATCTATAATAGGCTACTATATATCAATGATATCAAGGTTCTACTATAAAGTGATATTGTGGTTGTTTGTTTTTAGCATAAATGGACAAAGAAAAGATATCAGATTAGCATGCTATCAATAATATAGCTTTGAATGACTAATTACATACTATCCATATGATAGCTTCTATCGCTAATAGTATGAACGCAAAAAAATTATAGCAGATAGCCTTTTGAGAATATGTTATAGCAAATATAGTACATTGTTTTAGAATTTTGCAAATATGGTAAAATTCTCCTTTTTTAAAATACTCTTGATCTTTAATTTGTTATTATTCCTAAACTACCATTCAATAACTTATTTCTTTTTCTCTTTTTAATGCCCTAATCATCCCTTATTTCTTCTCTCGCTTTTTAAGGCCCTAAACATTCTTTCTCTTATAAAAAAACAATCTGTTTTTCTTACATAACTTAAGTATTTCTTCTCTCCCTTTTTAAGGCCCTAATCATCCTTTCTTATACAGGGTGTATTCTTTCTATCTTAATCTTGATTTTAAGATGTCAATAACACATTATTTTCAATATGAAATAAAATGGTTTTTTATCTGAGTAATTTAACTTTGTTTTTGTGATTTTTTTCAACTTTCTTTGATGTGTATTTTGAGTTAAATCTGATTTCAAATGATTTTGTTTTATTTTTTTACATTGATTTTGTTTTGATTTTACTTTGTATCAGTTTTGTATATCAGTTTGGTGATGTACTTATATTATATGTATTAGTTAGTTAATATACTTACTATGTGATTTTCATTTTTTCAAATTTTATGCAGTTTATTGTAGTATTATTAAGTATATAAACGATATAACTTAATGTATCATTACACAGTATATCAATAATATATTATTAAAGTATATCAACATATTAGTAAAATGAATCATTATTAGGTATATCAATCAAGTTTACTAGGGTATATTAATAGTGTATCAAGTGTATAAGAAGGACTTCAATCATATCAAATGTATTATCAATCAAGTGTACCAGTGAAGAGTACTAATTGTATCTGCAGGGCATCAGGTGTATCAAACATCTCACGTGTATTAAGCATATCAAAATTGTTGAGTGTACCAATGAAGTATAACATGCTTATTAGCAATGCATCAAGTATATTAAACTTATTAGTGAAGCATTTAAGTGTATCAAGGCCGAAAGGGTATCCATGTGTATCAAGAATAATCAAGTGTACTAGGGAATATTAGGAGTATCAAGGTGTTTATGGTATATCAAAGTGTATCAAGTGTGTCAAAGAGTATCATGATTCTTCAAATGTATATCAAGGTCCAAAGGTTATCGAGAAGTATCAAATATATATCGAGTGTACCAGGGAGTAGCAAGTGTATCAAGAGATATTAGATATAACATGTATGTATCAGATTTATCAAATGTGTATTAGTAACGACATGTATTAGTAACGAGGGCATTTGAGACACTTTACATCTTGTATATGTGGGTTAGGCTTTGTTTTTACCATTTTTGCAAACAATAAATGTGTGTGCTATAAACTTAATTATTATATCTTCTTTTGCCCTTTTGTAAGCGTCCCATAAATGAAATTGATATAGTTGCAACTTTTATTGAAATAAATTATTGATTTTAGGTTATGCTATAAACATTTATATCATATATGATTATCAATGATAAATTCATGAAAAACACATTAACATATTAGACATGTTGTCATTGATAGAAGTCATCGCTGATAGCACGAGAGAAAGGAAACTAAAGAGCAAAATTGATATTTTTAAAAAATTTAGCATATGACTGGTAAAATATTGTCATTTTTTTGCAAATATTGTTCACTTGTGCTATAGATTATATTTATTTCTAATTTGTACTATTTGGTGCAATTTTTTAAGGCTTTTTAGGTTTTTTTTCAAGTTTTTAATTGTTTTTCATATCCAAGTCTTATTATAAATTTGTTACTCAAATGATGATAAATTTGTTATTGTAAATTTTCATATCCATCTAGCTTTAGTTTGAATTATCTTATACATCCAGTGTATTTGTTTCCAATTGAAATATAATCAATTTGCTAATGTATTCAATTCATATTATATCAAAAGTTTTCTCCAACAATCTAAAGACAATTAATATCTGATCTTATGGTTGCAAACTCCTCTACCAATGTTGCTACTTTTGCCCTAATGGGCTCACACATTGTCAAACATCATGCTGAAAAAACCAGAGAAGTTCTAGGGAGACAACTTTAAGAAAGGGAAACAAAAGATGATATTTTATTTCACTACATTGAATCTTGCTCGTGTTTTGAAGGAAAATTTGTGTGCGGAAGAGAAGAATTGTTCAACCTTTGTCTTTTTAGGGTTCACAAACTTCTCACACTAAATTTGGCTCAAAACTCATATTTTCAAAAACACATCCAAGAAACCTTTAAGCCCCTAAAAAATATCTTATACTGTTACAGTAATAGCAACATGTAAAGGTAAAAGTAGTAGATTATACATTTTGATTACATGTTTGGAGGTAGGTCCCACAGTTCACCACGATTAAGAAATACAAGTAAACAACATCAAGCATAATCAAATGAGCTTTAACTACCATTAATAGATTGTGTCACTCCTTGTGTAAACATAACCTAAAATATAACACAGCTTCAACTACAGAAACCAAAATGGTATCAACTATATAAAAGGTATGAACAAAGTTCAACTCCTTTTTCTTAACACTCTTCTAGCAAAGTCATTTTAACGTCCAGTCTGTTCCAAATTTCTTTTTTTTTATATAGATCAGACTAGCGTGCGTTCTTTCATCAAAAGTTAAGTAAAACTCGAGGTAGGATGTCGAAAACAGCTTAATATTGAGGAATTCACATTTGTTCAGAAGCTTTTTACACAATTCATAGGCATTAAAGAACCAACGAAGGTAGAACAGTCCCTTGTCGGAGAAGTATATAATATTTCACACCATGCAGTTGAAAAACAGAGAAGAAACTTAACATGAAATCTTAAAACTTGAATTGTTGGTCATTTTTCAACTCTCAGCAACCAAGGATTTTTCAGAAATTGCTGATTCCGCATCACCGAAAACAATTTTGAGCTTAAAGCTGATGCATGTCAACTGTTGGTTCTTGCTATCTCTCAATATTATTTTAACGACATATGAACCCTGTATTGCAAACATCAGCCAACGTTCACGAACCAAGCTTCAAAATTATTTTACTAACGAGAAGAAACAGATATTAATCTAGCAAACAGGACTTACTGGTGGGGTAAATGGAGGTAAGCTTTGGGAGTGAGATAAAGAGAATTTTCCAGGTGCAATTGGACACGAAGTCTCTTCACAAAGATCATGACTTTCTGAATGTATATGCAGCCCAAATAAAGAGACCTCGACCACGAACTTCCCACCGGAGAGATTCTTCTCTGAATGGAACACATTGTATTTGTTAAATTAAATACCAACCCGTCTACACTTTCTCGCTACCTTTCCTCAAAGTGAATTCAACCAGATGATCATTAGGAAAAGTAACCAACTACAATTATATAAGAACAGTTCAGTATATCTGGAAACTGAACAAACTCGAGTTTTTAAATGAGGTTATTGGAAATTTGTTACTCAAATGATGATGAACTAACAACGGTATAGGCAGCATTCAATGAACATGCTATCAGGAAACTGAACAAACTCGAGTTTCTAAATGAGAGTAAAACTTGATGATAAGACAGTAACACCAGTAAACATATTAATCAGAAAGCAGAGATTACTTGAACACTTTCTAGTAAGTTCCACTTTACCATTTACCACTAAAAGAAGGTCATGAGAAAGTAATGGTACATGTTAATGGAGAAAGTATCAGTCACTCATACACCTAAAGAAAACCTGAGCATCTTACTCTATTATCATAGGGGAATGTCGCAAAAACAATAATTAAACTCAATGAGGTTCACATAGCACTCACAAAAAGTAGGAAAAATATGCTCCAGGCTTCCATCTCCCTAACACAAGTGAAGGACCCCTGTAGGGCCTTGAAGAAATGTGGCCTACACACGGGTAGGGAAGAAAGAAAAGGGAGGGGGAGAAGGAGAGCCTTAGCCTGAAAATTGAATTGTTCAGGGCTGACTCTCGTCACAAAAGATCCTTCAACAACAATGCTTAATTCTTCAGCAAAATTATGAAGAAACAAAAACATCCATAGAGAAAGTCAATATGCACGCATCTGTGGTTGACTAAGAAATCCAACTTCAACCAGCAACTTAAATGACAAAGTAAACACTAAATAATACACCTGTGTGAATGATTAAGAAGGAAAACTAATAATCACAACCACACACCATTTGATAAAAGTTCTCATAAATAGACCCTAAAGTTTCACTTCCATCATTCTGACCTTCATCAAAGTTTATTATCATACAAAATGTACATTTTCGAGAGATTTTCAAATTATAATATGCATAAAGCACAGGCATCCATCCAAGCATTTCATATGTAGTTAATCGCTGTCTATGAAGAGTGAACATACAATCAAACCTTGACTAAACCTAGGGATTCGAGTGCACAATAAGAATTAACAAAAACCTTTTTTGAAAATTAGTGAGAGAAATCAAGAGTAAACCAATGTTTATGTTAGGTACTCAACCTAACAAGGGAATACTCAAGAACACAAAGAACAACAAGAACAATAAAAGACAGAATTATATGAAAATATATTGAAATACATGCTATAATATCACAAGAACAAGTAATAATGTAGCCCCTAACCTTTCAAAAGGGCTAGACTCTCCCAAATTCCATCACAAGGAAATCCTACTAAAAAGTTCTTCTCCCTTTTCTACAACTTAATAATTTCCCATATGCTCCTTCTAAACACCCCATACTAAAGTCCTCTATTTCAATAAGTAAGGGGCTGTTTGGGGCGAAGAGGGACTTATAATAGTCTAAAGATTATAATAGTCTGGGTATTATAATAGTCTGAGGATTATAATAGTTTGCGTTTGGGGTGCAAACTATTATCTCAGCTTTTGTCGGCGTTGCTTCCTTTTGTGGTGGCTGCTACTGAGATTTCCGCTTTGGCTTGGCCTTCTACTTTTACTTGGCAAATAATTGGAGCTCAGTGAGAGAGGGAGTGTAAGGAAGAGGAGAAACAAGAGTGAGGACAAGTATTATCAGAATATTAGGATTAGGATTTTCCTAATCCTAGTATTAGGACCAAACATGAAGCGGGCTAAAATAGCCCACTCCACTCCTCTCTAATCCTAGGAGCAAACAGCCCCTAAGAGTCTTAGGGTTTATTAATGCATGAGAAATGCTGAAGATCAATAGATCCTGATTTCACCTCCACTACATCCACATCTACTCAGCCCTTAAATTTGATAGGAACCCAAGGTGGCGATTTGTAATTAAAAAACAGGGGCCTGATGTATTACAATATTAAAGAAAAACACAAAAATCAACCAACTGTGGATGCTCAAAATTGAGAGTCTACAGTCCGCCACTTGTGAGACAATATACAGCAATGGATGCATCAGATAATCAACTAACATCGGGGTAGCACGGGGCACTAAATCTATGATGTCCAAGTTAGTGTTGAGAATGAAATTCAGTTGCACGAAATTTGAGAGTATATAAGCTTACCTGAATATACCTACTCCAGATGAGAGAGTATTTCTAAAGTCAGATAAGGCCAGTAACCATAAAAAAGAATGTGGTGAGAGATAAGGGCTTAAATCATTCTAGATACACTAGAAATGTGAAGACCAAAATTGGACCAGGTCGGGAACAGAGCCCTTCCATAAGCAGGTCAAGACATTATCTACTTTGGTCGACCAGTTTAATAATTTTTCCAATGAGTAGAGAGAATTCATGCAAGACCAAACATGGATCCCAATCTGAGTTGAGATGATTAGATCATTGCATGGCTTAAGCTGTATCTTTTTCTACTCACTACAAATACAGTTAAATTCTGCGAATTTATAATCACAAATTTGACAATATTTATATAAGTTATTAAGGTTGTCCTCAAATATGAGAAGAACTCTAAGAAAATTTCTACGAAAAGAAGGTTAAGCTTCATATCAAATACTTCAATATTATCCCGTAGTTAAACGACCAGAAGAATCCTCTTCAATTAGTGTTGGAGCATAGTTAAAAGAACAATTAACAACACGTAAAAAAGAATAGCCATAAATAGGTTACTAATGCCCTTAGTCCTTACCAAATATGAATCATATGCCAATAGATAAGGTGAGAGTAAGCAGATTAATATGAAGAACAGTGAGGAAAACGAATTAAAATGACTGGAGAATACGAAATACCAACGCTTTACCAGTTGAGGCTGAAACGGTAAACGTGGCAGGCTGGCCACTCTTTACTGGATCAGGAGATACTTCGAGTTCATCGACCTTCACAGGATAATTACCTCTCCTATCTGATTCCAATTCACAATCAGACACCAATTGATCAAAAATTAGAAAAAACAAGAAATCAGAAGTTATAAATTCCTTTTCCTAGGAGAGTATCTTTCTTATCTCGAATTCCAGAAATCGGAAACTAAACAACATAGAGAAGGCGAATTCTTCCTTAGGCTTTTTTTCCTAAGGAAGTGAAAACTGAAAAAGTGAAAGTTGAAATAGAGACACGAACCGCAATATTCAAATTTGGCAGCAAAGATGACCGGAAAGAGAAGAAGAACGGTGAAGAGAAGGAAGATGATGCGATTGAACGACCGCCCTCCGTCCATGATGTCGTCGATGATTGGAGTTGGAAGGGCCGATCTGAAACAAAAGAAGTGAAGATGAAGAAAGAAGAAGAAAACTCAGCGACGATTCATGGAAAATACATTATTATGCCGAAGAAATAGACCAATAAAATAATGAGGTTTGTCGATAGCAATAATTTATTTTTTTCTTTTTGTTTTTCGAATAAAACACATTTTTGTACCCAAACACATTGTAGTCCAAGAGTAAAGTAATGGTCTGTATACCATTAGAAATAGTGAAAGATTAAAATATCTAAGTGACCATTAGAAATAGTGAAAGATTAAAATATCTAAGTCCAATCACCATTTTGAATAGTAATAACAGTTATTATCGATAACTTTTTTAATTTTCTTAAATTAAAAACTATCATCGATAACAATTAATAGTCGTTATTGATAGATACTATTATTAATAGTTTTTAATTTGATAAGTATGTTATCGGTTGATATAATTGATAACGGTTATCAGCCATAACTTTTATTAATGATAACCACTAAAAAGTAGAGAAATATAATATAAGTTTGCTATAATTAGTTGGTAAATTGCAAAAAAAAAAATAGTCCATTTTTGAGGGGTCGTGAGGTTTTAGAATTGATCGGAAGAAAATAGACTTTTGTAGGATAAAATATGCATGAAAAGTCCAATTTACCCTTAAACGAAATTTTTCCTTTCTCTTTCACCAAAATCACGACAAACTCACCATCTTCTTCCATTTATTCTATCTTCTTCCTTTAACTTCTCTAACCTCTTTGAAATTCTCTCTCTTAATCTCTTGCCACTTTAAATCAAGTTGTCGTGCAAACTAAGCGTTAATGTAGTTTGTTTGTTTGTTTGTTTGTTTGTTTGTTTTTCTTTTTCTTTTTTTTTTTTCTTTTTACTGTTATATGCTACTGAATTATATGGCTGTTGTTTTTTATTGTTAATTGCCACTGGTACTATGCATGCATGTCAGTTGCAGCCGTGTGGTAGAGAGATCAAACGACACTGGAACTCGCAAGAGAACTTGATTTGGTGCATAAACCTGAGGTTGTTCCACTCAGCATACTTTGGCAAGAGTTTGATGTTCCTGTTCTTCAAAAATGGATTAGTGGATCTTTGGTGGATTTTTTAGTCTATAATTGTTTTTAGTTTATTGTGTTGTTATTTTAAAGCACTGTGTTTGAAAATTTTCTTACGTTGAAATTCTTTAAACTCAATTTTTCTTTTTTTTTTTTTTAATTGAGCTGCTGATTCTTTAACTAATATGAAAAAATTAGCATATTTTTTTAACATAAGGAGAGTTACTATTTTTTTTTATCCAACAGGCATCTCACAAGTTTTAAATTTGAAATACCCGATTTCAAATCAATTCTACTCTCTCTTTTTTTTTCACATATTTTATAGAGTTTTTAAGTACTTTTTTTTATCTCGCAAACATCTCACAAATATCTTACAACTTCCAAACTTCAAGTAATTAATTCTAAACCAATTGTAGTTGATCTAGTAAGATTTTGCACATATTTTTAAGGAGCTTTTAGCCACTATTTTTTATCTTACAAACATATAGCATACATCTCGCAAATATGTCGCAACTTCTAAACTTTAAATATCTAATCTAATCTATTATATACTTGTTTTATGTGATTTAGGGTGATTCTACACACTGATTAAAGATACGACTAATATTTATGGTATGACTGATGTGTGGATGTTGTTGTGGATTACTAGTAGCTGCCTCCCTACTTGTAGCGATGTGTGTCCTTCCGCAATTGTGTCTCCTTTGGGATTCACTAGTTATTGTGTTTCCTTTGGGATCCACCAGTTATTGTGTTTCCTTCAATACCCACCAGTTATTGTGTTTTCTTCGAGATCCATAAGATATTGTGGGATCCATCATATATTGTGTTTCCTTTGGGATCCATCATATATTGTGTTTTCTTCGGGATCCACCAGTTATCGTGTTTTCTTCGGGATTCACCAGTTATCGTGTTTTCTTCGGGATCCACCAGTTATCGTGTTTTCTTCGGAATCCACCAGTTATTTTATCTCTTTTAGGATCCACCAAATTTTAGGGACACATCTGGTCTACAGTTGTGTGAGTTAACAATGTATGATTTACTAGTACAATACATCTTTAAGATATATGGATTAAGATATATGGATGCTTAGCCTCACCCTAGTAGTAGGGGTTTACTTACGGGGTATTTCTATACTCAACTTTTCTTATGTTATGTTTTCAAGTAAGAATATGAACAAGAAATATCCGTAGGTGAGCCATAGAGCATATTTAGCTTTTGCATATAGTTTCGTTTTTCTTTTCATGATTTAAATTTTAGAACAAAACATTTAGATTTATGATTATTTCATTTTATCTATTTATGTCAAATTAGATAGGTGTACCCAAACTTTAATTTACTTAATTATTTAATTATTTATGTTATTTCTCTAAAAGTTTTATAAAAAATATTGGTTTTAGTATTTGCATGTATGTAGTAACTTTTTTGAAAATGATTAGGATTGTTGAGTCGTTCCAGATGAAAGAAGAAATACAAGAAATTAATAATTTAGTCAATTTAACGCTTATAATTTCAAAATTGTAACAATTTATTTGTTCAACTTTAATAAATAACAATTTAATTCATAAACTTACGATTATTGATACTTTAGTCATTATTTTGAAAAGTAATATCAAATTTATTTACAAATTATAAAAGATTAGCTCTTTTGCTTTTGGCGGAAGGTGAGACTAAAAATTTAAATGTTGATTGAGAGCATGATTAGTTGATCATCTATTTTCTATATCATGGTTTTTGATTTATTGAACTTAGACGTCTATTGGGCGAATAACCTCATAAATATGTTGTTATTGTATATCTAGACTTTTAACTCTAGACTTAAAATTATAAAATTACATTTGAATTATATTTAATAAAGACAAAAATATTTAGAAATGAATTATGCCATGCTTAGCTTAAGTTGATTAGACCAAATCCATGGTCAACAATGAGAAATCCCTCCCAAAAGAGAGAGGAACTCTTCAAGGTTCTATATTGAAAATATGATGGAAAGACTTTCAACTACAATTCAAATTTGGCTATATGTAGCCTTACAAGAAAATAACATAATTACTTAATTAATTCTGATCTATATACTAATTAATCTAAATTAACAACTTAAACAAATATTAAATTAAATATACTAATTAATTTTTTAAAAAAAATCAAAATACTTATTATATGATGAAATAATTTTAAGGTTAATTTTCATAAATATAACAAAACACCAAAATATTTACGGCACATGTAACAAAATTAAAAAACTCATGAAGTCGGTAAAATATTTTCATAAATTCGATTTATCACTTCCCTTTCTTCTTATTTTTTGTGATTTATTCATCTTCTCTTCCAAATTTCTTTGACTCTTCTTCCCGATTTTCTTTCTTTTATTTTTATACATCTTCTTTTTTTTCTTTCTTCATCTTTTCTTTCTTTTTTTCGAACTCCTCTTCTAGAACATCGAGATAGTTTAAATATCACTTTGATATGATCTAAATGATCGTATACCTAGTCAACATGATCGTATACCTAGTCAACATAATCGTTTAGATTTGAAGCCCTTTTCCCATTGTTTAAAAAAAACTACATGATCGTGTGGATATGATGTAAGCAAATCGCGTACGTACCATAGTCAACTCAATCGTTTAGATTTGAAATATTTTTTCTATCGTTAAAAAGAACTACACAAATGTGTTGATACTACCTACATAATCGTGTATTATTTCCTACACGAGCACGTATCATGATCGTTTAGAAAAAGAATTACACGTGCGTGTGCGGTCAATTAATTACATGTTGATTGGGGTATTTTTGTATTTTCCATTGTGGGCTTTTTTTGTTTTCAAAATTGTTCTATACAGTGTAAATATTTTGCCAATTTGTTATATTTTTTAAAAAACCCTATTTTTAAATATAGCAAAATAAACCAAAATATTTATAAAATATGGCAAAATTTTATATTCTATTGATGATATTGATTGAAACTAATAAAAGTCTATCAATGTGTAATAGTTATCACAGATAGAATTTGAAATTTGCAAACATTTTTAACAGTTTTATTATTTGTAATAAATTTTCATTATACAATACATTATAAATTATATAATATTACAAAACATGATTATACAATTTTTTAATCTAAAATATGTTATATGTATAATATCAAACATATTTACAGAAGTGATTAAATCTACCGACACATATCTATAAACATAAAATACAATCTTTTACTAAAATCCAAGCTTTAGATTTCTATTTTCAAGATTCTTTACCAAACACCCTAAAACTTTTACTTACTGAATTTAGGAAATAAATATAATGTATAGCATAAGGAAACAATAGTTGCAAAAACGATAATTTTTATCAATCATATGGTAATTTTTTTTTAAATTTCAATTTTACCCTTCAGTTTCCTTCCTCTCGTGTTATCAATGATGACTTCTATCACTGAATATTAGTGATGACTTCTATTAATAATATCATGTCTGATATGTCAATATGTTTTTCATGAATGTATCACTGATAACTTCAACTTTAAATTTCTAAATGATATAAATGTTGATAGCATATTGACATATCAGGCATGATGTTAGTGATAGCTTTTATCAATGACATCATGCCTGATATGTCAATATGTTTTTCATGAATTTATCATTGATAACTTCAACTTTGAATTTCTAAATGATATAAATGTTGATAGTATAATATGAAATCAATAATTTATTTAAACAAAAGCTGCAACCATATAACAATTTCATTTATTCTATCAATGATAAAAACTGTCATATGGATAGTATGTTATTAGTGATTCAAAGCTATTACCGATAACATGCTAATTTGATCTCTTTTATTTGTTCATTTATGCTAAAAACAAACAACCACAATATCATCTTATAGAAACATTGCCTTGATATCATTAATACGTAGTAGCCTATTAGGGATATTACTTACAGATGTCGTCGGTGATATCCTTATGTTACTACCACTGGTAGATATTATGAGTACTTTCGCATAGCAGCTCATTGCGTAGCCTTTCGCGCACGCGCGCACACACGCATACGCACACACGTACACGTACGCATATGCACGCACACACAGGGTTGGATAGGCTTTTAAATGTAAACATGTCCATTTGACTGAAGAACATTAATTAAATTATAATTTCTATCAATATTGGTTTGACATCTATAATTGGATGTTCATATAATTGAAGAAATAAAATATCAACTGACATGATTTCAAGATTGCCACATGTGCATGGTATTTTATAAAATACCAAAATACCCATGTTTGAATACTATAATTATTTCAATATTTTCGTTCTTATCAGAAGTCTTTCTAGTGTAATTAATCTGTATTATATTTGGTATACAATCGTTTAAATTTGACTATTTAAATTGGTAGCCAAATCTCAACATTTTTTTCAAGATTTTTTGTACACGATTGTTTAGATTTGTTACACGATCATATTTGGTACACCATCCTTTAAATTTGGCTACTTAAATTTAAATGATTTTTTAAGATTCGTTGGTACACGATCTCTTAGATTTGACTATCCAATATCCCAACGATTGTTTTTCACGATCTTTTATATTTGGCATACGATCTTAAAAAACCAAATAACATTTTGAAAAAAAAAAAAAACAATGGCTCTTTTATATTTAGTACACGATCTTGAACCAAATAACAGTTTGAAAAAAAAAATGCAGAAAAAGAGAAAAAGACGATAGAAAAGAAAAAAAAATTACAGATGAAAGAATGAAAAGGAAGGGCAAACGGAAATATTAAAAAGAAAATGTAGAAGAAGAAGAGAAAAAGACGATGGAAAGAAAAAAAATCGCAAAGAGAAAGACAAGAAAGATGATAAAAAAGAAGAGCAAACCTAAAATATTTTAAAAAAAAAATGTCCAGCTTCATGGCCTTTTTCATTTTGTTATACGGGTCGTAAATTTTTTTCGGTTTGTTATATTTATGAAAATTAACCTTAAATTTTGATATTAAATCAAATATCAAAGATTACTGAATTTTAATTTTTTAAGTGAATGGTATTTTTGTAATCAAATTTTTTTTGGGGCATTTTAAATTATAACAAAGAAATTGAAACTATTTACAAATTAGAACAAAATCATCAAATTTTGTACAGGTCATTTGAGGTTTTATTTATTTTTTTTATTTTTTATTTTTTTTTGTAAATAGTTTTATTTTTTTTATTTTTTTTTATGACAATTCCTCTTTAGTGTATGCACAAAAATAGGAGAGTTTTTATTAACGTGTATGCACAAAAATAGGGAAAGTTTTTTTTCTTCCGTTCATTTAGGGTGAATTTTAGATTTTAGGGACAAAATCCATTTTTCAAAAAGAAATTTTTTAATTTCAACATGTATACATAAAAATAGGGGAGATTTTAATTTTTTAACATGAAATTAAGCAAAATATCTCTATAATCATTCACTAAAAGGGGTAAAAGGAGGAAACAAATATTTCTTCCCCTTGGCATTGACCTTTTAGATTTTAGATTAGATAGATACACATATATATGAAAATATATTTCCTTTTCTAATTTTCAACGAATATATGAATAAAAAAAATTAAAAAAAAATTGTTTCCTGTTATATAAATGAAAAATAATATGAACAATAATAACAATGAAGCAAATCAAGAGAATAAAGTAGAAGAGAAAAATGAAAGAATAATAAATAAACTCAATGTGGTGTGTCTTATAAAGACACCACGCACCTCTATTTATAGGACATGCATAGTATAGGTTATATTATGAAATTTAATAGGTTGAATGTTAAAACATGAAAATTGGTAACCTATGTAGGTTATAAATATCTACATTTATAATAGATAATTATATATAATACTCTTTAGGATATCCATATTATATAAAATAAATGACTCGTTAAAACTTTAATAGGAAAAAACCTCGTGAGAAAAAATCCTAGTGAAAGAAAAAGAGTATGTCATTTTATATACTTTAATAATTGCCTCATTAAAAACCTTGGTAGGAAAACCCAATAGGAAAAATCATAGTCAAGGAAAAGTGTAAAACTCACGTTCTAGAGTAAAGGGTTTATGAAGGAAGTTGTAAATACTAAGTATAGCTATTAGGCATTTTGAAGAAAGGTTGTGTGTTAGCTATGCGATGTGAGGAATGAGTAGTTATGCATTATGGCTTGGAAACACGAGGAAGAAAATTTGAGTTTTGAGCAAGGTGAGGAAGGGTCAGAAAAGGAAAGAAAGTTGAGAAATTTAAGAGGACTCATTTATTTAGATTAGTCAGCAATTTACGTGTGGGGTTAAAGTTAAGTATGATTAGAGGAAATATTAAACATACACGTGTAAGTCACAAAGAAGGAGCTAACAAGTGAGGACGAGTTTAAGGATGACTAATTTGGTTTAAGATTAGTATAAATACGTTTTGTAAACTCAAAGAAAAAGTTACACTGAAGTTCTAAGCTTAAGTTCTATCAAAAGAAGGTTCAAGAGAGAAGAGAAAATTGGGAAGTTAGGCGATAGAAGAAAGTAAAAGAGAAGGAAGTGTTTAGTTTTGTGAGTGACTCTTCTACAAAAAGAGCAAACTTAAGCTTTCCATTCAAAGTCATGTTGTATAGCATTTTACACGTTGTGATCTTATTTATAATTTTTATGAAAAACATGACTGTTTGAAAGCATACTTAGAGTTAAAGTATAAATTTCTTATAATAATACTTGTATGTGAGTAAACCACTAGCTTTATTCCTATAAAGAGTTAGCTATTATGTGCATATAAGAGAGGAGGCTACCTTGCGTTGAGTGGTTCACTTGGTAGAAGGATGGTTGAATGCGTTGAGTTGTCTGTGCTCAAGTCTATCACCAGAGCATGAAATTAAGCGAGAGTTCGTAGAGATACTGATGGTGAAATGAGTCATCACAGTAGTTTATACATTGAGGAAGTTAAATGTCTAGACGAGAAGAATAAGTAGAGGCTAATGTAATTTGTGTTGTTTAATGCGTGATAAGATGTTAAGACAGTTGAAAATGTTGGTCCCACTTTCTTTCTTTATTTATTTATTTATTCTTGTTGGATTGGGTTGTTTCGGTTCTATAATTATCTCGGCTGGTTGGTTCGGTTTGGTCCTATTTTTCAGGTTGTTTTTGGGCTGTTGGTTTTACTCTTTTATTCTATATAGGTTGGGTTTGGCAGTATGCAAAAATAGAAAGTGATTTGAAGAAACTGAAAGTGTTATTCCGAATTTAGTGAATATGAGATTACGATAAGTTTATCTCCCATAACACCAATTCTCTACAACTGTGATCAAAGAGATTTTCACCAAGAGAGGACATAAATGGTCAAGTGGGAGCTTGACAGTATTATTGCATGGTGACTTTTGATTAAGGGGGAGTTTTTCTCTCAGTGTTTATGTGGAATTACCATGTACAGCATGTTGAATATTTGTGATAATGCTAGTACTATAGGCCATTATTATGTAATCATGAATTATTTCACGTAGAAATATATAATCTCTTACTATGGGTCAAGGACTCCGAGATGTAGATGTTGTGTCATGGAACTAGGTTACAAATTCTTGGTGTTCTAATTATTGCTTTTACTATTTATTACTTTAGTTGTTCCTTCAATTATTAACCAGAGTGTTAACTTAAGGTGTCAAATTAATTGAGTTTTCATTCTTCATTTGGTATCAGAGCGGGTTGTGAATATTGTGTTATGAAAATTGTTTGTAAAAGAAGTTCCAGTACAAGACCCTCTGTTCTAGATGGTTCCTGATGCACAAATCAGCGTCGAAAGACACAATGTCGGGATAAACTATTGGTTCCAACGCCGTGTCACATACATTGGGGAACAACAAAAATATTATTATAGTAACATCTTTTCCGGACATTCTTCATGACCTGTAGCACGAGACATCGGGATAAACTCGAACATTAATTATGTGTTAGAGCAAGATCCTCGATGCTTAATGCATGGCTTCGGGAAAACTTTACCTGCTTTCGACGCCATTAGTGATTCATCGAGACAGTATCTAACTATTTTCGACGAGTAGCTAACGATGTCGGGAGTTTTCCTATATATTTCGTTTCAGTTCTTTAAAGCAGAGAACTGAAATTTCAAAGAGAGAGAGGAGAATAAGGAGGAGGGGAGAAGAGTCTGTCGCTTAACTCCGTGCCTTGCCTTTGCCATCGTCTGTCTCTCCGCTACCGTCTCCCTCGCCACCTCGTCGTTGTTCGTCCATTTTTGGTAAGTTTCAAACCCTTCAAATTTTTTATTTTTTATTTTAGATTTTAGATTTTAGATTTTAGATGTTTATGTTTATGTTTTGACATAAATATTTAGATTGTAGAGATTGTAGTTTATGTTTCAGGTAATGTTTATGTTTATATTTAAGGCAATGTTTCTGTTTTTGTTTGTAGTTTATGTTTAGGGTAATGTTTCGACATAAATGTTTAGATTGTAGAGATTGTAGTTTATGTTTTGGGTAATGTTTATGTTTATGTTTAGGGTAATGTTTCTATTTCTGTTTTTAGTTTATGTTTAGATGTAATGTTTTGACATAAATATTTAGATTATAGAGATTATAGAGATTGTAGTTGATGGTTGTTATGTTGTATGTATGTTGATGCTTTTGAATGTATATTAATGGTTGACTGTTATTTCATACAAATGTATGTTCTGTTGCATGTATATTGTATCTATTTTTTATATCGAACTTGTTGTGTATTCAGCATTATGTGCAATTAAGGAACTCAAACATAGGAAGGGAAGTTGAACATTATTTTAGCTAGTTTGATCATAGAGACATGGGCAGCATATGTAAAGAGGGTAGTTGGACATTATTACAAGCCGCGTCCGAAGAAATACAAGCTTGCTTGAAACAGAAAGAATCCTAACTCTGGTGGTTCAAAAAATTAATTAGAAAGAGGAGCAGAAAATGACAAGATCGAGAACCAAATATGTAAGTCATAGAAAGTTCCTTACTTGCATATTAGGTAATATGCAAGTGAAAAACTTTTTATGGCTTACCTGTTCGGTTACCGATCTTGTCATTTTCTACTCTTCTCTTCCTAATCAATTTTATAGAACCACTAGAGTAAGGGTTCTTTCTATTTGAAGCAACCTCGTGTTTCTCTCGACGCAACTCGTAATAATATTCGAGTTTCCTCTTTACACATCCTACCCATGTCCTTATGATCATACTAGCTACAGTGATGTTGAGGAAATATGCAGAAGTTGAGAAACCGACGTCGACGCTTTAAATTATGTTTAAGTTTTCATTTTTACTTTGTATTCTTTATGTAATTTATATTTAAATTAACTACGAACATGTACTTTGTTAACATTTCAATTAATACTAAATTCGATTTGATATTTTAGTATTTTTTTTATTTTATATTAATTTTAATTCAATTTAGAATTTTAATAATTTTTTATTAAGTTTAAATTAATTAATAAAAGTTAGAACTATGTTAGTTTTTTTTATAAATTTTACGTCAATTAATAAAAAAAATTAAATTTAATAACATTGTAGACGATGCGTAATAGACGACGTCGATGCGATGTCGGTAGTGAGGTATTTACGACACTGTAACACGTGTCGATAGTTCCGCACTACCGACATGTTGACCTTGTCGGCGAATAGTGCGTCGGCAGTAAGTTTTGCCGACGCCATCCTGTTCTCGTGTTGGAAGAGACGATGCTGACACTTTTCTCACGACGTCCTTGCCGATGTCGGTTTCGACGTCGGGGTAGCCTCTCCCGACACATTTCTAGATTATGCCATGTGTCGACGTACCCCCTTCTTTTTATAGTGTTGGATATATGAGAAAATATAAAAAACGCTATTTCATACATTCTTTCTTTGAGTTTATCAAGTAAAAGTATGCTATTTGAGTGTTGGTATTCTGATTAGTATCCGATGCAATTCTGATTGACAAAATACAGTTGTTTTATCCTGGGGACGACATGGTTGTATGAATTTGTTTGCACAAAAGAGTATAGTCGCGAAACATCTTAAAGAAAGCGAGATCCGTGACTCAGCCTTTTATATATCTTAACTTGTTTTTATTTTGCAATAGGTAATTGATCTTTAGGTGACCTGTTAATCAGGCGAGATACAAGATATGATAGTACGTATTCTGTCTAAACATTCTGCCTAGGCAAGGCGAGATACCATTCTTTCATGCGAGATATAAGGCAAGATAGCATGTGACCTGTCTAGCCATTGCTCCTTTTAAGTGTAACAACAGTCTCAAGAAGTCTCGCAGAAATGGTAATCAAGGTTGGTCGATGGAGGTTGCCAGAGACGATGAGGCTAGACAATGGTGGTTGTAGGAGAGATTAACAATTAAACAACTTAAGTTTTATTTTTCTAAAAGTTGCTTTAAAATGATTGTCTAGTTATTTTATAAACTTACTTTTTCAAAATCTATTTTAGGTCGTTGTCAAGCACATAAATTTTTATCTTTTTTAATTTAAACACTTAAATAGAATGTATGCTCAGCACATAATTGACAAAATTATCAAAGGCATATAACACAAACTTGGTACAACGGGTGCATGAGAAAACCTATCTTAAATTCAAAACTACGTTCTTAATTTTTCTTTTTTTTCAATGATTCCTTCAATATTTTAGTATTCCTTTTCTTGTGACACTTATTTTTTTGCTATGAGAACCCTTATTGGACATTATTTTTTACATACGTCATCAATAATTCTCTAATAATTACAAATAAATGTCATTAAGGTTAACAATTAACAATGATAGGTTTTAAATGTCATGGTGGTCTTTTTTTTTTTTTTTTTTCTTTTTTTAAATGATGAATCTAACTCAACTAATTAAAATATTATTCGATCAAACATCCAACACTACTCTACATTACTCTAACTATTGTTGCTTTTAGAAAAAGTTTAAGTAAAAAACATCCAAAATATTATGTTAAATCTATTGGTCAGGAATATAAAAACATTTCATAATTTCAAGTATTTTGTATTTTAAAAATAGTTCACAATGTATCAAATGAGCCCTATAATTGAGATAACTACTTGCTAACTATTAGATAGAATACAAATTATTATTTTAGAACACATTTGGTGTAAAAATTTATGTGTACTTGTTATTTTGTAATATCATATAAATTATAACATAAACCGAGTTTATAATTAAAAATATCTATATTTGTTTTAGGAAAATGGTAAAAAATGACAAGTTTGATAAAATACTTACAACATATAACAAAATTTCAGATTTTATCAATAATGAATATTAATATGCTTTTATCAGTTACAATGATAGACAATAATAGAAATTTATTAATATATATCATCAATAGAATTCAAAATTTTATTATATGTCGTAAATATTTTAGTTTATTTTACTATATTTAAAAATGTTTCTTTTGTTTTAACTCTTATCTTTTCTTATTATAATTTTACATTCAAAGGTATTAAATTTAGAACGTAGTTGTACTTAAAATTTTCAAAATCTTTCCAATTTGAGTAACCAAACAAACCTGTCTTAAAACGTACCAATTATTAAGATGTGCATCTCACGTATATTTTGTTATATCACTAACTTCATCCTTACAAAAACTAAAAGAACAATTGCAAAAAGTAACAATTAAACTTGAGGTGTTATAAGGCCAATCCACAACATTCCATATATCATGAATCTTGGAAGATTCTACTACCTTTAGTTAAATACTTAATTACTAGTCATTTTTCCTCGCTGTTTTGCAATTAATTATTCACCGATAAACAGTTTTTCTTTAACAAAGTATTAAAGAAAAACCAATGAGGATCAATCATGGTATATGGAATGTACATAATCTAGTGTTAATTAAAGATATAACATGGCTTTATATTATATGAAATAACTCTTGGGAGTCGTGAAATAGTCTGTCAATCAAATGAGTATGTGATGGCATTCTTTAATATATATTTATTTATGTATATATTAATACCTTTCTGTTATTAGATGCCAAAGTTTTCAAAATGTTCTCAAATTAATTATCCAAAAAAGAAATATTCGCATCAAATTAATAGAAAATAATACTCACATCAGAAACGACATAAAAACTAAACTTCAAACACCCTCATCCTAAGCATAATTTGTCTTCTCGAAAAAGGAAAAAAGAAAATTCCGTGAAAATAACAAAACACCAAACTATTTAAAATTCGTGTAACAAAGTTCATACAATTAACCATTTTTAAAATATTTTAAGTTTACCTTCCTATCTTTCTTCTCTTCCTTAGTGCGATTTCTTTTATCGTCTTCTTCTTTGCTGCAATTTCTTTCATCGTCTTTTTTTTTTTTTTGCTGCAATTTATTTCTATCTTTTTCTTCTTTTCTTTTTTTCGTCGTAATTTCTTTCAATCGTCTTTCTTCTTTTCCTCTTCTTTTTATACAATCTTTCCTTTGTTTTTCTTATTTTCCTCTTTTTTTTCCTATGCGATTTCTTTTCATCGTTTTTCACTATTGTGCACAAAAAATAGCAGAGTCTAAAAGATTGTGTATAAAGAATCTTAAAAAAAAATCATTTATATGGGAATAGTCAAATGTAAACGATTGTGTAAAAAAACAAATAGATAAATCTAAACGATCGCGTATCAAAATAATTAAAAAAATAATTTATCCAAATCTAAAAGATCGTGTACTAAAGAATCTTGAAAAAATAAATAATCGTATAGACAAATCTAAACAATCGTGTAAAAAAATAATCTAAATGATCGTGTAAAAAAAGTAAAGATCACGTAAAAAAAGTTAAAAAAATCGTTTAGCCAAATCTAAATGACCAATTATAAACGATTGTGTATCAAACAATAGACAAATCTAAACGATTGTGTACCAAATATATTACGTGCGCGTTCCGTACCAAATATATTACGAGTGTTGTTGACAGGACGCTTTTGATATTTTACCTGCTAAGCCTGTGAACTTTTTCCGTTTTCGAAATTGTTATATATAATGTAAATATTTTACCACTTTATTCTATTTGTAAAAAGACAACAGAAAAAAAAAAAAAGATAATTTGATTAGAAAAAAAAAAGTAAAAATAACAAAATCAGTTGAAGTCAAAATTAGAATTTTACATAAAAGTTATTAAAGTGAAAATTCTTCATCAAATAGTCAACGTTGGAATTTTATTTTGTATGAGTTGAACTCAAAAGAGTGACTTAAAAAAAAATCAATAATCTATTCAAAGATTTTGATTCTAAACTGTTTACAAGAAACTTTAGATATGATATAAATGGAATAAACTAGCAAACTAGTAAACTGTTAAATGATATAATAACACTTAAATATGAAAACAATCAAATACTTAAAATAACCTCAAAACCTTTATATATTTAAATGGTAGTCCAAACATGCTTCTATAAGCACGATCTTAAAAACAATTATTCGTTTTATACAAGCTTGCAAGCATAGATCATCAATTGTTTTAATAAGATATAACAATTAATTTCAATAAGACTGCAACCTCTTAATAAGATATAACAACTAACTTTAATGAAACTACAACCTCGATCTCAAACTACTTGAATCAAACAAAACTTTTGAACACTTGCTATCAAGTTAACTCAATATAAATGAAAATAAAGAAAGAGAAATCTTTTAGTTAAAATCAGATAAAATAAATGGGTATTTTAAAAAAATATAAAAAAGCGGCAAAATGTTTTAGATTTGGCAATTATTTGGTACAGGATCATTTAGATTTGGCTATTATTTGATACACATATTTAGATTTGGTCGTTTAGATTTGACTCCAATAACGATTTATTTTTTCAATTCTATCATTTAATTTAGTAATTTTTTTCAAGATTCTTTGGTATTTAGATTTGGCAAAACAATTTTTTCTTAATTCATTTGAAACCATTTTTTTCAACCTTCCCCTTCCCAAAGTCTAAACGACGTCAAAAAGAGAAGGAAAAAAGAAAGACGAAGAGAGAAAGAAAAGATGATAGAAAGAAATCAGATTTGGGAGGTAAAAAAATGATAGGAAAAGAAGAAAGACGATTCGCTCGATTCATAAGGAGAAGAAAAATGGAACGACAAACCTAAAGTATTTAAAAAACGGCTATGAGTTATTATTTATGAATTAGAAATTTAATAAATAGCTAAAATACAAAATAAATTCAAATAAATGTGAAATTAAAAAGAGTGGTCTTTTCAAAAATATAAAAAAGCCGCAAAATATTTACACTCTATAACAATTCAAAAAGCGGAAAAAGCTGTCCAGAGGCCCACAGTGTAAAATATATGACTATAATTTATAGATCGTTTAGATATGATCATACAGTTTATCTTTTCAATTTGTAATTTTGTTACACGTTCAGATTTGGGACTCAAATCTAATGATTTTTTTTTTAATTTTGTTACGTCGTTTAGATTTGGGAACTCAAATCTAAATGATGTTTTTAAAAAATTTGGTATACTAATTTTTTTAATTCTCTTGATACACGATAATTTGATATCATTTAGATTTCATTGATTTTTTTTACATATTTTTAATTTGGCTACTTTTTTTTCAAATTCTTTTATTTACATTTAAAAAAAGACGCAACAAAAAAAGAAGAGGAAAGGTAGAAAGACGGAGGAAAGGTAGAAAGACGAAGGAAAGAAATCGAAGCGAAAAAAACGAAGAAAAAAAGAGGAAAACAAAGATTAAACGTCATAAATAAAGAATAAGAAATCGAAAAAGAAAGATAGAAGACAAACCCAAAATATTTAAAAAAGAACTAATTTTATGAGTTTGTTAAATTTAAAATGGCTAAAGGATAGTTTACACAAGGAGAACGTAAAATTTAACGAAATTAGGAAAATTGTTATAGGATAAAATCAAACATAATTCAGATTTAATCATTATGTTATTTAATCATTATGTGATTTATCCACAAATTTAATTTCATTAATGTTAAATTTGTCCCCAATTTATATAATTGAATTCTTTTTATGTTTCAATGTTCAGCAATTTGCTATAGCAATTTTCACTTTCTACATAGTGCATAGATATCCAAGAAACAGAACACTAATCACACTAACAAAACAAACATAGCACAATTAAATGAGCAAGCATTGCATAGCTCTGCTAAATGAACATGTATGCTAAAAAAGACGAACAGAAAAAATAAGAAGCATAAAAGAAACAACCATCAGCTTGGATTTTGGAACTCCATAATAAAATAGCAGTGCTCACAGATCAGAACCAGATTGATTTTATATATTGTATCAGTTGGTAACGGCCTATCGGAATATAAAAAATTCCAAATGCCACCCATCAAAAACGGCCACATTAACAAGATACGCAGCTCATCAACCACTAATCCCCAAACAAACAAACCTAACATATTGACTACTCATTTCAGGTTAATTTCAGCTCAACGAGGATTACTGCTGGGCACACTGCACTCTCTGCGCCCCACCGTGCATATCTTCATCTTCTTCATATGCCTCAGCTTGCTGCTTCCTCCGCATCTCCTCTTCGATGTTGACATCATGCATTGATGTCTCCTCACACTCGTCGAGCTCCATGTCTGTCAGTTGGGATGATGGTTTTGATGGTAAGACAGTTTCCAGAGCTTCGATCTGCTCTGGGCTTAGGGAATCAGGGAAGTTCACACTGAAATGGATGTAGAGCTTCCCTTTCATGAATGGTCTCTGGTACACTGGCATCCCCTCGTCGTTAATGGCCTTGAATGAATCTGAAGTTCCATATAGAAAAAGAGTTCACAAAAGTCAGCAGGGGAAAGAGAAAATTAGCTTTGAAAGTACTAACATTGATTCGATGCATAAAACCTAACACATAACACCATCCCACTCCAAGGCCAAGACTTGGAGAAACGTTGAGGATTCCTTATTAGAACTCGTCCAAAGATTCAACCTCAGAGTACATGTTATCGATTGGCTTGGCCAACAGGGCTATTTCTTAATGGTTAAGATACTAGAAAAATCAAACTCTTATACCATAACATCGGGTTCTAATATCGCCAGATTAAAAGCTGAAACGGATAAATTAGAACAAATTCAATGCTCTGCTTACCAGGCTTTACAACTTCCCCAGGATTTGTTTTGATGAGAAGCTGTCTGCCATCCAAGTGAGTGAGAACAAACTGGAAGCCACAGAGAGCTTCAGTGAGTGACAAAGTGTGCTCCACGAATAAGTCTTCACCCTTTCTCTTGAATTTTGGATGCTCCTTCTGCTGAAGGACAAAAACTATATCTCCAGTGACAGTATCAGGCTGTACAAAAAACAGAAACACAACAAATAAGTACCAAAATAATTTAAAAGTGACATAAAAAAGTACCGCTGAAGATTCATTCATAACATACAGCTTCATCTGCTTCTCCTGGGAATGTAATTTTCTGTCCATTCTGCATACCCTTCTCCACAATAACTTCCAGAACCTTCTTCTCTTGAACAACTTTCTCACCCTTGCATTGAGAACACCGGTCCTTGTCACTGATTGTTTCTCCAGTGCCCTTGCATTCATTACAAGGGTGCTGCATCTGCTGGATCATCGACGGACCAAGGTGCCTAATTGTGACCTTCATTCCAGTTCCTTGGCAGCCAGAGCAGCTCATTGAAGCGCCTGATTTTGATCCTTTACTGAAACACAACCATCGACAAACATCAGCATCGAAGGCATAAATCTACATAAAAAGAACGCAACCAGAAACAGGCATAGAAACAGGGCTAACCCATTGCATTTCGAGCAGATCACATTCCGTGACAGAGAAAGTTTCTTGGAAGTTCCAAGGTAAAGATCCTCAAGTGAGACCTTAAGGGGATGTACCACATCTTCTCCCCTTCTCTGTCGTCGGCCTCTACTGCTACCACCTGCATAAAAGCAATGAGACTTATGATCTTTTCTTCTATAAGATGGTATCAGAGTGCTTTCATTCATTGCATTATGTTCATGGCCAACTCCATCAATTCTTTCCCACCCAAAACAATTGAAAAGAGAATACACTTAAACATAAATTTTTAATTCGAATTCTAGGATTATAGTATCTCCAAACATCTCAAGCTTAGGCCACCAAGCTAGACCTAAGAACGAAAAATATTTAGAAGAGATTTTGAGATCATTAAATTACTTTTGTCATGTTCTGATCACCTTCCAAACATGCCTTTTATCGTTCATAATCATTTTAATATTTTTATTTAACACTTTTAAGCATGATTTCGTACTTCATTATTTTAGGGTCATCGTGAACCTGAAAGAAGTGATTAATGCTACTCCAAAATTACTCTCAGTCATGCCTTTAATATTTATACTAAAACGATTATGGCAAGAATAACACCAAAATACAAGAAAATGTTCATAATCGTAACACTCACCTCCAAATGGACTTCCACCAAAGAAGGATTGGAAGATATCGAAGGGGTCATGACCACCTCCACCACCCATTCCTTCTTTAAGTGCGTCCTCACCATACTGATCATAGATCTCGCGCTTCTCAGGATCGCTAAGAACCTCATAAGCCTGAGCCAATTCTTTAAACTGAAATAACAAAGGCATTATCCATCAGCATGTGCGCAAAGCATTACATCAATATCAAAGGTTGTATGAAATTTAAAGCACCAAAAAATAAAAATCTAAACCCACAAGCCAAATTGCCTAAAAAGTGTAAATTAGATTAAAAAACATAAATATCACTAGATTCTAAGTTCTGCGCAGTTCACAGCCTCAAAGGAAACGATGGTAGATGGAGGAAAAAACCTTATAAAGGGGGAAATTTCAAAGTCCATGTAAAATTTACTCCTTTCCAGACAATTGAGTTTCCAGTAATATCAACACTAGAACCATAATCCACAAAGAAAAGAAAACGAACCACGGAAAGAAACAAAATATGGAGATCATTATTCATTAAAATCTTCAACAGAATTCAAAATGATATTCAACAGAAACTGAAAGCAGAGAGACAATTAAAAAAAAATTGAAATCATGTTACCTTCTCCGGATCACCACCCTTATCAGGATGATTCTTGATAGCAGCCTTTTTGTAAGCCTTCTTCAAATCATCCTGCGACGCGTTCTTGGAGACTCCAAGGATCTCATAGTACCGCGTGTTGTCGCTCTTCTTCGGAGCTCTTCCAAACATCTTCGCTTCCGGTTCAGACAATTGAAATCTTTATTCTTCAAATCGATGGAAAACCCAATTGAAATCCGATCGAAACTGGGCAACCCCAATTTCGTGGAATCAAAGTTTGAGAAATGATACGAAGGTTCTGGACACGAAATGCAAATTTCTTTACACTTTTTCCTTCTTTTGCTAAACGACTTTGCTAGGGACTTAAGTTTATATAGAACCAAAAAGCTTATCAAAAGGACGGCTGAGATTTAATTGCTATCGTGCGCGTTTTGTGAAGAAGAGTCTAGAATTCCGTCTCTTTAGCTTTTGTTCGTTCGTCGAATCATGTTAACCGTTGGATGCTTCCACTGCATCGGAGATGTTCTAGATGCTTCTTTTGTCTAAAGGTTTTTTTCTTTCATTATCGTTACTTGCTCAAATTTTAACCAATATCTTGATCGTTGAAGAAATTTAAAAAGAAAAAGGATACAGGTTCCTCTAAGTTCTTGTATTTAAATATATTATTGGCGTCTTCTCAAAAATAGAACATAGCGACAAAATATTTAAATGTATAGAACAATTTTGAAAACAGAAAAATGTTCTGTCAACTATGCCGTCAATAACGCGCGCGTAATATATTTGCAATCATTTAGATATGATTCAATACATACGCAATCGTTTAGATATGGTTCAATATATACGCGATCGTTTAGTAGTTACAAGGCGACCGTTTAGATATGACTACAATTTATACGCGATCATTTAGATATGACTACAATGCAATCATTTACATATGACTATAATTTATACACGATCGTTTAGATATGGCTACGACGCGATCGTTTAGATATGGCTACAATTTATACGCGATCGTTTAGATATGACTACAAGGCGATCGAAGGCGATCATTTAGATATAACTATAATTTATACGCGATTGTTTAGATATTGATACAATTTATACGCGATCCTTTACATATTGTTCAATCCATATGCAATCGTTTAGATATGGCTACAATTTATCTTTTCAATTCTATTGTTTAATTTTGTTACAACATCGTTTATATTTGGGAACCCAATCTAAATGATTTTTTTTAAAAAAATTTGGTACACGATTTTTTTAATTCTTTTGGTACACAATCATTTAGATTTCTTTACACGATCGTTTACTTTTTTTACACGATCATTTACATTTTGCTACTCCAATCCAAATGATTTTTTTCAAGATTTTTTATATATGATCTTTTATTTTTTTTTACACGATCGTTTACTTTTTTAAACGATCGTTTACATTTGGCTACTCCAATCTAAATGATTTTATTTCAAGATTCTTTATATAGATTTTTCTATTTTGTTATACACAGTCTTTTACACAGTTGTTTATAAACGCGTAAAAAAAAAGAAAAGAAGAAAAACGATGGAAAGATTAAACGACGTAAAAAAAGAATCAGAAAAGAAGAAGATGTAAATATTAAATGATGTAAAAAAAGAATCAAAAAAGAAGAAAAATGGTTGAAAGAAATTGCAAAATCAGAAAAGAAGAAATACGATGGAAAGAAATCGCAGTGAGAAAAAAAAAGAAATACGGTTGAAAGATTTAACGACGTGAAAAAACAATTGAAAAATAAGAAAGATGATGGAAAGAAATCGTAGAAAAGAAAAAGAAGAGGAAAAGAAGAAAGACGATGAAAGAAATCGAAGAGGAAGACGATGAAAGAAATCGCAGAGAAATCGTGAGGAAGAGAAGGACAAACCTGAAATATTTAAAAAATGACTAACTTTATGGACTTTGTTACACGGGCCGTAAATAGTTTGGTGTTTTGTTACATTTATGTAAGTTTTCCTATATTATTCTTACGTGTCATTTTTAAATATAGTGAAATAAATTTAAATGTTTACAAAACGTAACCAAGTTTTGTATTATACTCATTAAATTGTTAAACTTCTATCGTTGTTTATCAATGTCATTTATCAGTGTCTATAATTGATAAAATTTAAAATTTTGCTAAATTTTGTAAATATTCTATCAAATATGTCATGTTTTATAAAATATTCTTAATCTTTGTTTCTATAAAATAAGATATTTAAATGAGTATTGAAAATATAGTTGTGAGAGAGGAACGAAGTTAAAAATAAATAAAAAAGTAATTACAAATAAATATTAGAAATCCTCATCATCACTTTCTTTCACCACGTGCTCTGGTTGATCGTTTGTTTGCTTTGATGGCGAAGAGCACATGTGTCTCGCCTACATCCTTAAAGGCGATTTGTTTACCCTTCAAAAATGGTCACCAAGAGGCTCCTCCAAAACCTCTTTTTCTTGCAACCTAACAGGAACTAGGGTCGTGTTCTCTTAATCTTAGCCATTTCTTCATTTGTGAGTGGTGGATCTCAAAGAAAGTCATCGCTGAAGGAAAATGATACATGCGCAACGAAATTAAGATCAAATCTTACTCTAATTACATCTAAACAAATTTAGAAGTTAACATGCAAATTACCCTAATTAAAATAAAATTAGGGTTAAAAGAAGTCATACCTTTGTAGCTTCCCAATTTCTTGATATCTTCTTACGATCTCGAACTGGGGACCACTACTAATGTTGACCCGCTATTCTCCAAACTTAGAACCAGATTGTGGGACCCGATTAAATGAAGGAATTTGAGAAAGAGATGAAAATTGGAAGGAGAGATTAAGGGTTGAGATAAAGAGGAAAATAATGAAATGTTTTTTGTAATTTCCAAATTTTCTTAAAATGGCAAAAGTCTTTCACAATTTGAAAAAGACCATATTTATAAGCAAATTACATGCAAAAATGCATGTTATTTGTTTATAAAATCTCAAACACCTAATATCTCACTAACAATGAGTGGAACTTAGTGGACTAGGGCAATATGGTCATTTGACCATTTAAATCAAAGTCAATCTTTGACTTTTCCAAGTCAAAAGTCAACATTTTGGCTTATTTTTATCATTTTGATTTTTGGACTAATTTTGATCTCCCGAGCATTAATTCACATTTCTTTTTCTGAAATTCAGTTCATATTTGAATATAAAGATGGTCAAAGTTTGACTTTTCAAAGTCAAAAGTCAACATTTTTACTTTTTACAACTTTGACCATTTCCATCAATTCCGAGCTTCTGAATATGAATTTGTATTCATATTTTTAATATTTAAATTACATTTAAACATAAAGCTCTATCTCAAACTTATAACCGATGACTATATCAAATATATTTGTCGGTTTCACTCTCTTTACCTATTTCGAACAATTTGAATTATTCCAACATATTATTCTAAGTTAATTCCATATGAGGAAGCAAGGGAACCTAATGGACCTATAGATCATGGGCTCCAACAATCCAAGATTAACTGGTTAAACCTTTTTAGATCGAGCTTGTAACGACCCGACTCTTTATGCTGAATCGAAGTGGTTACTAAATCTAGGATCAGTGCTTAAGTCATAAAATCTGGTGTAAATAAATGCAAAGAAATCTAGCAAATTTATTTATGAAAGATAGTTAAAGTAACATGTAGAAATACGAGTTAAGTTTAAAATCCCTAAGCGGGCCCTATCTACATAAAGATGGTAAATAATGAAAGTACTCGAACTCAAGTGCGAAAATCTGAAATAAAGATGAGCGGAAGCGGTAGTCCCTATGGCCCTTCACGGTCTCACTTCGAGTCGCTCGCCAGTTTGCCCTTGCCCTTACCTCGTCCTCTACCTGAAAACATAAAATGAAGAGAATGAGTATAAAAATACTCAGTAAGGGACCCACTACTAGTCCCACTAGGTGCCTGTTAACATTCCTATCGAGTCCTGAAACTAGTACCCAATCTCTGGCACGCTCCCGAACACGTGCAACATGCGCCCCGTAGGGACATAACTCTGGTCTTCGGTGTCCAGGGGACACTTAGGACCGTCGGGATGCGAGGACCCCGTCGAGTCGCTCGAGTCATATCTATAGTCATGCTGGACTGGCGCCCCGTCGAGCCTAACAGTCCTAAATAGGTGGTGATCCCGAAGGACACCCATGCAGGTACGACTCAGATAGGAGAAGTTAACAGATACCCCAATCCCAACATACATATGCATACGTCATCAAATTATCATCAGAAAATAACCACCATCTCATCCCCCACTACAGCTATCATCAAACAGTCACTAATAGTCCTCATTATACAGTCACCTACGTCATAAGTCCATCAGTCTTATCATACAGTCACATACATCATAAGTCCATCAGTCTTATCATACAGTCACATACATCATAAGTCCATCAGTCCTATCATACAGTCACATATGGTTCGAGGGTTCTCATTACTATAATATTATGCCAAAGTATGGCCATGTCATTCGTCAGATCATGATAAAATATTATCATACATCGTAAGCCCAACCATCATCGTATGTCACTGAAGGAACATGCAACATCAAATTCTCACATGGGGCTAGTAGTAGAAATCTCTTACCTCGAGATGTTGCTAGATGAGTTCCTACTGAGGAAGTCCTAAGCTGCAGCAGCTATTTGGTCCAATTTGCAAAAATTTAGGTGGAAGGAGCCAAAACAGGCTTGGCGGCTCGACTGGAAGAAGACAGGACCGGCTCGGCTTGGCGTAGGCGCGGCTCGGCTCGGTACAGGGACTTCGCGTGCGGCTCGGCTTGCTACAGGGAGGGGGCGCGGCTCGGCTACGCGGAACGCACGGCGCGGCGCGGCTGCACGCGGGGAGAGCTGGGCACGTGTGGCGCGTTCGCGGCTTCGGTGCGGCTCGGGTGTAGGCGCGTTCGCGGCTCCGATTTGCAGACGCGTTCGGCTGGCGACGCGGCTTCGACGTGGAGATGGATCTCGGCGACGAGTTTCGGCTGATCTGCCTCGGATCGAAGCGGCGCGAGGGGTGGCTTCGGCTTCCAGTCGTCTTGCAGACGCGTGAATGGACGGCTTCGACTCGGCTTCGGCGTGCGAGGAAGCTTGGACGAATTCTGGCGCGGCTGTGCGTGTGGCGTGGGTAGGCGGCTAGGGTTTCGCGACGGCGGCGGCGGCGGTGGCTCGCGGCGGCGGCGGCGGCGCGGCTAGGGTTTTCTTCTCTCCCTCTTCTCTTTTCTTTTCCTTTTCTTTTCCTTTTCTTTTCCTTTTCTTTTCCTATTTATAAAATAATTTCCCTCTTTTCTCTTCTTTGATTAATTCCAAGTTTCACCCTTCTCTCTCTAAGATTTCACCCAATTTCTCAACAAATCCCTCCTTTCCCTCAACTTTTAAATACGTATAAAAATCTTAAATACCAAGATAATTTCATTTGGAGTTTACTTAATACTTTAAAAAAGAAAAATCCAAATCTTAATGATATAAGTTCCATTATTTAATTATAAATAAATAAATAAAATAAAAAAAAAATACTAAGAAAAAAGGATACAAGATCATTGGGGCGTTACATACTTCCCCCCTTAGAAAGCTTTCGTCCTCGAAAGCTCTAATCCTCGAACATTTCTGGGTACTGGGCCTTTATGTCCTCTTCTCTCTCCCATGTGGCCTCTTCAACTCCATGGTTCTGCCAGAGGACTTTGACTAGTGGAATATCTCGACTACGAAGCTTCTTGACCTCTCTTGCCAAGATCTCGACAGGCTGCTCCTCGTAGCTCAAGTTCTCACTGACCTGTAGGGGCTCGAAGTCCACGATGTGCGTCGGGTCTGCGACATACCTCCTCAACATGGAGACATGGAATACGTCATGCACTGCTGAGAGGGATGGGGGCAAGGCCAAACGATAAGCCACAGGGCCAATCCGTTCCAGTATCTCAAATGGCCCCACGAAACGTGGACTCAACTTCCCCTTCTTCTCGAACCTCAGAACGCCCTTCATCGGTGCTACCTTCAAAAAGGCCATATCTCCCACTTCAAACTCGAGGTCCTTACGTCGTACATCAGCGTAACTCTTCTGTCTGCTCTGTGCGGTCAGCATACGAGCTCGGATCTTCTGTATGGCTGCATTGGTAGTCTGCACTAACTCGGGGCCTAGCATCCTCTGCTCTCCAACCTCGCCCCAGCAGACAGGGGATCTACAGCACTTGCCATACAGAGCCTCAAACGGAGCCATACCAATGGTGGCCTGGTAACTGTTATTATAGGCGAACTCCATTAGATGCAGGTGGGAGTCCCAACTTCCTGAAAACTCTAGCACACAGGCCCGCAGCATATCCTCCAAAATCTGGTTCAGTCTCTCTGTCTGACCATCAGTCTGAGGGTGGAATGCCGTGCTGAAGTCCAGCCTCGTACCTAATGCAAGTTGGAGCCCTTGCCAACATTTCGAAGTGAAACGGGCATCCCTGTCTGAAACGATGGATACTGGTACTCCGTGCAGTCTTACTATTTCCGTCATGTATAACTGCCCCCACTTGCTGGCAGTGTACGTGGATTTCCCTGGCACGAAGTGGGCTGTCTTCGTGAGTCTGTCGACCACAACCCAGATCACCGTGTAGCCCTTCAAGGTCTTGGGCAGTCCCGTGATAAAGTCCATCGACACACTCTCCCACTTCCACCCTGGCACACTCAAGGGTTGCAACAACCCTGCTGGATGCTGCCTAGGTGCCTTCACCTGCTGGCACACCAAGCACCTACTGACGAACTCTGCTACATCCCTCTTCATGCCCCTCCACCAATAGACACTCCTTAAGTCCTGGTACATCTTCGTACTCCCAGGGTGCATGGTAAACGGGGAACTGTGAGCCTCAGTCAAAAGCTCTGTCTTAACTGCGCTGTCTTCCGGCACACACAGGCGTCCCTCAAACATAAGGCCATCATCAGAGGATATAGAGAACTCTTCACCTTGCTCCGTCTCTACCATACGACGTTTCTCTGCCAAGTAAGGATCACTCAGCTGAGCGGCAATGATCTTTTGCCTCAAGGTTGGCTGAACTGTCAACTGAGCCAACTGTGCGGCAACCTCACCTACTGAGACTGCAATCTCGGCTCTCTCCAAATCCCTGAGTAAGGGGGTCTGCTTCGTGATTAGCGCTGCTGAATGTGCAACCTTCCTACTCAGCGCGTCAGCCACTACATTTGCTTTACCTGGATGGTACAGGATCTCGCAGTCGTAGTCCTTCACCAACTCGAGCCACCTCCTCTGCCTCATGTTCAACTCCTTCTGAGTGAAGAAATACTTCAGGCTCTTGTGGTCGGTGTAAATCTGAATCTTCTCACCGTACAGATAGTGCCTCCATATCTTCAGTGCAAAGACTACAGCTGCCAACTCCAAGTCGTGGGTAGGGTAGTTCCGCTCATGATTCTTCAACTGGCGTGAGGCATACGCAACTACCTTACCTTGCTGCATCAGGACACCTCCCAGTCCTTTCTTAGAGGCATCACTATAGATCACAAAACTTCCCGACCCATCAGGCACTGTCAGGACTGGTGCCGTCACTAGCTTCTGCTTAAGCTCTTGGAAACTACTCTCACATGCTGGGCTCCAGACAAAAGGGGTTCCCTTCCTGGTCAACTGGGTCAATGGGCTGGCTATGCGTGAGAAGTCTTCTACAAACCTCCTGTAGTATCCTGCCAGACCCAGAAAACTGCGAATCTCACTGACTGTAGACGGTCGAGGCCAGTTGGTCACCGCTTCGACCTTAGCTGGGTCCACCGAGACTCCCTCACTGGAAACCACGTGCCCTAAAAATGTCACCTTCTTTAACCAGAACTCACACTTGGAGAACTTGGCGTATAGCTTATGAGCTCGAAGGGTCTCCAAGACTTGGTGCAAGTGCTCTTCGTGTTCGGCCTCAGTCTTGGAATAGATCAAGATATCGTCAATGAAGACTATGACGAATTGGTCTAGAAAGTCCTTAAACACCCTGTTCATCAAATCCATGAACACTGCAGGGGCATTAGTTAAACCAAAGGACATCACTATGAATTCGTAGTGTCCGTACCTCGAACGAAAGGCCGTCTTGGGAATATCACCGTCCCTAATCCTCAACTGGTGATAGCCTGATCGCAGGTCGATCTTGGAAAAGACGGTGGCCCCCTGTAACTGGTCGAACAGGTCCTCGATTCTGGGTAAGGGGTAGCGGTTCTTAACTGTCACCTTGTTCAATTCTCGGTAGTCAATGCAAAGGCGCATCGACCCATCCTTCTTCTTCACGAACAACACTGGGGCTCCCCAAGGTGATACACTGGGCCGGATAAAGCCCTTGTCCAACAGCTCCTGTAACTGGACTTTCAACTCCTTTAACTCGGCTGGGGCCATTCTGTAAGGAGCTCTAGAGATAGGGGCGGTGCCGGGCTCTAACTCAATGGCGAAGTCTACCTCCCTGGGAGGCGGAAGTCCTGGGAGTTCGTCGGGGAAAACGTCAGGGTACTCCCTTACTACTGGTTCGGAAGATAGGGAAACTTCTGGTTCTGCCATATCTACTACGTTCGCCAAGATACCCCAAGTACCCTGGCTAAGTAGCTTACTCGCCTTCATTGCTGAGATGACCTTGGGTATACCTACCATGCCTGCTCCTCTAAACTTAAACTTATCCCCGGAAGGAGGGTTAAAGACTACTTCCTTATTAAAACAGTCTATGGTTGCATGGTTAGTTGACAACCAATCCATGCCTAAAATTACATCGAAATCTTGCATATCTAGCACCAGTAAAGTTACATTCAAGGTATGGTTTGCTATTTCTACCCAACATGCCCTTATTTTTTCCTTAGACAAAAGGACCTCTCCAGAAGGAGTAGAGACAGACAAGGCACTACCCAACGGTTCTACTTCTAAACCCGCATGCTTGACAAAAATAGAGGATATAAATGAATGCGATGACCCCGAGTCAAATAGTACCAAAGCATAATGCCCCAAGATTGGGAGCGTACCTGTCACCACCGTACTAGCTCGCTCGGCCTCCTGCCGGTTCGTGGCAAAGACTCTCCCTTGCTGGGGAGCAGAAGGCTGACGTGGCGTCGTCTCTAAGGGTTTCCGAGGACACGCATCAGCGGTGTGCCCCGGCTGCCTGCACCTGAAGCAGACTCCACTCCCAGCTAAACATTGTCCTCCATGGACCTTCCCACAGGTAGTACAAGTGGGTAGCTCTCTCAAAGTTCTCCCAGCTGCTGCCAGCTCCCGACGGTGTCTCTGGAAGACACCTCCTGACCTCGGAGTCCGCTGTGGTATTACGTCGGGCTGCGCCTCCGCCTTCCTCTTCTGTCCCGAGGCTGACCCTGTGCCGACAACCTTAGATTGACCAGCTCTCTCATGCAGGCTCAGATCCAGTGCTATGCGTAGAGCATCCGCCTGAGTGGTTGGTCGAAGAGCTCGTACAAAACCCTGGAGGTCTAACCTGAGGCCATTAACAAATCTCTCAGTCCTGGCGGCCTCATCCCTTACCACATCAGGGGCAAAACGGGACAACAGGTCGAACTCGGCATCATACTGTTCCACGCTCAGTTTGCCTTGCTCCAAGTTTAGGAACTCTTGGAGCTTGGCGTGCTTCACGTTGGCAGAGAAGAACTTAGCATAAAAGCTCTCCCTGAATTGCTCCCATGTGATCTTGCTGGCATCTCCTCCCAGCGCCCTCTCAGCAGTCTCCCACCAGGCAGTCCCCCTATCCTCCAAACAGAAAGCTGCACACTGCACCTTCTGGTCTTCTGGGCACTTCATGTACCTGAAGATCGTCTCTATGGATGTCAACCACAGCTGGGCTCTAAAGGGGTTGTCCAAGGATCCGTCGAAAGTCTTCGGGTTGTACTTCCTAAAATCCCTCAAGTGCTTGGCCTCAGCTGACAGTTGTACTGGCACCGGCTGAGCTTCCACCGGGGCTGGAGGGATGACGGGCTGGTCCTGAACAGGGGCGGCCTGGTTCTGCTGAGCAGCGAGGAACGGCGCTAGAGCAGCTTGCAGCATGGCCTGGTAACGCTGCTCCATTGCGGCGAGATCCGCCTGAGTGACCGGTGCATTAGGGTTGACTGGTACGTCGGGGTTGACTGGCGGCGCGGCAGGTTGCTCCGCCGGTTGGCCACGACCGGCTCCTCTGCCTCCCCTGCCACCTCCTCGGCGTGCACCTCTACGTGGCGGCATTCTTCCTAAAATTCACCACTAGAGCTCAATATTCTCTCTCTAAGTCTAATCTAATCAGGCAACATTATAATCTTAATATTTGTAAAGCTTTAGGCATACCTGGCGAGTGACGAAGGACCGTATAGCCATAGGGTGAGGTAAAAATCAAAACAAAATGACTTACATCATAAGTCAGTCTACAGGACCTAAAACACTGCGCTCTGATACCAACTGTAACGACCCGACTCTTTATGCTGAATCGAAGTGGTTACTAAATCTAGGATCAGTGCTTAAGTCATAAAATCTGGTGTAAATAAATGCAAAGAAATCTAGCAAATTTATTTATGAAAGATAGTTAAAGTAACATGTAGAAATACGAGTTAAGTTTAAAATCCCTAAGCGGGCCCTATCTACATAAAGATGGTAAATAATGAAAGTACTCGAACTCAAGTGCGAAAATCTGAAATAAAGATGAGCGGAAGCGGTAGTCCCTATGGCCCTTCACGGTCTCACTTCGAGTCGCTCGCCAGTTTGCCCTTGCCCTTACCTCGTCCTCTACCTGAAAACATAAAATGAAGAGAATGAGTATAAAAATACTCAGTAAGGGACCCACTACTAGTCCCACTAGGTGCCTGTTAACATTCCTATCGAGTCCTGAAACTAGTACCCAATCTCTGGCACGCTCCCGAACACGTGCAACATGCGCCCCGTAGGGACATAACTCTGGTCTTCGGTGTCCAGGGGACACTTAGGACCGTCGGGATGCGAGGACCCCGTCGAGTCGCTCGAGTCATATCTATAGTCATGCTGGACTGGCGCCCCGTCGAGCCTAACAGTCCTAAATAGGTGGTGATCCCGAAGGACACCCATGCAGGTACGACTCAGATAGGAGAAGTTAACAGATACCCCAATCCCAACATACATATGCATACGTCATCAAATTATCATCAGAAAATAACCACCATCTCATCCCCCACTACAGCTATCATCAAACAGTCACTAATAGTCCTCATTATACAGTCACCTACGTCATAAGTCCATCAGTCTTATCATACAGTCACATACATCATAAGTCCATCAGTCTTATCATACAGTCACATACATCATAAGTCCATCAGTCCTATCATACAGTCACATATGGTTCGAGGGTTCTCATTACTATAATATTATGCCAAAGTATGGCCATGTCATTCGTCAGATCATGATAAAATATTATCATACATCGTAAGCCCAACCATCATCGTATGTCACTGAAGGAACATGCAACATCAAATTCTCACATGGGGCTAGTAGTAGAAATCTCTTACCTCGAGATGTTGCTAGATGAGTTCCTACTGAGGAAGTCCTAAGCTGCAGCAGCTATTTGGTCCAATTTGCAAAAATTTAGGTGGAAGGAGCCAAAACAGGCTTGGCGGCTCGACTGGAAGAAGACAGGACCGGCTCGGCTTGGCGTAGGCGCGGCTCGGCTCGGTACAGGGACTTCGCGTGCGGCTCGGCTTGCTACAGGGAGGGGGCGCGGCTCGGCTACGCGGAACGCACGGCGCGGCGCGGCTGCACGCGGGGAGAGCTGGGCACGTGTGGCGCGTTCGCGGCTTCGGTGCGGCTCGGGTGTAGGCGCGTTCGCGGCTCCGATTTGCAGACGCGTTCGGCTGGCGACGCGGCTTCGACGTGGAGATGGATCTCGGCGACGAGTTTCGGCTGATCTGCCTCGGATCGAAGCGGCGCGAGGGGTGGCTTCGGCTTCCAGTCGTCTTGCAGACGCGTGAATGGACGGCTTCGACTCGGCTTCGGCGTGCGAGGAAGCTTGGACGAATTCTGGCGCGGCTGTGCGTGTGGCGTGGGTAGGCGGCTAGGGTTTCGCGACGGCGGCGGCGGCGGTGGCTCGCGGCGGCGGCGGCGGCGCGGCTAGGGTTTTCTTCTCTCCCTCTTCTCTTTTCTTTTCCTTTTCTTTTCCTTTTCTTTTCCTTTTCTTTTCCTATTTATAAAATAATTTCCCTCTTTTCTCTTCTTTGATTAATTCCAAGTTTCACCCTTCTCTCTCTAAGATTTCACCCAATTTCTCAACAAATCCCTCCTTTCCCTCAACTTTTAAATACGTATAAAAATCTTAAATACCAAGATAATTTCATTTGGAGTTTACTTAATACTTTAAAAAAGAAAAATCCAAATCTTAATGATATAAGTTCCATTATTTAATTATAAATAAATAAATAAAATAAAAAAAAAATACTAAGAAAAAGGGATACAAGATCATTGGGGCGTTACAGAGCTAATCAACATTTGTTAACTAACGGATCATTCCACTAAAGCCTCGTAGTTGCACTCCCCTCACTATAGATACATTTTTGTCAATCTGATATAATCATGATCAGTAAGTTAATCCTTCATAGATTGTTCATAAGCTTAGCTGGGTCAAAATATCATTTTACCCTCGAGATTACATTTTGCTCCTTAAGTCTCACTGATCCATTATTGATTAATTGGTTTAAGGTTCAACTATAAATCGAATCGCTCTCAAGCCAATAAGAGGGTGAGGCCTCTTGTTCAAGACTTGGATTCAGTCCTTAAGGAAACAACCTATTTAGCCTAAAGCGGGTTGGAGTGAACTTCGTCTTGTACCCTATATCCCTAGTCATGTACCCAGTTTTACCTCTAAAATGGGAGGCTTGTTGGACCAACGCTGATGAGCTACTCTCATCTATGTAGATCTAAGAATAATTCCATTTGAACAAAAGTTTATAGTTAGCTCAAGATTAAGATAAGTTACCTAGATCATTAAAAATCGAAATAGTCAGTTCTATATAGTTAATAGATGGTTTTAGTCTTATGTAAAGTCTTTACATAGGATGCCCCCACTTCCATGTCTCTACATGAACGATTTAGGATCACAACGTTTGTACTAACTACAAAGCAGACTGTATCCATAGTGTTCCTAGAATAAGGTGCCCAACTTTATTCATACTCTATAAACAATTTGAGCTGTATAGTCAAACTTGATCCATGTTTATATCTTTACATAAATTTCACATCTACACAAGATGGTCTTCGGACCTTAGTTTATTGGATTAAAATTATAGTATTATATTATCACTAATATAAGTCCTAAATAATCACTTTATTGAATATAAAATACTTTTAAACTACAGACTACTAGTTTTAGGACATAAATTCCAACAGTCGCAGGAGTCTTGGATGAACTCATCATTTCCCCCTTAATCAAATAGGGGTTCATCATCAACAATTAGTATGGTGGTTAGGTAAATTTGCCACAAGGGATTGAGGATTTTCCTTTTGTCGCGGAGGAGTAGTAGTAGTATTTTGGATTTTGTGGGAAGGGCTTGGCGATTTAGATTTTTGGGGAGATGGGATTTGGATTATTGAAGGAGGTGGTAGTGACTTAGGACGTTTTAGAAGTCGAAGGCGAGATGGTGGTGGTTTTAGGTGTTTGGGCAGCTAGTGCGGTGATGATTGCAAGAGGAAGAGGGTCCCTAGACTCTTTGGCTTTGGGCTTCTTTTCTTTTTTCTTTTTTTTCTTTTTTTACCAAGAAGCCTTATTCTTGCCTTTTCTCTGCGAATCAGTGGGTTTTCTCTTCACTCACTCTTTCCTCTTCGTATTCAATCTCCACTTCATCATCCTCATCAACCTTTTCCGTTTTCTTGGTCTTCAGTTGTTTATCTTCGACCTTATTTTTGTGGAGATTGATCATGTGGTTAAGGCTTGTGATTATGCATCTTCCATCCTTAACTGCAGTCTTAGGGAGGTTCTTCAATGCAAGACATTCTTTCAAGCACAACTGCTCGATCAAATGTGGAAATGGTCTTACACCGAATGGATGTTTGACCTACGAGTGGATTTGCTCGCAGATTATTGCGCCCACATTCATAGAGATCTTTTTCATTATGCAGTAGAGTAACATTTCTTTGTCCATGGAGATGTAATGTCATGGAGCGTTGGCATGATATTCTTCTTCACAAAGAAAAGCCATACACTGTCATGTGTGTTCAAATTATACGATCGAGAAAAATTGGTATTTCCTAGTTGGCGTTATATCCCACTTAGTACCCCCACCATGCTATCATTTTTAACGCATCTTCCATGTCCTCTCTCATGGGGTTCTTAAAGTGACTTGTCCCACCTCGTTATCATCCAATCCGTAAAACACGTTTATTGCTTCTAGTCCAAAATAGACTTTTTCTTGCATTACCACTGGTAGTTCTCTTCTTTCTGTATGAATCCATTGTAGAAGAGATTAACTACGCCTGTCCTTATATCAGTCACCCCTTCAAAGATTTTCTACCACTTGAATGTGGGGATGGGTAAACTAAAAAATGATGGCAGAATGCCTCTACAAAGGTAGAGTCCCTTCTCAATCTTGAAATACTTGCTCACTGTCTTGGTAGAGAAGGGCTCTATCTTTTCGCCAGCTTCTTAGTCCTCATCTTCTTCTTAGGTCGTTTCGCCCCTGGAACCCTTCTTCTTTTCCATTTCTTCTCGTCTTTTGGCGTATTGTTCTCTTAAAACACTCTTTTTGATTGTCACCTTCCTTTTTTTTATATGGGTTTCACCACCTCTTCTTCCTTTAGAGGACTTAGACTACATAACTCCCTCTAAAATTATTCAACCAACTCCTCACTGTGAGTCTTTTTTGCCTTTCCCTTCTAAGTAACGAGGGGTACTTCATCTTTTATTGAGGAGCACTTTCTGCTCCCTCAACTTTACTTCTTTCTTTTCTTGCATAGGGCATTAATTGATGCCTTACGCCATGACTAGTGAGCGGAACAACTCTTCTCCTTGTATCTTGCGAAGCTCTTCCCTTTGAGTCATGGAGACCTTCACAATTTTTCAGTGGAAAAAAAAACTCAAAGAAATAACACATACATAGCAGAATAACTTAAAAATCCTTTATTAAATTAACACTTTTAAAAGTACAAAATACACATTATAACTTTTGCTTTGCATAAAATAAAACAAACTTTGATCTTCCCACATCCTTCTTCTTCTCACAAAGTTGTAGCACTTCTTTCTTCATCCACTGCATAATGCTGCTCTCTGTGGCACCTCTCTTAGTGGACCACATTTAGGGCTAGCTTCCCCTAGACACGAATATTTGGCTCTCTGGCTCATCGGGTTGGACCTCAACAACCTGGTTATTGCACCCACCTTCCTTCGAAGTTGGGCCATTCGTGCTAAGGAGTCATTCGCCTATAAATCAGCTCCTTTGGCATATTATGAGATGTCATGGTTAGTACACCATGTAAGACTACAGATTAACTCTGCCTTCCCTCCTTAACTCGCTACAACGGCTCCGAACAAACCTTCGTATGGCCTCAAGGCCTGACAACCTAGGAAGGAGAAACATAAAACATAAGTCAAACGGACTTAGTGAGCGATGAGTTTTTCAGAAAGCTTTTTTAGGGAAACACATAGAAATCACAAGTAATAAGGTCAACCACATCAGACAAAGCATATTGCATTAAGCCACATCGCACATCACACTAACCACAATAATTTAATTAAACTCATAACGAGCACTACACTGCCATACGCTAGAATCATTTCACAACAAGCTCAACATTGAGACATGAGATTCTCCCTTCGCCTAGACCTGGGATTTGCACTAACCAGTATCAAGCAAGTTACCTGGGATTTTGACTAGTATCCAATCTTACGGATACATCACAACTCACCAACACGCGAATATAATAAGGGAGCGATAGCTCACCAATTACTTTTAGCATAAATTATCATAGAATCACAGAAGAAAGAATACTCACAAATCGCATTCAAAAACATCTCTTTCCAAAATGAGAATCATAAACGAAATGGTAGAAATTACATTCGAAACCCAATTTATCATTCACAATCGTTTATAAATCACATTTTATCACCTTTAGAAGAATACTCATATTAATGCTTGGTACATATTTAACTGTTCACAAACATTGATTTTACAAAGATTCTTCACTTATACATTGCTTATAATACGTATTTCACCATTCACGAACAAAACTTATAAAACAAACACAGAAACGTTTATAAAACGGAATTTATCACTCACAGAAACAAAGCTTATAAATCACACTTATTACTTTCAAACAATACATGTAAAACATGACATCACTCACAATAAATACTTAGCTTCAACTTCTTCTTTCTCAACTTTCGACTTTCTCTTCTCGTCCGATGGTTGGAGGCACCATCCATTCAACATCCAAAACTTTCTCCTTTCACTTTCATCAGGAAAACTCTAGAGTCTCTTGACAAAAACTAACCTTTTCTTTTGACTTTTGACCCTATTTATAGAAACCTTTCACATTCAAGGTTCATTTCTACGCTTTGCACGTGTCATGCTACTAACACGCTGCACCATGCCACCAACCCAAACTCAACACGTAGCCTAACCGTCAATGGTGATTTGACTTTCCCTTGAGACACACATACTATCTCTTTAGGAAGTCGAACTCTTAATTATCTGACTGCCCTTTTCTCTTCCCGAAAAATCACCGTCGTTTCATTTCCTATAGTGAGTTGAAAAATCATCTTAACAAGACATTTACTTCCTCGCCTCAATCTCTTGGGTGCAAATACTTCTTCTCGCAATACCATGCTAAATGCCTAACTTTTGGCGCATAACGTATGCTTCTTTCTCTTTCATCATTCCTATCACGTTCACAACTTCATGTGATAGAACCTTGGACTTACGTTTTTCTTTTTCCATCACCTACTCACTTTTGGGATTCCTTCTTTCAAAATGTCTCAACACTTACCCGAAATAACCTTCTAACAAGGGGCCTTTGCCATAAGACTTCCTTTTCTGGCTCAGGGCGTCACATGCACTCCCCTCACTATAGATATATTTGTGTCCATCTAATATAACCATGATCAGTAAGTTAATCCTTCACAGGTTGTTCATAACCTTAGCTAGGTCAAAATACCATTTTACCTCTAAGGTTACATCTTGCTCCCTAAGTCCCACGGATTCACTATTACACAATTGGTTTAAGATCTAACTTATAAACTGAATCCTCTTGGTCCAATGAGAGGGTAGGTCCCCTTGTTAAGGGAACAATATATCTACTAACCCTAAAGCGGGTAGAAGTGAATTTTGTCTTGCATCCTATGTCTCTAATCGCCTGGTCTTACCCCTGAAATGGGATACTTATTGGACAAGCGCTGATGAACTTCCCTTACCTATATAAATCTAAGTGACTATTTCATAGTTCATAGTTAGCTCAAGATTAAGACTAAGTTACCTAGGTCATCAATAATCGATATAGTCAGTTATATATAGTCGACGGTGTTATAACTTAAAAGTGATTATTTCATAGTTCGGTCTTATATAAACTTTTTATATAGGATGCCCCTACTTCCATGTCTCTGCATGAATGATTCAGGATCACGTCGTTTATACTAACCATAAATCGGGCCACATCCATAGTGTCTCCAAAATAAGGTGTCCAACCTTATTCATATACTATAGATCGTTTGGGTTATAGACTCGAACTTGATCCACGTTTATGTCTCTACATAAAGTTCAAGTCTACACTAGATAGCCTTGAGACCTTAGTTTATTGGATTCAAGATTATAGTATTTAATTTCACTAATAAATCCTTAATAACCACTTTATTAAATAGAATATAATTTTAAACTACAAACTATAAGTTTTAGGACATAAATTCCAACACTTCTGCAGGTTTTCTTTTATATTTTTTTGAAATCATGATCATTGTTCTACAATTATTATTATTTTTTCATTATACTTTTGCTATTATTATATTTGTTTTCAATCAATTATCAATCTTGTATTGTTTTTTCAATGTGTCGTGGACAGAGATGAACTACATGATCGTTTACCATAAGGATATTCAAAATCATCATTTATCATGAGCTACACGATCGTGTATCATGAACTACATGATCGTATATCATAAACTAACGATCGTGTATCATTAACTACACGATCGTATATCATGATCTACATGATCGTGTATCATAAACTACATGATCGTGTATCATTATCTACACAATCATTTACTAGAGCTTTTTAAAATCATAGTTTATTATAAACTACTTGGTTGTGTATCATGAACTACACACGGTTATGTATCATTAAGTACACGATCGTGTATCATCATCTACACAATCATTTACTAGGACTTTTCAAAACCATTGTTTATCATGAACTAACAATCGTGTATCATGTTCTACACAATAGTGTATCATGATTGTTTAGAAGAAGAATTACATGCACGCGTGTCGCCGTTTTGATTCTACCTACATGATCGTGTATCATTTCCTACACAATCGTGTATAATTTCCTACAGAAGCGCATATCATAATGTTTAGAAGAAGAATAATACGCGGGTTTGTGGCCGATTAATCGTGTGTTGACTAGCTCATTTTTTGTATTTCCCATTGTGGGCCTATAGGTTTTTTTCGTTTTCAAAATTGTTCTATAGGGTGTAAATATTTTGCAGATTTATTATATGTTTTTTAAAAAACCCCTTAAAGCTATTAAAACACACAAACTCAATAATCCACCGTACTTTATAAAAACAAAAACATGCACACACAACTAATCAATTTCCTTCGCTTGATATTGTCTCCCTTTTAGGTTATTATACTTTTTTATTTAACACACATCGCTATTATGAAAAATCTTTAAGTAAATTGTTAACTTTCATATGCTTAGTTTCACATGGACAATTAGACTTTAAAGAAAACTTAATAAAAATTTTCAAGTTCATGGAAATAATTATCTATATAATTAATCATATATAATCAATTTACTAGAATCCAAAGGTATGTTTTTGCTATACTAATTCAAAACACATTCATTGTTTTGACCATAAACAAATAACTACTCTATACTATAAAAATGAATAACATAAAATTATTATAAGAAATAAAAGAAAAAAGATCTATTGGGTCGGGGTTAAGGAACGCATTCCTTGCTCCTATCCCCATTTAGCTTTTGAGGAATATTATTTGCCTACTCCCACCTCCATTCTCCATTTAATTGGAGAATCCTCACTCCATTTGGGTGTGAATCCCATGGAAAAAGTTGACATCTTTAGTTAGATTATCAAAATAAGTATCTAAGCAAGACCTTTTAGAGAGGAAGAGGAATTTCGAAAAGTATGGGGTGACTAGAATTAAGTATTTATTTGTATGAGGCCTTGAAATCAACTCATTCTCCTTTTTCAACTTGAAATACTAGAAGTCTCTTACTAATGGACAAGAAAATTCACGTGGGGAAAATAACTTTTTTATATAACATTTTAAAATTTATATACGGATAAGGTAGAATATTATTTTCCAAATTTAGCACAATCAGCAACTCGTATAGATAAAAGTTTTGGAAATTAAATTCATTGACATTTTCTTTTCTATTCTTAGAATTACTATTAAAGTACAAAAATAGATTGGAAAGAACTCTCACACCATCGATGTTTACGTATATAAAAATATTGATCAAGACAAACGATTAAACAAAACATATAGTTGTAGATTCAAAGATGTTTAACTTTCAATGGCATGTTCTTATTGTCGTTGCAACTTTAGCTTGTTTTTCCTTTTGTATAGGGGACAACATCTCCTATGATTCAAATGCCATAATTATAAATGGTGAACGACGTCTTATCTTCTCGGGTTCAATTCATTATCCACGCAGCACGGACGCAATGTGGCCTGATCTTATTCAAAAAGCTAAAGATGGAGGACTTGACGCAATTGAGACTTACATTTTTTGGGATCGCCATGAACCACGACGACGAAAATATGATTTCTCTGGACATCTAAATTTTATCAAATTCTTCCAACTCGTTCAAGATGCTGGGTTATATGTTGTCATGAGGATTGGTCCTTACGTGTGTGCCGAGTGGAACTATGGAGGTTTTCCTTTGTGGTTGCACAATATGCCGGAAATCCAACTTCGAACTGATAATCAAGTCTACAAGAATGAAATGCAAACTTTCACAACAAAGATAGTGAATATGTGTAAACAAGCCAACCTGTTTGCATCACAAGGAGGGCCAATAATCTTAGCCCAAATTGAGAACGAGTATGGAAATGTGATGACACCATATGGAAATGCAGGAAAAACATATATTAATTGGTGCGCTCAAATGGCTGAATCTCTCAATATTGGTGTTCCATGGATCATGTGCCAACAGAGTGATGCCCCACAACCTATCATTAATACATGCAATGGATTCTATTGTGATAAATTTAGTCCTAACAATCCTAAGAGCCCAAAAATGTTTACCGAAAATTGGGTCGGATGGTTTAAGAAATGGGGCGAAAAAGACCCTTACAGAAGTGCGGAAGACGTAGCTTTTTCTGTGGCAAGATTTTTCCAATCTGGTGGTGTGTTTAACAATTATTACATGTATCATGGAGGCACCAACTTTGGAAGAACATCAGGAGGTCCATTCATTACTACATCTTATGATTACAACGCCCCACTTGATGAATATGGAAACTTGAATCAACCTAAATGGGGGCATCTCAAACAACTTCATGCATCCATCAAATTGGGAGAGAAGATTCTCACTAATGGCACTCACTCAGACAAAAAATTTGGTAGCTTTGTAACTTTGACGAAATTCTCTAACCCAACAACAGGGGAGAGGTTTTGCTTTTTGAGCAACACAAATGACACCAATGATGCTACTGTAGATTTGAAGGCAGATGGAAAGTATTTTGTACCAGCTTGGTCTGTGAGCATTCTTAACGGTTGCAAGAAAGAGGTTTTCAACACTGCAAATATCAATTCTCAAACATCTATGTTTGTGAAGGTGCAAAATGAGAAGGAAAATGCCCAACTCTCGTGGGTTTGGGCTCCGGAGGCCATGACAGACACTCTACAAGGAAAGGGTACATTTAAGGCAAACCTTCTTTTGGAACAAAAAGGAACCACTGCTGATTTTAGCGACTACTTGTGGTACATGACAGATGTTAAGACCAATGGAACATCTGCACTACAAAATGTAACACTCCAAGTGAATACAAAAGGTCATGTGCTTCACGCCTTTGTGAATAAAATGTAAATTGGGTCACAATGGGAAAGCAATGGCCAGAGTTTTGTATTTGAGAAACCCATTCAATTAAAAACTGGAACCAACACCATAACCCTTTTGAGTGCCACAGAAGGATTGAAAAATTACGATGCATTTTATGACACGGTACCAACTGGAATTGATAGAGGTCCCATTTATCTAATTGAAGATGGAAATGTCACAACTAATTTGTCATCAAATTTGTGGTCTTATAAGGTTGGATTAAATGGTGAAAAGGAACAACTTTACAATCCAATGTTCTCAAAGGGAACAAATTGGAGCAAGTTAAATAAAACATCCGTTGAGAGGAGAATGACATGGTACAAAACAAGCTTTAAGACACCTTCAGGTATTGACCCTATAGCATTGGACATGCAAGGAATGGGAAAAGGTGAGGCTTGGATAAATGGACAAAGCATAGGACGATTTTGGCCTTCTTTCATTGCTGGCAATGATAATTGTAGTGAAGCTTGTGACTACAGAGGAGCATATGACCCCAGCAAATGCGTTGAAAATTGTGGAAATCCTTCCCAAAGATGGTATCACATTCCAAGGTCGTTTTTATCAGATGACACAAACACATTGGTTTTGTTTGAAGAAATTGGTGGAAGTCCTCAACAAGTCTCGGTTCAAACCATCACTATAGGAACTATATGTGGAAATGCTAATGAAGGAAGCATACTAGAGTTGTCTTGTCAAGGAGGGCATATCATCTCTGAAATCCAATTTGCTAGTTATGGAAATCCAAAAGGAAAATGTGGTTCGTTTAAACAAGGGTCATGGGATGTGACAAACACTGCTCTTTTCGTGGAAAAAACTTGCATAGGCATGAAAAATTGTTCAATTGATGTATCTGCAAAGTCATTCGGATTGCGCAAGGCTGCCAATTTGTCTGCTAGATTGGCTGTTCAAGCGCTATGCTCAAAGAATTGAGTGGTGTAAAATATTTTGTATGCATGTATAATAAATGTTAGTTTTTAGCAAATGAAATAAAATTATTTTTTCCCTTCTAGTATGATTTACTAGTCACAAGCATGGATGCGAAAGAAAAAACGAAAACGTCTACACTATTTTTTATGAATTAATTAAATATTAAAAAAACAAAGTTAATGGACTTCATATAAATACCTAACAACCAGATATGAAATTGTGAAAGAAATGTACTTGATAAAATCATAACATGATTAAATTATAAAATAGCCAGGTTCGTTTGAAATTATAAAATTATCACAACCTGACTCTGATACCAATTGAAGGAATGAAATTTCCAAAGCGAAAGTGTATCAATGTCGTGTAGTGGAATTCAATTTGTAAAACCAAAAAATTTAGAGAAAAACAAAACTAAAGCCCAAGCATGTTTCTAAGGAGGAAAAAGGGAACAAAAACTATCATTTGTAGAACCTCCTAATAACACTTCTTGAATCTCCCTCGTTATTCTCAAGGTAAGAATCAACAGAGAGTTGTGAGCTTTTGTGATTTTGGTAAAGGGAAGAATTTTTTAAGAGAGATTTCTTCTTCTTTTTTTTTATTTAATAGAGAAATCGTCTAAAACAAAGAGAGCATAGAGAGCAAAGAGATTCTATATATCTCAACTATCTTAAAAGAGATGGAGGGAAGTTATTAAAATAACTCACTCCTTCTTTCTGCACGTAAAATAACTCCCTTGAAAGTTATTTTATTAATTAAATATATATTAATTAAATTAAATTAATATAAATTTAATTCATATTATATCACATATAATATAAACTTTATATTATATCACATATAATATAAACAATGGTTTAGATCTCTCATATGATTTATAGGGCTAATATGAATCGAATCCATATTAACTTAACCTATAGTTTATTTATGAGTCTTATTCATATTATTATTATTATTTGAATCATATTCAAATATGAACTTCTCTCATATTAATATATCATATACAATTTATTCCCTTTAATTAATTTGAACAATTTAAATTTACCAAAATAAATTTGATTTTCATTTAACTTTATTGAGTTAACAAGGGAGCTTTATGGACCTACAGATTGAAGCTCCAATAATATGGAATTAATTAATTAAATTAATTAATTAATACTCTTTAATTAAGTTAATCTCTATTCATTAACTATCAGTCATTCCACTAAAGACTAATAGCTGCACTCTTCTTACTGTATATATATTTTTTGTGTCCATTAGATATAACTAATCAATAGTGAAATGACCCTTCACGAATTGCTCGTAAGTACAACTAGGCCAAAAATTACCATTTTGTCCCTATAGTAACATCTAATTTCTTAAGTACCACTAATTCCTTTAATGAACAATAATTATAGTCCCACTATAATTGAACTCCTCTCGGGCCAAGAGAGGGTGTGGCGCCACATTGTTTAAGTCCTGGAATCAACCCTTAAGGGAGCAATTTCTCTACTTACTCTATGTATAGAGAAGGAGTGAATTCCTTCTTGTATAATTGTGTTCCCAGTTCTCTAATCAGACGAATCCCCAAAATGGTAAGCATATTGAGTCGGTGACATAAGCCACTCTCACCCATACAAATCAAAGGACCGCCTTAATAGGCAGGAGTTCACAACTCACTCAGGATTCAGGTCAAGTCACCTAGGGTCATCTTGGTAAAATGTAGTCTCAACTAGTAATGGTGTTAATAAGAGAGATTATTCATTTCATGATTCAGTCTTATACAAACTCTTTTTATAGAATACCCCTGCTCTAATGTCTCCACATGAATGATTAGGATCAAATCATTTGTAGCACTTTATGACAATTGTAATAACTATAAAACAGGTCGTATTCGTAGTGTCGCCAAGATAAGGTATCCAATCTTATCCATCTACTAAAGACCATTTAAGTTATCACTTAAACATGATCCACTTGTATATCTCCACATACATGTTCAGGTTACAGAAGATAACCTTGGATATTAGTTTATTGGTTTTGTGGGTTAATGCAACCAAATGTCAAATAAAATAAAATACTTTATTTTATTAGATAAATAAAATATTTGTATAATATATACAATTACAAACTATAAGACCACGAGATTTAGAGCATCAACCACAATACTTAGCGTGTCAAGACAAACTACAAAAGTTTTTGTTCTGCCCTAAATATCACTTTATGCGACCAAGTGTAAACATGAACGCCCACACATTCAACGCGTATCTCGTCACGAGATAGCACGCAGAACGCCTAGTAAGCAGAATTACTTCAACAACCAACAAGCTTAATACGAATGAGAACTCAATTGAAATAATAAGATTCATCGATAATTAGTAATAAAGTACCTACAAGCAATAGATTTCCTAAAAAACAATAGTTTGACTTTTCTCGTCTATCTTCTACATGCTATGTGAGTTGATAATGGCCACTACCAAAATGATGCATTTTACGTATGACACACTAGACGATCAAGGCTGCAAATTCAACGTTGGATGTCTTTCGCTACTTTGAAGGATAAAATAAAATATTTGAAAGATTAGATGAAAATATGTAGTGAATGGGATCTTTTATCAACACCTTTAACAAATCAAATCTGTCGTAATTAACGGGTTATAAACAATTTCGCCAAGTCATGCAATACAAATAATATGAGGTTCAATAGTAAAACAGTGAATCTAAAACCAATCATTTCAATACGTTAAACAATTCAACACAATTCAAATCCTATGATCAAACATTTCATAAATCGTATGGAAATCATTTGAAATCATTTCCTGTAAATCATACGTAAATGTTCATATCATATAGAACACATTTCATCAAACTCATCATCATAACATAGAATCATTCTACATAGTTAAGTACATCTTTGTACCCTTCCTCAACTCGAGCATTTACCACACTCTTACGTTTAGTTGCAGCTATGTGGAGTAGTCTCACAATGCATTCAACAGGTTGTCATCAATTCAACAGGCAAATGACATCCCATACCAGATCACACAAGTATGAGGGATTCTATTTTAAATCACACAGTAAAAATAAAGCATCTTATCATAGCTCATGATAGAAATAAAACATGCACGACAAAAACTGGACAAAAATTCTACCCTAATTGCACTTAATTAACATGAACCCTAAACCGATAAATAATATGAAATTAGGAATTTTTGAAAATATTTACATTCAAAGCTCTGATTGTTGTTCAAGCTAGGTTGACCTTCTATCCTTCAGAATTTGAATCGGGTTGTGGGACCCGTTAGATGAAAGAATCGGGAGAGAGAAAGAGATGGAAATAATGGGCGCGGTAGAATTTCCTTCCTTTTTTTTAAGTAAAGAAGAAGAAAAAGGAGATTAATTCCTTATAAGAGCCCAACTAAAAAACCAACTCATCAAATGAGTTTCTTGGCCCTATTTATAAGAGATTTACATGCAAAAATGAATGTCCATTCAACACCAAAGCCCAATAACTCAAAGTCCATTTTCTCTAGGAGACTTTTTGTTTTCATTAAAAGACAAGGGAAATCCGTGGAAATGACAAATATAAGAATGAAAATTAGAAAAATAGCAAACTGTTATTTATTTATTTATTTATTTATGACAAAACTAACTGCCTTAAATAGTTTCTTACTTTTTTGGTCCGAAATTACCCCTCAACGGATGAGAACTGTCCAGATTCAAATACAGTATATTTAAGAAGATTGGAAAATCAAATAGAATATCACATATCCGATTACAGTGTATTTGTGAACACACCCACTTATGATAATTATTAACTAAATAAAAAAATTATTATATTCTTTCAAAGATCTCTAAACATATTCAATTGGTTTCAATATCCCCTAATTATTCCAATTTTTACCTTCAATAATTATATATTCAAACTTTAGCTATTAATGAATGACTACGTCCTAAAATTTTAATGCAATGAATAATTGTTAAAATAATGATAAAGATGATGCAATAATTAACTATTAACAAAAACAATAAAAAAGTAACGAAAAATCATTTAAAAGATTCAAATTTCAAATCTCAAGTAAAATTCAAATTCAAATTCCAATAATTCCCTAAAATTATGGCAAATATAATGGAAATACTTAAGTTTAGAATCAAATCCCAACCCTCCCTAAAATCATGCCAAATAAAATGTGATCTATCTTTAATTTTGCCAACCAACCGGAATTAAGGAAAACAAAAATAAAAGATTCACCGGAAGACAATCAACCGGAATTAAGGGAAACGAAAATTTGTACTAAAAGAAGAAGGTGGAAAGCGACAGTGCGGGTGGAAAACAAATGCGGGTGGAAAGCCATTTGAAATTTGAAGAATGTTAGAACTGGAGAAAATTTGAAGAAAATTTTGAGAACTCGGTATTTTTTACCGATACATGTAGAAAACAGAGGAAAAATCCAAAGGTTGAAGAAGGAACAGAAGTGTGAAACGAAACAACTCATCGATACTTTGGGTGGTGCAAATCGATTAAAAAAGGAAGGGCGTGCAGACGATGGAAAAGCGACGGAAGAGAAACCGATGGTGGAAAAGTGACGAAAGAGAAACCGATGGTAGAAAAGCTACGGAAGAGAAAGCCACGGTGGAAAAATAGAAGAGAAAGCTATGGTGAAAAAGCGATGGTGGAAATGCACCGGAAAGCCTTTAAAAACGGAAGAACAAATGCACCGGAAAGCCTTTACAGAAGATGGTCTATTTTTTTGGAAGGGAAAATTAGAAAATTGAAGGGAGTGCATAGTATGTATTAATTATAGGGTATTGTGGTTTTTCTTACTATTGTATTTAGGAGTCTATATTGTAAAGTAGGTAGGGGCATTTAAGGCATAGTTATCCCATTTATTATGTGGAAATTAATTGTTTTGCTATTTTGACAATTTAAAAATTAATTTGTCATTTATCCAAAGTAAACCTTAGATTTTGCTATTCTTCTTGTCGCCCCAAAAGACTACCTAACCCATTAGAGTTAGTGGGATTATCCAATAAAATGTTGGATTTTTCCACTACTTTGGTCAAAGGGCAAAATGGTCATTTGGTCAAAAGTCATACTTTGAATTTTCTAAACAAAAGTCAACATTTTGAATTTTTACCATTTTGTCCGTCTTAACTTATTTCAACCTCTCGAGCATGAATCCGCATTCATTTTTTCAAAATTTAAATCATATTTGAATATATTACCAATCAAAGTTTGACTTTTCAAAGTCAAAATGTCAACATTTTGACTTTTTACAACTCTGACTATTTCCATAATTTTTGAGCTTTCGAGTATGAATCCACATTCATATTTTTAATATTTTCTCATTTAAACAAAAAGCACTATCTCTAATTTGAAATCTGATAGCTATAACACATATACTTGTTGGTTTCTCTCTCATAGCTTAATTCAAACAATTCAATTCATTCCATCATACTGTTCTAAGTTTATTCCATATGAGCTAGTAGGGGAACCTAATGGACCTATAGATCATGGGATCCAAAAATTCGAGATTAATTGGCTAAGCTCTTTCATACCGAGTTAATCAACCGTCGTTAACTAACGGGTCATTCCATTAAAGTTCCGTAGTTATACTCCTCTCATTATAGATATATTTGTGTCAATTTGTTATAACCATGATCAATAAGTTAATCCTTCTTAGGCTGCTCGTAAGCTCGACTTGGTCAAAATACAGTTTTACCTCTAAGACTACATCTTACACCTTAAGTCCCACTGATCCACTATTGAACAATTGGTTTAAGGTCTAACCTATAAACCGAATCTCTCTTAGGAAAGTGAGAGGGTGAGGCCCTTTGTTCAAGACTTGGATTCAATCCTTAAGGGAACAAGTTATTTACTAACCTTAAAATCGGTAGGAGTGAATTCTGTCTTGCACTCTATGTCCCTAGCTATCCAACTGGTTACTCATGAAATGAGAGGCTTATTGGGCCAACGCTAAATAGTTTCCCTCACCTATGCAAATATAAGAATAATCTCTAGTAAACAACAATAATAGAGATAGTCAGTTTTAAACAGTAAACGGTGTTATAATGTAAAAGTGACTTTTTCGTGGTTCAGTCTTATGTAAACACTTTACATAGGATATCTCCACTTTCATGTCTCTACATGAACGATTCAGGATCACCTCATTTGTACTAACTACAAGTGGGTCACATCTATACTTTATCTGAATAAGGCGTCGAACTTTTATTCTTTAGGATATAAATTTCAATGAACTCCCACTTGAACTAAATTTCCTAGTAGGATAAAACAACATTAAATTTAACCATGAGAGAGAATAATACATATAAGTACAATAAACATATGAATATATAAAAAAGCTAGGGCACATGCGCAATAAGTGTCCCACTTGTTCTAGTTTACAAACATCATAGACCTAAACTCTGTAGGTGACCCTCAAACACTTTGGCCGTGGGGGCTTTTGTAAAAGGATCGACAATGTTTTGCTCAGAAGATATTTGAGTCATTACAACGTCACCATGATGTACAACTTCTCTGATAAGATTGTACTTGCGTTCGATATGCTTTTTCCATTTATGGCTTCTAGGTTCTCTTAAATTTTCAACTGCACCATTGTTGTCATAGTATAAAGTGATTGGAAGATACTTATTTGGAACAACTTCCAGATCAGTCAAGAATTTCCTTAGCCATACTTCTTTTGTTGCTATGTATTCAGCTTCCCTTATGGAGTCGGCTATACAAGTTTGCTTTATGCTTCTCCAAACTACCGGTCCTCTGTTTATAGTGAATAATGATCCTGATATAAACTTTCTAGCATCTTTATCTATTTGGAAATCAAAATCAGTGTATCTAGTAAGGATCAGATTCATAGTATCATACACGAGCATGTAGTCTTTTATTCTTCTAAGATATTTTAGAATATTCTTAATGGCTACCCAGTGATCACGTCCGGGTTTGGACTGATACCTGTTAACCATCCCTACTGAGTAACAAATGTTAGGTCTAGTACATAACATTGCATACATCAAACTTCCAACAGTTAAAGCATAGGGAATATTTATCATATCCTCAACCTCTTGAGGTGTCTTAGGACATTGTTCCTTTGACAAATGAATTTCATATTTATACGGCAGTGGACCTTTTTCGGAATTTTGCATCTTAATATCAACAACATTTTATCAATATAAGATGCTTGAGACATGGCTAGCATTCTATTTTTACGGTTTTGAACAATTTGGATCCCAAGAACATATTGTACATCTTCAAAATCTTTTATTGGAAATTGCATAGCTAGCCATTTTTTAATGTCATTAAGATAATTAACCTACATCATTCCCAATGAGTAGGATATCGTCGACATATAAAACTACGAATGCTACAATGGAATTGACGATCCTTTTGTAAACATAAGGTTCGTCAGCATTTTGCTCAAAACCATAAAATTTGATTGCAGTATCAAATCTTATATTCCAGGCTATAAATGCTTGCTTTAATCCATCAATAGATTTTTGAAGCTTACAAACCTTTTATTCTTCTCCCTGTTCTATAAATCCCTCTAGTCGGGTCATATAGATACTCTCTTCAAGATTGAAATTCAAAAAGGTTGTCTTGACATCCATCTGCCAAATTTCATAATCATAAAAAGTGTCGATGGATAAAAGTATTCTAATCGACTTCAGCATAACAATGGGAGAGAGTTTCTCCATAGTCTACTCTCTCACTTTGGGTATAACCCTTTGCCACAAGTCGACCCTTAAAAGTCTGTACTTTACCAGATTGGTCTCGTTTTCTCTTGTAGATCCATTTACAACCAATAGGTTTTATGTCATTTGGTTGATCTACTAGAGTCCATACAGAATTGAAGTACATAGCTCCATTTTAAGGTCCATGGCTTTGATCCATTAGTCATGGTCCACATATCATTCATTGCATGTTTATAGGTTAATGGATCTTCTACGCCATCATCGGGTATGATGACTTGAGTTTTATTTTAAACCTAAGTAGCGATCAGACTGATGAATAACCCTCACATTACGTCGAGGCTTTCTTAATTCTTGAAAAGAATGTGATCAACCAAATTTCCTAGTATTATCAACCATTTTAGTGGATGAACTAGGTATATCAGTAACACCTTTAGAAATCCCAATTAATACTATTTTACTACGAGGTTGATAATCCCTGATGTGGTCCTCCTTTAAGAATGTGTCATTTGTCGATACAAATACTTTATTTTCTTAAGGATCATGAAACAAACCACCTATTGATTACTTTGGATAACTTACGAATAGGCATAATTTTGAACGATGTTCCAATTTCTTAGAGTTTTTCTCCAACACGTGTGTCTGGCATCCCCAAATTCTAAAGTGATGTAAACTACCTTTATGCCCTTTTCATAGCTCATAAGGTGTTTTTGAAACACTTTTAGAGGGAACATTATTCCAAATATAGACATTTGTCTCTAAAACATATTTCCAAAAGGAATCTGACAAATGAGCAAAGCTCATCATAGAGCGAATCATGTCTAACAAGGTTCGATTTCTTCATTTTGATACACCGTTCTACTGAGGCGTACTAGGTGCAGAGAGTTGTAACTGGATTCCATGTTCCATCAAATATTCTTGGAATCATAAGTTCATATAAACTCCACCTCGATCTGATTGAAGTATCTTTATTATTTACCTAATTCATTCTTAATTTCAGCCTTATATTATATGAACTTTTCAAGAGAATCAGACTTATAATGTATTAGGTAAATATGACCATATCTTGAATAATCGTCAATGAAGCTAATGAAATATTCATACCCACCTCGAGCTTTGACATTCATTAGTCCATAGAGGTCTGAATGAACGAGCTCTAAAGGTTCTTTGGCTCTAAAACCTTTTACAGTAAAATATCTCTTAGTCATTTTTCCTTCAAGACAAGATTCACAAGGAGGTAAAGAGTTATCTTCTAATTGACTTAAATGCCCACTCTTAACCAATCTCCTAATCCTATTGAGATTTATGTCCCCAAGTCTCAAGTGCCATAAATAGGCGTTTGAAGAAACTTTTTGTATTTTATTTTAAGTTTCAGCTGTTCTAAACATTTCAATGCTCAAGACAAAATTTTCTCCGGTTGGTCTTAACTTATATAAGTTGTTGTCGAGTATAGCAGAACAGATTTGAATACCTTTATAGAAAAATGAACGCTTCATTTATTTCAAAAGATATTTTATACATTTGTTCCAAAATACAAGAGATAGATATTAAATTTCTTCTCATTTGAGGTACATACAAGACATTTTTAAGTATGACATATCTATCATCAAAATACAACTTTAAATCTCCCACTACTTTAGTTGAGACCATCTTTCTTGTTCCAATCTTGAGAGTGATATCGCTTTTTGAAAGCATTTTTCAAAAACTATTTTCCTGAAATGAGAAACAAATATGGTTAGTGGCTCATGAATCTAGTATCTAGTTGAATTTTCATATTTCACGAAACATGTTTCAACAACTAGTAAATCATATTTACCTTGTGTTCCTTCCCTACCTTTTTCTCTATAAGGTACCTCAGGCAGTTCTTAACCAGTGCCCGTTCTAGCCACAATGGTAACACTTACCTTTTTCTGCAGCTTTTTTTCCTTATTCTTTTTTGGAGTCTTCCCCTTTTCCTTCATCTTTATTTAAGCATTAGGTTTTGAGGGTCCAACCTTGGTTTTAAAGGATAATCCTCTTGAAAACTTTCTTTTTGTGGTAGCAACATTTGCTTCAATGTGCTTTCCTTTACCCATGGTAAGGTTTTGGAATTGTTAGAGCTCATTTAGAAGAATTGTCAGATTAAACTCTCTCTTGTTCAAAGACCCATTTGTCTGAAATGGTATGAAGCTCTTCGAAAGAGACTCTAAGATAAAACTAACCTAATTAGCCTCGTCGATGGTACCACCATTTACTTCGGTGATGTTGAAGTACATCATCATGTTCAAGACATGTTCTCTAACATAGGTCCCTTCCTTCACATGCTAAGTGTAAATGTATTTGATTGTCTTGTGTCTTAGGGACCATTCTGGTTGCCCAAACATTATCCTTAATGAATCCATAATCTCTTTAGCCGTGGCTAAGGATTCATGTTTCTTTGCCAAAAAATCAGACATGCTGGCAAGAATGTAGACACGGGATTTTTCATTAGCCTTCACCCATCGATCATATGCTTTCCAAATAGTTTGAGTAGCATTAGAGGTAGGGTTTAAGGAAATTCCTCAGTTAAGACAAACCTTAAGTCGTCAACCACTAGTATCATGTTAAGATTTGATTTCCATGCCGCATAATTATCACCATTAAGTTTTTCGGAAGCTAAAAGTTGAACTATTGAGCTATTCATGCTAAAAAAACATATTCTCTTAGAAAAAAAAACTATAATCCTTTATAAACCAATATAGTTTAGCAATTACTAATAATGTACCCTTCATTATTATGTTTTGCAACGATATTTCAAAGGTTTAGAATAACCTCCACCAAAGGGTAATCGATTATTCCTCCTTTAAACCAAGACAATCTTAACTAGATGCTAACTCTAGAATAACATTTTATTTTTTATAGCACTTAGTTATCGCTTCTTTGGTCGAGAATGTAATTCTTGTAAGTGTAACCCGTCATTTTTGGATCTCAGATATCAGAATAAATATGCTCCCAAGTGGAAAGTCAATATGAAAACCGATCTAAGAAAACCTATCCATCTTTGGAGTTTGCAGTGTTCTGAATCCTATAATACAATCCTCCAAAGAAAACGTCGCTCCAGGACAGAAAATCAAGCGCATCATAGGAATCTCACGGTGCAATCTAATGGAAAAGATCATGGGATGTGTTGTCACATATCCCTCACCCACTTACTATGAACTACTTCCCCTATTCATCTTGATATTGATCCATGCAAACACTCTCTGAAGGAAAACTGCTCCCAAGCATGACCTAAAACCCTGCATGGACCTCACGGTGTGAACTCTTAGAGACGCTAGAGCTAAAAGTAAACTACTTCTCTACCTGAAGTGTTCTATAACAATTTAAAAGGTTTTGTATTACTTTAGGATTATATTTATGCTAACTTAAACAAATCTTAAGTCTGGGTGAAACATCCGAGCATAACTATTATACTAAATTTTAACCTATGATGTCTAGGTGATAAACCAATTTTATTACCTCACACCTCTCATGCATGCTCATAAAACTAGGTTAATTAGGCTCAAGAACTTATTACGATCTCCTGGTGGCAGGAGTTCCATAAATCATCAACTTAAGAACCTCCAATCTTAGTAATCTTATTTGACTTGTTGACAAAATCGAATCAGGTGAGCTGCTTGTAACTAGTTTTACAAGATATCGACCTATTTCTATGAAAAAGTTTGGAAGAGATTTGTTTCACCTTAGGTTAGCATGCAACCTATCTTTGTTATAGATTTTAAAAGTATAATTGATTTTATAACTCTTATAAAACTTTAAACAATCCTATAACATTCATCTATAAAGAAATTAATTAATATGGATTTCAATTTATTTAGCTTTTAATTAAATCATATTTAATCAAAATTAGTTTAATTAATTAATCATATTAATTAATTAACATGCTACTATACACTATAACAATCATAACTTACTATCAATGCATGAACATGTTAACCTGTGGTGGGATTTTAAATTTATATGACATACAATATGCACATACAAATTTAAAAATAATTAAAACATACGTCACATGCATAATTTAATTATAAACACCCTAAAGTGAACTGGTTTTTGGCTCCTAAATTAAGCTACAACTAAATTATTACAATAATAATTTGATGAAGTACATAAACCGCTCTCGAACACTTCAAACTGGTTGGAAAATCACAAAAAAAGCACTAAACCAACCCATAAAACCCTTAAACTGGCCTAAAAGGAACTCAACCGACCCAAAAGCACAAAACTGGCCCAAATCTTATTGAACTACCTAATCCACCTCTTTACATGCGGGTCTACAACTTGGTCGGGATAGAGTAAGCAGGCATAAGCAGAAACCAAGCGAAAGCGAGAGAATCGAGTCGAATGGACGAGCGCATGGGGCGAACCCGGTTGGTGGACGCGTGGGTACACGAAGAAGGCACACGTGCCAGAAGCTGGCATGCGCGAAGAAGTCGGGTACCAAACTGGGTTTTGGGTCAGGTTTGTGTTATTTTTCGGGTCTATGAGTGGATTTTTGGGTCTATGAGTCTATTTCGTTAAAAAAATCTTTTCTCACTCCCGATTTTTGCAATTACAGCCTAATTACAAGTTTAATGATTATAAAAATTATAAACCCTTAAACAAGCTAATTAGGCGACAAAATCTAAGCCAATTACAATATTTAGTACATAAATTCACTTAATTTAAAGCCAAAACCATAAAATATCCATTTTAGTTCAACTACAATTAACCATGCATTTGAGTAAAATTAAAGCATGCTCTTATGATAGAAATAAAACATGCATGACGGGAACCGGATCAAAATTCTACCCTAATTGCACTTAATTAACATGAACTTTAAATCGAGAAATAATATGAAATTAGGGTTTTTTAAAATACTTGCATTCGAAGCTTCAAATGTTATTCGAACTACCACTAAGTTTGACCTGCTATCCTCCAAACTCTGAACCGGATTGTGAGACCCGTTGGATGAAAGAACCGGGAGAGAGAAAAAGAAGGAAAAAAATGAGCTTGGTAGAATTTCCTTCCCTTTTCTTTTACACAATTATCTCGAAAATCAACCCATCAAATGAGCTTCTTGCCCTATTATATTTACATGCAAAAATGCATGTCCATACAACACCAAAACCCAACAACTCAAAGTCCACTTCTCTAATGGACTTTTTGTCTTCATTAAAAGATAACACCTAGTCCACTAGAATTAGTGGGATCATCCAACAAAATATTGGATTTTCCCACTAACTTTGGTCAAAGAGCAAAATGGTCAATTGGTCAAAAGCAAACTTTGACTTTTCAAAACAATAGTCAACATTTTGACTTTTTACCATTTTATCCATCTTAACTAATTTCGACCTCCCGAGCATGAATCCACATTCATTTTCTCAAAACTTGAATCATATTTGAATATATTATCGGTCACAGTTTGATTTTTTAAAGTCAAAATGTCAACATTTACTTTTTACAACTTTGACTATTTTCATCATTTTTTAGCTTCCAAGTATGAATCAACATTCATATTTTTAATATTTTCTCATTTAAACAAAAAGCTCTATCGCTAATTTGAAATTCAATGGCTATATCATATATACTTGTCGGTTTCTCTCTCTCGCCTAATTCGAACAATTCGACTCATTCCATCATACTGTTCTAAGTTTATTCCATATGAGCTAGCAGGGGAACCTAATTGACCTATAGATCATGGGCTCCAACAATCCGAGATTAACTAGCTAAACTCTTTTACACAGAGCTAATCAACATTCATTAACTAACGGGTCATTCCATTAAAGTCTCATAGTTGTACTCCCCGCACTGTAGATATATTTATGAACATTTGATATAACCATGATCAGTAAGTTAATCATTCACAAGTTGTTCGTAAGCTCGACTGGGTTAAAATATCGCTTTACACCTAAGACTACATATTGCTCCTTATGTCCCACTAATCCACTATTGAACAATTGGTTTAAGGTCTAACCAATAACCGAATCCCTCTCAGACCAATGAGAGAGTGAGACCCTTATTCAAGACTTGAATTAAGTTCTTAAGGGAACAAGCTATCTACTAACTTTAAAGCTGGTAAGAGTGAATCTCGTCTTGCACCCTATGTCCCCAGCTATCCACCTTGTCTTGCCCACGAAATGGGAAGCTTATTGGACCAATGCTAAATAGTTGCCCTTGCCTATGCAAATCTAAGGATAATCTCGTGTGAACAAGAGTTCATAGTTAGTTCAGGATTAAGATTAAGCTACCTAGGTCAACAATAATCGAGATAGTCAGTTTTAAACAGTAAACGACGTTATAATGTAAAAGTAACTATTTCATGGTTCAGTCTTATGTAAACACTTTACATAGGATGCCCCCACTTTTATGTCTCTACATGATCGATTTAGGATAACCTCATTTGTACTAACTACTAAGCGGACCGCATCCATAGTTTATTTGAATAAGGCGCTTGTTAAGGAAAAAATGATACGTATCAAAGTATGTATAGGCAAGGTCATTACAATCAAGCACAAATATGTTTAGAAATGAAATTTATTGCTAAGGGTAGGTTGCACTTACCTAGATTTGCCTCGACAAAAAGAAATTTTAATTTTTACCGTAGTTTGGTGGGAAGTACAAGTGTTGAATCCAAGAGAATGGTCGCTAAGTAAGTTTCTTGAAATTAAGCTTCAAAGAAATGATGTTAGTAGCAAAAGAAAAGCATTGAAGAGTGTGGAAAAATCAAGTAGAACCAACACTTAAGAGTGATTTAGGATGTAAACTCAATTCACAAAAAAAAAAAAAAAAAGTAAAAATTGAACACTTACGAAAAAATTTAGGGAATGAGCAAAGGACATTAATCAATTCTTATCATTGAATTAAGAGGATTATGAAATGATTTTTGCTCAATTGAGAGGGGTTCTTGATCAAGATTTTTGCAAGATCAACTTGCTTGATCTTGTAAGAACTTTGGTCAAGCATTTAGTGGATATTCTTGCAATAACAACTAAAGCCTAATCTTGCTCTTTAAAGAAGATCAAAGTATCTTTTACACTTTTTTTTTTGGAAACAATTTGCAATCAATGAATTAATTGGATTTAATTGTGCACAATGAAATGATTCAATCAAATTCAAAAATTTCCAAGAACAAGGGAGATTCATCTAGCATTAATCAATTTCAAGATTTGACATGTTGCAATCAAGAATTAGATTGAGTTTTTGTATAGACAAAGGTAATCAAATTAATCTTACATTAGTTTTTCATACCCAACATACAAAATGGTGAATCAAGAACAATAACAATAATTAAATTGACAAGAATGCTTGTAATTGAAAGAAGGAATTATTTTTTATACAAAAAAATTAGAGATTCAATAAAAACTACAAGAAATTCAAAGATTTGGTCATTATATAATTAATAAGAAAAAAATAAGAGAAGAATTCTCTAAAAATGAAAAGCCCTAAGCTCACTTACCTCTTGGTGATTAGCCCTCCATCAAAAAACAATTCTAGAAATTAATTGAGAGAACAAAAATAGGCAGGAATAAGGAGTAATTTCTAGAGTTTTAGAGCGTTTTGAGAAAATTTGGGGTTTATTTGAGAGAAAATGGTAAATTGATGATGGATTTATGATGAATTTGAAGAAAAATGGGTATATATAAAAGATATTTGCAAAAGAATTACGAAATTGCCACTAAAAAATTCTTCAAAAATTAATTTACAAACGCTGAGGATCAAACTTGGGTGGGGGAGGCACGTGTGCTTTAGGAGCTGAAACATGGCGGCGGAAGAGTGGCAAAGTCGGATTCACTCGCCAAGAAGGAATTTGAATAAATTTGATTTTAATCTACGTCTGGTCGGATTCAAATCGATGACATCTAAGGCGCGCGAAAGGGAGGATCAAGACAATGGCGTTTTAGGTTTGAAAAATCTTGGAAAATAGTGCAGCACTTGGGATTCAAACTCATGACCTGAGGGTGGCTCGCGCGTGTGGATGGCAGACGCGTGTCATTGCTTTTTGAATATTTACCAATTTGCCCCTAAACTTCAAATTGCTCGTTCTTCTTCGTTTGGACTCAGTTTTAGGTGATTTTTATTGCGTTGGGTCCATATCGGAGTCTTCTTTCATATTCTGCACAAAAATTTTAAATAATAAATATATGTATACTATGGATTGAGAATAGTTTACAAATAAATGGGTCAATAATTGTTCTAATAGGGTAGCATATTTCTTGGTACTTAGCTTGCATGTGTATGAATATGCATTGGGTCTCTTTTATTTATTTATTTATTTGAATCAATAAAAGCTACAATAAGGCTAAATTTTGTTATATTTGTAAAATATGTATAATTATAAAGAGTATTTTAAAAAATATAACAAAACGGAAAAATATTTACTCCACATCGTCAATAAGGCAGTAATATATTTGGTAATCGTTTAGATTTGGCTTTTGATACAAGATTATATTTGTACACGATCAATTGAATTATGTTTTAGATTTGAATAGCCAAATTTAAATAGTTTTTTTCTACAAAATTCTATAACACATAAAATGTTTTAGATTAGATTTTGGTAGATAGTCTACATTTGGCTCATGTTTGTGAGGGGAGGGCTACAGCCGGGTGGGATCCGCATTTCTGACTAAATTCAAAAAGGAAGCGCGAAACTCTCTCTTCTCTCCCACTCTGGCTTCGTGCTTTTTTCTCTTGGACTTACCCATCGCGAAACCCACTTCCCCAAGTTGTCTAAAACCTCTCCTTTTCCTCCATTTTTTAATGACCCACTTTTCGTTTTTTGAAATTTTGAATTTCAACTCCGTTCTTTTGTAAATGCCCTTTTGACGCTGATTTTTGTGTCCCTTCTCCACACTACAACCCCTTCTTAACTCTCTTTGTTTTCGCCAAATCCCACTTCCACATTCTTCGCTCTGTTTGTGTTTTTCTTTTTGAGAAATGAAGGAAATCAAACACTTGTTTGTTTTCCCTGAAACTTTGTTTCTGCTGTTGGTTCTTTGATCCAGTTGCAACCCACTTGAGGATGAAGAAACGGTAGCGTCATAAAGGGTGTGAAGAAGAAATCTAAGGACACTAGAAGGTTAGAAAAATGCCCATTTCCTCTATTTTGTTTTGTTTTTTTTTTTTTCAATGTTAGAGATATCTGGGTGTTTGATGATGCACTTTCTTAGTTCGAGTCCTTTGGCATTTTTGCAGATTAGAAATAGGAAATTTCATGCTGAAAACTGTCTAATTAGTAGCATTTTTGTTTATAGGAACGTAACATAAGATGATGAAGTCGCAAGGATATGTTAAAGGAAGAGCACCGACCAAGGTTACTGCTCAACAGTTAGTGTTTGAGTTGAAACAGAAGGTGGTTTTTGCATTGAACAAGCTTGCAGATCGCGATACTTACCAAATTGGGTTTGATGAGCTTGAAAAAACAGCTGAGTGCATAGCTCCTGATATGATTCCACCTTTCTTGTCCTGTATATTGGACACAGATTCAGAGCAGAAGAGTGCAGTTCGACAGGAATGCATTCGGCTAATGGGTACACTAGCCAAGTTCCACAAAGGCCTTATTAGGCCTCATCTTCGTAGAATGGTTGGGAGCATTGTGAAACGGCTTAAGGATCCAGATTCTGCTGTGAGGGATGCGTGTATAGAGACTTGTGGAATTTTAGCTTCAAAATTGATTAATGCTGGGGATGAGAGTGAAGAGGTTTTTGTTACTCTTGTTAAACCAATCTTCGAATCCTTGGGGGAACAACATAAGCAAATGCAATCAGGTTCAGCATTTTGTTTGGCAAGGATTATTGACAACACTCAGGATCCACCTATTTCAATTTTGCAGCGGATGTTGGCAAGAACCACAAAGCTTCTTAAGAATCCGCACTTTATGGCAAAGCCAGCTGTGATTGATTTGAATAGAAGTATTATCCAGGTTATTCTTTTTTCACATGTCTTGTTGAGTTTCTTCGACATTACTTTTTAAGATCTTGCTTCAAACTTCTGGTTTGTCTTTGCTAGGCCTCCCATTATGCAAGTATATAAGAGGAGAGGTAAAAAAGGGTTTTCAACCCAGACAAAAAGGTAGTTGGGGAGGTCCTTTATTCTGGCAGGGCTGGGGATAGTATTCCAGCACAAGAGGTCACACTTAAGACTCAGCCTAACAGGAGGGCTGGACTCCCCACAATGAACTATTGTTCACTCACAAAACAACACATCAATCAAGATAACTAACCCTAGCATAAAACACTCAAATATATACTAACATTCTCCCAACCCTGCCAGAATAAAGGACCTCCCCAACTACCTTTTTGTCTGGGTTGAAAACCCTTTTTTACCTCTCCTCTTATATACTTGCATAATGGGAGGCCTAGCGGTCTTCACATCTAACCAAAATATGTGTTTGTAGGTTTTAATATTTTACTTTTTCTTTATAAACCGTATGCACACCTCTGGTTTATTTTATTTGGTAAATACGAATGACAGCCAAAGTATATCATCATTAAAACTGATTTCCATGTTTTTTGCATCATTTCCTTTTCCTTCTCTTATGCTATATTTGATTCTCATGCGTAGGCTCACTCAAACATGGATTTTGTTCACTTTAGCTTTTAAACAGAGTGGAGAAAGGATTTAGTTGCTAGTAGGTTATACTTATTCATTTGTTTTGAATGTATTGTCTACAATAATGTTCTAACAAAATTGATCTTTCATCACCTCAACCTTCTATTTATGAGATTATGAATCGGAAAAATAAGTGCCAATTATCTTTAGATTGGTTTTACGGTGCACATACTATTAAGATTGTTTCACTTGGGCAATTTTAGTAAAGTGTTAGAAAGTTCACAAAAAATGATCCCATTGCACTCTGTATTACAGGCTGGGGGTGCTTCAAATCGAAATGTTCTCTCTGCTGCAATTCTTGGCATTCAAGAAGCTCTCAAGAATAGTGATTGGACAACTCGTAAAGCTGCATCTGTTGCGTTAGGTGAAATTGCTGCGAGTTCTGGTTCCTTCCTGGGGTCTTTTAAGGCTTCATGCATTCGCTCCCTTGAATCATGTCGATTTGACAAGGTTAATTACTACACCATACATAAATACATTGAAAAAATGAACCTGCAATCACTCTTCCACATAATTTGGAAAATAGAGTTTTATAATTGTTAAGTTTCTGACAGGTGAAACCAGTTAGGGACATTGTACTCCAAACCCTTCAGTATTGGAATAACATTCAAGGATCGAATACTCCTGAACCTTCAGAAGCTGGATCATCGATCAAAGGTCGATTGGTTAATGCTTGATGCCAATATTTTTGTACAACTGCTAAGACTGTTTAGTTTCTGCACTATTTCCTGGTATATTAGTCGAAATTTGTCTGCAACTCAAACTAAAGACAGCTCATGGTTTATGTTTCTTTCCTCCATTTTTATCTCATTAATTTTCATTTGTATATATATCAAACCATATCTGACATATTTTCTTAAATCAACCACATCTCGTGGGGTTTCTTCAGTTTTGGTTTGCACCAATGTATGTTGAATGATCTTTTTAAGTTTACCAGTTCAAGCTATTATTTTTGCTTCTTTGTTGGGTTTATTATTATTATTTTTTTTTATGTAATATGTGGCTATTAACAATTACTATTTCTTGTATTTACTTCTGTTTCACGCTTTGCACAGAAAACCTTTCTGGGGGTGACTTCAGCGATGTTACTAGTTCAGTAGAACATGGAAAGAGGGACGCTGCTATTAAGAGAGTAGGTGTGGGATCCACCAGAGGGAGGATTCCACTAAACATGAGGAAAACTTGTCGAAAGTATTTGGAGAACACACAATATTTTAAAGCAAACGATTGCCATATTGAAATAGCTGTTCCAGAAAAGCGCAATCAGTCTTTATCAGGATTTCACACTGAAGAATCTGAAGGTAGTACGGTCACAAAGACATTTCAAGGAGTGAGTACTGATGCTACAGACATGCAAGATGTTGAATATGACTATGTCAGAATGGATGACAAACAAGAATGTTCCTCTGTATCCAATTTTTTACCTGGACAAGAATTTGGTACAGTTTACCGTGAGAGTCTTGAAGAAACAAGTATGCACAAGTCAAAGGATAGAAATAAGCGATTTGTCAATGAAGGGGTTACTAGTGATGGAGAAATATACTCAACGAAGGTGAAGGATCGTAGAAGTCTTGATTCTGTGGTTACAGAGTCTAGCTGTCAAGTTGTACAAGAATGTGACTCAGAAATTTCAAATGATATGGCTTGCATTCGAAAGCATCTCCTAGAAATTGAAAACAAGCAGTCGAACTTGATGGATTTATTCAAGGTAAGACTTTAAGGGGAAATACTTAGTACTTTGTTGTTTTGCCTGTTGGTAGACTATATGGAGTTCTGCTTGGTTATCTTTTTCATCTCAATGACCTCTAATTGCTATGTTTAAGTTTGTATAACGTAAGTACTCAATGTGAGAGTCAAACATTGAAGTTACTGTAGTTAATAACTAGAAGGCATAAAATAGAAATCCTATGCTGAACTTTGGAAAAATAACATTTAGTTGTTCTTCAGTGCCTTTTCTCCTTCCTACCATATCAACTAATCCTCATTACACCACATTTACCTCAAAAAAATGTAGATTAAATGGGGCATCCCAGCCACAAGTGGAACACCTTATATTTGATAAATTTTTTTAAAGTTATGATTTAATTGATTGGTTGATGTGGGCTTGATGTAGGCATGTCTATGCTATAATTGTCATCTCTACTTTAACGTTTTACTGTTGAACTATCATTTGATTTATTTACAATATCATTTATTTTGTTATTACTTATAAGGTTGGGTTCTTTTTGGCTTGTGATCTAATGGTTCTGACATCTAATCTGCCAAGTGTCAATCAAGGTATTGCTAAAAAGTCAATTATTATGCTTCTATATGGATCGTTAAGGTAGCTGAAATTCTAATCTGAGTATTATATGATGGAAATCTCATGAATACAACTCAACAGTTTAAACATTGTTTAGAGTACACACGGCAATGCTAAGCATGCAGTTGTTCTCACAGATGGGCATAAAAGGAGTTTTATTCTGTATAATGTGTATGGGAGCCTAGTCCATTTTCCCTAATAGAACCAATCTTCTACTTCTTCTCTGTGAAACTGATTCCAGGAGTTCACTTCGGGCATAATGGATAGCTTGTCAGCGATACAATCAAGGGTAGTGGGATTAGAACACATTGTTTATGGATTATCTCAGGATCTTTTGAGTGGAAGTAGATATTCTGACGTTTCAAACTCAAAATTCATGAAGCAGAACCAAAGCTTGAATTCTCCTAGGCTTTCTACATGCACTCCGAGGCCATCTGTAGATGTTCCAGGCAGACAGTCTTCCTTATTATCGCTTAAACATACTAGCATATGGGATGAAAATGTTGCTGTTAGAAGCCGATTGAGTAATGCAACTAAACATGGAAGTGATATTTGGAGGAAGACCAATTCAGTTAAGAATCCTCCTGAGAAGGAACTCCAGAAATATTGTGAAGAGGGAATGCAAAATAGTAGCAGTCGTCACTTGCGAAATACTAATGCAGTGTTTGCTTCATCTCCCTGTGCAACTGTCAGACAATTTTCAGACGGCAAGAACAACATTTCTAAATGTGTGTCCAGTTTCCTACGGCAAGGCGATGTGGATGCAGCGTACGTGGAAGCCTTACGTTCCAGTGATGAGATTGTTCTGTTTGAACTTCTCGATCAAACAGGGCCTGTTCTTGAATGTTTATCACCTAAAACTATCAGCCATATCCTTCGCATTTTGGCATCATTCCTCCCTGAGCAAAGATTTATTCGCTGTATAATACCATGGTTGCAGCAGGTACATTCTCTTAAACAATTTAATCTCACTCATTTCTTGCCTTTGCTAGCAATTTTTCCCACTTAGTGAATCTAGGTAAGTTAATTTATTAACATTTACTGCACAACTGGATGTTTGATCTTGATCACTTCAGACATGGCTGGATTTTCAAACTTTTCTGTGATTATCAGCAGTTCCACTTATTTTATTGAGAGGAGAATTTATAATGAATTTGTACAAAGTTGGAGGCTAACCCATAATGATCAGATTTCTTATCTTTTTAATTGTAGCTGTGACATGTAGGATATATTTTTATTAGATTCCAATTCCCATTGATTAGAATCATAAGATAATACTTGGTGCAATTTTGAATTCAAGGCTACTTCTTTTCATCATTCTGCAGTTGCGTTATGGACTGAATTCTTTTATCTGCTTATTTGTTTTGGAAAAGTTTGCTACTTTGAATTATTATGCAACTTTTGTTTGTTGTGGACCTAACTTCCCAGTCCACTGGTTCGTTTGTCATGTAATTACTAATTTACTATAGGTAGTTGATTTGAGCACAATGCATGGAGCAAATTCTCTCGGTCTCTCGGCCAAAGACAGACAAGAATTTGTACTTGCCATCCAGGAGGCTTCAAAAAGTGAATTTTCTAATCCTTCAGAGACAAGACTTGTCACTCAGCTAGCAACAAAATTGTGCTACATATGGGGTAAATTACTGTCTTGAATACATAAAATGCCGGGAAAATCCTGAGTTGATGCGAAGTACTTCATGAACCTTTTCAATCTTAAATATGGCATTTGCATGATATTGTGAACATATTTATGCATTTTTATTGAATCTTTTGTTTGTTAATCGTCATTCTTTGAGGTCCTATGTAGTTAGTGCTTATTTGATAGTGTGCTTGTGTTCTGTGTCTTTTTGTTCTTTATTTTGTTAAAATCTATTACGTTGACTTTGAAATTGCTTATACTTGAAAATTTTAGCCTTCAAGAGCAGTGTTTGCTAAGGTTGGTCTTTGAATAACACATACTCAAAGGTTGGGTTCAAATCTTTCGACGAGCTTAGGGAGGAAAACTCTCGATCCCCTCTTTGTTGATAATACACTCACAATAAATGAACAAAGAAGAAAAAGAGAAAACCTCGTTCATGTCTCCAAGGAGTCAAGTAGTTAAGTTCGAAGAGTTTAACTATAGAGCCTACAACCTAAGAAATGGATGGTTTTAGCTATGGAGCCTAAAGTGGGCTTACAAACTTCTCAATTTGTTGGGCCAAACATGTCGTAATTGGTTTGAGTGAATTTTGATTGTATATGGTAAACTCTGAGTGATCCCCTACAGGAATTGATAAGGAAATATTTATTGTCAAGATCTCAAGAACTGTTCTTTTTTTTTTTTTTAATGTTTATTTCTGTTTGAATAGGAAAATGCTCGTGATCCCCCACAGGAAGCGGTAAATTGTCAAGTTGTTTCCAGATCCAGAATAGATTTCGAGTAAGCGTTCTTTTGATTCTTAAACACTCTCTAACCTAGCCAAAGGGTGATGTAACAGTACATTTGTAGTTTTTAGAGATTTTCTATGCTCATTTTCTCGTGTAAGTTGATTTATAGGCTGTAGCTGAATTGGAATGAAATTTCATCATTGTTCTCCAATGTCGAAAATGTGTTTGTTTTCACCGTGGATGCGTGAAAGCTTGGAGTTTTTTTTGGATAAACTCATTTTTCAACAATACTCCAAACCCAAATCTTAGAAGTAGGCTTAAGCCTGTTTTCTTGCGTTCAAATTCAAGTCGTTTCTTAATAATTAGCTAAAAAACGAGATGCGCGATGAATGTATTGAAATTTAGGGTGGACTTTGTGAAGAGCACCAGTGATGCACGTGGTCAAAATTTTTAAACATAAATTGTTTGGCTGAAATTTAAATACTGAATCAAATGTTTTTTTTTAATTTATTTTAAATAGTAAATATTTAACTTGATTTTACAAAATAATAAAAAAGTTAGATGACATTTGAATACAAAATGACGTAAAAGTTTGTGTTATTCGCAATTCTTCCACCCACAATTATAATTTAAAAAATTCTCAATGGGTTGAAAAAGAGAATATAGTTTATTGTGTTATCAAAACGAGGTACGACTAAAATATGGAAGTCGAGAAAATATAATATTTAAATAATAAATAAATAAATAAGAAAATTAGGAAAATCTTAAAATTTCTCCACTTTTAAAAGGTTGTGCACCAATTTTTTAAAGGTTGTGTTGGTAATGTTGGGTTTTATGTCTTAAAACTCATAGATAGTGAATATAATTCATTAATCGTTGTTAATAAAGTGTTATTGTTATATTTTCAATAAATGTTATTGATTATATTATTAGTTTTGTCTTAATAACCTAAATTTAATAAACTAACATTCTAAGCTGTTTGATGAGTCTTGAACAATATGTAGAGACATAAAGGAATTAATGTTTGAGATCAACTTAAAGGGTCTATACTATAGGGATGAGGCTAAGGTACCTTATATTGGTAATACTATGGATACGACTCACCTTGTATTTGATACAAATGCAATAATCCAACGCGTCCATTGTAGGTGACATGCTAGTGAGGATATCATATGTAATGAGTTTGCATAAGACCGAACCATGAAATAGTAACTACTAGATGTAACTTCATTAACTAGTTAGGTTTCTATTTTATTAGGATGATATAGGTAACTTAATCTTAATTCTGGGTGTATTATGAACTCTTGTTTGCAAGGGATTATCCTTTGATTTGTATGGGTGATAATGGTCAGATTGTCCACTCAATACGCTATCATTTTGGGAACAAAATCGAGTGAGGAGCTAGGAACATAATCATACAAGATAGAATTCACTCATTCTCGACTTTAGGGTAAGTAGATAAGTGTTCTCTTAAATGGTGTCTCTGGGACTTGAACAAAGAACCTACCATCTCTATGGCACGAGAGGGGTTTTTGTTTAGTGGTTAGACCATAAACATATTGTTCATTAGGGGAGCACTGGTACTTAAGGACTAGAAGTAACACATGGGTAAAACGGTAATTTGACCCAGCTGGTGTTATGAACACTTGTGAATGACTAACTTACTACTACTGGTCTATATCAGTGTACACAAAATTATATGTACAGTGCAAAGAGTTCAACTGTGAGTCTTTAGTGGAGTGTACACAGTTAACAAATATTGATTAATGTGGTTAATGAGTTTAGTCAATTAATCTCATATCTTTGTAGCTTTTGATCTGTAGTTCCATTATATCCCCTTCCTAGCTCATAAAGGGTAATAAGATTTATTTATATTGGTTGTAATTTGAAATGTTCAAATTTACTTTGGGAATTAATATAATGTATGGTGATATATTATAATATAAAGTTTATATTTTAATTAAACTTTATTATGTAAATTTAAGGTCAACTTTCATAAATATAACAAATTGTCAAAATATTTACATTCCGTATAACAAAATGAAAAAGCCCATGAAGCTGACAATTTTTTAAAAATATTTCAGGTTTGCCATTCCTTTTTATTGCTTTTCTTCTATTCCTCTATGCAATTATTTTTCTTTCCATCATCTTTTTCTCTTCTTATGCAATTTTTAAATATTTCCGTTTGCCATTCCTGTCCTTCTTTCTGCAATTTTTCTTTTCCTTTCTATTGTTCTTTTTCTCTTTTTCTGCAATTTTTCTTTTATTTTTTCCAAACTGTTACTTGGTTCAAGATTGTGTACTAAATATAAAAGATCTATTTATTTTATTTTTTTCAAACTATTATTTGATTGTTTAAGATCGTATGTCAAATATAAAAGACCGTGAAAAAATTTGTTGAGATCGTGAAAAAAATTGTTGAGATATTGGATAGCCAAATTGAAACGATTGTGTACAAAAAATAGTCAAATCTAAACGATCGTGTGCCAATGAATCTTAAAAAAATTATTTAAATTTGGGTACCAAATTTAAACGATTAAATTTAAACGATCGTGTACCAAATCTAAACGATCGTGTGCAAAAAATTCTTGAAAAAAAAGCGTTGAGATTTTGCTACCCAAATTTAAACGATCAAATCTCAACAATCTTATACCAAATATAAATGATCATGTACCAAAACTAAACGATCGTGTATAAATTTTTTTTTTAAAAAAATCGTTTAGATTTGACTATCCAAATTTAAACGATTTAATATAAATGATCGTGTACCAAAAAATAGTCAAATCTAAACGATCGTGTACCAAAGAATAGCCAAATCTAAACGACCATGTACCAAAGAATAAAAAAAAATCGTTTAGATTTGGCTACCCAAATCTAAACGATTGTATTGGAAAGAATAACCAAATATAAACGATTGTTTACCAAATATATTACGAGCATTGGGTGTTAATTAATCACGGGACATTTTTGATATTTTTCATTGTGGGCCTATGGGCATTTTCCATTTTCGAACTTGTTTTATATAATGTAAATATTTTTCCGCTTTGTTATATTTTTGAAAAGATTCTTAAATTTAATTTTGGATATGATTCAAATTAATTTATAAGAGAATAAAATATTTGAATGAGTTCAAATATTAATTTAATGTGAATGAGATTCATATTAAAACTATAAGTTAAAATTTAATGTGTATATGATACACATTAAAATTATAGGTTATAGGTTATGAGAGAAATTTATATTTGAATATCATTCAAATTTGGATTAAATTAAATATAAGATATTTAATTTTGAAATTTTCTAATTAGAGAATTAATAATAGTTTGGTTTAATTTGATTTAATTAAATTAATTAAATTTAAACTATAGGTTATAGTTCATAACCCATAGATCTCTCAACTTCCTTTTCTTCATCTTGAAGAAGTGGGAGGTTGGAGTACGACTGAAGAGTTCAATTTTTCTCGGAATAATTTTACGTACTCTGCAAAAAAATTCTCTAAAAAATTATTCTCTGTAAAACTCAAAATTTTCTTTCCAATTTTGGTTCCCACAAACCAAAATTTCATTATTAGAGAATAGGAAGGTCTTCAAGTGGTGGTGCCTCAATTTGGTGATTGATAGATCCAGAGTCGTCAATGATGTAAGTTTCTCTTTATTTCTTTTCTCTAATTTTATTAGAAGCATGCTTAGCTTTTAGGTTATAGAAATTAGTTTATGCCTTTTACCAATGTACTAGTATTTTTAATTCCCAATTAAATTGAGTTAAAGTCTCCATTAAATATTCCGCTGTGTAGGGCTCTCATCCCTTTAAGTAATGATTTTGTAAATAGGTCTACCAAGTTAACCTTTGAGCAAATTTGTTGTACTATGATGTCGCCATTTTCTTTAAGATCATGAGTTCGTGTAAAATAGCTTCAGTGAGATGTGCTTTGTTCTATTACCTTTAATATAATCTCCTTTTATTTGAGCTATACATGTTGTGTTGTTTTCATATAACATTGTTGGAAGTAGTTTACTAGAAGACAAACCACACGATTCCTGAATGTGTTGAGTCATCAATCTTAACTATATACATCCTTGACTAGCCTCATGAATTGCAAAAATTTCGACATGATTTGAGGAGGTAGCTGTTATGGTTTGTTTCATTGATTGTCAGGATATAGCAGTTCCTCACATGTGAATAGATAACTTGTTTGAGATCTATGTGTGGATCAGATAAATATCCAGAATTCAACTAGGTTGAAATTTGATTTCTTTGAATAAAATAAACCCACACTAGAAGAAATATGACCTTTAATGTCAGTTGGAAAAAATGGAACGGATCTTTAATGTCCCTTTTTAAAATACAGGATGTTTAATGTCGGTTTTAAACCGACATCAAAGAGAAAGGATTAATGTCGGTTTAAAACCGACATAAAAGACCCACTTTTTAAAAAACCGACATTAAAGATAAGAATTTAAAATTTTGTCTCTCCTCACTTATTTTTTTAGGGCTTCATATACATTCATATATTTAGTAAGAGATGAAGGAGAGTGTGAGGGCGAGGGGAGTGCAGCCTACGGTCACGATAGAGAGAGAATTCGATCTCTCACGAGGAGGACGAGGCGCGCCCTAGGAGGCACACCAAGGTCTATTGGGATCCGCTGTCTTGGCTGGAAGGGGAATCAATCAATCGAAGTAAGTAGGAGAAGAAAGCCCTCAATCTCTAGCTCGACCTTCCTCAATCAGTGGGTGGATGTTGTGACCAAGACAAGTGAGTGTAGAGGCTTTTTCTTTTGACCTTGCTGTAAGAAGCTAATATTTTTTTTGATTGTATATGCTTCACGAGTCAAATCCCTCCTTATCGTCGGATCGAGATTCAATACCAGACAGAAATAGAGAAAGCTTAGGGTGCAAGAAGAGAGAGGCACGAGGGAAAGGCCTATTGTCGGGTCAGACCGAGTCGTGTCCGTTCGAATCGTAGTCGCACATCCATCCGAACAGTGAGTTTTTTCCCTGCAATCCGTGAGCATCGTCGCCACCGGCCGATGAAGTATTGACGGGTTGAATTATCGTCGTCGTCGCCACGACTCCCAGTTCACGCCATGGCTTCTTTTCTCCTCTGCTTCAATCCCTTCTCCATCTCTTTCCATTTTTCTACGTCGCCCTTATGTTTTCCAGCCATTTCTGCCATCCATAGTAAGTCTCTCTTCGTGAACTTCCCTTTCCCTTCCTCTGCTCGACGGGATCGAATGAATGTCTTTGTCTAATTCTAATTTTTAACTTCATTTCTCTTTTTACTTCATTGCTTGTTGTGCGATTTATTCAAATTGGTCATTTTTTTTCGAAATCGATAAACCATGTGATGTTTGAGATAATTTTCTTGCTTGCAGTCATTTGTCTATCAGGCATTTTGTCAAACAGTTGGTGTCTTTATTTTAAGACTCGATTTTTTAAGCTTCTCTTTTGATGTGCACTGGATCTCGATTTCGCTTGCTTGAATGTGTTTGTATTCTCTATCTTGTGTTTTTTATGCTGGTTGCTCTGTTTCTTGTTCATCATCCTCAATTTCACATATAGTTTACAAGTTTCCTAGCTTTGGGTGCTTTATTGGGAGAGTTGCTGAAATGAGTTCATTTCAACCCTGAGCTTGAAGTACTCAAATCATAGGTTGAGTTTTTAATTAAAGCCATTAATGGATAAGGTGAGCTTGGTGATGATTTCAAGTTTCAATATTCTGATCAAACCTTGAAGATACTCATACATAAGCAACTTATTAAAGAATGCAATAAAGCTGCCCTTGTTGTTTTACCATCACAAGAGACTCAAAGCTAAATTATAAGTATCATTATTAGCTAACCTTATATTCACGTTCATCACCATCACAACATCTTCATATGTTCTTTTAAGTATATATATTAAACATTGTTTGTATGATATTATTAAATTGTATAAGTGCAGGGAAAGCCGGTTCTGTAATTTGATTCTATGAGTGGGTTAGTGAAGAGTACAAGATTGGTACTGTCGAAAGGGTGAATGAAATAGGGATTGGTATATTGGTCAATAAATATCAAATTTAGAGGGGATGGGTTGGTGCCGGAGCTGAAGATGAACTCGACGGGATCACGTTGGGGATGTTAGGGGAGGTTGGTGCCAGAGCTGAAGATGAACTCAACGGAATCACGTTAGAGTTGTTCGGTTGAGAGGGAGAGGAAGTTTCTGGTGAAGTTTCGAGAAGGGAAATTAGGTTTTTCAAAGTGGGTAGGGATTAACTTCTGATACCATTTTACACACTAAGGTAAAGGTAAATATAGTCTCTCTCTTATTTTATTATTATTGATGAAAGGGATTTTATATAGGCAATGGATACAGAAGAAAAATACAAGTAAGAGATTAAATAGCAGTTATATGGGAGGTGCAAATTATAGGCAAAGGATGTGCAGATTATAGATCATGATATAGCATTGTTGTTTCAACCCATGTTCATGCTTGGAATCACTATTGGTGTTTTTCTTTCTTTTTTCTTTTCCCAACTCCAGACCTATGCATAGTTATATGGGTTCTTTTTTGGTTGTTTGATTCACAGGGACTTCCTCCATGTCTTTCTTTGAGGGAATTGAGATGTGGAAAGAAGAAACTATTCTCAAGGTTTTCTAATTGATTTTCCTATGTTCTAATAATGTTTGGTTTTGTTTGAAGGTCATAAAATTTGCTTTTTGTTGGTTTTTTTTTCCTTTTCCCCATAAAGAATTTGCTAAACAATATGAGACTGTTGTGAATTTTCATGGCGAACGTAAGTAAAATGGTTATTTGAAGTCTTTTAATAACAATTTCGACTTTTTAGCTAAAAGGTATATCACCTTGTTTGACAATTCTTTTGGCTCGATTCAGAGGGTAGTTACCTTTTCATATATTGGGTTTTAACCTTTTTTTTTTTGTGAAGATGTGCATCCTTAATCGTGTTAGCTTCTCTTATTTAAGTCAATTTCAATGTCCTTTTAATCGCTGTAAAGAAATTTTTTAATGTTTCAGTAGTCAAATTAAATGGTTTATTTTGATATTGCTTGTAGATTGATTGAAGACATCGAGTTGAAAGCGAAGCAATTGTGTAGATAGCCAGGCTATTGTTGAAGATTGAAGACTGAGTAGACGTTTAGAATTTCTTATTAAAGTCTTGTATTAGGATCTTGTTCATGTACTGTTGTAGAATGTTTATATAAATACAATATTAAGATTTCATTTTTGTGTACAAATGCAAAAGACAAATATTATAGTTTTTAAAATAATATTAATTTTATTAATTTGTTGGAGTGAGGAAAAATATTTATTTACATGGACTCAATTTCGATTTATAAAAAATGGACAATGGTGAAACAATTTAATAAAAATAAAATTGAAAAAACGAGCCCAAAACAAGGCCTTTAATGTTGGTTTAGAAACGACACCAAAGGCATCTTTAGTGTCGGTTTAAAAATGACATTAAAGTTCTACAATAACACTATCAAAGATGTTGGTTTTCAACCGACATTAAAGAGGTAATAATCAACAATATGAGGTAATATCGGTTGTCTTGCACTTACAATCTCAAAGGGACTTTTTCTTGTCGAGAACTAGTTTGAGCATTGAAATGAAATTGAGCCACATCCAGTAGCTGGACCCAATTCTTCTGTCTTGCATCAATAAAATGGGTACTCCTCGAGTATACAATTGAATCGTTATGCCTGGCCATCATTATGAAGATGGTAGCTTGAGGATATATTCAGACTTGTCTCCAATAAGGTAAACAATTTTGTCTAGAATGCGCCAATGAATCTACCATCTTTATCGCTCACAATATTCGTCTGGAATCCCCACAACATTCCAACATGCCTAAAGAATAATTGTGCTGTTAAGTCGATAGAACACTGCCTGGTAGTGAGGATGAATGTTGCGTATTTCTAACACTGCATGGTTTGGGTTGAGGGATCCTTCTACAGGAACTTTTTCAGAGTTTCGTGTATCGATCCATCAACCTTACTTGTTTGAAGGTAAGCTAACATGTTCATTGTAACCTAAAGCTTTGTTTTCTTTTATAATGTGGTAAATTATTTAATTACTTAAGTTAAGTTCAATCTAAGGTTGTCAAGTAAAAGTAAAGTAAACTTTATCAGAAGAAAAAATTAAGCAAGTTTAAATCATGGTTTTTTTTTTATATATATTTAAGTTGTCAAGCAAATTTATAATTAAAATTTGAATGGAATGTTAAAAGATGACCACCAAATGAGAGGAAGTAGGAGGTGGAAGGCTTACATGAGAAGGAGAAGCATGTGTTGGCCATAAAAAGGGAAAGAAAAAAACAATTTCTTTTAAGCCTTTTGGTGGAAGCAATTCCTGAATCTATTTCATCTTGGTTTCTTAAAAAAGAACCAAAGTGGAGAGAAAAGTTTGAAAAAGGTCGATCTGGACTGCTGTGAATATTAGTGTTCGGGAAGCTAAAGCAAAGTGGAAGACAACAACAAACAAAAGAAGATTTGGAATCCTTCAGTAATAGTTTGATGTTTTTGATGATTATGAGCTATAGAAGTTGAGTTAGAAGTTGAAATTGGTCACGTTAGACAGTTAATTTCAATTTATCACAACTCTTATGAAGGATGTCTAAACTAACAATGAAATGAAAGAGGTGAAGTTGTTGGTACAAGACAATGGACTAGATAATTTGCGAATCTAGAGTAGTCTCATATTAAGCTGAGGCTATATGGTACCGTGTGCACATAGGTTAGATTCTGTTGTTGACGTTGAGTGTACTCCGTAACAACGATGCTGTCATGAGTACTGGATGGACTTCACTACGACAAAGACGATGAGAGTGCTATGTGGGCCCCACTACGACAAAGATGATGGAAGTGCTAAGCAGGCCCCACTACATCATAGAGCTAGTAAACGTTGGTTGTACTGGGCGTGTCCTACACAACGTACATTTGTCATGTTGGTTAAAATGTTTTGATATACCTGATATGCGTTGCTAGATTTAAATGACGTACACGTTGAACATTTGAGAAAGCTGTTATTATTATTATTATACGTTTATATTTACGGCTTGATTAAATAGATTTATATGTGTAAAGTTTTCACGTGATCTGTTCTTTAAATTTATAGTTTTAAATAGGGTCACTCACTGAGCTTTATAGCTTATCCTTCCAAAATGTTCTTCTCACTTTTCAGGTAGAGATCAAGCTCCCAGTGCTTGATAGACTGCCTTAGTCTGCTAAAACTCTAGTTGGAGTTGCACATAGAGTCTGTTTTGTTGTGTTGTATATGTCTTTGTAAGATATAGATCCTCTACAGTTTGTGTAAGTTCTAGGTGTTGCGGTTGTTAGACCTTTGTTGTTTATGTTTTTGGTTAAGGTGTCTCCATCAATTTTACTTGCTAAATCAGTTATTCAAGGGTTGCACTTCATGTATTTCTATGATTAGTCTAGGTTCCACTGTGTTGTGTTACATGTATAATAGTTGATATACTAGATTAGCAAGTTTATCAAGTTCAAGAGTTCAGTAGAGTCGATGGATATCATTAGAGAAGAGCGATATCGGTCGGCTTCATGCCGTCTTTCGGGCTAAGCTAGCAGGTAGTCCGGGAGGAGATGTGACACTTTATATCTTGCGACCTCATTATTTTCATTTCTTTTTGTAAGCCCTCTTTCCATTCTCCTTTTATGTAGATTAATATTTCCTAAATTGTGAAAAACACGTTTGAATCCTATTTTTTAATTCTCAAAATGTTAAGTCTTTGTGATGATGAAAATTTTAGAATCAATTTTTGTTTGGGTGATGGTTAAGCAATTTTTTGCAAGTCTTGGAAATTTTGAATGTTGAAAGAAGGAAACTAAGGGAAAAAAAAGAGGCAAGTTTAATATGGAGTGGGGGGTATAAGGGTCTTTTCATAGGATCTTTTATTATTACTAAAGTTAAAAAAAAGAAAGAAAAAAGAAAGGGGGGGGGGGAGATATTTTTCTCTTTTTCTCCTTCCTTATGTTTCTAGAATGGACAAGCCCCCTATTGAAATTGGTTCCCCGTCGACCATCTCTTTCGCATGTCGACACCTTTTTTCCTCCCTTGCACGTCGATCGCGACTCACTCCAGGAACAACGCGACCCACTAACGACAACACTATTCGCACCGCTCATCTCCTCCACACGCTGCTGTCCGCACTGCACCTCTGTTCATCGATTTTTGATGCCCGCTCGACTCACCAAAGGATAACCTGTAAGTCGACAAAGAAATTGAGCCACGTCGTCCTTTACACCAGCCACGAGCTGCTTCTTCAATGCCTCCCCTTTAGTCGTTGTGCTCAGTAACTCGCCGAAGATCAATTTAGCCGCTGGTGTCCATTTTTCTTTCGGATCCACCATTTAGAGTAAGATTCTTGTGGTTTAGGGTTGTCTTTTTAGGTGATTTTGAATATCCATTAAGTTTAGACTTGAGTTTAACATTACCCATTACCTTTTAATGGTAGATTCAAGTTTTAAAAGAGTTTAAACCATTATCCTGTTGGGTTTTATGTCCTAAAACTCGTAGATAGTAAATATAATAAATTGACCGTTATTAATAAAGTGTCTTATTATTATAATTTCAATAAGTGTTATTGATTATATTATTAGTTTTGTCTTAATAACCTAAATCCAATAAACTAACATTCTAAGTTGTTTGATGAGTCTTGAACAATATGTAGAGACATATGGGGATCAATGTTCAAGATCAGCTTAAAGGGTCTATAGTATAGGGTTAAGGTTGGGTACCTTAGCCTGATAACACTATGGATACGACTCACTTTGTATTTGATACAAACACATTAATCTAATGCGTTCATGTATGCGACATGCGAGTGAGGGTATCCTATGCAATGAGTTTGCATAAGACCGGACCACAAAATATTTGAATGAGTTCAAATATTAGTTTAATGTGAATTAGATTCATATTAAAACTATATGTTAAAATTTAATGTGTATGTGATATATATTAAAACTATAGGTTATGAGAGAAATTTATATTTGAATATGATTCAAATTTTAGATTAAATTAAAAATAAGATATTTAATTTAGAAATTAATTGATTGAAGAATTAATTAATTGTTCAGTTTAATTTGATTTAATTAAATTAATTAAATTAAAACTATAGGTTATGCGAGAGATATTCATTTAAATATGATTTAAATGAAATATTAATTAAATATGATTTAATTAATTTTTAAATTAATTAATTACTTAATTTAATTACTTAATTTAATTACTTAATTATTTTAATATATATTAATTTAATATTTATTTATTAAATTAATAGGGAACGTGAGTGGTTTTCCTACGTTCGCATTTATTCTCTCAACTTTCCACTTTTTCCATCTGAAGAAGAGGGAATTTTTACGTAACAAAACAGAAGGTGAGTTCTGCGAATACAGTGAACACTCTCCAATTCTCTCTAAAGAAGTTTTCTCTGTAAAGAAAAATTTCCTTAATCCAATTTGGTTCCCACAAACCATCTCAATCCAGAGAATATGAAGGAATTTCCAAGCAGTGGTGTTCCCCAATTTGAAGTTTTGTAGATACAGAAATGTCAACGATCGTAAGTTTCCTCTTTTTCGTAAGTTTCCTCTTGTTTATTCTTCTCTGTAATTTTTTTAAAACATGCTTAGCCATAGAAATTAATTTTATAATTATTTTGCCAATGTGTTGGTAATTTTAGGTTCCAATTAAAATTGGGTCTCTGTAATTCTTCCGCTGTAAAGGGCTTTTTATCCCTTCATATCCAGCCATTCAAAAGCTCGGAATTGCGCATTTTTACACAACTTGGGTATGATTTTATGCTTTATGCAGCGGGTCTTGAGTACCCATCTAATTTTAGTGATGATATTGAATAACCCATGGTGTTGGATTCTTGATTTCAAATTTAGAATGTACTTATGGTGCTGTCTATTGAAGTTTAAATTGGTTGGTTAGGTTCTTGGGAAAGTTTTGGAGTATTTTCGTTGAGTTTTCCAGAAGTTCTTGAATGCCTATTAAGTTTAAGCATTAAAATCGAAATACCTTTAATACTTGGGTCATTGAGTTGAATGTTAAAGTTTAAAGATGGACTTTCCATTAACTTTAGAGTTTGCTTGGTTATTACTTATATAAGCTTCGAAACACACAATGATTTTAGGTACTAGATTAGAATTTAGGAAGCCGTTAATGTGCTGTCAAGGCGATTTCGACAAGGTTTCGATAAGGTTTTATAAAAATTTAGTGGGTTCTCTCATAGTTCTTAAATATCCATTTAGTTTTAGTGTAAAATTGATTTTACCAATATTGTTTTGTATGAGGAATTGGAGATTTAGAGAACTTGGAAGCATTAATCAATATGATTAAGGTTGTTTTAAATGAGTTTGAGTAAATTCTTAAGTTATTTACTTGGTAGTTTGATATTGAGATTGTTAATAGATCTAAATCTCCAAGGTATGGATATTGGATATAAAAGCATATCTATATAAAAGATCCGTTAAATTTGAACTAACTTGGATGCTCATGGGGTTTTGTATCTAGATTTCAAGTCCAAGGATTCTTAGGTAAAAGGCTTAGTCTAATCCTAAGCGCTTTGAAAATTTGAGGATCTTAGAAACATAAAATGGATGTAGATGGCCTCATGAAGTGTAAGGTTAGTTGACTCATATTGGTATAGTGGAACTAAATCTAAAAATCATCGATGGCTGAAATAAAAGTGTATTGAAATAAAAGACCTAATGAGTTTGACTTTATTTTGGACATCCATTTTACTAAGGATCTAAAATTGAGGTTTAAAAGTTCCGAAGTGGATTTTTAGTCTAGTCTAAGAAGATTCGAGAATGTAATGACTCTAGAAATGTAAAATAGCTCGAATGTTCATAATGAAGTGTTTTTATAGTTTATTGTGTTGTCTTGCTAAGTGAAGATAACTGAGATATCTTAAACTCTGTTCAGGCCAACTTGAAATGAGAAAAGCGTATAATTTTGGGGGATCGAGTCATTGATAGTGAGTGATTCACTTTCAAACTTTCTTTGTACATATACATGTTATTTTATGATATTGTTTGGAAATTACCATGATTTAACTTGTTATGGCTACGTTTTCTTTTATGTTGAAACAATGTGTTTATGTATTGTAATTTTAAGAATGTTTATGGCTTGGATTTTATAAAAGCGGGTTTCAAGTTCTTGTTTTCATTTATACTCAAACAATGTGTTTATTCATCACAATTTTAAGAATGCATATGGCTTGAACTTTATAAAATCATGTTCCAAGTTTTGATTATCCTTGGTTTTAAAATATGTTTAACTAATGATTATGGTGAATGAGAATGTGATTTTCCTAAGGCTACGTGAATGTGTTTACGTAGCACCACCTATGGTTGTCAAGGGGTTCGGGGCTGAAAGAGGCCGTGACTGGAGATCTGAAAACCTAAGCCTAGGTGAAGATGTGGATGGACGATTGTGATATGGCTTTGGGGCTAGCTAAACCCATGGTGGGTCGTTCTATGTGCACATAGGAGCGGTATGTTGTTACTGTGGTAGGTGCTAAGTATACGTGAGCTCTGTTTGACCACGTGCTTCCTTGTGGATGTGGATCACGTGTGAGTTATTTCGGGCTGTGTATTTAGTATGCTATCATGGTTAGATTGGATTGGATGGATGTTGTTACTGTGGTAGGTGCTAAGTATGCATGAGCTCCGTTTGGCCGCATGTTTCCTTGTGGATATGAATCACGTATGAGCTATTCTGGACTGTATATTTAGTATGCTATCATGGTTGGATTGAATTGGATGGAGGTTGCTATCGTGGCGGGTACTAAATATGCGTGAGCTAGTTTTGGCCACATGATTCTTCGGTCATGTGCCAGCTATCTTTGGCTGTATATTTAGACGTCTTGCCATGGTTGGATTGACTACAGGTTTGTTGGTTGATTCGTGGCTACGCAAAAATGATGTTTTAACTAATATTTCATTACTAAGACATATTTACAGATTTTCTATTTAAGCATGTTTTACGAGTTTTACTTCTAAGAAACTTGCCACTCACTGAGTTTTCAACTTACGTTTTCAATGTTCCTTGCTCCCCCCCAGGTTGCGGTTAAAGACCAAGCTTAGGTTGAGTTTTCCGTCATTGATTGTGAACTATGATTGTCTTTGTATCTATAAACTAATTTTTATATTTCCTTCATGGGTAGTTAGAAGTAGCGAGAGTCACACTATGATGTTTGTGTTGAGAAATTCTTCTTTGGACTGTAATTATTTTGTAATTAATATCTAGTATGGATATGAAATTTGCTTGAAACTCTGGAATAGCCTGGATGAGTGTGTGGTGAGACACACTTGATGTGATTTTGATTTTGAGGATTGCATAGCTGTATAGAAGTGAAAATCTCTTCCTTTTACAGGTTTGGCTAACCTATATTATAGGGGAGATGCTGTCGAAATTTTTATAAAAATTCTTGAAAAGTGTTTTACCGATGTTACAATTAAAAAGGAATGTTGTTTAGAGTAGACTCACACCACGATCTAGGTTAGAGGAGAAAACTTAGAACGAGGTGTGACACTTTTTCTCACAAATATCCATTATATACTATAGGTTTAACACTTATTGGTGTTTGGACTACTGGTTCAAAAACTTTACATTTTGAAAGTGAATTTAATTATGACTCAACTGCTTTTTTCCACAAAGACCAATCTTTTCTCTACCAACATTCTTCAATAGATTTTGGTTTAGAATCCTCATTTTGGATATAATATCAAGAGCAACATTGTATGAAATTTTTTTGTCAACAACTATATTAGTTATTCGATTCCATGTTTTTCCTGCTATGACATGGTGTATCGAAATCTCATTATTATCCTTATTTGTATTAACTTCTTCGATATTCTATGAGGAGTCAAATTTTGGATTTCTTCTAGAAACCTATATCCTTGATCGAGTTATTGACTCATTTTCTTTTTCAATAATTTTTATCTTTGGAACCCATTGGTCTACCATGCTTCTGGCGTGTTCCAGATTCATAATGACAACTTTGTTGTGTTGGGATATTAATTGTTTATGAGACATTTGCAGTTGGTATTTGTGACTTAGTTACTTTCTTTATATCTACAAATGTATATGGTAACTGATTTGCTATACTTTGCAAATGAATTATTTTTTTTTTTAACTTTAAGTTCACATTGATCAATATGAGGATCTAAATGAGACAATAACGATGTATTCCGCAATTCCTTTTTCCAACTTCTGTATGCTTCCCCCTAATGTTGGAAAATTTGTCTTATTAAAATAACAATCAACAAATCGTGTAGTAAATACATCACTCTTCAGGAGTTTAGGATACTTAATAATAGATGTGGGATCAAATTAAATATATATTCCTAGCCTTCTTTGAGAACCCATCTTAGTACATTGTGGTGGAGTAATTGAAACATGTACTGCAAATCCAAAAATTCTCATATGAGAAATATTTAGCTCATGATCATATACAAATTGTAATGGTGAGTACTTATGATAAGTTGATGACATAATACACATAAGTGACACAAACATGCAAAATAACATGTCCCCATATAGATAGGAAGCTTAGCTATCATAAACAATGGTCTAGCAATTAATTGAAAATGTTTTACAAATATTTATGTTAAACTATTTTGTGTATGAACATGAGCTACAGAATGTTTAATACTTAATACAATAATTATCAAAAGCTTAGGATGTAATTCACCATTATTATCAACATGGATTGACTTAATTGTATAATTAGAAAATTGTGTTCTTAACTTAATTATTTGAGTAACTTTGTAAATGCAAAGTTTCCATTTGATAATAAGCACACATGTTACTATCTGCTGAATGCGTCTATTAATACCATAAAAGATTGAAATGGTCCACTTGGGTGGATTAATAGATCTACATATATCATCATTGATTCATAAAAAAGATGTAGGTGATTCAATTTTCACTTTAGTTGGTGATGGTCTAATTGTTAATTTTGATTAAGAGCAAGCATCTCATGATAACTCATTAGATTGAAGAATCTTTTGGCTCTTTAATGGACATCCATGCATGTGTATTCTCAATAATTCTTCTCATCTTTAGACCCTGGATGACCTAATCTGTCATGCCAAATAGCAAATAGAGTTGGATTCATGAACTTTAGGTTCATTGTTGCGTATGTTTCAATTTCTCATGTATCATTATAATATAATCCAAAAGATAAAGCAAAGAACTTTTCTAGTATATGTCTTTCATATGAGATAGTAGATATAATACAGAGATATTTTATCATTCTTTCTATAATTCTCAATATGATAATCATTGCAACGAATATCTTTAAAACTTAATATATTTCTCTTTGATTGACTCGAGAACAATGCATTATCAATTGTAAATTTTGTTCCTCTATACAAAATAATATTTTTTTTCCAAATCCTTCGATAAGATTTCCAAAACCTGATATTAAAGTTTGGAAAAATATTTTATACTTGTCTGTATTGTGTGCATAGTGTCACAATCGTAACTTCTCAACACGATTGTGCGGCACTTGCTTAGCTCAATCAGCAAGTCAGCCGTTCGAAAATCGGAATCCGCAGACAAACTCGTGGTATGACGTAGCCTCCCTCCCCGTTCTTGGAAAAATGTTTTTTTATAAAACGGGAGAGAGAAAGTAAATAGTTGAAAACGTCATAAAGAAAGCATTGAAGACTGTCAATTGCAAGGAAAATAACTCAGCATGCAAAGAGTGCGACAAGGCTTGGGCGGGGGTCGGACTGTTCATGTACCCCCTATAGTACATATTGAGAATTTTGGCCTTGGCAGGCTTGCATATGAAAAAGTCGAAATGTCACACTGTGACTCGGCGACACCTAAACGAAAGAATTAACCTAAACTACTTTCAGGACATAAAGATAAAGTGATTTGGGGGTATTCGGGCATACGGCCAACGATAAATAATACCTTGGACAATTATGCCCCTGACATTCTCCCCCACTTAAACGGTTGACGTCCTCGTCAACTGGCGAAGCTGGAGCTCTTTTGGTCTTCTGCATCCACGCTTCAAAGTCTTCGACAGGTCTTCCGCTGGTTACCTCCACGAGGGCTTCTTCCGCTTCACCAGGAATTTATGTATCTCCCTCGTGGGCCTTCTACAAGTCCTTACTCTGTCAGCAAGGGCTTCCTCGGCTTCTCCGTCTTCCTCCAGGTCCAGGTTGACGGATAATCATACGGCGTTGTTGCACCGTCAATTGGAAGCTTGGTCCTCCCCTCGAACTCGAGAGGGCATCGCTTTTGATCTCCCCTCTCCTCCATCGGCCTTGAAGCTTCTTCTAGGCACACTAGAACGATGTTGGCCATCTGTTCACATTCTTCTCCCACTCGGTAGACTTGAGGGCGGTCCCCTAGATAAGGGCCATCAGCGACGGGCGGCAATACAGAATACCTCTTATCTTCAATCTCAAACGGACTTCTCTTGATCAGCGAGTCGGTCTGAGCACTATAACCGAATTGGGTTACCTTCAACAGTTGAACCCAATTCTTTTGTCTGCCATCAACACAATGATGCAGGTATTCTTCGAGCACACAGCTGAGTTGCTCGGCTTCGACTTCAGGAGTCTTGGTCGCATCGACGACCCTTAAACTTGGCCCCTCGATCATGGCTTGCTTCGAACCATTGAAGGCGACCTGACACTCGAGGTTCTCGCTCCACTGACTGTCTTCTTCTCTCGATGACCCACCTTGGTGGCACTCCCCCACATGAATCAGCACGCTCACCTGACCTTGCACAGAAAAACACTTTCCTCCCTTGGCATCAGTAAGACCCAGCGGCACCACGGGGAACTCGTATGCTTCATGCCTAGTGACATAATTTTTCTCGAGTCCCTTTGCCTCCGTTGTTCTTACTCGACATTGCCTCGGTCGGTCGTCTGACTTTGGGAGATGCTTCACTCCACGTGGGTAGTCCCCCCGCCTCGTGAGCATGAGGAGTGGACATTTACGCCGGACCGTGAGCTTACTCTGGGTACGACGGTCAATATGCTGTTGTGGGCTTCTGTCCCTCTTCTTCAGGGCAGGGACATGGGCTCCATAAGGAGCTTGTACAGATCTACAAAATCCTGTATTCCACAGCATCTTTGATGGTTTCCGAAGTCTGGCTAACTCCGGCGGCGCCATGCGATAAGTATTCTTCGCATGTGCTTTTGCCTCTGACGGCGGCTCTATCCCATGGTCGGTCCTCCTTCGCCTCGACGAGGACTTGGGCCAACTACTTGGCATCACATTATGGCACTTCTGTGGAACACCAAGAGTGTCCTTGGGGACTGTCTCCCCCGGCTTTTCCAACGCCCCAAGCAGGATCTCCACTGATGGTGGTTCCTCTTGGGCGCGACTCTTGTCTAGTTGCATGGCCGATAACATTTTAAGCCCGTTGGGCTGACGAATCTCTGCTGGCACTACCGTGGGGAAAGATCCAGTAATCGCTAGACAATTGGCTGAGGGCATTGGAATAACTTGATGTTCAAAGAGGAACTCCATCCCCAGTACTACATCAAAGTCGTCCATCTTTACAACCACAAGGTCTACGGGGCCTTTCCATCATTCCAACCTTATCGTCGTTCGCTTCACTAATCCGACGATAGGTAGGGCAATGGAATTCACGGCCTTCATCTTTCCTGAATCCTTCTCCCTACGGAGCCTTAGACGTCTAGCTTCCGCCTCAGTTATGAAGTTATGGGTTGCACCAGAATCAACCATTGTGCTCTTGGTCTGTTTTTGGTTGACCCAGGTGTCAACATACATTAGGCCCCCTTTTGTTGGTACGTGTCTCTCCCTTGACTTTTTCTGAAGAGATGACATGTACCTTATGGCCCCAATCCGAGTCTTTTCGCCCCCTTCTATCGAGTCTGCTTCATCTTCGGCTTGATTTGACTTGTCACCTGAGTCCGCGATTAAAGAGGCCTGAAATGCATGAAAGTCAACTTTATTCGGGCATTCTCTTGCCAAATGGGGCCCCTGACATATGAAACAACTGAGGGGACGCTTGGTTGGGCTTCGATCATTCGGCCTCCGCCATGTATTTTCGGTGGTTTACTGGTAAGGTTTACGGTCCTTACCAGAACGTTTGTCTCCCCCGACAGCTTTGGGAGAGCTCGGGCGACTATCCCTGTTCCTTCTTGGTGAGGAACTTGGGTTACGTCTCGCATCTTGAGAGTCACTTGTCAGATCGAACAACCGTTCGGCTGCTGCATATGCTGACGTGAGGTCTTGGACCCTTTGTTCATACAACTTGGCCCTCGCCCACGGTTTCAGCCCTTCCACAAAATAGAAAACTTTGTCTTTCTCTGACATATCCCGGATGTCTAGCATTAACCCTGCGAAGTGTTTCACGTACTCTCGAATCTCGCCAGTGTGTCTTAGATCGCGCAATTTTCGCCGAGCCAGGATTTCCACATTCTCGGGGAAAAATTGCGAGCGGAGTTCTCTCTTCAGGGCGTCCCACGTATCTACAGTGCAACGTCCTTCCTGTATGTCTACGTATCGGGACCTCCACCACAACTTTGCATCTTCAGACAGATGCATCGTTGCCAACGTCACTTTGGCTTCTTCGGCGACAGTGTTTGTAGCCTTGAAGTACTGTTCAAGGTCGAAAATGTAGTTCTCCAGGGCCTTTGCATCTCTTGCCCCACAGAAGGGCTTTGGTTCTGGGACTTTTACTTTGCTAACCGAAATTGCTCCTCCAGCTGGAGCTTGGCTTGCCATTGCTCGCATCGTGAGACTCAGCCTTGCGTTCACGTCTGCGATTTCATTTCTAACGACATCGAGGGTGACTCTAAAATCCTTCGACATGCCGTTTATCATCTTTAAGAGTGTCTTCTGAGCGCTATCAAGCTCGCTGACACGTTCTTCCATGTGGGCAGCAAAACCTGAAGAACTCTCCCCACGCTCGTAGTTAATAGTTCTTCTGGCGTTAGTGTTTTCTTCTAGGGCGTCAACCCTTGCCAACAACTCTTGTATTGGCAACCCTTCGACACGGCCAGCTACCGCATCGATCGTGTCAGCTTTCTTAGAAATTTCGTCGACACGGGACTCCAAGTAGCGGATGGAGTCGGGAACTTCGACTAGGTAGAGCATCTGCTCTTCTATCTCTACTAGTCGGTCTCTCTGGGCCTTGCCCGATGGATTCGACGACGACATGTTTCGGTGTAATCGTCAATTAGCCAATTTGGCTCTGATACCACTTGTCACAACCGTAACTTCTCAACACGATTGTGCGGCACTTGGTTAGCTCAATCAGCAAGTCAGCCGTTCGAAAATCGAAATCCGCGGACAAACTCGCGGTATGACGTAGCCTCCCTCCCCGTTCTTGGGAAAATGTTTTTTTATAAAACAGGAGAGAGAAAGTAAATAGTTGAAAACGTCATAAAGAAAACATTGAAGACTGTCAATTGCAAGGAAAATAACTCAGCATGCAAAGAGTGCGACAAGGCTTGGGCGGGGGTCGGACTGTTCATGTACCCCCTATAGTACATATTGAGAATTTTGGCCTTGGCAGGCTTGCATATGAAAAAGCCGAAATGTCACAATGTGACTCGGCGACACCTAAACGAAAGAATTAACCTAAACTACTTTTAGGACATAAAGATAAAGTGATTTGGGGGTATTCGGGCATACGACCAACGGTAAATAATACCTTGGACAATTATGCCCCTGACACATAGCTGCACTATGTCTTTTGTCAGACTTATATCTTCATTGTTCATTTTTGAGTTATTCAATATAAGAAAACTATCTATGCCTCTTCGTTAAACAAAATAATTACAATATGAGAAACAAAACTTAGGATATTAAAGTTTAAAAAATGAGAGATAAAAAAACATTAATTATGATTTAATCACAAAAGAAACACTTGCTATCTTTTCAAATATGCCAATTTCTCCTCTGGATATTAAAAAAACTACCATATTCAATTTTTTCATACTGGATCAATCAAATATATTATTAGTCTAATATATAATATGCAAAATCTGCTTTCACAGTTTCCTCTTTTCTTGTGGATTTTTTATTTTATTTTATGATCATCATTTTGTGTGATTCATTTGAAATTTAAATGTTTATAACGACCAACCATGAAAATTAATTATTTCTTTCTCTACTTCAGTCACAAACTCGATCACAATTGTCAAATTCATAACATTCACTTTAATTCCAAGAATGATATTGTTCTACTTGGTCAACATTCATGATCTTTTCACCCACCATTATTAAAATTCACAATATTCACTTAGAAAAATGTTGGTTATTTACTTTATTGATATTCATGAATTTTCAATCAATAACTTTTTATTTCATTCAGCTACGAGAAGACATTAGATAATACTTTTAAAAATATTTATCTCGATATTGCTACTGTAGGAGCATTTCTAAAATATAGAAAAAGTGTCTTTTTCTAATATATCGATTTATAATTTTGGAGTCTTATATGCATCCATTTATAACGAGCTTTAAAAGAAATAATTTTTTATCTCGATGTTTTTTGGAATCAAGCAAGCATAATAAATAATTATTATGACTAGTATCAAATACTTGAAGTTATAATTTGGTAATAGTCGTTTTCAAGGTAACATAATTATACAATATTGTAATTATATTAGAAATTTAATGTATACTAAATATGCAAAATAATATTTAATTAGAGGAAAAAGATAGGGTGTGAAGGAAGAGTCCTAAATTTCTTGTCTTAAAAGAAAGCATGCAAAAGCCATGTTCAAAAGAATTGAACCCATGACCCCCAACAAAAATGCTAAGATTAGGAAAATCCTTTGAATTGAAATGAATATGGTCAAATCTATTTACTTGGGATTTTATAAAAAAATATAATAAATCAGTAAAATATTAACTGTATATAAAATAATTCTGAAAATGGAAAAAAACCTCGACCTACGATGAAAAATACAAAAAATGTCCCAATCAACATGCTATTAATTGGCCACACGCGTACACGAGTAATCTTCTTCTAAATGATCGTGTACTACCGTCTAAACGAATGATCTACTATCGCTTAAGTTCATATACGATTGTGTAGTTCTTTTTAACGATGGGGAACAAGGTTTCAAATTTTAACAATCATGTTGACTATGATAAATAATCGTGTTGACAATGGTAAACAATTGTTTAGATCATGTCAAAATAATATTTAAACGATCTTTGATATTCTCGAATATAAGGAAGATGAAGTAGCTTCATAAAATCTTGCCGAAAATAGCAAAAATGAAATATGAGATTTTTTTTAAAAAAAATAATTTGTTTAAAAATAGAAGAAAGAAAATTTGGAAAATGAGATGAAGAAACCTATAAGAGAAGATGAATAAATTTGAAAGAGAAGATGAATAAATCACGAAGAAGAAGAAAAAAGAGAAGTGACAAATCATCCACAATATTCAATGAAAAAATTTAAAATTATGAAAATATATTATCGGCTTCATGAGCTTTTATTTTCTGTAACACGGACCATAAATAATTTTAGATTTTGTTACAGTTATGTAAATTAACTTAAAGAATATTCAAAGGGTGGAACCTATCACTGACCATTGCATATGTCTGCCAGAGATTGTGTTTTAGAATATCATAAACAAAGAAGCAAGCTAAGAAGAAAATTTCGAAGAAGAGGAAAATGAAACATTTTCAGCGGCATCGTAATATATACACAATTGAAAGCTGCTGGGAAATTAATAAAGTGATCATCGAATTTTGTTGATATGATAAGAAGTTTTTTGTATTTGAGGAAGCACTCTTTTATTAGCCATAAAATTGATGAGTGCTTTCTCATGCAGCAAAAATTAAATGATTTTGACTGTTGAAAACAAGCAACTGAACAAAAACAGCAATCCAACCAAATTAATAATTCATTTACCGATCAAACGAAAGGCAGAGGATCGCACACAGCAGAAAACTAATGCTGTGCAAAGGGTTTCATCAGCTATCTATCCTCGTGGCGTATAAGACTGTGGCTTCGCGGCCAAAATTCTGGACAACTGAAATAAGCATTTTGTACATGTCTGCATAAACGGCCATATTTGTGGAGAATTAAAATAACGAGGATATATTTAAAAAGAAAAAAAAAATCTTGTAGGTTATCTTTAAAATCATCTATTACTTGAAATTTTTTTCATATTTAAAATTGCAAAAAATTTTAAAAAGAGAATTTTCAAAAATATAACATGTAAAATATTTACACAACAATTCTAAAAACGAAAAAAAGCCTACAGGCCTGCAATGAAAATACAAAAAATGGTAGTCAACACATGATTAATCGGCCAAATGCGTGTGCGGGTAATTTTCTTATAAACGACCGTGTACTATAGTTTAAACGAATGATCAACTATCGTTTAGGTCATGATACACGATCGGGTAGTTTTTTTTAATGATGGAGAAAATGACTTCAAACTTAAACGATGATGTTAACCATGTTAAATAATTGTGTCGACCATGGAACAATCGTGTTGATAATGAAGAAAGATCGTGTTGATTATGGTAAATGATCGTATAGTCCAATGTAAATGATCATTATATAAAAACTTCAAATCAAACAATCGTGTTTGACCATGCTTAACGATCGTATAGTTCGTTTTAAATGATAGGAAAAAGATTTCTAATTTAGACGATCGTGTTGACAATGGTAAATGATCATGTTGACATGGTAAACGATCGTTAGATTATGTCAAAATGATATTTACACGATCTTAATATTCTTGAATATATGAGGAAGAATTATTCATAGAATCTTGTTGAAAATGGCGATAAAGATGAAATAGAAGATTTAAACAAAAGAATAAATCGTTTAAAAGTAGAAGAAAGAAAATCTGAAAGAGAATATAATAAATCGCAAAGAAGAAAAAGAAAAAGAAGTGATGAATTGTCTGCAATATTTAAGGATAAATCTGAAAATGAAAATATTTTATCGGATTCAAAGGTTTTCATTTTTTTGTTACACGGGCCATAAATATTTTTGGGTTTTGTTATATCAATTGACCTTAGAAATGTGGTTTTTCTTGTAGTGACATGAATTACACTTATTCGACCCAAAGACTTTATATATATAGTAAAGATAGAGATAGATAGAGATAAATTTCGATAGTCAATCTTCATAATTTGCTTATGGATGGAGCACTTCTCAAATCTTTACCTCAAAACTCAGCCTCATCAATTCATTTTTGTATTCTTTAATTAGAAAGTAAGGGAGTAATTAATAAGAGTAAATAGTTTTTTTTTTTTTCTTTCTGTTTTTAACTATTTTTTAAATATATTTGATAACAATTTTAGTATTAATAATTAAGTATATAACAATATCTTTTTAAAAAATGTAAATAAAGTAAGGTCTATGAGTGATAGACTTCAATCGTAGATAAACTTATGGTTTATCAGTGTAAAACAAATATTTACGATATGATCTATCAATGAATAAACTTCTATCATTAATAGATTGTGATAGATTTAGATTTTGCGATATTTTGTAATTGTTTTCAAATGTTGCTAGAAATGCTAATATTATAAATTAAATTGCTACATTTGCAACTATCTTAAAAGCAACAGTGAAAAGAAAACTTCGGTAAGAATAAAAATTAGGGGCGTTTTGCAAAAATAACAAAACATTTTATGATAATAGAACCCATGTCACTACATTTTTTAAATTACAAAAGTTGCATATTTAAAAGCGGTAGTCTTCTGATGACCTTTTGATATTTGTCATATTTGTTATTTTTGTAATATGAAAGAAAGATGACCTTTTGATATTTGTCATATTTGTTATTTTTGTAATATGAAAGAAAGATGACCTTTTGATATTTGTCATATTTGTTATTTTTGTAATATGAAAGAAAGATGACCTTTTGATATTTGTCATATTTGTTATTTTTTGTAATATGAAAGAAAAACAGATGTTATGAATCGTTTTTCTCTAAACTGTTTTTTTATCATATGATGCAATTTTTCTTGAAATTAAGCTCGAAAAAAGAAAAACATATACAAAACGCACGAAAAGAATTAGTTGGATTTTTCTTTAAGGAAAATTATGTGTTTCACGTTTACATTTAAACGAAAATTACATGTTTCACGTTTACCCATATTATTATGGTAAGAAATAATGAACTCTTGTTTGCATACGCTATTCATTTTTACTTCTGAGAACCGCAATATATATATATATATATATATATATATATATATATACTATTCAACCTAATGCACTAGTTAAATAGAAATTTATATATTTGAAGTTGGTTTTATATTAAAAGTTTAAACATATTGTTTTTTATTTAAAATTTTGCAAAATTGTTACATATGTTAGGAAAAATTCATAAATGTAAAAAAAAAAAAAATAAAAAAAAAATATATAATAGCTTGCCGTCTTTTAGAAAATATACAAAAAATTTGTAAGGTATAGAATAATTTTAAAAACGGAAAAAGCCAAGTTATAGAATAATTCTAAAAACGGAAAAAACCCACATACCTACAATGAAAATTAGATAGAAAGCCCACATACCTATAATACCTTGCCCTCTTTTTAATTTGGTTACGTCGTTTAGATTTAGTTACAGGAAGAAATCAGATAGAAATAATCGGATGTAACAAAAGAAGAAAACTATTCGAATGAAATGGCAAACTTTTAGAATATTTAAAAAATGGTAACTTCTAGCATTTGTTACACAAATCGTAAATATTTTAATAGTTTGTTATAAGTATGTTTTTCTTAATGCTATATATAATAAGTTTCAATACAATATTTTAAGATGGCCATTGTGAATCACAACATTTTCAATAGCTATGAAGCATATATAATTTTCATAGCCATGTTCTAGTGCTATAAAAAAAATGACAATACGAAGGAAAAAAAAATGCTTCATAAAAAGCATAGCATTTTTTTGGGGCTAATTTTGAAGTTCAAAATGGATTTATTCATAGCACCTTTTTATAAGTTGGTTGAAAACAATAGTATGAAATGCCACACACTCAATAACTTGCTTATCCTACTTTCAATAATAATATAGAAGTTACTTGGCTGGTTAGGTCTCCACCAAAGCCAACTCTCCGACTTACACTACCGTTAGTACGTTTTTTATATGTATATATTTTTTGTTTCAAACTGCTCAAATTGATCACCTTCTCTCCCTTTATAGTGAGATGATCTTTTTTTGGGTTTATTATGCTCACTTTAGTAGGCTAAATAAAAGATAGTGCAGCAAAACCAACACCCAAGTATTTTTTGTTTCATAATTAGGCAGTAAACACACAATCATCAATCACCACACCCTCCATATTTTGTGTGCCTTTATATTTCCCACAAAATAATTCTAATCTTCCTCCAACCCACAAAGAAAAACGTAAAAGAAAGAAAAGTTTAACAACGTTAACAATGGAGCATTTCCTCATTTCTCTCTTAATCCTCTTGTTCTTCTTTCTTTCTCTTACTCTCTTTATCCTCTTCCACAATCACAAATCCTTGTTCTCTTATCCCAACACTCCTCCCGGTGCCATCGGCCTTCCCATACTCGGCGAGAGCCTCGAGTTCTTATCATCAGGTTGGAGAGGCCATCCTGAGAAGTTCATCTTCGATCGTTTGAACAAGTACAAGTCAGATGTGTTCAAAACCTCGATCGTGGGCGTTCCAGCTGCCATTTTCTGCGGCCCTATTTGTAACAAATTCCTCTTCTCTAACGAGAACAAACTGGTTACTCCTTGGTGGCCAGATTCCGTGAACAAGATCTTCCCCTCTACAACTCAGACTAGCTCCAAAGAAGAAGCTAAGAAACTCAAGAAACTCCTTCCGCAATTCCTTAAACCCGAAGCGCTTCAGCGTTATATTGGAATTATGGACGAACTTGCAGGACGCCATTTCAATTCCTTTTGGGAGAACAGAGAAGAGGTCCTCGTGTTTCCTCTTGCTAAAAGGTAAATGATTTATCTTATATTTAATTTCTTATACGAATAAAATTGGTGAGGAATCAAGTTTTATTAAGATCACAACAAAACTGAATGATTTACAATATCTCACTCATGAATAAAGACAAATTGAAATACTAAAAGAAAAGATGAAAAGGATAAAAGAAAATTCACAAAAAACTCTAACCCAATGCTAATTAGTTACAACAAACTTCAATAATTCCATCACACCCCCTCAAGCAGGAGCATAAATAAAAAAAATGTCCAACTTGCGTAAAATTGAGGATAAAGCCGAAGATGTAAATGCCTTTTGTAAAATGACAATCGATCTCGATGTACTTTGTTCGTTGATGAAATGTTGGATTGGAAGCGATAGAAATAGCTGCTTTGATTGTCACAATAGACGACATTGGGAAGCAAAACTGAAATATTCAAATCAAGAAGAAGTTGATGAATCCAAATGATTTCACTAGTAATAGAAGCCGAAACTCAATACTCAGCTTCAGCAGAAGACCGAGACATTGTCGTCTGCTTTATGGAATGCCAAGAAACTAAGGAATCGCCCAAAAAAAATGCAAAAGCTAGTGATTGAACGTCACACTCCCTAATCAACATCCACAAAGACCCAAATTTGAAACGAGGAAATTGGTTTAAATAAAATGCCTTGTCCAGGTGCTTTCTTTAGATAACATAGAAAATGATGGACAGCTTGTAAATGAGCCTGTGTGGGAGCTTGTAAGAATTGACTCAAACGATGAACCAAAAAAAATATTGAGTTTGAAGATACAATAACCGACCAATTACTAATCGACCATACTCAGATGAGTCAGCAGCAGACAAGAATTCACCCGCTTCTTTGACTTACTTTAAGTTCGTATGCATTGAAAATGATGAGGGTTGTGGTGCTTAACCAAAGTCTAATCTTTTACTTTTGTATGAAATCTTCAATGAAATCTTGACTCTCTCTTACGTAGAGATGTTTATTTATTGAGGAAAATGTAATACAAGTTAGTTATTTAATGACTAAGTAGTTGTAACAATAATATTTATAATAGTAAACTATAACGGGAAAATAGTAAGGTAGTAGGTTTAAGCATAGATTTTAGTTATTTGGATTACATCATTCCACCTCCTGAGTATCAAACTTGTCATTAGGAGCATTGTACCTTTTAAGGTATGCAATGTGAAAACTAGGCTGATGTTGAACCCTTCGTCTTTTAACTTTCCATAGGTTCCATCTGGTAACCTCTTCTTCTTCAAATGAGAGGTCTCCAATTTGAAAATGGACTTCTCTTATTTTCTTGTCTTTCTCTTCTTTGTAAGATTAGGTAGTCTTAGTTATATGCTCAATGACTTCTGTAGTTTTTAATTTCTTTCGGCCAATTCTTCTACTTCCTCTTGGATTTCCACTTCTTTCAGTATGCTAGTTAGATCAAACGTAAGTCTTGGAGCTTTAGTATACACTATTTCAAAGGGACACTTGTCTGTGGTTCTATTCTTCATGTTGTTAAAAGCGAATTCAACTTGGGCAAGAATAATACCTCATTGCTTAGGATGATGTCCACTTAGGCATCGAATCAAATTCCCTTAATGATCTATTATTAACCTACTGTTTGTCCATCTGTTTGTGAATGAGCAGTGGTACTAAATTTCAAAGTGGTGTAGAATTTCCTCTACAAAGTCTTCCAAAAGTGGCTAAGGAATTAGTATATCGGTCGAAAACTGTGGTTTTAGGAATGCCACATAGCCCTACTATCTCTCTAAAGAAGAGAGTGGCTATGTAAACCGCATCAATATTATTCTTATTGCAGGACAAAAAGTGTGACATCTTGCTGAATCTATCAACAACTACCATAATCGAGTCAAATTCTCTTTGAGTTTTAGGTAAACCTACTACAAAATCAATCGATAAGTCTTCCCATATATTTTTTGGAATAGGCAAAGGAGTATAAAGACTAACATTGGTTGAAGTCCCTTTTTCTCTTTGGATAATAACACATCTCTTCACGAAATTGTTGGTGTCTTAGCTTGTGACCAATATAATAACCTTTTGTTGATAACATGAAAGCTCTAGGCTTGATTAAAGTGCCCTGCTAACCCTTCCGAGTGTGATTCTTTTATTAAGGCTTCCCTTAAGGAAGTATGAGGGATGCATAGTTGTTCTCCTTTGAAGAGGAATCCTTCCATCAAGTGATAGTCTCCTTCTCATATATGGTTAGAACAATCTGTTGTCATATCACAGTTTTGGGATATGGTTGAAGGCTATAATCTCGATTGAAAGAACAGTCAGTAGGATCCCTTTTCTACTTAGAGCATCGACAACCTTATTTTCTTTCCCCACATGATGTTTGATTGTAAAATAAAAAAGTTGAATAGATGACACCCATCGAGCATGCATCCTGTTGATGCTTTTTTGAGCTTGTAGATACTTCAACGAAAAATTGTCAATGAGTAGTATAAACATTTTAGATAAAAGATAATATTCCCACTATTTTAAGACTCTAACAAGAGCATATAGCTCTTGCTCATAAGTGCTCCAAGCTTGTCTAGGAGAACTCAATTTTCACTGAAAAACTTCACTAGATATCCCCTTCTGATAGGACTTCCTCAATTCCAGCTCCATTGGAATCTATTGCCATTTCAAAAGGACTATCAAATTCTGGGAGTTTGAGAATTGGTTGGCTGCTAAGTTTTTCTTTAATCAAATCAAAGCTTTGTTGTTGGTTCTTCCCCAAAATAAAAGCTCATTTCTTTAAACATTCAATTATTGGGGTTGTTGTGGAGCTAAAATTCTTTTATGAATTTTCTACAAAATGAAGCAACCTATAAAGGGTTGGATTTCCTTCACTGAATTAGGAGTTAGCAAATTTGCCACAGCTACAACTTTGTTCTCATCTATCCTCACTTGGTTTTACAGATAATAAACCCTAGGAATGAAACTTCTCCAGTGCAGAATGTGCATTTCTTCAAGTTAACATATAATTCATTCTTTTCTAGGACTTCAAAAACTAGCTTGAGATGCTGTAAATGGTCTTCCTCATTTCTGTTGTACACTAAGATGTCATCAAAGTAAACCACCACAAACTTGTTTAGGAAAGGATGGAGCATTTGATGCATTAATCGCATGAAAGTGCTTGGTGCATTGGATAAGTCGAAAGGCATTACTAGCCACTCAAATAGCCCCTCATTTGTTTTGAAAGTCATTTTCCATTCATCTCTTGACCTTATTTGGATTTGGTGGAAGCCACTGTTGCCACGTGGCCAAGACGACGTGGAATGACCGGCGTCCTCAAAATGGTTTAGTTTTAAAACAAAATAGGAGTCGTCACTAATCTTTTTTACAGTGTGATTGGACATCAAAATAAAGTAAACATTTTCTAAATAAAATCATTAAAAAATGGTTTGCAAAAACTAGAGTTGAGTTCGGTAGTCATTTGTGTATGAGGAAGGTGTTAGCACCTCTAGAAAACGGTGACCAAATTTTAAATCTGAATTGAAAATATTCTTTAATTTCTTTTAATACTAATGTCTTATTTTACCCCTCATTACTCCAATATTGGAAGCAATGATCTCATAAAATAAGTGGAGAGCATTCCATCAATTAGACTATATCGAAGAAAATCTTCTCACATTAAGAAAGTTGCCACATTTAGTATTTCTCCACCAACTTAGTTACCCTAACTAAATGGTTTAGTTACTTTAATCAAACTACCTACAAAACTTAAAAAGTAGTTAAATAACATTTTTTTTAAGAAAACGATAATTAATTACAAAATTTAAAATTAGCCAAATTAATAAAATTAATCTAGCAATTAAATTGATTTTAAATAAGTCTGGACAAAATTAGGTGGCTGCCACCACTTTTTAAGTCTACCTTAGAAACAATGAGTGCTCCTCCAAGTTGATCCAGTAGATCACTGATTCGAGGGATAAGGAAACGATATTTGACAATTATCTTATGATGTCTCGACTATCAACACGCAATCTCCTGCTACTATTTTTCTTTGGAATCAATAGGGTTGGGACTACACAAGGGCTGATACCTGGCTGGATATGTTCCTCTTTTAGTTGTTTTTCAATGTGTTGGTGCACGATGTCGTACTCTTTCGAACTCATCCTGAAGTAAGGAAGGTTAAGAAAGGAAAAGCCTGGAATCAAGAATGTTATGTTGAATATCTCAAAGAGGAGGCAATTCAAATGACTATTCCTTGATGCTTGGAAATTGCTTCAGCAATTTTTTGAAGAATGACATGCAACAAAGAGGCCTAAAATATTAGATTCTCTATCTTTAATAAACTTTTGTGAATTAACTCCATCATTTTTATTGCCAAGAGGCAGTATGACAATCTTCTTATTCATCCACTGGAATGTGTAGATATTCTCCTTTCCCCTATGGACTGCTTGAACATTATACTGCCACGGTCTCCCAAGCAAGATATGACAGACATGTTGGAAAACGATCTAGGGCTAGACGCAGCAGAATTAATATAAAAAATGTTCTCTATCCCTTAGAACGTAAATAGACCATGAATAAACAATTAAATCACGAATAAACATACCTTTGTGCCAACGTGAGTAACTCTCCAAGTTCGAATTACCTCTGTACTAATAGGGATGATCCTCCAAAATTGTATCACCAAAACGCTACGAAATCACTAGTGTTCTCTTACAGTATCCACACATGAACTGGAAATTCGACTATTCGAATTTGAGTTTGCTAGAACCTCACATAGTGGAAATTTCGACTCGCCAAATTCTCTCTCTATGACAAACGGATTTTTTCCTTCTGCTATGTGTATTTAAAATAAGACGCTTATGGTCTTATTTATAACGTCTCATTTATAGGCTTCTTGGGGTTTCCTAATAACTTAGGGATTCCTAATATGCTTGCAATTCTCTAATTGGGCTTATTAATTATCCAACCCAAAGACAAATTCGACCTAGTTTCATCGTGTGTGACCCATTTGGTTAATTTAATATGGCAATAGGTTCCTAACTTGTTTTATGGCCCATAAGTCATAAGTTGGGAAATCCGTGAAAATAGCAAATATGAGGATAGAAAAAAGAAAAATAGCAAACTGTTATATTATTTTGATTTATGGCAAAGCTAACTGCCATAAATATTTTTCCACTCTTTTTGGCCCGAATTTACCCTTCCATGGCTGACAATTATCCATATACAAATACAGTATATTTGTTAAGATAAAAAAATCAAATAAAATATCACATATCACGAATACAGTGTATTTGTAAACACACTTATTTATGATAATTCTTAACTAAATAAAAAATATATTATATTGTTCCTACAATCCCTAAAGATATGTCATTAGTTACAATCCTTAAAGATATGGCAAAACTGCCTGTTAGATATTTTCTTTTTCAATTTTTTTTGTCTGAGCATACCCTTTACAAAGGGAAATTCCTTGCATACAACAGTATATTTGTATAAATAAAAAAAACAAACAAAATATCACAGATAGTGTATTTGTAAACACATCCACTTTTGGTAAATCTTAACTAAACTAAAAAATATTTTCTTGTTGCATAAGATTTCACCAACATCCCTGAAGATATGGCTTTAGTTTTTACACCCCTAATTATTAGGATTTAAATCAACTAATTCACAATTTTTTATATTTCATATTATTTATCAAAAATTTATTAAATAATACATATTACAAAATTTTAATAATAATTTTAATCTACAATTTATATTATCCCCTAGAATCGTCAATTTGAATTCAAATTTTACCTCATATCCCTAAAATAACATAAGGATAAATTCAACTATTTCGTATTTTTTATTTTTCAAACTATTTATCAAAAAATAGACATAAATTATACATAATACATATTTGATATTTATTAACCTTTTGAGTTTAGAAATATATATCTCACCCTAAAATATTTAGTTTTAATCTCAATTTTTAACCTTATTTTTAAATCCAATTTTTACACTTTAATTTTAAATAATTAGTTTGAATCCCTAAAATTATGGTAAAGATACCAAACTTAAATTTGTAGATTATCATCCCTAAAATAATGCTAAAACAACAAACTTCATTTACACCATTTTCATTCCTAAATTTTGTTGATTTAAAAATAATTTTATGAATTGTTATTTTGAATTCAAATTTTATACATTATCCCTAAAATGACCCAAATATATCTCCAAAATTATGGGATTTGTTATATTTTAAACAATTTATTAAATGGCCTTAAATATGCCTTAATAGCATTTTTGTAATTAATTGAATCTTATTCTTAAGAGAATCGTTGACTTCTCTCCTTCCATGAATTTCATCAATTCGAAAGACAACGTCTAGTAAGTTTGAAGTGGGACGAGATCTATATGAAATCAAATTTTCAAATCCTTCGAGAATTGCCAAAGGTTCTCTCTAATCAACCTACTCTCAAGAGCAAATTCCTCCGGCACGATGGCGGTAATCCGAAGAACCGACGAAACAACATTCCTAGACTTTTCTTTTTCGACGATCTCCTTCATAAAAGATGCGTACAGCGTACCACAGATGCGTACTCTCCTCCTCTGTTTCTACTCTTTGTCAACGTCGACTTGTTTCCTATTCAAAACTTTCATTTACCAGGAGGAAACGAGCTCGAGTTCTGGGTTCTGTCCCAAATGTGTCGAAGCATGTTCTTCAAACCAAAAACTAGCTGACGACAGCGGCGACAAGATCTTCGAGGAAATCAAGAGATGGGTTGTTGGGATTGAAGGAATTGAAGGATTAGAGGATGGTGGAAGAGTGATTTGAGAAGGGTTCAGAGAGGAAGAAATCAGGGGAAAGGAGTAAGATGAAAATCCCAAAATTTTTTGTCAGAGGAGCTAACAAGAAGTAAATCTAAAGACTTTGAAAATTTTGAAGGAGACGAGCTGGAAGCTCCAATAGTTTCTGCAAGATGAAAGTTTGATTTTGATGTGGTAATCATGTGTTGAGAGTTTGATTTTAATTATAGGGTATTTGTAGTTTCTTGAATAATTGTGTTTAGGATTCAATTTTTTCAGCTAGGTAGGGCTATTTAGGACATTATTCCAACAATTAGTTTTCCATATTTTCTGATTTTGCTATTTTATCAATTTAAATAAAAGTTTATCATTTATCCAAAGTAACCTTCTATTTTGCTATTCTTCTTGTCAGCCCTAATTGGTTTCTAGCAAAATGTTATGGCTATCCATATTAAATTAAGTCGGTGAGCCAACATAATCTAATATAATTATTGCTCTAGTCCTTTTATCGCACGATATCTATAATTGAATTTAAAGCATGGACAAAGTCACCTTATCTAATTCGATTGCTTTCTCGATCAATGAGCATTCTAAAATAATAAATGACATTAATACCCTTATTAATTCATTTATAGCACAACCATGCATTTCCACCGTCACGCTTAATCAAGGGAGCCAGAGATATCTCTCCATAACAAGAGCAATCATTGTCCACTACATAATTCATAACCTATTCGAGTACAATCTTTATAATTATCAGGTTAAAGATAATGTTTAATTGCATCAGAATAGATTAATTCTTATGTTTGACATTATGATAATCTCAGGTCTAAGAATCAAACGAATCAATTATTTGAGATTATTTATGAAACATGTCCATGTAATAATCTCAAAAAAGGGTCCGTCCAATTCTTATTCTCTAATAAGAAAATATGATTATAATTTATGTCTCTACATATATAATCATCCTATGATAATCAATTATAACTCATATTAATCTTAACTTACTATTGTTCCCACAATAATAATTGATTAGGGACATTTATAATATAATAACATATTCATGGACATTATTATACAATAGCATGCAATTGAATAATAATGAAAATGATAACTTTTATTAAGTAATAAACCAATTATCCATAAAATTATTATAAAGCACAATAAAAAACCAACAAAATATCTATATCTAAAATATCACACACGATTTGATCTTTATAACTTCCTCCGATTGATAAAGGAACCGAGCAAATCTCATTAATCTAAATATCTCCACCTTTCTTGATCCATCATATTTTGTAGGGATTGGAATGAGGCTCTGTTTTTAGTTTAAGGGTAGTAAGTAGCTTCTTAGAAACAAAACTCTCATTGTTGTTATTGTCAATAATCATGTCGCTTATCTTACTATGGATAGTGCAACAGGTCTTGAAAAGATTATGCTTTTAAAGGTGGAAGTTGTCATTTTTTGGTGCAATTAGTACTCTGGAAAGTACACAAGACAGACTTTCCCCTTTATTAGGCTCAAGGATCTCTTCATCTTGATCAAAATTTCCTTCTTGCTCCTTAAGAAGATCTTCATCTTCTTCTAGAATGACTACTATCTTTCCTTTAGGGCAAGAATGGAGAGATGACTAGTTTTTCCACAACAAAAGCATTTATTCAGATTAGACCTTTGATACATGTTCTCTATTTGTTTCATGGGAATTGCTTTGGTCTTCTTCCCATTTGGATCACTTGTCTTGACTTTCTCTTGCTCTTTAGTGGACTAAGCAAGAGAAGACTTTGTAGTTGTAGCCTTGTTGCTAGTAGTGGCATTCCATGTGCTTCTTCTTGTATTCTTTCTTGAACTTAGTTTAATAATCTCCTCTATAGATTTTGCATAAGTGATGGCATCAGGAAAGGTTAAGAAAGGATGAAGTTTTTCCTTTTCCTTTATATCAAACCTTAATCCTCCAACAAACTAAGAAATGAGGTGTTGTTCATTCTCCATCAAATTCGTTCTAGCCCCTAAATCGGTGGAATTTTTCAGTATAGTCTGCTATAAATCGAGTTCCTTGCCGGCAATTTTGGTATTGGTTGTGGAGGGTTTGTTCATAGTTGGATGGAAGGAACCGAGCTTTCATCAACTTCTTCATTTTCTTCTAAGAAGCAATAACTATTTTCCCATTTCTCCTCCTATTGACTTCGATCTGCTCTCACGAAGCTCAAGCTCCAACTTTAAACTTTAAAGCCACTAAATTCACCTTCTTTTCCTCAGGTGTGTTTAAGTAATTAAAAAAAATCAGTATTCTTGAGCCAATCTAAGAAAATCTATATATTTCTCTTACCATCATAGCTAGGTAAGTCTACTTTCATTTTATATTCGGCCAACTCTCTTCTTTTATCATCAAAACGTGGTCGAAACCTTCTATCTTGATCATTTACTAACCTTTGTTAAGGTTCATCATCAGTAGAGCTCTATCCTTGAAGTTCTTAATAGTAATCTTGGATTCTTTGAGGGAGTTCTTGATACTTTTAAACTGGTATTCTTCTTTCTTGAACTTCAAACCTTCTTTCTTAAGGATTTCCCCCACTCTTTGAAGTGTGTCCCCTCGAATGTCTCACTATCCCTATTCTTGAACAAGTTCTTGACATTCTTCATGCATTATTTAAGGAGGAACTATAGTTTCTAAACGTTACAAGACTTCTAGAAGTGTTGCTTGTATTTCCTCTATCGAAGCCTCCAAGGACAAAAAGCGTCATGAGGTGGTTCTTAGAGAGATGACGGAAATGATACGACCTCTTGGTTTTGAGTAGGATGCTCCATCGCCTCAGGATTTACTCATTGGACAACCATGGACCCAAGAGCTTTATGGTACTCTGATACCAATTGGTGTGTAACCAAAGTCTAATCTTTTACTTCTGAATGAAACTAAATGTTATCTCTCAATGTGAGAGAAGATTTTTATTTATTAAAGAAACTATAATACAAGTTAGTTATTTACTAACTAACTAAGTAGTAGTAACAACAATTATAACAATAAACTATAACATAAAATAGTAAGGTAGTCGGTTTATAGTTATTTTGATTACATCAGCCATCTTGGCATTGAGAAATCACATATTCTTTTAAATTTGTAACAATATTTCCTTTGTGATAAAAACAATCCTTCTTTTGATCTTGCCACTTCCAACACGAGGAAATATTTGACTTTCCCAAGTTCTTTCAACATTAAGTGGGATTTCACTAAGGCTTTAACCATAGAAATCTCATTAGTATAAGGGCCAATAACATGTCATCAACATAAACAAGTAAGGCAATGAAAATAGATCCTGTTCGTTGGGTGAATAACGAATTATCTAATTTGGATAAGGAGAATCAATGAGAAAGCAACCAAATCAATGAGAATCATTGTCTTAACACTTATTTGAAGTCCATATATCAAATTATTCAATTGACAAACAACCTCAAAGATGGTGTGTAACCCAAAGGTAAGCCATATAAACTTCTTCTAAAAGGTCCCCATGAAGGAAGGCGTTGTGAATGTTTTTTTGAGTTAATGGCCATCTATGAGTAATAGCCAATGTCAAAAGTACTTTGACCACGACAAGTTTAGCTACAAGAGAAAACTTATCCATAAAATCTATACCCTTCTATTGATTGTATCCTTTGACAACCAACTATGCTTTGTAACGATCCACAGTTCCATCAGACTTATATTTAAAAACATTTCCATCGAGCAATGTCTACTTATATAATGTTGTGCTTAAGCAAAGGTGTTTGATGACTGGAACTAACCTTTACGTAGTGACAATAATTTAGAATAATGTAAAGTAACTTGTTGTTTTGAACTTTACCTCTAACAAGATTGCACAAACAACATTATTCGAGTGAAGTTCTAAAATGCCCATGCTTTAAGGCTTTGCACGTATATCCCAGTTTAGTAGACGCCTTAGATAATTTGCATAGAATTCCATAGGAAGCGACCCTCACTTCCACATCCACAAGGTAAATTTATCAAGAGTACTTCTATAACTAGGTACCCTACTTGACATTGAGGATAAAATTCATTAGTATAGAATTCATTAAGAACTAAGTTCAACCTTTTCATTGACTTCAAGATATCATGCTAATCATTGAATTATAAGAACGAAACTTCTAGGTATTTTAGCATGATTCTCTTCATATCACTTGTGATCAACTATTACCCGTTGAACTTGTTTCTTAAGATCTCCAGTGTTCAAGTTGTATTTACCTCACACGTGATTCAGTTTTCTATAGGCTTGAGTCCCATTATGAGATTTTAAAAACCTTTTCTCTAGTCCTTTCGTCAAAGAATCAACCAAGTTATCATCCGTTCGTACATGATCCACTATCAATGCACCAGTAGTGAGAAATTCTCTAATGGTACTATGTTTACGACATATCTATTGTCTCTTGCCGTTGTAATAACGATTCTAACCATTTGCCATAGCTATAATACTATCGCAATGGATCAGTATGGATGGTACCGGTCTTTCCATGTAGGAATCTCTAATAGTAAGCTTCAAGCCAACTTGCTTCTTCACTAGTAGTAGCTAGTGCTATCATTTTTGACTTCATCGTTGACTGGGCTAAAATAGTATGTTTCTTGGATTTCCAAGCAACAACTCCAGTTGCTATATTAAAAAAAATATCCTTTTGTAGCCTTTCAGTCATCTGAGTGGAAGTTCCAATTAGCATCGTTGTAACCTTTTAGTATAGCAGGAAACGTTTTGTAATATAATCTAAGGTTTTTGGTTTTCTTAAGATATCTCATTACTCTTTCTACAACATTCTAGTGTTATTGTAAACATACATAGTAACCCTATAACATATGCTATATCTGGTCTAATGCAGTCAGCTGCATACGACTTATTGATTAACATTGTCATCAATGTTATTGAACAACGTAACACTAGAATCATAGGGTGTACAGACTAGTTTTCTATCAAAGTAGTTGTATTTCTTTAGGATCTTTTCTATGTAATGGGATTGATCTAAAGAAATTCCTTTTTCAGTTTTAGTAATTTAGATACCTAGGATTATAGTAGCTTCTCCTAAGTCTTTTATATCAATATTTGCACTCAACATTGATTTTAAATCATTTATGACGTGCAAGTTTGATCCAATGATTAACATGTCATCTACATATAAGCATATGATAGTGCATAAGTCATTCTCAGTCTTATAGTAGATGCATTTATCACTCTTATTAACTTTCAATCTTTTAAACATGATTAAATTATCAAACTTTTCATGCCATTGCTTTGGAGCTTATTTTAGACCATAGAGGGATTTATCAAGTTGACCAAACTTTAGATTCTTGACCATGAATAATGAAACCTTCAGGTTGTTCCATATAGATATCTTCTTCTAAACCACCGTTTAGGAAGGTAGTCTTAACATTTATCTGATGTATTAAGAGATTGTTTAGGACAACTATAGAAATCAATACTCTAATTGAGGTGATTCTAGTAACTTGGGAGAAGGTGTAAAAAAAATCTATGTTTTCCTTCGGTCTAAAACCTTTTGCTACTCGTCTAGCCTTATACTTATCTACTAATCCGTTAGGTTTGAGCTTCTTCCTCTAAACCCATTTACAGCCTATTGCTTTGCAGCTAAGGGGCAGGTCAACTAGGTGCTAAGTCCTATTTGATTCAAGAAAGTCGATTTCATCATTGGTAGCTTCTTGCCATAAGTTGGCATCTGTTGAGATAAGGCTTATGTTAGATCTTTAGGATCTTCTTCTACATTGAACATTTCGATGACTTCTCCAAAGTATTTTATAGTTCTCGCTCTCTTGCTTCTTCTAGGTTTAGGATCTACTTCCTTATCATGGGTTTGGATCCTAATTGAAGGTAAACTACTAGAACTTGAGGCCCTACTAGTTTGACTATTTAGGCCCTCACTAATTCTAGATTTAAAAGAAAATCTATTTTCGAAAAAATCGACATCATTTGATTCTATGATTACCTTATTTTCTAAGTCATAGAACCTATAGACTTTACTATTTCCAGCATATCTTATAAAGACACACTCATAAGCTCTACTGAGTAGTTTTCTTCTTTTAGGATCATGAGTTATAAAATAGGCCAGGCAACCTCAAGTTCTGAGATAAGACAAGTTTGGTGTTTTATTTTTAAGGACTTTGCAAGGTGAGTTTTTTTTTTTTTTTTTTATTTAGGAATCATATTAAAGACATAATTAACTAATTTAATTATTTTACCCTACTAGGATGGTGTAGCTCCTAAATCAAGCAAGATAGCAACTACTAACTCAGTTAGAGTTCTATTCTTCCTTTCAGCTTTTCCATTCATTTCAGGAGAATAAGGTGCAATTTTTTCGTATATTATTCCTTTTGAGTTATAAAATTCATTAAAGGTAACTGAATCATATTCAGTTCCTCTATCACTAAGAAATCTCTTAATTCTTTTATTAAATTAATTTTCTATTTCAGTTACAAACACCTTAAACATGTCAAAAGCATTGCCTTTATTTTTAAAGTAAATAAATAAAAGTGAAGTCGGAATAGTCATCTTTAAAGGTTATAAAATACCTTTTATTATTCTTAGTTAACATGCCATCAAATTCACATAAATCAAAATGAATTAATTCTAGAAGCTCAGTTACCCTAGTTACAGATTTATGCAAAGTCTTAGTTATCCTAGGTTGACTACAACATGCGTAGTTTTCAAATTCATCTAAAGATAACTTAGGAATTAAGTTTAATCTACTGAGGTTGCTAATTAACCATTTATTAAGGTGACAAAGCATAGCATGCAAAATATTAAAGGAAGACAACATTTAAGCAGAAGACAATTTCCTATTCATTCCCAAGTTTAGTATAAACATGCCATCAGTTGCGTATTTTCAAAAATTATTTCGTGTGCCATCTTTTGTAACTCGTATGATTGGGCCTCCACAGATCTATAGTTAGTCATTTGATATCGTAGATATCGACTCACCGCATACTTCTTGAAACTAGCTTCTTCAGTGTCATATTTCTTTTGTAACATGTTCCAAACCCCTTTCGCGGTAGACATGGTACTATAATAATCGTATAACTCATCAGTAAGTCCATTCAAAATTAAGTTCTTACATGTGAAGTCTTTCTCTGTCCATGCGTCATGATTTTTAATTGGCTCCTTCATTAGATTATTAGATTCTAGAACATTAGGTTCTTCAGTGGTACATGTGGTAGCAACTTTCTTTAAAGTTAAGAAGAACAACCTCTTCTGCTTCCAATGCTTAAAGTGTGCTCCTTCAAAGCGAAATGGTCGGTTGAGATCTGAACACATCACATTGTTCTGGAATGAATCGGCCATCGCACCAAAATTCAGAATGTCTTAAAATTGTTGTAACACTTGGAAGGAGAATCACTTAGACAGAATGACTAGACAAAACGCGTGATATCTCGCCTTGTATTTCCCCTACTTAGAATGCCACATGTTATCTTGCCTAGACAGAACGTGTGTTATCTCACCTTGTATCTCGCCTACTAGTCAGATCGCTTACTGTTTGACTCGCTGGTCTAAACACATACAGAACAGCTCACCTTGTGATCAGATTACCTGGTCAATTCGACTACTGCAAAATAAAAACAAGTGAAGATAAAGAGGTTGAGTCGCGGATCGTCTTTAAGACGCTTCATGGTTCTACTCTTTTGTGCAAATAAATTTGTATAGCTCCTTCGTCCCTAGGATAAAACAACCATGTTTCATCAATCAGAATTGCACTGGATCACAATACCAACACTCAAATAAAGACTATTGCACCGGATACCGATAAGAATACCAACACTCAAATTAAGACTATTTCGCTCGGAAAACTCAAAGAAAGGAAGTATGGCAGTGATTCTGTTTTTATGATATTTTTGAAATGAAGCGAAGAAGGTGTTTGCATAGTGGAGGAAATAAAGAATCATTGGTAATTAATTATGGAAAACATTGGTAATTAATTGCAAAAACCATTTATGGAATAATGAGACAATAGTAAAAAATATTTTATCTGGTAAGAAATAATAATATCACTATTACACCTCACTACGCCCATCCAACCAAACAGTAGTGGTGCACACATGGAGATTTGAATGTGTAGATATTTGAAGACTTTCAGCTGGGACAAACCAAAAGGTGAACAATTATATTTTTAAAAAATTTCATCAACAAGAACAAATCACATGATGACCAAAAAGGCAAAGGGCAATATTCCATGTTTCAGTACGTTCCATTGCATCAAGTTCATCTTTCATAGCCTTTTGCCAATGAGGAAACAGGGATGCTTGATGATAAACACTGGTTCATATTCAGTCGAGACATTCAGCAAAAACTGCCTATGCGGTGAAGAACGCAAACTGTAAGAAATGTATTTTCCAAAGAAATATGGATTTGATGAAGAGGCAACATCTGAATAATCAGCAAGGAGATTACAATGTTAATCTTTTAGATAAGCAGAAGGACACCTATGCCTTGTAATGGGCAAAGATGAGACATTATATTTTCAATAAAATCGCTATTGTTACTTTGGAGTAACAATTTATTCTGATGGAATAACAACTGTCTGAGACGAAGTGCCCATATCTTTAGCACCAAGTAAAACACGTGGATTAGGAGGTAGAACAACATTCTCTTCTGGTAAAGAAAAATTAATTCTTGGAAAACACGAGCTTGTAGCAATTGATGTGGTACTGTTACGAAAATAAGATGTATCTTCACCAAGTATAGGTTGTGGTAAAACCAAATTGTCCAAGAAAAAGTTTAGAACAGGTTGTTCTATTTATTAAGAATGCTGCAATTAAAGCACAATCTCCCCAACATTGCAAAGTAACCTGAGACTCTTGCAACATTCGGTAGGTGCTGATGTTTATGCTCAACAATTGCATTTTGTTGAGGTGTATAAACACAAGAAAACTGATGTTGTGTACCCGTAGATGCAAAAAATGTATCAAATTTTCAATTTTGGTGCATTATCAGATATAAAAATCTTGATAGTTGTTGAAAACTTAGTTTCGACATACTTAAAAAAATGAGGTATAATATTCAATACACCACTCTTGCGTCTCAACAAATAAACCTAAGTAAATCGCAAACAATCAACTAATATAACAAAATATGAATATCCAACATATTTAGGAGTATTGAAATGACCCAAAATGTCGCTATGAAGCAAGTCTAACACATGTTTGGATATTTTATATGACAATCAGAATGCTTAGAAAAATTAGAGAGATTTAAACCATGTTTCAAAATGTTTAAACGACTCAAAGAAGGAATGGCCTGCGATGCCAAATATCGACTGAAATAACGTGCTTCTTTCAACTACTAACAGCAAAACAAGTAGAATCAAAAACAGTGAATAGATAAAGGTCTTCAAGGGAATCAACCTTGCCAATCGTCCTTAATTGGAACTTGTCCTGAATTTTACAAGAATTGCCCACAAAATTAATACACTATCTGTGTCATTCTTGAGAAGTGCACTAGTGGACATGAGGTTATATGCAAATTGTGGAACATATAGAACATTAATAAGGCAAAGGTCTTTTGATAAACGGACATTACCAACATAGTCAACTTTATATCGATTTTGATCAGGCAAGATCACAGAAACATTATATGCAGGACAAAAGCTAACGAATTTGGTTTTGTCATATGACATATGTGACTGAATCCTCCAGACTCAACTATTCAAGTAGTTGTATATGAGAAAGCTTGAACACATATACCTGAGACATGACTAACATTATGGATGGACTTATCTCCTTGGCCAAGATCACTTTGCAGAATGGTCATTAATTGTGAACATTGAGCGACATATAGGCTAGCAAAGAAAGCAGAATCATTTTTGGAATTTCCTGAGGTTGTGTCAATTTTCTTGCCATTAGAATTGCCAGTCTGGTTTATGAAATTCATGTCCAAGTGAATATCCATGTAACTTGTAGCATTTTTCAATAGTATGAGTGTGAAACCTACGTCCTAGTAAAGGGGTTTCTTGTATATTAATTTTAGAAGTTAGCAAAATTAAGCTCGAGTAAGCGTTTTGAGATAACATGAGGAAAGAGACCGAAGGTGGAGAATTAGACAACATGTTGTGAAGAAAGGCAATGCGATACAATAAGATAATTCAAGAAGGGAAGGTGACAACGAATACTTAACCAATTATCAAGTGACTAGCTAGCGAGGAGGAGTCTGATTAGATCAATTATCAAGTGACGAGCTAGGCGAGGAAGAGTCTAATTAGACCAATTATCAAGCGATGAGTTAGGCGAGGAGGAGTCTGATTAGTCAACTAAACACGGGTAAAGTTTAAGTTAAGCATGGTTTAAGAAGGATACTAAACTAATACGTGTAACACACTAATCAGGATTAAGGAAAATGTAATATTAACTAACGTGATTTGGGAGAAGTACAAATAGGTTTGAAGATATTAATTAATTCAAGTGTTTAAATAAAAGAAAGTTCTGTCAGAAGAGGGTGAAGCTTTATTATAGGACTAGGTGACAAGAGTGAAGAAAAGTTAAGCAACAAGTGGGAAGAGGAGGGTGAAACTTCGTATAGGACTAGGCGCCAAAAGGGAAGAAGAGTTAAGCGACAAGAGGGGAGAAAGAGTTAAGTATTTTTACCACCAAAATCATGTTATATTTCCATGTTGTTAGATATTTTCATGCTTTAATTTCATATATACATATAAAAGAATATGACCAATTTAAACTATTTATATATTTGTGAAGTTGTATTATTGTGATGCTTGTATGTATACAAAATCATCAGCCTTTATTCCTGATAAAAAACTAGCTATTAACTATTATGTGCACATAAAAGCAGAGATTGCCATGCACTTGGTAGAAGGATGGTTGAATGTGTTGAGTGGTCTGTGTTCAAGTTAATTGTCGGAGCAACTGGTATTGAGTGAGGGTTCGTAGGGATGCTGATGGCGAAGTAGTAATCATTACAATGGTCCTTGAGTTGAGGAATCAATATACAGGAGTTAGGAGTAAGTAGAGCCTAATGTGATTATTGTGCTATTTTGAGGCCTTAAGACATCTCTGAAAAATAAGAAAGCTTTTATGGTATGAAATCGAATTTTCCAAAACATATTTCTAAATTCTTGTAACTCACTAAATGGGTATTTCTAAATTCTTGTAGGCCCAAATAGTATTGCATGTACAACCTAAGGGTGTCGGTTCTGGGTGGGGGTGTGACAACTATCCTGAAATCCACGATTTACACAAATAGGAGGAGAACGTTGCCCATCTTTCTTTTTGTAACGATCATTATTTCCTTTTTTATTATCCCTAGCAGCAAGAAATGATGCAGTTTCAACTACATTAGGATCTGCATTATTTCTTTGATGGAGTGAAAAAACTTTAGTAATGGATGGCAAAGGATCCATCAAAAGAATTTGTGCGCGACTGCTTGCATAAGTCTCATTAAGGCCCATAAAGAAGATCATCACATACCATATTCAGATTCCATGTAAGAAAATAAAGATTTAGCGACACCACAAGAACATTCATTAATAGGTCTAAAATCATAGAGGTCTTGCCAGAGAGTTTTAATTTTAGTAAAATAAGCTTCAATCGACAATGAACCTTGAGAAGCAGTAACCAATTGAGGACGAAGTTGATAGATCTTAGGTCCATTTGATTGATGAAACGCTCCTTCAATTCCTCCGAAATAACTTTTGTTGAACCAGTATATACCAAGCTTCCAGCAATTTCTTTAGAAATGGAATTAAAAATCCAGGAGGTAACAATATCATTGTTACACTGCCAGTGGGTAAGAAGGCTCCCCGTTGGTTTTGGTATGTCACCATTAATGAAGCCTAATTTGTTCTTACCAGAACGAGTAAACAACATAGCCTTGCTCCATGAGATATAATTGTCAGTGCCAACTAGCACTTGTGTGACTAAAACAGTCGTAGGAGCCATAGTCTAATGCAACATATATGGATTAAGTTTTGCTTCAATAGCTGCTGAATCCATAGAAGAAGAAGAAGTCGAAGATTGTGTAGACGTCGCTCAAGAGGAATAGAACGGAAAGAAGTCGCGAAAGAAAACGCTAAGAGGAAAGCGTGTAAAAATCTTGTTCTGATACCATTATACGTATAAAATTGGCAAGGAATCAAGTTTTATTAAAATCACAAAAAAACTGAATGATTTACAATATCTCACTCATGAATAAATACTACTTGAAATACGAGTAGAAATAAGAGAAAAGATGAAAAACTGAGTTAAAAGAAAATCCACAACAAACCCTAACTTAGTGCTAATTTGTTGCAACAAACTTCAATAATTTCATCAATTTCAATTTTCCAGTTTGTTTTCTGAACTGATCGTTTTCCGATAATGGTTAGCTTCACTTTCTCACTAGCGTGCCGATTGTTCATGAGCGTGGAAGATGAAATCCATGTGGAGAGACTATCGGGACCATTCGAGCACATTGCAGCAGGAATCATATCGATGCCGATCGATTTACCAGGAACGCCGTTCAATAGAGCAATAAAGGCGTCAAAGTTCATCAGAAAGGAAGTGGTGGCGATCGTGAGGCAGAGGAAACAGGATTTGGCGGAAGGAAAGGCGTTGGCGACGCAGGATATTTTGTCTCACATGCTTCTCACGTGCGATGAGAATGGTGTGTACATGAACGAATCAGATATCACCGATAAGATTCTTGGGTTGTTGATCGGCGGCCATGACACTGCCAGTGTCGCATGCACCTTCATCGTTAAGTTCCTCGCTGAGCTTCCTCATATCTACGATGCTGTATATACAGGTAATTAAGCTTAGTTTATGTATATATACAAAACGACCAAACAGCCATAGCCTACACTACTTGCTCACATAAAATAATAATGTTGCAGTAACCATTATATTTTATTTTTTTCAAAATCAACCATGCATTTAAATTTTTTTATTTTGTTTAGAACGAGAAGTATTAGAAAGAAATGTATTTAAAATTTCAAAATTTGTTTAAATTGTAATTGAAAAAGAAAAAAAAAAAAAGTTGTTTTACTAATATAGCCTTCTATCTATGGATGTGTTAATTAAAAATTTGAAAAATAATGATGTCTAATGTATTTAATCATGTAAAATTCGTCCCCAACATTTTGACTGCAAAAGTTTCTAAGTAAAAGTATGATTTGAAATCATTTCAAAATTTTAAAATTGTTATTTTTTCTGAGGCAACAAACGGAGATTGTTCGTTAGGAAATCTATTATGAATTAACACTCAAAATTCTGAAAGTTTGGAAGTTTACAACCTTGACTACTACTCTTAAAAAAGAACAGATTAAGAAATAAAATTAGAAAATTTGGAATTGAACAGAGCAAATGGAAATAGCAAGAGCAAAAGCGGAAGGGGAAACGTTGAAGTGGGAAGACATTAAGAAGATGAAATATTCATGGAATGTGGCCTGTGAGGTTCTAAGACTTGCTTCCCCACTCCAAGGTGCCTTTAGGGAAGCCTTAAATGACTTCGTTTTTAATGGTTTCTTCATTCCCAAGGGTTGGAAGGTAATTTCCCCCCTTCAATTAAAATAACATTTTGCTTGCGGTACTTTCAACCTTTTTTTAATTTTAATCTATTTACTATAAACAATTTGAGTTTTAAAGATTTCTTGATTTATCGATTTCATAACCATGATGGTGATAAAGCAAACATTATATTGGACATTGATGCTTGGTTTTTGCAGTTATATTGGAGTGCAAACTCGACACACAAAAACCCCGAGTACTTCCCGGAACCTTATAAGTTCGAGCCGGGAAGATTTGAAGGAAATGGACCATTGCCCTACACATTTGTGCCGTTTGGGGGAGGGCCAAGGATGTGCCCCGGAAAGGAGTATGCAAAGCTTGAGATTTTGGTGTTTATGCATAATTTGGTGAAGAGATTCAAATGGACAAAGCTACTTGAAAATGAAAACATCATTGTTAACCCAATGCCAATCCCTCAAAAAGGTCTCCCAGTTCGCCTTTTTCCTCATCAACCTCTTTCTCTTTAATTTACCCTAAATAATAATTCCCATAAATATAATATAATATACTCTTTTATTTCAAGTACTCTTCCTCTTATTATATGTTATCAATAAATTTTCATATATTATGCCCTAATTCTTCCTTTTATAATTCTCTCTTCTACGTTTTTGGCTTCTTTATTGGTCATTTTTCATGGGAAAAATGTAGAGATTGTTATAATGTATGGTTGTCTCGTCTAATAACCATGCTAGATATTCTTCTAAATACTCGCCTCTTCTAGTTTATATCTTTCAAGCATTCCATGGTAATTAATAATTTTTGAAAGGGTAGATTTTCAGACACACAGGGTGGTGACTTTTATTCAATCATTTTTTAAAACGATAATTACGATGAGTATACATTTTAGAGATAGTAATCAAGTATATAACAATATTTTAACAAACAACTTGCAAATATAGCAAAGCTGATAAAATTCTATCATTGACAAGCTTTTATGATCTATCAGTGATAGATCAATATTTGTAATAAAGTTTATCAGTAATAGACTTCTATTATCGATAAACTCTAACTGATTTTGCTATAATTGCAATTTTTAAAAATTGTTCTAATACTTTCAATTTAATTGATATATTTGCAACTATCACTTTTGAAAAAGGGGTAAATGTGCATTATATGATGCATTTTTTTAAGCCAAAGGTTATTCTCTTGGGGTAAACTTTTTAGATCAAGTGACTTTTCTTTAAAGATTGTAACTAAATTCTTGAGGTTTTACATATAAATTAAGCAATGCCATCAAGACAAGAAATTATGTCGTTTTTATTAAATTAAGTAACAAATGTGAATTTGCATAACTACAAGGATTTAGGAAACTCCCGACGCCATAAAGCGTCAATCTTTGTACCCAAAGGCGTTGGGACAACCTCTCCCGATGTCTGACGCGCTGTCGGGAAGACTGTCGGTCGGAATGCGTCGAGGAAGTAATTACTGACGCGCAAACAGGACAGCATTAGGAATGCCTTATTTTCGACGTCGTCAATGTCGACGGGTGGTGGACGTTGTAGTGGTGTACTCCCGACGTTACCTCCGTGCGTCGAGCGTATATTTCTCCCGATGCGACGTCGTAGAAACTTTCCCCAACGCCTATTCCATGACATCGGGGAAATGGCCCAACGCCTTTTCCTTGGCATCGGGGAAATGGCCTTCTCCATGGCGTCGGAAGATTATTATATATATATATTATATATATATATATTAAATTATTTTATTTAAATTGGTTTTTTTATCGTGAGGTATTGTTTTGGGTTCCGATTCAAAAGACAACAAACAAAATTAACAACAAATTATTAATTAAAATAAAAAATTATCATTTATAAAATTAAGTACTAAATCTGAATGTACAAGAAAAATTACAAATTCTTTAAATTGTTTAAAACAATTACAAGAGAAGGAAAAAAACTACACTATCTCTTAATTATCGTCACGGACACCAAATTCAAAGAATTCTAAACCTATAAATGACATAAAAGTAAATTTAGATATATATCACCGACGAGAAATTAAACAAATTAAAAGTTGAAAAGTACGTACCCCAAGTGTTCACAATCCTCTTTATGTCTGACTCATTTCCTCAATCATCTTCCTCATTTCTTCCATTTGTCGAGCATGCACTTTCGATATTCTTTGATTAATCAATTAGCATTTTCAGGACTAGCTCTTAGTTCACTAACTTCTCTGGAGTTCATCTCTTGCTTATATGAAGAGGAAGAACTGGTAGCAGTACTCTTTCAAAACCCAACCAAGACCTTTTGAGTTGCCCAGTCGCCTACCCAAAACGGTCTCGCATATCTCATCCCCAGAACAATCGCCTACCAGGAGATCTTGGACCGGGTATGAGCAATGACATAAAGAAGTTTGACTCTTTCATGCATTTCTAAGGTGGCAAATTGTAAGGAATTAACACCAAGGCCACATACTGTATGAAATACTCAAATTCCTAAACGAATTAAACTCATCTGAAGTTTTCCCCAAACGAATGTTTCGTGAATCTAAAGAAAAATCAGAAAATTCACAATCAAAATGCTTCCATTCTTCTGCATCAGCTGGATGTCTCAACATATCCTCTATTTCAACTTATTTATCCTTATGTCATCTCATGTAAGACAAGCTTTCTTGCGATACAAGCAAACACTGTAATCTAGGTACCAACAAAAAGTGGCGCAATACCTTTTGTGAAAAGTTTTCCCTTTGTTAGGACTAACCTTGTATTTAGACTAACCACAAGTTGGACAATGTTTCAAATCTCCAAACTCCTTCCAGTACAATATACAGTCGTACTTACACATATGAGTAGTCTTGTATCCCAAGCCCAAGTCACACAATTTTTATTTGGCTTCGTAGAACGAACTAGGTATCGTAGTACTACACATCATAAACGCTGCTTTTACCAGTTCTAATAACGTATCGAAGGACTTGTTACTCCAACCGTTGAGAACCCTGACATGCATCCACTTAACCAAAAAGTTTAGGGAGGAAAATTTTGAACAATCGGGGTACAGCTCACTACATGCTTTATTCAATAACTCCTTAAATATGTTTATTGTCTCTTGTTTTACACCACTATTAAATGGCATGTCATTCTCCAAACCTTGCTCCATTCCTTCTTCGTGTTCAATCAGAGCTTGTAAATCATGAAGCATATCCAACATTTCATTTTCTTCAGCAAAAGGGTTACTGCTAGTTCCTTTATCAAAAGGGTAACCACGAGTTCCTTCATCAAATCTCTGTATACCTCTATGCAAGTTTACTGACTCTCCATGATACACCCAGTCTATATAGGATGGGGATATTCCAATTGTTAATAGATGTTACTCCCACCCTCTAATGAGTACCAAATTGAGTTTATACATCTCTTGCATAGTCACCTTGTTCATCGATAATTATCGACGTGATATTTTGCAATTAAGCTCTAAAAATTGGGACACTCCCTTTCTGTACTCAACTGAGAACTTATTTCTAAGTTTCATCCAACCCTTGTCCATCGTTAAAAGCCTTAAAACATAAATAGGTTTGATTAGTCTACTATTCCTCCTCTCAAATGCTCAAACTTACTCCATGAATAAGCTACAGCTCACAAGTACCTGATGTCAACTTTCACTACAGCTAAGTTTAAACTAATAAGGATACCATAACTGTAGGATAGCAAGAAAAACTTAACCTCATATTACTTGAATCTTTCCAAGCTACCTAACACTTCCAACAAATTATAAACTACTAAAGTCTACCATAACTGCAGAATACCTAAGACGAATCAATCAAAATGCATGCTTCAATCTTTACAATCTCTAACTAACACTTAATTCCAACAAACAAAGCATACTAATAGATTAAAAACTGAAGGCTACCATGACTGCAAGATAACCATAACTCCCCCATCTCAACAATTCCAAATATTTAAACTATTTCAACAATTTAATATTTTTCAATTTCAACAATTCAACAATTCAATAATTAAAAAATCCAACAATTTCAAATACAAACCTAACAATTTCAACCCTAAAACTCTAACAATCTCAACCCCAACATAAATTTCAACAATTTAAAACATAAACCTATAACAATTTCAATATTCATTTTATACATATAATTTCATTCCAAAACTTCAAATAATTTCAATACATTTAAACATAAATTTCAACAATTTCAACCCTAAACCTATACCAAATTTCAATATAAATTTTATACATAAAATTTTATTCCTAAACTTCAAAAAATTTCAATAAATAATTTCAATACGTTTAAACATGCATTTTAACAATTTAAACTCTATCCATGCAAACAATTTCAGTATACATTTAATTAACTTTAAAAAAAACAAATAGTTTATCGGAATATAGAGCAGCGACGACAGAATAGGACGATGAGCGAATGACGGTAAGTGGCAGATGACAAATGATGGATGGCAATGGGATACGACAATCTCTCTCTCTCTCTCTCTCAATTTCTAACTCTGTTTCATTTTGAGTTATGTGTTCTATGAACACAGAACTTAAATTTATAAGGGATCTCTCTACGCACATTGAAAACATTAAGAGAGCCCTACTAATCCTAACACCATAAGTGAAACATTGGGAATAGATTACCACATTCTTGATATTTTACTTATGGCATTGAGCATGAATCCCGCTAATCCCTACGAGTTTACATGGCATTAGGGAAAATTAAAATTATTATTTAAATGTTTCATTTTTCCTGACATGGTCAACATAAACGTCGAGAATGGTTACAAAGTCTTGACATGTGTATGGAGGACGTCAGGGAAAAAAAAATTAAATAATAATTTCCCTTTTCCCCGATGTTTGTATACCAGATGTCAGGAATAGTAACCAAATGCTCGACATAGGTGTGCATGGCTTTGAGCCAAAGGAAAATGATTATTTAAATGTTTCATTTTTCCCTCCATTTATGTGAATTGCGTCAGGGACGATAGGCAAGCCCAACGTGCTTGATACAACATCGAGAAAGATGACAATAACCGACCCATGGGAAACTGCATTGGCTCGAGAAATAAATTAATGCATTTTGGTGCATCGGGATAACCACGTTTTCTTGTAGCGCATCATGTAGCAAAATCTTTTAATACAATGAAGCCCTTATCACCTCTATTTAGTATATTGTAATTATGACAAAAACTATTGACAATATTCAGCAAATAAAAAACAAAACACATTAATTTATTTTTATAAATACCAAAATCACGCTTGTCTCTTCAACCGTTCTTCCTCTTTTCAATTTTGATTTCCTCTTTCCTCTTCCTCAAAAGTTTTTTTTATGCTGAAAAAATCCATTTTTCTAATTGTTGAATTTTATGTCCTAAAATTTATAGTTTGTAATCATATTATGTTTTTCAATAAAATTGAAGAATTAGAAGTGAAAATTGTATATTTTTGAAATCCAATAAACTAAGATCTCGAGGCTATCTTGTGTAAACTTGAACTTTATTTTTCGACATAAACATGACTTTGATCGACTCTCTATTGTATTGATTTTGTGATGAGACTTGGGTGGTTCATAATGTGTCATTGATTTAAGATCATTGCATATAAAATGTTCCTTATGAATCTCTTCATTATGCGTTCAAACATGATCATTGCATGTGAAATTTGCTCCAAATATTTCTATTCAATATATTGAAACTAAGTCCTTGTCATGGACAAGTTTGCTTATTACTTGTCCAAGTATAAGTGAATCATTAGGTTTATCTGAAAGATCCAGAGTCAAACACATGGAACTGATATCAAAGATTCGTCCAAGTCTTACTCATTAATTAGGTTGTATAAAATAATAACGAATAATGAATAAATGAATGTGAATTGAAGTATAACTACTTATATACTCTACGCATTCTGCAAAGGAGAACTAGATGGGTATGATATGGAGATGCGGACTAATTTGTTTGAGAAGGGGTGAAGGAATACGCATGACTAGGCCATTAGACCATGAAAGACTTGATGCGATATGACTCTTATAACTAGTTTATGATTAAGGCGAGCTCATTTTAGAGTCTTTATATGCCACACTTGTCCGCCTTTCGGGGTAGAAATGACTTAACTTAGCTATGCGAGATATATCTAGAAGAACTTACTTATAAAGCGTAAAAAGCACCGCAATTAAGGATAACAACCTCTCAACGGCTATTGCCCACACTTTTCCTTCTTTTAGGGTACAAATGATGGAAGTTATCTTGCCAAGGTGAAGTTTGTCTCCAAAACTCCTCCTGATGCGTGTTAGCCATATCCTTGTTACTTGTCCTCCGGGTAGTTGGCGATAAGCACTGGCTAGGTGATGAAAATAGCTCAACTAACGCAATAAGAGTTATAAGCAAAGCAACATATCAAGGACTTATCATAAGACTAAACTACAAAAGATGAATAGTAAAAAGATGTATGGATAGAAATGGTATAAACATATAATATATATTAAAGAATGTAGGCCTTCAGCCATTCTACAATATAAACAACATATATTACAAGGAATACAAAAAATGAAAAAGAAAGAGAATGGAAAATGTTCACAAGTTAGGGGAAGAGGAAAATTAACTTCCTTTCCTTCAAACTCTAAGCTCTTTTTCACAGCTTGGTCGAAGAAGAAGAAGACGACTTTTACAGGCAACGAAAAGGCTACTCATTTCTGCCACTCTCTAAACTCTGGCCTATTCAGGTACTTTGGTCGGAGGTTAGCATATGACTTTTACACACAGCCAACTCTTTAGCCTTTCCAAGTCTCCTTTGCTTGATGGTGATGGGGTTCTTCATATAGGCAACTTTCTACAAAAAACCTCTATTCTTTTGATCATGTCAGCGTTGAAAGCTGCTATTGTTAAGTCACATCATTCCTAGCTACCATTCTTGTTTTTAATGAACTGTCCTTGCGAATCGATGAAGCTTCTCGCCTAACATTTCTCTTTTCCAGATGGGCTCTTCTCGGGTAGCTCTTTTGTGGTATCCTCTGCGATTCACTAATCTCTTCTTTTTCTTTTATCCTGCGTTAAGACATTGAAATGTGGTAAAATAGGCATAGATGCTTATGTAAAGTGTATTTCTAAATACTTACGCTTTTTCAACATAATCATGTCGTTTTGATACACTTCTTCTACATTTTGACCTACTTATTCTATAAAAGAGGCTATAATAACTTGTATTTCTACAAGTTATCACACCCTCAAATTTATAATAATGCTTATCCTCAAGCATCTCTCTGTTTCATGCTTGTCCTCAAGCATAAATCCTCATAAAGGACTTACCTTCCTCCTTGCATTTCTAAACTTCTCAAAATGTGATCAAGTTTTATTGGTTATTCAAGGTTTACTCTTGTCGCGTACTTTTTGCTATGAAAATATTTCTAAGTTCAAAACGCAGTAAGCTTAATGCTCAAAACACCCTTGTTCATTCCCACATGAATCTTATTTTCAAAATTAGAATTGGCTAAAGTTTCCGAGCTCTGAATCCTTTTATTCGGTGAAAGAATGCTTTTTATTATACTTGCAAAAGGTTTTGCGTTGAGAGAAAAATCATAGGCACTTTATGAGTCTGTTTCTCTTCTCAACTCCAACTCTTATTGCCTCTTATTATTCAACTCTCTAAATTTTTAGTTTTAAAGCTTTGTTTCTTTTTTCCCCAAGAGGAGGCGACATAAGAGTTGTTATTTCAATTGAATAAATAAAGACGTTTATTTATTTTATTTTTTTGTATTTTTGGATCTATTTTAACTTTTGTTAAAACGCCTTATTTTTAAAACACCTTGATGGGATTTCCAAAAACTTTCCAAAGCTTTATCGCGAACCTTGCACACCCACAAGTTTAGAGGTGAGTGATGTCCACATTGCTAAAATCGAATTCAAAGAATTTTCATATAAAAATATTACAAAAGACGTTTGACGTAAAGCTTACTCGCCTAATAAACTTTAGAATTGTTTCCTAAGTAAATTTCCTTAACAAGTTAAATGCCTAAATAACAAATGAAACATTATTTCGCATATTTTATTTCATTGAAATTATCATTGAGATGAGAAAAAATTAAAGTCCTAAAATGCGGAGAGCTATACTTTCGACAAGAAAGACTAAACAGAAAATTCTAAAAGTTTCCCTATTTAAGTTAACGGTGGAGGAGGTGGTGGAATCTGGCGTTGTGGTTGCATTAGGGGTCTCGTCTAACTCTGTAGAACTTGTGGTGTTGGAATTTCAGTATAAACTAACTTATGTTGATGTTCCAGTAAGGTGTTGAATAGCACGTCGCATATTCCCGCCAATTTAGTTTAGTTAGTTGGGTTGGTGACAAGAGCTAAAGGATTTTTTCTTGTCGCTAAAGAAAGTTTTGGATTGTTTTGGAAAAGGTAGACTATTTGGATTTGAGGGTTGGACTTTTCAGATTTTAGGGGGAAGTTAGGGTTTTAGGTTTGTGGGAAGTTTGACAAATGTTGTCCTTGGAGGATTTTGGGTTGTAGGGAAGAGGTCAGGTTGGCTATATTTCTCTTCTTTCCTCTGGACCTTTGCGACAAGATTTCCTTAGAGTTCTTCGCCTTTTCTTTTTCGATCCTAAGGCTTCCTTCTCGTCTTGTTTCTCTTTTCCTTTATGAAGCGCTTTGCTTGATTTTCTTCTTTTCCCTTTGCCTCTTCTTGTGCCCGCAAGGACTTCTTTCATGCATTACACTATTCTTCTTCTTGCGTTTCGACACTTCCTCCTCCAATGAACTTGATTCTATTGCTTTCTTTCTCAAACCCTACCTCGACAGCTTCTTCCTCCCTTTTTCCTTCTCTCCTTCCTTGCCCAACCCTTTAGATTTAGCAACAGGTGAGAAAGTGCTTTCTAGTGGGAGAATTGTTACCTTTTCCTCACTTGGCTGTCTCGCTTTTTCTTCTTTCTTCTTTTCTTCTCCCACTTCTTCGTTACAATTTCTTTTATTTCTTTGTATCTTTTCACTTTCTTCTGCTCCTTCCTTTACAATTTCTTTTATTCCTCTCTTTTTCTCTCAATCTTCCCTAACCTTTCTCGTCCCTCTTCATCTTTTGTGGTATTTCTAAATACTAGGTTGAGAAGGTGGTTCAATTAGTTTTCAAACAGTCGGACCTTCACCCCGTTGATCGTAACTATTTTGTAGTGCTCCGACACAGGTTCGTTGGATGGTGAAAGCTCAACTGCTTCATTGGATGGCTTGGTTCGCCCTTTGGGACTTGAAAAATTTTTAGGGCTTCGGTAAGGGAAATACTCTCATTCATATAACTGAGAAAAGAAACAAATTCGATAGAAAGGAATAAATTAGAGTGAAACCAAAGAAGAACAACTAATGATTGGAGAAGATGGATGTTTGAAGCTTAGTGAAGCATTGCATTTGGTTAAAGGTTCAGAGTCAAGGTTTATGGGTGGTTTGTATAGACATGCTTAACTAGGATTAGAGGGTTGGTTATTGTACGGTTAACATCTTATCATAGCAAAGGTGGCGTGCAAACCTAACACAAACGGTTCAATGCTTGAGGTAAGGCATATTCATTACTTCTCGAAAGTTTAAGAACTTTTAAGCATGATGAAACATTTCATGCTCCCTATAAACCATAAACTCCACCATGCCTTACGAAATGATCAAGAATCATATTGCGTCTTTTCTAATAACTTGTAGGTTTCACGAGATAACTCACGCTCCCCTACTTGAGAAGAAGAATGTACAAATCTAAGGTACCAAAATTACTTACAAGTATCACATAATAACAAGTATAACATACAAAAAGAATGCAAAATTGAGGATACACATGCTAGAGAAGATAAAAAAAATGTATACATTATAGGTGTATCCTTGCGTTCAGGCTCTTTGGTGAGGAATGTTGTGCCTCATCACGTGATGCTCCTCATAGCTCTCTAGCCTTGTATTTTTCTCCTGAACTTTGTGAATCATTTGAAACATGGCTCTCTACATCTTGATTGCTCATCGCAATAGCCTATGCTCACAATCGATCGTTGCAATGCTCAAATGATCTTTCTTGGTCATTAATCGTGTAGTTAGTAAAGATATAGACTCACTAAATTATTTTCTTGGACACTTTCTTTGACGCCTTATTTTGGGTTCTTAAATTTCAATGGATTATGCATTTAAGATCTTAAGCGCTTCAGGATCTCAGCAGCATAGTCAAATTGAATTTAATTTATTCTCCTAAATCGCTTAATGTCTAAAAAATACACTCAAACTTGGGGCTGGTTCAACCAAGCAAAAATTACTCTAATACCTTAAACCTCTTCACGCATTCTTCGGCCGAACACACAATTCACAAAAGTTAAGCATTTTATCCTAAATCAAAGTAAAATCCTATTCCTAAGTTTGAAAATTTAGTTCGCCGGCAACGACGCCAAAAACTTGACAGACTCTCTGTTGTGTTTATTTTGTGATGAGGCTTGTGTGGTTCATAATGTTTCATTGATTCATGATCATTGCATATAAAATACTCCATGTAAATCTCTTCATTATGTGTTCAGACATGATCATTGCATTCAAAAGGCTCCCAATGTCTCTATTCAACATATTGAAACTAAGTCCTTGTCCTATACAAGTTTTCCTATTACTTGCCCAAATATAAGTGAAACATTAGGTTTGTCTGGATGATCTAGAGTCAAACATAGGGAACTAATATCAGAGATTAGTCTAAGATTTACTCATCAATTAGGCGGTATAAAAGAATAATAAATAATGAATAAATGAAAGTGAACTGAACTAAAACTAGTTATGTACTCTAAAGATTTTGTAAAGGGGAACTAGATGAATGTGATGTAACGACCCAACTCTTTATTCTAAGCTGAGGTCATTACTAAAAAGAAGCAATAATAAGAGACACTTTCTTGAAAGTAGGAAGACTAAATTTTCATTAAAAACATAATACTGAAACACTGATGACGCAGAAGCAAAACTGAGTCCCCATATGGCATGTCATGGATCTTTCTCTGTCGCTCGCCAGCTTTCCTCTATCTTTACCTTTACCTGAAATATTAAACATAGAAAGAGTGAGTATAAACGTATACTCAGTAAGAGACCTACTACTAGTCTCGCTAGGTGTCTGTTAACTTCCCATTAGAGTCTTGTAAAGAAGTACCTCTGAACTGGCACGTTCCCGAACACGTGCAATCTGTGATCCCATAGGAACAAATCTGGTCTTCGATGAACCCAAAGGAACACCTAGGACAATCTAGTCTTTAGTGTACCTAAAGGAAACACTAAGACAATTCAGTTGTGAGTGACCTCGTCGAGTCACTCGTAATCATGACTATGTCAATATCAATGTCATAATGGACTGGTAATCCCGTCGGACTACACAGTCATAAAAAAGGTGGTGATTCCAAGGGACATCCATGTGGGTACGACTGTAATAGACAAAGTTAACAGAACGTCCATCCATAGCATGTAGCATATCATAAACATCGTAAACATCATAAGCAAGACATGAATATCAATCTTAATGTCCTTAATCATGTGATTAATATATCATGCATCATCATCAACATCAACAGTCATCATCATCAACATACTACCAGTCATAAACATAATATCAGTCATCATCATCAGTCATCCATAAAATGACAGTCATTATCAATAGCATCAAGTTATGCATTTTAGCTACCATCAATGCATAATCATAATTACATGCAATCTCTTAAATTTAGTTCGAAAGTCTAGTAAGAGAATCTCTTACCTGGAGATTTTAGCCAAAACAAAGTACTCCCTAGCTGACAGTAAAAATTCAGTATCTTACTTAATGAACTTAGCATGTGTATTCAAATTAATTAACTTTCTAAAAAATTTGGGTTGAAACCAATTCAACCTTCATTGGGAAAAATCCAAGGTTTAAATCTTAAAAAATTAGCCAATTGAATCTTTAAAAAACCCCAAATAGATCCAAAGTTAAATTAACAAAATATTAATTTAATTTCATTAGCTTACCAAGGTTATTCAAATGGAGGTTGAAAAATTCTCTTATTCTTGATATTAAAATTCATCACTTCAAATGCTCGGGATAGTTGCAAATGTAGCAATTATATACAAAATAATTAAGTATATAGCAACATTTTAAAAAAATTACAAATATAGCAAAATCTGTCAAAATCTATCAATGATAGGAGTCTATCACCGATAGACCATGTAGCAAATGTTGGTCTATCACTAATAAACCATAAGAGTCTATCAACGATAGAAGTGTATCACTGATAAGTTTTGCTATATTTGCAATTTTTTAAAAATATTGCTACATACTTAATAATTATTCTAAAAATTGCTACCTATTATAATTACCCCAAATGCTCAAGCTTTCCAAAAAGACCAATCTTAACTAAAACTTTCCAATGCTATTTATAGACCCAAATAATAACAATAATATTTATTATTATTATTTCATTTTCCTATATATATATATATATAATACCAAAAATATACATATATTTTTATTCTCATTATATTTCTTCAATAAATGCTTAAATGCACAAAAACTTAGGCATTTATAACCATTAAAAATAATAATAATAATACTTCTTTATTATTATTATTTTTCTCTCACCAAAATCTATAATGAACAAATATATTAATTTAAACCATTATTCTCTCTTCTAAATAAATATATATTTTCTCGTCCAATCAAATCAATCATCTCCCTCCTCATGGATTATCTTCTTTTCCAAATAAATCACTCATAAAATTTCATTATAAATTATCTTAACCCAACCATAACAACTCCACTCTATAATCAATATTTATCTTTCTACAGAATAATTAATTATCTTTCACAATAATTAATTATTATTTATCTTTATCTAGAATAATTAATTATTATTTATCTTTCTCTAAAATAATTAATTATCTTCCACAATAATTAATTATTATTTATCTTTCTCCAAAATAATTAATTATCTTTCACAATAATTAATTATTATTTATCTTTTTCCAAAATAATTATCCTTTTACAAATAATTATATTTTTCCAAAATATAATTGGTTTATTTTTTCTCCCTTACTAAATATTCTTTCTCCAAAATACACTTATTTTTTCTTTAAATAATTATATTTCAACAAATATAATTATCTTTTCTTTTCACATAATAATTATATATATATTTCCACATATACATATAATTATCAAATCTCCAACAAACTTTCACCCCACAATTTAATTAAATAACATTCATAATTATTTAATTTAATTCAACATAAACAACACTAAAAATCCACAACTTTACTTAATCCTCGTAACATACCATTTAATCAAAATCTCAACAAACACCACATGCCAAAACCTCTAATTAATTAAATATTCATTCAAGAAATATTTAATTAATTTCAATTCCCACAAAAATCAAATAATTTTCATTAAATAAATTCAAAATAACGCCCAATAAATTAAATATAATTAAACAAAATTATCTTAACTTTGGGGGCGTTACAATCTTCCCTCCTTTAAGAAATTTTCGTCCTCGAAAGTTCTAATCTTTGAACAACTTGGGATACTTGGCTCTCATGTCTTAATTAATAATAATTTCAACCAAACTCCATAATCTTTAATCAAATATACACACCCATGTATATATATTTAATTAATCCATCACATTACACCAAATAAATTTCTTAACTTCCAATTCCACTTAATGTAATACCCATTATAAGTTCCTTAAATTTATGAGGTGTCACATGTGACATGGAGATCCGAACTGACTTGTATAAGAAGGGGTAAAGGAATGTCTATGCATGACTAGGCAATTAGACCATGAAAGGCTTAATGCGATATGACTCTCATAACTAGTTTATGATTAAAGCGAGCTCTTCCCAGAGTCTTTATACGCCACACTTGTCCGTATTTTGGGGTACAAATGACTCAACCTAGTTATGCGAGATATATCTAGAAAAATTTACTTATAAAGTGTATAGAACTTCGCAATTAAGGACAAAAATGTCTCGACGCCTATTGTCCACACTTGTTCTCCTTTCTGGGTACAAATGATGGAAGTTATCTTGCCAAGGTGGAGCTTGTCTTCAAACTCCTTCTGATGCGCTTAGCCATATCCTTTCTACTTGCCCTCTCGGATAGTTGACGATAAGCAATGGCCAGGTGATGAAACTAGCTCAACTAACGCAATAAGAGTTATAAGAAAAGATGCTTATCAAGAACTTACCTATCAAGTATAATTATACCTAACGCTTAAAAATTGTTAAGTAAGCCTCCCTTATTCTTGACACTAGATTACTTGACGCATTGAAAAGCATCAAGTAAACAAATACTTGACAGGTAAACAATGTCAAGTAAACTCAGTTTTGTAGTAGTATATTTACAACACACGAATTGACCATTTTCACTCATAAACCCTAAACTCTTCACATGGTCGCCATGTGGCCTTAAATCCTTAATCTTATAACTAAAATCACTTTTATTAACATGTCAGCATGTTTTAGTACACAATAAGGGTAAACGATCGATTAAGATCATGTAATAATCTACACAATATTGTAATATTTGGCAATCTAAACGATCTTTCATTTACATGTAAACCATCGTATCGTCTAAAGTAAATGATCGAGTTGTTAAACTTACACGATCATTCTAGTAAATCTAAACGATCCTGTTATACGTTTTACATGATGGTAATACATGTTAAACGATCATGTAGTTAAGTCAAAACGATCTTAGAGTAGTCTAAACGATGTTGTCATTACATATAAACTCTAAACGATCTTATCATGGCATGTAAACGATCATTTAATAACATTTAAAAGATTGATTTGTTAGTCATAAACGATTCTGTAGTGTTGTATAAATGATCATTTAGGTAAGTAAACGATCTGGTAATAAAATCCAAATGATCTCGAAACAACATAGACAAATGTTTATGTTCATTATTTTAAACGGGTTTTTTACAATATGTATGCGATGTTGTTATAGAAGTTAAACGATCATGTTGTTAATTGAAAATGTTTACATGTATTTCAATAAGTGTAATACAGAGAAATATACAAAAGTGTTTACATTTGTTGTAAATGTTATTACATGTACAATATATATCGAAAAAATGTAAATGTTTGTCGTTGAATCTTGATCTGGAAGCTTGTAAAATACTAGATGTTTTTTAAACAGAAACACATAATTTTTCAAGTCGTTATCTTCCTTTGTTAAAGCTATCTTTCATTCATTTCCATCTAGATTTGGAGGTGTAAATGTTCATAGACAAAATGTGTGTAAAGTTTTCACCATCGAAAAAGGTGTACGTGCACTTCAACTAGGAAAACAGAAGTTTTGATTCCTTATCTTCCCTTCTTAAACCCACATTCCATTCATTTCCATCTAGATCTAGAAGCTTGTAACCCATCTTGTTGGGATAAATATTGATCCATAGCTTATTCTCAACCCATATCATGCATGTGTTCATTATTTTGATATTTCTATGCACAATATGAAAGTAGGCTCCAATACAAACCCAACGTAACAAATATCACTTAAAACGGAGTTCAAACGAAGGAGAACGATCAATTTGAAGTTTAGAGGCAAATTAGTAAATATTCGAAAAGTCGTGACACGTGTCAGCCATCCACATGCACAAAACAACGCATACATCACAAGTTCGAATCTCAAGCGCTGCATTATTTTCCAAATTTTAAAGCCAAAATGATGTCGTTTTGACCATCTTCACTGCCTTAAACGTCAATGGTTCGAACTCCAGCCGACACAAAATAAATATGGAATTATTCAAAATCCATTCGCACGCTTCTTCTTCCATCCGCCCACCTATCAGCGTGTGCCACGTGCTGCCTTCTGAAGCTGCATGCCTCTCCATCAATCATTACAGCAAGCATGAGTCATCCTATTCAAGATCACACAGCATGAAAAAGACATTGTATTGCAGATCACATAACAAGGATAAGGCATCCACACCAAAATATACAATAGGTGTGAGGCATTATATCGTATAGAGTACAAAGATTATTCAATTTCAACCTTTATTAGTTCTCATACATTCTCCAGGACACAACGTTTCATCACATCATTTCAGTGGTACGATAAATTCTATTCGTTTGTAAGTCATATGTATTTTAAGAATTTGAAAACATGAGGAAAATCATATAATTCATGGTCTTAATACAAATACATTTCAGGATTCAAACACATTTTAGAGATCTTTTTTAATTTGGAAACATTTGTAAGAAGAACCACTCACAGTCAACTAACTTCTTAGCCTAGCTTCCTCGACCAAAAGTTTCTTTTGCACTTTTCTGCAATTCTTGTCAAAGTTAGGCTTGTTTTGGACCTCTGAAAACCTCAAAAAATTTCTTAATTATCTCTTAAGTGAGCTTAAGGTAAAAGAAACTTAAAACAGATCTAAATTCCTCTATTTATAGGTCTCTTTAATGAGTTCTCCCATGTCGGAATGATTAACTTTGTCAGCGGAAGAAAGTGGTCCAATCTAGAATTTCCACGCATCTTTGCCTAGCCCTTATCTTGAATTTGGATTGCCAGTGGGGTCGAATCAATCGTCGGCCTACTGACTTTAGGATCACATCATTGTTCCTAGGTGAATTATCTCCAACTAGCCCAGTTGTTCGCTGCGTACCCTCTTTGTATAGTGACCTTTCATCGCATAATTCTTTCGGGAAACACATTTTACTGTCATAAATCTTTTTGTACAACATCCCTACTGTAGGACCTTTATTGCGTTGGTGGTACACAATCAAGGTCTCACAAAAGTACAACAACTTGTCCATTCAAAACTAACGATAAGGTTATATTCAAACTATTTTAAATTGCAAAAAATGCCCCTAAACTTTGAAGTTTGTATCAAAAATACCCATAAACTTTTAAAAGTTTCAATAATGTCCTTAAACTTTTAGAAAATGTTCAAACATATCTTTATCGTTAGTTTTAGATGGAAGCCATTAAAATTTTGTTTAAAAAGGTACCCCAAACTATTGAAAAACTTGAGCTTAAAAAAAATTAAAAAAATACTCTCATTAATCCAAATTTTACACCATTTTTCTCACAAACCAAAATAAAAACATAAATTTTAAGTTAGAATCAATCTTAAATTATTTGACTAGCAACATATGGTGACAGATCACGAACACAACAAATCTATGTAGTTATTGTTGTAACTAACATACAATGAGTTGTCAAATAAAAAATGTATTTGACTATCAATACACAGAGTTAGTCTGATAAATCTATTGGTGTAAGATTTTTTTTGTTTAACTAATTATTGTTTCTGTACGTTTTAAGGAGAAATCTTTATTTTGGAACATTGTAAGATTTTGTAGAATTAGATGTTTTCAGCGAGGTTTAAAATATCGATGTTGATGGATATAACAAAGTTCTAATTTTATAGAAATTTTGATCTCGATGAATATTTATGGAAAAATTATAATAAAATTCAAAAAATAAATTTAAATGATTAAATAAATATTTTATTATTTTCAAATAAGTAAACATGTCAATTATTTACATTATATTATATTACATTAACGTCATTTTGATCTTTATTTATTGTAATTCATGGATTTTTTTTAAGATGCAATGGATATATTAAATTGAATGCATGGAAATGTGAAAATATCACTAAATATTGACATATGGATGAAAATTTAAAACTAAGGTTCTAATTTAAAATTTTAGTTTTTATTTTTAGTATTTAGAAAATTGATATAAAAATTAGATTAATGATAGAATTTCTTTTATATGCTGTGAGTTTAAGAATATTTATAAAACTTTACCAAACAAAGATGGTTTTGTGTTCAAAACTAACCTTTTTTTTCAAAAGTTTAAAAGAACTTCTAAGACTTTGTTATTTTTGACACATGCTATTTTAGGGACATTGTTAATAATCCAGCCTTACATTTTTTAACATGGATATGTTGTATAATTTAGCATAAAATAAACAAAGAGTGCCTTGCTTCGATAGGCGTTGAATCCCGGCGTGAAGTCCGTTTTTTCAATCGGATCTATGTCGACTTCGATGAGAAGACGCATGTGGTGAGCTAGTCGGATACTACTATTACAACTATTGGATTTTCTTCCTCGATCGGTTTTTAATTCTGTAATAATCGGTGTCGGAATTGGCGAACTTGGCATACAAGGTTGCATTTCGTTGTTGGACTGTTATGAGTAGATTAATCCATGAGTCAATAGCCCATGGCAGCACCAAATCATTTAACTCTCTCGTAAGTCGTCTTTCTTCTCAAGGTGCTCACCATCAAGTTCTGCAAACCTATATTTCTATGCAAAAAACCCACACCCCATCAGATGCTTACACTTTTCCCAGCCTCTTCAAAGCTTGTACCAATTTGAACTTATTTTCACATGGCCTCTCACTTCATCAATCTGTCGTCGTTAATGGGCTCTCTCATGATTCCTATATTGGGTCTTCGCTCATCACTTTTTATGCCAAATTCGGGTGCATTCATCTTGGTCGCAAGGTGTTTGATACAATGCTCAAAAGAAATGTTGTTCCTTGGACCACCATAATTGGGTCTTATTCACGGGAAGGGGACATTGATATTGCTTTCTCGATGTTCAAACAAATGCGGGAGAGTGGTATTCAGCCCACTTCTGTCACCTTGTTGAGTCTGCTTCCTGGTATTTCAAAGCTTCCCCTTCTTCTTTGTTTGCATTGTTTGATTTTTTTATATGGTTTTGAGTCAGACTTAGCTTTATCGAACTCCATGGTGAATATGTATGGTAAATGTGGCAGAATTGCTGATGCAAGAAGTTTGTTTGAGTCAATTGATTACAGAGACATAGTTTCTTGGAATTCACTATTGTCGGCCTATTCGAAAATTGGAGCCACAGAAGAAATATTGCAGCTTGTACAAGCAATGAAGATTGAAGATATCAAACCTGACAAGCAGACTTTTTGCTCGGCTTTGTCTGCTTCTGCTATAAAGGGTGATCTTCGACTTGGTAAGTTAGTGCATGGTCTGATGCTCAAAGATGGGTTAAATATAGATCAACATGTAGAGTCGGCACTCGTAGTTTTATACTTGAGATGTAGATGTTTGGATCTCGCCCATAAAGTTTTCAAATCAACTACTGAAAAGGACGTGGTCATGTGGACAGCAATGATATCAGGACTTGTTCAGAACGATTGTGCTGACAAGGCATTGGGGGTCTTTTATCAAATGATCGAATCAAATGTCCAGCCGAGTACTGCTACCTTAGCTAGTGCTCTTGCAGCCTGTGCTCAACTTGGTTGTTGTGATATTGGTGCCTCAATTCATGGTTACGTATTAAGGCAAGGAATAATGCTAGACATCCCTGCTCAAAACTCACTTGTCACCATGTATGCAAAGTGTAATAAGCTGCAGCAAAGTTGTTCAATTTTTAATAAGATGGTTGAAAAGGACGTAGTTTCTTGGAATGCAATTGTCGCTGGAAATGCTAAAAATGGTTATTTAAGCAAGGCTATCTTTTTCTTCAATGAAATGAGAACAAGCTTTCAAAGGCCCGACTCCATAACAGTGACCTCACTTCTTCAAGCTTGTGGTTCTGCTGGCGCACTTTGCCAGGGAAAGTGGATTCACAACTTTGTTCTTAGAAGTTCCCTTATCCCGTGCATTATGACTGAAACAGCTCTAGTTGACATGTACTTCAAGTGCGGAAATTTAGAGAACGCTCAGAAGTGTTTTGATTGTATGTCACAACGAGATCTTGTAGCATGGAGCACCCTTATTGTTGGATATGGTTTTAATGGAAAAGGCGAAATTGCTTTGAGAAAATATTCAGAGTTTCTTGGCGCAGGGATGGAACCAAATCATGTTATTTTCATTTCAGTTCTTTCTGCTTGTAGTCATAGTGGGCTTATTAGCCAAGGTTTGAGTATATACGAGTCAATGACTAAAGATTTTAGAATGCCACCAAATCTTGAGCATCGAGCTTGCGTCGTCGACCTTCTAAGTCGAGCTGGAAAGGTTGATGAAGCATATAGCTTCTATAAAATGATGTTTAAAGAACCCTCGATGGTTGTTTTAGGCACACTCCTTGATGCTTGTCGGGTGAATGGCAGTGTTGAACTTGGAAAGGTTATTGCTAGAGATATGTTTGAATTAAAGCCTGTGGATCCTGGAAACTTTGTGCAACTTGCCAATAGTTATGCATCCATGAATAGATGGGATGGAGTGGAGAAGGCATGGACTCAAATGAGATCTCTTGGCCTGAAAAAGTATCCAGGATGGAGTTCTATTGAGCTTCATGGAACCACTTTTACATTTTTTGCTGCTCACAATTCTCATCCTAAGATTGAAAAAATAATCTTGACGGTGAAAGCATTGAGCAAGGATATCAGAAATTTGTATATTAAAAATGAGATTTGTGAGGATTTTGTTGAAAATTTATGAGATGCAGTTTCTCCTCCCTTACTTTCGTTAAAAATAAGATGCATAGAATTGCTTGAGCTACCAGAAGAGTATGTTTGGAATGGTATTGGTTGTGTACTACTTACCATGGTTTTCTATTGCATTTCTTGTTTGTCCAACAGGGAAAAAAAGTGAATTTATTTCTTTACCATCTCTATGTCTAAAGAAAGAAGTAAGAAATGAGAAGGCTTGAATTCTTAGCTAAGGTGCATTTATAAATTGTTGCTTCAACTTGTAATTGTAACGACCCGAGCTTTTAAACTACGTAAGGTCATTAAACTTTTTTGAAAAGAGGAAAGCTAAAATTTTTTATAAAATTAATATCAAATAAATATTCGAAAGATATAAAATTTATAAATTCAATGCTGTAAAAACATGACTCGCTTAGGTTCTAATAATTCTTTAAATAAAAAAAAGTTAAACAACTAGGATCAAAATTTAATTGAAAATGTCTAGAAACAAAATACTATTGAGTTCCCATATGACATGTTACGGATCCTTCTTGTCACTTGCCAGCTTTCCACATCCTCAACCTTTCGCCTAAAATATTAAATATGGAAAAGAATGTGTATAAAATATATCTAGTAAGGGACTCACTACTGGTCTCGCTAGGTGATCACGACATCCAATGGAGCACACCCGAGCAAGTGAGATGTACTAACACCCCTAATCGTGCACTAGTTGTGCGAGTGATCGTAGATACACGCTGAGCGAGTGAGACCTACGAACACCCATAATCGTGCAAGTAATCTCATAATCGTGCGAGTGATCGTAAGTACACACTCTTAAACATGTCTCTGATATGTAGGAACACCCCTACTCGTGCAAGTGATCATAAGTACACACTCCTAAACATGTCTGTGATACGTAGGTACACAAATCGTACAAGTGGTCTCATCGGAACACCCTTAGTCATGCGAGTGACCCCTAATCGTGCATGTGATTCGTAGGTACACCTCTAATCATGCGAGTGACCCCGTGAGGTAAAAAGCTTAACAATTAAAGTTAACAGACACACCACAATCCAAAAACATGTAACAATCACCATATACATGACATTAATCATCAGTCATAATAGTCCATAAAACATAAAAGTCTATGAAGCATGAAATCCATAAAGCATGCTTAATCATCAAGTAACATGAGTCAACACTACACAACATCGCATTATGCATTTTCAGCTTCTATCAATGCATAATCCATAACCACATGCAGTCTCTTTAAATTCTTTTCGAATGTACAGTAGTAGAATCTCTTACATGAGACTAGCTAAAAAATATTTCTTTGTTGATAGTCAATTCCCAATTAAAGCATATCCTAGGGAAAAATTTTAATAATCATAATTAATAAAATTTACCAATGGCTAGGATATAAAATTTTCCAATTTAACTTATCCAAAATTTAAGGTTGAAACCAATTCATCCTTGATTGGGAAAAGTTCCAAGATTAAATCTTCAAAAATTAGTCACTTGAACCTTTAATTTAACTTTAATGGGTAAAGTAAAAACTCCAAATTAAATTCAAATTTAAATTAAAAAATTATTAATTTAATTATCTTAGCTTATCAAAGTTATCCAAATAGAGATTGAAAAATTCTCTGAATCTTGATGGAAAACAGTTCGCCAGAGAGACCTTCTAAAGGCATGCAACAAAAAACAATTCCAGTAATAGCTTTATTTAGAGTCTCAATTAGTTAATCTTTAATGAGTATTAAAATTCCACAATAAAGATTCAAAACACTCATCTAAGTCACCAATCTTAACCAAAATCGGTAGGTGGCCACAGTACAGGCGGCGGGAGAGGGTCATCTTAGTGAAGAAAATGAAGAATTTTTTATTTTTCACTTTAAGCATTCCAATGCTATTTATAAACCCAAATAATAACAATAATATTTATTGTTATTATTATTTCCTTTTCCTTTTAGTATATATAATACCAATATATACATATATTTTTATTCTCATTCTTTTTCCTCAATCACTTTCTTACATGCACAAAATCTTAAGCTTCTATAACCATTAATAATAATAATAATAATAATAATAATAATACATCTTAATTGGCTAAACCCTTTTAGATCGAGTTAATCAATATTCGTTAACTAACGGATCATTCCACTAAAGTCTCGTAGTTGCACTTTCCTCACTATAAATATATTTTTGTTCATCTGATATAATTATGAGCAATAAGTTAATCTTCGCAGTTTGTTAGTTACCTCGGCTAGGTCAAAATATCATTTTACCCCGTCTTGTTTAACACCCACTGATCCACTATTGAACAATTGGTTTAAGGACCAACCTATAAACTGAATCCCTCTCGGGACAATGAGAGGATGGGGCCATTTTTTCAAGACTTGGATTCAGTTCTTAAATGAACAACCTATCTACTAACTTAAAGCGGGTAGGAGCAAATTTCGTTTTCCACCTTATGTCCCTAGGCATCTACTCGGTCTTACCCCTAAAATGGGAGGCTTGTATGACCAGTATCGTTGAGCTGCCCTCACCTAAGCAGACCTAAATATAATACCATTTGAACAAAAGTTCATAGTTAGCTTAAGATTTAGATTAAGTTACTTAGATCATCATAATCAAAATAGTCAGTATTATATAGTCAACAGTGTTATAACTTAAAAGTGACTATTTCATGGTTCCAGTCTTATGTAAACTCTTTACATAGTATGCCCCCACTGCCATATCTCTCCATAAACAATTCAAAACCACATTGTTTGTACTAATTACAGTGTGGCACTACAAGAAATATCAGCAACAATAACATCAACAAAATGCTATAGATGATTTTCGATAGCGTTTGTAAAATGCTGTTGTAGCCGATGTTATTGAAAGTCCATGACTTTTCATAGCATTTTTCAATGCTATGCAAACAACTATAATATGTCGTCAGCGATAGCACAAATATTATGCTCTAAATGCTTTTTATAACGTGAGGAAAAACGCTATCGAAACGTTTTTATAACAATTCTTATTGCATCGAAAAATGGCTATAAACTTTTAATAGCATTTTCAATAACATTGGAAAAATGATATAGAAGACGTTGTATAGCGTTTTGATTTGAGTTAGAAAAGCGTTATAAAAAGGTTTTAATAGCATTTTTAATAACATTTCAAAAATACTATAAAAGATTTTGTGTAGCGTTTTTTTGTTACATTTGAAAAGCGTTGTCAAAATCATTCAATAGCTGTTTGGAAAAATGCTATAAACAATTTTTTGTTCCGTTTTATTATGAAGGTTGTCGTCGTAATTTGCCATACTATGGTCTAATTCACATTCATCAAAATATACAATCATAATTATAACCAAAATATTCAAATTTATAACATACAAAATCATCAACACTGAGTTTCAAAGTCCTTAACTATTAGAACAAGTAAATTGTTAATTCAATTAAAATGACTTCATAACATCAACACTAAGTTCTAAAGTCCCAAAATTTTGAGAGGATAAAAAAAGATGTTCAAATTGTAGCAATTGTTAAATTAACATCAATACTAACTTCATAACATCATATATGTGTTGCTCCAATGTTTTCTTCACACATCAATCACCTAACAAAAAAAATAAAAAGAAAGATCATTATCTAATTCTAACAATAAATTATTAGTTGAAGAACTTAATAAATACCTAATTCACAAAGTAAATAAAATTTCTTACATAGTTTGACTTTATCCATTGGCCATGCTACAGTAGTACCCAGAGCATCATCAATAACAATAATGTCGGAGGTAGGCCTCCATAAGAAGGAATTTGGTATTTTCACCGTATCAACCCACACACGAACTGCATTGGGGCCAAGAGGTACATGGTGGACAAGAACAGATGGATCATTGGAAGACCATCTACCTTCAGCAACGACTTCTCCTAAACAAATTCAATCTAGTAGCAAGCACTTATGGGGAGTGTTGGTAGTAACACTCTTTTTCAACAATATTATGGTAGAAAATTCTCAAACAATAATAATTTAAAATAGCAAAGATGATTAGATTTACCGGTGGAGAATTTACGATTGGAGTAGGAGTATGAGTACGAATATATGCCGATGATGGTACTCTTTTAACAAGATGATTAGAATTGTCATCACTTGTTTTTTCCTATATAAACAACAATGTCAAAATGTGATATAAACAAAATTTAAGAACTTTTAAGAGTGTTAAGACAAATTTACCTTGTCCTTTAATAAGGAAGCTACCACACTTTTCAACTCATCTACATCCGAAGTAAGGTTGTCACATTTTTTTCAAGAGATGTAATGGTTTTATCTTTGTGAATTGATGTAGACACCTTCGATAGAGTCACACCAAACCCTAGTTCTCTTACATAGCCTTGATCGGGCCCAAGAACTCTACTAATTGCATCATCAATTATACTACTTGAAGAAGCCACACGATTTTGTTCAATAGTTCCTAACCAAAAATCACATTAACTATGCAAAAGTCATGGTGGATGGGGGTGGGTGGAGGGGCATAAGACATTCACAACAAGCCATTTACTTAAAGGAAACAATCTACTACTCAATGAACAGCAACTACTCAATGGCCAGCAAGCTAACAAGAGACTGAAACATAAAAAATGGCAGCAGCAACACTACTCAAAGAAGCTACACGATTTTGCTCGATACGCGCCTAACCAAAAATCACATTAACTATGCAAAGGTCATGGTGGATGGGGGGTGGGTGGAGGGGCATAAGACAGTCACAACAAGCAAATTACTTCAAGGAAAAAATCTACTACTCAATGAACAGCAACTACTCAATGAACAGCAACTACTTAATGGCCTGCAAGCTAACAAGAGTTTAAACATAAAAAATGACAGCAGCAACGGTACTCAAAGAAGCCATACGATTTTCCTCAATACGCGCCTAACCAAAAGTCACATTAAGTATGCAAAAGCCATGGCAGATGGGGGATGGGTGGAGGGGTATAAGACAGTCACAACAAGCCATTTACTTAAAGGAAACAATCTACTACTCAATGGACAGCAACTACTCAATGGTCAGCAAGCTAACAAGAGTTTAAACATAAAAAATGGCAGCAACAACACTACTCAAAGAAGCCACACGATTTTGCTCAATACGCGCCTAACCAAAAAATCACATTAACTATGCAAAAGTCATGTTATAGGGGGGTGGGTAGAGGGGCATAAGACAGTCACAACAAATGGCAGCAATAACACTTAGTCATAATATTAACTATGCATAAGATGTAGTTACCATCTATAAAATATGGCAGTAACATACTAAGAAAATGGTAGCCACTATGAAGTATGACAGCAACTATAAAATATGGTAGCTAATATAAACAATATAAAAGATAAACCAACCAGAGTGTCGGCCACTTGCGAGTTCATAGGTGTTCCATCTTTCTTCACATGTGTCTTAGTCCAAACATCTACTCAGCTAGTCGAACATAGCCTCTACGACTACATATGTGAGGAAGTTGCTTCTGTTTCATATCTTTAAATTTCTTGCTCTTTGCCTGAAAATCATACTCAACGAGATATGAATGAAGATTTTAAGACAACTTGTTTCTATACCTTGAATCAAATAAATAAATGGCATCCACTTTCATACTACAAACATATCTTAAAGGTTGCGCTCGTTTTATGTTTGATGAAGTCATTCCAATCATGCATTGAAGAAATGTTATCTGGTTTGATTTTATTCAACTCCTCGTCATTTGAGGCTTCCCCAATCTTACTCACTAGGCAAGATTTGCTTGCTCTTCATAGTCCACCCATCTTTTGGAATAAAAATTTCTTTTGCCATTCATCAACATTATATCGTGCCTGAATAATAAAAGTAGTTAGGTAGTGATCATATAAAACTCATTATATAAATATATAACTATTAATTACATACTTGAATAGAATGCTACAATATTTCTTTTTGTCTCGTTGAAATTTTCTTCCAAGTTTCAAAACAACACCTGAACTACACAGATTCAACAGAAACAGCAACATAAACAGCTTCAGGATATTGGCCAAGAAGATAGAGTTCCTCTAGATAAAACAAAAGCTAAAACTTCCTTAGATGGGTGTGAAGGAGAAAAGTTAGATTCAACACTGTTTCCCAAGAACCCATTAATTACTGCTGGAGAAAGTTTAAATTTTAAGCCACAATTGTGCACTGTCTGATAATCCGAACTACTTGGATATTTAAATTTAGAGCGCAAGTTTACAATAATCTCCTTGATTAGCTGAGGATAAAATGACCCGACATTCGATATCTTCTTGGACAGTCCTACCTTCACAATATAACACTTAAGCAAGAATGATGTTTATCAGAGACATTTACCTTAGTTGCAATCTGTCCCTGTACAGCGTATTTACATCTTTATACACTCTCTTCAAGATGAAATGAAATTCTATCAATGGGGACAGATGGAACATTCTGAGGTATCTTCTTCCTACCAGCTTTTGTAGTGATATTCTGTCAATTTTGTTGAAAATTATTCTCCTTTTGACTAGATTCACCAGGAGATTGTTGAGTCTCTAGTTTTGGTTCAACATTTACATCTGGTTCAACATTTTCGGGTGCACAAGTATCAGTAGGTTCAATATATGCATCAACATCAGCAGGATTCTGATTTGCAGGATCATCAAAATTTCCACCGAGATTCTCAATAGATTCACCAACAGGATCAGAGTGAGAAACTGAATGTTGATCACCAACTAAAGGATCGACTCAAATCGAAGACCTAACTAGTGGAGAGCGCCAAAATTGACCAACTTATACATTTGTCGCAGAAAGATGACCAAATGTTGGAAAAAAATTTCATTAGAGGATGAGCTTTCGTGAGAATGAACTGAAGTGACAGAAGCAGCAGTTCTAGAAGGTTCAATGTTAGAGAGTAACCCCTTCCTCAACAATCTGGCTAGGGGAACATCAACATGCTCATCCAAATCCATTTCAAAAATATGAGTCACAGAAACACTTGGTGCAGTTTCAACACCCTCAACAATACTATTAGCATTATTTTCATCATGCATAGATAAAGGAGAACTTTCAAAAATATTCAACCGAGATTTTTTCGATGGTAGGCAATATGGTCTTCGTGTGGGAATGCTTTTGAAACAACGACCTCTCATCCGCACACCATGCATGTTAGTTTGAGAACTAAGAGCCTCATCAATGGCTTTAGACGAACGAGCTTGATAATTATCTTTTCGGTATTCACCATTTTTTTACTTTAAAGGAATAACAACAATCGAGTTTTTAAGAAAACGTGTGCTCTGAGTTTCATCTTGAGACGCGGAGACTTCCAGAAGCATATATCAACAAGAACTCAACAAATGCCATCAAACTGACAATAGTCAAAACTGAAGTCATTTGCAAAAGTCAAAACATACATCACTAGAAACATTATCACCAGAAACATCATATACTGCTCTTTTGACCCAAAACAAAATAAGCATATCTACCACAAACTCCTTAATCCATCAAAAACAAAATTTGCATAAAGCTTTTCAATCAACATTAATAATAATCAGATAAGTTGCATAAAGAAAAAAAACAAAAACAACAAACTTCAGCTTCTCCTTCAAGTGGCCCATTAAAAACAACCTTTTGCGCACTACTCTTAAGACTGATCAGTTGCCTGGAAGCATGCGACGAAGGAAACCAGTTTGTAATGACAATCTTCTAGAGTATGACATATTTAACACTAAGGGATATAACAAAAATTTCATTCCTTGGTAAAGCTGACAATGTTCCTCGAGATAAGACAGAAGCCAATTCATCATTAGATAGATGCAAAGACTGAGAGCTTGCCACCACAATGATTCTAAAAAATCATCCATGATACTCAAACATGAGTGATGATCATCTGATACATTCACTTCATCAACAATGCGTCTAATCTTTTTTTAGATAAATGAATTATTATTATTAAACACCCAGTGATATCAGTTATCAATCTGTCTGGTGCGACTCATAAGAATATTTTTATTAATATCAATCACAATGCATTCTTCCTTTCTAAAATTAACTGTATAGCATTGATCACATAGTTGACTAACACTAATTAGGTTTGTCTTGAGCCCTTCAACATATCATACATCATTTAGACATGGTAGATTATATTTCTCAATATTTCCTTTTGTAAGGATATATTTCCAGTCATGTGAATGGAACAACCACTATCAAAATACCAAGCATCAGTTGAAGATTTAACTGTTGTAAAGACAATATTACAGTTACCTGAATTCTTGACTCTCCATTCCTTATAACTTCTCTTGCCTCTTGGAGTAAATGAGTTTAGTTTGTGCTTCTGTGAGTGATAAGTAGCTTTTTGATATTGAAATTTATACCTTTGTACAACATAACAAAAAGGACGAATATGATCTTTTTTACCACAGTAATGGTACACCCAGTTATTTGTTTTTGTGGAAGAGCTAACAGCTTTTGTTTCAACTGGTTGATCAGACTTAATGCTCACGTAGCAGGAACAAATTTTATCCTATTTGCTTGACTAGTGCTCTTTACTAATGAGTTAAAGCCAAGACCACATCTGTTTGAACTAGAATGTCCTAAATTCAGTATTTTATCTAAATTTTCAGTTTCTGAATTAACATTTTGACTGACTTCATAGTCTGATCATACTCTGTCTGGATCTCTCTCAAGTTTTGTTTTAAGAATGATATAACTGATAATAACTGTTCATTTCTTCCATAAGATTTTGTATTTTCTCTTTATGCACTGCTCTAGCTTCTGAATCTTCTTTCCATTTAATCTTCAATTGTTCAAAGGATAGGTTGTCTTCACTTTCTTCTTCAGAATCTTCAACTTCATCTTTAGATAAAATACAAAAAAAGGCTTTAATACATTTACCTTCTTCATCGCTTTCGTCTGTGTCATCATCAGATAATGTAACAGTAAAACTTTTCTTCTGTCTTCTCATAAAATTAGGGCATTCAACTTGATAATGATCATACCCTTCACATTCTCTACACTTTAAAGATCTGTCTATTTTGACATTAGGTTTATTAAAATGCTTTCTTCTAAAGTTGCTCTGACATCTTCTGTTGGAGCCATAATTTGTACCATCTAAAATTGAAAGACGAGTTGTACTGGAAGGACCTTCCTTGATTATCTCCATTGTTGACCTACATTCCCTGATCAACACCATTGAAGACTCAATGAACCAACGTCAACCCGCTTTGATACCAATTGAAAAAATCATGAACCAGCGTCATCTATATGTATATTTAACATGCTTATTAGCTTCAGACTTCAGGCTCCCCTGGATGCATGAGTAATCATTCTCAATGATGTCTGACTTTAGGCTCCCCCTGAATGCATAAGTGAATCTCTTTGATGATATCTTTATACTCTTCTGAAGTTTACTGTAACCACTCGAATCACTGCTTCGTCTTTCTCATTACTTATCATAAAAACCATCACAAATCAACACGTCGAGACTATAGATAGATAATCACACTACCTTCTTTCACTCATATTTATTGCAATACAGATTTGACTAACAGCACTAAAAGCTTTCTTCATTCGTCAGTCATACCAGAACCAACAAGTTTCGTAGTGTATATATATTTCCTCAAGGATAATCTTAAAAAGATAATAATATAAAATTCCTAAAATAAAGAAGGATCTTTTATCTTTTTGGAATTAAATAACTCATTAATAAAAGATAATCTCATAAAATCTTTTTGACAAAATCCCAATAAACGACGTTACTTTTCATCTTATATGTGAGAGATTTGATCCCCATCTCGTATTAAAAAATGTAAATATATAAGTATATATATATATATATATATATATATATATATATATATATATATATATATATACTTAACAAATTCAAGGACATTTTAGAGAAACAAATCATTTCAACATTGTTCACATCTATCCTAACAATTGATTTTATTTTAGATGTCAATCTTGGTCAAGCAAGAGTCTTTCATATCATGTTTTCAGTTTTATGTTCATGGAATATGATATTCACAGAAATAAATATGGGGCGAACTTGATATAAAAACTTATAACACTAATCAAGGGTACAAGACCAACAATTAAACCTTGATAACATCTTTCAAGCCTCGACAAGGGGAATCATGGTAGTACAAAAAATTAAGAATAAAAAAATGTAGTAATAATCGAAGAACCTTTTTGGCTTACTTCCTTCAACTCTCTTCATCCACAAGAATATTAAATTCATTCCCAACGCCAAGATCAATCAGAGATGGCATATCATCCTCAAGCAATATCGGCATGGGAGAATCCCAAGAATGTAAAGCAAGCTCAATTGCAGATTAATGACAATATGACGTCATTGGAAGGCGATGGCTATAAATTAATGGTTTGTGTAAGAAATTATGTGATCAAACCTCTTCTTGAAGATATACAACTTTAGCTTCATAGATTTTAGTTTGAAAAAGCTTTCACAAAGCATCTTTAACTTGCCAACCTAAAGATCACAAGTCATTATTTGAGGTGAAACTAGCAACATGAAGCAACAAAATACCATGTTAAAAGCAAGGACAGTAACTGATGTAACGGGTGGCAATTTCTTTGTTACTAGTGACTTCTCACCAATTAATGTTCCCACACACTTTAAAGTGATTGCTGTAAAAATTTATCACACAAATTTTCAATGAGGATAAGTAATGGTTTAAAATGTCCCATATTTCAAATTTCAGGATTTATACATTACATATGAGACCAGAAGACAGCTTCTGAGCTCCGGTCGGTCCAACAGATGCCCTATTATCTTCAATCCCATAAAATCTCTTAAGCTCTTCAAATCTGATGTATAAATATATCAGCACCAACAACATTAACAAAGAAATAGCGGAGGGTGCAACAGGGGGTAAGTTTGTGCACTTTCTCATGTTTTTGTTATTCAAAATGAGAAAAGATGTCTCACATCTCGTAAGCATCGATAAGACATCATTACCACCCATGACTAAGTTTTATTCAAATGAAGTTCCCTAGGATGTAGCCTCAACGTTTCCTCACGATTGCCATCTAGATTTGACATAACCATGCGTACATAGCTGCAAGAAAGCTGACGGTTAGTTTCTACCTAAAACTTTCTTGAAGAAAATAGCTAAGGGTTTATGCAACTCACAACAAAACTACTAGTTTCCTTTTCGCCACTACCAAACACACTGCTACACATGCCCATCGCATCACAATTGTCTTGAAAATAGAAATACGCTACAAACCAATTATAATAGCAATAAACATATAAGATTTACAGGCAATAGAAAGACTTAGGTTGCTAAAGAAACATCAAAAAGAAGAAAAAAAACCAGAAGACTGGTTGAGAGAAGAAGACAAACAATTGTGAACAATTGTGAATGGGATGTCAATTGTCTTCCAATTATTTCCTTCATCCGCCAAGCAATTTTCTTCTTTTTTCGTCGGGTATTTATTTTCAGTTACTTTGCCTGGTCGTAATTTCGTAAGTACCCAAATGTAATTTTGTGTGGGTATCCCAATTTTTCCTCTAAATTAGGTTGCGCTCCCTCCATTTTGAGAATAACCTTCATTTTCTTTTCTTTAATCTTTTCTTCTTCTAAAGTGAGCTTTTCTTCACACATTTTACCTTTTTTATCCAGCTCATCTTCTTCATCTTTTGTCTCTGACGCATTATCAAATTGAGATTGCTTTCTAGTCTTTCTATTTCTTTGGGGATAATCGTCGAAAGATTTTTCCATATGGTTTTCCTCTGTTTTTGCAGCACTTTTTCAATTCTCTCAGAAAAGCCAGCAACAGTTTGATTCTTTCACATATTTTTCTGATTTTTGTTGAAAAAGAATTTATTCACAATCTGGTAGTAAGAATCTAATTTTCATCATCTTCAACATTCGTTGCCAATTTCTTATTGGCCTTTTGCCCATTAATTTTCCATTCACTGAATTTGATTCCACCAAACCAACACCCTTGATTTCAACTTGAAGAAAATTAATTTTACTTTTTTGTCATCAAGTGCGTTCATACAATCGAAAAAGTTCTCGACATTCTTTATCCAATCGAGGAAAGTTTCTAAGTTTGAATTCCCACCTAATGAAGGTACATGAATCTTATCTTCTTGTCTTTCTTCTTGGGCTTGGTCATAATGTTTATAAAAATATCGGCTTCCAATTTGAATTGGTCCATCACCTTCTCTTTCTAATGAAAACTTCTTTCCGCCACTATTCGGATAGGTCTTCTTCGTTCATCCCTCATGTTTTCCTCTCCTCATTGAGGAAGGTTCATCATATGTCTTGATATTTTTGCCACCGTTGTATTTAATTTGTCTATCCTTGATATTCTGTTCCAAACTGCATTAGAATCCCTGTCGAAATCGCTAGAATCACTATAGCAAAATTTTAGATGTGGATAATGATGGATTCTTTGAGAAAATCGAGCACAGGTGAAATTATTATGTTGAAAATTTTCTTCTGAATCACTTGAGTCAGAATTCTAACATTGCTTTTGGGAGGAATTTTGATTTTCTTGCCTATACGAATTGCTATATTTTTTCATTGTCGTTTTCGTTGATCGTTAATAGTCCATTCTTCCAAAATTTTGATGATTTTTTTGTTTTTTTTTATGGACTTTTAAGTGTTCCTCCTATTAGATGTGTGTTGTTTGGAAAAAGCACAACTCACAAAGCTCCCTCTTGTGATCGGCATCGCAAAGAGTTTTCTGATCTTCCACCAATAGCAGTTAACGTTGGTCCAAATGGCCGCTCTAATACCAATTTGATGTAACTCAAATACGAGAATTATATTAATGTTTAAAAGTTATGAATACAAGATGACAAGTCTCTATTTATGGCAAACTAACCCTAATCCTAATTAATAAAAGAAACTAATTCTTAGTCCTAATTAATAAATCCCAATCCTAATGAATAAAAGAAACTAATCCTAATCATAATAGATTAAGAATTTTACTTTAATATCCTATTCCTACTACATCATTCCCCCTTTTATGTTCTTTCTTCTTTTGTTTTCAATTTTTTTTCTTTTATCATCCATTTCTGTTATTATTTATTTTCTCTCTTTTGTTTTCCTTTTATTAAATCTATTTTTTTCATTCTCTTTTATTATTTTTCAACTTTAAATCTTTTCCTTTCTCTATACCGTTATTTTTATTTAAAATTAGGATTACCTATTAGTCAGATCGAAATTAATTTTCTGCTTTTTATTTTGATGTTTATAAAAGTATTATTTCACAATAGATGCATCATATATATTTATTTTTGTAACAAGAAATATACGTGTCCTTGATGTGTCGTATCCTACTTTTTTTAAAATCATTGTGTCGGTATTGTGTCGTGTGTTAGTGTTTGTGCTTCTTAGCATACAAGCTTTGCTTGGCTTGCCATCTTTCTACCGAAAGTTTATTAAAAACTTCAGCTCAATTGCAGCACCCATGACTGATTGTTTGAAGAAAGGAAGATTTATGTCAGGCAGAAACAACAAGAAAGTTTTGAGAGTATTAAGGAGAAGCTCAATAGTAGTCTTGTTTTGAAGCTACTGGATTTTTTAGCTTTATTTGTGGATGCTTGCTGACTTGGCATTGGTGGAGTCCTGGCACAAAAAGGACATCCTATTGAATTTTTCAATAATAAGCTAAGTAGTTCACAGCAAGCATGGAGCACTTATGAGCAAGAGTAGTATGCTCTTGTGAGAGCTTTAAAACACTGGGAACATTATTTATTTTCAAAAGAATTCTTGCTGTTTACCGACCATTTCTAAGTTGTTGATGCTTAAAGTAAAAAATAACACATTACAGCCTTATCCACCAAAGTAGGGGCTTTCAATCACCTCCCAAAATTATATGAGGTTGACGTACACTTTGAGAAGATTTTGCACAAGTGAACGAATCATGTCGGCTCCATTGATTTTAATATTGTAGATGATTCGTTAAAAAAAAATGAACACTTATGCATACCACGTACATCTCTAAAGAAGATCGCTTAAGAGGTTTGGCAGGCCATTTTGGCCAAGATAAGACGTATAGGTTGGTTGCTAAGACAGTCTATTGGCCACAAATTCGAAAAGACACTTGCAACTTTGTTAAGAGATCTGCTATTTGCCAAAGAGCCAAAGGAACTTCAACAAATGCTGCCTTATACACACCTTTGCCTATTCCTACAATCATTTGGGGGGATTTATCAGCTGATTTTGTGCTTGGTCTACCCAAAACACAGAAGGAGTAGGATGCAGCGATGGTAGTAGTAGACTGTTTTAGCAAAATGGCTCATTATTTAGCTTGCAAGAAAACTAATGACGTTGTCTATATAACAAATCTCTTATTTAGAGAGGTAGTTTGTCTTAACAGAGTGGCAAAATCAATTGTATCCAATCGAGAGGTGAACTTCCTCAGCCATTTTTGGTGTACCCTATGGAAGAAGTTTGATACAACTTTGAAGTTTAGCACTACCTCACAGCCCCAAACCAATAGCAAAACGAAAATTACAAAATAGAACATTAGGGAATCTCATTCGTTGCTTAAGTGGATTGAGACCTGAATAGTGGAATTTGTACCTTGCTTAAGAAGAGTTTGCTTCCAATAACATGAAGAACCGAGGTATCGGTTTGGGGTAACCTTCCCTTTTAAAAAAGGAAGGGCTCTTCCATTTCTCCATTTCCTTTCATTTTATCAATAACCAGTTTTCGTAGGGTTCCAAACTTCAAAAGAAATATGATAGCTAATCAAATAAAAGAAAACATATCAAACTATATTCCAATATTAAAGAAGAGATTACTAGTTTTTCAAGAGCCTCTCTCTCACCCACAATAAAGTGACTCACCCAAAATTTGTCCTCCTTTCCCACACCCTATCTCTCTCTATATTTATAATATAGACTCCCTAGCTAATTACCACCAAACCCCTTGCTAATATCCGACTAATGTTACCAATATATCCCTCTTAGTACTCTCATGGAAGATCACGTTCAAATAGTTGTTGAGGATAGGAGAAGTCATGAAGTAGTACTGCTTTCCTGTATTAAGAAACAATTTCATTTCCCATACTACTAACCTTGTTTTTCTCGAACTCAACATTGCCTTGGTACTAGTGACACTACCTTTTCTTGGAAAGATGACTAGCTTGATTGTGGTATGCTCTTTGTGATTTTTCCTCGTTTGTTCCATATCTCTTGTACTCATGATATTTCTATTGTTAAAGCTTGGCACACTGATTCAGAGATTTTGAACTTATAATTTCAACGTAATTATGTTGAACATGAAATTCAGGAATGGGTATCTTTATCTACTATTTTGTCTTCTATCAAATTTCATATGGCGCCTAATTCTTAGAGATGAACTATTGACTTTTTATCTACATTTACTATGAAATCTATGATTGATGACTTGACAAGTGCGCTCGAGCCTTTTAGTGGCAGTGGGGGTGAGTGGGTTGGGGATTAGGTACTGAATAGAAGAGTCGGTGGATGTTAAGGAGAAATTGAAGTTTGATTATACTGAAGCTCGGCCTAAGGCTTTGTTTGGAATGGGAAATGGAAATACAATGAAAATGAAGAAGAAGAATTTAGGAATTCCGGTTGGGCATACGTTTTTTGTGTGTGTGGTTCTTTTGATGCCTGAATCTCAATTCAATCGAGAGCTTAGCGTTTTTCAGGTATTTCATTTCATTTTGTTTTTAAAATATACTATTGCAAAAATGTCCATGTACTCGGTGAGCAAACTCATGTACTTACCCTCCTCTTCACTAGAGAGATGCACAAATGGAAGTTGGGCGTGGTTCCTTTATTATACTAAGGTTCCCTTCTTTTAGCTCATCTATAGTAGATTGGCCACCACCCTCTAAACTCTGTGGACATCTTCCATGTCTTCTTTAGGAGTTTTAATCTTTAATTCCTCAATAATGGTGATGTTTATGACATAAGGTTTCACCTTCTCCTTGTTTTGAGCCTTCCTTTTCAGGATTAGTTAGTACAACATCATGCATTTTCATCTTCAACGAACCTTAACTTGTATTGAGAGTAACAAAGGTTTTTCTTTTCATTGCCATGAATTTCTCTCTCTCCCTTTGCCTCACAAGGAAACTCCTTACCATGGCAATTATCGACATCTGTATACTTAATTTGACGCCAAACTAACACGTAAGATGTTGATTCCTTCTTCTTTATATCTATGTTGGAACCATTCTTGACATGTGGGCCTCCATCTCCAAGATGATTAAAAATTGGAGCACGGGGTGTTTGTACATTTTTCTTTTTAGTCACGTCTAACCTTCCATCAGGTCAAGTTTGCTTCCATCAAGTCTATCTTTATCTCTTGCTTTGTTATTTTAGTAAGCGGTGTAGTGAAGCTTTCTTTTAAGACTTTAATGTCACCAACCTTCAAGCCTTTTGGGGACTCTACAAACGGTGACTCGTCTTTCTTGCACATCGTAGAGGTACATACGCAAGATCAGTGGGTTTGAAGTCTTTTCATCCATCAAGATCATACTTTTTGTGATGCCAGTGGATGCCTCACCCTTTCCAGAGTTAAAATTCCTATACCTTTATGTGGTTCCTTGCTTACAAGCAATCTCAGCTGTAAATTATCTTCTCTTTTTATAAGAGGAATTTCCGCAGGCATGTCTTCTGGGATATTATCATTCTTCAAGTAAAATTTTGCATCTACGAAGTGAGACTCAACCTCTGTGAACGGATTAGAGTCGACTTCAACCTTCTTTATGCCATCTTGATAAAATTTAAAACATTGATGTAGTGTCGAAGTTACTACTCCATTTCCATGAATTCAAGGATGACCGAATAACAACTTATAAGTGGTCTTTGAGTATATAACATGAAATAATACACTAGCCTTTAGGCCATCAATTGTGAGTTCTAAGCGTACCATGCCTATTGCTCTTTGGCTGCCCTGGTTGAAACCTTGGATTACCAGTTTGCTATTTGAGAATTCGTCCATCAAGATGCCTAATTGCCTCATAGTCAACTTCAACATTATGTTGACAACTGATCCATTATCATAAGAATCCAGTCGGCTATCGGTTCTCGAATGTATCCAAAAACATACAGGGGTCTATTATGAAGTTTAGATCCCAACAGCAAATCCTCATCTAAGAAGTCTATAGGCATGCAATAAGAAGTACTCTCATATGTCACAATTGGAGCACTCGAACTAGATGCTCCTAAATTTAACAATGCATCAATACAAATGGTTTTGGTTTCTTGAGAAAGTGATAACAAATCATCCACATTGAACCTTTATTGGTCTTTTGACACTCTCTCCTCCTCTAGCAATCTTGGAGGGATGCTTTCTTCCTTCGTTGTGTTGATAGCATGACACGCAACGACTTTTGGATTTTCATCCTAATGATCACAAAGGAAGCTTGTTGGAAAGAAGTCTGTCAAGGTTACTAAGCGCTGAGGTTGAGGGATTCCATATCTTCCTTGAGCACGAGCTCAGGCTTTCGAGTCTTCTTCTTCTTCTTATTCTTTTAAGCCTTATTCCCTCTTCTATAATTTTTGTAGAAGTAGGACTCTTTTTTGGTCGAAGTCGACTATCTTTTCTTTCGAAGGGTCACAACAATCCATCCTTCATCGTCTTATTCAACGGGTCTTTCTTTTCCTTGAGAATCCTCGGGTGTAACTTCCTGATAGAATTGGACAACTATAGGATCAAAGGTCCCAAACTGGACCAAGCTTTCCCTTTGCTTAAAAATCAATCTTGACAGTGGAGCTCTAACTTATTATCACTTCAGCATGGTTTGTTTAAGCTACCTCCTCAAAGTATAGCTCGATCTTTTTCTCACAAGCTAACCTTAAAATTAGCTCCTTTAGCACAAAAAATTTCTATACTGGGTGATTGATGACCCAATGATACTTGTAGTAGTTGGGATCATCTATCTTTTCTGCTTGCTCAAGTCGCTTACATTTCGGCACCTGAATTAGCTGTTTCTCTAGTAGTTGCTCTAGCATGTCTGCAATATCTGAATCAGGAAATGGGTAAACTTTTTCATGTCTTTCTTTTAAAGTCAGACATCATCACTTGCTTCCATCATCCTTCTTTTCAGCTCTCACTTCTTTTCTTTTGGAGAACTTCAGTGGGATCATGTTTGCGACCATAGATTCCTTCACGGTGCTCTTCACTATCTTTTCAGTACCCTTCGTCTCTTTCTTATCTTTTCACTTCAGGAACAAGAAAATCCTTAGTTCCTCTACTGTCGATGTTCAACTCCATATCATAAGCGCGAGTTGTTAACTCTTCAAATGTGTGGGGCTTTATTCCTTGCAGAATGTAGAGGAGTTCTCAGTGCATGCCTTGGACGCATATTTCTACAATCAACAATTAGGTGAGTCGATTTTTACAGTCAAGACTCAAAGCCCTTCATCGATTGATGTAGTCGATAACTGGCTCTCCCTTTCATTGTTTTTTGTTTGTAAGTTTCAACATGCTTACGGTGCGTCTGGTGTTGTATAAGTGGTTAAGGAACTCCTTCTCTAACTGTTCCCAACTATCAATGAATTTCGGCTCAAGATCAGTGTACCTCTAAAAAGCATTTCCTTTCAAGCTTCGAACGAACTGCTTGATAAGCTGGTCTCTCCTCTTGGTCCTGCGTTCTCGCATATTTCGACAAAGTAGGCGATGTGCTGCTTTGGGTTGTCTTTTCCATCGAACTGCTGGAATTTTGAAAGTTGGAACCCAAACGACATTCTCAAGTTGTTGATTCTCTTCGTGTACGACTCAGAGTACATGAAAGAAGTTTACAGCGGTCCTCCATACTGAGCTCTAATGGAATTTCTGATCATATCCTGTAGCTATTGAATAGAGAGAGAAACAACAAAAGTTGATTGTTGTTGTAGTTGATTTTCTTGTTTTTTTTCTCTTAATGACAAGAAATAACTTTTCAATTAAGCACAATTTAAAACTTCAAGATAAACCTAGTGAAATAGAAAGAAAAGTTTAAAAATTTGAATGGGATTAGACTAGAATAATTCAAGTATAAATATGAACGAACAGGAGTGAAATGCGTGGAAACGAATAGAGCTTTGAACAAAATCACAATATTGGGTTATATGGATCGTAAAATAGTCATCAAGGAGGTACGAAAAACAGGTAGAAATGCTGAAGTTTTGTCATCATCATCTCGCCACCACCCCCCGACACCGCATTGAAAAAGTCGACGAGCAACAGCTGCTTTCAAATGCATAATGCCATCTTGGTTTTTCTAAAAGATTCCAGCTCTGGTAAATACATGGTCTTGTCTTTAATGTTTACGTCATCTTGCAAAATAAACTTTGCAATTTTATTCTCTTTATGTATTGATTACTTTTAGATTTGAAGTTTTTTTTTTTTAATCTTATTTCAACTATATATGAAATGGAGGATGAAACTTTGAATTCTTGATATATTTTAATCAACTGTGTAATGATTTAATTGGTTAATCTAACAGTTAAATTCTAAAATGATGCGTAAATTAAAATGTGAATTTTTCTTTTATAAAGATGTTATTTGTTATTGTTCCCATTGTAATATGTTTTATAATGGATTGATTTTTAATAGTTGCCACTCAATTTTTTTAAAGTATTATGTTACTACTAGACTCTGTTTGTTTGACAGAAATTGCCATTATTGTTTGTTTCCCATGAATTCAGTTTTTAAAATCGAAGATATTCCACTAATATGGGATTTTTTAATGCAATTCAAACTTGTGGGGTTTTTTCATACACTTCGAACTTCTGGGATACCCTTCAAACTTGTGGGATTTTTTATATATGATAGATGAATAGAGCCTGATTAATTGATAGATTAATATAATTTAGTCATTACTATAGTTTTGATTAATTATTGAATATAAATATATTAGTTAGACTTAATAAATTTCAACTAATACATTTATCATTGATATTTTGTATTATTTTTTAAGGTCTCATTTGATAACGATTTTGTTTATGTTTCTAATTTTTAAATTAAGCTTATAAATACTACTTTTTGCTTGTTGGTTGGTTTGGACTTTGTGAGGTAAACTATATTTCATTCTTTATAATGTGTCATTGATTCAAGATCATTGCACACAAAATGCTCCTTGGGAATCTCTTCATTATGCATTCAGACATGATCATTGCATGCAAAATGCTCCCAATGTCTCTATTCATCATATTAAAGCTAAGTCCTTGTCGAGTACAAGTTTCTTGCCCAAGTATAAGCGAAACAATAGGTCTATTCGAATGATCAAGAGTCAAATACAGGCAGGGGCGGATTTATTAAGGGGTCGGGGGAGCACGTGCCCCCCCCCCCCACACCACATCGTTGGTTTTTGTATTTTGATATTAATTTTGAAGTTTTAAATTACAATATATACTAAATAATGCTTATTTTTTATAATATATGGTTGTAGTGTAGTTGTTGTGCCCTCACTCTTACAACCTATAGGTTGTGGGTTCAACCCTACATTTACAATGTTTAACATTTGAATTCTTTTAGTTGTGTTTATTATATAGTGATTGCATAAAATTTCTTGAATAAACGAATGTACATGGAACTAACTTGTATAAAGAATGGGTGAAGGAATGAGACCATGAAAACCTTGATGTGGTATGGCTCTCATAACTAGTTGATGATTAAGGCGAGCTCCTCTTAGAGTCTTTAAACGCCACACTTGTCTTCTTTTGGAGTTTTGGAGGACAAATGACTCAACCTAGTTAAATTCACTTAAAAAACATATAAAACTTCGCGATTAAGGATAGCAACCTTCTGGCTCTATTGTCAACACTAGTCCTTTTTTCGGGGTACAAATGATGAAAGTTATCTCGCAAACTCCTCCTTGCATGTGTTAGTCATATCCTTGCTACTTTCCCTCTCGGGTAGTTGACAATATACATTGGTCAAGTGATGAAAATAGCTCAACTAACGCAATAAGATTTATAAGTAAAGCAACTTACCAAGAACTTATCACAACACTAAACTACAAATAATACACATTGACAGATAAACAGTAAAAAGATGAATGGATTGAAGAAATATAAACATGTAATATATATCAAAGAATGTAGACCTTCAGCCATTGTACAATATGAATAACATATAGTACAAAGAATACAACAATGGGAAGAAAAGAGAATGAAAAATGGTTACAAGTTAGGGGGAGTGAGAAATGGACTTCCTTTCCTTCAAACTCTAAGCTCTCACTCACAGCTTGATCGGAGAAGAAGAAGATGACTTTTACAGACGGCGGAAAGGCTACACTTTTCCACCACTCTTTAGGTTTTGGCTTAGGCCCCTTGGCCAAAAATCATATGGCTTTTCCACACAGTCGGCCACCTTGGCCTATCCAGGCCTCTTTTGGGTACATTCACACATGCTTCTCTTGATGGTGATGGGGTCCTTTATATAGGCAACTTTTGACAGAAAACTTCTATTCTTCTGATCATTTCAACGGCGAAAGCCGCAATTGTCAAGTCACATCGTCCCCAACTACCATTCATGTCTTCTAGTGAACCGTCCTCGCGTAACGATGAAGCTTCTCGCCTAGCATTTGTTCTTGTCATATGGGTTCTTCTCTTTCGCGATATCCTCTATGATTCACTAATCTCTTATTTTGCTTTTATTCTTGCGTTAAGACACTAAAACACAATAAAACAGGCATAGATGTTTATGTAAAATGTATTTTTAAATAGTTGTGCTTTTTCAACATAATCAAGACGTTTTGATACACTTCTTCTACATTTTGGTATGGTTATTCTATAGAAAAGGCTACAATAACTCATATTTCTACAAGTTATTACTTTTTCATTTATTATCTACTTTTTATCAATGGAAAACCAACCCAAATTTTGAAAACTAAAATTATAGCTTTTAAAAACTTGTTTTTACTTATCAAGTTTGGCTAAGAATTCAGACATTGTACTTTGTAAAAAATGAGGAGAAATGTGCTTCATTTAAAAAAAACAAAAAACGAAGTGCGTACGGAGACATTCATTTATTGATATTTCAAGTAATTCAATAAGTAAATTTAATTAGGACTACATTACTTATTGTCTTATATTTCTTAAATAATTATTTGGTTTTGAATTTTATATATAAAATTTGTTAATCAAACACATTTATTTAACTTTCAGATATTAATTATCTTTATATTCAAACACAAATATTAATTATCCCAAATATTTAAAACTCAAATATTTGAATTATACACATTTAATATCTATACCCACGAAACAATATTTATTACCCAAACAACCACTTAAAGGCATCCTTGACATGAATGTTCAACCTTTTAAGTTGGTTGTGTAGTCATGTGGTATATATTGGAGTTGTGAAACATCAATTTGGTCACAACAAAGTGTTTTAAAAATCCCTCTCAAAAGTGTGTCTAATCAAGGCACAGATATGGTGTCTCGCCTTGAAAAGACGAGATTCACAAGATAAGGTGTGACTCATGCACATGTCTTTTCGAAATCTTTAAGGTCTTAAATCCTATGCATCAACTCTTTTAAAAAATTGTAATGATTAGGAGTGTCCTTTATGCAAAATCTCTTGGATTTAGGGGTCGTTTTTTCTTTTCATATTTTCTTTACAACTATGATTTCTCTTCTAGTACTTTTATATATAGTGCACCTTATAAAAAAAACAGGTCATGTTAAGCCTCGTAAAACTCTTACGCTTTATTGACGCATTGAGTTTTAAAAAACGTTATTCACAAGTTTATAATGACCCTAAGGTTTCAAATATTTACTTTAAAAAACGTTATTCCACAAGTTTATAATGATCCTAAGTTTAATATTGTTGTTGTGAAAACGAGGCACAATCGAAATACGGAAATCGAGAAAATGTGATATTAAAATAATAAAATAATGATATATAGTGTATAATATAAATAAGAAAATTAGAAAAATCTTAGAGATTTCCACTTTCTCCAATATTTTTGGAATTCTCTTCGATCTTGGTGTGCCTTATACTCCACTATTTATAGACAATTTGACAACAATGAGATGGGTTACATGGCCACTAAGACTCCATGTTTACTTGACACATGGCATGAATGTTGAATGATAAATGGGTTGACATGTAGCTATAGCCACTAAGAACACGAATGAGCATCTAATTATATTAATAGTATTTATAATGCTCCCTCTTAGATTTCCATTACATATATGAAATATATGCCTCATTAAAACCTTACTAGAAAAAGACTCGATGGGAAAAAATCCTAGTGAAGGAAAAATAGTACATATTTCATATATACTTACAAAAATAAAATTTACTCCTCCTTATGGACACACATTTAAAATCACTAAGTCGTCGTATTCTAATGTTGTACACCAAATTTTTCAAAGGTTGTGGTAGGTAGTGATTTTGTAAATAAGTCTGTCAGGTTATCCTTTGAACAAATTTATTGTACTGTGATGTCATCATTTTCTTCAAGATCATGAATATAGAAAAGCTTCGATGAGATGTGCTTTGTTCTATCACCTTTAATATAACCTTCTTTTATTTGAGCTATACATGTTGTGTTGTCTTCGTATAGTATTGTCGGAAGGAGTCTACTTAATGTAACCACCTTTAATTTTGTTTTCTCGAGATCTTTCATCTCAAATTCTTTCTTAAGAATTTTATTGCCTTTGCAAGCTCTTTAGGAGTTCTAATTATATTTAAATCATCAACATATACATATATAACAAAAAATCCTAATTCTAATTTATTTATAAAAATGCATGGACATATTGAATTATTTTGATATCCTTCTTTCAATAAATATTTACTTAGGTGATTGTACCACATTCGTCCTGTTTGTTTCAATACATACAATGATCTTTGTAACTTTATTGAATATAGTTATCGATAACTTGATTTATATGTTTCATGTACCTTTAATCCTTCTAGGATTTTCATGTAAATTAATATCATTATCAAGAGATTCATATAAATATATTATGACTACATTCATACGATGGATATCCAAATTTTCATACACAATCAGGCCAATTAAAAATCTTAATGTGATTGCATCCACCACCAAAGAATATGTCTCCTCATAATCAATACCAGATCTTTTTGAAAAACCTTGTACAACTAATCTTGCTTTATATCTTGTCATCTCCTTATTTTCATTTCTTTTTCTCACAAATAACCATTTATATCCCACAGGTTTGACACCTTCTGGTATTTGGACTACTGATCCAAAAACTTGTCGTTTTGATAGTGAATTTAATTCTACCTCAATTACTTCTTTCTACAAAGACCAATCTTTTCTCCGTCGACATTGTTCAATAGATTTTTATTCAGAATCTTCATTTTTGGATATAATATCAAGAGCAACATTATATGCAAAAATGTTGTCAACAATTACATTAGTTCGGTTCCATCTTTTTCTTGTCATGACATAGTTTATTGAGATCTCATTATTATCCTTGGTTGTTTTATCTTCTTCGACATTTTTTTCAGAAGTCAAATTTTAGATTTCTTCTAGAACATCCACATCCCTAATCGAGTTACTGACTCCATTTATTTTTCGAGGATTTTTATATTTAGAACCTACTAATCTACCATGCTTCTGGCGTATTTCAAATTCATTAATGACAACATGTTGTGTAGGGATATCAATCTTTGATGGGACATTTGCAGCTGTTATATGTGATTTAGTTACTTTCTTTGTATCTACAAATGCATCTAGTAACTAATTTGCTATATTTTACAAATGAATTATTTTCTAAACTTCAAATTCGCATTGATCTGTATGAAGATCTATGACAATAATGATACATTCCATGTAATTTCTTTTTCCAACTTCTTAACTCCTCCTCCTAATGTTGAAAATTTATCTTATTAAAATGACAATCAGCAAATCTTGCAGTAAATACATCATCCGTCGAGAATTCAAAATATTTAATAATTAATGGGAAATCAAATCCAATATATATTCCTAGCCTCCTTTGAGGACCCATCTTAGTACGTTGTGGTGGAGCAATTAGAACATATACTACACATCCAAAAATTCTCGAATAAGAAATATTTGACTCATGGCCATATGCTAATTGTAATGGTGAGTACTTGTGATAAGCTGCTACTTAATACGCACAAGTGACACAACATGCAAAATAGCATGTCCTCATACAGATGTAGAGAGTTGAGCTCTCATAAGCAAGGGTCTAGCAATTAAATCAATTGCAAACATTTTATAAATGATTCTTCTAAACCATTTTACGTATGAACGTGAGCTGCATGATGTTCAACACTTATCCCAATAGACATACAATAATTATCAAATGTTTAGGATATAAATTCACCAGCATTATCAAGTCGAATATTCTTAATTGTATAATTAAGTTAAGAGCATAATTAAGAAGTTGTGCTCTTAACTTAATTATTTGAGCAAGTAATTTTGCAAATGTAAGATTTCGACTTGATAACAAGCACACGTGCGACATCTGATGGATGCGTCTATTAAGACCATAAAATACTTAAATGGTCCACTTAGTGGGTTAATGGGTCCACAAATATCACCATGAATCCATTTCAAAATTGTAGATGATTTGATTTCCACTTTAGCTGGTGATAGTTGAATTATTAATTTGCCTTGAGAGCAAACATCACATGATAATTCATTAGATTGAAGAATCTTCTGGTTCTTCAATGGATGTCCATTTGAATTTTCAATAATTCTTCTCATCATTATGGATCCTGGATGACCCAATCGATTATGCTAAATTGCAAATATGTCTGGATTCATGAACTTCAGGTTCATTGTTGCATATGTTTTCAGCATTGTCAGTTTGGAAAAATACTTTTTACAAGATTTCTCTTTGATTGACTAGAGAACAATACATTATCAATTGTGAATTTTGTTCCTCTAGGTAAAATATTATTTGTTTTTCCAAACCCTTCAATCAAGTTTGCAGAACCTGATATAATATTGACTTTTGCTTCCAACATTGTCAATTTGAAAAAATACTTTTTATTTGTAAGTATTGTGTATGTGGTTGCAATGTCTGTCAGACATAGATCTTATTTGTTCATTCCTGAATCACCCAATATATGAAAACGATTTATATTTCTTCAATTAAAGGAAATATTTACGATAAGTAAAACATATTTGTATATTAATAAAAACAAAATATGAAAATAGGTAAGAAAATAACAATATACTAGGATATTTTCAAATTCAAAAGAAACACTTGTTCCACCAATTATCTTGATTTTCTCTTTAAAAGTTTCAAAGAAATCTGCCACATCCAAATTAGTCATATTGAATGGATCGAATATATCATTATATTAATAGGCACAATTGGCTTCTACACTTTTTCCTTTTTTTTTCTCTAGAGAAGCTTGATATAGGTCAACTAAGCATTTCAATGTACGAAAAACACGTGAACAATGTCTGGTCATTCCACATCGGTAGCATATTTTTCATCACTTTTTTATTTCTATGAAGCTTTCCCTTTATGATCATTATTCCGTGTGGTTCTTTTGAAATTTGGATTATAAGAACGACCACCACAAAAACAATAATTGTTTCTTCCTCTTCTACAATCTCTACCTCGATCATGACCACGACCACAACTTCGTCCATGATTAAAATTTATAACATTTGCTTTAGGGAATGGTGTTTTTCCGGTTGGTCGGGATTCGTGATTTTTCATCAACAACTCGTTATTTTGTTCGGTAACAAAAAGACATGAGATGAGTTCATGATATTTAATTTTATAAAACATTTCTCTCAATATTGTTGTTGTAGGAGCATATTCGAGTTATGAAAAGTAGAAAATGTCTTTTCCAATATGTCCATATCAATAATTTTTTCTCCACATAACAATAGTTTTGAACTAATTCTAAATAATTCACATTTGTAATCACTTATTGATTTAAAATCGTGTAGCCTCAAATGTATCTTATCATAACGAGCTTAAGGAAGATGAACTAATTTTAAATTATCATACCTTTTTTTTCAATTTATTCCACAATATATGAGGATCTTTTACAGTTAAATATTCTGATTTTAAATCCTCATGAATGTGATGACGAAAGAAAACCATGGTTTTTGCTTTCTTTTGATTGGTCGTTACATTTCTTTCTTTAATTGTATTTCCAAGATTCATTGCGTCTAGACACATTTCAGCATCAAGAACTCATGACAAGTAATTGCTATCGTTAATGTGAAGAGTTATAAATTCTAGTTTTGTAAGACTTGACATGGTAATACTATCATAATATATTATAATTATATTAGAAATTTAATATATATTAAATATGCAAAATAATATTTATTTTATTAATTATAACGAGCAGGGAAAAACCAACATACCGTTAGGATCTACCTTTGACGAAAGAGGCAATCGGAGCTCCTATTAATAACATGTTGTGAAAACGAAGCATAACCGGAATATGGAAACTGAAAATATTTAATATTAAAATAATAAAATAATAAAACAATAAAATATAATATAAATAACAAAATCAGAAAAATCTCACAGATTTCCACTTTCTCCAATTTATTTGGAATTGTCTCTAATTTTGGTGTGTCTTACAACTCCACAAAAAGCCACTATTTATATGCAATTTGGCAAGCATGAGGCGGGTTACATGGCCACTAAGACTTCATGTTTACTTGACACACGACATGAGTATTAGACGATAAATTGGTTAACATGTGGCTATGACTACTAAGCACATTAATGGGCATCTAATCATATTAATAATATTAATAATTATTATTATTATTTCTTTTAGTTTTTGGTAGAGAGGTAAAAAATTGAAAAGGGCAGATAGATCCTAATAAGGCATCTGTGACATTTCATCTACTAAGAAGTCCTTAAAAACAATTTCCTTTTTTAAAAAAAAAAAAAAGAAGAAGAAATGGACACATTATCCAATTTGAAAACTCAAATAGCCAATTTTTATCAATTTCCCCATCTATAGCTTTAGCCTCACCAAACTGAGTTTCCCACCGAGTTAGCCTCCAAAACTCAAACTAACCACTTAGCTTGAAAGTTGAAGAGTTAAAAGTATGAACGTTGATTTCAATTTTATTGATATATCGAAGAATATGTTGATAAAATATCTAGATTGAGGAGTATTTTTATAAGTCATGAAATTAATAACTTTTATTTAGATTAATGATTAAATAGTTTCTACTCATTGATTAAGTTATGAATATTATTGTTATTGGTTTTTCAATCCGTATTCATCTAAATAATTTTAAAATGTTTTCATTATTTGTAAAAGACGTAAAAGATGTTGAAGATAAGCATAAATATTTATTATTGATATTGAACCATTCAACTTATGAACCTATTTACATCTCTATGTGTATTTTCATCCTTAATTGAAACGACTCTATCTTTTGTTTCGTTTAACCGAGTGGTAAACAAGCTGTCACAGGATATCGTATTGAAATGCAGAGAGATAATTGTGAGAAATAGTTTAAGGGAGAGGGAGGCGAGCAAGACAGCACCATGAAGAAGAAAGCTAGGATATAATTTTTTTTCTTTGTTCGATTAACTATGTTTTAGCTATGAAAATGTTAGGTTAACAATAAAACCAAAAAGTTGAATTGAGTTGGTAGTAATTATATGTTAGCAATAAAACTAATAAAAACGAGAGAAGTTTGACACAAATAACCAAGTAGAAAATATGAGTATTTTGGTAAAAAAAACATGTGAATTGATGCAAATAACGATAATAAACCTCTTTAACTATTAATGAAAAACTGTAGATTCATCTTTTCAACCACCCAACCCAACCTAACTTTCTCAAATTACCCTTGTTGTCAAACACCCTTTTTTATCCTTATAATTAACACTTTTTAGTCCATCTCCTCTGATTATAGGTTGATGGGACAATTTTATTTTAATTCCATGGCTAAGTAATATAGTTTCATGTGCTGAATGTGCATCTCATAAGCATCTTTAAAATATAACAGCTTTTTATCATTTTTTCTCTTTTTTTTTTTAATAAAATCAACTCTGAACTTTCTCACCAAACTAATCATTTTTTCTCATCAATTCACTGTCCCCTACTTCATCCTATTTAACAATTTAAACTCTCATTACTATTAATAAAACAAAGTCCTGCAACAGAAATAAATTTAACATACACACTAACTGCTGAATTAACTGTCTCAAAATTTGTAAAAAGAAATAACTGTTCTAAGCCAATTTGTTCTTAAAAAATTTACCTATTAGTATCAGACAAGTTTGATAATTTACTGAATGCATAATATTGAATGTATAAGAGAATAAAACTCAAACTCTTTTTTACTTAACGCTCACAACGAGAATTGTGACAATTAAATTTAAATCGTAATTTGAAATCCCAAAATTAAATACAAAGTATGATTTCAAATTAAATACAAAGTATTTGTGGAAATATTTTTAAATGTCTATTGATAGCTGTCTATTAGAATGTAAACAGCTGCCTATTAGAATGTATCTGGCCCAAGGCTTCTGAAAGTATGAATAGTAAACAGCTGCCTATTAGAATGTATCTGGCCCGAGGCTTTTGAAAGTATGAATAGGAAAGTATAGAGTTATGAACTCCACTATTTGTTTGACACAATGGGTTAATAAATCCCACTACCAGAAAACATCAAATTTATATCTCATCAAGTCATTTTTACACCATGTGAAAGTTCACAACTCTCAAGACTTAATCACTTCTTAACCTTCACTATTCAACTTCTTACCCCAAGCAAACTCTTAATGTCTAAGAATGATATTTAGTTATTTATAAACATTTTAGTTTACTTTGCTATATTTGAAAATAACCCTACTGATTTTTAGCCGTAAAAACTTCAATTGAATTCTGAAAGTGTTTATGAAACTGAATTCTAAAAGTATTTATAAAAGGTAACAAATCAAATAAACTCAAAAGTAGTAATTTAAGAAACCATAAGTTAAAATGGCAGCAATCTCAACCTCGATTGTTCAATTTGCTATAAGAAAAAGAAAAAAAAAAGGGTCAGAGAAAATAGGTAAGGCGCTAAAAATAGCAGTTCCTAAAATGCTCAAGCTTGAAGTACAAGTAATTAATTAGTCCCTCTAAAAGTTGGAAGCTTAAAACAAAAGGCCACTTTAATTAAAAACACCATTCGAATTAAATTTTTTTTTTCAAATACTAGAAAGCGAGGAATAATTCAAAACTTCATCGCATTCATCAACGGTAACAACAGAAAAACAAGTGATATGTTGAACTCAAGTTGTGTACAACCAGATGATATATATGGGTAGAAAAACCTGGATGTTTCTTTCAAATGGAAAAAAGAAGAAAAGAAGGAAAAAAAAAAAGCAGACCAACAATTAGTTACTATAGTAAAAACCTGGCCTGAAGGCTTCAGGGAGTTCCTGTAAATCAGATATCCCATCTTGAAGCAACGACATGCTCCAATCTCAAGAGAGAATTCGACTCACTTCGAAGTATCTGTTCAAAAGCAGAATAATAGGAAGGTATGCACAAAGCTTACTCTGTGAGCGGAAAATAATGAAATTCACTTAAAAGGAGGGAGAGTAATTGTTGTACATGATTAAACAGCAAATTACAATTTTTAGAGTAGTCTCATCAAACCTATCTCCCTAGCTCCTTGAGAAGTTCCTTGTGATCTAGACTCTAGAGACATCTAGAATAACATATGATATCAAAAAAAAAAAATAACAAAAAAAAAAAAAGGAGAAAAACATCAAGTAGCCCTCACCCTCAGGTTAAATTATACTCTCCTCTGTTGTAAAATTCACAGAAGCTGCCCTTGGACGTACTAAATATGATATCAACCCCATAAGAAAATATGAAATAAAACATGTAGAGTCCCTAAAACAATGAAATTTTTAGAATTCTTTTATTAATGTATTTCACCAAATGGGCAACTTCATAAATACCCAGAAACTGGACTATCGATAAGAAATGCAAACATATTCTATTGCACACTTGCTACGTAAAACCCCACCCAACTAATCCAGCCCCCTTCAGCAAAATCCTTCCACTCGAGAAATGCCATCAACACCCTCCAGAGGAAATGGAAAATTCAATGCAAATTAAGCAATATTTAATCAGAAAAAGCTTCTTGCCAAGTGCAAGTCAATTTTCCTCCAGCTGCTTTGAGCAATTGAACATGAAAAAATGGTAAAAAAAAGCGTCAGATATCATCTTCACTGCTATAGATTTCCAAAATACTGCCTCAGGTGTTATCATCTATTGGAGAACAGAAAATCAGTCACAAGGGGTGTCTCATGATGTGAAATACCTATCAAACTCGTTCATCTAAATGCTTGAAGGAATCAAAGAAGTCCAATCTAACGGAATTGCTAACCGTATCCACCTTCAGATGCTTGGACATTCTTAATACTTAGTCTCTCAACTTCAAGACTCAAAAAAAAAGCCTCAGAACTTTACTTTACCGGATCATCAAGTGAAACTGAAGCATCTATTCTAGACGTTGCACCCTTTTCCATTTCTGGTTTTTCTTTCTTATTATTATCTTCAAGTCGAAGGGATTGAGCAAACTGATCAGAGATTGGGCTAATGGAGCCATCACCAAGTGAATTTAGAGAATTTGCAGTTGCAAATAGCTGCTGTCTTGTTTTCCGTTCTTTCAAAATCCTCTCCCGCTCATCATAGAAATCAAAATCATCTATAATAGATGTTCGAGGATCATGGTCCTTGAAAATTTTCAACATCTCAATACCTTGTTTCAGTGGCACCTGTCAATGTATGACATTAAGAAATAATATCAAGAAGTATGAAAGGAAGAACAAAACTTACTACATATATGATAATGCAAAGTGTTCATTAACTAAATACCCCAAGCGAAAATACAAATTCAGGGTAAAGGTAATACAAGGCTCTACAGCAGCGATAATGCATCACAGTTAGATAGCAGGTCAAAAACTTTTTTTCTCCCATGGACAAAATATGTATGGTAACTTCAATTTCTATTCTGTTCCATCTCTAAAGTTGCAAAACTAACTCCTCAGAAATTCAAACTCATTGTAACTTTTTAAAAATAGAAGGGCCATGGAACCAAGCCTACAAACGGGAGCCTTATTTAACAAAGGGATTACCCAGAAAATAGTTATAAAAAGACCATCTGTCTAAGGAGAAACATAAAAACTGGTGAGAGATCAAATCTCACGAGGACCCCACTTACATCTAGTCCTTTTCTTTTTGTGTACAAGTAGGGAAACTTGACTGGGTACGTCAATGAAAAATAAAAATATTATATTAAACCTAAGATAAACTTGATTTGCTGGGCAAAATAAGAAGAAGAAGAAGAAAGAACATAAGCCTCCATGGCATGAGTTTTTGAAGCTTCTTGTCAAATATAACTCCATTCTGTTTTAACATAGCAATAACCTAGAACAGGTTCTACCTCAAAACAAACTGTGTGCATTTGTACTTCATGCACATAGATGAGGATGCAATTATTAAAGATTGTCGATATAAAATGATACCTCCTGAGAATCCCTGCTGTGCGTAACAGGTTTGTTGTCATTATTTTCAAGTAAAACATGCCGAAATCTAATATTAGGAACATCTTTGATGATATGCCACTTAACAGGAAATTGTCCACTCCACCTATCCTGCTGCCAGTAATCTGCATTTTTCTCGAAGTCAACAGGTCCGACCATTTCAGCTACACCACAAAATTGACCGCTAGCATTAACCTGCACGATAACACAACAGAATTGCTCATACAGCATAATCCACTAAGAACCATAAACAATAACCAATAACTGAAAGTATGCATCCTCAAGTAGAAAGACTGTTGATGTTATCTAATGTGGCTACAAGATGTTAAAAAAGCCAGCACTAGAATACAAATTGAATACTGTGAATAATTTCCAGAACTTACAGAGAAAAAGAGAAGAACTGGACAATTTCCTTGCATCTCTTTTGCCTCACGGTAAGCAGCATCCAGTTTCTTGTTACCATGTGGAGTACTAGCCCAAACTTTGTATTTGATACTTCTATGAACATTATCTTCACTAAATGATTTAATAATGAAGAACTTGGCAGTCTCATAATCTGTAGCAAAATTTGGCCTATTGTAGGAGTCTGGACTAATTAATGAAGTTGATAAATCATTTTTGCTTGCACCAGATGCAGCACTTTGTTCGCCTTTTCCCTTGGCCTTTAAAGCTCTTGGCCCCCGATTACGGTCACTAAAGATGCCATGTGGATCATTAAAGAGTGAAATTGAGTCTCGATCCCTGTCTCTTCCTCTGTCCTTCTCAAGGGTAAGACGGCTTCGGTCATTTACAACAGGATAAGAAATGGATGCACTGCCAAAGTTAGAACCCTGATAAGAACTATTTAACGGGTACCGAGCATCAAAGGCATTTGAAACCAACCCAAATCCATGCATAGGTCTCTGTTGTAGAGAAACCTAAAATAAAGACAAAGTTAACAATGAGAAAAATATAAAAATCCATAATTAGAACCAAAAAAAAAAGCTTTTCCAATAGGACAAGAATGAACAAGTACAACATGAATATAGGTTTTTCATAGCAGATGCAAAACATAGTTCTTAAAGCTGTGTAGTGCTTGTATAATTTCACTCAACTACAGAAATGATATCGCAATGGAAGGGGTAGGAAATGGAAAAAAAATAGTGCTAACAGACTAGCTCAAGTTAGATATTATCAAAGAGTTCATCCTCCATCTGCCTTTTCTTGGAAGGGCCGGTTCTTGGGTCTTGTTCGAACGTGTGCAATTATGTGGATTTCTTGAGGGAGAGGGAGTAATAGAGTATTTAGGGGGCTAACAAGGGATTCTAGATATGTTAGATCACTAGTTAGATATCTTGTCAACCCTTGAGTTTCGGTCTCAAAAACTTTTTTTAACTCCATAGGTTGTATCTTCCACAGTTAGAGCCCCTTGGTGGACTTCCTTTTGTGGACTTGTTTTTTTTTCATGCATTTGTATTCTAGCTCATTAACAACAAATCTTCTTTTGACTTAACTAAAACAGAAACTAGGTAACTAATTCCTATGTTTTAAAAGGTTGTCGAGTCTTATGAGTTATGCCCTCATGCTAACCACAAGGCTTGATTCATAAGAGGTCAGGCTTACTCCATTATAACTCTAAGCATAGTGAAGCTTCAAGTCCTTACACCTCATATTGTTACTTTTTTCCCACGTAAGAAACTGAACTTGAGAACTACAAAGGCAAACAACATTCAAACTCAACAGGAAAAGGGAGCCCAAGAACAAACTACATAAAAGTACTCCAATCCAGGAAAATCAAAGCAATACCATAATGACTAAAAAGCCTGGTATTATTACGCTCAAGCCAAATCTCCCCCGCGATAGTGAAGAAGTAGATCAACAGAGCACATCCTCCATCATGGCAAAGCGGCCTCTATTCCAAAAAGAACAAAGCCTCAAAAATTTCATTGACAATCCCACAACATATGTTGAAGAGGATCTTCAGCCTGACTCTTAAAGAGCATGCACCATTGCAAGGACAAAACCAAGGAAGAGTGATGTGACGTCAGACATGGTCCAAAGTGTTGACTATTGAATCTCCCATGAAAATTCTGCCACAAAATGATTTCCTTCCTCAGAACTTTAACCTTCCAAAGAGAGGAGAAAGCAGAGGCGGGATGTGGCAAGGAAGAGACAGACAATTAATGGAAAAAGAGCTACAGGAGAATCCCCTTTAGGCACAAGACCAAAATATTATATCCCTTCGCTCAAAAGACACTTGCTGATCAAATGAGAATAGGAAGGTCCACCACCACTAGCATTTTTTGTTAGAAAGAGGACAATAGAATCCTATAGACAACAAAGAAGGACAAGGATCAAAGGTCAGTATTACAAAAGCCACATAATGTAACTTTTAACTTGAAATGTGATATAGTCTAGGGAAAACTCTCCTCAAGGGCTTATCTCCCACCCAACCATTCTTCTAGAAGGAGATGCTCAAACTATGCCCAACATAACATTTTAAAAGGAGAATGAAGAAACAAGATGCAGAGCTTTTCAGAGGTGAAGGTGATTACCAAGCCGAATGATGGCCCCACTAGCAACACACTTAAAAGGGTGAGAGTCGCACCACAGGATTTATAATCAGCTCTCCACTCACCCCTCATCAATCCCCTCCCAAAGGAAATTTTTAATTGCTCTCTCAAGATTCTCCCTAACCAAGGTGGGAATACTAAAAAAGATATGAAATAACCATGAATGTTGTTGAGAACTGATTGGATAATTTGAATCCTCCACCATTATAGAGAGAGAGAGAGAGAGAGAGAGAGAGAGGCAGCAGGAAGAAAGGGGAAAACCTTGATAAAGAAAAGGGAAATGATAAACCTTACATCCAACTAAAAATGCCCAAAAACTTAATTTACAAGTGCAGCAATTTAGGCCCAAAAAGTAACAATAATCCCTACCAATCTTATGGCAAGAGAAAACTTCCAAAAATGACGAGAAACCATTAAGGTTCACAAACAAGCTCTCTTTCTTAGAACAGAAAAAGAGATAGATCATAGATAAACTTCATATCCACCTTAAATCCCTCAATCACCCCCTTCTCCACTCCTCATGACACAAGTCTACTCAAAACATCCACCACCAGATAAAGAGAAAGGGAAAAAGGAGGTCTCTTCCCTAAGAACCCAAGAAGCGAGAAATCTTCCCTCTAGGCTTCTACCTCATATGATGACTAGAAGAACTACAACTTTTGAAAAAATATTCATAAAACTCCCCACAAAAGAGCTACAACAAACCTATACAAGGGTCAAAACAAGAGCTCTAGTTAGATCTTACAAGCATTATCTCACTCCAAATTATCAACGACAAAGAACATGGGGAAATACCTAAAGGGAAAAAAATGACAAGCCATTATGTTCAATTTTTTTAAAAGAAAAAGAAAAGAAACAGAACTTTTGATTTATACAATGAAATGAGAGGAATGCTCAAAAATACAAAAATCCAAGTTTATAAGAAATCAATATATAAAACAATTGTAGCTGAAAGTGAGTACAAGAAATAAGATGAAAAGCCTGAATCTAAAAAGCACCAAAAAATTGGAGAAAGAGCACCAAAAATAAGCCATAAGAAGCCAAACCAGAATGAGCAAACAAAGTGAAATATCAACCAAAAAACTAAAAAAAACGATCTCCCTACAGCAAGCTAAAAAACTCTAAAAATGACACCAGGAAAAGAATGAATAAAAAAGATAAGCTGAGAAACCACCACATAGCAAAATGAAGAACCAAAAAACAAAATACCAAATCAATTGGAACTTTAAAGTTTAAGGTTCCCTGAGAGCCAAATAAAACAGCCACAGAAACCCCATGAAGATGCTATCAATTATCATCAAAGAAGATGTAAAATTCTCGTTCATGTAAGAATAAATATTCTAAATGTATTGTATTATGTTTCAACCAAATGGTAACAAGAACCATCAATGATTTTGTTGAAGAAAAAGTACCCAGAAAAATAAAGAAGGCACCACATATACCAAAAACCAATTTAAAAGTAGCAATTAAAACTAAAACAGCCACAGAAATCCCACGAGGTTGCTTTCAATTATCATCAAAGAAGATGTAAGATTTTCGTTCATGTAAGAATAAATATTCTAAATGTATTGTATTATGTTTCAACCAAATGGTAATAAGAACCATAAATGGTTTCCTTGAAGAAAAAGTACCCAGAAAAATAATGAAGGAACCACATATACCCGACACCAATTTAAAAGTAGCAAATAAAACTTAAAAAAAGCCCAAAATCATCTTCATGTCTACATAATAATGTTTAGAAACAAGATTATTGTGAAATGAATGCATAGCAGCTAATAAATCCCTAGCTTATTGACGTGTGTGAAATTCACACTAAATTAAAGCAATCCGAACTTACTTAAATAGATTTGTTGGATAGGTCAGGCCATACAACTATGTCCTTGAGCTCTATGAAATTAATGCAAAATTATCACAATAATTTTCCCAAAACAAGGATAAATTAGCTCTCAACAGTCACCTAACAGAGGATCAAATATAAATACCACCTAACATTTCAAATCCTTACCAAATGGCCCCAATTTATTTACTCGATTCTGCAACATTTGAAGTTGATATACTAGTAAAATACTCACAAGTCACACACACACCTTAACCGAATGCCATAAAATACTTAAATTCATAAAATCAAATGATTATATGATTAGCCCTCTTGCTTACGCAACCCTTGACCAATCCATAAAAACTAATTACTCAAGCTTAGAATATTTGGAGTAAAGAAACTAGTTTTGCCGACATGTCAATATTTGGAGTAAAGAAACTAGTTTTGCCGACATGTCAATCATACTAATTTTCCTTTATTTCTTCTCTCTTTTGAATGAGATTGAGTACTTTCAGGAAGCAAGCAAAGTGAAACACATCAGATGAATCAAACGCATTTGATATCATTAGCAGAGCTCTTCATTGATTTTATTTCTTTTATAACTCTAAGGAAAATTATTCAGTCCTCTATACTACGAAATTCTGTATTTAATTAAGAGTTGAGGTCAATGAAGGTACGAGTTGGTTGAATACCAAAAAAAATAGATAAATTTGCATCAAGAAATAACCACATGATTTACATTTTACATCACAAAAGCAAAATAAAAACAACATAAAGAAAAACAATGATGTTCTCCGAAAGTACAAATATTCAGTAGCGATCTATTCAATCATCAAGGGTAAAATCTAGATTGGCGCTTAATTTTTTGTTCAAATTAATATAATATTTTCTTCCGCATCAACATTTTTAAGGAAATAATATGATATTGCTTATTAGTAAGGGGCGTTTGACCCAAGGAGTTGGGGGAGTAGGAGTTGGAAGGAGTAGATTTGTTCGGCCAAGGAAGTTATGGGTCCCACAACAAAAAACTTCAATTTTATGCTTCATTAACTTCTGACACGGAACCTTAAGAGTTCATAACTCCCAAAACTTTACGACTCCACTCTTAACCCCAAACGCTTCCTAAATATTTAAATGACAATAAGATTGGGATGCAATGTGATATGAAACAGCCATGTAGGCCAATACAAACAATACCAAACAGGGATTTTTTATTGTAGACACATCTATAATAAGCTTTTTAAACTATCACCATCTATAATAAACAAAACTAACCTGCCCAACATTCTGATCATTTGAGCCAAGCACTCCCATTGGCTGTGGATAAGCAGCTGCCGGAGAAGCTAAAGATCCTGATCCCAGATTCCCACCACCAAAGGACCCAAAATTTAGCAAGAAACCTGTTCCCGGCCCATAGAGCATGTTGTCAAATGTACTACTCTCAGGTGATATCATCTCTGTTGGTGAAACGGGAACTGCCGAAGAACCATGAGGTAAACCAGGTGCAGCTTGTTGTGGGTAGTATGATGGGGAGAATGGGACTTGTTGAGGAGAATATAGCTGTCCATCTAACATAACAGAAGGCATAGGAGTAGCAACGGGTGAATATTGTCCATATGCCATATCGGGATTGAAGCCATAACCAGAATGAAAGACAATAGATGGGTTGTCATTGTACATAACCTGAACCATGGACAAATAAAAAAATGAATTAGTTATATATATCTTATTATTATATGGATATAAGAACAGCATGTTTTCCAAAGTAAACTTACTGGTGACACAACAGGAAAACTATCAGCATTTACATATTGTGAATAAGCATCCCAAGCACCAGTACTACTTCCACCATATCCTGGAGTCAACACAAAGACATGTCATGTTGGAAAATAATTTGCAAGTAATAAGAAAAGGAACATTGTAACAATCTGTGACAACTTATATATAATACATTAGTAACCAGTATATGAATCGATCAAAATGTGATCACGAGAAGGACAACATTCATTGTCCGCTATATGTCAGGTAGGAATGTCTTCAACTCGATCAACAATCCCCTATGAAGCACAAAAGCAATGTGCTAATAGCCAGGATCCCCTATAGGAGTTGATATTATGAATAAACAGTATTACAAAAGGTGTTCAGAATCAACCCAAACGACAAATCACCTCTTTCTCATATTGGTCTCCTAAGAAGCATGGACACGGACACAGATACGATAGGACACAGTGATACGCCAATTTCTAAAACAGTAGGATGCAAATACATTGGGGGATAAACTATTTTTAAAAAAAAAATTGAATATATGTACATTTAAGATAAAATACTCAACTAACCCCACTAAAAATGCATAAAATGTCGACTGTCAATTTAATTAATCAAGGTCATCCTAACATTTAACAAATAATAATAAAAAATATATATGAGTTTCAACTTTGAAGATAGAGATAAAAAAAAAGGATTGATGTAAACTGTAGTAGGCAGTTGGAAGAAGCTAAAAAACATTATTGTAAAAACCAGCTGGCAACTTGGGCAGAAACTTCTGCCCCAATGAGAAGAACTGGAGAGGCATCGTTAGTGCTGCAGCTACTTGGAAGTGGAAGACAAGGTAGGGGATAATTATTTATATATTTTAAAAAGGAAGTTAATGGGCTTTAAATTTGGGTCCAAATTTTAAACAATTTTGTTTACTTTTTTCAGTGTGTCCGTGAAGTGTCCACTGTGTGTCCCAGCATGTCTGAAATTCAAAAATAAAAAAATAAAAAAATAGGACACGCAAATTGGCATATCAGACATGTGCCCACCACATGTCCGGACGAATCTGCATCCGACATTGATACCACCTCTAATATGAAGTGTCCATGCTTCTTAGTTGGTCTCCCTCCCAGAAGAAACTGGAAGTTGGAGGAGGGTTTTCAACACCTGAGCTTGAAAGGGTTGTGTGCAGGCTGAAAACACCAAAACATTTTGATCTTTCCAGCAAAGTCTGGCCGCAAATATCAAAGAAAGATCACAGGTCCTCGAGAGGTGACCTAGAGGGCTTAAGATGTTCTGAGATGCTCTCGAGGATATCAGCTTCAAGGCTCTAGATAGAAAACTTTATAATTTAAAATCCTTATTGTCTGCCAAACTCAAAGCTAGCTTTTGGGTGGGTAATAAACCCTACTTGGAATTGGAGTGGTAGGCAATGAAATAATGCTTGGCATGGAGCAGAATATATATACACAATAATAAGTTGAAACTTGAAAGCAAGGATTTCTTTGAGGAAAACCCATAGATGGTTGCTCCTTGTAAAGGGGAAGGTACTATATATTCCAGGACGGTGACATGGATATGAATAACAATTAACACGAGAGGAAGGAATGAATACTCAATTGCTAAGGCAAGGTTTACAGTTGAAAATGGTTGAAATTCAATTCTAAGTGGACTAATGAACGGGTATTATCTTATGCCATTTAACATTCCCAGGAATGTAGATAATTCCAAATAACAAAGGTGAATTTCTTAGGATATTCCCTCAACTCAAGTACATATTATATCTATACTAGAGAGGCTACTATGCTTTTATGGTCTCTTTTCCTAGGACAATTGAATACCTTCAACAAAGTCCTAGCAATGCAACCTAGTTGTGCAACCTTCGACTAGTTGGAGTCCTATGGGCAAGCTAGGGAGAAAAGGAGGAGAATATCGAAGCTTTTTATGCCTATTTTAAGATAATGTAAAAACTTGTTCAAAGTTGATGACTCAACAACTTTCACACCTAGATGACTAAACCCTGTATACTTGATCCATATTAATTTTGGACACACCGTTTGAGAGTGAGAAAAGAACAAAACGAAAATAAATTAATCAATAAACATTCAGCCATGTTTTGAAAATTGGAATGGCAAAGAAAAGAACATTTAAGGATAGATAAGTCTTTTTCATGACCTCTCTGATTTTTTTTCTCTCCTCTTGAACCCCTCCCTCTATTAAGAATGATTAGAATCATAATACAAGATGTCCCAATTATAAACAACTAACAGCAGCAAGGATTGGAAAACTAACCACCATATTGAATATTTGGTTCATGCGAAGTATATACATTCACAGGATGAACATTGCTAATACTTGTTCCTGCATCCATAGATACTTTCTGCTCCATGGTATCCCTTGACGGTCCAATAATTATTGCATTTGGAGAAGGATTTGCTGGAGCAATCCTTCCACCTTTAGGTGAGAGTTGCTGATAATGCATCGTTAAAAAAAAATGCCAGAAGTATACATCAGTTGTCAAATCCAATAAACATGCAAAAGCAAATACAAGGAAAAACATTCTAGAGGAAGTAAGCAGTATTACCGGCTCTTTCAGGTTATCTGGCCTAAGAGATCTTTCTCCTGCATAAATAATTGATTGTTCAGTGCCCCTATAGAGGACAAAAGTACTTAGAAAATGCCTATTTGTAGTAGCAAAAATAAAACAAGATTTAGTCTTTCTCACAAAATAGTTCCCAGTAAGCCCATACACACACTTGGCTTACATTTCTGCACATAAATTAAAACCAAGAAGCAGAAACTGCATTACTCTGTACTTTGACCAATTGAATCTTATGGAATAATAATGAAGGTACTTTCTAAATCGTAGACAGATCTATGATGATTGACTATCAACCCACCGGAAAAGGCACTCCATTACAACGGTCAACAGTTCCACTGTCAAGTGTCAACTCAAAGACAGGAAGAAAAAAAGTAGAAGAAAACAAAAGTACAATGGCTTAGCTCCCTGTCGGTGCCTTTCTTTGGCAGAAAGCATCGACGGTACAACAAACAAAAACCCTAGTAGAAAAAAAAACACATAAACAGGTAAATCAAAATCTTCTTCAGTAAACAATTTGGCAACACAGCACATTCATTCTCAATTCACGAACCCAAAAATGCACAAATCAATCGTTCTCGGAAGCACCCATGTTCAGTTTCGCCAAAAAAAAAAAAAAAAAAACAAGATCTCACCAATCCAGAAGTTGACATAGCACAATTCCAGAAAACAATAGGCGGTTTTAACGAGGAACAAAATTGAAAAGCAGAAAAGAAAAAAGAAATGAATAAGTGGTGAAACAAGATGTAAAGAACATACCAATAGGAACGATTCGATCCTGGTCGTCGTCGGGACGTTCCATAAGAACAGAGATCCAGGAAGGGAAGTAAGGTAGAAAATCAGGAAGGGAAGCAGATTGAGATGGAAAACTGGAGGTGGAAGAAGGGGGGAGGAAAATCAAACGGGAAAATTTGAGAGGGATTTTGGGATTTGAATGGAAGAGAATAAAAAGGGTTTTAGGTTTTACGAGCCAATGATTTTTACCAAATAAAAAAGAAAAGAAAAGAAAAGAAAGGAAAAGAAAAAATTGAATCGGAAAAATTTGGCTGTCTATGGCGGTTTGTTTGCTTTGTGCTTAGAAACGTATGCTGGCGGAGGCCCAAAAGTAATCCCCATGCCGAAGACCTTGCTCTTGCTCTTGCTCTTGCTCTTGCTCTTTAAACATTTATTTTCTTTTTTAAAAAATAAACAATAAGTCATACATAAAAATAAATAAAATAAAATAAAATAAACATAATTCATATTCTCCTCAACATTATTTGAGTAGCTAAAACTTTGGGAAGAAGAAGAGAATGTTTGAGCCTTTTATGCCTATCTTCTTAAGAAAAATGCATGATTCAATTTTGTTATAAAAGACACTAAATTAAACTAATAGAATAGTTTATAGATCTCTAAGTCTGAGAAATTAAGTCAAAAAGAAAAAAAAAATATTTAAAAATCAATTAAAATATTTTAAAAATATGTATATAGCCACTAATATAATATATTTTGTAAATATTTTAACAATTTTATCATCATAAAATTAACAATTTTTTAAAATAAAAGATTGAGAAAGAAAAAAGAAGTTACCAACTAAAGTCGGGAGAAAACTTTAGTTAAATGAGTTTGATTTGATCTGGACAAAAAATCAAAACTAAAACCAAATAATTATTCTTAATTTAATGAGCCTTTAATGAGAGCATAATGAAAAGAAACAAGAGATTTTTTTTTCAAAACTATGTTGTCATTCAAAATTTCAATATAATATGATTAATCAATGATTAACTTGAAATTATTTAAGATATCCCTATTACCGTCAACTAAATGAGGCAATAGAGAGATTTTCAAAAGTTTCTACATTTTAACCCTTTTTAGATAATATTGGTTTCCTTAACATGTGCAATTATTGATAGAATTCTTAATTTACTTAACCATACATTCAGAATAAAATTTTATAAATGAGTTTGAGTATAGTCTACGGAGATCAAAGTGACAATACAGTGAAAACGACTTAAAAGACCATATAGTCCACGAAGATCAAACCCAACCATTTATGTTTAGCTATTTTAGAACCAGACTAATTTTAGCTAAGGAATAGAAACCAAAATTTAAAAACAAAATGTGTTGGAGTTTTTGTCTAAAAATATTTTATGAAATATCTTTGACTAAATATCTTTGATTAATGAATTAATTAAAAGATGAGATATTCAAGAGATAAAAGATTTTCCACTATTTTAGGAATCTTGTTGAGAAAAGAAGATTTATACATATAACATATATATATATGTATAAATAGGATGTTACGGGGTTGTTACGCGTGTGACGAAAAACTGAAAAACATAAGTTGAAGAAGACTGTTCACGTAAGTTGTCGTCTGTAGCAGCTACTGGATTCCAAAGGTATTATGATCTTATGTCTATGAGATCACTATGTTGATCGTAGTTACAATAGTTGATGAGTAACAGACGAAACAGTGATTTGTGTGATCACGGAGATCTTTAGAGGGATCTAAAGACGTTGTAAAAGATATTCACTCATGTGTTCAGAGGGAGCCTGAAGCTAGACATCGTAAAGATAAGTAATTCAGGGGGAGCCTGGAGTTTGATGTCAAGACACATGTCATTAAGTCAAATTATTGAATAGAGTACCATATGTTGTATTGTTCTATATTGACTAAAGTGAATATTAATAAAGATTACTCATCAGGGTTGTGCGCAGCTCCCTAGACGTAGGCAAGATTGGCCGAACTGGGTTAACAAAGTTTCTTGTGTTATTCTCTTCTGTTGTCCCTCTAGTTATTACAACTGTTATTAGCTTTAGTATTAGCTGGAGGTTTAATTGATTATCTCACATTGTTTTTCAAAGTGAACTTGAAAACAAATATTTGAATGCTAATTAAGTAGAAGGCATTCTAGGCTATTTATTTCATTACAAACTTCAGTTGATAATATTTGAACATTATACATAAGTCTTGAAACTAAGATCCATATTATTTTGTTTCACGAAAATTCTTCTCTTTTGCAACCTTAACGAAGGAAAACGAGACATGTGCGACTAAATAAAAATCAAATTTTACTCTAAATTGCATCTAAACTATTTAAAGATTAACATGCTTAATAACTACCCTAATTAAATGAAATTAGGGTTTATCGAATACATACCTTTGTTGCTTCCAAATTTCTTGATATATTCTCACAAACACAAACCCGGGACCATCACTAGCATTGACCTGTTATTCTTCAGACTTAGAACCAGGTTGTAGGACCCGTTAAGTGAAGGAAATTGAGAAAGAGATGGAAATTGGAAGGTGGGATTTAGGGTTGAGATTTTGGAAGAGAGAAAAATTTTAAGAATAATTTTGTAAGTCAAAATTATCAAAAATGACAAAAGTCTTTATAGTTTTGAAAAATGGCCTATTTGTAAGCAAATTTATTTATAAAATCTCAACACTTATCTTTCTACTAATCATTAGTGGTACTTAGTGGGCTAGGTGTCTACATCTCATGTAGCCACTTATCCCATTAAGTGTTAGTGGGATTATCCAACATAATATTAGATTTTTCCACTAATTTAGTCTAAGGGCAATATGGTCATTTGACCATTTAAATCAAAATCAAAAGTCAACATTTTGACTTTTTGTCATTTTATCTGTCTTTACTAATTCCGACCTCCCGAGCATGAATCTGCATTCATTTTTTAGAAGTTCAAATCACATTTGAATATAAAGGCGGTCAAAGTTTGACTTTTCAAAGTCAAAAACAACTTTAACCATTTCCATCAATATTGAGCTTTCGAATATGACTATGTACTCATATTTTTAATATTTAAATCATATTAAACATAAAGCTCTATCTCAAACTTATAATCGACGACTATATCATACATATTCGTCAATTTCTCTCTCTTTATCTAATTCTAACAATTCGAATTATTCCAACATATTGTTCTAAATTAATTCCATATGAGCTAGCAGGGGAATTTAATAAACCTATAGATCATGGGCTCCAACAATTTGAGATTAACTGGCTAAACCCTTTTAGAATCAGCTAATCAATATTCGTTAACTAACGTGTCATTCCACTAAAGTCTCGTAGTTGCGTTCTTCTCCCTATAGATTTATTTGTGTACATCTGATATAATAATGATCCATAAGTCACAGGTTGTTCGTAACCTCGGCTAGGTCAAAATACCGTTTTACTTTAAATATTACGTCTTGCACCCTATGTCCCTAGCCATCAACCCGGTCTTACCCCTGAAATGGGAGCCTTATTGGGCCATCGCTGTTGAGTTATCTTCACATATGCAGATCTAAGGATAATTCAGTGTGAAAAGAAGTTCATAATTAGCTCAGGATTAAGATTAAGTTACCTAGGTCATCAATAATCGAAATCATCAGTTTTATAAAGTAAACGATGTTATAACTTAAAAGTGACTATTTCATGGTTCCAGTCTTATGTAAACTCATTACATAGGATGCTCCCACTTCCATGTCTCTACATAAACGATTCAAGATCACATCGTTTGTACTAACTACAAAGTGGATCGCATCCATATTATCCCCAAAATAAGGCGTCCAACCTTATTCATATACTATATACTGCTTGAGTTATATACTTGAACTTAATTTATGTTTATGTCTCTACATAAAGTTCAAGTATACACTAGATAACGTTTAGACTTTAGTTTATTGGACTCAAGATTATAGTATTATATTTTCACTAATAAGTTCTCAATAACCACTTTATTAAATAGAATATAATTTTAACTACAAACTACAAGTTTTAGGACATAAATTCCAAACACTTAAATGATAGTTGACATCTTGAAATCAAATCCAGGTGTTGGAATTTACGTCATAAAACTCGTATTCTGTAGTTTAAATTATATTATATTCAATAAAGTTGTTATTGAGAACTTATTAATGACAATTAAATACTATAATCTTGAATCCAATAAACTAATATCTTGACGCTATCTAGTGTAGGCTTGAGCTTTATGTAGAGACATAAACGTGGATCAAGTTTGAATATATAACCCAAGCGGTATATAGTATATGAATAAGGTTAGACGCCTTATTCTAGGGATACTATGGATTTGACCCACTTTATAGTTAGTACAAACAATGTGATCTTGAATCATTTATGTAAAGACATGGAAGTAGAGACATAAACGTGGATACTAGTCTTATGTAAATAGTTTACATAAGACTAGAACCATGAAATAGTCACTTTTAAGTTATAACATCGTTTACTTTATAAAACTAACGATTTCGACTATCTATGACTTAGGTAACTTAATCTTCATCTTAAGCTAACTATGAACTTCTGTTCACACATAAATATCCTTAGATCTGCATAGGGACGGGTAGCTCAACAACGTTGACCTAATAAGGCTCTCATTTTAGGGGTAAGACCGGGTGAATAGTTAGGAACATAGAGTGTAAGACGAAATTCACTTCTACCCACTTTAGGGGTTAGTATAGGTTATTCCCTTAAGAACTGAATCAAAATCTTGAACAAGGGATCTCACCCTCTCATTAGCTCAAGAAGGATTCAGTTTATAGGTTGGACCTTAAATCAATTTGTTTGATAGTTTGATTAGTGGGACTTAAGAAACAAGATGTAATCTTGGAATAAATGGTATTTTGACCCGACCGAGGTTATGAACAACCTATGAAGGATTAACTTATCAATCATTGTTATATGAGAGGGACACAAATATATATATAGGAAGATGAGTGCAACTACAAGACTTTAGTGGAATGACCTGTTAGTTAACAAATGTTGATTAGCTCGTTCTAAAAAGGTTTAGCTAGTTAATCTCAGATTATTGGAGTCCATGATCTATAGGGCCATTAGGTTCCCCTGCTAACTCATATGAAATTAACTTAGAACAATATGTTGAAATAATTCAAATTAGACAAAAAGAGAGAAATCGACGAATATATATGATATAGTCGTCGTTTAAAAATTTGAGATAGAGCTATTTATGTTAAATATGATTCAAATATTAAAAATATGAGTATAGATTCATATTTGAAAGCTGGGAATTGATGGAAATGGTTAAAGTTGTAAAAAGTTAAAATGTTGACTTTTGACTTTAAAAGTCAAACTTTGATCGACTTATACTTAAATGTGATTTGAATTTTAGAAAAATGAATACGAATTCATGCTCGAGAGGTCAAAATTAGTCAAGACGGACCAAATGGTAAAAAACCAAAATGTTGGCTTTTGACTTTAAAAAGTCAACGTTTAACTTTGACTTCAATGGTCAAATGATCATATTGCCCTTCGACTATAATTAGTGCAAAAACCCAACATTTTGTTGGATAATCCCATAACACTGGGATTGTTTGGTTTGTAAGTAAAGAGGGTGGGAATGGGTATGGATTTCTAAATCACATGCTTGGTTGATGGGTATATTTTTTTTGCCTGGAAAAGATATTTCCTAGAGTTTATTATTCAACACAAGAGGAGGATTTCCAATCATGTCAAGAAGCAAGAGTTTGCGATTCCTTTCATCAAAAGGTATGTTCTTCTTCCTTCATCAATCAACCATATCTTTTCTTCTCTTCTTTTTTTTTTTTTCCTTTTTAATTTTGTTTTCACTATTTTTCTTCTTCCCTCAACGGTTGAATCGTTCCTTATTAACCTATAATCAATTCCTTTTTATGGTTTCTTGTTCTCCAATCCATCATCACTGGAAGCATCACATTGGTTTGATTATCTCTCTACTTCTCTCTCATTCACTTGATTCATAGTTTGGAGAGAAACGAAAGCTTTTCACTGTTGATTTTTTGTTTTGATCTTGTTTGCTTGTGGAGGATGTTTGGAGAGGTGGAAGTATTGTTGTTTCTTGTGGATTTGTAGATTAATGGCTTTAATTTCGTTTTAATTTGAATGATTTGTTCAAAACCATTATCATTCTATTTTCATTAAGTTTTAAAGGAGTATTTTGTTAAACAATTGTGTAGAAGTCAAATGATCGTATGGAAAGTTAGTCGTTCATGTAAGAAGTAAATGATCGTTTATCTTATAAGAGGGTAAACGGTCGTATAGGATGTTGAATTTAAGTTGTCAAAGAAGAAAATGACAATGTTTTGTGTTAACCATTTTGAATTTTTTTAAAAAAAAAAAGAAAGGAAAAAGAAATAGAAATAAAATTATATATTAGTTATATATATATTTAAATGGAATAAAGAAAAGAAAGAGGAAAGGTGGTAGATAAGAGAATTTCATTTGGTATTTGTTTTTTTTTTCTTTCTCTCATTATTCTTCTCCACCCCACCGCCAAAAGGTTCTTCTCCCATTTCTCATCACCCTTTTGAATCTTCAACTTCAGCTCTATGTTGAAAAAATATTTGCAAAGATTGGAAGCAAATATTTTACCATTTGAAATTCGAAGAGGAATAGATCATCAAACTCAATTCAATTTTTGGACAGATTGAATTCACAGAGACATCATCTGATTTTTAAGTTGGTTTGCACTGCTCAATAAAATTTAAAAGGTGAGATTTTCTTTTTGGAAAGTTAATTCAATTTCTAACAAGTATTGTGAAGGAAGAATGGGCAAATTCTGATTTTAGATTGGTGTTTTTCATAAAGGCATTCAAGTCATAAATTTTGGGTGCAAATTCGTAAATGCTCTAGTTTTTCAAGTTTTTCAGATCATACAGAGGGAGTTAGAAGCTCTATTAGGTATTGTTGAAAAGAGATAAAATTTCCTACAAGATTTATGAAGAAATCGGGAGCTAAATATAATTGGAAGTAAGCTTAATTTCAGGAACAAGTCAGGGGATAGTAGAAAACTCAATTTTTGGACTCTCTCTGTTTCGGGCCATTTCTGTAGCAATATATTGAGAATCCCGTTTTTTTTTTTTTTTTGCTTCAAGTAAGTTGTAGAGAAGTTAAAAACAAAGAGTTGATATAATAGACATTAATTTTGGTGAATTATTGAGAAAGTTATCAATATTTGAAGTTAAGTTGTTAAATGTGGAAAATTCTGGGAAAATAGGAAAAATACTCTTTTATGTCTAAGTTTGGAATTGTTGAATGTCATGTTTTGTGCATCATCTTAAGTTAGTATAAAGATACAAGACTATATAAGGTTTTGACTCTTGATTTTGGTTTGTTTGACAGGCCAAGAGAAAATAACCCGAGTCTACACTTCAGGGAACTAGCATAAGGCTGTGAAAGACAAAACAAATTTCAAAATAGATTTTTTTTTAACTGTTATGTATGATTATATTCTTATGATAGTACATGATTTCTATAAATGGTTTCAAGCATAAGTTCAAGCCTAGGTTTTATGATGAAATTTATATATGAACACGTTATTATCAACTTCTTGAAAAGTAGCTGAAACAATATCATTTTAAGCAAGTATTATTTTTAGATTTTCACTTTTCCACGAACAATCTCAGTAAGCTTGATTTTTATGAAATGTAAAGATAGCAGACATGTTTTAATATTTTTGTATGATTTTCTGAGGATTCCTGTTAACTACATGACTGAGATATTGAGCCCGAGACTATATGATATCATGTGCATACATGTTAGATTCTATTGTTGTCATTGAGTGTACTCGGTAACAACGATGCTATCGTGAGTGCTAGATAGGGCCTACTACGACAAAAACCGACAAAGACAATGAGAGTGCTGAGTGGGCCCCACTACATCGTAGAGCTAGTAAATGTTGGTTGCACTAGGCGTGTCCTACACAACGTACATTTGTCATGTTAGTTAAAATGTTTTGATATACTTGATATGCCTTGCTAGATTTAAATGATGTATATGTTGAGTATTTTAGAAAGTTATTATTATGATTATACGTTTATATTTACAGCTTGATTAAACACATTTATATATGTAAAGTTTTCACGTGCTCTGATCTTTAAATTTATAGTTTTAAATTGAGTCACTCACTGAGCTTTATAGCTTATCCTTCCAAAATATTTTTCACACTTTCCAGGTAGAGATCGAGCTCTCGGTATCTGATAGACTGCCTTAATCTGTTGAAGCTCCAACATCGATTGCCAATACGTGGTTGGCGTTGTTCATAGAGTCCGTTGTGTTATGTTGTATATGTCTTTGTACGATATAGATACTCTGCAGTTTGTGTAAGCTCTAGGAGTTGCGGTTGTGTAAACCTTTTTTGATTATCTTTTTGTTAAGGTGTCTCCATTAGGTTTACTTGTTAAATCAGTTATTTTAGGACTGCACTTCATGTATGTTTATGATTAGTATAGGTTTCATTGTGTTGTGTTGCATGTATAATAGTTTATATACTAGATTAGCAAGTTTATCTTGTTCAAGAGTTCAGCAAAGTCGACAAATATCGTTAGAGGAGAGCGATGTTGGTCGGCTTCACGCCATCTTCCGGGCTAAGCTAGCAGGTAATCTGGGAGGGGGTGTAACACATCCGGTCTTTTCACAATTGTAGGATCAACTTCGGTCCTACACAAAGTGTCATCCTCAATGAATTCGTCCACACGATGTCCGACAACGATTTTCAATACATTAAGTTGCTTATTTTCAATATCTTCCACTTATGGCATGTCCCATATATATTTATTTTGTACCATTTGAACAACTTTTCAATTTGTACCATTTTTATGTGCTTGGGTTGTAAGAATCATTGGTTCCTCAGCAAACAAAAAATGAGACATGCTGATTCATTTGTAACATAGTTTCATCTGTGTCCTATGGTTTTTGTTGCTGTCTGTGTGAACCATCTACACTTGAATAGCCAAGCACATCGTTCAAGTGGATATTAAATGTGCAACACTTCATTTAAAACACCATAGAAATTGTTGTTGGTACTTCCACCTCCACTATCTTCACTAACTAGCTTGACTCCACTATTTTGTGTAGTACGTCGGAAATCACACTCCAATGTGTGAAATTGTACGCCACTAACAATGCATCCACTATAAGAGTGAACCTCAAGTGAATGTCCCATTGAGAGTGAGAAGAAATTTTGAGAAAGACTTTCTCTTCACGCATTTCTAGAACCTGAAATTAATGTAAATGAATATATATAAAGTATGAAATAAGCATATACTAATTCTCAATTTCATTTACTCTATATACCTGAGCTCTGAACCAATCAGAAAATGCTCGTTGATGTCTTTTAAACATGTTAGAAACACTTTCACCCTGACGACGTATCAACCTCAAGTGTTCTCTAAAGTACATAATTGTGAGTTTGTGTGACGACAATAACAAAGACTTACGATAACGAATGAAGTATACATTAAAGTTGGAAATGCGTACTTGCAGTAGTCGCTATTTCATCTACACTGTTGAGGATGTACTAATGAAGAGACATTTCTCTTCCTGTGATATGCTTCGTAAACTTGACACTTTTAATGATCGTCCTTTCTGAACGAACACTTTAAATTCACCAATCATCTTGTCCTCTGAATGCTATCATCATTTCGTTCATCTCTAGTGAATTGGGTCTCAATCCCACTTAGATACCTTGAACAAAAAGTCTCTAATTCATTCATCAGATATCCTTCTACAATAGACCCTGCAGGACGTGTTTTATTATGAACATACTCTTTTAATATGCATAGAATTCTTTCAATGGGATACATCCAACTGTAACAAACTGTACCAACAACCTTAGTTTTGTATGGTAGTGAACGATAAAGTGTACCATTACACTGAAGAAGGCAAGTGGAATTCTTTCCAATTTGCAAAATATGATTATGATATCTGCTTGCAATTGGTCCAAATCACTTACTCTTATCGTTCTTGTGCATAAGTCACAAAAAAACTACATAGTTCAGGAACAGAGGTGTACACATTTTTTTGGTAAGTATGCTCGAACACCAATAGGTAAAAGTTAATGTAGCAAAATATGACAGTCGTGCATTTTGAGATCTCATATTTTCCTATTTCCTTCATTCACACATCGTGAAATATTAGAAACAAATTTATCGAGAAACTTAACTGACTTTAAGAGCTTGTAAAACTCAACCCGCTCGCTGCTAGTCAACGTGTGACTCACAAATGTGGCTTCACTAATCTGTTACCGACTTCTATCAGGTGTAAATCCTTTCTTATTTTCAAATTTTGTAGGTCCAACCGAGCATTCGTGGTATCCTTGATTTTTCCTTTGATATTTAATAATGTATCAACTAAGTTGTCACAAACATTCTTCTCAATATGCATTACATCAAGTTTGTGATGTAACAGTAGTCTCGACTAGTAAGAAAGTTCGAAAAAAATACTTCTCTTTGTCCAATTTAGAGCTTTCTTTCTTTTCTTATCTTTCAATTTGAGATATTTACTGACAATTGGAAACTCTAACTGATCTAGTTGTTCCAATATTTCATGCTCATTCATTACCATTAGAGGAGGCATACGATCTATCTTTCCATCGTGTAGCCTACTTCTACGGTAAACGTGGTTCTCTAGAAGATAGCACCGATGTCCCATGAAAGATATTTTTTCTTTTATCCCGAATGATGATCTATCTCCCATGCACAGGGACATGCCAGATACCTCTTCGTACTCCACCCAGATAAATCACCATATGTCGAGAAGTCATTAATTGTTCATAACAAGGTTGCAGACAATTGAAAGAATTAACCCGTAAGAAAATCATACGTACGCACACCAAAATTCCATAACTTTTTTAGTTGCTTAATCAATGGTTGGAGGTACATGTCAATTTCCCTACCAGGAGATCTTGGACCGAAAATGTGCAATGACATGAAGAAGTTTTACTCTTTCATGCATTTTTAAGGTGGCAAATTGTAAGGAATTAGTACCACATGCCACATATTGTACGAGGTACTCATATGACCGAACGAATGAAATCCATCTGAAGCAACCTCAAACGAACATTCGGTGAATCTAAAGAAAAATCAGGAAATTCATAATCAAAATGCATCCATTCCCTTGCATTAGCTGGATGTCTCAACACATCCTTTATTTCCACTCATTTATCCTTATGCTATCTCATGTCAGATGAGTCTTTTTTGCAATACAAACAAGCGATGTAATCTCGATACCAAAGAAAAGTAGCCCAATACCTTATATGGATTTTTTCTCTATTATGACCAACCTTGTACTGAGACTCACCACAAGTTGGACAATGTTGCAAATCCCCAAACTCCTTCAAGTACAATACACAGTCGTACTTAAAAGCATGAATAGTCTCATATCTCAAGCCCAAGACATGCAATTTTTGTTTAGCTTTGTAGAATGAACTAGGGATAGCAGTACCACACATTGAAAACACTTGTTACTCCAACTGTTAAAAACCGTTACATGCATCATCTTAACCAAAAAATTAAGGGAGGAAAATTCAAAACAATCGAGGTACAACTCAAGTGCTTCATTCAATAAGTTCTAAAATATGTTTGTTGTCTCTTGTTCTATATCTACCCTACTATTAAATGACATTTCATTCTCTAAACCTTCCTCTGTTTCTTCTATGTGTTCAATTGGAGCTTGCAGATCAAGAATCATACCCAACAGTTCATTTTTTTTTCAAGAAATGAGTTACTGCTAGTTCCTTCATCAAAAGGATTACTACTGCTAGTTCCTTCTTCAAATATTTGTATATCTCTATGCAAGTTCAAGAGCTTTCCATGATACATCCAGTCTGTATAGAAGGTGGATATTCCAATGGTTAATAGATGTTGCTCCACACCCTTTAATGAGTCCCAATTTGAGTTCATTCATTTCTTGCATGGACACCTTGTTCGTTCATAATTATCGACGTGATACTTTGCAAGCTCTAAAAATTGGGACACTCCCTCTCTGTACTCAACCGAGAACTTATTCTTAAGTTTCATCCAACTCTTGTCCATCGTTTAAAGCCCTAAAATATAAATAGGTTTGATTAGTCTTATATCTCTCCTCTCAAATTCTCCAACTTACTCCATGAATATGTTATGCACAATCTCCCAACTTTCACTAAAGTTAAGTTTAAAACTACCTAATATTTCCAATATATTTAATTAAAAGCTACCTAAGTATCCTGACACTACTAACAAATCAGAAACTAATTTTAACATAAAAAGCTAGGCTACATTGCAGGATAACCATAAAACAAATCAACCACAAATTACTTTAACCTTTTTACAAGCTCTCTAACATTTCCAAATATTCAAATTGGAATTTAAATTTAAATTGAAAAAAAAAATTTGGAACCAATCACAAATTGCCACATCATTTACTAAAATAATTATATTTGGGATTAACTAAAAATTGGCATGTGTCCCAAATTAAATTTAAAGTCACGTGTCTTTATTATGACAATTGGGTCAAATTAATTATTTTGGTTCAATTAAATATTATTTAGTTAGGCTAAAATTCAATTGAACCCAAAATTAAGCTTAATTTAGCCTAAAATAAAATATGACCTAAATCCATATGATTGAGCCCATGGGTATGGTCCATGGACCAGAACAGGCCCAAGTCCATAAAAGCCCACCAGGAACTCTATAAATAGAGGAGTTCTCTTCATTTGTGGGGGTTGGAAATTTTTGACTCCAGAAGGTCTAGAGAGAATTCTCCTAAGAAATAGAAGCCTCCTCAACTCCTGAAGTCGACCACCCTCGAAGATTAAAACTTCTTCGAAGATACAAGTTTCTTCGAAGATACAAGCTTTATTTCAAGACTCCAACTTCAAGAACACCCTCGAAGATTGAAGCTCCTTTGAAGATATAAACTTTCTTCGAAGACTCTAACTTCAAACACACCCTCAAAGATTGAAGCTCCTTTGAAGATCCAAGCTTTCTTCGAAGACTCAAACTCCAAGAACATCACGTGCTTCCTTTCCTCAAACCAAGCGTAAGCATCCAGCCGAGAGAGAATCAGAGGATCAAATTCTAGAGATCGAACCACATCGCATCAAATCAACGTAAATACAACATCAATGCAAGTTTAACTCCACGAATCAAATTTCTTCAAAAATCTCATGTGAACAATATTCAAATTCAAATTCAAATTCAACACTAAAATCTAAATCTTAAAAACAATCCAAATTCAATCGTAAAATCTAAAACTAATTAAAAATATAAATCCTAAAAACTATTTTAAAATCTAAATTCTAAAAAAATTCCAAAATCTAAATTATAAAATAAAAACACTAGACCATGCATAATTTCAAAAAAAAAAAAGTAATTATATCAATACATACATTTTTATAATTTCAAAAAAAAACATACATTATATCAATACATACATTACATACATATCAATACATTATATCCATACATACATTTTTCTAATTTTAAAAAAAGAAATAAAAACAAATCGAGGGAGGGCGAATGGCAGCAGAGAACTCTGACAACAACAACGACAGATGGTGGATGGCAGACGGTAGGGAATCTCTCTCTCTATCGGCCTCTTTCAACTACAAATTACTTAATAGATATAGTAATGGTGTTCAAAATGTTTTTAAGATTGTTGAAGATAAAAATGTGACTTAGTTCTTGACATTGGTTAAGGATCAATCTACCCAATATCCTATAGTTGCTCATTTTGTAGATACAGTTTTGGATGTTTCAATTGATTCTTCTTCTTCTTCCATAGTTGAGGTTGATTTGAGAGGTGAATTAACAATTTTTAGAGATGTTGATATTACCAATATTAAGAATGAGTTGGCTTTTAAGGAGATGAATTTGTTTTGTAGTAAGGAGATTTTGTTGAAGTCATTATGCTTTATAGCTGTTAAGACTAATTTTGAGTTTACGTCATAGAGATCTAATTCGAGATCTATTGAGTTGGGATGTAATGAAGATGATTGTCTTTGATTTGTTAGAGCATCACGTTATATGTATTAGTTTTGTATATTAATGTTATGATGTACTTATATTATATGTATTAGTTGGTTGATATACTTACTACATGATTTTCATTTTTTCAAATTTTATGCAATTTATTTTATTATTATTAAGTATATGAATGATATAACTTAGAATATCAAACATATAATATGTATCAAAGTGTACTAGTGAAGTATATTAATTGTATCAACGAAACCTCAAGTGTATCAAGTGTATTTTAATCAATTAAGTACATCAATACACATAGAAAGTGCACCAACAGTACATCAAGGGTATCAAACATATAAACTGTATCAAGTATATTAAATTTTTCGAGTGTATTGGTGAAGTATAAAATGTTTATCAATAGTGCATTAAGTGTATCAAACTTATTAAGTGTATTATACCCATCAAGTGTATGAACAAAACACAATAAGTGTATGAATAAACTGTAATAGGTGTATCGACAGTACAACAAACGTATTATGCTTAGCGCACCAATATATTTAATTGATTGAGTGTATTTTCAAAGTTTAACAAATGTATCAGCCACATATAAAGTGTATCAAACCAATTATGTGTATCAAGTGTTATTTAATTCATCGAATATATCAACAAAGGATAACAAGTGTATCAAAAACACATAAGTGTATCAACAACATATCAAATGATGCGTGAAAATGTTTATAATTCTAGAGGGTAGGTTTGTAATTTTGCATTTTTCAAATGTGGGTTGGGTTTGAACTTTTTCATTTTCGAAAATTTAAAAGTGATATGCTATGGACCTAATTTATCAAACTAATTCTGCTATATTTGCAAGAGCCCTTTTTTACGAGGAAAATAATATATTTTTTTTATGTTTTACTCGTAAATGTATATTAATTTTTACACAATTCAACCGTAAATTATTTAATCAATTTTTTTAATAATTATTTAGTCGGTTTTTTAATAATTATTTAAACCCCACTAAAATATGGATGCAATTTTCCATATTATATGAATATTGATTCATTTTTATGATGTTACACAAGCAAATTCAAATTAATAAATAAACATTTTCTTATATTTTTAAAATATTTTTCCTATGTATTCTAATTTTGTCATTACTTTGAAAAACTTAATTACTTCTTGACTATCTAAAAAAAATTAGGAATTGAATTAGATACTGTGTACAAACATTATTTTCATTAAAAAAAAAACTAATTATATAACTTATCTTGTTTTGTAACATTTCTCAATAATATGCAATTTCAGTTATCTTTTTAACTCATATGCATTTCGAGTGCGAACATGACTTGGGCAGCTCCTATGCCTCTAAGTGAAGCGCTAGAAAACCACTCTTAAACTTTAAACTTTACTTAAAAGAAAGTGTAATTTATGAGATAAAAATGCAACTTAAAGCTTGAGGAAAACTTAACAACTTTATTCATTTTTAACAAACTTAATACAAATAGAAGGCAATACTAAAAGAACTAAAACTAAAACTCCAACACCTTACACAACTCTTATTGTCTGGCACAATACAGTGGCTCGCCTACTTTATGCGGCCTCCTCACCTTTTTTGCCTGGGGAAGAAAACCTTAAAACGTAAGCCTAATGCTTAATGAGCGACATTTAAATAAACCTTTTGGGGAATACAAGTACATGCATAAATTTTTTAACAACTTCTCAACTCCTTAACACGTGCCGAGATTAAGAAATATCTCATTAGCATCTACTTATTCCTATTGGAATTTATATGTCCTACAACTTGGAGTCGGTAGTTTAAATTATATTCTATTCAATAAAGTGATTTTTAAGAACTTATTAGTGAAAATAGAATACTGTAATCTTGAATCCAATAAACTAAGGTCCCGAGGCTGTCTAATGTAGACTTGAACTTTATGTAGAGATATAAACATGGATCAACTTTGAATATATAGCCCAAACGGTCTATAGTGTTCTAATAAGGTTGGTTGTCTTATTCTGGAAACACTATAGATGTGGCCCGCTCTGTAGTTAGTACAAATGATGTGATCCTGAATCATTCATGTAGAGACATGGGAGTGGGGGCATCCTAATCCTATGTAAAGAGTTTACGTAAGATTGGAACCATGAAATAGTCACTTTTAAGTTATAACATCGATGACTATATAAAACTAACTATTTCGATTATGATAACCTAGGTAACTTAATCGTAATACTGAGCTAACTATGAAGTTCCATTCAGACAGAATTATCCTTAGATCTACATAGGTGAGGGCAGCTCATTAGCGTTGGCCCAATAAGCCTTCCATTTCAAGGGTAAGAGCTGGTGGATGGTTAGAGACATAGGGTGCAAAGACGAAATTCACTCTTATCCATTTTAAGGTTAATAGATAAGTTGTTCCCTTAAGGACTGAATCCAAGTCTTGAATAAGGGGCACACCCTCTCATTGGCCCAAGAGGGATTCAGTTTAGAAGTTGGACCTAAAACCAATTGTTCAATAGTGGATCTGTGGGACTTAAGGAATAACATATTTATACTAATAAGTACTTAATAACCACTTTTATTGGATCCAAGATTATAGTATTCTATTTTCACTAATAAGTACTTAATAACCACTTTATTGAATAGAATGTAATTTAAACTACAAACTACAAGTGTTAAGACATAAATTCCACATATTTATATTCACCCTTTTCTATGTTTAATATTTCAAGCAAAGGTAAAGGTAGAGGAAAGCTAGCAAGCAACAAGAAAGGCCTGTGACATGTTATATGGAGACTAAGTTTTGCTTCCGCTTTTCATTATTCGTTTTCAGTGTTTTGATCTTAAACATTTTTATATTTATCTTTATTATCTTTAAAATTTGTAAAACCGCTACAACATGTTTTCATAGTATTTTTAATAAAAAAATTAATTTTCATCTTTTTAAGAAATTGTCAAAATTGTTATTTGTCTTCAAGATAACAACCTCAGCTTAGTATAAAGAGTTGAGTCATTACAATGTCAACTACATGTTGTTCAAGTTTCATGTAAATAACCTTCGATTTTGTTTGTCAAATTGAGTTGTCCAATATTTAGACATAAAAAAAATAACAACTATTTTAGGTTAATTTACATATATAAAACAAAACCCAAAAATATTTACGATCCATGTGTAATAGAAAATAAACGTCCATGAAAGCCACCATCGTATTTTCATAAATTTTAAATTTGTCTTGTTGGTTTTGAATTTTCTGGGACGAGTATCGAATTTATGTGCATATTCTTCATATTATTACTTCTTCTTCTTCTTCTTCTTCTTCTCCTCTTCCAGAATTTCTTCCTTGTTTGTCATCTCTCATCTTTCTTTTTTCTTCTTTTTTGACTACACGATTGTGTACCAAAATCTAAATAATAAGTTGTCTATCCCAATGTGATATATAAGTAATAGATTTGGGATAAGTGACAGATTTAAACAATTGTTTACTACGATCTAAACGATTGTGTGTACAAAAATCACCTATATTTGGTACAATTCTAAATGATTTGTCTTCTATCTAAGATAGATAGAGATAGACCACTATCACTATTGATTCCAGATAGATAAGTGATAGATTCAAACGATCGTTTACCAAGATCTAAACGGTAATTTACCAAGATCTAAACGATCGTGTACCAATATCTAACGATCTTTTAGACTATATTATACAATCGTTTAAATTAGAAGCTTTTTCACATGCGTGTGTCACACCCCTTCTTGGATCACCTTTTTTGAACCCGAAAGGTGGTGTGATGTCAACTAAGACCATCCACCTTTGAAACATCCACCTTTGAAACAAGTTCAGCTAACCATTGACATGAAAGCATAAAACATTTGCAGCCGAAGTCTTTAAACTTGACAAAAACTCAAAATCGTAGTGTAACCCATTTGGAAATGACTTTTATAAATACCATGTAAATATATAAAGAGTAGTAAGAATAATTTTCACAAAACATGACAACATTTCTAATAATTCGTTTTCTTTCATGGACAAAAGTTGATTGGCCAGACAACAGTATGTTCAGCACGTTGAGACTCACAATCTGTACTTGGAAAGAGGGAAAATATTTGGAAAGGGTGAGCTAAATAGCCGAGTGAGTGACGAAGTTTCTAAACATACTTTTAAATTAAAAAAATCTTAGTATTTTCCATAAATCATTCATAAAGCATAACATAAGGTATAAAATCTTGAAACTTCTTTATACTAGACTTTTTCTGACTTTCAAATGCTGTTTTATCTCTGTATATTCTATACCCAAGAAACTCGATCACGATAATAACTAGCTTGACCTACCGTGTCTGATTTAATAATCTCGACCAAGATAGCAGAGATTTGGAGGTCATACTATCCTGCCAGATCTTGATAATAGCTAGCAAAGTGGTTAGAAAAGCCCCATAGCCGAGACTGTGCACATTGACCACATCGAGAACTTGGTATATATAATACCATGATTTTCTTACTTAAAACTTTTCTCATCAAAATCATGCTTTGTCAAAATATTTCAAACTCGTACTTTGAGAATCTTTTCTAAATCAGCATACTCAAATACTTTTCATAAACATGCATGTAAATCAAGATATAATGATCAATATAACATACTTAGGAAATAACTTGTACAACATATTTAGAAACATCTTTTTGAAATCATGTTGTCACTCACTGATGGTAGCTTAAACCCTCAGCCTGTAGACTTGCTTAATCTTCTCTTGTACTAAAATAATGGAAAATAATTCCATTTTATCATGAAAATATTAAAACTTCTCTTAAATTTCTTAAAAACACAAAAAACAGCCCAAAAATGCCTCTTAACACAAGCTGGCGCATAGGGATGGATGGTAGAGGCTGGTACATGCGTGTAGGGCCTGGGTAGGCCTTGCCGTGTGCTAACCTTGCAAGGGGGCATGTCACATGCGCCTCATGTGTCTTTGGTGGCCCTTCGCATGCACGGGGTTGTCGTACGCTTAGCTTGGCCGCGCATGCCTTGCGCGCAACTTGCCTTGTGCCTGAGTTGTGCGTCCAATTCAAGTCCAATGCACACGCTAACCTCTTTTAACCCAGAACATGCACCCATCTCACCTAGCAACTTGTCACACTCGGCTAACCACCAATGCTGCCTAGAACACCATTTTTGTCCAAAACCTTAACTTCACTTTAGAGCTTAATATCTTAAAATCTAGAACTCAAATGAAAATATTTTCTTCTACAAAGTTGTTGAAAAATGTCTTCATTTTCTTACCTCAAAATTGCAGCAAAAAACTCCACGAATTGTGTTTAGTAGCCTCCTTGAAGAGAGGACTACTTAGATTTCTTTCGAGAATGACCTTTCTCTCTTCTTTCAACTCAAACTCAACATTCCTTTAGTCAAATTAAACTAGTAGCCCCGACTTGCAAATTACACTTTTTGATCTTTTGGGACTAATTTCAACAAAAATGCACAAGTAAATTAGGAGAAATTGCAATCTAAAGAGACCTATTTATATTGAACCTTGCATCAAAACATTCTTGACACCTCCAGCTTGGTGAAATTTAACCTAAGCATGCACATGACACCTGTAAAGCACTTCACCAACCCCAAACCTCTTCATCATCTCGCCTAACCTTACTCAAAATGCTAAACCAAAATACCTTGAGTCCTTGGAAATGCCTTTCTAACCTCACTTAGCATGACTGCTAACCTCATCTCACATAGCCATGTTCTCCACGCCTAACTTCACAATGCCACACTAACCTCTGATGTAAGCTTTTTCGTCAAGCCTAAACGCCCAGCAAACCTCTAAAGACTTGCATGCCTTCTCGCCTAGCAAGGCCAACTTGCCAAGCACACTTAGTAGTTATTTCATCCTTCTCGGCCACTCACACACAAGTTACTTGTCACCTAACGAGTGTCATTTAAAGGTAAATTTGCACTTTTGGCCACTTACCTAACCTCGAAACGCCTAGCACTTTTTCCTTGACACTTAGCCAAAATTTTCATCTTTTTCCTTCTTTGTTTTGAACATAGAACCTAAATATTTTTCCAAGGATTTTGTTTCATTTTCCTTTAAATCTTACTTTCTCCTATGTTTGCCAAATCTTAACAAGTTTTCAAAGGTCTTAAAAATTTTCAAGTTTCACAGCGTGTATGGTCAATTAATCGTGTGGTATTTTGTTATTTCATGTTCTGGTGTTGTGAGATTTTTTCTTTTGCCAAAATTGTTCTATACGATGCAAATATTTGTGCGCTTTGTTCTATTTTTGAAAATCCTCCATTATTTTATTAATAGTCGTAAATTTGTTTATTTATTTACCAATAATCCATTAGGTAGCGTAGACATAAAATAAAATAACAACAAATATTTTATTAATAATTAGAAATTTATTTATTTTTACAAACCCTTGAGTTTTGGGTATAAAACCCAACTTTATTCAGATAAACTTGAAAGTAGTATTGTTTTCAACTTATTTCACGTGGAGACGCATGCAATAAGCTTAGAGTTCTACTGGTGAACAATTTGACGTGCGATGGCCTCACCATCGGGCAATGGGGCGACATAGCAAGTGTGGTTGTCAGTGTTGTGGGGATAATGCCCTCCGGAGCTAAAGATATGATCAACCAACCAACCAACAAAGGCACCTACTACAAAAGCTCCGACAACGCTACCTATGACTGCAGTGGCCATCAAAAATAGAGCAGAAGCTTCAACACCAGCTAAAGTTGGCAAGGCAGCTCCCACAACTTGTCCAACCATTGCCCCACCCACTGTTGCTACAGTCACCATCACATCCTTTGTTACTGTTTGGAGAACATGTTCAGATGTAAAGATGTCCCATACAATTACTCCAGTTGCAAGGATGAGAAACAAAATGCCTGCTACACCAGAGATCGTTGATAACGTGTCTGCTACCACACTTCCTCGTCCAGAAGCCACAATGATGTCGTTATACACCTAAGTACACATCCCATGTACTCATCATATTTCAAAATTGGATATTATTGATTAAGCATGTGGTCATCGAGAATTTTAAAATATGAACTATTCAGAGTATTTTAAAATAGGATAAGAGGAAAAATAGGAAAAGCATATTTTTACAATCTTTTAATAAGTTGATAAGAAGTAAAAGTTTATAACAAAATACACATGCATGTTTCTTAAGATTAATATTGGAAAAAAATAATGGAGAAAAGGGAAATATGAAAATATCACCTTACAACCTACAAAATGACAAGAAATTGAAGCTAGATACTATCATTTATTATAGGATCATATTTACCAGCAACTTTTCTTCATCTGTCAAATTCTTGAAAAGCCCCGAAAAACCACGCTTATTTTGGTACCTAATAAGTCCACATTTGAGGTGTTAGTGGAAGTATTGTAATTACGAAAACTATAAATCTATACGAACCTTAAAAAACTTACCTTGACTTAAATTGCTAAATAAACTATAGTATTAATCGGCAGTAAGGTTGTATACAAAAATACAACCACATATCCATAACTTTATGTCAAGGGGCATCAGTTTTTATAATCTTAAATATATTTAGTTGGTAAATTTGTTAGATTTGATTGTCAGACTTTAAAATTTGTGATAAATACATAAATTTTAGATTTTTTGTCTCATAAATTCTTAAATGGTAGATTTTACATCTAATAGATTTCTTTACATTATTCATAACATTACACATAAAATTTAACTTAGTCTAAAATTTAACTCTGAAAAAATTTATTATCTAAGTTATCTACGTCAATTTAACATGGATTAAAAATTTCAATCTTCTAAAACAAATTGGGTATATGTCTAAGATTTATTAGATTTAAAATTAAAAAATACTAAAATTTGCCTTTACAAAGAAATATTTAAACAAAATTAAAGAAATTAGTGGGCTTGAAAATTAACCTATTAAACTTGAAATTTAATTTTTCAAATAAATAAAATTTTAAATTTATGATTATACTAGTTTGAGCAGGATACACAAACATTTTATATAAAAAAAAAGAAAAAGAACGATCAAGTAATGATAATATCTTTTTTTTAAAAAAAAATCATGATAAAATTATCCACTATCTAGTATAAGCATGTTGGAGGAGATTTGTTAGGATAGGTGAAAAAATTATATTGTATTTTGAAAGAAAATGAAGTTTACCTTGTGACAAGATCTTCAAACTTAGTTCCACTCTCTTTTAACCATTTGGAAAAGTTGCGTGAAGCTGGACTTTGATGGTTTAGCATGACTTGCTGCATACTCTCGTTATATTGATTAGCCTCTTTGGCTAAACGAGCCACATTGGTTACATTCTCTGGATCTAAGGTTTTTAGTGCTTCAAAAATGTCTTTTGAGTGCGCACCAATCTTTGAAAGATAGTTTGTTCGCAGTGCATAGTTCCTTACTGCTTGAAGTGAGATGTTAACAGCTTTTTCCACATAAGAATACGTTTCATGAGCAATTGAAGATTTAGTTTCATCGTCTTTGAACATTTGTTTGATGTCATCTGCATCATCCAAAAGCTTTAGTGTTGCATGGTAATTATCTCCCACATTCCTCAAATATTTGGCTTGTTCTTGCTCAGATTGGAAAGTGAGATTCCCTAATATATCAACCTCTTGGTTTCGAACCAATATTGCAAGTTTCCGTAGTTCATCACCTTGAAGAAGCAAAAGAGGAGCCATTTGATGAGTAAAATATTAGAACTAAAAGTTGTATCAGAGATTTGAGGATAGAAAGAGAACAATTTTGAAGGTTTAAATAGGAATCCAGATCAATAGTAAATAATACTTATTGTATTAAAAAAAAATTAAAGTCTTGATACTTTCTTAAGCACTTAAATAAAGAAATCAATAAGTAAAAATAAGATTAATAATTAAGCATAATTTTCACTAAAAATCAAACAGTTAATTATTACATCGTTACTTTACTAGAAAATAAGTGAATAAACCTATTGTATTTGCCTAGAAAAGACACAATAAATCAAACAAGTGAAAGATGGAGATAAAATAAGACTTATTACAATACAAAATTTTAAAAAAACGCAATTAAGTTAAGTTGGACACTACATACATACAAATAAATGTAATCAAAATTATCGAGTTGAAATCGAAGATTTATTCGAATTTTCCACTTTAAGCTGTATATTAGTTTCAAGAATTAATTGATTTTTTTTAAAAAAACAAAAGCAAAAGTGAGTCATTAAAAATTTTAATTTGGTTGAAAACAAAATTTAGTACACTATCTCATTAATTAGGGGAATAATAATTTCAGAGATGATTCTTTATATCAGGTATGGAAAAAAAAATGATATTTATGACATTATCAAACAAGTAGTAGATAGCAAGAAATTAAGGTTGTTCACATTACAATAAATAAATGCAACTGCCAATGACAATACTTTAAAGGTAAGCTTATTTAGAAGTCTATGAGGTAAGATTTCACAACTATCCATTTAAATTTGTTTTTTTTTTCTTTATATATTATTAATTTATTTATTGGGAGGTTCTTTAAAATTTAAGTGTGAATTGGTTTTGATTAGTCTTGTTGGGCTGTCAATTTCTAGGCCTCTACAATGAAAAGGAGAGCCATTAAGAAGTTAAATACTCAATAAGTTATATTTTGCATTAAGAAATTGGAAGAAGATCTTTTTTAAGGCTTAAATTAGACTTTGGTCTATAACCTATAATTTTAGTTGTGCACAAATTTGAATAATTAACCTATAGAAAAATAGAAGTTATTAAGAAAAAGGGATAAAATTGAAAATAAAATAAATATTTTGAAAATATATGGTTTAAACTTAAAAATTATTATTCTATAATTGATTACATCAAATATGAATAGTGCCTATTAGTTTGTTATGCAAACAGATTGTACCAAAAATTCGATTATACAAAATGTATTTTTGGTTTCTAGGTTTATAGTTGATGTATATTAACACTTGGTCACTAATATTTCAAAAGGTACAATTTCATTTCTCATCTTTACAAGTGATTTTAAATGGTCCATGAATTAACTTTGAACTAATGAAATACTGACCGAATCGTTAAGTGATGACGATGATATGACAAATAATTACATACCTTAGCAATTTAAAATTTAATAAAAGTTATATGATAAGTTAGCAAATGATTTGAAATTTTGATGTTTGACATTAAAAATATTAAAATCAAATCAAATTAAAATGTTTGAATGTTCAACATATATATTATTGGGATGAAGTTCTGAGCAAATGTAATGCTTCAATCTCTCCCTTGTTGAATTATATTGAGAAACTAGGGGTCGCGTGAATATATTTTAGGTTGTTTCAATTTTATTTCATTTTGTTTCTTTCTTTTTATTCTTTTTTAGTAAAAAAAATAAAAAAAAAGGACAAAAATCTCAATTGCTTTTAAATAACAAATTCTCCCCGATGTGTTTCTCCCGACGGGCCTCTATGCATTTGAAGATCATTTCTTGACACATTTTGATATATTTTCCAATGATTTGATGCGTTTCTGGGGAGTCACAATTTCTTGTAGTGCAGATAGAACTTTGTCTAGTGTTAATTTTGTCTAAGAAATATGTACTTTTAAGATACCTCCAGAGATCACCTTGAACTTAAAACCTACTTAGGAGTTTAGGTTGTTAAATTCAAAAATGATATCAATGGACAAAGTTCTCTCGTATTTCATATTTAAAGTCAAAGAGTCTTTTAACATTTTAATCTTCTCATTTTATTATTCCAAGCATGATGAGCACTGGGAAGAAAAAAAACATAAATTTAAAGGTGATGTACCCTTCACAATTAGATAAATCTCATCGTATTCTTACAACATCGTTAAATTTGGGTTTGCCACACAAACGTATACTAAAAGGTTGATAACCTTTTTACAATAAATAATATTATTCAATTAGAGATGATTATACTATATTTCTCTTGATTGTTTCGGTCCACAAAATGATCTCTGGAATTTGAATATATGATTTTGTTATCTTATATTCTTCATAAATTTTAATACAGAGTTTGTTCTCAAGAGAGATTCGTATCGATATGTTACAACTACATCCATAAGATGCAAGTCAAGCTAATATATAGTCACTCTAATTAAGTATCTTAAGGGTTGTTTCTGGAGGTAGAACGTAATCAAGATGACTAGGAATTAAAGGGGTATTGGAATACATGTAGAATCAAGGACGAAACAAAATGGCATTGTGAAGAGTGAAAATAATGGAAAGGAGAGCTTGACTGGAGACTATTAAAACAAAAATGAGATTAGTATTACAATTCGAATCTAAAACGCTTAATCCAAATATAATATTTGGATTACATCACATTCCAATTTGATTACAATCTAACAAAGAACCTCTTAATGATATAGCATCTACTGCAAGAGAATATCTTTTCCCATAATCAATGCCTAGTTTTTGAGAAAACCTTCGTGCAACAAGTTGTGCTTTATATATCACAACATCATTATTTTCAATTGTTCTACATACAAATACCCATTTGTATTCTCATGGGTTTTACACATTCAGATGTATGGACTACATGTCTAGAAACTTCATATTTTGAAAGTGAGTTTAATTCAACTTGAATAGTTCTTTTCACTAGAGTCATCCTTTAGTATAATGACATTTTTCGATAAATCAAGTTTCATAATCCTCATTTTCTAAATAATATCATGAGTAACATTATAACCAAAAATGTTGTCTAAAATTACATTAGTTTTATTCCATCTTTTTCTGTCATGATATAATTTATAGAAACCTCTTTGTTATCTTTATATAATTGAGTATTTTGAGCATTTTTTTCATTAGTCATATCTATAATTTTCCTTTTTAATGCTCATTTCAATTATGTCATTTTAAAATTTGATTTTTTTTTCTTTTCGAAAGATTTTTATCTTTCGAACCTATTGGTCCACCACGTTTCAAGTGTATTGCAGACTCATTAGTTGTAACAACTAATTGAGTTGGGATTTTACTTGTAGATGGACCATTTGTAGCTAGAATATATGACTATTGGGATTTATGTCCTAAATCTCATTGTTTGTAAATTATTAAACAAATTGTTGAATATATAATGTGATTTATTTTTAAATCAATAAAGTGTGATTTATTATTAGCATAACTAAGATCCAAGGTTATTTAATATAACTTTGACAGTATGTGGTTGACATACAAATGGATTGTATTCAAGTAATATACTAAAAGGTTTGTATTATAAGGATAAAGTTAATTAGGTATCTTATTCTTGAAGCATAAGAACATGACTCTCTAACTTCCTCAATGTTACAAGAGTTCTAAGTGTTACAAATGATATTCATTCAGTTGTTTTTGTGGTCATTTGTCTAAATTTGTATCAGAAAAATATCCAAGACACTAGGGTACAATTGCTATAACCTTTTCATGCATTTGATGAACTTGCATCGAGTATTAATTAGTAGCCTTACACACTTAATTCTTCAGTTTGTTTGATGTGTACTTATTATTGAAGTTACAAGCAACACGACACAAACAATAACGATGATAGGCTTTAGGCTCACTCCGACCAATTTAATTTGCTCATTGTTCACTGTAGATAGAATGTCTCTATGTCTATCCAAAATTAAATATATACCATCTCATTGAGTAACGTGTATTCATAGCAATACTTAGAACCATGACCAATTAGACACAATCTTTGCTTCCACAGTAGCAAAAGTAAAGGAAATATGTGTCCATTTGCATTAATAAATAACGTTGTCAATATTTTTCTTCTGTAGTTTTCATAAAGATGAGTTTCATCTCTAGCTATTTGAACCAAAGGTTCACAACATTTTAAAACCTTCTATTGCAAAATTAAAATACCAGAAAACTCATCCAAAAATAATCTTCTATTTAAAGGGAATCGAATTCTCACAGAAGCATATGGTCGTTGTTCAATATAAGAAAATTAGTTTTTATCTTAATAAAAATAGCACACAGTATTCATACATTAGCAATGATAAATATCCATGTAATCCAAGTATGTTACTAATGTAGTTAAAAATGGAGAGAGGTTGAAATTACCCTTTGAAGATTCAAAACTTCATATAATCCTCTCCTTCACCATGAATCGTACCCTTCTACAAATCTTGAAGAACATACCACACGCGTGATACTTATTGCTATTCTTTTGAATTCCTTAAAGAGCTAAAGTGTGGGCTCTAACTCTTAAAGAATTTGGGTTAATGTTGTAGGTTCTCACAGATAACATTAACCCATTCTCTTTAGGATTCCACAATTCTTTCAACAAATTAAATAACCTACCATGGTGTATTAAATCATATTTAATACAAATAATTAATAATTAATATTTTTAGTATCTTATATTTCTAAATCCCTCTATATAATAATTTCATATGAATTTAATATTTAATCATGTACATGATAGAGATTAAACATACATGGCGGAAAAGAAATCGATAATCTACTCTAAATGCAATTGATTAACAAGCATTAAATCGAAAATAAATTTAAAATTAGGTTTTTCTAAGAAAACTTACATTCGAAGCTTCGCTTGATGCTTGAACCACAACTAGGGTTGACCTACTATCCTTCGGACTCAGAATCTGATTGTGGGACCTGTTGGATGAAGGAAACTAGGAGAGAGAAAGAAGATGGAAATGATTTATGGAATAGGGTTGGATTTTTTTTGGTTTTAGAAAATATGAAGGAAAAAATCAGCAGCCCAATTTTTCTTCAAAAGAACCAACTTTTTTCAAGAGGGGAGCCCAATTGAGAATTCACATGTAAGGTTGCATGTGCATGTAAAGTTGCATGTGTATGTAAAGTTGCATGTGCATGCAAGCTCATGGGCCAACAACACATAACCCATTAACCATTAGTAGGCTTAAGGCATTCATAGTCTGCTAACACCTAGCTCACTATAGTTAGTGGGATTATCCAACAAAATGTTGGATTTTCCCACTAACTTTGGTCACATGGCAAAATTGTCATTTGGTCAAAGTCAAACTTTGATTTTTCAAACCCAAAAGTCAGCATTTTGACCGTTTACAATTTTTTTCGTCTTGACTAATTTCGACCTCTCGAGCATGAATCCGTATTAATTTTCTCAAGATTCAAAACACATTTAAATATATTAACCGTCAATGTTTGACTTTTTAGTCAAAAAGTCAACATTTTGACTTTTTACAACTTTGACTATTTTCGTCATTTCCGAGCTTCTGAGTATGAAACCGCATTCATATTATTAATATTTAAATCTCATTTAAACATAAAACTTTATCTCTAATCTGAAATTTGTTGGCTATATCACATATACATGTCGATTTCTCTCCTTGCCTAATTCGAACAATTCAACTCATTCCATCATACTATTTTAAGTTTATTCTATATGAGCTAGTAGAGGAACCTAATGGACTTATAGATCATGGGCTCCAATGATCCGAGATTAATTGACTAAACTCTTTTAGACCGAACTAATCGACATTTGTTAACTAACGAGTCATTGCACTAAAGTCTCGTATTTACACTTCCCTCACTATAGATATATTTGTGTCCATTTGATATAACCATGATTAGTAAGTTAATTCTTCATAGGTTGTTCGTAAGCTCAGTTGGGTCAAAATATCTTTTTACCCTCGAGGCTACATCTTACTCCTTAAGTCCCACTAATCTACTATTGAACAATTAGTTTAAGGTTCAACCTATAAACTGAATCCCTTTCGAGCCAATGAGAGGATGAGACCCCTTGTTCAAGACTTAGATTCAGTCCTTAAAGGGAAAAACCTATCTACTAACCTTAAAGCGGGTATGAGTGAATTTCATCTTGCACCCTATTTCCCTAGCTATCCATCCAATCTTACCCCTAAAATGGGAGACTTATTGGGCCAACACTAATGAGCTGCTCTCACTTATGCAGATCTAAGGATAATTTCGTGTGAATAGGAGTTCATAGTTAGCTCAATATAAAAAACTAGGGCACATGTCCAATAAGTCTCCCACTTGTCCTAGTTTACAAACATCGTAGACCTAAACTCTGTAGGTGACCCTCAAACACCTTAGTCGTGAGTGCTTTTGTAAAAGGATCAACAATGTTTTGCTCAGAAGATATCTTGGTCACTACAACGTCATCAAGATGTATAATTTTTCTGATAAGTTGGTAATTGCATTCGATATGCTTTCCCCGTTTATGGCTTATAGGTTCTGTTGAGTTTGCAACTACACCACTATTATCATAGTATAACATGATTGACAGATGCATATTTGGAACAACTTCCAGATCTGTCAAGAATTTCCTTAGCCATACTGCTTATTTTGCTGTTTTGTAAGCTGCTACGTATTCAGCTTCTATTGTAGAGTCGGCTATACAAGTTTGCTTTATGCTTCTCCACACTACTATTCCTCCGTTTAGAGTGAATATTGATCCTATTGTAGATTTTCTAGCATCTTTATCAATTTGAAACTCAGAATTAGTGTATCCAATAAGGATTAGATCCTTAGTACCATACACAAGCATGTAGTCTTTTGTTCTTTTAAGATATTTTAGAAAATTCTTAACGATTGTCCAGTGATCACATTTGAGATTGGACTGATACATACAACCATCCCTACTGAGTAGCAAACGTCAGATCTAGTACATAAGATTGCATACATCAGACTCCCGACAACGGAAGCATAGGAAATATTTCTCGTATCCTTAACCTCGTGAGGTGTCTTAAGGCATTGTTCCTTTGACAGATGAATTCCATATCTGTATGGCAACAGACCCTTTTTGGAATTCTTCATTTTATATCTAGACAACATTTTGTCTATATAAGAAGCTTGAGACATGCCTAGTATTTTGAACAATTTGAATCCCGAGGACATATTGTGCATCTCCCAAATCATTCATTTCAAATTGTGTAGCTAGCCATTTTTTGATATCATTAAGATAACCTACGTCATTCTCAATAAGTAGAATATCATCTACATATAATACTAAGAATGATACGATGGAATTGACTACTTTTTTATAAACACAAGTCTCGTCAACATTTTGTTCAAAGCCATAAGATTGGATCGCAGTATCAAATCTTATATTCTAAGATCTAGATGCTTGTTTTAATCCATAAATTGATTTTTGAAGCTTACAAACCTTTTGTTCTTGACCATGTTCTATAAACCCTTCTAACTGAGTCATATAGATACTCTACTCAAGATTGCCATTTACAAAAGTTGTCTTGACATCCATCTGCCAAATTTCATAATCATAAAAAGTGACGATGGATAAGAATATTCTAATCGACTTAAGCATGGCAACGAGAGAGAAAGTTTCTTCATAGTCCACTCTCTCTCGTCGCGTATAACCCTTTGCCACAAGTCAAGCCTTAAAAGTCTGTACTTTACCAGCTTGGTCTCGTTTCTCTTATAGATCCATTTAGAACCAATAGGTTTTATGTCATTTGGTTGATCTACTAGAGTCCAAACAAAATTGAAAGTACATAAACTCCATTTCGAGGTTTATGGCTTTGATCTATTGGTCATCATCCACATCATTCATTGCCTGTTTATAATTAATGGATCCTCCATGCCATCATCAGGTATGACGACTTGAGTTTCAGTTAAACCCAAGTAGCGATTAGGCTGATGAACAACCCTCCCACTATGTTAAGGCTCTTTCAACTCTTGAGAATGGTGTGATTGACCGAATTTTCTAATTTTGTCAACTACTTTGGTGAATGAACTAGGAATATTTGTAGCACTTTTAGAAATCTCACTTAATACAAGTTTACTGTGAAGTTGATGATCCTAATGTGATCCTCCTCTAAGAATGTGGCATTTTTCGATATAAATACTTTATTTTCTTAAGGATCGTAAAACAGACCACCTTTTGATTCCTTTGGATAACCTACGAATAGACATAATTTTGAACGATGTTCTAATTTCTTAGGATTTTGTACCAACACGTGTGTCGGGCATCCCCAAATTCTAAAGTAACGTAAACTTCCTTTACACCTTTTCTACAGCTCATAAGGTGTTTCTGAAACACTTTTAGAGGGAACATTATTCCAAATATAGGTAGTTGTCTCTAAAGCATATCCCCAAAAAGAATCTGGCAACTAAGCAAAACTCATCATAAAGTGAACCATGTCCAACAAGGTTCAATTTCTTCTTTCTGATACACTGTTTTGTTGAGTTGTACTAGGTATAGAGAGTTGTAACTGGATTTCATGTTCTATTAAATAGTCTTGGAATCGTAAGTCCATATACTCTCCACCTCAATTTGATCGAAGTATCTTTATTGTTTTGCCTAATTCATTCTCTACTTCAGCCTTATATTCTTTGAACTTTTCAAGAGAATCAAACTTATGATGTATTAAGTAAATATGGCAATATCTTGTATAATCATCAATGAAACTGATGAAATATTCATACCCTTCTCGAGCTTTGACATTTATTGGTCCACAAAGGTTCGAACGTACAAGTTCTAAAGGTCCTTTGACTCTGAGACCTTTTCTAGTAAAAGATCTCTTCGTCATTTTTTCTTCAAGACAAGATTCACAAGGAGGCAAAAGGGTTATCTTCTAACTTACTTAGGAGCCCACTCTTAACTAATCTCCGATCCTATTGAGATTTTTGTGACCATGTCTAAAGTGCCATAAATAGGCGTTTAAAGAAAATTTTTATCTTTTATTCTCAGTTTCAACTGTTCTGAACATTTTAGTATTTGAGACAAAATTTTCTCTGGTTGGTCTTAACTTATATAAGTTGCTTTCGAGTATAGGAGAAAAAATTTGATTACCTTTATAGAAAATGAACAACTCATTAATTTCAAAAGATATTTTATACATTTGTTCCAAAATACAAAAGATGGATATTAAATTTCTTCTCATTTGAGGTACATACAAGACATTCTTAAGTATGTCATATCTATGTTCAAAATACAACTTAAGATCTCTCACTGCTTCAGCTAAGACCATCTCTCCTGTTCCAAACTTGAGAGTGATCTCGCCTTCTAAAAGCTTTGTTCTAGAACTATTTTCCTGAAATGAGAAGCAAATATGGTTAGTGGCTCACGAATCTAGTAACTAGGTTGAATTTTCATATTCCACTAACCATGTTTCTACAACTAGTAAATCATATTTACTTTGTGTTTCCTTTTCTGTCATTTTCTCTGTAAGGTACTTTGGCCAGTTCCTTAACCAGTGCTTGTTCTAGCCACAGTGGTAACACTTACCTTTTTCTATAGCTTTCTTTTCCTTGTTTTGTTTGAAAGTCTTCCCTTTTCCCTTCTTCTTTAATTCAGCATTAGGTTTTGAGGTTTCAGCTTTGGTTTTAGAGAATGATCCTCTTGAAAACTTCTTTTTTGTGTTAGCAACATTTGTTTCCACTTGCTTCCCCTTACCCATGGTAAGGTTCTTAAATCGCTGGAGCTCGTTTAGAAGGATTGTCAGATTAAACTCCATTTCGTTTAAAGACGCATTTGTCTGAAGTGGTATGAAGTGCATCATCATGTCCAAGGCATATTTTCTAACAGAGGTTCCCTCGTTCATATGCTTAGTGTAAATGTATTTGATTGCCTCGTGTCTTAGGGACTATTCTAGTTGCCCAAACATTGCCCTTAATGAAAATCTCTTTAATCGTGGCTCAGGATTCATGTTTCTTTGCCAGAACATCAGACATGCTGGCAAGAATGTAGTCACATACTTTTTCATTAGCCTTTACCCATCGATCATATGCTTTCAGACTAGTTCGGTTAGTATTCGAGGTAGAGTTTTGAGGACACTCATCAGTTAAGACAAACTTTAAATCGTCAACCGCTAGTATCGTGTTAAGATTTGATTTCATGCCGCATAATTATTGCCATTAAGTTTTTTGGAAGCTAAAAGCTAAACTATTGAACTACTAATGCTGAAAAAACAAACATGTTCTTTTTAGAAAAACTATAATCATAAAGAAGCCAATCTAATTTAGTAATTATTAATAATGTACCCTTCATTATTTGTATTTTGCAACGATATTTCAATAGTTTAGAATAATCTCCATCGAAGGCTAGTTGATTATTCCTCCTTTAAACCAAGATCATCTTGACTAGATGCTAACTCTAGAATAATTGCTTATTCTTTATAGATCTTAGTTATCGCTACTTTGGTCAAGAATATACTAACAACTTAGTAATTCTTGTAAGTGTAATCTGCCATTTTTGGATCTCATAGATCAGAATCAACATGCTCCAAAAAGTGGAAAGTCAATATGAAAGTCGATCTAAGAAAACCTATCCATATTTAGAGTTCGCTGTGTTCCGAATCCTATAATACAACCCTTCGAAGGAAACATCATTCTAGAACAAACAAGCAGGCGCATTATAGGAATCTCACAGTGCGACCTAATGGAAGAGACCGTGGGATGTGCTGTTATATATCCCTCACCCACTTACTATGAACTACTTCCCCTATTCATTTTGATATTGATCCATGCAAACACTCTTCGAAGGGAGTCCGCTCATATGCACGACCCACAACCCTACATGCATGGACCTCACGGTGTGAACTCTTAAGGACGCTAGAGCTAAAAGTATACTACTCCTCTCTTGCTGAAGTGTTCTATAATGGTTTTAAGGGTTTTCTAATACTTTAGGATTATATTTAGGCTAACTTAAACAATTCCTAAGTCTAAGAGAAACATTAGAGCATAACTATTATATTGGATTTTAACCTACGATGTCTAGGTGATAAACCAATTTTATTACCTCCCATCTCTCACGCATGCTCATAAAACTAGGTTAACTAGGCTCAGAAATTGAATACGATCTCTAGATAGTAAGTGTTCCGTAAACCGTCAACTTAAGAACCTCCAACCTTAGTCATCTTATCTCACTTGTTGAGAAGATCGAATCAGGTGAGCCTCTTGTAACCAATTTTATAAGATATCGACCTAATTTTATGAAAAATTGGTTGATAAGTTTGACCTAGGTGAGCATGCAACTTATCTTAGTGATAGATTTTAAGAGTCTACTTGATTTTATAACACTTATAAAATTAAAGACTAACCTATAACATATATTCAACAACCATCTATAAAGAAATTAGTTAATATGGATTTCAATTTATTTAACTTTTAATTAAATCATATTTAATTAAATTAATTAAATTAATAGTTAATTAATTTTATTAAATCATATTTAATCAAAATTAATTTAATTAATTAATTTCATTAAATCATATTTAATCAAAATTAATTTAATTAATTAAACAATTAATTAATCATATTAATTAATTTCCATATTAATTCACTAACATGCGTACTATACATTATAACAATTATAACATACTTTCAATGCATAAACATGTTAACCTATGATAGAAATTTAAATCTATGCATTCTTTATGCACATTCAGTTTAAAAGTAATTAAAGCATACATCACATGCATAATTTAATTGAAAAACACCCTAAAATGGAATGATTTTTGTAAACCCAAGATTCTCTTTGGATTCTTTGCTATTGTCATATAATATAGGAAGTTGAATTTAAGTTGTTAGAAGAAGAAAATGACAATGCTTTGTGTTAATCATTTTGGATTTTTTTTTAAAAAAAGAAAAATAGAAGGAAAAAGAAATGGAAATAAAATTATATATTAGGTGTCATTTAAAAAATATAAAAAAGAGGCAAACTATTTACACTATATAGAACAATTCCGAAAATGGAAAAAGCCCAGAGGTCCACTGTGTAAAATACCAAAAATTCTCTGTCAACAATGTGCGTAATATATTTGGTAATGCGATTTGGTACATGATCGTTTTGATTTGACTATTGTTTGGTACACGATCGTTTAGATTTGTTTTTTCAATTCTATCATTTAATTTGGTTACACGATCGTTTAATTAATTGGGTTACACGATCGTTTAGATTTGGCTAGACGATTTTTTAGATTTGGGTACACGATCGTTTAGATTTGGCTACCCCAAATATAAACCATTTTTTTTCAAAATTTGGTATACGATCATTTAGATTTGACTAAACGATCGTTTAGATTTAGCTACACGATCGTTTAGATTTGGTTACCCCAAATCTTTTTTTTTTTTTAATTTGGTATAGACGATTTTTTTCAATATTTTTTATACACAATTTTTTAGTTTTGGTTACCCTAATTTAAATGTCTAACCAATTTTTTCAAGATTCTTATACACCATCAGATTTGGTTACCTAATCTAAATGTAAAAAAGAAAAGAAGAAAGACGATACGATGCATGCAGTGAATAAAAAAAAGGAAAAAGAAGAAAGAGGAAGAAAGACATGTAGGCACCTAAAAAAAGAGAGAAAAACAAGAAAGACGATAGAAAGAAATAGATTTAGTTACCCAAATCTTAAAAAAAAAAAAAAAGATAGAAAAAATCGCAGCTAAAAAAGAAGAGTACAGAGGAAGACGAAAAAAAATTGCAGAGAAGAGAAAAAGATGGAAGGGTAAACTTGGAATATTTAAAAAATGGCTAACTTTATGGGCTTTGTTACAGGGGTCGTAAATATTTTAGTAGTTTGTTGTATTTTTTTTCTTTCTCATTCTTCTTCTCCACGGCCAAGGGTTCTTCTCCCATTTCTCATCTCCTTTTGGTTCTTCAAATCATAGCTCCTTTGGGGGAGAGTTTGTAAAGATTGGAAGCAAATATTCTGTAATTTGGAGGTTGAAGAAGATAGGGATCATCAAACTCAATTCAGTTTCTGGACATATTGAATTCACACAAACATCCTTTGATTTCTGAGTAGGTTTGCACTGCGAAAGAGGAATTAAAAGGTGACGTTTATTTTGTTGGAACTTTTATTTCAATTTCTAACAAGATTTATGAAGGAAGCGTGAGCAAATTCTGATGTTAGGTTAGTGTGTTTCAAATAGGCATTCAGGTTATAAATTTTATGTGCAAATTCGTGAAGGCTCTAGTTTTTTGAGTTTTCTAGATTATACAGAGGGAGTTAGAAGTTTTATTAGGTATGGTTGAAAATCATAAGAAACTTCCTACAACTTTTATGAAGAAATCATGAGCCAAAAAGGACTAGAAGTAAGCTTAATTTCAGGAGCAAGTCAAGGGATAGTAGAAGACTCGATTTTGAACTTTCTCTGTTTTGAGCCATTTTTGTAGTAATCGGTTGAGACTCTCATTTTCTTTCAAGGGATAGTAGAAGACTCGATTTTGAACTTTCTCTGTTTTGAGCCATTTTTGTAGTAATCGGTTGAGACTCTCATTTTCTTTCCTTCAATTGAGTTATAGAGGAGTTTAAAATGAAGAGTTTAATATAAAGTACATTAATTGTGGTGAAGTATTGAGAAAGTTATGAATGTATGAAGTTAAGTTGTTGAATCTGAAAAATTTTGGGGAAATAGGAGAAATACTCTTATATGTCTAAGTTTGAAATTTTTTAAATGTCATATTTTGTGTTTCATCTTAAGTTAGTATAAAGATACAATACTATATAAGATTTTAAAGCTTGGTTTTAGTTTGTTTGACAGGCCAAGAAGAAATAAGCCGAGTCTACACTCCAAAGAATTAGCCTAAGGTTGTGAGTATCAAACAGATTTCAAAAATAATTTCTAAATTATAATCTATGATTGTGTTGCTATATTTGAATCTGATTTTCTGAATAACACGTGATTTTCACAAATGCTTTCAAGCATAAGTTTCAACCTTAGGTTTTATGAAGAAATTTATATACGAGCACGTTATTATCGTTTTTCTGAAAAGTAGTTCAAACAATCCCATTTTAAGCAAGTGTTGTTTTTAGATTTTCAGTTTTCCATGAACAATCTGAGTAAGCTTGAGTTTTATGAAACATAAATATAGCAGGCATATTTTAATATTTTCATATAACTTCTTGAGATTTCTGCTAACTACATGAGAGAGATATTGAGTCGAGGCTTATGGTACCGTGTGCAAACAGGTTAGATTTTGTTGTCGACGTTGAGTGTACTTCGTAATAATGATGTTGTCGTGAGTTTTGGATGAGCCCCACTACAACAAAAACGATGGGAGTGTTGGGCGTGCCGCACTATATCGTAGAGTTAGTAAACATTGGTTATACTGAGCGTGCCCTAAACAACGTAGATTTGTCATGTTAGTTAAAATGTTTTTATATACTTGATATGTCTTGCTAGATTTCATTGACATACCTGTTGAGTATTTGAGAAAGTTTTTCTTATTATTATATGTTTATATTTACCGCTTGATTAAACATATTTATATGTGTAAAGTTTTCACGTACTCTGATTTTTAAATTTATAGTTTTAAACTAAGTCACTCACTAAGCTTTATAGATTACCTTCCAAAATGTTTTTTTTCCACTTTCCAGGTAGAGATCGAGCTCCCAGTGCCTGATAAATTGCCTTAGTCTGCTGAAGCTCACATATCAATTGCAGTACGTGGTTGGAGTTATACATAAAGTTTGTTTTGTTTTGTTGTATATGTTTTTATAATATATAGATCCTCTATAGCTTGTGTAAGCTCTAGGTGTTGCAGTTGTTAAACTTTTGTTGTTTATATTTTTGGTTAAGGTGTCTCCATCAGGTTTACTTGCTAAATCAGTTATTCCAGCCCTCAACTTCATGTTTGTCTATGATTGGTTTAGGTTCCGCTGTGTTTTGTTGCATGTATAATGGTTTATATACTAGATTAGCATGTTTATCATGTTAAAGAGTTCAGCAGAGTCGACAGGTATCATTAGAGGAAAGCAATGTCAGTTGGCTTCATGCCCTCTTTTGGGCTAAGCTAACAAGTAGTTCAAGAGAGGGTGTGACAGTTTTGGACCCTAAATTAAGCTAAAATCTAAAATTATTATAATAATAAATTGGTGTAGTACAAAATTACTCACGAACCACTTGAATCGACCCAAAACCCAACCAGTGGGCTTGAATCGGCCTAAGTCAACCTAGTCAACCATTAGGAACGGGTCAATGGAGCGAGTCAAAAATGGATCAGGCACACGGGGGTCAACAAATGAAAAGATATATCGGGTCGGGTAGGTATCGAGTTAGGCCCGTAACCAGCAAGGACTCGCGACAAACGCTTGGGGCACACAAGGAATTGGGTTGCGGGTCGGGTCATTGGGTCTAAAGGGCTTAGTCAGGTATGTCCTTTGATTTCTATAATTTTTTTTCTTTTTTCCTCTCCCAATTATTGCAATTACAACCTAGTATCAACTCTTTTGACTCTAATAAATAATACAGACCCTTAATAAAATTATTTGTCAGTCAAAGTTTAACTTTTTAGTCAAAAAGTCAACATTATGCCTTTTTACAACTTTGACTATTTTCATCATTTTTTGGCTTCTGAGTATGAATCTGCGTTCATGTTTTTAATATTTAAATCTCATTTAAACATAAAGTTCTTTCTCTAATTTGAAATTCGTCGACTATATCACATATATAATCGGTTTCTTTCTTCTCGCCTAATTCGAACAATTCGATTCATTCCAACATACTATTCTAAGTTTATTCTATGGGAACTTAATGGGCCTATAGATCATAGACTCCAACGATCCGAGATTAACTAGATAAACTCTTTTAGACCGAGCTAATCAACATTCATTAACTGATGTGTCATTCCACTAAAGTCTCGTAGTTGCACTCCCCTCACTATAGATATATTTTTGTCTATTTGATATAACCATGATCAGTAAGCTAATCCTTTACAAGTTGTTTATAATCTCAACTGGGTCAAAATACCATTTTACCCCCAAGACTGTATCTTGCTTCTTAAGTCCCATGATCCACTATTGAACAATTGGTTTAAGGTCTAACCTATAAACCGAACCTCTCTTATGCCAATGAGAGGGTGGGGCCTCTTACTCAAGACTCGGATTCAGTTCTTAAGGGAACAATCTATCTATTAACCCTAAAGCGAGTAGGAGTGAATTCCATCTTGCACCCTATTTCTCCATCTATCCACTTGATCTTACCCGTAAAATGAGAGGCTTATTGGGCCAACGCTAATAATCTACTCTCACCTATGTAGATCTAAGGATAATCTCGTGTGAACAGGAGTTCATAATTAGCTCAGGATTAAGATTAAGTTACCAAGGTCATCAATAATCGAGATAGTCAGTTTTAAAAAGTAAACGACTTATAATGTAAAAGTGACTGTTTCGTGGTTCGTCTTATGTAAACACTTTACATAGGATGCCCCCACTTTCATATCTCTACATGAAAAATTCAAGATCACCTTGTTTGTACTAACTACAAAGTGGGCCGCATCCATAGTTTCTCTAAATAAGGCGTCCAACCTTTATTCATATACTATAGACTATTTAGGCTATATACTCGAACTTGATCCACGTTTGTCTCTACATAAAGTTTAGGTTTACTCAAAAATAGCCATAGGACTTACTTTATTGGATTTAAGATTATAGTATTCAATTTCTAAATAATGACTTTATTGAATAGAATATGATTACAAACTACGAGTTTAGAACATAATTTCCAACAATTCAAATATATCTCTCTAATAATATACTTTGGATTATAGATGATATCTATAACTAAATATATATGTTAGTGTATCAAAATACATTATATTTTAAATTCTCTTAATTAATTTGAATAATTCAAATTATTCCCTATAATTATCTGTAGTATGCTATCGAGGGACCTAATAAACCTACATTTTAGATGCTCTAATGCTACCGATCGCTTTACTAAAGACCAGCAACTACACTATTCACATTGTAGATATATTTATGTGTCCATGGATATAACTAATCAATAGTGAGTCGACCTTCACAATTGCTCATAACTTCTATTGGGTTAAATTATCGTTTTTCCCCTATAGTTATATCTCACTTCTTAAATATCGTTGATCCATCTAATGAACAAATAACTTATAGTATAACTATAAACTAATACCTTTCAAACCAGTGAGAGGTTGAGGCCTCGTTGTTTTATACCTAGAATCAACTACTAAGGGAGTAATCATCTACTATCCCAAGGAATAGAAGAAGTGAGTTCTATATCTTGTGTAGTTGTGTTCTTAGCACTTAACTCAGACAAATCCCCAAAATGGTAGGCTTGTCGAGTTGAATATTAAGGCCCCTTCACATATACAGATCAAAAGGCTGTTGTCGTAAACAAAAGCTCACAACTTACTCATGATTAAGGTCATGTCTTCTATGGACATCCTAGTGAAATATTGTTTCATTCAAGTAACGATGTTATAAAAAGAAACAAATTATTTTCCAATCTGGTCTATGTATAAACTTCTTTACACTAAATACCCCATTCACATGTCTTCACATGAAAAATATGGTTCATATTGTTTGTAACATTTACATCTCATGTAACAATTATAAAGTAGGTCGTACCTCCATCATTATCAAAATAAGCCACCCAACTTCTATCAATTTATTATAGACATACATTTTAGATTATAACTTGAACATAAACCACTTGTTTATCAACCACATGTTCAAATAACATCAAATAACCTTGCATGTTAGTTTATTGGATTAAATTAATGATGTTTAAATGTCAAATAATGTAAACTCTGGATTCTCTACTCTTATGTTTAAGCTAAACTCATAGGTTGATTAAAAATTAAGTGTTGTCGTAGTAGTGATTGTTAAGTAAGATTGAAGAAATTAGCTCAAGTGTTGTCGGCTTAATGAAGTTGGCAGCCAAGATAAGATAAGAAAGGGGTATTGGTGTGAATTTTGGCTCAGTGTAGAAAACTAGGCTTTTTGACATGCTAGGCATTTCAGATATTGCTAGACAACTAAGAAGAGTGTTGAGAACCTCTAAAAGCATGTCAAGGTGTCAAGACAAGGCTTAAAGGTATGTTTGGTGAAAACCCATTAAGTCGTGTGTTAGGTGGCCAAAAGAAGCTAAATGACAAGGGCCAAGCATGTTGGGTGAGAAGAACAACCAAAGAGGTTAGCTATGTGTCATGGCAATCAAAGACACACGATGAGAGCTTTGTAGCCAAGACTAGAGAAGTTTTCTGTGTTAAATGGCTAGGTGTTCAAGGGGTGGTCGGTTGAGTGGAGAACAAGTGTCCTCATATAAATAGGTGATTTTCAAATGGTTAGTTGTCACAAATTACTTGTGTGTTTTCTCTCAAACAGGTTGTAAAAGCTCACTAAAGAAATCTAGTAGATGAGGTGAGACTGCCAGAGAAATGGGATGTGAGGAAGGTGTTCAACAAGTTCAAGGAAGAGGAAAATGTCAGTTTTTGAAGGATTTTGAGCTCTGAGGAACCTTTGAAGACTATAGAATACGTCACTCTGAATTTAAAGCTCAAATTTGGAAGTAAGCTAGTTAAGGAAATTCTAAGAAAGTTTGTAGAAGGAATTATTTCCTTTTGAAGGTTTGATAAAAAGATATGAATTCTTGAAGTCAAATGTTCATTGTGAACTTGTTCAGGATTTTGGGTTGACATTTAAGGGTGATTGAGTATCAGGATGCAAGACACTCTCATTAGACACGTTGTGAAGGTAAAAAATGTTATCTGAAGTTTTTTCATGCATGCGACATGACTAGAACACAGCCAGGTGGCGTGAGATGCGCGTCTCGCCTGGCCATGCGGCAGGTCATGTGCACGCGGAGTATCCAAATGTATGTGTGTGGAGTAAGGTGCAAAGCTAGACAACGCGACCATGGGCGCAAGGCTTGTTGAGGAAAACACACAACCATTGATAACTTGTAGAAATACAAGTTATTGTAGGCTTTTAGATAGAATAATGAAGCCAAAACACGTAGTAAAAGTGTCAAAATATGTAACTTCTGTTGTGAATTCATAAGTATTTGGAAATACATTGTACATAAGCCTTCATATCTGTTTTACCGTGTTTTTTGTGTGTTAAGGCAGAAATAGGAACAAAAAAAGAAACTAGTGAATCCAAGAGGACATTGCACAAAAGCTACGCGAGAAGAGCTCATCTGGCAAGTACAACTTCTAGGTGAGGATTTATGTCATCACAAGAGAAAGGTTCACTAGAGGACAAGAATGGTAGTTGGAGTTGATGTGACTTGACAAAGCTGCAATCGACACTGACATGATCAAAAGAATAGAAGTTTTATGTCAAAAGTTTCCTATATAAAGCCCCCTTCTACACCAAGGAAACTGTGCCTGAATGGACCGAAAACCTAGAGAGTTGCGAAAAGGAGTAGCCTTTTCGCCATCTGTAAAAGTAGTCTTCATTTTCTTCAATCAATCTGTAGGTGAAAATTTAGAGTTCGAGTAGAGAAGATGCCACTTTCCACTCCCCTTAACTTGTAGTGTTCATTTATACACTTTCCATTTTTGTATTTCCTTACAATGTATTTATTCATATTGTACAGTGGCCTAAGGCCTACATTCTTTAATATATTGAATGTTTATACTTTTCTAATCCATCATTTCTTTATTGTTCATCTGTCAATGTGTTATCCGTAGTTTGGTCTTATGATAAATTCTTGATAAGAAGCTTAGCTTATAAAGCTTATCGCGTTAGTTAAGCTATAGTCATCACTTGGCCAGTGTATGTCGCCAACTACTCGAGAGAGTAAGTAGTAAGGACATGGCTAACGCGTGCAAGAAGAAGTTTGAAGACAAACTTCACCTTGGCGAGATAACTTCCATTATTTGTATCTTGAAAGGAGAACAAGTGTGGGTATTTGTCATCGAGAGGTTGTCTCCCTTAAAAGAGAAGTTCTATAAGCCTTGTAAGTGAAATCTTCTAGATATATTTCGCTTAAACATGTTTAGTCATTTGCGTCCCAAGAGACGAGCAAGTGTGGTGTTCAAGACACCGAGAGATGTTCGCCTTCAACATAAGCTAGTTATCTAAGATACATCACATTAAGGCTCCCACATGGTTTAACGCCTAGTAATGGAGAGATCTTTCTTCACTATTGCGTTAATACAAGTTAGTTCGCACTCTCATCTCACCTCCATTCTTATTCCCCCTTTATATATTCTCTAGTGTAGATAAGTAGATATAGTATAAACTTTCACTTTGTCATATTGTATAGATAATTCTTTCATACCGCTTAAACGAAGAGTGGACCCTAGAACTAAGCTTTGATATCAATTCTCTATGTTCGACTCTAGATTATCCACGAAACCTATTGTTTCGCTTACACTTGGACAAGCAGTAGAAAAACTTGTACACAATGAGGGTTTAGTTACTACGCGAGAACGCAAGATATAGAGAACATATAGCATACAATGACCACGCCTCAATGCATAAGAATAAGACATACACAACACAGCACTAAACACTAAGTCTGAATATTTCATACTAGCCACATGCCAGCGCGCATGCTGCCTGCCACCCATGCATAGCGACGAACATGCCATGACACTACCTTTTGGGTTGTTTTTGTTATTTTGAGAAATGTTAAGCAAATTTGACATATTTTTTATTGAGGAAATTAATTTAAGATAGCCTAGGAGTTAAGCTATTGAGTTGTGAGTGACCCTGCAAACCCTAAACCTATTTTAGAAATGTTTATTTGTTTGAAATGATTTTTAAACTGTCTCGTGAACGTAAGCATGATTTATTAATTATGTTTATTTGAAGTAATCTATTGAGAGATGCAAGTTTGGAAAATGGTTGTTTTCACAGATCTTATTGAAACATTATGATTGTAAGATGGAGTTACAAAAGTTGAAATTGATATTCACTTGTTAGTTTGGAAACACTTGAGATAATTAGTATGAATGTTTTATGTTTCCAAACCTATACCCTAAGCCATGGATTTAGAATTTAAGGATTATATATACACTCCCAACAATCTTGAGGTATTTTTCGAGGACTATATACGAGGGTGCTTTGTAGCCCTTTGAGGGCATTTGCATGTATGTCAAAGGACCGTGGACGTCAATTATGAGGGTTTTGCCATAACACGGGATACAGTATTATTCGTGCTGGTTGCATGGAGATCACTTTGCAATCACACCAGATGATTATGGTGATTTGAGGGTACATGGCTTTACGTGATCTATTGGAAGATCTCTAGTTAATTATTACAACGCATGATTTACATTTTACGACGTTTGATATTATTTGATTTGCTGAAACTGATATTGAGATTTACAGTTTACATGTTTTATCACACCCCATCCTATATCCCTTCCTCACTAGGCCCAAGATGGCGGTGTAAAACCAATCGACATCGTGCTCCTTCTAACGTTACTTGTCGACCCTACTTGACTTGAACTTTCCAACTATCTCTTTTATAAACGTACATATTACGGAAAAGAAAAACATCTAAAAACTCTAAATATCAAGCTTCATAAAACATCTTCAGATTCATCCAACCTATGGACAACTTGTTTAAACAATTCTTATATAGACATGAATAAGGTCAGAGTCTCAACCACTACAACACTATTACACAAAATAACTCAATAGTTCTTTACTAGTCTATTACAGACACAACAACTAAATCTTTTACTAACTTAATTACAATCCAAAAAATGCATGAATAAAATGAGTCGTACTAAAAAATACTAAATCAAACTTCTAGCCTAGTAGGTTGGCTTCTGTCAGGTGTCAGAACTATGATCTCTACCTATAAGGAAAATAAAACATTGAATGGTGAGCTATAAAGCCCCTAAGTGATAGCTTTTAAAAACAGAACATGTTTGTTGAAAACTATGAGCAATAAGTAACTTAGGAAAGAAATTCTTTTATTTCTTGCTATATCTTAAATTTCATGTATCTACGAGACGGAACTCTAAACGCCAATAGCACAGCTATCATGAGATGGAAAAATCTAGACATCCATAGAGGCCCTCATCTCCATCTAGTCTCTGTGATGGAAACTCTAGGCATCTCATGAGACTATTTATGCAATTCAATTTTTTAAAGAACTTTTTGGTGCAAACCAAAGGCTAACGACTAGTAAATAAGTTATTTTGAGGTGGGTGATAAAAGCAGTAAAGATGGGTTTTGAACAAGGATGTACAGTTATGTTTCAACCTTTCGAGTTTTATGCTTTAAGTGATATGGTTGCATCATACCATGACAATGAAATATGCATGAATAGAAAATTACTTCTATTTAGTACGTGTCCACTATCTTTAAGAGGTCTAGGCAGCTACTACCTAATATTCTCATGGGTAGCTACTTTTTTTATTAATTCAAGTTTAGATTATTTATCCTACATTGTTTTTTATTCTTAAGATGACTAACCCTTTTATTTCTAGACTCCTAACCCCGTATTTCTTTGTGACCTCAGTTTACATCTCATACTTTTCAAGCTTAAATCTCTACTAGATTGCTAAATTCAATGATTAGTTTAAGTTAACAATATTTGTCCATAAATTAAACGAAGGAAATGCAAAAGTAAAAAAGGTAAATGAAACATAAGTATTGCAAAAGCCATAAGACTCTAGGGTATTCACATAACTAAACTCCTTAGAGAATTTAGCTAAGGATAAATAACAAAATAATGAACTTCATCATACCAAGAATCATATTGCAATAGGATGTTCAATGACTAAAGAAAGAAAAAGAGAGAATTACAAAGAAAATAAATAAAAGAAATGCTAGAAAAATACCACTCTAAGGTGTTTTGGAACCGTTCCTAAAATTCTTAGTCTTTCTCTAGGTTGATTCCTCTCACTGCATGCTTCCACAAGATGGGATGTGACCTAGAGCTACTACGCCTCAAAGGAAATTTTGTTCTTAAGGATACTAACTTGAGAATGTGAGAAGATGCCCTAAGGGAAGGATGAAAATGGTAGCATGAGAGTAAATTGTGATGAATTTGTGAGAGTTGAATGATGAAATAAGAGGCTTCCCATACTTTATACACACCTAAATCATGGTTGGTCCATCATTTTAGGCATGGAATAATAGTTTTGACCGAAAAAAAATAGCAACAATTATTAACTTGGGTACGAATTTGGAAAACTAGGATTTTCTGGTGTGTGCATACTTTGATGTGGGTGCATCAGACAAAATCTGCAATGTTCACCCAAAAATATTAATGCGAGCGCAAGATTTAGTATTAAGAAATTTGCATAATAGTATAAATTCAATATCAAAGCTCATATAATCAAATTCAAATCACACTAAACCAACATTGTACAATTTAAAGGTATGTATTTGTTCATTTTACTCAACTTAAGTCATCTCGTACTTAAAATATCACATAAAGTTCTACTTTCACTCAATAATGTATCAAAATATATATTAAGAATATGTACTTTTTGGCATGAATCACTCACACCGTGTTTTTGACATTATTTAATAAAACAATATTATTTTAAAAAATTATCAAATTTCAACCCTTAAATTTAGACTACTTGTTACTAATTTATAATTAATTTTAGGGATAATTACAAAAATAATAATTAGATTCAAAATATTACCATTATAGCAACATTTTAAAAAGAATTACAAATATAGCAAAAGCTGTCAAAGTCTATCGATGATAGACCATGTTGTGAATATTGATATACCACTAATAGACCACAAGAGTCTATAAGTGATGATAAAAGTTTATCAAATAGATTTTACTATAATTACAAAAAATTTAAATGTTATTATATACTAATTATTAGGGGTGGTCTTTTCAAAAATATAATAAAGTGACCAAATATTTATCCTGTCTAGAACAATTTCGAAACCGGAAAAAACCCACAAGCCCATAATAAAATTACAAAAAATGCCTCATTATTAATTGACATCCAGCACGCCTAATATATTTGGTAAACGATCGTTTAGATTTGGCTATTCTTTGCTACACCATTGTTTAGATTTGATTATTTAAATTTGGGTAATCAAATCTAAATGATTTTTTGGTACAGATCCTTTAGATATGGTACACGATCATTTAAATTTGAATATCGTTTAAATATGGGTATATTTGGTATGATCGTTTATATTTGGTACACAATCGTTTTGTCAAGATATTTTGGTACATGATCGTTTATAAACAATCGTTTAGATTTGATCATTTAAATTTTGATAGCCAAATCTTAACGATTTTTATTCAAGATTTTTTTGTATAGGATCTTTTATATTTTGGTACACTATCGTTTAGATTTGATCGTTTAAATTTAGTCAAATTTAAATGATTTTTTTCAAGATTAGTTGGTACATGATCGTTTAAATTGCTATTATTTGATAAACAATCATTTAGATTTGATTGTTTAAATTTGGGTAAACAAGTTTGAACAGTTTTTTTAAGATTATTGGTAGACAATCATTTAGATTTGGCTATTTTTTTGTACACGATCTTAAATCAAATAACAACTTTTGAGAAAAAAATAAAAGAAAAATTGCAGAAGAAAAAGAGAAAATACGAGGGAAAGAAAAATAAAAATTGCAGATGAAAGAAGATGAAAAGGAAGGACAAATCTGAAATATTGAAAAAAAATAATCGACTACATGGGCTTTTTGACTTTATTACACTTCGTAAATATTTTGGTATTTTTGTTATATTTAAGAAAATTTCTCTAATTATTATTCATAAAATTGCTACCTATTATAATTAGGAAAACTTACGTAAATGTAACAAAATACCAAAGTATTTACAGTCCATGTAACAAAACCCATAAAATTAGTCATTTTTTAAATATTCCAGGTTAGGCCTTCCATCTTTCTTTTCTTTCTCGCGATTCGTTTTTCTCCTACTATAATTCATCTTCCCCCGTCCTTCCCTGCGATTTCGTCTTTCTTTCCTTTCATCTTTCTTCTTTCATTCTTTTTTTTCTGCAATTTCTTTCCACCATCTTTCTTATTTTTCAATTCTTTATTTACATCGTTTAATCTTTCCATTGTTTTTCTTCTTTTTTCTTTTTTTTTTTTCGCTTCAATTTCTTTCTATCGTCTTTCTACTCTTTTTTTTTGTGCGATTTCTTTCCATCGTCTTTCTTCTTTTCCTTTTTTATACGTCGTTTACATTTGGGTAACCAAATCTAAACGACTGTGTACAAAAAAATAACAAAATTTAAAAGATTGTGTATAAAGAATCTTGAAAAATAAATTATTTAGATTGAAGTAGCCAAATGTAAACGATTGTGTATAAAAAATCTTGAAAAAAATCATTTAGATTGGAGTAGCTAAATGTAAATGATCACGTAAAAAAGTAAACAATCATGTAAAAAAAATAAAAAAAATTGTTTATAAAAAATCTTGAAAAAAATCATTTAGATTGAAGTAACCAAATGTAAACGATTGTTTAAAAAAAATAAACGATTGTAAAAAAAATAAAAGATAGTGTATAAAAAATCTTGAAAAAAAAATCATTTGATTGGAATAGCCAAATGTAAACGATCGTATAAAAAAAAGTAAATGACCATGTAAAAAAAGTAAACGATCATCTAAAAAAATCTAAACGATCATGTAACAAAATTAAACAATGAAATTGAAAAGATAAATTGTACTCATATCTAAACGATCACGTAGAAATTGTAGCCATATCTAAAAGATCGAGTATAAATTGTAGTCATATCTAAACGATCGCATTGTAGTCATATCTACACGATCGCGTATAAATTGTAGTCATATCTATGCGATTGCGTTGTAGTCATATCTAAAAGATCGCGTATAAATTGTAGCCATATCTAAACGATCACATATCAAACAATAACCAAATCTAAACGATCGCAAATATATTAGGCGCACGTTGTTGGCGGCATGGTTGATGAGACATTTTTGATATTTTACACGGTGGGCCTATGAGTTTTTTCCATTTTTAGAACTGTTCTATAAGATGTAAATATTTTATCTCTTTTTTATATTTTTTGAAAAGATCCTTTATAATTACCTTATTTTTATTTAACTCCATTTTGACTAAAATTATTGGAATAAAATTATTTTTCTTAAAATGTATACTCGATCTTTTAGATATGGCTACAATTTATACTCGATCTTTTTTATACGTCCGGTATAGAGAAAAACAACCGGACGTCAACAGATGCTCAAAATTTTATTGAAATATTAACTATTTGATTTTTCCATTTCTCTTCCATTTACATTTTCGTTTGCAATTACACTACACTACCCACACATATATAAAATATTTTACCTCTAAGTTTATAGGATCTCTTTAATTTACATAATGGTCCTTACATTAAAGAAGTCATAAATCTGTAAGAAAATTAGGTAGGCAGAAATAGTCTACAAATGAAATTTGACACGTCAATAAAAATTTAGGATTTAAATCGATATCATTATTAGTTTTAAAATTTAATGGTTAAAAGTTTCAAAAATGAATTTTTTTTTATTTAAAAAAATTTAAAAATCATATGAAAATATTTAAATGAAAATGGAAGAAAAACACAAAGTAGTGATGCTATAATAATGGGAAGAGAATAATTAAACAGATCATCAAATCATTGATTTTTGTATGTCTATAGAAAGAATTATTGAACGTAGAGACGCAGAATTAGTGAATAAAGGAAATAGTCAACTCACATGGTTTGCTGATTCTCTTCTCAGCATCAAAGTATGCAAAAGAGTTTCATTCACTTTTTGGGCATATCATTAATTCTCCAAACTTTTTCAAAACAAATACAAACTCTTCGATGGGATATAACAGTTTGAAGAATTTTTAAGAATAAGGTCAAAAAAATCGAAAACATATGATTTAATTAAAAAGAAAAAGTAGTAAATTGTAGATCCATTTTCATAACTTCAACCCCGTTCCCCTATCCCCTATCGCCTCCCCCTTTTTTAGATTCTCAATTGGAATTTTTTTAGGTCTCCTATGTAATTTGAGAGGTGGGAAAATATGAAATTGATGACAAAACAAAATATCTAACTCAACTCAATCCAAGACTAACAAAAACGTTTAACAAAGAAACAAGAAGATAAATTAAGACTTCTTTTTAAGAAAATTTTACCAAACAAAACATGTACCAATGAGATCTTGTCACTTCGTGGTCTGCATATACAATTTTCACTTCTTCCAACAGGCATAAAATTATCAAGTATTGAAGCTAAATTGTTGGATATATAAACTCATTTCAAATGTTTGAAATACGATGTTCTTACTGTATTTGAATATTTCCACAGTTGGTTTTGTTATGTTTTATTTAACGAACAAAGTTCATTTTATATATTCTAATTTTAATTGAAGATGCCCTTTATCCAACTAAAAGATTCAATGCAATTCTGTCCTTTTCAAGCAGTTGAAGTTGTTGATGTTGCTCGAGATTTTGTGTACTTAAATACAGTGTATGGGTGATTATATTTATATGTGGCTTTCTGTCATATGTCTTTTGAGTTACTTTTTTTCTTTTTTTTTTTTTTTTTTTTTTTTTTTTGGGAAGGAAGAAGATTGCCTTTCCATATATAAATGTGTTTTGTTCTACTTGTAGGTGAGTTCTTGCTAAATATTGTACATGCATGTGCATGATCGGTGTTGTTAACCAAGTCAATGACTAAGTAAAAATTTGAAGTAAAGAGATCCTTGTTGCTAGAGGGAGCCTAGCCAAGTAGCTGAGTACGAAACTATTACTACTCAGGGGAAGCCTAGCCAAGTAGATGAGTACAAAACTATTACTATTCAGGGGGAGCCTGCTCAATGTGATATGAATCTGAATCAAGAGGCATCCAGTTCAAGAGAAACTTTTGGTTAAGATTGGATTGTTTTGTTTAAGTTTAGATGTGTCTAAAGGATATTAGTTCTACTATGCAACTTGTACTTATAAAACTTTTGATATTCAATATGAAGATCGTTTCAATTGGGTCTATGACCCCTTAGATATAGATGTTGGTGGTATTGAACTGGATTATCAATGTGCTTGTGTTATGTCCTTATACCTTACTTGTTACTCATGTGGTTTTCTTTGTTATTAGCTTTGGGTCCTATCTTTATTAAGCGTTTTAACTTCGCTCTGCTTTTTCTTAGTTGTATCATAATTGCAATTCTACAAAGTTCACCTTTAAATTTCATAAACCACAAAAAAAATAAAACATAACTCCCAAAATTAAGGATCAAAATTATTTCACATGCTCACACCATTTTTTCCCCATTTTTACTTGATTCGTTCCCAAATTAAGTGAAAAGTATGTCAAAATAGATAAATAACTTTTTTTAGGTTTTTAGAGTCAAATGAACCTCCTTAATTCAGGCTTATAGAAACTTAGAAAGCCTAACCTTAAGATGCTTGGGGCAAACAACTTCTCTTTCCATCTTTCCAAAAAAAAAAAAATTGTCACCCTTTTGTTAAATATTGTAAAATATGCAAACATTTAAAAAGGAAAGAAAACATAAATAGACTACTAGATATAAATAGACTACTAGATAGATAGTCTATCTTGGTCTATTGTGATCCATCATAGATAGGTGATATTTTGCTATATTTTATAAATATTCTTGTTCATTTGTATTGGTACAAGTATCGGACACCTAGAAAGATGTGTTGAACTCAACACCTGGTAGCAGGGATTGGACGACTAGAATTGAAAATTGGACGCTTATGGTATGCGGCTAAAAACTCGTCGCCTAGGAATCAGACGCATGGACCTCATCGCCTGTAGTGGGACACATCGATCTTGTTGCTTGGTTTTCATCGCCTAAAGATAGATGCATAGAGAAAGGCTGCCAAGTTCAAGATCGCCTACGCTACCTCTCCTTTACTGATTCTAGATCTGAGTTTTCCCTTGATTCCATTTTCTCAATCTCATCTCATTTATGAGTATCTTCTTTTCTCATTTTTTGATTATCAACTACCAAGTTAGAAAGAGAAAGCCCAAGGATGTGAAATTCTGAAATTAATTGATCGGAGAATGCTTGAACTCTCTCTTTCCGAAGTCATCTTTTCTTCTTATAGTACAACCCTTAGATGTTATGGAATAGCAAGACCAAAGGAAGAGGAAGTTGGAAAGCCAGAGTCAGTAGGGGAGGAGGAAAGGGAACTAAACTCATCTGATTGAGTAAGACCTAAATTAGTCGATCTTGCCAAATCCCCAAAAGGAGTCAGAGTAAAGACACCAAGGGTCCTAATTGCCATTTGTTAAGCTAGTTACAATGGAAACTTCTCTATCTTGAAAAGAGTGATGAAACCTCTCCCTTCTCATCTTATTCCTTTAAGTAGGTTCTACCTCTTGTTCGTCTTTTCTTCCTTAAATTTCAGACAAGGAGTCTTGGCCTCCTGCGTCAAAAGCTGCAAAACAGAAATTTGTTAGGAGAAGGTTAAGTCGCAGATGACGCTCTCTTTAAGAAATTTTGCAGCACTTCCCAGAATGCAAACAACCTGTAATTGTCACATCGTCTTCAGGATAAAACAATCAACCAAATTGGAGCTACACCGGAACCAATGGAATACTAACACGCACCAATAATTTTTTGCTTGGAAAGCAATTGAATACAAAGAAAGAAGATGAGGGAGTATGTATATATTTCCATAATGATACCAAATGTATGCTTAAGAGCCTTTATATAGTGTTTAAAAGATAAAAATGGAATAACCATAAAATAATTCAAAAAACATGGAGTGGTGAACGACTAGGCGGCGGGAAAGTATTAAAAAACTCCAGCGATGGGAAAGCAATAATAAAATATTTTAGCAGTGGAAAATCTTGGACAGCTAGTGGAGGAATGTTAAGTGGCCAACATGAGCTTCACTTAACTAGCATCTGTATTTTCCCAATAAGAGGTCTCAAGTTCAAATTCTTGCACCCAAATTGTACTTAAAAAGACCTTTTCAAAAAATAATGTTAGGCGGCAACAACTAATAAAAAATATCAACACATTTAATAAATAAAATATTTAATAAAATGATATTATGTTATTACTCACCACACCCCACCCAAATAGTGGCAGCATATGTTGGAAAATGAAATAGAACTAGAAGCAGCGAAATTAACGTAAAAAAATTCTCTAAGCCTTAGAAAGTAAATAGATCGTGAATAAACAATTAAATCATGAATAAACAAACCTCGACTCCTCGAATTCGAGTCTACTAGAACCTCACGAACTGAGAATTTTGACTCTCTTTATTCTCTCTTTGTGTAGAACAAATTTTATGTCTTTGCTTGTATGTAAAATAAGACCCATAAGGCCTTATTTATAGGCTTCCTAGGGATTCCTAATAAGCTTCAAATTCCCAATTGAGCTTATTAATTAAGTCTCCTAATAAGTTTCTAATTCTCCAATTGGACTTATTAATTACGTTTCCTAATAGGATTCTAGTTCTCCAATTGGATTTATTAACTACCCAGCCTAAAGACAAATTCGACTTAGTTCTTTCGTGTGTGACCCATTAGGTTAATGTAATATGGCAAATGAGCCCATGACTCGTTTTATGGCTCATAAGTCATAATTGGTCTCTAGCAAAATATTATGGCTACCCATATTAAATTAAATCAGTGATCCAACATAACCTAATATAATTATTGCTTTAATCCTTTTATCACATGATATCCATAATTGAATATAAGGCATGGACAAAGTCACCTTATCTAATTCAATTGCTTTCTCGATCAATAAGCATGATGAAATAATAAATCACATTAATACCCTTATTAGTTCACCTTAGTATGACCATGCATTTCCACCGTCACGCTTAATTGAGGGGCCCAGAGATATCTCTCCATAATATGAGGGATAAATTTCATCTTGATTAATCATTGTCAACTACATAATTCATAACATATTCGAGTACAACCTTTATTATTATCCATTTAAAGATAACGTTTATTGCATCAGAATAAATTAATTCTTATGTTTGACACTATGATAATCTCAAGTATAAGGATCAAAATAATCAATTATTTGAGATTATTTATGACACCTGTCCATGTAATAATCTTAGAATGGATCAGTCCAATTTTTATTCTCCAATAAGAAAATATAATTATAATTTATGTCTCTGCATATATAATCATTCTATGATTACCAATTATAACTCATATTAATCTTAATTTATTATTGTTCCTGCAATAATAATCGTGGATATTATTATACAATAACATGCAATTGAATAATAATAAAAATAATAAATTTTATTAAATAATAAACCAATTATCTATAAAATTATTATACAACACAATAAAAAAACCAACAATGCACACATGTGGAGACACCAATAAACCTTCATTTGTTTATTTCCTCGCACCCTCTAAAACATTGCTATCCTTGAATTTCCTTTTTTTTTTTTTTACTTTTTTAAACGACTAGATTATTGTGGCTTAAAATCACTTTTAAATGGTTTGTAAAATAATAAACACATCAGTTGGCTTGTAAAACACATACCAATTGCCAATACCTACAATTTGTCGTTTTAAGAATGGCAGTGCTTTATTGATTAGATCAGTGGTGTTTATTAAACATATGAGACAATTCAAAAAAGGTTGAAAGACTCAAATATACATTTTGAAAGTTCAAAGACAAAAACTTTTTTAAAAATCAAAAGATTAATGTAAAACTAATGTAACCTTACGTGACATATGATTTATATTAAATGAGTTAATGAGCACCTTAAAACCTTAAAGTTTGAATTTATATTAAATGAGTTAATGAACATCTTAAAACCTTTGAATTGTTAAGTGAAAAATATAGTAAGAAAAAGAGAATACGATTTTTAAGGATAATTGTTATAATTGTTTTAAATATCTAATTGTGTATCATTATTTATGGTGTGAAGATAATAAAACTTTATCATATTTGTAAATAAGTAAGCTTGCTATATCTGAAAACAGTTTCTTTCTATTTAATTTTCAAAAGGAGAAAGAAACGAAGATTTGTGCTGACGGATTGAAGAGGCTTGAAGTGGTAAGTATTATCCAACTGTGAGAAAGAAAACAAGGTTTAAACTTTGTAGTAATATAGAATTTGATAGATAGATACGGTATTGACAAATAAGCTAAGATAGGCAGATAGATGATTCTCAAAGTGGTCCTCTTCAAAAAAGCAGCTGCCACTCCCACTAATGCAATGCCAGCAATGGCTGACCCATCATAGATGCTTCACTATCCGACATCCCCAGTTTTATTATCTTTTAAATTTTAATTTAACTGTCATTTCATCAATTTCAATGCTTTTCCCAAATGAAATTCTCCCTCATTTTTTCACTTTTCCCTCTCTTTCAATCTCCCAAAATATTCTCCGGGTCGACCCGGATTCCATTTCCTGCTTTAACTCACCATTTTCAATCTCATTCCTGCCTCTTCTTTGCTTTCTTGAGTTGGGTTTTCTCTTTTTCCATCTGGGGTTTTCTACTTTTAGCGAAATCTTTGAGCTCCCCGTTCCGCTTTAATGGCGGATTCTTCCGGATCTTCTTCCTGAAATTACTGTGTCATGTTGTTTATGAGCTTCCCCTTTTCAGTTTTGAGCTTAAAAAGGCTCTTTAACTACCTTCCCCCTTTCTGATTCCAACTGGTTTCACTTTCACTTTCTTACTCTTTCCTATTTTTTTTCTTTTAGTTTATTCCTTTGTCTTCTTGTTCTTTCTTTTGGGAAGCTTTGAAGATGTTGTTTAACAGCAAAATGGGTTGTTGCTGTTTCTTGCGATCCACCGTTGTTTTGGTTTTGTTGTTGTCAGTGGTTTGTTCTGTGAAGGCCATAGGCGCCAACTGGGGAACTCAATCGTCTCATCCGTTGCCGCCGGAGACCGTTGTTGGAATGTTGAGAGACAATCAGATTCAGAAAGTGAAGCTCTTCGATGCTGATTATGGAACTCTTAGAGCTTTGGGGAAGACTGGGATCGAAGTGATGGTTGGGATTCCTAATGATATGCTATCCACTTTTGCTAACAGTGAAAAAGCAGCTGAGAAATGGGTTTCTAAGAATGTCTCTGTTCACATTAGTGAAAACAATGTCAACATTAGGTGAGCTTTTTTCTTTTCTTTCTTTCAGGGCTTCTTGTTTTGTTTTGTTTGTGTATTTTTGGAACTTTGGCTGGCTTTACCCATTAGAGTTACTTTCTTGTGAGTTCATTATGATGTCTTAGTCAGTTCCATATTTGTTGACTTATCGTTTTGATATTGTTTTTCCCCTCGTTAGTTAATTCTAGTAAGGTTAGATGTCACATCTGAATGATTTTGATGAATTTTATGTTTAAAGAAGTGGGGAAGTTCTGTGATTGGTGCTTGTTTGCTATGGCAGACAGCCACAGATGTTCAGCCATTGTCGCTAGAAGTTCTAAATAATTAAGAGTTAGCATGCACACTAATGGAGTTTCAACTCTGGAAGAGAAAACAATTTGGGCTAATTTAATTGAGTTGTTGATCAGCTCTCTCTCATTTTGTGGCTCTTGTAAGACATTATCTTCAAAACAAGGAAGGGAGGATCTTTTAGAAGTCTTAGAGCTGAGACTTTAATCATAGTTGGCATACAGGTAAAACTTATTAGCTACCTCGACCTTCATTTTCTCTCCTAGCTGTAGCTTTCTTTCGTTTCGTTTATATTCATTTATGTCAAAGGACACAAGGTTTGCTCTACTAATTTGATTGATAAGGTAATTCGTTGGATATTAAAGTTTAGCTTAGTCCCACTAATTGGATTGCCGATATTTATCTTTCTTCTATATCCAAAGCTTTAATGCTCAAATTTAAGAGGATACATTAATAAACCGAGATCAAATCTAAATGAGAAGGATTCTAAGGATATGAAAATATGGTTAAGAAAAGTTTTTAAAAAATTGATAATTACTATCTATAATAATATTGCTTCTTTTTCAGGGGCTCGATCATAAAAACTCCAAAATTACGTGTGTTTAGCTTGGAGCAATCCTTTTTTAGGTTATCTCTTGGGAAATTGTGCTGGAGTGCAGCTGAAATCTTTAATTATTCTATAGAGAATGACATCTTGATGTTGAAAGGCCATGATTTGTATATTCCTCTGCGTTTTGCACATTTTAGCCTCTTTTAGGTGAAAAGATTCTATGCTTTTTCACATGAGATTAATTGGAAGAGGTCTCCCAATGAATTTTGCTAATTTCTTTTTGCAATCTATCCACTCTAAAGCCACTTCTCTAATGAGAAAAGCAGAGTATAACTATTCCGACCTACCATTTTCATTAGAGTCAGTTGGACCTGGTTTTCAGTCATAGCCTGAATCTACTCTCTCACTTCCATTACCGTATTTTATTGTTATGCAATTAATTGCTGCAAAAGTCTTTCTTGAATTTATCCATTCAAATGGAAAAGACCGAAGTTGTTTTCATCTTATCATGTATGAATATGCAAGGTCGAATACATTACCAACTTGCTTTAGCAGCTGTGTGTGTTTGACACCTCATGTTCGTATCTGATTTTCGTGTATTGTCCTGTAATTTTCTTAAGCTGACAAACCGTCATACATACTTGGTTTAATTCCTAGTCACCAAATTAATGAATTATGATTTTTCAGATATGTTGCTGTAGGGAATGAGCCTTTCTTGGCAACTTACAATGGAAGCTTTCTCAGTACAACCTTTCCTGCCCTGCGAAATGTACAGAGAGCCCTAATAAAAGCTAATTTAGGCAACCAAGTAAAGGTAACATGTCCGCTGAATGCTGATGTCTACGCATCCACAACTAGTTTACCATCAGGTGGTGACTTCCGAAGTGATATACATGATTTGATGCTTGCTATTGTCAAGTTCTTGAGTGATTCCGGTTCTCCATTCACAGTGAACATTTATCCCTTCATCAGTCTCTATTCCGACCCCAACTTCCCTGTTGAGTATGCTTTCTTTGATGGCAATGCATCACCCATAGTCGATGGCCAGACAACATACTTCAACATGTTTGATGCAAATTATGATACCCTTGTGTGGGCACTTCAGAAGAATGGCTTTGGAAACTTGCCGATTATAGTTGGGGAGATTGGTTGGCCTACGGATGGTGATCGTAATGCCAACCCCATCTATGCTCAACGGTTCAATCAAGGCTTCATGTCACACATTTTAGGCGGGAAAGGAACACCAATGAGGCCAGGTCCAATCGATGCCTACTTATTCAGTCTAATCGACGAAGATGCAAAGAGCATTGATCCAGGGAACTTTGAACGCCATTGGGGAATATTCTACTATGATGGCCGACCGAAATACCAACTCAGCCTTGGAAATTCAAATAATGTAACCTTAGTTGGAGCAAAAGGTGTACGTTATCTTGAAAGAAAATGGTGTGTGATGAAGCCATCTGCTCACCTTGAAGATTCACAAGTTGCACCAAGTGTCAGCTATGCCTGTTACCATGCTGACTGTACCAGCCTTGGGTACGGGACATCATGTTCGGGTCTAGATGCGAGGTCGAACATCTCATATGCATTTAACAGTTATTACCAGAGGAGTAATCAAGCAGAGGATGCATGCAAGTTTTCAGGGTTGTCAACAGTGACAAATAATGATCCAAGCTTTGGGAGTTGCAGGTTTGATATAATGATAGAGCCATACTATGGAGGGGCAGAAGGAAGGTCTGGGTTTTGTTTCACAAGGCTTTTGATGTTGGTTTTTGGGTTTGTTCTTGTTATGTTGACAGTTCTGTGAATGCTTAGGAACGTTATGGATTCTAAATTATTTGTATGTCTTAAGGTATCTTTTTTATGTGTAGAATTGAATTATTGATGCTGGGAGAGGACCGCTAAAATTGTTTTAATTATGTAGCTGCCTGAAGGCAATGTTTACCCAATGAAAGAAATTGGGATTGGTATTGTGGGACCCACTGTATAAAAATGTGGAATCATTCTCTTTCAAGGATCCACTCAAAAGTTCTAGTTAAATAGATTTTTAGTTAATTTTAAGTAAAATTGTAGTGGGCTGTTTATCAAGAATATGATAATAGGCCTTTTAAAATTGTCATTTTGAAAATAGGAAAGATGTTTTTTTTTTAAAATAGCAAAATGAAAAAAAAAATAAGAATTTACAAAAATTCAAAATAATCATGTAGACATAGAGAGTGTAACCTACTTTCTTAAGTTGAAATAAAATAAATATACTCTAATAATTATTGAAATATAATTACAACTACATACTTGTTCAATCAAAATTAGAACCATTCATCTCCATTTTCTAGACCCGTTGCAATGATTTGCATTTTCCATTTTTTTTTCTGATTCTCCATCTTCCATTTTAAGATTTTCCAATCTTCCTTGTCTCTCATCTTCTTCAAGTAAACAAACCCTAATCTTTCCACCTTAAAGAGGGCAAACCCCAATCTCCACCCTCCCTTTTGCAAGCTACCATCCCATTTGAAGTTTCAGTTTCATCTTCAACTTCATTAATCATGCATTTTCAAGAAGAAGAATGTAAACATTTGAAGCACGCAAATACTATTTTTATTTTTCATCTTCCATCTTTGATTTTTAAGTCTACAACCTACAATAACGCTTGGGGTGGAAAAACAAAAACCTTCACTCGAAAGAACAAAAATACAAAAGTTGCATCTTCTTTGTCTCTTAGGTAAATTTTAGTTGATTTTTTAAAATTATTTATATTATTTATTTAATAAAATGTAAATGGAATTTGAGAGATTTTTAAATATGGAAAAAAATTAAATTTAAAAAATAAATTAAGATCTTAATATGAAAATTAATTTTAATTTCCAAATTAAATATTCAAATTTTAAAAATAAATTAAGATCTAATAAGAAAACTAATATTCATTTCCAAATTGTCAAGGGTAGAAAGATTAAGGTTATTTTGATATAAAAAATGGTTGGGATTTAGCTAATAATACAAAATATAATATGGTTATTTTGAAATAAAAAAAATGAATAAAGTTGTTTTAGTCTTCAACAAAATTGTTAAATCCTGATATATTAGGAAGAGGTTATAATAGTGGTTGTATATCACCAATTAATTACACGTGAGAGACTTTTGATAAGTCTATATATATTGAAATAATTACAGTTCGTGAATGTGGGTATTTTGGTATCATATAAAATACCATGAAAATGTGGCACTCTGAAATCATGTTTGTTAGTATGTTATTTCTTTAATCACATGAACATCAAATTATAGACTTCAAGCCAATATTGATAGAAATTACAATTTAATTAATGTTATTCAGTCAAATGAACATATTTTGGTTTAAAAGTCTTTCTAAACACGATTAATGCAATAGTTTTCTGGTTTTAATTCATTTCCACTCTTGTACGAATTAATGGTACGACTAAACTAATTATATATACACACGATGTTATATTTTAAAATAAGTTAATTTGAATTTAATAAGAAACCTTGAGAAACAAATAGGCGAATTCACACTTAAACAAAAAAGTCATGAAAAAAGAAAATTGATAAAAGAAATAATAATTTGGTTATTTTGAAATTGAAGTAAGGATATTTTGAAATAAAATCAATGCTGGAGATTCTCCCAAATTCAAAACAATAATCTTGGATTCCCAATTAATGTGACTTTGGTATAAAATCTATCATTGAGATTCTCCAATTTTAAAAAACAATTTTAATTTCCGAATTAAATGTTCAAAATTTAAAAAAATTAAGATCTAATAAGAAAACTAATTTTAATTTCCAAATTATTAAGGGTTGAAAGATTCAAGGTTATTTTAAAGTAAAAAAAAATGGTCCAGATTTAACCAATAAAAAAAATATGGTTATTTTGGAATAAAAAAAATAAAGTTGTTTTAATCTTGAACAAAATTGTTAAATCCCGAGATATTAGGAAGAGGTTATGATAGTGGTTGTATACCTTATTAACAGGTCGAAATTAATTACAGACTCATAAATGTATATCACCAATTAATTGCACTTGAGAGACTTTTGATAAGAACTCATAAATGTATATCACTAATTAATTAAACTAATAATTTGGTTATTTTAAAATTAGTAAGATTGAATAAAGTTGTTAAAATGTTGAATGAATTAGTTGAATCCCAAGATATTAGAAGGAAGTTATGATATGAGTTGTTATATCTTTACCACGTCGAAAAATAATTAAAGGTTCATAAATGCATAACATAGATTAATTACACTGTAAAGATAAAGTAATTACAGTTCGAAAATGGGGGTATTTTGGTATTTTACAAAATATCATGCACGTGCAAAAAATGTCATTTGCTAAAAATTAAAAGAAAAAGTAGTTTTGTCATTTTCCAAAATGACTCCTCAAAAGCATGTTATATCCCTTATTATTCCAATATGAATACAATAAATATAGCACGTTGTTTTACAAATTTGTAAATATGCATGATAAAATTATTATTTTTTAAAATACTTTCTATCTTAGGTTTGTTATTATTCTCAAACTATTCTTCAATAACTTATTTATTTTCTTATTTTTAATGTTCTAATCATTTATTATTTCTCCTTATATATTTTAAGGCCCTAATCATCCTTTCTTATACGAAAAAAATGATTTGTTCTTTCTGTTTTAATCTTGAGTTTATGATATCAATGGTGCGTTAATTGGAATATGAAATATAATGGTTGTTGATCAAAGTAATTTAACTCCGCTCTAATGTTTCTCTACTTTCTTCGATGTGTATGTTGAGTTGAATTTGATTTCAAATGATTTTGTTTTATTCTTTTTACGTTGATTTTGTCTTGATGTTACTTTGTATTAGTTTTGGATGTATTTATAATATATATATATTAGTTGGTTGATATATTTACTACGTGATTTTCATTTTTTTAAAATTTTATGCAATTCATTATAGTACTATTAAGTATATGAATGATATAACCCAGTGTATCATTATCAAGTATATCAATAATACATTATTAAAGTATATTAGCATATCAGTAAAGTGATTCATTATCAAATATATCAATCAAGTTTACAAGTGTATATCAATAGTGTATAAGTATATAAGTAGGAGTTCAAGCATATCAAGTGTTTTTAATCAATCAAGTATATTAGTGAAGAATACTAAGTGTATCTATAATACAAGAGGAACATATGATCTCGTGCATCAAGCGTATTAAATTTGTTGAGTGTACCAATAAAACATAAAAAAATTTATTAGTAGTGCATCAAGTGTATCAAACTTATCAGTGAATTAAGCATTTTAAGTATATCAAGGCCTATATGGTATCAAGTGTATTAAGAAGAATCAAGTGTAGCAAGAAGTATTAGCTGTATAAAGGTGTTTTAGGTGTATCAAGGGTATTGAGTATATCATAGAATATTGGGGTGTTTCAAGGGTATAAAGGTCTAAAGGTTATCAAGAAGTATAAATGTATATCAAGAAGTATCAAGTGTATTAGATGTATCAGGTGTGTATCAAGTGTATATCAGTACCGAGGGAATTTATGACATTATCTGGGTTGGACTTTGTTTTTGCCATTTTTGTAAATAATAAATTTATGTGCTATGAACTTAATTATTATAACTTGTGTTTGTCTTTTTGCACGTGCCCCTAATTTTAAAATGTAGTTTTTAATTTGATTTAAGGGAAAAAAAAGTTTTTTTTTTAAACTCATTATTATTTAAACTCCTTTCATAAGAACCATTTAAAGTATAGGATAAATTAAAAATACCCCTACACTTTCAAAAAAATTTAAAAAATCCTTAAACTTAAAAAGAAATAAAAAATTACATTTAGTATCAGTTTTGGATGAAAACTGTTAAAATTTTGTTTAAAAAAATACTCATGAACTATTGAAAAGATTCATAGGTACCCTTAAACTTAATTTTTTTTTTTAAAAAAAAAATACTCCAATTAATTCAAATTTTGCACCAAATTTTTTAGTACCTAAATAAAAACCAAAATTTTAAATTAAAATTATACTTTAAAATTTTTATCAGTATGTCGATATTTCTATTAATAGTTTCTATTATCGTGAGCCTGTAGGCTTTTTCCGTTTTCGAAATTATTTTATATAGTGTAAATATTTTTCCGTTTTATTTTCTAAAATATCCCATTTGTTATATTATATATTTAATTTTATAATCAGTTAATTTGATTAATTAAATTATATAATATTTGAAATTCCAATAAGTGAAATTATCCAATACTTGGTGAGATTTCCCAACCTTAAGTGGAATTTGATGATAAATGAAAAAGAGGAATCCGTGGAAATGGCAAATATAAAAATGGAAATTGTCAAAATAGCAAACTGTTATTTTTTTTTATGGCAAAACTAACTGCCTGGAATAATTTTCAACTTTTTTGACCAAAAATACCCCTCAACGGATGAGAACTGTCCATAATCAAATACAGTATATTTAAGGAACCTGGGAAATCAAACAAAATATCACATAGCTGATTACAGTGTATCTGTATACACACCCACTTATGATAATTATTAACCAAATCAAATAATTATTATATTATTTCAAAGATCCCTAACAATATTCAATTGATTTCAATATCCCCTAATTATTCCCAATTTTCCCTTCAATAATTATATATTCAAACTTTAGCTACCGATCTTTTTCTTCAATAGCTATTAACGCAATGAATAGGTTCTAAAATTTTAATGCAATGAATTCTTCCTTCCTAAAATAATGATAAACATGATGCAATAATTAACCATATACAAAAACATTAAAAAAAAAAAAGTAATGGAAAAGCATTTAAAACATACAAAATTCAAATCTCTAAAATTCAAATTTAAATTCCAACCATTCCCTAAGATTATGAGAATACTTTAGATTCAAATCCCAACTATCCCTAAAATCATGCCAAATAAATTGTGATCTATCTTTAATGTTGCCAACAAATTGAAATTAATGGAAACCAAAACACAAGATTCACCGAAAGACAATCTCAATTTTGAATATATTACAAAAATACAAAATTCACCGGAACGTTCATGGCCATTAAAACATAAATTTCAACGAAGAACGGAGCAAAGCATATTCTTTTTGAAATTTTAACATCTTTATATTCTAAACTACTTTAGAAAAATAACTAATATTGCCTTCCCAACATTATATTCATAAGATTATGCTATATACATTTTATTTCTTTGCCCTTGTCTACCATATTTTCGTAATATCCAACCATTACATCAAATCAAAACGTGATCCCTACAAATAAAATAGGTACCCGTATAATATATGAAACAATAATTTAATTTAATATTCATCCCTCCTATATACAATCTACCAGTGAATACTTTATTCAATAAACGTGTTCCCTTTGAATGTTTTCCATGGCTTTACAATGAGGGAAGACCGTATTCGATGGTAGATGGATTGAGTCCTGCCGATATATTGACTATCGTCTCCTTGATGTATATGTTCCAGTTTCATCCTCGTTTCAAGAATTTGCAAATTGTATCCAACGTAGACTTTTTTATATATATTTATATATAACTTCAGAACAGATCCCAAGTACCACTGTGGAAGACAAAGCGACTGTGGAAGACAACGAAGGAGGAAGCTACGGTGGAAAAACGAGAGAGAACGCGAGGGTAGAAATGCGCCGGAAAGCCTTTAGAAAACGGAAGTTGCTGGAAAGCTTTTAAGAAGTAAAAGGGAAGGAAAAACTAGGATTTTATTTGAGATGTGGATTGGTTGCATACAGAAGATATGATATTTTGCAGAAGATGGTTTATTTATTTGTGAGGGAAAATAGAAATTTGAAGGCAGTGTGTATTAAGTACAGGGTATTTGCGTTTCTGTTTACTATTGTATTTAAGAGTCTATATTGTAAATTAGGTAGGGGCATTTAAGGCATAGTTGTCCCATTTATTATGCGGAAATTAACTGTTTTGCTATTTTGACAATTAAAATTTTTTTTTGCCATTTATCTAAAGTAAATGTTAGATTTTGCTATTCTTCTTGTCGCCCCAATGAAAAATTGAGTGTCAACACCTTGTTAAGTTGATTCACATGTAACTTGCATGGATTTGTCTATAAACAGAGAGAGTCATTTAACTAGATTAAACTATTAAGCTATTTGTTTGAATTTTAGAAATTCTACATTTTCTCAAGAACTCTCTACTCTAGTTTCCACCCACTAGTTCTAAATTCAAGAGTAGGAGAGAAGATTTTGTGGTGGTCTTTGTTGTGTTCGTGTTCAATAACAACAAACAAAGACGATTTGAGAATCAAAAGTATAAATACTTAAACTCTATTTTTATGTATTGTAAAGCAGGTTTAATTTGCAAGATTAATGCATTTAGGAAGATTTTTTGATCCAATTGATCCATGGGGTGGGGTGAGGCTCGGAATGCCACTCCTCGTCCCCATCCTCGTCTCTTATACCATTCCCCATCCCAACTAATTTTCCCACGGGGAATGGGGTAAGGATTCCCCAGGAAGATTTCATGGGGATCGGGTTCCCCACAGGGAAATATTCCCCGTCTTTTTAAAGTTTAATCTCATTTTTCAATCCACATTTACTTGAAATGTATATACATTTCCAATGTTGTTTTATTTTTTATAGAATGTTATCAATTTTCTTATTTAAAATAATTTAAAATGTCAAACTCTCATTGTTGATAAAAATAAAAATTCAACTATTAGAAGATACATTTAGAAATCCATCCATAAAATTGAAAAATTCATTAAAAAAATATATAAATCCATAAGTATTCTAACAAAGTCTCCAAGTACAACATATTTTTTAAAGAAAAGTTTACAAATTACAAGTCAAGACATAACATATATATATATATATACTTTTTAAGAAAAAGTTCACAACCTAGAAATGAAATTAGAAAAAAAAAGTAAAGAAATGGAATAGAAAAAAAAGAAGGAAAAATATTAAAATAGGTTTTTTTAAATATTTTACATATTATTAAATAAGTAAATAAATAAATAAATATATATATATATATATATATATATATATATATATATATATATATATATATATATTCGATTATATTGGGTATTTGTATTGTATTTAGTATATTGGGCAGAATCTCTGATAAATGACCATTTAATGCTTTCTCTAACATTGAAAGGAGTTTTTCTTTCGAGTCTTCTTGGAGCTTTATCTTAGAGTCTTTAAGAACTTAAAAGATATGTTTTTGTCTCCTAAACCTTTGGTTTGCATAATCTTTAGGAGAGTTACATTCTTTAGACACAAGATATTTAGGCTTCCCAAAACCACAGACATTTTTTCTCCCTAATTTTACCCTTCCAAAACAAGTAAACAATTAAAAGCCATCAAATCCTCAATTTCCCCCCAAACTCCTTTGTCTTCTTCATTTCCATTGAAGCCAATTTCAAAATCTTCCTTCATTCGTCTTCTTCACCTCCATTGACGTAAAGTGTTAGATGCCATAACCCTCGAAAGAGCTGCGGCCGTTCACAAAAATAATCCTCTCAACTGAAAGAAAGGCCTCCAGCTTCGATTTCTAAAGAAACATAGTTTTTGTTTTTTTTGCTTCTTCTTCTTTCGTTTAGCTTCGGTTCCTGCAATTTAGTTAAATTGATGGTTAATAACACAGGGCCAATTACCCTGACGACATCCTCAATCCTTGTCGACTATGATAGTAAAGGTGATAGTTGAAGGACGAAAAAAGTTTATCTTGAGAGACCGGTGCAAATTGTCATTCACCACCATGAATTTGTTGTGATAGTATCCATCTAATTTCTCAAAAAAATATCAACATACCTAAAAAAATTGTAAAATGCCAAAAAAAATATTTTTAACAAAAAATTCAAATTATTAGAAAATGAAAATACCATAACAGATAACTAGGATTAGGACTATGATTTGATTAAGAAAAATCTCAAATTCAAAAAAAAAAAAAAAACAACAAATTTCAAATCTCAACAACTTCAATTGAATAACAAATTAAATTATTAATAAATAAATAATAATTTCTCGATATAAATTATTAATAAATATATAATAAACTACGATTTGATTAAGAAAAATACCCAATTTTAAAAATACAATAAATTTCAAACTCCAACAACTTCAATTGAATTATAAATTAAATTATTAAGAAATAAATAATAAATTTTGGATATAAATTATTAATAAATAAATAATAAACTACGATTTGATTAAAAAAAACTCAAATTCACAAAATACAACAAAATTCAAATTCCAACAATAACAAATTATCCTTAAATTTATAAGATAATTTTTTTCCATATTTTAAAATTAAGAATTCAATAACATAAAGGGAAACTAACACAAATATTTACGGTTCGTATAACAAAGCCCATAAATTAGCCATTTTCTAAATATTCCAAGTTTGCCCTTCCATCTTTCTTTTGCGGTTCGTCTTCCTTCTCATATTTCTTTCATCGTCTTCCTTCTCCTATTTCTTTCATCGTCTTCCTCCTGCGATTTCGTCTTTCTTCATTTCTTTTCTTTTTTTTTTCCTGCAATTTCTTTCCATCTTCTTTCTTATTTTTCAATTCTTTATTTACGTCGTTTAATCTTTCCATCGTTTTTCTTCTCCTCTTCCTTTTTTCTCGCTTTTCCATCATCTTTCTACTTTTCTTCTTCTTCCATTTCTTTCTATCGTCTTTCTTTCTTTTTTTTTTACGGTACAAAAAATAACAAAATCTAAAATATCGTGTATAAAGAATCTTGTAAAAAAATCTTTTAGATTGGAGTAGCCAAATATAAACGATCGTGTAAAAAATATAAAAGATTATGTATAAAAAATCTTTAAAAAAATCATTTAGATTGGGGTAGCCAAATGTAAACGATCGTTTAAAAATGTAAACGATCGTGTAAAAAGAATAAAAGATCGTGTATAAAGAATCTTGAAAAAAATCATTTGGATTGAAGTAGCCAAATGTAAACGATCGTATAAAAAAAGTAAACGATCGTGTAAATAAATCTAAACGATCGTGTACCAAAAGAATTTAAAAAAATCGTATTCCAAATTTTGGAAAAAAAATCAGGACCCAAATCTAAACGATCGTGTAACCAAATTAAACGATGAAATTGAAAAGATAAATTGTAGCCATATTTAAACGATTGCGTATAAATTGTAGTCGTATCTAAACGATCGCGTATCAACCAATAACCAAATCTAAACAATCGCAAATATATTACGCGCGCGTTATTGACAGCGTGGTTGACGGGACATTTTTGGTATTTCACACGGTGGGCCTCTGGACTTTTTCCATTTTTGGAATTGTTCTATAGAGTTTAAATATTTTGCTGCTTTTTTATATTTTTTAAAAGACCCCTAACATATATTTTTTTTTCTAGAAAAAATATGCACTTTTACTTTACATTTTAAAAAGGTAAATTTTCATAAATATAACAAACTGCTAAAATATTTACGGCTCATGTAACAAAACCCATAACGATTTTTTTCTATTGTCTTTCTTCCTTTCCTCTTCTTTTTTTTTTTCTGCTGCGATTCCTTTCTATCGTCTTTCTTCTTTTCCTCTTTTTTTTTTACGTCGTTTAGATTTAGGTAACCAAATCTAATTTCTTTCTATCGTCTATCTTCTTTTTTTTTCCTGCTATTTTTTTCCATCGTCTTTCTTCTTTTCCTCTTGTTTTTATGTTGTTTAGATTAGGTAACCAAATGTAAAAGATCGTGTATAAAGAATCTTAAAAAAAATCGTTTAGATTGAAGTAGCCAAATTTAAACGATCGTGTAAAGAAAATAAACGATCATTTACCAAAAGAATTTAAAAAAATCGTTTAGCCAAATGTAAACGATCGTGTACCAAAGGATATTGAAAAAATAAACGATTGTGTAAACAAATCTAAACGATTGTGTTCCAAAAGAATCTTAAAAAATTTCGTTTAGCCATATCTAAACGACCAAATCTAAACAATCTTGTAACCACCTCTAAACGATTGTGTAACCAAATTAAACGATAGAAGTAAAAAAATAAATCGTAATTCAAACGATCATGTACCAAAAATATTACGCGCGTTGTTGATGGGAAATTTTTGGTATTTTCCGTTGTGGGTCTGTGGGCTTTTTCCGTTTTCCAAACTGTTCTATACGCTGTAAATATTTTGCCACTTTATTATATTTTTTAAAAGACCCCTTTAAAAAACACACATAAATACTTGGTCAATTAACAAAAAAAATCCTTATCATCTAAAAATTAAACCATCTTGTAAATTTGTTTACAATTCTAATATAATTAAGTAAATACTTTGTATTTGTTGAGATTGAAAAATAAATTTCAATGCGTAAGATAGAATGAAAAAATTAGTGTATTAACAAAAGTAAAACTTTAAGCATGCTTAAATTTTAAAGAATTTAAGAAAATTTTATCATTCTAAAAATGAAAAATGTGAATTTAAACTACCTTGTATTTTCTCTTTAATTCACTGCGTAGAATCATTAAATACTCTGGGTACTAGGTAGTTCATTATTCAAATACGTTGTACTTCCAGCAGCACTAGCCGATATAAAGTCAACCCAACTTGATGATTCTAGTAAACTATAACAAATGAGGTTCGAATTGTTGCAGACATCCCAATAAACTGTCAAACGAGATAGAGATAGATTGGAGGATGGAAAAAGTTTACCTTGAATACATTCAAAAAATTGTTGAAATTATGAAGATGCAAATGGAACATACACCTCAACAATACAATAATCATGATACTGGGAAGTTTCGATACATCTACCATAAAAAATAATTTTTGCTCGTCGTAAAGCCATAACAAAAACTTTACAATTCTATTATTGCTTTCAGTTGTATAACATACACAACTTTTTAAGATGATAAAAGATGTACCAGATAAAATATAATTAACATACAAATCATGTTAAACAAATATGATATAGTCTAAAAATTAGTTTAATACAACATTAAAATAATATAAATGAATAATATAAATATAAATATTTCAAAATCTTATTAAAAATGCATATTTTCGAAAAGTTATTAAAAAGACATTTTTTTAAAAGTCTAACTAAAAAAGATATTAACAATTTCTTAAATATACATTTTCGAAACTTAGTAAATAAATACATAAAAATTTATTAAAGATAGATATAATTAATTTAATACAACTTTAAAATAATAGAAAGGAATAAGATAAACAAACATATTTTGAAATCTTATTAAAACTACATATTTTCGAAACCTAACTAAAAAGATATTATGAATTACTTAAATATATATTTTTCAAATCTTACTAAATAAACCGATAAAGATTTTTTTAAAGATGGAGATTCTTAGGATATAGTCTATTAGTTACATGACCCCACTTCTTTTATTTGTTTTAATTAATTTAATTTGGTTGTTGAGATTGTTTTGATGTTTGTTATGATATTCCGAGAACTAACGTGTGACGATACAACATTCTGAACATAAGAGATCGATCAGCTATTCAAGGATGTTTGAGGTTGGGATTGCAACCGGTCATTGATTAAGGGGAAGTAATCCTATTAATGATATGATTTTGTACAATATAGTTCTGATTCTTGAATCAGTCCATGGTCAGCACGTTGGTTCATGTTTAGACTGTTGTACCCTAAGTCATAATATTGTAATGATCAATTACTGCACAGGTAATATAATCTCTTATCATGGGTCTAAGACCCTCCAAATATAGATGTTGTGTTATCGAACTGAGTTATCAAAGTTTGTTGCGTTCTATGTGCTTTTATGTGCTTCCGTAGTTGTTCTTTCTGTTATTAACTTTCGGTACAACAATTACTAAGTATGTGTTTTCTCATAGTCCAATAACCAATTGAAGATATTATGGATAGATATTCCACTAATATAGGAAAGATTTGCTACAAACTTTTCTAGCAAATAAATGATTTGGGTTAGGATATAATCTCATAACCAATTGAGCAAAATATGTTGTGTTTCCTAAATTTGGTCACCGTACCTTATCAATATCTGATACATTTAAAATACACTATAAGTGGAAAATCTGGTTCACCTCAAAATCAGGGATAAAATAGGAATTATCAAAAAGTCATACATGCGCGTGTCAATATTTTACTAAAAATCTTATTCTGTGCGGATTTTGCTATATTTCCAACTGTGACATCCAATTTTGCTATTCCTGCAAATATCTCATTTTTAACACTCCTTTCACTTATGGGCTTGAAATATTTAAAAAGCTTAACAAGTGGAAGTCAATTTTAATTGCGGAGGAAACAACAATATAGGGGCTTGAACACAGTGGTTGAAGGCAAATTTAATTATATATCACTCATAGAACTATTGAAAATTTTCCTAAGTACCTTAGGGCTTAAAAAAGTTTTAAAAAAATACTCTTGTTGATCCAAAATCTACACCAATTTTCTCATTAACCAAAATAAAAAGAAAAAATTTATGTTAAAATTAACACAATAATAAATCACGAACACAACCAATCTCAATAGTTATTGTTGTAATTAATAGACAGTTAATTGTCAAATAAAAATGTATTGACTATTAACATATATTGATAGTTTGATAGATCTATTGGTATGATTTTTTTTATTTGACTAGTAATTGTTTTAGTATCTTTTTAAGGATATTTTTTTTAAACTTAGTGAGATTTTGTGAAATTTTATGTTTTAATCAAGATTTAAAATATCAATGTTGATGGATATATCAAAGTCTTAATTTTACGAAAATTTCGATCTCAATGGATATTTCTAAAAAAATATAGAAACAAAAAATTCAAAAGATAAATTTAAATTAGTAAATAAATATTTTATTATTTTCAAATAAGGAAACATGTCTATTATTTATATTATACTTATATTGGTGCCATTTTGATGTTTATTTCTTTGTGATTTGTGGATTTCTCTATGATGTAACAGAAATATCGATTCGCTCCTTTTATCGATAGGAAATACAAAAAATGTCGCATGACTAATTGGCACCCAACGCATATAATATATTTGATAAACCATCGTTTAGATTTGGCTATTCTTCCCTACATGATCGTTTAGATTTGACCATTTAGATTTGGTTATCCAAATCTAAACGATTTTTTTCAAAATTTTTTGGTAGACGATCATTTAGATTTGACTATTCTTTGGTACACGATTTTAAATTTGGGTAGCCAAATATAAATGATTTTTTTCAAAAGTTTTGGGTATACAATCGTTTACATTGGTGCACGATCGTTTATATTTGATTATCTAAATTTAGGTAGCCAAATCTCAACGATTTTTTTCAAGATTTTTTGGTACACAATTGTTTAGATTTGGGATACAATCATTTATATTTAGTACACGATCGTTTAAATTTGGGTAGTCAAATCTCAATTATTTTTTTCAAGATTTTTTTGGCACACAATCGTTTAGATTTAATCGTTTAAATTTGACTACCGAATCTAAATAATTTTTTTAAGATTCTTTGGTACACAGATCATTTAGGTTTGGCTATCCAATATCCCAACAATTTTCTTTCAAGATTTTTATATTTGGCACACGATCTTACCAAACAAACAGTTAAAAAAACTAAAAAAAATAGATTTTTTATATTTGGTACACGATCTTGAACCCAATAACGGTTGAAAAAAATAAAATAAAAATTGCAGAAGAAGAGAAAAAGACGAAGGAAAGGAAAAGAAAAATTGCAGAAGAAAGAAGATGGAAAGGAAGGGCAAACGGAAATATTTTAAAAATTGTAGAAGAGGAAGAGAAAAAGACAATGAAAAGAAAAAAAAAATCGCAGAGATGAAGAAAAGAAAGATGATAAAAAAGAATGGCAAACCTGGAATGTTTAAAAAAAATGGTTAGCTTTATGATATTTTTTCACTTTGTTACACAGACCGTAAAAATTTTGATGGTTTGTTATATTTATGAAAATTAACCTAAAAAATAATCAATTAATTAATCTATTTAATTGATTATAATTTAATCTCTAATATTAATTACTATTTAACCAACAAACCTGATAAATTCTATTGACCTTATTCGAACTCCTATTCAAAATTTCTCTCTCAATACAAAATCGTTAATTATATGCAATATTATTAACGATTTGTTCTTAACATCAATTCGAACAATTTGAATTTCTTGATCACACCGTTCTAAGTTTAATTACGTTATGAGTTATTAGGGAACCTAATCTATAGATCGTGAATGATAACTTGTAAAAATACAAGTTATAAAAACTTTTATTTAGAATAATGGAGAAGAATTGAGAGAAAAGTGAGATAATAATTAATAAATTCAAGAAAAGAATAAGCTAACACGATCCAGAAGTTACAAAAGCCAAAACACCTATCTATCACAGTTTTTTATGTGTTAAATGCAAAATATAGAAAAAGAAAAAAAAACACGGAATAAGAGCTATATCATGCCACACAATATTGAGAAAATCTGGCTCACGTTAACCAACTATGCAGTGACAAATGCATACCATACGATAAAGAATCACTATGAGACGATGAGTTGGTAAGAATGTCAAGGAAGATGCCAGAAGACAATCAGAATGACACAAGGTGCAATAATCAAATTGCATAATTATATGTCTTTACACGTTACAATTAGAAATATCTTTAACTAACGGGATTGTCCACTATAGTCCCTAGCCGCACTCTTCTCACTGTAGATATATTTGTGTCTACTTGATATAATCATGATTAGTAAATTGACCCTTTTACAGGTTGTTTGCAATTTCGGCTAGGTCAAACTATCGCTTTACCTTCAAAATTACATCTTGTTCCTTATGTCTTACTGGTTCTCTAATGAACAATTGGTTTACGGTCTAATCACACTAAATTGGGTCTCTCTTGGATCAATGAGAGGGGTCCCTTGTTCAAGTCTTGGAGTTAACACTTAAAAGAACAACCACTCTACTATCCCCTAGAAATGAGTACGAGCATATTCCATCTTACACCATATATCCCTAGCTATCTACTCCATTTTACCACAAAAAAATAGGAGGTCTATTGAACTAGTGCTTTTGAGGTGCTCTCGTCTATGCATATCTAAAGATAATCCCAAATAAACAAAAGTTCATAGTTAACTCAAGAATAAAATCAAGTTACCTAGGTCATTGAAATCAAAATAATCAATTTTAATCGGTAAACGAAGTTTATAATGTAAAAGTAACTATCACATTTCTCGATCTTATGCTATATAGGATGCTCTCACTCACATGTCTCCACATGAATGATTTAGGGTTACATTTTCTGTACTAAATACATAGCAACCCACATCTACAATATCTCCAAAATAAGGCGCCCAACCCTATTCTTGTACTATAGACTATATAGACTATATATAGACTATCAACTTGAACTTGATCCATTTTCATGTCATCTATACAAAGCTTAAAAATTCATACTATTGTCAAGGAACCCTAGTTTATTGGATTTAGAATTTATAACAAGCAAATCACTTATTCAATAACAATTTATGGAATAATACCTCAATAACAACTTTATTGTATGATAAAATAGTTTATCATTCACAAATCATGAATTTTAGGACATAAAACCCAACAATTATTTGCTAGTCGAACCAAGTTTTTAAAATTTTAGCTAATAGATATAACAATTTTTTAAGAACCTGCAAAATAGATTGAAGAGTTATTAAACACAAAAAATTGGATTTCGTATTTGAAAAATTTCTTTACTGAATATGATAAAATGAACTAGTTTATTTACAAATAAAGAAAAATTTTACTTTATATGTGTGGTAGACTTAAATAGAGATCTATCGCTTGATGAAAAATATTTTGTCATATTTGTAAAACAGTATTACAGGTTAAAAAAAGTTTCCTCTAATAAAAATTTAATTCTCAAATATTTGAATACGTTAAAAACTCTATTAGATATAAAATTGAAATTCCATAAATTTTTTAGAAAATCCAACAACCTATTAAGTGGTTTTTAAAATTTAGAGACCTTAAAGATTCAAATCTAATAGGCAAGTTTCCAATAGTGAAATTTAATATTGTTGCACTTCGGTCTTGAACTCACGTCAGTTCGGCAAGCTGTTACGTAGGAATTAGAACAGTAACAGCAAAGCAGATCAGTACTGGAACAAAAGCTGTAAAACAGAAACGAGATTAATAGATGGCTGAGTCGTGGAACACACTCTCTTTAAGACATTTTGCAGCTCTGCTCTCAATTGTGCAAACAGATAATAGCCCCGTTGTCTCCAGAATAAAACAACCTCTCGTCTTCAATTGATTTTGTACGAAAATCAATCGGTAATAAAAAACACTCAAAGAAAAGACACACTATTGCTCGGGAACTTTAGTTTATATCACAGAAGAGGGGAATGATTTTTGTATATACTGGAATGAGAGAAAACTAAGATATATATAGTGATAGATGATGGGAGGCCAACGGTCACAAATTTATGGTGAGAGCAAAATGAGGGAAGCAATGGGGGAGAAAATCATGGAAACATTAATAACGATAATCTCAATTAATTTTCAAAACTATTTTATTTAATGAAAATAAATAAATAATTGTTTTAACGTTTTGGTAAGTCGTATCTCTCCTCTCCTCGAGATATATAAACATATCCACATTTGCTTATTTCCTCCCTCCTTTCGAAACTTGGGTGTCCTAAGGGCCCAAACTCATTGATCAAACAATGAGTATAAAAAGGGACTTCCACATTCAAAATTAATCAATGTGGGAATGCAATTGGAAATAAAATAATATTATATTTTCCTTTCACAATTTCATCCAATAATCCCCTACTTGAAAATTTTTTACTATCAATCCCCCACTTGAAAGTTTTTGAAATATTTTCATCGAGTAGTGTCTGTCTCTATAGTGCTATATTTAAGTAAAGGTGTCTAATGACTTGAACCTCTACATAGTGACAATAGTTTAAAGCATTGTAAAATAACTCGATGTTTTAAACTTTACTTCTAATGTTATTGCACATATAGCATTATTTGAGTGAAGTTCGTGCTTTATGGCCTTGCACGTATATCTCAGATTAGTGAATGCTCTAGGAATCTTCCTAGAATTTTATTGGAAGCGGCCCTCGCTTCTACATTCACAAAGGTGAATCTATCGAGAGTACTCCTGTAGCTAGGTACCCTATTTGATATCAAGTATAGATTTCATTAAGAACAAAGTTTAGCCTTCTCATATGCTTCAGGATGTCATGCTAATCACTAAGTCATAGGAATGGAACTCCTAATCATTTAGCATGATTCTCGTCATATTACTTGTAATCAGTTACTATCCATTGAACTTGTTTCTTGGGGATCTCGAGTCTTTCAAGTTGGGTTTACCTCATAGTAATTCAAATTTTAATAGGCGAGTCCCATTTTTTTATGAGGTTTTAAAAACCTTCTCTCTAGCTAGTTTTTTCATCAAAGGATCAGCTAAGTTGTCATCAAACGTACATAATCCACTATCATTGCACCAATAATGAGCAATTCTCTAATGGTACTATGCTTACAACGTATCTGTTGTCTCTTACCATTATAATAACGATTTTAAACTTTTGCGACAGCTACAGTACTATCACAATGGATTAGTATTGCTAGTATCAATCTTTCCCATGTGGGAATCTCTGATAGCAAGCTTCGAAGCCAGCTTGCTTCTTCACTAGCAGTAACTAGTGCTATCATCTCTGACTCTTTCATTGGTTGGGCTAAGATTGTTTGTTTCTTGGATTTCCTAGCAATAACTCCTCCTCCTATATTAAAAATATAGCTACTTGTAGCCTTTGAGTCATTTGATAGGGACTTCCAATCAGCATCGTTGTAACCTTCAAGTAAAGCATGAAATTTTTTATAATGTAATCCTAGGTTTTAGGTTTTCTTAAGATATCTCATTACTCTTTTTATTGCATTATAGTATTCTAGACTAAGTCTGTTGGTAAACCTACATAGTATCCTACAGCATAAGTTATATCTAATTTTTTATGTAATGAGATTGATCTAAGCCCATTTTCAGTTCTGGTAATTTTGATACCTAGGATTACATCAGGTTCTTCTAAGTCTTTCATGTCAAAGTTTGCACTCAACATAGATTTTACATCATTTATGACGTGCAAGTTTGATCCAAAGATTAACATGTCATCTATGTATAAGCATATGATAGTACATAACCTATCTTCAGTCTTATAGTAGATACATTTGTCACTCTCATTTACTTTGAATCCTTTTTACATGATTAAGTCGTCAAAATTTTTGTGTCATTGCTTGGGAACTTGTGTTAGGCCATAGCGAGATTTATTTAGTTTACAAACTTTGGATTCTTGATCTTGAACTATGAAACCTTCAAGTTATTCCATATAAATCTCTTCTTTTAAATCACCATTTAGGAAGGTAGTTTTGACATCCATCTGATGGATTAAAATATTGTTCAGGGAAGCTATAGACATCAACACTCTAATTGAGGTGATTCTAGTGACCGAAAAAAAGTATCAAAGAAATTTATATTTTCCCTCTGCCTAAATCCTTTTGCTACTAATCTAGCCTTATGTTTATCTACTAATCCATCAGGTTTGAGTCTCTTCGTTAAAACACATTTACAACCTATTTCTTTGCAACCAAGGGGTAAGAAATAACTAGGTACCAAGTTCTATTAGATTCAAGAGAGTCGATTTCATCATTGATAACTTCTTACCATAAATTGGCATCTACTAAGGATAAGACTTCTGTTAGATCTTTTGGATCTTCTACGTTATACATTTCGAAGCCTTCTCCAAAGTATTTTGTGGTTCTAACTCTCTTGCTTTTTCTAGGTTCATGATCTACTTCATTTTCTTGGGGTTGGATCCTAATTGAAGGTAGACTACTGGAACTTGAGCCCCCATTAGTTTGACCATTTAAGCCCCCACTATTTCTAGATTTAAAAGAAAATTTATCCTCGAAAAAATCTACGTCATTCGATTCTATGATTACTTTATTTTCTAAGTCATAGAATTTATAGGCTTTATTGTTTTCAGCGTATCCTATGAAGATACATACATATCCTCCAATGCTGGCCACCTTGGTTGTGTGATAATCTCCCAGAAGGATATTCTTATCCTTAACCTCATTATATTTTCTAAAAAGACTAAGGTCGTAGTAGACATGGCAGAATGCACTAGTGTCTAGTCATCAACCTTCAGACTCCCCAATAACATTAACTTCAGAAATTATAGCTACTAACTCATCTTCTATCAGGTTCGCCAATGCAGTAGGACAATTCCTATTTCTACAATTTATAGCTAAATGTCTAAGCTTATTAGAGTCATAACAAACAATTGTATCGTACTTCTGGACTGAAGGTTATTCTGTTTGTTGGACCCATATTTCATCTTGTTTCCTTTCAACTCCAGGTCCGATTTCAAAACTGCAATGGGCTTCTTTCTGGGGATAGCATTCACATCCTCCTTTTGATCATGCTTCCTTGCCTCCTCCTCTATCCTTAATCTTATAATTAGGCTTTCTAGTGAGAACTCCTTAGTTTTGTGCCTTAAAGTGTTTTTGAAATCCTTCCACAGCGGAGGTAGCTTATCAATAATAACAACAACTTGAAATCGATCGTCAAGTGGCATACCTTCACTGATAATTTCATTGGCTGTTTTTTGGATTTCATGTGATTGTACTTCCACGAATTTGTCATCAGTCATTTGATATCGCAGGTATCGACTCACAGCATACTTCTTTGATCTCTCTTCCTCAATATCATACTTCTTTTGCAGCGCATCCCACACTTCTTTTGCAATAGCCATGATACTCTAATAATCATACAATTCTTCAGTAAGTCCATTAAGAAATAAATTCTTATAGATGAATCGGTTTTTGTCCATGTGGTGAGTTCCTTCATTTATTCTTCCGTAGGATTTTTTTCTAGGACTTTCGGCTTTTTAGTAGTACATGCGGCAACCACCTTCTTCAACGTGAGAAAAAATAGCATTTTTTTCCACCTTTTGAAGTGTGCTCCTTCAAATCGAAACGGTTGGTTCGGTTGAGATAGAAAGACATCAATTTGGATTGAAATTGTTCGGCCATCACAGTAGAAAATGGAACGTTTTAAAACTGTTGTTGCACTTCAATCTTCAACTCACGACTCGGTGAGTTTGGCAAACTGTTATGTAGGAATTAGAATAGTAACAACAAAGGAGATCAGTACTAGAACAAAAGATGTAAAATAGAAACGAGGTTAATAGACGGCTGAGTCGTGAACTTTTGCTAATAATCACCACTTTTGCTCTCTTTAAGACGTTTCGCGACTCTGCTCTTGATTGTGCAAACAGATAATATCCCCATTATCTCCAAGATAAAACAACATTTTGTCTTTAATTGATTTTGCACGAAAATCAACTGGTAATAAAAAAACACTCAAACGATAAAAACACTATTGCTCGAGAACTTTAGTTTATATCATAGAAGAGAGGAATGACTTTGTATATACTGGAATAAGAGAAAATTAAGATATATGTAGTGATAGATGAGGGGTGGCCAACAGTCACAAATTTATGGTGAGAATTAATGAAAGTAAGTAAAAAAGAATATATATATTATCTCTCCTCTCCTAGCCACACCCGACCGATGATGGTGCGTGTGGAGATATAGACATATCCACATTTGTCTATCTCCTCCCTTCTTTCAAAACTTTTGGGTACTCTAAGGGCCCAAACACATTGATCAAACAATGAGTATAAAAAGGGACTTCCACACTCAAAATTAATCAATGTGAGAATGGAATTGAGAATAAAATAATATTATATTTTCCTTTTACAAATTTTTCATCCAATATTTAACCTCTACGAATCCCTACCTCGTATACTATTAAACCTAAAAAGAAGTTTATAAGTTAACTTTAAATGACTTTTTCCCCCTCTATTCTCATTGTCCAGGAAGTTTCTACGTTGTATGCATTTTCTCTGTTGTTCACGTATCACTAGATAATATATTATTTTAATTTATGACTTCCACGCAAATTCTTAAATGTTTGAGCAAATTGTAAAATAATATGATGATAGTTACAATTATATCTATGAACTTTCAAAATTAAAAATTAAATTGAGTTCTAAAAATTTATCGAAAATTTAAAAATTGACAATCAAACTTATATAATTACACTGACTTTATAAGTTTAAAATTTTAATGTACAGTTTTTATAATTAATTTAAGTTTGAAACTCAAATTTTAACATTTAATATAAGGATATCGTTGCAATTATCACGTGGTAGCAGTACGTTTTCTTTCCTATCAAACAACTTATTGGACAACGTATCTATGTAAAGTTGTGATACCATTGTAGTTCTCAATATTTTTGTTCACAGTTGTCTTTAATTATCGTTTGTCATTTAAGAACAATTTAAGAATAATGTGGGCCCAATGGAATAAAACATTTGACAGGTATGTCTAATGCTGAAAAATAGATATACAAGAAAATTCCCACGACATAAGACATGAATATTCAATTCTGGAAGAGACCAAAAGTGGATATATATTAATGACATTGACTACTGTCTTCCAAAACATTCGTCCAACAAAACATTAAATTTCTTAAGATTTTCCATTTTTTGAACATTAGTTGTTCTTCCACTTCAATTATTCCATTTCCTGAGAATTAAGCCTTCCTTTTTACTCCAAATTTGGATTTCGCCCATTTCCCATTTTTGGAGAAATGGTGAGATGTAAAGTCAAATGGCTTCCAATGGAGGAATTCTCAGAGCCGAAGAATTCTTTGTGTGTATGAGAGAAATAGAAAACAAAGCCTTAAACCAACAATTTTTTCTCTTCAAATCACACAGAAAAACAGAAAACAGAAAACTCAAAAACGTTTGTTTTTCTTGTTCCTCTAAATTTCTGACCATTCAATCTCGGATCTCTCCCTCTTTATTTCCTTTTCATTGATCGTTCATCGTTGTCTATACCTTTCCCTTTTTTTTCCCGATCTTTGTAGGGGAAAGGTAAAAAAAACATATTGTTATAGGGATTTGAAACCTAGTTTCGAATTTTGGGACCTGGGCTTTGCTCGAAATCGTTGTGAAAAAGAGGGTATAATCATGGATCTCGAGCGAGAGGTTTTAGTGGGTATGTTGTTATTGTCATTTTGTATACCTGGGTTCTGCAATTTGGTGTTTGAAGTTCAACATAAGTTTAAGGGTCGAGAGAGATCACTGAATGCCTTGAAATCTCATGATGTTCGTCGCCATGGTAGGCTTCTTTCTGTCATTGATCTCGAACTTGGTGGCAACGGACACCCTGCCGAAACAGGGTTAGCCATTTCTTACATCATATTTTCATATTTTCTTAGTATATATTTCCTGTGTTTTTGTCTCTGATTAGATGTTTCTGTTGATGCATTTTGTTTTTGGGATGTGATGATCTTTTAGTCTATGTTATATCATGATTTTAAATGGTTCTAGAGATCAATTTTTAGATGGTTTCGCGTTATCTTAGCTCATTGAATCAGAAATCTGGCCTATGTTTTACTCTGCATTAATTATGTTTTTGATGATTGAAGCTTGGATTAGGATGACACGATATAATCCTACACCATTCTATTTAATATTTACTATATGAATTAAAAATACGTCAATAATAAACTGACTTTATTACTTAGAATTTCTTACTTTCTCATCGTTTTTCTTTAAACTCGTTAAAGGAAATTTGTTCTGCCACGATGAGCATAGAACGGTTTCCTTTGAAGCCAAAAATTTAAATTCCTCTCATATTTGTTGTACTTAAAAAATGGAAAAGAAATATGTTCTTAGATTCCATTTAGAACCATTTCTAAAGTTAAAGTGTTGGATTTTCAAACCTAGGGATTAGATGGACACTGAATCAGAACATTGGGAACTAGATGATAAAATACAAAAGAGAATCTTTCTTAAATAATGTATTGGTTTATGTTTACACCTTACCTCTCATCTTTCCTGTTAATTATTTGTCACTTGGAATGTTAAATTGTTTCTTTTGGTGAAACACAAAGGTTATACTTCGCCAGAATTGGCATTGGAAGTCCTCCAAAAGATTACCATGTGCAAGTGGATACAGGGAGTGACATTTTATGGGTGAACTGTATCGGTTGCAGAAATTGTCCGAAGAAAAGTGATATTGGTGTATGATTCTTCAACATTGGAATTTTCTGTAAATTGCTTGGTGTGCTTGAATTTCTCAACCTCTGATGGATCATGATGAAAAATAACCATTGATTGTTCACTTATAGGTAGAATTGCAACTGTATAATCCGAAGAGCTCCAGCACTTCAAACTTGATTACTTGTGATCAACCATTTTGCTCGGCTACATATGACGCTCCAATCCCAGGTTGTAAGCCAGATCTACTCTGCCAATATAAAGTTATCTATGGGGATGGAAGTGCAACAGCTGGATATTTTGTGAAGGATTATATTCAACTCCAACGAGCTGTTGGAAACCATAAAACTTCTGTAACTAATGGCAGTGTAATATTTGGGTAATTCGTTTTCTTTTCTGTTTTTTTTTATAGAAAAACCTCATAAAGCTCTTACTTCTTACGACTAAAGTGAACTAACATAATAACTACTAGCCTAGAAGGTCTATTTTAAGCCTTGCGGTATTTGCATTTGGAAAAGGGTTAGTAAGAAAAGTAGTACCTGATCAATCAACTGAACAATTTCGTCATTCTTCGAATCTTCCTGACTTCACCTATATGGTTGCTTCTTTAATGACTACGCAATTGTTTAGCTATTCAGATGTCTCCTCATTTCTTTGTTTCAAATTACAACTCTTTTCCACTAGAAACACTTTCCTGACTCAAGATTTATAATATGTCTAGCTTCACTTGGACTTATCTCTGGTTTTTTTAGCAGAAAATCTCGATATATGGCTTCTTATCTAATCTAATGTCTAATGCACTTTTATTCTTTTTAATTGAGCACTTGTTGATCATTAAAAGTTTCTCCCTTTTGTAGTTGGAAAAGTCTTATGATCATACAAGTTCAGTTAACTAATGCTGCTTTTACTTCTTTATCTCAAGTTGACTTGTGTGGTTTAGGTGTGGAGCTAACCAATCTGGGGAGCTTGGTTCGTCATCCGAAGCACTTGATGGAATACTTGGTTTTGGACAGGCAAATTCATCTATGCTTTCTCAGTTGGCTGCAACTGGGAAGGTCAAAAAGACTTTTGCACACTGCTTGGATAGTATATCAGGGGGTGGGATTTTTGCCATTGGAGAAGTAGTTGAACCAAAATTGAAAACCACACCAGTGGTACCTAATCAGTATGTGTACTACCTCTTCAAGTCTTATCTGTTCTAATCTGCATACATCTTCAATAAATAAATAAATAGATACAATCATATTTTGCCCCTTATTATGCTCTTTGAATTAATAAATAAGTAGATACAACTTCCAAACTTGATGTTCCAAATTCCTATATGCCTGCTACATCATGCCAAATCAGGCTATCAGCTAACACTTATCCAATAAGAATTCCATGTCACCGTTATGTTCGTGGTTACTATTCAAAGTTGAAGAATCCTCATCTTTTGAAATTGGCTTTAACTTTTGAAGGTCTTAGAAAACTTATCACATGCTCCCGTAATTGACACTCTTAAAGTTTAAGGACTAAACTAAATAGGTGCAACTACCAAACTTGATGTTCCAAATTCCCCTCTCCAAAGTTTGCTTCTTGTTACATGAATTTACGAGTCTTCTATTTATCACAAGGAAGCTTTTTACATTAACCTTTTTTCCCCTCTTCCATCTATTTCAGGGCTCACTACAATGTTGTTCTAAATGAAGTTAAGGTAGGGGGCACTGCTCTTGATCTTCCTCTTGGACTCTTCGAAACTTCTTATAAAAGAGGAGCAATCATTGACAGTGGCACAACACTAGCTTATCTTCCCGAGAACATTTACCTGCCATTAATGGACAAGGTATTTGAGCAAAAAGGCCCTTCTTACTGTACGCTTTTTTGCAACCGAAGTCTAAATTTCCTTTTCCTAAAATTAATATATAACTTATGTTGTAGATTTTGGGTGCCCAGCCTGATCTGAAGCTACGTACAGTTGATGATCAGTTTACTTGTTTTCTTTTTGATGGAAAGTAAGATACTCTTATCTTTGTTGTTTAGTATTTTTATAGCTAGACATATCATATGATCTAGGAAAGATTTAATCCATGGTGATCACCTTCTTAAGACTTAATATCCTACGAGTATTCTTAACATCTAAATGTTGTAAGCTTAAGAAGGTTGTTCCTTGAGAATATTGGAGATGTGTAAGTTGACTTGGACGGTAATGGATACCAAAAAGAAAATAAAGAAAGAAAAAAAAACCCACCTGATCTTTCCTGAAGCAAAAACTCACACAACCTATAACTAAGAGGAGAAGAGGGTGGTGATTTTCATTTCATCATTTAGGGGTTCACCAACTTTTTAGAGCAGCACATATAAAGAGATCACGTTTGATAAAAAAAAAAGTTTGAACGTCATAATCACCATTCAACTCTTCAATATCAGTGTCATCGTATAAGTATTTAATCAAAAACTTTTGAAAGATTAGGAACAAAACACCAAGTGTGTGCTTTATGTACTAATTGTTATACATAAGGGGACTTCCCTTCAACCTATCGAAGTGAAAATGATCTCATTCTTGCTATTATTTGATTGTTCTAAAGAAACTTTACTCACTTTTCTGTCTTGTTTGTCCTATTTCAGTGTGGACGACGGATTTCCTACAGTGACATTCAAATTCGAGGAGTCCCTAATCTTGACTGTTTACGCTCACGAGTATCTCTTTCAAATTCGGGTAAGTAATCTACTTTTTTTTTTTGTTACCATTTGTTATTATTGTGGGGACTGTTCAAGTTTTGGACCTTAATATGCTTTTAATTTACAATTCACTTGTCAAATATTTTAAAATAAAAACAACTTTCAAAATTATTTTTCTTTACTTTTCAGGAAAAAAGAGAAAACAAAAAAGCACCAGTTTCAGTGTTATTAAATTCTATGGACTATTTTTTTTTTTTTTTTTTATTTGTCCTAGTTTGGTTTGAAATATTTTTATTTTGTCCATGAGCCTGAAAGATCAATTTAAGCTTTTACCTTGTTTTTTTCCCCTTTTCCTTTTCTTTATAAGATTACTTGACAGAAACATGATATATATAAGGCATCATTTGATAGTCTATCTGGTTTTTCGTTTTTCATTTTAGAAACTAAGTTTATAAAAATTGCTTTTACCATAAATTTTTGGTTTTCTATCCACTCCCGACTAATGTTGTCAAAAACCAAAGCCAAAATTTGAACATTGAAAAAATAGTAAAATCTTGTTTTGCTTTTAACAGTTAACTAAGAATTTGAGTTTTCTTTTCTTTTTCTTTTTTTTTTTCTAAAGATAGGTGTTTGAAATTTAAGAGAAACAAAATCATTAACAAACAAAACTTAAAATAGATTAAGAAAATATAAGATAAGTAAATAAATAAATATATACAAGAGACGAATTCAATTGATTATAAAATCTAAAAAAACCAAAGATTTATGAGTATAATGGTTCCATATTTGGGGGTATGTAGGATGATGTATGGTGTGTTGGGTGGCAAAATAGTGGAGCTCAATCCAAAGACGGAAAGGAAGTCACTCTCTTGGGAGGTATCTTCTTATCTTCATTCTCATCTACCTCATATAATATTTTATAATCTTTTTGTTAAAACATCAGTCCCCGTAATTTGGGAGTTAGTCAATTTTAGTCCTTGTAATTTAATACCTCTTAAGTTTTATTAAAAGCGTAGGGACTAAATCGAACAAAATTGAATGTACAAAGACTAAAAGGGTATTTAACCAAAAACTAAAATTAAAATCTAACCTTGTTTAAATCTTTAAACTAAATATTTCACGATTATAATAGTAGTGATTCTTAGCTTGATTTCCTCTTCCATGGATTTTGAAATGCAGACTTGGTTCTTCAAAACAAGTTGGTTTACTATAATCTTGAAAATCAGACCATTGGTTGGACTGAGTACAACTGTGAGTTTCTTTCAAACTTTCAACTTATTTCCTTTTATTAATTGCTTTTTGTTCCATCATTTTTTCTTCTGAAATTAAAAATGAATCACTTGAAAAAAGTAGATGAATCTAACCTAAACCGTTTTGAAGAAAATAATTATTTCTAGTTTGAGTATTAAAATAACTATTCTTTGCAATTTTAAAACTTGATGAAGCAAAATATTCTATGATTGGATTGAGTTCCATTATTATTTAACCAAGAATAGAGAAAGAATAGGTTAGGTTGATATTGGGTATATATTCTGAAGGCAAAGTTATCATTGAATGAATAAATTAAGAATAGGAATGAAAGGAAATGTATGAAGATTATGACAAAATATGGATCGGTGTTTGGACACACAGGCTCATCAGGCATAAAATTGAAAGATGTAAAATCAGGAGATGTTTACACAGTGGGAGCCCACAAACTGTCTTCAGCACATTCCCTTCTTGTCATTGGCAGATTACTTCCATTTTTATTAGCTTTTACTCTCTTTTTTATCCATTAGATTCTTCCACAATACCCACCGCTTCTTCTTCTTCTTCTTCTTCTTCTTCTTCTTCTTCTTTTTCTTTTTTTCTTTTCCCTTTTTTTCTTTTTTTAACTTTTGTTGTATCATAATTTAATTTCCCGCCACAAATGGAAATAATTAATTCCATCTTCCCAGAAAAAGAAAAAAAAAAAAAAAAGAAAGAAAGAAAGAAAAAAAATCAACCGTTGACCTTTTTTCTTTTTGTTGTTTTTTTTTTTTTTTAACGTATTGTTGTTGTAAGAGAGAGATATGTTTGCGAGTGTATAATGTAATATAATATATTTGTAAATGACGACAATAGAATGGTTGTAATTTGCTTTAATGCCAATCTCGATGCTTTTATATTCTTCTCTTTTCACCTCATAAACTCATTTCTTTTAATTTTGATTTCATTAATTTTTTTCCCTTTTATTTTAAAAAATATATCTTTTGTCATACCAAATGTGTGCCTTTCATTCTATATTGTTTGGATTTGGAGAACATTGCAGGAAATTTATAATTACATCAACCGAATAAGTAGACTTCAAGTTGAGAATTGTTCATGCATTGACCATAATTGTCCATCTTTTAAAACCATGTTTAAGAGTCCATGCATGAATGAATTTAAAGATAATTATAATGAAAGGTTTAAAATGACCGACTAATAAAATAAATTTAAGAGATTAGTTGATTCAAATCATAAGTTTCATACTACAATATTCAAACATCTAAAAGAACGTGTAAATTGATATATTTATGAAAATTCAATAATTAAATTAATAGAATTATTAGTTTAGGGTGTTAATTTATACATCTCTAGAGTTTAATGGTATAAATTTATATATACCTTTTCTTTTTTACACATTTTAAAGTTTTCTAGTCAATTTACAAGGACCTCAAGTAATCACACAAGACAACATGTAATCTTACGACATTTTGCTATAATTTATAGGATATTAAATCCTACCCATTTCCTTTAAATTTTTTATCAAATCCAAAGGCCCATAACATAAGCATCTACATATATAAGGGAAGACTTTGGCTTTATGTTAACCATTATCATAAAGGCTTAGGGTACAATTAACCACCACAAGCTTAGAGATACAATGATAGACTAACCTTGGTGCTTTTCTTAGAAAGAACTTAGGAGAGATTTTACTTTTAAGATACAATTAAACATTAATAGTTATATGATATCATGCATCCAAAACTATATGCAAAGAAAAATCCATAATTACATACATACATTATTGTTTGAGTTTAACTACTACATGAATTTTTGTTGTAAAAAATATGAATTTTACATGATGAGGCTTCAGTAGTATAGAATAGAGAAAGGTACCTTAGTCTTGTTACATTTATAGTGTGGCCCTCAGAAACTGTACAACAAAATAGAGGATAGCCAGCAGCAGAGCAAATTGGTATGCATCTTTTTGGAAGTTGTCCTCACCTTGAAAGAACTACATACAAATTTGATTACCATTCTAGATTAAACGTGTGTTTCGAGTAATTTAATCAAACGGTTTGATTAGATGTTAGTTTCTCTTTCTTTTAAGTTTGTTATATTTTTTAAGTTCATGAACTTTCAAGTTTGTAATCAAGGACATTTCCAAATATAGTAGAATATTTACAAATATAACAAAATTTCAAATTCTATTAATGATAGACGTTAACACTTTATCATTGCCTATTGATGGCATTTATAGTATCAATGCTATTTTGTTATATTTTGTAAATAGTTTTGGTTCTTGAATTTTTAATGTTATAAATTTAGTTATTGAGCATTTGAATTTTCCAAAATTTTGTGAAATTACGAGACACAAAATTGAAGGTTCACTTTTATATTAGACACAAAGTTTAAGAGTCAAATAGATATGAACTTCAAAGTCACTTATAATTTAACCTACGTTTTTATTAAGGATTTCAACCAAAATAGGATTTGACATGACCCTCATCCTTTTAAGGCCGGAGATTTAATCTCTTACCCTGTTGTGATGCTAAAAAAATGAAAATAAGGAAAACAAATAAAAATAAAAACTTTATGTTATTTATTTGTATATTAGCTTCTCTACACATGTGGTTTGAGTCAACCACATAAACATTTGAGAGATTCTTGCACAAACTATTTTGAGAATGAACTTCTATCTTAGCTTTTAAAGTTGAAATTGAAACAAGAATTCCAAGTTTATTTGTTTTCAGAAATCAAATCTATATTTTGAAATTTTAAACGGTTGTTTTTTGTTTTTTAGAATTTGACTACGAGAAAAAACCTTACTTTACTTCACAAAAAATGTAGAAACAAAATTCGGGAAAAAATAAACTTAAATCTAAAAAACATAAAACTAAAAACAAATCATTACATAAAAGAATATACCTTTCTCGAAAACTAGAAACAAGAACCATCGCAACCCACTAAAAATGATAAATTAAAGATGGGTTGGTTACCAACAGAGAAAACTATTTCCAATTATTTAAAAGAAAAATCAAAAAGAAAAAATCAAACAGATATGTTTCTCAAAAACCAAAACCAAAACAAAATACAGTTACATTAGTGAAGGACCTCTAAAAATGAAAACCATCCAGTAATAGTTACCAATGCTATATATTTAGAAGTTAATGAACAGATGACTAAAATAGCATTGGTGAAAATGGGAAGAGTAATTTAGCTTGATAAAGATAGACAACAAGAAGGATAAAGAACACTAACCTTGGTAGGATCACCGGAAGGGTCAGGAAACATTTCCAAGTTCTGTTTCTCGGTAGAGACTCGACCGGTGAGACTGCTGACAGAATCAGCCAAGTCCTTTCCAGCCTCGGCAGAGGCAAAGAGATAACGTGAGGCCCAAAAGAAAGCTTGGGAAATGGCAGAAGAACTCGATACATCCCAACGCTCTTCGTGTTCGATAACTTGGCCACTGATTTGGTTGAGTGTGAACTGTGAATCAACTTTGATGATGAGATCTCCTCCAATGGCTGCTACCAAGGATTTAGGTTTCCCTCTGATTGTCCACTTGATGTTTAGTACGCTTGTTGACATCATCACCATTTCTTGCACACTCTGTCCTTGCAAACCATATAGGATATTACTTACATGACTGGTTGCTGAGATTTTGAGTTAAGTTTCTGCTTTGTGCTTAAAATCAATCCTAGTGATTTGAAACTCCAGACTTTGGAGAAAGAGAAAAATGTCATGTTAATTATTGTTAAGCTAAGATCCGTTGGACTCCATTAGTTAATTTAGTTACTCCTTAACTGTTTAGAGATCCGTTAGGCTCCATTAGTTAATTTAGTTACTCCTTAACTGTTTAGGTCTCAAATATATTTAATGTACGTCAAATGTTGGCAGCAGTACTTCTAACTTATCTTTCTATTTGTTTCCTTTTATATATATCTCTCTGAGGTATCCACATAAATATGAGTATATTCATAAAATCTAAAAACCATATTACTTAAATTTTACAAATACATAGTTCATTTCTATAGCTATATAAAGTTGTGATTTGAATATTGTTGCATAGACATTATTTTGCATATAAGAAATCTAAAAACATACAAAACTTGGACCGACAAATCTAAAGGTTTTTTTTTCAAGATTTGGTACACGAATCTAAACGATTTTTCTTTCAAAATCTTTATACACAATCTTTTAGATTTGGTTACTTTCCTAATCTAAACAACCTAAAAAAGTAGAAGAAAAAGAAGAAAGTCATGCACGCAACAAAAGAAGAGAACCATGAAACACTTGAAAGAAATCAGATTTAGTTACCCAAATCTAAACGACGTAAAAAACAGAAAAGGAGAGAAAGATGAAAAGAAATAGCCGCTAAAAAGAGAAAGGGAAGAAGACAAAAAAAAAATTGGAAAGGAAGACCTAAAATATTTAAAATGGGCTAATTTGTTACACGACCAAAATATTGACTAAAATATTTTAGTAGTTTGTTATATTTATGAAAGTTTTCATGACTAAAATAAACATTAATGTCTATCTTGCGATCTATCTAGATAGATTTTGATATTTTGTAAATATTTTAATTTATTTTAGTATTTTACCTCCTTTAGCAAAAAGAAAATATTCTTTTGAAACAATATAATTAAAAATAAATAAATAAAACAACAAAAACAAAGGACAGAACAAAGGAATTGTGGAGGGAAGAAAAGAAAGACGGTACATTTACATTACTTACCTCATCTGAACTTGATCCTAAATGGCTTTTAAATTCATTTTCATGTTTCCATTTCTAATTTTATCTGATGGTTGACTAGGAACGTGCTTTACCAAAGTGTTAAAAAAAATTTATGAACACTTAAAAAAATCAATTCACATTGGTATGCAAATTTTTTATTTTAATACTTGAATTAAAAAAATATATATTTTACTTTTTAGAGAAACAAATATAATCTATTTTATCTTCCAAATTTTAAAAATAAAGAAATCAATAACCAAGTGTCTTTCTATATTATTTTACTGTCTAATACTAATTTACCCAATAAGCATCATTGTTGTATATCGATGATGATTATTGGGTAAAATGATAAAAAGAAAAAAAACAATGATAAAGAAAACTGTTTGATAATTGTATGGTTTTTATTTTTTGTAGCTTTATGCCAAGAATTGAAAATGCTAAAGAAATGTTAAAAACTTAATTTTCTCTTAAAATTAAACTAAATTAAAAAATCCATTGAAAAAAAAGTGAAAGTCATGATAAAGAAATTGGAAACAAACGGTCATAATTTTCAAAAATATAAAACCAGGAACAAAATTGTTATTAAACGGCATTTTTATCAAAAATAGAAAGAAACTATTTAGAAACAACTTTGTTCTCTTTATTTTTTATTTAGTTTATTTTGGCAAATGAATTTTCAAAATGCATTCTCGTCTTCCCAACACCATCTTTTGTTTTTTTAAGTTAAAAAAAAAAAAAAAACAACAAAATCAAAATCCCATTTGTCCTTATTGATAACTATTGGATTTTCAAATAAATTAACTTAAATTATATAAACTAACTCAAAAATAAAATTCAAAATCTTGTTGGATGAAAAGTGAATTATTATTGAATTATAATAACTTGTGTTTTGGATTAAAATAGCATGTATTTTGGGGTACAAATGAATTTAGTTTAGAAATGAAATAGTAAACGAGATTATTATGGTATTTTATAATACTAGAACAAGTTTTAATGACTTTTTCCACTCAAGTTCATCAATACTGTTATAGTCGTGAAATAAGAAAAAAGCAAAGTATTACCGTAGTTGGATTGTCAAGCGCACTGGTTGCCCATAGTTGTCTTTTATACTTTTCTCGACCCGTGAATTTCCTAATCGGATCCTGCATTTCATAATTTCAATCATTTCCCCTCTAAATTTCATCTTGAAAACAGTTCAAGAGCAATCACACCAAATCAATTCCTCTATGAAATCCATAAAAAGTAGGCCCATATTAATTCGATACCTACCTTATACTTGACAAAGACCGCAAAATTTCCAAGAGATCGATCGCCTTGACGAAGTTGAAGAATGTCTCTAGCAAGTTGCCTGGCAGTAGATTCAACCAATGGGCTACTGATGCACTCAAATTCGTTGCAGAGTTCACCGAAATCCATGCCGTCTACGATCTTATCAGCCTCCGATCTTTCGACGGCGGATTCCGCCGTCAATTGCTCGGTGCTGTTGGAATCGTTCGCAGCGGCTGCAAAACAGAAACCCTAAGCGTATGAGAGACATTGAGAAATTGCAATCAAAGAGAAAAAGAACAAAGTGCGTGGAGAGAAATTGCAGGCCTCTGAGAGGGAAAGCATGGCGGGATAGAGGAGGAGGAACGGCGAGAGGTGTGGAGGCGCCACGGAGGATCCTGCGGCGGAAGATCGTGGAGGCGGGCGCTGGAGATGGAACGGCGAGAGAAGGAGAGGAAACGCAAGTACTCATTTCTCCGTCCCATTGTGATTACAAACTCCAGCCATTAGTTACTTGTGGTTTGGGTTTCAGCCTCTAACTCCTCTTAGATTTTTTTCTTAACTTTATTTCCATTTTTCCTTTTTCCAAAAATACAATAGTAAAAAGAAGATAACGTGGAACTACGAATTTCAAAGATTACTTTTGAGATAATAATAATTAACCTTATCATAATTTAGATTTTATTTTGCATTTTAGTTTTAGTAGGTTTCAAAATATACATTATACACCATAGTTTTAATATTTTAAAGAAACAATGAATATAGTTCGTAAATGTTAAGTGTATTTTTAATTGAAAATTTTAACAAAATATAATATTGTTTTTTTCCTTCTATTTGTTTCATATATATGTGGTTTGGATCTCCTGTAACTTTTAAAAAGGTTTATTAATAATTTAAACGAATTTTTTAAACAAACTTATTTAACTCTATTTGGTTGAGATGTTAAAGATATTGATTAAATGATTAAATTTTTTTTTTTATCACGAGTATTATTAAAATAAAGAAATTGTTTACGGTGGAATGACTTATTTTATTTTTTTTTTTTTTTTTCCTCTGCAAAATAAAATGTAAAAATATATAGTGAAATTAACTTTTAATAATATACAAATAGTATATGCATTACGAAAGTAAGTGAACAAAAGTAGAATTATTGGGAAAGTTCTTGATCATTGGAGATGAAGTTTAAACATATATTTTCTGATTAAACAGTTGAAAACTGAATTTATTCCTTGTCTCTCAAAATCTTCAGGATAAGGTGGTGAGGATGCTTGTGTGTGGCAGATTTCACGATCGTGACAGTTGTACGAGACACGTGTGGAAATAACATTGGATGATACACTTAGTTTTGAATAAGACATGGACCTGGATGGACTGATCTTGAACCAAAGAATATTGTGAATCGTCGTCATGCATTTGTGGTCGTGGGAAGAGAAGTTTATTATAATTTATTTTAGATTAAAAAATACTTTTTGTCTCTAACTATAAATAACAATTTAATCTAAATTTTGGTTTCTAATAATTTAGTAATGTATTTTTATCTTTTTTTTTTTTATCAATTTAGTTTTTAAACTTTTGTAACTTTCAATTTTTTAACATTTTAGATCTTCTATGTTAAAAAAACTCATCAAAATTCGATGCAATTTTTATTATTTTATGATGTAAATATTGTATTTTAAAAATTTATAGTGTCTCTAATTTATTTATCGGTTTTTTTATGCAATAAATCATATTTATTTCTTCAGTAGGAACTAGATCATTAAAATATTTAGAGTATGAAGATTTAATTATTATATAATAAAGTTTTGGAATTAAAATGTCTTAAATCCTTACAAACTAAAGTTTAAAGACTAAATTGTTACTTCCATCAAAGTGTTGGGGTAAAAGTAATTTTTAATGAAATCTAAATTTTATTTTAGTAAATAAACTATATATTTATTCAAATATTGTTAACAAAAAATATGGTTTATGATTTTTTTTCTATAAATCGATATTTTATAGTATTGGATAAATTTTGCATAATACTATCGAACAATTACCTTGAAATTTAAAGTGATGAATAGACGGATAAATAAGCACATATTGATAGACTCAAAAAAAAATCACATATAGAAAAAAAAAATGTTAATTTAGTAGGCATGGTCGCTAATATACTACTCAATCCTCGTTCCTCGATCCACAATTCTTGATAATCATTATGTTTTAAAACTTATATAGACTTAAAAAAACAAATGTTCATTTCTTTGTGTTACCTCACAACATTTGCTCTTTATCTCTTCCAATATCTAATAGAACCTTTCGTTCGTTCTGACTCGTGATCTCTGTTTCATCTTCTTCTGTCTGAATTTGTTTTCTACTTAGTTATCTCTTCAATAGGTAGGAAATCTGTTAGTTCGAACTTTTTTTTTCTTATCTACATGTGATTGTCTCAATGCTCAACACTCAACATTCTAATCTTATACACATTTCATTTTTGTTTTCTACATGATGTAGTCTCCATTCATCTTCAGTTTTTTGCACACTTTTCCAGTTTGTCATCTAGAAAAGAAACTAGGGTTTACGATTTTGGAATATGCTTCAATATTGTCAAGCATAGTGAGTGTTAAGTATCATGTAGTGTGCACTTAGTGGTTAGCTGCATATAACATTGAGTAGATTACTACGTAATGTGTGAAAAGTAGCGAAGATCCTATAACAAGCATTTAGCAGTGTGCATCGTGCATCGAGTAACGAGTAGCGAGTATCATCATGCATCGAGTATCGAGTATTTCACGTCATGTTTCGTAATTTTTTTTCCATGTTCTTTAATGTACTATGACTAGGAAATTCAAGATTCCAATTAGAGATTGGTCTCTAGGCCAAGCCACTAGCTTGTCCTTTCACGTTAAAGTAACTAATAAGATTGTGAAGGAGAAGCTCACCTCTACTCAACTTTCTCTATTCCAGAGAATAATACCTGGATGATTTGTGGACATGGACATTGTTGAGTTTTATGTCATAAAACTTGTAGATCGTAAATGTAATCTATTGAACGTTATTAATAAAGTTTATTTGTAATTTCAATAAAATGTTATCGATTATATTATTAGTTTTATCTTAATAACCTAAATCCAATAAACATCTTAAATTGTTTGACGAGTCTGAAACTATATGTAGAGACATACATGGATCAATATTCGAGATACAACTTAAAATGTCTATAGTATAAAGATAAGACAGTCTTATCCTAGTATATTTGATACAAATGCAATGATCCAACACGTTCGTGTAAGTGACATGCAAGTTAGGATATCTTATGCAATGAGTTTGCATAAGACCATACCAGAAAACAATAACCACTGGATGTAACTTCGTTAACTAGTTAGATTTCTATTTCATTAGGATGACCTAGGTAACCTAGTCTTAATCCTGAGTGTATTATGAACTTCTGTTCGTGACAGATTATACTTTGATTTGTACAGGTGAGAGTAACCAAATTGTCGACTCAATAAGCATATTATTTGGAGATAAAACCAAGTGAGAAGCTGGAAAGATAATTACACAACACTACAAGAAATAGAGGATCTCCCGACGTAAAAATGATGAAAAACGAGACATGTGCAACGAAATTAAGATCAGATTTTACCTTAATTGCATCTAACTAATTTAGAGATTAACATGAAAATTACCAAAATTAAATGAAATTAGGGTTAAGAGAATAACATACCTTCAAAGACTCTCGTTCCTCGTAATCTCCTCACTAACTTGAACTGGAGACCACCACTAATGTTAACCCACTATTCTTCGGACTTAGAACCAGGTGAAGGGACCTGTTAAGTGAAGAGAATTGAGAAAGAGATGGAAATTGGAAGGTTGGGATTTAGGGTTAAGATAAAAAGAAAAAAATTCTAAATTCTAAATTTTCAAAGAAAAGCAAAAGAAAAAAGAAAAAGTATTCAACAATTTGAAAAATAAGCTATTTATAAGCAATTTACATGCAAAAATGCATAAATACTTCACATTGGGCTTTATTCCCTTCCATAGTTTCCTTGTTCTAATTTATAAGCTCGACTATTCTGAGAATATCCAAGAAAGATTCCTTGTTCTGATTTCACATCCCACTTTCGATGATATTCTCTGTCAGCAAGAATATAAGTACTTCTAAAGATATGAAAATACTTCATATTAGGCTTTCTTCTCTTTCTTAGTTCATATAAAGTGACAGTAGTTCCAGATCCAGTCGTAATTCTATTGTGAATGTGACAGGCTGTGTTAACGGCTTCTACCTAAAAGTTTAAAGGCAAACATTTGGCATATATCATGACTCGAGCCATTTCTTGCAGAGTTCTATTTTTTCTTTCAACTACTCCATTTTGCTAAGGAGTTCTAGGAGCAGAAAATTCATAATGTATTCCTTTCGACTCACAAAAGTTATTTAGATCTTCATTTTCAAACTCCTTACCATGATCGCTTCTGATCCTACTAATCTTTTTCCCCTTTTCACATTGCAAATTCAAGCAAAGGCTGATACAACTTTTAGCAGTATCAGATTTACCTTTCAAGAACTGAACCGAAGTAAATCTTGAAAAATCATCCACATCAACAAATACGTACTTCTTTCCTCCAAGACTTTCAGTTTGCATCGGCCTCATAAGATCCAGATGTAGTAGTTTAAGAATTCTATTTGTGGAACATTCTTTTAGACTTTTGTGAGACACTTTGGTTTGCTTTCCAATTAGACAATCTCCATAAAATAATTTACTATTGAAGTCTATATTTGGAATACCTACCACAACCTCATTTTTTATAGCTTTATCTATGCTCCTTAAGCTAATATGCCCCAACTTTCCATGCCACAACCAGGTTTGATCTTCTTTAGTAGAGTGACATATATCAGAGTTATTAGAAATCCAATGGTAACAATTATTTTCCTGTCGACTACCACTCATAAATACATGATTATCTTTGTAAACTACAACCAACTAGCTTTGCTAAAATTCACACTGTAACCTTGATCACATAGCTGGCTCACACTGATCAGATTTTCTTTTAATCCATCCACATATCTAACATCATTTAGACAAGGTAGATTATTTTTATTAATGTTTCCTTTAGCTATGATTCTTCCTCTTGCACCATCTCCAAACGTAACATGACCCGAGGCACATTCCTTTAACTTAGAGAAAAATGATTTGTTTCCAATCATATGTCTTCAACTCAGAGAAAAACGATCTATTTTCGATCATATGTCTAAAACATCCACTATCAAAGTACCAGGCATCATTCGTGGCTTGAACAGTTGTAAAGGCAATATTGCAGTGTTCAGACGGTTTAACTCTCAGGACCAAACGACTTCTTTTTTCTCTGTTCCAATTTTTGAAAGTTGATTTATGCTTTAGACTACCATACTCTGCCTTCCGCTGGCACCATTTGTCTCTTTCTAGTTTAAAACAAAAAGGTCTGATATGGTCTTTTTGACCACATAATAACAAATCCATCTTGTAGTTTTAGCTGGAGGACTAACAACTGTCGTTGTAGGAACTGTTTCAGTTTCTTCTTTTACTAAAGCAGGAACAAACTTTATTTCAGTTGTAGGTTTAATGCTCTTTACTGAAACATCAAAACCAAGACTGTATTTACTTGAACTGTTCTGTCCTGAATTTAGTATTGAGTCTAACTTTTCAGTTCCTGAATTTAACATCTTCACAGATTTTATCGTCTGATCGTAGTCATTCTGAACTTCTTTCGATTTCAGCTTTAGAGATGATATGACAGACATTAATTGCTCATTTTCTTCCATAAGGTCTTGAATTCTTTCTTTTTGTATTGCTATGGCTTCAGAATCTTCCTTCCACAGCACTTTGAGTTCCTCAAAAGTCAGTTCTTCATCATAATTTTCTTCAAAACATTCACTTTCATCTCCAAAATCGATTTCTATAATACATACTGCGAAAGCTTTTATGCCATTATCATCTTCACTATTATCAATGTCCTCATCTGACAAGGTAGCACGAAAGTTTTTCTTTTGTCTTCTTAGAAATATGGGACATTCAGTCTGATAACGACCAACTCCACATTCTCTACATCTGAAACACCTTCCTTCTCCCTCCTTTTCCTTTCCATAATCATTGTCCCTTCTGTTTGAGACTACATTATACCTTCTTATAGTGTTCTTACCATCTTTTCTTCTATATTGATTTGAATTTTGAGCATTTGATTCTATAGTATTTGTATTTTTGAATTTCCTGACCACTTTAGAGAACTGCTTCGTCAGTAGAGCTATTGACTCATCTATGTTGACTTCGTTATCAGATTGATTCACTAGTGTCTCTTCTTCATATATGGATTTAAAAGTGATCCTCTTGCCTTTCTTGTTCTCTCTATTAGATATTGTCATTTCCAACGTAAACAGAGACCTAAATAACTCATCAAGTTTTAATGTAGTAATATCGTGTGCTTCCTTTATGGCAGTGACCTTCATGTCAAATTTCCTAGATAGAGAGCATAGCACCTTTCGCACAATCTTAGAATCAGGAATTTTCTCACCAAGCAACAATGATTCATTAGCAATATCCAGAACTCTCTCATTGCACTCTGAAACCTATTCATCTTCAGACATTTTCAATGCTTCAAATTTCGATGTTATCATCTGTAATCTGGATATCTTGACTTTAAAAGTCCTTTCATAAGCAACTTCCATTATTCTTCATGCTTCTTTGGTTGTACTACAAGAGTTTATAAGTTTGAACACCTTTAGGTCCACACCATTGAATATTGCATTTAGAGCTATAGCATTCCCAACCGATGTTTGCTCTTCAGCATCAGTCCAATCAACCTCAGGTTTTTGAATTGATACACCATCCACAGTAATCATCGGAGGTTCATAACCAGCCACAAGAGCCCTCCAAGCTCTCCCATCTAAAGTTTTAATAAAGAATATCATACGAAGCTTCCAATATGAGTAATTTTTACCATCTAGTACGGGAGGACGAGAAGCTGAAGATTCCTCTCTGATTATCTCCATGATCATGCAACCCGCTCTGATACCAATTGAAAATGTGAGATAATCAAATAACCTTTAATTAATCCACATGTTAATAACTATTGTAATCGCTAGAGGGACATCAAACAAGAATAACACAAGAAACTTTGGTAACCCAGCTCGGCCAATGAGGCTGGAGAACTGCGCACGACCCAGATGAGTAATTTTATTAAATTCACTTTCAGTCAAAATACATAAAATCAGCATATGAACTTTATTTTACTATATGACTATTTAGCATGCTCAATAGCTTCAAACATCAGGCTCCCCCTAAATGCATGAGTCATACTTCTTGATGGTGTCTGACTTCAGGCTCCCCTGAATGCATGAGTGAATCTTTCGGACGTAGTCTTCATACTCTACTGAAGTTTCTATTGTGATCACTCAAATCACTTCTTCGTCCTTATTATTACTCATCATATAAATCAACTTAGATCAACATCTAAAACCTTTAGTCATAAGATCGCACTACTTTTTCGTACATGCTGCTTCTACTACTAATTCGTACCTCTGACTTCGACAAACAGGCAATCAATATTTTATCGACCTTTAACACTGTATACTGTTTCTTTATTTGTTTCGTCGGTCAACACTTTTCGAAAACAACCCGTTTAAATATATATATATATATATATATATATTTCCTATTTTCACAAAGATATTTTGGAAGATTCCTAAAATAAATGGGAATCTTTTTATCTTTTGATTATCTTATATTTAAAAGAAATAATCTCATATTTTCTTTTAGACAAAATCTTCAACAAAATGCTTCATGAAATAGTTTTTTAATTGTGTCATCCTTGAAGTACTTCTCTACATTCCTCCTTAAATGAAAAGTACAGAGTGTGTGATGTGATGTTGGAATACAGCTTCATGACATTACATATGAACTGATGGTACAATTCTGATCCAATTTTGATGTTGGTGTACTTATGGACTGATGGTGGTCCATGCCCATTAGCTAGCCATGCACGTGAGTCACACTACACTAATATGCCATTTTTTACAATTTTGGAGATTCTTAAAGTAAAATTTGATATTTTATAAGATCAAGAGTATTAATTAGAGATTAATTAATTTCTCCAATTTTATGTCAAAAAGAAGGACAAACCTACAAAATAAGGAATTTAGCTTAAACTCGTGAGTGATAAAATGATTTTAAGTTTTTCTATTAAGCATTATTTTCAAGTAAAGTATTTAAATAAGCTATTGTGTTATTAAGCATATTACAATCACGACTTCTTGTATTTATTACCAAGACCTAAAGCATGAGATTTAGCAAACTATTTAAGCAAAGCATGTTTGAAGAAATGTTTCAGAAGCAAAGCAAAGCACGAGCAGTATGTAAACTTACTACCAAGCCTGTTTTATTATCAAGCATGAGTTACTAAGGACATTTTCCTTTAGTTTCTTTAAGATTCAGTACAAGACAAGCAACATGATTTTTTAAATGATTTGGTCACTAAGCACGAGATTTAAGTAAGTTTTAAGTACAAGCGTGATTTACTAAATCATGAGTGAGATTTATGCTAAGCAAGTTACCAAGTATTAAGCAATTTGAGATTTATGCTAAGTAAGTTATTTTTATTTAAGTTATTTAAGCTTGTTTTGCATTACTCTATATCCGAGATATTTATAGATAAGTTTAAGTCCTTCAAGAAAAGTAACCATGTTCACGTAAAGAGATTGCCACTGTTGTGATGAAGAATTGAACTTCAATGAAGATTGTTGATAGTATTGATTAAATTCTACTACAATGTTGCCTAGTTTTAGTAAAGACAGTTGTGGATATTGAGCAAGCTCTACCACAAAACCAAAAATAGCCACTAATATAATGTTGTTTCCACTCAATGAGATTACAGTTAAGAAGTTAAGAGTATTGTCCAAGCCCTACTACAACATTGCCAGATGGGCATTAAAGTAGTGAAAATATTTGTCATAATTCATTTACTTATAATTTAATGCAAGCTTGTTTAAAAAACTGAGAAATAAAATTTGTTATGTTGCTCATGTTTAAATTTTCTCTTTATGTTTATGATTTTCATATTAGTTAAAGATAGTCACTCACTAAGCCTTCCAGGTCACTTTTTCAAGTGTTTTCACTTTCCAAGTAGTGATCGTGATCTCAAAGATTAGCCTACTACCACCAGTCAGCCAATTGATCTGGTAAGTAGTGGTTTGTCTTAGTCCATTAAGGACATGTTTACTGATTGTCAAAGTTAAAGTGAAGAACGTTGTTGAGTACAATAAAGCTTGTGTTGTATTGAACTCTTTAAACATTTGGTTTTAAAATATTGTTGTTTTCAAAACAATGTACTTAAATGTAAGCTTTCCAACGTGTGTTAAACTAAGTATATTATAATATTTTAAACAATATTTCTAAACAAGTCAGTCAAGTCAAAGTGGTCAATAGATGTTGTAAGAGAGTCGACATGTGTTGGCGTCATGCCTCTTCCTCAAGCTAGAGATGGTACTAAGAAGGGGGTGTGACATAATCTCTCTCAAGAGAAAGACAAAGAAAGGTTGAATGGGAAAGAACTCTCCAAAATAAAGTTTCCATTCTTTCAAAAAGTTAGTTCCCAAGAACCAGTCTTTGCCAATAAAGTAGCGGGGTAGATTGGATAGTGTCGTTGGGAGATCGGAAAACAAAGACAAATTCTTGAAATTCACGAAGAATATGAAGAATCGAAGAACAATTCTTCAAAGGAATGGTCTATTTCTTCATTGTATTTCTAGTCTAGGAATTATATAATATATGTATTATGTGTTCACACTTTTGTGGTGTATATTCCAAATGAAAATTGAAACAACAAGTGATCATTTGCTTCCGGTTGACGTTCCATCCCTTCAAAGAGTACCAATAATATTAATTCTTTCGGTAGTATTGTTTGTTGGAAGAAAAACTCTTTTATAATGTGAAGCAAATCAAGCAACAATAACAAGCAGAGCGATAATGTAATAAAATGATATGGATAACTAAAAGTAAATGTCAAAGATAAAGGTATAGAGGTTGTTTATATTCACTTGAGGAATAAATATTTTTTAAAAAAACTTCTATTTATTTTAAATTTTTTTTTTATTAAAACTGTTTAAAATACATTTTACAAGTTACTTTAAGTGGTTACTAAACATTACAATTTTTTTTTCAAAATAACTTATCTTTTAAATATATATTCAAAACATTTCCATACTAATTTACCTCACAAACTTTAGACTAGGTCTTGATATTTTGTTGTTTCAAGTTATACTATAATGTGGAAATTACATGACAACACAATAACATAATTACTTTGATTTTTAAGTGCCACAAGATAAAATAGCGGGATGCATAGATTACACAAATAATAACCATTGGAGATAGTTGATTATGGAGATTCACTACAAAAATTGTGATTCTTTAAATAGTATTGTGCATACAACTTTCTTATTCTAAAAAATTATCTCAGAAACATTGTATTTTCACAGAAAACAAATCTTGTAACAATAAAGACCTTTTTTTTCTTCAAAAAACTGTGACAATGTCACGATGCTACAAATATTAAGCGTCAAATAGTGTGTTGAGTGAGTGCTCACAATATTGAAAGATATTTGTGGTAGTGTTAGGATCATGTTGCGCTTTGCTTTTCATACACTACAAATATGGAGTGTGTCATAGAGTGCCTTGACAATTTGACATATTATTTGTCTAAATTATCATATTTGAAAGGATTGAACACTTTTATTCTACGACATAGAACACTTCAATATCTTGGTGGAAGTGGTGCATGGAATCACATGCTTTGGTTTCTTGATAGAATAAAAACCCATTAAATCCATAAAACATGTTAAATATCCTATTTTGTCAAAATGTTGCTACAACTTGATGTTCTCCCCACTACAAAAAATCAGGCTTTTTCCGACGAATCAAACGACGTCGGCATAAAAAACGTCGGGAATAAAGGGCTATCCCGATGCATAAATTAAGGCATCGAGAATACCCCTTATTCTCGACCCGTTAATTGCGCGTCGAGAAATTAAGGTCGAGAAATATGAGTTTTCCCGATGCACTATGCATGGCGTTGGGAAAGGCGTCGGGAATAAGAAGTATTTTCGACGCTCATTAAATGCGTCAGGAAAAGTGGTATTTTTCCGACGCCGTTTTGGGAATTTTCCAACGTTTTTAGGTGGCATAAAAAAACTCCTATTTTAAACATAACCGAAACGAAGAAGAAAGAAAAAGTTGGAGAGTTGTCGTCGTTCGTCCGTACTCCCCACCGCTGCCCTTCCTCATCACCGTCCGTCGTCGTCTGCCACCACATAGGTAAGTTTAAAATAAGTTTGTTTTAGGTTTAAGATTTAGTTTAGGGTTTTTTTAAAAAAAAAATTGTTTTAAAATTTTCTTTTGGATTAGATTTTTGAATTGATATATTGTTAGTGTGTAATATTGTTAGTGTAATTGAAATTTGAATGAGGGGGTGTTATGGTTGAATTCGAATGAAGGGGGGTGGTTATGGTTGAATTCAAATGAAAGAGGGGGGGTATGGTTGAATTCAAATGAAGGGGGGTTATGGTTGAATTCAAATGAAAGGGGGGAGCGGGTTATAGTTGAATTTAAATTTTAATGAAGGGGGAAGGTTATGGTTGTATTGAAATTTGAATTGGGGGTGGGGGGGGGGGGGGAGGAGGTTTATAGTTGAATTCAAATTTTAATGAAGGGGGGAGGGTTATGGTTGCATTGAAATTTGAAGGGGGGAGGGGGGGGGGGAGGGTATGGTTGTATTTAAATTTGAAGGGGGGTTTATGGTATCCTATTTGTGTTGAATAACTTGGTTGTTGATTTCACTTAGCTATCCTGCAGTTATGGTGGTCTTTTTTGTGCTGAATATGTTTCTATTTGGGATGGCTATCCTGTAGTTATGGTGGCCTTGTTTGTTTTGAATTTGTTTCATGTTTTGATGGCTTGTAAGGTAGCGTTGTTGGAAGGGGTAGGTAGGATGCAAAGATTTTTGAAGTATTTTGTTGTTAATAATTAGGTTGCATTGGCTATCCTGCAGTTATGGTAGCCTCTGTAGTTTGAAGGGATGGGTAGGATGCGAAGATTTTTGAAGTATTTTGAAGTTAGTTTTAGTGAAAGTTTAGGGGAGTAAGTTATGGATGTGAAAGAGAGAAAGAGATATGTATCTCTTTCTAATCAAACCTATTTATGTTTTAGGGACTTAAACGATGGACAAGAGTTGGATGAAACTTAGAAATAAGTTCTCCCTTGAGTATAGACAGGGAGTGACCCAATTTTTAGAATTTATCAAGTTTCACGTTAATGCCTAAGGACGATTAAGGTGTCCATCAAGAGATGTTTGAATTTACGTTGGAGCTCATTAGAGGGTGTGGAACAACATCTACTGACTATTGGAATATCTCCCTCTTACACCGAATGGGTGTATCATGGAGAGTCATTAAGTTTTAGAGGTACAGGAAATTTTGAGGAAGGAACTAGTAGTAATTCTTTTGATGAAGGAACTAGTAGTAGGCAATTTAACGAAGAAAATGAAATGTTTGGTATGCTAAATGATTTACAAGCTCCCATTGAACATGAAGAGGAAACAGAGTTATGTCGTTTGGAAAATGAAAGACCGATGAATGTTGGGATAGATATAGATGAAGATAGAATAAATAATATATTTCATGACTTATTAAATGAAGCACGTAATGAGTTTCGGTTGTTCTGAATTTTCGTTGTTGAATTTTTTGGTTAAGTTGATGCATGTGGATGTTCTAAATGGTTGGAGTAACAAGTCGTTCGACATGTTGTTAGAACTCTTAAGAGCAGCGTTTCCAATGTGTAGTAGTATATCCCTAGTTCATTTTATAAAGCAAAATGAAAACTCGTGACTTAGGCTTGGGATACGAGACTATTCATGCGTGTAAGTATGACTATTTATTGTATTGAAAAGAGTTTGTTAATTTGCAACATTGTCCTACATGTGGCGAGGCTAGGTACAAGGTTAATCATAATAGAGGAAAAAAATTCTACATAAGGTATTGCGCCACTTTCCTTTGGTACCGAGATTACAGTGCTTGTTTGTATCACAGGAAGGGTCTGCTGACATGAAATGGCATAGAGATAAATGTGTTGAAACGGATGATGTGTTGAGACATCCAGCTGATGCAGAGGGGTGGAAGCACTTTGATTCTGAATATCCTGATTTTGCTTTTGATCCACGGAACGTGCGTTTGGGCTTGGCTTCAGATGGGTTTAACCAATTTGGTTAAATGAGTACGTCGTACAGTATGTGGCCTGTTGTGTTACTCCTTACAATTTGCCACCATGGAAATGCATGAAAGAGACAAATTTCTTTATGTCACTGCTCATATCCGATCCTAGATCTTCTGGTAGGAAAATTGATATGTATCTCCAACCATTGATTGAGGAATTGAAAGTATGGACTTTTGGGGTGCGTACGTATAACTCTCTTACATATCAGTTCTTTCAGCTATTTGCAGCCTTGTTGTGGACGATTAATGACTTTCCGGCACATGGTGACCTATTAGGATGGAGTACAAAGAGGTATCAGGCATCTCCTATATGCATGGGTGATAGATCGTCCTTCGGGATACGAGGTAGAATATCTTTCATGGGACATAGACGATATCTTCCAGATAACCATGTGTGGCGTAGATCTAGGCTACACGATGGAAAGGTAGAACGTAGGGCTCCTCCAGTGGTGATGAATGGACATGAAATATTAGAACAACTAGGTCAGTTGGAGTTTCCAGTTATGACTAAACATCCTTCAATACAGGACAAGAAAAGAAAGAGAGCTCTTAATTGGACGACGAGAAGTTTTTTTTTTAACTTCCTTACTAGTCGAGACTACTATTACGTCATAAACTTGACGTAATGCACATTGAGAAGAATGTTTGTGACAATTTGGTTGGTACGTTGTTGAACATCGAAGGAAAAACCAAAGATACCACGAATACTCGATTGGACCTACAAGATTTGAAGATAAGAAAGGACTTACATCTTGTAGAAGTGGGTAATTGATTGGTGAAGCCACATGCGAGCTACACATTGACTAGCAAGAACGAGTAGAGTTTTGCAAGTTTCTGAAATCAGTTAAGTTTCTAGATGAATTTGTTTCCAATATATTGAGATGTGTGCATGAAAGAGAGGGGAAAATATTAGGACTCAAAACGCATGATTGTCATATTTTATTACATCGACTACTATCTATTGGTATTCGAGTATTCTTACCAAAAAACGTGTACACTACTATTACTGAATTATGTAATTTTTTTGTGACTTGTGCATTAGAACGATAAGAGTAAGTGATTTGGGCAGATTACAAGCAGACATCATAATTATACTATGTAAGTTGGAAAGAATATTTTCACCTGCCTTCTTCAGCGTTATGGTACACCTTGTCGTTCACTTATCATATGAAACAAAGATTACTGGTCTGGTTTCTTAAAGTTGGATGTATCTGATTAAAAGAAGTCTATGCACGTTAAAACAGTATGTTAGGAACAAAGCACGTTCTGAGGGGTCAATTGCAAAAGTGTATGTCATGAATGAATCAAGCACCTTTTGTTCGCGTTACCTAAGTGGTATAGAGACTCAATTCATAAGAGATGAGCGAAATGATGATTCCATTGTAGAGGACGAGATAATTGTTGACTTTGAAATTTTCAAGCAGAAAGTACGAACCTTATGTGCATCATTTGTTCGTGCTATATCACAAGAAGAGAAACGACTCTTCCATTGGTACATACTGAACAATGTAGACGAAATATCGGAGTACCGCAAGTAAACATTCCTCATCTTCGTAATTCTTAAATATTTGTTATACATTGTTTTTACATAAATTAAACTCATCCTCATCCCCATTAGGAAACATTTGAGGCTCAAACGTCGACATGCTCAAGTAAGCCTACCACAGAAGTATACACAACGTCGTCGATGGCGTCAAGAAACACGACATTGGGAGAGGCATTCCCGACGCCGTGTTGGTCACGCATCGGGAATGCCTCTCCCGACTCACTTTTCTTGACATGTGGCCCAGCGCCGCAAAAAATCGACATATCCTTTCCCGACAATTTTTTCACTTTTCCTGACGTTTTTGTGCGTCAGGAGTACCCCCGTCTCTTGTAGTGGCCCTAGATTTTCGCCACGACTCTAACAAAGATCTAAAGCCTTCTTGAAAGCATGGAAAAAGGAATTGGCACAACAAGAGAGTCTTTTACTGTGTTTGGAAGATAGATGTGAATTGTTGTGAACGACTCTTCTCTATAAGGTCCTATTTATAGAACCTAACTAGAGAAATCCCAAGTATATATAGTAATATGTTAATATCTCATATTAAAGTAAAAATACTTAATTTTCTATTTATCAAATAATTAATTCTTTCTACTCTATCATTTTAATTACTTATTTGAATCATATTTAAATATATTAAACCTCCGTGTAATAAAATTTTAATTTGAAATATATTTAAGTTAAAGACTTATTTGGTAGAGAATTTAAAGTCAAAAATTTTAAAAACAAGTGATTCAATGAAAACATAGTTGTATTTTTTTAAAAAAAAATGGATTTAATTTTTGAAAAAAATGTTTAAATGTCTTTTGATATTATATATGTATAAATCATAAAACTACTCTTACTTATCTATTAGGATTTAGTTGTATGTAAACTATTATCAATTAATTTATTAATATAATTTATATTTTAAAAAATTGTTAAATTGAAATTTTAGTTCCTATAGTTTGAAGAAAGCAAGAGTCTAGCTTTGTAGTTTGATAAAATATCATATATAGTCTCAATGGTTTAAAAAACCCATCCATAAATGGTCTCCATGAATGAGGCCATTTTCTATTAATTTATCAAACCAAAGGGACTATTAAAAAACCCATCCATATAGGACTAAACTCTATTTTTTTAAAATCATAAGGACCAAATTTGTAATTTAACCTAAAATATTTATATAACTATTATTTTTGTAATATTATATAATTTATAATACATTACATAATACATATTATATTAGAAAGAATGAATTGAGTTTCTAACATAACATATTGTATCTAAATGTTTTTATATGTATTTAATATAATTTTGCATTTTAAAATGTAAAATTCAAATTCTAGAAACAATAAAGATATAAAAATATTGTCTTCAGAATTTGCACTGTTTGAATCATATAATAAGAAAATAGTTTTCTGAAACAAAATTGATGATGTCCGCCAAGTGCATATATGCTAACAAAGTGAATTTGAAAAACATAAAACAAAATATGGATTCTCTACCTAATAGATCTTTAATGATTTGAATCTTATTAAAAATGATTTAGTTCTCTCTCCATATAATAAAATTTAATTAAATATCAATAAATAGTTTGTTTACAAAATTATAACATATTTCTAGCACAAATCCCAGCATTTGTGTTATTCTAAGATCAGGTTAAAAAGAAGTTAAGAACAAGCTTACATAACCATAATCTCTCGATGAGGAATGCTTGGTGCGCCCAAATTGCACCAATGTATCTCATTTGCTACCTTGGATGATGAAAAAAAAATTTGAAGTGATAATCTTAAAAATATGAGTGTATCGTGAAATTCTTTTTAAAGTGATGATCTTAGAAAAATGAGTGTATCACATGGCAATAACATTGATTCAATAGCGAGTGAAATACACATGAATATAACCAAACACACTTAAATGTTTTTCTTTTCACACTCCCAATATTATTGTGTGATGTTGTCAGAAAAGAAGAATCCTCCCTACCATTTGGAACACAGATAACAAAAAGGAATAGAAACGAATAACCCATAAATTTTAATTGTGTCACTGTAGTGTATTGCACAAAGTATGAGATGAATATTTTACATGCATGACTTGATACCATATGTGTCACTGCAAAATGACTAAATTGTTAATTAAAACTAACCTTCTACTTACATTACAGAGCACTTCACAATGTCCATAATGTATTATCCCATTAGAGATTTCTCGTCCATCAAGAGATAGTCAAAGCCCTAACATAAATTTCATTTTTAATTACTAGTTGGTCGACTATTACTTTTAGAAAAATCTCAATTGAAATGAATATCACATTAAGACTTCAACTATTTTATGATGTGAGATGTGAGGTCATGATCACGTACCACCAATGCGATGAAAACCCTGCAACAAGGATACTGAATGAAGAGACTCCTAATCAAAGAAATATTTCGTGAAAGGAGTATGCATAAGGCTCTGACTAGAAGAAAGGAAGTTCGGATGGAGAGGATCCTTGCTGGGAAGTTGATTCGCATAGAAGGATAGGACATCCTGCGAGGGAACATGCAAAGCGGAAGAAAGCAACGCAATAAGAATAAGCTGGCAAGGAAGAAGCATGCATTGGACCCAGTACTGGCGTTAGCATAGTAAAGCGAGAAGAAATTCCTACGCTTAAGGAAGAAGGCGATGAAGTGTCTTTGTCAGGATGACTTGATCACTTGCTGAGAGGAAGTAAATGTTTGTTGCTTCTTGAGAACATAGAAGGATCAGGCGATTAAGGAGTTTGACTTCCCAAGGAGATAAGGTGTGCAACTCGAGGGAATATCCAATCACAACTGACGAATACTTATGTGTCAAGTTCAGACTGGTTGCATGACATGAGGGATCGATAAATGAGACACATGTAAATTGTTAAAGCGACCCATGGATGTGGAAGGTGACTATAAATAAGGCCAAAGACCAAAGGAAAAGAAAGTTCTCTATTCGGAAAAGTTAGATTTTCTGATGAAAGTGACAAGGAAAAGTTTGAAGCACTCAAAAGCAGATGAGATAATCACTAGGCAAGAAGAGAAATCCAAAAGCAGAGAAGGAATGAGTTGCTTCTAAGTATATTTGTAAGTGACAAAAAACAATATTAACTTGATTGCTAAGTTGTCATTCATTAGTGATTCTTTTCTATGTTTGTTTACGAGTTATGAATGAATGTTGCGGGTAATTCGTCCTAAACAAAACAAGCATCTTTGTAACAATGCTTTTTCTTTAGTATCTCTTATAAGTAAAATGTCTGTGAATCTTCCATCAATGGAAGAAAGGCTTTATGAATGACTTCCATAATTAGTTAATGATATGTTTGTAAATTGGATATGTGGAAAGGTATTTTGTTGATGAAAATGTTCTTTCATCGATTCTTACTAAATAATCTTGTTACCACTAAAATATTATGTAAGAAAAGTAAATTGGGAAGCTAACCTTTTTGTTTACTATTGTATCAATTATCTAATGAGAAAAGAAGCGATCTATCGCGAGATGCTGGTTGAGTGCTAATCCCAGGTCTAGGTGAGATTATAATGGGACATTGGTTGAAAGTGAGTTCCAGGTGAAAAATGATGGAAACTGACGAGGTGCTGATGTAAATCCCAAGTAACTCACATGACACTGGTTAAGTGCAAACCCCTAGTCAGCAAGAGGAGATTTCTAAATCTTTAAATGGACTTATCGCAAAATAATTCCAGCATATAGCATTGTAGCGCTCGCTATGGGAACGATGTTGACTAGATGCTGGTGGAGTGTAACTCTCAGGTCTTAAGAATGTGAATGTGGTGAGACATTGTTGGATATCACAAGTAACTCGCCTAATACTGGTTAGAGCGAATATCAGGCCAGCGGAAGGAGATTTTCGTCTCTGAATTACCTTACTTCGATGTTTATGATACAATTGGTGGTTCGTTGAGTAGTATTTGAGTTGTGATGGTTACGTGGTCGACTTGTGTTAATAGTTCGTTGCGTCGAACTTCTTGTGTTATAACTTACTGTTCATTTTGTCGTGGATTCTTGTGATTTTTCCCTAAAAGGTTTTTTCAAACCCTTCACTCACTAAGTCTATTTGACTTATATTTTAAGTTTTTCCTCCCCAGGTTGTTAGGCGTTAAAGTCAAGCGAGGGATGGTTCTCAAGTGTTGTAGCCTAATTAAGGAGGAAACACAGAGTTACTTTGTAGCCTTATGCAGCATAACAGCCGCATCATCTTATCTTACGTTTAAGGAATCGGTCGGTAAGGTTGTCGCTCCTTAATGCCCAAACCTCAATAACCAGGGAAGAGAGGCATAAGGATCCTGAATAGCTGAGGCATGGTAAGGAAGCCTTGAGGATTGTCGTCCAGTCCAAGGTTGCGAGGGGAACGACAGAAGGAAGAGAAATAGAAGCTTCACACCTCTAAGTGCCTACCTTGAAGAGGTAATTAAAGAGGCAAATAAGAGAGAGGGGTTGTAACTAGAGCGAAGGCTGAGTACCAGTGCCAAGAGAGTTTCGCCAAGTCTCTCTCACCATGGCAACCAGAGCTACACCTTGGTGGCAAAGAGAGAACAAGGTGCATTGCTACATGATGAGGCGAGCAACCCAGATGCCAAGTTGGAAAAGTTGTGCTAGGCGAAGATAGACCTAAAGATTATGTTTAAGTCTTGTTGTAAGGAAAAGTATAAGTTCTATTTGAACATTATAAAAGTGTTAAGTTAATAAAGAAAAGTTTTGTACTCATTCCATTGCATTATCTTGTGTAGGTTGCATAAGTAGTTGAAAGGTATTGTTAAGCTAAGTGTTAAACGCAAGGCAATAAGAATTTAAGTTGTTATCTTCCACTACTGTGTTAAGAAAGCTTGGTGTTTAAGCCTTATGATGAGCTTGTAAAAGAGAAGTTGTCTGCTTACTAGGCGTTCGGCGTACATCATGAGATGTGGTACGCGTAGAAGGCCTAGGCGACATGCCTCCACTCGGTTGCGAGGAGCGATTTTAGGGGCGGGGCGTGACATGAGATTCTTAACATTTTCATGGCTTCTTTAAGGAGTTTGAATGTAATCATTAGGGTTATGCATATTGTTGGATTTTATGTCCTAAAACTCGCAGATAGTAAATATAATCCATTGACCGTTATTAATAATATTATTGATTATATTGTTAGTTTTGTCTTAATAACCTAAATCCAATAAACTAACATCCTGAGCTGTTTGATGAGTCTTGAACAGTATGTAGAGACATACAGGGATCAATGGTCGAGGTCAACTTAAAGGATCTATGTATAGGGTTAAGGTTGGGTACCTTATCATGGTAATACTATGGATACAACTCATTTTGTATTTGATAGAAACACAATGATCCAAAGCATTCATGTAGGTGAAATATGAGTGAGGCTATCCTATACAATGAGTTTGCATAATACCAGATTGCAAAATAGTAACAACTAGATGTAGCTCTGTTAACTAGTTAGGTTTTCTATTTCATTATGATGACCTAGGTAACTTAGTCTTAATCCTTAGTGTATTATGAACTCTTGTTCGTGAGAGATTGTCCTTTGATTTGTATGGGTGAGAGAAGCTAGATTGTCAACTCAATATGCTTATCATTTTAGGGACAAGACCGAGTAGGGAGCTAGGAACATAATCACACAAGATGGAATTCACTCATTTCTGACTATGGGGTAAGTAGATAAGTGTTCCCTTAAATGGGGTCTCCAGAGCTTGAACAAAGGGTCCTACCCTTTCTGTGGCACAAGAGAGGTTTTTCTTTAGTGGTTTGACCATGAACATGTTGTTCATTAAAGGAGCACTGGTATTTAAGGATTAGAAGTAACCTAGGGATAAAACTGTAATTTGACCCAGCTGATGTTATGAACACTTATGAAGAACTAACTTACTAGCATTGGTCTATATTCGTAGAAACAGAAATATATCTACAGTGAGAAGAATTCAATTGTAAGTCTTTAGTGGAGTGTAAACACAGTTAATGAATATTGATTAATGTGATTAATGAGTTTAGCCAATTAATCTCATATTGTTGTAGTTTCTGATATATAGGTCCATTAGAGCCCCTTCCTACCTTGTAAAGCGTAAAGAGATTTAATTGTATGAGTTGTAATTTGAAATGTTCAAATTGACTTTGGAAATTAATGTAACGTATGGTGATACATTATAATATGAAGTTTATATTTTAATTAAACTTTATTATATAAATTTAGTTTTAGATATGATTCAAAATTAATTTGTGAGAGAAATTTATATTTGAATATGATTCAATTTGGATTAAATTAAATATAAGATATTTAATTAAGCAATTAATTAATTAGAGAATTAATTAATAGATTAGTTTAATTTTGTTTAATTAAATTAAAACTATAGGTTGTGGGAGAGATATTCACTTAAATATGATTTAAATGAAATATTAATTAAATATGATTTAATTAATTAATTTAATAATATTATTTGTATTAAATTAATAGCATGGGTGGTTTTTCCACGTTCCCTGATTCTCTCCAACTTCTGAAGAAGAGGGAGTTATACGTAAGACAGAAGAGAGACAGAAGCTTTTTGTAATTTATGCTTTTGTGTATTCTCCCTGAGAATTTTTTTTTCTAAAAAATTCCCTTCCAATTGATTCTCACAAACCAAATCTCAACCCAGAGAATATAAAGGTTTCCAAGTGGTGGTGCTCAATTTGGAGATTTGTAGATCTAGAGTCCGAAGTATTCCTTTTCTCTATAACTTTTTTGAATACAACATGCTTAGCCATAGCCATAGAAATTAGTTTCGTAATTTCTTTTGCCAATATATTGGTATTTTTATATTTCCAAATTAAGTTGAATAATGGTTCAATAATTCTTCTGCTGTACAAGGGTTTTTATCCCTTCACAAATAACCTGATAACCCGAACAATTCGAACTACCCAACCCAAATTGTAAGGGTTGGGTTGGATTAGTTTTTATTTTGGAGTTGGATGAGTTGAATTTTTTTTGTTTTTTTTGAATTGGGTTTGGGTTACATTTTTTAAAATCGGGGTTAACCAAAACCAACTTGAATTTCTAATATTATTAATATATATATTATAACTTATAAATATTATAATTCATACATATTATTATAATTGTTTTATGTTTGTAATAGATATGTTGGATTTTGATCATTTTTTTATTTGATCATTATGCATTAATGTTTTTAAATATAGGTCATCTTAAGAAAATCTCTCAAAATTAGGTTTGAAATGACTTTTTTAAGGGTTTTTTTTCAAAAAATAAAACAAAATAGAAAAATATTTACACCATATAGAACAATTTTGAAATAGGAAAAAGCTCACAATACCACAATATGAAATAATAAAAATACTCCACACAATTAATATGCCGCACATACGCGAAAAATGATATTGTTCCCGGTCTAAAGGATTTGTACCCCATCTAAAAATTTTTGTACTCAGTCTAAACGATTTTGTACCCAATTCAAAACGATTTTGTACCTAGTCTAAATGATATTGGTACATGATCTTTCCTTGTACCTAATCTAAACGATTTTGTACCATTGTACCTCCTTTAGGTTACAAATTCATCCAATAACCTCTCCATCAATTTCCATAACTTTCTTAAACCATTATTTTCACAATCTTATAAATAGAGGTTGTATAGATCATTTGTATACACACCACAATTGAGTTTAATTATCTTCTCTTCTTCCTATCTTCTCTACTCTTTTCTTTAGTTGTTTCGTTATTCTTTATTTCATAAAATTATTAACCTTCTTTTAGTGCAACAAATGGGAGTTGGATGGGAGATTTAAATCTGGCATGTCTAAATAAGAATTCATATCAACCACGACAAGGACTACTTTTTCATTTATTGACAATTCCTTTTGTAGCCCTTTGCTTAGTGTTTGGAACCAGATATGTGAAGGGCATTAATGTAGTTACACACATCCAGAAGAATGATGGTTCATTTATCAACCTCCATTCGCCATTAGATTATCTCTCAGCTACCATAAAAGAAAGAATTCACTAGATTTACAATCCTACCCCTGCAACTTTCACTCAATCCACAACCAAAGAATGAGCGTTTAAGTCATTTCCTATCCACCCATTCTCCACCACAATCCAATTCCACATACTTAAATGACTAAAACACTCCTAGCATTTGCCGCATCTCTCCCAAATCTCAAGGATAACATCGTAAATCCATCAACCTCCTCCCTCCACGTCTTGTCCTGCAACTTCGCTTCACTTACTCCTCCGCCATTTCTGAACCTTTTCCCAATCTCTCTCTCTCCTCCATGGCTTTGCATTTCTCTCTCTCCCCGCCGTCGGTCAGATCGTCGCCGTCGTTTCCCTGCAGTGGAAGGCAGCCGATCCCCGCACTTTCCGACTCGAAGAGTGGCTGCTTCAGTTCGAGGAGCTTGAGTGTCTCTAGTAGCAGAAGCATTGGTGTTTCCGGTGGGAATCGGTCCTTCAAGGTCAATTCAAGCTTGGAGACTGCCGGCGCTACTGTTGGCAAAGTCACTGAGGTCAACAAGGACACTTTCTGGCCCATTGTCAATGCCGCCGGTGATAAAACCGTTGTGCTCGACATGTACACCCAATGGTTTGTGTTTCTATGTCTCCATATATCTTTGCTTCTTAATTTTGTTGTTTCTTAGGTTACTACATTGAATTGTTCGGAATATGGTTTCGGATATGATTGTTCTTATGATAATAGATTGTTTCTGGTTTACTGATTTAGTTGCGCGATGCTTATAGTAGGGTATGGATCTCGTGATTTAAGAAATTGGAATGAAACATTGGTTTTATTTAGGCTTCTGTTTGTCAAAAGATCATAAAATTTATTAAAGTAATTCCCTCTACAAGTTGATGCCACTTTTTTTCTTTTACTACTGAGTTCGACATTGATTAAAAAATTATCATAGGAAGTCAGTTTGTTTTCTTCTTCTCCTTTACACAATAATGAGAACTTGAAAACTGGGTTTTTTCAACTTAATATCTGAAATTTTTGGGACCGGTGTTTTTCAAACTTCGAGCGCATAAAGCGCAATAGTTTTTTGGGGCTTAATGCAAGGTGAAAAAAACGTGGGTTTTTTTTTTTTTTTTTTTCTGTGAGGCACATTATATATATAAACAAAGGCCCATAGGAGAGAGCCGTGGGACATCACCAAAGGCGTGTGTATGAGGCTTGTCTTATATTGTGTGCCATTCCTTTTCAAGTAAGCCTTAAACCTAGGCACTCCCGGGAGGACATTTGGGACAATATCAAGAGAAACTGTTTGAGGAGGCACATCTCACATGAATGATTTTTTTTAACATTGCAGTTTTGGGAACAATATACAGTTGTAACATCTGCTAAATAAGTTCGAGTCTTTCCAATAATGGGTATTCGCTACTGATTTAGCCAAATTATTTTTTATTGCAAATTATTTGGAATCAAGTCTATTTTAAACTTTGGAGAAATTATTTGATTAAATATCACCGCAACGTGGTTGACAGTTTCTTACTGTTAAATATAGAGTTCATTGGATAACAATTTTTTCAAGAAGTGGGGATGGGGGTTCAAACTTGTGGCCTCTTGATGAATGAGATGGGTATGCTTTTAACTTATTGAGTTATGCTTAGATTGACAATTTTGTTTAAGTACAAGCTACGTGATTGCTTGTGTCGTTTCCAATAACTTTGACATAATTTTAATTTGATGTTCTCTGTCTTAGGCTATTTTGCTTCATCGGGCTGTGCCATTTGGTGATGGCGCCTTCCTAATGGTGATATGGTTTATCGTGGCGTGGGACTTTTAGGAAAGAAAATTTGAAAGAATGAAAAACTGGTTAGCTAAAAACACAACAGGATAGCTTGTTTATTTTAGATATAACTTATCTTACCCAAAAAAAAAAAAATACTAGATGTAACATATTAAGTGAAAGGAAAATATATCGATTTAACAAGCCTCATACCACAACTTGGATACTGAATAAACTTATTTGAATCATGTTATGTAACATAACGCAGCTTAAATGTGCTTTGCCTCTTTGTTATGACCTTTTGATCTTTCTTTTCTTTCCTTTAGCTTTTAAAATATATTAATTTAGCTTTGATAAGTTTAATTAGTACAAAAAGTGCCTTTGCCTTTGACAGCCTTATTTTCTGGTAGAGTTTTTACTTTTGCCTTATTGTTTCTTGTAATAACCCAATCCTCTTGGCTGTGGTGATTAATTTTAGTTCGAAAAGAACTTTCCTGGTTTTGCTATATGCAATTTCAGACTCCTTGGGAGACTATGCATTTATTAAAGTTCAAGATTCATTATTTATTGTCTCTGTTTTTGGACTCACAACAGCTTAATTAACTTTCTTTATTCAATACATGATACATTAAAGGTGTGGACCCTGCAAAGTGATGGCCCCCAAATTTCAAGACTTGTCTGAGAAATATCTTGACGTTGTCTTTCTAAAGCTTGATTGCAACCAAGACAATAAGGTTCATCTCATGATCCCTAATTTCTTGCTGGAAATTAGAAATGTATTTGGAGAATAGTTCATATAAGAAGTAAGAACACTTAAATTGTCTTTATCTGGCAGCCATTGGCAAAGGAACTTGGGATAAAAGTGGTGCCAACTTTCAAAATTCTAAAAGATAAGAAGGTCGTTAAAGAAGTAACTGGAGCAAAGTTCGATGATTTGGTTCATGCCATTGATACTGTAAGATCCAGCTGAAAACTCTCCTCTCTTCTCTTCTTTGTAAATTTAAATAATATGATGCAAGGAAGAGTATGCAGGGCAGTATTTAATTTACTCTATTAGTTTAATGATTTTGTGTACTGCTAAATGTTAAGGAAGAAGCAATTCGACCCTGGGAAATGATTCTGTATATAAAAATATTTGGGACATAGACATTTGAACGTGTACAATGACAGTTTCTACACATTCCAAAAATTATTTTGATATATACATTTCTTTATGAGTGGGTTTGAATGTTTTTATAATTGGGTTTGGGTATGTTTATGGTTTTTGGTTAGATTTTGGGTGATTTTTATTAGGTTTTAGTTGGTTTTTAGTCTGTTTGGGATGGCTTGTGAGAAGTCCTTTAAAATAAAAGGAATCACTTTTCTTTGTAAGCAATTTTTGAGGAATTATTAATTTTAACTGTGCTTAAAATGACTTCCTAGGTAAATTTGTAGGGTATGGTAATACTAATAACTAAGATTGCATTTAGTTTTAGTTTTTAGTTTTTGAAAGTCAAACCTATACATTATTTTTTAAAATCAAACCAAATTTTGAAAACTTAAAAATTAGTTACTTTTTAGTAACCATTTTGGTTTCTTAAAAATTAATTCTATTTCATATTATGATTATTTGCATCTTTCTAAAATAGAAGGGTTGAATTCTTAACCAAATTCTCAAAATGAAAACAAATTTCCGAAAGCTAATTTTTTGGTTTAAAATTTTGGCTTGATTTTTTAAACATTGGTAAGAAGTAGATTACAAAAGAATAAGGTTGGAGGTAGTAGTCTCTATAGACTTATTTTTCAAACATAAAAGCAAAATACAAAAAGATTATAAAATGGGACTTTAGTTTTTAGAAACTCTGTTTTTATTTTCGAAGTTTAAAAGTCAGGATACTTACAGCCAAATTGAAGACTTGCCATTCTGGTCTATATCTTTGTTCTGTTCTGTAGCAAATTATTTATTTAGCTTTATGTATGTTTATTGACATGAGGATGACTTAAAGTCACATAAGTTTCCTAGATAGAAAACTAATCTAGAAATAACCATAATGGTTACTTTTCAAAAGTTGGAAGTGCAAAAATAGGTCTTTTGGAAATCTGAGAGATAGCAAATAGCAATGGAACGAAAATAACATTTTAAAAGTTCTGGTTGAAAACGGAAGAATTCCAAAATTTAAGGAACAAAATAAATACATAAAAAGAGCATCTTGTAATAAAAAAAGTGAGTTTATCTTGACATAATTTTTCTGTCTAAATGTGGAAGGTTTGATTATCATTCTACTATGAGGGAGCGAGAAAGATGTCAATTATCTAGTTATCATATAATCTTCTTAAAAAGATGGTATGCATGTTAAATTTTTCATTTTATTTAACTAAATAAAAAGAAGTAATTAATTACATAAATAGTAAGATATTTTTTTACTCATGATATTTAAAAATACATTTTTTTTAACTTCATTTTTTAGATGTTTATGATATTCATTTACTCATGATATTTAAAAATACATTTTTTAACTTCATTTTTTAGGTATTTCTTATTCAAAACTTGTTATACGTGTATAAATCAAATGAGCTAAAAGATATAAAGAATTTGATAGTGTGAGTATGAAACAACATTAACTTTTTGTTGTGACCTGTGAACATGAATAGAAAATAAGAATGAGATATTTATATTCAAAGATTTGAAAAGGAGAAGAGTTTGAAAGGTTGAAAGAGATACAAAATAGTTAGTATGAAAGAATTAAATATGAATAGGTGGAAGATAGAGAGATATGAATGGTTTTAGACAAATTTTAATGACATAATTAATCGGAGAGAAAAGGTTAAGATTATTAAGAGCTTTTGCAAAAATAGCAAAAACATTTATGAAAATAGAGCTCATGTCACTACATTTTCTAAATTGCAAAAGTAGCAAATTTAAAAGTGGATAACCCTTTGATATCCCTTCGATAACACTTGATACCCTTCGATAACCCTTCAATAACTGTCTGATAGCTATCATATTTGCTATATTCGCAATATGCAAGAAAAACAAGTGCTATAGACTGTTTTTTCTAAATTTTTTTGTCATCTCATGCAATTTCCCAATTATTAATAACTAAGCATTTACTAATAATTAATTTTAAATTAAAGATAAATAAAAAGCACATTACAATAAAACCAAAATAGGAAACAAGTAAATTGAATAAGAAGAAGGAAAAAATCGAAAACAAAAGTTTCTCCTTATCCATGTTTTTATATATACTAGTTCTTAACACGTGTCATGCACGTGACATTTGTGTTTCATTTTCACTTTATTGTCTAGCTTGATTTTTTCCTCCTAACAATTTTTTTTTTTAAGCATCTTCATTTTCAATTAATTAATTTTCCTCCCAATTGTTCTTTAAGATTAAACTCATAAATAGTTCTTAAAATAGAATGCTATGATGATTGCTAGACAATTCTACATTGCATAACTATTAGAAAAATAAATTAACTATGTTACATCGGTTTACCATTCTAAATTCTAGAAACTTTTAAAGAAGAGAGTTGATGAGTGAATAGAAAAATACAAATTAAGAGAGGGTGGCAAACCCAAAGTTTTTTTTCTTAAAGATGTCAATTGATGAGATAATTGTTTTATAAAAAAAGAACAATAACTTCATAAATCACATACTATCAATTAATGATATATTTTTTCTATCAGTGGAATATTTTCCTATCGTTGTTTGTATTGACTTTCGGATATGCTTTCATTTTTAGTGATGTTTATGGATTTATCGGATCAAACCCAATAACTTCTCGATTTGATCAGCCTAGCCCCAAGGTTGATAGATCGATCGAACACTCAGCAATTAATGGAGATATTCTAAAGTGCATGTTTTATGTATCAACTTGAAACATTGATGAAATATAAAAGATTTTCAAGAGATATATTTTTAAAATAAACATATCTAGAAAAGCATAAAAAAAAATAGTAAGGAAATGAACAACCAAGGCTGAAAACTGCATGTAACTAAGATTTTCCTTCTTATTTGGAAGACTATCCAAATTGTGTGCAAACTCCAAGATAGAAAAAAGGATTTTATAGCCATCCATATTTAAGAATTTCTAAATGTTCATTCATTGTATTTTGTGTAAGAATTAATAATTAAATGGATTATTAGTTATTTTCATTTAGAAGATGGACTTCTCGATTTCCTTAGCTATAAAATTGTTTATTAGTTACAGCTTTTGGTTTTCTTGAGCTATTAGAAGTTGGAAAGATTTTCGGTTTTTTTAAGCTATTAGTTTTTCATAAGTTACAATTAATTTGCCTAATCAATTCATAAAATCACCTCATTTCTTCTTCAATTAGCATAAAAATAGGAAAGGAAAAATACAACATTGTCATCTACCTTATTATAGAAGTTACTTATAGAGAAAGGTCAAAAATGGAAAAATTTTCTCCTCATTCAAGCTTTTATATATACTATAGACTAGTTAGTAACATGTGCATTGCACGTGAAATTTGTCATTTTATTTTAGTATATAAAAAAGTGAGATTTGTATAAATAACATAATATGAATTCGTATATTCAAATATAGTAGAATCTTATATTGCGTGATCTTATATTATTAGAACATATATAATTTCTATGAACATGAAAGTAAGCACACACAAAATAGTATTAGCTACCAAATTTTCTCTCATATATATTCTAACTATTAGATGACTTTATTATTTAAGTTCATAACTTAAAAAACATATATAACAACTAAATTAATCTAATGTGGTTAATTTGGAAATGTGTAACTTAAAAACATGTATTATATTTCACATCTAAAAAATGAATAATTTCATCATAACAAACTTTTAGCAACAACCAAATTGAAATTTTGATTTGATCTGTTCATTTCAGAGCTTAATTAACATTAGAATTTTCTTTTTATTTCTTACTAATTCTTCCAGGCTCACCATTTTTTAACAACTTCATAAGACACATTTCTTCAAATTTGGCACCATTGAACTATTTACAATTTGTCATAATCGATCACTTCTTGATCTTAAATCCTTCTCCACCTCGTTCTAGCCGAAATTGAAAAGCATAAATTAACAAGATATTGTTTTAATGTTTACCTTCCTCATGATGAAAGAGAGAAAAATTAGGAAATAAGAGAGTATACCCTTATAAACTTTCATCACCTCCATGCTTGTATTTTTCTTTGTAGTTTTCTACTGATATTGTTCAATGTTATTCTTTTATGTTATTTGATTTATGAATCCAATCATCTATTTATAGATGTGATTTGATTAAGGTTAGAATTTAATTAGGTTATTGTTTTACTTGTAAAAAGAATAAATGATTTTGTAACTTCATTCTTGAGTAACGTAATTTAATCATTAATTTTCTTTACTTAAATGTAATAATGAATGATTATAACATTAATTATCAATTAAATTTAAGAGTCATTTCAACTCCTTTAAAACTCCATAAAACTATATTAAATTATTTTATTTATTAAACTACATTAAATTATTTTATTAATTGTTTACAAATAAAATTATGGGAGAAACCTTTTCACATTTTTATTACTGAATGAAAAAATTACTACCAAGTGAACTATGAGAAAACTTAAAATCAAAAGGTAAAATGAACTAACAAAATTTATGAGTTTGAAAACATTTTATCAAAAAATATATTTTTCTCTCGTCGGTGCAAAACACTATTCTACATTCATATAAACAAAGAAATTTTTAAAGGGTGAGTTAAGAAAGAAAAGAAACAAATTACAAAAAAAAAAGTTTTTTTTGAATAAAAAGAAATGTTGACTTTACATAATTATAGCCAGAAGTTGTACTAAAAAATGTTATAGCGAGAGAATTAAAAGATCACAAAACGTTTTATTATTGGTGTAAGATCGTTATATAAAATAACTTGAAAATACCTATGAAAGTTGAAAAGATCGATACCTTAGTTTGACAATATTTGTCAAAGTATATATACGTCTTTTATTAATGAAAAAATATTGCTATGCATTCTTGAAAATTTTGAGAAAGTGAATTAAAAAAAAAAACACAACAAACAAATTAAGAAAAATGAATTAAGATACAAACTAAACACTGTCAAAGCATATATACGTCTTCTATTGTTCTATGTACATAGAAATAATTGCTTCCTTAAATATAGGTAAAGATGGAGGGAAGTTGAAACCAACTTGGAAAAAGAAGAGTCTTGGTTTTAATTCATTCAATAATTTTCATCATAAATTTCTCAAATTTAAAATTAAAAAAAAAAACAACATTGTTTTCAACAGAAAAGAAAATTCCAATAGCAAACCCCATAATTGATATTTAATACCCATTATTCATTAAAAACATATTATTTTATTGTAAAAACAAAATATGAAGTTTAAAAAGAGAATTACAATAAAACCCAAGTAGTAACCTACATAATGTATTAAGAAAATAGATATAATTGTGTAAAAATGTTTCTTCACATAGGAGTTTTTATATATAGTATAGACTAGTTAGTAATAAGTGCATTGCACGTGAAATTTGTCATTTTATTTTAGTACATAAAAAAGTGAAATTTGTATTTTCAAATATATTAGAATCTCATATTATTATAACATATATAATTTTTATGAAAAGTAAGCACACACAAGATAATATTAACCACCAAACTTTCTCCCATATACATTCTAACTATTAGATGACTTTATTGTTTAAGGTAATAATTAAAAAAACATATATAGCAACCACTACAAGAAATTTGGCCTTTAATGTCGGTTTAAAACCGACATTAAAGGCCTTTAATGTCACTTGGCGACCGACATCTTTGTAAGCGTTATTAAAGGCCTTTAATGTCGGTTGGGCTTTAATGTCGGTTTATAACCGACATTAAAGACCTTTGATGTCGGTTATAAACCGACATCTTTGCAGGTGTTATTGAAGGTCTTTAATGTCAGTTCATCTTTAATGTCGGTTTATAACCGACATTAAAGCTGTCTTTAATGTCGGTTTATAACCGACATTAAAGATGTCTTTAATGTCGTTTTTAAACCGACATTAATGTTGCTTAGTGCACATCTTTAATGTCGTTTTTCCACCGACATTACAGACACATTTAATGTCGTTTTTCCACCGACATTAAAGACACATTTTATGTCGTTTTTTAAACCGACATTAAAGATTCATTTCATGTCGTATTTATAATAGTTTTTATGACGGCAAAACCGATATTATTTGAGTCGAACTACGTCCGGAAATGTTCGTCATCGTATATTGTAAAAAATAAAAAAATTGCTTGCACACTAGCTATAATGCCTACTACTCAATGCACACAATAATACCTAATTCACCTGCAATGCACACAATAATACCTAAAATTCCAGCATACACTTCCAACACTTACATATAGTCACATATCAATAAACACAACTATATTCAATACTATAAGTCCAACTACTCCAAATCCTCCAATATATACACTTATATATAATCACACATATCAAACAACACATCCTACCATCCATGGCAAACCAATAGTAAACACCTACAATGCATAAGATCCAACACTAAAATACAAGCACACTTTTCCACACTTCCATATAGAACTACAACAAATACACATCATCCAACACTTACATATAATCACATATCAATAAACACAACTATATTCAACACTATAAGTCCAACTACTCCAAATCCTCCAATATATACACTTATATATAATCACACATATCAAACAACACATCCTACCATCCATGGCAAACCAATAGTAAACACCTAAAATGCATAAGATCCAACACTAAAATACAAGCACACTTTTCCACACTTCCATATAGAACTACAACAAATACACATCATCCAACACTTACATATTATAAACACAACTATATTCAACACTATAAGTCCAACTACTCCAAATCCTCCAATATATACATAATCACACATATCAAACAACACATCCTACCATCCATGGCAAACCAATAGTAAACACCTACAATGCATAAGATCCAACACTAAAATACAAGCACACTAACGCCATTAAAGATAATATATAAGATCGTGATTTATAAACACAATAGAAGGTTCCTTCACTAACTAAAGTATAGGTACAAACTATCTAACAAACAACAATTAGTACGGGACCACCTGCCCTTCAAAAAACTATAGGACTGTCGTCCCCTACAAAAACTTAACTCGACCAACTACTAACCTAACTACAAAAATCAACTACTAACCTAACTACAAAAATCAACTACTAACCTAACTACAAAAAGCAACTACTTACACAAATCTGCTAACAAAAGCTGCCCATTCAGTTCGAATCTCATCAATCTCCTCTTGGCTATATGCATTTTTGGTATTGAACTACACACAAGGAGAAAGATATGGAAAGTATGAGTTTGGATCACAAATTGTAATATGTAAAAAGTTAAAGTAGAAACTTACAAGGTTAGTAATAGAAGTACTAGAATTATGCACTATCTCATGTATGTACTTTTGCACGTAGTACCCGCACCCTACAGAATCCAATTGACGAGGGCACTGCATGTATATCAATTGAATACAAATTAATCTTATGTTTCATAAAAAGTAATAACCTGTAAATGCAAATTACCTTTACAGGTCTCCATTTTGGAGTTGATCGATAGCGTTGTAGATCGTGTTTCGCTTGCCATGTCTTCAACCCTCTAAATATTTTGAAACATTAGAAGACAAGAAAGTTAAATAAGAAGTAATAAAGTAAATACACTTACACATTTATGATTCCATGAATGTCTTCATTGACTTTACTCCGAAGAGAGTCCAAAACATAAACGCAATTTTCACGAAGATCGATAACATGCAACATCCAATGAAAACTACAATAAACAACATCTTCAATGTGAGTACACATTTAAGCTCAATGGAAATATATTAATGTGTTTCTCTTCTTTATTTACCCGGTATTATATGGAATTAGCACTTTCTGTTCCAAGTTAACTGCTTCTAGCTGGTTGGCTAAATTTCTGGATCGAAGATCACGATCTTTGATATGTGACGATATTTTTGATTGGTCAATGACAAAAAAATTCTTTGCACAGTCACATTTATCCCAAAGACATCTAAGTAAAAGCAACCATAGTTAAAATATCAACAAACTAACTACAAAAGTGGTATTGGAGATAAAGATGAGTATAAGTTGTCTACTTACGTAATATACGCTAGTATACACATATAGCCGATTTCAACCATGCCGCAGTAATGCAACAAATCTTCACGAGCTAAATAAACAAATTTGTCACTTCCAAATATTAGCTCGTTCATTGGGATGCGAATCATGTCTACATCCTCCATGTTGTTCGTGGCATGTCTATTTAAAAGCTTAATAATCCCGTTAACGTCAGTATAATTTGAAGGGTATACGACATCCTTCCTAGTTGAATGCTCCTATCACAACCAAGGTTCTAAATTCAAAATACATATACAAATAAAATCAAAACTTAAATAGTAAAAAAAAGATACACACTTGTTTGTCATTGATCGTAGAAACAAGCCGACGAGGCCATTCTATAATGTTACCCAATGCTTGATTTAAAGTCTCTATCTTTCCCTTCACTGGATTGGGTATAGTCAAATTTTCTCCCGTAACCACGTCTACTAGAACTTTAACATTGGGACATCCAATGTTATCCTCAACTATCGTGGCTACTGCAACAATATTATTAATGGATCCTATAGACAATTGGCATGGTGTTCCCTTTACAAATATTAAAAGCATAGTTAAGAACAATTGATCCTATATAGTTAAAAAACTAAAAGTGACAACAAAGTCAATTACCTCCACTCCTTTGTTGGTAGGTGTGTCCTCATCGGCATCAAGATCTATATTAATACTTCCAATGGATGACCTCGAGTGATTACTTCTCTTCTTGTCACTTTTGCACCTCGAGTCATCCTCTTCTTTATCACACATTTTCTCCTTCCCTTTTACTGTCTTGAAATATTGTGATTGAGAGACGAAAGCACCCACGCCTCTTACACGTCCACCGTGCTCCTTGGAACCCAATGCGTCAGTCAAGATGTCCTCATTTTTATTTGTTGCAACTAATTCATCCTATAAAACAATACAAGTATAAAACAATTCATCATCAGTTAGGTTAACAAAAGATTATATATTGTAATCATAAGTATACTTACAATCCGAGAGGCACAATCTCGAGTAGCATCATCAAAATAATCATTATTTTTTCCTTTCCGTGCTTCTTTCCAAAGAGTTGATCGATAGGAAACATCATGCGTTATTTTCTACAACAAAAGATACATATTTAATTAACAACAACATATTAAGATAAATTCTTCAATTTAATTAGAAATACTCACTAGTTCATCGGCAAGATTAGCATATCCCTTACGTGACATGTGGTGATTGTATACGCATTTCGACCTTCTTTCCCTTTGAATACGACTATAATCCTGTACAACGTATTAGTTTGTAGGTAGATATCAAAACAATTTTAATTCCATTGAAAATTTAAACTTATTTACCTCCCATTCTTCACTTAGTCTAGCATCCACAAACGATTCCCAATCTTCTTGATTTATATGAGAATAGATTTTGGGAGGAAACTGCAAGAGTGATGGTTGATCCTTAGACGGAAGTATATACTTCTGAGTTAACGTCGTCTTGAACGTTCGAAACTTTCTTGATGCAGACATAAGTATAGAATGTTTAGCATTGGGTTGTAAATCAAACGACATCTACACAAAAAAAAAAAGAAAAGCTTAGTTAAACTTAGAGTGTAAAGCAAACTACATTATATGAAAAACATAACAATAGAACTCATACCGATATACAATCATATATTTTATCTTTTAGCTCATTCGGAACTTCTTTCCAAGAGTTGTATGTGATAGGAATCTGTTGTCGAACGCACACACCAATGTAACTTTGCATTTTCTTAGACGTGGCTCCAACAGGTTGTCCGTGTTCATTAAATTGAATGGGCAACTTTTGTCCAGAATTTCTCACTAAGGCCAACTCAGACATAGTAGTTGGCCCACGTGGAACAAATGATTTCTTTCTTACTTCTGGAAGCATTTCTCTTTCATCCTCACTGCTATCCTCCATCTATGAATCTGCAAAAAATGGAAATACATTAATAAGCAAAGTCAACATACATAAGCATAACAATTATGTTACGAACTTAAACATAAATACATTATAAAGCAAAGTAATGACATACCATAAATATAGCAGTTATATTACGAACTTTAAACATAAATACATTATAAAGATACCATAAGCATATCAATTATATTACGAACTCTAAAATTAAATACATTATAAAGCAAAGTAATGACATACCCTTCTCTACCCATCTACCCTCACAATCATGTCTAATATAAGTTGAATTTGTATCATCAGTCTCATTAGGTGTATCAACATTGGGCATCCTTTTAATGGTTTCGTAACCACACTCTTGAAGCATATCTCCTATTTCATCTTCAAAGAAATCTTCTTCAATAGTTCTTTGTGGAGATGTTAAAACCACCGACCATTCAGGATTTGCAGAATCTTGGACATAGAATACTTGTTTTGCTTGAGTGGCTAAAATAAATGAGTCTGATTTATGTCCAATACGTTTGAGATCAACGATGGTAAACCCAAGCTCGTCCACTTTGACTCCACTTCTATTGTCAACCCAATCACACTTAAATAAAATAAAAGATAATTGATGGTAATCAATCTCCCATATCTCTCGTATTACACCATAAAACGTCATATCTGACATGACCGGGTTTTTGTCCTTAGAACTAGAGACTTGCATCGTAGTAGCGGTTATACTAACTCCACTATTTTGAACTCTCCTAATATCATCACGCCTTTTTGTGTGATAGTAATATCCATTAATTATGTAACCAGAATAAGTGGCCACATCTGGAGAAGGTCCGTGAGCTATCCATCTTAAAGAAGGCGTGATAGAATTTTTAGGTACTTCGAGAGCAAGTGCAACCTACACAATATATTGGATTTAGTTAGATCCAAAACAAACATACAAGAGTATGATTGTAGTGATTACCCGTGTGGACAGCCAGCGACTGAATGAGCGATTATGCTCTTCTTGAATCCACTTTTTACTTCGAGCTTTACCAGAGTTAAGCTTACGCAAACTCTCCATATGTTGTCTGTCGTAAATAACAAGTTATTAAGTAATTACATAAACTTATATAGAATGAGAATAGATAGGATTTAGCACGTACTCGACGTATGGTAGAACATCATTTACATTCTGAATGACATAAAGATGAGCTTGATCTAACTGCTCCTTACTCGGTCTGATAAAAGAAGAAGCTGATAATGCTCTATCCATGTTTGAATTCTTTTTTATTACAGATGAGTTAAGTCCAATAGAACTAACTCCAGCAATAAATTCAGAACAGAACTCTATAGCCTCTTCAACAATATAATTTTCTACCATACATCCTTCTGGTCGATTTCTATTTCGCACGTAAGTTTTTAGGACTTTCATATATCGTTCAAACGGATACATCCACCTTAGATGAACAGGTCCACAAAACTCAATTTCTCTTACGAGATGCACTACAAGATGTACCATTATAGTGAAAAATGATGGTGGAAAATATTTCTCCAATAGACATAAAGTGACAACTACATCTTCTTGCATTCCTTTCAATTGTGATGTATCAATTGTCTTCTTACATATAGCATTAAAGAAGAAGCATAACCGAATAATTGCAAGTCTTACATGTTTCGGTAGAATACCACGAATTGCCACAGGTAGCAATTGTTGCATAAGAACGTGATGGTCATGCGACTTAAGTCCATACAGTTTCAAATCTGTGAGTGACACTAAACTTTGAATGTTCGATGAATAGCCTTCTGGTACTTTCAATTCAGATAGTGTCTTACAAAAACTCAACTTCTCTGCTCGAGATAATGTATAACATGCCGGGGGTAAAAAGATCTTTTTCTCCCCTACTTGAGGAGCTAGCTCTGATCTAATGTTCAATTCAACCAAATCTAATCGACTTTTTACTCCATCTTTGGTTTTACCGGGAATATCAAGCAATGTGCCAATGAGATTTGCACAAACATTCTTTTCAATGTGCATCACGTCTAAACAATGTCGCACATCAAGAAACTTCCAATATTCTAATTCAAAAAAAATAGATTTTTTCTTCCAATAAGTTCCTGAAGAACTCATTTCACTGTTCTTTTCGTTCATAGTTCTCTTACCAAATGAGTGTTTGTACTTACTTGTTTGTATGAAAATTTCTTCCCCACTCAATGGTTCTGGAGCCAATTCTAATTCTTGTGCACCATTGAAAACTTTCTTTTGTTTCCTATATGGATGATGACGTGGTAGAAACTTGCGATGCCCAATATATGCCATCTTCCTTCCTTTTGGCAAATAAATTGATGAAGTTTTCTCCCCACAAATTGGACATGCATGATATCCTTTGACTGTACAACCACACAAGTTACCATACGCAGGAAAATCATTAATAGTCCATAATAAAATAGCCTTTAGCCTGAAACATTGATCTTGATATGCATCGTAACATTCCACCCCATCATGCCAAAGTATTTTCAAATCATCAACTAACGGAGCTAAATAAACATCTATTTCATTTCCCGGTTGTTTGGGACCAGATATTAGTGCGGTCAACATCAAAAATTTTCGCTTCATACACAACCATGGAGGTAAGTTGTATGTCACTAACATAACTGGCCAACAACTGTATCTACTGCTAAGATCTCCATGCGGATTTACCCCATCTGTAGAAAGAGCAAGACGTAGATTTCTAGGTTCTGACCCAAACTCTGGCCATAAATTGTCTATTTTTTTCCATGATAATGCATCTTTTGGATGTTGTAATAGATCATTCACTTCTCTTTTTCTGTCATGCCACGTTAATAATTTTGATGTTTCTTTGCTTCGAAACATTCTTTCAAATCTTGGAATTGGAGAGAAATACCACATGACTTTCACTGGAACATTCTTAACCTCCTTCTTTGAATTTTTTGGAATCTTCCATCTTGACATACCACAAGAGGGGCATACATTTGCATCAGACAGTTCTTTCCTAAACAAGCAACAATCATTCCTACAAGCATGAATCTTCTCGTACTTCATTCCAAGAGTACACAAAATTTTTTTTGCTTCATAAGTAGAAGTAGGGCATTCGTTGGGAGTAGGTAAGATGTCAGAAATTAATTGTAATAACTCAGTGAAACTCTTATCACTCCATCCAAATTTAGCTTTCAAATTATATAACTTTATCAACGTAGATATTTTGGTAAAATTCGTACAATTAGGATATAATGGTTTCTTGGCATCATCTACAACTTCCTCAAAATTTTCTGACTTGTCATTAAAATAATTATGTGCAGCCTCAAACATTCCAATTGTGTCATCAACATCATCCTCGTCAATTTCTTCTTTTACACTGCTAAAGACACTTTCATTGTTTCTCTTTATTGGTAGTGATTCACCATGAAAAATCCATTCTTGATAACTCTGATCGATGCCGTTAAAAAACAAGTGATCTCTAATTGTATTCACATCTAAAGTTTTTGCATTCACACACTTTAAACAAGGACATGCCATGACATTCGACGTCTTTGAATGCTTCAACCCATTTTTAATAAACATCTCAACCCCATAAGCATACTCAGATGACGTTCTATTCTTTTGCATCCACGACTTATCCATATTATATAAGATGCAATTTAATCTACAAAAAAAATCGAGAAAACAACGAAATTAAGTAAACTTAGATCGTCGAGACAATTATTGTATGAATTTTTATCTCTTAACTATTTTAAATTTGTTTGGAATGACTTTTCAAGTACTTAAAACTATTAGAACTTTATCTATGAAAGAACACTCTTTTAAATACTTATAAATTGTTCCAAAGAGAGACTCCAAATGTATATAGTTTTAATTTTGAATAAAAATAAATAAATCTTAGGAAATGGAATTCAAAACCTAACTAATTATATAAAACTAATGTTTTTATTGTTGAGGAATCCAAACTAAAAAAAATGAAAGAGCCTCTCACACTATTTATAAAATATATATGAAGTACTTCTCTCCTTCTCAAATGAAATTTGGAGATGAAACTTCAAATTATATTATTATCTATAGATATATAGTATTTACAGCATATAAAACCCAAAATATAGTCTACCCTATAATGACATAATGTATACATCTTTTTTGTTAAATAGTAATCTTTATATATATTTAAGATAGTATATTATTCTTTTACACATGCGATTATCTTTTTAAAATGTTTAACTATTCACCTTCACATAGATTCAACTACTAAAAGAAAAAGAAAGGACTATTATACATTTTTGTATTTTAGAGAAACATAAAAGTATAAAAAGATGGTTGCTAAGGAAGAAAAGAAAGAACCAATTATTGTATAAAATTGAGAGAAAGAGGGAGAGAGATGTGCACTTTTAGATTAGTTTATCTTTATACCATTTTAGGGTCAAAATTGAGTTATTGCAGCTTCTATACTTTACGAATGAGAAAATATATGCATATACTTTATATGAAAGCCTATGGTTTAGAAAGATAAAGTTTCTAATTCTTACTATTCAAACAATAGTTATTAACCAAATTCAACAATTCACCCAACTCAACAACGACTTAGCTACATTATCTACCTTAGCAAAATCAAACAAAAAGTTATTAACCAAATTCACCACCTTCCCTAGCTAGCATCAAATTCAACCACAATAGAATGAAGGAGAGAACACATAGAAGATAAAATATTTGCGTGTGTGCGTGGGGTTGATTTGCAGAGAGTAACAACGTGGAAGAAAGTGCACGTGATATACAGTTTATTCTTTGTGAGAAAAGTGGCAGCCCATATAAACACCTTCATATTCTACTGTCTTGTATTACCAGCCACATTGGTAGTACAAGATGTTGAAGTTCCTAAATGGGGATATGTTTACATTCCTGCTATCATTACTCTTCTCAATGCTAACTATCGCAAGAGGTCATAAATACTTTCTGCACCAAAGTCTTAACCATTCTAACTAGATGCCACTCTTAAGAATTTTTCTTAAAATCAAGCCAATGACCTAACAACACATATGAATAGAATAAAAGTCTCTACATTCCTACTTTATTGCCGATATTATAAGAACTTCTTGCAACTACAACAATGATATAGCTTTATTTTCTCCATTCATTTTCCTGCCCAAGTTAAGCTAATTCTAAAGAGAATAGTTTTTTGATTCCTTTCTATGAACCCAGTAGAAAGTAAGAACTTCCAGTTTGACCAACATTTTAACATAGCACAACATCTCTAACCTGTACCTGTCACTACACCTCATCTACCAAATACAAACTTCCAGTTTGACCAACATTTCAACATAGCACAACATCTCTAACCTGTACCTTTCAATACACCTCATCTACCAAATACAAGAAGCTTATACTAAACGCAACTCCAGCCATTTCATCCTTATTTACAGCATTATTGTAATTTATGCTTTTCAAGATTCGTCGACGCCAATAAAGCCCGCAACACAAATCTTCCAATGCAACCAGACAAAATTTAGACTCTCTTCCTAGTTTCTAATCTAGCCATTCCAACAGATTCTATTATTTTTTTCCCTTTCTTTTCATAACAATCCATCATTCCTAGGATTTGTATATAGCGACCGACTTCAACTCTATGTTGTATATACCTGATGTGTTAAGTTAATAAAACTAGAAGACAGTGAAATTAATTAAATTAATTTCTGTCTCGCGCCTTTCAAATCTACTTACCCCACACACACTCATACACAAACAGAATTTTTGTCAACGCGTTTCAAGCATCACTGACTAATCAGAATTCGACACAAACAACTAACATCAGGATCACAGGAATACCTTTTACTTCCCCTCGTAACTGTTTGAAGAAAAATTCGCTGCACCGACTGCATCCAATAATAATGTGCAATTTTTTGGGTTTTGCAGCAGAATAATAAGTGATTTTGAGGTTGAATTTTAATCAAAGCATCAATACAATTATGTTCCAATTTTTTGGGTTTTGCAGCAGAATTGATGTGTGACCGCATCATATGCCAAAATAGTAAAATATATGCATGAACACAAAACCGTATTCTATATGCCTTGACAACTTTCCCTTGTCTAAGAATCCATAATCTAAATCAAAATCAAAAAACATGCTAAAAACCCCAAATGAAAGAAGATGGAAATTTTACCGTGAGAAGATGTATTTTGTGAACGCGGACGAATTTGATTCCAAGGGTGGGCGAACCTGGTTGCTGGTTGATGTGAACGCGGACGAGCGGATGAGTTTCAAAAAACCTGGTTGCTGTGAACACGATTGCTGTGAACGGGGACGACCGGACGAATTTCTTTAGAAGGAGAGAAATGCGGCCGAATTTGATTCCAAGGGTGGGCGAACAGAACAACAATCGATCGGAATGGTGGCGGCGATAGAAATGGTGGAGGCGATAGAAATGGTGGCGGAGATAAAATGGCGGCGTCGATTAGAATTCTGGCGTCGATCGGAGAAGAAATGGAGAAGAAATGGAGAAGAAATGAAGGAAGTTCGGAGAAGACGAGGGTCGAGATTTGGAATCGAATAGCTAGGTCGAAAAGGTAAAGTAAGAGAGAGAATTCACGAAAAAAATTATTAAAAAAAATTAAATGGACCTTTAATGTCGGTGGAAAACCGACATTAAAGTGTCTATTTTTTCACAAAATAAAAATATTAAAAATTAAAATTTAAATGGACCTTTAATGTCGGTTCTCAAAATGGCGGACCTTTAATGTCGTTTTAAAACCGACATTAAAGCTTTGTCTTTAATGTCGGTGGAAAACCGACATTAAAGATCCGCTTTTTCAAAACCGACACCAATGGTCTTTTTTCATTTTTCCCAAGCGACATTAAAGCCTATATTTGTTCTAGTGAACCAAACTAATCTAATGTGGTTAATTTAAAAATGTGTAAATTAAAATCATGCACTATATTTCACATTTCAAAGATGAATAATTTCATCGTAACAAACTTTCAGCAACAACCAAATTGAAGTTTTGATTTTATTCGCTTATTTCAAAGCTTAATTAACATTAAAATTTTCTTTTTATTTCTTACTAATTCTTCCAGGCTCACCATTTTTTGACAACCTCATAAGACATCTTTCTTCAAATTTGGCACCATTGAACTGTTCATAATTTGTCATAATCGATCACTTCTTGATCTTAAACCCTTCTCCACTTTGCTCTAGTCGAAATTGAAAAGCATAAATTAAAAAAATATCATTTTAATGTTTACCTTGCTCATGATGAAAGAGAGAAAAGTTAGGAAATAAGAGAGTATACCTGATAAAATTCCTTTTTTCATCACTTCCTTGCTTGTATTTGATTTTTCTTTGTAGTTTTCTACCAATTTGATGGTGGTAAGCTAATAAGAAGCTAAAAAAGAATCAATCTTAAAAAGAACGTTCTAGTGTGAATTCTTCCATAATTCCATGCATGTGTATACTTAATTGTTCAATATTGTTCTATGTTATTTGATTTAGGAATCCAATGATCTATTTATAGATGTAATTTGATCGAGGTCGGAATTTGATTAGGTTATTGTTTTACTTGTAATAAGAACAAATGATTTTGTAACTTAGTAACCTAATTTAATCATTAATTTGCTTTACTTAAATGCAATAATGAATGGTCATAACATTAATTATCAATTAAATTTAAGAGTCATACCAACTACTTTAAAATCACAAATCTACATGAAATTATTTTATTAATTGTTTTGAAATAAAATAATGGGAGAAAACTTTTCACATACTTATCATTGAATGACAAAATTACCCCAAGTGAACTATGAGAAAAACTTACAAAAAAGTTTCTTTTGAATAAAAAGAAATGTTGACTTTACATAGTTATAGCCATCAGTCGAATTAAAAAATGTTATATCGAGGGAGTTAAAAGATTACAGAACCTTTTATTATTGGTGCAAGACTATTATATAAAATAACTTGAAAATACCTATGAAAGAATGAAATCTTAGTTTGACAACATTTGTCAAAGCATATATACATTTCTTATTATTGCAAAAATATTGCTATGCATTCTTGAAAAATTTTGAGAGAATGAACCGAGAAAAAAATACACAACAAACAAATTAAGAAAAATAAAGTAAGATTTTCGAAAAAAATAGTAGAGAATAACTCTTCATATAGCTAGGAATGAGAGGGATTGTTTAACTCTTAAAATTCAGTTATTAAATATAATTAAATGTAAAGTCATTAATTATATAATTAACATTTGGAAATTCAAATCAACAAAACTTTTTGAATTATAGCATTTCATCTTCTAACCTTTCTACTTTTTTCTATCTTTTTTTATTAACCTTATACCACTTGTTTTAAATATTATTTTTATTAATTTAGATATTAATCATTCATGGAAATGTTGTATTATTTGAAAATCTTATTACATATAATTTACTTATTAAACAAACAAATATTATCATTTTCTTAAAATAAAAATTTTAAGGCATACATTTGCACATTTTTTTATTTTTAAGAATCAATTTATGTAAATTCACAATAAATAAACAATAACAATTTAGAATGTCATTAGGTTGCGGTCATTTTCATTATCATTTTCATATAAATAGTAAAAAAATTATAAATAATTAGTAGTTAGTAGTCTTAAATAATGAGAGAGAAATTGCACTTAGTGAAATTGCACTTAGTTTATGAAAAAAATAATTAACTATTAATTATTTAAAATAAATCTTTAAAAAAAAAATCGAAGCAACTAACTATTAATTATTTGTTGGGTATTGAGAAAGTAAATGGGGAGGTAATATTTATTATTCTAAACGTGGAGGTAATATTTATTATTCAGTTCTTCTGTTAAAAGTAATAATTAATTATAAATATAATAAAATGAAAATGATAATTATAATAAAACCAAACCTGTAACTAAGTAAATTCAACATTTAAAAATATCAATATGGAGAAATCAACTGATGTATGAAAGGAAAATATAATAAATTTCTCAAATAATAGATTGTTTATCAAAATTTATCAAAATAAATGATAAAATAAAATACAAACTAAAAAACTTTACCATTATTGATGAATTAATCTTTAGATTTTATGCACTGCCTTTTATTCTTCTATGTGCATAGAGATAATTGCCTCTTGTAAATATAAGTAAAGATAGAGGAAGTTGAAACCAACTTGAAAAAGGAAGAGTCATGTTTTAATTCATTCAATAATTCTCAGCATAAACTTCTCAAATTTAAATTTAAAAAAAATAAAAAACAATTACTGTTTTCAACTTAAAATAAAATTTCAATAGCATTGATATTTAATACCCATTATTTATTAAAAGCTTATTATTTTATTGTAAAAACAAAATACAAAGTTTAAAAAGAGAACAATAATGCCCCAAATTTTCAAGGTATGTTCTCCACATATTTACCCTATGTTATGGAAATTTTATTTATTTTTGTTGTTGGGTGTTATATTATGTGAGTTGGTAAGAAAAGAAAAAGAAAAGAGAAAGGAAAATATTTGTAATGGTATAAAATAATAATAATATGAGATAATATAATATAATGTAATATAATATAATATAATAATAATAATAATAATATTAGTGGTCTTTTCAAAAATATAAAAAGTGGCAAAGTATTTATACTGAATAGAACAATTCCGAAAATGGAAAAAGCCCAGAGGCCCAACGTGTAAAATACCAAAAATGTCCCATCAACAATGCACATAATATATTTGGTAACGCGATTTGGTATACTATCGTTTAATTAATTAGGTACACGATCGTTTAGATTTTACTACCCCAAATCTAAACCATTTTTTTTCAAAATTTGGTATATGATCGTTTAGATTTGGCTACACGATCGTTTAGATTTGGCTACACGATCGTTTAGATTTGGCTACACCATCGTTTAAATTTGGGGTTCCACACTAGTAGAAAAATGGCCTACGATGACAGTTAAATGCTGTCATTAAAAGCTTTTGTGACAGTTTTTTGCAGTCATTGATGCGGAAGTCATGGAAAGTATTTTATGACAGTTCTCCAAACTGTCACGAAAAGGGATTTTTCATGACATAGAATAAATGTCACAAATTCAATATCTTATGACAGATTATAACTGTCATTATTCATTTTCGATGACAGTTAATAACTATCATTGTTTATATTTTATGACATCGAATAACTGTCATTGTTTACATTTTATGACAGCGAATAACTGACATTGTTAATATTGTATGACAGATATTAAATGTCATTATTTATTTTTTATGGCACTTATTAACTGTCATCTTTTAAATTTCCATGACATTAATTAACTGTCAATAAAAAATTTTCGATGACAGGTTTTTTTTACATTTAAGTGTCATAATTTTGTTTTTAGTCACTGTTTTTCTTGCACTATTTTTTATTGAATCCTATTTTTCATGTTGCCCGGCCACTACACATACCAATACAATCACATATGGAAAGAAACGGTACGGTGAACGCTTTCATATAAAAAAACATACACTTTATAATATCGTTTAAGTGTTGGTACATATATGGTTTGTTACGAACAAGCTATTTAAATAACTACATTTAAACCAGAAATTTTCCTACCAAACCTACAAAAATGTCTATACATCAATGAATTGCCGCAAATATAGCTTCGTTGCTCTAATGGATTCTGGCAAAACCTAGTAAGAAAATAAAAGGAAACAAAATTGATTCAACAATACAACACATTCACTTCAACAACACAATACACATTCACTTCAACAATATAACACGTACACACTTCAACAATAGTAACTTCTAAGCTTGGCAAAATTATGCTACTATTTAAGTACACAATGCACAATTTCATCACTAAAAATGAAATCTATAAATTCATCCATATGAAAAAGAAAAACAGAATTGTAAATACCAAATTCAGCCCACAAACTCAGCTAAATGAATTACAAAACTTCACACAAAGTCCAAAACAAAACATATTACAGGCAATACATAAATACAAAACGCCTACAAAAAACACGCGCATGATCCATAAACACCTACTATATTATGATTTCTATATTATAATACAAAACGCCTACCTTACCGCATAAATTTATCCTGCTTCAATACATCAACAAAACTCCATTTTTATGGTGTTTGTATCATCCAACACTTCAGTTCTCAAATGAAGCACTAGAAAAACCTCCAAATACTCAGAATTTCTAAATTAACGTTTATAAACAGAATTTCCCAACAAACTTATTAGAAATACTAAAAATGCTTTTATATTTTATTAAAAAGAGCTTTAGCCTATTTTGCAAGTCCGCATACTTTACTCAACATAACATATTTTATTAAAAAGAAGAAATATTAAAAGAATTAAATCGATAATCAACATATAAATCCAATAAGAAATCTAATTAATTAAAATAGTTTGTAAAGTGTACCTTGATTGCGAGTCTAAGAGGCTGTGAACACATAAGAAAATAAAACAAAACCAATTAATTTCCATATGTAGATATAGTGTAATTTTCAATATATATATAAAAAGGGCAGAAATCATGAAAAGTGCCGCCCAAATTTCAATCTGTGGATGACGGTTCAAATCGTATAACTAAATTGCAACCTTGGACATCCAAGCCCTTTTCAAGAATTGAGGTTGCAACAATGATGTTGACCTAAGAAAATGTAATTACCTGTCAAATTAAGCATTATGCAAACACTAGTACAGTTGTATGTACTGTTGTTGCACTCCTTTTCTTTTGTTGACAGTGAACAAATTTGTCATCGACAGATGAACAGGAAGAAAGAAGTTTAAGGATCCAGATCTCTTAAAGAAGAAAAGCATATAAGAAAATAAGCCACCAACACACTTTTCTGAAGGAAGGAATTCCATGGAGGTAAAGACACATAAAAGCATACATTGCCACAACGAAACTCTTCCACAATTTCATTTTGTTTCTTCTTTGACTGGGTTTGCAAACTAGAGGTCGATCCAGCTATATATTTGGTTTTCCAGCGAGTGTGTTTTGGGAGCAATAAGCTCAATAGGGTTTGAAGAGCCATAGCAGAAACAATTCTTTCGACAAATACTATACATCTTATATCCTTAATAGACCTACCAGCTACCAATAAACTATTCTAGCAAAGAGCTCTACAAGCATTTTACCACACCATTATGCCTTTTAACATCGAACAGAACCCACAAAATATCTCATGACATCAATTATGGGCTCCTTAACAAAACTTAAGTGTCTATGTTTCCTATAGATCTATTTAATTCCTACCAATAAACTATCCTAGGATTTGACAGTTTGGTTTGCTATTGCTTGGTAAAACTTGGGAATTTCTTAACCCTTTTTTGGTGTGAATTTTCAAAAAATATCATAAAATATTATACAAGTTGCTGCAGATCAACAACTATGCTTCTTAGAAGCCTCAGATCAGAAATTCGCACATTTCAAGTTGAGATGGAAGAATTGTCCATGTAATCAGTTTCCAAATCTAATAAGTTTGCTATTTAACCACGACATTTCATTTTCACACCCAAAAATGACAAAGGTGAGCAGTAGACGCCACAATATTTTATTTTTGACATAGATAATAATAATGACAAGTTGAGACCAATCTAGAAGAACTAAATGCGAGTTCACTGAGCAGAGGATAAACCTAAAATACTAGACAAGTAGTAGAATACCTCGAAGGATAAGCCCACAAACTCAGCTAAATTAATTACAAAACTTCACACAAAGTCCAAAACCAATCACCAATAACAAAACTCAACGCTAAAACACCTACAAGCATATCAATAGCTAAAAGAAAAAAATTGAACAAACAATGTAGTAGCACAAAGTACAAAAGGAGAGAAAAACATTGTGAAGAAGTTTAGAGACTTCAAAACTGTGATTCCTGTTAAAACTTAATCCAAATAAATATTCCTCGATAACTGCAATTCAAGCTATTGAGAAGATTTGGCAACTTTAAAGGCTCTTCCAGCAGTCATTTCTTATTCAGCTTAAAATGCAAGTTTTCTTACTAACCCAATTGTCGTGCTTGAATTAGCTCATCATTCATGGAAGGATCATTGGGGTGGGGTTGAGAAGATGTGTAAATGAAAAATAAATCTATTTCCCCAGTTCACAATTTTTCTTTCAAGTAATTCTTTTTCATTTGCTGTATGAGCAAACTTCCTATGCAATAGTAACTGCTAAGCTTGGCAGTGAATTATTCTTTTCTACAACTAAAAGAATTTAGATCTAAGTAATGGGACTTACTTTTTTCTAAGTATAATTCGGTATAAAATATTAGTGCTGATGATATTAAAATTCTTCAATATCTGATAAACCGGTGCATCCACATAAGCAAAAAGTACCAATTCTGATGATATTAAAAATTCTTCAATATCAAATTTCCACTACTTACATTAAATGTATGTGTTGATGTACACCGTACTCGCGGTTCTGAGAATACTTCACCAGATTTCATGCACCCAACATAGACACGAGGTTTGTCCAAGTAAGAAGCAAGTGTGCTCCCTAGGGCATCTGTATAAAACAAAAGTAATTTACATAAATGATTAGGGAATGTATAATTTTTCATTCACAAGTGCCATAAGCAGTAGCAGAAATCGGGAAGAAGTTAAGAAATAGCTTCACTTAAATGTGAAAAATAACGTTGAAGTAATTGACCATAGTTGTGCTTCATAAGTAACAGCACAAAGGAATGTTTATCTAGGAAAAAAGACCAAACCCAAATAAAAGAAACCTAAGAAAAGAAAAATTAGAAGAGAATCCTTGTTAATGACTGGATAACGACAAATACCCAAAATGAGGTGTGAACATGGGGACTAAACTTCAAACTTTCATTCCTAACCCAATGTTCCAAAGAAAAGCAAAGGAAAATCTCCTTAAGAATCCTCCGTGACTTCAAACTGATGATGCAGAACACCTTCCATTATGGTGCAACGGTCTCAACTAAATTATAGTTTCAATACAACCAAATAAAAATAATTAACATCTGCAGGCTATGATTTTTAATGTCCACTGAAATGTAAGATGGTCCCTGCACATGTACCATTGATCAATTTGAATAATCAAGAGAAGACCAAAGTAATTAAGTGGATAGGAAATCAACATAAATTGCAATGCAACGGTATCTACAGCTAAGAGATGGGTGTAAAAATAAAAAATTCAAGCCAAGGACTGATAACCACTGCTGCAAGTTTTTGTTAAGCCATAAACTTAGTAGTCATTGCAAATAACATGCATATATGCTCCATTTAAATCATCCTATCCCATCTCACAGTGATAATTAAATATAAATAACCAAATTTCTCGATGTAGTAATATTCCTTCAAGAGAGGGGAAATCTTGAAGTAAAAAAAACACGTAATATATTATATTTCAAAGACCTCCATGGAACTATCAACCACCGCTTCTTCCCTATGCATATTATAGTCTACGATGCCGTTAAAGGATATTTATACCACTTAATTATTATTATTATTTTTTAAAAAAAAAAAAGAACTTTCAATCAATGTAATAATTGAACCGCTGGTCAGAAAGTAGTACCTAAAGTTCAGCTTAAGCTCAGTACAAGTATAATAAGAAATGTAGATGCTCAATTGTCGCTAAATTCCACATATAATTAAGCAACATTAATGGCCAAAGAGGATTACCCACCTGACCAGTTAGCCTATCCAGCTCCTTAATCAAGTAAACCTTATTCTCTGCATCCTGCCATAACCTATAAATCATCCAGAATTCAAAAAACGACCCAGAACCAAACACCCAATTAAGAAGAAATAGTGGAAATGAGGGAATCAAAGAGAACCACTACTACAAATATGGGTTTTAACGACGCAAGTTTTGCGTCATAAAGACTTTCAACGATACAATTTTCGCGTCATTGAAGCCACTGTCAAGAAAGGCTATTTAACGGCATTTTGAAAAATGTGTCATTAAATATGCTTAGATGACACCAAAATTGTGTCATTAATACCTTTACCTTGACGCAATAAATATGTCACCGTTATCTATAACTCGACACCAATATGTTGTCATCAATACCCTTATATTGACGCAAATCATGTGTCACCGTTATCTATACCTTGACACTAATATATTGTCATTAATACTCTTAAATTGACGTTTTAAATGTGTCACTGTTATCTATTACTCGACACAAATTTATTGTCATCAATAATCTTATATTGACGCTTTAAATGTCATCGTTATCTATACCTTGACACAAATATATTGCCGTTAATACCCTTATATTGACACTTTAAATGTGTCACCGTAATCTGTCACTTGACACAAATATATTATCATTAATACTATTACATTGATAATTTAAATGTGTCACTGTTATCTATCACTCGACACCAATATATTGTCATTAATACTCTTATAACGACGTCTTAAGTGTGTCACCTTTCAATATAACTCGACACTAATATATTGTCGTTGTAAATATTTCGTTACACAAAATTGTTGTTAAGAAATGTGCTTTAACGACGCTATTTCTGTGTAATAAAAGCTTATATGTGACACATGTTTGGTGTCGTTATTCTTCATTTTCGCAACACATATTTTTCTATCATATATTTCTTCTTTCAAAAAAATTAAATACTAAATTTCAGCATTACCCACATATGTTTGGAAAGATATTTATATTGATAATAAAAAAATATAACTTACATTATCGGTAAAGATTTTACAATAATCCAAAAGATAAATTTACTGTAATATTACATGTATGTGTGACCTAGTCTAATCAAACTGACGCATAAATGAGAACTTGATCGATAGCATGGTTCGTGAATTCTTCAACTACCTGCAAATTTCAAGAAAATGAACCTTAGCCAACATTCATTACGGAAAATGCATAAGCATAAGCATAAACATTAAGTACATGCCAAACAAAAATCACCTTCTTAATAAGCAGACCAATAAACTTTTCAAAATAAGCGTCCAAAGTTCATACAACCAAAGTTTTTAATAAAAGACCCATAAGGAATGCAAAAGATTAAAAAAAAAACATCGATTACATAAGCATAAGCATAAGCATAGTATATAAATGTTGCAAATGTAAGTTTTGATTCAATCTTTACAGTCCAAGCAATGTTCTAGTTTGCATCAAATTGAAACTAAGCTTAAACTTACCCTTAGCCCCCCTCCTCCAAAATAAATACAAAACAATATGATTCCTATAACATATGTCTAAGCAGATTGAACAAAATAGCTTTTCAATGACTACCATAACTGCAGAATAGTTAACTTAACAAAGTATCAAGTTACTAAGTACGTGTCAACATGATTCCTAAAACATACGTCTAAGCGGATCGCACAAAATAGATTTTCAATGGCTACCACTGCAGGATAGTCAAAGCAATATTCCTAAATACATGTTAACATAATTCCTAAATAAAATAGTTAAGTTACGTTACAAAACATAAAGCACGCTTACCTCTTTCTTTTACTAAATCTCCACCCTCATATGTTTATTACTCTCCATAGAGGTTTTTTCTTTCTTGCAAGTTCGGAAGCCCTAATAATGAATAGCAAACTACGTAAGTTATACAATTATTATTTCATATGCAATATATTAACTCATTATTTGATTCCTAACGGAGTTCATGATAAATTAAGTTAACATCATTTTCAAAGTTATTCCAAGAACAAAAGTTGCAACCAATGTTATGAGAAAATAACAAACAATGTAACAAATAACAAACACTTTAAAATTTTACATATTCCAAAAATCCAAATAATATATAAAATCCAATTGCAAAATAAGTAATTTTCAAAACTTTCTTACTATGAAGATTGGGAAGTGTTGCTATCAAAGATATCTTGTAGTTCCTCTTCTATCAAATTCAACTCAAAAAATCGAGTAGACAATATATTGATCTAAATAATCATTGTTTTTTCCTAGGAACCATAAAACAAGAAAACATCATCATTGACATTCAACACATAAGCAAATCTTTAATGGCTTAAATTGAGAAGTCCTAGTTTTGTATCTTATCCTCTTATAGTTTTAAATTTAGTCTATCACTATTGGTAAATGTCATCTAAGTGAGGAAAAATGAAATTTTTTTACTAATTGAAAAATGTAATATACTATTTGCAAGCCAAGAACCATAAAATCAATAAATGAACATTATTCCTTTCCATCTCAAATTTTTATATCCATATGGCAAAAACCAAATGAATTTTTCATACATTTTGCAATTATAAAAATTGAAAAATAAATAATAATAATAATAAAAATAATAAAATAAAATAAAAATAATAATAATAAATAATAATATTATTAGCAAAACAATGTGAAATATGACAAATATAGGTTCGGAAATAATACAGGTTGGCAAATGATTTGACAAATAATACAACAAACAATATAGTTGACAAATAATACAAGTTGAGAAATAATATAATATACAGGTTATACTATATTGGAAAGATTGAGAATAAATATATTGGAAATAATATAAAATAATATATTGAAAATAATATAAAATAATATATTGAAAATAATATAAAATAAGATATTGGAAATAATATAAAATAATATATTGGAAATAATATAAAATAATATATTGGAAATAATATAAAATAATATATCTAATATAATATTTTATATAATAAATATTATCTTTTACCAGTCTAATCAATTAATAAACACTAAACCAAAAAATTAACAATAGCCAAATTAAATCAATTGGCTTAAACATAACAAATTTAAAGAATATAGAATAAAATGGCTTAAATCTAACAAATTTGAATCAATTGGCCTAAATCTACTAAATTTGAAGCAACCATAAATTCAATTGCCCTAAACCTAACAAAATTAAAAGCTCAAATGACCTAAATCTAACAAATTCGAAGCATTGAAATTAATTAACCTAAACAACAATAAATTCAATTGACCTAAATTTGAACTAATAATAAAAGCAAACAATAAAAACTCAGTAAATCCAATTGGCCTAAGCCTAAACAGGTCTAACCCTAACAAAATTAAAGTCACCTTAAAATTAATTAACGAAATTACAACAAAAACAAATTTGAAAAACTACATCTTATAATTTTTCAAGGAAGGGAAAGAGAGGAAATTAAAAAAAAAATTACCTTTGACAGAATAGTTTCCTTAGCTGACCCTTCCAATTGATCTCAAAGGTATCCTAAAAAAAATCCTATTTTGTTTTTATAGTGGAGAAGGTGGAGTGAGAGAAAATTGGGTTAGTTGAGAGAAAATAGGGAGAGAGTGGAGAAGGTGGGAGTGGGAAAGAAAATTGGGTGAGTTGAGGGAAAATAGGAAAGAGACTTAAATTCATTTTTTTTTTTTTTTTGTTTTTGTTTTTGTTTTTAAAAAGTTAAATTCAAATTCAAATCCAACTTTTAAAATAAAATAAAAATAAAGTAAATAAATAAAAATAAAATAATAAATAAAGACAAAATGATGTATCTACAACTTCTTAGAATGTTACCTCTCCATTGGATCAAAAAATATTTCTTGTAGACAAAGATAATCAATTGAATTTTGCACTTTATTTTTCAAAACAAAATGTATCTTGCATAATAATTAAACAATCAAGAGGAAATTAAAATATTGTTTCATATAGATCACATGGAATTGAATTCGTTTTTTAACAAAAATTAAAGAATCAACATGCTAAATTAAAATAAAAATGGAAGAAACTCTCAAATAAATTGAATAACCATGATCCTCTTACCTCTTAGAAGGTTACCCCTCTATTGGAATAAAAGATTGATGGAATATTTTTTAGAGAAAAAATGAATGGGAGAGTTCTGAAGAAATGATATTTAAAGAGAATTTGGGTGAAAATTGGAGTTAGATTTTGAATGGATCAAACATAACTGAAAATTTTGATTAATATTTACAGAAAAATGAGTTATATATAGAAAAGAAATGAAAATAAATGCTTCATGGGTTTCGAACTCATAACTTCAGGGCCAGACGCGCTCAATTTGACAGAAAGAGAGGATTTTTAAAAAGTTGTTATATATTTACAAGATTGCCATTGAAAATATGTGAGAAAAAATGATGCAGGCTATGAAATTTGAACACAGGACATTAAAGGCGCCCGCGTGAGGAGAAGACGATATGTGGCATGCGTAGATTGGCTGAAGAGTGGAGAAGGTGCGCACGTGAAGTCTTTCGAAAATGGGACATAAAGGAATACGCTCAGCTGGGATTCGAACTCACGACCTTGAGGTGTTTACGCGCGTGGAAGTATTAAATCTTTTTTGTTATTTCCCAATTGGTCTCTGATCTTCAATTTACCCGATTTTGTTTGTTCGGACTTTGTTTTAGGTGTTTTCATTGCATTGAGTTCGTAATAGAGTCTAGATTCTAATTCTATGTAAAATTATAAAAATAATGAATATATGCATGATATAGGTGGAGACAGCCTAGACTTTCGCGTTTTTGGTAGAGAGAGAAAATGTTGAGAGAAAATATGCTATTGTCATATAATTTTAATTGCGTGAGAGAGGGAATTAACAAATTTTGAAATTTGAGATTTTTTTATGTCGAAATTTTTTAAATGACACAAAAAATTTGTTGATAATTAACGACGCTTTAAATGTGTCAAGAAAAATTAAATTGTGTCAATAAATAATTTTCAACAACACAATTGTACCTCACACCCATCTTTTTTATTTTCAACGACACAATTCCTTGATTAGTAGTATCATTAAAACTTATTTTTCTAGTAGTCGAGAGAGAAGAGAAATCGGAGCGGCCAAGATTCTTCAACGGTAGTCTCTTAGATTGGTGGGTTCGACGGCAGTCCCTTAGACAGTGTTTGCTTGTTCGACGGTGTGAGATTAGTGGGTTTGACGACAATCTCTTAGATTTGCAGATGAGTTACATTGTTTCCCGTTTTTTGGTAGGGAGAGAGAGAAAAGGTCGAGCAAATTGTAAAACTCTTTTTGAATGTCGCGCGAAGAGGGAATTGAAAATTTTTTATTTTTTGGTTTTTTTATTTCAAAATTTATTTAATGACACAAAGAATTTGTCGTTAATTAATGACACTTTAAATGTGTCAAGAAAAATTAAATTGTGACAATAGAATTGTGTCAAGGAATAATGTGTCACTTCTATTTTCAACGACACATTTTACTCCTACCCTATCCTTTTTTATTTTTAACGACACAATGTTTTGATTTGTAGTGTCGTTAAAACCCAAATTTGTACTAGTGAACAAACCGGCCAGCGGCATAGATTGAAGCAAAGGTGGCAAACATGGAGAGCAAAAGGGTGGGAATTCGGAATCGAATAAGCATGCCAGAAAGGAAAAGTGAGATTGAATGAGAAATCTTAGAAGATAGATTTGGCCGTTGGTGGAAATAAATTATCAGTCCATTTCAGCGATGGAGATGAACATATTGAAATTATAAATTCAAAAAATTATAATTTGGTTTTCTAGTTTTTCTTGTTTAGATGTTGAAGAAAGTGACAAATTAGTCAAGCACATATGACAACACCTCTAAAAAAAAAGGAAAAGTGAACAGTAGAAAAATAAAAGAAAACAAATACTTACCATTGAAGCAGGACAGAAGTGAAATTAATTAAAGGCGAAGAACTTGAGACAACCAGAAGACGATAAGAAAGAGAAGTGTTCTCAGGTCCCCCAGTGGTGAAGAAGTGATAATTTGTGTTTAGGAGAAAGACTAAATTAGGGTTTTGCAGAGAAAAAGGAAAGAAATGGGAGAAAGGGAAGGGGAAACATTTAAAGCGGGAGAGGGAAGGTTTCTTTGTGTGGTTTAAGGAGTTTTATTAAATGATTTTTTTAATAATTTTGAATAAAGGGAAGGGGAAACATTTAAAGCGGGAGAGGAAAGGTTTCTTTGCGTGGTTTAAGGAGTTTTATTAAACGATTTTTTTAATAATTTTGAATAAATTTTATTTTAAAAAATTATTTAATGAATTTACCTTTATTAAATGAGTTTTTAATAATTTTGAATAAATTTTATTTTAAAAAATTATTTAATGAATTTACCTTTTATGACAACAAATAACTGTCATAAATGAGTGCAATCTGAAAACAGCGTTTTTTCCTGTCAAAAACGCGATTTTTGACATTTTATGACAGTTTTTTCTTCTCACTTTTCAATTTGGGATGTATACAACTGTCATAATATGTCATTTTTCTTGTAGTGCCAAATCTAAACGATTTTTTTTTTCAAAATTTGGTATACGATCGTTTAGATTTGGCTATACGATCGTTTAAATTTGGCTATATGATCGTTTAGATTTGGCTACATGATCGTTTAGATACGATGTTTTTTTTCAAAATTTGGTATAAACGATATTTTTTAATATTCTTTATACATAATCTTTTAGTTTCGGTTAGCCTAATTTGAGTGCCTAACCAATTTTTTCAAAATTCTTATACACCATCAGATTTTGTTACCTAATCTAAACGTAAATAAAGAAAAGAAGAAAGATGATACAATGCATGCAGTGAATAAAAAAAAAAGAAAAAGAAGAAAGAGGAAGAAAGACATGCACGCATCTAAAAAAGAGAGAAAAACAAAAAAGACGATATAAAAAAATAGATTTGGTTATCCAAATCTAAAAACAAAAAAAAAATTGAAGAAATCGCAGCTAAAAAATAAGAGTATAGAGAAAGACGATAATTAGTACAGATGAAGACGATTAAAGAATCGCAGAGAGGAGAAAAAGATGGAAGGACAAACCTGGAATATTTAAAAAAATGGCTAACTTTATAAGCTTTGTTACACGCGCCGTAAATATTTCAATAGTTTGTTATATTTAGGAAAGTTTCCCTTATTATTATTGTTATTAAAACCTAAACAAAAAAACATCTTCTTCTTCCTCACTCCAGCCACACCCCCCTCCCCAAGTTTCAACTTCTTCTCCTTCTTCCCGTGAACTAGCAGTCGTCCCTTCTTCTTCTTGTTGTTTCACCGCCCACTGCCTCCAATCTTTTCTTCTTCTTTGTCTGACCATTAGCCGCTAGCGCCGCTCATCCCTCTGTCGCATCCTCGTTTTGTCAAGGCGAGCCTTTATTCGTCTGTCGTTCGCGCGAAGCCCCGACCGCTGCCCGCCTCAGCCTCACTTTCTTCTTCTGCCCAGTTATGCCATCGCGGGTTGCTCCCATTTTCATCCGCCCTTCGCGTTCCTCACGAACCTAGCCGTCACATTCTGTCCACCTCCCTCTCCATTCGCGCATCCAGAGTCGTCGCCACCTACAGATTCGCCAGCCGTCGAGGTTTGTGTTAGAGGTGAAACTTGTGGATGGTTGTCCGTTTTCATAGCCATTGTCTTTGTCTTGATGTCATATTAATTAGTTTGACTATGGTTTAAATTCTTGAAGGTGCGATTGGAGAGGTGACATTAAATTATTGATATTGACAACGAGGTTGGTGTGGGGTTAAGTCTCCATTGATTGGGTAAGTTTGTGGAAGTCATGTTTAGGTGAATGGACGATTGTGTTTGCAAAAGTGATTGATTTCTTGTTTATGGTTAGGTTGACTCTTTGGACTTCGCTTAAGCAAGGGATTTTCTATTTCAAGGTAAGGGAATTCCTACTTTGGACCTCATTTGAAACGTAGAATGCAGTGACTGATATGAAAGTTAGATTATAATTATATTGACTATACTGGACTAAATGATGTGCGTGTATGTAGAGAGCATTAATAGTATACGTCTTGACTGATTTCATATGATCTAACTGTTATGAATAGTTCATAATTTGTGTTTGGGATGTCATGTGGAGTCTATGCATATTGAAGGGTTGTGCTGTTGATGGAGTTTGAATGTTTGGACTATTATGTGTAAATTGCTTGGATTGATTGGTGTAGTCACCTAGTTTTGTTCGACCTTATTTCAAATTAATTTAATTGCTAGATTAAGTTTTACCTTAATTTGGCTTATTTTGAATTTTATGATTAACTACTTTTTTCTTAAAAAAAGTGTTATTTAACTACTTTTTAAATTTTGTAGGTAGTTTGGTTAAAGTAACTAAATCATTTAGTTAGGGTAACTAAGGTAGGTGGATAAATACCAAAAGTGATAACTTTTTTTGAATTTGATTTTGGTTATTAAAAGCTCCATGCCATTTTGATATGAATGCTAAAGTTAGTATTATTTTCAAATGCAAAAAATCCCAACATTTTGAATTTTTAGCCATTTGAAGAAATGATTTTGGTTATAAATAATCTCTTCTTCTTCATACACACAACACAACAAAAAGAAAATGTCATACAAAAAACCCTAGAAATTTTTACAACTTTCATATCCCCTCTTCTTCATCTAAATCTCTAACTTCCATACCCTACTTCTTTTAATCTTCATACCTTTTTAAAAAAACCAAAAAGATCTACAACATCCATTTTATATTTTCTAAATCTTCATTTATCTCCCTACAATGCCAATAATCCAACACACAAAAAAAACTCTAACTTAGTTGGAGGTACGGTAGGGCTTGGGTTCCAATGATCCACACCTCAAACAAAGTGAGTTTAGTGTGTTAAGATTTCAATATGTCTCTTTTCTTTTTTCTTATTCTTTTTATTATTTTGTTTATTTTTCTTTCAAAGTTCTTTATTTTTTTTTCTTATTCTTACTATTCTCATTATTTAATTTATCTTTCTTTAAGCTAATTCCATAAAAAGATGCAAAAAAAAAAAAAAAGACTAATTGATTAAATATTTTCTTATTGTTATTGTTCTTATTTCTCTACTTTTATTTCTCTTATAATTATTTATTTATTATCTTGTGAGCTCCTCTTTTATAGTTTTTATTTATTATTATATATTTCTTCATACCTTGTTGTTATCTATTTTTTATTTATTATTATATCTTTCCTTTATTAATTTATTCTTAAGCTTTATTTTCTATATATTGTTTCTTTACATTTTTTTATATGTAATTAGCATTTTTTATTTATTTAATTATTTTTTCTTTTTATAGCATTGATTTTGCTTCTTTAATATTTTCTCATATTGATTATTGTTACTTTAATATGTTCTTGTCTTTTACATATTATTTTTTTTCCTTCTTTTGTGATCAACTTAATATGTTATTACTAATAATTGTTTAAATTTGTTAACATTTTAAATTATTTTTCTTTAAAAATATCCGACGATCGAATCTAGGAAATTTGGAGTCCAATTTCTTAGAATTCTTGAGGTGAGAAAATCGATTCTTTGGAAGTTCAAGATCGACCTCCAATATGTTTTTATTAAAATCTCAATATATTATTTTATGTTTGCATAATTTATTATGACGCTTCTTTACTCTTCTGTATTTATACTTTCTAAGCTTCATTTTGTTTCCTATTTATAATTTCAACTCTTTGTAATTAAAATTCTCAATGTTTTAAAATCTTTTTAAATAAAAATTATCCAAGTTTTTAAATCTTGCACAAAACTCTTTTTCTAAATCATTTAAATTTTTTTTTTCTTTTAAAGTTATATATACATACATATATATATATATATATATATTTATTTTATATATATTTTTCAAATGTTCAAAATTTAATCTATGATTTCATAAGGTTTACTAATCAATATTTCCTAATAACTTATCCCATTTTCCCTAAACGAAATCCTACAACAGAATCTAGGAAATTTGGGAGTCCGATTTTCTAAAACTATTGAGATGAGGGATCACATCTTTGAGACTCCGAGATTTGATCCTAAGAAAAATGATTTTAATTAATGTTTTTTTTAAAAATCTCTTTATTAGAAGACTATTCCTATAACGAATTTCTAGAAATTGTACTAATTTCTCATTTTCTTGAGGTGAGAAGATTTTCTTCAATATAGTCTAATTGATGGAATGTTTTCCACTTATTTTATGAGATCATTGCTTCAAATATTGGAGTAACGAGGGGTAAAATAATACATTAGTTTTTAAAGAAATTAAAGAATATTTTCAATTCAAGATTTGGAATTTGGCCACTGTTTTCTAAACAGGTGTTGTGGGGTGCTAACACCTTCCTCGTACATAAATGACTCCTGAACTCAACTCTAGTTTTCCCAGACCATTTTTTAATGATTTTATTTAAAAGGTATTTACTATATTTCGATGTCCAATCACATCGTAAGAAAGACTGGTGGCAACTCATATTTTATTTTAAAAACTAACCCATTTTGAGGACGTCGACCGCTCCCCGTCGTCTCGGGCACGTGCCGACAAATGGGTCGTGATGTTGATTAAATTTAGATGATGGAGATTTTATTGCTATATGTAACTTAAACTTAGATAAATGGTTGGGTTGTGCTGTGAATGATGTAGTGTTATCTGAAGGTTCCAAGTAGTCTATGCATATGGTTGGGTTATGTCGTTGATGGGTTAAGTATTCGGCTCCGTCATGTATAGGTTATATATTTACTGAGGGACTGTGCTGCAGACTGAATTAGACGTTATTCACAGTGTAGATCACTTGTATTTTGTGTTATTTTTTGGGTTGAGGCGATGTGATTATCGGGTGTAATTGCATAGTGATAATTTGTTTGTTAACTAGATTCTAGTAGCGAGACTGTATTGTGTGAATTGGACACATGTAGAGTGACAGGTAATACTAGTGATTGAACCTAGACTGTCTGGCTATTTATGTTTAGAGGCTGGACTGTTAGTTAAGCTATATTGTGATGTGACTGTTTAGAAAGAACTGAGGGGCAACAGTTAGCTTTATCTATAGGGTAGTGTCCCTTGCAGACACAATGTCCTACGAAATCACCAAATATTGTGTATCCTTCAGGATCACTAAACTGATATGTGCATCCGACAGGATCACTAGCCTCATATGTGCATCCTTCAAGATCACTAGACTGATTGATGTGTGCGCCCTACGAGACCGCTAGATTGTTATGTGCAGGGTACCTTTAATAGGAAGTTAATAGTTATTACCCTAACAGGACCAGTAGTGGGTCTGTTAGTGGGTATAATTTATACTCACCCTTTTATGTTTAACTTTTCAGGTAAGGGTAACGTACGCGGTAGACCGGCGAGGACAAGAAGGATTCGTGAATGCCATATGGGAATGTCATTATAAGGAATTGTACATAGGAAGGGTCAACAAACATAAATGCTAAAAAAAATAACTCGAATAATATATATATATATATATATATATAGAAAAAACAATGGTTAGTGACTAAAAAATTGCGTTTACATAAGTAAAGGAGTTTTATTCATGATATGTCATGAGAGTATTGGGTTAATGACAATTTATGACCGTTTGGTGAGCATGAGATCGCCTTTGAGAATCTTGTAAAGATAAAAAGTGAAAATTTGACTAAGAATGTTTAAATGCTATTTTAATTAATTACATTCACATGTTTATTTATACTAATTAGATTTTCAAAATTTCTATTTAAACTTATAAACTTTATATATTTTACTTAGACTATAAATTTTAGGGTCTTTTAAAAAATATAACAAAATGGCAAAATATTTACACTGTATAGAACAATTTCGAAAATGGAAAAAGCCAAAAAACCCACAATGGAAAATACTAAAAATGTCCCGTCAACCACGTCGTCAACCACGTGTAGTATATTTGGTACACGATCATTTAGATTTGGCTATTGTTTTATACACTATCATTAGATTTGGTCGTTTAGATTAGGATAGCCAAATCTAAACGATTTATTTTTTTTAATTCTATCGTTTAATTTGGTTATACGATCGTTTAATTTGGTTACACTATCGTTTAGATTTGTCTACCCGATATCTAAACGACATTTTTTTCAAAATTTGGTACATGGTCGTTTAGATTTGGCTAAACGATTTTTTTAGTTCTTTTGGTACACGATCGTTTATTCTTTTTACACGATCGTTTAGATTTGGCTACTTCAATCTAAACGATTTTTCAAGATTCTTTATACATGATTTTTAAGATTTGATTACTCTAATCTAAACGACATAAAAAAAGAGGAGGAAAAGAAGAAAGATGATGGAAATAAATGACAGCGAAAAAAAAAAGAGAAGAAGAAGAAAGACGATAGAAAAAATCAGATTTGGTTACCCAAATCTAAACGACATAATAAAAAAGAAGATGAAAGAAGAAAGACAATGAAAAGAAATCGCAGCAGAAAAAAATAAGAGGAAAGGAAGAAAAACGATAGAAAGAAATCGCAGCGAAAATGAGAAGAAAGATGGAAAGGAAAACCTGGAATATTTAAAAAATGACTAACTTTATAAGTTTTGTTACACGGGCTGTAAATACTTTAGTAGTTTGTTATATTTATGAAAATTTCCTATAAATTTTTGTCATTTAAATTTTAATAATTTTGATTCTATTATGATAGTAATATTACTAACATTCTTTAAAACTTTTGAAAAATTGTACTAGAAAAATATCATTTAACTTTAAACTTGTTTCAAATTAAAAGATGGAAACTGATTTGGTAGTTAAGGTGCCGTTAAATAGTCATTTGTCATGTTAATTTTCATAAATGATATTATAATCATTTAATTTTTTTATGTTACGCAAATTTTTATCTAATTTTTAATTAAACTAAATCTTTAGAGATATATATGAACAAAATACAATAGACGATTTTTTCTTGTGGCATAATTAAAATTTGTAAAATATATAATAACGCTTGAGAGAGTGAGGAATAATGACAGATGAGAAATTGAAGATGGGGAATAGTGACAAAGGAGAAATGGGGGAATGAGTAAAATAGTCTTAATCCTAATTCTAAAGTTATAATAACCCTTAGGTCAAATATGGAGCAGGCTAAAGTAGCCACTCAACTCCTTCCACTCCTTTATAGTATGAGGGCCAAACACCCTCTTAAGATTTGATATTGGGATAAGTCTTATGGTTTTAAACAGAATGTTGACCAACCTTGTGTTTACAAAGAGGCTGGCCACAAGCCGAATTGGAAAATTGATATTGTTACGTGCAGTCCAATGGCTACCGCCAGTGAGGGGATGCATCGTATAGGTATATTATGAAAGCTTCATCAATAAGTTTTTTCCAACATAGTTGGATATAGAGTCAAACACAAAGATATTGCAATTCCTCATGTCAGCTGCAATAGCATCTAATGTTCTTTAATGTTGATGCAGCCAATCACATAGTCGACGTCTGCCCACCCTACTTTATCTTCAATGAGACCAAGAGCTGAATCAAAATAGTAAAATAAATATGGCCTTGTCGATATGGCCATGTGTGCAGTTTGGTTTGACCATTCAACCTCCTCTTTCTCTTCTACGCACACGATCATTAAAAAGACATTCTTTAAGCATTGGTTCTCTGTTCATGCCAAACTTAAAGAACAAATAAAACAATTTAGCTATAAAATATGATTATGCAATTTAATTTGTATACAATTTTTTTTAAAAAAACAATAGCTAACCGTAAATGAATAAATGACGAATCTATTATTGTAAAACGAAACTTGCAAAGATGTTTTATTCATAACATCTTATTCTGTACGTGATACAATAACACATCCATAGTCTACAAAAATAAAATAAAATAAAATGACAGTACATACAAGTGATTGCTTATCAAAATTAAAACGATTGGTTAGCAAATACAAGTGATAGTGTATAAAATTCTTTTCAAAACCAAGCAATCAATTATTATATACAAAATGAGCGTTTAGTTACATAAAGAATGTTGTACATATAAATCGAAAATTGGAAAGAGTTATATAATCAGTTTGAATTGGGTCAACCCGACTCCTTACTTGTACGACCCATTGCTCAACTCAATTTTTTCTCATTTCATTGTCTAACCAAACCCAATTCTAAATTAAAATTTGGGTTACCGGTTTTTTTTAACACCGTTAATATACAAACTCAAACAAGTAAAAATCTCTAACCATTTTGATTTTTGATAAACGCCTTGGGAATGCTTTACATTGACATTTTCATTTCCCCCATTTTGGATCTTCCTCGCCTGGACTGCTTAGTAGAGGTGAACGCAAACTATAAAGCGACTCGGACCTTTCCTCAACGACAATTTCTAAAACTCTTTTGCGATCAATGATGGGTCATGATCGTGGATCTTCGACAGTTGCTGCTGCTAAACTCTTTAGCTTGTCTGGGAGATTCACGATTATGCGATTGCAGCTACTCTTTCTTGTTTTGCTGGTATCATTCCATTACAACTATTTTCTTTTCCGTTCTCAATACAATGGGAATTTTATGGTTGATTATCTCGTTTTTCACATTCTTCATTGGAAATTCGTTTAGGATATTTTTGTATTTATTGCTTTCATTTGTTGTTTTAAGCTATTTTGTTCATGAAGTTGAACAAACCAGTTATTGGAGTTTAATCGCGTCTCGGAGAAGGAAATTGGTGAAAGAAATGAAAGAGAGAGACCTAGACCGAGATACCTGAAATTTACATTAGCGATAATATAAAAGTAAATAGTAAAACATACCATAATTCATGAAATTGGTATGTAAGAACAACAATTGAAATGGAAATTAACAGAAAATACGTAAAGAGTGTTGGCAATTTCTACCCATTCAAGGCGCTAGGCTTTCCCTAAAATTAATCCCAGAACCAGATTGCCTTCAACTCTTCATCGTGTTGTACTCGCAACTAGTTTTCCCAGAATCAAAACTAGTCTTTCCTGTTGGTTTCTGTTTTGGCCTTTTTGTATAGCTGATTTTATGTTTGGTAGTTGTTAATTTTCTCCTACTGGGTCATCGTTTCCTTGAAAATTATGTATTTTTTCATTTACCCACGAAAAGTTTTCTGGAAAAATAATCTCTCTCTTATTCCGCTAGAAAAGTATATAATCACTCCCTCTGAATGTGTAACGAATATTTATGTTAAAACGCATCGTCAAATATTTTATTGGATAACTCTGCTCTGCTTGGGATTAGTCAGAAATTGCACAGCCTTGAACGAGTTTCCAATAGCTATCTGCTTCATCTAGAACACTGATGAACCATTTAGTTCTTTTAATAATAGAATGGATAATGAACTCTGGGAAATGATTAGCGTGTTAACTTGCAAATACATTTGTATTAACTTCTTTCATGTGCTCTTATCAGCTATTAGCAGCAAGACCCTTTGCATCTTCCTCTGGAAATCGTAAAAGTAGAAAGTCCTCTGTATTTTCCTTGTTTAACCTTAAAGATAAAAGCAAGTTTTGGAGTGAGACAGTCATACGTGGTGGTATGTCTAACCTTCTTATATTTGTTACTTCAAAGCTTATACGTTCTCTAATCATGGTTATTGCTAATGGTTTGCTTTTTTGTTTTACTCTTTTGACACATTGTTTATTCATGTGTTTAGATTTTGATGATCTGGAATCATCCACCACTGAGAAAATGAGTGTTGTTAACTACACAAAGGCAGGTAATGACATGCATCTAACCAGTGAAGAGTTTCTGTTTTCTCAGTGTAATAAATATTGCGACAGTTGGGGGCTTTTGGCCCTTCTTATTTTTATATTACGTTTAGGACGGGAGTTGGTTAGATGTCACATAAGTGGAGGAGTTCGTGGAGTGAGATGAAAAATTGAATTTTTACTGGGATGAAAATCTAGTTGGGAGAGTGATAAGTCTTCCAAAATCTCAAAGTTCTTAATGCAAAACTCTTCAGTAATTAGTCCTATCTCAGCCCAGCAACACAACACAGATGGATTCATGCCGGATACAGAGCCATTTGAAATATCTTTTAACCTCCATTTGGGAAATAGCTCGCCCTGCTGATTTTTATCCACATTCTTGAAATTGTTATATTCATTTCCTTGCATGTTTCTTCTTACAAATGAAAATGTAGAAAGTTTTTTTTTTTGATCTTCACACAGTGATATATGTTTTTGGAGGGGAGGTCCTTTAGCTTGGTTGTTGGGTTTTACAGAATTTATTATTTCATCTTTTATCTTCCTTTAGAAAGTCTTCAGTACCTGTGAAAGATGATCTAAGATAAATACGTATTTTATGGCAACTACTTGGATCCGGAGTGTGTGCGGAATATTGTTTGTATTGTCATTTTGAGTGTTAGTGACAAGGGAGTTTTATTATACGTCTTTGTTCTTTGCTCTTTATTGTTCCTAAGTATAATTCTCTTGTACTGATGCTTGTTTCCGTTTAAAAGAAAATATATATGTTTGTTTCTCATTTCATATAATTATTATTTGAACTATTTATTCTTTTTGGTAATTTCCTAATCCTTCCTGGGTCTATGCTAAATCTCATTCTTTTCTACATCTCTTTCTTCCATAAATTTCTATAGTGAAATTTCTTGAAGTCTCTACAGTAATATGATGTGAGAACCTATACATTGAAAAAGCAAGGGCACCTTAAAAGTCTCTTTTTCACGTCCAACTTCTATTGCAGGTAATGTAGCAAATTACTTAAAGCTTCTTGAAGTTGATTCCCTGTACCTTCCAGTCCCTGTGAATTTCATTTTTATAGGATTTGAAGGGAAAGGCAACCATGGTATGAAATTCTCCTGAATGTGAACTTGTTTAATGGTTGGACTTTTAACTTTGGTTTGAAGTTGTTATATGGATGATCTAAGAGGTCTCTTTCTTTTAGAATTCAAGCTGCATCCAGAAGAGCTTGAACGTTGGTTCATTAAACTTGATCATATCTTTGAACATACACGGATTCCACAAGTTAGGGAGGTGCTAACCCCGTTTTATAAGATGAGCATGGACAAAGTTTTGAGGCACCAACTACCCCTCATCAGTCACACAAACTACAAGTAATGCTTAACTGGTACTTTGTATATATGGGTGCCGAAGTTGGTGTACTTCTTTGAGAAAGTTAGATTTCTTATTTTATGTTTGTCATAAGTTAGCAAATGACAATTTAGCTCATGCCTACAAAGTTTGAAATGAAATCTTTAATCTTCTCATGAAAATGTTGTTGAAATCTTGCAGTTTTTCTGTTCATGTAATTCAAACGGGTGAGAAGGTTACTTCAATCTTTGAGCTTGCAAGAAATGTCTTATCCCGCAAAGAAGTTGTATCCAATAATGGGTAACTTTTCTAGCATTGTAATTTTGTTAGTTTTATCATTTTTTATCTCAATATCTTCTCATTGTTGAAGCTATTTGAGCAATGTTAGCTTTTTTATTTTTCTAAATTAAAATTTATTATTTTTGTATCCCATGGCTGCAGGGATGGGAATGATGCTCTTTGGCAAGTAGACGTGGACCTGATGGATGTACTTTTCACTAGCTTTGTGGAGTACCTTCAACTTGAAAATGCTTACAACATTTTTATTCTAAATCTCAAGCGTGACTCAGAAAGGGCCAGATATGGATACCGGTATGTAAAATTCTTAGCAAATCCTTACTGCATTTTTGTTTGTTTGCTTTGTTCCTTTCCTGAACTCTAATACTACCAGACAGTTGAACCCTCAGCGATGGAAACGGAGGTTTTTCCTTTCTCTCTCTGGTCCATCTTGAATGGTCTTGGAATCTGTTAAATATTGCAATCTAATTGTATCTTATAAAGAAATCAAATCCACAGAAAGTGTATGACCATGTTCATGGAAAGCAGTTAGAATATTGTCAGCTCAGCATATCCTTGTTTGTTAATCTTGCGTAAGGAAATTAGTTATTTTGAATAAACTGGAATCACACTCTCTTTAAATAAAGGCTGAAGATGTGCATATGTTTCTTTCTAGATTCTCATGTTTCTCTTCTTTTCCTTTGGTGGTGTTTGGAAGTTGGCACTTGGCATTGTCATTTGGGTCTTGTATTAGTCTGATTTTTGCAGAGCTTTGCAGGCTGCAATCCTTTTTGGGTTGTTATTATTATTTTTTTTTGAGAACAGTTGTCTATTCAGTCTCTAGGTTGTGAAAACTTACACTTTCAACTCTAAGTTTTAGGAAAATTTCCAGTTTAGTCCTTTGAGGGTTAGTTAGGGTCGTAGAAAAGTGATATGATATACTTTTATAATAAAATAGGCAATATCGCAATTTTTGAAAAATTATAGAAAGAGATGAGCTATCTATCCCCCAACCCAGTCCACCTCGTTTCCTTTTCCCTTCCCACCTTCATAGTCTCCCCACCAGGCCCACACTTTTGGCTCTCTCATCTCCATTGAGCAACATTCAACGGGGTGAGACACACTACCTCACCTTCACATATCCTTTTCTCTACCATTTCCGTTTCTTACACCCACTATCTTCCTTGAGAAGAACACTCTGCTATTATGTGAGTTCATTTGGTTCTGGTTAAAAGGAAATAGATATAGTTGCCCACACACGAGCATAGCTTAGTGGTATCTGGTAGCTGGCATCTACTTGTTCCCTTGAGGTTGGAGAATCAAATCTCCATGCTCACATTTGTTGTACTAAGGAAATAGATAGCTATAGTTACTGTTGTGTCTGAAGTCTGATAATGGAAGACTATATATATATATATTTTGATAGGAAACAGAGAATATATATATAAATATCAAGAGGGGATAACAGCCCAAGGGCGTGAGTTGAGGCCCCCCTCCCCCCCCCCCGGGTCTCAAAAATAATCAAAAGAACTAAACTTATCATTGAACACCCCACTATTTCTTTTGTTCCAAAGATGCCACAAAATTGCGTGGATTGCACAACTCTATGAAATTCTTCCTTTTTCACAAAAGCTGCCCTTATTCAAACCCTCCATCATCCAATCATCAATTTGCAAGGGGAGACATCCATCCAACCCAAAAGTATCAAAAATCCTATTCCACCCTTTGGAAGTGAACTCATAGCGTAAGAAAATATGGTCTAAAGTCTCAGCCTCCTTCTGACAAAGAGGGCACATGGAAGGGGAGAGATTCCAATTTGGAAACTTCCTTTGGAGCTTATCCTGGGTATTCAGACTTCTATAGGCGAGGGACCAAAGGAAGAACTTTGTTTTTCTAGGAATTTTCCAAATAAGATTGGCCAATGGGAGATTGACTTTAGTGGCCCTCATTGTCAACTTAAGGAAAGTAGACTTAGTTGGAAATTGACCCGAAGCCTCCAACCTCACCGAAAGCTTGGTTCTATTATGTTGGATCTCAAATCCAACGCAGAAACTATTGATAGAAAATTCTTCTTTATTGAATTCAATCAATGATTACAGTATAAAGGAAATCCAAATTGCACAAATTGCAATTCAATTGATCTCTCTCTTCTAATCTGCAAACCCTCTCTTTCAAGTGTTCTACAAAAAAGACCCTTTATTTCTCATAAAATGCTAACCGACTCTAATTGTAACAATCCTTTCTATTTATAGGCTATTCTATTCCCATTCCTAGTGGTCCCCCCTTCACTAAAGACTATCACAGTTTGTTTCATTCCTCTTCTCTCTCCTACGATATTGATGTATGATTGGAGGTCTAACATTGCATTCCCCTTCCAGTTTGACCTTGTCGTCAAGGTGGAAATCAGGAAAAGACCGTTGAAAATCATCATAGTTCTCCCACATCGCCTCATGACTTGGCAATCCTTTCCAGCTCATTAGTACCTCCCAACTACCTTTATCATTTTTCTGATATCCATAAGCCTCATCTGGTACTTGCGGATTCTGGCATTCACCAAAAGCTCTTTTCAATTGTGACACATGAAAAACAAGGTGAATAGTAGCTGCCGGTGGTAGTTCCAATTTGTATGCAACAGGCCCAATTCTCTTGAGGATTTTATAAGGGCCAAAATACTTAGGAGAAAGTTTCTCATTCCTCCTCTTTCCATAGAAACCTGCTTGTACGGTCGTAACTTCAAATAAACCATGTCACCCTCTTCAAATTCAACATGTTTGCGCTTCATGTCTGCATAAGACTTCATCTTCTCTTGTGCTACTCTCAAATGTTCTTTCATTGCTCCAAGCGCTATGTCCCTTCCTTTAAGTTGTTGATCTAGGGTAGAGTTAGAAGTATCTTGATCACCATAGTAGATGAGTGGTGGTGGCATTCTTCCATAGACTGTTTGAAAAGGGGAAGTGCCCAAAGATCTTTGGTATGTAGTAGTATACCAGTACTCTGCTCATGGAATCCACTTAACTTACTCCTTTGGCCTTTCTCCACAGAAACACCTTAAATAAATTTCAACAGAGCTGTTAACTACCTTTGTTTGGCCATCAGTTTGTTGGTGATATGCTGTACTTTTATTCAGTTTAGTGCCAGCCAATCGAAATAGTTCTTTCCAAAAATTACCTAGAAAGATCCTATCTCTATTAGAAACAATGGATTGTGGAAATCCATGTAATCTCACTATCTCCTTCACAAATAAGTCAGCAATTGTTTTAGCATCTTATGGATGTTTAAGAATCAAGAAATGTCCACATTTACTTACACGATCAACAATCACCAAAATAACTTAATATCCAGCTGCCTTAGGTAAACCTTCAATAAAATCCATCGAAATGCCCTCCCACACCCTAATCTCCAATGGGGTAAGCAAACCAGCAGGGGTTAAAGATATGGATTTGTTTCTTTGACACACAGTGCATTCTTCACAATATTTCTGCACATCATGTTTCATTCCATCCCAATATAATTCACTGGTCAGCCTCTTGTGAGGTCTAAGAAATCCTGAATGACCCCCAAAAACAGAGTCGTGATATATGTGTAGGATGGATGGAATTAAAGAAGTCTTTGCAATCACCAATCTTCCTTTGTATTGCAGCATCTCATTCTGTACAGAATAATTTTTTACTTATTCTGTAGTTTCAACAGTGCTCCCTTCAATCGTTCATCCTTCTCAACTTCTTCTTTAATAACCTTCAAGTCAAATATTGCTGGAGCTGTGAGTTGATTTAGATGCACTGCTGGTGGCATCCTAGATAAAGCATCCGCAACTTTATTTTCAAGCCCTGGTTTATATACAACTTCGAATGAGTACCCCAACAATTTCGCAATCCACTTTTGATGCTGTGGTTGTATCACGCGTCGCTCAAGCAAAAATTTAATGGAACGTTGGTCTGTCTTCACTATAAACTTCCTTCTCAATAGGTATGGCCTCCATTGTTGCACAACCAATACCATTACCATGAGTTCCCGCCCGCTCATAAACCGGTTTTGCACGATCTCTTACAGCCAAAATATGACTGAAAAATGCTATGGGATGCTTGTTCTGCATCAATACAGCTCCTACCCCAAACCTTGAAGCATCTGTCTCCACTTCAAAAGTCACACTAAAATCAGGCAGTGCCAAAACTGGTAATGTCATCATCGCTTCTTGTAATCTTGCGAAGGCTATTTGAGCTTCATCTGTCCACTTAAAAGCTCCCAACTTAAGCAATTGGGTCAATGGTGCTGCAATTGTACCATAGTTTTGGACAAACCTTCTGTAATACCTGGTTAGCCCAAGAAACCCTCTCACTTCTCTTACATTAGTTGGAATGGGCCACTGTTTAATAATAGATCTTATTTTTTCTGGATCAACCTCCACACCTCTTCCAGAAACAATATGACCTAAATGATCAACTCTTGGATAAGCAAAGCTGCACTTCTTTTTGTTAGCATACAGTTTATGCTCATGTAAAACTTCTAACACAATCTCCAAGTGCTGCAAATGTTCATCCATTTCCCTACTGTAAATCAAAATGTCGTCAAAGAAAACTAAGACAAACTTTTTCGAATAGGACCTGAAGATAGAGTTCATTAAAGATTGAAACGTAGTCGGAGCATTTGTTGGACCAAAAGGCATCACTAGAAATTCAAAGTGACTTGGGTCCTAAATGCTGTCTTTTCTACATCCTCCTTATTCATTCTAATTTGATGGTATCTGGCCTTAAGATTAATCTTATAAAATAAATTCGCACCATTCAATTCATCAAATAATTTTTCTATGACAGGAATAGGGAACTTATCTGGGATTGTGGCTTTGTTGAGGGCCCTATAGTCAACCCAGAATCTCCGACTGCCGTCTTTTTGCTTAACCAACAACACAAGACTTGAGTAAGGACTTGTGCTTGGTCGTATTACTCCTAAAGCGAGCATTTCGTCCACTAATCGTTCCATTTTTGCCTTCTGTTGAAAACCATACCTGTAAGGTCGCACATTTACTGGATCAGTTCCCATTTTCGAATGAATACGATGTTTAATGGCTCTTCTTGGTGGTAATTCTTCTGGCCAATCAAACACATCCTTCAATTGAACCGGTACTCTATCGATCTTTGTAGGAACTTGTGGTATTTCTTCTTCTACTATAATTTAATTCACTGATATCAACCCTTCTAATGTCCTGCGTTCAACTAAATAGCCTTGATCTGAATCAGTCCAAGTTTTCACCAGAGTTTTCAAACTGACTCTAGTCTTTGTAGACTAGGATCTCCCTTGATTACCACCTTTTTGTTCTCCTGGAAGGTCATTGTTAAATTGCGCCAATTCATCTCCGTGACCCTTAATGAATAGAGCCACTACGTTCCAAGGATGGCATCAACTCCTATTAATTCCAATGGTAAAAATTCAGCAACCACTCTCCAATCATTCAACATGATCTCTACATTCTCGCAGATTCCCTTTCCCTTGATGTCTGTGCCTGAACCCAAGATAACCCCTCTTAATTCCAGTGGTAAAAATTCAGCAACCACTCTCCAATCATTCAACATGATCTCTACGTTCTCGCAGATTCCCTTTCCCTTGATGTCTGTGCCTGAACCCAAGATAACCCCTCTTAATTCCAGTGGTAAAAATTCAGCAACCACTCTCCAATCATTCAGCATGATCTTTACATTCTCGCAGATTCCCTTTCCCTTGATGTCTGTGCCTGAACCCAAGATAACCCCTCTTAATTCCAGTGGTAAAGTTTCAGCAACCACTCTCCAATCATTCAGCATGATCTTTACATTCTCGCAGATTCCCTTTCCCTTGATGTCTGTGCCTGAACCCAAGATAACCCCATAATCAGAGGTATCTTTGGTATGTAACTTCAATTCAGTCACTAACTTTTCTGATATAAAGTTATGTGTTGCTCCACAATCTATTAACACAACTATTTCTTTCCCCAAAAGCCTTCCCCCGCCCTTCATGGTACCTGGGTTTGCGAGTCCTATAACAGAGTTAATCGAAAGCTCCACCACAACCTTCACTTTCTCATCTAATTCAACCATTATTCAGCTCCTTCTGTTCATAATACTCCCCTTTCATTATCCTCTGTATTATCGTCTCTAACCATAAACATTTGTAATTCCCTCAATGCTACTTCTTTACATTTGTGTCCAGAATAGTATTTCTCATCACATTTGAAACACAAGCCTTTCTCTCTCTTGGCTTTAAATTCGACATCAGATAATCTTTTGCTCGTTTTACTTCTCCATTTGCTGATCCTCGTAAGGTAATAGTTCTCATTGGTGTGATATTTCCTGCATTACTCTCATTCAAATTAGGGAAGGTATTGGTCTTGTTGAAATTCGCCGAATGATAGGGATATTTTCCTCCCATATATCCCTATAAATTGGCCTTTCTATGAATCATTTCCCTAATTTCAGCCTTTTGGGCCTATCTCATCATTTTAGGAAGCCCAACTGGTTCATAATATTCAACTTCTGCCCTGATCCACAGAAATAATCCATTCATAAAAGTTTCCTCAAGCACTCTGTTAGACAAGTCCGATAATGGTACTACCAATTTATCGAATGAATTTAGATACTCCTCTACGGTTGTTGTTTGCTTGATCGCAAAGAAACGACCATACAACGATCCCTCTCTTATTGATCGGAACCTCTCCAATAGTTGAATCTTTAGGTCAGACCAATCTTTGAATTTATCGCGCTCCTCCTGTGATCGGAACCAATCAAGTGATGGTCCATCAAAACTGATCACCGATACTATCTTCTTCGAATCAGTAAGTTTGTAAATCTGGAAATAACGATCGGCTTTAAATAGCCATGAATTCGGATCGTTTCCCCTAAACACAGAAATTTCCACTTTTTTAAACTTACTTCGATCAACAATTTTATCGTCCTCTTCCTTCTTTTTTTTACTCTCCTCCGAACCTTCTTCACCAGTAGACTCATTCAAAAATTTTTCCCTCCATTTTCCTTCATTTTACTAGATGAACCTTCAATTTTTGTCATGGTATCCGATTTTTCATTAACAATACATTCAATGTATTTCATAAGTACCTGGTGTCGCTGCTGTTGAGTTTCGGCTCTCGTACTTAATCGATCCAGGTTCTTCATCAAGGTCTGTTGCTGCTGTTGTTGTTTTTCTCCTTGCGTACTCAGTCATTTGATGTTCTTCATAATTTCTCCTCTATCACCGGTAACTTCTAAAGATCGGTCTTCATTTTCGCGACTTCTTGCTCCAACGATTCAAATTGTTCTTCATGTTTCTTAGCCATCATCTTCGATTTTCCCAAGGTGATGCTTTGATACTAATATGTTGGATCTCAAATCCATCACAGAAACTATTGATAGAAAATTCTTCTTTATTGAATTCAATCAACGATTACAGTATAAAGGAAATCCAAATTGCACAGATTGCAATTCGATTGATATCTCTCTCTCTTCTAATCTGCAAACCCTCTCTTTCAAGTGTTCTACAGAAAAGACCCACTATGCTCCCAAAACTTTATGTCTCTCCCATCACCCACCACAAAGTCAACAAAGGTAAAAAAATTGCTCTTTTTGTTCAAAGATGCCATTCCATAATCTGAAGCTACCTTTGTCTTTTGGCTTGATAATGGAAGACTATATGATACAACTTCTAATTTTAAGCACCATGGTAAGCTGAACCTTCCAATTTTATCTTTTTGGTTTTGCTTTCTGATTGCTGTAAATTCACATGAACAAATCATGCAAGCATTATAAATAATTTATGGCTGGCACCATTATACAAGAATGCAACAATCTAAGTGATTTAAATACAGATCTCTGACTTGAATAATTTTAATAGAAGCAAGGTTTGTGGAGTGAGCCTTGTCAGATGTTAATGTGTTGAAACATAAAAGATACTAATTGATTATTTTAATACTATTGCAGGAAAGGTTTATCTGAATCTGAGATAAACTTTCTTAAAGAGGTATTCACTTCTTTTTTCCCCTTTCTATTCTCTTGGCGTAACTGGAAAACCTTTATGTAATCTACTTCTGGGCTTTGACGCTATTTGGTCCACATTGTCCTCTGTATATTTTATTTATCAATGAAATATCTGTTTTCTTTAAAGTTTTTGTTTTGTTTTAAGAACAACGAAAATATTCAAAACTTCTTCATACGTAACAAACATGGACATGGACACATATCTACAAATTTGAACATGCTGGTATGTTATTTTCAAAGAAACATGATTATGCACACTATTGATGCACAAATATTAAAGGTTTTCCGCCCTTTCCCTTTCAATCACCGTGATTAATTCATGGAGAATTTAGAATTTCTGGCTCCAAAACTTCTTCAAGCACATTGGTCTTTTCATCTTTGAAAACTTTTTGAATTCGAGCTCCATCCAAAGGATTTGAGAAGTGCTTTGCACCTAATGGAAATGTCTGATAATAGAATGGCCGGAGCTGAAACAGAGCCAAAATCTCCAAATTTGGGGGGAAAATTCTCCTAGAAAATTCTCCTTGATGACTAATGTTGCTGGGATAAAACCACACTTGTTTCTTTCCACTTCCAATATTGCTGAAGAGCAATCAATGCAATTATGTGTCTGTGGTGAAATACTCACAAAAGCACCTAGTTGAATACCTATGGCTTCGAAGAGAGGGTGTTCCAAAATTGTAATGGTAGGATTTTAATTAAACTCTTCCCCTATAGTGTTTGATGAATTCTAAAAGTGAATGCGTCTCCTCGGACCAATGCTCAATTTTTAAATAGAATTTACCATGAAGGTATCGTTTTTCCTGCAAATGTGAAAGAACCGATATCCTTTCTGAAGTGGATCAAGGTTTTATCATCCAAAAAAGGATTATTTATTTATTTATTTTTGATAAGAAATGAATTTCATTGATGTATGAAATTTACAAAAGGGGCTAAAGACAAAGCCAATGGAGTTGCATGATATTTCTCCAATTGGTCAATAGGGAAGTAAGATTGTATGATTTAAATAAAGATGTGCATTTACACCAACTCATAGCATGAAATGTAAGATCAAATTAGCTATCAAAAGAGCTTCCCTTGTCTGTGAAGAAGTGCTTGTTTCTCTCCTTATCCACGTAATTTTCTTGTGTTTAGTGAAGGGATGACCATTGAGAGTGTAGGGTGAGGGCTCCAATAGTATCTTTAGGGAGGGCTTTATGGAATCCAAAAGAAGGGAGGATTTCCTTCCAAAACCTCAGCAAATTGACAGTGTATGAAAAGAAGGCTAGATGAGTCAGGACCCAACTTACGTAAGTGGCAGCAGTGTGTAGAGATGGCCATGTAGGGGAGGTGGTGCTGCATTCTGTCATTAGTATTGATGGCATTGTGACTAACTTCCCAAAGGAAGAATTTGATCTATCCAAAAAAGCATTAATTGGAACTTCGGACTTGAAATTTTCTGCAATAGCTTCTTTAATCTCTCCTCAGGAAGAATGAGTCATTGATTTTGAAACAAACATACTTAATTTGAGATTCAGCTCCAATATTTTTTTTTGTTACCTAGGAAGGATTTTTCTACTTCAACCATTATAGCTTTCAAACTTCTGAATAAGTTGGAAGCTTGGAGGGATGTACTTGGATTTTTCTACTTCAACCATTATAGCTTTCAAACTTCTGAATAAGTTGGAAGCTTGGAGGGAGGTACTTGGTCTCCGCTGTTTGGATTTTGGAACTTTGTATCTTTGAGCATCATTCTCTTTTTCATGTATTGGGTTTTGTCTTGTTTAAAAAAAGGAATTTTGAGGTGTTGAGCATAGTAAAATCATTATAAAAGGAACAATTTAGTGCTCCCCCATGTGCCTAAGTGTGACGAACACGTGCAAACTTTGATAACGCCAGAAACTATGTTAGCAACTTAGCATAATATATGTATTTGTTTAACAAGAGACGACTTCTACAAAGGAAAGGGAAATGTTCAAGGCTACAACCTCTCAAAGGGAGTGAAAGAAAATAGAATTAGAAAACGTAATAGGATGTTAAAACAACAATCAAAAGTGAACAACCAAGAAATAAAAGATCCATCAAAACAAGTTCAGCTCCTAAGATAATTCGAATGACTACCACAATAGCTGAAAAGAGGAACTTATACAAGAATAAGCTGGTGCCTTAGCTTAGTACTCAGTATTTGTTAATGCGAATTTACTTATATCATGCAATTTTTGGAGTGTTTTTCCCTTGGTTCTTTATTCTAGTTTCTGGTATTTTTAAATAATTTTTTATGATAATGTTAATTCTCTTATTGATGAGATTAACGGTGATTGATTGGTTTCTAATAGAACACACACTTGCAATCAAGAATTCTTCAATCAGAAAGTACCCCAGAAACTAATCTTGGTATGATCAATTCTTTTTGCGTTTTTTTTTCAAAATTCCTTCTCTGTACTAGTTATAAGAGTTTACAAAATTCTATGATATTATGATTGACAGCCCTTGAGAAGATTAAAAGGCCTTTATATGAAAAGCATCCCATGAGCAAATTTGCATGGACAATAGCTGAAGACACTGATACTGTAAGCATCCTTGTTAATCAGACCGTTGAAATAAAATTCCATCAACTCCACTGACTGACAGTTTAGATTTTTGAATGATTTCAAATCTTTATGGTTTTTATATGAAGATGGAATGGTACAACATCTGCCAAGATGCCCTAAGAAAAGTCAGTGAATCGTATCAAGGAAAAGAGACTGCTGACATCATTCAAAACAAAGTTTTGCAGGTACATATGATTCACATGTTTTTGTGGCTAAAATATCTTAGGCAATAGTTTATGATGATTTTTTTCCTTCTGGTATGTTCTTATTTTTGTTTGATCTAGATATTGAAGGAGAAGGATAGAGATATGAGGCTTCGTCTTGATAAAGAATCAAAATCTTTTGATTTCAGTGGTTTCCATGCTGAATGTCTCACAGACACATGGATTGGCAATGACAGGTAGGTAGCGCTATGTGTGCATGTATATTATGATACAGTATTACATCATTGATATCTGCTTTGCAATAGGTGGGCATTTATTGATTTAAATGCAGGCCCTTTTTCATGGGGTCCTGCTGTTGGTGGCGAAGGTGTACGAACTGAGTTAAGCCTACCAAATGTTGAAAAGACTGTTGGTGCCGTTCAAGGTATTGATGACATTAGTTTTGCCAAAACAATCTTTTTTCAAATTATGTATGTAGAAACCCTAGTACAGGGAGGCTGAATTTCTTATTATTTTCTTATATCGTAAAATAGTATGAGGGGGAACTTAATAGGCAAAATGAGCCTTATTAAAAAAAGGAAAGAAAAAATAGGGTAACATAGATTACAAACTACCCTTGGGCTTTCAACACACAACAAACCTACTAATTCTAACACTCCCCTCAAGTTGGGACGTAAACATCAATAAAACTCAACTTGCCAACGGAAGAATCAAAACTCTATCTGAGAAGCCCCTTAGTGAGAATATTAGCAATTTGTTGGCTTGAGGGAATGCAAGGAATACATATGCTACCATTGTCCAGTTTTTCTTTAATATAGTGTCTATCAATCTCCACATATTTGGTTCTATTATGTTGAGCCGGGTTATTAGGGATGCTAAAAGCATCCTTATTTTCGCAAAATAATTTCATAGGCACCTCATAACAAAAATCAGATAAAACCTTTTGGAGCTAGATTTCCTTACATATCCCGAAACTCATAACCTGTACTTGACTTCAGCACTGTTTATGGCCACAACTCCTTGTTTCTTACTCCTCCAAGTAACGAGATTTCCCCACACAAAAGTACAATACCCAAAGGTGGATTTTCTATCAACAACAGACCCTGTCCAGTTAGAATCGGTATAGTACACCTTGTGTCAGTCCTCCTGAACATCAACCCATTACCAAAAGTAGTTTCCAAATATCTCAGAATTCTAATAACTGCCTCCATGTGTTCCTCGTAAGGAGTCTGCATGAACTAACTAATTGTACTCACAACATAGGAGATATTCGGTCTAGTGTGAGATAAGTAGATTAACTTCCCCACCAGGTGCTGATATTTTTCTTTATCAACTGTAACTTTATCAACTGAATTTCTCAGTGTAGCATTGAACTCGATAGGCCTATCAGCAGGTTGATATCCCATCATACTTGTTTTAGTCAACAAATCAAGGGTGTACTTTCTAAGATACAAAGATACTTTCTTTAGATCTGGCTACCTCTATCTTAAGGAAGTATTTTAGATTTCCCAAGTTTTTAATCTCAAACTCATCCCCCATCTTCTTTTCAAGTTGGAGGATCTCAACGATGTCGTTCCCAGATAACACAATGTCATCAACGCAGACAATCAACACAACAATCTTCCCAGCCTTGGTGACTTTTGTGAATAAAGTGTGATCAGAATGTCCCTGACTATATCCTTGGGACTTGACAAAGGTAGCAAACTTGTCAAACTAAGCTCTCGGTGATTGTTTCAACCCATACAAGGATTTTCAAAGGTTGCAAACTTGATAATCGAACTAGGCTTCAAAGCGTGGAGGAGGGCTCATACACACTTCCTCTTCTAAGTCTTTATTCAAGAACGTGTTCTTAACATGTTGATACAGGGGCCAATCTTTATTCATAGCAACAAACAATAGGACCCTAACAATGTTTAGCTTTGTAACAGAAGAAAAAGTCTCAGAGTAGTCAACCCTACAAGTCTGAGTGAACCCTTTAGCTACTAACCTGGCCTTGTGTTTGTCTAGAGTTCCATCTGCCTTGTACTTGGGAGTAAACACCCATTTACATCCCATAGTTTTATGCCCTTTAGGGAGAGCACAAAGCTCCAAAGTATTGTTCTTTTCAAGGGCTTTCATCTCTTCCATGAATGCAGTTTTCCATTCAGGGCACTCTAATGCAATGTGGATGTCCTTAGGTATCACGGTGGAGTCAAGACTGGTTGTAAAAGCACTATGAATTGGAGAGATAAATTCTCGTAAGAGACATAGTTATAGATGGAGTGCTTTGTGCAGGATCTAGTACCTTTCCTTAGCGCAATAGGTATTTCAAGAGACAAATCATACTCATCAAGGTGCCAATTTTTTTCTTGGTAACCCCATTTTCTATGGATATAAGCACATTAGCTCTGATGAACAATCCCTTTGGAGGACAGAAACTCATTAAGGGAATGGTTTTGAAACTCACGACCATTGTCACTCCGTAGAATTGTAATTTTTGCATTGAATTGCGTTTCTATAGTGTGATAGAAGTCCTGGACTATGGAAATGACCTCAAATTTGTTGGAGATGAGAAAGACCCAGGTAAGACGGGTATGGTCATCAATGAATGTCCCAAACCACCGTTTCTCAGAAGTGATAGTAACCTTGGACGACCACCAAAAGTGGACAAAGGTGAAAGGTTGGGTTGGTTTATATGGTTGTGAGGGAAATGAGACTTGATGCTGTTTAGCCCAAATACAAACATCAGAAGGTAAGGTAGAAAAATCAACATTGATGAAAAGATGGGGAAATAATGTTCCGTATATTGAAAATTCGGGTGGTGGAAATGCTAAACATACAATCTTTTCAAAAATAATAAAGTACGAAGATAAAAAGCTAGTCCTAGAAGTGCTACTAGGGTTTTTATTTTCGCTTCATGGATATGATGAGAGCACTAAGGAGTGTCAACATTCAATATTAATAATAGTGAGACTCGTTTCCTTTTTAAAAAGGGGGAAAAAAAAAAGAAGTGCTACTAGAGGAAGCATCATTGCCAAGGATGTAGAGTCCCCTACTGTGCCAGGCAGTGCCAATCATCCTTCCTGAGCTGAAAAAGAAACAAAATTAGGTAAGAAAGCTGCCTTGCAGTTCAGCTCACAAGTAATCTTGCTTATAGATAGCAAATTATAAGAAATTTTGGACCCATACAACAAATTATGTAATGGTAGCCCTTCAAAGGGAAAAAATTGCCCATTTCGAGCAATGTGGGCCAAGGAGCCATTTGCAATTCTAATTTTTTCATTACCGGCACATAAAAAATGGAAAACAAAATTCTTAGTAGAACCTGTTAGATGTTCTGTGGCACTTGAATCCTGCATTGATAAGACTGAGGAATTAAGATCCTAACTGGGCAATAGCTCGTAGTATGACTGGACTAGGATAGTTTTTGGTTTCTAGTGTGACTAGATGGTTGAGAAGTTCTAGCAGACTCACTCACATAAGCTTGCACTGTATTCTTTTTGTCGTTCGGAGGATGTTTCTTACCTCTTGGGGATGGCCATGTAATTTCCAACATAGTTTCTTGGTGTGCCATTGTTTCTTGCAATGCTCACAGATAGAGACCGGTTTTTTGTTGTTCTTCTCACTATAATAATAGGTTGAGGACCTCACACTGGAGGTAGCGCAATCAATGGCAAAGGTGGTCAGAATATTTATAGTGCTTGTACGGTCTTCCTTAAGCTGGACTTTTGAACAAACCTCCATAAGGGAGGGAGTAGGACCTTGGCCTAGTATACACGCCCATGGACTACATTGAATTTCAAATTGAGGCCAACCAGGAAGTCGTATATTCTGTCAACCTCTTCAATTCTAGAGTACTGTATCACTGGGATAGTTCTAGGCAATTTCTCTGCAAAGGTCCATTTTCTGCCAAACAAGAAAGAGTTTGTTAAAATAGGATGTTACATCCATAGTCCTCTGCGTGCATTCATGGACTTGTTTTGGTAGTGTGTAGAGTTGAGAGGCATTCTAACACTTCGAATATAGTTTCTGAGTTGTGTCTCAAATATCTTTAGCAGTTGCAGCATACAACAAGGGCTTGCCAATCTATGGCTCCATGTTGATTAATGTGGCTCGAATAAGAGAAACCTCCCCTTTCCAGAATCGTTCCTGAGGATCACTTGGTAGAAGGCTAGGTATCTCTCCTTTCAGAAAGATAAATTTGTGGCCCCCTTCAAGGATCATTTTAATAGATTGTGACAAAAAAAGTAGTTTTGGCCATTTAGTGTTCCCCCTTGTAAAGACACCTGTAGTCTATGCCACAAAACTAAACATGCAAGTAGGAGACAAATTAAGGAACGAAGTTATGGAATTCTTGGAATACATCGGCAAGTCAGTCGGCATGTCAGGACTAGGTGTGTGTAGGGGCTCCGAGCGTTGCCTCAAATGCTGCAAGTTGTTGCTGAATCAAAGCCAACTATTATCGGGTGGTATCCTGCATCTTTGGGTTGGATTGTGTCGAGGACTCACCAACATCAAATTCCGGCTGGTTATGGAGTTCCGGTAGGGTGTAATTTTCGTTAGGATGGAGGTGAGAACTCATTAGAGGGTTGTTCGGCTGTCCTAGGGCTTGTGGCTGAAAAGTGGTTGGGTAGCCTAGGGTTGTTAGAGTCTGTAGCAGAGGCAGGTGAGGAAATCAGCGGCAGTAGGTTGTGCGGCTAGATGGAGGCAATAGGCAATATGGTCCTTGTTAAAAAAAGGAAAGAAAAAATAGGGTAACATGAATTACAAAACTACCCTTGTGCTTTCAATAGACAACAAGCCCACTGTTTCTAACAATAACACATCTATTCTAATAATAATGGAAAAACAACCAAACAAATAATAGTTGATATTATTTGAATTTTTTTTCCTGCAGAATATATTATACTTCTTCATGTAGACTAATGAGAGACTTAACATCTCAACTGAATGTTAACTTGATGGTTTCCTGAGCCAAAAGGGCTTTCTATTTTTGAGTTGAGTGTCATTCTCTCTCTCTCTCTTTTTTTTTTTTTTTTGGTTTACCCTAGAACTCAAGGTCATAGATGCACAACTTATAGAACAGATCCTGTCCAAGTAAGGTTGTTTTTAGTGGTTTACCTGTTTCACAAGTTTTTAATCTATTTCTGGCAGCTGGTAACTACTGAGCATTTTATCCCTTCTTTTTTTAATTTTTTTTTGGAGAAAAACACACTTTTGCATTGAATTAATGATTAATGAAAGAGACATCTCAAGGTACAAAATACATATCAGGAGGTGCATTCGGGAATCTCAACTAGGTTGATCCCCTTTACCACCCATGTCATTTCCAAATTAAGGAAGCAAGCAAACAAAGTATTACATCCAAAATAGCCAATGTCGAAAATTCTAAAGCTATTACAAATGCGGAATTAAAACCATAACTAAAGGAATGCATATAAGAACCTTGAAATTCATGTCGTTTAAAATGCTCAGTAATTACCATCCACCATAATGAAGTCTTAACTTATGTACCGTTGTTGATTTCTTCTTGTGAATGCCAATTTTTTGGCTTTCCATAGTTTTCTGAGCCATACAATTGGTACTCTATTTTTAAGTTATAATATCATTATGTCTGTGTACTGGGATTACCGTTACAGAAGTTCTGACCCTATTTCTGGCATGCAGAAATCTCAGAAGATGAAGCTGAAGATCGCCTGCAGAATGCTATCCAGGAGAAATTTGCTGTTTTTGGCGATGTATGAACTCTCTTAAGAAGTCTGTAAGCAATTGATATAGGAAAGTTACTGGGGATAATTAGGAAGATCCATTAAATATTGGGCAAATAGTTCCTTCTATAACTTCTATATTCAGATGCTTTATTGGATGCCTCTGTTGAATCGAACAAATGCTTCCGTTAAAAGCAGTCAAAATTCGAATATTTTAACTAAAATTTATAATCATGTCTCGTAAATTCAAAACCCCTGAAGAAAGAATAAAAAAACCCAAATTATGGTATTAAAATACAAAGTATCCCAAAACCTAAACTCAAATCCAACTTTCCATGAATTGAATTATACCTTACTCGTAAATTCCGCCACTAACCAACCAAAGCCAACCAAATCCACTCATAGCCTCCTCCAAAACATACGAGCGCTGCTGCTCAAAATTGACCCTAGTGTGCCCAGAACCGCAAAAGCCTAGAGCGGGCTAACATCCAGCGTATCAAAGATTGGAGGAATGATATTCCGGAAGAGGTTCAAGTACGGATCACAGAGATCACGAATTGCAGAGATTGGCTGCCAATCCCCAGAAATGTTGGGGAACCAACTCAGCAAAACCCTAACCATCAAAACTCCACTGTAAATATCCAGTCACTTAGCCTAACCTACAGCAACCGTCGTCAAAGGCATGCTGAGAGATCCACCGGGAGGGTCCCATAAAGCAGCAAAGAACAAAGAGTTGGCCGACTGTAAGGCACCGATCTCAGAACAGGGATTATTTATGAGACATTGGGGAATCAAAATCGGCCGAACATTTTGAACCAGTTTAACAATTACGGTCGAAAATGCTAGGGAAATAGAAAGAATGGTAGCAAGTTTCCAGGTCGGACCGGTAAGGAGCAATGAAATCAGAAATTTTTGTGATTGATGGGAAAGTTTTGGTGAATAAGAAGAAAGGGACGAGGAAGTTAAAACCCTAAGGCCAAGATATGGAGATTTGACAGCTGACAAAGAAAGAAGCGGAGGAGGTGGTGGATGGCGTAGGTTTGGGGGGAGGAGGGGGCGGCGAATGGGAAGAGATTGAGAAGCGATTATTGAAGAAGCCATAGTTCGCGGTTGTGTTTGTTTATCGGGAAAATTGTGGCCGCTGAAGGAGGAAAGTGAGGGAAAGATAATGGGAAATTAGATGCCTCTATTGAATGTGAAAGTTAAAACATAGGCGTGTAGTAAGTTGATCGACCACTTGCATTTCATGTTTGGTTGAGAATCTTTCTATTGTGATACTAATTAATTGACAATGTAATGAAATTGAGTTTAGAAAGGGAACATGAATGAATCGTGATCACATATGAACAAGAGGATTCTCAAGGAATGAAAGTATGGTTAAGAAAGACTTAAAAGAATTGAAAGCTACTACCTATACCAACAAGGTGCACCTTCATTTTTTCAATGATTCAATTATAGGAACTTTAAAATTAAGTGTGTTTGACTTGGAACAATTTTATGTTGGATAACCTCCTGAGAATTTTTCTAGGATGCATGTGAGTGAACAAAGCATGCTAAAAGGATGTATTGGTTTGTTGGGACAACTTTATCTCTTAGAAGCCTTCAAGACAAGCAAGGGCGACGTAGTTAGGTCGTAGGAAATGCAGAGGAATGTCGGGGCTATCAGTTGCTAAATCTGTATTCCGAATCCTGGCCTAAGGTGTTACATATAATAGTGAGCAAGTGATAGGATACTAATTAATGAATCAAAAGCAGTGCCCATTGATGAAATTAATTACATGGTCAAGTAATATTTTATTTGTACCCAATGCTTAAGCCTCACCAATGTTCCTTGGTAGAGCAGTCGATTAATAATCATTGGTCGTATAAGCCATAGGATAAGCTTAGAGTAATGTTCATTTATTGGGATATTGGATGCTTACTGAAAGTGGGAGCCTTACGCATCTTCAATTTGCAGATGATACTATGTTATTCTGCTATGCTTTGGGAAAGAGGAGTCTTCCTTGATTCTTAACCTTATAGTGGCCTTTTTTGAAGAGATATTCGGGGTTAAAATCAATTGGAACAAATGTACAATTTTGGGAATTAATAGTGATCAAGAAAAGCTTAAGAGGTGCGCGGAGACGTTCGGTTTGTGAGGTTGCTTCTCTTCTTTCTTCTTGCCTAGGTTTCCCTTTGGCCGACAACCCAAGAGCTATGACATTTTGGGATCCAATTTGTGAGAAGATTTAAAAGAGACAGGAGGTGTAGAAGAAATGGTTCTTCTCTAAAACTGATAGATTAGATCTGTGATGAGTGGCATCTGTGTGTATTACTTTTTCAGGCCACTAGTTCGGTGTGCAAGTGCATTGAGAAGTGTACGAGAGATCTTTTATGGGTAGGGGTGGACGAAGGAACAGGATCTCAGTTGGTGGGGAGGCAATGAGGCGCCTAGTGAAGGCACGTGGGGGGTGGGGGGATTAGAAATTGGAAACCTAAGAATTTGCAACAGAGCTTTCTTGGTCAAGTGGCTCTGATGCCTCACCTTTGAGATCGAACCTTATGGCTTCGAATAATTGTGAGAAAGCATGACACCCATCCTTTTGAATGGACGGAGAAAGGGGTTAAAAGGCACACATTGAAACCCTTAGAAAGATATTTCTTTTGAACTTCCAACTTTTTCTCACTTTCCTCGTTGCATTGTGGGGGAAGGTAAAGACACTTATTTTTGGGAGGATTAGTGGGTGCGGGAGAGCTCTCTTTGTTCTTATTTTTCGTATTTCTATCACCTGTCCTCTTTTTGAAATAGAAACAAGCCTCTTTGTTAATGATAATAAATGAGACTAATGCTCAAAGTACAAGAGTAGTATACTAAGATCAATAAGGAGAAAAATGACTAAAAGGAAAATCAAAATAATGATACGAACAAGCCAAAGTCCTTTATAACGCAAACCTAAAAGGAGAGAATACCCCAGCAAAAGAATGGTCTTTCAATAAGAAGCCAATTTTTGTGGAAGAATTGCGCACTAAAAGCTTGAGCCAAAATGAAAATGAAAGTAGACGGAACCCTAATGGGAGCCAAAAATGATCTTGTGCTCGAGAAGACTTGCTAACAATTTGCAAACCAACAAATAGCGAAGTAATATTAAATTCTTTGACAAGAGGAAACCATTCTTGCACTTGATAAGAGAAGATGAAACGAACAAACCAACTCAATCGAAAAGCCGGAAACTAACTTATGATGTCCACAATAAGCTTCGAGATGAGTAAAGAGGGGAACACCAAGAGAACAACAACCATTCTTATTGAATCTTCACTGAAATGAAAACCAGGAACTGCTAAAAGTTTTAATTGTTCTATTGGTTGGAAACAGTTCTTGATCCCAACTTCTTCAATGAAACTAATGGGAGAAATAGTTCTGAATTAAAAGTTAAAGAGACGTGATTCCAACCTCTTTATCTGCAACCTTCTAACCTCGTAAAGAAACCAATTATTGGAACAAAAAGTGACTAAAATCAGATTTCAAACAAAAACTAGTTTGCATTTTTCTACTAGTGTCTTTAAATGGGCTGGAATTTTGCGATGCTTAGACGGAGAGGGTTTTCAGAGGTCTATTTTCCATCAATCAAATCCTCTTCGTTCTAAAACAAATCATTGAGATCAGTTTCTAGGGGTTCTTCAAAGAATGATCCTTTAACTCATTTAGCTTCCCCAAATAATCATCTTCAACACTACGCACCCTAAAAGGAGAGTCAAAATCTAAATCACAATTCTTTTTGGATGGAGGGCTGGAGTTTGGAAAGGGGAACCACTCAAAACTTTTAATTTTAAGGAAGGTAAGGAAAAAACAGAATACTTCAAATATGGTTGGTCGGATCTTTGAGGGTTTGGTCTGGTTGAAAGAGAAGGAACTTGAATCCAAGTGCAATTAACCTGCAAAGAATCAAGGTTTTGATCTAAGCTCCATTCTGTCCTTAAGGCACTTGTCTTTTCTGAATTCTTGATGTTTGACGTAATTGAAGATGAAGCAACTTGGTCTTGTGTCTTTTACCTTTAAAAATTTAGAGTTTTGAGAATTTTGGTCTTGCAACATCTTTGTCTTTACAAGAACCTTTTTTAAGAGATGCACAAAATGCTTGGGGAACGTCTCAAAGGGAAGTGAGGGTTTCTTTGATTTCGTATGCTTTTTAGAAAAACCTCTTAGACTGGATCTGGCTGAAGATGCATGAGATGAAGAAGATAAATGCACAAACTAAGAGGAGAGGCCTGAGGCTTTTTTAGGAGTTGTAATGGGCACTGACTCCTTTGCAGAAGGGGCAATCAAAGCTGAAGAAGCAGGAGAGAGAGATCTTCTTATGGCAGAACAAGGAGTGGTAGAAATCTAACATCTAGCCTATTGGACTAAATCAGAGAAGATAGGCTGAGTGCCTTTTGGTTTCTCGGTGGGCAGTAAAGAAGAAGCAGCCAACAAACTCTCTTTCTTCGTTAAAAGCACCCCTTTGACTTTTGCTTCAATGTTCCCTCCAAAAATGAAGGTATTGTTAACGTGTCTTAGTGCATTTTATAGCTGTATGGGCATTAATTATGCATTGAAGAATCCAACACTTCCTCTGGATTACAAAGCTTTGATTGGCTTTCCACATTTAAGAAAACTGAAGAGCCCATAAGAACTTTCTTTCTCTTCTTTGATTGCATCTTTTTGGGTTCCAGCAGAGAGTTCACGAAGACCTTTGGATTTTCCTCATATGCAACCACCTTCTTTGGCTCCAGTGAAATAGATTCCAACTTTTGATGTTTCAAATGGTTGAATTTTTCTGATTGGATTAATGGATTTTTGGTATATTGTGCACGCATCCTTGCTGGTAAAAGAAACTCAAACTGATCATTTAGCGAATCATATTCAAACCCTTAAACCTTCAAAAATTGATTTAATGTAACAGCATCCGTCGGATTTGAAAAATCATGAACAAATAAGTCTCCTCTGACTTTACTGGGTGGATTGACTAGAAAATATTACCGAAGTTCAAGAAAATATTACCTCTTTTCTCATCATTGTTTTCAAGTGTTGTCGGAATGAACCCAAAATTTTCTTTAACTTGAACTTTAGCTTCTGAAACATTTACAAAATTCAAAGTTTCCATGGATATATCTAATAAGCCCCCAAATTAGGCCCCCATAGTTTCAAGAGTTTGATTATCCTAGTAGTCTAGAGGTAAGGTCTTGATCGAGATCAATCAACTATATCCTCTTCCATACAATGGTTTGCTATGTAATATCTTATCCCATTTGTCAAAATTTAAGTGGAAGGCACCTAAATCTTGCCTAGGATGGTTGCTCTATCACTTCATTGAATAATCTTTGATCAATATCAATTAGAGCATTCTCTGCAAACAACAGGTTGATAATAATCTTCGATTGGAAGGAAGTTTGTAAAGTTTCTTTAATCTCGACCTAGCCATTGAACTCAAATAGGCAAGTGACAACCCAAAGATTGTTGAAATCTGTTCGGAAGACCTTTGGATTCTTGATAATCCAATGTTAGCAACTAATCTGTTTTTCCAGGTCGAAAACAGAGGTCTTATTTTGCTTGATTTTGTCCACATAACTATCCTTCTCTTCTTGTGATCGGCCCAAACCTTCAGAGTGGTTGCTTTTTCGCTTGTTTTGTACTGAAAACCATGTCGTATAATCGTGCTTGGATTTGAAGCTTTTCATCATTTCCAGAAACGTTTATCGTCCTTGTTTTCCTTTGCCCGATTAGATATGTAAGAAAGATCTTCCTCCTGTTCTAGGCCAAAAGTTGCATCTTAAAACCCACCCTTTCTCCACTCTGAATTTTGAGACTTCTGTTATGCCTTTTTTGATTCTTTCTTTCTTGTAGAAGTACTTCATTTTTAATTGTTGACATAGTTCTTCGATAACCTCTTGGAACAAGCAGAGTTGGGAGCTTGATAAAGCGAGTCTTTTTTTTTTTTTGGCAAACTTACTCGTCGGAAAACTGATATCTTCTTAAAGTGTCGAGAAGGGGGGGGGGGGGGTGGGGGGAGGAGAGAGAACTTACCTTGTGACTTTTGTTTCACTCGTCCTCTTTTAAAAATCGTCAGTTCTCAGATCTTTTGGTTGGGTCTAAGGATTATGTTTTTCACTTTTGGGGTTTGTTGCAATTTGTCCAATAGGGAAATGACGAAGGCTGCCTCTCTTCTTTCTCTGCTTGAGGGGTGCATTTTTAGGAAGGGGAAGAGAGATGTTCGTGTTTGGAGACCTAACCAAGGTCGAGGTTTTTTCGTGTAAATTCTTGTGATTTGTTTTACTTGCCCTCTTTTAAGAATCGTCTGGTCTCATATCTTTTGGTTGGGTCTAAGGATTCTGTTTTTCACTTTCGGGGTCTGTCACAATTTGTCCAATAGGGAAATGACGGAGGTTGCCTCTCTTCTTTCTCTGCTTGAGGGGTGCAGTTTTAGGGAGGGGAGGAGAGATGTTCGTGTTTGGAGACCTAACCGAAGTCGAGGTTTCTCGTGTACATCCTTGTTTAGTTTGTTATTGGATCCCTCCCTTGATAGGGTGTCTGTTTTCGATGTGGTTTGGAGAATTAAGGTTCTTAAAAAAGTCAGGATTTTTTGTTTGGCAAGTTTTCCTTGGTCAGGTGAACACTTGTGATAGGCTTGTTAAGAGGAGGACGTCTCTTGTTGGGTCGTTTTGTTGTTTGCTTTGTTGAAAGCCAAAGGAAGACCTTGATCATATTTTTTGGGACTGTTAGTTTATGCAGGACGTGTGGTGTTCTTTTTTGCAGGAGTTTGGTAATAGCTATGTTGGCGAAAGGAGTGTTCGAGCGACGATCTAGGAGTTCTTCCTCCATTTGCCTTTTAGAAAGAAAGACCATTTTTGGTGGCTTGTGTGGGTGTGTACAGTGATTTTAGATATTTGGGGGGAGAGAAATGATCGGGTGTTTCGTGGTAAGGAAAGGAATTATAGTGAGGTTTGGTCCCTTGTTAGATTTCATGTGTCTCTTTGCCTTTGATATCGAAGACCTCTTGTAACTATTCCATTCGTAACATTTTGCTTAATTGGAACCCCTTCTTGATGGGATGTTTTGGTGGGCTGATTTTTTTTTTCTCAATAAAAATTGTTTTTCTCAAGGAAAAAAAAAAACTATAATTGGGGAATTGCATTTAAGAAACAGGAGAATTTTCATTGAATGGTTACCACGAAGTTCAGCGCATTCCAGATGGTGGTAAAGTCAAGTGACACCACATAAAGAGCTCTTCCTCATTCAGTTAGATTATTGTTGGACCCTTTATTTTTTCTTCTCATCTTCGCATGGAAAGCAAACCTTCCTGATACTCCTCCCTTCATCCATTGAATTGGAGACATCCATAGGCAGTCAGTCCGTTCTGCACTGTATGAAAGAACCTTTCTGTGTATGACTTCTCTTTTGCTCAGGTTGAACGGATACAAAAGGGAGATCAATCTACAAAGTGGTCAATTGTCTAGAGAAATTTCTTAGAGACTTCATATGGATGGCAACCCTTTTAAACCGCCTCTCACTTGGTTGCCTTCTAAAGGAGGAGGCCATCGACCACTTATTTCTACATTGTCCTTTTGCAACCAAAAGATGGTAGACTATTCTTATTGGCATGGGTGGAGTTGTGTTTACATAGGAAGACGATTGGCTTATGGAGGCACTTGATGGTAGATTTTTGGCGGAATAGGGAAGGTTCTTTGTGGATGTGGTACTGATTCTCTCCTTTGGGGCCTTTGGAAGGAAAACAACAGCCTGGTGTTTGACGACAAGTCTTCTTATTTTGACTCTTTATGCCTTTTACTGCAACACCAAAGAAATACAAATCATGCTAAATTCTGTTATAGCTTTCTATGATTATTAAGAACTGCAATGCTTTCTTTATAGTTTTGTGGGGAATAACCTCTGCCCTTTGCCCGTAGGCTGTTCTTTGGTTTCTTTTTAGAAATATATGTCTCTGTTTCTTACATAAAGTTAGAGAATACATTTTAATTGAATAATATTGATTTTTGAAGCTGTTTATTAGGTTTTACTGTCTCCTGTTTTGAATCGTCAAATGTTTTGGAATTTGCAGAAAGATCATCAAGCCATTGATATTCTTTTAGCAGAGATTGACATATATGAGCTTTTTGCTTTCAAACATTGCAAGGGAAGGAAAGTCAAACTTGCTCTCTGTGAAGGTTATTACTTTCTTCCTTTAGAATGCAAGCTTGAATATTAATTTTATATTTTACTTCAGTTGATGTTGTTGCTTTGATAAATTGCGTTTTAAAAGGATGCTTGGTATATAATTGTTTGATTTCTAAGTGTACAATTTGGTGTTCTTTCTACACAGAACTTGATGAGAGGATGCGGGACTTAAAAAATGAGCTTCAGTCGTTTGATGGTGAAGAATATGATGAAGATCATAAGAGGAAGGCCATAGATGCACTGAAACGAATGGAGAATTGGAACTTATTTAGTGATACGTATGAGGTGAGGCCAGACTTTTATAGGTTTTGTTATTTTTGACTTTTATGCAACACTTCATGTATTCTTTATTATGTTTTGTAGAAGGGTTGTTAACACTCAACATGAATGTGTATTTTTTTTTCTCTAAATTCTTGTAACATGCAGGAGTTCCAAAACTACACTGTAGCACGTGATACTTTTCTGGCTCATCTGGGTGCTACTCTCTGGGGGTCAATGAGACATATTATATCACCTTCACTGTCGGACGGGGCATTCCATTATTTTGAGAAAATATCATTTCAATTGTTTTTCATCACACAGGAGGTATGGTTCATATTTCTAAATATACGGAAGGACCATTGGTATATATTAATTTTCTCTTAACTCTGTTGATGCAGAAAGCTAGAAACATTAAACAATTGCCCATAGATCTTAAAGCTATAATGGATGGGCTCTCGTCTTTGTTGTTGCCTTCACAGAAACCTCTATTTAGTCAGACCATGTATGTTGTTTATCATGTAGATATATTAATTATATTTATATCTTTGTACTGTCTATTCATTATCTCCATGAAGATGCTCGTTTCCTTTTTAAAATATATATATAAAAGATGGGCTTTAGCCTATAAATTTTATCATCAACTCTTAAATAGCATTTTTTATTATAAAATGAAATTCTTTGTTTTGTTTTGTTTTTATAAAAATATTTTAAGATATTTAAATAATTTTATATTAAAGAATTTTTATTTATGTGAAACTTCTTAAGTATATGACCCAAGAATCTTATTCTTAAGTCATATTTGGATCTTCCTTGAAGACTAAGTATCATCTGTTGTGGATTTATGCTGCCAATGTATTACTGGACGAACTTTGCTTTGGAAGGATGCATCTTGTTATCTTTCTAAATCTTTTTTGTATTTTCTTTTCAAATCTTTGTTCTGTGTTGGGAGCTTTTATCTTTCACCGGTGATCTTTTATTTTCTATTGGGTGTGTGGTTGCTTATAATGCTATTTTTATCTTTCTTTTTCTTCTTTTATTTTTGAGTGCCAGTCTCTTTTCATTATACCAATGAAAAGTTCTCTTTCCTTGAATAAAAAGACCAAATTAGACGGTGAGTTACCACAAAACGTATGAATTTGAAACATGAAGAAGAAGGCTAGAACTAAATAACATCTTGAATATGATCCAAATTTCTATATTTTTCTGTACAAGAAACAAAATATTTCATTGATGAAATGAAAAGTGACTAATACTCAAGATATGGACTCCATAAGGGGGAGAAATAAAGAAACGAAGAAATCTAGTGATAAAAACAATGTAAAGAAAACTGAAGCATCCAAAAGAAACTAAAGGAAGAAAGAGAAAACCAAACACAAGGCTAGAAACAGCCAAACTAAAAATCAAGCAAAGTAAGTCCTCTCTCCTCTCTTCTCCTCCCTCACTCCATGGCTTTGGCATCCCCGAATTCCGGCAAGATAAGTAGTTTCAGACATGGAGGCGAAAAGCTGCAAAATCCAAGATTCATTTTACTGCATATGGTTTGAAAGAGGATATTTTCATATTGAAGATGTGGTTTTTAGAAAAATTTTAAAAGTGTCTAAGCTTCAACTTAGATGGTTTGTGGAAGCTATTAGAATCTAGTGAAAGAACCAAAATGGAAGTTCTTTTAGGGAAACAGAAACGACGGACGTGAATCACCAAGGCTTACTAAATTTCGAACTCTTTCAGGTTGGTTCATGAGGTGTGTAGCACGAAAGGGATCCAACGACTTCTCCATTATTCACATCTTCTCAAGTAATTCCAAGAAGGGATAGTTTTCATTTCTTAATATGATCAAGGGCTTTTTGTTGATTCATAAATACAAACAGTGGCATTCCTCCCTGCAGCACGACTCGCTTAAGACGGGATCACGACCTCCTCTAGCAAACTCTGGGTTTAAGCTGTGTAGATAAAGTAAAGGGAGCCTAGAGCAAATTTCAATCAATCATAGTGGGGAAAAAAAAAAATTTGGGTGAAAGACACTGGGTTTGAAAATCAGACAATTGTATTACGGAAGACTTTTCTAACCTCGGGATATTATCACGTTTTTTGCCTTCGATGAATGGAAGGACATAAAAGCCCATATTGAAGACTTGTTCAACATCAATATCAGCATTAACCCGTTATATGTCGATAGAGCCGTTATCAAAGTAACAAGAGGAAAGGTTGAAGATTTGGTTATTACACTCGGAGAATGGTTTAATAATCGAAAATTTCACCTATTATTTGAAAAGTGGGATGATGATAAGCATAGCGAAGCAACACTTATTATAGGGCATGAGAGCCAGTTAAGAACCTTCCCCTTTGCGTATGGAGGAAAGAAGTCTTCAAAGCAATTTGTGAGCACTTTGGAGGTTTGGAAGAAATAGCTCTAGATACTCTTAACCTTATTGATTGTTCTAAAGCCAGAATCCAGGTGAGAAAGAATTTATGTGGGTTCCTACTAGCAACCATTGAGATAAAGAACACTTTAAGAGGAAGTTTCTTCCTTAATTTCGATCTCCACTGTTGATGAAAAAAGATCTTTTACTTAGTGACTTCACTAATCCTATTGATTTACGTAGATTAAATGCAGTAGCCTTGGATGAAGAAATCGGACCTCCCGTTGGTGTATAATAGTCTAAATATGCAGCAGGTTCCAACAATCAATAGAAACCCATTTGAAGGAAAAAAAAGTATGGCTGGTGCTTTACTTTTCCGACCGGCCGGCCTCCTACTTGCTAGAGAAAAAAGAGAAGAACAGGCCACGTGCCAAAATTCAAATTCAAAATGAGAAGAGCAACAGCCACTTGTGGGGAAAGAGGTAAGGAATTTATGGAGGGACGAGGAGAGCAGTGGCAACAAAGCACCTAAAGCTGATGCTGTTTGTTCTCCCAAATCTCCATCTGTCAGCAGCCCCATAAACAACTTCAATGCTGCCAATAAGAAAGGATCCAACTTGATGGGTCCCACCAAAGCAGCCTATACAGGAGGAACACATGGGTTCTGGTATGCTAACAAGAAGGAGGAGGAGATGAGGCCCACAAACATTAAAGTTAACGGTTTTCCCTTACCCCTTAATGAAGTACTCCAACAACCTATCTCTCTAGACAACAGAAACAAAAAGAAGGTTAAAAGGAAAAATAAAAGGACCAATCGAAAAATCCCCTATTCAGACAGTGGTTAAGGATCTCCAGATATTCAAGAACTCCCAGAAATTCTACATCAAAGGAAGAACCTCCTTCCAAAATGCTTGGATGGCCCTCCTGAATTCTGATTTACTTGAGGAAAGCTGTGTGAAAATTCAAACTTTTGGACTAGAATGCAAAAGGCAGTAAATAAAACTCACATCTCTTCAAATTTTAATCTATCTCTTGCAATTCCAGATTCGGCCATTAATCTTGGGCGAGGTACTCTGCATTGAGCATAAATATTACAAATTCCGGAAAAGAAAAGTTTAGATGATGAAGAATCCATAGTCATTACCACCAGCAGTGAAAAATTAGAACCTGTGATTTTAGAGGATGGAGACAACGTGATGGCTGAATAAGACGCATATAATTTGGAGGATGCATTGGGTCCAAATCTTCCTAAGTTATTTCTCACCCCTGAATCCAAGGCATGTTGTAAAGAATCGACCAAAAACTTGCTGCAAAACTAGTCCAATTCATTGCCACTTGCAAAATTGATCTTATTTGAATAAAAGTTTGAATAAGCGAAAGCATGAAATCATGTCGTGGAACATTAGAGGCCTCCTAAATAAATCAAAACAATTGGTCTTGAAAAGAGTATTGGAGTTGACCAGTTTGCTAAATGGTCTAAAATCACCAAAAGCCAAAGAGATGGGGTCTCGGCCTAAGTGATTTGAGAATAAGAAATATGGCTCTTTTATCAAAATGGGGATGGAGATTCATGTCAGAATATAAGGCTTTGCGGTGCAAAGTAGTTAAAAGTATTCACGGTATCTAGCCCTTCCTTTGCCACACTACTAGCGAGAAGGAGAATTTGAGTTTGAGAATCCTGTGGATTAGTATTTCAAGAGAATGACGCAAGATTGAAGCACTAGCCATTTTCAGAATTGGTAATGGCAGCTGAGTGTACTTTTGGATTGATCCATGGTTGGATAATATTCCCTTAAATAGCTCTGGGATAGCCAAACTAGTTCCTGAGTAGTTTACCTTAGAAGATTAATGAAAGAGGAGGAGGTTCTTAGCTTTCAAACACTAACGATTTCTTTAAATGCGAAAATGGTAAACTCTATCCCAGATAAGAAAGTTTGGTCCCTATAGCCAAGTGGGCTTATTCACTGATAGATCCTTGGTTACTCATCTATCGCTTGCTTCTCTCATCGATGTTTCTTTATACAGGGGGCTTCGGAAAACTAAGTGCCCTACCAGAGTTAACATATTCGTATGGATTATGCTTCAAGTGAATTTAGATTGTGCCTCTTCACTGCAAAAAAGCATCCTTTTCATTGCAAATCTCCTCATATGTGCCATCTATGTGGTATGAATCAAGAATACCTTCAGCACCTTTTTTAGAGTGTCCTTGTGCAGTAAATTGTTGGTGTAGGCTGTTGCAAATTTTTAATTTCAGATGGGTTTATGATGGCAGTTTAAGTGGTAATGTGCTGCAAATTCTCTCTGGACCAGATTTAATGAAAACCTCATCAATTTTATGGTGCAATGCAGTCAAGGCCTTGTTAGTAGAAATATGGTTTGAAAGAAATCCATGTGTGTTCCACAATACGACTTCAGTATGGTACGATCGATTTGATTATGCTCATTTAAATGCTTCATCATGGTGCTCCATGGTCAAAGGATTTCAGGATCAATCCACAAAGGACATTTACCTCAACTGGCAAGCTTTTATTGTTTAGTCATTTTGAGTCCAAAGAAGGAGATTTAGGCAAGTGCCATGTTTTTGCCCGATTTAGAGTTGTCTTTTACTTTTTAGTCTTTTGTTACTGATAGGCTGCTGATGTAAAGGTCTTATGTCTTGGACCATTTTTACTTTCTCAAGGTTGTTTCATTTTTCTATTTTTTGGATATGATGAGGACGCTAACGGAGTATCACAACCTAGTTAAGATATCTGGACGCGTCTATTGATCCTTAGTTCTTTAATTGCTTACTGTATAACCATCTTGTATTTTGTGCTCTGCTTCATTCTTTATAATTTCCTTTTAAGAAGAAAATAAAGATCACCGGGAGAATTAATCCATTAAAATACCTCAAATTTCTGGGAAAGACTAAAATTTTAGAATTCCTTTCTGAAAAGCTAACCAAAGCACCTAGTTCTATTCCACCTGGAAGTTAAATAAAAACTTAACCAAAAATAATCCAACTTCTAACATCAAGTCCTTCATCCTTGTATTTCATATCCTGCCATGAGATTGTTACTATCTGTAATGTGATTGTTATCTCTTCTTTTGGAATTATAGTTCCCGTAATATTTGTAAGTATGTATTGTAGGTTACCACTCTCAGAGGATCCTGCTTTGGCAATGGCTTTCTCAGTGGCACGACGTGCAGCAGCTGTTCCACTGTTGCTTGTCAATGGAACGTATCGGAAAACAATTCGTACCTATCTCGATTCATCTATACTCCAATATCAATTGCAAAGATTGGATCATTCCCTTAAAGGTTTTGAGCCTCGCTTAATTTATTATGTATGGGTGTGTGCGTGTGTTTCTAATTGGATTTCATGATTTCATGGTCACTCTAGATCTTTTTATCAACTCTCCAGTGTTTTTTTTGTGCACCATAAAAAATGTCCTGTTATTGTAATTAAGAACATTTTGGAAAGAAGAAGACATTCTTTCTTAGTCATATTAACTGAGGAACTACAATCATCTTACAAATTTGATTGTGTGTAAATATATGTAACCTAGACAAGTTAAGAATACCAACAGTCTATCTTTGTAGTTCAGGAGGTACGGGTGAAAATATGAAGATGAAGGAAGTATATACGTGGAAGATGTTGGCCTCAAAAAGGATATAATCATACGTTACAAGTTAAAAGTTCGATCTTTTCTTAGAAATTACTTAGGCCTCAGGCGTTCAAGTGTGTTTTCGATGCCTCTTTGCTGCCTTCTCCAAAACTTCCATCAATGGCACTTGAAATGTTCTAATGCCTCGCATGAAAAGAATTCTATGAGATAGACTTCTGATACTTTTAGTATACCGAAGGAAGAAAGAAAAAAAAACATGTTGAGAAGATTGTTCTTTGAGAAAGTCCGTGGAATTCTTATAACATTGGGAAGGTGTACATGAATAATGGAAAAATACATGATGTACATATTCTCCAGCCTTAAAGTGACTAATGTTTGATGCCGAAATTTCTGGATATTTTCCTTAAATTTGTTCCACGAAGTTCTTTTATTGAAAAATGAAACAAGCGTCTTCAATCAACATTTCATTAAGTACAATGTAGATACAAAATCTAAGCGATTAGGGATCAGCAAGTGTACCTGGAAATCTCAACTAGGTTGACATCCGCATTGCACTTTCTTCACTTCCACAATGTTGACTTTTCAAACCAAATTGGATTGAATATTCACCTGTTTGAACTTTTAGTCTCCTACAATATAAGGCTGAAGAAAGGTAGTTTGGACATGTTCTCCCTTTGGGCCTCTAATAATAAGGGTTAGCCTTCGGTTTCTTCCTCCTCCTCTCCTTGACTTTCCTTGTTTTATTTTAGTTTTCTCTTTACATTGTCTTTGTACGTTTCTTCATTTTCTTTCTATGCAAGTGAGTTTGATCTTAAGTAAATTTTGTGGCCCCTCAATACCAGCAACATAATTTCTAGCTTGATGCTCTTAACACTAAAGCTGCTTCAGGACTTTTTATTAGAGGCATTCTTTATGATCTCATATGTGGAGGAAAGAAAGGTTTGTAGTCTCAAACTGGAAGTCGGTGAAGTTGCTTGATGTGTTGAAGGATCTCTGAGAAAAGTAGTATTCTTCCGCATCAAATCAGGCTATACAAGTTACTTGATTTTGTTTTTAAACTTTTCAAACCATATCTCAAGTTTGATAGCATAATTAAAAGGGTTTTGTTTTTCTATCCTGATCTGTATCTCTTTTCTTTTTCCAGTATTAATTTGGTTATTTTGGATTTTGTAGGAACAAATGCTCCTCATAGTTCTACACTGGAAGTTCCAATATTTTGGTTCATTCATACAGAACCTTTGTTAGTCGACAAACATTATCAGGCAAAGGCACTTTCCGACATGGTTATTGTAGTACAGTCAGAGATTTCATCCTGGGAAAGCCATTTGCAGTGCAATGGTAAATCACTTTTGTGGGATATGAGGTTAGTTCAAGGATCTTTAGTTTTCTTGTGACTATGATGTTTGGACTTGAAAGTACAATGGAATTACAACTTTCAGAGTTTGCTGGTTTCCCATCATTCTAGGTGCTTGGCTCATTTGATTGAATTGTTACTTGCATTGGCTTGGGCATCAAGTGCATGACATTTTACTCCCCTATTTTCCTATCTTCTCCATTTTTCTATTGAATCCCTGTTTCTGCCTCTTGCTTATTCTCTCTCTCTCTCTCTGACATAAGTGATCAGTCTGTCAAAATCGATTTTGGGATCAAGCTGGTTTAGGAAAAGAGGAAAGAACAAGAAGAAAATAAGGAAGGGGAAAAAGGGAGAAATGGAGAAAAACCGTGAGAAAGAAGTTTTTAGGCACTACTATACCAACATTAATGCTGTTGCAGTAGCTTTGCCGTGCATTTGCCATCAGTAGTTACAAAATGACTTAGCCACCGAAGCCACAAAGACATGTTGTAATTTAATAAGAGCAAATGACTTAGCCACCGGAGCCCACAAAGACACGTTGTAATCTAACAAGAGCCTAAACGTCACTCCAAAACCTCTGAAGACTCCATTCTTTCTCTACCCCAATAAGACCCCATGAAACAACACACACCCAACCTCCCAGAGAAAACCTTTCCCTGACTCTCAAAAGAGAGTGAGGATGGAACTCTTTGAAGAACTTCATGCATCACAGGCTAAATCATAGCTCCAAAGGATATGGTCAAAGTCGAGTTCAGAATTATAGCTAATCCATTCATGACACACAACACAAGGAACAAAAGTCAATTTGAAATAATTGAAATGCATCAATAACATCAAGATCTTTCTTAAGTTTTGTAGATGGTTTTGATTCCTTATTTCTAATTGGTGAAAATGATCAACAAGCAGATAAGTTACTTATAATTCATGCCAAATTATCTCCTTTGATTGAAAAGTGTGGTTTGCAGTTGTAATCAAGACCACCAATGCCCCCTGATTCTTCTTTGGGTATGGATGGCTTTGAATGGATTAAATGATTTCAAGAATCTTTTAAGGCCCACTCTCGACTAAGGATCGTTCAAAACTCTTGTATTCCAGGAGACAAATTCCATTAGTAAAGGAACTTTTCACTAGCTCTGTATGTAATGAAGAGTCAAATGTTAGGTTACTAGATAGGAATATTAGTATGTTAGTATCAAGGGGTATAATGGTCATTAGATGGAAACTTAGTTACTGGATGTTGTGTACATAGTAAGAGGATGAGTGAGTGAAAGTCAGACTATTTCAAACCTTGGTTGGATGCGGTAGAATTCTATTTAATGGGATTTTTAATTATGAGGTGAGATGTTAGGGCGGTGGTGCGATTCTATTCCATTGAGTTTTCAAGGAAAAGAAGTTATTTTGTAGGCTTGAATGCTCTTTCATTACGGTGCACCGCGGTCAAGACATTACTAGTAGAGCTATGGTTCGAAAGAAATCAATGAGTCTTCCATGACAAGTCTTCAAGCTGGAACGGTCGTCTTGAGTATGCCCGATTAAAGGCCTCGTCATGGTGTTCTTTATTCAAGGTTTCCAAAATTATTCCCTTCAAGAGATATTACTGAATTGGCATGCCTTCATTTTCTAACCGATATGAAGAGATGTTTCCATGTTATCTGTGTTTTCCTCTATATTTCCAAGCTCTAGAAAGTGTATCTTTTAGCCTATGGGGAAAGGCTTGCTTCAGCCTGGTGATTTTGATATAATCTGTTTCTGTAATTTGTAGTTGGAAAAATGAGGGCACTAAGGGGTGTTAACCTAGTTGAGATGTCCTAGTACATCTATTGATCTTCAGGTTATTTGCTCTTTGTATATCCTCATGTTCTTTGAGCTTTCTCTCTTTATTATTACCATTATTGAATAGTAATGAGATCGGTTTCCTTTTTAAAAAAACATTCAGACATTAATTATCTTCATTTCAATATGGAAATAATAGAAATTATTTATAGGCTTAAACGTCGGGACTTTAATTGTCTTCATTTGAATAGATAGCTTTCTAATCCAAAGAAAAAGGCCTTTGACAAGGTTGATTAGGACTTCCTTGATCTTGTTCTAAAAAGCACAGGTTTTGGGAACTTGAACACTTGAAGAAATTGTTAGAGTGTTGATAATAAGTTTACCTTCACCCACCGACTTAAACTTTTGGGTCAATTGGTGATTCAACCTGATATGAGAGCAGGAAGTCCAAGAAATCCTGTGTTTGCAATGTTATGTAAGAAGCCCTAGATGATCTAAATTGGAAACTAGCAGTTATGGATAAAATGAATGCTCTTAAGTCAAAGTGGTACTTGGGAAGAAGATAAGAAGAATGTGGGGTGCAAATGGGTATTTACGATAAAAGTCTAGTGTTGAGGGTAATGTTGAAAGATATAAGATCAAATTATTAGCTAAAAACTTTCCTATGGAATTGATTGCCTGGAGACTTTTGCTTTTGTTGTGAAAATAAACTCCACTAGAATTATTTGGATTGGCCTCTTCATCAATTAGACATTAATAATGCTTTTCTCAATGGTGATTTAGGAAAAGTGTTTATGCGTTTACCCCCAAGATTTGAAATGGAACTTGGAAATAGCAAAGTTTGCAGCTTGAAGAAATCATTATATGGTCGTAAACAATCTCCAAGAGCATGGTTCAAATGCTTTGGAAAAGCAATCACTATTGACATTGGGAATAATAAAACTACAATTTTAATTGTCTACGTTGATGATGTTATTCTCATAGGAAATGATGAGGAAGGTTTTGTTGATCTTAAGAACAAGCGTGTAAGTGAGTTTCAAATCAAAGACTTGGAGCCTTTATTTAAATACTTTTTAGGGATGGAGTTTTGCAAGATCTAAAAGTGGATTTTTGTTAATTTTAGAGGAAAGATGTTATTGATTTACTTCGAGAAACAAGTTAGACAACCAAGACCCCTATTGAGCCAAATTTGAAATTTCAAGCAACTTGTGAAGAAGCAAAGGACAAAGGCAAAGATACCAAAAACTTGTAGGTAGCTTGTAGATTGATTTATTTATCTCACACACGTCTAGATATAGCATTTGCAGTAAGTATGATGAGTCAATTTATGCACTCATTTGGACATATTCATTTTGAAGTAGTGAATGGAATCTTGAGATACTTGAAAGAAACCCTAGGTAATGGTATATTATTTCAAAAACATGATCATTTTCAAGCAAAGTGTATATTGATGCAGATGGAGCTAGAAGTACTACTGATAGAAGACCTACTTCTGGCTACTATTTGCTTGTTGGAGGAAATTTAGCATGACGTCGTGAAAAAACAAAATTTAGTAGCCAGGAGTAGCGTTGAATTGAAATTTAAAGCCTTGGTCCATGGGATTTCAGAAAGTACATGGATTAACAGGATCCTTGAAGAACTGAAAGTCTGAAAATGTCTCAAAATATACCTATACAAGTTTGTTGTGATAACAAGGCTATAGACATAACTCACAATCTAGTTCTACATGATAGGACAAAACACATTGAAGTTGACTAGCATTTCATAAAGAAGGTTGATGCCGGTGTAATATGCATATCTTTTCTTTTGATGACAGAACAAACGACAAATATGCTAATTAAAGGCCTTTCAAAAAGACCATTTGACAAATTTATCTGCAAGTTGGCCTGGCGACGAATGACATCTACAAACCCACTTGAGGGGGAGTGTTGGATTTCCATTTTTCTTTTATAATATTTGGATGTTTATTGTGCATATTCTTCATTTATGTCCATAATATATTTTCCTTGTTGGTAGTTGGTCTTTTTTCTATATAAGAAGACCTTGTATTTGATTCATAACAAATAAAAAAAATCTAAATAATATAATCCTTTGGTAGACCCATTTATAGTTCAATTGGTTTAGGCAACTCTCGGAGAAGAGGTCAAAGGTTCAAATTCTCATTTGTAGTTGAACTAGAAAAAATAAAATATAATCCATTGCTTTTCTATTTGGATCAATATGTACGAATATGTACTAGGACAACAAATACAAAATACATTACCGTATAATAATATAGTTTATTTAGTCGGTGAGGTAAAGATGTAGTACCCAAACTTGTTGGTAATCATCAGCGACACCACGATACAACTTTATAAGTGCTAAACATGTGGAAGATATTTCACTATGATTATCTCAGGGGTGCTACTTGCTTCAGTGTTTGTTGTTTGTTTTCTGTTTTAAACCATCATTTGTAAATGAAATGTGATAAAATTGATATGAACAACTTCATTTACAATATATGTGGTTTACCACTTGTTTTAGCAGTTAATCTGAAAGGCTTCTGTCATCAGGAATTATCTTAGAATATTAATTGTTTGTTTCTTCTTATATCTTTCTATATGTAGGAAGCCAATCAAAGCTGCTCTATCTGCGACTGCAGAACATCTTTCCGGTCTGCTCCCTCTCCATCTTGCATACAGTCCATCCCATGATACAGCAGTTGAGGTACAATAGTGAAATCCTTTGTGTTGGAGTAACCATCTGTTTTTATTTTATATTATTTTCTTCTCTTTTCTTTTCTTTTTATCTAAAAGGAAGAAAAACTGAATTACATAATTTTGGCACACAAAATCTCTAATTGGATTTTGTCCAATTTTCTGCTGGAGTCTACTTTCTTTACCTTCTCGAAGTTCCAATTCCACTGTTATATCCTTTTAAATCTCTTAGTAGAACTCAATTAGTTTATCTACCTAGGAAGCACAAACACTGACATGCGACATGTTGACACGCCCATTTTCAAAAAAGTAGGACACAACATGTTGGGGACACATCTTTTTTTATTAAGAAAAACACATTTATGTTGTGCATATCAACATATTGCGAAATATTCCATTTAAAAACATCCTTAAAAACATCAAATAACAGGTTAAGCACCATAGAATTCACAAATTTATGCATGAAGGTTTGGACGTGAATGTTTGGGTGTGAATATTTGGGCGTGGAGAAATGAGGGTTATTGTGAAATATTCCATTTAAAAACATCAAAATAACAAATTAAACACCGTAGAATTCATAAATTTATGCATGAAGGTTTGGACGTGACTGTTTGGGTGTGAACCTTTGGTGGAGAAATGAGGGATATTGTGGCTGTGGGGGATCTGTTTTCGTGGAAAAGAAATGGTCGGAGACAATCTTAATAACCCTAAAATGTGGGGTTAATGATTTGTCTTTAGGCTGGAACAATAGGCTTTGTGTCTCAGACGTGTCTGGGCGTGTCCGAAATAAAAAAAAAATAATCGACATGCCAGCTGTCTTTTCGGACACGTGTCGGGCATGTTGGGGTTGGACACGTGTCCAACAATGACACTTGGCCATCTTAGGAGTATAGGTGCTTCTTGGTTTTCTAATATTAACTTTTAACCGTCATCTACAACAATTTCTCTTCTTTTTCTACTATGATCCTTATCTTGTTGCCTTTGATAAACCTCGGTAGAAACCTTCCACGCCTAAACATCTTTAAAACGCTCGCCAATTGAAAATTCTATAAAATATAAGTGATGTATGCTTGTTGGGGGCATGAATTGGATTATAGATGTGTTTAGTTCTGTTATTTGTTTTATTTTAGTTTCAGTTGGATAGGGGCATAGAGCTAATTCGGGTGTATTTTCAAGTCCAAAGTTATCCAGATTTTAGTGGGTTTAATCTTATTTTTCTTGTTTCTTATTGGCAAGTTCGAGTTTTATGCTTTGTTTCCTCTTATATACATGAAGCATAATCTCATTTCAGTAATTCAATGAAAATCTTGTTTCCGTTTAAAAAAGCAAAGTGGAGAAAAACCTTCGTGATTTCATTTAGTTGAAAATGAGGTAACAAATTGGAAGTTTGGCATTTTTTTCTCTGTGGAGGTTTGCATTCTTTTAATCTGCTTTGTAGATCATAGTGATTTGTCAAGTTTCGATCAATGGTTCTAAGAGACTAAGCCAAGTCAGGTTGGATGAAGGTTTTAGTTTAACTTTTGCAATTTTAAGGGAAAAATGTTGTCTCGAATTCTTTTCCTTTGCATGTTCAACTGCATAATTAAGATAGTCTCATTCCTCGTGATGATCTTCAGGCTACACATCTTCCTTCAGAATTTTTTCAGTCATCTTAGTCGGATTATTGGTATCCAATTCTACAGTCCGAGCCCCCATCTTGAATTGTGGGCTTCTTGAATCTTATCCTCTATTTTATACTTAAAGGTTTACCAGCTTTGATATTCTTGAAAACTAGGAGTTCAATCCAAATATTTTGGAAGAAGCTTGTGTTTGGATTACTTCCTCATCAGAGCCTCCTCACAGCCTATCTCCTCATTCACTCCGACAGAAGTCATGACTCTAGGATCAAATGTTATTTTTACCAAAGGTTCCTTGTGCTCTTGCACTACTAAGGCATCTAACTCCACTCATCTTGGTTATGACGGTTAATCAGATGTAGCATCTGAGGTTAGCATGAGTAATGAGGAGGTTGAAGAGCAGTTAGTTGATACCGCGATTGATGATTTTCCTGTTGTGGACGTTTTAGAAGAAGCTTTCAGATATCTTTTTGCAGTTGATGATCGGAGGATTTTGAATGAAATAATTAGCAGCATTAGTGAGATAAGTGTCTTCAATCTATCACAAATTTCAGTCTTTAATTGAGATTTGTGGTTTACAAATGAAAGAAATTAGACCTCTGTTGCCACAAATAGACATTTAATTGAGCCCTATAAATGGGTCTCTTTGGTTTTTATAGGCTTTAGAGATTATTTTAAGTTTGTTTGGAGATTTTTTTCAATGTTTTTTTGTCAATCGAAGCCATTCTTTTAATGCACCTGTTGAAGCTTGCAGAGTTCTTATTTTGTTTGTTTGGAAGACCCCTAATTCTCTAGTTTTTCTTTTTCTTTTTCGTTCTTAGTTTTCTTGTGAGAGTTGTGAGTTCTCGACGTTTATTTTGGTATTTGTTTGGTCGTTTATTCTTATTGCATTTCGCTGCTTGTCTTTCTTTTTCTTGGTGGAAATTTTTATTTTTAAGCCTTAGTTCTTTTAATGTATATCAATGAATCTTCTTGTTTCTTGTCTTTAATAAGATATATTTGTTTAATGAAATACATCAAACAATTTTTTTAAGCATATAATGCATAAATTCATTAACTTTAAATTTCCTTCTCATGTTCATGTCTTAGATCTAAAAAATAGTGATTTATTGTCATATTCATGTTGTATTTGTATACTTGTCTCTCTATATGCTTGCTTAGAGTATAGATTATTAGAGCATTCTGTTTTGGTCCTGTTGTAGGCAATGCCTAGAAATGGTTGTTTTCCATGTTTACTTTCATGTGTTCTTATATGTTTCTCATTAAAGTATTTATGAGTTCAGGTCCTTTGTACTTCTCATAGTTTCTGTAAATATAACGACAACATCTGAATGTGGATATTCTGTTTTCGTGCATTACTAACTAGGTGTATTTCGTCTATACAACCACTCTTTAATATTATAGGATTGGATATGGTCAGTAGGCTGCAATCCATTTTCCATTACTTCCCGTGGATGGTACGTTTCACAGTTTCAGTCTGATACTATTGCTCGGAGTTATATCATCACAGCCCTTGAAGAATCAATTCTGCGAGTCAATTCAGCTATTCATCTTTTAATGATGGAGCGTACCAGTATCCTTGACCAGAAACTTTTTTTTTTTATTTTTTTTATTCTCACTTATCTGGTTAAGTTTGCATCAATATTTTATTTAAAATGCAGTGTTATTGTTTTCAAACTAAAACTCTGTGGGTGTAAAGCCTTTACAAAAGTTAGCTGAAAAGTCCTTCAAGCTCTTCCTGTCACAGGAGCGTGACCTTGTAAAAAAGCACCAGTATGTTGTTAGCCTGTGGAGAAGAGTAAGTGCCTTAAATTTCTCCAAAAATTGCAGTAGTTCTGACATTCTTCCTAGTTTATGGACAATCGAGTTTATGATATGTATTATATTCTCAGATCTCAACCGTTTCTGGAGAGCTGCGGTATATTGATGCTGTAAGATTGTTGTACACACTAAATGAGGCATCCAAAGGGTTAGCTCTTTAAATCATTGTTTATATTTTATGCAAATGTTTATCGTATATAAGTCTTTTTAACCTTTAAACGATGTCTTAATGGTTGAAAAGTATGTTAGAATTGGTTATCTACATTCTTTCTATAATCACTTGTGTATGATATGGAATAGTACGCCAAAAGAAAATAATAATAATAATAAAATTGGTGTCATTTACTGGACATTTGCCTCCATCTTTTAAGTCTTCAACCAAATTCGTTTAGTATAAAATATTGGGAAAGAAAAACAGAGGAGATAGTGGCCATTATTCCGAATCACTTTGGGCCTAAACTTGCGGGATAATTTGTCCACCGTGATTTGCAATTTAATATGATTTTGGTTTAATTACAAATTTGGTCCCAATAGTTTTAAAAGTTAGAGTTTAGTTCTTATAAGTTTGATAAAATCTCAAAAATAGTCTTTGTGGTTTGATAAAATTTTCATAAATCATAAGAACTAAATTCTAACTTTCTTCGAGCTATAAAGGCTAAATCCATAATTTAAACCTTTCTCTTTCTTCTTTTTTAACTTGCATTGATGTTGAATATGAATTGCATACTCACTTTTGTATGTTTTGTAGGTTTGCTGATCAGGTAAACACAACATTAGCTCTTCTTCACCCGATTCATTGCTCACGAGAGAGAAAAGTAGACATTGTATTTGATGGAACGACCATTCCTGCTTTCATGGTCATTTTGGGGCTTCTCTACATCCTTCTAAGACCAAGGCGTCCGAAGCCAAAAATTAACTGAGAATATGCAGTAGTCGGCATGTATCATTCACCAGAGGGAAGCTTTCTCGAGATGTCTTGCAGAAAAGTAGAGGTTCACAATTTTTCTTTTTCTCGTTGAAATCCATTTTGAAAGTTGAAAATGTGTTATTAGAAGAGGGTAAAAAATGAGGATGTGAAAAATAGGTGATAGATTATGGGTTTAGCAAAGTTAAGGAGGGCATCATATAATCACATAAACAGAGGTTTTAGAATGTTTGGCATATCCATTTATGGGTCGGAAATCTCATGTACTGAGTTTTTTATGCCCATCTGAAGTTTTTCACATTCAAATTTGTGTTAAAGTTTTACTGTCCGCAGCACACGGGTTTTACTCTCTCTCATTTAGTTATTATTGTAATAACAGTGAAAAAGTTAATTTTTGGTTCATGATGCTTGAACATAGTGTCTATTTGGTCTTACGGATTTCAAAATGAAATTTTAGTCAGCGAAGTTTAAAAAGATAAAATGTTTTAAATGATACTTGAGATTGTTTGACAGCTATTTCACGGCTAGAGAGATGATGTGTAATTAATCAAAATTTTAGTGAATTGAGCATTATTATTATTTTTTAATCTTTTTGTCTTTTAGTTTGGCTAAAGTAATAAACTACCGTGAATCGTGAGGGAAACAAAGGCCGATGATGAACCGGTGGCACCACTCCAGTGGATGTGGCAGCCGAAAATCTCAACGCCACTGTAAGATTGGGTAAATTAATAACTCGTAAGTTCTGCTTAGCATCAAATTAATAATTAAATTTAAGATGAATGACAAAGGCACCAAAGATACCATGTTGTCCTTGTGATGTTATTAACTATATGAAAATTCATCATGGAGTTTATGTTGAAATTTATTATAAAATTTTTTGTAATTTAAAATCATATTCTATTCAATAGAGTTATTGAAAAATTATTAGTGAAATTGAATACTATAGTTGTTGCGCTCTGTCTTGCAATGCATCTTAAACCTTGCATTGCAGCATGTAACGTGATTTGAGTAGTCTTGATGCTTTTACGTGAAACACAAAAACGATCGACTTAACTTAAGTCCTTGAATTTTGGTTTGATAGTCTAGCTCAACTTAAAACCTTAAGCCAATAAGTGATAAAAAAAAGAAAAAAACATGCAATGCGAGATATCTAGATCAAACAACTCCTTTTATTACTTAAAGAAATCATGTGTTCCTGAGAAAGCATACAAATGTATGTGCAATGGAAGAAATGGATCCAATTTACTTTAGATACATCTAAACTATTTTAGAAGTTAATATGCTTAAAAAGCGCTAATTAAAACAAATTAGGTTAAAGGAATACTTACCTTTGATGACTCCTATTTTTCAATATTTCCTCACCAACATGAGTCTAGAACTACCACTAGAGTTGACATGTTATTCTTCGGACTTAGAATTGGGTTGTGGGATCCGTTAAGTGAACGAAAAATCGCGAGAGTGATGGAAAAAGGAGGTGCAAATATTATTGAGATTTGGGAGAGAATTAATTGGCATAATTTTGTAAAAAATAAAATTACCAAAAAATTTCAAGTCTTTCCATGTTTGAAAAAATGGCTTTAAATAAGGGAAATTTTCATAAATATAACAAAACTGTAAACTATTTACAGTCCGTATAACAAGTCGATTAAGGAAAATTATTTTTTCGGAATTCCTTATTTGTCCTTACTCTTTTATAACGATCTTCTAAATCTGATAGTTCTTCTTCTTCTCGATTTTTTCACGATCGTCGTTTTCGAGTTATTCATCTTGTATTTTATATGTTTTTCATCTTGATCATTTTTTAAACTTTTTCTTAATTTTCAACAACATTCGCTCTCATATCCATCATCTTCGATAACATCGTTTCTCTTCTTGTCATCTTGGATAATCAAGATCGTCCATATTGCTCTGTTAATATCGTTTCAGTGATTTTGGTTTCGGTGAATATTCTAAATATTGTTTTTTGTTTGAACTATTTAATTGATTATAAAATTTCGTTCAGAATTATATATTTCAGCGTCAAGATAGAATGTTTAGAATTGCAGGTATTACTGTAAGACATCCTGTATTTCATTATGAAGGTTGGAGATTTTGATGATTGTTTACGTCGAACTAAGAATTTATATTTTAGTATGAATGTCGTTTTTGTTTTTTGTTGTTTGTAAGAATTTAAAGTTTTTTTTTGTTTAGAACTTTTAAAAATCACTGTAAGAATTGTGTCTTTCATTATGAAGATCGATAATTTGAAGTTTTTCACGATAATTTTCATTGAATTACTTGATCGTTTACCTCTATCAACATCATCGTTTATCAGTATAGAGACGATTGTTTTGTTATATGAACACGATCATTCATCTTTATGAGCACAAAAATTTTCAATATTTTGTATGATTAACGTCTTTAAACGATCGTATATCTAAGTCAATACGATGCTTTAAACGATCAGTGTCTTTAAATAATCGTTTAGTTTATTTTATACGATGTTTTAATTTATTTTATACGATCATCTATTGTTGTTAAATGATCGTTTAGTATTTATAATCTTTTTTGCACGATCGTTTATTTATCTTTTGCATTGTGTTTATTTTTATTGTTTAGTACATTTTATTCTCTTATTTTGTGATAGATATCTATCTAATTCTTCCTTTCACCATTAAATACTTAATTATATATTCTTTTTTTTTCAGATTAGAATGTCTATTCCTATTGTTGTTTTTTATGGAGGTCAATGGAATGAATGCAATGTTTATGAGAATTACTCAGTGTCTGGAATTTTGATAGATATGTGAGTCAGCTTTAATTCTTTGGTTGCTTTGACATGTGAACAAATTGAATTGGATGAATCAGTAGAATTATCTGTTTTACTTGATTTCGGTAAAACCAATGTTCAAACTGTGGTGCCAATAAAGAAAGTCAATGATGTTGCTTAGTATTTAGCTTTTGCTAAAGCTGTAACTAGTAGACATCCATTAGTTGTCTATGTAAGTGTTAATTGTTTGGGAATGTCTTCTTCATCTAGTAGTATACGAGAGAATGTTGATATGTCACTGAATATAGGTTCTTCTTCTTCTTCTGTTTTAAATGATGAAGTTATAAGAGACATCTCTTATTATTCTGATTTGAAGGAAAAACGTTTATTTGAAAGTAAAAAAGTGCTTTCAAAGTATTTTTGCATAATAGCAGTGAAGACCAACTTTCAATTTAGGACTACAATATCAAATTTGAGGTCTCTTGAATTTAAATGTCTGCAAGAAGGCTGTAAATAATATGTAAGGGCTTCTCGTTATAAGAAGAGTGATATGTGGAAGCTACGAAAATACACTTTTGACCATGATTGTTCATTGAGTATTGCCCAAAGTTCTCACATGCAAGCTTCTTCAACAGTAATTGACGATTGTTTGATACATGATTTTAGATTTCATGTCTACTGATCGTTCCATTCCTAAAAAAATTGTGCATAAGGCTCGTATAAATCTTGGAGTTAATATAAGTTACCAAAAAGTTTGGAGGGCGAAAGAACATATGGTAAAGATATTACATGGTGACACAGTTGAATCGTATGCATTGATTTCAAGATTCTTTGATACGTTGATTAAATCTAACCTAGGTATGATCAGTTTTGTATATCAAATTTAAATTCATTTGCAGATAGATGTGGATAGACTAATATCACAGTCTATCTAAATAGACCAATATTATCATCTTTCATATTTTTTCTGTTTTTTTTTTTGTGCCGATAGAAATGTATTTGTAATTATTACAGGTATATGCACTGTTTTAGAATTGGATGATAGTGGTCATTTTAAGTTTTGCTTTATGGCTTTTGGTGCATTAATCGAGGGGTGGAAATATTATAGACCTATTATTTCTGTTGATGGGACATTTTTGAAGGGTAAGTTTGGTGGCATTCTATTAACAGTCTCATCATAAGATGATAACAATCAAGTCTTTCCTCTTGTTTTTGCCATTGTAGATTATGAAAATGATGTATAATGGACATGATTTTTTGAGAAGATACGATGTCGTTTTTCAGAGCGAGCTAATTTAGTCATTGTTTATGATAGACATCTTAGCATCTCTAATGGAGTTTTGAGAGTGTTTCCTAATGTTGAGTATTATGTGTGCACAAAACATCTTTTAAGTAACTTGAAACTCCATTTTAAGGATCCACTACTTGATAAATATTTCTTTAGCTGTGCTTATGCCTACACTGTTGATGAATTTGAGTACCACATGAGATGCATGAAGTCCGTTTGTCCAAATATCAGAGATTATCTTAGTAGTGTTGGTTTTGAGAAGTGGTCTCGGGTATATTCACATAAACGAAGGTATAGAATGATGACATCAAATTGTGCAAAAAGTGTAAATTTAGTATTTAAAGGTCTTAGAGAACTACCTATGGTTACAATGCTTATTTCAATTAGGGACGTATTGCAAAGGTAGTTTTACGAACGAAGTAAAGTTGCTTCTACAATAAAGAGTCGTTTGACGTCTTGAGCTGAGAATGTTCTGTGTTTAAAACATGAAAAGTCGAGAAGATTATTGGTAAGATCTTTTTTTATCTCAGGCAGTTAGAGATAGATTGTTATCTTTTTCTATCTGATAGATAAAGATATAAATTTTTCTGTTCATATCTCAGATAAGCACAGATAGATTTCTATCTATATATATTTGATGTATACAAAGATTGAAATCTATTTGTTATTATTTTTATTAATTTTCCTTATTTGTCTTACGTATTAGGTTGATCCAATTAGTACGATTGAATACCAAGTAACGGATAAAAATCAACAGCTTATTGTGAAGTTAAACGTGGGATATTGTAATTGTCGAGTATGGGATGTTGAAGAAATTCCTTGTGTGCATGCTCTTGCTATTCTACAAATGCTTAACTTAAATACCTATTCTTATGTATCTAAGTTTTATTATAGAGAAACACTATTATCAACATACACTGGTTGTATTCAACCTGTTGGATCTTATTTCGATTGGAGAGTTGTAGATTCTGTCATGAAAATATTATTTCCAGTCTTTAAATGGCAAGCTGGAAGACCAAGAAAACAAAGAATTCTATATGTTGGTGAATTTAGTAGTTCAACCAGATGTTCCAATTGTAATGGTAAATGACATAATAGTAGGAGTTGTAAGCAAGGTTTGAACAATTAATGAAAATGTGTAATATCTTTCTTTCATTATTATGTATAAACATTTGATATTAAACTTGATGGAAATTTAACATCATTTAGACATTAGTGTGGTATATATAAACAATCGCTTAATATTCTTTACATGTATTAAGAAGATCAATATTAAAGCGATCGTTTAGACTTCACTTAATGATCGTATGATTTGTATTGCCTGATCGTTTATGCTTGATACTTGTACGTTTACATATAGTTTAGGAAATTGGTTTGACATAAGTGCGTGGTGGTTTATGATATTTTACATGATCATTTAGATTAATAGAAAAATTTGCGATCGTTTAGACATTAGTGTGGTATATATAAACGATCGCTTAATATTATTTACATGTATTAAGAAGATCGTTTAGATTTTACTAAATGATCACGTGATTTGCATCGCCTGATCGTTTATGCTTAATACTTGTACGTTTGCATATAGTTTAGGATATCGTTTTGACTTAAGTACGTGATGGTCTATGATGTCTTACATGATCATTTAGATTATTTGGAAAATTCGTGATCGTTTAGACATTAGTGTGGTATATATAAACAATCGCTTAAAGCTATATGCACGATCTTTTACATTTCTTTACACTAATGTTTTTATATCTTTATACAATTGTTTTATGATATCTATCTAAACGAATACAAACATTCAGTCAAAAGTTGATTAAAATTTAAAAGTAAAAAACTGTACATGTACATCAACCAAAACATATATTTTATTTACCAAAAGAATTTATTTGCCCAAAATTCTACTACATACTATTGTCTAACAGTTTCATGTTATTCATAATTAGACAATCACAGTCTACATCTGTTACAAGGTATTCAATAAATTTGACACAAAAAATCCCGCAATTTAATAAAGCATCTTTTTGTAATGTGGTATTTGATCTTACCACTAGCCAAGGGCCATATGTGAAACGTTTTGAATACGCATGTATTCCAATAGAAATTGTCAGTGAGATGATGCATTGTGCAGGTATTTCAAGAGCTGCATCAACAAGTTTTTTTCAACATATTTGGGCATTAAGTCAAACATATAGATCTTGCATTTCTTCATATCAGTTGCAACAGCTAACCAATGTTCTTTTATGTTGATGCAGCCAATCACATAGTTGACATCTCCCCACCCTTCTTTATCTTGGATATCCCCAACAGCTGAATTAAAATAGTAATTTAAATCTGGTAATGTCGATAGTGCTAAGTGTGTTGTTGTGATTATCAAAAAATCGTTGTCTAACTATGCAGTGTTCTTTATTGATTCCAGTCTTGCAAAACAAATAAAAAGATTTAGTCAAAATATAATTATGCAGTTTAACTTCTATACAAAAAAAAAATATTAAAGAGTAACAACTTACTATAAGTGACGAATCTAGTATTGCAAAAGTATATTTGCAAAGATGCTTGATATGCAACATTTTTTTCTGCACGCGGTGCAATAACAAATCCATGGTCTATCAAAAAAATCAAACGATCGTTTAGTGAATAGAAGCGATAGTTTATCAAAATTCAAGCCATTGTTTAGAAAATACAAGGGATCGTTTACATCATTCTTTTACTTACTAAGCGATCATGTATTATATAAACGATCATTTAGTTACATAAATAATATTGTACTCGATCGTGTAGTTTTATATATAAAATGAAATTTGGAAAGAATACTTACGACTCCTAGTATCTATGTATTTTCTTCAAGCTTTTTGAAAAAATCATTCTTTCTGGTTGTGAACACTACTGTCCTCCCTTCATTATTTGTTTTTCTAGATCTCTTCTAAGATAAGTAGGCCTTCCACAATTTTGGATCCACTGGCCACATGGGATTATAACTATCTACATCTCATAATCTGACATCTGGGACAGGTATTGTAGGTTTTAATATGACTTCAGTGGATGTTGTGGGTGGATTAACTTGTTGATCATACACTTTTTTATCTGCTATTTTACATAGCTTCCTTCTTTTTATTGGTTTTTGTTGTTCATTCATTTCCTATAATGCACAATGTTAAATAAGAAAAAAAGAATAAAACAATAATAATTGAATCAAAGTATTTCAGAGTTTTTATATATACATACCAATATAGGTTCTAAATCAATTGTAGAACTTTGTTTCTCAGTTACTGATTCATTTTCAACCGAAGTAACTATTTCGTCATTTTTTTGAATCTCTAACCTATTGTTTTGGTCTTTCCTGTAATGTGTGATATTAGACAAGAAACAAATTCTTAATTTAAAGGAGTACACAATTGTTGTGTATACATAGCACTTGAGATTCTAAATCAATTGTAGAATTTTGTTTGTGAGATACTGGTTCATTTTCTTTTTGTATGTCAACCAAAGTAACTGCTTTATTGTTTTTTTTATTTCCTAAAATATATAATATTAGATAAGAAACAAACTCTTAATTAAAAGAACTACACAGTTGTTATGTGTACATACCAATTGAGATTCTATTTTTTCAGCTAAAGTAGAGTGCTGCACATTGTCAATTGTTAAACTTTGTTCCTCAGTTACTTGTTCATTTTCTTTTTCTATCTCAACCAAAGTAACTGCTTGATCATTTTCTTGTATTTTCTACGATGCATTATATTAGATAAGAAACAAACTCTTAATTAAAGGACTATACAATTGTTATGTATACATATCAGTTGACATTCTTCATTTACTAATGAAATTGATGGTGGCACTTCGTGAATTTTTAAAATTTGTTATAATGGAGCTAATGCAAGATCTTTGAGAGTACTTGATGGTAGTATCTCACAAAGTGGTAGTGGTTGTCTTATAAGTGGAAGAGTAGTAATCATTTCTGGTAGGTCTTTTTCTTTCTGACTTTGAGCATTCATATTATCTGATATATTGCTTATAGTTAATAGCAAGTCTGCATCCTTGCCGTCTATGCTAATATCACTGCCTGATTCCTCTTGATGTTTAGATGAAGTTTTTTTTTCTAAACAAAATGAGAAAAATAAATGAGAAAAACAAAAAAAATACAATTGTTACTTCTTTATATTGACGAAAATTCTAAATAAGTAAATAATGAATGAAATGTTAACCTTTGAGTCACCACGGTGAGTTCTTGAGTATGTTGTTCTTCAACACATGGTTGCTCATTACTGATCATATCTTCTCTATTCTAATGATCATTATTTTTTTCCATATTGTCGAGATTAAAATCATCATGAAGATCATCTTGGAAGTGATGAGTATCATCATTCCTTTGATTCTCATTCTGATTCTAAAAAATAAATAAAAATAAAAATAAATAAAAAAAATCGATTGCTTAACGATCGTGTATATAAAAGCAAACGAAGATGTATCCTATATAAACGATCTGTAACTGTGATAAGCGATCGTTGAAATGTGATATCCGATCGGATATTTCAGTTAAACAATCGTTTATTTAAACATCTAATAAACGAAATACTTTTTGGAAACAAAGTTTACTTGGACCAATCTCTCCAGCATGTACTTCATTTCAGACAGCTCCAATGACTGCTTTCTAATTGCTTTATCCATCCTACAGACAATAGAAGCTTATATGGATAAATCCTTACGAACTTCGTAGATGTCATTTTTTATTTTTTTGAAGGATTTCGAATGACTTTGTTTTGGTTTGTCATTGGATATGGAATGCTTCTTGTTGGTTATTGGATGCGTTTTAGACTGGTCAACCACTGTTTGTTTTTCTTTTCTTCGTGGTGACGGTTGCACAGCAGAATTAAGCCCACCAACATTTTCATTGTACTGAAGCAGTGGAGATGAAGTTGATCTCAACTTATTCAAGTCATTATGATCCAATGATTGATTGTTCATAGTATTAGCAGGAGTATTGGTATCACTACTGTTAATATCTGGCATGGATTCATTGTCTTCAATTTTCATGTTATCATCCCCTCGAATTCGACTCTCCATGAAAACTTTCTCTTGGGTTGATAGCTTCAGTTTAGGTTGAACAACAGTCTACAATGTTCTAATCAAAGAATTGTTAATACATTATATATCAAACTAAGCTAGTAAACGATCGTCAATAAAATCATATGATATTCAATATGGTATTCAATGTAAACGATATTACATTGAGTTAAACGATCGTCTATAAAATGAGACTAGATCGATCACATTTCAATTGTAAACGATTGTGCAATTTTTTTAAATGATCGTTGACAACTTTTACTTACATTTTTGTTGTCGAATATATTTTTCTGCAACATTTTGTACGATGAAGCTTGTGTGCAATTCCATCTTAATATTCTAGGGATTGATCTCTTACTGTTTTGTGTGGTCAGGTGATCACTTGCAGTTGAGAGTGTTTCATAAGCCCACACCTAAAATAGTCAAACAAATATGTTAATCTTTGATGTTTAGTTTGTATTTAACTAAAGTGTATAAATAAATAAAAGTTACCTGAAAAGCAAGTACTAGCCTTTAAAGTTGTAGTATGCCACTGCTTTAGAACTTCTTGCCTTCTTTAACTCATATGCTTCTTTTTTTCCTTATAGAATTGTTTTCAAGTTGTTGAGCAAACGAGTGCAGAAGAAAGTTGACCAATCAAAGTTCTTAAAAATTTCTTCATCGTCTACTCTTCCCAAAACATCTATATCAAACTGCATTTTTTATCCTTCCCGACCATGAAAATTTCAATAAAAAGGACTAAGGCAACCTTCACAGCATCGTCATCATTCGTAAAGTTAGAATTTTTAAAAATTTCCTCAACTTCCAACCACGTTATTATTTTCTTGTTTTCTTATTCAAATAGGAGGCTTTGTAGGCGCTTATTGTCATAATTTTTATCCAATGTTACATTGGTTGACCACATCTCTATTATGATGTTGAATTCATTTTAGGTGAAACAGACATGTTTTCTCAAAACAGAAAAACAGATTCCATTTGCGTGGGCTTCTTCAGGTATCTGCCTCAACAATAAATGATGGATCAATTAGTTGTTGAAGATCATGCTGACATTTAGTAATGGACCAAAAATTGTTTTGTGGAACATCTACAACTGTTCCTTGGTCAGTTTATCCTTAATAAGATTGCCAATCTTGTGCACTTGACATGAGACAGTGGCAGGAAAACATTTGTCTCCAGATATAGCCATCCTTAAAATAATGATCATAATATATTTTCGTTATGTACACGATCGTTTACAAACACTAAACCCTAAACCCTAAAATTCATATGTAAGAGCTAAACATCGTTTAGACTATGCATCGTTCAGTCCAATATAGATAATCCTCTAGTCTAGGTTAAGTATTGTTTACTTGATCTAATAGATCGTTTAATCCTAACAGAAAGACATTCGTGATACAATTAATCGACAAGTAATGATAAATCGAAACATTTAACAATCTCCTGAATAAAAGTTTAAAAGAATCGAAAACGCTTGAGAATAAAAATTTAACAACAGAACGATAGTGTTCAAGACATAAGTGGAAACATTTGAAATATAAAGAAGACGAAACGTAACATTATAGTACGACAAGTTCAACAACAAAAATTTAGAGTTATACTGAATCATACCTTTTGACGTTGAAGAGAAAAATGGACGTTTGAGAGAAAAGGAGTAAGGGAATAGGAAATCTTTCAGACGAAAAGCTAAGTGATCAGTGTGATGGAAAACGAAGAAGGCGATACGTATATTGTTGGTTTTTACCAAAGGGACAATATTGTAAATTCGCGTGCATTTTTAAAACGTCGAATCGCATTCATTAACATGTTAGTGCGTATTTTTACATTATATGTGTGAAGGATCATTTACGCTTATTGTTTAATATATATATATAAATGATCGCATTGTTCTATGTAAACGATACACTTAAAACGATTGTTAGGTAAGATCTCCCAATAATATCAAAACGATCATACTGATTAATATAATCTATGTGATTGTTTATTTAAGTCAAAACGATAATGTTAATTACTTTAAAGCATTGTTGAAAACATATAAGAGATAATGTTAGTTCTTTTAAACGATCGCTTTACAATACGTAAGCGATAATGTTACATAAGTTAAACAAGTATAAAATGGAGAAATTCTGAAAAACTCTTATACATTATTTTCACAAAGCTTTGTAAACTTGCATTCATTGCGATAAACATTTAAACATTCATTCCCTTCTCAAGAAACTAAAAAGCTTAAAAAAGAAGGTCTTTACACTTAATAAGTTTTCACACTCAACAAGTCTTTTCACATTAAATATGTAACGCCTAAAAAATTAAGATAATTTTGGAGTTAATTATCTTAATTTTGTTTAATTAGATTTAATGTATTGGACGTTATTTTGAATTCATTTAATAAGAATTATTTGATTATGTGAGAATTGAAATTAATTCAATATTTGTTGGATGAATATTTAATTAATTAGAGGTTTTGACATGTGGTGTTTGTTGAGATTTTGATTTTTGTTGAGATTTTGATTAAATGACAAGTTAAGAGGATTAAGTAAAGTTGTGAAATTTAGTGTTCTTGAAGTTGAATTAAATTAAATAATTATGGATGTTATTTAATTAAATTGTGGGGTGGAAAGTTTGTTGGAGATTTGATAATTATATGTATATGTATAAATATATATATAATTATTATGTGAAAGGAAAAGATAATTATATTTGTTGAAATATAATTATTTAAAGTAAAGATAATTATATTTTGGAGAAAGACAAATAATAATTAATTATTGTGAAAGATAATTAATTATTTTCGAGAAAGATAAATAAAAATTATTTATTGTGGAAGATAATTAATTATTTTGGAGAAAGATAAATAATAATTAATTATTTTAGAAAAAGATAAATATTGATTTTGGAGAGAAGTTGTTATGATTCGGTAAATAAGAAAAGAGAAGAAATTGGATTTATTTAAAAGAAAATTGATAATTATGTACTGAAATATAATTATTGGGAAAAAGAAATGTAACATCTCAAATTTTTAAGTAGTTTTTATTAATTAGGTTAAATTATTTGGGTGTTATATTAAGGATTGGAGCAAGAATTTAATGGTTGAGTTAAGATAATTCATGTTGGAATTTTATGAGTGATTTATTGGAAAAGATTTGATTGATTAAAAAGAATTAAGAATTTAAGTTAATCTGAGATTTTGGGAGGGAAAAGTTGGTTTTGGTGGAATTGAATTTAATTGAATATATATATATATATATTTAATTAATAATTTGGATTTTTGTTGGAATATGATATTAATTATTTGATTTTGTATAAATAATTAATATGGAAAAGTGAAGTTAGTTATACGACGGAATATAATTATATTTATTTGAAAAAGAAGATAATCCATGAAGAGGGAAATAATTGATTTAATTGGACGAGAAAATATATATTTATTTAAAAGAGAGATTGATGGTTTAAATAAATATATGTTTATTATAGATTTTGGTGAGAGCAAAATAATAATAATAAAGAAGTATTATTATTATTATTATTATTAATTGTTATAAATGTCTAAGATTTTGTGCATTTAAGAAATTTATTGAGAAAAGATAATGGGAATAAAGATATATGTATATTTTTGTATTATATATATATATATCCTAAGAGGAAAAAGAAATAAAAATAATAAATATTATTGTTATTATTTGGGTCTATAAATAGCATTGGAATGCTTAAGTTAGAAAGAAAAGGAAAAAGAAAAAGGTTTTTATCTCATTCACTAAGATAACCCTCTACTGTCGTCGCCTCACCAGTTTTAGTTAAGATTGGTCCCTTTGGCAAAGCTTAAAGATTTAAAGCGATGAATTTTCTCATCAAGGATAAGAGAATTTTTCAACTTCCATTTAAGTAATCTTGGTAAGCTAATGAAATTAAATTAATATTTTGTTAATCTAATTTTGGATCTTTTTGGGATTTCTTTAAAGGTTCAATTGCCTAATTCTTGAAGAATTAATCTTGGATTTTTTCCAATCAAGGTTGAATTGGTTTCAACCCATTTTTTTAAAATAGTTAATTAATTTGGGAGAATTTTTGGATGATAGCCAATTGCTAATTTCATTAATTAAGATACTAAATTTTCTTTTATGATTATGATCAAATTAATTGGAGAATTTTTACTGTCAGCTAGGGAGTACTTTATTTGGCTAAAATCTCCAAGTAAGAGATTCTCGTACTAGACCTTCGAACTGAATTTAAGAGACCACATGTAATTATGATTATACATTGATGGTAGCTAAAATGCATAACTTGATGCTATTGAGAATGACTGTTATTATATTGATGATTGATGATGATGACTGATATTATGTTGATGATGATGACTGATTTACGTTGATGATGATGACTGATTTACGTTAATCACATGATTAAGGATGTTAAGATTAATATTCATGCCATGTTTATGATGTTTATGATATACTACATGCTATGGATGAGCGTTCTGTTAACTTTATTTATTAGAGTCGTACCCACATGGGTGTTCCTCGGGATCACCACCTTTTTTATGACTGTGTAGTCTGACGGGATCACCAGTCCAATATGACATATACATGACTATTAGTGATTCGACGAGATCACTTACAACCCGATCGTCATCCCTTGAGTATACTAAAGACCAGTTTGTCCTAGGTGTTCCTTTGGGTTCACCGAAGACCAGAGATGTTCCTACGGGATTACAGATTGCACGTGTTCGAAAACGTGCCATTTCAGGGATACTACTTTACATGACTTTAATGGGAAGTTAACAGACACCTAAAGGGACTAGTAGTGAGTCTCTTACTGAGTATATGTTTATACTCACTCTTTCTACATTTAATATTTCAGGCGAAGGTAAAGGTAGAGGAAAGCTAGCGATCGACAGAGAAGGATCCGTGACATGCCATATGGGGACTCAGTTTTGCTTCCGCGTATATGTATCAGTGTTTTAGTATTCAGTTTTTAATGAATATTTAGTCTTCCTTTCTTTCAAGAAAGTGTCTATTGTTATTGTTTCTGTTTAGTAATGACCTCAACTTCGTATAAAGAGTTTGGTCGTTACAAAATATTTGCAAAGTTGATTCACCATATCTAAGATTACTAGAAGGTGGGACGATTCTTTGGAATCTAGGAAAGTTGATAAGAGCATACCACAGTCTTTTGTAGACTTTTTCGAAAGCACATTGTACGTATTTTCCTTTTCCTTATTGATTTTATCCTTCTTCGTCCAAATAGCAGCATCTTAAATTGCAACATTTGGACACTTATTTTCTCAGATGAAGAAAAGTTTGAGACAAAAACGTTTGAGACAAAAAGTTTAGAAACACTAAATGTAATGGTATGTGAGAAGAGTTTTAAAGGAATATGAAAGGACGAAAAAGGAATAGTTATTTTGTGATAATAAATACGAATTGATTATTTTCAACACGCTTATTGACCATTATCAGCCACAAAGCCTTAACTCAAAGATGCTCGCCACGTGATGCTAATCTCTTCATTAATTACACGATGAGATTATGCAATAATCTGTACAATACTGAAATCTATGCGATATCTGATTTAAATATAAACGGTCGTGTTGAAATACCTACACGATCATGCTAATAAAGGTAAACGATCCTGTTATACGCTTTACATGATGGTAATCAATGTTGAACGATCGTGCAGTTATGTAATTGTACAACACGCATATTTACCCTTTTCACAAACCTTAAACTTTTCACATCGTAAATCACTTTCATTCATATTAAATGATCGTGCAGTTACGTAATAGTACAACACGACTAATTATCCTTTTTCACCAATAAACACGCGTATTTACCGTTTTTATAAAATGTTAAACGATCATTAATTACGTAAACCGAATAATTTCACAAACCGAATAATAAGATAAACATTAGATCTTAAATCCTAAATGATATTGTCCTTAGCATAAATGATCGTTCTAAATGTACTAGACAATACACTAAATTATTTAAACAATTGTTCATAACATCTATTCGAAAATGATACAAAACTTAAACGATCGTGTACAACAACTAACCGATAAAGTTATACAAGGTAAATGATGTAAAGTTGTTATACAAACAGAGAAGTTCTGTAAAGTTTTTATACATTCATTATAAAGGTTATTACATGTAAATGTTATCTGTCATCCTCAAACCAACTTTGCGTTGTATGTATATGATACAAAACAAATAAAATAGACATTCATAAAATGTAAATGTTTATACACAGAGTGTTTTTATAATTTTGCAGCTCATGTCTATCAGTTTTGCAACGAATTACTTTGTCCTCAACCACCTACTTCGTAAGTGGTTAAAGACAAAAAGAAGGTCTTTGTCAATGTTTGGTAATGCCTGCACAGTGTCCATGGGTTGTCTACTTCACCAAGCTCTTGGATAACTTCGCCAGAACCATGCACCAAAAACCGATGTCATCTTTCATTGTGAATCATATACTCTTCCAAATTAGGTCGGAAGAGTCTTCCAAATCTAGGAAGTTTTTAAGAGCATACCGTAGTCTTTTATAGGCATTTTCTAAAACACATTGCACGTCATTTCTTTTTTCTTCTTGATCTTATCGTTTTTTTATCCAAATAACAGCATCTTGAATCTCAGCATTTACAATCTTATTTTGATAGAAGGAGGAAAATTTTTAGAGGAAAAGATTGAATCAAAAAGTTGATAAATCTAATTGTTTGTAAGATGGTTATAAAGGAAAATGAAGTGTTTTCTTGCTTTATACTCTCTAATAGATTTATAAAGAAGAGTTGAGAGGTTAATAAATGCGAAGATTATTACTTACAACACACGTAGTGACCATTTTCACCCACAAACCCTGAACTCTACACATGCTTGGTGCGTGGACATAATACCTTAATTTTATAACTGAAATCACATTCAGTAATTACACGATAAGTGTAAACAATCGGTTAAAATCATGTAATAATAAATATAAACGATCATTTTGATAAACCTACCCGATCGTGTAGTAAATCGAAACGATACTGTTATACGTTTTACGTGATGGTTGAATGTGTATATGATCGTTTACTTACAAATGTTATTGGGTATGTCTAAACGATCTTGTTATTATACATAAACTATAAAAGATTATGTTTTTAATGATAAATGATCTCGTAGTACTTCATAAACAATCGTTTATGTGAGCAAAATATTTGATAATAAACCAAAACGATCGTCAATTTATAAACGATGAAGTTGTTATATATAAATGATCTTGTAAAGCTGTATAAACGAAAGTTTCTGTTTATAGAATGTTTATGAAATGTTTTTCAAAGATATAAACGATAAAGTTAATTATTTTAAATGATTGTTTCCAAAATTCAAGTGATAATGTTAATCATTTCAAATGATCGTTCAATAATATCTAATCAATAACGTTAATTATATTAAACGATGGTTCTACAACATCTCAGTGATAATATTATACAATTTAAACAATCTCGTACTGAATCCAGAACGATTAAATGTAAAAGTTTAAGAAGTATAAACCAGAGAAGTTCTGAAAAGTTCTTATACATTGATTGTAAACTTTATTACATGTAAATGTTATCAGCCTTCCTCGAACCAACTTTTCATTATATCTAAATGTTACAGAACATGTAAAATGGACATTCATAAAATGTAAATGTACATACAGAATGTGTTTATAATTTCCACCATCCAAAAATTGTACAACTATTTGATTAAAGAACACTGAAGTTTTGGAGCTCTTATCTACTAATTTTGCAACGAATCTTGACTATGCTAAAATCGTCCAACCAATTTGTTCAAAAACACTGAAGTTCGTGGAGCTCTTGTCTACAAGTTCTGAAACGGTCTTTGCAAATCGAAGCCGAGATCTGTTGTGAAGCCAACTTTGCATTTCTCTTGGAAGGATCTGGAAGTTTCAGAATGTAGGAAACATATAAGAGCTTACCATAGTCTTTTCAAGACAATTTCGGAATCACCATCACAGTTTGGGTGAAGAAAAGGACGCCAATGTTACGTAACATGTAAAACTATACATGCTTTACATGTAAATGTTATCTGCTTTGTACGGAAGCTCTAGAGTCGGCTAAACTTGACATATAAGAGCTTGCTATATTTTTAATTAAAATATCTTCGAAATCACCATCATGATTGTTAGACAGCCGAAGATAAAGGAGAAGCAGATTCTTTCCTAAAGGAAGTTAATAAGAGTATACCATAGTCTTTTATGGAGATTCATAACTTGCACGCTTTTTCCTTTTTCTTTTGGACCTTGTTGTTCCTTATCCAAATAGCAACACCTTGAATCTCAACGTTTTGGAGTTCATTTTGTGGGAATGACGAAAGGTTTGAGATTAAAAGTTTGAGAGAAAAATTTTAACGAAAAGTTTGGAAACCCTAAAATATAATGTTTGTGAGAAGGGGTTTTAAAGGAAGATGAAGAGACGAAAAAGGAAGAGATTTTTTTTGTGTTGTACTCGCTGACAAGTTAATAAATACATATTTACCTTTTTCATCCACAAACCCTAAACTCTACACATATACGCTACGTGGCCTTAATTCCTTTAATCTTATAACTGAAATCTCTCTCACTAACTACACGATACAAGTAAACGATCGATCAACCTCATACAATAATCTAGATTTAACTGTAATCAAAATGATATCTGATCTGAATGTAAACAATCTTGTTGCTAAGCCTACACGATCGTTCTACTAAATCGAAACGATCAAGTATGATATGTTAAACGATCATTTAGTGTTGTATAAACGATCGTTTATGTAAGTAAACGAGTTTGTAATAAAATCCAAATGATTTTCAAACAAAAAGTAAACAAACTCTTCTTTTTACAGTAGGTGTTCCAAAGGAAGATGATTCGACAGATATGGAAAAGTTTTTTTCCGTTGTTTTTATTGACAGCTTAATAAATGTGAATTGATTACAATTACTTACAACACGTGTATTTAGCTTCTACACATGGTCCCCACTTCGCCTTAACCCTTTCTATGTTTTACTTCATGGTAATATGTTAAACGATCGTGTACTTATGTCAAACGATCTTTAGGTTGTTAATCACAAATGATCATGTAGTGTTGTATAAACGATGGTTTATGCATGTAAACAATTTGTTAATAAAATGTAAACGATCTTCAACGTTAAACGATGGTTCATACCTTTTTCGCCCACAAACCAACATTTACACTTATTGTTTAATATATATTAAACGAAACTGTACTTAAACGATTATATGAAAACGATTATTTACAACATGTGAACGATTATGTCATTATCGGAAAGGATCGCAGGTTCATGTTAAAAATATATTTGAATAGATCTAAATGATATTATCATTAAATTTAAACGATCATTCAATAACCTTTGAACGATTGATCTGTTAGTCATAAACGATCATGTAGTAATTTATAAATGAATGTTTATGAAACTGAACAATATGATAATAAAATCCAAACGTTCTAAATAAATGTGTATATTCTTTATTTTAACGATTGTTTTACAATATGTAGTCGTAAACGATTGTTTTTAACGAAGTGTAACACAGAAAAATATTCAAACGTTTACAATTCCTTGATTTGTTGATTCACTCTCCATTTTCTTCAACTGCTTGATTGACCTCAATCTTGTCTTCGCCGACCATGGAATCACAAGCAACTCATATTCTTTGTTCTTGCTCTCAATCTCCTACATCATCTTTAGCAACCAAAACTTCCTTTAGTTCTGTACAGACCACCAAAAAATATGTACAGTCATGTTAACCCAGAACGGTGGCCTTGGTTAAAATGATTATATACCTTTTTAGATGGGTTACAAATTTCTAGATAGATAGGAAATTTATAGCTGGTTGTTTCAAGATAAAGTAGGTAAGAACCTACCATGGTCTTTTATAGACATTTTCGGAATCACCATCACAGTTTGTTTTTGTCAAATCTACCATCCGTTTCTTTCCATCTGCATCTTGCACGCTTTTTTCTTCTTCTTTTCAATCTTGTTGTTCTTCGTTGAGATAGCAGCATATTGAAGTACAGTTTAAGAAGGGAATGTTCAAGAGGAAAACATTGGAAATCCTAAACAATTATGTAGTTATGTCAAATGATCTTAATTGATTATTTACAGCACGCAAACTCTTCCCATGGACTTCATATGGCTTTAAACGATTGTGTTATTGTAAAGAAAAATGAAGATGAAGGGACAAAAAATGAAGTGTCTTTTTGCGTTGTACTTGCTGACAGGTTAATAAATGCGAATTGATTATTGATAAAACTCTTTTTGACCATTTTTACCCACAAACCCTAAAACTCTACACATAGCCGCCACGTGGCCATAATACAGTAATTTTATAACTGAAATCACATTTTTAATTACATGATAGGTTTAAACGATCAATTAAGATCACGCAATAATGTAAACAGTTCTGTAATCAAAACGATATATGTTTGAAATGCAAACGATTGTTTTGTTAAACCTAAACGATTGTGCTAGTTTATCTAAACAATCCGATTATACGTTTTACGTGATGGTAGTATATATGTTAAACGATAGTGTATCAGTGTTTCAGTATTCTGTTTTTAATGAAAATTTAGTTTCCCTATTTTCAAGAAAGTGTCTATTGTTATTGTTTCTTTTTAGTAATGACCTCATGTAACACCCCATAAGTTTAAGGAACTTATTATGGGTATTACATTAACTGAACTTCGAAGTTAAGGAATGTATTTGGTGTTTTGTGTTGGATTAATTAAATATATATACATGGGTGGGTTTATTTAATTAAAGATTTTGGAGTTTGGTAGAAATTTGTTATTAATTAAGAAATGAGAGCCAAGTATCCCAATGTAACGACCCAACTTTCCGGACTAAGCTGAGGTCATTACTCAATACCAAAACTCGACCACACAACATAAAATTTATAACGGACCGGTTACGATTTCTTAAAACGTTAGAAATATATATAAAAAAAAAAAAGAAAACAGTGTCGGGCCCTATTTTAAATCACAGTCACAAAAGTTTCAAATAAAAACTCAAGTCATCAGTTCAAAATCACAAACCAAATATTCTGACAAAATACATAGCGAAAGCAATAAGAAAACCAGACGCGTCCATATGGCCTTCACGCATCCTTCCTGCCCCTCGTCGGTCTACCCCTCGCTGCGCCCTTACCTAAAAAGTTTAAGAAGAGAAAAGGGTGAGTATAAACATACCCAGTAAGGGACCCACTACTCGGCTTGGCTCGGCTTAACTCGGTTTGGTTCTCGGCTTAACTCGGCTTGGTCCTCGGCTCGGCTCGCGGCTCGCGGCTCGGCTCAACTCGGCTCGGCTCGGCTTAACTCGGCTTGGTTCTCGGCTCGGCTCGCGGCTCGCGGCTCGGCTCAACTCGGCTTGGTTGCTACTCGGCTCTGCTCGCGGCTCGTGGCTCGGTTTTCGGCTCGGGTATGGATGGTGGCTCGGCTAGCTCGGGTCGGGTCGGGTTTGCAGCACGAAACGGGGCAACCACGAGCAACGGATCTCCGACCGTGAAGAATGGCAGCTTGGAGGCGTTCGACGACCGGCTCCGCTTCAACGCGATGGAGAGCGACCGGGCGTCGGCGGAAGGAGGGGCGCACGCCGGTGGCTGGCGTCGTGAGCCCGAGAGGAAATCAGAATAGAGGGGGGCCGCGGCTGTCGAACGTTGAAGCTGGAAGTTTCGACGACGTGGACAGAGACGGACGACTACCACAAGGACGGAGACGGAGAGGATGCATGGCGAAGAGACGAAGGTGGCCAACGGAATTCGTCGGGTGAAGAACGGAGAGGGTTGGCGCTGAACACGGCTGCGGCGGCGCAAGGGAGAAGACGAAGGAGAAGAAAAATTCGAAAGAGAGAGAGAGGGGGGGGGGGGGGGCGCGCGCTAACCTTTAGGGTTTTTTAAAAAATATAAAATATTATTATATATATATATATATATATATATATATATTTATATATTAACTTTTAATAATTATAAATAAATAATAATAATAATAAATAAAATATTATTATATATATATGTATATTAACTTTTAATAATTATAATTAATAATAATAATATATAAAATATTATTATATATATATATATATTAACTTTTAATAATTAATTAATAATAATAATAATAATAATACTAATAATAATAATAATAAAAGATAATATTAATATTAAATTATATATAAAGGTTATAATAAATAATAATAATAATAATAATAATAATAATAATAATAATATAATTACTATTATATTATTATTATATAAATTTACAAATATTAATTTCAGAATTTCAGAAATTAATCCAAAATTTAAGATTCCCGAAAAATTATATAAAACGATAAAAGTTTACCTCGAAAATTCGGGACGTTACATTCTTCCCTCCTTAGGGAACTTTCGTCCTCGAAAGTTTTATTCCTCGAACAGTTCGGGATAACGGGACCTCATGTCATCTTCACGCTCCCATGTAGCCTCTTCTACCCGGTGATTCCGCCATAAGACTTTAACCAAAGGGATTTCTTTATTCCTCAACGTTTTCACCTCTCTAGCAAGCACCTCAACGGGTTGTTCAGCATAGCTCAAGTTTTCATCAATCTCCAGTGGCTCGTAATCCACTACATGGGATGGATCTGGCACGTACTTCCTCAACATAGAAACATGAAACACATCATGAACTGTCGAGAGTGATGGTGGCAACGCCAAGCGATAAGCTACAGGGCCAATCCGCTCCAGAATCTCAAATGGCCCAACAAAACGGGGACTCAGCTTTCCCCTCCTTTCAAATCGTAAGACACCTCTCATAGGTGCTACCTTTAAGAACACCTTGTCCCCTACCTCAAATTCGAGATCCTTCCGCCTCACATCTGCATAACTCTTCTGCCTACTCTGAGCGGTATGCATGCGTGATCTAATCTTCTGTATCGCTTCGTTAGTAGAATGCACTAACTCAGGACCCATCAATCTCTGCTCACCCACCTCACCCCAGCAAACCGGGGATCTACAACATTTGTCGTACAAGGCCTCAAATGGTGCCATGCCAATAGTAGCCTGATAACTGTTATTATAAGCAAATTCCATCAAATGTAAGTGGGAGTCCCAGCTACCTGGAAATTCCAATGCACACGCCCGCAACATATCCTCTAAAACTTGGTTCAGACGCTCAGTCTGACCGTCAGTCTGTGGATGGAAAGCTGTACTAAAGTCTAACCTCGTGCCCATAGCAGTCTGCAAACCCATCCAGAATTTGGAAGTGAAACGGGCATCTCTATCAGAAACAATCGACACTGGCACTCCATGTAATCTCACTATCTCAGACATGTACAGCTGTGCCCACTTACTAGCAGTATAGGTGGATTTACCCGGAACGAAGTGCGCTGATTTGGTAAGTTTGTCCACCACAACCCAAATCACTGTAAAACCCCTCAGAGTTCTCGGCAGTCCTGTAATGAAATCCATGGACACGTTTTCCCACTTCCATTCCGGTATGCTCAAGGGTTGTAATAAACCCGCTGGTTTCTGCCTTGGTGCCTTAACCTGCTGACACACCAAGCATCTACTAACAAATTCTGCTACCTCCCTCCTTCATGTTACGCCACCAATAAACCCGCTTCAGGTCCTGATACATCTTCGTACTACCTGGGTGCATGGAGAATGGGGAACTGTGAGCCTCAGATAATAATTCTGTCTTAACCGCACTATCTGATGGCACACAGAGGCGTCTCTCAAACAAAAGTCCACCATCAGAGGATATGGAGAACTCAACCGCCTGCCCTGCCTCTGCTAGGCCACGTTTCTCAACCAAGTAAGGATCGTTACCCTGAGCATCAATGATCGTTTGCCTCAAAGTCGGCTGTACCGTCAACTGGGCTAACTGCGTAGTGACTGCCCCTACTGACACTGCAATCTCAGCCCGCTCGAGATCCCGATGCAATGGGGCCTGTCGGGTAATAAGTGCTGCTGAATGTGATACCTTTCTACTAAGAGCATCAGCTACCACATTTGCCTTGCCTGGATGATACAGTATCTCACAATCGTAATCCTTCACTAACTCAAGCCATCTTCGCTGTCTCATATTCAATTCTTTCTGAGTAAAGAAGTACTTCAAGCTCTTATGATCCGTGAAGATCTGTATCTTTTCACCATATAAGTAATGCCTCCATATTTTTAAAGCAAAAACCACCGCTGCCAACTCTAAATCATGTGTAGGGTAGTTCTGCTCATGACTCTTCAACTGACGAGACGCATAAGCGACCACCTTACCCTGTTGCATCAAAACACAACCCAAACCCTTCTTGGAAGCATCACTATAAATCACAAAACTGCCAGAACCATCAGGTACAGTAAGAACCGGTGCGGTAACTAGCTTCTGTTTCAGGTTCTGGAAACTGTCCTCACACGCCTTGCTCCAAACAAAAGGAGCTCCCTTCCTGGTCAACTGAGTAAGAGGAGTAGCTATACGAGAAAAGTTCTCCACAAACCGTCGATAATAACCTACTAAACCCAGAAAGCTACGAACCTCACTGACTATGGAAGGTCAGGTCCAACCGGTGACTGCCTCTATCTTAGCTGGATCCACAGAGACTCCAGCCTTAGAAACCACGTGGCCCAGAAAGGACACCTGCTTCAGCCAAAACTCGCATTTCGAGAACTTTGCATACAACTTATTATCCCGAAGTGTTTGCAAAACTATACGTAAATGCTCCTCATGTTCGGCCTCCGTCTTGGAGTATATCAAGATATCGTCGATAAACACGATCACAAAAGTATCTAGGAACTCCCTAAACACTCTGTTCATCAAGTCCATAAACACTGCCGGAGCATTCGTCAAACCAAAAGACATCACAATAAACTCGTAGTGTCCATACCTGGAACGAAATGCTGTCTTTGGTACATCACCATCCTTAATCCTCAGCTGATGGTATCCCGACCGAAGATCAATCTTAGAGAACACCGTGGCTCCCTGCAACTGGTCAAATAGATCGTCGATCCTGGGCAAGGGATATCTGTTCTTAACGGTTACCTTATTCAACTCCCTATGGTCAATGCATAGACGCATCGATCCATCCTTCTTCTTAACAAATAAAACTGGCGCACCCCAAGGGGACACGCTCGGTCGAATGAATCCCTTATCAAGCAATTCTTGTAACTGCACCTTTAATTCTTTCAGCTCTGCGGGGGCCATCCTGTAAGGGGCTCTGGATATAGGAACCGTGCCCGGCTCCAACTCTATGGCAAACTCAACCTCTCTGTGTGGAGGTAACCCTGGAAGTTCTTCAGGAAAGACATCCGGATAGTCCCTCACCACCGGTTCTGATGACAGGGATACATCGACCTCTCTAGTATCCACCACGCTCGCTAAGATACCCCAAGTACCCTGACTGAGCAGTTTACTAGCCCTGATGGCTGAGATTACCTGAGGCAACGACCTTGACCCTCCTCCCTTAAATTTAAAACTGGCCATCGAGGGAGGGTTAAACGTTACCTCCTTACGGGAACAATCTATGCTGGCGTGGTTAGCGGCCAACCAATCCATACCCAGGATTACATCAAAGTCGAGCATATCCAGGACTAACAGCGTTACTTCAATCACATGGTCTGCTATCTCAATCTGGCATGCTTTCACCTTTTCCTTCGACAACATACACTCCCCGGAAGGAGTAGATACTGATAGAACATGGTGTAAGGGCTCTACCTCTAAGCGGGCATGCAACACAAATGCGGAAGAGATAAAAGAATGTGACGATCCCGAATCAAACAAAACTAAGGCGTAATGCCCCAATACTGGAAGCGTACCTGTCACCACCGTGCCTGCCCTCTCAGCCTCAGTCTTGTTGGTAGCAAAGACCCTACCCTGATGTGGAGCACCTGCTCCCTGATTCTGCGCGTTCCCCGTAAGTCTCAATGGGCATCTATCAGCTGTATAACCCTCTTGCCTACACTTAAAGCAAGTCCTGGTCCCGAATAAGCAACGACCCAGATGGTGCTTCCCACAAGTGGTACACAACGGCTTCCCTCTGGCAGCTTCCCCTGCCTCAAAAGGTTTCTGCTGGAAGCGGCGAAACTCACCACCTGATCTGAAGTTCCGCTGTGGCGCTGGAACAGGCTGCTGCTCAGCCTTCCTCTTCTGTCCTGATGTTGAACCTCTACCAGCGGTCTTAGACGAGTTAGCCCTCTCCTGTAAACTGAGATCCACTGCCAGGCGCAGTGCATCGGCATGAGTAACGGGTCGGAAAGCTCGGACCAAACCCTGAATGTCCAGTCGGAGGCCTCTAACAAACTTATCAGCCCTGGCCGCCTCGGTCGCTATCATCTCGGGGGCGAAGCGGGATAACATGTCAAACTCCGTATCATACTGCTCCACTGTCATGTCACCCTGCTCTAAGTTCAGGAACTCCTGCCGCTTGGCATCTCTCAAACTAGCAGAGAAGAATTTCGCATAGAAACTCTCCTTAAACTGTTGCCACGTGATCTGACTCACATCACCACCTAGCATTCTCTCTGTAGTCTCCCACCATGCAGTACCTCTGTCAGTCAACATAAAAACAGCACACTGAACTTTCTGATCCTCAGGGCACTTCATGTATCGGAATATGGTCTCCAAAGACGATAACCACAGCTGAGCCCTGGTGGGGTCCTCCAAAGACCCATCGAATGTCGTGGGATTATACTTCCTGAAATCCCTCAGGTGCTTAGCCTCTGCTGACAACTGATCCGGCACAAACTGGGGCGCAACTGGTACTGGAGCCGGAGCTGGAGCAGGAGCTGGTGCTGTAGCTGGCGCTGGAGCTGGCGCCGAAGCTGGCGGGGCAGGCTGCTGCTGCTCCCGCATCTGCATAATCAAATCTCTAAACCTCTGCTCCATGGCAGCTAGATCCGCATGAGTAACTGGCGCAGCCGGGTCAGTGGCTCGGGCTACAGGCTGCACCTCAGGCTGAACGCGTCCTGCTCCTCTTCCTCGGCCTCCTCGGCCACCCCTACGTGCACCTCTCCTTGGCGGCATTTCCCTAACAACCACCAATGATCCCTTTAGTCATAAATGGTAATTAACTTTGCAGTTTAACTTAGGTAAGGTAATGCATATAGAGTTGTACATATACTTCCATGAGAGCGTACCTGACGAGTGGCAAGGATCGTTTTAGCCATAAGGACACAAAACACAGACTCACATTATAAGTCAGTCTACAGAACCTAAAACTTAGGCTCTGATACCAACTGTAACGACCCAACTTTCCGGACTCAGCTGAGGTCACTACTCAATACCAAAACTAGACCACACAACATAAAATTTATAACGGATCGGTTACGATTTCTTAAAATGTTAGAAATATATAAAAAAAAAAAAAAAAACAGTGTCGGGCCCTATTTTAAATCACAGTCACAAAAGTTTCAAATAAAAACTCAAGTAATCAGTTCAAAATCACAAACCAAATATTCTGACAAAATACATAGCAGAAGCAATAAGAAAACCAGACGCGTCCATATGGCCTTCACGCATCCTTCCTGCCCCTCGTCGCTCTACCCCTCGCTGCGCCCTTACCTGAAAAGTTTAAGAAGAGAAAAGGGTGAGTATAAACATACCCAGTAAGGGACCCACTACTGGGCCCGTTAGGGAACAACAGTTAACTTCCTATTCGGGGGTACCCTACATAACAGTCTAGTGGTTCCGTAGAACGCACATATCAGTCTAGTGCTCCCGAAGGATGCACATATCAGTCTAGTGCTCCCGAGGGATGCACACATCAGTCTAGTGCTCCCGAAGGATGCACACATCAGTCTAGTGCTCCCGAAGGATGCACATATCAGTCTAGTGCTCCCGAAGGATGCACATATCCGTAAGGCACACTACCCCATAGATGAAGCTAACCGTTACCCCTCAGTCCATACTAAACCGTCTACAACAGTCATACCCCAACGGCATTCATATTACAGTTCCGCCATAGGCTTTGTCAGTCAGATAGTATAGGTTTAAACAACTACACCCGCAGTTGCTATACGCGTTTCCAATTCGCACACCATTAATGACCTCTAGACCCGGTCAACCAATCAATCAAAATCGGACTCACCGTCCTTCCCCGACCAAACTCCGTGATAAATGTCCAGACCAATGACTACCACGTACCTAATCGTAAACTTCAGGGTCCATCGACATAAAATCCCAATCTACAACGTAGCCCATTAACATAACCACCCTATACCGAACATCCAGCATCGGGGTCTATCCGCAAGCAACTCCTTACATCCGATAGCACACAAGCTACAACTAGCGGTCGCGTTACCTTTACATCAGACAAGAGTATAACAACAATACTTAAAAATCAATCACACATACATTTATTCGGTACAGTTACTAACGTGTAATCCCCTGTGGATTATTACGTTTCCAGCCTCGATTCGAGGTCCAGTAGTAGGAAAACCCTTACCTGAAACTTGGTTATGCCCCTCGATCGAGTCCACGCTCAACGGATCCACCTAAACGAAAACACGAAGGTTTTAATCGATGACACTAGTAGAAGTCATTTTAAATGGTCCTAAGCGACATCCGTTGACTTACCCAAGGAAAGGAAAGCTATCTCCAAACAAGCCTGCCGCGGAAAATCCGAGAACTTAAACATCAACTCCTTAATGCCTTCAAGGGATGGAAGATAGGACCAAAGCTTATTCCAATATTCAACTCGAATCGGATATAGCAACATTATGGAAAATCATCAAAACAATCCTTACCGAAAGCTCACCGTGACCCGGAGTGGAGGAAGGAAGGCTTAGGTGGCTCGGCTCGGCTTGGCTCACTCTCGGCTTGGCTCGGCTTGGCCTCGGCTCACAGCTCGGCTCACTCTCGGCTTGGCCTCGGCTCACAGCTCGGCTCAACTCGGCTCGGCTTGGCTTAACTCGGCTTGGTCCTCGGCTCGACGCGCGGCTCGCGGCTCGGCTCAACTCGGCTCGGCTCGGCTTAACTCGGATTGGTTCTCGGCTTGGTCCTCGGCTCGGCTCGTGGCTCGCGACTCGGCTCAACTCGGCTCGGCTCGGCTTAACTCGGCTTGGTTCTCGGCTCGGCTCGTGGCTCACGGCTCGGCTCAACTCGGCTTGGTCGCTACTCGGCTCGGCTCGCGGCTCGTGGCTCGGTTTTCGGCTAGGGTATGGATGGTGGCTCGACTAGCTCGGGTCGGGTTTGCAACGCGAAACGGGGCAACCACGAGCAACGGATCTCCGACGTTCGACGACCGTGAAGAATGGCAGCTTGGAGGCGTTCGACGACCGGCTCCGCTTCAACGCGACGGAGAGCGACCGGGCGTCGGCGGAAAGAGGGGCGCACGCCGGTGGCTGGCGTCGTGAGCCCGAGAGGAAATCAGAATAGAGGGGGGCCGCGGCTGTCGAACGTTGAAGCTGGAAGTTTCGACGACGTGGACGGAGACGGACGACTACCACAAGGACGGAGACGGAGAGGATGGATGGCGAAGAGACGAAGGCGGCCAACGGAAATCGTCGGGTGAAGAACGGAGAGGGTTGGCGCTGAATACGGCTGTGGCGGCGCAAGGGAGAAGACGAAGGAGAAGAAAAATTCGAAAGGGAGAGAGAGAGAGGGGGCGCGCGCTAACCTTTAGGGTTTTTTAAAAAAATATAAAATATTATTATATATATATATTTATATATTAACTTTTAATAATTATAAATAAATAATAATAATAATAATAAATAAAATATTATTATATATATATATATATATTAACTTTTAATAATTATAATTAATAATAATAATATATAAAATATTATTATATATATATATATATATATTAACTTTTAATAATTAATTAATAATAATAATAATACTAATAATAATAATAATAAAAGATAATATTAATATTAAATTATATATAAAGGTTATAATAAATAATAATAATAATAATATAATTACTATTATATTATTATTATATAAATTTACAAATATTAATTTCAGAATTTCAGAAATTAATCCAAAATTTAAGATTCCCGAAAAATTATATAAAACGATAAAAGTTTACCTCGAAAATTCGGGGCGTTACACCCAAGTTGTTCAAAGATTAGAACTTTCGAGGACGAAAGTTTCAAAAAGGAGGGAAGATTGTAACGCCCCAAAAATTAAGATAATTTTGGAGTTAATTATCTTAATTTTGTTTAATTAGGTTTAATTTATTGGGCGTTATTTTTGAATTCATTTAAGGAGAATTATTTGATTTATGTGGGAATTGAAATTAATTAAATATTTGTTGGATGAATATTTAATTAATTAGAGGTTTTGGCACGTGGTGTTTGTTGAGTTTTTGATTAAATGGTAAGTTAAGAGAATTAAGTAAAGTTGTGGATTTTTAGTGTTGTTGGAGTCGAATTTAATTAAATAACTGTAACGACCCAACTCTTTATACTAAGCTGAGGTCATTACTAAAAAGAAACAATGACAAGAGACACTTTTTTGAAAGAGGGAAACTAAATTTTCATTAAAAACAGAATACTGAAACACTGAAACATAGACGCGGAAGCAAAACTGAGTCCCCATATGGCATGTCACGGATCCTTCTCTGTCGCTCGCCAGCTTTCCTCTACCGTTACCTTCGCCTGAAATATTAAACATAGAAAGAGTGAGTATAAACATATACTCAGTAAGGGACCTACTACTAATCCCGTTAGGTGTCTGTTAACTTCTCATTAGAGTCCTGAAAAGGTACCCAATAACTGGCATGTTCCCGAACACGTGCAACATGCGCTCCCGTAGGAACAGAATCTTGTCTTCGGCGTCCCCAGGGAGTACCTAGGACATACTGGTCTGTAGCGAACCCGAAGGAAACACTAAGACAATCGGGCTGCGAGGATCTCGTCGAATCACTCGAATCATATCTATATCCATGCTAGACTGGCGGTCCCGTCGGACTACGCAGTCCTAAAAAGGTGGTGATCCCGAAGGACACCCATGCAGATACGACTCTAATAGACAAAGTTAACAGAACACCCTATCCATAGCATGTAGCATAACATAACATCATAACAAGGCATGAATATTAATCTTAACGTCCTTGATCATGTGATTAATATATCATGCATTAACAATCGTCAACATCAATCTACCAGTCATTAACATAACATCAGTCATCATCATCAATCATCAACATCATAATCTCAGTCATCATCATCAACATCAATACAATGACAATCATTATCAATAGCATCAAGTTATGCATTTTAGCTACCATCAATGCATAATCATAATTACATGCGGTCTCTTAAATTCAGTTCGAAGGTCTAGTAGGAGAATCTCTTACCTGGAGATTTTAGCCAAACAAGGTACTTCCTAGCTGACAGTAAAAATTCTTCAATTAACTTGATCCTAATCATAAAAGGAAAACTCAGTATCTTAATTAAATGAAATTTGCAATTGGCTAACATCCAAAAAATTTTCCAAATTAATTAACTTCTCAAACAAAAGGGGTTGAAACCAATTCAAACTTGATTGGGAAAAATACAAGATTTAGATCTTAAAAAATTTTAGCCAATTGAACCTTTAAAGAAACCTCAAATAGATCCAAAATTAAATTAATAAAATATTAATTTAATTTTATTGGCTTACCAAAGTTACTCAGATGGAGCTTGAAAAATTCTCTTATCCTTGATGGAAAAATTCATCACTTTAAATTCTCAAGCTTCCAAAGAGACCAAAGAGACCAATCTTAACTTCAACTGATGAGGCGGCGACAGCAGAGGGTTATCTTAGAGAAGAAGATGAATAACCTTTTTCTTTTTCCTTTACTTTCTAACTTAAGCATTCCAATGCTATTTATAGACCCAAATAATAACAATAATATTTATTATTATTATTTCCTTTTTCCTTTTCCTTTTAGGATATATATATATATATATATATATATATAAAATACCAAATATATACATATATCTTTATTCCCATTATCTTTCCTAACTAAATGCCTTAAATGCACAAAATCTTAGGTAATTATAACCAATTATAATAATAATAATACTTCTTTATTATTATTATTTTTCTCTCACCAAAATCTACAATAAACATATATATTTATTTAAACAATTATTCTCTCTTATAAATAAATATATATCTTTTTCGTCCAATCAAATCAACCATCTCTCTCTCTTCATGGATTATCTTCTTTTCCAAACAAATATAATTATATTACATCATATAATTAACTTCACTTTACCAAATTATTAATTAAATATATATATCCATATATATATATACTCAATTAAATCCAATTCCAACAAAACCAACTTTTCCCTCCAAAATCTCAAATTAACTTAAATCCCTAATCAATTTAATCAATCAAATCTTTTCCAATAAATCACTTATAACTTCCAACATGAATTATCATAACAACTCCACTCCAGAATCAATATTTAACTTCCTGCAGAATAATTAATTATCTTCCACAATAATTAATTATTATTCATCTTCATCTAAAATAATTAATTATCTTCCATAATAATTAATTATTTTTTTATCTTTCTCCAAATAATAATTAATTATCTTCCACAATAATTAATTATTATTTATCTTTCTCCAAAATAATTAATTATCTTCCACAATAATTAATTATTATTTATCTTTCTCCAAAAATAATTAACCTTTTACAAATAATTATATTTTCCCAAAATATAATTATTTTACTTTTTCTCCCTTACTAAATATCTTTTCTCCAAAATACAATTATCTTTTTCTTAAATAATTATACTTCAACAAATATAATTATCTTTTCTTTTAACATAATAATTATATATATATATTTCCACATATACATATAATTATTAAATCTCCAACAAACTTTCTACCCCACAATTTAATTAAATAACGTCCATAATTATTTAATTAAATTCGACTCCAACAACACTAAAAATCCACAACTTTACTTAATTCTCTTAACTTACCATTTAATCAAAAACTCAACAAACACCACGTGCCAAAACCTCTAATTAATTAAATATTCATCCAACAAATATTTAATTAATTTCAATTCCCACATAAATCAAATAATTCTCCTTAAATGAATTCAAAAATAACGCCCAATAAATTAAACCTAATTAAACAAAATTAAGATAATTAACTCCAAAATTATCTTAATTTTTGGGGCGTTACACCTCAGCTTAGTATAAAAAATTGAGTCGTTACACAAAGTGCTATACAGAAAAATATACAATGCTATATAGACAAATATTTACATTCTAGTTTGTTACCTTTATTTCTTCTTATTTCTTAATTTTTTTCTTCTGTCTTTACTTTACACTTTATTGATTTGGTATATGATGCTTGTTGCTTCTTGCTCGCCATCTATATATAAGTATACATTATTCAATGAAATATATACAATGAGTATAGAAACAGATGTCTTTGTATGCGGGATAGATCGTGATAGATATAGATAGATCGAAATGAATATAGATTCAGACCTCTTTGTAAGCGAGATAGATGATCATGGTAGATATATATAGATCATGAAGATAGATCGAAATAAATATAGATTCAGACCTCTTTGTATGCAAGTCAGATCATCAATCGCAATAGTTCTGTTGAAGTAGTTACCAGAATATAAACGATTGATGAGGAAGATGATGGATGAAAAATTCTGAGCAAATTCCCTCACCTTTTTATAGCCCCTTCATTTTGATGGTATTTTTGCAATTATGAGTTATTGGAGTTTCTCTAAATGATCGTTTATACTTATATATACGATCGTTGAAGCTACTCTACATGATTGTCTATATCTAAACTTTTTTGTCATCTTTTACTATTTATTACCTTATCGTTTATATATATGCTAATGTACAGAATCGTGTATGATGATTGTTTTTTATCGTTTGTACTTACATACATGATCAGACGCACATATGAGATAATCGTGAAAGATAATTTACACGATCATTGATATCTAAAGTCTTTTGTTATCGTTTAGCGTTTATTTTTTATTGTTTATATATTTGGTAATTTACAAGATCGTGTAACAATTGTATATTATTCTACACGGTGGCATCTAATAATCGTTTATTAACATTAATCAGGTGCTCGCAGATGATTAATCACACGTTTATTGGGGTATTTTTGGTATTTCACATGTGGGCCTATGGGCTTTTTCCATTTCTGAAATTGTTCTGTCGAGTGTAAATAATTTGTCGCTTTGTTATATTATTGAAAAGATTCCTTTAAATAACCTAATTACATGAAATTTTGGATTTTCCCACTAACTAGTCCAAGGGCAATATGGTCACTTGACCATTAAGTCAAAGTCAAACTTTGACTTTTCAAGTAGAAAATCAACATTTTGAATTTTTACCATTTTGTCTTTCTTAACTAATTTCGACCTCCCGAGCATCAATTTGCATTCAATTTTTCAAAATTCAAATTCTATTTGAATATAAAGTTGATCCTTGACTTTTCAAAATCAAAATTCAACATTTTGACTTTTCACAACTTTGATCATTTCCATCAATTTCGAACTTTCGAATATGAATCTATATTCATATTTAAATATTTAAATCACATTTAAACATAAAGCTCTATAATAGACAACTATATCAAATATATTTGTCGATTTCTCTCTTTACATAATTCGAACAATTCGAATTATTCCAACATATTGTTCTAAGTTAATTCCATATGAGCTAGCAGAGGAACCTAATAAACCTATAGATCATAGGCTCCAACGATCCGAGATTAATTGACTAAATCATATTAGATCAAGCTAATCAACATTCATTAACTAACAGGTCATTCCACTAAAGCCCTGTAGTTGCACTCCTCTCACTATAAATATATTTTTGGCCATATGATATAACCATGATCAGTAAGTTAATCCTTCACAAGTTGTTCATAATCTCGATTAGGGTAAAATATCGCTTTATCCCTCATATTACATCTTGTTCCTTAAGACCCACTGATCCACTATTGAGTAATTGGTTTTAGGTCCAACCTATAAACCAAATCCCTCTTGGACCAATGAGAGGGTGTGCCCTCTTGTTCAAAACTTGGATTCAGTCCTTAAGGGAACAACTTCTCTACTAACCCTAAAGTAGGTAGGAGTGAATTTCATATTGCACCCTACGTCTCTGGTCATCCACCCGGTTTTATCCCTGAAATGGGAGGCTTATTGAGCCAGCGCTATTGAGCTGCCATCACCTATGCAAATCTAAGGATAATATCGTTTGAACAGAAGTTCATAGCTAGCTTAAGATTAAGATTAAGTTACTTAGGCCATCATAAGTGAAATAGTTGGTTTTATATATTCAATGATGTTATAACTTAAAAGTGACTATTTCATGGTTCCTAGTCTTGTATAAACTTTTTACATAGGATGCATCCACTTCCATGACTTTACATGAATAATTTAGGATCATATCGTTTGTACTAATTACAGAGTGGGTTGCATCTATAGTGTTCCCAGAATAAGCCGTCCAACCTTATTCATAGACTATAGACCGTTTAAACTATATACTTGAACTTGATCCACGTTTACATCTCTACATAAAGTTTAAGTCTACACTAGATAGCCTCAGGACTTTAGTTTATTGGATTCAAGATTGTAGTATTTTATTTTCACGAATAAATCTTCAATAATCACTTTATTGAATAGAATATAATTTTAACTACAAACTACGAGTTTTAGAACATAAATTCCTACATATATATACATGATACACACTTTCTTAATACATGAATTGTCAAATAAAGCTTAAAACATCTAGCGCAGCTTCACACTTAAATGCTTTGCTCATGCTTCAACGCAAAGCAACTCGTCTTTCTTATCCTAACATGGCCTCAACGCCTTGCAGCCTGGGGAGGAAAAATTTAACACATAAGTCAAATACTTAGTGAGTGATGTTTTGGATAACCATTTTGGGGAATACAATTACGTAAATACATTTCATAAAAAAGGCTTTCATCGCCTCATTCAATAAATCATAAATCACACATCATCCTTTCTTATTTCTTTTACTAAGAACATGAACCATTCTCACGCATAAACCATTGTGAAGGCCTTTTCATCAATAGCATCCTATGGAGAATTTCCTGGTCATTATGGTGTTAACTCAATACACTCATTTTACGCATTAGCCAGCTTTATATCGCCATATAGTCATTTTCTACATGGTTGTCTTTACTTATTATGTACACATAATAGCTAGCTCATTGGTAGGAATATGGCTAATGGTTTACTCACATAAAAGCATTCATTCATCAAACATGAAAACTTTAACATAACTCATAACATAGAAGCTTTGTTTAGAAATCACGCTTTCTTATAAAATTTACGTGTATTACAAACATACAAGACAACATGAAGCTTAGAAAGAAAGTTTTAAAAACTTTAATCAACCTTAGAAAATCACTCACAACATTAAGTATTTATTCCCTCTTTAAATGCCTGACTCGATCCTTCTACTTGCCTAATAGCACTTTAACAACATAACCTTTAAGCAATCTCTTAACAAAATCTCAAAATGACACCTCTTTTCTTTTGTTCTCTTCTTCTATTTATACTAATACTAAGTTGGATTAGTTACCCCTTAAGCTTCCTTAATTCGCTAGCTTTTGCTTAAAGTATTACACGTGTTAATAACTTTCCAAACCATATGCTTAGCTTAAACCCTTACACGTGGTTCATTAATTATAATTAGGAAATTTTCTAGAATTTTCCTAACTTCTCAATGCCTAACTTCTTCTTGCATTAAACATCAAAATGCCTTCTTATTTCATCGTGTCACCTATCTATAACGCGATCTTCCTTCAAAATGTCTATTAATACTCAAATTACCTTCTTTAAAATCCTTTCTTCAAAATTCCTTTCTTTAAAATCCTTTCTTCAAAATTCCTTCTATCCAAGACATGAGTCTCACATATAATTTTGAATCCAATAAACTAAGGTTTTAAGGCTATCTTGAGTAAACTGGAACTTTATGTAGAGACATAAACATGAACCATGTTCGAGTATATAGCCTAAATGGTCTATAGTCTAAATGGTCTATAGTATATGAATAAGGTTGGACGTCTTATTCTAGGGAAACTTTGGATGTGGTCTGCTTTGTAGTTATTACAGACGATGTAATCCTAAATCATTCATGTGGAGACATGAAAGTGGAGGCATCCTATGAAAGAGTTTATATAAGACTGAAACCACGAAATAGTCACTTTTACATTATAACACTGTCGACTGTATCGAACTAACTATTTCAATTATTGATGGCCTATATGTAACTTCATCTTAATCCTGAACTAATTATGAATTTTTGTTCACACGAGATTATCCTTAGATTTACATAAGTGAGGGTAGCTCAACATAACTGGCCTAATAAGCCTCTCATTTCAAGGGTAAGACTAGGTGGATAGGTGAGGGACATAGGGCGCAAGACGAAATTCACTCCTACCCATTATAGGGTTAGTAGATAGGTTATTTCCTTAAGAACTGAATCCAGGTTTTGAACAAAGGGTCCCATCCTCTCATTAGTTTGAGAGGGGTTCAATTTATAGGTTGGACATTAACCCAATTGTTCAATATAGAATCAGTGGGACTTAAAGAACAATATGTAATATTGGTGGTAAAATGGTATTTTGACCTAGCCAAGATTGCAAACAACCTGTTAAGGATTAACTTGCTAATCATGGTTATATTAGATGAACACAAATATATCTATAGAGAGAGGAATGCATCCACTGGACTCTAGTGGAATGACCCGTTGGTTAACAAATGTTGATTAACTCGGTCTAAAGAGTTTAACAAGTTAATCTCGGATCGTTGGAGCCCATGATGTATAGGTCCATTAGGTTCTCCTACTAGTTCATATGCAATAAACTTAGAACAGTATGTTTGAGTAATTTAAATTGTTTGAATTAGGTAAGGATAGAGAAATTGACAAGTATATGTGATAGAGCGATCGAATTTCAGTTGAGAGATAAAGTTTTATGTTTAAATATGACTTAAATATCAAGAATATGAATACAAATTCATATTTAAAAGCTCAAAATTCAAATATGATTTAAATTTCGAAAGAATAAATGCAAGTTCATACTCAAGAGGTCAAAATTAGTTAAGGAGGAAAAATGGTAAAAAGACAAAATGTTGACTTTTGGTCAAAGTTTGATTTTGTTTTAAATGATGAAATGATCATTTTAACCTTTAACTAAAGTCAGTGAAAAAATCCAACATTTTTTTTGGATAATCTCACTAACTCTTAGTGGGCTATAATGTAGAGGCTCATGGTGATGACACTAAGCTCACTAAGAGAAAGTGCATTGTTGCATAATTCTAATTCTTCAATAGTGGGCTAAGTTGAAGCTCATGGTGATGACACCAAGCCCACTAAGAGTTAATGAAATGTGATGTGTTGGGTCTTGATGAGTTTAGACATGCAATAGTTGCATGCATTTTGTCTATTTAAAGAAGACTTTTTAAATGTGTGAAAAACTTTTAAAATTTTAATTTATTTTCTTTAAAAATAAAGAAAAAAACTTACCAAAATTCTCACAAGCCTAATCCAATTTTTATCTCTCACTCTCTCAAATCCTTCAATCATTGGATTCCACAACTCAGTTCTAAGACTAGAGAATAGTGGGTCAATACTAGTGGTAGTCCTATTCAAGTTTATGAGAAGACTACGAGCATTCGAGAGCGACAAAGGTGAGTTTTCATTTAATTCCTAATTTGGTTTAATTGGGGTGTTTTATGTATGTTAATTTCTAATAGGATAAAATTGATCTAATTTTCGTGGTGCACGTCTATCGTTTCCATAAAATGTAAGCTATGACAATGCTTGGAGAGGGCATGAGATTGCTTTTAATTCTATTAGAGGTACTTCAGAGTCCTCATATGCCACGTTGTTAGTATTTTCGAATGCATTGATTCAAAATAATCCAAGTACATGTTTTCACAAATATAGTGTAATTCAAGTATAATACGTTATAAGTTACTAAGTAACTCATTTTTAATTTTGCTCTTTACAAGAACATATACCGCCGAAGAAGCAGGCAATAAAGGTAGGCTTAAGGATTATTTCATGAATTTTGGTGCTTCTATCTATGCATGGAATTATTGTTTATTAATCATTTCAGTTGATGGGCATCTATGAAGAATAAATACTTAGGTACGCTAATCTCTACCTTCACTCTTAATGGTAATTCTCAAATTGTGCCTCTTACATTTGTTGTTGTTGATTAAGAGAATGATCTGTCATGGTTATGGTTTTTTCATAATATTAAAGCTTAATTTGAAGAATCTAATAACCTTGTTATTATGTCTGATGCTCATGAAAGTATAGAGAATTGGTTTAATGTTGTGTACGAATCAACTAAACATGGGATATGTGCATTCCATTTGTATAAGAATCTTAAAAAGAATTGTAAGTCTCTTCTGATTGAAGATTCTTTCCATAGTTGTACTAAAGCATGTACATCATTGGAGTTTGATCGGTACTACATGAGACAACTTGATTATCTTTCTCTATCTATTAGGCATGAGTTAGAGAAGGTTGGCAATTGTAGGTAGGCTAGGACATTTTTCAAGAGGAAGTGATACTCGTTGATGACAACCAACATATTTGAAAGTATGAATTCAATGTTGAAAAAAGCACGAGAATTACTTGCATTGGTCTTCTTAAATCAATTTGTAAGTTGTACAGAACTTTTGATATACGCAAAGGATATCATGCAAGTAGCACTAAGGCAAAGTCGTGCAATGAATGTAAGTGTCTGCATGCCATGACACTTGGAGACCACTAAAATTTAAGTGTCTGCATGCCATGACACCTGGAAACCACTAAATCTGAAGGCTCTAAACGCCTAAGACATTCCTTTGTTCACCTAACCTCTAAACCATCTCACACTTAGCTCGTATGGGCTACTTGCCTCAATGCATAAAGGTTCCCTTGACACTTCTTGCTGCTTAGTTTTGCCGTCAAAACCCTATTCTCGTGTGCCTTCAAGTCCTTGGCCCCATGGCTATCTTGCCTAGCCCTTATTTTCCCATAAGGTACATCTAAATGCCTAATATGCCTTGCTTAGTCACCTAGCCTTGTCCTTAGAGGTTTTCATGACAACTTGGTCGCCTAGACTAACATAATGCAAAACACCTCACCTTTATTTGGCCATCTACTTGACACTTCACCAATTTTTTCAAAATTTCCTTCTTCCAACAACCATGACACTCTTATAATGACACACGAAAGATGACACTTAGGTCACTACCACAACTTAGTAAACTCCTTTTTAACCCTTCTTTAAACTACTATCTCAACCTAATCTTAGTCTTCAACTAATCTCAAATCCAACTTATCCACTTGTTTCATTGGAAGACTTAGAACTGCTATTGTTTAAGGTTTACATGAACCATGTTGGAAATTTAAATATGTCTGGCTAACTATGAAACTAACTAGAGTAAGAGAAATATTCCTGATTAATGGTAATGAGTTGACAGTACACCGATGCCGGATGTTTGACTATTTTTTTTTTCTTAACAAATGAGTTTCTTTCTTTTATTTTAATAAAATTATTTTATATCTCATATCCAAACTCTTTATAGCCCTAAAAATTCCTCTTCATAACCCAATCAGTTTTCTCTCAAACTTTTCCATTCTCTTTCAATTTCTCTCATTCTCTTAAAAACTTTCTCAAATATCTCCATCTTCAAAATCATCTCAAACTCTCTCAAATTTCCACAGCCTCTTAAATTTCTTCCTCATGCTCTCAAACTATCTCAAATTTCTCTAAGACAAATCCACAAACTCTCTCCCACATCTTCAACTAGAAGGTAAAAATCTTTTAAAACCTATATCAATTTTTTAATTTGAAGGTATATTGTTTTTTTTTTTTTTTTGTTCGTCATGAATGCATGGTTAATTTTTATATTTATAATTATTTTGAGAATGTTGAACCATATTTTTTTTGTAAATACTAATAACATTTTTCATCTTTTACTGCAACTACATCTCACTCTTATACTTCCTCTTCATTATTAGTATGTTAAAAAAAAAGGACATTTTCAAAGTAGGGAAATATAGAAACTATCTATAAAATATAGCAATATTCATCAAACTCCCAGTTTCTTGCTATTTTTTGTAACTAGTTTCAATTTTTTCTATCCATAATAATTTTTTTTTTAAAAAAAATATTTATTTACTTTATTTAGCATGCAAACATAGATGCATGTTTTTCTATAGAACAATAATTATCGTAGAATGTTTAATATTTTGTCTTCTACACTTATTATGTCTTATTTATACTTTTTTAGAATATAATGATGTTTTTTATAAAAAAAAACTACGATATTATACAGAATTTATATCTTTTAAGATTTGTTTGGAGTATATTATCTATTTGGTTTGGTACTTTTTTTTTTTTGGAGTGTTATTTTGGTAAGTATCTAATGCATGTATGTCCTTTTTTACTTTTGGTTGAAGATGGATTGTTTGATGTTCTGTTTAGTAATTAAAATATAGAAAATGATTGACTTATTGTAGGGGTATTGTTAACATTTTAGGTGTATTATGCACCAAATATATATTTGTTCTCGACAAGATGTTATAACTGTGGCAGCGTGTCAGATGCCGGAAGCTTAATCTCTACTTAGAAAGTGGAAAAACGTTTTGAAGGTGAGTTATAAAGCTCAGTGAGTGACTGGTTTATAAATCTGATATATTTTTATATATTAGCAAGTGATAACTTATCAAACATATATAAATAAATCTTTAACACAAAGCAATCTCATGTTTTTTTAATGTCAACAACTTTTCAAATACTCAGCAAGTACGTATAAGTTTTATTTTCATGATTGCGTAATAAAACCATAACATTGTATAAAACAATAAATGTCAAGATCTTTGAACTACATAATTTTCACAAATTAAACTTAGTTAGAGAATGTAATGACTCAAATTTTTAAATTAAGTTAAGGTCATTACTCAAAAGAAACAATAACAAGAGATACTTTCTTGAAAAGAGGAAGACTAAATTTTCATTAAAAACAGAATACTGAAACACTGATACATAGACGCGGAAGCAAAATTGAGTCTCCATATGGCATGTCACGAATCCTTCTCTGTCGCTCGCCAGCTTTCCTCCCCTTACATTTGCCTGAAATATTAAACATAGAAAGAGTAAGTATAAACATATACTCAATAAAAGACTCGCTACTAGTCCTGCTAGGTGTCTATTAACTTCCTATTAGAGTCCTGCTCTTTTGAATACTCGACCACCCACTTTGAGCACCTCTACGTGCCGACATTTTTTTTAAATTTCACCACCAAATCCATCACCATTAAATCATAACATTCATGTAATCCTAGTTTAATACAGGCAAGGTCATGTGTATATTCATAATCATGTATCATAAAATATATACCTGGCGAGTGAGGAAGGACTGTAATAGCCATAGGGATAAAATCAAAGACTTACATCATAAGTTAGTCTATAGAACCTAAAAGCTGACGCTCTGATACCAACTGTAACTATCCAACTTAGTATAAAGAGTTGGGTCGTTACAGAGAAACACATACCCTTGATCGATAAATGGTCTTATAAGGAATTGTGTTTCTCTCACTTGACCTCCCTTAACTTAATTAATTTTCTTGATGGGAAAGAGTGAACTACCTTGAATGAAGCCGTGAGAGGACCAATCGCTAAGCTTCTATTTATAGACACCACCCATAAATGGTGTTTTATTTAGGAAATTATCTTTTTGTCTAATTGGCGTAATAAAATAATAAACCCTAAAGAGATAAAATAGCATTTAATGCATATAGGTCACATTAATAATATTATTATATTTATAATAAATCTAACAGTACGTTTATAAATCTCTAGCAAGGTATTTCATGTTTATAAGATTGTATAACTAACATGACATCTCTACATTCTATAGAGTACACGCAATACAACCAACGTTCATTAGCCCTATGATGTAGTGGGGCCTACTTAACACTCTTAGCATCTTTGTTCTAGTGGCACCTATCCAGCACTCACGATAGCATCGTTGTCATGGAGTATACTCAACTTTAACAACGAAATATAACTTGTGTGCACACGGTATCCTCTAGCCTCATATTCAATATCACAATCATGTAGACCATGAAAATCTCAAAAATCACATGAAAACATTGAAACATTTCTATTTATATCTTTCTTGCTTAAAACTCAAACTTACTTAGCTTGTTCATGAAAACTGAAAATCTTTAACTAAATACTTGTGATAAATTATGCTTTGCTTAAGTCAAATACTTTTCAGAAACTCAACAGTTACATGCTAACATACAAATCTCGTTAAATAATCAAAACTTGAAACTTATACTTGAAAATTGTTAATCGAAATCATTCTACATTCATAATCATAAATTCAAGCATGTAAAACATTTCAATGTAAATAAATAGATTTAAGGAACTTTTCTTTGAAACTCCTTCTGTCACTCGTAGTCTTGAGCTAGATTCCTAGTATGTAGACTCGATCTATTTCTTCTTGGCCTATCAAAGAAAACCAAAAGCGGGTTCAAAACTCTAACTATTCTTATCTTTCTATGATGTACTTGAAATGACATACTAAAGATGTCGTACATTGGTTCCAACTCAAGGAATAAAATCAAACAACTTTAACAAGTTTTGCCCAGAAATTTCAGATTTATCGACCCTTAGCTTATTCAAACACTCATATCTCAATCATTTCTTAACCAAAATAAGTGTACTTTATGTCAAATTCTTTATTTTGAATTTATTTACAACTTACTTGAAGGAGTAAAGATCAAATTCTCGGTGAATTTGCCTAGAAAACCCCTGAATAAAGCTGCTTTAAAATCACGATCTAACCCTCTGCCTGCTTCCTGAAATTTAACCCATTTACAGTCATTTTTAGCTTAAATTATCTTCATTAAAGATGTAGATAATTGAATAAGCTTTCCAACCATATTAAATGGAGCTTATAGTTCTTTTTGTACACTCCAAACTACTCGAAATACCATAGGTTACTCGGATTCACCCCAGAACTATCACTAGTACAAATTTGGGTTTTAACGACACTACAAATCAAAACATTGTGTCGTTAAAAATAAAAAAGGGATAGGGTAGGAGTAAAATGTGTCGTTGAAAATAGAAGTGACACATTATTCCTTGACCCAATTCTATTGTCACAATTTAATTTTTCTTGACTCATTTAAAGTGTCGTTAATTAACGACAAATTCTTTGTGTCATTAAATAAATTTTGAAATAAAAAAACCAAAAATTCAAAAATTTTCAATTCCCTCTTCGCGCGACATTCAAAAAGAGTTTTACAATTTGTTCAACCTTTTCTCTCTCTCCCTACCAAAAAACGGAAAACAATTTAACTCATCTGCAAATCTAAGAGATTGTCGTCAAACCCACTAATCTCACACCGTCGAACAAGCAAACATTGTCTAAGGGACTACCGTCGAACTCACCAATCTAAGAGACTGCCGTTGAAGAATCTTGGCCGCTCCAATTTCTCTTCTCCCTCGGCTACTAGAAAAATGAATTTTAATGATACTACTAATCAAGGAATTGTGTCGTTGAAAATAAAAAAGATGGGGTGAGGAGCAATTGTGTTGTTGAAAATTATTTATTGACACAATTCTATTGACACAATGTAATTTTTCTTGACACATTTAAAGCGTCGTTAATTATCAACAAATTTTTTTGTGTCATTTAAAAATTTTCAACATAAAAAAACCTCAAATTTCAAAATTTGTTAATTCCCTCTCTCACGCAGTTAAAATTATATGACAATAGCATATTTTCTCTCAACATTTTCTCTCTCTACCAAAAACGCGAAAGTCTAGGCTGTCTCCACCTATATCATGCATATATTCATTATTTTTATAATTTTATACAGAATTAGAATCTAGACTCTATTACGAACTCAATGCAATGAAAAACACTTAAAACAAAGCCCGAACAAACAAAATCGGGTAAATCGAAGATTAGAGACCAATTGGTAAATAACAAAAAAGATTCAATACTTCCACGCGCGTAAACACCTCAAGGTCATGAGTTCGAATACCAGTCGAGCGTTTTCCTTTATTCCCCATTTTCGAAAGACTTCACGTGTGCACCTTCTCCACTCTTCAACCAATCTACGCATGCCACATGTCGTCTTCTCCTCACGCGGGCGCCTTTGATGTCCTGTGTTCGAATCTCATAGCCTGCATCATTTTCTCTCACATATTTTCAATGGAAATCTTGTAAATATATAACAACTTTCCAAAAATCCTCTCTTTCTATCAAATTGAGCGCGTCTGGCCCTGAAGTTATGAGTTCGAAACCCATGAAGTAGTTATTTTCATTTCTTTTCTATATATAACTCATTTCTCTGTAAATCTTAATCAAAATTTTCAGTTATGTTTGATCCATTCATAAATCCAACTCCAATTTTCACCCAAATTCTCTTTAAATATCATTTTTTTCAGAACTCTCCCATTCATTTTTTTCTTAAAAAAATATTTCATCAATCTTTTATTCCAATATAGGGGTAATCTTCTAAGAGGTAAGAGGATCGTGGTTATTCAATTTATTTGAGAGTTTCTTCCATTTTTATTTTAATTTAGCATGTTAATTCTTTAATTTTTGTTCAAAAACGAATTTAATTCCATGTCATCTCTATGAAACAATCTTTTAATTTGCTCTTGATTGTTTAATTAGTATGCAAGATGCATTTTATTTAGAAAATTAAAGTGCAAAATTAAATTGATTATCTTTGTCTACAAGAAATATTTTTTGATCTAATGGAGGGGTAATGTTCTAAGAAGTTATAGATACACCATTTTATCCTTTATTTATTATTTAATTTTATTTATTTACTTTATTTTATTTTATTTTTATTTTATTTTAAAAGTTAGATTTGAATTTGAATTTAACTTTTAAAAAAAAAAAAAATGAATATCAGTCTCTTTCCTATTTTCCCTCAACTCACCCAATTTTCTCTCCCACTCCCACCTTCTCCACTCTCTTCTCTATTTTCCCTCAACTCACCTAATTTTCTCTCCACTTCCACCTTCTCCACTCTCCTGCTATTTTCTCTCAACTAACCCAATTTTCTCTCTCACTCCACCTTCTCCGCTATAAAAACAAAGGACGGTTTTTTTAATTTCCTCTCTTTCCCTTCCCTTTTGAGGGTTGAAAAATTATAAGATGATGTTTTTCAAATTTGTTTTTGTTGTAATTTCGTAAGGTGACTTTAATTTTGTTAGGGTTAGGTCTGTTAGGCTTAGGCCAATTGGGTTTATTGTGCTTTTATTGTTTGCTTTTATTGTTAGTTCAAATTTAGGTCAATTGAATTTATTGTTGTTTAGGTCAATTAATTTCAATGCTTCGAATTTGTTAGATTTAGGTCATTTGAGCTTTTAATTTTGTTAGGTTTAGGGCAATTGAATTTATGGTTGCTTCAAATTTAGTAGATTTAAGCCATTTTATTCTATATTCTTTAAATTGCTTATGTTCCAATTGGTTTAATTTGGCTATTGTTAATTTTTTGGTTTAGTGTTTATTAATTGATTAGACTTGTAAAAGACAGAATAGTTCGGTACGTTTGATATTTATTATTTCTCAACTTGTATATTATATTAGATATATTATTTTATATTATATTAGATATATTATTTTATATTATTTCCAATATATTATTTTATATTATTTTCAATATATTATTTTATATTATTTTCAATATATTTATTCTCGATCTGTATATTATTTCCTATATAGTATTTCTCAACCTGTATATTATATTATTTCTCAACCTGTATTATTTGTCAAATCGTTTGCCAACCTGTATTATTTCTCAACCTATATTTGTCATATTTCACATTGTTTTGCTAATATTATTATTATTTATTATTATTTTATTTTTATTATTATTATTTATTTTTCAATTTCTATAATTGCAAAATGTATTAAAAAGTCATTTGGTTTTGCCTATATGGATATAAAAATTTGAGATGGAAAGGAATAATGTTCATTTATGGATTTTATGGTTCTTGGCTTGCAAATAGTATATTACATTTTTCAATTAGTAAAAAAATTTCATTTTTCCTCACTTAGATGACTTTTTTTGCTTTTTCAAACTTCTGTCAATCTATGAAGTATCATACTATGTAAGTTTCATTATCATCTAATTTTGATATTTACGAATAGTGATAGACTAAATTTAAAACTATAAGAGGATAAGATACAAAACTAGGACTTCTCAATTTAAACCATTAAAGATTTGCTTATGTGTTGAATGTCAATGATGATGTTTTCTTGTTTTATGGTTCCTAGGAAAAAACAATGATTATTTAGATCAATATATTGTCTACTCGATTTTTTGGGTTGAATTTGATAGAAGAGGAACTACAAGAGATCTTTGATAGCAACACTTCCCAATCTTCATGGTAAGAAAGTTTTGAAACTTACTTATTTTGCAACTGGATTTTATATATTATTTAGATTTTTGGAGTATGTAAAATTTTAAAGTGTTTGTTATTTGTTACATTGTTTGTTGTTTTCTCATAACATTGGTTGCAACTTTTGTTCTTGGAATAACTTTGAAAATGATGTTAACTTAATTTATCATGAACTCTGTTAGGAATCAAATAATGAGTTTATATATTGCATATGAAATAATAATTATATAACTTACGTAGTTTGCTATTCATTATTAGGGCTTCCGAACTTGCAAGAAAGAAAAAGCCTATATGGAGGGTAATCAAGATATGGGATGGAGATTTAGTAAAAGAAAGAGGTAAGCCTGTTTTATGTTTTGTAACATAACTTAACTATTTTATTTTAGGAATCATGTTAACATGTATTTAGGAATATTGCTTTGACTATCCTGCAGTGGTAGCCATTGAAAATCTATTTTGTTTGATCCGCTTAGACGTATGTTTTAGGAATCATGTTGACACGTATTAGGAACTTGATACTTTGTTGTGTTAACTATTCTACAGTTATGGTAGTCATTGAAAAGCTATTTTGTTCCATCCGCTTAGACATATGTTATAGAAATCATGTTGTTTTGTATTTACTTTGGAGGAGGGGGGCTAAGGGTAAGTTTATGCTAAGTTTCAATTTGATGCAAACTAGAACATTGCTTGGACTGTAAAGATTGAATCAAAACTTACATTTGCAACATTTATATACTATGCTTATGCTTATGCTTATGTAGTCGGTGTTTTTTTTAATCTTTTGCATTCCTTATGGGTCTTTTATTAAAAACCTTGGTTGTATGAACTTTGGACGCTTATTTTGAAAAGTTTATTGGTCTACTTATTAAGAAGGTGATTTTATTTGGCATGTACTTAATGTTTATGCTTATGTTTATGCATTTTCCGTAATGAATGTTGGCTAAGGTTCATTTTCTTCAAATTTGCAGGTAGTTGAAGAATTCACTGTAACGCTCCGAAAATTTAAGGTAAAATTTTTTCTCGTTTTATGTAAAGTGCAAGTTGATATAATAATAATATAATATTAATTATATTATTATTATTAATATTTATTTTATTTGTTATAATATTAATATTATAATTATTATTATTAATTAATATTATAGAAATATTATTATTTCTAAAACAATAAACATTATTATTACATAATAATAAATTATTATTTATTTAATATTAATATTATTAATATATTATTATTATTACTTTATTATTATTATTATTATTTATATTTAGTATATATATTATTATTTAATTTAAATTATTAATATTATATAATTATTAAGAATTATATATATATATATATATATATATAATAAATTTTTTTTTAAAACAAACCCTAAATTCGCGCCGCCTACCCCCCCCCCCCCCCCCCGTCGAAATTTTTCTTCTTCTCTTCCGTTTCCTCCTTCCACGCCGCGCCACCGCCCCAAGTTTTTCTTCTCTTTTTCTTTCCGACGGCCTCTCTCCCTCCCTCTTCATTTCCGTTTCAGCGCCACCATCACCACCATCTCTCCTTCTTTTTCTTCTCCTTCTTCTTCTTCTTTACAGCCCCTCACCGACGACAGCAGAAGCACGTTTGCCGCGGCCTCCATCCCTTTTCCGTTTCGCTTCCATCGGCCGGCGCTTCTCCACCTCTCTCTCTTCGTTTCTACCACCGCCGGCCGTCTCTGTCTCTACCACCAGCGACACCTCCTCCTCCGTGCCGTCCGGTGCAACTCATAAAGTCCGGGGTAAGCCGAAGACCGTCGCCGCCATCGCCGGGTTGTTGTGTCTGTCGTCGCGCGCCGCCGAGGTGACCGCGAGCCGTACCCGAGCCGCCATCCTTGTCCGAGCCGAGCCCCAAGCCGAGCGAGCCGCGAGCCGAGCGAGCGAGCCGCGAGCCGAGCGAGCGAGCCGCGAGCCGAGCGAGCGAGCCGCGAGCCGAGCGAGCGAGCCGCGAGCCGAGCGAGCGAGCCGCGAGCCGAGCGAGCGAGCCGCGAGCCGAGTGAGCCGAGCCGCGAGCCGAGCAAGCCGAGCCGAGCCGAGAACCAAGCCGAGCCGAGCCGAGCCACCTAAGCCTTCCTTCCTCCACTTCGGTTCACGGTGAGTCTTCGGTAAGGATTGTTTTGATGAATTCCCTAATGTTACCTCGTCCGATTCGAGTTTGAATGTTGGATTAAGATATGGCCCTACTTTTCTCCCTTGAAGGTAGTACAGAGTTGACGCTTAAGTTCTCGGGTTCCGCGGCAAACCTGGTTGGAGATAGCTTTCTTTCCTTGGGTAAGTCAACGGATAACCTTTTAAAACAACTGCTACTAAAGTCACCAACTAAAACTTTCGTGTTTCATTAGGTAGATCTGTCGAGCGTGGATTTCGATCGAGGGGCATAACCGAGTTTCAGGTAAGGGTTTTCCTACTACTGGACCCTGAATCCAGACTGAAAACGTAGTAATCCACAGGGGATTACACGTTAGCGACTGTACTGAATAACTGTATGCGTGTCGACTGTTAAGTACTGATATTTTATTCTGTCTGATGTAAATATACTGTGACTGCTGTTCGTGGATTGAGAATGTATGTTGATGGACTTTAAAGTTACGGTTCAGTATGTAGTAAAACACTGGTCTGGATGCGGTACCTGGAGTTTGGACGAGGAAAGACAGTGAGACCGGTTTTTGGTTGGTTAGTCGATTGGATTTAGGGTTTTTCCCTAATTGTGTGCAAGTGGGTAATGCATATAGCAACTGAGGGTGTAGATGTTTAAACCTATACTATCTGACTGACAAAGCCTATGGCGGGACTGTGATATGAATGCCGTTGGGATGTGACTGATGTAGACGGTTTAGTTTGGACTGAGGGGTAACGGTTAACTTCATCTATGGGGTAGTGTGCCTTACGGATATGTGCATCCTTCGGGAGCACTAGACTGATATGTGCGTCCTTCGGGAGCACTAGACTGATATGTGCGTCCTTCGGGAGCACTAGACTGATATGTGCGTCCTTCGGGAGCACTAGACTGATATGTGCGTCCTTCGGGAGCACTAGACTGATATGTGCATCCTTCGGGAGCACTAGACTGATATGTGCATCCTTCGGGAGTACTAGACTGATATGTGCATCCTTCGGGAGCACTAGATTGATGTGTGCGTTCTACGGAACCACTAGACTGTTATGTAGGGTACCCCCGAATAGGAAGTTAACTATTGTCCCCTAATGGGCCCAGTAGTGGGTTCCTTACTGAGTATGTTTATGCTCACCCTTTCTCTTCTTTAACTTTTCAGGTAGGGGTACAGCGAGGGGCAGACCGACGAGAGGCAGGAAGGATGCGTGAAGGCCATATGGACGCGTCTGGTTTTCTTATCGCTTCCGCTATGTATTTTGTCAGAATATTTGACTTGTGTTTTTGGAACTGATGACTTGAGTTTTTGTTGGAGACTTTTTATGATTTAATTTTTAATAGGGCCCGAAACTGTCTTTTTGTAATGTTTCTAATGCTTTTAATGAATCGTAACTGGTCCGTTTCAAATTTTATGTGAATGGTCGAGTTTTGGTATTTGGTAGTGACCTCAGCTTAGTCCGGAAAGTTGGGTCGTTACATTCACGGACCATGGTATCGATCAAGTTCTCATTTATGCGTCAGTTTGATTACATTAGGTCACACATACATGTAATACTACAGTAAATTTATCTTTTGGATTAGTGTAAAATCTTTACCGATAATGTATGTTATATTTTTTTTATTATCAATATAAATATCTTTCCAAACATATGTGGGTAATGCTGAAATTTAGTATTTAATTTTTCTGAAAGAAGAAATATATGATAGAAAGATATGTGTTGCAAAAATGAAGAATAACGACACCAAACATGTGTCGACATATAAGCCTTTATTAAATAGAAACAGTGTCGTTAAAGCACATTTCTTGACAACAATTTTGTGTAACAAAATATTTGCAACGACAATATATTAGTGTCGAGTTATATTGAAAGATGACACACTTAAAACGTCGTTATAAGAGTATTAATGACAATATATTGGTGTCGAGTGATAGATAACGGTGACACATTTAAATTGTCAATGTAATAGTATTAATGACAATATATTTGTGTCAAGGTATAGATAACGATGACATATTTAAAGCGTTAATATAAGATTATTAATGACAATAAATTCGTGTCGAGTAATAGATAACGGTGACACATTTAAAACATCAATTTAAGAATATTAATGACAATATATTAGTGTCAAGGTATAGATAACGGTGACACATGATTTGCGTCAATATAAGAGTATTGATGACAATATATTGGTGTCGAGTTATAGATAACGGTGACATATTTATTGCATCAAGGTAAAGGTATTAATGACACAATTTTGGTGTCATCTAAGCATATTTAATGACACGTTTTCCAAAGTGTCGTTAAATAGCCTTTCTTGACAGTGGCTTCAATGACGCGAAAATTGTGTCGTTGAAAGACTTTATGACGCAAAACTTGCGTCATTAAAACTCATATTTGTAGTAGTGTATAAGTTTTCTTCTTAAAAATCCAACAATTTAACATTAAAGTTGGCTAAATTTTACTTCATGAAATTTTTTTGGAAAAAAGTAACTCTTAAACATGATAGGCCACAGCTTCAGCTGGTTCTCTTTGTACCGTTTGCACTCAACAAAACATCAAAGATAAGTTTTTCACTTGAGCTTCCTTTGTTTCTCTAATCAAAATGGCACTCAACAAAACATCAAAGATAAGCTTTTCACTTGAGCTTCCTTTGTTTCTCTAATCAAAATGGCACTCAACCAAACATCAAAGATAAGCTTTTCACTTGAGCTTCCTTTGTTTCTCTAATCAAAATGACTCTGAAAATTGGATGGAAAGGATGAGAAATGATGAAGAAAGGGTTCTTGAAGGTGGAGATCCCAATTTGCTCTTCTTTTATTTATTGTTTTCCCTTTGTATTCCCTTTTAAAAATATATATATTCCCACTATCAAAACGTTTTTTAGGTAAATTTACACAAATATAACAAAAATGCTAAATATTTACAATCTTTATAACAATTTAAGAAAAGATTACGAAGCAAATTACTTTTTCATAGATTCCATATTTGCGCTAATTGGATTTTGATTATTGTTGAACAATTTTTCAATTATTTTTCTTCTTCTTCTTTGCGATTTATTCTTCTCTTCTTCATATTATTACTTCTCCTTCTTCATATTTCCACTTCTTGTTTGCAATTTCTTCATTTCCTCTTCCATCATTTCTTCCTTCTTCTTCATCTCTCATCTTCTTTTTATCTTCTTGGTACAAAATTTAAACGATATTGGTATAGGATCTAAACGATCATGTACCAATATCTAAATGATCAGTTGTCTATTCCAGATAGTTGGATTCGGTGCTAATAAGTCCTCAACCACTTTATGGAATAAATAAAATAGAATATGATTTAAAAGTTACAAACTACGAATTTTGGACATAAAATCCAACAAATCCAAACTTTAGTCTCAAAAAACTTATAGAGCTTTGTCAATTTTGATACTCACTATTAATTTCACAACATTGTAACTTAGACTTAATTTGAGTTTGTGCGATTTATTAATATAACCTTTTTTTTTTTAGTGTTTTGTGCATCTCAATATTACAATAACCATTAACAAAGGCTTAAGGATAAACAATACTTTACGCTAAAATGTATCATCTTACTAGACAATTATAGGTTGCAATTGAACTTTAAAGAGAAATCTCAATGAAAACAACCAAGCTTTTGTTAAATTCAAATTTTGAAAATTTAACCAGAAAAAAAAGTGCATAACGAGGTTACTCATTTAATAAGGTTAAGTGAGATCATCAAATTTACTTTACTTTCACTTACTCCTTTGAGATGGAAAGTTTATCCTATATCCATATGATTGGGGTATTGAAAAGGAAAATTATCAAAAATAGCAAATTTGACAAAATATTTACAATATATAGGAAAATTTCAAATTCTATCAATAATAAATATTAATAGATACTAATATGCTTCTATCAGTAGCATTGATAGAAGTCTATCAGTTCCTATTATTAATAGAATTCAAAATTTTGTTATAGCTTGTAAATATTTTAAATTATTTTACTATTTTTAAAAATATCCCTTTAGTTTAATAAACTAATATTTTTTTAAATTATCATATTATGTTTCTTCTCTCAGTTCAATATTAGTTATATATATATATATATATATATATATATATATATATACACAAAAGAAAGAAACTATATAATTTCAACATGTGTATTCTAGTAATATATAAACATACCTATACAAGATTTTAAAAAATAAGTAAACCAAGATAAAAGAAGAGAAAATACAGACATAAACCAATTAAGTCATTGGCCAATTTTGAGATAATTTTGAAACACATAAATCAAAACGAAATTGAAAGGAACTACTACACATATTATCTAAAATTTGGGCTTACGTTTTTTAAAATTAGAAAGAAGAGATAGTAATGATTATTAAGTATATTCGTTTTGTAAAACATGATAAACAAAAACAAATAACAAGAAACATAGACGTTATCATACGAATGGTTAGTTATGTCTTTACAACGTGAGGCAGTATAGAAGAGCCGTAGGATTGAGCCCTTTTAGAAGGCTTAAAACCCTAAAACAAGGCCATTTTGCAGAACCAAAATAAAAGATAGTCTCACATGGGCCATCATCTCAAAAGCATAGATTCATCACACCGATCCGCGAGCCGAGCAGAACGTTCGAGAAAAGCCTAGTTGAATCTCGTGCAATTTATACAAACAAACATCAACCAAACTTCCTGTTTTCTCCTCTGTAATTCATAATCTTCACGAATCTTCCTCCGAAACAGAGCGATACAGGTTTGATCATAGATCCATTCCTTTTCCATTTCAGCATTCAAATTTGGCGTGCGGCGTCTGTTTGTTTGAATCAGATATTGTATTCTTGGTGATCGGCAAGATTGGAACAAGCTTTTCTTTATTTGGTTTGTGATGGAGAATGGAGGAGCTGTTTCGTCAGAGACCCAACAAGGTGCCTCTTACACTTATTGGGTTAGGGAAACGCGCCAAGATGCAGCTCCACTTCCTGTTCCTCGCAAACTTTCTGCTGATGACATTCTCGCTTCTCAAGCGTCTCAGCCTCCCACACTTGGCTCCGTTTGGAATCGGGTATTTTGTTTGGTTTTTGAATTGGGTTGTTTTCTTTTCATTGACATTTTTTTGGTTAAAGTAGAGATAATTTGATTTGCTGGAGGATTAATGGCTGAAGGAAGTCTAGCGTTTTGATCATGTTTGAAATTTGATATTGAAGTCCACTCCTATGTGTTAGGAGGCTTGAATTTCTTACCAACTAAAAGTTTTGAAATGACTTTCAATTCTGGAATTTGGAATATTTGTAATACTTTAAAGTAATGAGAAAGATTTGGATGATTTTTTTTTTTTTTTTTTTTTTTTTTGTTATGAAGGAGGTTTGCTGAAAAGGAAAAGAAAATGTTTGCTAATATAGCGTTTTAGTCCTTATTGATCCTTCATCTGTTAATGTTTTCCGACTTTGAGACAGTTTGTTAAATATCTTTGACCAATTTGATTGGATGATGTCGATATCAGGAAGAAAGTTGAAATTTGTTAATGAGGAAGGTGGTCAAACTTTGTTAATGATTAATTTGCCTAACTTTGAGATATGATACGGCAAATATTACGTTGAATGTGCCTTTTACTATGGAAATTTGGATGTTGAGACATACTACTAATAACTTATTAGAAGTGACGATTTGGAGGCGATCAACTGAGATTATCTCATACATGGAATGCCGCCAAAATGATTGGCTTTTGGGAGGATCTTCGTTTCTAGAGGATTATCTATTTGTCTTATTGCTGTGGTTTGCACTATTCTTGTAGGCTGGAACTTGGGAGGAGAAAAACTTGAATAAATGGGCAACTGATAGAATGAAGGTTCGTAACTCAACAGGAGCAATATAATTGTACCTTCTTCTGTCATGCCAGTCTATCTGTTTTTGCCTCTTTTTAAGAGGAGTTCTCTCTTTCTTTTCTATTATTGTAGGAGTTGCTAATGTCAGTGGCCTCCTTGGAGTTCTCCAGTGGTAGAGCAGAAATAGCGGATGTGTCAAAATGTGTTGGGGATGTAAGTTTCCAGTCGTCTTTCTATTTTAATCATACAAATAATGCTTGTTCCATAAATTCAATTCTGAATACTTTTGGCGGGATTTGCAGTATCATCATTGTATCATACAAATCTGTACTAGCTTATAGTGGTGTAATTCTTGAAATAAATCTGGTCGGTCCATATTATTTACTCTTAATTATTTGTTCATTTTTGTTAGATAGATTTGATAAATTCTTGAAATACAACGTAGTAAATGGAAAACCATATGAAGAAGTATACTGTTCAAGTCCAAAATTTCATACCTATGCAGGTGGCAACATTAAAATTTAAGACATAGTTATACTGTTTGAACCCGTAATTTGGCGAGCCTACTCAATTTTTTTTTTTCATCAAGTTCTTTGGTTTCTTTCAGGAATTGAGTCAACTAATATAATTCTATCTGTTTGGTGCTTTCCTTTCTTCCGTTTCATTTTCCTAATTTGATGTAGAATCATTGGTTTTGAATTAATAAGACTGCTTTATTTTTTGATTAAACATCACTGGAAATCAATTGCAAATTCCCATAAGATATTTCAATTTTAATGATAACTGGGTGGATCTACTGTTTTACAATGTTTCTGATAAGTTATAAATCCCATTATGGCAAGCAAGATGTTATATCAACTCGTCTTTGTTACTGCTTTAAGTTCTATTTGGTTGCTTGGTTTAAGGTATTTTGTGCTGCTTGGTATTGTTTTCGCCTGGATTTTGTTACTCTTGTTAGGGCTATGATTTTAGTACTTTTGGTCCTCCTTTGTAATGGCTGTGTTTTAGCCTTGGACCATTTTATATTGGGATTAGTTTGTAGGAAATGATGAGGGCGCTTTGGGGTGTCCATCTAGTTGAGATGTTTGGGTGAACCCCTGATCCGTAGGAATTTTGCTCATTGATTTTTGTATAACACTCTTGTATCTTGAGCATTAGTCTCTCAATTTCATCAATGAAGAGACTTGTTTCCTTTAAAAAAGATCACCCTTTTTTCTTTTTTAACCATTTTCTGACTATCAATTAATGACCCAGACTCTCTTATATTCTACATTCATGTGTGCAGGCTTTTTTAGTGACCGTCCGCAACAAGAAACGTGTTGGTTATACTTATGAATTGACATTGAAAATTAAAGGTAGTGGTGGTCAGCTTAATTGCATTTATTTAGTAACACTTTCCTTTTGTCTATGCAGTCACTGAACTATCACAATTAATAAATCATATCAGGTGAGTGGACTCTAAAACAGGAGAAGAAGATCGTGAAGGGGCATATAGATGTCCCAGAATTCTCTTTCGGTGAGCTAGATGACTTGCAGGTACGTTGTACTTCGTCTTCATTGAATTTTGGGGACTGCAAATTTTTTGAATGGTTCTAGGGTGGTAATCATTAAGGGACTCGATGGAGTAAACAAGTAATAATTAATATGAACAAACTCGTTTTTACAGGCGTTAGGCTGCCTTGGGCGTGGACAGATGTGTACACTATATTGCTTTATCCCTGATTTTTCACTCATATGGTAGATAAGTTCTTCAATGTCAATCCATATAGTTATTTGCATCTGCTCTTGCTGAGAAGACAACTTGGACCACAATAGAAAGCTCAATATTGAGCACAAAGAATAGAGAACAAAGTTCTATTTAATCCTACTAGCAATTTCTTTCTTTCATTTTTCTATGTATGCTTTGATTATTAACTCACCTTCCTATCGTGTAATTATGAGTCCTTGATGAGGGTACCCTCGAATCAACCTACCTTTCAGCTGAACCTTGATTCACTCCGTATCAAATGAGCCTAGGGTGAGGCAACGTGTGGATGATACTGAATCCAGTTTCTATGCCTTGAACATGAACATTGTCTGATTAATCTAATAGACTGGTAATCAGATCTTTCAGAGACAAGAAAGCAAGTGGGTTTTGTTCTCAATGAGGAAGGTGGGGAAGTGATTTTGTTTCTGGTTTTGCAAACGCCCGTAGGTGGTGTAGAGCGCAAGATTAAGATAGTAGAGTTGGAGGTTAGCAGCAGCTTCTCAGTGAACTTCCTGCTGATCATTGGTCTGCCCAATTGGGCTCAACATCTCAAAAAGGTTAATTAAACAACAAGGGGACTACGTTTGGGTCAAGGACTAGAGTTGTGAATGCCTGGGCCTGCGATATAAAGACTTTTTTCTTAAGACATAAAATTTATGTTTCTTTAGTCTTGGGGTTCACGAACTCTTCGAACCAAACAAGGAATCTTACAATCCGCTTCCTCAACTCCCAAGTCTTCAACTCTTTGAGCCTAACACCACTAATAGTCTTCCAGTGAGTTTTAGGCGACTGAAAGCAAGTGAATATTTTGAATCTGGCATTGGTTTTTTGCTTCAATTATTTATTTATTTATTTATTTTTTGAAGAAGGTTGGCACGTCAATGATTAATGGTGATTTTCTGGGTGATTTACTGAATAGGACTTCTTTAATTATCCTCCAATGATACTTTTAACTTATTGTTTTACATTATGTTCTGGTAGAAGGGATTTGTTTCAATAGCTAGTAAATTTTTCGTTGTTGAACGCGAGAAGATGAAAACATATTTTCTATCATTTCTGGATTATCCGGTGGTTATCCAGTTGCAATTCTGGCCCATGAAGTTTTACTTGTGAAATGTTGCAGATGGACGTGAGACTGAGCGAAGAGAAAGATCTTCTGGGTGAGGATAAGTTTCAGATTTGCCAAGATTTGAAGCGATTTTTGCAGCCTGTTCGTGAAAAGTTGCTCCAATTCGAACAGGAACTCAAAGAAAGATAATAAGAAAAGGTTAATTCTCAACATTAATATGTACCAATTGTTATTGTACTCCAAAGGTTGATTGGCAAGGATGTCTTATTGGATACCCTTTCAAGGATCATAAATTATTTGAACAAAGACCATATTTTAGGGCCTTTGAGATGATAAAATTGTTATGCAACTTAATAACTTAATTTGTTCGGGAACTTCTTAGATTCTTCTGATGTTTTAACATACTTGAGCTGCATAATTGTGTTGGGACATTTTTTTTCCCCTTTTCAAATTGCAAAAAGTTTTTATACACATATATACACATATATACATATATACACACATATATTATTCAGATGGGTAGAAATCTTTAATTTAATTTAATAACATCTTTCATTTTTGTTTGCAATTAAGATTCAACATATGATAATTTTTAAATAATTGAATTCAATACTAAAATATTAGTGAGGAAATTTTTTATAAATATAACAAAATTGAAAAATATTTACGGGTTGTATAACAATTTAAAAAAATTTACTAAGGGTGATTATTTTTTTATTCTTTTTCTAAAATTTTATATTTGCTCTTATCGGTTTATAACGATTTTTCAATTTTTCACTTTCTTTTGAATTATTCATGTATGTTTTTATACATCTTTGATCTTGATCATCATCTCTTTATTAATTATATCCAATAATATTTTTTTTCATAGTCATCATCTTCTACAACATTGTTTCTTTTCTTCGTCATCTTTGAAAATCAAGATTGTTTATATTATTATGTCAATATTGTTTCAATGATCTTGGTTTTGGTAAGTACTCTAATTATCGTCTTTGTCCGAACTGTTTAATTGGTTATAAATTTTTCATAAAAATTCTACCTTTCCATATAAAGATTTTTTTTTTTTTGTTTGTGGTATGAAATGTAAATTTTGTTTTAAATGTTAGGAGCTTTATGTATCACTGTAAGACATTTTGTATTTTATTATGAAGATCGTTAGTTTGAAGATTTTAACGTCGTTTACATCGAACTAAGAATTTTATATTTCATTATGAATATTATTTGTCTTTTTGTTTTTGATAAGAACTTTAAAGTTTTTTTTCGTTTCAAATGTTCAGAAGTTTTAAGAATTACCGTAAAAGTTTTGTATTTCAGTATGAAGATCGATAATTTGAAGTTTTTCACGATAATTTACATTGAATTACATGATCGTTTACCAATCAACACGCATATCAACATGATTGTTTACAATATTTAATACGATCAGCATGGTCAAACGATCATGTACCTAAGTCAACACGATCGTTTACTTTATTCAATACGACCATTTATCGTTGTCAAATGGTCGTTTAATATATATTATCTTTTTTGCACGATCGTCTATTTATTCTTGCATTGTGTTTATTATCATCGTTTTGTACATTTTTATTCTTTTATTTAGTGATAGATGTCTATCTATTTCTTTTTGTGACCATTAAATACTTAATTGTATCTTTTTTTACAGATTACAATGTTTATTCCTATTATTGTTTTTGATGGAGGTCAATGAAATGGCTATAGTGTTTATGAGAATTACTCCGTTGCTGAAATTTTAGTAGATATTCGAGTCAGCTTTAATTCTTTGGTTGCTTTAATATGTTAACAAATTGAATTGGATGAAGAATTACTTGTTTTACTTGATTTTGGTAAAAGTAACGTTCGAACTATGGTGCTGATAAAGAAAAACAATGATGTTGCTTGGTATTTAGCTTTTGCTAAAGATGCAACTAGTAGACATCCATTAGTTGCTCATGTAAGTGTTAATTCTTTGGGAATGTCTTTTTTTTCTATCAGTGTACAGGAGAATGTTGATATGCCATTTAAATGGGTTCTCCTTCTTCTGTTTCAAATGATAAAGTTATAAGAGACATTTCTTATTTGAAGGAAATAAGTTTATTTGAAAGTAAAGAAGTGCCTTCAAAGTATTTTTGCTTAGTAGCAGTGAAGAACAACTTTCAATTTAGGACTACAGTATCAAATTTGAGGTCTCTTGAATTTAGATATTTAGAAGAAGGGTGTAAATGGTATGTTAGAGCATCTCGTTATAAAAAGAATGGTTTGTGGATGTTATGAAAATACATTCTGACCATGATTGTTCATTGAATACTACCCAAAGTTGTCACATGCAAGCTTCCTCAACAGTAATTGGTACTTGCTTGATAAATGATTTAGGTTCTTGTCTACTGATCTTTCGATTCCAAAAGAGATTGTGCATAAGGCTCATATAAATTTTGGAGTTAATATAAGTTATCAGACAACTTGAAAGGCAAAAGAACACATAGTAAATATATTCCCAGCTCCTTTGATAAATTGGTTGAATTTAACCTAGATATGATGAGATTTGTATATCAAATTTAAATTCATTTGCAAATAGATGGGCATAGACAAACACCACAGTCTATTTAGATAGACAAATATTAGCATCTATCACAGTCTATATGTTATTTTTTGTTGGTGCTAATAGAAATGTTTTATAATTATTATAGGTACATGCACTGCTTTAGAAATGATGATAGCGGTCATTTCAAGCTTTGCTTTATGGCTTCTAGTGCATCAATTGAGAGGTGGTAATATTGTAGACCTATCACTTCTATTGAGGGGATGTTTTTGAAGTGTAAGTTTGGTGGCATCCTATTAATAGCCTCATCACAAAATGTTAACAATCAAATCTTCCCTCTTGCTTTTGCCATTGTAGATTTTGAAAATGAAGCATAATGGACATAGTTTTTTTAGAAGATACAAGGTAGTTTTTTAGAGCAAGCTAATTTAGTCATTGTTTTTAATAGGCATCTTAGCATCTCTAAAGGAGTTTTAAAAGTGTTTCCTGATGTTGAGTATTGTGTGTGCACAAAACATCTTTTAAGTAACTTAAAACTCCATTTTAAGGATCCACTACTTGATAAATATTTCTTTAGCTGTGCTTGTGCCTATACTGTTGACGGATTTGAGTATCACGTGAGATGAATGGAGTCAATTTGTCCAAATATCAGAGATTATCTTAGTAGTGTTGGTTTTGAGAAATGCTCTCGGACATATTCACAAAGGCGAAGGTACAAAATGATGACAGTGCAGAATATGTAAATTTAGTGTTTAATGATCTTAGAGAACCACATGTGGCTACTATGCTTAGTTCAATTAGAGATGCATTGCAAAAGTGATTATATGAAAGAAGTAAAGTCGCTTTTGCAATGAAGAGTCGTTTGACTTCTTGGGTTGAGAACATGTTGCGTTTAGAACATGAAAAGTCAAAAAGATTATTGGTAAGAATTTTTTTCTTTTATGGTTGTATCTTGGATAGGAATAGATAAACTGCTATCTTTGTCTATCCTAGACAATGATAGCAATTTGTCTATGTCTGTCTCAAATAGACACATATAGATTGCTAACAGTATTTATCTGATATATACAAAGATTGAAATCTATTTGTGCATATTTATTCTTTTTTAATTTTCCTTTATTTGTCTTATATATTAGGTTGATCCAATTAGTATGACTGAATATAAAGTAATGGATGGAAATCAACAGTTCATTGTAAAGTTAAACATGGGATGTTGTAGCTATCGAGTATGGGATGTTGAAGAAATTATATGTGCGCATGCGCTTGTTGTTCTATGAATGCTTAATTTAGATACCTATTTTTATGTATCCGAGTTTTATTATAGAGAAACGAGTAACATACCGTAGTTGTATTCTACCTCTTGGAATTCATTTTGATTGGAGAGTTGAAGATGTTGTCATGAAAACATTACCTCTAGTCTTTAAACGTCAAGTTGGAAGATCAAGAGAACAAAGAATTCCATCTTGACGTGAATTTAATAGTTCATCAAGATGTTCCAACGTGAATTTAATGACATGATCCTTAAGATTTAGTTAAGAGATCATTTACATGTATTAACAGGATCGTTTGAAGTTTATTAAAAGTGCACCACACGATCATTTAGGCTTGATGACTGTACGTTTAAATTTTAGTTACGAGATCATTTTGACTAAGTACATGGTGGTCTATGATGTATTACACGATCGTTTAGCTTTGTTAACACGATCAAATTCGTTTATTTGCGTGATAGTGTAGACATTTTAAGATGATCGTTGTGGTTGTTTTTGTAGAATATGTGATCATTTAGACTTTTATTGTGATATATATACACGATTGTTTAAACCTGTATACATGATTTTTTAGATTTATATACACGATCGTTTTTTATATATTTATACAATTGTTTTTTTGAAAAGTATGTAAACATGGACAAACATTCAGTCTTTTTGAAAAGTATGTAAACAAAAAAAATATTCAAATTCTATCTTTTTGCTCTTAAATTCTAAATTTATTTCAAAATAACATTAATTATATTAAAATGAATTTGGTTAAAATGAAGACAAAGGAAAGTGACATATAGCTACTCACTTGCAAGATAATGGTACATGCTGACACTTTTTTTTTAAGGAAAGAGTTCAAACTAAACTCCAAAATAGGGATCGAGTTTAGTTGGAGAAAAATGATTTAATATTGGTCTTATGGAAGATGTGTCATTATTTTGATAATAAGTTAAAAGGATAAAGGTTAAGTGTCATCGAAGGCAAGGTAGGTCTAAGGAATGTTTAAAATTTGACTAAACTTTCGCTAAACTTGTATCTTACTTCTAGCTGATGGGCAAAGCTTGGGATTGGGCATGAAAAGGTTGTCCTATGCGGCAAGAAGTGTCAAAATAACCTCTAAAGACATTGAAGTAGACAACCAAGATCATGCTAAGTGTTTATGGATAGGCAGCCAACTAGGTCTAAAACCTCCAAGGACAAGACAATGCTAGGCAAGCTACACTATTAGGCCAAGGGCATGCTAGGTGAGCAAGTTAGGCATTTAGGTAGACAAGATTGGCTAGATGAGGAAGATGGTGCTAGGCAAGCAAGCTGGGTGTTTTGAAAGTATTAAAAACCTCTAAAGAGGTTAGCATGCAACCAAGTCTTCCTACGCTAGATGGACCATATGATCAAGACAAACTATTCAATCTGGGATATGTGACATGATAGGACATGCGAGAAGAATGGGCTAGGTGGCAAGAACTGTCCAAATAACCTCTAAAGACAAAAGGTTGAGCGGCCATGTGGGTGCTAGAAGATTTGGGCAAGAGATAAAGTGGAGTACAAATGGCCTAACATGTAAGACACTTAAGTTTTCCAAGTAGGAAGTGTAAGATGAGTAGCATGAGGTGGGTATTGAGAGGTATGATGTGTAGAAGGCTAGAAGGAGGTGCCAATAAAGTAGCATGCAAGATTATATAAAGGGAACTTTGGATGAATGATGTTCACAATCCACTGATGTCAATTGAGTAATTCCACTTGGAAAATCTTCTAAATTGAGTCTAGTATCCAAGGAAGGAATGCCAAAAGAGAAGACTAGGAAGGGAGAGGTTGAAGTGAAGAAAGTCACAAAGGTGAATTTTTTAAAGGAAAATTGGGTACTGCTGAGTATTTTGGAGCTACAGATCTCAATACTTGGAGTTGTTGGCTGACATTTTGAGGTAAGCTATTTAAGAAATTTTTAAACAAGTTTGTTGAAGGAAGTTTCTTGATTTGAGTTATATATTTTAAGTTATTAAGCTCCAAAGTAGAGTAGAGTTTTTGGTAGAAAATCAAGTTTCTAGGCAAGGCCAAGGGTGGGTCGAGTGTCAAGATGATAGTGTGAGTTAAGCGTGCAAATTGGGTAAGAGAGGCTATTTAAGCCTCGGAGCATGCTCACTACACGACTAGGCGACATGAGACTCGCTTTTAGGCAATGCAGGATGTCATGCACATGCAGACAAAGACGTAATGTGCAATGCATGGTGCACGACTAGTCTTGTGAGCAGGCATGCAGCGCGTAGCGAGGCTTGTGAGGTTAGCACACGGCCAGGCCTCTGAGCCTGCGTGCGCGCGTGCGATCTGCCACCCATGCCCTACGTGCTAGCTATGCCAAAATCCCATTTTTGGGATAGTTCTTATATTTTTGCAATTTTAGTGTAAAGTCTGGATATGCCCTGGACATAAGAGATTAATTTGGATTTAAATATCATTATTTCAGGTCAAGAGTAAATTGGACAAATTTATACGCCAAGGATCTAACTCTTTTCTATGAGTTACAAATCTAAACGATTTTGGTACACGATCTTGTACCAAACCAAAATGATATTGAGTACACGATCTTGTACCAAGATCATTTAGATATTGGTACACGATCGTTTAGATATATCACTTATCTTTCTAGGATAGACAGTAAAGTGATTTATCTCTGTCTATCTGGGATACACAACTGATCGTTTAGATTTTGGTACACAATGGTGTAGTGGAAAAAGAAAAAAAAAAAAGAAGATGAAAGATGACAAAGAAGGAAAAAATTCTGGAAGAGGAGATGAAAAATCGCAAACACAAAAAAGTTATCTGCGATAGCTGTTATACATTGCTATCACAGATGGATGTTATTAACGATAACTTTTAATTTGAGAAATATGCTATTCGTTGATATATATTGATAACATATATTAGTGATAGCTTTTATCAATGATCGCCACCAAAGGGTATAATAATTTTCATTTTGAGAAATAGAGTATCACTTGCTATAGTTAGCTGCTATCGCTGATAACTGTTATAAGTATTAGCTTCCAATTTGAGAAATGCAGTATCGGTTGCTACCACTGATATCTTCTATAAGCGATGTTGCTATCAATTGCTATTTCTGATAGTTACTATAAGTAATTTTTTAATATTCTATCAATGTAAAATGATATCACTAACATTATCTATTAATGATTGCATTAGAAGAATATTACTGATAGCAAGTATAAGCGATCTCATTAGAAAAATATCTTTTATAGGTGGTAAACATATCATTTTGAGCTGATGAGGTTTAATTAGGCTATCGTTTGATATTTTTGATAGCTACTATCACTGATATTCTTCTATTGCGATCACAAATAATATCCCTAATAGGCTACTATATATTAACGATATCAAGGTAATGCTACTATAAAGTGATATTGTGGTTGTTTGTTTTTATCATAAATAGAAAAAAAGAGATCAAATTAGCATGTTATGGATAATATCTTTGAATCACTAGTAACATAATATCCATATGATAGCTTCTATCGCTAATAATATAAATAAAATTGATTTAGTTTTGTAACTTTTGTTAAAATAAATTATTGATTTTAGGTTATACTATTAATATTTAGATCATATAAAAATTCAAAATTCAAGTTATCAATGATAAATTAATAAAAACATATTGACATATTAGGTATGGTATCATTGATAGGAGTCGATCATTGGTGGTATGAAAGGAAGGAAAATGTAGAGTAAAATTGTCATTTTTAAAAATTTACATGACCGATAAAAAAAGTATCATTTTTACAAATATTATTTTGTTGTGCTATAGATTATATTTATTTTTTAATTTTGTTGTATTTGGTGCAATTTTTTCCAAATTTATAAAACATTGCTTTTTTATTTTGTCACTTTCTCTCAACTGGGGCTTGAACCCTGACAACTTGAGCCAAGCGAAGTGCATTTGGGCAACTGCTGGAAGCCTGCAACTTGAAGCGCTTCGAAGAAGAAGAAAAGCCATGGAAAGAGGACAAAGTGCTTCCGAAAAGATGAGAATTTACGTCGGAGGACTGGGTGCCGCCATGACCGAAGACGATCTTCGAAAGGTTTTTCACAGCGTCGGCGGTGTGGTGGAGGCCGTCGATTTCGTTCGTACCAAATCTCGCAGCTTTGCTTATGTCGACTTCTTTCCGTCCTCCCAATCTTCCCTCTCCAAACTTTTCAGCACTGTAAGTTTTTCTCCTCGATTCCATTGCCAAACTCATTGCGTAGTAAAACCTTTTCTTCATGTGCTCATCTCCGTTTTTGGCTGCGACTTTAACCTAATGTTAGTTCGGTTGATGTACTGTTCGTATCTCTTCATGAATTGAACGGCGTCCTCCTAGTTTAGCTGCTGAAAAGTTTGATATTCTTATACACAGTACAATGGATGTGCTTGGAAAGGAGGAAAGTTAAGGCTTGAGAAAGCCAAGGAAAATTATCTTGCTCGTTTGAAGCGGGAGTGGGAGGAAGATGCTCAAATTAGGGATAGTAATGTTGGTGCAGACATGGAGGTTGGTGCAGACATGGAGGTTGTGGCTCCAGAATCTACTCAGCATGTCACCAAGTCGGAGCACATTAATATTTTCTTTCCAAGCTTAGGAGAGGTTGTTCTTTGCTTATTGAGTTTTCATTTTGAGATGATGCAATTTATGGTTGTTCATTGGATTCTTAAGTATGAAATTTTGTTTACAGGTGAAGTCTTTGCCAATTAGTGGAACAGGGACTCACAAATATGACTTTCCACATGTTGAGGTGCCTCCTTTTCCTGTGCATTTTTGTGACTGTGAAGAGCATGATGTTTCTTCTCCCATTGGCAATTCTAAGGACACAAAAACAAGAGATTTGAATGCTGAGAATGGTGGAATGGCTGAAGATGAAATTGAGATGATGAATGCAGTGATGAACAAGCTCTTTGAGAGGGAAGAAGCTTCTCAATCTAATTGTAACGGTTCCATGGCACTCAATGATAAACACAACTCTACGATGTTGACTGATAATCAACTACTTGAAGATAATAAAGTGGACTGTGACGAAGATAACCTTGTGCTTAATGTGATGGCTAGTAACTGCAATTCCAAAAGTATGGCATTGAACAGTGGAAATAAAATCTTCAAAGCTCATGGGAACAGCAAGGTTACGAATCATGCCACCATCACCACAATTACTATTCTTTTAGGCTTTGTTTTGGTTACTATTTTATTTTTTTGTTATTGAGAATTAAGCCTATGAAAGCTCGTTCTACTCTAAAATTTATTGCTTTATTATTTATTTTCTTCCTTTGTTTTCCAAAACAAAGCCAAGTTTTGAAGAATAAAAAGACTAGGTTTTAAAAACTTGTTTTTATTTCTGGAATTTAGCTAAGAATTTTACTTTTACTCAAGAAAGATGAGAACCATAGTATAAAAATTGAAAGAAGAGGCATACTTTTCAAAAACCAAAAACCACAACTACAAATGAAATGGTTACTAAAGGGGCCTTTTTATTTATTTTAGGGTGGAGGAAAGTACTTAAGAGGGCAATGTTCATTCCAAGGATTTGTTGCAGTGTTTTGGTTTCTTACATTTAGTTAGAATTTATTATCTTCAACTTTGAGTTGAGGTATGATTATTAAAGTGAACCATTTCAGGATGCGGTCAGGGACCAGAAAAATAATTGCAGAGTTCAAGGCAAGAAAAGGAAATCTTTTCTTAGTGAGGAATTTGATGGTAATGAATCTGTACCCAGCATCTTTACCAGCAATGGGGGTACCGATCCATCATATGATCCAGCGAGATCCTCAAGACCTCAAGCTCCTGATCGAGGTCCACCGGTTCAATCTTTACGGTCTCAGAAATCTTTATGGAAAACACTTATTCGGGATAAGAGTAATGTTTCATTTTGCATCTCAGACATACTGTGTTCAGTTCCTTCAGCAAATGAAGAGAAATCAGAAGCAGATGATCTTAGTATAGCTCATTCAACTCCTAACAAAAACAGTGACCTTGCAAGGGCTGCAGTTTTAGGAAGCCAAACAGATGAAATTCAATCAGGGAAGATCAATGTTTCTTTCAACATTACAGAAGTGCTGCCCTCGGTTCCTTCAGCAGATCAAGAGGAAGCTGCTTCTGCTGATCTGAATCTAGCTCATTCAACTCCTAACATAAATACCGACGTTGGAGCTGACCCAATATCAAAAAGCAAATCGGAAGAAATGAAATCTGTGGAGAGCTTCCTAGACGCCCAATGTACAGTTCCAAATGTCAATTCGAATAAAGGCAGAGGTTCTTCATGGCGGCAAAAATCTTCATGGACGCAATTGGTCAGTGAGGAAATTACCTCCTTCAGTATTACTCAAATTTTACCAAATAATACTTCTGGGAAGCAGGTACAAGGGGAAGCTGGTGCTAGCAATGCTAATTTTTCTCTTTGGAGCGAAACTAATGCTCCGAAAAAGCAGGACAGTGAATGTATAGCTGAAGATGAGTCTACTGCATTTGTTATTGGTAAAGACGAAATTGACTCTAATGATGTCAAGAAGAATGAACCACAAGCAGTGCAAGAGTGTGAGACCTGTCCAACCCAAATTATTGAGAGTAATTTGCCACAGCAAGGAGGTTCATTTGATGTAATAAGTGGCGAAACTTGCCCGTTTATGAGAAATTCTCAGTCGGTAGCAGAGTGGACGAAGATAAAAGCTGCTCTTTCTGGTGGTTCCAAGAAGAAAAAACAGAGACAATAGATCACTCATTATCAAAGGTATGTAACTCTTGAATCTTGCTTGAATGAGGGGCCATGATTGTATCTGAACTTAAATTGGTTTCATCTACTTAGGAACATATAGATACAGCTTTGAGTAGGTTTATGTGTATGACTGAAGATAGGGCTCGTTCAAATATTTTGTTCTAAACATAAAATGGCTATTTCATTTATGCATACACAAATAAGATCGACTCTAGTTTTGACTAATTGTAAGTTATCGAATTTTTTAATAGAAAACCACATTTGATAATTGTATTTATATATAGTGTTAGAAATGAGTTTGGGGTGACATTAGTGGATGAAAAGCTCTTTTAGCCCGTTAAAATTATTCTTCTAAATTTTCGTATTGTTTGATTGGATAATCAGAAGTGTTTGACAGAAAAAGAGTAAAAAATCTCTCTTTTTTAAAAATTTTTTATTTTTTATTGCGAAAACGACAACCTTCGTCGAAGAAAATAGATAAGCACATCTTAAAATTAGGTTAACTCTAAAAAATATGATTCTCCACTAATCCTCTATGATGTGATTGGACATCAAAATAAAATGAATAGTTTTTAATAAGAAAACAAAATTGGAAGTTTGCGAATCATTTGTGTTAGCATCCGATAATAACCATTCAGACAAATAGTGATAATTTCAAATATTCAATTGAAATGTACTCTCTTGTTTCACTACTAATTATTCTAACATTTGAAACAACAATCATATAAATAAGTGGAACAAAATCCATCCATTTGGACTATATTATAATTTAGGAGGAATTATTTCTCATCTATATCTATACTGTATTCAAAGGTCAAAATCTTTGAAAAATATTTTTGGACACACACGTCCTTTCAAATTTTATTTTATTACAATTATGCTATTTTAGTGTAATGTTGTGAGTTTTCTAAACAAAATAAATAAATAAATATAATTAACTATTACGTAACAAGTAATTATTTTTTAAAGTAATTAAATTACTGTCTATTATATATATATATATATTTTTTTTATTTTATTAAAAAGTCTTTGAATGTGAAATATCTTATTTAACAATAAAAGTTACAAAACTAATTTTCATAATTATGATTTTTTAAAATAAAACATTTGCCGATTGAAGTGTTTATTGGTGCACGGTATAAAATGGAAATGGGAATGCTTTCATGCGATCCACAATTTAAGTCTCATTTCTTAGTTTAATTATATAAAACTCTTCTCACAAAAGAAATATATATATATATATATATATCTCGTTGATCCTCCATCATAATAATATTATTAATCTTTGCTGGTTGAACATATGTGTTCATGGAGAGGTGGGGTTTGAGGGTAGTGTTTTAGAGGTTGCTACGAGAGTTTTCTAATTTTGACAATCTTATATATAAAGAAAAAAATATTGTAATATTGAGAAATCAAATATTATATGCATCTATATGTATATGAGAGTAAGAGTTTCAAGTTCAAATCTCTTCATCCCTAATTTGTACTAAAAAATGAGATTAAATATTGTAAATTAATAACATGAAATAAACTCACAAAATGAAGTTTGGAGATGTGAAAGAAAAATAAACTTTGAGAATGACAGTGAAAAAATAATACTACGAAATTAACCACTCTATTTAATTTAACTTTTTTAGAAGTTTGACTTTAGCTTTTTAAACTATTAAATTCTCTCGTAGCGGAAAAAAGTTAATAATATGGTCGGAGAATAATTGTCATAGTTTTCTTTCTCTCCTTTTAATTTTGTCCAAAGAGACCAAAGACTTGCGTTCACTTAATTGGGCACTAAATTTAATCTACGTTTTTATATTTTTTATGAATTATAATGATTATTTTTTTGCAAAGGTATTATATTAAAGTGTACAGTGCAAAAGTCAAACCTCTAAAAGGAGAATATGTTAAACACTAAGGAGTTCAATAGATATGATTTTTTTAACTTTTATTTTTATTTTTTATTATTCTCTCTTTTTTAGACTTTCTTTATTTTAAATTTAGTATTGTAGTAATTTATTAGACACCACATTTGAAAGTTTAATGAAATAATAAAATATATATTTATATCGACTTCATCAACGTAGAATATGTTAAACACTAATGAACCATTATCCTTGTAAGTTTGAAAGAAAATGTGTATAACTACCGTAAAATTTTTTTTTTTTCAAATACTCATTCTATTAAAATTGCTATAGGATATTCTTAGTTTTCAAAATTCAACAATGATGTAAAACTAAGATATAGGTAACTTTTTCAACAATACTTAATAACATTTTGTCAAAAGTCATTGTTAAGCTATGGTAAAGCTTACTCAATGATAAATTTGCACTCTAATCGAAATGAAGTTAATTTAACATTAAAAAAGTATTTACGTGCAAAACACGTGGTAAGACGCTTGTTTCAAGAAAGTGAGAAATTAGTACAATTTCTCAAAATCAATAACCTTCTAATACATGTATATATATTTTTAAACACATCAATTACAATTATTGTTTATAGCTGGTGTGCAAAATATATGGTCCCAAGACTTTAGCTTTTAACAAAGGAAAGAACTGTTTAATGAATTTTGCTTTTATAGATGGGATGAGGCATATTTGTACAAGTTAGGATCACATTTTGCGAAGATGAGTTCCCAAGTACGAGGCGACGAAGATACTCGATAATTGTCATAACACATCATATGAAGAACATGTTGGCAGACAAAAAATCAGCTGTCAAAGTCTTGCAAAGTGGGTATTTCTAACGTACTATTTTTCAAGATGCAAGAAACTTGTGGTCAATTGTGACTGGTGTTAGAGGACTATAAACATCTACCATCGCAATGAAATGCCGCAACAACCTATCTTAGAGTTGGAGCTCTTTGATGTTTGGGGAATTAATTTCATGGGACATTTTCCACAATCTGGCAGACATATCTACATATTGTTAGTCGTTGACTATGTATCTAAATGAGTTGAAGCCATCTCCTATGTAAGAAATGATGCAATGGTAGTGAATAAATTCTTGAAGAAGAATACGTTCACAAGATTTGGGACTCTAGGAGCTCCCATAAGTGATGAGGGTTCCTATTTCATAAATCGCATCATCGCCAAACTGTTATCAAAGTATAACATTAACCAAAAAGTCGCCACTGCACAACACTCAGACTAATGGTTAGGCAAAGGTCTCTAACTGAGAAATTAAGAACATCTTGTAAAAAATGGTAAACACTTCTCGAAAGGACTGGGTTGATCACATGGATTTAGCGCTACAGGCATACAGGACCGCGTATAAGACATGTATAGGAATGTCACCTTACGTGTGGTCTTTGGAAAGGCAAGCTACTCACAATTGGAGTTGGAACACAAGGCTTTGTAGGTGTGCAAAAAGTTGAACTTTGATCATAACGTTGTGGGACAGACGAGACAATAATAGTTGCATGAACTCAATGAGTGGTGTTCTCAGGCTTATGAGAACGCCAAGATCTATAAAAAAAAGGTGAAGGCATGGCATGATTGTAACATCTGCAAACACAAGTTACATCTTAGAAAAAAATATTACTATTCAACTCCCGTTTGTGTCTATTTCAAGGGAAGCTCAAATTGCATTGGTCTGGTCCGTTTGTAATCAAAGAAGTCTTCCCTTACAGTGCTGTTGAGATTGCTTTGCTTAATTGTACTAACGTGTTCAAAGTCAATAGACAAAGAGTCAAGGTGTATTATATAGACGAAAAAATTGCATCAAAGGTATTTAAGTATGGAAGTTGAGCATTACTCGAACAATTAACATGTGTAAATTCAAGATGAAAACGTGATGAGTTGCTAGGCATTGATATGCCATATCACCAAGTAATCTGAGGCATCTCGATATAGATAAGTGATGGAAAGCATACAAACGCAGTGGAAAAACAAATCGAAACTTTACTCTAATTGCATCTAACTAATTAGAGATTAACATGCTTATATAACTACCCTAATCAAACGAAATTAGGATTAATAGAATCATACCTTAGAAGCTTTCCCGATCCTTGTAATCGCCTTATGAACTTGAACTCGAGACCATCAATAGAGTTGACTCGCTATTCTCCGGATTTAAAACTAGGTTGTGGGACCCAATTATGTGAAGGAAATTGAGAGAGGGATGGAAAAAAAGAGGGAAAAAAACAAAATCTTGGTTAAGAGAGAGAGGTGAGACCATTTGTTAAAAAATTTGAATAATTTCTCAAATTATCAAAAAAATTTTCAAATAAATTTTCAAAAGCATATATTATTAAAAAAAAACATGTAAAATGCAAGAAAAAGGTTCACCTTTGATCAATAGCTCATCCTCTACTCAATCTTAATGGGCTATTTGTTTACATCATATGTAACCACTTGTCCCACTAAGCGTTAGTGGGATTATCCAACAAAATATTGGATTTTCCCACTAACTTTAGTCTAACGGTAATATGGTCATTTGACCATTCAAGTAAAAGTCAAACTTTAACTTTTCAAGTCAAAAGCAATACTTTGACATTTTACCTAATTCGAACAATTCGAATTATCCATCATATTGTTCTAAGTTAATTCTGTATGAGCAAGCAGAAGAACCTAATGAACCTATAGATCATGAACTTCAACGATTTGAGATTAACTCATTAAACCCTTTTAGATCGAGCTAATCAACATTCGTTAATTAACGGGTCATTCTACTAATGCCCCGTAGTTACACTCTCCTCACTATAGATATATTTCTGTCCATTTGATATAACCATGATCAATAAGTTAATCCTTCACAGGTTGTTCGTAACTTCGGCTAGGTTAAAATATTGTTTTACCCTTGAAACTACATATTGTTCCTTAAGTCCCATTGATCCACTATTGAACAATTGATTTAAGGTCCAACCTATAAACCGAATCCCACTCAGGCCAATGAGCGGGTGGGGCCCCTTGTTTAAGACTTGGATTCAATCCTTAAGGGAACAACCTATCTACTAACCCTAAAGCGAGTAGGAGTGAATTCTGTCTTGCACCTTATGTCCCTAGGCATCCACTTGGTTTTACCCCTTAAATGGGAGGCTTGTTGGGCCAGCGCTGATGAGTTGCTCTCACCTATGAACATCAAAGAATAATACCATTTGAACAGGAATTCATAGTTAACTCAAGATTAAGATTAAGTTACATAGGTTATCATAATCGAAATAGTCAGTTTTATATGGTCAATGGTGTTATAACTTAAAAGTAACTATTTCATCATTTCTGTCTTATGTAAACTCTTTACATAGGATGCCCTCACTTCTATATCTCTACATGAACGATTCAGGATCACATCGTTTGTACTAACTATAAAGCAGGTTGCATCCATAGCATTTCCAGAATAAGATGCCCAACCTTATTCATACACTATAGACCATTTGAGCTATATACTTGAACTTGATCAACATTTATGTCCTACATGTAGACTAGATAGCCTCTAGACCTTAGTTTATTGGATTCAATATTATAGTATTTTATTTTCACTAATAAGTCCCTAATAACCACTTTATTGAATAGAATATAAATTTAAACTACAAACTACGAGTTTTAGGACATAAATTCGAACAAACTTCCACTTGGATTAAAACTCCTAGTGGGATAAAACAATCTTAATTCAACTGTAAGAGAATAGAACATATAAGTACAATAAACATATGAATCCAATAAACTAGGGTATACACCCAAATATTCTCCCACTTATCCTAGTGCACAAACTTCATAGACCTAAACTATTTAGGTGACCTTCAAATAATTTAGTCGTGAAGGACTTTGTAAACCAAACAACCATGATTTTCTTAACAAGTATCGAGGTTACTACAACGTCACTACGATGCACAATTACCCATATAAGGTAGTACAATTTTACTTTATGCTTCTTCATACCATTGCCCCTCCGTATAGAGCGAATATCGATTCCGATGTAGACTTTCTAGCATCTTTAGAAATCAAAATCAGTGTATCCAGTAAGGATCAAATCCTTAGCTATATACACGAGCACATAGTCTTTTAATTTTCTAAACTATTTTAGCATATACTTAAGGACAATCTATCCTTTTTGGAATTCTACATTTTATATTCAGATAACATTTTGTCTATATAAGATGCTTGAGATTAGCTAGTATATTATTCTTGTTATTCCAAACAATTTAGATCCTGAGAACATATTGCACATTTCCAAATCTTTTATTTGAAATTGCATAGTTAGTCATGTCTAGACGTTAGTTAGATAAACTACATCATTCATTGCCTATTTGTAAGCCAATGGATCCTCTAAATCCTCATCAAGTATGATAATTTAGTTTTCGATAAAACCAGATAATGGTCAGGTTGATGAACAACCCTTCCACTACTTTGAGGCACTCTCAACTCTTGAGAAGGATGTGACTAACCAAATTTCCTAGTTTAATTTTATCAACTACTTTAATGGATGAACTAGGTTTATCTATAACATTTTTGGAAATCCTATACAATACTAGTTTGCTACATGGTTTGATGATTCCTATTGAGGTTTTCTCTAAGAATATGGCATTTGTTGAAAAAAATCCCTTATTCCTTGAGGATCAAAGAGTAAAACTCATTATAGACCAAATCATGTCCAACAAGGCTCAATTTCTTTTTTCTGATACACCATTATGCTTAAGCATACTAGATGCAGAGAGTTATGATTTGATTTTGTGCTCTATTAAATAGTCTTGAAATTTTAAGTCTGCATACTCTCCACCTTGATCTGATCGAAGTGTCTTTATAGTTTTACCTTATTGATTCTCCACTTCAGTCTTATATTCTTTGAACTTTTCAAGAGAATCAAACTTTTGATGCAATAGGTAAACATGACCAAACCTTGAATAATCATCAATAAAATTGAGAAAATATTTATACCCTCCTTAAACTTTAAAATTTATTGGTCCACAGAGGTCCGAATGTACGAGCTCTGATGGTATTTTGGTTCAAAGACCTTTTACGGTGAAAGATCTTTTGGTCATTATTCCTTTTGAGACAAGATTCCCAAGAAGGTAAAGTATCTTCTAACTAATTTAGAAGTCTACTTTTAACCAATCTTTCAATCACATTGAGATTTTTGTGACCGAATCTTAAGTACCATATATAGGTATTAGAAGAAACCTTTATCTTTTATGCTAAACGTTTCAATATTTAAGAGAAAATTTGTTTCGATTGGTCTTAACTTATTGATCATATGCTTCTCGAACATTTGGGTTAGCATTTGAGGTAGGGGTTTGAGGACGTTTCTCAGTTAAGACAAACCTTAAAACATCTACAACTAGTATTGTATTTAAGTTTGATTTCCAAGTTGCATAATTATCACTGTTAAGTTTCTTAGAAGCTAAGAGTTGTACTATTGAGTTATTCATGCTGAAAAAATAAAACATATTCTATTTAGTGAAAAACTATTATCCTTTAAGACCCAATTAATTTAGCAAATATTAATAACATATCCATCATTATTATGTTTTGCAACGATATTTGAAAGGTTTATAACAACCTCTACCGAAGGGTAGTCGATTACTTCTCCTTTGAATCAAGACAATCTTGACCAAATGCTAACTCCTAAATATCTCATATTTGCATAGCACTTAGTTACCGCTACTTCGGTTGAGAATGTAACAACTTAGTAATTCTTGTAAGTGTAACCCTCCATTTTTAGATCTTAGAGATAAGAATCATTGTGCTCCCAAAAGTGGAGAGACAATATGAAAACTGATCTAAGACACCCTATCCATGTATGGAGTTTGTGGTGTTCTTCTATAATACAACCCTCCAAAGGGAGCATCGCTCCAAGGCAAATAAGCAGGTATATTATAGGAATCTTACTGTGCGACCTAATGGAAGAGATTGTGGGATGTGTTGTCCCATATCCCTCACCCACTTACTATGAACTACTTCCTCTATTCACCTTGATATTGATACATGCAAACACTCTCCGAAGGGAGTCCGCTCTTATGCACGACTCAAAGTCCTACATGGACCTCATGGTGTTCACTCTTAGGGATAGCAAAGTTAAATGTACGCTACTTTTCTCTAGCTAAAGTGTTCAATGATGGTTTTAAAGGGTATTCATAAAAAAGAGAAAATAGGATCATATTTAGGCTTACTTAAACAAATCCTAAGTCTAGATGAAACATCTGAGTATAGCCCTTATACTGGATTTTGATCTACGATGTCTGGGTGATAAACCAATTTTATTACCTCATATCTCTCGCGCATTCTTATAAAACTAGGTTAACTAGGCTGAAGAACTGATTACGATCTTCAAGTAGCAGGTGTTTCATAAACCATCAACTTAAGAACCTCCAACCTTAGTCATCTTATTTGACTTATTGACAAGATCAAATCAGGTGAGCCTCTTGTAACCAGTTTTACAAGATATCGACCTAATTCTATGAAACTTGGTTGATTTGTTTAACCTAGCTGAGCAGGTAACTTATCTTTGTTATAGATTTTAAAAGTCTAATTCATTTTATAGCACTTATAAAAGAACTAGGTAAAGGTATAACATTCATCCAACATTATATAACCATTATATAAAGAAATCAATTAATATAGATTTTAATTTATTCAACTTTTTATTAAATCATATTCAATTAAATTAAATAAATTTATAATTAATTAATTAATTAATTTCATTAAATCGTATTTAATCAAAATTAATTTAATTAATTAATCATATTAATTAATTAACACTCATACTATACATTATAACCATTATAACGTACTTTCAATGCATGAACATGTTAACCTATGGTGGAATTTTAAAACTATATATCATAATTTATGCACATACAATCTAAGCTTTAATTAAAACATACATCACATGCATAATTAATTAAACATGCTAGATTGGTTTTGGCTCCTAAATTAAGCTAAAAACTAAATTATTACATTAATAATTTATGAAGTACATAAAACCACTCCCAAACAACTTGAACCGGTTGGAAATCAATCAAAGCTGCTCGAATTGGCCCAAAAAACCCTTGAATCGACCCAAAACCTAACATTTGGGCTTGAATCGACCCAAAACGAAATTTAGTCCCTTCACTATTGATATATTTCCGTCCATCTGATATAACCATGATCAGTAAGTTAATCCTTCACAGGTTGTTTGTAACCTAATGGACCTATAGATCATGGACTCCAACGATTTGAGATTAACTCGTTAAACCCTTTTAGATCGAGCTAATCAACATTCGTTAACTAATGAGTCATTCTACTAAAGCCCCGTAGTTGCACTCTCCTCACTATAGATATATTTCTGTCAATCTGATATAACAATGATTAGTAAGTTAATTCTTCATAGGTTGTCCGTAACCTCAACTGGGTCAAAATACCGTTTTACCCCCGATACTACATCTTGTTCCTTAAGTCCCACTAATCCACTATTGAACAACTGGTTTAAGGTCCAACCTATAAACCTAATCCCTCTCGGCCAATGAGAGGGTGAGGCCCCTTGTTCAAGACTTGGATTAAGTCCTTAAGGGAACAACCTATCTACTAACCCTAAAGCGGGTAGGAGTAAATTCCGTTCGGTAACCTATGTCCCTAGCCATCCACCTGGTCTTACCCCTGAAATGGGAGACTTGTTGGGCTAGCGCTGATGAGTTGCCCTCACCTATACAGATCTAAGCATAATACCGTTTGAACAGAAGTGCATAGTTAACTCAAGATTAAGATTAGGTTACGCAGGTGATTATAATCGAAATAGTCAGTTTTATATAGTCAACGGTGTTATAACTTAAAAGTGACTATTTCATGGTTCTAGTCTTATATAAACTCTTTACATAGGATGCCTTCACTCCCATGTCTCTACATGAACGATTCAGGATCACGTCGTTTGTACTAACTACAAAGCGAGCCACATCCATAGCATTCCTAGAATAAGGTACCCAACCTTATTCACACACTATAGACCGTTTGGGCTATATACTCGAACTTGATCCAAGTTTATGTCTGTACATAAAGTTCAAGTTTACACAAGATAGCCTCAGAACCTTATTTTATTGAATTCAAGATTATAGTATTCTACTTTTACTAATAAGTTTTCAATAACCACTTTATTGAATAGATTATAAATTTAAACTACAAATTATGAGTTTTAGGACATAAATTCTAAGGGTGCAAACAACCGAACCGAACCGAACCAAATCGGTTCAGGTCAGGTCGGGTTAGGTTTAAAGAATGGTAGTACTGAACTGAACCAAACTAGTGGGTTTCGGTTCGGGTTCGGTTCACCGATTTAGGTTAAAATTAAATTAGAATCCTTTATTCTCCTTCTTCGTTCCGCCTCCTTTGTTTAGTGTTCACCGAACTTCTTCGTTTTCTCCTTCTTCGTTTTCTCTTATCTCTGGGTCTCCTTCATTCATTCTCTATCATCGTGGATCTACTCTTTATTCTTCGTTATTCTTCTTTTCTTCAGGATTTTTTTTCAAGCTTTGTTTGCATAATTCCGAGGTACATTTTTTATTGGGTTTTTTGTACTGATCGCATAGTTCAATGGACATTATCGCTTGATTCTGGTTTGATATCACTTTTTGTGGTGGTTGTTGTGTTCAATTTGATGCTTAGGTTGGTCGAAAATCATTGGATAGGTTACCCATGAACTGGGTTTTTGCTTCTTTTGAATTCTACCCTAAATTCCTTCCCTTCAGTTTTGATATGGCTAGTGTACAGTTTAATTGGTGCATATCAAATTTGAAAATGAATAGAAAGAGTCATTATATCTTGGTTACGATTATGCCAAAGGACATCCAATTGGCTAGGAGGATTAGAGGGGAAAGGGCTTAAAGTTGTGGATTAATTTACTTTGGTGGGTCTTTTCTGATCTTTTTTGATTTCATTTGGTGTCTAGGGCTTTAGATTGTTTCAGGTTGAAATAGTATATGAGAATCTTGAATCTACTTACTGAATGAATCACCATTTTGGATTTGAATATGTTTTTGTTCCTATCTCCTTGTTTAATATCTTGCCTTACTTAGATTATAGATTTCAATTCAAAGAAAGATAAAGCACATATATTATTAATGATGTTGTCGAGTTCTACTTTTGAAACTCTTCGGCAATAGACTGAGGAAGATACTTGTCTGAAAGGCCCCAAAGAACAAGACTTGGTTTGTCCCATCTGTGAGCCACAATAATATTTTGTTATTTATTAATGATGAGATTTTTTCATGTGGGCTTAATTTCTTCTCCTCATATTAAAGCAAAAAACTGACCTTCCAGAAGCAAAGCCACTAGTTATACGACTTAAGATATCATTGAAATTAGCTTTTCTTGCTGCTTCAAGTAAAGCTGAAAAGAAGGGGAAATTAGAAAAGTATATACTTGTTATTTTTATATATTAAACTGTTTTGCTTTTTTTTTTTTTTATATATATATACATATATATTAAACTCTCAATGAGCAACTTTTGTTTGATGATTATTAGTTAAAATTTGTGTGTTTTTTTCTGTGTTTTTTTTATGATGATTAGGTAGGATATGACTTCCTTCTCTGTACAAGAGACTTCAAAACAAAGTTCTTCTAGTCTAGTGTTAGGAAAAAGAAAACCGGTTAAATCACCATCATCGGTATGGGAACATTTTATAAAAGTAGAAGAATGTGATCCTAAATATCCTAGGGCAGCTTGTAAACATTGTGGGACTTCGTATGCTTGTGATTCTAAAAGAAATGGTACAACTAATTTGAAAAGAAATTTAGAGAAATGTAAGAAGTATGTAAATTCATTGGAAGGTAATGTTGAAGGAGAGGGAGATTCTGAAAGTAGTTTGATGGCTACATCTTTCACTCAAGAAACTTGTAGAACAATGCTTGCTAGTATGGTTATCTTGGATGAATTGCCATTTAAGTTTGTAGAAATGAAGGGTTTCACCAATTTTGTCGAGCATTAAATCCAAAGTTTGTGATTCCATCAAGAGTAACCGTTGCAAAGGATTGTTTTCAAATGTATATGAGGGAGAAAAAAGTTAAAAAATGCATTAACTCGAAGTGGCCAAAGAGTTTGTTTAACAACAGATACATGGACTTTTGTGCAAAATATTAGTTATATGGTTATAATGGCTCATTTTATTGATGATGATTGGAACTTGCACAAAAGAATTTTGAACTTTTGTCAAATAGCTAATCATAGAGGAGATACAATAGGTAGAGCCATTGAAAAGTGTTTAGAAGGTTGGGGTATTGATAGACTCTTTACTGTAACATTTGATAATGCGAGTTCAAATGATGTAGTCATTGCCTACTTGGTTAAAAAGTTTAAAGGTAGAAATGAGTTGGTGTTGGATGGTGAATTTATTCACATTAGATGTTGTGCTCATATTCTTAATTTAATTGTTAGTGATGCCTTAAAAGATTTGCATGTGTCTATCATTCGAGTCAGAAATGCTGTGAAGTATGTTAGGTCATCTCCTGCTAGATTGCAAATATTTAAAGATTTTGCTAAAGAAGATAAGATGTCAACAAAAAATTGTCTTACGATGGATGTTCCAACACGATGGAATTCTGCTTTCACTATGTTGGATGGAGAAATTAAGTGTCAAAAGACGTTTGAAAGATTAGAGGATCATGACCCTAGTTATTTGCCAAAGGATGATATTCCTATTGCTGAAGATTGGGATAATGCAAAAGTATTTGTAAAGTTCCTAAAGACTTTTTCAGAGGTAACGATGAAGTTTTTTGCATCTACGTCTGTGACTCCAAACATATTTTTTCACGAACTTTGTTTAATCTAAGAAATAATTCGTGAATATTCATCATATGAGAATGCATTATTGAGTCAGATGACATTAAGCATGCAGACAAAATTCAACAAGTATTTAGGTATAACTACAAGTGAGAAGACCAATTTATTATTGTATGTTTCTGTAGTTCTTGACCCTAGGTATAAGCTGACTTACATGAATTACTGTTTTAATGAATTTTTGGAGGAAGATTGTGCAAAAATATGGGCGAATAAGGTTGAAGAAGCATTTCGTCGATTGTGTGATGATTATTATATGAGAATGTCAAAAGAAAAATATTCACAAACACAATCATGTACACCTATCGAAGGATTTGGCTTTCAAAGTGAAAGTGAAATATTTTCTATCTCATCTAGTGGATCTTATAAGGCCTGTGCTGCTGTTCATGATAGATTTAAACAAAGTAACAAAACATGTCTAGATGATGCTAAAATAGAGGTGGCTTGTTATTTAGATGAGGCTCGTATAGAAGATGAATATATTTAGATTTGCTAAATTGGTGGAAGGTGAATTCCTCTCGATTTAAGATCATTAGCCAAGTAGCCAGGGACATCTACAATATTCCTATATCAACTGTGCCATTTGAGTCTGCCTTTAGCACTGGAGGACGGGTGTTAGATTCTTTTTGAAGTTCTTTAACTCCTCAAACTGCAGAGGCACTCATTTGTGCTCAGAATTGGATTCAGTCTAAACCTTTGGATGACATGACTGAAGAAATTGACGGGGCTGAAGAAATTGATGAAGGTAATATTCTGTTTGAAGTACGCATTTAAAATTTTCAATTATCCCATATAAGCTAGCTAATAGTTTGTCATTTTGATCTAGAGTTCACAAACATAGGAAAGGAGATGGAAGCCGCATTTGAGAATCTGAATAATGACTCTATGGTTTAAATCCCTACTCTCAAATCTTTATTTACATTTTTTTTGTTTTAAATTGTTAACTTGTTAAATATTGAATCTTGTTTTTTTAGAGTCTTGAAGCACAGTGATGGAAGCACTTTGGGTTATATGAACAAGGTGTAACATATTTATGTATGTTAACATATCTAATAATTTATAAATGATAAGCAATACATGGTGTTGATGAAATATAACTTTATTTTTATGAGGCTGTGAACAGGGCATGGCAGTATTTTGGGAACTTTGGATGCTTTCGTCCATGCTTATTCTTATGAAGGTACAACCCTTCTCTCGGTTTCCTCCATAGTGAGTTCGCTATTTAGTTTTTGGTTTGATTGTTTAGGGTTCTTTATATTAGTTAGGTGTATATGTACTTTTTTTTAATCTGTATAGAATTTCTTCCATTTTTCCATCGGTATATTGATTTTTAATTGATTAGTATCACTCAATATTTGACAAAAGTAGTTGACAAATGATCTTTAGAAGTCCACTCTTTTTTACGCATGAAAAGAGTTCTACTGCAAGTAAATGGTGTATCAACATGCTTCAAGACAATTATATGCTTATTAATTGGTTTACATTTTCTTTAAGATAAAATACTCAACTCTGCTTTTGGATGGTGAAAATTAGGGATGTAAAAATTCTTCGAAAGTTATCCTACTGTAAACTGTGTTAACTGCACTATGTTTGAAGCTGGTCCCATACAAGATGCTTTACAACTATCTGAAGAGGAATTAAAAAAGATTGTTAAGATAAATTTGATGGTCTCATGGTTTCTGATGAAGGCTGTTTGTCGAAAATGCGAGACCAGAAATCAGAAGGTTCAATAATTTTCTGAACCAAAAGTTCAAAAAGAAGATTTAAAATGCACCAAGATTTAACATCTTCCATAAACTATCTACCTCATAGATGTTCTCCTTTTCAATTGAATTTGGGTTTTCAATTGTTTGTTTTTTGAGGGAAGTGGACTACTGGTTTTTGTAAATATAATATGATGTTGTTGTTTTGAGATCGGATTTGATTGATTCTTGTTATGATTATGATGAAAATTATTTGATGATGCAATGGTTGAAAGTGGCTGATTTAATTCTAGGAAGGCAGCAAAGAATGCTATAAATCTTTGCAAGCTAGAATGCTATACTTTTACAAGAGGAGGAGGAGGGAAAAAAAACCCGACCCGACCCGAATATGGGTCTGATCGAGTCGAGTCTTCTACCAAATTAACTGTACTTTTTGGGTCGGGTCAGTTTTTGAAGGAAACCCGATCGGACCCAATTACATCCCTAATAAATTCCAATAATAAGATCATCGCAAGGAAGAATTTGGAAGGGTTTTTACCAGTTGGGAATCTAAATTATGCGCCGCCAGTAGTCACGTCTCATTTAATGAAGAGAGAGATACAATGATTATGCTAGCACGTGTGGTGAGCTTATAAATACCATTCAACCCTTTTCAATTTCACCTAATTTGCAAAATCTACCCTAAACCAATCCGAAATTCTCTCTGCCTTATTTCTTGTTTCTAGCGAGCTTTTTAGTCATTTCTCGAGTTTTTGACCCATTCAACAATGGCAGATCGTAAGAAAAACACTTCGACCACCACCCATTCTCCTCTTTTCAAAAGGAAGGAACTTTTGACGTCCTTCTTCACCCAACCCCTTAAGCCAACAACACATACACTTGCACCTATCGTACGCAACTTGCTCAGCACTAAAATACCTTCTAAGTAGTGGGCCAAAAACTCTCTTGCGACGAAGGAGGCCGCTATACCCAAACCCTTTAAAAGAAACCATGAAACTATTAATCACGTGGAACATGATGGACTTGAGTCAAAATCTGTATAGTGTGTAAACCCTAGACTTAAGAACCCCAAGACTTACAAGAACTTAATGAAGGAAGTGGAAATTAGGTTAGTAAAAAAAAAAAAAAAGAGAAAGGAATTCAATTGAAAGATGGTTGTTAACAAAGTGACATGGTTTATATGTCATCGTAGCTAAGGTGGGTTAAGGAAGTTTCAAATTTGGATAAGTGTGGGCTATGCGTTTTAGCATACTCCTAAGCGGCCAAAGAGGATCACGAGAACATCTAAGAACAAAAGGTTGGTGGTCAAAAGTTGGGTTTTTGTGTGATCAAGAATTGTCAAGAAAAACCTCTAAAGAACAAGGTTATGCGACCAAGCAAGGCATGCTAGGCGACCAAGATAACATGTTGGGTGAGATGAGATTGTCATAGCTAAGCGGCAAGAGGTGTTAAGGGAACCTTTATGCATTGAGGCACGCGACCATGTAAACCATGTCAGCTAAGTGTGGGCTTTGTGAGATGGTTTAGAGGTTAGGCAGGAAAAGGAATGTCCCATGCATTCTAAATCTAAGCTAGGTTGTCAATATTGTCAAGAAAACCTCCAAAGATATGTAATAGACGACCAAGGATGTTCTAGGCATTTTAGGCATGAGATGAAGTAGAGTCCAAGTGGCATAACATGCAAGTTACATAGATTTTGTCAAGTAGGAGGTGTAAAGTGATCAAAATGAGGTGGAAAGTTACAAGTAGGATGTGTAAGACGTGAGTAAGAAGAGTCATCAAGGAAGCATACAAGGACCCCTATATAAAGGAAACTTTTGATTAATGGTTTTCACAATTCATTCGTGTTATTTGGGTAATTCCACCTGGAATATATCTTAAATTGAATCCAGTATCAAGGGTAGGTCTTCCAAACAGAGAGGACGCAAGGAAGAGATACATTGAAGAGAAGAAAGTCACAAAGGTCATTTTTGAAGGAAAACTGGACATTGCTGAGTGTTTTAAAGATATAAAACTCAATACTTGGAATCTTTGACTGAAAGTTTGAGGTAAGACAGTGAAAACATTTCTAAGAAAATTTGTAGAAGGAAGGTTCTTGATTTGAGTTCTATATTTTAAATTATTAAGCTCTAAAGTTGAGTAAAGTTTTTAAATGAAAATCCAATTGCTAGGCAAGGTCCAAGGGTGGGTCAAGTGTCAGGAAGACAAGGTAAGTTAGGTGTGAAAAATAGGCGACATAGGTTACTGAGCCTTGAAACATGCGAGAATATTTCCAGCACATGAGTACCAAGCAACATGAGGCGCGTGCCTAGGCCATGCGGGCTGCAATGCTCTTTCCTTATGAAGAAGTTGGCAATGAACATTGACATGACTATCAAATAATCCATCATCTCTTAGATGGAAGCACCCAAAGGCGCCATACCTTTCCCTTCCACAATCGAGGCTCTTTGTTTGAAGGTTATTCTATCTTTTAGCAACCATCTTGCAGGTCAACCTCTCAAGTGGCTTCTACAATCAGGCAACCCTTAATAGGATTATAACTCTTCACCAAAAAAAGAAGAGAGGCGCTTGAAAACCCTTAATCTAGATAAGAGCGATGAGAATTACCAAGGCCAAGGCGACAAAGAAGAGACCTTCCGCCCCCACCGCCACTTAAGAGGAAAAAGGCTAAGGATGGCATGTTTAGCTTGCAAATAAAGGAAAATAGACAGAAGATAAACGTTACCATCATCCCTAATCTCCTTGCCATCCTTCCTTTAAAATTCTTTTCACCCTCCTCCTAGAATCCAAACTCCCTCAAATGATCATACCGACATCCTCCATCTTCCACTTCTCAAAAGCTGATCTCCCAGGTGATGATCACCTGCGTCGTCCATCATACCAACCATCACCTCAAAACTTGACCTCTACAAGCCCTTACCTGACAAAAAGGCGTTGTTGTCAAAGAAGAACGCCTCAGCATTGAGTAAAAGTTGGAGTGCATTCCTCCTTCTCTATACACTGTTATTCATCTTTCAGAAGAGGAAGACGTGCATATTGTGGCAATGAGTACCCCTTGACTACAACTTAAAGTTGAATCATGAGATCGTGTTGATGACCTATTAGTCAAAGATAAATATGTAATCCTTGGCGTAGCAGGTAAGACTAGCTCCTCTATACCACAAAATGAATGTCGACCAAAAGCCATGTCATAGAGCGACAAAGAAGACATCTTTGACTTCATTAGAGCAACTGTCTGCAAACCCATGCTTGACGATTTTGAGCAAGTGCTTGATGCTAAGATATACATGCTTTCATGCATTCAGATCACCCAGAACACTATCATTCGAATGTGCAGCGACCTCGCTAACCAGCGTTTTGTCCACAACATAGATATTACTTCCATCCTTTTGCGAGAAAGACAGGACGCCTTGGAACGACATTTGGGAAACATCACAGTACAACAAGTTGAGATCACTTCCTCTCTTTCCACTCTTACTTCGCTATTCATCTTGCAATTTGAGATGATTTAGTTGATGTCTTTGTGGCATGACCAGGAGTTTAGAACTATGGTGGCTTATATTCACGCGGTCTTCGTGCAATGCGTGCATGCTCTGATCATACAACCAGAATTAAAGGAATTCCTTGCACCATCATAAGGCAATCTTGGCATCCCTAATCCTCACCAAGAAACTTAAATTCGGGGGTCTCCTCTTATTTTATATTTATTATTTTTTTGTAATTTATTTTCTTCTCTTGTGTACTTGTACACATTTTTGCTTAGTATATTTTATGGAGTACACATTTTCAGCCTATCTTGCGTTTTTGTTTTCTTTTCATCATTTGGATTTACTTTCTTCGTTTTAAAGTTCCATTCCCTCTACTCTTTGCAATAACTTCAATGATATTAACCATGCGTAATACGTCATTTTGTATTCCGTGACCAGTCTCTAATTACGAAAACTTACTTAGGAAATATTTTTAGATTTCTATTAGGCGCTCAAGCTTTACCTCAAACATCTTTTGTAAAATTTTTCTAAGTTCAACTTATCATTCACTTTTCAACAATGAGAACCTTACTAGATTAAGAAATTTGGGGGTGTGTGAGGTCCTAGTTAAAGCGTTCGAAAAATCAGAAAAACTTTTCTTGGCATTTTATTTAAAAAAAAAACTAAAATCAGAGAAACCTTTCTTGGCATTTCATTTTTTTAAAAAAACTAACTAATTCTTTTATTGAAATTCAATTGAAATAACAACTCCAATGTTGTCGCTTCTCAACAAAAAAATAAGTAGCAATGCTTCAAATTTTTTTAGGGTAAGTAAGTAAATTGTTCTAAATTTGAGGGTGTGATAATGTCACACCCCTTCCTAGATCACCTACACTTAGCTCGAGAGATGGCGTGAAGTCAACCAACATCGTTCTCCTTCTGAACGATACTAGATGACCTTGACTACTCAACACTTTAAAATTCTAAGCAACTTAAACCAATTTAAAACTTACTTAGTAGGCGAACACTACTTCATAGATTAAACAAATTTTATTACACAACTCTGGAAACAAGTTAGAGCTATATGCCATTAATTGCAGGCCAACACTTTAAAATTGTAAAACGAAAACAAAACAACTTGAGTAACTTCTCAACTTAAGGCATATGTACATGATGTAATTTTAACTTGAACTACTAACCACTAAGCAGACAAAATTCTAACAACAAACTGGCAACAGTAGGTCAGGCTCGCGGATCATGACCTGTTCCTAGAAAGTGGAAAACAGTTGGAAAAAGGTAAGCTAAAAAGCCTAGTGAGTGATGATTTTATAATTTTGGAATAATTAATGTTTAAAGGTTAACTCTTAACATAAATAGTTTATCAAATTCAAACAGTTTATCTCAGACTTTCTCTTTCAATTGCTATACCATAAATCTCAGTGTATATACAAGACAAAAATCTAGGCATAGAAACCTATCTCATGATACGATACTTACGAGATAGAAATCTAGGAATTAGTAGTGCCCTATCTTCTTATAGCTACTATGAGATGAAAACCTAGGTGTCCGTAGAGGTCTTCATCTCTAAACTAGTACCAGAGGTCGAAAATTTAGGTATCTACTGAAATCCTCATCAAAAGACCTTTATGCACAGGAAAAATCTCCCCCGAAGGGTTGCTATATACCTTAGATTAACTTGGGTATAGACTAAAACATGCTAAAATTTTCATGTTGTGGAATCATAATCTCAAACTCAATAACATCTTTTATAAATCATTCTTGCATGTAGCAAGATCACAAGTTCCAAATATGCTTTGCTAAATCATTTAGTAAACTCAAGTATTTTACTCAAATATACTTTTAGCTTTTTAATACTTTTAAACAGATGCTTAAAGCTTTTAAAGCAAGGTGTCACTCACCTTGGCTTTTAAATTTACCTAATTTCTTATTGACCTAAAACAATGTCATTTAAACTTGAATTAATCCTTTATCCTTAAAAAAATCCAACATCTTCTCAAAAATAGAAAAGCACTCAAAGTGGGTAATAAATACTCATTTTGGCATGCTGGCGGGCGAACCACGACAATAGGGGCTTGGCATAGTGGTGGTGTTTTGTTGTTGTGGAGGTGGAAGATGATGTGGTCTATTGTTATGGTATCTTGAGTGATAGTCAGATGCTTCACCGAGATGATCACCTTGACGACCATGTCATCTTTGATGTTGTGGACCCTGTCCTCCCCACAAAGTTTGGGTGATTCCTCCAACGTGGGTTGTATGTGTTAGAGTAGGGATCGTGCTTCACATACGCAACAATTTCAATATTTAATGGGCATGCATCAATTTTATGAGGACTGCCAAATCTCATACATCCTATTTCATCCACCTGTTTTACTGATTGAAAAGAGCTGCTTGCAGCATTGACTTGCAAAAACACCATTAACTGCAGCAAATTGTTCATTGCGGTCATTTGTCCTTGCGGTACCACCATTACATTCCTATCCAATCCTTCTTCATTCTTTCCTCTTCCTCCTCGGTGAGAATCAAAGCCATCATCATCCCATTCTTCATTATTGATGGCCATAGAGTCTAGAGTTTCGTTGATCTGGTTGTAGGAGCTCTTTAATACCCCCTTACAAACACAACATTAGTGTCTATTGTGTTCCCTTGTTGACCCCAAAATAAAACATCTTCATCAAAACGCATTTGAAAATGCCAGTGTCGGAGCAAGACTTAACCATGCATTTGAATATGCTCCACATGTCATGCAGATTCTTACTATCTCTTTATTTGAAGAGCATTATTTCCTTTCTTCTGTTGACATTCTCATGGGTTGGGAAGCATTTCTTCATAAATTTCTCAATCAGATCTTTCTAAGTCCTCACTTCCCTATGTTCTAGGGAGTTTGCCCATCTTTTTGTCTTATCCCTTAGAGTTAATGGGAAAAGGGTGAAACACACAATTCTTCCTTGGAGATGCCAAACATGTGAAAATGAAGCACAAATAGAGTAGAAGTTGCGAATATGCTCGTGTGGATCCTCACCTGGGTAATTACCAAATTGTTGGTGTTTTGAATCATCTGTAACATGATATGTTTGATTTCAAAGTGCGAGTTCTCACCAAACATAGGTTAAGCGATTCCAAGGTTGAAGTCAAACAATTCTTCCTTATCCCTTGATTGTTTTGATTGTTATCAATTCTATTTGCTTGTGTCCTCTGTCTTCTTCTGTTCCTTCGAAACTTTTGTTTTATTTCACGATCAAGCTTGAATTCAAGTTGGTAACCTTCACTCATAAACTTGTTTGCACGTTTGGCTAAAATGCACAATATAGTTGAAATAGAACTTCTACATAAGATTAGCACACAGATTAAATCCAAAAGAAAAGTCACTAAGTTTTCTGACAACGGTGCCAAAAACTGGCTTGTACCATAATTTTCATTACAAAATTGACTCGAAGATATGTCATGATGCGTTCTAATTGTTGACTTAAGTAGACGTCTAGGAATGTACCTACATACCCTACCTATGTGTTACTAATTCCATAATGTTTTAACGTTTTAGCACAAGTTTTCCTTTCTCTCACCCAAGTGCAAGCGGAGAGAGAGGTTTCCTGGTAAATACAGGGTTGAACATAGGGAATTGGTGTCCTAAGTGGATCAATCACACATTCTAATTGTATGCAGTGTCTATACAATATATAATTATGAACAATATATTTTCTCCTAAATATTTACACTACTGTGCGATTGGAGCAGCAAGATGAACATGGTGATGAAGTGTAATGGAGTATGAACTCAGGTACTAGGCATGAACATGCAGTAATATTTAACTAATTAAATGTAAACAATGGAATTAATATTTTGAGGCAATACAAAGCATCTATTAACTTTAGAATTAAGGCGAGCAGCCTTTTGGTGCCTTATACCATACTTGCTCGTCTTTTGGGACCAAATACTTAAAAGTTAAGCTATAATTTATATTTGATCTTTTTGTTTAAGTTACAAGTAATTCATCCATTATTAAGGATAAATTTGCATTTCTGGAACATATGCATTTATGGAATTATGCATTTTTAGAACGTATAAATTTACAAGTAATTCAGTCTTTCGGTGCCTTCACCGCACACATTATGCATTTTTGGAACGCATACTAAGGATAAATTTAGTGACAAGGTTGTAGTGCTAAAATCTCCTCACCCCCTGGTTAGCTAAACCTAGGTCATCACGTGTCAAGTGACAACAATCAATACTTTATGTTTTCTCTCGATTAAGACAAGACATTGATGGCCGAGTTAAACTAAACAAGACTTATAACACGCTCACATCAAAATTCTCTAATATTAGTAACACACTATATTATTACGGAAGCAATTAATTAAATGTACAATGAATGAAGAGAAATAGATATGGGAGAATGGTAGAAGAAATGCATTAACATTATAAACTAAACTTTAGGCCTCTCGACCATGTAGTGAATATTACAACTAAATGCAAATAAATTACAAAACGAGATACATAGAAATGAGCTAGGCAAGCCGTAGAGTCTCATACTCTTTGGCTCTGATTTTTACCTTTTATATAGATGGAAAACTGTTAGGGATCTCTCTCTATTTTAGACTCTCATCTAAGACAAAGGAAAGGATGAAAGAATGAGCATGCTCTCCATTGATCAAATTTCGCACACCAGACAATGAAGAAGATGCCTCTATTATAGGTGAGACATGATGTGACAGAATAGTATGGGCTTTATTTAGTTAGGATAAAGTTGTCTTTGCGCCGCATGTGTCCTTTTAAACTTTTCTTATAATTGCGCCAACCAATTTCTTTGTCCGCTAGTGCTTTAGAACCCGTAGCTTTGTTATGCTGATTGCCATTGTTGGTCCCGTCTGTCTCCTCGCTTGACGTTTTATCGTCTGGCTATCTTCTTGTTTTAGCCTAAAATCCTACATTAAGATAAACAAAACACGATAAATAGGGATAAAGCTCTTTTGTAACTTGTAATATGTGACTTATTGATCAATTTCTCTAATTTTCTATGCGTTTTCTTCCAAACTTATGCGTTAAGGCTTCATTATTCTACATAAAATGCTACAATAACTTGTATTTCTACAAGTTTTCAAGGTTTTATAAATTGTAGAAGGATGATGAGGGTTAAATTGAGAAATAGATGCACATTGTTCAACTTCTTGAACAAGTGAAAAAGCCTTCTGAAGTGTAGGTTTTGATTCTATAAGAAACAATTGTGTGCGAATTTGAGAGAAAGAATCATTGAGTTCTATTAAGAACTTTATCACATGTCCAGTTTGAAAATGATTGCGAAAGATTTTTGACTTCTCCATAAGAGCATTTTTTACAGGAATAGAAAGGACGATACATCCCGAGTTCATTCCATTGAGTTTTTAGCTTTGCAAAATAGGCACTGGCAGATTATTTATCTAGAATCAGATTCAATAATTATTCACACCACAATTGAAAGATACATGGCCGATTCTTGTGTTGATATTGTTATTGGAGATCTAGCCAAATATCATGAGCAGAATTAGCGAAGCATATGTTGGCAGCAATTTCATTCGAAACTGAGTTTAAGATCCAAACTGTAACGATGCGTTGCAGATTATCCAAGAACTTCACAACACATTGATCAGTAGGACAGGCCAAAGGTACAATCAACAAAGTTAACCTTTTCTAGAAGAAACACTTGACTCCATGAAGTATAGTTCGATTCGGTCCAAAGATCAGAGACAAGAACCCAACTGGTACTATTAGAGTGTGGTGGAGGTAGTATGGATCTTCATACAACAGCACAACGGCAAAAGATGGTGTTGGTTGGATCGGAGAAGGAATGAAAGTTGATGACGAGAATCATCAAGATGAAGATTAGGATTTGAATTTTCAGTTTAAACCATGACGACGATCAAAAAAGAGAGAAAAACTAAATTTCAATTGATACATTATTGAGAGAAAACGTAAATAAACCCTTCTTATTTTATTAATGATGAAAAAGGGCGTATATAGCCACTTGATACAACTGTCTAATAACAACAGAATGTAACAAAATAAAAACTAACAAAACTAATAAACTCTAATATTAATATATCAAATGACCTTATTACAAATATTATCTAGTACATAGGGCAATTAAACAACAAAGCATTTTGCCCTTATTAACCCCTCAACCCCCATCACCTGTTTAAGTATATAGTTGAATAATAATAATAAGAAGAAACTATTTTTTTTTTAATAATAATAATGTGATAAAAGGTGTAAAAGTGGGTTTAATTATAAGTTAGTTAATAATCATCTTGGACTCTTCTCCTTCCACCAGAACCACTTTCCCTTTGACAATTGAAATAAACAGCGGCAACTGGTAAACCAAGATTGTAAAGCTCAGCAAAGTCTCTTGTGTTGAAATTCTGGCGCCAACCTGGTGCGTACACTGTCTGCCTTCCAAGTTGTCTAAACAAAACTAGCACAAATCGATGTATCCCCACCGTTGGTCTTGGACTCTCATAGCATACTATCTCTTGGCCTACACAATTTTTATTATTTAAATCTCAACCCTACCATAAATGTACACCTACTTATTCAAATAATAACATTTTTTGTTTTGTTTAGAATCTTATATTTTGAGAAAGGTTGCCTCTTTTCCATTAAAGGTCATTGTGTTTCTTAGAGAGAGAGAGAGAGAGAGAGAGAAACCCTCCTCACTTTTACATGTTCTATTAAAAGAAACAATACAACCCTGCCTTACCCTCTAGAATTTAAGAATATGGGTTATTTATTTTATTTTATGAATTTATTTTGCATATTTAGTAAAAGGAAAACAACTTACCAAAGGTTGCCCCTGTTGTAGCTGGAATATCAGTCACCAACCTGCCATGGCATTTTTATTAAAAATATTAAATTTGTGTATGAAATTCTCAATAATAAACAAGAGAGGGTTAACCAATAGGTGTTGTTTAAGTCTATCTTAAAAAAAAAAAAAAAAAAAAAAAAAAAAAAAACAAGCAATGAATTAAGTTACATCTGTACATATTTAATTTATCCCACATAACAAGCAATAGTTTAATGACATAAACTTATATTATAAACTTTAAGATTTGATTTGTTTTACTAATCATTAGTAAAAAGAAACAATAATAAATAATTGATTAATAAAGGAGCAATTAAACGAAACATAAGTATTCTAAAAAAAGTTGTAAAAAACAAAAAGATAGAATTAAGTTGCACACATGTATAGCTCCTATTATATAGGAGACAATTGTGTTGGCTAACTTTTTATCAGATATCTTAGCTCACCACCAAACTTAACCCCCTACTTTTTATTATTTTTCTTTCTATTTTCTTTTCTTTATGGATGGCTGGTTAGAAGTCCTTCAAACTTTATTAGGAATCAAAAGCAACACCCCGTGAGCATGTTTTTTTTATTTTTTATTTTCTTTTATTTCTGTCCTTTGGGCCACAAGAGAAAAATGGACAACAGCGTGTAAAACAGCTTGTACAAGGAATCTCTTCATTACTTAACTTTTCTTTTCTTTTTTACTTCTAAAGCTGATGATCATAATCACCGATTCCCATCTCATTGTGTCCACTTCAATCCTCATCATGTAATATATTTGAAAAAATCAATAATAATTAATTGGACGAAAGAAAGGAGAATGAAAGAAAAATTCTTTTATTCATGTATTGAAGTTGATCCATCAATTAGACAAGCTAGTCTCAGCTTTATTCCCCTTTCATTCTTAATAGTGAAATGACTCTTCTTTTCTAGTTTGTTCTTCATATAATATATCCCTTACATATCATCTGGACACACCTAGCCAAATCCTTTTTTCTTTATTAAATACAATACTAGTGTTATAAGATCGATATTCAAACTTCCGTTAATAAAAATCAACTTGTATTTCAATAGTTAACTTGTTTGGTAACTATTTTATTTTTGTTTTTTTTCCTTTTTCAGTTAACCTTATAGACACTACTTCTACTTCCACCTCAACCGCCAACTTTCTTTATTTGTTAACTATATTCTAGTACCAATAGTTTGAAAATAAGAGGAAAATACAAAAACTAATTAAAAAAAAGTTGTTTTTAAAGTTGTTTTTGTTTCTGAAATTTGACTAAGACTCATACAAGTCATTGTAACATAGGAAGAAAAATAGGCAAGAAATATAGCACTATATTTGCTAATTTATTTATTTTTGAGATTTAAGGTATAAAAATATAGTTTATGAGTGGAAATGTATATCTATACATACACATACATCTATACATATATCACTTGATGAGAGTTATGTTTCATTATATTGAGAATTGTTTTATTATTATTATTATTAATAGTTGTGAAAAGATAGGTAAGCCTTTTAACACAGAGCTGAAAAGAAAAAAAGAAAAGAAAAAAGGAAAGAAAAAGAGAAAAGAAGGCTATGGAAGAATAGGAGAATACCTACAAGGAGAAACCTCAACTTTCCTTTTCAAAAAGTTCTCCAAAGTAAAACCAAGTCTTTAGTAAATGCATTAAAAAGTTATTATAAGACAATAGATTATTATATGTTTTTGTTTTATTTTATTTTCTTTTAATTTACCCTATATAACTTAGTGGAGAAAAAAAGTGCACTTCATTTGTTTTGAAAGATAGATTGATTATATATTCTAACCAAAAGACGAAAAGAATCTAAAGAATTTTCTTTTCAAAAAATATTTACCAAAACTTGCTTGTACCTCAAATTTTATTCCAAGACACGTACCTAAAGTTATTTTAACCACAATTTAGAAATCAAGAGCTTTTAGAAATGTACTTGTTTCTAAAAATTCCCAAGAGCAGTTGAATTTAACAAAAGGAAATATAAAGTCATACATAAAAATTCTTTACCCTCTACACATTATATCTTTACTTTTTATTATTAATATTACATTTTCTATACATCGTGCATTCAAAGATTTTTGGATAGCCAAGTTTTAGTAAGATGAATATGATAGATAAAAATGTTGATGCATATGACCTAAATATTTTTAAGAAAACCTTATTTTTACATTACGGTTATCCTATTTCTAATATATCTATAAAATGCATGAGCTTAAATGAAAAAAGAAAAAATTGAGAATTAAGAATTGAATATGACGAAAAGAAACAAGAAATGAAAAGTTGAAGGAAATTAAACTTGTTAATTTAATTTGAACTAAAGAAGTAAAAGAGGAAGTACCAATGCAAGTATTCCCTAAGATTAGGATCACTAGGGCTAGGAGCATCAGGATCCACCATAACCTATCAACACATAAAAAGCAAACAAAATGAAATGAATGACAAAATGATAAAAAGAAAAAATATTCGCACTATGTACCAAGAGAGTAAAAGGTTAAAGTATATCCGAGATATTGATAAACTTTCACATTTTACTATATTTGAAAATATTTTTAGTAATTCTTTTATTTAAAACGATTTTCCAAAAAATATATCAATTTCAAAAGACATTGGGAAAGGAAAAACAAAAAAGATTAAAGCATTTACCAAAGTGAAGAAGGTTCGAAGATCAGTTCCACCAATCTCAACTCTTGGTTGGTTTACCACCTGAGAGGGTTTGAGCTCACAACCATTGTTAACTTCCTTGGTGGAGTAAGTAACTCTAATCGAAATTGACCTCGAGAATGGGTCAACGACATCGCCGATGACTCTCCCAACAACCAAAGGGTCACGATCTCTTGGCATGTTCTGGAAAAGAATTGTTTCAGTTAGCTTTGGCCGGTTTCGATGTATGTAAGAAAGCAAGAAGGTGTGTAATGCTACCGAGATGTGAAGAAGTTCTTGAAGGCCAATGCCCTATTTATATATCCTCTTAGAGGGGACCCTGCCTTTTTTGCCTTTTCATTTCTTTTAGTCTTTTATATATATATATAAAACACAAAGAACCTATCTTGTCTCTGAAGAACCTATCTTGTCTCTTGTAAACTAGAGATTCTTCACTTGTAATCACATGTACATTTCTATGAGAAATATTAGGAAAATATATATTATATATGAGTGAATTTTAAATTTGAAAACAGAAATAGATGTGTGGAATTTCATTGGTATGATAGTTCAGGTAGCTAACACATGCAAGGGTACGTAGTACTTAATATTTAATCTATTAGGTGAGAATATGAAAGTCTAGTGGGTCCTACCTCTATATTATTCTAACTTCAGAAGGTAGAAACGTCTAGTAAGTTTTTACCATTAATTATTGTAATTGGTGAAAGGACTGGTTCTCGTATTGATCATATGGTTTACATAGTCTATCGATACCCTATTTCTAATAGTTTCTTACTGATTGATAAGCAACTTATGCATTTCTTTCTTGATACATGTGTATTACTTAATTATGTCTAATTAGACACAATCTTTTATTTGATTGGCTATTTGTATGCGATTACCGACACTTCTAAAGACAAGAAGTTTTGGTTATGGTAGTCCTAAATTATTATAGTTGAATTATAATAATTTGTGTTTGAGGTGTACATTATTTTAATTTGAATTATAAATTTATAATAATATGTATTTAAAGTGTGGATAAATTATTTGATTTTGCAAATGAAATAATTAACTATGTAAGAAAAAAATAGATGATAAATGAAAAATATAAAAACTAAATAATGAAGCAAATAAAAATTTTGAAATAATGTTGATCTTAACTGATTAAGAACAAGAAAATAGAATTCATTGTAATAGTTTTTATCGTTCTAGCGACGATAGTCCTTGCTTCAAATGTACGAGTAGACTACTCATAATATGTACTAATAGAATATTTTTATTTGTACCGTCTATAGATGATTTCTATCCACATAAATGGCAGTAGTGTATTATATATAGATAATTTCTGTCTATATAAATGGTGGTGGTGTATTATATATATCTATATATACATAGGTTTTAGGGTTTAGTGACGACATTAGCAATTTAAACTTGTAAATGATTTGTTCTCAGTATTTTACTATTATTTGGTTTACTATTTCTAATCTTTTCTGATTTATGATAAAATCAATAGTAGATCTCCTGATATACAGGAGAGCATGACGGAAGTATAGAAATTACTTTATCAAATATCACTAATATACCATTTTTTATTGTACTGATATGATATCTTAGTGATAGATTTAATAACAAATAAACATACAAGTAATCAAATATAATAGAAAAGCAGAAGTTAAATATCATCGATATAGTACTTCACTTTTAATTCGTCCATAATAAACTTAAAAAGGGAACAGAACTAAATATATAAAATAAAATTATACATGTTATCTTTTTATTTTTTCGGTATAAGACATCCCAGTAAAAAACATAAAAGTGAACACAAGTATGTAAACAATCAATGATAAACCTTAGTGAGTGATACCTCTATCACTAAAATATGTGTATCCATTAATATCGTCATAAAAAAATACTTTATAGGTACGTAGATCTTGATTAGTGTTAGGTATTAATAATAGGGATGGTATAATATTTGTAAATAATTTCAAAATTATGATAAATTTGATATTATTTTGTGTTAACTTGTTATGCATGAAAGTATCCCTAACCATACACCCTATATAAAGTAAATGAATCATTCATTTCATGACAATTAATTTTGAATAAAAAATTTATATTTATCCTTCTGAAAAAACTTGATATTAAAAATAAAAACTAGTATAAGTGCAACCACGGTAAGTCAATAAACTAAATGAATTGCGGTAATAGGGAAGAGGCAAGAGTACGTTTGACCCAATGAAGTTAATCTAGTTAGTTGGGTTATAGTACATTCTGTGTTATCTATTATAGAAAAAAATGGTATATAATCATTTTAGGTTTAATTTAATAACTATTTGGGTTTTCCTTTTAAACAAATAATTAACCATATTTTCTTTCAATTTCATATAATTATTTGTATCTTTATATAGCATATTTTTAATTGTATTCAAATAAATCAAAATATGTATAAAATATAACAAAATTTCATATTATATTTATTATAGACAATAATAGACTTGTATAGAATCTATCATTTTTTTTCATTGTGAATTGAAGTTGACCTTTTGCTATATTTTTAAATATTTTTAATAATTTTATTATTTATATTAAATTACTTTTAATAAAAATGTCAATTGAATTTTTGAAAAACTCAAAAAAAAAAAAAAAAAAAAATCAAAATGTGGTTGGAAATAACTTTTGGGCTTAGGCCCATAGCAAAAATTAAAAGGAAATAGAATTAAGATATTCCTCCAAGGTATAAATACCAAGACAGGCTTAAAGTGTTTTAGTGGTGGAAATATAACCCTTTCATCACATACATACCATTGTTTTTGTTTGATTGGACTGGTGGGGTTCTAGAAGGGCTATTCTTGCTTGAGAATCAAATTATTTCAAAGAAAAAATTGTGAGGAATTTTATGGATGGATTTAATCTTATTATTAATTTAAAATAAAAGATATAAACGAAAATTGATATATTATGGATATTAAAGCTTACCTATTTATGCTATTAATCATTTAATATTTTATTTATCTAATTTATTTTTTGCATTTATCTGTGATCCTATCTAATTATGTATATAGCACACAATTAAAAAAAGTTGTATTTTGAATTTAACTAGCAAATATATTATTTAAGATATTTCAATTAAACTTATCTTCGTATTTTTTCTTCTTTCAGTCAGACGTTATATTTTGTCGTTCATCTTTTTCATGTTTTTTGATGAATACATTATCTACAATATTTTAATTAAACTCTCTCTTCGTCCTTTTTTTCTTCTTCTGGTTAAATCTTGCATTTCTTTGCGGTTCATCTTCCTCATGTTTTTCGATGAGTTCATATTTTTTTTATCTTCTATATTATGCCCATTTATCATTTTATATAACATTGATTTTTTTTTTTATTTTGTATCAAACAACACTAGAATGTATTTTTGAAATGATTATTACAATGGATTTCTAGGTATTTCAAATAATCTTTTATTACATTAGTAAAGATTAATTTTGTTCATTTTGAGAGAAATATAGTTTCAATTTATAACAATTATATTACATCCAATTCGCAACGTTTTTCATGGATTTAAATATCATTTCATAATTTTTTTACCGTATATGAAGTTGGTTTCGGTTTACATATTTGTTCATTAATATTTCGGGGCATATTGTGTATAATACGTTCCAGTGATATATATATATTGTTTTTTTTTAAGTATTACCAACATTGCATTATATTTTAATCCAAAAACAGATGTCGTTTCAAGAGTTACATAATAGTCCATAAAAATTTTGTTTTCTTGTTTTCTAAATCAACCATGTATATCGTTCATAATTTTCATTGAATTGCAGCTGAATATATTATATTCATGGGACAATATTATTCTTATATTTAAAGTTTTGTTTCTAAATTAACACATTCTATTTTTCATCATGGAAGTCAATCTGAAACTACACATTCAATATACGTTAGCATATGAAAAACTCGATATATACAGTATGTGAAACGAATAAATTACCGTCACTAACAACTAATTTTATTACATGGTATATCATTAGATGGTTTTAATTGAGTCTTCAGGATATACCAAGTTTTATATTAAACATGGTCATAGTTGTTTATTATATAATATAAGGTATATATATATAGGAAATAATTAAATATAATTGTGTATATATGAGAAAGTACGTAAAAAATATATATCTTACTATTATATAACTAATAATTAAACCAAATAAGTGCACAAATATCATAGTTTTACAATATATTATCTTATATACCAAATAATATATGAGATGTATATTTTTATTTTTCAATATGTTTATCAATGCAAAAACTTGAGCAACCTAAAACCACAAGAATGAAAAAAAAAAGGAAAAAAAAAAGGAAAAAGTCATATAATAATGACAATAAAAAATGAAAATAAATATAATTTATATGGAAAAGAAAAAATAAACCAAATATTTACAATTAAAAAAGGGGCCTTTTCAAAAATATAAAAAACCGTAAAAATATTTACACTCTACAAAACAATTTCAAAAACGGAAAAAGCCCAAAGGCCCACCGTGTAAAATATCAAAAATGCCTCGTCAACCACGCGCACGTAATATATTTGCGATCGTTTAGATTTGATTATTATTTGATATGCGATCGTTTAGATATGACTATAATTTATACGCGATCGTTTAGATATGACTACAATTTATATACGATCGTTTAGATATGGTGACAATTTATGCGATCGTTTAGATATGACTATAATTTATATGCGATTGTTTAGATATGCCTACAATTTATACACGATCGTTTAGATATGGCTACAATTTGTACGCGATTGTTTAGATATGATTTTTTTCAAAATTTGGTACACGATTTTTTTAATTCTTTTGGTACACGATCGTTTAGATTTCTTTATACGATCGTTTACTTTTTTTACACAATCGTTTACTTTTTTTTACACGATCGTTTACATTTGGCTACTCCAATCCAAATGATTTTTTTTTCTTCAAGATTCATTATACACGATCTTTTATTTTTTTTACACGATCGTTTACTTTTTTTAAACGATCGTTTACATTGGCTACTCCAATCTAAATGATTTTTTTTCAACATTCTTTATACACAATCATTTACTTTTTTTACACGATCTTTTATTTTTTTCTACACGATCGTTTATTTTTTTTAAACGATCGTTTACATTTGGCTACTCCAATCTAAATGATTTTTTTCAAGATTCTTTATAATCTTCTATATTTTTTACACGATGGTTTACATTTGGCTACTCCAATCTAAATGATTTTTTTCAAGATTCTTTATACACAATCTTTTATTTTTTTACACGATCGTTTACATTTGGCTACTCCAATCTAAATGATTTTTTTTCAAGATTTTTTATACGCAATCTTTTATTTTTTTTACGCGATCGTTTACTTTTTACACGATAATTTACATTTGACTACTCCAATCTAAATGATTTTTTTCAAGATTCTTTATACACGATATTTTAGATTTTTCTAATTTTTGCACACAACGTAAAAAAGAAAAAGAAGAAAGACGATGAAAAGAAATCGCAGCGAAAAAAAAGAAGAGGAAAAGTAGAAAGACGAAGGAAAAGCGAAAAAAAAAAAGAAGAAAAACGATGGAAACATTAAACGACGTAAATAAAAAATTGAAAAAAAAAAGAAAGATAATGGAAAGAAATTGCAGAAAAAAAATGAAAGAAGATAGACGAAATCGCGAGGAAGACGATAAAAGAAATAGCAGAAGGAAGATGAATCCCGAGGAAGAAAAGAAAGATGAAAGGGAAAACCTGGAATATTTAAAAAATGGCTAACTTTATGGGCTTTGTTATACGGGCCGTAAATAGTTTAGTGTTTTGTTACATTTACATGAGTTTCCCGTTAAAAAAATAAAAATGCAATATCTCATATTAAATAAATCGAATATCATAATTAAAAAAAACACATGTATTATCTCATATTAAATGCTCAAAACTAAAATGAGTAATAAATATCCAAAGTCAAATTCGAAATTAACTAAATAAGGAAACTACTTTCTTTTCATTTTTCATATTTGTGTCATAACAAATTTCCTCCATTTTTTTAAATAATATTAATTGTAATTATTGTTTTTTCATATTTGTCTCATTACAATTTTTTTTTCATTTTTTAAATAATATTAATCATAATGATGTATAATGTTGGATTTGGGCTTTACTTATGTGTAAATTTGCAGCTCAACGTATCTTTTATGAAAAAAAAAATTTAATTTTAAGTTTCTTATGTAATTGAGCATATATATTTAGGCAATATAACTTAAAAACCCTCTTAAATATATAGAGTTTGATGAATTTTGCTATGTTTTATAAATAGTTTTAATATTTTGCTATTTTTTTAAATGTCCCTAATTAAATATCATATATTCAATCAATAATTAATTCCTCTCAAAACCTATAGCTTAATATGAATCACACTCCCATTAAATTTATCATATAGTTTTTAGTATGAATCCGATCAATGTTAATTATTTAAATCAAATCATAACTCTCAAACTTAAACCAAATAACATCAAATTCTCAATTCTTGAAATTAATTAAATATTCTTCCAATAAATAATTAACTCTAATTTTCACAAAACAACAAAATCTCAGATTAATACTCCAATAAATCCAACATAGATAAAATTCAACCAAGCTAATTAAAAATAAAATTACCTTATTTTTAGGGCGCTACAGCAGAACAATTGTGTAAGCAAAGTAAACTCGACAAAAAAAAAAAAAAATTCAAAGGGTTGTTGATTTCATTACAAACTTTATTAATAACTTTACTAAATTCATGGAATTAAATCTAACATTTTGCTTAGGTTTAGAAACTAAGAACAAAATTACTTTCTTTCAAAAGTAACCTATTCTCATGCAAACTTAAATAATAACTAATATCTTGATATCAAATTAAGACATATGTGGCCTTAAACATTGTCATCAACAACCTTCTTTATCCATCTAACAATTTGCATGAAAGACTAATGACATTAAACATTCAATCTCTCAATCAAACATTCAAGCTATCTATAGAAGGTTTGTAGAAAATAATTAAGCACACCTATAACTAATAAGTCAAACCACTCATGGCACTCAAATACATATTCTCACAAAATTTCAAAAGCATAAAGATAAAGAAAGGTAAAGAACAGAGAAAACGCTTTAGTGAAGCTTCTCCTTTGATGGAATTTGACAATTTTCTTGATAATTTGCAGAAATACAAATTATTGTAGCTTTTAGGTAGAAAAATGGAGTCAGAATACAGAATAAAGGACGAAAACGCGTAGCTTTTACTGCAAATTTATAAAGATAAGAGAATATAACTTACATAAGTCTTCATACTTGATTAACTGTGCTTTTTAGTGTTTTCATCGCAGGATGATGAAGAAAAAGAAATGTAACGAATCACAAGAAGAACACATGCAAGAATTTAAGCGATAAGAAGTGCTTAACGATTAATATCACTAGGTGATATGCCACCACATAACGCAAGAGATTCGCTAGGTGAGATGCCACTTCATATTCTTTCTCAAACATAGGCAATGAGAGAATGGGGGTAGGAGTAAATCTGCGTTTTAACTCTTGGAAGCTCTCTCGCACTCATTTTTCCATTCAAATCTATTCACCTTTTTTGTAAGCGTTTTTAATGGTAGGGAAACTCTGATGAATCCTTCAATAAAACGTCTGTAATAGTCTGCCAAACCAAGAAAGCTTCGAACGTCAAAATCCGTTTTAGGGTGCTCCTAATTCTCAATCACCTCAACTTTCTAAGAATCAACCTTCAACCCATCCAATGGTATAATGAGCCAAAGAAATACCACTTGATTCAACAAAAATTCACACTTGCTAAACTTTGCAAATGGTTTCGCTTCTTTTAGAGTTTGTAGGACAATATGCATGTGTTTAGTCTGTCTTTATGCATCTTGTGAAGAAACTAGGATGTCATCAATAAAGAAATGATGAAATGGTATAAGTAATGGTCGAACACTCTATACATTAAGTTTATAAAAGCTGCGGGGGAGTTTTTCAATCCAAAAGGCATTACCAGAAACTCATAATGCGTATATAGTGTCCTGAAGGCTTTTTTTGATACATCTGACTCCTTAATTCTTAGTTAGTGGTAGATTGAACAAATCTATCTTGGAGAATACCAAGGCCCTCTTTAATTAATCAAAGAGGTCATCTATTCGCGGCATGGGATGCTTATTTTTAATTGTTACTTTGTCCAATTGTTGGTAGTCAATGCACAACCTCATTAATCCATCTTTATTCTTTAAAAACAAGACAGGGGCTCCCGATGATCAAGTACTTCACAGGATGTAACCTTTTTTTTTTGTAATTCCACCAACTAGTTTTTCAATTCCTTTAATTGACTTGGTGCCATACGATAACGGGTTTGAGAAATTGGTGTGGTTCTAGGTATAACTTCAATGGTAAATTCAATCTCTATCTATGGGGGTAAACCACTCATTTCCTCTAGGAATACATTTAAATATTCACATATTATAGGCATTCTGCTTGGATCACTTCTCGATCTTAGGTACTAACACACGTGCCAAGTAGGCGGTATATGCCCCTTCTTTACTAACTTCCTTGCCTTAAGTACATAGATGATCCCTGTCAATTCTACTTTCTTATCGCGCATGAATTTAACTTTAAACTTTAGAGACTCTCTTAGTACTACCTTCTTATTGGAGCAATCCAATACGACATAGTACTTGGTAAGAAAATCCATTCCCAAGATCATATCCAATTCATCAAGCTCAAACAGAATCAAGTGAACCTTCATCGCAACGTTCTCAATTTTGACTTCGCAATCTCTACATACTGATTCTACTATAAACACTTTGCCTAAAGGTGTACTAATCAAAAATTCACTTTTAGAAGGCTCTATCTTATGATTAAAAAACTTAGCATGTGATAGAGAAATGAAAGAAAGCATGCCTCCAGAATCAAATAACACAAAATTAGGAGAGTTACAAATTATCAACGAACTTTGATCACGTGAAGGATGTTTCTAGCTCCACTCTATGTCATAGCACAAACCTTTCATTGCCACTTAGGCCTTCCTACTCCTCTAACCCTACTAGGTTCACCATTAGCTTCATCTGGGCGGTAAGGCAAATTGGCTGATTGCGATATGTGATAACTTATAGAAATACAAGTTATTATAGCCTTTTAGATAGAATAATGAAACCAAAACACATAAGAAATGTGTCAAAACGCGTAGCTTATATTGTAAATTCATAAATATTTGGAAATACACTTTTACATAAGTATTCATGTTTGTTTCACCTTATTTTTAGTGTTTTAACTCAGAATTATGAACAAAAGAAGAAATTAGCGAATCGTAGAGGAACTCGCATGAAGACTAGTTAGGCGAGAAGACCATATCAGTAGGTGAGAAGAGGTCCGCTTGAAGAAAAAAGTGTTAGTTGGAGTTAATGTGACTTAACACAAACGCAGCTTTCAGTGTTGACATGTTCAGAAGACTAGATTTTCTGCCTAAATCTGCCTATATAAAGAATTCCATAACCATCAAGAAGAGAGAGGTCTGAATAGGCCAAGAACTAGAGAGTGGTGGAAAGGATTAGCTTTTCCACCATTTATAAAGCATTTCTTCATATTCTTTGATCAATCTAAGAGTGAAAGCTTGAGATTTGAGTGAAGAAGATCCCATTCCCATCTTCTCCTAACTTGTAATGCCACTTCTATTCTTTGTATTTCTTTGTAATGTATTTGTTTATATTGTATAGTGGCCTAAGGCTTATATTCTTTAATACATTTCATATTTGTACTAGTTTCAATCCTTCATCTGTTTACAGTTTATCTGTCCTTGTGTTATTGGTCGCTTAAGATCTATGATACATTCTTGATAAGAAGGTTAGCTTATATTTCTTATCACGTTTGCTGAGCTATTTTCATCACATGGCTAGTGTACATCGTCAACTAATTAAGAGGGTAAGTAGTAAGGATATGGCTAACGCGTGCAAGGAGGAGTTTGGAGACAAACTCCATCTTGGTGAGATAACTTCCATTATTGTGTCCTGAAAGGAGAACAAGTGTGAGTATATGGCACCAAGAGGTTGTCACCCTTAAACGAGAAGCTTTATGAGTCTTGTAAGTGAAGCATTCTAGATATAGCTTGCTTAATGCAGCTTGGTCATTTGGATCCCGAGAGGTGAGCAAGTGTGGCATTTAATGACACTGAGAGGTGCTCGCCTTAATCATAAGCTCGTTAACTAAGTTATATTGCATTAGGGATAATTTATTGCTTAATCGCCTGGTAATACATAGACTTTCCTTCACCTTCTTTTATGCAAGTTAGTTCACAATTCCATCTCACATCCATCTTAAATCTCCTTTACAAATTCTCTAGTGTAGATAAATAGATATAGTTTAAACTTAAACTCTTTCACACTGTATAATTTATTCTTTATATTGCCTAAATGCCTAGTGAACCCTATAACTAAGCTTTGATATCAATTTCCTATGTTTGACTTTGGATCACTCAAATAAACCTATTGTTTTGCTTACACTGGGGCAAGTAATAGGAAAATTTGTACTGAACGAGGACTTAGAAGTTACATGATGAAGAGATACATAGAGAGCATCTAGCATGCAATGACCATGATCAATGACTCTTTATGTAGAATTAAATACCAATGTAAGCAACATCACTAGTCTCCTAAGCTCAAAAGCTAACTCAACCAGCCACAAGCAAGGTTTTGGCATCGTGGAGTTGGCTACAAGCATGTTTGTGGCGCTGTTGTCAGGGAGTTGATTTTTCAAACATTTGAGTAGGGTTTTAGTTTGATTTTGGGCAAAACACTTGATTTTGGTGAATCATGCGTTCGACCAAAGATCACATGAAGAGGTTTAAGGTACCAAAGTAATCTGTGATTGCTTAAACTAGTACCAAGGTTAAGTGTATATTTCGGCCAGTGACCAATTCAACAGATAGAAATGTACATTGGTAAGAATGACATGAGAAAGCATCATGAGAGGCTATCACGATGCGCTAACGAGCCGATATCGACAAAGAGTTATTGCCAACGCAATGTTCACCGACTTGGTCAACACGTCGGCATTGAGAAACTGTCGACGTCTAGTGGTAGCATTGTAAATAGGTTACTGCCGATATCATTAAGTACGTCAGCCTATAAGAACCGTCGTCGTTACGTCAATAGACCTTCTTACGATGCTACGTCGTCAAAACAACCACTTACGACTCATAATTTTCGTTGCGAAATCCTTTTTATAATTTTTTAAATTTCTTTTATTTAATTTTTATTATTTTTTTGCAAATTGAAATCGAATTCGATTTAAATTCATTCAAATACTAAAAATAGTAATGAAGATATAGATGAAGATAGAACAAACAATATATTTCAGGACTTATTGAATGAAGCACATAATGAGTTGTACCTCGGTTGTTCTGAATTTTTTGTCGTTGAATTTTTTCGTTAAGTTGATGTATGTGAAAATTCTAAATGGTTGGTGTATCAAGTCGTTTGACATGTTGTTAGAACTCTTAAGAGCAGCGTTTCCAATGTGTAGTACTACTATCCCTAGTTCATTTTATGAAGCAAAACGAAAACTTCGTGACTTGGGCTTGGGATACGAAACTATTCACGCGGACAAGTATGACTGTGTATTGTATTGCAAAGAGTTTGTTGATTTACAACATTTCCCTACATGTGGTGAGGCTTACTAATATTTTGTGAACTTATTCGTATTATTAATTTTAAATCCTTTTTTAATTTATGTTTGTATTTCTTAATTTCTTAATTTATATTTAATTTGTTTTAATTTAATCCAAAAAGTCGGGAAAAATATTTGAGCAATCCGAATGTTGTTGTGAATGTTTGAGCAAAATATTTTAGGAAAAAAATTAGAAAGTAAATATTTTAAAAAAATATAAAAAGAAATTCCCGACGTAATGAAACGTCGGGACTAGGATGCATAAGTTACGTTGGGGGAAGGGTGTCCCGACACACAACAGACGTAAAAAAATGACGAAAGAGGCATTACCGATGCCGCGTCTTGCATCAGCATAAGGTTCGTCGGGAGAGGAACTCTCGACGCCACTATGGCCTACGCATGTCAAGGCGTCGCGAGAGGCAGTCCCACGCCTTGTTGGTACGGCGTCGGGAATACCTCACCTAACATTATTTTCAATGCCGTGAAAAACGTCGGCATATCCTTTCCCGACGTATATTTCATTTTCGCCGACGTTTTTGTGCGTCGGGAGTACCCTTGTCTCTTGTAGTGACTCTAGTAGAGAATGAAAACATCGTCGAAGAGATTCACCTATGTATTTAGGGGAGCCTAAAGTCAGACATCATTGAGAAGGATTACTCATGCATTTAGGGGGAGCCTGAAGCCTGAAGCCTGAAGCTAATGAGCATGTTAATTACTCATCAGGGATGTGTGCAGCTCCCAGACGTAGGCAACATTGGCCAAACTGGGTTACCAAAGTTTCTTGTGTTACCAAAGTCCCTCTAGCTATTACAACAGTTATTTATTTTAGGATTAATTAAAGGTTTATTTGATTATCTCACGCTGTTTTTTAGATTCACCCCTTCTGTCGATATCAAACCTATGAAAATGTAAAAATAACGATAGAAATATCCACGTATTGATGAAGATTTAAAACTGTAGTCTTAACTTCAAATTTTTGTTTTTACTTTGAGGACTAAGAAAATTTGTGTAAAATTTGGATTAACGGAGATATTTTTTAATTTTTTATAAGTTTAAGGGTATTTATGAAATTTTACAATAGTTTTGGTGTGACTTCCACTTCCCAACGATGAATCCAAATGGAGTCAAATTTTTGCTTTTTGGTTTAGCCAATAAAATTGTAAAGACAACTATCCTGTAGTTTTACAAAAATGACAAATAAGAAAGTAAAATAGAATAACCAAAATGTTATTCTAAGCTTTGAAACAAACTTTTGAATTTTATGTTTACCTTACTATACTGACCTAATAAAATAAATAATATGACGTCTCATAAAGCTCCTAAACCTCATCAAACCTCACTTTTGAAAACTGACTTTTTTATATTAAATATGAACAAAACTAATCATCTTTTCGAATTCCTTTTCAATATTGAAAAAGACAATGAATATATGCGTGTAAAATGACAATATCTTTATCGATATGTGTAAACCCTTCTTAGACTTAGAAAAAAAGTTATGAATGGAAGGCTAAATAATGAATAGTACCATGTATTATTTTAGAAATACAAATAGTTGTTGTATTTAACCAAATCTTTGCTAAATTACGAAGAAAAAAAAGATAAACCGATGCCATTATCAGGAATCTAGAAGAACAACAATATTTTTCTTTATTACTTTTGTTTGAGGGATTTGGATTTGTTGATATATCACTTTATAGATTCTTCTTCTTCTTCTTCTTCTTATTATTATTATTATTATTATTTTCTTTCTGCTTCCTCTGTACCTTTTTGTGTTATACAGAAAATTGTAAATTTAGAGTTTTGAAAGGTTTATCACTAGCACAATTTTTTATATTGCCAATAATTCTTTGTTAACAATACTACCTTTCGAATCTAAACAATTTAGTATTATGTTTGAGAAATCATTTCCCAATTCAATAAGTAGAATCATATATAGAAAATCTTGTAGAGAAACATTGAGTTTTGAATAGTAAAAAAGATATTAAAAGAAGTATTTGGGACAGAGGCACCGATCTTGTTTTCATTTTCCCATCTCTAGATGTCTGGTTTGACCTTTTGTAACCTGAGAAATTGGGATTTCCCACCCCTATTTTGTAAGAAATTTTGCAATCCCTAATGAAAGGGATCTATATAATACCTCACACAAACTCTAAATATACCTATTGTGTAAAGATAAATTTTCAAAGAAACAAGATCAAAAAAAAAAAAAAAAAAAAAACAAAAAACAAAAAACATATGAATTATCGACCAAATCCTTAAATTTTTTTTTTCTTTTTCCTTGCTTTTTTTAGATTTTTTTTAAATAATGTATTTTTTAAAAAATAATATCAAAAATAGGGTTGAAGGAAAAATATTGACAAAAATATGATAGTTTGGACGGAGTCATGTATCGCTATATATTAAATATTCAAATCTCCAAATTTAAATTTTCAAAAATATCTTTCTTATTAAATATCTTTCCAAATTCCAATTTTATTTTTCAAAAATATGTTTTCTTATTAAATATATATTTCCAAATTCCAGATTCTAATCTCTAATTTTTTTTAAAAAATATCTATATTAACAAAATATATTATTAAAAAATATATTAAACATATATTTTTAATCTACCGATATTAACAAAAATCTAATTTTTTTTTAAGAATCAAGATAAAAAGCGTTTTTGCAAGAATAATTCTATTATATGAAAATTAGAATATTTTTTTTAGAATCAAAATATCTAATTTTATCGTAGGGCAAAAATATCTAATTTTTTTTAGAATCAACAAATCATTTTGTTAATATTGGTGTATTGCATATATTTGTTTAATATATTCTTTAATAAAATTGGAATTTGTATTTGGAGATTTGAATATTTATTATATATATTAAATAATAGAAAAAAGATGTGAGGTCCATGTGCTAGCTCTAGTAAAGATGTGTACTCGAACTATTTTTTTTTTTTTGTCAATATGCTTCTATCATATTTTTATGGTTACTTCTAAAAAACACATTATTCAGAAAAAACATTCTTTTTTTTTTTTTAGCAATATTGATCGTTTGCCCTTGTAGTCACATCCAGGAATTATAGTCACTTTTCACGCGTTTTTTTTTTTTTAATTTTTATTTATTTATTTATTTATTTTCACCATCAAAGTTTAGATTCTTTGTGGTCGTTAAATCTTTTAAAAATTTAATTTTGTCCCTACACTATTTCATAGTTTTCATAGCTATCTTTATTCGTTTTTCTTGATCGGGTCTTTCTGCCTTTTTTTTTTTTTTTTTTGGATTAAAAACATTTAATTGTTTACTGATAATTTATTTAGAAGAGTTTGGTTATATTATATAAATGTACCAAAACAAAAGATAGTTACGACTTTGTATAACAAAAAAACAAAAGTCCATGAAGTTAGATAAAATATATTTCAAGTTTGTCGAATTTTCTTTCTTTTATTTTTAATTGATTTATTTTTCTCTTTAAATCTCCTCTTTCATCTTTACCATTTTTGACAAGATTTTTCGAAGTTATTTCATCTTTCTCTTATTCAAAAATATCAAGATTTTCTGAATATCATTTTGATATGATCTAAACAATCATTTACTATGGTCAACACAATCGTTTAAATTTAAAACCTTTTTCTCATCGTTTAAAAAGACGACACGATCATATTGATATATATGATCTAAATCACATTGTTTTCAATAGTCAACATGATCGTTTAGCATGATCAACACAATCGTTTAAAATTTCAAAAAATAAATAAACAAATATATACATGTGTGTATATATAATAATGCTCATTAATAGTTGTTTTAAAGGATAAAATTGGAAAATTTATGTATAAATATAGCAGAATTGATAATTTATCAATCATAAATAGGGGCAGATATTAATAGATATCTTTTAATGTTTATAACATCTATCACTTATATTTCTTTATATTTCCAACGATTTTGACTCATTTGACTATATATCAACTGTGGACTATTTTTACTTAATACCTTTGAAAAATATTAGAGAAAATCTTTTAGTTCATTTCAATTTTATTTCTGAACTTCATGTTTGAATATTTAAAAAATATTTATATTTGTTCAACCATTCATGTTTCACTCATTGAATTAGGACGGTTAGAACGACTGAGAAGAGGGATACTGACCGACTGTAAGGGTATGAATACGAGCAGTATGAGATAGGGAAGAGAAGAAAGGTTATGTCCATTCAAACATTTATTTTTCACTCTAAAATAATCAAATAAAAAATAAATAGAGCTTTACTCGTCTATTTCATTACCATTAAATTTATGTAAAATACTTATTCTTTGAATTTAATAAAGTGTATATTTATTGGAAAATTGATTTAATAAAGATGGTTAACCGTGTCCATTTCACGTGTCCCTAACTCGATCATACAGCTGTGAGGGGAGATTATTTATCCCAGGGAGATCTTTTGCATCTCTATTTTCCTTTGTATTTTCTATTAAATTCTTATTTTATTCCTCATGATAACAACTATTCAAATCAAAATGGTATAGTTTTGTATATAAATGTCATTTAGATAATCAATATGAAATATTACGATCTAATAGTGAAGATATGTTTGAATAGATAATCACTTTTTTTCCTCATCATAACTATTTAAGGTATAATTCTTTACCCGACGATGTTGTATATCCCTTTTATATGTTGTCAAGTATGCCCTAAGCTATAAATACAAAACAATCATGAACGGTGGTAGTAATTTAAACCTAGGGACCTATCTTTTGCCACATTACAATCATTCAAATTGAACTGCATACATAACAAAGTGGTGCTTCATTTGATCTAGTAATCTGATTTTGAACATATATATATATATATATATATATATATATATATAAAATATCACTATCTAACAGTAGAGATATGTTCGAATGGACAATCGTTTTCGATTATTACCCTGATATCTTGTCAAATTTTATTTTTCTTTCGTTCAATACGTAACACATAATATTATCACGAATTAGAATCTTTTGCACTTTTTTCCATGTACTAGAAAGTAAAACTATATGGCCATTATAAAAAGTAAAAACTACATGGGCCATTACCCTGAAAAGGGTCCAAAGTTAATACATGATACCTAATTCAATTCATATGACAGCTCCTTACATAAGATTTAATATGTTTCAAGTTTTTCTATATTGAAATGTCGAGGTCAGGTGAATTGAATTAAGTTGATGCAAGTAAATAACTCAATAATAGAATAAATAATGGAAAAATCTATAACACAAATATTATTATTTTTATTTTCCATAAAAATAATAATATTTGTGTGTAGCAAATACTAAGAGGTGTGTCCGTGGGTGAACCATAGAAACACATCATGGAAGCTCCACTTATTATTCGACGTGGAAATGGTGTTAAACGATTGCTTTTTGGGTCGAGGAAAAGAAAGAGATACAAAACAAAAACAATGGTTTAACTTTAAGGTGTAGGTTGAAACTTCTTTGCAAGGCGGCTTTACATGGAATCTTATCATGCAAATTAAATGGACCACTGGAAATGCAAGTGTCTAAGTCACAAAAGTTGACAAGAAACTCCATGACGAATAATGTATTAATATTCCTTTAGAAAGATTTTTGCAGGAAATCTTTATATATTTTTTATATTTATTTTTATACTCGGTGCGTTTTTGGCATCAACCAAATGTGACGATAAAAAAAATTTCATTTTCGAATATATAACATAATGGCTTACGCACTGAAAAAGTTTATCAATTTTAAGGACACATTCTTAATTCTCGCTTTTAGAACAATATATTTTATATTTTCTTTTCTCCATTTTCGTCCATGCCTTTCCTTGAGTCTCTAATTATCGAATTTTGAATCCATCCTATCTAACACCTTTAGATTTATTTATTTATTTATTTATTTGCTGTTTATTGTTATTTGCATTTAAACATATGTTTCATCAAATAGTGAACATATATGGATTGCTGAATTAGAATAGTAATTCTATCTAACATTTCCTTTGTCATACTTGTGGCATATTTGGATGTACCTATTGTTAAAAAAGTTGACATTCAAAAGGTGAATAGAAAACGTAAAACAATAGAAAACCAATATATGCAATCGATTAACAATATGTTTAATGTTAACAAGAAAAGGGAGAATAAATAGTTTTAATTGAAGAAAACTAGCTTTTCAAAGCTCAATAGAAACTGAAATGTGTGGAAACTAGCTTTTCAAAGCTCAATAGAAACTGAAATGTGTGGTCTTTTTCTTAGCTTAACTTAAGATTGTTGTGTTATTTGGTGTGTTAACTTTGTTATTTTATGGGTATTGAGCACTTAAGAGGTAGAGAAACGAGTGTTAGGTGTAAAATGACAGAAATGGAGCCTAATGAAGCAATTAAGTCTAGAGAAGCAAGAAATATGCACGAATTGTTTGTTTGGTTTGCCGACTTGATTCATGATTAGAACAATTAATGACATGTTTTTCTTGTGATAGTGTGAGATTATGTGTCACACCTCCTCCCAAAGCCCATTCTTTTAATTCCTAACTTGACACTAAAATTTGAGAACACTTCTCAACAAACCTGACACTAAAATTTGTGAACACTTCTCAACAAACCTGACACTACTAGAAAAAGGAGTTTTCTTGATGGTTGCTTTTTTTTTCTTGACGGTTTTTAGTAAAAACGTCAAGAAAGGGGTGGTATAATAGGAAAACCGTCAAGAATTTTGATGAAAAGGTGGAGGGTAGGCAATTTTCAGAATTCTTGACGATTTTAAATCGTCAAGAAATATGAACTTTTTCTTGACAGTTATAAACTATGAAGGATTATTTTCTAAATTCTTGACGTTTTTAAAACGTCATGAATTTTTATAAAATCGACATTCTTGACGTTTTTCAAACGTCAAATAATATGTAATTATACTTGACGTTCTAAAAACGTCAAGAATTTTTAGAAAAAGTCGGAGGAAGTTATTTTCCAAATTTCTTGACGTTTTAAAAACGTCAAGAATTACTAAGTAATTTCTAAATAAAAAATATTATTTTAATATAAATATTTCATAATCTAAATTTATCAAAATTCCCAAAACTTTCTCAAAATTTCCAAACTTCTCGTGCGCGCCTCCCCCAATTTTTTCTTCACTTTCTTCGCGTGTGTCGTTGTGAACTCGTCGGCGTCGCTCCATCTTCCAAACGTCGTCTGTCGAACGTCGCTCCGTCACCGAGCGTTGTTCTTCTTCAGCTTGGTCAAGGTCGCTCCATCGTCGTCGTTTCGAGCCGTCGTGCAGTATCCTTTTGTGCAAAATCTAGGGTTCGATATTTGAAGTATTTCATCAATTTTTCTCAATTTTGTTTTCCCTCCAAATCGATCGTTATTCCTAATCATCAATCGCATCTTCTGTTGGTTTCTTCTTTTCCAGCTACCGGGATGGTGGCGACTTCTGTGAGAATTTCGTTGTCTTTATTTCTTCCATCGAGATCTTCTCTGACTTTTTTTGTTTTTCTTTAATTAATGGGGTTTTTGTTTAGGAATGAATGTTAGGTTTTCACGATGTAGGTGTTAATTGTTTGTGTATAATCATGTTTGTTGGTTGAAATTTTGTCTATTTGGGGTGAAATGGGTGTAGATTGCTGGCTTTTTGTTTATGTATTTGAGATAATTGTTGTTCTTTGTTTTTTTTTTTTATGTTTATTATAGTTCGAAATTTTGGGCTTTTTTCATTTGAGGCTATGTATATTGAGGAACTGAAGGAGGAAGGAGAGTTGCAGAGTGGGGAAGAGGGAAGGAGAGTTCCTGGGGCTTAAATGATTTTGAATCTTCCTTTTCTGATCCCAATAGCACATTTTGATGTGAATGATATGAATAAATAATTTAAAGCTCACGTTACTTCTATATGCTCGGTTTAGTTTCAATGGATGCGTGAATGAGACATATAATTCAATTAGCTATGAGTAATTCAAATAAGCAAAGTTCAGTCAAGGTTTCCTTTTGTTTTATATCTTGATCTTCAATGTAATTTTTGTCATTCCATAGATTGAACATGAATCAACTATACACTAGGTCTCTTCTAGCTACCCTCATTTCCATGCTTAGCAACAGGTAAGATTTCTAATTTTATGAGTGAAGTTAGATTTGCATAAAAGGAATATATGTTGTAGTTCTCTGCAATATTTATAAACTTTGGAGCGCAATGCTGGAAATATTTAGTGGTCTACTAAAGATGCATAATGATAAGTTTTCACTGGCGGCTATTGGAAACATTTTAGTTCTTTCAGGTCCAAGAAGTACAGCCCAACTAGCTAAAGAGGATGACGATCTTTGGGGTTCCATAGCTGCCCTTGCTCCAAGAACTGTCTCAAACTTATTGAACGTAAAATCAAGTGCACCTACGACTCGAGCCAAGCCATTGTCAGCTGGTAGGGGAAGAGGAAACAAAGCACTTGCTTCAAAATTAGGGGCATAAAGGACTAATCGAACATCGTTTACTGGTATGTGATTGCATATAGTATAAAACAAAAGAGTAATTTCAAGATTCGAGTTGCCTGCAATTTTTACTTTCCATTGTTTATTAGAGGGAAATTGGTCATTTCCTCCGTAAGCTGTATCTTAACCTTAATTGCATTCCTAGTTTGATCTATAATAGCATTCTTTATAGTGCAACTTCCTTTGCTTTTCTTTTTTACTTTTGAAGGAATATGATTTTAACAATGGTCGATTCCATAGGGGGAGACAATTTCAGGCTGTAATAAACTTTATTCTTTTTTCTTATTCTTTTTAGATTGTCAGAAACATTTTACTTGATATGCATCTCTCTATTTTTATATTAAATTAATGTACTCAAAGTAGATCAAATAAACATTGAAAATTAGATTTTTGAATCTAAAAGACAGTAAATTCCATTAAATTCCATCAGATTGACTGTTCCAATATTTGAAGAGTCGGTTTGTTGATTTTTAGCATTGTGAGTGTTTTGCTTATGTTATATCTATCATTTATGATGTAAATGCTCTATGTTCTTGAATTATGTGTTTTGATTTTGGATGTTTAAGCATATTATAATGTTGAGTTAATATATGTCTTATTTGGGTGAAATGATAAGGAAAACTATAGATTTTATTTTCTCATCATTGCCACATTCTATTAGTCAAGAATACCACGTTCTATTGCTATGTGGTAATACTTACTTAAGTTGTTAATGGTCATAAGTTGAATATAAAGTTTCATATTGATTTAAAAGAATGTACAGGGGTAAATGCATAGTTATGTTCTGTGTAAGTTTAATATCAACTTCATTTTATTTTAACTTGGAATTGAAAGAAGAACTAGAAGGGTTTTGACATAGATGTGAAGAAGTTGGAACAATTGGATTATTTTGATTTGGGACTATGTATGATTTCAAAAAAATTTTAAAGGACTGAAACACACTTGAAGAAGAAGTTCGCCAGGATATTAGACAAGTCTGTTTGTATGCTGCTCTACTGATTGTTTTTTAATAGTATTACATTTTGTAAAGTATATATTGCGATGGGGTTTGATTACTACTCTGCCCATGTTTTATCCATCTTTTATTTTATTTTTCATGGAAAATAAAGGATGAAATACTAGTCATAAAAGATTTATTTTATTTTTTTTATTTAATTTTATGGAGAGAGAGCCTAGAAGGTGTTTGATAAAATGTGTGAATAGAGAAAAAGGTGATTTAAAGGATTTTTTTTTCCTTTTGATCGTTTGATTATTATGAATTTCAACCTTCGGTTCTTAATTATCTGTTTTGTATTTTCAGTTCCTTTGATGTTTATGCTCTGTTGCTTTGGATGTTTCTTTAGCTTGTTTTTCTTTTGATGTTTAATTTGGGCCTCAAGAAATTAGTACGAACTATGTTGTAGAATTGTTCATTTACTTGAGTTGGTGATTTTCTAGTGCAGAATTACAAAAGAAATGCATATACAAAAGCAGACTTGCAATGCACGAATGCATATACAAAAGAGGTTGAGAGTTGATTGCCTTCTGATGCAAATATCAATAATGTTGCGAAGGTATTTTAGATTTTATTCGTCTTTGTCTTGAATTATGGACTATTTTTGTGGTTAGTTTCTGACGGGCACCGTTTGGTCTATTAAAAAACAATGTAAAGTATTAATGATCAGCTATGTTGATGATTCCGGTGGTCTGAAAGCAACTCTAGGCATTAAATTCATTATGGTTGTTGAAGAATAGAAACTGTGATTTTATTTGTGTAGTATGATTAGCTTATTCTTAATAGTTGTTAGTTGATTTCTTTGACTGTATAAGTTTTGAACATACTTTGTTGTTGTGATGTTATCTACTTCTTATAGATTGGCTCTGTTGTTGGTGGTACTTATTTTAGCTCATGAATTGGAGGTAGTAGAGGATGCAGAATGCAAGTTTATTTGAAGCCAAGTTTTATTCAAGGTCATTGAGTTGGGTTGATAGAAGTAATGTTTTGTATATAACAATATCGAACAAATATGTAAAGTTTTCGAAATGTTGATACATATATGGTAAAATGTTAATATATGTTAAAGTTTTGGAATTAATCTAGTGCATATTTATGTTGAATTTTAAAACTATATTTGATGTATATTTGTCGTTTATATGTAATTGAATTCTTGGACCAATGGGAGCATAATACGGGAACAATAATATAAATAAATTATAATTAAAAAAATGAAAAATTACTTGAAGGTTCTAAAATGTCATGAACAATAAATTTCTTGACGGTTCGCAAATGTCATAAAGAACGAAATTCTTGACGGTTCCAAAATGTCATTAAAAAGCACTATTGACGGTTACCAAATGTCATGAAAAAGAATACTCTTGACGGGTACAAAATGTCATAAACAATCACTTTTTTGACGGTTATTAAATGTCATGAAAAATGCACTATTGACGGTTTTAAAATGTCATGAATATTCGTATTGTTGACGATTTTTGTCATTCATAGTCACATTCTTGATGGTTCTAAACTGTCATTAAAACTTATAATCTTGACGGTTCTAAACTATCATGAATAATTGAATACTTGACAGTTATAAACTGTCAACGTTAACAATTCTTGACGTTTTTACAACTGTCAAGAAAATTACCTTTCTTGACACTGGATTCAACGACGGTGACTTGACTCAAAATTGCAGTTACAACACTAATAATGCATAGCAAGCTAAATGCTTTGCAAACAACTCAGACTACTGGATACAACCTTTGACTGAAACTCAGCAAAACATAGTTAGACTTGATCACAACTTATAATCTAAGCCCACAACTTCAAGCTCATGTTAAAAACATAAACATGCTAACTAAAAGATAAATTAACCTTAGCTCAAAAATAGTGGATAAGAGTTATATAAGGCAGGTTAGGCACGATGATTACTACTTGGAAAGTGAGATAACAATTTTGAAAGAATAAGTGAAAGACTTAGTGAGTGACAACAAGAGCTCACTCCCTAAACAGTTGTAGGACATTAGCTATATGACTGGATCGGTGCCAAGCCATAGTGCCAGATCCTCGAGAGCATCATTTTGATGTAGCGTCATGACATGCCTTCATTAGCTCGATATGTTGCGAACTTAAAAAATCTGTCAATGTGTGCAAAATCACACGTCTATACCCCTTAATCAACCCAGTTTGGCTATTTAAGCCATTTTCATGTGTAAACTTAATAACTTCACTCCATTTTTCAAATATACACTTTAGTTAGGACTTTTTTGTAATTCTCTCTCTGAATCAATAAAAATTCTCTCTTAATTTCATCAGAAATGTCTCTTTTGTTCAATTTCTTCTTGAACCTACTTTAGGATCAATAAGGAACTAAGTTACTTTTTTTGGGAATGGAAATTCTATCCATTCTTCTTGAGATCATGTCTAATTTGCTTTCTAGTTTCGATCTTTAATTTAATTTCAATCTTGCTTTTGTTTAAGTTCTTGTTTGATTGAATTGATCTCTCATGAAAGCATGCATTTTATTTAATCTTTAACGACTCTAAGCATGATTTTTGAAGCATGATTGATTAGAGATTCTAAGCATGAACTTTGTTTAATCTAACCAACAATATTGTTGATTAGATCTTAAGCATGTTGGTTACTCTTTCTTGTTGTGTATATGTATATATACTAGTGAAGTATACATACTTTGCGATATGCACATCTAATTCGTGAACTTGCCTTGCAAAGCTCTAATAATGTGATTAGACATGACGACTAGGTTAGTGTTGTGCGATAAAAGGTGTGTGCCTGCCTATGCATTGCTATATGTATGATGAAGAAATGTTAGTATAAGTTTTCGTCTTTCTTGCCCAAGTGGAAGTGTGGAAAGAGATTTCTTGGTAAGTCCATGGTTGAACACAGGGAATTAGTTTCCAAAAATGAAATTAGCTCACGTCACAACCTTATGTAGTGAGTATACTAAAATATGCAAAGTATGTTTTTCCTAATTTTTTACACTATTGGTGTGAATAAGAGCAATAAGGTGGTTATGACTTTGAAATGAAATGAAACATGAACTTAGTGCTTTTTGGCATGGAAGTAAAGAAAAATTTAATTGATTAGGTGTACAACATAATATTTTAACATTTTGAGGTGCTACAAAACATCTATTAACTTTGGAATTAAGAGAAGCAACCTTTTGGTGCCTCCACCATACTTGCTCGCCTCTCGGGATCCAAATACTTGAAGTTAATATATAATTTGTATCTATTCTATTTGTTTGGATTATAAATAATTTGTTCTAATTAAGGTGAGCAACCTCTTGATGCCTTCGCCACACATATCATTCATCTCTAAGATATATGTAAGAAACAAATTTGACAACAAGATTGCATTGGTACAATCTTCTCACCGTATGGTTAACACAATACGGGTCATCATGTGCCAAGTGATGACAATCAATACTTTATCATATTTGGCTAAGCACGACTTATAATGCATTCAAGTAAAAATTTCTAATGTTGCAACAACCTATGTTATGCAAATAATTAACTAAACATGCAATGAATTGAAAAATAAAGAAATATGGGAGAATGATTGAAGAAAAACATCAATGTTATAAATAAAGCTTTAGGCCTTTCGACCATGGAGTCAGTATTACAAATCAATATTATGAAATATACAAATGGAACATAGAACAGTGAAGCAAGTTGCAAAGTATGAGTGTTCATACTCTTTGACACTGGATTTTGCCTTTACACGGAGGGAAAATCGAAGGGTGGATCTCTCTCTTTTTCAAGCTCTCACTTAAAACAGGGAAAGGAGTAAAGAAAAACGGTTTTTGCTCTCTGCACAAAATTTGCCAAAATTTTCACAACTTAGTCAATTTCCTTACTTTCCTATATATTTTCTTCCAATTTTATGCATTAAGACTTCATTATTCTACTTAAAAGGCAATAATAACTTGTATTTCTAAAAGTTATCACACTGCAAATTTAGAATAATGTTTTTCATCAAGCATCAATCCATAATTCCAAGAATTCCTCCCTTTCGCCATCCTCGTTGAAATTCTCATAATGTTGTTTTAATTTATCTTGAAGCTAAGCACCTTATAGTTTTCTGGTCTACTCCTTAGAAAATATTTCTGGTTTTTAGACACGGCAAGCTTAAGTTGCAAAATACTCTTGTTCATTTCTAGAAGATCTTATTTTCGCTTTTAAGAAATGGCTTTTGTTCATAAAATTCTTGTTACTTTTTTTAGGAATAACTTTTTATTAATTACTTACATTTGGCGTTAAGTGGGAAATCATAGGCATTTTATGAGTCTGTTTCTCTTTTTAACTATAACTCTTATCGCCACTTATTTACTTTACTCTCAAATTTTTGAATTTTTGCTTCTTATTTTTGGTTGATAAGGAGCAACATTTGAATAAAAGAATAAGTTAGTTTATTAATCCCTTTTTTTAGGAGGAGTTTAAATTATGTTCTGAATGTATTTTGAAATGCTTAAATTTACTTAGGAAAATAATATAATGTACGATGATACATTATAATATAAAATGTACATTTTAATTAAACATTACAATATAAATCAAATCTTGGATATGATTCAAATTTTAATTTAATATGAAATGGATTCATATTAAAACTAGGTTAATTTTCATAAATATAACAAAAACACCAAAATATTTATGGTTCATGTAACAAAATAAAAAAGCTCCTGATATTTTCATAAATTTCAAGTTTGTCCTTTAATAATGCGAATGATTTTCCACTTCTTTTTCTTTTTCTTCTTTGTGATTTATTCATTTGCTCTTCATATTATTAATTTCTTAATATTATATCTTCTTCTTCGGTTTACAATATTATGATTATTTATGTAAATATATATTTATCAATTTCTTCATTTGCTCCTTTAGAAATTCTTTCTTCTTCTTCATTTCTCATCTTTTTTTATTGAGATTAAACATGCACGGTGGAAAATGGATCGAGATTTTACCCTAATTGTACTTAATTAACAAGAAATCCTAAATCGTAAATCAGTTTGAAATTAAGATTTTTTAAGAAAACTTACATGCAAAGCTCCAATTGTTGCTAGAACCACCACTAGGGTTGACCTACTGTGGGACCCGTTTGATAAAGGAAATCAGGAGAGAGAAAGAAGATGGAAATAGTATTAAGGAATAGGGTTGAGCTTTAAATTTGTTTTTAGAAAATACAAAGGAAAAATTAGCAGCCCAAATGTTGGTCTTTTAAAAATCAAGAGCCCAATTTATAGAGAATTTAAATGCAAAGTAGACTTTCTCTAGTGGACTTTTTGTCTTCATCAAATGAGAACACCTAACCCACTAGAGTTAGTGGGATTATCCAACAAAATGTTGGATTTTTCCACTAACTTTGGTCAAAGGGCAAAAAGGTTCTTTGGTGAAAGTCAAACTTTCACTTTTCAAATAAAAAGTCAACATTTTGACTTTTTAAAATTTTGTCCGTCTTGACTAATTTCAACCTCTCGAGCATGAATCTGTATTTATTTTCTCAAGATTCAAATTACATTTAAATATATTGTCTGTCAAAGTTTGACTTTTCAAAGTGAAAAAAATCAACATTTTGACTTTTTACAACTTTGACTATTTCCATTGTTTTCGAGCTTCCAGTATGAATTCACATTCATATATTTAATATTTAAATCACATTTAAACATAAAGCTCTATCTCTAATCTGATAAACTGTCACACCCCGCCTTGCATAACATCTTAACTTGGTATCAAAGCATGATTTTGGGAAACCTTATAGTTTTAAGTGTGATTTTGGTGGCTAAGAGCTTAAGTTATTTTTGTAGGAAATAGTAGAAGTAGATATGCCACCAAGGTGAGGAAGGGGTGCAAGAAGTGGATCAAGAGTAACCACTAAGCTCACAATAGACTGAACAACACACTCAATTAACTTCGACGTAAGAAGATAGCAAAAGGAAGCGTTATACAATTGGTTTGCTCAAAGACTAGTAGATATCTTAGGGAAACAACTTAAGAAGCGAAAAAATGGCAAAAGACTAGAAAAGTTTTTCCGTGTCATGCAGTACACAAAACAAAGAAAAGTAAAATTGGTTGTGTTCTTACTTCAACGAGAGGGTGAAGATTGGTGGACTTTAGAGGAAAACCGACGAGGGAGTGTAGACTGGAAAGACTTAAAGGAGGTTTTCATTGGCAAATATTTTTTTGAGACTTATCGAGATGAGAAAAGAGATGAATTTCTTCATCTGAAGCAAGATGAGCTCTCTGTTGTGGAATATGAAAAGTAATTCACGGAATTAGCCAAGTATGTTATGGCACTAATTGACTCAAAGACAGAACAATGTAGGCAATTTGTAAGTGGATTACGAGGAGAAATCAGGACTTCGGTAGTACATATTGTAATAAGAAGTAATTATACATTACTGGTGGACGCAGCTTTCTGGGTAGAAAAGAGCTTAGGAGTGAAAAGGCCAAGTTTTGAGCTGGGCGAAGAAGAAGAGAAAGGAAGTATAAGGAGTAAGAAAACCAAGACTATTGTCAATCAAGGATCGTGATGGAGCAACGATCAACTAACTAAATGCAATGATTGAGGAAAGAACTACACAAGAATCCGTAGAAAGAAGAGTATTGCTTGTTATCAGAATGGGGCAGCGGAAGCATGGTGGTTACAAAAGATATTTGCAAAAAAGATTTATTAAAACCTCACTGAGTTTTTTATACATATGTTTTAAAATTCATCTTTCAAGGAACACGCGTTAAGGCCAAGTAAGGAAGGTTGAAGGGCTTACTAGGCGAGAAGGTTGTCAAGACGTTTTACCCTTTTAAGTTTTAAGAGTTGTGTGTTTGTAACTGTTGGAAAGTAATTGTAAAATGCTTATTAAAGTTTAATAAAGTTTTAGTTTGAAAACTTCTCTTTGTTATGTATCCTTATCGCCTAAAGGTTGTTGTTAAGCTATAAATTTAGTTTAAGAAAGGTCATAAGGCGATTAAACAAAGCTTAGGGAACTCAAGATTTAGTTTCTTTAGCATTTAGACACGTCAAGGATGCTCAAGTTGCACCACGTCTCACATACCAAGCAAGGGCGTTGTGCGGGGTGAGGCATGACATAACCAATGACTATATCACATATACTTATCAATTTCTCTCTCCTCACCTAAGTCGAACAATTCGACTCATTCCATCATACTGTTTTAATTTTATTCCATGTGAGTTAGTAGGGAAACCTAATGGACCTGTAGATCATGGGCTTCAACAATTTGAGATTTAACTGGCTAAACTCTTTTAGACCGAGTTAATCAACATTCGTTAACTAACAAGTCATTCCACTAAAGTTGCATAGTTGCACTCCCTTCACTATAGATATATTTGTGTCCATTTGATATAATCATGATCAGTAAGTTAATTATTCACAGGTTGTTCGTAAGCTTGGCTGGGTCAAAATACAGTTTTACCCCGAAACTACATCTTGCTCCTTAACTCCATTGATCCACTATTGAACAATTGGTTTAAGGTCCAACCTATAAATCGAATTCTTCTTGAACCAACTAGAAGGTGGAGCCCTTGTTCAAGACTTGGATTCAGTCCTTAAGGGATACTACCGCTAAGCGGGTAGGAGTAAATTTCGACTTGCACCTCATGTCCCTAGATATTCACCTAGTCTTACCCTTGAAATGAAAGGCTTATTGGGTCAGCGCTAAAGAGCTACCTCATCTATGCAGATGTAAGGATAGTCTCGTGTGAGTAGGAGTTCATAGTTAGCTCAGGATTAAGATTAAGTTACCTAGGTCATCAAAAATCGAAAGAGTCTATTTTAGACAGTAAACGACGTTATAACATAAAGTTGACTATTTTATGGTTCAACCTTATATAAACTTTTTACATAGGATGCTCCCACTTTCATTTCTCTACATGAACGGTTCAGAATCACATCATTTGTACTAACTACAAAGCGGAGCGCATACATAGTGTCTTCGAATAAGGCGTTCAACCTTTATTCATATACTATAGACCATTTTAGTATATATACTCAAACTTGATCCATGGTTATGTCTCTACATAAAGTTCATGTTTACTCAAAATAACCTAAGGACCTTAGTTTATTGGATTAAGATTATTATAGTATTCAATTTCTCAAAAACGACTTTATTGAATAGAATATGTTTACAAACTACGAGTTTTAGGACATAAGTTCTTACAAACTCCCACTTGCACTAATACTCATAGTAGGATAAAACAATGTTGAATTTAACCATGAGAGAGAAAATACATATGAGTACAATAAATATGTGAATATAATAAACTAGGGCACATGCCCAATAAGTCTCCCACTTGTCCTAGTTTACAAACATCGTAGACCTAAATGTTGTAGGTGACCCTCAAACACTTTAGTCGTGAAGGATTTTGTAAAAGGAGCAGCTATATTTATCTCAGAAGGTATCTGGGTCACTACAACATCACCACGATGTATAATTTTCCTAATAAGATGGTACTTGCGTTTGATGTACTTTTTCTGATTATGGCTTTTAGGTTCTCTTGAATTTACAACTGCACCACTATCATCACAATATAAAGTTATTGACAGATGCATATTTGAAACAAATTTTAGATATGTCAAGAATTTCCTTAGCCATACTGCTTCTTTGACCGCTTTACAAGTTATTATATATTCAGCTTCCATTGTTGAGTCAGCTATACAAGTTTGCTTTACGCTTCTCCACACTACTGCTCCTCTATTTAGAGTGAATATTGATCTTGATGTGGACTTAATGGTATCTTTATTAGTTTTGAAATCAGAATTAGTGTATCTTGTAAGGATCAGATCCTTAGTACCATACACGAGCATGTAGTCTTTTGTTCTTCTAAGATATTTTAGAATATTCTTAGTGACTGTCCAATGATCATGTCCGAGGTTGGACTGATACCTACTGACCTTCTCTACTAAGTAGCAAATATAAGATCTAGTACATAACATGAACTCCTAACAGCGGAAGCATAGGGAATATTTTTCATATCCTTAACTTCTTGAGGTGTCTTAGGACATTATTCCTTTGAAAAATGAATTCCATATTTGTACCACAGCAGAATCTTTTTAAAATTCTGCATTTTATAGCTAAATAACATTTTGTTAATGTAAGATGCTTGAGACATGGCTAGTGTTCTATTTTTCGGTTCCAAACAATTTGGGGAGCATATTATGCATCTCTCAAATCTTTCATTTGAAATTGCTTAACTAGCCATTTTTTAATGTCATTTAGATAACCTATATCTTTTCCAATGAGTAAGATATCATCAACATACAAAACTAAGAGTGCTACAATGGAATTGACGATCTTTTTGTAAACATAGAGTTTGTCAACATTTTTCTCAAAACCATAAGACTTGATTCTAGTATCAAATCTTATATTCCAAGATCTAGATGCTTTCTTTAATCCATAAATGGATTTTTGAAGCTTACAAACCTTTTAGTTCTTATCCCTGCTCTATAAACCTCTCTTCAAGATTTCTATTCAAAAAAGTTGTCTTGACATCCAACTGCCAAATTTCAAAATCATAAAAAGTGACGATGGATAAGAGTATTCTAATTGGCTTCAGCATGACAACAAGAGAGAAGGTTTCTTCATAGTCTACTCCCTCTCTTTGGGTATAACCCTTTGCCAAAAGTAGAGCCTTAAAAGTATGTACTTTACCACCATGGTCTCGTATTCTTTTGTAGATCAATTTATAAACAATAGGTTTTATGTCATTTGTTTGATATACTAGAGTCCAGACAGAATTAAAGTACATAAACTCCATTTCGAGGTCCATGGCTTTGATCCATTAGTCACGGTCTACATCATTCATTGCTTATTTATAAGTTAATGGATCCTCTACGCCAACATCAGGTATGACGACTTGAGTTTTACTTAAACCCAAGTAGCGATCAGATTGATGAATAATGCTCCCACTATGTTGAGTCTCTTTCAACTCTTGAGAAAGATGTGTTTGACTAGATTTCCTAGTTTTATCAACTGCCTTAGTGGAGGAACTAAGTTTATCTGTAGCACTTTTGGAAATCTCATTTAATACTAGTTTGAGATTCATTGGTCTTTAGAGGTCCAAATGTAGGAGCTCTAAGAGTCCTTTGTCTTTAAGACCTTTTTCAATAAAAGATCTCTTAGTCATTTTTCCTTCAAGGAAAGATTCATAAGGAGGTAAAAAGTTATCTTCTAACTGACTTAGAAGCCCACTCTTAACCAATCTCCCAATCCTATTGAGATTTTGTGACAAAATCTCAAGTGCCATAAATAGGCATTAGAAGAAACTTTTTGTCTTTTATTCGGAGTTTCAACTATATTAAACGTTTCAGTATTTAATACAAAATTTGCTCTTGTTAGTGTTAACTTATATAAATTGTTTACAAGTATAGTAGAATAGACTTGAATACCTTTATAAAAATGAAAGTTTCATTAATTTCAAAAGATATTTTGTATATTTGTTTCAAAATACAAGAGATAGATATTAAAATTTTTCTCATTTGAGATACATACAAGACATTCTTAAGTATGATATATCTATCTTCAAAATACAACTTTAAATCTCCAACTGCTTCAGCTGAGTCCATCTTTCATGTTCCAACCTTGAGATTGATCTCGCCTCTTGAAAGCCTTTTTCAAGAACTATTTTCCTGAAATGAGAAGCAAATATGGTTAGTGGCTCTTGAATCTAATATCCAGGTTGAATTTTCATATTCCACTAAATATGTTTCAACAACAAGTAAATCATATTTATCTTGTGTTTCCTTCTTTGCCTTTTTCTTTACAAGGTACTTTGGGCAATTCCTTAACTAGTGCCCGTTTTGCAAACAGTGTAACACTTACCATTATTTGTAGTTTTCTTTCGTTTGTTCTGCTTGAGAGTCTTCCCCTTTTCCTTCTTTATTTGAGCATTAGGTTTTAAGGGTCCAACTTTGATTTTAGAGGACGATCCTCTTGAAAATTTCTTTTTTATGGTAGCAACATTTGCTTTCACTTGCTTTTCTCTTTGCCCATGGTAGGTTCTGGAATCATTAGAACTCGTTCATAAGGGTTGTCAGATTAAACTCTATCTTGTCCAGAGATGCATTCGTTAGAAATAGTATGAAGCTCTTTAAAAGAGACTCAAATAAATCTAACTTGATTAGCCTCGTCGATGGCACTGCCATTTACTTCGGCGATGTTGAAGTGCATCACATATCCCTCACCCACTTACTATGAACTACTTCCTCTATTCACCTTGATATTGATCCATGCAAACACTCTCTGAAGGAAGTCTGCTCCTATGCACAGCAAAAGCCATGCATGGACCTCACGGTGTGAACTGTTAGGGACGCTAGAGCTAAAAGTACATTACTTCTCTCAAGCTGAAGTGTTCTATAACAGTTTTAAGGGTAATTTATTACTTTAGGATTATATTTAGACTAACTTAAACAAATCATATGCTAGGTTAAACATCCGAGCATAACCATTATACTGGATTTTAACCTACGATGTCTAGGTGATAAACAAGTTTTATTACCTCACACCTCTCACGTATGCTCATAAAACAAGGTTAACTAGGCTCAAGAACTGATTATGATCTCCAATTAGTAGGTGTTTTGTAAATCGTCAACTTAAGAACCTCAAACCTTAGTCATTTTATCTGACTTGTTGACAAGATCGAATCAGGTGTGCCACTTGTAACCATTTTTACAAGATATCGACCTATTTCTATGAAAAGTTTGGAAGATATTGTTTAACTTAGGTGAGCATGCAAGTTATCTTTGTTATATATTTTAAATGTCTAATTGATTTTATGACTCTTATAAAACTTTAGAAAAATTTATAACAAACATCTAACAACCATTATATAACAATTATATAAAAACAATTAATTATTATAGATTTTAGGCATCGTTCTAACATGAACCTCGTGATTTCGGTTATAAGATTTAAGGGATTAAGACCACGCCACGATTATGTGAAGAGTTTAGGGTTTATGGGTGAAAATGGTCAATTCGCGTGTTGTAAATAATCAATTCGCATTTATTAACCTGTCAGCGAGTAATGCAAAAAAAAAAAAAAAAAAAAATCTTCCTTTTCAGTCCCTTCATCTTCCTTTATAATCCATTCTCACAAACCATTAGATTTAGGGTTTCCAAGCTTTTCCTATCATTAATATGTAAATATTTTCAATTAACTACACGATCATCTAACTTCTATAGCAACATCACATATATATTGTAAAGCAATCGTTTAAAATAATGAACATAAACGTTTGTTTACATGGTGTTTAAACATCGTTTGGATTTTATTACCAAATTGTTTACTAACATAAACGATTGTTTGTACAACACTACATGATCGTTTAAAGTTTATATGTACTCAAAGATCATTTTGACTTAACTACACGATCGTTTAATGTATATTATCATCATGTAAAACGTATAATAGGATCATTTAGATTTACTAACACGATCGTATAGGTTTAACAACACGATCGTTTACATGTAAATGAAAGATTGTTTAAAATACAATAAATTATAGTATTGTGTAGCTTATTGCATGATCTTAATCAATTGTTTACCCTTATCATGTACTAAAACACGCTAATAAAAGTGATTTCAGTTGTAAGATAAAGGGATTAAGGTCATGTGATGACCATGTGAAGAGGGTAGGGTTTATAGGTGAAAAAGGTCAATTCGTATGTTGTAAATAATCAATTTGCATTTAAAATCCTTTCTTACATTAGATTTAGGGTTTCCAAACTTTTGCTCATTCTGACAAAATGAGGTTCAACATACTAAGATTCAAGATGCTGTTATTTGAACCAAGAATAATAAGAACTAGAAGAAAAATGAAAAAACGTGCAAGGTGCTTCCAAAAATCTCTATAAAAGACTATGGTATGCTCTTATCAATTTCATTGATTCTAATGCCTCACCAGGCCCAAATTGGAAGAGGATGCATTTTAGAAAGGAAGATAATGACATTGTTTGGCTCAAAAGGGTTGGGGTATTTGAATCCTAGTAGTCATTCATCTGCAGTGCCTTCAAGAGAAAATCTGTTTCTCCTTTATCTTCAGCAGTTTAGAAATGGTAATGGTGATTTCGAAGATATTTTTTTTAAAAAAATATGGTAAGCTTTTATCAAGTTTCATGATTTTGGAGCTTCCCTTCAAGGCAGATAACATTTACATGTAAAGCATGTGTAGTTTACATGTTTCGTAACACTGGCTTGATCTTCTTCACCTAGACTTTGATGGTGATTATGAAAATTTCTTGAAAAGAATATGGTAAGCTCTTATCTACTTCTTAGATTCTGAAGCTTCTAGATCCAGATAGAAGAAAATGAAAAGTTGGCTTGACAACATAAGATAATAGCTTGGATCTGAAAAGTTGGCTTGACAACTGGTATAGAAGGGTTCCAAAACTTTAGTGTTTCTTAATGAAATGATTGTACAATTTTTGGATGGTGAAAATTACAAACACGTTCTTTCCATGAACATTCACATTTTATCGATGTCTATTTTACATGTTCTGTAACATTTACGTGCAATGGAAAGCTAGTTTGACGAAGACAGATAACAACATTTACGTGCAATGGAAATCTAGTTTGACGAAGACAGATAACATTTACAAGTAATAACGTTTACAATAAATGTATAAGAACTTTTCAACATTTCTTTGTTTTATACTTGTTAAACATTTATATTGAATCGTTATGAATTAACAACATGATCGTTTAACTTGTATAGCATTATTGCTCAAATGATGTAAAACGATCATTTAAAATAATTAACATTATCCTTTCGATGTTATTAAAAGATCGTTTAGATCGAATTACTAAATTGTCCACCTAAATAAACGGTGATCATTTACCATAACAACAAGATCGCTTACGGTTTAGGGTCTAATGTTTATCATTTAGATGTAATCAAAGATCGTGTTGACTTAAATAAACAATCATGTAGATTAATTAATATGATCTTTTTGATATTGTTGGGAGATCTTAATTGTTTACTTTTAGCAACATGATCATTTACAATGTATCGTTTATGTTCAATGATCCAATCGTTTAGATTTTTCAAAGATCATTTTAAGTTAATTATACGATCATTTAATATATATTACAAGATCTTGTAGATTATTAAACGATCGTTTACACTTATCGTTTACAAAAATGTGCTGACATGTTTTTGAATGAGATTCGACACTTTAGAAAAGCACGAAAATTTACAATCTTGCTCGTTTGGTAAAAATGAGTCAAGTACGTACCATCTTCTTTGTTTTCACTCACTTCATTTAAACGCATTGTTTTCTTCGCTTTTCATCTCAAATGTTTTTAATTCCTTTAATCCTTTCCTCTCAAACGTCCATTTTCCTCTTTAACATCAAAGCTATATTTACGTAACTCTGATCTTTTGTTGCTTAACAATGTTATGACTAATGTACTATCATGTAACACTTCATCTTCTTTATATGTCAAAGTCATACTTGTCATTTAGCTTTTCCTCTCAAACTTTTCCCATTCTCTTAAACTTTTATTCTCAAGATTATTTAACGTTTTGACTTTTGACTTCAACAACAAATATGTGTTCGTGCAACTCTAACTTTTTTCTTGATTAATTATGTTATGAATTTTTATTCTAGATATTTTGGAACCTATACTCTTGTTAAGCTTTTGCTTTAAAATGTTTCCAATTCCGTTAAAACTTTTATTCTCAAGATTGTTAAACGTTTCCATTGATCATTACTTGTTGATTAATTCTGATATGACTGGGTTACTGTTTGGATCAAATGATCTATTACATCAACTAAACCATATTTTAACCTAGACTAAACGATCGTGTAGATTTGTCTAAACGATCTTGCACATATTCTACACGATCATTTGGAGTTTTCTAGATGATTGTACATATAGTCTAAACGATGGTTAGGGGTTTACAGCTTACTTTTAGGGTTTAGAGTTTAGTGTTTTCTTAACGATCATGTACATAACTAAAATATACTATGATCATTCTTTTTAGGTGCTATACCTGAGGACAAATACTTTCTTGCCACTATCTCGTGCTAAGTCCACAAGATTGGCACTCTTATTAAATATAAACTAATCGAGAAATAGTTGCAGATGTTCCATAAAAACAAATTTTCGTCTATTACTAAATGTGAACATGATATCCAATGGTCAGTTGATCCATCATTTCTTGCTGAAGCGATACCTAAAGAAGCCAAGGCAAATGGAATCTGTTTTTCTATTTTGGGGTAAAATGTCTGCTTTACCCAAAATGAGTTTAACATCATAAACGGTTTATGGTCAATCGGATAACATTTGATAAAGATTATGAAAATAAGTGGCTACAAAGCCTCCTATTCGAATCAAAGAACAAGGATATAATAACATGCTTGGAAGTTGAGAAAGTTTTCAAACAGTTTAACATTACAGATGATGAAAATGCTGTGAAGGTTGCCTTACTCTCTTAATCGAAATTGTGATGGTGGGGAAATATAAGAAAACAAAGTTCAATGTGGATGTTCTTGGAAGAGTTGATGATGAAGAAGCTTTTAAGAACTTTGATTGGTCAACTTTCTTCTACACTCGTTTGCTCAACAGTTTGAAGACAATTCTACAAGAAAAAAAAGGAAGCATACGAGTTAAAGAGGGCACGAAGTTCCAACATAGTTGCATGCTACAACATCAAGGGCTATGTGCTTTCTTTTCAGGTGATTTTTATTTATTTATATATTTTAGTTAAATACAAACTAAACATCAAACATTAACATATTTGTTTAAGTGTTATAGGTGTGAGCTTTTGAAACACTCCGAACTGCAAGTTAAAACCTAGCTAGAAAAAACAGAAAGGGATCAATCCTTAGAGTATTGAGGTGGAGTTGTACACAAGCTCCATCCTACCAAATGCTGGAGAAAAATATATTCCATAACAAAAGTGTAAGTATAAATTCTCAACAATCGTTTTGAAAAGTTGCACGATCGTGTACCTTTTGCGTCAACGATCATGTACATTGAGAATGTGATCTTGTATCTTTTGATAGATGATCGTTTACCTTAATGTAAGATCATTTATCTTGGGTAACAGATCGTGTATCCTGTGCTCAACAATCCTTTACCATAAGTGATTTTTTTCCCTGTTTGTTTGTTCTTTTTTTTTTTTTTGGGTCAGTTTAAGACTCATTTTGATAAACAATGTATTAACAATCATTTGATTATATCATTACAGATTGTTGTTCTACCTAAACTGAAGCTATCACCCCAAGAGAAATTTTTTAAAGAGAGTCGAATTCGAGGGGATGATAACATGGATATTGAGGAGGATGAACCAATCCTAGATTGTAACAGCAATGACACCAATACTCTTACTGATGATATGAACAATCAGTCATCGGATCACGATGACTTGAATAGTTTGCGATCAAGCTCATCACCATTGCTTCAGTCCAATGCAAATGTTGGTGGGGTTACTTCTGTTGTGCAACTATCACCACAAATATTTTTATTTTCCTTTTTAAACCATTTAGAATTTTTTTTTGCTTTAAATTATTTTTTTTATGTTTTCTTTTAAAACTCAAAATTAAATATAAGATTTCCTAATCAACGGTTTTGTAATAACTTACATCAATTTCGCTAAAAAAAGCCTACGATGGAATCTAGAAATTTATGGGAGTTTGTTATTTCTAGATTCTTGAGGTGAGGGATCAATATCTTTGGCAGTCCGATATTTGATCCCAAGAAACAATGAGTTTAATCAATGTTTAAAAAATAAACTTTATTCGAAGACTAGCCTATGATGGAATTTGAGAAATTGTGATGATTTCTCATTCTCTTAAGGTGATTAATTTTTCCTCAATATAGTCTAATTAGTAGAACGTATCCTACTTATTTTATGGGATTATTGCTTCAAATATTGGAGTCGTGAGCAATGAAATAAAACATAAAAAAATATTTTTTTAAAATGAATTTTATTCAAAACATTAAATTTGGCGACCAGTTTCTAAACAGGTGTTATGGGGTGCTACCACCTTCCCCGTACACAAATGACTCCCGAACTCAACTTTAATGTTTTCACAGATCATTTTTTATTTTATTTATAATTATTTACTTTATTTTGGTGTCCAATCACACTATAAAAAAAGATCGATGGCGACTCCGCGTCGTCTCTGATACATGGTGACACATAATACACGATCACTTACTTTAAAAAAGAATGTTGTATACGATCACTTGTATTTGATAAGCGATCGCTTGAATTTTGATAAGTGATCGCTTGTATTTGGTAAATGATCGTTTGTATTTTTATAGACCATGGATGCGTTATTGTATCATGTGCAGGATAAGATGTTATCAAGAAAGCATCTTTACAGTCTCATTTTGCGTTATTGTATCATGTGGTTAGTTGTTATTCTTCAACCTTTTTTTGTTTGTACACAAATTAAACTGCATAATCATATTTTGACTAAATTGTTTTATTTGTTCTTTAAGTCTAGCATCAACAAAGAATCAGCAATTCATGAACGAATTTTTTATGATCGTGTGTCCACACCAGACAAAGAGAAGGTTGAATGGTCAACCATAACTGCATACATAGTTACATGGACGGAAAAAGATTTACTTTACTATTTTAATTTCGCTCTTGGTGAAGTCTCAGATAAAGTACAGTGGGCAGGTGTTGACTACATCATTTCCTGTATCAACATCAGAAACACTTAATGGCTATTGCAGCTGACACAAGGAACTACAAGATTTTTGTGTTTGACTCTATCCCCAACTATATTTAAAAAGAACTTGTTGATGAAGTTCTTGCAATATCTGTATGATGCATCCCCTAACTGGCAATAGTTGTTGGACTACCCGAAACAGTACAAAATTTCAAATTCGGCCCTTGGCCAATAATTAGATCCAAAAACACATTGCAATACGGTTTTTTATTAAATTGTAGGATTTTTTGTACTAAATTTGTTGAATGCCTTGTAACAAATTCAAATCGTAATTGTCTACATATTAAAAACATGAAACTGTTTAGACAATAATATGTGGTAGAATTTTTAGCAAATAGATTATTTTGGTAAATAAAATGTTTGTTTAGTTTATGATATACTTGTACAATTTTTACTTTTTAATTTTAATCACCTTTTGACTGAATGTTTGTATTTGTTTAGATATTATTAAAAAAAAATCAGGTAAATATATAAAAACGATCATGTACATAAATCTAAACAATCGTGTATATAGGTCTAAAAGATCGTGTACATATATCACAATAAAAGTCTAAACGATTGTGTTTGATTATCTTGCAATGTCTACATGATCGCGTAAATAAACGAATTCGATCGTGTTAATAAGACTCATCATAGACTACCACGTACTTGAGTCAAAAGGATCTCGTGACTAAAATTTAAACATACAATTATCAAGCCAAAACACTACTACAAAAACAACATTACTTGACGCTTGTAGTTTAGAAATACTTGACGCTTTTAATTAAAACTGTTAAGTAAAATAAAAAAGCGTCAAAAATAATGAAAAAGCTAAAAAATGCATACTTTTTCAATTTTTTTCTCAACACTTGACATGTTAAAATTGTCAAGTATTGTTTTATTCGTTTGACATTTTTTAAATGTCATGAATTACCTATTTTTTCCCTATTTTCTCTAAAATAATATTTTCTTTATCTTTTTGCCAAAATTTCTTTCCAACCTCTCTCCATTCCCACAATTTTCTTTCCTTTCTTCTTCCTTTCTCCACAAAATTTCCAAATCCTATTCTCTTAACTGCGTATCCTAGTGCCCACCGCCGCACGTTGGCAACTCCAACTCCCTCCACCGCTGTAAGTTCATGACTCCGCCCCAGTCGATGTGACTCGATCGTAAGTTCTCTTCCTTACACGAGTTTACCTTTCTTTTCTTCTTCCCCACGATCTGTTCACTATCAATCGTGCTCTAGTTTCCACCGTCGACTGACGGCTACGAACCATGTCGAACCACAAACCACGCTAACGACTAGCAACTACGAACCACGCCTACCGCCCTAATATTTGAGCTCAATTATTTGATTAAACCGTTCCACGTTTGCTTTTCAAGGACAATCAATCATGGCTGGCCCTCCCTAATTCTTTTGTACTAATTTATTTATTGCCTCTCACCTACCCCCATGACGACTTACCTATCTCCTCTTCACCATCCTTCTCATTCCTTTCTTTCAATTTCTCTCTATTGGGATCTCAGTCACATTCTCAACGCTGCCCAATTGCTAGATTTCTGACGCACACCAAAGAAAAATAGAGTTTAGGGGTAAATTCTAAACTAAATCTATCACACCCATGTTTTATTTCCTATTCTTTGATGAGTTTTAGTTTCCTTCTTTGGCTTATATGCTCGAAAAATGGGGTTTAATGAAATGAAACTTTTAGTACATGCTTTTGGAGTTTGTCCTAAACCAACTGAGAGATGGAAGCTGTGTAATAAAAAAATGCAAGGGAGAGAAGATCACCAGCTTGAGTATAAGAGGAAAAGTTGCTTTTCATGGACAAAGGTCGTCGAAAAGAAGTGGGTCAGCATATATATAGCTAGAAATTCATTTTATAATATTGCTTCTTTACTGCTAAATGAACTTTTACATGTTTAATTGTGCTTATTTCAAAGGTTATGCAATCAAAATTAAAAGAATATGTATTATTTTATAGTTTATCAATAGCACATTTTGTAATGACTAATGTTGGTTTGTTTGGTCTGAGAACTAAACATGTATAAGTTATATAGTATTGCTTCAATTCAATTAAGGTTAAGAGAACTATTGTTTAAAATCTAAACCTTGCTACTCAATGTGATAAGAAATTTCTGATGGATTTATTATCTATATTTGTATGTTACTAATCTTTTTAACATGTTATCCTTTGATGACCCATTCGATAATAGTTCAACAGTAGTTTCCACAGATGATAGCATATGGGATGGATTCCAGTGTATGATTTTAACTTTTCCTTGCATGAGCATTTTCAAATATTTTAGAAGTTTTTAGATTTATGTTCAATGTTATAGCGGCTGAAGAAGCATCGTCAGCAGAGAAATTTGGAACAGCAAAACTAGCTGAAGCCACTACCCAATCCACTTCTGTAATGCAAAGATAAAGCTTTCAGTTTCATCTTCTTTAGTTCCTGAAAAACCTACAAGATATGTTGAATGAATCTTTTTGGAAAGGTAAATTGTAAATTAATATCATTATCAATAAGTTTAAAATTTAAAATTGACTATAAATAAGTTTCAACTGTATTGGAACAAGTTACACGTTCATCCCTTTGTGTTATTCTATCTTCTACTGCTTTTGTTTTGTAGGGCTTTTGGTGTTTATTCCACACAATTGGGTTTACACAATTTGGTTCTTATATTTATTTATTCTACTCCATTTTGGGTATTTTCTTATGTGTATATATATATACATATTGGACGCATTACAGGTGCGATACAAAAGAGAAGCTAAGTAGGAGTTTCTTCCATGTTGAAGCATTGCTTAGCATTTCTTGTGCGGTTTAATCGAATTAATTTTCTGTGATCGAATTCATGTAAGACTTCTACGACTGTCATTTGCATTAATGAAGTCTTACATAATATTATGTGTACTCATGTTGGATGGCTTGTTTAAAATGAAATTTTTTAGATCTGTAAAATAAAAGTTACCTAATTGAAAAGTTTGTGTGTGGAGATTTATAGTAGTTGCTACTAGGCCCAATATGAATGTATTGTAAAAGTTAGAATTGTAAGTTGATTAGACGTCCATTGACCAGTTGTAGTGTTTGACATTTCTATGTTCGAGTGTATACTAAATCAATAACATATTTCTTAAGTTTTTATTTCAATTTGGCATCCTTTATTCATCTTTTAGTTTTACATTAGCTTATTTTAAAAAGTTCATTTGCATGCTTTATTAGTTTTTATCCCATTTTCTATTATTTACTCATGCCTATGCCCGACTTGATCTGAAGATCTTGATTTTAGGTTTTGGCAATTGTTGTTTTGATTGCTCTTTCTCTTGTTTTAGAATGTTTGGTCATCCATTTGAGTAGTGTCATAATACTTTGAAGCCATTTATTGAGTTCAATGGTAATGAATTTGTTGCTTTAGACATGTTTCCCTCCTATAATTTGTTGGTTTGTATCTTATAATTTTTTGTTATGCACATACTTTTGGTCCAAGACTTGTAGAAATTTTTTGTTGTGCACAATAGTTGTGCACAAATAGACTTGTAGGTTTATTTATATATTATTTTGCATTCATGATCATAGTTGCACATTATAGTGAGCATATATACGTATTTTCTTAATGAAGAGATAATACATGCTTGAAGAACTAACTTCATACATTGAGATGACTTAATTCTTGATTTCTTATGTAGTCTAATGTTGAAACCCTTGCTCTTTTTTACATGCAGGAAAACACTTATTAAGGGCATGTTATGAAAGAATCCAGAGCATAGATCAAACGTTAGCTTTTCCACATATTTACATTTTACAGACTTTGAGATTTTTCATGTTAGGCATAAAGCTAGGTAAAACAATTTCTTCACATGGTAGAAGTTTGGGCTATTGTAATTAAGTATGTAATGACCAACTATATGTATGGTTCAATGATATATGCAATTTGTTAAATTATTAGTTCTTTGACGAAAAGTTTGTGTTGATTCAATTGTTCAATTAATATGCGCAGTTTAGCAACTTTGTGTAATCTCACAGGCTCTACTTATATGTGTGCAAATGGACTTTAAAACAGATGTCCAGTATAATTATACGAATATTTCAAATTGTACAATTTTTTATTTGAAAGAAAAAATCTTGACATGGAAAATGTGTTAAGAATTGTTTATTCTTGACGCTTAAAAATTGTCAAAAGAAAAAACTTCCTTATTCTTGACATCGGATTACTTGACGCATAAAAACTGTCAAGTATAATTATATACTTGACGCTTCTTACGTGTTAAGTATACTTATACTTGACGCTTAAAAACTGTAAAGTAAACCTCTCTTATTCTTGACACTGGATTACTTGACACATAGAAAAGCATCAAGTAAACCAATACTTGACAGGTAGAAAACGTCAAGTAAATCCAGTTTTGTAGTAGTGAAACGATTGTGTGGTGCATATCACACGATCGTTTAGTAAACTCTAAACGGTCCTATTGATACATGTAAACGATCTCTTAACTAAATCTAAAGGATCATGTTATTAAATCTCCATGATCTTTGTAGTCATTCACCAACTCCAATGTCATACATGTATTAGAATGAATGAAGAAAATCACACATTATTATTAATTGTTCAAACTTTTCTTGCAAGTCCTACTATTATGCCATTTACGATTATAGTTTGAACATCTTGATGAACTATTAAAATCACATACAACTGGAATTCTTTGTTTTCTTGACCTTCCAGCTTGACGTTTCAAGACTGGAGGTAATGTTTTCATGACAACACCTTCTACTCTCCAATCTAAATGAGTTTCAGTAGGTTCAATACAACCACTTTATGTTGCTGATAGCGTTTCTCTATAATAAAACTCAGATACATAAGAATAGGTATCTAAATTAAGTATTTGTAGAATAGCAAGCGCATGCAAAATGGAATTTCTTCAGCATCTCATACTCGACAGCTACAACATCTCATGTGTTAACTTTATAATGAACTGTTGATTTCCATCCATTACTTTATATTCAATCATATTAATTGAATCAACATAATACATAAGAAAAATAAAGGAAAATTAAAAAAAAAAAAAAAAAGAATAAACATGCACAAATAGACATAGATAGACAAAGATATCCATTTATCTCTATCTATCTAATACAGGCACAGATAGATTTCAATCTCTGTATATATCATATAGATACCGATAGCAATCTATCTATGTTTATCTTAGATAGGCATAGATAAAATGCTATCATTTTCTATCAGATAGACAAAGATGTTCGAGATACAAACATAAAAGAAAACATTTCTTACCAATAATATTCTTGACTTTTTCATGTTTCAAACACAACACGTTTTCAGCCCAAGAAGTCAAATGACTCTTCATTGCAAAAGTAACTTTACTTCGTTCATAAAACAACTTTTGTAATACATCTTTAATTGAACTAAGCATGGTAGCCACATATAGTTCTCTAAGATCTTTAAACATTGAATTTACACTTCCTGCACAATTTGATATCATCATTCTGTACCTTCATTTTCGTGAATATGCTCGAGATGACTTCTTAAAACCAATACTAATAAGATAATCTTTGATATTTGGACTAACTGACTCCATACACATCATGTGCTCCTCAATTTCATTAACAGTGTAGACAAATGCACAACTAAAGAAATATTTATCATGTAGTGGATCCTTAAAATGGAGTTTTAAATTACTTAAAAGATGTATTGTGCACACACAATACTCGTCATCATAAAACACTCTTAAAACTCCTTTAGCGATGCTAAGATGCCTATTAGGAACAATGATTAAATTAGCTCGCTCTGAAAAATTACCTCGTATCTTCTAAAAAATCCATGTCCATGATGCATCATTTTCAGAAGCTACAATGGCAAAAGCAAGAGGGAGAATTTGATTGTTACCATATTGTGATGAGGCTGTTAATAAGATGCCACCAAACTTACACTTAAAAAACGTCTCATTAATAGAAATGATAGGTTTACAATATTTCCACTCCTCAATTGATGCACCAAAAGCCAAAAGCAAAACTTTAAATGATTGTTATCACCCATTTCTAAAGCATTGCATGTACCTATAATAACAGATAGACTGTGATAGATGCTAATATTTACCTACCTAGATAGACTGTGATATTTGTCTATCTAGATAGAATGTGATTTTTGTTTATCCTCATCTATCTGCAAATGAATTTAAATTTGATATGGTACTAGGAATGGAATTTCAGGCCTTTTTAGCCTTAGATTCAAACGTTAAACTAGGTCAAATAAAAGGGGAAGTGGGCCAGACAGAGGAAGATGATAACCCTAGAATGGGTGCCTTAAAATTCCAGTTGTCTCTTCAGAAGAATGTGGGGGAGACAAGTACACCAATGGGAAGGGGTCTATTGTATGTTGACATCGGGATCAACCAGAAACCGTCAAAGAGCACTATGGTTGATTTCGGTGTAACTCATAATTTTATAACAGAGGCTGAAGCTAGGTGATTAAATGTCTATTGGGAGATGGATACAAGGAGAATGAAAGTCATGAATTTTGCTGTCATACCTATCATCGAACTAGTGAAACGAACAATGATAAAGTTGGGAGGATGGAACAGCCTTGTAGATTTTTGTTGTAAAGATGGATGACTTTGATGTGGTACTAGGAATGAAATTTCTACTTGAACATCAGGTGATACCAATGCCTTTAGTCAAATGTCTAGTGATCACTAGGTTTGCCCCCACCGTTGTATAGACTGACATTCACTAACAATTGAAGAAAGGTCTCACTCAACACGAACTAACGTTTATGGCCATCCCACTTGATTTGTTGGAAATCTCGAGGGAGACAGTCCCTAAGGACATTCTGTGTGTCCTAAAGAAGTATCCTGATGTGATGCCTAACAACTCGTCCAAGTCTTTACCACCACAAAGGATGATTGATTATGAGATTGAGTTACTGCTAGGGACAAAACTGCATGCGAAAAATGCTTATCATATGACGCCACTGAAGTTAGTTGGACTTTGGAAACAATTAAATGAGTTATTGAGTGCAGGATTATTAGGCCTGCAAAAGCACTGTATGAGGCCCCAATCATTTTCTAGAAGAAGAAGGATGAGAGTTTACAGTTGTGTATCGACTATCGTGCCTTGAGCAAGCTAACAATTCGTAACAAATATTTGCTTCCCATAATCACTAACCTGTTTGACCGCTTCCATGGGGTGAAGTTTTTTTCAAAGCTAGACCTATCGTTGGGATATTATCAAGTAAGAATTGCAGAGGGAGATGAGCCTAAGACAACCTGTATCATAAGATATGAAGCGTTTGAGTTCCTCGTAATGCCATTTGGTCTTACCAACGCCCTTACAACTTTTTGTACACTAATGAACCAGGTCTTGCATGAATATCTTGACAAGTTTATCATGGTCTACCTAGACGATATAGTGGTCTATAGCTCAACCATAGAGGAACAAAAGAACCACCTTCAAAGGATTTTTCAAAAATTGAAGGAAAACCAACTATATGTTAAGAGAGAAAAATGCTCATTTGGGCAAGAACGAATAAAGTTTTTGGGCCATGTGATAAATTGTGCGCGAATTGGGATGAAAGAAGGAAAGATTACTGTGATACGTGATTGGGCAGTACCAAAATCAGTCATGAAATTACGTTCCTTCTTCGGATTAGCTAATTATTACAAGCGATTCGTGGAAGGATTCTCCAAAAGAGAAAGTCCGCTGATTGAGTTACTGAAAAAGGACATTTAAAAGGGGTTGGACCCTCGAATGTCATGCTACCTTCGATGGTCTGAAGCAGGCCATGATAGAGGGGCTAGTTCATGGGATCGCTGATGTGACTAAACCTTTCGAGGTTGAGATTTATGCGTCTGATTATGCATTGGACAATGTTCTCCTACAAAATAGACACCCGATCGCATACGAAAGTCAAAAGCTAAATGCAGTTAAAAAAGGTATACCATGTCTGAAAAAGAATTGCTTGCAATGGTACATTGCCTGAAGGGTTGAAGACAATATTTACTAGGTTCGACATTTGTTGTGAAGAAGGACAATAGTACTACCTACCACTTCTTTACTCAACCAAAGTTAACTTCGAAGCAAGCAAGGTGGCAAGAATTTCTGGTCGAGTTTGATTTCGAATTTGAACATAAAAAGGGATCGAGCAACCGGGATGCTGATGCCTTGAGCTAGAAATATGAACTTGCGGCCATGTGCATGTTAGCTCACCTTCAAACGAGTAAGATTGATGGGTTAGTTCGAAATGTCTTTAATGAGTTCTTGCAAAAAGATCCCGTCACTTAGAACGTCATGAATTTAGCTAAGGCGGGTAAAACGGGTAAGTTTTGGGTTGAAGATAACTTATTAGTAATAAGCGGTAATCGAATGTAGTCCCTAGAGCAAGGGACCTAAGGAAGAAATTGTTACATGAGTGTCACGATACTCTATGGGTTGGCCATCCTGGATGGCATAGGACGTACGTTTTGCTGAAAAATGGCTACTTTTGGCCACACAGAAGAGATGATGTCATGCACTATACAAATTGATAACAAATTAAAATTGAGAAAGCGAAGGTTGTTGAACTTCTCAAACTCTGCCATTTCCAACAAGGCATCAGTATGCAGTGTTTCTATGGATTTCATTACCCATCTTCCCAAGGTAGGCAACTTTGAGACCATCATAGTCATCATTGATCAGTATTCAAAATATGCCACCTTCATTCCCACTATCGAGCTGTGTTCAACCAAATTGATGGTCCAGTTGTTCTGCAGCCATGTTGTTAAGTTATGGGAGTCTCGGCAAGTATAATGAGCAATATGGATGGTAGATTCATTGGCTCTTTCTAGACATAGTTATTTACCTTTTTGGGGACGAGTCAAAACATATCCTCAAGCTACCATCGCAGACCGACAGTCAAATTAAGCGATTTAACTGTATGCTTGAATAATATTTGCATCATTTTGTAAACGCAAGGCAAAAGAATTGGGTTCAGCTATTGGATGTAGCTCAATTCTGTTTCAATGCTCAGACAAGTTCTTCTATCGGGAGAAGTCCGTTTGAGATTGTTTGTTGCAGGCAACCTGTATTGGCGCACCTTGTTGATCTTTCCTATGTAAGAAAGAACCCCCAAGCCCACAACTTTACGATGGAGTGGAAACAGACGACAAATATCGTCCAAGCGTACCTAGAGAAGGACTCGAGGTGGATAAAGAAAGACAGATAAGAAGCAACACCCACTTGAGCTTCGAGTGGAAGACTAGGTCCTCATTAAACTACGACTAGAGCATATCAGATTTTGAGGACGCAAAGACCAGTGCCTCATCAGAAAATACAAAAAACTAATGAAAGTGCTAAAAAGGGTAAGGAATACATCTTAAAGAGTAGCGTTACTGACATGGATGAAAATCCATCCAGTTATGTATGTGAGTAACCTAAAACTTTGTCATCAAGATCTTGAAGACATGCAACGGAATGTCGTAGGTTGCCCAATCATTGACCTTAGTCAGAAAGAAGACAAAGATGTTGAAGAAATCTTGGCTAAGCGAGTAAGAAAGGGCAGAAGACCCACAAGAAGGATCCACGAGTATCTGGTAAAGTGGAAGAACCTTTTTGTAGAAGAAACTAGTTGGGAACGTGTCGAAAATCTAGAAATCTGGATGCAGAAAATAGAAGAATTCAAGCTTCGCCGGTCAACAGGGACGTTAAACTATTTAAATGGGGGAGAATATCACGAACATGCTTGTCCAGGACGTTGTTTGCCTATGGCTGAATGTCTAAATACCCCCAAAACATCTTGTCTTTATTTTTATGTCGCTGACCTAGGGTGTGACATTTCGACATTTTCATATGCAAACTGCCAAGGCTAAAAATATTCAAAATGTACTATAGGGGAGACATAATAGTTGAATCCCCGACCAAGCCTTGTAGCACTCTTTACAAGCTAAGCTTTTCTCTGCAATTGATAGCCTTCAATGCTTTCAATTATGATGTTCTCAAAGATTTCCTTTATTTCTCACACTAGAAGAATTTTGCCTTTAATGTCGGTTTAAAACCGACATTAAAGGCCTTTGATGTCACATGGCAACCGACATCTTTGTGAGCGTTATTAAAGACCTTTAATGTCGGTTTAAAAACGACATTAAAGGACTCTTTAATGTCGGGTTAAAAACGACACTTTGATGGTGTTATTGAAACACTTTAATGTCGGTTGGTCTTTAATGTCGGTTTAAAAACGACATTAAAGGTCTCTTTAATGTCGGTTTGTCAGTTTTCAACCGACATCTTTGATAGTGTTATTGAAGCCCTTTAATGTCGGTTGAACTTTGATGTCGGTTTAAAACCGACATTAAAGCCTAGTTTTTGGATTCATTTTTACAAATTTATTTTTATTTAATTGTCACATTATTGTCCTATAGACCGACATTGGATCAATGTAGATAAATATGTTTTTCACACGCCAACAAATTCATATTATGTTAGAAACTATAATATTTGTCTTTTACATTTGAATACACAAAATAAAATCTTAATATTATGTTTATATATACATTCTACAATAGTACATGAAAAAAGATTCTAATACAAGAATTAAATAATTAAAAATCCTAAATGCCTTCTCAATCTTCAATTTTCAACGGTCGCTTGGCAATCTCTGCACAATCGCTTAGCTTTCAACCCGATATGACTTCAATTATCTACAAACAATGTCCAAATAAACCATTTATATAGAATAACAAAGCTGTTTGAAGTACTAAAATTGCAGAGAAGGATGAAAAGTTTTTAAGATTTTATATCCACACTCCAATCCACATAACTCTCTTTCCTAAATCTCTTCAATCTATTATTAGAAATATTCCAAATAAAAAAGTCTACCTCAGCCATCAGGCTTTCCTAAATCTCTTCAATCTATTATTAGAAATATTCCATAGATGCAATCATATACAATCCTTTTCCCAAATAAAAAAAAAAACATTTTATGATAAAAAAGTTTTAGCTCTTCTTCTTACATTTCTAATGATAAAAAAGTTGCTCGAAGCCAAATGAATTGAAATAAAAGCAATAAATAAGCGTGAGAGGAGAGCCAAATGAATTGAAAGATTCATGTCCGATTCAAGAAGGCATCATCCAAGTATGTTGGGTAAGGATTCCACAGTCAAGGTTTCACATAGTAAATAAATAAAAAGAAAGAGAAACATGAAGCAAGTTGCATTGAGAGAACCTGTTATTGAACTAAGAACATTGATGCAGTTAACAAGCCGATCACAAAGATTATCTAAAAGGATTGTTCCCCAATCGCTGAAATAGCATACAGAAACATAGGCATGAGTACTGTAAACTATGGTGAAGCTAAAAATGCAACCCATTACAAAATTAGAAATGGACATAGCATAACATGATAACCTTTTAAAGTTGAGTTCATGAAATCCTGAGGCAAGAATTATCTGTCGAACAAAATATAAAGAATAAGTTTATTACTATTAATAATATAATCACTTGACAATGGTAATTGCACAATATCAAGCCAAGAATACCGTATCAAGATGTGTGTCAACCATTAGACGTACTAATGGAGCAGTAATATGTTCCAAGTACGATATAGACTTAAAAGAGCAGCTGCTTCAACATTCTTGGCTATTTATGGCTGGGTAAGAGCAGCAAAAGACATAATTATTCCCTGCGAACAAAGATAAAAGATGACACCATAGCAAAAATATACGATTTCAGATTAACAATCTTGTAAAAGACATATGAGACCTGTGAGTGTCCAACAATATAAATTTTCCTGTTTGTCAAGGAATTTATATAGTTAATCATTTCTGCAAGATCGTACAGGGCCAACTCTTCCCAACTCCAATTCTAAAATTCCTACAATCATAATATACTAGAGTCAAACGACATAAATAGGAACTAAACAGACCTTATGACTTATGACTTTTATTTCTAGTATACCTTTAGCTCTTCTTCTTACATTTCTAATGATAAAAACCTTATGACTCTCATTTATTAGTTGCTCACTTTAAAAGACTTTGTCTACTATATTGTAGCCTGCACCATAAAATTGTTAAGAAATGTCCTAGAAACTAAACATACTGCATACATACTTAAATTAATCAACATAGCACCATACTTGATAAATCAAAAGTAAAGCATAAAAAAGAGTTTTCCGAACTATGAAAAATCAAGCATTTAGCAACAAATATTTTCCAATTTAGAGATTTGTATAAAGAACCCATCTGAAATCCATATTCATTCGCCAAATAAAGTCACAAATTAGCCAACATCACTCAATCTCCATTCGCCAAATAAAGTCACAAAAAAACATACCAGTAAAATTAATGTACCTGATTTTTTCTCAACTATATTGTATCTACAAGACAAGAAACAAAATCAAAAAGAGTTCGCACTCGAGCAGCCACATCTGTAGAAATAAGAAAATAAACTTGTTGTTTTCTGAAAAGTTCCAAGGCCTATACATAACAAAATCAAATAATTGTTAAGTGACTTGCTTTTTGTTTTTCTTTTTTTTCTTTCATTCTCTCTTGGAATAAAATTTTAAACCAACAAGAAACGCATCAAATTTTAAACAAAAAAACTAATCTAAATCATAATTTACAAATCTCAAAATACCACTAAACAAACTCATGTTTAATGTACATCGGCATATGAATTAAATACCCATTAACCCCCCAATAATACCCACAAAGCTCTTTCTTTTAATACATGAAACATCATAAGAAAATGCAAAAAGAAAAGAAAAAAAAAGTAATGGGATGACCAATGAATACCATTTGCATATGATAAGGTAGTGAAAGGTAATGGAGAAATATCTGGGATTTTTTTTAAAGTGGGATGACAATGAAAACTCAAGCTCAACATCGACCATTCCAAAGCAACTCTCACAAATGGACAACACAAAAACAAACAAAGAATCAGACCGACCCACACTTTTTAACTACCAACTGCTTAAAGAGAAAAAAACCAACTTGGGTCCCCTTCCATTTTGCCTTCTTCTGCTGCAACTTTCCTTAATTTCTGGGCACAAATTACTCTTCTTTTTATTCCTACAAAAGTCACAAAAAAACATATCGCGGTAATGGGTTTTCAATGAGAAACACACCTTCATTTTACATTCATCTTGTGGCTACCATAGTCCTTCTCCACCTAAATTTGCCTACAACTCAATAAAGCCAGGAGAAAAAATATTAAGGGGGTGATTTGATGTGGGAAAATGAAAGTCAGAGAGAGAGAAAAGAGAGAGGAAAAGACAGTTTCCCTTTTCAAAACTCCCCACCCCAACTAAAGAAACTCTAAACCAGAATTCACAAAACTAGAGAAACCACACAAAATACTAAAAAGAAAAACTTATAACTTATATAAGAACCTCTAACCATTCTAGCTATAAATTAAATTTACTCGATCTTAGAAGTATTATTGAAGACATTTTGAAACTTACATAAGTGTTGAGCTGCCGGATGAAGCTTGAGAAGTTGTTATTTGTTGATAAAGCCGGTGAGGTCCCAATTGCATTTGTTGTTCGTTTACCCAATAGCTCGATAAGCGATTTTTAAAAGATTTTTAAATTGCAGAAAAATGACAACAAGAGCCCTTGGATATTCAGAATATTTTAGCACGTAAGGAGATAATAAATACCCAAGAAGCAAAAAAAAAAAAAAAAAAGAAACAAAAAAGAAAAAATAAAATAAGTTCTTTTAAGAGACAACCCAGGGTATGAGGGCCCATCGATTCAAAATATTTCAGGTACAGATATCCCATAAATTTCCATATGGTTAAATACTATAAGATTTTCCATTTGAAATATTGTCAAATGTTGGGTGTTGAATTAAACATTCAAGGGGGAAACTGAAGAAACAAAACACAGAAAGGGAAAAGGAAACAAACAACACAAATGAATCTCAGACTGCATCAGAACTTGCAGGAACCATCCACAACCATGGAAACAAATAATGGGGCAGTACCTTCATATCCAAACAATCCTAGCTTATCATGTACAAGCTAGGCTAGAAAGCAAATATTATTGAACAGTAAAATATTCTCAACACTTCAATGAAAAACTTTAAACTCTTTGGACTATTACATGTTACGATGCTCCTTGGGAATTGAAGGTAAGATTTCTTTCATAGTCCCCACGCATTACAAGGGTCTTAACACTTCAATGTGTATCCAACGACACTGCATCACAATAAATACCATCAAACTTCTGAACACAGCTCATATCGAATCAAGATTCCATGACTTTTACTTCTGTTAGCTGAGAAACGACTTTTAAGGTTGCATAGACCAGTGCAATCTTCTCTTAGGCTGCCATCTACCCCAAACTCAGCCTCCCAAAGTTTCCATGGTCTCTTGAGAGTACCATCAACAAGTTCTCCAAGTTCTTCATTGCCAAACACATCACAAGGTATGCAACCCACCAACCAACCATGGTTGCCATCTAGCTCACAAGGAAAACCTCCGCTCCCAACACCTTCATATAGACCTCAGGCAAACTCATCTGCTATGCAACAAAGGTCACATATCCCTCAACAACAGAACCATCCCTTAACTCCAGTTTCTCAGCAGCAGCAAATTTCATCAGCTCCTCAACAACAACCTGCACAATCACATCAGCCGCAGGAGCATTTTGCACAACAATTTCAACCATCAAGGAGCTCGCAAGGCTTACCACATCAACAACAGGCTGCAAGAGCTCAGGGGCGAGCAAACCCTAAGGCTTCTCCTCTTCCACCTGCACAAACTAATAATGCACAGGCATCGGCCCCAAGCAGAGCTATAACTGCAGAAATGGAAGAACCCTGTAGTAGAATTCTCAGCAAAAGAAGTATTGGCAAATTGGTTAACCAAATCGATCCATCTGAGAGATTGGATCCTGAAGTGGAAGATATACTCGTTGATCTGGCAGAAGAGTTTGTTGAGTCAATTACAACATTCGGTTGCTCATTAGCGAAGCATCGCAAATCTACTACATTGGAAGCAAAAGACATCCTTCTACATCTTGAAAAAAATTGGAATCTAACACTTCCTGGGTTTGGTAGTGACGAGATTAAGATATTCAGAAAACCGCTTACAAATGATACTCACAGAGAACGTCTTGCAGCAGTAAAAAATCTATTGTGGCAAGCGAGATGGCAAGTACCAGAAGTTCTGCTGGACAGGCCGCTGGAAATACCAAAAGCAGTCTAACAAAAACACCTGCAGTTTAGCATCTCCCAGAGTTCTGAATTTGGAGTCTAGAAGGTATGTAAATGTGTCTATCACAAAAAGAGTAACTAAAAAGAAGCGATAGTGAAGATGGAAGTTCGACATGGGCTGTGTCGGTGGTTGCGGTGGTCAAGTAGTTCAAGTAAGTGGTAGAGCCGGTCGGAAAGTGATGAGATTGAGCAGCTATCGAAGAAGATAGGGAAGAAAGTGATCGAGATTGAGAAGGGTGAAAGAAATTTGAGAAAGATGAAAAATAGTGTGGGGGAGGGTTTGAGAAAAGAGTAAAGTAAGAGAGAGAAAGTTGAATTTTTACAAAATTAAAAAATAAAAATAAAATAAAAATGGGCTTTAATGTCTGTTCTAAAAAAGCAGGGTGTTTAATGTCGGTTTTAAACCGACATTAAAGCTCTATCTTTAATGTCGGTTTAAAACCGACATTAAACATCCGCCTTTTGAAAAACGACATTAAAGCCCATTTTTCATTTTTTTCACCCGACATTAAAGACTAGATTTCTTCTAGTGTCACGTTTCAAAAAACAATTTTCCCAAGAATGTGAAGGGAGATTACATCATACTGCAAGTTTGTTCGTGATTTACAGATTTTATACAGTAGACTTATTGACAAAGTAGAACAAGTGCCGCACAATCGTGTTTGGAAGGCTACGATTGTGACAATGTACAGCCATTTAGTTCATCCTAATTAAACGGAGAACATTGTTCTAAAATTTAAGTAAGAGATGCTTAGATGTAAATTCTTTTAAATGTGAAATTAGTTAAAGTTAATCATTACTCAATTGTTTCTTAGCAAAAGGGCCTAAACACTTACTGATTTGTATTCTCTAATAAGTTCAAACTCACACACACACACATATATATGGTACTCGATCCCTTCATGTATATATATCATAGCTTAATCAAGAGATTATTTACCTTGTAATTAGAAAGTTTGAAAGTATACGAATATATATAGATCAAACTTGGCTACAGAACTTGAGACACATTAAATTATGTTCTGCCCTATTTTTGGATTCTTCTCATATAGTAATGAAAGTGAAATTCGCGAACGCCTCTTAAATAGAAAGCAGAAGATAAATTGCTATTAAAAGAATTTTCAAGGAAAACCCAACTAAGATTCATAGAACTTGTCGGCTTCCCACCGTCCTGATGTAAAGTTTGAGTGAGATAAAATTTAATTAGGCAGGTTATCTAAAATATTTCAAAGAATATTATATCTCAAGTGATGCCGTATTTCAATTTCGATGTGTGCAATCGTCCAAACGTAGGCAATCAAGTTATAATATAGCAAAATGACTTATAAAGATCGAGTATCGTCTTCAAAGATCAATTAAGGAATTTTGTTTAGCTATTTTAGAATTGTACTGACTTTAGCAAAGGAAACAAAATAAATGTCTTACAATTGTGAAAACAAAAGGAAATTGACAAACAAATATTCAGAGAAAAAGATATTCTAAGGTTTTGATTTCATTACAAACTTCAGCTGGGTTACTTTAATCAATCCATGGGATTAACTTTAACACTATGTTTAAATCTAGAAACTAAGAATGTGTTTGGATTGCATTTTTAAGTGATTCAATTAAAAAAAATTATATTGTTTTGACCCAAATTGCAACCACCCAAAATTAAACACTTAAAACCATCTCTTAGGAAAATGACACTTAAAATTGATTGTAATTATCACATGTACCATATTCCAAATTTTAGAAAACTTTTATTAATTATCTTAAGTTAATTGGGTGATAACTCGAAGATTTGAGTTAAAATTGAATATTTTTTACTCAAGATAATTCATGTTAAAATTTACGAAACTTTAAAACAACTGATTTATTGGAGAAGATTTGATTAGTTAAAATAATTGAAATTTTGAGTTAATTTGGGATTTTGAAAGAAAAATTGGTTTCGGTGGAATTGGAATTAATTAAGTATATATAAATATGAGTGTGTATATTTAATTAAGAATCTGGATATATTTTTGGTGGAATGTGATATTAATTATTTTGTTTTGTATAAATAATTAATATGAAAAATTAAAAGGGAAATTTTCATAAATATAAGAAACCGGCAAAATATTTATGGCCTGTGTAACAAAATGAAAAAGTCCGTAAAGGTGACCATTCTTTAAAAATATTCCAGGTTTGCATTGCCTTTTCATCGTCTTTCTTCTCTTCCTCTTCTGCGTTTTTTTTTATGTCAATTGTCTTTCTTCTCTTCCTCTTTTTTTTTTCAAATTGTTATTTGGTTGCTCAAGATCGTGTAATAAATATAAAAGATTTAAAAAAAAACATCGTTTAGATTTGAGTAATCAAATTTAAACGTCCGTGTACCAAAAATAGACAAATCTAAACGATCGTATACCAAAAAAATCTTGAAGAAATTGTTTATGTCAAATCTAAATGATCGTGTAACAAAATCCAAACGATTGTGTATCAAAGAGTCTTTGATTTGGCTACCCAAATCTAAACAGTCAAATCTACACAATCATGTACCAAAATCTAAACGATTGTTTAACCAGATCAAAAAGATCAAATCAAAACGATCATGTACCAAACAATGGCCAAATCTAAATGATTGTGTACCAAATATATAACGTGCGTTGTTAATTGGCCTTTTTTGGTATTTTTCATTTTGGGCATGTGGATTTTTTTTCGTTTTTGAAATTGTTCTATACAATGTTAATATTTTGCCGCTTTGTTATATTTTTTAAAATACTCAAAAATAATGTTAATTATATTATGGAATATAATTAAAACATTGTTTGAAAATAAGATAATTAATGAGAAGAGAGATGATTGATTTGATTGGATCGAAAAATTGAAGGATTTAGTTAGAAGAGGGAATAATAGTTTAAATAAATATAATAGTTTATTATACATTTTGATGGGAAATAATAATAATAATAAATAAATAAATTTTATTGTTATCGTTATCGTTATTGTTATTGTTATTGTGTTATTGTTATTGTTATTGTTATTGTTATTATTAATGGTTATAAATATCTAGGGTTTCGTGTAATTAACGAAAAAAAAAAAAGAAAAATGAAAGGTTCTTCATCTTCTTTCTTAAGAAACCTAGGTGTTGCCCTTCATTGTGCAACCTTGTCCAGCTGCAGTCGTCCTTGTCGCTTAGCTCCTATGCTCGCGTCATCGGTTTGTCGCTACCATCTGTCATCACCACTCACCATATCACATCTCACCCCAAAGGTCACTCCTTGCAACCAGATGAGGGTGTGCCGCCTAGATATCCATTACGTATCTCTTCGCGAGATGACGCTCTGAACACCTAGTATGCAGAACAACTTTTACTCTTGTCTCTTTCACAAAGCTCTTCCATTAAGCCTTAGTTTCTGTGGCGAAAAACAACTCTTCAACTTAACCTTGTTAACCAGCTCTTATTACTTAGGTCAATAATTTGCAGCAATAAGTACATAAAGATATAAGCAGCGGATTAATAAATTAAACTTTCTCTCTTTTTTAACTTAACACTTTTACAACGTTCGCAATGTACAAAATATAATCCTTATAGACTTTGCTTTTCATAGATAAATCCTAGTCTAATCTCCACGTCGTCCTTCTTCTTCCAACTAAGGGACTTCTCTTCGCACGACGTTCATGAGTATAAAATCTCTTTTCTTTCTTTGCTACTTCAATTGCTTCTTTAAGGCTAGGCATCTAGAGGTGTAAAGTTCTCATTCCCTTCTTCACCTTGGTCGCCCAGTAACCCCAACTTAGAAGACAACCTTCAGGGCTTCCTTTTTTTGACTCAGTTCTTCGACTCTTTTACTCTCTAGACTTGGCCTCACCAGCCTAGGTGTGCACTCGCCTTCCCGCTAAACTAAGTTTTAGGTGTTAAGGAGCAATGCTCTTACCAACCAACTCCTTAAACGCATAATGAAATGTCATGGCTAGCACGCCACGCAAGACTACAAAGGAACTTTGCCTTCTTTCTTTAACTAGGCTACAACGTCTGAGATCAATCCTTTGCTTTGCTTCAACGCCTAACAAAATGAAGAGAGGAAAACTTAAAACGTAAAGTCAAATGGACTTAGTGAGTGTTGAGTTTGAGAAAACCTTTATGGAGAAAACACAATGGAATCAATAATAATAAGGTCAAACCACCTCGTATAAACCTTATATAGCCTTAGGCCACAAACAAATCAATCATCAATACAACAACGCCACAAGCACCTCGCGCTTAAATCCTCTCTCAATTCATGTTCATCACTAAGACCTGTGATTCTCCCCTCGCCTAACCCTGGATTCACTCTCAACCAGCATCATGCGAATAACCTGAGATTTCCACCAATGTCTTGTCACATTCAATCTTTCTCAAACCTGGGATTATTCCCTTGCTGAGATCTAGGATTCACAATCAACCAGCATCATTCAAGTTACCTGGGATTTCCACCAGCGTCTTACTATAGATCTCACCTTCTTACATCATTCCATGATGACAATCGAAGGGTTAGCTTCCTAGCTTACTTTCCTTACACCAAATCACAATAGCAACAATATCATGTAATAAGCATCAATGACATAATACTTTCATGTTAATCAACAATGGAATACATCATTCACATATCACGCCTACAAACGCAACAACAACTATTGGACATTCCTTGAGACGCACACCTTATCTCCTTGCGAAGCCAAACTCTTTAATCGCACGACCCTCCTATCTTCTGGGGAAGAAACAGACTTTTACTTCTCTCAACAAGTTGTCAATTCAACTTGACAAGACACTTACTTCCGCACCTCACTTTCTTAGGCATATTCACTTCCTTCGCATTACTATGATAAACATCTAACTCTTAGCGTTCATCGTATGCTTATTCTTTGTTAACAACTCTTATCACGTTGCTTGCCTTCTTGCAATGGAGCTTAGGCTTAAGCATTTCTTTTCGTGTCATCTTTCTCCTTTCGCATCTTTTTCTCACGAGATGTTTCATACTTATCTGGAAAAAACTTCTCTCTCCAAATCAGAGCCTCGCATACCGAGCTTAGTTTGGTGAGTTTTGGTAGGTGTTTTTGGTCTTTTTAGATGGGCTTTGAAATACCAATTAAGGTTCTAAAGTTGAGTTTATTTTTTGAATTAATTTACGCTTTTCTTATTGAAGTCAATGGAGACTTCTTTTTATCTAATTTGTAGACCTCCCTCCAAATTGGAAATTAGTTTTCGACCTCCATTGACTAAGCAAATTGGAGACTTAAAGTTGGATTGTAATTGATAATTTTATTGGATTTGAAAATTATTTTGCAACTAAGGGTTAAAACTCTAAAAGCTTAAGGTAAGTTATTCTTCTAGTAGATAAACTTGAGTTGGACACTCAAAATTAAATAATTATCTTTTTGTAGTTATGGTACCATATAGGCATGCTATTATATAATTGATAATGCTATTGAATACTAAAGCCTATTAATTGTTGAATGCAACAGTAACCGTTAACTCTCTTGACATGCTTGTGTACACATTATGTTCTATATTTCTTCTGAACCACTACTTATGCCATGATTTGTGTTCTCTCTGGTTCACTATCTACGCCATGTTATTTGTACATTATGTCTATATTTGAGCAAGTTAGCAGTTCACCAAAAGGCCACAATAAGGGATTACTTATTGAGTATTTTTATACCCATCCTTTCTTATTGGTAAGTCAAGAACAAACCGGTGAATAACGAGTGGGACCTATGATTATGTCATTTGAAATTAAAGGACTGCTTCCACTTATATTTATTTTCAAATTATTTTAAATGTTTTGATAAGATACTTGATGTTAGGATTATTTATTTATCCCTTTTTTTTATTTTTTTGTTTTCTTTTGTGTCATCAATCTTATTTCAAAATAAAAATTTCTACTTTAATAGTAAAAAAATTTCAATTTTAATTTTACAAATTTTGAAGTAACAACTTTATTTAGAGATATTGACAGTTGGGTCGTTACAGATATGACCATTGTCGATCGTTACAGATATGATTATCGTCAGTAACCATCTCGAGTGAACCTTTAGCCACTGTTTTTCATGTGACCGCTGACATCCAATTTTTAGCTACCATTTTCTCTACATCTGCTCTTGGCCAACCTCTAGAGACTGCTTCTCGACAACTATTGTCGGCCCAACTTCGGGTGACCATTTTCTAGCAACTATCGCATGCTAACCACTGACCATCGTCAATCGTAACTAGCAAACATTCGGTCCCCAATTTTTTTGCTACAGTTTTCCATCGATAGTTGGCTGTTAACTTTCGTCTACTGTTTTTCTAGCAATTGCAGTCAGCCAACTTTGGACAATCACTTTCTGACAAGCATCACCAACCAACTTCTTATGAACATTTTTGGATGTCTGCCATGTTCCAACTTTGGACAACAAATTTTCAGCGACCACCGTTGACAACCTATTGTCATCGTTTTTTGACGACCCCATTTCGAAAACAGTGCACTTTCAACAAAAAAAAAATGTATGTGTTTTAGTCACCATCATCTGCACCATCAATGTCAACAGTTGTTGGCCAACCTCTACTCACCATTTTTATTTTGCTACAGTTTATTGAAACTTTACATAAGAAATTATGATTATGATCTTTAATTATTATATTATTTTTTTCGCAAAATAAAATCTAACATTAGAAAGTAATCCATTAAATACTAACTACGATCAGGACTGAATTTTTCTCTTTCTGTTAGATGGGAATTTTGAAATATAAAACCACACTGAACAATTAATAACTCAAATAAGAATTTGGTACGATCGAGGAATGAATTTTGGTCCAATAAAATAAAGTCAAAAATCAAGATAAAATAATATAAGATAGTACAAGATTTTATCCTAATAATTTAGGGTGAGTAAATTCATATCTCTAATAGAACTATGATAAATTCCAGCTCAAATCCCTATGAAAACATTATTTTGTGAACTTCTTTTTTTTTTTTTTTTTTGGAAAAATTTCAAATAAATATACAATATTTCAATTATATTGGTATATCTTTGAGAATGGCAGGCGAATAAAAGTCATGCAATAACATTGTAAGTAGAAAGAATGTCATATTTGTAAGAAATTTATACCTCTTTTGATATTGTGTATTTTGCACGTCTCAATTTTATTGCATATTCATTAACTCTAATTTCACTATAAACTCAACATTTCTTTGATTTATAATTTCTTTAAAATGGCTATACCCAAAAAGAAGAAAAAAAAGAAGAAAGAAAGAAAGAAAGAAAGAAAGAAAGAAAAGTTAGTTTCCAACAAATTGGGAAATGTGGTTGAAAAAAGGTAGGAGATTAGGTCAACAAAAAGGAAGACCCTTCTTGATATTCAAGAGAGTCATGAGACAGTTACCTTTCGACTTTCTTCAATTAAAAAAAAGCCAAAATATCACTTAAAGTTCAGATTCAAACTAAAGAATTGAAAATTTTAAATGCCAAATTCCAATTTCAACTTGCCAAACTACTAAAAGTTGATTAATAGTGTTGAAATTGGCAAACCAAATTCCTTCATGAGAAGATAGATATGGCGCAAATACCGGGGATTGATCGTAGAATAAAGCTACCACTTCTAGGCCTTATATATAATTATTATAAAAATAAAAATAAAAAAACTTAGATGTAATCATATATTCATATAAATAAAATTTGACACCAGTGGTTTCAAAATATTCGTCACTTACGATAATGAGATAGTTGCAAATATAGCAATTAGTTTCAAAATATTTGCAGATTTACCAACATTTTAAAAAATTGTAAATATAGCAAAATCTGTCAAAGTCTATCATTGATAAACCATGTTAAAAGTATCGGTCTATAACTAATAGTCATTAAAGTCTATCGGTGATAAAAGTTTATCACTTTTTATTAATAAAGTCTATCAATGATAGATCATATTAAAGCTTTTTAAAAATATTACTATATACGTAATTATTCGGGTAATTTACATAAATGTAACAGAATCCTAGAATATTTACGACCCGTATAATAAAATAAAATCCTATAAAACTGGCCATTTTTTTAAAATATTCCAAGTTTTTCCTTACCACTTTTGAATTTCGCACGGCTTCGATTTCTTCCTTCTTCCTTTCCATCTTTTTTACAGCGACGGTACCGACGATGTTTTCCTTCTCTTCTTCTTCTGCAATTTTTCTTTTATAACTTTTTAAATCATGATTATTTTTCTACAATTATTATTATTCTTTTCGCGTGGCTTCGATTTCTTCATTCTTCCTTTTCTTCTTCTTCCCAGCGGCCGTCATCGGCATTGTTCTTCTTCTCTTCTTCTTTTGCAATTTTTCTTTTATATTTTTTTTAAAATCATGATCATTGTTCTACAATTATTATTATTCTTTTTCATTATACTTTTGCTATTATTATCTTTGTTTTCAATCAATCATCAATCTTGTATTTTTTTCAACTACCTGATCGTTTACGATAGGACTTTCCAGAATCATTTTTCACAAACTACATAATAGTGTATCATAGATTACACCATCATGTATCATAATCTACATGATTGTTTACTGGGCTTTTCAAAACTATCGTTTATCATAAACTACCTGATCATGTATCATGAACTACACAATTGTGTATCATAAACGACATACGATCGTATATCATCATTTACACAATCGTTTACTAGGACTTTTTTCAAAACCAATATCGTTTATCATGAACTAACAATCGTGTATCATGAACTACATGATCGTATATCATTTTCTACACGATCATGTATCATGATCGTTTAGAAGAATGAAAAACAGTGAGATAATTAAATCTTCAGTTAATACTAAAGCTAATAACTTGTGTAATAACTAGAGGGACCGCATAAGAGAATAACACAAGAAAATTTGTTAACCCAGTTCGGCCAATATTACCTACATCTAGGGAGTTGCGTACAGCCTTGATGATTAATCTTTATTAATATTCACTTGAGTCAATATACATCAATACGGCATACAAGACTCTGTTCAATTATATGACTTAATAACATGTGTCTTGACATCAGACTCCAGGCTCCCCCTAAACACATGAGAGAATATCTTTGACAACGTCTTTTAATCCCTTTAAAGATCTTAGTAATCACACAAATCACTGTCTCATCTGTTACTCATCGATTATTGCAACTTAGATCAACATGTCGATCTCATAGACATAAGATCATAATACCTTTAGAATCCGGTAGCTTCTTCATACGACCTCTGACGTGAACAATCTTCTCCAACTTGTGTTTTTTAGTTTTTCGTCACCCGCAGAAACACTCCGTAACAACCTATTTATACATATATATTATATATTATATGTATAAATCTTCTTTTCTTTTGAAGATAAATAACAAGATTCCTAAAATAGTGGAAAATCTTTTATCCTTTGAATATCTCATCCTTTAATTAATTCATTAATCAAAGATATATAATTAAATATATTCCCAAAAATATTTTAGACAAAATCTTCAACAAACTCCCCATTTTTATCCAAAAGGACTTTCTTTTCTGGTTCAACACAAAACTTCCACACATGACAAGACCACAAGCTTTAGCACTTAATAACTCTGATTCATTCATTTAAAAAAAAACTTCTCATAACAGAGAACAGAAGATTTAATTAATTACATTTTAGATTATTTCAACAAACCCAACCCAACAAAAGCACACTCCCCCTTTGAACCAAAAAAAATATATCAATCAGTAGTTGATTCTCTACGACTAGTAGATGGAGTAAAGGTCTTCAAGTGTCGAATGAGAGCATCAATTTCCAACCGTTGTTCAGACAACAGATTGATGAAGTTAGTTAAAGCACGAGATTTAGCAATCAGAGCATTAACAATGCAGGCAACTAACTCACGATCAACAAAGAAACCTTCAGCAGACTCATCCTAGTCCCTAGTGTCGAAAACGTGCGGGCCACAAGATGGATGCACATCATGATCAATATCAGACACATGACTACCCTGAAAGAGTCTGTAGCTAAGGGATAAAGTTTTAGGGTCAGGTCCAGGAGTATCAGCTGCAATGAGCACAGCTCCATTAAGGTGTAGTAACAGATTTGAGAAGAGTCGAGGAAGAGCAATGGGAATCTTAACCCCAAATGAATCAACATATCGTAACAGCTGATTGTAAATGAATGCACCCGTATTCAGCTTATTATCGTTGCAGATTCGATACAGAAATATTCCTAAGGCAGCAGATACACTAGAGGCATGAGAGGAAGGGAACCAATTAGCAATGCCAATCTTATGCAAAATGGCATATTTGATGCTAAGAGCGACTGCAGGAATTCTATTTACAGGCCAAGTGGACAACGTCCCACCAGATAAGACAGAAGCCAGAACATCAGTGGAAGGAGATGACGGAGAATAGTCAACATCAATAACATTCTCTAAAAACCCGTTAATCACAATAGGAGAAATCACAAATTTGAACCCCCGAATATGAACCGTCTGATAATCTAGGCTACTTTGATCATTAAAATCATTAGGCAAATTAATTATAAACTCCCTAATAAGCTGAGGATAAAATGGACCGACATTCGAAATAGTTTTTATTAAACCAGCCCTTTCAATAAAGTCCATAATACTCATGCAGAATTGATGTTTGTCAGAAACATTTACCTCATCTGCTATCCTTCGCTGCACCACAAACTTCCAACGCTGGACACTCTTCATGATGAAAAGATATTCCATCAATGGGGACAGAAGGAACATTTGGAGGAATCTTCTTCCTGTCAGTTTTGGTAGTTATATTACGCCTTTTTTGTTGAGCTTTCTTTTCTGCTGGCTTAGATGCAGCGGGTATATCAGCAGAAGCAGGAGGAACAGCTAGATTGTTATCATCATTCAGAGGAACTTCTGCAGTGTCGATATCAGGGTGTTGAGGTGCAACAGAAATATCACCAGAAATATCACCAACTTGGCGATCATTTAGATGACGCATAGGTGCAGCAGAAATGTCACCAGGAACAGCATCAAGAACAGATTTATGAGCATCAACCGAAGTAAATAGAGGTGGCGATGTAAGAGGGGAACAAGCTAACGGCCCCGGTTAAACATTAGATGCAGGGGGAATACCAGGAGTAGGAATAAGTACTCATTCAGTAGAAGAACTTTTATGTGAATGAATAGAACTAGGGGGATCAATAGGAAGTTTATTTGAAACATCTAGAATCAAGGTCTTCTTCAAAAATCGAGCTAGAGGTACATCGTCCTGGTCATCTGAATCCATATCTGACACAGTAGTCGTAGGAACTCGAGGGCATGTGCGACAGAAGCAGCAGAAACAGAAGACTCACACACCACAAGCATAGACTCAGGCAACACTGATTCATGCAACTTACTTGAGGCCTCTTCCTGTGATTTTTCAGATGGAAGTCGATACGGTCTTCATGGCGGAGTACTCTTGAACCTTCATCCTCTCACCTTCACTTGTCGTACAGGAGGCGACGAAATTGTAACCTCAGGTGCATCTTCATATGGCTGCGTCATGTAGGAACCCTTGCGAGTATTAACCATAGTGAACAATGACCAAAATGAACTGTTGTAACAACGGGGATAAAGGGACGAACAAGTCAATGGCCGTTTAAATAATAACTAGTTAAGACCCCCATTATGTCAGGGAAGACTCTCCATATGCCGAAAAGATAGCCATTAAATCCTCAAGCGGCACTGACATCCCTAATGATTTAGAACGTGTAAACATGCACCGTCTTAATAGCTGGTCATGGAGTTAAATGCGACAAACTCCTAAACCAGTGCGTAAATACTCAAACTTATTTGCATCTAGAGGCTTAGTGAATATATCAGCTAATTATAAGTTCGAACGAATATGATCAAGTCTAATAACTTTATTTTCAACAAGTTCACGGATAAAATGATGTCTGACATCAATATGTTTGGTTCGACTATGTTGAACCGAATTTCTAGATATGTCAATGTCACTCATATTATCACAATATAAAATCATGGTTTCTTGAGCAAACCCATATTCTTGTAACATATTACTCATCCAAATCAGATACAAGCACTCCCTGCCGATATATACTCAGCTTCAGCTATAGACAATGATACACAATTCTGTTTCTTACTGAACCATGAGATAAGATTGCTTCATACAAAGAAACAACCTCCAGAAGTGCTTTTCCTATCATTTGGAGAACCAGCCCAATTAGCATCACAATATCCCAAAGTCACTCGTCCCATGTACATATTTGAGAATCCATTTAACAACGGTCAAATGAGAAGAACGAGGACCTGACTGAAATTGAGCACATATTCCAACAGCATAAGCAATGACAGGTCTGCTTGCCTTTAAATATAGAAGACTCCCAACCATGCTCCTGTACAGTTTGTGATCTACTACTGTACCATTAATGTCTTTAGTAACTTTAACATGTGTCGCCACTGGAGTCCTTTTATGTTGACACTGATCCAGACCAAATTTTTTGACTAAGTTCTTGGCATACTTCTCTTGAGAGATAAATATACCCTCACTTCTCTATTTAATCTGTAGACCCAAAAAACAAGAAAATTCTCCTACCATGCTCATTTCAAATTCTAATTTCATTATGTTAATGAAGTTATCAACAAGTGCCTTGGGAAATCCCCCAAATATAATATTCATCAATATAAATTTGTGCTACAATGAGCTCACTACTGGTTCTATTTATAAATAATGTCTTATCAGTTCCACCTTTAGAGTATCCTTTATCACTCAGATAGATTGTTAAGCGCTCATACCAAGCTCGAGGAGCTTGCTTTAACCCATACAAAGCTTTATTTAGTTTGTAAACATGCTGAGGAAATTCAGAATCAACAAACCCTTTTGGTTGAGCTACAAAGACTTCCTCATTCAAGTAATCATTTAAAAAGGCACTTTTGACATCCATTCGATATTCCGAGCAGAAGGTGAATAGCTTCAAGTCTGGCAACAGGTGCAAACATTTCATCAAAGTCAATACCTTCTACCTGAGCATAACCTTGAGCCATCAAACGAGCTTTGTTCTTTGTTACACACCTTGATTCATTAGTTTTATTCTTAAAAATCCACTTAGTTCCTATAACATTCACCTTGTTAGGCTTAGGAACCAAGGTCCACACATTGTTTTGCTTAAATTGAAGTAATTCTTCTTGCATGGCGTTTATCTAGTATTCATCCTTAAGAGCACTTTCAACAGATGTGAGTTTTATTGCTGAGACATAACATAAATGAGTAATCATTTTCGTGTAATCTACTTTCTCTTTCCTTCTAGTAGTGATTCCAGTTGAAGGATCACCTGTTGTGGAACTTGGGGGATGATTCTTTTTCACAGTGTAGACGGGACAAGTACGGTTTCATCATTCATAACTTCATCAGTTATTTTTTCTGAATTTATCTTCGTACTGTCTGGCCGAGAATCATCTTTAGGTATTTCCTTAAGAAGGGTAGAAGTAACATTAGGTATAACAGAAGTCTCATCATCCTCAATATTAAAATTGTTGACATTAGATTCAAAATCATTTACCATAACATTTATTGTTTCCATAACTATTCCTTATTTAGTATTAAAGACTCTGTACACTTGCCTATTTTGAGAGTATCTGAGAAAGATTCATTGATCCGATTTCACATCCCACTTCTGGTGATACTCTCTATCGGCTAGAATGTAACAAGTACTTCCAAAAATATGAAAATACTTAACATTTGGCTTCCTTCCCTTCCATAGTTCATATAATGTGATTGTCATACCAAATCGAGTAGTGACCCTGTTGTGAATATGACATGCTGTGTTAACGGCTTCGACCCAAAAATTCAAAGGTAAGTTTTTTCTGCATGTATCATAACTCGTGCCATTTTTTGTAAAGTTCTGTTCTTCCGTTCAACTACTCTATTTTGTTGAGGAGTTATGGGAGCAACAAATTCATGATGGATTCCTTCCGATTGACAGAAATTATTAAGATCTTCATTATCAAACTCCTTCCCATGATCACTACGGATCCTGATTATCTTTTGTCCCTTTTCATGTTGCAAATTCAAACATAGACTGATACATAATTTAATAGTATCTGATTTTCCTTTTAAGAACTGAACCCAAGTAAGTCTGGAGTATTCATCTACAACAACCAACATATACTTCTTTTCGTCCAAACTTTCAGTTTGCATGAGACCCATAAGATCAAGATGTAAGAGTTCAAGGACTCTAATTGTATAACATTCCTTTAAACTTCTGTGAGAAGTTTTAGTTTGCTTTCCAACTTGACAGTCACCACAAAAGAATTTTTCATTGATATCTAAAGAAGGAATGAGTACAAAAGCCTCGTTTCTGATAACTTTATCTAAGCTTCTCAAGCTAATGTGTCCCAATTTCCTATGCCACAAACAGGTTTGATCAGTTTTAGTTAAGTGACATATGTTTGAGCTATTGGAGCTTCAATGATAACAGTTATTTGTTTGTCGTCTGCCACTCATAAACACTTGATTATTTTTTTCTGTAACTACACAACCAGTGTTGCTAAAGTTTACACTATATCCTTGGTCACATAGTTGACTTATACTAATCAAGTTTGCCTTCAGTCTATTAACATATCTAACTTCATTAAGACAGAGTAGATTACTTTTATTAATGTTTCCTTTTGCAATAATTCTTCATTTGGCTCCATCTCCAAAAGTAACATGACCTAAGGCGTATTCCTCTAATTCAGTAAAGAATGATCAATTGCTAGTCATATGTCTTGAATATCCATTATCGAAGTATCAAGCATCAACAGAGGTTTGAACTGTTGTAAATGCAACCTTGCACTTCTCAAAAGTCTTTACTCTCCAAATCATGTGAGTTCCCCTTATACTTTTGTTCCATTTGGCAAACATAAAATTATTCTGATTTTTTTCAAATTTTTACTTCTGCTGATATCTCTTGTTTCTTAGTAATTTGTAGCAAAATGACCGAATATGACCTCTTTGACCACAATAATAACAGACCCATCGGGAAGATTTAGTAGCTGTATTAGTAATCACAGTTTCACAATTTGGTTCGGTTATTCCTTTTACTAAAGTTGGAACTAATCTTACTTCAGGTGTAAGCTTGACACTCCTCATGGAAGCATTAAACCTGAGGCCATATTTACTTGAGCCATTCTGTCCTGAGTTCAGGAGTGAGTCTAAGCTGTCAGTTCTTGAATTTAGCATCTTCACAGACTTAATTATCTGATCATACTCATTCTGAACCTCTTTCAATTTTACTTTTAGAGAAGATATAACTCTCATCAAACGTTCATTTTCTAACATCAAATCTAGAATTCTTTATTTTTTAATAGCTCTAGCTTCCGAGTCTTCCTTCCTCAGCATTTTGAGTTTTTTAAGTGTTAGCTCTTTATCCTCATCATTATCAAAACACTCATTATCATCTTCATAATTGATTTCTATAATACACTTTGTGAAGGCATTCATGCCATGATCAACTTCGTCATCATCTGAGTCATCATCAGACAAGGTAGGATAATAATTTTTCTTTTGTCTTCTGAGATACGTGGGACATTCAGCCTAATAATGACCAAACCCCTCACATTCTCTACATCTAAAAGACCTCCCTACATCTTCTTTTTTCTTACCATGATCGCTATTTCTTCTGTATGAGAAGTCATTAACCTTTCTTGTAGAGTTCTCACCATCGTGTCTTCTAGTTTTGACAGTTATTCCAGCAGTATTCATACTTTTCAACTTCCTGGCCATCTTAGAGAATTGCTTCGTGAAGAGAGCTATTGACTCATTCTGATTAACTTCATTATCAAACTAATTTATTGTGGTCTCCTGTTCATAGGCTGATTTAAAGGCAATCCTCTTACCTTTCTTACTTTCTCTATTTGACATAGCCATTTCAAAAGTAAGTAGCGACCCAAATAGCTCATCAAGTTTTAAAGTTGTTATATCTTGGACTTCTTCTATGGCAGTGACCTTCATGTCAAACTTCCTGGATAAAAAGTGTAACACTTTGCGAACAATTTTAGACTCAGATATCTTTTCACTAAGTAGTAGCGAATCATTAGCTATCTCCAAAACCCTCTCATTATATTCAGAGGCTAACTCATCTTCAATCATTTTCAAGGCTTCGAATTTTGAAGTTATCAACTGCAGTTTGGATATCTTCACTTTAGACGTTCCTTCGTATGCAACTTCCAATATTTTCCAAGTGTCTTTAGCAGTAGTGCAGGAGTTAATAAGTTTGAACACATTTAAATCCACACCGTTAAAGATTGCATTTATAGCTCTAGCATTTCTAACTGAAGCTTGTTCTTCAGCATCTGTCCAGTTAACTTCCGGTTTTGGCACTGATACTTCATCCAAAGTAACCATTGGAGGTTCATAACCAGCAACAAGGGCTCTCCATACTCTTCCATCTAAAGTTTTAATGAAGAATATCATACGAGGCTTCCAGTATGAGTAATTTTTTCCATCCAGTATAGGAGGACGAGAAGCTGATGGACCCTCTCTGATTATTTCCATGATCTAATAACCCGCTCTAATACTAATTGAAAAAACAGTGAGATAATTAAATAACTTTTGTAATAACTAGAAGGATAGCATAAGAGAATAACACAAGAAACTTTAATGAGCACAGCCTTAATGAGCAATCTTTATTAATATTCACTTGAGTAAATATACATCAATACAACATATGGTACTCTGTTCAATTATATGACTTAATAACATGTGTCTTGACATCAGACTCCAGGCTCCCTTTGAATTACTTTTCTTCACGATGTCTGGCTTCAGGCTCCCCTAAACACATGAGTGAATATCCTTTGACAACGTCTTTAAATCCCTCTAAAGATCTCAATGATCATACAAATCATTGTCTCGTCTGTTACTCATCCATTATTGCAACTTAGATCAACATGTCGATCTCATAGTCATAAGATCATAATACCTTTAGAATCCGATAACTTCTACAGACGACCTCTAACGTGAACAATCTTCTCCAACTTGTGTTTTTCAGTTTTTCGTCACACGCAAAAACACTCCGTAACAACCTATTTATACATATATATTACATGTATAAATCTTCTTTCTTTTGAAGCTAAATAACAAGATTCCTAAAATAGTGGAAAATCTTTTATCCTTTGAATATCTCATTCTTTAATTAATTCATTAATCAAAGATATATAATTAAATATATTCCCAAAAATCTTTTAGACAAAATCTTCAACAAAGAAGAATTACACGTATGCGTGTAGCCGATTAATTACGTGTTGATTGGGACATTTTTTGTATTTCTTATTGTGGGTCTATGGACTTTTTCTGTTTTTAAAATTATTCTATACAGTATAAATATTTTATCGACTTTTATTCTTTTTTTAAAAAAAATTATAATTATTATTACTAAAATTGCTACCATTATCCTACGATAATTCTCCTAAATCATGACTCTATATATGTGTTTATATATATTTATATGTCTATGTGTGTACGTGTTTATTGTAATATTTTTCAAGTGAAAACAAAATGTCAGCAAGGAAAGATAACAACGAAAGTCAAAGGGTTAAGTATAACTACAAAAGTTTGTCAAAGACTTAAATTAACTAACATCAGGTATGTTAGCTAACTAACTCTCTCTAATATTAATTATATTCAAATGTATAATTTCCGATATTTATTGGACTGGACAAATTGTGTCAAGAGTTGGAAAATACTTTGGTTAGCCCCGATATAGTTCAGTTAACAAATTGGATAATTTTAATAGATAGCAATTCTAATAATGATATTTAAGTGTATCACATCTCGACAAAGCAAAATCTATCAAATTGTTAGTAGACTTTGACAAACTTTACTATATTTTCTATTTTTTCTAAATCTTGCTATATATTTAACTATTTCGAATATTATCCCAAAATATCCTATAAATCTTTTTATTTTTTTTGTCTATGTGAAATCAACCATCGAGATTTTCTTAAAATATTAAAATTTTTCAACCTATCGGTTGATTTGGTTCTCTTTTTGGTTTTCCAAGTGCATCTCGATAAACATTAGGCCAAGATTCTACCATGTTATTTCTAAAAATCAAATATAAAATAATTTTAGGACATGATAAACCTGTTTTTTAAAACTTGACTAAAAAGGTACATTTTGAAAACTCGAGCACCAAATGTGTCTATTGTTATAAACTTGGGACTAAAAATGTTCATTTTTAAAACTCAGGTACCAAAAGCATATATTCATTAAAAGTTGGGGACTAAAAAGGTAGTTTTCCCTTTTTATTATCTTTTCAAAAAATCTATGGTTCTCGATTCGTCCCGGGTGAAATTGTATCGAAAAAACCTAAAACTTGATAATTTTGCTTCATCTCGAACAAAATGGTACTGAGAAAGCCTAAAAATTTGATAATTTTAATGATAGAAAAGGTTAGTTAAGAATTAGGAAATTTTGAAAATTTGTTAATTTCAAATCTTTATTCAAATCTTTCCAAATCTTTACTAACTTTTTTCATCTGTAAAATGTCGATTTATACTGATTTTTCAAAATTGAAAATAACAATTTTTTTCTATAATCTTTTTCAATCTTATATAGAATCTTAACAAAAAATTTACGGACCTAATTTTTATACAATTTCTCAAATAATTTATTCTAATTTACGTGTTCCATAATTATGTTGGCAAGATTATCATAGAAATCTTATTTACAACAACAATTTTATATAAAATTTGGCAAGATTATAATAAAAAATTTGACGAGAGTTCAGTAAAAGTTTTGGTTGATCTTGGTTCATCCTAGATAAAATTGTACCGAGAAAGTCTGAAATTATTAATTTTTTAGGCTTTCTCGATACAGTTTTGTTGGAGATGAACTGAGATTATCAAATTTTTAAGCTTTTTTGGTACAATTTTGTACGGGATGAACAAAGATTCATAATTTTGTTGAAAAACTAAAAAATAAATGGTTAAGGTTTGGTGTAAGATTTGAAAAGATTTGGAAGATAAAAAACAAATAAATAAGATTTGGGAAGATCTGAAAAATGGTAGAATTTCAGTTTAATGTCTATCGAAATGCACTAGAAAAAACAAAAAACAGCCAAAATATTCGATAAGTTGGAAAATTATAATATTTTAGGGAAATCTCGGTGGTCAATTTTGCCCAAGATGGATCGAGAAAAAAAGTTTTACTCGTTGTAAAAAATGTGCTACTTTTGAAAATAAAAATCAAAAGAGTGCTACTTTTGTGAATTTTCCAATTTTTACCTAGGTTTTCAAACCAAATCAAATTTTGAAACCTAAATAGTAGTTATCAAAAGAATTGTTTCTGTGTCATTGTAGAAGGCTCATGCAATTGCAAAAATATAAACGTCAAGGCCAAAATATTAGCAGATAGATATAGTACGATACAAAAGAATTTGAAGATATCACAAAATTTAAATTCAACTCCCAAAGAGCATCACCGAAGGATCTTGTTGTATTTGCATATTTTAAAAAATGGCATACTATATTTAATTATTAACTCTAAAAATACTATAAAATTCAATTACCTTTAATTGAAATAATGGAATGAGCATTTTCAAATATAGCATAATAAATTAAAATATTTATGAAATTGATAGACTGATAACTGTGATAATAATTTATTTTCTTCTACAATGGGACATTTATTCATATATAGTAAAACGAACTAAAATATTTATGCAAATATTCATGTCCTGATGCAATAATATTAATTTGTTTTCTTCTCTAAATTATAATAATAATTTATTTTATAATTTATGTCAAAACAATTGTAAAAAATAGGAGAAAAAAACTATGTACACTTCATAGAAAAATTACGTGTAATGACTTTTGTTTTTTTGTTTTTCTATGGAGGGTAAATAGTCAAGGATTTTTCCAAAAATATAACAGCCTGACAAAATATTTTCACTGTATATAAGAACAATTTTGAAAATGGAAAAATCTCACAGGCCCACAATAGAAAACACCAAAAATGTCCAAGTCAACATGCAATTAATCGACCACGCATGCGTGTGTAATTCTTCTTCTAAACGATCAACAAGATCCTGTATACACGATCTTGTAGAAAATGATACACGATTGTGTAGGTAGTATCAACACCGGCCACACAAGCGCGTGTAATTCTTCTTTTAAACGATCATGAACCAAGATTGTTTAAATATTGGTACACGATCGCATACCAAGAGCTAAAAGATCGAGTACAAAATCTAAACGATCTTGGTTCACAATCGTGTAGCAAAATCTTTTACATTTGGTACAAGATCTTATACCAATATCGTTTAGATTTTATACACGATCGTGTACCAAAATCTAAATAGTTTTTGTTCAAGATCGTGTACCAAGATCTTTTATATTTGGTACAAAATCGTGAATTAAGATCGTTTAGTTTTGGTACATGTACATTCATTTTGATCTGAAAGAGGTCATGGTACAAGATCGTGAACTAAACGAAAATTTGAAGAAGTGAAAAAAGGAAGATATAAAAAAATAATAATAATAATCGTAGAACAATGAACATGATTTCAAAAAATATAAAAAAAAATCGCAGATGAAGAAGAGAAAGAAGAAAATGAAAGAAATTGAAGTCGTGCAAAATTCAAAAACAGTAAGGACAAACATGAAATATTTAAAAAGAATGACCGCTTCATGAGCTTTTTGATTTTGTTATACGGACCGTTAATATTTTGTTGTTGTTTTGTTATATTGGTGAAAATTAACTTTATTTTTTTGTATAAAAAAAAGAACCCTTCTATCTTATTCTATAAATATATTTATAAAAGAAATTTAAAATGATACAACCATAGAAGAAATATAAAAGAAGCTAAAAGGAAAAGGAAATTCATTTATAGAACTTCTTCATTGTTTTTCTATTTTATGATTTTTTTGTAGTCAAAAGTGTTGGAGAATGATATTATCTCGTTTAAATGTATAGTTTTCAAACAAATTTACATTCTTTTGTTTTCTCTTTTAATTAAGATAACTTCAAAATAAAAATCACGGCCTAATAATAAGTCTCATGAGCTTCTAAACTGGAAAAATGTAGAACAAAAACATCGAGAATAGTTTGCCTTAAAGCGTGAGCTACAAAATTACAAGAGAAGCTACACTTAACAAAATAATATCAATATGATTTGCGAGATCCAAAACACACCATCAACCATGTTCTTCGTTTCAGAAAATTTCAAATGATGACTCGTTAATAACATATCTGATATGTGCTAAATCAAATTCCACAACGAATATAGTGAGATCACTGCACTTTTAAGTTGGAGAAGAGAAAAGAAACAAACTCTTATAACCTCGTCCTCCAATGCTTTAATGGGCCACCCTCGCGATTTATGACATTTTACCTAATACAAATACAAATAGTAGATCCTTGAGAGTTAATTAAAACCACCGATCCGTTTACCACAATTTCAAGAAGCATCAACATTGAAATTTCAGAAACCGCGTGACAAAGGCTACCTTACTTATCTTCCATGGCTCTTTAATCTCACCAAATTAGAGGGAAATACATAGGCACCAGCAGAAGATCGAGGAAGAAAGAAATTATCAATAAGCCCTTAGCACCTGATGAAATGATAATGAAAAAAATTCAACAAATGTTATCAACTAATGTTGTGTGCATAGTTTAGAGACTAGAATGTTAGAATTAATTTAATAATTAATTCATATGTGTGGACAACAAAAATTAAATGGCATCTACCTTTAGTTTAATAAACAAATTAATCACTTAATTATAAGCTCATAACTTTCCACATCGAAGTGTGACTTGTAGATCAAAAATCAACCCATTGATATTGGGGAATTATGCAAACTTCAATAAATTAACTTATTCATACAATGTGGTCCAAAACGTATATGTCCCTTTAGCCTTTTATTTTCCATATTACAGGGTGTCTATGTACCAATTCCGATAAATCACTTCTCCTTACATGGTCACAGATAATTCAACATTTTATAGATTTTAATTTTATTTTATCCTTGCTTAAATTCTGTATCTTTATTATTCTCTGTAGTTATTCTAGAATAACCATCTTTTTAAGTTGTATTGAACTTTTCTCTTTTAAAGAGACCCAATTAAAACCAATAATAAATTGGGGTTTTCTCAAAAATATAACAAATCGACAAAATATTTACACTGTATAGAACAATTCTGGAAACGAAAAATAATTTACAAGCCTATAATAGAAAAAATGCAAAAAGTGCCCCAGTCAACACGCAATTAATCGATCACATGCATGCATGTAATTTTTCTTTTAAACGATAATGATACGTGATCATGTAAGAAATGATCCACGATTGTGTATGTAGTATAACCACGATCGTGTAGTTTTTTTAATGATGGAAAAAATGCTCTAAATCTAAATGATCGTCTTGACTATGGTAAGCGATCGTTTAGATCAATATCCACACGATCGTGTAGTTCTTTTTAAACGATGGGAAAAAGACTTCAAATCTAAACGATCATGCTGACCATGCTAAACGATCCTGTTAACTAGGTAAACGATCGTTTAGATTATATTCACACGATTGTTTATATAATTTTAAACGATGGGAAAAGGGCTTCAAATTTAAACGATCATGTTGACTAGGTAAGCAATTGTTTAGATCATATCAAAGTGATATTTAAACGATCTTTATATTGATATGGAAGAGGAGCTGGAAGAAAGAAAGAAAAGATGAAGAAAGAAAGAAAAAGAAGATGAATAAAAATAGAAGAAAGAAAATCGGGAAAAGAAGCCGAAGAAATCTAGAAGAAAAGATGAATAAATCGCAAAGAAGAAGAAGAAAGAGAAGTGACGAATCGTTCGCAATATCAAAGGTAAATATGAAATTTATGAAAATATTTTATCAATTTCATGGGCCTTTCATTTTTATTACACGAGCCGTAAATATTTTGGTGTTTTGTTACATTTTTTTTACAATTTTCCTAATAAATTCGTAACTAAAAAAAGTAAACTTTAACAATATAATTACCATGAAAATAAATTAAAGTATATAAAATAAACCAAATTCACTTGCACCAAATTCCAACGAAAAAATCTCATATGCATCAAAGTAATCCTTTTGTAATTTAGTTACGGTCTGTTTAATAACGTTCCTATTTTTTATTTCATGATTATTGTTTCTTGCTTCTCGTTTCTTATTTCTTTTTTTTTTAGAACAAAAAACGAGACTGTATTTGATAACTATTTATGTCTCTTGTTTCTTAAAAAAAAAACAAAAATAGAAATTTGTTTGGTAATCATTTTTTGTTTATGGTTTCTTGCACTATATTTTCTAATATTTTCGCTTATTATTTTAGTTTTTATATAATTTAATTATAAAAAATAAAAAATAAAAAATATATATATAAATTCATTGAAATATAAAAAATAATTATAAGACATTAACATTATCAACTATACATAAATTCCTTTACAAAATTAGTAACTATGATATAATAAATTTTACTAATCATATGTTGTTAAAATTTGATTTGAAATGTTATTTCTCGTTTAATTTAGGAAAATTTTCATAAATGTAACAAAACACCAAATTATTTACGACTCGTGTAACAAAACCTATAAAGTTAGCCATTTTTTTTTAAATATTTCAGGTTTGCCCTTCAATCTTTCTTCTCTTCCTTGCGATTTCTTTCTTCATCTTCCTCCTGCGATAGTTCATCGTCTTTCATCTTTTCCTTCTTTTTTTTTTCTGCTGCAATTTCTTTCCATTGTCTTTCTTTTTTTCTGATTTTTTTTACGTCATTTAATTTTTCCATCGTATTTCTTCTTTTCCTATTATTTTCCGTTGTGATTTCTTTCCATCGTCTTTCTTCTTTTCCTCTTTTTTTTACGTCATTTAAATTTAGGTAACCAAATCTAAACGACCATATACAAAAGACAGCAAAATCTAAAAGATCGTATATAAAGAATTTTGAAAAAAATCATTTAGATTGAAGTAGCCAAATGTAAACGATCGTGTAAAAAAAGTAAACGATTGTGTAAAAAAAATAAAAGATCGTGTATAAAGAATCTTGAAAAAAATCATTTAGATTGGAGTAGCCGAATGTAAACGATCGTGTAAAAAAAGTAAATGATCGTGTAAAAAAAAGTAAAAAAGATCGTTTATAAAGAATCTTGAAAAAAATCATTTAGATTGGACTAGCCAAATATAAACGATCATGTAAAAAAAGTAAACGATCGTGTAGAAAAAATAAAAGATCGTATATAACGAATCTTGAAAAAAAATCATTTAGATTAGAGTAGCCAAATATAAACGATCATGTAAAAAAAGTAAATGATTGTGTAAAAAAAAATAAAATATCGTGTATAAAGAATCTTTAAAAAATCATTTAGATTGGAGTAACCAAATTAACAATCGTGTAAAAAAAGTAAACGATCGTGTAGAAAAAATAAAAGATTGTGTATAAAAAATCTTGAAAAAAAGTCATTTAGATTGGAGTAGCCAAATGTAAATGATCGTGTAAAAAAAAATAAACGATCGTGTAAAAAAATAAATTATCGTTTAGAGAAATCTAAACGATCGTGTACCAAAAGAATTAAAAAAATCGTGTACCATTTAGATTTGGGTTCGATTGTGTAACCAAATTAAACGAAAACAAAATTAAACGATAAATTGTAGTCATAAGTAAATGATCGTGTACCAAACAATAACCATAACTAAACGATCGCGTACCAAACAATAACCAAATCTAAACGATCGAAAATATTTTACGCGCGCGTTCTTGACGACGTAGTAGCTAGACGGGCATTTTTAGTATTTTACACGGTGGGCCTTTGGGTTTTTTCCATTTTCGAAATTATTATATACAATGTAAATACTTTGCCGCTTTGTTATATTTAAAAAAAAAACTCCTTTAATTTATTTGTCTTAAATGATGTTGATTCAAATTCAATTTAATTGTATTAATCATCATGGGTTAACCTTAGCGTTAAAAATGGGACATACTCTCAATAACTAACTAAGAAGTCACGGGTTTATTCCATGGTAGACACCTACTTAGGAATTAATTTCTTGACGTCGTAGGATCAGGCGTCCCATGACAGATTAATCTAAGGTGCACATAAGCCGGCACGAGTTCAAAATTCAAAATCAAATTAAACATATAAATGTGAAAAAAAAAAAACAAAACAAATTAAGTAATACAAAACATATAAATATGAAAATACTTATAAAAAATTTAATAAAAGAAGGAAAAAAAAATACAAAAGCATAATCTTTGCAATTGAACCCAAGACTCGAGGACAAATATATTCTTGCAAATATATGGTTTTCAAGAATGCTTCACTAGAAATGAGCCAACTAAACATTTTAATAGAAAATGGAATTGTTGTTGCACTTTGGTTTTCAATGCAAAAAATCGTCCAAGTCCGAAAAATAGTGGTGAAAGAAACGAAGCAACAACTGAACGGATTGTTAAAAGAAACAGAAACTGGATTAGTAAAAGGCTGAGTCGCGGAACATGCTCTCTTTAAGACCTTTTGCGGCTCTGCTCTGAATCGTGCAAACAGAATTATGCCTCGTCGTCCCCAGGATAAAACAGCCCTTTTTCGTCAATTAGTTTTGCACAGAAACTAATTGGAATCCAAACATTCAAAAAAGAACATAGCTCGGGAAACTTTGTAAGAAATGAGAAGAATGTTTTTGTTGTGTATTTGAGAATGAGAGTGAGGGATTTATTTATAGTGGTGGAGGATTAGTAACGGTCAAAAGAATTTAATTGTGAAACGTTACAAATTTATTATAATAAAACTTTTAACGATCAAAAAATTTAATTTTGTAACGTTTAACGGTCAAAAATTAATTTGTAACGTTTAACGGTCAAAAATTTAATTTTGTAACGTTTAATGGTCAATAAATTTTTCATCCAATAGGAATGAAATAAAATAAGAAAAAACTCGGAGAAACTCCTTTCCATGGTTTCTCAATTGTTGCCCAATTTTGAGAAACATTCCTTAAAATTTGGGATGAGAAACGGTGAACAGAAACGATTATCAAATATGTTTGTTTTTAAAAAAATGGAAAGTAGAAACAGAAAATAGAAAAAAAAATTGAGTAATATCAAACAGACCCTTAGCTATCAAACAGAGTGACATAATAAACAAAAGGATGTAAATTTAAATTAAACATTTTTGCTATGTGATTAAGGTGTGCCTAAAAAATTAAAGAGTACGTTGCCTAGGATGTATACATATCTATTTCTTCCAACAAAAACCAAAAATATCTTTCATTTTCCACCCAATCTATATTCTACCATTTGATTAACATCCATACCAAACATTGATTGATTCATAGCTTATACTCCCTAACTTCATTCAATGCCAATGGCCTATAAGTAGTAGGTAATCCTCTAGGCCAAAATGAACCAAATCTCATTTTATCTACTTCAAAACCCAATGGCCAAAATTTCCAACCATTCATCATTTCACTCACCATTTCAACCAACGATCATCCTCCTAGCCCTCGTAATTCTGATCTCCCATACAATCAGAAGATCGCACTCAGCGAACTTGTTGAACATTTTGGATTTTGGTGCCATACGTGGTTATGATTCGAGCCAAGCCATCCATCGTGCATGGGCAGTGGCCTGCAAGTCCGAAGAATCTACCATTGTCTACATTCCAAAGGGAAGGTTTCTTGTTCAACCAATTGAATTCCATGGTGGAGGATGTCATAATGAAGATATTAGTTTCCATATTGATGGAGCTCTCATCGGGCCTCCTGACTACCGGATCCTTGGTAATGTCGAAAGTTGGCTAAGCTTTGTGGAGGTTAATGGCGTTTCTTTGACTGGTGGAGTTCTTTATGCCAATGGTGAAGCCTTATGGTCTTGTAAATTCTCCACTACCCACTGCCCCGTTGGAGCCCGGGTAACTACTTCTACAACTATCTTTCTTATTCCTTTTGAAACTTTCAATTTTAGGACCTATTCCTTTTTTCAATGGACTTTTTCGAGAAAAAGAAAACAACTATTTACCCTTAGTAAAAAAATTACTAAAAGAAATAAATATTTTGTTAACTTTACTATTATTTACTATTTATTTTTTTTAATCTAAAATAATTTTGGAAGTTTTACATAGTTTTTTTTTTTAAATATAACACAAACAACTAAAAATGAAATAGGCAATAGCTTATCATAATTTATCACAAATTAAGGGTAGGATTTACAATTTATATCTTAAAAGAATACACATTTTTTAATAGAAAAAAAAAGGTCATTTAGTCACACATTTATATTGGGTTAGTTTTTATAAATATAACAAAACGCCAAAATATTTATCACCTATGTAACAAAATCGAAAAATTCATGAAACCGGCCTTTTTTTTAAAATGTTCCAGGTTTACCCTTGTCGTTTTTGAATTTCCACAGCGACGATTTCTTCCTTCTTCATTTCCATCTCTTCCTACTCTTCTTCTTCTACACAATTTTTCTTTTATATTTTTTGAAATCATGATCATTGTTCTACAATTATTATTATTCTTTATTTTATATCTTTCTTTTTTTCACTTCTTTAAATTCCCACTTGGTAAACGGTCTTCATCATCTCTCATATATTTGCTCTTCCAGATCTAAACGATCGTGTCCAAAGCTAAACAATTTTTATTCAAGATCGTGTACCAAAGATAAAAGATATTGGTTCAAGATCGTGTACCAAAAGTAAACGATTTTGGCTCAAGATCGTGTACCACCAAATCTAAACGATCTTGGTACACAATCTTGAACCAAGATCATTTAGATAATTTGGTACACGATCGTGTTTCATTTCCTACACAATCGCGTATCATGATCGTTTAGAAGAAAAATTACACGCGCGCGTGTGGTCAACTAAAAGCGTGTTGACTATGACATTTTTAGTATTTTCTTATTGTGAGTGTGAATTTTTTCTGTTTTCAAAAGTATTCTATACTGTGTAAATATTTTATCAATTTATTATATTTATTGAAAAAACTACTTTATATCGAATAAAGTGAGAATTTTGGGACATTACCCAAATACTAATAGTTATTGCTATAAATACTATGTAAATATAATTCACTTTCCGGTACAATTTTTTGAAACAGACAAATATATTCTATATATATTTTTCATAAATCTTATGAGTAGTTTTTAAGGGATATTAGTATATAAAAATAAGAAAAATTATTGTAAATGACAAAATTGACAAAAGATAAGCAAAATTTTAGATTTTATCAATTATAGACAATAACACTAACAGACTGTTATCGGCATCTATCAGTGCATTGATAAACGATAGTAAGTTTTTATTTTGATAAAATATATAATTTTACTATATTTTGTAAATATTTTAATTTATTTTGTTCAATTTTAAAATGTTGTTAATTATTATACAGGGGTTAATGCATTTGAATATATTATTAATTTCGCCATTTTTAAATTTAGTGTAAAATGTACTTTTCCAAAATTATTATGAAAATATTATAATTTCATCGATTGATCCACCTTTTTACGGGACCTCATCTCTTGATCTTAATGTTATTAAGAAATATAAACACATTCCTCTATCTCTTAGAGAGACAAACTTTGAACAATGTAGGATTAAATGTGTACTTTACAAGCACATGAAACCTAGAAATTATTATTTTTAAATATAATTATCAAAACATGTTTATCATTAGAAAAAAAAAAATCTTCTTTTTATAATGCAGACTCTAAGTTTTAGGGACTCAAATAATATAAGGATAAGGGGATTGATGTCTAGAAATAGCCAACTATTCCATATAGTGATCAATGGATGTAAGAATGTACTAGTGGAAGAAGTCAACGTGATGGCAGCAAGTAATAGTCCGAACACTGATGGCATTCACGTGGAAACATCCACGCATGTGACCATCATTGACTCTACCATTCAAACGGGAGATGATTGTATCTCCATCGGTCCTGGGTCCTATAATATTTGGATTCAACGCATTCGATGTGGACCTGGTCATGGCATTAGGTACTTTTATATCATCAATCTTTCTACTTTCACGGCTATGAATTTTTAGATCATATAAAACAACATACTCTTAATTTATATAATTTATTTTATATTTTATTTTTAGTTATTAAAATTTTAATATTTTTTAGTTCAACCATGTCGAGAATTAGGAGATCAAGTCATCCATCACTTTTAACAACAATGGGATGCTTATTATTATTACTATTATTTTGGATTGTTTAATTCTTTTCTTTTCTTTTTTTTTATTATATAATATATAGTAATTTAAGAGGTAATAGTCAAGTTTATAGCAATATTTTTAAAAATTGTAAATATAACAAAGACTATAAACGATAGACTAATATTTGCAATATGAATTTGTCTGCGATAGGTTTATATCATGATAGATTCTAACATATTTTGATATATTTAAAATTTTTCGAAAATGTTTCTACATAAATTAAATATACTTTGAATCTAATTGTTATATTTGCAACTATCTCTAAATCGTTTTTATTATACTATTATTCATAATTATTTTATGTATCGTTTCTTTGTTATATAGAAAATCTAGTAACAAAATATTGAAATATTTCCAAACACAAGAAAAAGACAATATTGCATTAGATGTTTTTTTTAATCATTTTACTATATTAATAAATATATCAATTAGTTGGCTAATTTATTAATCTATGAGATTTTTATTTTTTTTAGGCACTTATGACCAATTTTAAATCTCAATGGTTTAGTGGTCATTATTATTTTACCTTATAAAATGCAAACTCAAATGGTTGGATTTAAGTTCGATCTCATAGAATTTTAAAGTAAATCGCTAGTTTAACCATGCACGATATATTTCTATTTTTTATTAAATAAATCAATATCAAAAGTCAATTTACTAATTTCTTTTTTTCTTTTTTCTTTTTTTCTTTCTCCTTTCACACACACACATACATAATTCCTTTCATATATTTCTAGTGAATTCAGAAAATAAAGGGACTTTTAGGGTTTCTTTAAAATAACCGAAGAAAAAAATGTTAAAAAAAATGTACTTCCATTTAAACATGTTATTTTAAAAACTCCTTAATATAAATATACACGCGTTTAGCAACTCGTTTCAAAAATATTTTTAGGGAACAACTTATTTGATTTATCGTTATATACTAAAAATGTTCTAGTTTCAAATTCATGGAGGTTTTGATAGAAGTTGGCTAACAATTATTGAGGATATATGGTGATCGAAGGTGGTTGACAACGGTTACTGTAAAACGGTAACCCAAAATTGACAACATTGGTTGTCACAAGTCAATTGATGGTAGTCACTGAAGAATAGTTGTTGGTAGTTGGGGGGTAATGGTCACCAAAAAACAATTGATGAAAGTTGTCCAACAACGATCATTGAAAAATGATGCACAGAAGTTGACAAACAATGGTCACGGAAAGTTAACTAACACTAGTCGTCGAACAACAGTTGACAAAATTTGGTCAACAACAGTCACCAAAACAAGATCGTAGGTAATTGCCCAACAACTGCTATCAAAAAAATGATCGATGAAAGTTGGTTGACAACAGTCACAAAAAATAGTCAACGAAAATTTACTGGCAATGCTCATCAAAAAATAGTTGACAAAAGTTGGGCAACAACGCACCAAACAGCAGTTGGAAAAAGTTGACAAAAACCGTTCACTAGAAAACGGTGAACAAAAGTTGACTAGCAACTGTCATATAAATAGTCAACGAGTTGCCCGATAATGGTCCCGAACAATAGCCGACAACAGTCACTGAAAAATGGTCATCGGTGGTTGACCAACAACTATTATAAAAACACAGTCAATGAAAGTTGACCAACAACAGTCAATGAAAATGGTTGACCAAAGTTGACCAGCAACTATTCTAAAAATACACTCAATGAAATTGACTAACAATAGTCAATGAAAATGTTCAACCAAAGTTGACCAGCAACTATTATAAAAATACAGTCAATGAAATTGACCAACAATAGTCAATGAAAATGGTTGACCAAAGTTGACCAACAACGATAACCTAAATTTGGTCAACAACAATCATCCAACAACAGTAAAAAAAAGTTGGCTAACAACGATCACTAAATTACGATCAATAAAAGTGGGGTCGAAAATGATCACCGAATACCAATGGTCAATAGTTGTCTAGCTCGAAAAACAATCTAAGAAATTTAATTGGCAGCGGTTAACACAAACAATTGACGAAAATTGAGCGAAAAATAGTTGATGAATGTTGGTTGCCAACGATTACCGAAATATAGTTGTTGGAGGTTTGCCGGTAACGGTTGCGGGAAAATGGTACACGAAAATAACCATCAAGGGTCGACAAAAAAATGGTTGCAAAAAAAAACTATGACTGTAGGTTTGCCGACTACGGTCAATAGTGTTCGTTGGTGTGCCAACGAAAATTGCTAGAAAACGATCATAAAAAAATGTAGTCAAAGTTTGTTGGCAACAATTGTCGAAAAGTGGTCATTGAAAAATGATGACAGGTGGCGTTGAGTTGAAGTTTGGTCACTAAAAGTTGACAGGTGGCGAACATCGAAAAACGTTAGTTGAAGATTGGTCTATGATGGTTTTTGGAGGTTAGTTGACAATGGTTGCCAAAAAAACAATAGATGAAAGTTGATCGTCAAAGATTGATGAAAGCAAAGAAATGGTTATTGGAGGTTCACTGACGATGATCAATGTTAGTAGGTACTTGTGTCTATGATGGTAGCTAGAAAATAATCACTCAAAGTTCAGTTAACGACGATTGTCGAAAAGTGGTCATTGGAGGTTGGCCAACGGGGGTTGAAGGAAAAATGATAAACAAAAACTAGTTGTCGACGATTGGGTGAAAAATGATGGTCAGAGATTCATAGGTGGTGATCATCGAATGTTGACCGATGACAATTGGTAGAGACGATTGTTGAAGGTTGACTAGCAAAGATAGCCGAAGTTGTGGTGACTAGAGTTTTTCGTACAAATTAGAGAGATTAACCATTAAACACTAAGATTCATTTTTTTTTAAAATTAGTTTTAAATTTTTATTATAAACCACATTATTTTATAAATTCATTTTTTTAATTACCAAACACGTGCGTTTTTTTCAAAATAGCTAATCTTTTACTTTAATTAATTCAAATACATCCTTTGAATTATTATTTCCATTACGGGTTAGGTCTAAATTTTTTTCATAAAAATGTAATTCAAATATATCTCAAAATAACCAATGTCTGACCTCATGGACAAAAAAAATTTAAATTTTTCTTAATTGTAAAACCGTAATTGTTGAACTATTTAATTAGTCCATAAAAATCATTTTTGTTTCGATTTTTAACTTTCTTTTTTTGGTTGATAATCTTGACACAAATTTTGGTTTCATTCTCAAAAAACCCTATAACCTAACCACCATACATTAGGCATCAAACATTTGTCCTCATCAGCATCTACACATCCTATACATAAAACAAAAGAGATGGGTTTCCTTATGTAAATACTTCATTGTAAAAAGATTTATGATAAATATTTTAATGTGTCCTACTTATTATCTATTTTCTATCCGTATTTTAAAAAATCAAGATAAATTTTATAAATTAAAATATAAATAGTTTTTAAATTTTTTTTTTCTATTTTAATCTTGTATTTAAAAAAATGCAGGTTATTGTAAGAAATTAGAGGAAATATATTTAAATTGAGAAACTAAAAACCAAATAATTACTAAAAAGGGTTTAAAATATTTTTATGAAAATTTTGAAATAAAACAAAATATTTGACTTTTAAAACTAAAATAAAATAAGTTAAAAGGTTTTAGCAACGATTCAAATACAATTTAAACAAAAGTTTTAAGCAATTACCGATTCCTGAATCTTTGAATTATTTTATTTAAAGCTAGATTCCTAAATCTTTGAATTATTTTAATTAAAACTATGAGCTTACTAAATTCTATCCATTAGAATTTTAGACATACATAAGCGTATTAATTTGTACCATTCACATATGATTTCATTTGGATAAAGATCATGTAAGACATATAATTGATTAATTAAACCTCTAAGAATCAATTAAAGCACTTGGCTAAGATTTCCTTTGATGTATAATTGTGTATATATTCTGCTAATCCAACCATTAAAGAAGTCCATATATGTGTAAAAGTTGATACATCGAGCGATTTTCAAATGAATAAGTCCAATTTGATTCTTTAGTAATAATTTGAGGAGTTTAAGTGAAACCATCATCATATCTATAATTTTAAAGATTAAAATCCTCTAAAAGAAATCTATTTGAAAATTTATAGACAAATGATATTTTCCCCCTGATGTGTTCAGCATAGGAAGCTTAGCACACAACATGAACGAGCCTGGGGTAGGAAACGTCACCGTTTCAAAGGCAATATTTTAGGGATAGTTGCAAATTTAGCAATTATATTCAAAATAATTAAGTATATAGCAACATTTTAAAAAAATTGCAAATATAGCAAAATCTGTCAAAATCTATCGACGATAGGGCTCTATCACTGATAGTCTATGTAGCAAATGTTGGTCTATCACTGATAAATCATAAGAGTCTATCAACGATAGAAGTGTATCACTGATAGATTTTGCTATATTTACAATTTTTTTAAAATATTGCTACATAGTTCATAATTATTCAAGAAATTGCTACCTATTATAATTACCCAATATTTTACGGTACTCAAAATGGGCTGAGAATAAAGTCATGGGCCAGACCCAGCACTGGATTTGTGTACGGAGTCCAATTTCTTGGAGCCACCATGCATAATGTCCAAAACCCAATTCTCATTGACCAACACTACTGCCCCAACAACATAAACTGCCCCGGTCAGGTATAAACCAAATATCTACCCTTTTTTTTAATACAACAATCCTAAAAATTAGGTTCTTCAATTGCTATTAAACTAAATTTATATCATTTTTTTATTTTGCAAAAGTGAAATAATAATTCTGAGGTTGAACCAAATAATCCATTCAACTCATCTTATTTTTCTAATAGTTTGAAGATACTATGCATTTATATAGTATCTAACAATTTTTCGATAGTTATTCTACTTTATTTGCAAATTTTAAGCTTTGAAGGCAGAATAATATAATTTGGATGAGCTTATTCTTGTTTGAGCAATATTCTCACACATTCAATGTTTTTCTTTCTTTCGTCTTTGATAAGGAAAGAAGACTAATTTGTTGTCTTTATTTTCTTACAATATTTAAATATAATTTGATAACAGGAATCAGGAATCAAGATAAGCAATATAATATATAAGGACATTGTAGGAACTTCAGCAACACCAATTGCCATAAAATTTGATTGTAGTTCAAAGAATCCTTGCAATGGAATAAGACTTGAAGATGTTCGCTTGACTTACCAAAATGAAGAAGCTAAGTCCTCTTGTGAATATGCAAAGGGAAAAACATTAGGTTTAGTTCAACCAGAAGGTTGTTTTTGAATGAATCTCTTTGTTGTTTTGATAGAACACTTATTAGAAGTGTTCTAGAAGTTCAAAAAAGAAGGATGCACGAGATTTAGGAGTATATATCTTTTTTTTCCCTGTTTCTTGTTTCGCGTTTTCTTTTTAAGAAAAAACCTGTAAGGATTTGATATATAGTGTATTATGTTTCTTGGTTTAAGTTTTTCTCACTTTCGAGAAGGAATATCGAAATGTAAACAGAATCTAGGAATTAACAAAATTATAATATGTGGCTTCTTTTTGCTAGTAAGACTTTAATAACCACTTTATTCTTATTGAATATAACATGGTTTTAATTTTATAAACTACGAGTTTTATGACATAAATTCTAACAAATACCATTATGTAGTGTGTAGTATTGAATCTAATTAAAATTGTTGTTCTTCTTTATCTCATGGACGTAATTATCGTAAATTGTTAGTGAACCATGTAAATTTGTGTGTTGTTTTTCAAATATTTTTATGTTTTCTATATTCTTTATTTATCAAATTAGAAACAAAAGAAAATTTCCGATTATGTTATCACATGTTTAGAAATAAAACAGTCAATTAGATATACATATTGTTGGACGTAATTACAACTTTGTAATAAAATTCATATAATTTTCTGTTTAATTTTAAAACATTCCAGAAGTAGATTGAAACATCAAAATGGATAAGTTTCAATTAAAAATTAAACATACAAAAGTTAAATATATGTAGTTTCAAGTTTGAATTTTGTAGAGTAACTATTTAATCGAGTTATATTCGATCTCTGCTTCTCTATGATAATGTGCTATATTTTTCGTGCTGGAAATTTAGCATTTTCTATTGGAATGAATCACATAAAAATTGAATTTATTTTAATATTAAAATCAGTTAGCAACGTATTAAATTGTTTCAATCCAAACTTTATTGTTGTCACTTTTGTGACGATGATACTATGTTACTTTTCCATTTATATTTTGTGTCATTATCTATCCTATAAAACTTCAAGTTTACACGTGTTTTATCCTTTTATTTTAAAAGCCAACTTTATTCTCTAATGTGTGATATAACTAAACTTTGAAATATCGATGTTGATGAAAGTATCACGATCTCGATTTGATGAAAATATTTTTATTGATAAAAAAATTGAGAATTTTATGGAAATCGATAAAAATTTATGATTAATTAATAAAACTTTGATTTTGCCCTACTTAAACTATAATTCACTATTTTTAATCCTCATTTCTTTAAAGTAAGACAATATTTAGATATCCAATGTTGATGATGCAACAGCAAAAATATTAAAAAGAAAGGGAGGAATAATTATCATATAATATAAAATTTAGAAATATTTTAAGGTGAGATAATATGAAAATTATGAAAGTTTAAGATAGTAAAGTAAAAACAACTCATATCAATTCACTTTGTCCGGTGAAATAATGTGAAGATTTAGTTGAAAAGATTTAAATGAGGTTAAAAGTAAGTATGAGTTTTTTTTTCTTCCAAATATAACAAACTAAAAAATATTTGCATTTTATAAAACAATTTTTTAATACGAAAAAAGTTTACATGCCTACAATGAGAAATACAAAAAATACCACAGTTAACAAGCAATTAATCGATCACACGTGCAAGTGTAATTCTTCTTCTAAACGATAATGATACGCAATCGTGTAGGAAATGATACACGATTATCTAGGCAGTATCAACACCGACGCATGTAATTCTTCTTGTAAACGATCATGATACGTGATCATGTAGGAAATGATACACGATCGTGTCGTGTAGGACATGATACAAGATTTTGTCGTGTAAGACATGATACACAATCATGTAGGAAATGATACATGATTGTGCAGTTCTTTTTAACGATGAGAAAAATGTTTCAAATCTAAAGGATCGTTTAGATCATATGAAAGTGATATTTAAACAATCTTGATATTCTGAAAGAGAAGCTGTAAGAAAGAAAGAGAAGATGAAAGAAAAAAAAATCTTTGAGGAAATCTATATTTTATTTACTTAAAAGAAAATGAACGGATGAGCTGAAGAAATATGGAATAAAAATAAAAGTAGAAGAAGAAAGAGCTGAAGAAATCTGGAAGAGAAGATGAATATATCGCAAGGGAAAAGAAAAAAGAGAAGTGATGAATCGTCTGCAATATTAATGACAAATTTGAAATTTATAAAAGATTTCTACCGACTTCATGGACTTTTGATTTAATTTGTTACACAGATGGTAAATATTTTGGTGTTTTGTAATATTTATGAAAATTAATTTTTTTTCTCTATTTGGAGTTTTTTCAAGTTGGAATTCTTAAAAGAAAAATCTTTTGAATTAAAAATAACATTGAAAATAGAGAAAAGTTGGAAACTACGAAAAGTAGTTTGGTTCTAAATTAAAGCTTCACCCTTTTGTCAAAAATATGATTTGGCATGTGAAATTATGAAATTGTGTGTAATTAAAACCATGAAATTGAAAATCTTGAACCAACTTAACACAACTAATTATAAAAAGAACAAAAAAGAAATTTTTCATAATGCCTATAACATTTCCAACAAACGTTTGAAAAAGGAAAATGAAAAAGTAGTTTATATGAAGAACAAAGGGTGGAAGTGCATGGGTCTACGTTATTTCCCTTTCAACTTTATAGTCATCCATTGCCACAAAGAAAATGAAGCCCAAAGCTTACTAAATTGAGTAAGTTCTTTGTGTGGCCTATGATTTTCGATTCTAGAAAAGAAGAGAGTTGACATTACAGAATTCCAAATATATTCTCTCACCCCATCTTTATTTTTAGCCTTTTTTATTCCCATCTCATCTCTCCTCCCACTTTTATCTCTCTCCAATTTACTTTCCATTCTAAATTATTACATACTATTAATAATATTTCTTTTTTAAGTCGGTGGAGATATTAACATATACTTTCTAAAAGAAAACAGAACAAAAGTTTAACCCTTCACTTTTTTCCCTATTACGAATGTAAGAATACGACTATAGATTAGTTATCCTTGAGTTATCTTTGTTATTACAAAGGTAAGAACTTATGTTTTCATTATCTTCACTTACCATTTCAAAGACTCTTCAAACAATCTAAATTCAAAAGGAACTAAAATGTAGTAGTTACAGGCTGACTAAAGCAATCAAGATAAAAGAACAATAAAAATGAGTGGAATGTCATTGAAGGGTAAACAAGGCAAAATGTTGTACGGTACAACAAGCTTTAAAATTGGGCAGTGCCACGACGTTGCTCTCTACCGCTCTGATGCCATCTCAAAACACAGAAGTAGGCATATGTGAATGTGACAATGGTTGTTTCATATTACAACATCAATTCGTGAACATGTTCTAGTTAGGATCTAAGTAGGTGACTAGAGTTGGTGACTAGGTTAGGGTCATGTAATAAAATGGATATAATCTTACCTACATGTTGCTAACTACATTAATTCATCGTTTTGAGTACAAGTTTTCTTCCCTCTTGTGCAAGTGTAAGCGAAGAGAGAGGTTTTCTGGGTAAGTCAGAGTCGAACACAGAGAATTACCGATCCTCAAAGGTTAATTGTGCGTTCAAAATCATGTGGTATCTATACAATATAAATTGATATGCACAATGTGATTTACGTACCCTAGATATTTACACTAAGTGTGTGGAGCAGCAAGATGGAAAAGATGATGGAATGAAATGAAATATGAAATCATGTATTTGGTAGTGATTTGCAGGAATATCTAACTAATTACGTGTAAAGCAAGGATAACTAAATGTGACAAGGTGATACAAAACATTTGTTAACTACAGATTTAAGGCAAGTAACCTCTTGGTACTTTCGCCATACTTGCTCGGTTTTTGGGATTTAAATACTTAAAGTTAAAAGATGATGTGTATCTAATCCTTCTAAATTAGTTATATGCAACTCATCCTATATTAAGGCAAGCAACCTCTCAATGCCTTCAACGCACACATTCATATTTCTGATATGTATGCTAAGAATAAGATCGACGATAGGATTGCATAGCTACAAGCCTTTCAACGCCTGTTTAGCTAAATCAAGGTCAGCAAGCATCAAATGATAACAGTTAACACTTTATCCTTTCTTTCAAATATAAAAGGCAAGGCATTAATGGTTGCATTTAACTAAACAACACAAATGATGTAGAAATCCAGATTCTCTAGCATTAATTATTCCTTACATATTTACCCATACTTACTTAGACGTAAATGAATTTGTGCGATAAGAAAATGGGAGAATGGAAGTAGAAATTTATTCCATTTCATAACTAAAGCTTTAGGCCTGCCGGTGATAACTTGTAGAAATACAAGTTATTGTAGTCTTTTAAGTAGAATAATAAAGCTTTAAAGCATAAATTTGGAAGGAAACAATTCAGCTTCTGTTGGTGGAGTCAGCATACAATTTTGCTTTACGCATCTCTATACTACTGCTCCTCCAATCATAGTGAATATTGATCCTGATGTAGATTTTTTTGCATCTTTATGTTTGGAAAATAAAATTCAGTGTATCTAGTAAGGATCATATCCTTAGCATCGTACACAAGCATGTAGTTCTTTGTTCTCCTAAGACACTTTAGAATATTCTTAACGATAGTTTATGATCACGTCTGGGATTGGACTGATAGATACTGACTATACGTATCAAGTAGCATACGTCAGGTCTAGTACATAACAAAGGATACATCAAACTTTCAACTGAGGAAGCATAGGGAATATGTCTTATACCCTCAACCTTTTGAGGTGTCTTAGGACATTGCTCTATTGGCAAATGAATTTTATATCTATACGGCAACATATCCTTTTTGGAATTTTGCATTTTATATCTAGACAAAATTTTGTCTATATAAGATGCTTAAGACATGAATAGTGTTTTGTTCTTACAGTTTCGAACAATTTAGATCCTGAGGACGTATTCTGCATCTCCTAAATCATTTATTTGAAATTGTATAGCTAGCCATTTCTTGACATCAATCAGATAACCTCCATCAGTCCCAATGAGTAGAATATCGTCGACATACAAAATTAAGAACATTACAATGGAAAACTATCTTTTTGTAAAAACAAGGTTCATCAACATTCTGTTCAAAACTATAAGATTTGATCGCAGTATCAAATCTTATATTCCAGGATCTAGATGCTTGTTTTAATCCATCAATGATTTTTGAAGGTTACAAACCTTTTGTTCTTGATTCTATGCAATAAACTCTTCTGGTTAAGCCATATAGATAATTTAATTTCTTCAAGATTGTCATTTAGAAAAGTTGTCTTGATATTCATTTGCCAAATTTCATGATCATAAAAATTTTCAAAGGATAATTGTATTTTAATCAACTTCAGCATGGCAATGGAAGAGAGTTTCTACGTAGTCCACTCCCTTTTTCTAAGTAACCCTTTGCCACAAGTCATGCCTTAAAAGTCTGTACTTTACCATCCCATAATAGGTCTCATTCTTTTACCCTTTCCCTAGAGTTGATGACTATTTATAGCCATTACCTTGACACCGAAGAGTTCAATCCAATGCTTTATTTCTGTCCTAGTTGATCCTGATTCGACATTAGAAGTATATTGATTTTTCTCCAATAACTGAATACTTTTGTCTGTAAATACTGCATATTTGATTCCATCCATAAATTTTCTTCCCTATGAGTTCGAGTCTATATAAGAATGCCAGTTCTTACTGTTCATATGTTATGATATGAATATACCACATTAATTCGTTATGTATGGCTGATGAGATTCCATCGATACAGAGCCAATTCCAATAGACTTATTGGAGGGTCCCATTAGGGTGCATCCAGTAGGAATTGTCCCTTTACCAGTTTGGTCTCTTTTTCTCTTGTAAATCCATGTACAACCAATTGGTTTTACATCATTCGATTGATCTATAAGAGTCCAAACTGAATTGAAGTACATTGACTACTTTCCAAGGTCTCTGGTTTTAATCCATTGATCATGGTCTACATCATTCATTTCATGTTTATAAGTCAATGGGTCCTCTAAACCATCTGCGAGGACCAGGTACATAATAGAAGGGTCATTTTGAATTAATTATGAAGGATGCATGTTAAAGTTGGTATTGAAGAGAGGCGATGTGGTGAGAAAGCATGCATCCAAGTAATGATGCAAGAAACTAAGCATTTGGCTGCAAGAAGAGTTAGATATTCCGATGTAAGAAGAGTTAGACATTCCGATGCAAGAAGAGTTAGGCATTCTAAGTAGATTGCGAAGTGATGTCAAGTGAGAAGAGTTTAGCATTTCAAGAAAATGTCTAATATCGATTATACAGCTGGTTACATGTTGAGTTTAAGCTTAATGCATGGTCTGATAAGTTACAAACAACACGTATAAAGTGCTAAGCAGGAGTTAGCGAGCTAAGAGAGACTCAAGGATGACTAATCCATTTTTGAAATAGTATAAATAAGATTAAAGGGTTTGAAGAGGAATAATTAACTGTTGTCATTCTGATAATTTCCTTAGTGTTAAGCTGCTAAGAGAAGCACTAGGCTAAAAGAAGAAGCTAAAGTTAAGTATTTTGAAAGGAAGGAAACTAAGTATGTATGACCTCGATCACATGTAGCCAATGCGATGAAAAGCCTTGTGATAAGAATGACACGCGAGGAGATTTCCTGATTGCAAAAGTGTTAGCTACAGCTAAATCGCAATAAGAACCCTAACGCTAGAAGGGGGCGCGATGATCAAATGAGTAAAGTCAATCTACTTCACTTAGAGACAGTGATGTGATGCAAAAGATAGTAGGTTGACGATTGATGGTACCTGGTTGCCCAATCTGAGTTCAGGATAAGACGTATCAGATGCACATGGCATTTTTGGATTGAGCCACTTTCCACTGCCGGTTAGGAAAATCATTTCAGTATAGAGAGACTCGCTTGGAAAGATCTATAAATAAAAAGCACGAGTCATCTAAAAATACTTCTTACCTTGATCTTGTTAAGAGAGAGAAAATTTGAAGATGCTTAAGGATTTGAGGCGGGGGCAAGCTCATTATGCCAGGATTCTAAAATTGGCAAAGGGACTTTGATCGAAGAAGCAAAAAAAAGGGCTGACGATAACAGTGAGTGGTTTTTTTACTAAAATTTTTTTAAACAAGAAAAGAGTTTCTATCTCTTATTTAATGCTTTACTAGCTTCTTTTGAGTTTATGGACGATGTGAAATCTTCCACATGTTTTTCCACCACCGTCGTAAGTAAGTTCACCGATGAAAGGAATGTGTGACAATATGCTCTCTTAATAACTTTATGCTGAAATCGGGTGGTTTAACGTTCTAAATATTGTACCATTACATGTTAAATATTGAGATCTAATGTTATGTTTTGAAGTAAGCTAACCTTGTACCCTTGATGAAGTGATGTGTTACCCTTGCTATGTGATATGGAGTAAGATGCTCGATTTTTGTTGTGTGATTTGGAATAGAATGCCCTATTCATGTTGTGTGATCTTGAATAGGATGCCTCATAACTACTGCGTGATCTAGTATGAGATGTCCTTTGTCTGTTGTGTGATCTGGCATTGGGAGACACATAACGCGTAGTGAAATTGATGGGCATTGCTAATGCGAGCGTCGAGTTTACTTCGCATGGCCACAACTGGGCAAAAGAGTGTGGTAAATGTTTGAGCAGGAAAAAGGGTATAAGTGTGTAAACCAAATGTGTAAAATGATTACATAAAATGAATATTCAGCATGCTTAAGAGATGCGATATGAAGAATTGTGAAATGATAAAGTTACTTTTTGATATGACTGATTTTATCATCCTCGATTATGAGGCCACTCGGCAACTTGATTTGTTTAATAGTAAAAAAAAAATACCCCACTCACTAGATGTTTTCGCCTAACCTTTCAAACTTTTTTTTATCCCCCCCAAGTAGTGAAGGACATCCTGCGTTGAACTTGCAGTCGTAATCGCCTTCTGTGCCTTAAAATCGCATCATTTTAATAGTGGCCACTGTCTTTTCGCATAACATGTAGGGGTTACGCCAGCAAGTCGAGTCAGTGTATTTCATTTATTTTGAGGGTACCATGGTCATGTGTACTATTATAACTACATTAATGAAGTATTCTCCTTTCTTTAAAGTTTACCTTCCGCGTATAAAGTTTAAAGTAATAAGTTGTTTCGCTTACTAGACAATTGGCGCATCATCCCAAAAAGAGAAGATGCATTGAGCATTTAGGCGGCACACCCTTCATTTGGCCGCAGGGCACAACATTTGAGGCAGGGTGTGACAAAGTATTTTGTGAGTGATTTTCTAAAAGAAAGAGGTGTTTTGAAAGCATTCTTTTTCAGTCTTGTGTTATATTTATGTTTACCACGTATTGTTGTTGATGTTGATGTTGTTATTTGAAAAGAAAGTTTCTAAACTATTGTTTCATGTGTGATGATTGTGATGCTTGTATTCGAGTAAGCCATTAGCCTTATTCCTATCAATGAGCTAGCTATTATGTACACATAATAAGTAAAGGCAACCATGTAGAAAATGACTGCATGACGTTGAGAAGTAGGCCAAATGTGTTTGAGTCAACAACCTAGGCAACAAGAAATGAACCAAAAAGACTCAAAAGATGTTGGTGAACTGAATCCAAGGTCTACATGTAGAAGTGGTTCATGTTCTTGGTGGAAAAGAATAAGTAGAGGGTAATGTGTGATTTATATGTTTTATTAAAATGAGGCATTAAGAGCATGTTTATGAAAGTGAAAATGAATTTATATAATTGACTTGTATCCCCAAAAGTATTTCTAAACTCAGCATTCACTAAATATTTGACTTACGTATTAAGTTTCTCTTCCTCAGGTAGCCAGGCATTAAGGCCAAGTTTTTTAAAAACATTAAGGTTTTGTAGAGATTGGAATTTGAAAAAATATTTAATAAGAAAGATATTTTTGAAAATTTGAATTTGAAAATTTAAATATTTAATAAATATATATATATATATATATATATATATATATATTAAATAACGTAAAAAAAGAAAATGTGGGGTCCACGCATTGAAGTCGTGGACCCCGTCTACGACTTTGCTCAAATTGTCATATTTTTGTTAATAGTTTGTCTTCTACCTTATTTTTGACATTATTTTTAAAAAATACATTATTAAAAAAAAAAGATTCGTGAACTTACCATAATTTAGTTTAAGAACTAATCTAGTTTAGCAAATATTAATAATGTACCCATCATTATGATGCTTTGCAACGATATTTTACCAATTTAAAATAAACTCTACCGAAAGATAGTCAATTATTCCTCCTTTGAACTGAGACCATCTTAACTAGAAGATAACTACAGAATAACTCTTTATTCCTATAGCACTTAGTTATCGCTATTTTAGTCAAGAATATACTAACATCTTCGCAATTCTTATAAGTGTAACCCTCCATTAATGAATCTTAAAGATAAGAATCAACATGCTCCCAAAAGTTAAAAGTCAATATGCAACTAATCTAAGAGAGCCTATCCATATTTGTGATGGAAAGTGGTAGACATGCGTAGCAAAATTAGGATCTAGATTGTCATAATTGCATATAAACAATTTAGAAATTAATAGCAACATTACCCTAATTAAATAAAATTAGGGTTAAAAGAAAACACATACCTTTGTAACTTCCCGATCCTCGTAATTTTCTTACAAACACAAATCCAAAACCACCACTAGTGTTGACCCTCTTTTCTCCGAACATACAATCGGATTGTGGGACTCAATAAGTTAAGGAATTGAGAGAGAGAGAGGAGGAAATTGGAGGTGGATATTAAGATTGAGAGTTGAGAGAGCAATTGATTTTGGTAAAATTTTGTAAGTCAAAATTACAAATTTTTGCAAAAGTCTTCAAACATTTGAAATGTTGCCTTTAAATAACCTAATTACTTGGAAAATGTTAGTGGAACTTAATGAGCTAGGTGTTTACATCTCACGTAGTCACTTATCCCACTAAATGTTAGTGGGATTATCCAACAAAATGCTGTTTTTTTTTAACTAACTTTAGTCCAAGGGCAATGTGGTCATTTAATCATTCAAGTCAAAGTCAAACTTTACATTTTTAAAGTCAAAAGTTAAAATTTTGACTTTTTACCATTTTGTCCGTCTTGACTAATTTTGATCTCTCGAGCATTAATCTACTTTCATTTTTTCAAAATTAAAATCACATTTGTACATAAAATCAATCAAAGTTTGACTTTTCAAAGTCAAAAGTGAGCATTTTGACTTTTTTTTTCAACTTTGACTATTTCCATTATTTTTTAGCTTCCGAATATGAATTTGCATTCATATGTTTAATATTTAAATCATATTTAAACACAAAGCTCTATCTCTAACTGATAATCAACAACTATATGACATATATTTGTCGATTTCTCTTTTTTTACCTAATTTGAATAATTCAAATTATTTCATCATGGGCTTCAATGATCTGAGATTAACTAACTAAACACTTTTAGACCAAGCTAATCAACATTCATTAACTAACAGATCATTCCACTAAAGTCTCGTAAGTGTACTTTCCTTATTGTAGCTATATTTGTGTCAATCTGATATAACCATGATTAATAAGTTAATCCTTCATAAGTTGTTCGTAACATCGACTGAGTCAAAATACCATTTTACCTCTAAGATTACATCTTACTCCTTAAGTCTCACTCATCCACTATTGAACAATTGGTTTAAGGTCCAACCTATCAACCGAATCCCTCTAGGGCCAATGAAAGGGTGGGGCTCCCTTGTTCAAAACTTGGATTCAATACTTAAAGGAACAACCTATCTACTTAGCCTAAAGCGATAGAAGTAAATTTTATCTTGCACCCTATGTCCTTAACTATCTATTTGGTCTTACCTTTGAAATTGGATGGCTTATTAAGCCAACACTGTTGAGCTACCCTCACCTATGCAGATCTAAAAATTACATATGAATAGAAGTTCATAGTTAACTCAAGATTAAGATTAAGTTACCTAGGTCATCAATAATTGAAATGGTCAGTTTTAAATAGTCAATGGTGTTGTAACGAAAAAGTGACTATTTTATGGTTTCAATCTTTACATAGGATTCCTCCACTTTCTTGTCTCTACGTGAAGAATTCCAGATCACATCATTTGTACTAATTACAAAGAGAGTTGCATCCATAGTGTTCCCAGAATAAGGTGTCCAACCTTATTCATATACTATAGACCGTTTAAACTATATACTCGAACGTGATCTACGTTTATGGCTCTACATAAAGTTTAAGACTACACTAGATAGCCTCATTACCTTAGTTTAATTGATTCAATATTATAGTATTCAATTTTCACTAATAAGTCCTCAATAACCACTATAATGAATAGAATATAATTTTAAACTACAAACTATGAATTTTAGGACATCCAACAATTTGAAGTTCGCGGTGTTCCGAATCCTAACCATTGCTCAAGGATAGACAAGCAGACGCATTATAGAAATTTCATAGTGCGACATAGTAGAAGAGATTGTGGGATATGTTGTCACATATTCCTCTCCCACTTTGTCACACCTTCTCCCAGAGCCCCTTCTCTAACTCCTAACCTGACCCCAAAAGAGGGTGGAGGGTTAACAAATATTGTCATACTTTGACAACACTCACCAATCATCTAATCTATCTGACTCAACTAGCAATCACAATAGAAATGCATGCTTTAAAGAAACAAACATCACAAGCTAAATGCTTTGATAACAACTTCAACTACTAGATGCAACTGTAATGGAACATCAACAAAAACGTAGACTTGATAACTACTTACTATCTAGGCTCATAACTTGAACTCATACTATAACATAAACATGTTGACTATGGAAATATAATGACCTCAGCTCATGTATATTGTCTAGTACCTGTAGGAAAAACTTGATAGGATAATCACTACTTGAAAATTGAGAAAACAATTCGAAGGAATAAGTCGAAAGACTTAGTGAGTGACAATTTTTATAAAAACATGTTTTTAGCTTTAGAAACATTCAAGCAGTTGAATAACATTTTATAACATGAATTCTGGATCTTTCAAGCATTTGAAACACATATTATAAACTTTACTTGAACATTAAATAATAACTTGTTCTTAAAATGAAACATAGGCGTTAGTACACTACACCGTCAAAGACATAATTCTCACAACATAAGTACAGTTCTAACTGTATCCTTCTCCACATAGACACAATGAATTGCACCTTCATTAATGTACAAGGAACGTAGGCTCGTTAGCCTTCACTTCAGTAATAGAAAACTACTATGTGCACATAACCGGTCATAAAGAGTAATAGAGAACATACGACCATAGCTTCATGAAAAACATGCTTCAAAACTTAGCTTGAAACACATGCTTCTTGTAAATCTCTTTCAGATCTCGTATTCATAAGACATGCTTGGAATAGTTTATAAATCCTGTTTGGTTTGCGTAAACTCATGATTTTAAAGATACACTTTTGAACTTATACTGAAACTCATGCTTTGCAAATCATTTATCAAATCAGTAAAGGAATAGCATTCAGAAATCACAAACATGCTTAGAAACATTTAGCTTTTAACTCATGTTAATAAATAAACATTGAAAATTATTTTATCACTCACAAACTCTGGACTCTAACTCCTTAGTTTGGAAATCCTTTAAATTCTTCTTGTCTTGAAATAATCATATTTAAGCCTTACTTAATCTCTTTACCTTAGAAAATATCCAAACATTACTCAAAATTGGCAAAAATATAAAAAATAATAGCTAAAAAATGCGCTTTTGGCATGTCTTGCGCGTCTTGCGCATAAAGCATAGGTGGTAGGGTGGTTGACAAGCACGAACAACTCTAAGAAGCCTTGCTGCGTGCTAACCTTGCCCTTGGCTTGTCACAAGTGTTGCATGCATCCTCGCACATAGAGCATACCTCATGGCCTAGGCGCGCACTTTACGTTGCTTGACTTTGTCACTTGTGTGCTCCAACATCCAACTAACCTTATTTTCCAAACTTTCACGCGTAGCTAGCCTTGCACTCCTTGTCATTTGGCCAACCTCCAACTCTGCCTAGAATTTCATTTTTTGTCCAAAACCTAAGTCCAACTTTGGAAGTCAGTAACACAAATTCCATAACTCAAAAGAGAAAATTCCCTTCTATAAAGTTGTTTATATTTTTTTTAAGTATCTTACCTCCAAATTTTAACTTAAAACTTCAAGTAATGCGTTATATAGCTCTAACAAACTCAATACTACTCCAATTCATCCAGGAAATGACCTTCAAGGCTTTTCTTCAATGGTTGAAGGTCCTCCTCGCGATTCCTTTGTTTGGAAGCCTAACCTCTCAAATTAGACTCATATAAGGAGTATTTATAATTAGAATTATCCAAAACGCACAAGTGAATTGAGAGAACTTCTTCTTCAAAGTTCCCTAAATATTAGCTCTTGCATGACATTCTTAAGACACCTTCTGCTTGCCATTTTTTTCTAATCTCCTAGATGGCCAGACATCTGAAATCCACTCACCAAGCATTGCCATAATGCCCAAGCATCAATTGGTCGCATAGTTTTCAAACTTACTTCGCATAGTCCTCAGCCAAGCACACTTGGCTTACTCACATAGGTCTCAACGAAACATGTCGCCTACCTTAAGCCATGCCGCCTAGCCTTCTCGTGTGAGCCTCGCCCGTCTGCCTTGCCTTGGTCACATTATGTAGCTCACCTAGCACTTCTTCCTCGCCTAGCTAAGCCTTCACTTTTTCACCTCACTATGCCTTGGCCGCCTAACCTTGCCTCACCCCTAGCATCTACCATGGTCACATAACCTTGTTTTTTAGAGGTTTCCTTGGCACTTCTCGGCCACAATAAAAATCCAACTTTTGGCCACCCAACCCTTGTCCCTAGAGGTTCTCATCACCCTCTTTGGTCACCTAGGAGTATGTAAAACGTCTAGCACCAAACACTTAACCAAAATTTCCTTCCTCAAGGCTACTTTGGCTAATATGACACTTAAACCATGACACTTGAGTAACAACTAACTTTTACTAAAATTTCTTTCCATCTCTCCTACAAACCTCAACTTCCACTTCCTTCACTAAGGTTTTTGAAAGTCTTAGGAGTTCTTAGGTCTAGGGTTTATACACTTACTATGAACTACTTCTCCTATTCACCTTGTCAAAAGCCCATGCAAAAACTTTTTGAAGGGAGTCTACTCCTATGCACGGCCTAAAGCCCTGCATGGATCTCATGGTGTGAACTCTTAGGATGTTAGTCCAAGTGAAACATCTGAGCATAACTTTTATACTAGATTTTAACCTACGCTGCCTAGGTGATAAACAAATTTTATACCCCCACATTTCTCGCTCACGCTCATAACGCTAGGTTAACTAGGCCCAAGAAATGATTAAGATCTCCAGATAGAAGATATTCAGTAAAGAGTCAACTTAAGAACCTCCAACCTTAGTCTGACTTTTTGAAAAGATATTAATAAGGTAAGCCTCTTGTAACCAGTTTTATAAGATATCGACTTAATTATATAAAACATTTTCACTTAGGTGAGCATGCAATTTATCTTTGTTTATAATTTTTAAAAGTCTAATTGGTTTTATAATTTTTATAAGGTAAAGAGATAAACAAAGCTATAACATTCATCTAACATTCATCTAACATTCATTATATACAATTATATACTGAAAAATTAATATGGATTTAAATTATTTAACTTTAATCATATCATTTTTAATAAAATAAAATAAAATAAAATATTAATTAATTTAATTAATTTGATTTTAAAATGATTTCCTTAATAATCAATTAAGATGCATACTATGGTTTTGACTTCTAAATTAGACTGAAAACTGAACTATTACAAATAATAATTTATAGAGTGCAGAGCCGCTCCCGGAGATGCTGTATCGGCCGAAAAACCACAAAAATTTGACAGAACCGGCACAAAACAGGTTGACCGGCCCAAGACCCAATTTATTGGGCTTGAGTCGGCCTAAATCCATCAAGTCATCTACTCTAAGCGTGGGCCAAATGGATCGGGTCAGGTCGTGGAGCAGACAGAGCACGCAGGCGCACGGGGTTTGGGCTGAATGGTTGTGGGTCATGTGAGATGTGGACGGACCGAGCGGGCGTCGTCCGAGCCTGCACGCAAGGTGTGGTCCGGGTAGAGCACGTGGGCATGGGCCGGATCAAGCAGGCATGCACGTTGGCGTGGAAAGCTGACAGTAGGCGGGTCGGGTCTCGTTCGCGGGCGCATGGGCCGGGTTTGGAGCCTATTTCAGGTATATGCCTCAATTTCCTTCAATTTCTTAGAAATTCTCCTTACCACCTCCTGCAATTACGACCTAGTTTCAATTCTATGACTCAAGAAAAATTACATATCCTATAGGGGCGACAAGAAGAATAGCAAAATCTAAGGTCTACTTTGGATAAATGGCAAATTTATTTTTAAATTGTCAAAATAGCAAAACAGTTAATTTTCACATAAAAAATGAGATAACTATGTCTTAAATGCCCCTACCTACTTTCCTAAATACAACAGTAAAAAAAACCACAAATACCTTGTAATTAATACATACTATGCACTCCCTTCAATTTTCTAATTTTTCCTCCCAAAAAAATAAATCATCTTCTGTAAAGCTTTCCGACGTATTTGTTTTTCCTTTTTTTAAAAGCTTTCCGGTGCATTTCCATCGTCGCTTTTCCACCGTAGCTTTCTCTTCCGTTTTTCCCCCGTCGCTTTCTCTTCCGTTTTTCTCCCGTCGCTTTCTCTTCCGTTTTTCCACCGTCGCTTTCTCTTTCTTCGCTTTTCCACCGTCGATTTCTCTTCCGTCGCTTTTCCACCGTTTGCACGTCTTTCCTTTTTTAATCGGTTTGCACCACCCAAAGTATTGGTGAGTTGTTTCGTTTCACGCTTCTGTTCCTTCTTCAACCTTTGGATTTTTCCTCTGTTTTCTGTATGTATCGGTAAAAAATACCGAGTTCTCAAAATTTTCTTCAAATTTTCTCTGGTTCTAACATTCTTCAAATTTTCAAATGGCTTTCCACTCGCATTTGTTTTCCACCCACACCGTTTCTTTCCACCTTCTTCTTTTAGTACAAATTTTCGTTTCCCTTAATTTCGGTTGATTGACTTCCGATGAATCTTCTATTTTTGTTTCCCTTAATTCCGATTGGTTGGCAAAATTAAAGATAGATCATATTTTATTTGGCATGATTTTAGGAAGGGTTGGGATTTGATTCTAAACTTAAGTATTTCCATTATATTTTCCATAAGTTTAGGGAATGGTTGGAATTTGAATTTAAATTTTACTTGAGATTTGAAATTTGAATCTTAAATGATTTTTCGTTACTTTTTTAATATTTTTGTTAATAGTTAATTATTGCATCATATTTATCATTATTATAAGAAGTATTCATTGCGTTAAAATTATAGGATCGTTGAAAGAATATAATAATTTTTTGATTTAGTTAATAATTATCATAAGTGGGTGTGTTCACAAATACACTGTAATCGAATATGTGATATTTTATTTGATTTTTCTATCTCCTTAAATATATTGTATTTGAATCTGGACAGTTCTCATCCGTTGAGTTTTATTTGATCATTGTCGGGGAATTTCGATATAAGTAACATAATCCAAGACACATCATTATCATCAACAATCCGAATGAGTTTCAAATTGTTGCAATCTTTCCAGTAAACGGTCAACCTAGAGACAGAAACTTCTGAATTTGGAAAAAGTCTACGTTGGATACAATTTGCAAATTCTTGAAACGAGGATGAAACTGGAACATATACATCAAGGAGGCAATAACCAATATACCGGCAGGACTCAATCCATCTACCATCGAATACGATCTTCACTCGTTGTAAAGCCATAGAAAAAGTTCAAAGGAAACACATTTATCGAATAAAGTATTCTCTACTAGATTGTATATAGGAGGGATGAATATTAAATTAAATTATTGTTTCATATATTATACGGGTACCTGTTTCATTTGTAGGGATCACGTTTTAATTTGATGTAATGGTCGGATATTACGAAAATATGGTAGACAAGGGCAAAGAAATAAAATGTATATAGCATAATCTTATGAATATAATGTTGGGAAGGCAATATTAGTTATTTTTCTAAAGTAGTTTAGAATACAAAAATGTTAAAATTTCAAAAATAATATGCTTTGCTCCGTTCTTCATTGAAATTTATGTTTTAATGGCCATGAACGTTCCCGGTGAAATTTTAAAAAGATTGTCTTTCGATGAATCTTGTGTTTTGGTTTTGATTAATTCCGGTTTGTTGGCAACATTAAAGATAGATCACAATTTTAGGGATATTCCCAATTTTAGGGATAATTCCGGTTTGTGTTTTGGCATGATTTTAGAGATAGTTGGGATTTGAATATAAACTTATGTATTCCCATTATATTTGCCATAATTTTAGGGAATGGTTGGAATTTAAATTTGAATTTTGAATGTTTTAAATGCTTTTCCGTTAGATTTTTAATGTTTTTGTATATGGTTAATTATTGCATCATGTTTATCATTATTTTAGGAAGGAAGAATTCATTGCATTAAAATTTTAGAACCTATTCATTGCATTAATAGCTATTGAAGGAAAAAATCGGTAGCTAAAGTTTGAATATATAATTATTGAAGGGAAAAATGTGAATAATTAGGGGATATTGAAATCAATTGAATATGGTTAGGGATCTTTGAAATAATATAATAATTATTTGATTTGGTTAACAATTATCATAAGTGGATGTGTTTATAGATATACTGTAATCGGTTATGTGATGTTTTGTTTGATTTCCTGGGTTCCTTAAATATACTGTATTTGATTATGGACATTTCTCATCCGTTGAGGGGCATTTTCGGTCGAAAAAAGTTGAAAATTATTCCAGACGGTTAGTTTTGTCATAAATAAAAAAAAAATAACAGTTTGCTATTTTGACAATTTCTATTCTTATGTTTGCCATTTCCACGGATTTCCCTATATATATAATACCATAAACGACCACAAAACCCAGCCCAATTACAATAATTATTACAAATAACTAGCTTAATTTAATTAGCTAAAATCATAATATATCTATTGTTGTAAACCAGAAGCCAATATTTTGACTTTTTACCATTTTATCATTTTTGAATAATTTCGACCTCTCGAGAATGAATCCACATACATTTTTTTAAAATTCAAATCACACTTGTATATAAAGTCGGTCAAAGTTCAATTTTTCAAAATAAAATGCCAACATTTTGACTTTTTACAACTTTGAACATTTCCATCAAGTCGGAGCTTTCGAATATGAATCAACATTCATATTCTTGATATTCAAATCACATTTAAACATAAAGCTTTATCTCTTAAATGATAACCGATAGTTATATCAAATATACTTGTTGGGTTTTTTCTCATTTTCAATTATTCGAGATTAACTTACTAAACTCTTTTAGACCGAACTAATCAACATTGGTTAACTAACCAGTCATTCCACTAAAATCCTATAGTTGCACTCCCCACACTATAGTATATTTTTGTCCATTTGATGTAATCATTATTAATTAGTAAGTTAATCATTCGCAGATTGTTCTTAATCTCGACTGGATATAAATATCGTTTTACCCCCGAGATTACATTTTGTTTCTTAAGTCCCATTGATCCTCTAATGAACAATTATTGGTTTAAGGTCCAACGAGAAGGTGGGACACCCTGTTCAAGACCTGAATTTAGTGCATATATAAAGGAACAACCTATCTATTGACTCTAAAACGATAACGAGTGAATCGTGTCTTATACCCTATATCTCCAACTATTCACTCGATCTTACCACAGAAATGAGATAGTTATTGGGCATACACTGAGGTATTGGCTTCACATATGCAAAACTAAAGATAATCTCGTGTAAACAGAAGTTTGTATTTAGCTCAAAATTAAGATTAAGTTATCTAGGTTATCAATAAACAAAATAGTTTGTTTTATACCATAAATGGTATTATAACGTAAAAGTAACTATTTTATGGTTCTAATCTTATGTAAACTCTTTACATAAGATGTCCCTCACTTTCACGTCTCTACGTGAACGATTCAAAATCGCATCGTTTATATTAACTTCAAAGTGGGTCGCATTCGTAGTATCCCAAATCAATAAGGTAAACAACTTTCCAATCTTATACATATACTAAACTTTGTAATTAAATTCATAAAATTTTCTGTTTAATTTTAAGACATTCGAGAAGTGTATTGAAACATCAAAATGGATAAGGTTCATTAAAAAATTAAGCATTAAAAAAAGTTAAATATATGTAGTTTCAAGATTGAATTTTGTGGAGTAACTATTTAATCGAGTTATATTCGATCTCTGCTTCTCCATGATAATGATACTACGGGTCCCACTTTTCGTGCTGCAACTTTGGCATTTTCTATTGCAATGAATCACATAAAAATTGAATTCATTTTAATCTTAAAATCGGTTAGCAACGTATTAAATTATTTCAGTCCAAACTTTATTGTTGTCACTTTTGTGACCACGATACTATGTTACTTTTCCACTCATATTTTGTGTCCTTTCTTATTCATTATCTATCCTATTTTTACGCGTGTTTTATCTTTTTACTTTAAAGCCAACTTTATTTTTTAGCATGTGATACAACCAAGTTTTAAAATATCGATGTCAATGAAAATATCAAGGTCTTGATTTAATGAAAATCTTGTTATCGATGAAAATTTTGAAAATTTTATGGATATGGATGAAAATGGATAAAATTGTTATAATTAGTTAATGAAATTAACTTTAATTATGGCTTACTTAAACTATAATCGAGTATCTTAAATCCTCATTTCTTTAAACTAAGACAATATTTAGATGTATATTATAAATATTTATGTAAATGTTTGATGCGAGAGCAAAAATATTAAAAGAAAAAAGAAATAATTATCGCTTGATATAAAAATTAGAAATATTTTGAGGTGAGATAATATGAAAATTACGAAAGTTTAAGATGGTAAGGTAAAATCAACTCATATCAATTTGATTTGTTTGGGGAAATGATGTGAAAATTTTGTGAAAAAAGTTTGAACGTGGTTTAAAGTAAATGTGGGTTTTTTTTTTTTTTTTTTTTGTTGGTTTTCTCCAATTTAAATTCTTTGCAAAAGAAACTTTTGAGTTAAAAATAATGTTGAAAACTGAGAAAAGTTCCACCCTTTTGTCAAAAATGTGCATATGAAATTATGAAATTGTGCCTAATAAAACCATAAAATTGAAAATCTTGAACTAACCTAACATAACTAATTATAAAAAGAATGAAAAAGAAAATTTTCTGAAAATTTCTTGAAATGCCGAAAAATTTCAAAAAAATTTCGAAATTTCAAAATTCCCTTTGTCAAGGCGTGAGAATAAAATAAATTCCATCGAAATTCGAAGAAAAATGAAATATTTTTTCATATCTTGCAATTTCAATAGAAATTTGGAGATCTGAATGAAAATATTTCTTTTTCCTATATTTGATTGTTTGTCTAGAACATTTCCAACAAACGTTTGAAAAAGGAAAATGAAAAAGTAGTTTATATGAAGAACAAAGGGTGGAAGTGCATGGGTCTACGTTATTTCCCTTTCAACTTTATAGTCATCCATTGCCACAAAGAAAATGAAGCCCAAAGCTTACTAAATTGAGTAAGTTCTTTGTGTGGCCTATGATTTTCGATTCTAGAAAAGAAGAGAGTTGACATTACAGAATTCCAAATATATTCTCTCACCCCATCTTTATTTTTAGCCTTTTTTATTCCCATCTCATCTCTCCTCCCACTTTTATCTCTCTCCAATTTACTTTCCATTCTAAATTATTACATACTATTAATAATATTTCTTTTTTAAATCGGTGGAGATATTAACATATACTTTCTAAAAGAAAACAGAACAAAAGTTTAACCCTTCGCTCTTTTCCCTATTACAAATGTAAGAATACGACTATAGATTAGTTATCCTTGAGTTATCTTTGTTATTACAAAGGTAAGAACTTATGTTTTCATTATCTTCACTTACCATTTCAAAGACTCTTCAAACAATCTAAATTCAAAATGAGGCTCTAAGTAGGCGAGTAAAGTTGGCGACAGATATAAATTAAACATGCACGACGGAAATCAGATCAAAATTCTACCCTAATTGTGCACTTAATGAACAAGAAACCCTAAACCATAAAATAATTTGAAATTATGGTTTTTTAGGATACTTACATTTGAAGCTCCAATTATTGTTCGAACTACTACTAAGATTGACATGTTATCCTCCAAACTCTGAATCGAGTTGTGGGACTTATTGGATGAAAGAATCCAAAAGAGAGAAAGAGATGGATATGGAATAATGGATGGGTTACTTTTTACAAAATTTACAAAAGGAAACCAGCTGCCCAACTTTCTTTTTCTAAAATCCAACCTATTAAAAAAAACCAAAAGCCCAAATTTATAATGAAATACATGCAAGCTCATGGGCCAATAATACATAACCTACTAACAATTAGCGGCACAACTCCTAGCCCACTATAGTTACTGGAAAAATCCAACATTGTTGGATTGAATGTTGGATTTTCCCACTTACTTTAGTTAAAGGGTAAAAATGTCATTTGGTCAAAGTCAAACCTTGACTTTTCAAACCAACCGTCAACATTTTAATTTTTTACAATTTTATCCATCTTAACTAGTTTTGAACCTATAGATGAAAATATTTGTCTAACACTAATCAAATGATTGCAACATACATTTGTGTAAAGGATTATGAACAAAAGAAAAATATGTGAGCAAAGGAAAAAAAATTAAAGCATAGTTATGACCAAACAATTGAAGCATACACAAAATTATGAGCAAAGGAAAAAAATTAACACAGGATTATGGCCAAAGGATTGAAGCATACAACAGAGAACAGAACAACAAAGATCACAAAGACCATATACAAATTTTACAACAACAACAAGCATTTTCCATAACAGAGATTAGAAAGATATGAAGAAACAAAAAGAAATTTGCAGCAACATATCCATAACAAAGAACATAACAATATGAAAAAGAACAAAAAAATTTCTTTAAAAATGTTTTCATAACAGATTACACAAGAAAATAGAAAACTAATTGATCCGCCAAGGATTAAAGAGAGGAATGAAGGATTACGGAAAACCTCCTGGCCCGAAACATAGAGTGGGCTAAAACATGTTGGAATTTGTGTCCTAAAACTCGTATTTTATTATTGATTTAATCAAGACTTTAACTTAATTGGTCAAATGACCAAAATGCCCCTTTGACTAATTACTTTATTAATTAACAGTTAATGGGAAATGTGACAGATTATTGTGAATTTGAAGCCACTAATTCCATTAAGAATTAATGGATTAATTAGGTGTTGAAAATGTATGAAATAATTTGCATGCAATTTGCATGTAAATTTCATATAAAACATTTCTCATTATAGAATGAAAAAGGATGATGTTTTTTTTAAAAAAACTACCTAAATGATACACTACCTCCTTCTTTCTCTTAAAGTTTTACTTCACAAACCGAGTCCCACAACTCCGTTCTTGGTCCTGAGCTTAGTAGGCCAACTTAGTGGTTGTCACTCGTGAATTCAGGCAAAGAAGAAGTTTTAAATCGAATAAGAAGTTTAGAACTATAAAAGGTAAGTTCATCGTTTACCCCTTATGCTTTTCGCTTAGGTCCATCGCATAGCATATGCATGTTAATTTCTAAATCGTTTAGATGCATATAAAGTAAAACATGATTCTAATTCTTCCGCTGCAGCATGTCTCTTATTGTTTTCCATCAAAACACACCCTCAGTTTAGATCCCAAACACATTCTTAAAGTGTTCTATAATACCCTTCCTTAGACATAATTAACTTCACATTACCATTTTTTCTGAAGTTCTACATCAAATATTTGGCAACATTTTCGTAAATGTAAGATGTACATGTCCTTAAAATCTTTATTTGGCATATAAAAAATTCAAGTCATTTCAAATCATTCATTGCATATTGGTTAGGTAATCAAATGTTTGTCATATAGAAATTTTACATCATTCACACTCAAGGAATATGTCGTTAATATAAACATTGAGAAATATCCGCTTGACAAATAATTATCTTCTATTCTATGTAAGATCATTAATATTTATTCAAAGTCATGGGTTATACTACTTTTATCATATTTTATATCAAAGATTCAAATTCATTTCTCAAATGAGAATATCCAAAATGGTAAACTTTTGCATTTGATTTTTAAAATTAAACTTCTCTCTTTGTTTCTATATAGGCATCCATTAAATTCTTTTCATAAAAGAATCTAAATGTTGATTTTAAATATATCAAATGCAACAATGAATCAAGTAAAGCTTAAAGACTCCATTATGGCAATAAGTGAGAAAATTAACTTATGGTCTAATTCCTCATAATATTTTACCCTTTGCCATGTGTTTTACATTGGAGATCTGTATCTTCTTTTCTTCATGCATATGCCTCTTTTGTAGATCTATTCATATCCTATAGGTTTTACGTGAAGAATAACTACAAATCCAAACTGATATGAAGCGCATGGACTTTATATCAAGAGTCATAACTTGGACCATCAATCCTTGTAAACTTCCCTCATTATGACTTTCAGAACAACAATTCTACAATTTCAATTTGTTATATGATATGACAACTTCGACTTAAAATAAATCTCTGTAAAGGTTGAGTTATCCCATAACTCTCCTACTATGATGAAGCCTTAACTAGATAAGGATCCATTTAACATTCAAAACCTTATTAAAGAGTTGTAGTCTTTCATGTGAAGTTCTTTATTCTTTGTCATACAAATACCTAAAATTTCCCTAGGATTTTACAAAAGGTATGTCTTTGGACAAATGTATTCTTTTTGGGTTTGATTCAACAAGTGGATCTTAACGTTTCAAATCTTAAAACGTTGTATACTAACTTTACTACACTTTCATAATCCAAAGTTGCCTATTTATAATCCAAATTTTGTCTCAACGGACAATTTTAGAGAGAATAAAGTTCACAATGCAATCTCCATTGCATGTCCTATCAAAAGTCTACTAATGGTATGTAACTTATTAATGATGTGACTATGTTCTAGCAAAGTACTCTATGTCGCAAAGTATGTTATCATTCTTCATTTGAAGAACAATTCCATCCAACTTGCATTTCATGTTTAAAGTTGGGATATAATCCTATTTTCTATCAATTAAATTTAGCATATGATTAATGTACTTTCCAGTGGGATCTGATCATGATGAATTGTTAGGTGCAAAAAACACCTCTGAAGATGGCATCTATCGATGCTTGTAACATAATTTAAGAATGATAAACACCAGTGAATTCTAGTCCAACATTCATTGATGGCTCAATTGTTTTGTGTCAAGGACACGTACTTGCTAACCGAATAACATGTACAGGCAAAATAAAGAGGGAGAGGACATTGATTGAGGAAGGAATGTAACCAAAGAGAGGGAGAAAATCAGGCACACAAGAGAGAAAACCCATTGTTTGTCGTCTCTCAGTGTTAGCGTCAGAAGTGAGTGCTTTTATTGTTGGTGTTCTTTTCAAACTCGATGCATTTCAGTGGGGGCTAAAACGTGAAGAAGAGGGGATATGAGAGAATTATACAATCAAGGTTGGGGGTTTCTTTTTTCTTACGCTTTAAATTCCTCTTATCCTATGTTCTTGTGACATCATAGAGGGGTTTGCTTTCTGAGTCTTCCTTTCCTAATTCCAAAACTCACCTGAAACACTTATCAAACTCAGAAATGATTGGTTTGAATTGTCCGAAGTTTAATTGAAAATAATCAAGATTACAACCCATTTAATAACCAGTTAACTTAATTCCAATAATAACTTTTTAACTTAAATTCGATTTGGTAACCCTTTACTTTTTTTACTTTTAGTTATTAAATTAAGTTCTCTTCATTTCTTACCACAAAGTTAATTTTTTTTACGTACAATAGTTGAAATTTTTACCAAATTCAAAATAAAAAAGATAATTACAATTCTTAGTTTTCAAAGTTTGATTTTGTATTTTAAAGCAAAGGTAAATTGTTGAAGGAAAGAAAGTAGGAGGCAAAAATGATGTCAAAACTTAATTTTCAATAACAAAAAACAGAAACCAAAATAGTTACTACACAGAGCGTCAGTTTTTATTTTTGAAGATTAAATCTCTAAATTTCTTACTTCTTTGTCTGAAACTAGGCTGTATATGAAAACCCAGAGTCCACAGTATCAAACTTACGAATGTGAGACTTAATTAAAAAAATCTCATAAAAAATTCAAAAAATCAATTATTATCACTTCTCACAGTTAAAATGCAATTTTATGGGTACTGAAGATAGATGGTTGAGATCTATGAGCAACATATTTTACCACTTAGAATATCATTACAGGAAAAAAAAAGTTCAACTACTTGACTACTAATTTAGAATCTCCCTTGAACTAGTACAAAACTGGCCAATATAATACCATTATTGGTACAACAAGAATGTACTTCCACTACTTGTCACTTGTTTTAACAAACTAATTAAGAAATGTTCTTAAGCCAACAGGGACTACAATACAATTAAAATGCCTTAAACTTATGGCTGTGGCCATTCACAATACTGCTACAGAGTAGAAACCATCATCTACGATGTTTGAAATCTGAGTTAGTGCATCCACCAGCTTCATTTACAATCCAACCTCAAATCAAGTCCATTAGGCGGGACCTAAACCTCCATCATTTTGCTTACCGTCCTCCCATTCTACTTCCTATTTTTGACCAAAGAGTGAAATATTGATAGCGGTAAAGATCTTGGTTTTATGGATATATTAACAGCTATTGATAAACATATAAATATTAACAGATAATTTCATATATGAAGAAATACATATGAAATGTATTTTACTTAATAAATATCTTCTTTTTCTTCCTTAATAAGTCATAATCCCATGCAACTAACTATTATTAATTTTCTTTTAGGAAAAACACATTTTTGACACCTAAGGTTTGATAAGTTGGACAATCGAATCTCTTAACATTAAGAAATACTATATTTTAGATTTAGGGTTTAGATTTCAAAATTGAATAATCAAGTCCCAACATTAAGAAAATGCTACATTTTAGTCCTTTACTAACAAAATTCATTAATATCAATGAAGATACTGAGTAGGCAATTTTTAAAATAATGTTTATAATAAAAGTAAAGTTAAATCATAAAAAATATCCTTGAACTTTATAGTTTATGTCAGTGTCTAAATTTTCAACAATTTCAAAAAAAAGAAGAGAGAGAGAGAATAAAAACTCAGCCACCCTCCTTTCTTTTTTCTCCCTTCATTTTCTCTCCGATGACATTCCTCACACTTCTCCAGCAACTACCATCAGCAGCACAAGTTGACTGAATGACAGACCCACAAGACTCAAAAGCACAGATTTGGAAAAAAACAAGAATTGGAAAAGGGCCAAATCTGAAAAGGGATGTGTGTGGTATTATTATTATTAGGTTCAAATATTATGTTAGTCTCCGTACTTCTTCTAAAAACATTCATTTCGATGCTTGTACTTTAAAAAAGTGAATAGTTTGGTCCTTCATTTTCATTTTACTACATTTTTAAATCACAAAAATGGTAACGTTTTTAAACTTCAAGAGCTAAAATGAACCAATGTTGAAAATATAGGAACCAAAATAAACATTTTTTAAAGTAAGGACCAAAATAAACCAAAATTGAAACATAGGACCAAAATAAACATCGGGAAAGTATAACAAATGAACCAAAGCAAAAAGGGACCAAAGTTTATTTAAAACCTTATAATTATTATTGACACATTAGCATGAGGATAACTGGACTTGAAGAAACTATTAATGGGGAAACTAAAATCGAGCATTTTTTTAAATACTAGGGACTTGATTATTTGATTTCGAAACCTAGGGACCAATTTGAGACAAAATTCAAACCTCAGATACAAAAATGTGACTTTCTTTTTTCAGTTAATATATTTCATGGATACTTATGCGATAGGTTGGAAATATAGATAGAGTATTAATATAAATGCCCTAAACTAATGCCCTAAACTAATGCATCAACTATCTTAATAATATTCATTAGTTCTAAGCTAAATATATTCTCTCACAATCAACAGATTAATATCGTTTTATCATTCATGATAGAAGACAGCCTAATACAAAGACTAAGACTGAGAAACTTACATCAATTTAACTGGGACTTAGATTGGAAGGGGATAGCCCCGAAGATATGCCGAGTCCACACCTGATTCTCTTTCCAATGCCACCCTTCCTGTCCTTGCCACCTGCGGATAAATAAAAGGAATTCAGCATTTAGAATTGTAGGTATTATTCCCCTATTCAAGCACTACAAAAAGTTGACAATGCATATAAAATGTTGAATGATACCATAATTCATAAGATTTTGCCTGATACCTTATCTGTCAAATTACATTTTGGTGTGTCAAACTAATATAATCAAGGCCGATAACCATTAAGACCTCGTTTGGCAACCCTTTCATTTTTTGTTTTTTATTTTTGAGAATTAAGTCTACTTCCTTTCATTTTCTTTCATCTTATTACCATAATTTGTATCAATCTTAAGTTGTAGGGTACATTCTAAGCAAAATTTGAAAAACAAAAACAAGTTAATAAAAACTACTTTTTTAGTTTTCAAATTTTTACTTGATGTTTAAAAGCATGGGTAAAAAGTGGAAAACCCAAAGCAAAAGATTTAGAGGTGGAAAAGTTATAAGCTTAATTTTCTAAAACACGACCAAAAACAAAAAATGAATTCCAATAAAACTTGTTTGGGGAATCGAATTTTTATGCTTTCTGACTTTATCTAAATCTTTCTGGGAGTTTTGAGGTTTGAACCCATGCTTCATGGAAGTTTTTTCCTTTTATCCTTCTCTCATAATCGTTCTAACTTTTCATCTATTTTCATGTGAGGGGTTGAAGCCGGTTTCAGGACTGTTTGGACAGTTGACTCCGTTTTCCTTTGCTTCTCTGTCTGTCAAGCAATGGCAAAGCATCAAGATGCACGGCACAAACCCTCAGAGGATTTCAATGTCACTAACATGCATATGGTAACGTCCCTAGGCAGTAACTCTAATATTCAGGTCATTAAACACTTTACACTAATAAGTTGCAACCTATTACAACAACCAAAAAAAAAAGAAAAAAGAAATTAAAAATCATAAACTGTAAGCTTACGCTTTTGAGTTTACCATTATTTACCTAATATATGTTATATTTTGAATATGGTAATAATGACAAATTGACAACGGCTCTAAGATTATATATATTCCATACAATTTAATAGAGAACTATTGCTGCATTAAATAAATAGTGCGCACCATTTTTTTAATCCGTGAGTATTTCAATCAACTTATGTGTACCTCAACTAATCTCATGAGACGACCCATCTGAATCTATAACATTTGTATGTTAAAGAAATTTCTAGGAAATTAATTCCTAGGTAGGTGGCCACCATGAATTGAACCCATAGCCTCTTAGTTATTGAAAATGCGTTTTCTTTTTAACCACTAGATCATCCTATGATAGTTAAATAGTGAGTGCAATTTAGTAACTACTTTTTCTAAACAAGAAAAATGCACTCCTAGAACACTAAATACGTAGTACCCGCAGCCTAATCAACCAACAGAAAGCTTAGCATCAACTAATTTAATTTTATAGCTATGAGTTCTCCAAGCCTTGAGGAGAATGGAATATTTTGCGGAGAACTATTTTTACGAGCCAGCTGTATTAATTTAATTAGGAACAGAATTCTCTTTCGTAGAATATTAAGTCGATGGTGACACATTTTGCAACAACGATAACTTGGTGTCCTAAAAAGCATTTATCATGATCTGGGACCCTTCAGGGGACCATCCACACAATTAATAGAAAATTGCAATGACGGACAAATTTCTAATGAACTCTTATACGAACAGTATCATCGTCAAATATCCAATTTTTATAAGATGTTTAACAGGAATTCTTTCGCCAACTGCTAGTTTACAAGAGACCAAATGAAGAATACAAACCTCACATATCCCGAATGGCTCCAGCAACCGCTGCAATGCAACCATCTTGTTTAAATCGCCAGTGAGCTGGAGGAAATACACAAGGTTGTAGCATAAAAATAGCCAGAAAAAAATAATTAAACAGAAAAAAAAGAATTATTTAAAACTATAAAAATACTGTATAATTCTTACTATTGGTACTACTTGTACTTAAGAGAAGTTTCACTTTGGCATATGATTAACATTTAACATCAACCGCACTAGTGCATATTCAGGGGAAAGAACACTCTAATGTTTCCCCTTTTAAAGACCTGAACTCTAGGGAGCAAGAATCCACTTTAATTGTCATTAATTTTGCCATTATATGCTTCGTTGTTTTGGAAGAATTTGTTGCAAATATTTGTACATGTAGCACAGAAATCATTACAGAGTACTCTTTCCTCCTCTATTTTTTTTCTAAAATAACCAACTTATAAGAAATGAATACAGGACAGAAATAAATAAATAAATAATTCAGCGCATCCTCAAAGACGTATTACATCAGTACTGGTGATTAAACTAAACTCTAACCCCAAATCGAGCTAGAAATTGTTGTATTTCCTGAACAGTGAATTAATTTATAGGAAAAGGCTCGCACTTGCTGCTGTGCTAGCATTAATAAATCTTAAATAACAGGTGCGTAACTGTTCAATAGATACACAAATACACACAATAGTTTTAAGTTTTTAGCCACAAAGATATCATATACATGCACTTGAGCAACATTCTCTAACTGATTGAGGAAGGAAGATAACCTGAAGAGTAATTGTATGACCAGATACATCAACAGCTTTTGCACGGAAGATGTCAGCAATATCAAGGACATCCCTTCGGGCAGCAGCATTTGCTGCAATTTTTATCAACATTAATTCTCTCTCAGCAAATGGCAAGTGAGTGAGATCCCTAACCTGAAGAAGGCATCCCCACCTATTTAATTGACCATGAACTTGTACAAGTTGCAAGTTCATAACTGTAAGCTATGCATTCTTAAGATTCACAAAATCATTCAGAAAATTATTTCAAAAAATATCCATCATTTCTTTTCTCAACATAAAAGCGATGAAAACTTGTCAAGTGGAGAGGTTATTCTATTTCAAAAGGAGGCAGATTGCCTTTGGTCAATTTGATTCTCACCAGTATTCCCTTATACTTCCTTTCCATTTCCAAAAGGAAGACAAACTTTTCATTGATATAATAAGAATAGGTTACTGTTCAAAATACAGAAACGGGTAATTCAAGAAAAGCTGAAGACAACGAATATGAGAAAAACTACATCCAAATAACAAGAATTAAGCGAAAAAGAAAAAACTCCACAAAACTACAACCTGCAAAGAGAAAATACAAAAATCGTAAATATAAAACATCAAGCTTCCCAGATGATTCCAGGTGTCAACAATTTAAAACAGGAAGAACCCTAGCTTAGAATTTGATTAAACGTGAATCAGAAGCTGAACATGCTCAACTTTGCATCTTTAAGGACTTGCTTAAAAGGAATATAAGCCCATTGACTCAGGAACTCCAAAAGAAATGCATCTGAAACAGATCAAAGAGTAACTCAAATAAAAATAATAAAAGAACGCCCACGACTCTGGATAAGGGTTGAAAAACGCAGCCAAATATCCTTCCAAACCGAGAATAAAATTCCTTCCAAAGTTAGCTCTTCCATTGAAAATTTTTCTTAAATCACCAATTGACCAAATGTTTAAGCTAATGGGTGAAGACAAAATTAATTTTACATCACTCTACATTCCCCCTGCCTATGGACTTGAAATATGAAGAATACTTACCAAGTGGAAATGAATATTAATTGTGGAGAGAACCACATTACAGGAGCTTGAACACAGGTCTTCTATGACCTTTTCTGATTCATTTCGGGTATATTCTTCAATTTAATTTTCCTTGTATTCCCAATGTATGTGGGATAGATTTTTCCCACCTGACCTTCCCTTAAATCCCTCTGGTTAGGTGTGCCAAATCTTCCCTTTCACCTCCTCTTTAAGGGCTTTTGTTCTACAGAAACAAGCAAGGAAAAATAAGATTGTTCTTCTTTTCTCTAATCTCGCTTCTCTGTTTTTCTTTGTTGTCTTTTACTATCCAATTTCGTCTTGGTATCAGAACGTCCATGGCTGATGCCACTAAAAAAGATCTACCTCCAGACACCATCACGCTCACACCCTCTTCCTCGGTCCATAATGAATCCAATTCCAAAATCAGCCAAGAGATCCAACTCGATCCAAATAGATATCAGGTGCGATCTGGCAATATGCTGGTTAGAACCCTTGCCTTCACAAATCTCCTAAATTATGTTACTAAACTTGACAAAGGAAACTTCCTTATCTGTCAGAACACTGATGCCTGTCGTAAGAAGATACAAGCTTAAGGGCATTTAACTGGAAAAACTCCCATCTCCTGATCAAACAATCATCATACCGCCGTATGAAGAACCTAAAGTCTCTTTCTCCCTAATCCTAAGTAGGACATATGGCTGGTTGCTGACCAACTCCTTGTGGGGCTGGTTATACAACTCCGTGATCCCTGCAATCGTGCACAAGAAAGGAGAAGAGTTTTGGGTATTTCTCTTTCAGTGGAAGTTCCATAATTTGTTTCTTGAAAAGAACGCAAGGCAGCAGCTTGGAGCTCTCTAAACAACCAGTTTGTGAATTACTCCACTCAAGCTCTTTGTCTCAACTGGACAGTCTATCTTTCAACAAGCCCCATAGGCCCTGTGTTTGGTGACTTTGTTTTGCATTTTGACAGCTTCGTTTTCCCCTCTCTGGCCGGCCTTCTTTGGAGCATAGCTTATATTTTCTTTTGGTCTAGTTTACACAGTAGCAGCTTTTGCTTTTGTCTATAGGCTAGCCTTTGTACTGCTGTGTCTGCCCCATTTCCCTTTCTTTATTTCTTTATTTCTGTCTCAGCTTTAATTGGGTTATGTTGTTTTGGCATATTTTATTACTAGCTTTAATTGGGTTATGTTGTTTTAGTGCTAAAGGGGTGTCAACCTAGTTGAGATGTCCAGGTACACCTTCTAATCCCCTCACTTATTGCTCTGTAGGCTTCTTTATTACGCTCATTGTATAACTCTCTTGTACTTTGAGTTGTTTTTATTAATAAAGTAGTTTGTTCCCGTTTCAAAAAATAAATCTCCTAAAGATAAACTCAGTCACAATTGAGTTTCTTGAGAATTTGTGTTTTGCGGAGGAAAAGAAGTCCATGGAGGTTTGCTTGGTAGGGAGCCTTGCAGATAGATTGTACAAGCTTCTCGATGCAAATGAAGTCTCAGTGACCAAGATACTAAATCAGCATACATGATAGTAACCAACTCCATGAAGTCTGAGAGCAGTAATGGTTCGCAAGATGTGATTAAATTAGCTAACTATGCTTTTTTGACTTGTACAGAGGATGTCTGGCACCATAGATTGGACCACCCATCCTTTAAACTTCCATTTAATTTATCTATTTTGCTTCGAAAACGATTGAACCCATTCTTACCGATCTATGGGAACCTTCTCCGGTTCAATCAACCGATGGTCATTAGTACATAGCTTTCTACTTTGACTCATTTTCTTCTTCACTTCTTTCTTTCTTTGATTTTACTTTAATTCTACCTTTTACAAACTTTAATACTTCCTTTTAGTCCTATTGGAGAAGTATTTTTCTTTAGAAAATAAGTAAACGAATTGAACCAAGCGAGCCGCTAGTCGCCTTGAGTGTGTTCAAGGCAACTATAAGATGCAAAAGGCAAGCACCTTAGCATTATTTTTTTTTTTGAAACGGAGACCGACCTCTTTATTAATAGTAATAAATGAGACTAATGCTCAAAGTACAAGAGTATTATACTAAGAGCAAAATAAGAAAAAGACAAAATCATCCAAACAGACTGCACAAAGATGAACTCGGGCAATACAAAAAGGAAAAACAACGAAAACAAACAATCACAAAGAACATGCTAATAAAGCAAAATCCAACAGAAAAATTGAAATTAAATAGAACCAAAATGAAGAGATCTGAATGCAAAGCATAACGAATCTCTCTCTCAAAAGGAAAACATTCGAATGTAGAGACTTATCAAGAAGATGCAACTGATAATCTCGAAGCTATCATGCCAAAGTAGTCCAAAACCCAAAAGAGGCTCGAAAAAATCTTTCAAAATATCAGCATCAGCAAAGTGGCTTTACTTGCCCCCCACATGAAGAGAAAAACCCGGAGAGACTAAAATGGACCAAAATCTGGAAGAAGACATTTAATCGGCTGAGACAAGTTTGGCTTTCTAAATGTTTGCCTTCCACTGCCCAACCAGTGGATCTACATGTCATACATTTGACTGACACATAGCCTTTTGGCCATACCAGATCTCCAAAAGCTAAAACCCCTAGCTTTTTGGGATACAAATAGGGCAGAAGAAGACTCAGACAATCATAACCAGCCACATTTCAACCCAAATTTCTCATAGCCTACCTCCTAGCTCTTCCTCAGACTCTAATATTCCACAAGGTATTTCAGAAAGCAACAAAAAGAAAGAAGCGCCCCAATCAACAAGTATCTCTTCCCACCTAACAAAAGGAACCCCAGCATTTTAAGAAAATCTACAGAAAAGGTTGTACTTCCTTTTGCAACACCTCTACACCCCACGGTGATTCTTCAAAGACAAGGTTCTTGGAGCATATTGGCAATTAAGCACGTACACCTGGTTTCAAAAAAGTCTAGGTAATTCTCTGCAACACTTAACATACAGTTGGATCTCCTTGTTCTTGAAAAATGCTTGGGATATGGCTTTAGAGTCTCGAAACTTGTGATGCTTGGGAAACGGATTTAGAAGACTAGAAAATTTGTTTTTCTTTGATTTTTTTGAATTACCAGCTTGACTTTTCACGTGGAGAGCATCCTTCGCATAGCGTCTGAGGTTTCACTGCTACTGCTGAATATGGGCAGTGATCCAAGGAAGAGGAGGGAGACGACTCGCCTGAGAAAATGGAACCAATGAGCTGCTGAAAACCTTCCACACCTGCATCTAGGAATTCCCCTGTTAAGTTGGCACCTGTTTGAGGAATCGAATTTTTCGAAGTTGAACCTGGCTTGGAAGAGGAACCGTCAATGTGAGATTTTTTTTCAAGTCCTTTGATGAAGGAAGCGTGGATTCCTCCAAAGTCTTCAATGGAGGAGGGTCTTCCATTGCAAGGCCAACAAATGGGTTCCTTGAAAACTCTGACACACTCTGATGTTAAATGAGGAAAGCCCATTCTAGCTTCAAAACGTTAATTTCAACTTCATCCTGCACAACCTAAGTTAGACGAACTAAGTCAATTGGATTGGTAAGATTCGTGACAAATAGGTTTCTATCGCTATGTTTTCCAACCCTCCAAAATGTGCTCCAATAGCTTCGAATGTACTTCTACTCCAATAGTCTAAAGGAAGGTTCTTTGTCGATCACCAGCCCCCAAGTCCTTTCATAACCGATGGTCTGCTATGTTTGCATTCCACCTTTCAAATAAAATATGAAACAGACAATAGACCTGCCACTTCCCGAGATTTTCAATCAAATCTTCTAGCTTACCTTGGTATAGTTTGATGAATGCCCTTTTGCAAACAGAGGATTAGTATTAACTCTTGATTGGAACAAATCTTCCAATGTTTTGGTTATCTCCTCGAAACCTCAAATGCAAACAGTCTCAGAATGATCCACAAATTACTGAAATCCTCTTTGAAATGTCAACAATCTTTTGTATGCAGAATGACATCTTGCTCTGTTTTTCTATTGCTTGAACAGGGGACCACAATTGAAAGGTATTCACCCTTTTTCCATTGCTCTGTTTCTTCTTGTCCAAAAAAGTGGTCGGAGAGTTGCAACTGCTCTATTTTAGACAGAAAGTCTCGAATCAAATCCCAAAAAACAAACCAACGTTTCTTTTCAGCCCCGACTGGGCCAAGTAGTCTCTTTCTACCACCCATAGGTGGTTCATACATCACATTCAAGATTCCAATTTCCATCCAAGGGGAAATTTAAATTTACCCAAATGGACGGTGCCAGAATCATCTCTGAATTTTCTCCAAAGAAATATGTGGGCTGGAAAATACAAGATTGCGGCTGAAGAGTTTTCAATCCAACTCAAATGAAAGAAAGTGAGAGGATAATCCATTTTGTTTTTCAAGTCTACAAACAACAAAACCCAATTCATCTTCAATGCAAGCCTTGAAGCAAATATTGCTTATACAGCAGCTCAAAGAATCCATGTGACAGTTGATCTGGGGAAGAGAAAGATCTAGGGTGAAGGTGAACAGGGAATGGCCGGAAAGGACGAGCAGCTAGGTGATAGTAGGAATGCTGGAAAGGGAGACAGAGGAGAACAAAGGGGAATGGCCCAACTCATCTTCTACCATCAACATTGTTGTCTTCCTCAATCATTATTTTTGTAGTCATCCATCAGCTCTATTGTCATCGTCTGGCCATCAACTGAAGATTCCTCAATTTTTTTCTTTCTCTCCATTTTTTCAATTTAATTTGTTTTTGCTTCTGTTATGGCTGAAATAGCTGATGTGTTGACAATAAGCATTTTAGCATTTTGTGGGAAGATGGGGTGTTCTTCATTCAAGATGTAAAAAGCTATCTGATTATTCCTCTCTGTATCAAATTTGCGTTGGTTGGAAGTCCACTAGAGGATCTCTTATGCATATGCCAGTAACTACGAACTTCTCAAGAAAACTAGAGACGATAGCAGTACAATTCATTGGTCAAAACGGATGTTCTATTCTAATTGGTTCATCAATTGCATTCTTTGGCCACCTGAAGGAAGAAAGCTAATTCAAGTCCCTGTGGGTTTCTTGATACAAGGTTGGCATATTTTCTGGGAAATGGTAAAAACCTCCTCTCAAGAGTTATTATAGCCGCTCTAGTTTTAAAGGATATAGCTAAATTGTCTCTGGAGAACTCTTCTTCTTTCAAATGTAATGTTGGGGATGTATCCACGAACTAGAAAACAAAGCTTTGGGTGCTGCAAACCATGAAGAATAGAACTGTTTATTTTTATAATGATCCCTTAAGAAACATGTCACTATTATTATTATTTTTTTAAACGGAAACAAGCCTTTTCCTTAGTATATTAATAAAAGAGACTAATGCTTAAAGTACAAGAGAATTATACTAAGAGCAATTACAAACAAAGGTACAGATGAATTGAACAACACAAACAGCACAAACGAATTGAACACAAACAGCACAAACGGAACCCCGAGCAAATCAGTAGAACACTAAGAATAAAGCAAACTTAAAAATCAAACAAGAAGCCCAAAAACAGCTGAATTTTGCAGACTAAAAACTTCAAAATGGATGAAACAGGTTACTATTTATACAAGGGAATGGAAGTAAATCTAACAATAAAACAAATAAGTTTCCTACTAAAAGAATAAAAACTGAAACTAAAGACTAAGCTGTAAAAATTACACTGAAAACAAGGCACGGTTAAAAAAAACACAACACAACATCAACTGTCCTGCCCCTAAAAAAGAAACTCAACCTCAGACTTCATAACTTCTTAATTTAATAAGCCTTTCAATGAACAGCCCACATGGACCTTAAGAATTGTCAAATGACTGCATGCAAAGTGCAAACTGCCACTACATGCCATCAAATCTGGTGGCTAGACGGCAGAATTGTTCATCCAATTTACTGTTTTGACTTTTAGGTTTTTCCTAAGAAAACAAAACTTTTGAACGAAATCAATTTTGATACTTAATTTTGCTGCTAAAGTTTACATATAAAACATTTGAAGTTAATTTTCGTTTAAAATATTCAATAGTTCGTTAATACATTTATCTTTCAAAATTCAGTTTTTTTAAATTTACAAAGGCTATTATTCTGTTTTATTGTGTGTGAGGCTTTTCTCTTGTGCAGGCTCTTCTTTTTTTTTTTCTTTTTTTTTTTTTTGCCTCTCACCTTAAGATGATTTGGAGACTTGTCACCTCATTGTGTCTTGCGAACAAAACACTGATTTCAAGCATTAGTTAAGGCAAGAAACTTGGTCATACTTGCATTTAAACTTCAACATGAAAAAAATTGCAAAACATGCTACCTCATGAAGATCTATTAATTTATGAAGCTGCTGAACCAACTTTCCAATTGATTCATCAGTTCCAGGAATGACAGTTGTAATACGAGATAACCCCTGCCTTTCTGCATGTCCTACAGCAAGACTCTGGTAATTTTCCAAATAGAAAATTATCATGAAGAAGCTAATGAAAATAAGAAAAAGTTATTAGAATAATAAAATTAGAACTACCTGAATATTATAACCTCTTCTAGAAATGATCCCAGTAACAACATTGAGAACACCAGGATAGTCGTTTACTAGCATGGACAATGTATGTGATTGATGACCACTTGACTGAAAGTACGTAGAACATATAAGAAGTCAAAAGATTAATTGCAGAACAGATAATAAGAAAAACTACATATCTAAGAGATTCCCTCAACTAGCTAGCGTAAAAAATCATATAAAAACAAGTGATATAATAATCTTGACAAAAGGAGACGTCATATATATGCACAAGAAATTGGTGTAGAAGTTGTTGGTCATTTGACCAAAAGTTTCGACCAAATAAAAAATATCCCATTCCTTATGCTGGAAGGAAACAAAATTACACTTCCCTTGAACAATGAAAGCGGAAAGAACTAGAAGTATAAGGAAATAAGACCCCCAAGATAATCTAGGTTTCATCATTCGTATTGTAAGACATCTTCATTTAGTACAACTACACGGGTGGGGAACGAACCCCCAACCTTAACGAAGGTAGGTCATGCCAACTACCATTGAGTTAAACTCACTTCTGCCATTCGTATGACATTGAAAAAACGTAGTTAAAAGAAATATTTTAAAACGGGTTCAAAGAAAGCTAAGGTCTTAGCCTCCAAAAACTTTCAAGTCTGAGAAGTCTCTTAAATCACCAATTAACCAAAAGCTCAAGCTAGTAGGAAAAGGCAAATTTAATTATATATTACTAACACTCCCCCTCACTTGTGAGCTTGAAATATGAGAAAGGCCCAACAAGTAGAAATCAATATTAATTAGAGAGGGAACAATATTGCAAGGGCTTGAACATCAGAACTCCCTGAACTACCTGCTCTAATAACATCTTAAATCACCAATTGACCCAAAAACTGAAGTTAGTGGGTAAAGACAAACTTAATTATATATCAATAACAATGTCCAATTTGTAGGTTTGGCATGGTTGATTCATTGAATTATTTGCAACAAAAACAGTTTGTTCTATGAATCTACATCATATTCTTTGGAGATGAGACTTTGCAAGAGCAACATGGAATTGTTTATTTCACATCTTGACTTCTGCATTGTCTGGGCTGAGGGCTGTAGAGAAACTTAGAATGTTAGGGCTCAGGGTTGTAGAGAAACTTAGAAAGGATCACAAAGTTTCGATTCCATCAACCCTTTAATGATAAGAGACTGTAAGGACTCTCTCCAGGGAGGGTCACAAACTTTACTAATAGATATCACGGAACACAGTCACCTCCTTTCGAGACGGAGGAACTAGCAGGTACAAACATTAACATAAGTCCCAAAATACAATACTAGCCTATACATATTATAATCCTTAAAGCTAACCACTAACTTAACCCAGGTTAGGTGAATTCTCTAAACTGCCCCTCCTAGCATACGTGTGAACTATTGGAGGCCTAACAATACCCCAAGGATAGCTTCCTAGTCCTCAAGGGAGAATGAGGGAAATTGCTCTCCGGTAAGATCCAAATTTTCTCAAGTAGATTCATGCTCTCGTAGGCCCTTCCCTTGGATCAGTAATTTCCATTCATGTGTTTGATCAACTTGGTTCAATAAGAGTCGGGCTACTTAGAGCTTGTTTAAGTTGTGAAACATGGAAAACAAGATGAATAAACGAGTCAGATGATAATGCGAGGCAGTATAAAGTTCGAAATATTTGGGCGAGTGTTTCTTGCTATAACACCAAGAGACGGTTTGTTGCCTGTAGGGTCATAATTTCATATAGACCTGAACGCCAACTTTGTACTCAGCCTCCGACGGTTACAATCGAAGTATTGCTTCATCCTTTCCTAAGCCTTCTCCAAGTGAAACTTAAGCTTGTGGATCACTTTATTTTGCACAGAGAGTTGTTCATTTAGAGTAGCATTGAAGGTCTTTTGGTTGCCATAGAATGTGAGAGAACCCGAGTGACATGTGATAAGACGTGTTGTGCCGGTGTTTGGCCCAATAAACCTAATCCATCCACTGTTTTAGTTTTTCGCTACAAAAACAATGTAGGTATGTTTCCACACTTTTATTCACAGTTTCCATCTGGCCATCTGTTTGAGGATAGTAAGTCATACTATGCCTCAACGGAGTTCCCTACAAATGAAAAAGCTCACTCCAGAATTTGCAAATGAAGACTTTGTCACAATCAGACACAATTGATTTCAAAAATCCGAATTCGTGCACAACCTCCTCGATGAACACTCGAGCAACGACCTTGGCTGTATACGGATGGCTCAAAGGTAAGAACCTCGCAAACTTGACCAACTGGTCTACAACCACTAACATGGTATCATGTCCATGTGATCATGGTCGTTGTTCGATAAAATCCATGGAAAACCTGTCCAATATACACTCGAGAATCAGTAGAGGTTGTAGAAGTCTGGTAGGCGCAAGGGTGCTACATTTGCTGCACTAGCAAGTATCACATTCCGACACATACCGTTTAATCAAATTCTTCATACCTCGTCAATACAATTCATTAAAAATCTTCTTATATGTTCTCGGCTATCCAGAGTGTCCACCTAAAACAGAATCATGATAGGTCTGCAGAATGGTTGGAATAAGGGTAGATTGTACCGAAATGACTAATCTATCTTGATATAATAGATTTCCTTGAATAACTGAAAAATGTGGGTGGCTATTAGGATCGAGTTCAATATCTTCATGAATTTTCCAGAGGTATTCACCATAAACAACTTCACCTCGGATTGCATCCACATTTAGAATTGTCATGGCCATTCAGTGTGCCAAAACTTCAACACCCCTAGTCAAAACTTGATGGGTCCCACAACCAAGTCTAGAGATTAGTAGAGGATCTTAGTGGTTGTCCTTGAAGAATTCGTGATTAATATCAACATCAATCGAAGGTGGCTACATAGGGTATGTGTTTCAAATCCTGTTTTTAAGGTTGAGTTATAGCATGTTCGATCTACTCAAGTTGATGTAGTTGGGATGATATTTGATCCAATTCTTCCGCTACATGATCATACTCTCTTTCATAAAGTTCCTTGGTTCGTCTTGCTTAGCTCAGTAACAAATAGGCATTTGAAGGGAACGTCGTTTCGCACAGGGGAATATGTGTTTGGTAGGGTAATCGAGCAAACTGGCACCACCTCAATCGCCTTGATAAGAGTGGCATTTAGGGCTTCTTGGGTCACATTAATGGATTGGAAGGGTTGCTACGGTTTAATAGCCTTGGTATGGTTCAACTGGCTTTTAGTTACATTTCTTTGTATTCACTAGTTGGGTCGCCCGCATGATTTGCCTTAGACCAACCAGTTCATAACCAATAACCTTAGCCCTAATCTTGAGGCTAACCCATTAAGAAAAGTACTCTCGAGCACCTTCAAACAAATGGGGCAAAGGCTCTGGCAGAGCGTTAGAACGCTCACGAAATTCAACGACGGATGACTCTTGCTTTATGACCAAGAAACGAGCACACAATCTTCCCTCTTGCATTGGATGACACCATCTCTTCTTGAGCATTGCTCAAGGTTTGATCAATTTCTTGCAAACGCTCAATCGACTTCTGTTGCAGAATCTTCCCAGACTTACCTAAGAAAACAACTTATTCTAAAAATCTACATCATGTTCTTTGGAGATGAGACTTTGCAAGAGCAATATGGAACTATTTATTTTGACTTAATGCATTGTCTTTTTTTTTCCTTTTTGAAACGGAGACAAAAACTTCTTTGTTAATAAGAACTCAAAGTACAAGAGATTTATACAACGAGAGCAATAAAGAAGTAGTAATCAAGGGAGTCCTATAGGGATCAGGAGTGCACCCAAACATCTCAACTAGGTTGACACCCCCTTAGCGCCAAGCATCATATCCCGAGTACAAACATAAACAAACCAACAAAGAAACAGTAATAAAAGCATCCAACTTGTTACAAAGGTCCAGAAAACAATATGAGACCAGAAAAAACAGCAAGAAACAAATGGAGAGGCCCAAAAAAGCAATCTCAAAATTAAAGACTAAAACAGGGGCAATCCTTCAAGGCTTCAAAAAGCAATAGAGAGAGCTTCAGGCTGTGTAATCTGCAAACATTGAATCTGATTCAGCAACAATTAGGCAGGTTCAGAAAACAAAGCAGCCCAATTAAGGTAAATGTCTTGGATAGAATAATTAACGAACTCCTTTTTAAGGGAACACCAAGCTGCAACATTAAGGTCTGCTACCCGCATAATTTCTGCCCTTGGTCTTGCTTTATCATGAAAGATACGTTGATTTCGTTCAAACCATAATTCTGAAAGTAAGGCTTTTAACAAATTTTCCCATATGATACTTGATTTTTTAGACAAACACGGACCCAACAAAAGTTTAGCCACACTAGCACTTAGTCAATGGTCAAATACCCAAGCAAAATTGAACAAGGAGAACATCTTTACCTAGGAGAATGAGGAGACAGGACAGTTCAAGAAAATATGAGAAAGATTCTCACTAGCCTTCAAACATAGAGGACAAATCGAGGGGGAGAGGCTTTTATTAGGGGCTTTCTTTTGCAATATTTCTGAGCTATTGAGGGACCCGAAGACCGTAATCCAAATCAAAATGTTAATTCTCCATGGGCTGCCTGTTTTCGAAATTGCTGAAAGAAGACGTTTATCCACTGGGGAGGCAGATTTCAAGTGAGCCGAAAGAGACTTAGTGGAAAACCGGCCTTGAGGATCAATGGACCATGATCTATAATCATCAGAGTTACCCACTTTTTCAAAAGAGAGGAGAGAAAGTAGTGATTGAAAATCTACAATTTCATCATCCTTCAAACTTCTTCTAAAGGCCAATGACCAAGAAGAAGTATCATTGTCCCAATGTGCTGCAATTGAACTAGTGGGCAATAAAGCAATTCTAAAGAGCCTAGAATATTGCAACTTGATGGGGGAATTACCAATCCAAGGATCTGACCAAGAGCCAATTCTACAGCTGTTACCAAGATTAAAGGAAGCTAATGAGTCAAACGACCTCCACACTCTAGCAATGCTAACCCAAGGGCTCCTTAGGCTATTATCGGACTTCCCTTTAGTGAACCAATCAAACAGCTCCTTACTATGGATGCTTCTAATTATTTGCCTCCAAAGAGCTGACTCTTCTTTTGAGAATCTCCAACCCCATTTAGCGAGCAAAGCAATGTTATGAATTTTAATTCCTCCTAGGCCAAGACCCCCATTTTTTAGAGGAGTTGAAACCTTGTTGCATTTAACAAGGTGGCTGATTTAGCTACCGCGATGACCTTCCCAAAAGAAGTTTCGCATGATTCTCTCCAAAGAGGCAACCACACTTTCAGGTATTGAAAATAAAGATAAGTAATATGTGGGAAGACTAACCAGTACTGAGTTGCATAAGGTATGTCTTCCGTTTCTAGAGATGTTATATCTTTTCCACCTATCTAGTTTCTTGTGAATTTGATCAATGATTAGTTGCCAAAACATCTTTTGCCGAGGGTAACCTCCCAAAGGGGGAACAAAATAAATAATCGAAAGCTCTTCTGCCTTGCACCCTAGCAAGTTTGCTGTTAATCATCCTCTCCCATATTAACACCGGTAAGGGCTGATTTCTCCCGGTTTACTTTCTACCCTGAGCACCATTCAAATAACCTAATGGCATCCTTAAGCTTAAGAAGCATCTTCACATCATATATATAACAAAGAAGAGTGTCATCAGCAAATTGAAGCAAAGGGCAACAAGGAAACCTTCAAACTGCCCGTTACTATGAAGCTTGTTTATGATTTCTCCTAGAACCTCACTTACTAGGAGAAATAAAAAGGGGGAAGGGGGTCCCCCTGGCGGATACCTCGAGATGCTGTTATTTGGCCTCTTGGCTTACCATTAATGAAGACTGAAAATTTTGGATTTTTTAGGCAACCCATTATCCATGAAATCCACTTGGGACTAAACTTTTTTAGAGATAAGGTATTTTATAAAAAGTTCCAATCCACCTTATCAAACGCTTTTTCTAGATCAAGTTTTAAAATCCAGCCCTTTTTCCGTTTTGCCCTATAATCTTCCACTGCCTTGTTAGCAATTAATATTAGGTCAAGAATCTGCCTACCTTCAATAAAAGAGCTTTGGGTAGGACTTATAATTGCATACATAACTTGTTTTAGACATTCAAATAGAACCTTTGCAACTGCCTTGTATGTTAAGATAGTGAGGCTGATTGGTCGGAAATCCTTGACTAGAGTTGCATTCTCTTTTTTCTGCACTAACAAATGAAGTTTTCTTGAATGCAAGCATTTAATCTTCCATTTATGTGGAAATCAGCCATTAAGGATTTGAAGATATCCTTGAAATTAGACCAGTGTTTGACTAGGAACTCCGTTGTGAATCCATCCGGGCTCAGGGCTTTGTTGCTGCCAAGTGCCTTCAAAGCTTTAAAAATTTCCTCCAATGAAAACTGGGTAACAAGAACCACATTTTGAACTGAGAAAACACAAGACCAATCACTATTAATAGATATAAATCTATCCCTCGGAATTCTTGTATAAAGAGCCTCAAAAAATTGTAGCACAAGCCTTTCAATGTCACGGAATGAGCGACCCCATTATCATCTTTCAATTCTGCTATGAGGTTCCTTCTTTTCTTTGCATTTAAAAGCCGATGGAAGAAACCCGTATTCTCATCACAAGAAAGCCAATTGAGCTTACTTTTCTGAATATAATTATGCTCTTCATTTTGGTAAATGCTAAGTAATTCAGCTTGCAATGCGGTTCTAGAACCCATCTCTTCTTCATTTAACCCAATCAACTCAGCCACAGAATCATATTTTTCTAATTCTAACAGCAAGATTTTCTCTCTTTCTTTTACCTTGGCTTGTGGTGCAAAATTCCAAGCTTTTACTGCCATTTAACTTCTGCATTGTCAGGGCTGAGGACAATAGAGAAATAAGAATGTCAGGGCCCGATGTTGTGGATAAACTTAGAAAGGATCACAAAGTTTCTTTTCCTTCTATCCTTTAATGAGAAAGAGACTGTAAGAACTCTCTTCAGGGAGAGTCAAACTTTACTAATAGTAATCACAAAATACAGTCACCTCCTGACTGTTGGAGGCCTAACAGACTCTTTATAGCACATAAGAGATACTTCTTTTTAGAAAAAAAAAGTAACGAAACTTTTCATCAATATAGTGAAAAGAGGTTAGTGCTCAAAATAAAAGGAGACATAAAGATCATAGATAACATACAGAATGTACCATCGATGGGTGCATTTAGCTATCTCAACTAGGTTGATACAACCTTAGTACTCTCATCATATCCCAATAACAAAATGCAATACATCATAAAATCCAATTTCAATACATAATACAGACTTAACTATAGAATTAAACTGAAGAAATGAAAACATTCCAACACCCACTCTCGTAGGCTTAAAATACGAAGAAGACCTAATAAGTAGAAATCAATATTTATTCGGAAGGAAATAACAATGCAGGGGTTAGATCACAAGATCTCATAGACCACCTACTCACATACCATCTTAAATCACTGATTGACCCATCTACTTTGAGTATTACTCTTTTTTCATTATATCAATGAAAGGTTTTGTTTCATTCTAAAAAAGGCATCACCAAAACAAGAAAAACATACCCTCTTTTCTTAATCTTGATTTCTATTGAAGATTGAAGAAAACTAGACAAATTCTACTGAAGGATATAAAAGATTCACACAAAATTTCTTAATAACAATAATGGAAATATTTGAGAATAATATACGTACGTACATCCTCATCATAGAGAACACCCCAGTGAGCATCAAGAACTTGACCTGAATGAAAACTTTCATATGGCTCCACAGGATATACATCACCCTGCAATATTCACATAATCGTGTTTAGTGACAAGTATGATCAATTCCCAACCAACGAATAAGAAATCACCCAAAAGGGGAACCAAACACCCTAAACAAATTGTGGAACAAATCTCATAAACAAAAGAAAGCAGTTATTTCTTTTCAAAGATAGAATCAATTTATTGAAGATAATGAAATTAGAAAAGGGTTATTAATGGCCTTTTCTTCTTCGGAGAAAAGAAAATGCATGTTAGGTAGTCAATCTGAAAACATAATTTTGAAAACAAGGGATTTAAAGGAAAACCAGCAACTTTTCAAATGTATGTTCAGCAGTGGTTCCAAAAATTAAATTTGAATCTAAACAATTTTTCAAAATGTGTTTGAAAATACATTCATAAACTATGAAACAAATTATAGTTACCCACTCAAGACTAGGTTGTATATAAACTATAGCTAATTATTTATCAACTTGTTTTATGTTCAAATTATCGTATAATTATTATATCGTAGAATCAAATAATATATATAAGGCTATTTTCAAATATAGAAAAATGAGTCAAAATATTAACAAAATATTGCAAAATATTACAGTCTATCATAGATAGATTATCGAAATTTTGCTATATTTGTAAATATTTCCAGGTATGTTATTTAAAATAATTTCCCTATATTATATATTACATATATTAGTTTAACAAAATAATTGAGTTTATAACATGAAATACTATGTTTGTTGTTGATTTTGTCCTTTTTAATATAATTCTGCATTTTAAAACTTTAAATTCAAATTTGGATACTTTGATAAACATAAAAAAGTTGTTTGCAAAAATTTCCTAATTTTGATCGAGGAATCTAGAAACAGTTTTCGAAATCATAATCCAAACTCCCAACCAAACAAAAATTCATTTAACTTGAAGAATCTAAAAACATAAAACAGAATCTAAGTTGTCTACCAAACAAGCCCAAAACTTTTCATTTGATGAAATATAAAAGAGACCAAAGTTCAAGGATAAGAACCCCACATGGAAACAAAGAAATCAACAAAAGAAAAAAAAATTTTAAAAACGCGACAGATCTCAAATTTTATCCATAAAACGAGACTAATGCTCAAAGTAGATGAGAGTTACACAAAGAGCACCCAAATGGAGAGATCGATGATCAACAACTACACCCGACTATCTCAACAAGGTTGACATCATATCCACCAAAAAAACTAACAGCAAAAGATCAATTATAGAAAAGGCTAAATTCACCCCTCCCCCAAATCTTGAGGGAACAATGATAACCCATACAAGAAACGGAGAGGAAGAAAAGAAATACAAAGATACAACCAACGTACAAACTATAGGAAAAATCTAACGATTGGGAGAAATAAAGAACCCCAATTTAAGTTAATCTCCAACATGCTATAAGCTTCAAAATTTTTATTTAGGGAACACCAAAGTGAAGCATTATGTGCATCTTTTTCTTTATACACTCGTGTCTCCAACTCCCACCCACGATCTATCTCCTTCCTTGTCTGTCCTTAATCGTCCACCAATAATTAAAGTCTACTTTCGTCGGCGACAACTTCCAAGTGAATGTTATGTCCCAAAAAACTCTTTGTTATCAAATCCAGAACCAAGTGATGAGCTGCTCATTGCCCTTCGTAAAGGTAAACATTGTTGCACTTATCCTATTGATTCTTGTGTATCTCATGACTAATTATCATCTCCTTCATGTTAGTTTGTTAGATCTCTCGACTCCGTCTTGATACCAAGGACCATTCATGAAGCTTTGTCTCATTCTCAGTGGCGCAAAGCAATGATTGAAGAGGTGAATGCCCTAGATAATAATGGTACTTGGGATTTAGAATCTATTTCGGTAGGAAAGAAGATTGTAGGATGTAAATGGGTGTTCGTAATTAAGGTTAATCCCGATAGATCAATAGCTCGTTTAAAAGCACACCTAGTAGCTAAAGGTTATGCTCAGACGTAGGGAGTTGATTACTTTGACACATTCTCGATTGTTGCTAAACTCTCTTCAGTTAGGTTATTCATTTCTATCTCGGCATCCCAAGATTGGCCCTTAAATTAACTTAAAATAAAAAATGATTTTCTCCATGGTGATCTTCAAAAGGAAGTCTATATGGAGCAACCAGCTGGGTTTGTTGCTTAGGAGAAAGTCATAAACTCTATCACCTTCACAAATCCTTGTATGGGTTGAAACAGAGTTCACGTGCATGGTTTCGGAAATTTAGTCAAGCACTTGAGAAGTTTGAAATAAAGAAAAACCAATCGGATCACTTAGTTTTCTACGGTAGATATATGAGTGGAATTATTATAATTATTGTATATGTTGATGATATTGTTATAACCGAGAGTGATACATCATGCATATTGTCTCTCAAATCTTTCATACTAAAGATTTAGGAATGCTAAAGTATTTTTTGGACATTGAAGCAATGAGAAGCAAGAAAGGTATTTTTATGTCATAGAGAAAATGTGTGCTTGATTTGTTATCTGAGACGGGATAATTGGAAGCCAAGCCATGCAGCACTCCAGTGATGCCTGGACTACAACTCTTAAAAGAAGGATAACCATTTAAAGATCCTTAGAGATATAGAAGACTGGTTGAGAAGTTGAATTACATTACAGTAACACGTCCAGACATAGCTTATTCGGCATTGTGAGTCCGTTTGTCTTCACTCACAGTGAAACATTGGGATGCAATACAACAGATTCTATGTTTTTTCAAAAAGGAGACAAACTTCTTTATTAATGATAAAATTTCAAAGTACAAGAGGTACATACATTAAGAATAATAAAGAAGCATAAAGCAAAAAACCTAGGGGATTAGAAAGTGCACCCAAACATCTCAACTAGAATGACACCCCCTTAGCACCAAAACATCATATCCCATATTTAAGCATGAACAAAGCAAAGAAAATAAAAAATAGATAGTACAAACTATGAAAGTCCAGCAAAATAACATAGGCCGAGACTAGGAAAGAAGTCTAAAAAGATTATGTAAAGACAGAAACAGAAACTACAGCCGTTGAATAATGCAAAAATGAGGTTGGGTCCAATACTGGATGAAAATTAAGAGACTGGTTGGGAGAGGAAAGCTGTCCAGTTGAGATAAATATTTTAAATAGAGTAAGCCCCGAACTCCTTGTTTAAAGAAGCCCAAGCTGCTGCACTTCTTTCTGTAGAGAGGACTTCTAAACACAACTTTTCTTTGTCATGGAATATCTTCTGATTTCTTTCAAACTACAGTTTGAAGAGGATAGCTTTTAGCAAATTTGACTTTTATTCTAGGAGAGCATAGACAAATTCTATGTTACCTTAAGGTTACACCTGGATTTGAAATCTTATATAAAAATCATGGTCATATGAACATCGAACGTTTTTCAAATGCTGATTGGGCGGATCAAAAGAAGACAGAAGATTGGCTTCTAGGTGTCGTGTTTTTGTGGGAGGAAATTTGGTTTCGTTGGATAGTAAGAAGCAAAACGTAGTTTCACAATGTGGCTACATCAACTATTGAGTGAATTCGGTTTTAATACTACAATTCCATCTAACCTAGTATTTCATAAGCGTACTACACACATTGAAGTTGATTGTCATTTGTTCGCGAAAAAATACAAGATTTAGTGTCAACCGGATATGTGAAGACTGGAAAAGAAGTAGGAGATATCTTTGTAAAAGCTTTGAAAGGAGTTCGAATAGTATATATATAATTATGTAACAAGTTGCGCATGTATATATACGCTCCAGCTTAAAGGGGAGTGTTATAGTATATATGTAATTATAGGAGCTTATCAATCTTTTGTCCTTTATTGTAATTTGCTAGTCTTTATCTAGGGTTTCCATGTATGCCTATATATATTGAACTCTATTATATAGAATGCAACAGGGAGTTATTTCATATTTGTTGATATTTCATATTTGTTGACTATGTCTTGTCCCTTGGTTTGTAATCTCATATATGACGAGAAGAAACTGCCAACGTCATTGAGATGTCCAGGTACCTCTCCTGATCCTTTAGCCTCTTTATTTTGCTCTTTGTATAATTCTCTTGTATTCTGGGCTTTAATATTTTATTAATAAAGAGGATGGTTTCCTTTTCAAAAAATTCTTTGTTGGGTTTTTTATAAAGATTTTAAGAACAACGTGCTGAAACTTCTTATTGGTCCGACCTTTAAAATCTAGTGTAGGTAGATAAGGAATAAATATTGTTCCTACTTCAATTTTCTCTTTAATAAAATGCTTATCAACCTCGATATGTTTTGTTCTATCATGTAAAACTGGATTATGGACAATAGAAATGGCCGCTTTGTTGTCTTTTTTTTTTTTTGAAACAGAAACGACTCTTTATTAATGGATAAAAAAGAGACAATAGCTCTAAGTACAAGAGGGTTATACAAGAGCAAACGAGAAAAAGAATCCATAGACGCACACGAACATCTCAACTAGGTTGACACCCTCTTAGCGACCTCAACATATCCAAAAAAAAAAAAAACAAAAAGGAGCAAATAAACTCACTACTAAGCCATGTAATGAATCAGAAAAGGTAACAATAGAACAAAAGCAACAAAATTAAGGCGGTAAGATCCAAGCTCTCCAATTTAAGTCGAGATTTTGGATTGTGTAGCTTAGAAGTTTTGAGAGAGTGCACCAAGAAAAGGGCATTTTTGTGTGCTATAACAAACAAAATCGGCCAATGATTTACAAGAAAGTCTCTTTGATTCCTTTTGAACCAAATTTCTACCAAGATAGTCTTCACAGCATTTTCCCAAAAGTAGGGTAGCTTCTTTATGCAAGTTGGAACCTCTTAATAAAGTCTTCACATTGTCTCTAAAATTGTAAACTTCCCGCTGCCATTTAAAGATCAAAACCAACTCTCTCGATACGCAGAACTTTTATCTGCAATATTTGGCCGCTTTGTTGTCACAAGAAATCCGTATAGGCATAGTTAAGGAAATCTTCAACTCTTCAAGTTTCTTTTTTATCCATATGCCCTCACAAATTCCTAGAGCCAAGGCTCTAAATTCTACTTCAGCACTGCTTCTAGTCACCACATTCTGTCTTTTACTTCTCTAAGTAACCAAATATCCTTCAATAAAGGAACAATAACCAGACGTAGATCTTCTATTCGGATCGAGAGGTGTCTCGGAAGTCAGAATATAGAGGACTAATAAGGGTCTCAGAATTGAGCACTTCTTGCCCGATCTACATCATGAGACTTCTATTTGGAAGTGATTATTCCAATATAGAATGCCTTTCCTAGAAGACCCTTTCAAATGCCTCAACATTTTATAACAACTTCAAAATGAGTTGGTCTAGAAGCGTGCATAAACTAACCATGCTTACAGCATACGCAATATCAAGGAGTTTATGAGACCGATAGATTAATCTACCAATAAGTCTCTGGTATCGTTCCTTGTCCTTTATTTCTTCAGCTTGTGCTGCTAATAGCTTCAGTTAGGTTCAATAGGAGTTTCTACAACCCTACAACCAAGAAGGCATGTTTCTTCAAGTAAGTGAATGACGTACTTTCTTTGATTAACAAAAATCCCCTTGTTTGATCTTACAAATTCCATTCTCAAGAAGTATTTCAACATTAGCAAATCCTTAATTTGAAACTCATGAGCTATTTTTCTTGAGATAAGCTAAACTTGCTTCATCATCATCTGTGAGAAAAATATCATCAACATAAACAATTAAAATTGAGATTATATTATTCATAGGTTGTTTATAAAATAAACTATGATCTGCTTGACTTTGAAGAAATCCATAACTAGACACAACTTTTCCAAAACATTCAAACCAAGCTCTTAAGGATTGCTCAAGGTCATAAAGAGATTTCTTCCATTTGCAAATTTTACTACACCTGATCTCCTTTTAGAAACCTGGTGGCAAGCTTATAAAGATCTCTTCCTCAAGAGTCAAGGTCACCATTCAAAAAGGCATTTTTCAAGTTAAGTTGGTAAAGTGACTAATCTAAATTAACTACAAGAGACAAAAGAACTCTAATAGAGTTAATTTTTGCAACATGAGCAACTGTTTCTTAATAAGCAATTCCATACATCTAAGTGAATCCTTTAGCTACTAGTCTAGCCTTAAATCTCTCAACACTAACATCAGCATTCCATTTTACGGTAAATACCCAGTTACAACCCACAGGTTTCTTATTTCTAGGCAACTCTCTTATTTCCCAAGTTCCATTTTGTTTTAGAGTATTCATCTATTCCATGATCGCTAATTTCCAATTTGGATCATCTAAAGCCTCATGTATATTCTTTGTAACAAACAAGTCACCTATCCCGGATGTCAAAGCTGCTATTTCACAATTTTTTATGACATGAAGTTTGCAATAGGGTATTTGGAACAACTTCGAACACCTTTTCTAAAGGCAATGGGAACATCGAGGTCAGACACAACAGGCAAAGTACTTTGAATAGTTGAAGGAGTAGGAATGGAAGAAGGATTATCAGCTTCATTTATCGATGTCTTAGATTGGCTATGTGAAGGATCAACTATCCTATCTTGGCTCCTTTCATTGAATTTTCTTCTAGTATAGAACTTAAACTCACAAACTTGATCAATATGATCCTTTTGTAGTATTTCTCCCCCTTATTGAGAAGTTTCTCTGTTTGGCATCATAGAACTAGTAACATTTGGGCTGGAAAGAGGAATACAAATATCCCAAAAAGTTTCTTCCAAATTTGGTTTCTCCTCCTGAAGAGAATTATGAAGAAAATAGGGTTCCTTTTCTAGAGAAGACACCTCCATACTCACAAATAATCGAGGATCAAAACATTTATATCCTTTTTTACTTGAAGAGCAACCCAGGAAAATTTATTTAACAACCCTATGGCCAAAGTTTGGACCAAAAATGACTAGGGATATGAACATAAGTAGTGCACCTAAAAATTTTGAGAGGTAATTTACAAGATATGCGAGATACTGAAAAGTAAAAATAACTTAGAGGCAGTCGATGGGAGTTTTAGTAAAGAAAACTAAATATATATCATGCATATAAGCATATTGTGAAATATTCCAATTAAAAACATTAAAATAACAAGTTTAGAGCTATAAGACATATATAAATTTAAAACAAAAACAGAGAAATAACCAAATAAGATTGAATAAGATTATACGATAATCGATTTCATATCTATCATGCTATCCATTGTCCGACCACAAAGCATGAAAAATAGAAGAAAAGAAGAGAGACAAAAATAAACTGGCAACAAGATGGCATCCAAACTTTGGGAAAACTGGACAGAAACCAATAATGACTAATGAGTGGGATAGGCGGCGACCGACGAGCAGGTTAAGGCATAGAGGTTTAGCGGCGAGAATTTGAAGAAATTGATAGAAGGTGGAGAGATATGTGAAAAAAGATTTGAAACGATAATTTTTTAAAAAAAAAACTAATAACGGTGGGCCGGGCAAATGGGCTTTTCTAATGTTTTCTTTGTTTTTTCTTCCGACCGTGTTCGTAATTAAAAATAATAATAAAATAATCGACAAGTTGGGATGTGTCGATGTCAGAAATGTATCTGACACTGACACTTGGCCATCTTAGGAATGTCGGTGCTTCTTAGATTATAGCACGTGCCACTTCAAGTAAATGCCTATTTTTTCTTTCAGCAATCTCATTTTGTTGAGGAGTATCCTGATATATAGACTGATGCATGTCAAAGAATATAACACGACAATTAGAGTCTCTATGGAGTTTAGAAATAGATAAAAGATTACACGCTAATTTTGGAACATGAAGAACAGTCTGTAGATATTGTCAGTCGATTTGTTCATTTTCCTACAATAGAAGAAAAGCTTCCATCTAAACTTGTGATTTTTCTCATTGGAATATAATGGAGAATATGAATCAAAGAAAGAAGAACGGGTCATATGATATGCTCAAGAATCAATAATCCACGAACAAGAATTACCACGAGAAGGTTTCTAGATAATTACCTATGTCAGTCAAAGAAACACAAGAATTATTAGATGACAAATTGGTGGGTAGAATTTAAGAATTTGACGAAATTTTTCTTGTGACAAAACGAGCTGAAGATTAACCAAACCAGACCAAAAGTAGTCAAATTAAACCAGATAAGTGGACCAAACCAAGTTGGATTAACCTAACAGCGTCGAACTAGGAGAGCGGTTGATGGCTTTGATTCATTGCCCTGTTCTTCGGTTTGTAATATGATAGAACACCAAATAGTGTGTAACAGCCAAACTTATACAAAAAAACACTACAAACACAGTCTTGAAAACACAGAACAACACAAGAACTAATACAGAAATTAACCAAGTTCACGATAAAACATCAAACAGAAAAGTACTTCACGATAATGGAAATAGCTTGCTACAGACTTCAGTAACCGAACACTTTCTGCATTCCCTGCTCTCCAGGAAACTACAGCCCTCCACTTTCAGAAACTGATTAACCATCCCTATCTTCCCTTCCTTTTTTCCCTTTTAACTCCCTCCCACGTAACTAACCATGGTCCCGACCAAGGTGGTTTCCACTTCCTCCTCCATTTCCCTTCTCTTTTGCACGTGTAACTTCTCCCTTTTTCCTCCTACTATATTGTAAAATAATTGGTGGTTTATCACAACTCCCCCTCTCCAAAGACACCTTGTCCTCAAGGTGGAGATGAGGAAATTGTTGGGCGAAATCAGCACAATTCTCCCATGTAGCTTTATGAGGTGGAAGTCCTTGCCGACTAATAAGCACCTCCCATTCCGACTAATAAGCACCTCCCATTCCTTTGTAGAAGGATGTTTCCAATAACCAAAAATACCTGCAGGAACGGCTACCTATTCCACATTTTCTATCAAGAAAGGAACTAGTGGATGCACATCCGTATGATTGCCGACCACCTTCTTGAGTTGGAAGACATGAAATACTGGATCAATGGCAGTTATAGGACGTAAATTGAGTTTATAGGCAACTGGTCCTATGCGTGCAATCACCTTGAGTGGCCTAAAAAATTTAGGAGACAACTTTTCATTTCGCTTCTTCCTCACGAAAACCTGTCTATGTGGCCGAAGTTTAAGAAACACCTTATCACCTTCTTCAAACTCAACGTGCCATCGCTTCTGATCAGCATACTTCTTCATTCTATCTTGTGCAACCCAAAGATGCTCCTTCAATACTCCCAAAATAACATCTCTATCTTGCAATTGTTGATCCAACGTAGAATTAGGGGTCTCCATATCTCCATAATAGATTAGCGGTGGAGGAAGCCGACCATACACTACTTGAAAAGGTGTGATACCAATTGACCGTTGGTACATAGTATTATACCAATACTCTGCCCAATGCAACCAACGCAACCATTCCTTCAATCTCTCTCCACAAAAACATCGCAAATAAGCTTCAACTCCTCTATTAACCATCTCTGTCTATCCAGCAGATTGGAGATAACCTATACTTCTGATCAGTTTTGTACCTAACAGCCGAAACATCTCTTGCCAAAAATGACTCAAAAAGACTTTGTCACGATCAAAAACTATAGATTTAGGGTAGTGATGTAACTTAACTACCTCTTTAACAAAAGCATCAGCCACGGTCTTTGCAGTGTAAGGATGTTTCAAAGCAATAAAGTGACTATACTTACTCAACCTATCAACAACAACTATTATTACCTCATGTCCCTCAGATTTCGGTAGAACATCAAAAAGATCAATAGATATCTCACTCCAAATTGTATCTGGAATTTCCAATGGCATGAGTAAACCCACAGGAGATAAGGCTAGTGTTTTGTTGCATTGACATGTCATACACTCGTTACAATACTTTTGCGCATCAGCCTTCATTCCCTCCCAATACAACTCACCTATCGATCTTCTATAAGTTCGCAAGTATCCCGAATGCCCACCAAACACTGAATCATGATAAGTATGGAGAATTGTAGGCAATAAGACTGAATTTTTGGAAATTACCAGTCGCCCCTTATTCTTCAACACACCATGCTGCATAGTGAAACCAACATCGTCTTCTCCTTTCTCAAGCTTAGTCACAATTTCCCAACTTCTCATCCCCATCTATCTCTGATTTAAGGATTGATACATCCAACAATGATGGAGCAGTAAGATGATTAAGATGTGTAGTAGAAGGAACACGTGACAAGGCATCAGCTGCTTTGTTCTCAAGACTCAGTTTATACACTACATCAAAGTTGTAGCCAAGGGGCTTAGCAATCCTCCCCTAATGTTGAGGTTGGATAACCCTTTGTTCCAACAAAAACTTCAACGATCGTTGGTCAGTTTTCACCTGCCCAAAAGATAAGGCCTCCAACGTTGCACAGCCAACACTACAGCCATTAACTCCCATTCATAAATGGGTTCAGCACGATCCCTCATAGCTAATGTCTGACTAAAATAAGCAATTGGCTGATTATTTTGAATTAGGACAACACCTACCCCACACCCTGAACCATCAGTCTCTATTTTAAATGGCAAAGAAAAACCTGGCAATGCTAAGATTGGAAGAGTCATCATAGCCATCTTTAACTTCTCATGAAGCAGTCACTCATAAGCTCCTTTCTTCAACAGTTAAGTCGAAGGAGCAGCCACACTTCCATAATTCCTTACAAATCTTCGGTAATATCCTATCAATCCAAGAAATCCACAAACCTCACGGACATTAGTAGGCACGGGCCATTATTTGATAAGTCTAATCTTCTCGGGATCAACATCTACTCCCTTGCCCGAAATTATATGGCCAAGATACTTTACTTTCGTTTTTGCAAACCCACACTTTTTCATATTAGCATATAATTCATTCTCTTGCAGCACCTCTAACACCAATTCTAAGTGTTGAAGATGTCCTCCAAACTAAAATTGTAAATTAAAATATCATTAAAAAAGACTAAGCCAACCTGTGTAGGTAAGGCTTAAAAATACTATTCATCAAAGATTGAAATGTTGATGCATTAGTGAGCCCAGAAGGCATGACAAGGAACTCATAATGCCCCTCATGAGTCCGAAAATTTGTTTTCTCCACCTCCTCTTTACACATTCTAATTTAATGATATCTCGCCTTGAGATCAATCTTCGAAAACATACTAGCCCTATTAAGTTCATCAAACAATTTCTGTATAATTGGAATAGGAAACTTGTCAGGAATTGTCACACTATTTAATGCACAGTAATCTACACAAAATCGCCAACTACCATCTTTTTTCTTCACCAACAATACCGGACTCGAATATGGACTAGTACTTGGCTTAATTATGCCAGATACCATCATTTCATCAACCAATCTTTCCATCTCCTCCTTTTGCTGGTATGCATATCTATAAGGTCGAACATTAACTGGATTAGTCCCCTTCTTAAGGTGTATATGATGTTCAATGGCTCGGTGTGGCGGCAACTCTCCAGGCCAATCAAAAACATTTTCATATTTAGCTTAACATGGCTGGTATAAATTCATGAATGGTAGGTGCTTCATCAACCCCATACAATTATGCAAATGTCATTTCACCTTCCAAAGCTCTACACTCAATCAGAAATCCCTGATCAAATTCTGTCCATGCCTTCATCATGTGCTTCAAACTCACCCTAACCTTCGTAAGACTCAGATCTCCCCTTAACATAACCTTATTCCCATTTTGTATGAACATAAAAGTAAGTTTTCGCCAATCTACCTCTGTGACTCCCAACGTATGTAGCCTTTACATACCGGATTACATCCACTTGCAAAAAATTATCCACAATCTTCCAGTCACCAACAGCAGTTCCACTTGGTTACAGATTCCCTTGCCTTTTACAGCAGATCCGGAAACCAAAATAACCCCATAATGAGAAGTTTCTTCCAACTACAACAGCAATTGAGTTACTAACTTACCAGAGATAAAATTATGTTTTGCGCTGCAGTCTATCAGCACTACTACGGCCCTTTCTCAAATCATACATTTAATTTTCATAGTTCCAGGGTTTGTTAATCCCACCACCAAAATTAGTGATAATTTGATCACTGGTTCATCCTGCTTCCAAACTTCAATTTCTTGTATCTCAATTTCCATTGTTAAATCCTTTTCTTCCACTACTTCCAGTTCCTCCCCATTTGCTTGAACAACTAAACTCTAAGTTCCTTTTGATCTTTCACTTTACACTTGTGGCCGCAAAAAATCTTTCCTCACACGAAATCAGACTTTTCTCACTCTGGCCTAAAATTCAGCATCAGAAAGTCGTTTTAATGGTCTTTCCCATTGATTAGGTTCCCCAGCCACTTCTTGAAGTGTAATTGTCCGCATTGGAACAATCTCTCCTGACTTATTGTCATTAGAAATCATAGGAATTTTGAGGTTTTAAAGAGGTAGAAACCTAGACTTTCCGTCCCCTGCACGTTTAAAGCTTGATTCTCCCCTTATCACTTCTTAGTTCTCAATCTTTTGGGCCAACTTCATCATTTGAGCAAGCCCAACAGGTTCCCAACATTCCATATATGCCTTAATCCATGGTTTCAAACCATTCATAAATGTTTCTTCTATGACAGCTTTCTACAGAAAAGGCAATGGTGCCACTAATTTATCAAATAAATTTTGGTATTCTTCCACTGTAGTTTCTTGCTTCATCGCTCAAAACCTTCCTAGAATTGATCCCTTACGGCCTGATCGAAATTGAACAATCGGTCTCCTCTTTAAATCTTCCCAGTTAACAAACGGTTCACGATTTTCATGAGATCTATACCAATCTAAGGCTACTCCATCAAAACTAATGATGTACACCGTCATCTTCTCTGACTCAGTAAGCTTGTGTATCTGAAAGTATTTCTCAGCCCTAAATAACCATGATTTAGGATCATTTCCCAAAAACTTAGCATTTCAATTTTCTTAAATCTGCTTTGATCCCTCACAGAATCCTCTCCCTCCAACTTGGTGCGTTTTTTCCTCAGATCTTCCTTCCATCATCATCAATTCATTGACATCAACCATGCTTAGAATTTTACTTGATCCTTCTAGTACTTCTTCCATCGTTGTCTTCCCTTTGATCATTGCCTCAATACATTCATGAAAGTTTGTTGTTGTTGTTCAGCCTGCACACCTAGCCTTTCAATGCTCTTTGCCAACGATGAAATATCTTCCTTAATAGATGGTAACCCATGTAAGTCTGCCCAAAAGCCTGATTTCTCTTGATCAACCATTTCCAACTTTTCCTCAATTCGCTTTTGTGCCATGGCGAAAAGGTTGCATAGATTCGAATGTCTCTGATACCAAAATGATAGAACACCAAGTAGTTTGTTCTATTATTTCATTAAACAGCCAAAATTTTCTAGAAAAACACTACTAACACAGTCTTGAAAACACAGAACAACACAAGAACTAATACAGGAATTAACCAAGTTCACAATAAAACATCAAAACAGAAAAGTACTTCACAATAATGGAAATAACTTGCTATAGACTACAATAACCGAACACTTCCTGCATTCCCTGCTCTCCAGGAAACTACAGCCCTCCACTTCCAAAAACTGATTAACCACCCCATCTTCCTTTCCTTCTTTCCCTTTTAACTCCCTCCCATGTAACTAACACAAGTCCCCACCAAGGTGGTTGGTTTCCACTTCCTCCTTCATTTCCCTTCTCTTTTACACGTGTAACTTCTCCCTTTTTCCTCCTACTATATTGTAAAATAATTGGTGGTCTATCATAATGATTTTGACATTTTGGTGTTTTTGGTGTATTTCATTGGATTACCTATCCTTATATGGCCTTGTATTTTTTCTAGTTATTTCTTTCTTGTTTTTTAGGATGTGACAAGGGTGCTCTGCGGTGTCAATCTAGTTGAGAGGCTCAGATGCACGTATTAATCCTCACATATACTTTTTACTTTTCCTTTATGCTTTGTACTCTATACATTGAGACTTTGTCTCCTAAGACTTTGTCTCTTCCCATTACATCAATGAAAATAGAGTTTCCTTTGCAAAAAAAATAAAAATAAAAATAAAAACAAAACAAAAGGTTTAGAACACCATGAATCAAACTTCAACAAGGAAAACAACCATTACTTTCAAAGGACCCAAAACCACGAACCAAAATAAAACTTTACACTAAACATGTTATGCACTCCTTTAGAAGGAAACAATCACAGTATACCAAAGGTAGGAACCGTAAGGCTCAAGGAAGAATCTTCACGACTCGATAAACGAAAGATGGAAAGTTGTAACCACATTAAACCCCTAATTTTGTGCCTCTAATTTTGGTCGTTTATTGCTTTTTCTTTTTTCATTCATTTTTTCTTGAAAAAGAAATGTCTCTTTATTGATAAATTGAGTGAGACTAATGCTCAAAGTACAAGAGAATTATATAAAAAGCAATATTAAAGACATAAAGATCAGTGGGCACACCCAAACATCTCAACTAGGTTGACACCCCCCTTAGCATCCTCATCATATCCTAAAATCAAACTTCAAAAAGTATACAAACGAGGCAAATGAGACAGCCTTTACAAGGAAGACTAAAAGAAACTAACCTTGCACCCATACAAGGTTACAACATAATACATAAAGAAGCAAAAAGACTAAGGAGAAAAAAAAAGATAAAACAAGCTCATATCAAGAACAATTAAGCTGGAGAGATAAAAACGTTCCAATTTAAGTAAATCTCTTGGATGTTGTAACTTTCAATAGTCCTAGAAAAGGAGCACCACAAGAAGGCGTTTTTGCGGGCGACTTCAAAACAATGCAACCTTTCAAGGGATTTATCATGAAACATCCTTCGGTTCCTTTCAAACCATATATTTGCCAATGACTTTGTCGCATTTAAGAGCTTCTGATCAAGGTTAGTCTACCAGCTTTAGAGAGAAACCTTTTCTTCCACATAGTCGATTTTTTCTGAATATTCTCATAAATAGGATCCCAAAATGTCGTAGCTCTTGGGTTTCCTCCAAGGGGAAGACCAAGGTAAGAAGAAGGAAAAGAACCAACCTCTCAACCAAACACCTCCACCCATCTCCTAATAAATCTTAATCACTCTCAATTCCCAAAATTTATTATTTATTCCTTTAATTTTAAGACCTGACATGGCTTCAAAGAATCCCACAATATGGTTAAGGATCAAGGACGGCTCTTTACCCATACAAAATAACATTGTATCCACAAACTAAAGATGCGATAAGGCCACCTCATTCAAACCAACCCTAAAGGACTATTATGTTCCATCCACCCCGCTTAATATGAGTCAACTTAAGACATCCACGACAAGTAAAAACAACAAGGGGACAAAGGGTCCCGTTGTCTTAGCCCTCAAGAAGCATAAATCGACCCCTTTTGGGTTCCATTGATGAGAATAGAGTATTTCACATTCCTAACACAACCCCACATCCACATCCTCCACTTATATCCAAAAAAAATCCAAATCAACGCGATCATAAGCCTTTAAAATCAAGATTCAGATATTTAATTATAAATTGCATTTGAAATACATACTTCAATTAAATATATACTTCAGTGCTTCAGAAGTCTTGAAAAGCAAAAGTTTCATCAAAGCGCTCATGTTAAAGAACAAAAGTACATACGGTTGATGTAGGGACTTTGCCATTGAATGATTGAATTGCATCCCCAACAAATGAGTCAACTGGCCTAGAATCTTCAAGATCAGGATAAGAGGCTGCTGAGAACCTCCAAAAGGGAGCTGTCTCTCCCATTTTCTCCCTTCTCAAAGCTATCTATACACGGTCAAACAAATTTTATGTACATTAAATATGAATACTTTACAATCAATACACCAAACAGCATTCACATAATAAACTTAACCAATGATATTCATGTGAATAAATATAATATGTACATGATAAACTTATGCAATGACATCTAAAGCTATAATCAACATAACATAGATAGAATTTATGTTTAAGATATTTAAATACGCATAGATAGGTCTGTGTAATGCATGGAAACATATATTCATCACCATATTAGATGATCTCTTACTTAAATTATGTGCCACATAGAAATATTCAAAATACTTACACTTCGTTCATTCTTATTTTGTGGGTTCAGATACGGAAGTCGAAAGAAGCTTTTTATTCTTTTCTTTGAAAAGGAAACCAGACTCTTACATTAAAAGTCGAAAGAAGCTTACTAAAAATCAGCTGGAGAAATGGTCAATCATTGTTGCATTGTCCCTAATGAGCTAACTTTATTGGATTTTACTTCGGCATATGTAAAAGATGTTAGAGACAAAAGAATGATCAGACGACATTGCAGGTGCAAATCCCCACCCCCACAAATAGTTGAGCTAAAATGGGAAAAAAATATCACCACAAAGGTATCATTTTACCTTTCCAGTTCTAGCAAGTTCTCTAATTCCAAATTTGCTGAAATTTCTTTCGACAGCAACCAGCTTACCAGGATCTCCGGTCACCTTAGGACATTAAGAAGGAACAAATAGTCTTTAATATGCCATTAATAAATAGAACACAGGTAACGCAAACGAATATCTTGAATTTATACACAATGACTTCAATTATATAATGTTGAGTGTCTATACTTGAATCATTTTATGGATTATTTGGTAGAAATTGTGAATGAAATATTTAGTAAACCATGAATTTATGACATTTGTATCATGCATAAATACTCAGTCATTTTAATAAACAATTAAAAAAATATTGTCAAACTTCGTTAACATTTTGTTTATAAATAGCCTGCATAAAAGCACCTTTATTCTTTGAAGTTTTATAAGAAGTTTTATAAGTGTCTTTCATTATTTCAATGCAAATTTTGTTCCTTGTTAAAAAAAAAAGTTACTAACATTTCATAAAATAAATTTTGAAATATATATAGCACACTTTTTTTTCCTTTTTAAGGGGATATAAAACTTTTCATTAAGGAAATGGTAAGAGACTAACGATCAATGATAGAAACTCAAAAAGGAAAAAGAGAAAACAAAACCAGCAAAGAAGAAAGCTAAAATGGCAAAGAAGGATAAGGCCACCAAGAAAAGGTAAGTTCTCTCTCTCCCTGTTTTCTCTCTTCTCCCCCCTTCCATTTGGTATGTTCCCTTCAACCATCTTCCCCGACAAATTAACTGTCGACCCTTTGCTCCACTTCGTCCATTTCTAACACGACTCAGCTTCTTGACTGTTAGATACAATGGAACTGGTAAGCTGCACCGTTCTTCATTCATACTATTGTGTTTGGATGGAGAACAAACAAGTCCATTTTGAAGACATTTAAGCTCAAATCATCTAGGTTATTTCAAAGAGTCAACTGAAATGGTATTCCGATGCCTTAGCAGGGCTTGTAAGAGGTCTAGAGGATTGCTTCTTTCAGAGATACGCAGAGTTAGACCGTGGGAGATTGAAGCTATCCAAATTCGGGGCAGCCACTGATTGGATTCTTTGCTGTGATCTCTGATCGGCTTTAAGAGGACGATCAACCATTAGGGTATCCTCAGGGGAAGCCAAAAAGGGGTGGTGGGTGGTGGTCGTCATTCCTTCAGATGCTGGAAAGTTATTAGAGGGCCTTTCTTCCTCCAATTCGAAAACTGGAACAAATTCAAGCATGGTAGACCGAAATTTATTAGAGGTTTTGGTGGGTCGATCTCCATCAAAATCTCCCGCTTGATTAATGAACAAGGGATATCTTCACTACAATTAGAAACTATTGTGAAAGCCTTGAAAATATTTCTTTAGACACAATGAATATGACCAATGTGTTGGAAGCTAAAATAAAAGTAAGAGAGAATCTCAGTGACTTGTTGTCGGCAACTATTGAACTGAAGGATGAAGTCCATGGCAATATTTTTCTTAATTTTGATGATATCAAGGTTATCAAAGAGCCTGCAGCCATTCAGAACACTCTTTTTATCAGGGATTTTACTAATCCAGTTGATTTAGTACGAATAGATCAAGCCTTAAAAGATGAAGGAATAGATTCGCAAGTTCTGAAACCGGAATGGGCATTTCTCAATTCGACCCATTCAAAACCAGCTTTTGCAAGGAATCCTTTCAACCACGGTCAGTGCCTACAGACAGCACAAGCTTGCCCGTCTGGTGAACCATCCTCATCCCGCTGGAACTCTTCTCCTGCCGCATTAAAGTTGAAAAAGAAATTCAAATTAGGAGGGAATAATCTTGCAGAAGTCAAAGAGGCACTGATAAGGAGGAGAGACTTTTTCGGCTAGGTCATCCAACATGTCCAATGCAAAATCAGGACACCAACACTTTTGAAAAGAAATAAATGTGGGGGTTACTCAACCGAAAGAAGGCCAAATGGCACTCAGTCACTCCCCAGACGTTCCGTTTTCTCCAAAGAAACGGTCGTTGCCCACTGCCCAAGTAGAACAGATAATTTCTTCCTCAACTGCTGCTCCAATGCCCATCAGAACTCCTAGTAAAATCCTATCGACCTCTTTATCTTCAACCTCTCTCTCCTCTACATCTTTCTCTTTCTCAGCAAAATCAAAGTCTAAATCTGAAAACAAAAGCAAGTCAAAATCAAAAAGATCTCATCCTTTTAAACCATTCCCGAAACATTTTGGTAGAAGAAAGAGATCAAAGGAGATCACAAGATTAAGATCTTTAAAAGCTAAGTTAATGTCAGAACAAAATCCTGATTTCTCAGAGGAAAAATGTGCTTATTCCCATTCTATATCTCTCTCTAACAGATCAGAGAGTAATCCACAGATGTAAGATTCTCTGCATAACTACACAATCCAAATTCCCTTAAAGCATAATCCATAGAGTAATATTCACTCTTCGTGGCTATTTGATTTCCAAAGACAATTTTCCAGCACCTTTTCAAGTGATGTGGCTGAAGAAAGCACCCAGACCAGATGGTTTCACAGCTAAATTCCTCATTGAATATTGGAATTTAGTTAAACCAAGCTTAACCTCTATTTTTGAAGATTTTCATAAAATGGTAGATTAAACGCTTGTGTGCAGGAGAGCTTCATTTGTTTAATCCAAAAAAAAAAAGTAAAATGTGGTGGCCATAAAAGATTTCAGACCAATTAGCCTCGTAACCTTGAATTACAAGGTTATTGCCAAGGTGCTGGCCGAAAGACTCAAAATGGTAGTGCCTTGCATCATTTCTCTGCAAAGCGCATATATAGAAGATAGGAAAAATTTTAGATCCCATCCTTGTTGCTAATGAAGCTGTTGAGGATTATACAAGAGCTAACAAGAAATATGGATCAATAGTCGCACCCAAACATCCAACTAGGTTGACACTTTCTTAGCAACCTCATCATATCCAAAAGAACAAAAGCAAAAAGGAGAAAATAAACTCAATACTAAGCCACGATAATGAATCTTTACTAGATCATGGCTAGTAAGGAATTCAGTACAAAGAGAAGTAGTCATAATAAAGAAAAGAAAAGGTAACAACAAGATAAAATAAAAGCAACAAAATTAAGGTGGAAAGATGAAAGCTCTCCAATTTAAGTTGAGATCTTGGATTGTGTAGCTTCCGAAAAGTTTTGAGAGGGTGCACTAGAGGAGGCATTTCTGTGTGCTATCTCAAAGCGATCAAAACAACCCATTCATTTATAAGAAAGACTCTTTGGTTTCTTTCAAACCAAATTTCTGCCAAGATAGCTTTCAGCACATTTTCTCAAAGTAGTGTAGCTTCTTTATGCACATTGGAACCTCTAAATAAAGTTTCACATTTTCTCTAAAATCTGCTCCAAAAACCCAATATAGATGAAACTCTTTAAACAGGTTTTCCCAACACATAACCGACTATTTACAGAAAATGAATAAGTTCAGTGGGCCTTCTTTATTCTGTAGACACAACAGACAAAAGGAGGGGGATAGCCAGTTGTTAGGCAGTTTATGTTGCATAACTGAGGATACATTCAAATTTCTCACCATCGTAATCCAAAAGAATATTCACCCTTCTTGGACTGTCAGACCTTCAAATGGCTTTATAAAGTGGTTTGTCCAAAGGGGAGGAAGAGGATAAGTGATGTGTAAGGGACTTGACCATAAACTTCCCGCTGTTATTTAAAGACCAAACCTGACTGCCTTGATTTTCGTAAGGAATTTTATCTGCAATTTTACCGAGAAGTGATTGGAATTCTATGATTTCCTCATCTTCTAGCAAACAATGGAAAATAATTGACCATGATGCCAAAGGGTTGAAGATGAGAGGATTGAGAATCATACAATACAACTCATGTCTCGTTCGATTTTAACAACATTGCTATATACCTCGACCAATCAAATAAAGAATAATGATGGTTCACAAATGGAAAATGAGAAATAACCTTAAATGCCATTCTCAACTTTTTTTTTTCTACTAACTGAAAATCTCACATCTCCCAGACTTCCAAATATAAATTTTCTTAATAAACAAATAACAATTTGACATTAAAAAAGATAGTGGAATTGATTATCGATTAAATTAATAAAAGAAAAAATATACATTTGAGATATTGACATGTGTTTTCTATGATAAGATGCTAATATTCAAATAGAAGACTGGTCGTCCACCATGCAATAAATGTATGTTTTGAAAGAACCTGAAAGTAGTTACCTCAATAGTCACTGAATGTTCTGAAATATCCACAATTTTTCCTCTGAAGATGTCTACTAACCACATTATCTGAATATTAAGAAAAGATAGGTATAAGACCAAAGTTGAAGATGATGATGGAGTGATAAAAATTGAAGCTTTAATAATTCTCGACAAAGGATATTAGGTTTTCTTTAATGAGAAACTGTGCCGACTATTAGAAAAGAAGAATCAGAGGTCCTATCAAAATACAATTAAAAACTTAGTGCAAGTCATCACCTCAGCACGAGTACTTGAATCTGCATTGAGTTTCATAAGCACCAACTCACGCTCCACTTGGGGCTGTCTTGAGATATCTTCTACCTGATTAATTGAAATATCTAAAGAGTTTAAAGGTAAATAAATGGCATAGTGACTGCTTCTTCACTTCTCACTAACATTCGTTAATTCAAGATAATCAGTTTCAATATTAGATCACAATAATGTCAAGTCTTCCATGAATGTCCCTAATCATTTCCCCTAAGAAACAACTTGCTCACTAACTCTGAAAAAGGAAATTGTGGGATTTTTAAGATCTCTTTATTTGATAATTCCAGAGAATAAATTTCTTTTTTTCTTTTTTTGATAGGAAACAGATGTATATATTTCAAGCAAGACAAAAGAGAGAACAACCTAATGGCAAGCGGTTGCAAATTCCCCCCACCTACTCACCCACCCAAAAAGACAACTGAATAAGTGCTTCCGGTTGTTAAAAAACATGGAAAGACCATAAATACAAAAGAATTTGGTGTAATTTGTACACCATCAAGAGACCATGCGTTGCACAACCATCCAAAAAGAATTAAAAGAGGCAAAACTTGCAAGGAGTTTAATATCGGAGACAGAGACCATCCACCTTCATAGGAAGTCAGTAAGCCCGCCCAAACTCTTTTTGTACATAAGCCCAACTGTTTCTCTCAAACCAAATATTTCACAAAATGGCCAAATAGATGGTCTACCACAAAACTTTTCCATATCTATATATGGAGAGTGGAGCACAACCCCTACACCATTAATCAATAGGATCTTTTGTGTACCAAAGAAACACCGAAGAACTCCATAAACACATCACAAGCAAGGATGCAAAGCTATAACTCCATGACAAGTGATTCAAACTCTTTGAGGAACCTTTACGTAAAACACACCACTCCAATCCCGAAAATATAGAGGAAGCCTTCTGCATTGAATCAATAATGTCAATCTTCCCATGCATGACTTCCTAGGTAAACAATCTCACCTTCCAAAGCAAATAAAATAAGAAAAATCTAGGAAAAGGAGAACCACATAAGAGGAAAAAGAACAGCCGGAGAAAAAGCTGTTAGAAGGATTATGCTCCACAAACGAACATCCCTAGAAATTAGAATCTGGACAAAATGTAAACACCATTAACAAAGAAATCAAAGAGGAAACATAATGAGCTCCCTCATGATATAACTAGCGTGTAAAATCAAAGCAAAACAACAACGAACCATGACCTGACAAGATTTTTTCGTCCACCATTGATCAAATATGTTCATTGGATGTCTCCAACTAAAGCCTTCTGAAAAATAAATGTGATTATCTTGTCACGAGTATGAACTTCTACAGTCCTCTGTTATCTTCAAGAATACTAACCTCTTGATCAGATTTCATATCATAAATGAAGGATCTTTTTCTCTTGGTAGCAAGCATCCCTACATGAATTTCTTCTATAAATGCTCTTTAGCCTACTTGAATTTCTTCTATAAATGCTCTTCCAAGACCAAATACTACCCCAACTATCACCCACAAATTCCCTTTGTCAACAGCAACCCCAAAAAGACAAGGAAACTGTAAGCAAAAAAGATTTCTCTACCACCCATACATCTTCCCAAAACAAAGAAAGATAGCATGAAGGATCAACCAAACCTTAATAACATTGACAAGTTTGTTTAGCTGCTCCACAACTTGTCTCAAGACATTCTCCGTTCCAGTAACAACAATGGTAAAGAGAGCCTTATCCTTGTTCAATCCAACAGCAAGGGACTCGATGTTGTAACCTCTTCTAGCAAAGACACCGGCGATTCGGTTTATGATTCCACTTTCATCACCAACAAAGACAGATATAGTATGTCGCATCACCCTAAAAGCAAACAAGAATACAATGTTACCTTGATTTATAATATCCACACTAAGAAATCTTAAAAAACATAGTATAATTGAGATAAAGTCCCGCTTTACTCCTACAGCAAACATAATAGCTCAGATAGTAAAAATAATGAGTTAGATGCTTTGACAAAGAAAATAAAAGGAATGTTGAATTACAAATTTAACCACTGAACTTTAATATAGTCCATCAACTTTAAAGCTTCCAACTATGATCTAAAACTTCAGATTTTGATTGTGGTAAGTCATTGCACCGTTACTTAAGACATTGGTGTGGAGCGTAGATAGGATAAACTAGCAACAACTTGACATGATGTGTCACAAATGAATAAGGGTGGATGGAGAAAACGGCAGATGTGACAATCAGTTAACATTTCTGAAACAGAATTTTTGGCCTAATTTATCTCGCTAGACTACTCATATGCATGCCAACATTAATGCACCCTTCCTAATAGCAAGAATATATTAGTACTAAAATTGAAAAAATAAGGATGTGGCTAAAACTTTTTTAAATTTAAGGACAAAAACTGTGTTTTTTTTTTTTTTTTTTTTTTTGGAAAAGGAAACAGGTCTCCTTATTCATATAGATGTAAAATGAGAGAGAATAATGCTCTAGGTATATGAGGATTATACAAAGAGCTGAAAGCATAAAGCATAAATTATAGCATAATAAAGGGACGATGAAAATAATTAATCCAAACCCAATGAATTCACATTTTTTTTCCTTAAGGCAAGGTTGTACCCTTTCCTCAATGTTATTGAAGGTGTCATGAACAATTATTGTCTTCCAAAATAGGACTGGTTACTAACATGTGAATGCATCATTTCAACCAAGAGACTCAATGAACACTACAATATGCATGTAACAATCCTCCCTATTTTGTGTGTCTAGAACTAGGAAGAAAACCACATATTTATGAACTCTTTTTGCTCACTCAAATAGTCACATCTCTTGGTTTACTGTTGTGTCTTTTGAGGAAAGACATATCCCTTTACCAAAAAACACACTCTCTAAACGAAGATTGTGATGTACAAAACTTAAAAAAAAAAAAAAAAACAAAACAAAACAAAACAAAAACAAAAAACAGAAAGAAAAAAAAAAAGAATCAATTTATTCATGCTTTCCAACAAATAGACACGACAATCAAAGTTTGGATATCAAATCTATAAAATAGCCTAAAATAAGAGCTAGATGAAAATGATTTCCAAGAAACTGATAACAAAAATCTATGTGATTGATGAAATTCGTTTCTCTTCCTTAAAAAAAAGACGCAAACAGTAATGCAATTACTTTTTTCGGCTAATGCAAAAAGAATCTGTAAACCCATTAGCCCTCATGTAGGTAAATTCCCCGTATCAACAAAATAGTTGTTACTTGGATGGAAAAATTAAAGAAACTTGAAACTAAAGAACATTGATCATCACAAAATTAAATAATATCTTTTAAAAACGTAAAAATAAAAAGGAACAGTGAATCAGCCAAACAGAAAATGCTTGTTTTAAATCAAAATAAACAATGGAATAAGAAAGTGCTGAAAAAGCAAAAACAAGAAGTAAGAAAACGGAAGGATAAAGAACCGGGTTTTTTGCAAAAGAAACTTACGTAGAACGAATGGAGGGCCGAGAAGAGTCGGTTACAGTCACTGCATTATCATTAACAGCAGCAGAAGAGACCTGCAGCCTCTGGAACTCGAAACGGTTCCATTTCTGCACTTTCTGGTACTTGACGATTAAACTTGTAGAGAAGAAATGTCTAGAGGCAAGTGCAGAATAGGGAGGTTTGTGAGCTTTTACAGGAGCTGGGCAAAGCGCTACGGCGGCCGCCATGGATGATTGGATTGAATAGTGGTTTCGGAAGGAAAGTGAGGAGTGGGAGAGTTAAAACTAAAAGCAAACCACACAGTTACATGACTCGCACCGCATGCGGACGCTAAATGACATTTGGCATTCCTCGCGTTTTCTTTTTCCTTTTTTTCTTTTATTTTTCCCATTTGTCTTTGGGGTAGGTAGAAACTAGAAAGAATAGAATACGGAGATATTAAATTGTCAAGAATAGTTCTGTGAGTGTGAGGTTGTAAGCGAGGTCTAAGGTCAAAAGTTTATATGTGTGGGGTTGGGGAATTTGGATTTGGGATGCAAGGTAACCAAGCTGGAGGTATTTAGTTAATATTCTTTGATACTTCCGTTTTTGAAATCTAAAGAAGTATGGTTTTTGGGTCATTATTTCTATTAATTTAACTTTTTGTTTAAGTCTTTAATTCCATGTATATTTCCTAAACGTTTTATATTTACGTGACGCACCTTAAAACCTTCACATATATTTTCGTATTAGTGGAATATATGAGTAGAATATGCACACAAAAAAATAGGTCATCTAAGAGTTTAAGACATTATGGCATCTTATGTCAAATTGTATGTTAGTGCTATAAATGCAATCAAAGTCCCATATTAGTTAAATAAGAGGCTGATTATGGATATGTAAAAAAGAACAACTATCTTCAATAATAGTGGACTTTTTGAAAGAAAACCAAAACTAAAATCATTAGGATTTATGCTTCAAGTAGGCTATATCATACTACCATAAAAATATATAAGCTTTTCAAACACACAATAAAATACATTTTCTTAAAATGTTTTGTACAAAAATTTGTTTGATTTGACTATATGATTAAAGTGTTTCTATTAATGTTAAAATTATTAAATATGACAATTATTAAATACCATAAACTAATCATTTTAATTTTGTATTTGAAAACACTTTTACTAGCCAAAATTTTCTGTTTTAGTATACAATAATTGAGTTGGTTGTTGGAGGTGATTAGATGGAGTTGGTCATCCGAGATAATGATTGGAATTGGTAGTGAATAAGTGGTTGTTAAAGATGATTGTTGAAGGTGCTCTTCATTGGATTTTAGTCCTTGGAGCTGGTGATTGTCAAAGCTTTGGTGCCAAAAGTGTGAATGGATCAAGTCCCTAATAGAAGCAGTAGAAGAGACAACATTCATAACAAACAAAATACGTTAAACATGCTTTTAGAATTAAATTACAGAGATGAAGAAGACTTTTGCAACTTTGGTTTTATGAGCTTAGGTAGCTAAACCTATTTAGTACTAGAATTGCTGTTCAATTGGCAGATAGGAGTCTTACAAAGTCATTAATGTGTTTAGAGATGTGTCGATGAATGTAGATGCCTTAGTCTTTCCAACTGATTTTAATGTATTAAATTGCAAAAAAAAATCTTCTCAATCGAATGATCGAGCAACTTACCTAAAAATTTGTACTTCCCAGAGACACCCGAACTTTAAATTTATCACTTTCCTTTATTTCACAATTTTAGTGTAGCTTCTTGTTTTTATTTATTATTATTATTTTTTTTTTTTGCTTATTGGAATGTGCAATTGTCTCTTATTTAGAGCCATATTTCAGTGGATTTAATATGTTTGTTAGTATTTTTGAGTGAACTATCAAGAAAACGAGCATTGGAAGTCAAAAGAACCAAATCAAACCAAACCTAGACAAATATGTCAAAAAAAAAAGAAGGAAAATTTCACACCCTCTCCCTAGCATCCTCTTTACAAGAAGAGGTGTGTAGCCAGCATATGCCGACTCTCTAACAAAATATACCGACCTTCTATACTTAACACGTAGGAAAATACGCTCAAACAATTTTATAGTAAAACTTTTTAGAAATAGCACAATGGAAAAACTTATCACACATATTGTAATAAACTCTGATTTGAACAACTAACTGTATCAAACTCTTATGCAACCCTACCTACTCTAGGTAGACACATAAAACATAAATCAACCGAGGACAATAAAAAATCTAAGCCTGCTAGACAAACTAGATGACTGGCGGTGGTAAACTCAACTCTGGTATCAAGATTATTACTTGGGAAATGAAAGCATTTGAAAGAGTGAGTTGGAAAGCTTAGTGAGTGACTAGCTTTTGATAAACAAGAATAAACTTATCTTTAACTTTATTTCCTAGTTTTGTAAAACATTTATCGAGAAATTAAGCTCTTAAAAACATTATCTCATAATTTAGAAATCATGCTTTATAAATAGCTTTTAAAACAAAGTGTCACTCACAAGTTATTGCTTGTGTAGCTTGAAGTCATGCTTTATAAATAGCTTTTAAAACAAGGTATCACTCATAAACTTGAGATTCCACCCTTGGCTTGAAAATCCCTCCAAACTCTTATTGTCCTGATAATTCCATATTTAAGCATAAATTACCCTCTTGACCCTTGAAAATATCAAAACTTTACTCAAAGTAGGCAAAAATATCACAAACAACTCCAAATTGCCCATTTAGGCATGCATACGCACAGAGCATAGGTGACAGGGGAATGGCATGCACACAAGGCCTAGGGAAGCCTTGTTGCCTGCTAACCACACATCTAACATGTTGCACGCGTCATGGTCGAACTCCCCATGGTTGAGTTGTTAGAATTTATATCCTAAAACTCGTAGTTTGTAGTTTAAAATATATTATATTAAATAAAGTGGTTATTGAGGACTTATTGATGAAAATTGAACCTTATAATCTTGAATCCAATAAAATAAAGTTTCGATGTTATCTTGTGTAGACTTGAACTTTATGTAGAGACATAAATGTGGATCAAGTTCAAGTACATAGCCCAAACGGTGTATAGTGTATGAATAAGGTTGGGCACCTTGATATGGGGACATTGTGAATGCAGCCTGCTTTATAATTAGTATAAACAATGTGATCCTGAATCGTTCTTGTAGAGAAATGAAAATGAGAGCATCCTATGTAAAGAGTTTACATAAAAATCGAAACAATAAAATAAACACTTTTAAGTTATAACACCGTTAACTATATAAAACTGACTATTTTGATTATTGATGACTTAAGTAACTTAATCTTAATCCTGAGCTATCTATGAACTTCTATTCAAACAAAATTAGCTTTAGATCTACATAGGTGAGGTCAGCTCAACAGTGCTGGCCCAATAAGTCACCCATTTTAGGAGTAAGATCAGGTGGATGATTGGGATATAGGGTGCAAGACAGAATTCATTCCTACCCACTCTAGGGTTAATAGATAGGTTTTTCTTTTAAGGACTGAATCTAAGTCTTGAACAAGGGGCCCTACCATCTCATTGACCCGAGAGGGATTCGGTTTATGGGTTAGACCTTAAATCAATTGTATAATTGTGAATTAGTGGGACTTATGGAGCAAGATGTAGTCTCAAGGACAGAACGATATTTTGACTCAAGCAAGATTACGAACAACCTGTGAAGGATTAACTTACTAATCATGGTTATATCAGATACATACAAATATATCTATAGTGAGAGGAGTACAACTACGGGACTTTAGTATAATGACCCGTTAGTTAACGAATGTTGATTAGCTCAATCTAAAAGAGCTTACCCAGTTAATCTCGATCTAAAATCGTTTAGCTAGTTAGTCTTGAATTGTTGGAGCCCATGATCTTTAGGTGCATTAGGTTCCGTTGCTAACTCATATGGAATTAACTTAGAACAATATGTTGGAATAATTCAAATTATTCGAACAATATGTGATATAGCCATTGATTTTTAGTTTGAGTTAGGGTTTAATATTTAAATATGATTTAAATATTAAAAATATGAATATATATTCATATTTGGAAGCTCGAAATTAATAAAAATGGTCAAAATTGTAAAAAGTTAAAATGTTGACGTTTGACTTTGAAAAGTCAAACTTTGACCAAATTTATATTCAAACATGATTTGAATTTTGAAAAAATGAATGCAGATTCATGCTTAGGAGGTCGAAATTAGTCAAAGTGGACAAAATGGTGAAAAGTCAAAAGTTGGCTTTTTATGTGAAAAAGTCAAAGTTTAATTTTGACTTGAATGAAACTTTGGCTTGAATGGTCAAATGACCATATTGTCCCTAGACTAAAGTTGGTGGAAAAATCCAACATTTTGTTGGATAATTCCACTAACACTTAGTGGGATAACTGGCTACATGAGATGTAGACACCTAACCCACTAAGTTCCGCTAATGGTTAACAGAATGTTAGGTGTTGAGATCTGGCCAACTAATTATATGCAATTTTGCATGTAATTAGGTTATAAATAGACTCATTTTCTTTTAATAATAGACTTTTGGAAAATTTTGTATTTTTTGACTTACAAAATTATATCAAATTTAATTTTCTCTCCCAAATCTCAAACCTAAGTTCTTCCTCCAATTTCCATTATTCTCACCCATTTTCCTCCACTTGACGAGTCCCATAACTCAGTTTTAAGTTCGAAGAATAATGGATAAACTCTAGTAGTGGTCCCAGGTTCGTGTTTGTGAGGAAATATCGAGGAATCAGAAAGTTAGAAAGGTAAGTTTTTCTATAAACCCCCAATTTCGTTTAGTTAGGGTACTATGTTAACCTCTAAAATTATTTAGATGCATCTAGAGTAGAATTGATCCTTTATTTCGATATGCATGTCTCATTTTTTTCACGTGTGCCTTGAGCACTATGTGCGTCCTTGCGTGCAGGACATGCAGGAGGGCCTAGGCACGTGCTTCATGTCGCTTGACCGTGCGTTGTCCTGTGCCTTGTGTGCTCTAGAAATCAAACTAACCTCTTTTCATCTAAAATGTTTGCCCAGCTCACCACGCCTATCTTGACCCTCAGTCAAGCTTCAACTTTGCCCAAAATTTCCTTTCTCATTCTGTAAAACCCTCAGTTAGGACAAAAGGTTAGTCTCGAGCTTGTGACAAATCAAGATGAATTACAAAAGAGTTTTAGAGCTGAATCTCGAATAGTCTAGTGGAATCTCGAGTAAGATTTAAATTAGAAGGGTAATTTTGGGGCAACCTCGATGCTTGATGGATTGAGATTTAAAGAAAAGAGAGAATTATAAAGATTTCTCGACTAATCTCGAGGCCAAGTTCAGTCGAGATTGAACGTAGAAAAGTAAGTCTAAAGAAATCTTAGGCTATCTCGGTGTTAGTTCAACCAATATTGGAAGAAGATAAAGGAAATTAAAAGAATCTCAATCAATGTATTCAGTTAATGTATTCAGCTACTGAAGGAAGGAAGAGTTTACGCTAGGATTGGGAAATTCAAGGACCGTGGGTGATTATTCAAAGTTAAAAGAAAAGTTTTCCAAAGTTCTTTCTTTAGAATTGAATCAAGTTAATTTATGCATTGTAGAAAGCATGTTGTCATTTTATACATGTTATGTTGAGTATTGATTTTTGTAAAGCATGTTTTATGAAAGAAGATTTAATGTTATGTTTTAAGAAAAGTTCATATTTTATGTGATTGTATTGTATGTTATGAAAAAGAATATTTATGGCTACGTGATTTGAAAGAAATGATATGTTTAAGTCAAGTTTTAAGAAATGATATGTTTTACATGAGTTTATGCCCTATGTTCCATGCTACCCTCTTCAGCCAATTATATGCACTGAAGGGATGAAAACTCTTTCCAGCGGAAGAATTACAGAGACCCAATTTTAATTGGAACCTTAAAAAATACCAATATATTGAAAAAAATTACAAAACTGATTTTTATGGTTAAACATGCTGTGAAGAAAATACAAAGAAGAAGAACTTACTCTCTTTGACGGCTCTGAATCTACTAAACACCAACTTGGGGCACCACCACTTGGAAACTTTCCTATTCTCTAATTGAGATGGTTTGTGGGAACCAAAATTGGATTGAGGGAATTTTTTTTAGAGAGAAAACGTTTTCTAGAGAGAATGCAATGATTTTTTTTCTTAAAAAAATCACAGAACACCTTCTGTGTTTTTGTTATGCAAAGAATTCCCTCTTCTTTGTTGGAAGAAGAGAGAAGTTAGAGAGAATAAATGGAAACGTGGAAAAACCACCCATGTTCCTTATTAATTTAATAAATAAATATTAAATTTTATATATTAAAATAATTGATTAATTATATTAAATAAATAAATAAATCATATTTAATTAATATTTCATTTAAATCATATTTAAATGAATATCTCTCGCATAACCTATAGTTTTAATTTGATTAATTTAATTAAATCAAATTTAATTAAACCAATTTAAACTAAACTATTAATTAATTCTCCAATTAATTAACTTCTAAATTAAATATCTTATATTTAATTTAATCCAAAATTTGAATCATATTCAAATATAAATTTCTCTTATAACCTATAGTTTTAATATGTATCACATACACATTAAATTTTAACCTATAGTTTTAATAAGAATCTAATTCACATTAAACTAATATTTGAATTTATTCAAATATTTTATTCTCTCGTAATTTAATTTTAATCATATCCAAAATTAAATTTATATAATAAAGTCTAATTAAAATATAAACTTTATATTATAATGTATCAATATACATTATATTAATTCCCAAAGTAAATTTGAACATTTCAAATTACAACCAATATAAATAAATCTCATTACTCTTTATGAGCTAGGAAGGGGACCTAATGGATCTACAGATTAGAAGCTACAACGATATGAGATTAATTAGCTAAACCCATTAACCACATTAATCAATATTCGTTAACTGTGTGTACACTCCATTAAAGACTCACAACTGAACTCTTCTCACTGTAGATATATTTCTGTGTCCACGGATATAGACCAATACCAGTAAGTTAGTCCTTCACAAGAGTTCGTAACACCAGCTAGGTCAAATTACCGTTTTACCCCTAGGTTACTTCTAGTCCTTAAATACCAGTGCTCCTCTAATGAACAACCTGTTTATGGTCCAACCACTAAACAGAAAACCTCTATCGTGCCATAGAGAGGGTAGGACCTTTTGTTCAAGTCTCGGAGACATTATTAAGGGAACACTTATCTACTTACCCTAAAGGTGGGAAGGAGTGAATTCCATCTTGTGTGATTATGTTCCCAGCTCCCCACTCGGTCTTGTCCCCAAAATGACAAGCATATTGAGTCGGCAATCTGGCCACTCTCACCCCTACAAATCAAAGGACAATCCCTCGCAAACAGGAATTCATAATACACTCGGGATTAAGACTAAGTCACCTAGGTCATTCTAATGAAATAGAAATCCAACTAGTTAACAGAATTACATCTAGTGATTACTATTTCGTGGTCCAGTCTTATGCAAACTCATTGCATAGGATACCCTCACTTGCATGTTGCATACATGAACGCATTGGATCAATGTGTTTGTATCAAATACAAAGTGAGTCGTATCCATAATTTTAACAGGATAAGGTACCCAACCTTAACACTATAATATAGACCCTTTAAGCTGATCTTGAACATTGATCCCTATATGTCTCTACATACTGTTCAAGACTCATAAAACAACTTAGGATGTTAGTTTATTGGTTTTAGGTTATTAAGACAAAACTAATAATATAATCAATAACACTTATTGAAATTATAATAATAAAACAATTTATTAATAACGGTCAATTGATTATATTTACTATCTACGAGTTTTAGGACATAAAACCCAACATGCACATGGTGGTACTCTAATCTTGATGTAGTGGCTGACAAGCCTATGTTCTTTGTACATCATGGAAGGTGCAATTCTTTGTGCCCATGAAGAGAAGGATACAGTTAGGATTGTATCGATGTAAGATGAGAACGTCTTTTAACGTGTGGTGTATCTACACCTATGTTTTATGCTAAGAATGGGTTATAGATGAATGTTAAAATTAAGTTTATGCTATGACTTTCCTATGCTTGAAAGTAACAAGTTTTTGGTGTAAGAAATGTTTTGCAATGGTTTATGTTTTTATGAAGTGAGGTGGTGAGCCTGTGTTTATAAAAAGAAAATGATTTCATATGTGATTGTATTCCCCAAAATGGTTTTCAAAACTATCACTCACCATTGACCTACAGTTTAAGTTTCCCCTCCCTCAAGTTGTAAGGCATTGAGGTCGAGGTTTGGATCAAAGGGGTAAGCAAGTTTGGCTGTTGAAGGTTAAAGGCATTTAAAATTTCTCGTCATAGTTCTTGTGATTCTTCTGTTTCTGTTAAGTTTTGACCCACGTTTGTTAAGGTTTAAAGTTTTTATGTCTTGTTATGTTCCATACGTTAAGTAAGCACATGTGCATGGCGGTGCATGACACGTCCAAAACCTCAAATTTTCAACTTAAAACTCCAAGAGATGTGTCATGTAGCTGCTTGAAATATTCTATATGTATAAGTTTCTATCGTGGATTTATCATGTTGAGCTCTAAGTGAGCGACTATTAGGTGACTAAATAGGGTCATGTGTTAAAAGGTGCATTCCTATTCATGTGTTGCTAACTTTCTAAATATATACGGGTTTTGCAAGTTTTCCTCTCTATTGCCCAAGTGTAAGCGAAGAGAGGTTTTTTAATAAGTCTAAGATCAAACACAGGAAATTTATGCTCCTAATTCTCTTATCGCACAACTAAATCATTCGGTATAAACTATACAGTAAAGTTACGCACAGTATTATTATATCCTAAGTATTTACACTAAGGTGTTTGGGGGTACAAGGTGAGCATGACGAGATGATGGAAATGGAATTTAATCCCATGTATAGGCATGGTGAGGAAGGAATAGTTTAATTATCAAATCACAAGGAATTATGCTTTAATAATTCAAGGCGGTATAAAGCATATGTTAACTTCGAATTAGGGCAAGCAGCCTCTCAGTGCCATTGTCATACTTGCTCGCCTTTTGCGATTCAAATACACAAAGTTACGTCATGATTTATATCTAATCATCTTGCATACATTATTAGTAATTTCTCCTTGATTAAGGTGGGCAACCTCTCGGTGCTTTCGCCACACATATTGGCATCTCTACAATGTATGTGAAGGATAAACTTGGTGATAAGATGGTATTGCTTCAATTTTCTTAGCTAAATGCATGTTCTCATTTGTCAAGTGATTATAATCAACATCAATGTTGTTCTTTCGAATAAGCAATATTTTGACCTCCGCATTTAACTCAGCAAAACTCATAGCATAGACCCTATGATTCTCTAGGTATTAAAAACATGTTTCATTGCTAACAAGTTAACCAAACAGATTGAACATGAAAAGTAATAAAAAAATGGGAGAATGGAAGAAGAAATGCATTCCTTTGAATAAAATAACTTTAGGCCTCTTGATCATGAGGTACATCTTACAAATCAATACAATAGAAATACAAAATGAAATACAGAAGAAGGTGTTACTCCTTAGAGTATGATTTCTCATACTCTTTGGCTCTGATTTTTACCTATTCGGTAAAAGGAGAAGATGGAAGAGATGAACTTGATAGAAAACGAGACAAGCATAGCGAAAAATGATTGAAATTCACTTTAGATTGCATCTAACTAATTAGAAGATTAACATGAAAAAAAAGTACTCTAATTACATGAAATTAGGGTTAATGAAAAACATACCTTTGAAGACTTCCCGTTCCATAAATTTTCATCACGAACTCGAACCGGAGACCACTACTAGTGTTGACCCACTATTCTTCAGACTTAGAATTGGGTCGTGGGACCCGTTCAATGAAGCAAATATAGAGAGATGGAATTTAGGGTGAAAATTTTGGTTGAGATTTTTGAAGAGGGATTTCTTTTAAGAATAATTTTGTAAAACAAAATTATACAAAAATGACAAAAGTTCTCAAAATCTTGAGAAATCCCTTTAAATAGACTAATTACATGCAAAATTGCATGTAATTTGGTTATTAAATCTCAACACCTAATGATCCATTAACCATTAGTGGAACTTCGTGGCTAGGTGTCAAAATCTCATGTAGCTACTTATTGCACTAAGTGTTAGTGAGGTTATCCTACAAAACGTTGAATTTTCCCACTAACTTAGTCGAAGGACATTTTGGTCATTGGACCACTAAAGTCAAACTTGGACTTTTTAAGTCAAAAGTTAACATTTTGACTTTTTATCATTTTGTCCGTCTTGACTAATTTGGACCTTTCGAGTATGAATCCGCATTCCTTTTTCTGAAATTTATATTACATTTGAATGTAAAGCTGGTCAAAGTTTGATTTTTAAAGTCAACAGTCAACATTTTGACTTTTTACAACTTTGACCACTTCTATCAATTATGAGCTTTCAAATATGAATATGTATTCATCTTTTTTGTATTTAAATCATATTTAAACATAAAACTCTATCTTAAAGCTATAACTGATGACTATATCATATATACTTGTCGATTTCTCTCTCTTTACCTAATTCGAACAATTCGAATTATTCCAAAAATTGTTCTAAGTTAGTTCCAAATGAGCTAGCAGGGGAACTTAATGGACCTATAGATCTTAGACTCCAACGATTTGAGATTAACTGGCTAAACTCTTTTAGGTCGAGCTAATAACATTTGTTAACTAACGGGTCATCCCACTAAACTCCCGTAGTTGCACTCCCCTCACTATAGATATATTTCTATTCATCTGATATAACCATGATCACTAAGTTAATCCTTCACTGGCTGTTTGGAACCTCAACTAGGTTAGAATACCGTTTTATTCCTGAGATTACATCTTCTTTTTTAAGTCCCACTGATCCACTATTGAACAATTGGTTTAAGGTCCAACCTATAAACTCAATCCCTCTTGGGCCAAAGAGAGGGTGGGGTCTCTTGTTCAAAACTTGGATTCAGTCCTTAAGGGAACAACCTATCTACTAACCCTATAGTGGGTAGGAGTGAATTCCGTCTTACACCCTATGTCCCTAGCTATCCACCCGATCTTACCTCTGAAATGGGAGGCTTGTTGGGCCAACGTTGTTGAGCTGCCCTCACCTATGAAGATCTAAGGATAATACAGTTGGAACAGAAGTTCATAGTTAACTCAGGATTAAGATTAAGTTACCTTGGTTATCATAACTAAAATAATTAGTTTTATATAGTCAACGGTGTTATAACTTAAAAGTGACTATTTCATGGTTCCAGTCTTATGTAAACTCTTTACATAGGATGTCTCCACTCCCATGTCTCTACATGAATGATTTATGATCACATCGTTTGCACTAATTACAAAGTGGATCGTATCCATTGTGTCCTCAGAATAAGGCGCCCAATCTTATTCATAATCTATAAACCGTTTGGGCTATATACTCGAATTTGATCAATATTTTATCTCTCTACATAAAGTTTAAGTCTACACTAGATAGCCTCGGGACCTTAGTTTATTGGATTCAAGATTATAGTATCTATTTCCACTAATAAGTCCTCAATAACCACTTTATTGAATAAAATGTAATTTAAACTACAAACTACGAGTTTTAGGACATAAATTCAAACAAAACTCTCTCTCTCTTTTGTTCTAAGCTCTCTTCTAGAACTCAATGGAAGGGAGAAGACGTATGGACGACGTAGGAACTTGCTCTCTTGCCAAATTGTGTACACCTTGTTATGAAGTGAGAGGCTTTAGTTGTAAGCACTCATTCCATTCTCCTTTTATATTAATATTTCCTAAATTGTGAAAAATAAGTTTAAATCCAATTTTAAATCCTCAAAAGATTAGGTCATTGCATTGATGAAATTGTTTTAGAATCAATTTTGTTTGGGTGAATTTTTATGCAAATGGTAAATTGAGTTTTTGTTTTAAGTGAGGGACATTGTGGTCATTTTTATATGATTACTTTTAAAAAAAAGAGATAAAAATGTGGGTTCTTCTCATTCTTTGTAAAAAAAAAAACATAATCGCGCCCCCTGAAAATTTCTCACGCCCGAACTCTCTCCCCTCTCCTTCTCAAATTTTCTCTTCACTCATCCTCCTTTTGTCTCTTTCACGCCGAAGACGCATAAGGGCCAAAGTGCCATGTCAACCACCTCATGTCGTTCGTTTTGTCGTCGGTCATTGAACTACCATCATTCATCTCTTATCGGCCATTAAATTACCATTATCAGTTGTTCGTCGCGCGTCAATCTTGTTCACAGTTGTTGAGCTCCAGCCACCGGATCCGTTGATTCATGCACTAACCAATCGAACCCAATTGTTAGGCACCACATTGGTTTTTGATCTCTGTCGTGCTATTGCACCCTTTGCTACCGTTAACCTCACCGAATTTGGAGGTTGAGGTTAGTTTTCGATTATTATGTGAGTTTTGTGGTTTTTTTATTGAAGATCTTGACTTTAAATGACTAGTTTCTATCACGCTTTGGTGTTAGATTGAAGAGTAGTGGCGTTATTTAGTTGTTGTCCAGCGGGTTTAAAAAGGTTTTTGCTTATGTTAATTGTAAGTTTTAAAGAGTTTCTACTACCCATTAAGGTTTGACTTGATTTTTACAATACCCATAGAGTTCTTGAAAGGACTTAGCTACCATGTAGCCAAGAATGAGTAAATTTTTTGGAAGTTCGACACAAATTTGGGTAAGATTTCAAGCTTTATGGTTTGGGTCTTGAATGCCCATTTAATTCTAGTACTAATATTGAATAGCCATTGATGTTGAAAGTTAGATTTTGAAGTTAGAGGTTGTTAGGGTTTTGTCCATTAGAATTAAGGCTACTTCGATAAGTGCTTGGTAAGCTTTTGGGTAATTTAAGTAAGTTTCGTAAATACCCATTTAGTTTCGACAAGGTATCAATAAGGTTTTAGATAATTTTAAGCGGGTTCTCTCATAGTTCTTAAATACCCACTTAGTTTTTGCACGGACTTGATTTTTACCCATATTATGTTGTATGAGAGATTGAAGATTTGGATAACTTGGAAGCATGGATCAACACGTTTAAGGTCGTTTTGAACAAGTTTGGATAAGTTCCTAAGTATTTGACTCGTTAAATTGGTATTGAGATTGTTAATGGATCTAAACCTTTAAGGTATGAATATTGAATATAAGAGTATGAAGTTAAAAGATGACTTCAGTTTAGGTGCTTGTGGCATTAAGAGTTTAATTTGAAGTTTAAGGGTCCAAAAGTGAAATTTTAGCCTAAATTGATGCACTTGGAAAATAGTTCAATTTAAATCTTAGGAAGTGCTTGAGGTTGTTCGTCTCTTATTGATATATTGGATATAAATTCCAAAACGTCATCAATAATGGAGATAGAAGTGTATTCACATAAACTACCCATTGAGCTTGATGTATCTACATAAAAGACCCATTGGGCTTGAACTAAGTTGGATGCTCATGGGGTTACGTATCTAAATTTCAAGTCTAAGGGTTTGTAGGTGAAATGCTTAATCTAATCCTAAGCGCTTAGAAAATTCGAAGCCTTAGAAACATAAAAAGGGATTTATGTGACGTCATGAAGTGTTTTTAGAGATTATATTGCACCGCCTTGCTAAGTGAAGATAATGATGTGACCTTGATCATTGTTTCAGGCCAAATTAAAGTGAAAAGCGTATAATCTCGGGGGATCAAGTTATTGACTGTGAGTGGTTCATTTTCAAACTTTCTTTGTACGTATACATGTTATTTTATGATATCGTTTGGAAATTATCATGATTTAAACTTGTTATGACTACACTTTCTTTTATATTTAAACAATTTGCTTATGTATCATAACTTTGAGAATGTTTATGACTTGGATTTGATAAAAGTGGGTTTCAAGTTCTTGTTTCCGTTTATACTTAAATAATGCGTTTATTCATCGCGATTTTAAGAATGCGTATGGCTTGAACATTATAAAATCGTATTTCAAGTTTTTTTATTACACTTGGTTTTGAAATATGTTTAACCGATGTTCATGGTAAACAAGAAGGTGATTTTTCTAAGGTTACGTGAATGTGTTTTTGTAGCGCCACTTATGATTGTCTTGAGGTTCTAGGGCTAAAAGAGGCCGTGACTAGAGACCCAAGAACCAAAACCTAGGTGAGGATGTGGATGGAGGATTGTTATATGGGTTCGGGCCTAGCTTAACTCCTGGTGGGTGGCTCTATGTGCACATATGAGCGAATATGGATGTTGTTACTATCATAGGTGCTAAGTATGTGTGAGCTCTATTTAATCGCGTGTTTCCTTGTGGATATGGATCACGTGTGAACCACTTCAAGCTGTGTATTTAATATGCGTGAACTAGTTTTGGCCGCATGATTCCTTGGTCATGTGCGAGCTATCTTTGGCTGTATATTTAGACGCCTTGCTGTGGTTGGTTTGGGTACAGGTTGTTGGCCTTACTTGGTTTGTGGTGATATATGATTTTAACGTTTTAATCATTATTTCGTTATTGATGTCATTTTCAAACAGTTTAAAGATATGTTTTATGAGCATTTACTTAAAACTTGTCATTCATTGAGTTTTAGCTCACGTTTTTAATGTTTTCTCCCCCTAGGTAGCGGTCGAAGACCAAGCATTGGTTGAGCTTCCCCGTCATTGATTATAGATTTTCATTCTTTTTGTATGTTTTTACTTCGACCTTATATTATATAATGGGGTGGTTAGAAGTAACGAGGTTCATGCCAAAGTCACACGTTTTGAGACCCTTTTGGATTGTAATTATTTCGTAACTATTATCTAGTTTGAATCTTAACCCTGCTTGAATTTCTAAAATTATCTGTTTGAGTGTGCGGTGAGACACACTTGTTGTCATGTGGATTCTGAAGTTTGCATATATAGTTATAGAAGTGAAAATCTCTCATTTTTTAGGTTTTGGCTAACCTATATTTTTAGAGGAGATGCTGCCGAAATTTTTATAAAATTTCTTAAAAAGTTTTTACTAATCTTACTTTGGAAAAAGAATATTTTTTAAAGAGTAGAATCATGCCACGTTCTAGGTTAGAGAGGAAAAATGTAGAACGAGGTGTGACACTATTTATAGGCGAGTGGTGAAATTGACAGGACATCCCACGTGCCATTAATGCTTTGAAAAGCTATACCAGTGTTGCACAAATGCCCTTTTTGTCCTTTTTCTGATTTTTGCGCCAACCAATTTTATCTGCTAGTGCTTCATATCGCCTAGCTTGCTTGCTTGTCGCCACGTTGGCTGGACGCATCTTCTCGTGTGAAAATCATATTGCTGAGGTTCACTTCTTTTGCCTTATCCTACAACAAGGTCACTAAAACGCAGTAAAACAAGGATAAGGTTCTTTTGTACACTACTATTCACAGATTAATCAAATCGCCTCTTTTTTCCCTTGTTTGCTTCTATTCTCATGTGATTAGACTTCATTATTTTATATAACTTGTATTTCTACAAGTTATCAACAGCCTTCTGAAACTAAAGATTGCTTAAAATCTACTCCCCTCCCTTAGTTTTCATCCAATAGCCTCACTCTAAAAAATAGACTCATTTTGGAAGCGTTTGCAAGTGGTTTGAGGGAAAATGCACGAGTAGTTTAAACATACTTATTGTCTGAAGTTACCTTTACATTACAAGAAAATGGAGCATTCCCGACACCGAAAAGGAAGTCGGCATAAAGAACGTCGGGAATAAAAGCTTTCTCGACACCGTCAACAACGCGTCGGGAGATGCGTCGGGAAAACAATCTTTCCCGACACACCACGAAGGCGTCGACAAGAATACGTCGGGAAAAGGGTAAATTAATTTTAAAAAACAAACTATTCCCAACGCCGTGAACACTACGTTGTGAGCGGCGTCGGGAATAGGAGTTTTTCCCGACGCCGTATGAAACGTCGAGAAAAATGTTTAATGAGCGTCAGAAATTCTCCTTTTCCCGACGAATTTTGAGGGATTTCCCGACGCCACGTCACTGCGTCGGAAAATCCCCTTTAAAATCATTTCAGTTCTGTATTTTACAGAACCGAAACCGAGAGGGGAAAAGAAAGGAGAAGCCGAGATCGTCGTCATGATTTCCGTCGCCCTTCTGCCGTTGTTCCGCCGCCGTCCGTCGCCGCCCTCCCTCGTCGTTGTCCCTCGCCGCCGTCTGCCACTTTAGGTAAGTGGAAAATGAAAATTTATTTAGTTTAAGTTTATGTTTTAGGGTTTTTTTTTTATGAAAATTAGTTTAGGATTTTCTTTTGGAATAGATTTTTGTTTGTTAAATGTATTTTTGTATAGAGTGTGTGTAATTTGTGGTTGAATTGAAATTGAAATTTGAAATTTGAATGGTTTAGGATTTTTGTTTTAGAAAATAGAATTGAGGGGGGATTTTATAGTTAAATGAAAATTGAATGGGGGTTGAATTGGGGGAGGCGGTTTATTGTTAAATTGAAAAGTGAATTGGGAGGGGGGTTTATATTTGAATTGAAAATTGAATTTGGAGGGGAGGGGGGGGTTAATAGTTAAATTGAATTGGGGGGGGATGTATAGTTAAATTTAAAATTGAATTGGAGGGAGGGGGTTTAAGTTAAATTGAAAATTGAAATGAGGGGGGGGGGGGATTTATAGTTGAATTGAAAATTGAAATTGGAGGGGGGGGGGGGGGGGGAAGTTAATAGTTAAATTGAATTGGGAATGTAATATGTGTGTTAAGATTTGTTTTGGCTATCCTGCAGTTATGGTAGCCTGTTTGTGTTGAATATTTTTATTGTTGATTTGAGATGGCTATCCTGCAGTTATGGTAGCTTTTTTGTTTTGAATTTGTTTATGGTTAGGATGGCTATCCTGCAGTTATGGTAGCCTTTTTTGTTTTGAATTTGCTGGTTTCAAGGGGTGGTAGTAGGATAGCTTGAAGTATTTTGTTGTTAATAATTAGGTTGTGTTGGCTATCCTGCAGTTATGGTAGCCTCTGTAGTTTGGAGGGGTTTGTAGGATGTGAAGATATTTTCAAGTATTTTGTTGTTAATAATTAGGTTGTGTTGGCTATCCTGCAGGTATGGTAACATCTATAGTTTGAACTTAGTTATTGAAAAATAGTGAAAATTCAGGGGAGTAAGTAATGGATGTGAGAGAGTGAGAGACATATGTTTCTAATCAAACCTATTTATGTTTTAGGGACTTAAACGATGGATAAGGGTTGGATGAAACTTAGAAATAAGTTATCCCTTGAGTATAGACATGAAGTGACCCAATTTTTAGAATTTGCCAAATTTCACGTTGATGCCTACGGACGATTGACGTGTCCATGCAAGAGATGTTTGAATTTAAATTGGAGCTCATTAGAGGGTGTGGAACGACATCTGCTGACTATTGGAATATCCTCCTACTACACAGAATGGGAGTATCATGGAGAGTCATTAAGCTATAAAGGTATAGAAAACTTTGGGTGTATCATGGAGAACGACATGATCTCGCGACACATTTCTCGATGTACTTTGCATTTTCGCCGACGTATTTGTGCATCGGGAGTACCCCCGTCTCTTGTAGTGTTATGTAGAACACTTTGTATGCCAACTTATTGTCATTACTTACTTGCCACAATTTATACCTTTGTATGCTGTGGGCACTTGGATTCCATTCCACTAACCTGACTTGGACACCTAAAAACCTGGGCATCTCGCCTGACCTTAAGTTTAAAGCCCAAGTCTTCAACCAACTCGCCAAAATAACCTCATTCATTTGGCTGCAAGGCCTATCCTTGTGCACATCGCTGCCTAACTTAAGTCATCTCAACTAGCAAAGCCCTCTCACCTAAAGTGTGTCCTTGGCTGTCCAATTTCTTGTCATTAGAGATTTTCCTCAACATCTTGGCCGCTCATGAAAACTCCTTATAGGTTCTCTTGCTTGCAATTATACTTCTTCATGCTTGGCGCTTAAACATGTCCTTAGAGGTTCTCAACTAACTACTTGGCCGAATATATAGTTACTTCCTTAAAAGTTCTTTAGCCCTTCCTTTGGCCACCTACCATGTTCTTTGCTTAACTTCATACCTAGCCATATTTTGTACTTTGTTTATCCACCTTGGCTAATGATACACAAACCTTGTCACTTAGCCAACACCCAACTTTCCTAAGAATTTTTTTTCCTTTTTCCTATTAAATCATATTCTCCTTTCTTTACCAAGTCCTTGCAAGTATTAAGGGTCCTTAAACCTAGGATTTACAATAATATTAGAAGGGAAACACATTGACTTCAACGCGAGGGAAATTAATGGGTTTATGACTTGCAATTCAATGCAGAAGCTGAAGGAAATAGAATCGTTGTAGAGGCTCCAGACTTGAAATAAATGATGCATTTACAGTAGTAGCTGAGACATGTGTAGAATGGAATATAACGCCCTAGGGGTGCAAACGCCTCGCAGCCAAGTGTTTAACTCATGAAGCCAATGTGTGGCTGTATTTTGTTAAAAAAAAATGTTCCTATAACACATGACAAATCGATATCTTTGGATAGAGTAATGACTATATATTACATATGTTGGAATTTATATCCTAAAACTCATAGTTTGTAGCTTAAATTGCTTTTTATTCAATAAAATGGTTATTAAGGGCTTATTAGTGAAAATAGAATACTAGAATCTTGAATCCAATAAACTAAGGTCTCAAGGCTATCTAGTGTAGACTTGAACTTTATGTAGAGACATAAATGTGGATCAAGTTCGAGTTTATGGCCCAAATGGTCTATAGTGTACGAATAAAGTTTGGCGTCTTATTCTGGGAACACTATGGATGCGACCCGCTTTGTAGTTAGTATAAACGATGTGATCCTAAATCGTTCATGTATAGACATAGAAGTGGGGGCATCCTATGTAAAAAGTTTACATAAGACTAGAACCATGAAATAGTCACTTTTATGTTATAACACTGTTGCCTGTATAAAACTAACTATTTCGATTATTGATGACCTAGGTAACTTAATCTTAATCCTAAATTAACTATGAACTTCTTTTCATACGAAATTATCCTTAGATATGCATATGTGAGAGAAACTCACTGGCGCTGGCCCAATAAGCGTCTCATTTGAGGGGTAAGACCAGGTGGATGGTTAGGGATATAGGGTGCAAAATTCACTCCTACCCATTTTAGAGTTAGTAGATAGTTTTTCTATTAAGAACTGAATCCAAATCTTAAACAAATGGCTCCACCCTCTCATTGGCTCGAGAGGAATTCAGTTTATAGGTTGGATCTTAAACCAATTGTTCAATAGTGGATTAGTGGGACTTAAGGAACAAGATGTAAACTCGGGGGTAAAGTGATATTTTAACCCAACTGAGATTACGAACATCCTGTGAATGATTAACTTATTGATCATGGTTATATCAGGTGGACAGAAATATATCTATAGTGAGGGGAGTGCAACTATGAGAGTTTAAAGGAATGACCCATTAGTTGACGAACGTTGATTAGCTCAATTTAAAAAGGTTTAACTAGTTAATCTCGAATCGTTAAAGCCCATGATCTATAGGTCTAATAGGTTTTCCTGCTAGCTCATACAAAATTAACTTAAAATAACATGTTGGAATAATTCGAATGGTTCGAATTAGGTAAAAAGAGAGAAACCGACAAGTATGTGTGATATAGTCGTCGGTTGTAGGTTTGAGAAAAAGCTTTATGTTTAACTGTGATTTAAATATTAAAAATATGAATACAGATTCATATTCGGAAGCTTGGAATTGATGGAAATGGTCAAAGTTGTAAAATGTCAAAATGTTGACTTTTGACTTTGAAAAGTCAAACTTTGACTGACTTTATATTCAAATATGATTTAACTTTTAGAAAAATGAATACGGATTCATGCTTGGAAGCTCGAAATTAGTCGACACACAAAAAGGTAAAAAGTCAAAATGTTGATTTTTGATTTGAAAAAGTCAAAGTTTGACTTTGACTTTGACTTTGACTTAAGTGGTCAAATGACCATATTGCCCTTGAACTTAGTTAGTGAGAAATACAAAATTTTGTTGGATAATCCTAACACTTAGTGCAATAGGTGGCTATATGAAATGTAAATACCTATCCCACTAAGTTCCACTAATTGTTAGTGGAATATTAGGTGTTGAGAGTTTTTGAATAAATTACATGCATTTTTGCATGTAATTTGCTTATAAATATCTTCTTTTTTGAATTGGTAAAAACTTTTGCCTTTTTTAAAAAAATTAGAAATTAAAAGGAAAATATTTTATTATTTTTCTCTTTATCTCAACCTTTAATCTCTCCCTCCAAATCTCATCTCTTCATCAAATTTCTTCATTGAACGGGTCCCATAACCCGGTTCTTAGTCTAGAGATTAACGGGTCAGCTATAATGGTTGTCCTGAGCTCGTGTTCGTGAGGAGATCTCAAAGATGGGGAGGCTTCGAAGGTAAGTTTTTCGATAATCCCTATTTTCGTTTAATTAATGTTTATTATGCATGTTAACTCATTAATTAGTTAGTTGCGATTAGGGTAAAGTCTCGTTTCTTATTCCACTGCACAAGTTTCGTATCCCATCAACATCATGTGTATACCCATGAATATTAGACGCAGTTAGCTAGGAAAATCATAGTTGTATTTATGAAGAAGAGAGGCCACCTCGTTTGCCCTCCTTAGTGGCTTAGCTGGTCCTCAACGTGATCATAAGTAAAGAGTTGGAACTTGAAGAAAGAATTCAAGGTATCACATCATATAACATTCTCAAAAGGCTTTTAAAATATGATATGTGATACTTTAGGGACGTTCCAAAGGACAAAGTATTGCAACCGACATCATCCACTCCACCCACCACATCTACCTCCTACGAAGAAATGCAAATTAATTAAGGTAGTGGACAAAAGAGTCAGAAAGGTTAAAAGGTGTGAGACCTGTATTTGAAATATACGGGTCAAAATTTTGACTGGTCAAAATTTTGACTAAGTATTAAGACAAGGTGTTTTAAGAGAAGTGCGTCTAAAGATTAGTGTTTAAACACTTAAATTTTGTTCCGTGTTGAAGTTAGACGACGTGAGAAGGGTTAAGCATTTGGTTTTGTATCGCAAGGTAAGGAGAAGTCTTATCTTGGTTTGACAAGAGTGTACGTGTTAAGTTAAGAGCTAAGCATGGTTAAGTAAAATATTAAGCTGACACGTGTAAAGTTATAAGTAAGAGCTGACAAATTTGAAGAAGCTGAAGGATGACTAATCAGCTGAAGAGGATTAATTAAATAGATTTGAAGAGGATTAATTAAAGACTGATTCTTCGAAAGTTTTTCTAAGTGTTAAAGTTGTTAAGGGAAGCACTAGGTGAGAAAAAAGAGCTGAAGCTAAAGTTAGGTATTTTGAGCTAAAGGAAAATCAAATTTTTGTGTGTGACTTTGAAATGTGTTTGTACTTTAAAGTTTTCTTTAAATTTCATACTGGTTTGTAATGATGTTTTGTGTATGAATATTTTAAACGAAAATTTTATGTCGTTTAAATGAATGAGAATTTGTGTTCAAACCATTAATCTTATTCTTATCATCAAGCTAACTTTTGTGTGCACATAAAGGTATAGACAGCCATGTAAAAAAGACCTATATGGTGGAGTGAAGCTAGCCAATGCATAAAAGATGTATATTGTGCTTCATGGTCATAGCAACAAGGAGTGAACCAGGAGATTCTTACATGCTTTTGATGAAAAGACCATCATAGTAGTCTAATCACAAGGTGATGAGTCTTAGTGTTGGGAATGGTTCATGTTCTCGACAAAAAGGAAGCGAGACTAATGAGTATTATGTGATTAAGCTATTGAGAAATGAGCAATGAGCTTGTTTGAACTGAAATGATTTTGTTTTTAAAATGTGTTTCCAAAGGGTTTTCTTAAAACTTCACTCACTAAGTCTTTTGACTTATATTTTAAGCTTTCACTTCCCAAGTATCAATGTGTGAAGGTTATATAAGAAAGGACATAATGGTTATTAGGCGAGGAAGCTTGACAAGGCGTTTAGTTTAAGTTGTTTTAATTTGGACGAAGGATGTATATGATTAATATTGTATGCTAAGGTTAAAGTTAATAAAAGAAGTTGTTTATTGTACTTTCTTCTGCGTTATGAGATTTCTTATTGCTAAATGGTTAAGGTATATAACGTTAAGTTACTTAAGTGGACTAGGTGATAAGGCCAAGTTTAAAAGACTTAACCTAAATCATGTCGCACCACATAGCACATTTTAGATTGTATGCGAATCAACATCCTCCTCCATAATTCATGACTTAACAATCATCCATTTTCCAACCACCCCATTAGTTTTGTCGCCTACTTCTCCCTAAAGCTATGAACTATCTATCCCTATGCATTGAATTAGTTGAAGATGAAAGCTTTGGGGTAGATGACTTTGAGAAGATAGAAAAAATAGTTGGTGTTGGCTCACATTTACCATTTAACGCACCGCATATGACCATACTGACCCTTCTCAAAATCCAACAAACACAATACCTAGTCCATTTCGCCCTACTTTTGTTAATGACTCTGTTCACTAAAATAAATCTTGCAATGCATCGAAGAGGATAAAGATTTTGCAAGAAGATAAACTCATAGGCGGGCTGCCCACTTTCATGCTCTAATGAATTACATTCATAGTGTATATGTGAAACACATACTTGCCCCAATTATTCCAAGGAACCTTTGCCAACCACTCAGATTTTAAAGCGATGCAATCCTACCGCCTATAGAGGATGGACATGCAGCAAAAGATTAAATTTAAGGGTGTTTTATTTTAGAGTTTCTTTCTTCATTTCAATCACCAAACATTTTGTAATCATCTTATCAATGTAATGTAATTCCACATTTGCAATTTTTAATGCTATCTTATGATTTCCATGCATTGACTCATTTATTATTTCCTTGGTATTAATTTTCCCTTTACTTGATGTGATTCCCATAGACCTCCATGAATAATTATGTGTAGCTAACGATTAGAGTAATCTTGATAAATGTTGGAACTTAATTTTAAGCAATCATAATTAGAAGCATTTCATGAATTCTGAATGCGAGCAAGTTTTTACCTGAAGCCTAATTTTCAAAGCTTTTTATGATAATATTATAACTATATTTCAGGAATGTGGATTGTGCTACCTTTTAAATTTTGGGGTGTAAGGTTTGAGCTAATGCGTTCATTAAAAGATATATATATTTGTAGTGAGAAAAGAAAGTGATATGTTGAAAGTTCAATGCAGAGGTATAAAAAAATAAAACTTTGACTCATACCTAGAAAATATTATCAAACTCTAATGCCATTGCTAAGATATGGACATCACTTAAAAATAAGTGATCACAAAGAAAAACGTAGCTCTCATGCATGTCTGAAACAATGGTAAGAGTTGAAGTTGTGAAGAAATGGATTTATAGAATACCAACAATTTCTCGATTAACGCCTAAATAAAGACATAATGGCCAGTCAACACAAAGATTATGTAATAGATCGACATTTAGATCAGAATGAAAACCAATAAATGAGTGGACAAGCACAAATTTTCATAATCAACCAAAATCGAAGAAGCATTCTACATTAATTGTAGCTAGAGAAGCACCCTCTCAAACATTGATACAACCCAAAATGAGAAAAGAGAAAAGGAAATGGTATAAAAGATGATTAACTACTAAGAGGTATGACCTAAATCAGGCAAACAAATATTTATAGAAAATAGAAGAGCTACGGTGCTTAGCATGAGTTATGACCTAAATCAGGCAAACAAATATTTATAGAAAATAGAAGAGCTACGATGCTTAGCATGAGTTGTTAAAGCATAACGCTATGCTTCAATTCACACGTTTTTCCTTAAATCTTTGGAGCACTGCGAAGGTTCCCTACATGTCTCAAAGTTGGTGCTCTTGAGAATATGTGCTGAATACAACGTTATTGCACCTCTTCGTTGTAGGGGTGTTCAAAATAAAGTTAAAAACTAAGCCAATTGTCTAACCAAAATGAAATCGAATGCATGCGATTCTATTCGATTTCTATTACAATAAACCGCTTTTTATGTGGTTTAGTTCGATTTAAGATGTTAAAACTGATTCTTAAACCGAATCTAACCACTTTATTTTAAAAAATTAAATATATATAGATATAAATAATTAAATAGATTACTCTGGGTGGACGCATCACACACGTTTCCTCCAAGACGATCATAAGGTAAACATTTCCTCCAAAACGTCAAACGTAAAAGCTTCCTCCGACGAACGCACTTCAGTACGGCAAGATTCACACGTTACTTTCTGGTGATTCGAGGTTAACCCATACACTATTTGTTACTTTCTGACGAATCTATTTCTCTAATTTTAAGATCAATAGTTTTGAGGTATCGATTGATAAATGCTATTTGCTGAAAAAAAAAATTGATTGAAATTATTTGCTGTGTTGATGTAACACCTGCTGAGGTATATATTGATAAACGCTTTTTTATCCTTATTATAAAGCGCTAGACAGAATGTCGACAAGTTTGGCCAATAACGATGGTAACACTGAATTGGACACTAGGAGCAAGAGCAACAACTGTTCTAGTGTGAACAAAAATGATGTTGAGGTTATCATGCCACCACCAGAACTCCATCATCTCGAAAGAAGAAAAAAAATATGTCTATGGTATGGGATCATTTTACTAAATGCTTTGAATATAATGATGATGATCTACATGCTAAATGCAATTATTGTGATGCGGTGTATACACGTCATCCAAGAAGGAATGAAAATTCAACTATGAGAACATATCTTGAACATTATTGTAAAAAAAAATCCTTACCAATTTAAAGGCAATAAAGTAGATATAACTTAAACAAAGTTAGTATTTCAGAATAAAGATGATGATGGGGACTATAAATAAGTTAATTATAAGATATTTACCATTGAGAATGCTCGAAGGCTATTTGCTGAAATGATGATAATTGATGAGTTGTCCTTTAGATTTGTGGAGAATGAGGGATTTAGGAGGTTTGTGGAAGGAACTTTGATGTTAGTAGAACCAAGACTTGTTATTCCTTCTCAAACTATAGTTGCTAGAGATATTTTAGGAATATATGCTAACTTGGGAGAACAGTTGAGATATATTTTTTAATGAAGGATATAGAGTCTCACGATTGATACTTGGACATTGATTCAAAATGTTAATTTTATGGTTTGGACTACACACTTTGTTGATAGAAATTGGAAGCTTTATAAGAAAATAATTAATTTCTCTCAAATTGAAAATCATAAAGGGGAAACAATAGGAAAATAGGTGGAAAAATATTTGAAACATTGGAGTATTGATAGGGTTTTGACCTTAATCGTTGGTAATGCTTCATCAAATGATACAATTATTGCTTATATATTGAATTTAATTGTGTTTGATGGTCTCAAAGATGTGATTAGTACACTAATTCGAATTCGAAATGTCGTAAGGTTTGTTAGATCTTCTCCTGCTAGACTTGCTAAATGAGGAGGAGAACATATCTTGTAAGAGTATATTGTACCTTGATGTTCAAACTAGATGGAATTCCACATACTTGATGCTGGATGCAACTAGAAAGTTTGAAAAGGCATTTGAGAGGTTAGAAGACTGTGATACGGTCTACATGAATAATGAGTGTAAACCAACTTCTAGAGATTGTGAAATTTCAAGAATATTTATTAAATTTTTGTTTGTTTATATGAAGTAACTATTAGGCTTTCAAAGTCTTTTTATGTTACTTCCAACATTATCTTTTCATGATATTACTATTGTCCAGAATTGCATAATAAAATATGCAAGCGTAGGTGGTCCTGATAATAAGTTATTGCATGACATGGCTTTGAAAATGCAAGAGAAGTACGATAAGTATTGGGGAGGATTGCAAAACTAAATTTCTTTTTGAATGTTGCTTTTGTTTTGGATCCATGTTACAAGATGAAATCTCTCATATATTCTTTGACTCAATTATTTGACATGGATACAACAAAAGAAGTAGGGAATAAGGTAGAGTTTGTTTTAAGAAGATTGTTTAGTGAATATTCTTTAAACTATCATAGCCATGAATCATCTTCAAGCTTGATTGCATTATCTAAACTTCAGGTGTTTAAGGATTGTACAGGTGTGAGTCATCCTTCGATTTGTAGTACTAGTAGTACTGGTAGTAGTAGCTCTTCCACTACATCTAGAACTACTTCTTCCACTACATCTAGAACTTTTTCCGCTTCAGACGTTTCTCGTATCTATTTTAAAGATATGGATGGAGAGGGTGTTTTAAGTGTGGATACAGAAGTTGATATTTACTTATTAGAGCATCGTATTACACGTGAGGCGAACTTTGATATCTTAGAGTGGTGGAAAGAAAATTCTTCAAGATATAAGGTTCTTAGTTGAATTGCAAGAGATATTTTAGCAATTCTGGTATCTATAGTTGCTTTTAAGTTTGTATTTAGTACTAGTGGCAGAGTGATTGATCTGTTTCGTTCCACGTTATCTCCAACCACAGTTGACGAACTCGTATGTGTAAAAGTTGGCTACGTTCAAAAGCAATTAATATTGAATTTGTTGATCTTAAAAAAAAAATACTTAGAGAACATTGCAACGACTGAAGAAGGTTCGTATATGTAGAGATTTTTTTCTAATTAATTTGTATACTTCAAAATTCAAATATATTGATTATGTCATGACTATGTTAATAATAAATTTATTTTAAGACTTCAAAGCGGGTATATAGGCAAAAATTAAGGAGAGGAATGAGAAGGAGAAGAATGAGAAGAACAAGAATGTAAAGGAGAATTTGTCTTGACGAAGTTTGTATGACTATAGGACTTTTATCTATGTTCGATGGACTTTGAAACTTCTATGTTTGTAACTTTGTAGAAATTAATTTAATCTATGTTTGAAACTTTGTATAACTTTTATTTATTTATGTTTATGCGTAAGCGGTTCGGTTTTGGTTTGATTTTATTTATGCATAAGTGGTTTAGTTTTCATTCTGTTTGACACAGATAATTGGTTTGGTTCGGTTTCAAATGAGATTTTTTTATTTTGCGGCTTGGTAAGGTTTGAGCTTCAAACCGAACTGCGAACACCTCTACTCAATTGTGCTCCTAGGGGCATTTTGGTCATGTTTCATCATTTGATGCAATAACACATGGAATCAATTGCAGATTAAAAAATCATTAGTTGTAAGAGTGAAGGCACAACCACTATACTACAACCATATTTTGTTTAAAAATAAGCATTGTTTAATATATATTAAAATCTGCCACTTCAAAATTAATATTAAAAATACAAAATTCGATAATTTGAAGGGGGCACGTACCTCTGCTGGCCTTTACAAAAATTTGTCGATGCGTGGAATTGGCCTAAATAAGCACTATTTGTCTCCAAATACATCTTTCTACTTTGAAGCACTAAATACCTGTAAATAGACAATTAAAATCATTAAACAAGGGAGTGATTGGGAATTAAGAAGATAAATATGACACCTTTCAAGTTCTAACAACATTTTGTGTTGTATTCTTACTGACAACGAATTAACCTGGCATAACCCTTGTGAAGGTTTAAACTTCTGTTGACTGTTTCCATTAATAAGAGTCACGAATGTTACCATCTCAATACAATTCATAATCAACTGAATCCATCGATTGCAAGAGCCATCTTACACATCACTTGACGAAGGTAATACCATTAAGCTCTGTCATAGATCTTGCTCATATCAAGCTTTAAAGCAGCCACCCCAACTTTGCCATCACATTTATTATTTAACGAGTAAGACACTCAAATCCAATATTGTTGTTATCAGTGATCAATTGACGTCATATGAAAGTGGATCAAAAGAGATTCATGATTAGATCTAAGACCACCTTCAGTCGATTTGCTAAAGTTTTGGCAATATTCTTATATCACATTATAGAAGTTATTTTGCCAAAAGTTTTCCATTGAAGAAGGCTCGAAATCCTTTAGGATAAGGATGATAGAAGCAGAGTTAAAAAGCTCAATCTTTCCATTTTCATTCAAAATATAAAGAAAGGCCCACCCAACTATATGGACTCTCAGTTTCGTTCAATATTTCTAAAAGAGAAGCACAATCAGATTATCTGGACCAAGAACTTTCAGATTCTTATTGTCTAAAATCATATGAGGGATGCCGTCAAGAATTGTTATCGCACTTTCATTATGCGAATTGGAAGAACTAAATAAATTCTCAAAATACTAGTGGCCATTTCTGCTATATTCTCTTTTATATTTACCCACGCTCCTTCATCATTTTATTGTCTATTGATCCTATAACTTTCTAATGTTGTGAATCTCTATCATAGCTTCCCTTAAATCTCTTCCTCCTCTAGCAATTGTCTTAACTCTTCCTCGTTTTGAATCATGTCTTTTTACCAATTTGGAAGTGATTGCTCAATGACCTCTTGAATTTTCTATTCCTTTTTTTTTTTATCGCACTTTTAAGAGATCTATGTAATATGTTTTTTACTCATGCAAAATTTGATAGAGTCGATGTTCTGTTATATCGACCATACATCCTGAAAATATGTTTGCACACCTCAAAACAAGCAAATGATTCCTTAAGTCTATATATTGTTTGTGTCTCATGTCTTTCTATTGTCCTTGCAACCCAAACTCCGATTCAACCAAAATAGATCTATGATCTAAAGTAGTGAAATAAAAATGGTGACCCACAAAACCCCTAATTTGGCTTAAAATGTCAGAATTCACTAGATATCTATTAATTGTTTCCCATATAAGATCCCACTTCCATCGACGATCTCACTGAGGGTACCTGTAGCCCATGTTGTGTATCTTAAAGACCACACCTATCAAGAACATCAAGGAGGTCATTAATTAATTTTTTCCGTCTACGATTCTCTCCTACCTTCTTAAAGTAGATCAAATTTCATTAAAATCACCCTTAAAATCCACATTTGATATGCACGAAGATGTTACAACTCTCTTTTCTCCAATTGTTTCTCATCCACTAGGTGCCCATTGAAAGACACTGAGAAGGATGAGCATTGTAAACTTCTCTCGGGTGATCAAATAATGTTTGTATTTCACCATTCAAAAACCTCAATTAACGAGTAGCATTAGTAGCAATAAAAGGATCGACCCATACGGAAGCCTAATATATAATTTCTCTTAGCTAAATTGATTTATGGAAAGCATTAAAATTGGGAGTTTTTGTAATTTAGTTAAAAGGAAAACTAAATGTATGAAATTAAAGTGTGTGAAAGTAAAGGATAAAGCACAAATAATCATGTTATCTTAATGGGGTCGCCAATGCAATTTAGATCATTAAATTATCGGTGTATGATTTAACCTTCCTTCTTATACCTAGACCAATTGATCAAGACCTTAATGAATGCCTTAATTATCTAATATAAATATACATCATAATATACAAAAGCATTCCTTCGTAATATAAAAAATTCTCTCGAAATTACAAAATGTTCCTTTAAATCCTTCAAATTAAGAAAACCTAGAAACTTGCCTTCCTATAGTGATGAAGGAGACAAGATTTAGAACCTTCTTGATTTATTACAAAATTAATACTGAAAGAAGAAAGTGGAAGGGAGAAGAAAGGGAAAAAGAGACTAAAAGCCTAATGGGTGATGGAAATGACCTAAAAACAAATAGAGTAATTATATAAAAAAATTGTGCAATGCGATTATGGTAAGGGATAGTGTCACGATGCTCATACGATTTGTTGAAGCATAGCTACATTTCTCGAGCACATCACGGTTCGTTGATCTTCATAGTGTTGTGACATTGCTTGCATTTCATGCATTCTTGAATTTGCATTTAGTATGATATCTCTACACTGGCCTCATTGGGGGCATTTCGATCACTTTTGCTCCTATAAAGCCTGGATGGTCTTCTTAATTAGCTTCTAAGTTCTCCAAATAAACCTCAAACAGCGACTGTTGCGATCAGTTCTAACTCTTAAATGCTTAATATTTGTAAAATCATCAATAAGCACATCAAATCTAGTAACGACCTTGACATAAGCGAAGCAATATAGCACAATTTAGGTGTTATCACTCATACATACCAAAAACTCTCTAGGTAATCGTTTCCTCATTGACAATCACATCAATGTGGCTCATTGAGTAGTAATAAATTTGAACATCTACATCACTTTCTACTCCATAAAAGCATTTTCCTACCACTCTTGCCAGAACTCGGGACTTCTAAAGAATTTTCAACATTTGTTTCTCTTTTATCTTTATGACAAGATCTGTGATTGAATTTAGTTTTCATGAGGAACACTAGTTGGGGCCGATATACCATATGACATAGTGTTTTAAAATGCTCCGAGATTCCCTTGTCCTTGAACATTCCAACATAAGATTTTCATTGCTTTCAATGGGGTTCTTTAGTAGCCTCCACGGACTAAACTTCAAAATGGGGTTTGACAAACTCTCCTTATTACCACCTTGAATTTTTTTGACAAACTCTCCTTATTACTACCTTAAATTTCTTCTATATTTTCAAAATGTCTTTTTATCCTATAGCTCTCGAGCTTGACGCTTCCATTGTTTGCTTTTAAACTTAAATGCTGATTTGTCCAAATCATTCATAAAAAGAAGTAGTCACTACAAGAAATCGAGGTTTTTTCGACGCACAAAAAGGTGTCAGAAGAAAGAAAATCGAGAAATACGCCTTATCCCGATGCCAATTTTCACATGTTGGGCAAATGACCTTTTTCCAACACCGTGATAGAGTTGTCGGGAAAGAGGACAACAACTTCAACATCTAGGTATATGGCGTCGAAAATAACTTATCTCGACGCTTCATGCACGCGTTGGGAACTATCAGTCAGAAAGTTTCAAACATTAATTATATTAGATAAAGATTTCTGATGCATCCTACATGTCGTTAGGGACGTCATCGGGAGTAAGGGAAGCTCTCGACACTATTGTTGGTTCGTCAGGAATGGCGTCAGGAGTAATGAGATATCCTGACGCCATTAATGATTCGTCAGAAATGGCGTCGAGAGTAAGGAAAGCTCCCGACGTTTTCATGCTGCGTTGGGAGTTCCCCAATAAAATAAATGTTTCATTTCTATGAAACACAAAATCGAAACGAAAGAGAAAAAGGAAGAGAGATCAATTCCATCGATGAAACGGAGAGGGGAAACTTTGAGTCGTCACTGCTGTTGCCCTCGCTGCCATGAGCGTGTCGTTGTGCCTCTCCCACCGTCTGCCACCGCACATCCTTATTTGAGGTAAGTTTAAAATTCTAAATTCTAAAAAATGTTAGTTTAGGTTAGGTTTATTTAAATAGTTTAGGTTTTTTATTTTTAAAATTAGTTTTAGGATTTTAATGATGAATTAGTTTCAGGATATTGTTTAGGAATATATTTTGGTTTTTGACATTGAAATTTTAAATGTGGGTTGAAAGGGGGGGGGGGCGGAATTGAAATTTTGAATGTGTGGGTTGAATTTGAAGAGGGGGAGTGGGGTTTAATTAAATAATTGAAGGGGGTGGGTTGAAAATTAGAGGGGAGGGGGGTTGAATTAAAAATTTGAAAGGGGTGGGGGTTTGAATTGAAAATTTGAGGGATTAAGGTTGAATATTTAAGGGGGGAGGGAGGGCGATGGCTATTATTATGTTAAAAATTCTATAATATGTGTTAAGATTCGTTTTGGCTATCCTACAGTTATGGTAGCCTTTAGTTCAATTTTAATAGTTTATTTATTAGTAGTTTTGAATAACTTTGTTGTTGATTTGGGATGGCTATCCTGTAGTTATGGTAGCCTTTTTTGTTCTGAATTTGTTTGTATTTCTGAGGGTTTGAAGGGGTGGTAGTAGGATAGCTTGTAAGGTATCGTTGTTGAAAGGGGTGGGTAGGATGCGAAAATTGAAGTTGTTTGTGGTTAATAATTAGGTTGTGCTGGCTATCCTTTAGTTATGGTAGCCTTTATAGTTTGAAGTTAGTTTTAGTGAAAATTTTGAAAGATTGGTTTCAGATGGGTTTAACCCATTTGGTCAAATAAGTACCTCTTACAGTGTGTGGCCTGTTGTGTTACTTCTTTATAATTTTTCAACATGAAAATGCATACAAGAGACAAATTTCTTCATATCACTTCTCATACCTAATCCTAGATCTCCTGGTAGGAAAATCGATTTGTATCTCCAACCATTGATTGAGGAACTGAAAAAGTTATGGACTTTTGGGGTGCGTACGTATTACTTTCTTACAGATCAGTTCTTTCAGCTATATGCAACCTTGTTATGGACGATTAATGACTTTCCGACGTATGGTGACCTATCATGGTGGAGTAAAAAGGGTTATCAGGCATGTCCCATATGCATGGGTGATAGATCTTCGTTCAGGATACAAGGTAGAATATCCTTCATGAGACATAGACACTATCTTCCAGAGAATCCCGTATGACGTAGAAGTAGGCTACACGATGGAAAGGTAGAGCGTAAGGCTCCTCCAGCTGTTATGAATGGATATGAAAATCTTAAACCAGCTAGATCAGCTGGACTTTCTAGTTATGAGTAAACATCATTCAATAAAGGATAAGAAAAGAAAGAGAGCTCTTAATTGGATGAAGAGAAGTATTTTTTTCGAACTTCCTTACTGGTCGAGACTACTGTTACGTCACAAACTTGACGTAATGTACATTGAAAAGAATGTTTGTGACAATTTGGTTGGTACATTGTTGAATATCAAAGGGAAAACTAAGGATGCCACAAATGCTCAGTTCGAGCTACAAGATCTAATGATAAAAAGGATTTACACTTTATAGAAGTTGGTAACCGATTGGTCAAGCCACACGCGAGCTATACATTGAGTAGTAATAAATAAATTGAGTTTTGCAAGTTCCTAAAATCAGTTAAGTTTCTCGATGGATTTGTTTCCAATATATCGTGATGTGTGCATGAAAGAGGAGAAAATATCAAGACTCAAAATGCACGATTGTCATGTTTTATTACATCGACTGCTACCTATTTGTATTTTAGCATTCTTATCGAAAAACATATATACTGCTATTACCGAATCATGTAATTTTTTTCGTGACTTGTACGCTAGAAGGGAAGAGTAAGTGATTTGGACAGATTGAAAGCAGACATCATAATCATACGTTGTAAGCTGGAAAGAATATTTCCACATGTCTTCTTTAGCGTTATGGTACACCTAGCCGTTCACTTACCATATGAAATCAAGGTTACTGGTTCGGTTTCTTACAGTTGGATGTATCCCATTGAAAGAAGTCGACGCACTTTAAAACAATATGTTAGAAACAAAGCACGTCTTAAGAGGTCAATTGCAGAAGTGTATGTGATGAATGAATCGAGCACCTTTTGTTTGCATTACCTAAGTGGTATAGACTCGATGCATAAGAGATGAGCGAAATGATGATACCATTCTAGAGGACGAGCTAATTGGTGAGTTTGAAATTTTCAAGCAGAAAGTACAACCTTTAGATGCGTCAAGTCTTCGTACTATATCACAGGAAGAGAAACGCCTCTTCCATTGGTACATACTCAACAATGTCGACGAAATATCGGAGTATCGCAAGTAAACATTCTTTATCTTCATAATTCTTAGGTATAGTTGTTCAGTATTTGTTATACATTGTTGTTACATAAATTAAACTCATAATCATCCCCGTCAGGAAATATTTGAGACTTATACGTGGACATGCTCAAAATGCTAGGGATTTATATAAAAGACATCAACGGGGATTGCTTGATTGGTTTCGAGCACATGTATATAGCAAGTTTTTGTGTGACATGTATGCACTAATGTATTTAAGCACATGAATGTGCATAATCGTTGTCACATTGATTCCAGGTTATAGAATTGCATAAGTCTGAAAATCTATCTCATGATTTCTTCTTACTTGCGATGGGACCATCATTTGACATTTGTTGTTACAATTGATGCATCCTGGATGGGCTGAGATTTCACACGTCAGAACTTGATTCCCGATGCATTACACAAAATAGTAAACTGTTGGTCATTGATGAAAGCAATGCAAGTGGATGTGGCGACAATAATTTCTACGGTATTCTAGATCAAGTTTTGCACGTTCAATATCTGTTAAGAAGAAATGTATGGCTATTTAAGTGTCGGTTGTATGACACAGATGTCAACAGAAGTCAAACAACACACGTTGAACTATGGTACAAATCTCTCAACACGTCCCATTTTTTATTCGTTTAGGAACCTGTAATTCTTGCGATGCAAACACATTAAGTTTTTTACTTAGATGACCCAAAAATGGTAGCAATTTGAAAGTTGTGCAAGTTGTTTAGAATAAGCATATATGGGACTTGCCAGAAGTGGACAATGTTGAGAATGAGCACCTAAATGTACTAGAAATCGTTGTCAGCCATCAAGTGGATGAGCACATCGAGGATGACACTCTGTGCAAGATTAACGTTGATTCCACAATCGTTGATTGTGCGTCATGTCATCGAAGACTTCATTGACGATATGGATGAACACTTTTCATATGCAAGCGGAATAAGCAACGACTTCGAATTATAGTGACGAACCACGTACCCACATATTTATGTAGTTTTTATATTTCAATTTTAGCTATGTGTTCGTCTTTGCTTATTGAATGTTAGTTTTCTATGTCCACAGGCACTATATCGTCATTTCCATACGCTTTCCTCGAGACGGAGGGTCATCATTGGTGGGCGACAATTCGAGCGAGTCTAATAATGGTATACATTTTAACTTAAGATTATTTCAAATTTTTTTCTAACATTATATGTTCTTATAATTTATTGAGCAAGTACTTCTCAACCATCTGCAACTCTGACTTCTAGGAGACGTGCGCAGTCTCGACTCTTAAAGTTGGAGCGGTATGTTGCAGCCAATGGATGAATTGTGATGACGATCGCTCCTGGTGCAGAGAAGCCTATTTTTCCACACGTTGTTCGCTTCAGTCAGGCGATAAGCGTGTGTGTGCGAAAGACATTTCTCATTCGCTGCCTTAAGTGGGCAGACGTAGGCAGAGAATACTTTGAGATTGTCAAAGGCGACCTCCAGGTAAGTCTACCACACATTTATGATTTCATTTGAAAGATATTTAAGTTAACCAAGCTAATGTGTTGTTTTTGTGATGTGTAGTGGTTTTTTTGTGCTTGATTTCAATAATCAAGCAATGAATAGGTTTGTTGAGCATCAAATACTCAACATCTTTAAAGAGTTTCATGGCGACTATACAAGCACTTCAAAAAGTACAGCGACCCCGAGGAGGCTGATGCCAACCCACCATACCTATTAGTGGGAAGTGATGACGATTGTCACTACCTCTGTGACCACTACATGAGTCGTGCATTCAAGGTGAGGAACTGAACCCTTTGTCATGGTTAATTATGATTTCAACTTTTAATATGTATAAGAAATAAACAATATAATTGTTTTCATGCAAGAGAAATCCTAGATGAACAGGGTTGCTAGACAGAATCAGCCTTACAATCATAGCAGCAGGTCAAAGTCGTTACTACAACAACAGTACGAGCTCACTAAGAAAAAAAGGGAGTCGATCAACTGTGGGAGTTGTTCCAGCTAACACAAGTTCGAGACAAAATGTTCGTGTCTCACAATGCGGACGATGCACATATAAGTTATCCAAACAACATTTCTGCTCTTATTTGTCCTTTTTAATATATAATATTTTTTACTTACTAAGATAGTTTCTAAATTTGTTGCAACATCAAATGCTAGAACTCCAATCTCAGCCTACCTCAGAGGGCAATCAACCACTCTTTGGGGACGAGATATGGGAGACGGTGTTGGATAGACGATCAGGCTACTCAAAAAGCCATGGTTGGGGACCCAAGCCCAAGGCCTACAAGATGACCATTGCGAGCAGTTCCACGATGTCATGTCTGCAGTCCAGAGTCTACAGTAGAGCTTTAATTACATGCTAAGCTTGATCAAGCTATGCAATGGATTGAAGAACAAACAAAAAATCACAAAGCGTTAGCTTCAGAAGTGGAACGAATGCGGAAGCTCATACAAGACATGACTCGGGCACTGCAAGGACCACTACATAATCTCTAGCTTTGCGGTACGTATATATGTTTCCATTATTCTTAAGTTCTTGAAATTACAGTATACAGTGACGATATGTATATATATGTACTGTATCATTGTAGGACTCGCGGTGTAGAATGACGTACAAGGCTCGTTAGGAGACGTACGTTACGACTTTCTTTGCACTTTTTTAACGATGAATATTTTTTATTTGTATTATGAACGTTATTACATTTTTTGAACTTATTTGTATTATGAGCATTTAATTTTTTTGTTGAATTTGTGTTTCTATTTCATAATTTACTATTTATTTTAAATTTTCTTTAATTGAATCGAAAACGAATTCGAATATTTCAGGAAATAGATCTTATAGGAAAATATTACAGAAAAATATTTCAAAAAAAATTACATATTTAAAATATTTCCCGACGCAGTACAAACATCAAAATATGGTGCAAACGTCACATTGGGGATAGTTATTCCTGATGCATGGATGACGTCGAATATAAAAACATTGGGAGTTGTTATTTTCGGTGAATAGCTGATGTCGAAACTATGAACATCAAGGATGACTTATTGCCAATGCATCGAAGACGTCGGTAAAGACGACGTTGGAAGAAGATTATTTTCGATACCTTGTTTGTGACACGTCGGGAATTGGTTTCCCGATGCGTATCTTCCGACATCTTCCTAGCGTTCTTTTCTGCGTTGAAAATTCGTTTTCTAACGTCTTTACCACTTCCGCCGATGTTTTTATGCATTAGGAGTTTCCCCATTTCTTGTAGTGAATACAATATGACTTGTCACTTAAATTTTTTATGTTAGCATAATTCAATCAGCAACATAACTATCACATCATTTTTTATTGAGTCAACTAATAGTCAAATGAGTAGAGAGACAATTTACTACTAGTTTTCAAATCTTGAGACTAAAGTATTTTCATTAAACTTCAAAGACCAAATAGACAGCAATACAAAACTTTATGTACTAAAAGTATATTTTGTCCAAGAAAAAATAATTGGAAAGATCTAAGGCCACAGAAAACGTAAGTACATAGTTAACCTTTCCATTTTGAAGACGAGGATAAAGAAGTCACCAAGTCTCCCATCAATCCCACATACTTGGAAAGATCTAAGGCCAAAGAAAACGTAATTCTTCAACGATAATCTAAAAAGTGGACTTCAGTTTTGTTTACCCGTATTTCGTAATTTGAATGAAACATAGGGCAGACGACCAAATCTATAATCAATAAACAAAATCTAATTTGTGGTGCTTAGGGTAATACATTTAATTTTGTTTGGAGTAGGAGAATTATGAATCTATAACAATTGTTGTTATTGTTATAAATACTAGTATTGATTAACCTTAATCCCTAAAGGTAAGAATACAATAATACCAACTAATACAAAGTAACAACTTCGATTGACTCAAATTACGTTTGCAACATACTTGGGCACCATTCGGTATTGTTGAACTTTTAAAATAATTAATGTTGGTAGTAGTTCTAGAAAAATCAATTGTGAACCGAAGTAAAATAGTGGTTGGTAAATTTTAATTTTAGATTACAAAAATAAATAAATACTAAATTAGTGCAATTTAGCTAAATAAGCCTAAATAGCTTACTATTTCAATTACGACTATATTGATATAATTTAAAATCCATTATAATATTTTTTATAATTTCATATGATTTTAATTTTAATTAATTTTGTTTAATCTAGATTATTCAGCAAAAGTTTAAGATAAATAACTATTATAAAAGATTGAACCAATTAAAATTTTAAAATAGATATGAAAAAACATATTAATACAAAATAATCTTATTATAATATTTTTATTTAAATTGTTAGAGAAATTAACGGACTCGTAGAAAAGCTAAATCTAAAAGTTATTATAAGATTTCTCATCACTTTTTAGACTTACAACCACAATCCTAAACAAAACTTAAGTATACTTGATAAAAAGATATTTATTATAATTAATTTAGAAATGAAATCTCATTTAAGACCTCCTGCGATTATTCATCAATATAAAAGAAAACGTAAGAAAGTATAATTTCAAGGATGGATTAGGTCAAGTTTTATATAGAAAAAGTATGCTTTCCCTAAAGGAGCAGCTACTAGTCTCCCTAGACTCTTTGGTGTGTTATTTCCTTGTTATTTTCTTAATATTTCTTTATATGAACTTGAGGTTTATTGAGTATAATCAAATCACATAGTACCGTATTTGTTTATACTCTTTTTGTTGGGATTATTACTGTTTAAAAGAAAGGACTAACATATTGGTATCAGAGACATAAATCTGAGGGTTGTGACAAGATCAATGGGTAATAAGCAAATGAACGTTTGGAAGGTTCTAAGTAAGAAGTTTTGGGTCTAAAAGAGATGATGCTCGAGTTGAAGAAGGCAGTGAATCGAATGACTGATGACATAAGAGAAAATAGTTCATATCGGAGGAGAGGCGAAATTGGGACTTCCGACGAATTAGTGATGAAACTAAAAGGGAAAATGGGTGATTTGGAAATACCTCTAGACACCGTAACAGAAACCGTTGATAGAAGTAAGTATAAAAAACTCGAAATTTCCTTGTTTCTCGATAAAAACCCAGAATCATGGGTCTACCATGCAGAAAATTTCTTTGAAATTAATGAACTACTTGAAGTTAAGAGGTAAAAGTTGTCGTGGTGAGCTTTGGTCAAGATGAAGTGGATTGGTAAAGATGGAGCAACAATAAGAAAAAGATTGAGTCATGGACAGATTTAAAAGAGAGAATGTTTTAACATTTTAGAGACACTAGACATGGGAGTTTGGGAGCAAGAATAATTAGAATTACTCAAGATGGATCCTACAATGATTATTTAAAGAAAATTTTAAATTATTCAGCCCCTCTTCTGGACATTGATGGAAGTGTTCTTATGAATGCATTTATAACTAGGTTAAAACCCTCCTTGCAAGTCGAAGTAGCTAGCCGATACCCATAGGCTTTGGAAGATAACGGAATGTGAAAAAGGAAACACTAATAGAACAAATTTCCAGATGAAACAAATAATTATTTTCATCCAGGAAAATTACACCAAGGGGGAGCCACTTGTGAAGAGGTTATCTAATGTTGAATTCATAGCCTAATTAGATAAGGGACTCTATTTTAAATGTAATGAGAAGTATTCTCATGGTCACTGATGAAAAGTCAAGGAAAAAAGGGAATTTATGTTGTTTATTGTGAATAAAGAAGAAGGACAGGGAGAAGAGAATGTAATGGTAGAAGGAGAGGAAGAAGTAATGGAACTGAAAAACCTTGAAGTCCCAAAAGGTAGTTAAGATTGCATTGAGAACGATCATAAGATTTGCTTCTAAGAGAACCATGAAACTCAAGGGATTAGTGAAGGATATGGAGGTGTTAATACTAATTGACAATGGGGCTACCTACAATTTCATTCAGCAAGCTGTAGTTGATGAGCTGGAACTAGCAATTCTAAAAGGAACTACCTTGGAGGTAACCATTGGAGATGGATCTAACAAAAGAGGAAAAGGATTATGTCAAAGAGTGGAAGTGAAACTACCCGAGCTAACCATCATTGCTGACTATTTAATGGTTGAACTAGGAAGAGTAGACGTCATTTTAGGAATGCATTGGCTGAGTACCACATGCCTTGTGAAAATCCATTGGCCAACGTTAACTATGTCATTTAAGGTGGGAGACAAGAAAGTCACATTAAGAGGGGACCCTTCATTAATCAAGGCAGAATGCTCCTTGAAGACTTTCGCTAAAACTTCGAAAGAAGAAGACAAAGGCTTCCTATTAGAGTTCCCAAAGTTTGAAGTGGAGGAAGAACACGATTGTGATGAAGAAAAAGAAGAAAAAGAGAAGAGGAGTACCTCCCATTAATTAAGTTTCTCCTTAAACGGTAAGAAGAGGACCTCCCAATGATTAAGTTTCTCCCTAAATAGTATGAGGATCTTTTTTCAACCCCATCTAGTCTACCATCTAAAAGAGAAGTTAACAATTACATCCTAACATTGCCTGAACAAAGACCTACTAGTGTAAGGCCCTATAAATATGGCCAATTTAAAAAGGGAGAATTTGAGAAGTTGGTGGAAGAAATGTTGCAAGCCGGAGTGATTATACCTAGCCATAGCCCCTATTTAAGTCTAGTTCAATTGGTGAAGAAAAAGGATAGTGGTTGGCAATTGTGTTAACTATAGAAAATTGAATTAAGCTACTATCTCAAATAAGTTCCCAATCTCACTTATAGAAGAACTCAAGATGAATTACATGGGGCCTCCATAATTTTCAAACTAGATTTATGCTCGGGTTACCACGAAATTAAAATGAAAGAAGACAATGAAAAAACTGCTTTTAGAATGCATGAGGAGCACTACGAATTCTTGGTAATGTCTTTTGGACAAACAAATGCTCTAGCTACCTTACGATCACTTATAAACCAAGACGTTTTGTGCTTGTTTTCTTTGATGATATTCTGGTTTATTATAAAGATGTGGCTGAGCTTGAGAAACATTTGGGGATGGTTTTTGCCATTTTAAGGGATAACAAGCTACTTGTAAATAGAAAGCAATGTGTCATAGCACACCCAAGAATTCAGTGCCTTGGACATTTGATTGATCTCTAATAAGAGAGTCGAGACCGATGGGGATAAGGTTCAAGTCATGATGAATTAGCCCCAACCAAAAGACATGACATGGCTGAGAGGTTTTCTTAGTCTCATCGGTTACTACAAAAGATTCATTAAGGGGTATATGGTGAAATTGCAACACCATTGATCAGACTTTTGCAAAAAAAAAAAAAAAAAAAAGCTTTAAATGAGATGATGTAACCACTGAAGCGTTTGAAAAATTGAAGACAACCATGGTCTTAGTCCCTGTGTTAGCACTACTAGATTGGTCACTACTATTTGTAATTGAGATTTGACTCTTCAAGAAAAGGTTTAGAGGCAGACTTATCTCAAAATGGGCACCCTATTGCTTTCTTCAGCCAGATACTTTCCACGCGTAAAAGGGAATTAATGGTCGTGGTTTTAGCAGTACAAAAATGGAGACACTATGTGCTAGGGAGGAAGTTTATTATCATCTTGGACCAAAAGGCACTTAAATTCTTGTTAGAGCAAAGAGAGGTACAACCTCAATTTCAAAAATGGCTCACTAAGCTACTTGGTTATGACTCCAAAATTCTGTACCAACCAAGGTTATAGAACAAGCCCATGTCCTATCAAGACTAAACCCAACAAAAGAGCAACCATAAAAGAATTAGCTATTTTAAGTGCTATGGATATCCTTATATAGATGTTGTCCTGATAGGAGCCGAAGATGATCCTGGACTACAAAAAATGATTGAAGTTGTCCAAAAAACCAGAAAGGAATGTTAAATACCAATGGTTACATGACATACTGCTATATAAGGGAAGGTTAGTCATTTCTAAACACTTTTTATTGATACCAACCTTATTGCATACATTTCATGACTCTATGTTGGGAGGACATTTTCAATTTCTAAGAACATATAAACGTATAAGTGGAGAGCTCTATTAAGAAGGGATGAAAAAGGTTATCAAGAATTATGTGGAGAAATGTGAAATCTGTCAAAGAAATGAGACTGAGTCAACATTACTAGCAGGGTTAATACAACCTATCCCATTATCAAAACTCATCCTTGAAGATTGGTCTATGGATTTTGTTGAAGGACTATTGATGGCTGAAAATGTAAATGTAAATGTGATAATGGGAGTGGTGGATAGGTTAAGCAAATATGCCTACTTTGTGACCTTGAAACACCCCTTCTCGGCTAACTAAGTGGCTGAAGCCTTCATAGACAAAGTGGTAAGGAAACATGGGGTGCCAAAATCTATCATTAATGACCAAGATAATATTTTTCTGAGCAACTTTTGGAAAGAACTCTTCTCCACTATGGGTACTTCTTTGAAGAGAAACACAACCTTCCATCCTCAAACAGATAGACAAACTAAAAGGGTTAACTGATGCGTTGAGACCTACCTAAGGTGCTACTGCAATGAACAACCCACCAAATGGCATAGGTTTATTCCATGGGCTGAACTATGATACACAACCTTTCATGCTTCTACAAAAGCCACTCCTTTCCAACTTGTATTTGGCAAACCCCTAGCCCCCTTGATTTCATATGGGGAAAGAAAATCACCTAATAATGAGGTAAAACAAATACTAAAAGAGAGAGATATATCCCTAAGTACACTGAAAAAAAAAAACTGAATGTGACTTAAAATAGAATGAAGAAGTTTGCGGATTTAAAAAGAAGGGAAGTGCAGTTTGAGGTTGGGAGAAGCAGTTTATTTGCATACAAGCAATGTTCTCTTGCAAGAAAAAGGAGTGAAAAGTTGGCTTCTAAGTTCTATGGGCCGTATGAGATAGTTGCAAAGATTAGTGAAGTGGCATACCATTTGAAACTTCCCCTTGAAACAGTCATCCACAATGTTTTCCACGTTTCTCAATTGAAACAAAAGTTGGGTCAACAACAGCAAGCTCAATAGATAGCCCTAAAACTGTTTGAGGAATTTGAATTGCAACTATGGTGGGAGACTATATTGGGAATTTGTTGGAGCAAGGAGCAAGGAGCTGGGCGCAAATGAGTGGCTGCTTAAATGGAAAAACCTACCAAAAACTGAAGCTACTTGGGAGTCAATGAATCAACATTTCCCCAACTTCCACCTTGAGGACAAGGTGAGAACCTGGGTATTGTAAGACCCCAATCATTCATCAATATAAAAGGGAGGATAAAAAAGTAATTACACAAGGAACAGATTAAGGAGAGAGAAATGAAGAAAAGAATGATGTTGTGGAACCCACAAACGATTGGTGAGGTTAGGTTTTATATAGAAAAAGTCTGGTTTCCCTAAAGGAGAAGTTGTCAGTCTCCCAAAGAAGCTAGATTGTTTACTTGTGTTTTTCTTGTTATTTTCTTAATATTTCTTTGTATGAACTTATTGAGTACCGTCTCTGTTCCTACCCCTTTTTGTTGGGATTATTACTGCTTAAAAGAGAGGAATCCTTATAAAATACCACACCAATTTTAGTTACCGATGGGAGAATATAACCTAAAATAATAACAGAAACATTGAAATTATCAAATTTATCATAATCCATAAACATGTAAGCCTATACTCTACCCTCAAACTAATATTCATTTCTACTAGTTGTGTATTCTAACCTCAAATTAACATTCATTTCTACTAGTTGTGTATTCCTTTCTTAAATTAATATTCATTTCTACTAGTTATTCATATGGGTACCGTTGGCATTGGTTATCATCAGCATCATTCTCATTCGAAAATAATATATAAATGTTTCAGAGTAAATTTAACTGGGAATCTCAAATGGAAGTTGAACATCAGTCAAACAAATAAATGGGATTTACAGAATTCTGCTCTTTAACAAAGTTTCTCTTTCTGTTGCTAACGAAAGCTAGAATGCATCGCCTAAAAGGAAAAAAAATGAAAAAGAAATTGCTACGTTCAATCATCACGTTGAAAACTACAAGGAAAACAAACCAACTCATACAGGTGCCTTCCTGTCCCTTTTCTAACTCAGCTGAAGTTTCTATCTTCGTCTTACTGCAGAAGAACCTGGTCCGCGCTGTACTACAGCAGCTGATTGCTGTGGTTGTGCTTGTCCTGCTGCTTGGCCACTAACCTGTTCTTCGGCCATGTTCATTGCTTGTGTTATGGCATTCATAACAATCAATCCAAGTGGTATCAGGTACATCCACTGGCATAATAGGAATACAAATCCAGTAAGAATATATAAAAATTTAAGGTTATGGAACAATTGTTCTTTTATTTGAAACTCACATATTTAGCCCAAAATGACTTCTCAGGTGGCTTTACACCTTCCCCTTCTCCAGTCTCACCAACAAGAATGTCCTCAGCAAATACAGGTGTCCTGTGAAAACCATTGAATCTAAACTTGAGCATTGGATGCACCAAGAGTATAATAGTTCCGGTGTCAATCTAATTCTAGACGACAGTATATTACTTTTTTAAAAAATGGAAACAAAACTGCTTGTTAAAGTAATGAAAACAGACTACTGCTCTGAATACACGGAAACAAAGAAATAATATTAGCAGTCTGTTTGAAAATTGTCGAGGGCCCATTTGATGACCTGCTGCTTTCTTAAAATTAAAGTTACAAAAATCCCTCCCTCCTATAGATTTTTTCCTTTTGCTATCAACTGTTACCAAAAGAAAGTTGAAAACTTGCTTCTACTTTTAGAAATTGGATAAGAATTCAAATGTTTATTCAAGATTCTTCACTTTTCAAGAACACGTCCATATTGCAGCATCATCAGGGTAAGCTAATAAGATTAGGTTCGACAAGTGAAATAGAAGGGTAAATGTAAAAATGCACTTACCTAGGAGCCTGCTCACCACTCTTCAAAAACGTGAGAGAGTTAAAAGACCATTTTGAAGGCTGAAGGAAAGACCACGTGTAGAACGTTAGTGAATAGAAGCAATAAGCCAAATGAAAAATACAGTTCAAGAACACTAATTTTATATCATAATATATAATTAATCATCTACCTTATTGTCAATAAGCACCAGATACTTTCAAGTTAATACTTCTCAATGTTAAGTTTTTTTTCTCATAGTGTGATGTCATCGACTCAGATGATAACCAAGCAATGATCTATAATATTATGTATAGATCAAGTCCATAGTCAGCTCTTACGTGCATTTTCCAAATGAACCTAGGAACAAGAACATCTTTTGGGAAAAGCCAACCAAGCCCACTGCAAAAAGATTGCTCCCAAGATGGCTTTCCCATCCCAATGCCTAAGAGGGTTTAACCTATGTTGGACATTTGGTTGTGTTTTTAGTGACAATGTTTGCACATTTTAGTTGGTCCAGCTCTTAAGAAGATACCCAAATACTTTGGAGCAACGTGGTTAAAGCTTTGGTAGCTGAGTTATGGTTTGAACGAAACCTGAGTTTTCATAAGACTTCCCCTTGACTAGACCAATATAATTTTGCTCACCTAAATGCATCCTCATGGTGTACACTTTCAAGAACTTGTGAAGATTACTCTATTCAAGAACTAAACTTGAATAGGCGGGCATTCATTTTGTTATGGTATATATGTAATAATAGAAGTTTGTTAGTCTTTTGTCCTTTATTGTAATTTATTAGTCTTTATGTGGGGTTTCCATGTATACCTATACTATATATACTGAATTCTATTGTATAGAATGAACGAGTTATTTCACACTTCGCTCTAACGACAACATGCTATCAGAAACATATAGGGTTTAGAACATTCGTCAATTTAGTTATTCTTTAACGATTATATTCCATTAGGGTTTAAGTTTGGGCAACCAAGTTCGAGTGGCCGTTTGTTGACAATGCATGCCTCAGAAGGAGCGCCACCGCCGTCCGCCCCTATTTAAGTTCATAGCTTGTTGAACTCTGTTTTTCAATTGGTCTATGCATTTGGTTACTTCGAAATCTAATCAGGTGTGAGGTTCTTTGGAAAAAACCCTTCTGATCTTAGGTTTGTTGCTGTTTAGTTCCAATTTGGGTTGTTTGATGGTAGATGCATCTCAGATGTTTGGTTTTCGGTCAGTTTGTGCCTTCGGTCTCATTGAAATCCATTTGGGTTTGACAATATTTGATGAAGATCTGATTGTTTTTAGGAGTGGTGACTGTTCTGTTCTATTTTGTGGCTGATTTTTGCTCATTTGGTTTGGTGAAGCTTGTAGATGTGGTTGTCACTCTGCTATGGCCAAACAAGATCCTATAGTGAATGTCTAATTTCGTTCAATTGCAGACTTAATCCATCCATGGTCTGTCTAGTGTCTACTAAATCTCAAAAGTACCAAAACTTGTCGAGAGCATCTCCTTCATCATTAGCATGTCCCCATTACAACCATGGATAACTTATGTAACATGAATCATTGTATCCTTTCCTTCTCTACACAATGGGTTATAGACTCCGATACTCATATGACAAGTAATCCCAAATTATTTTCTACAATTTTGTACTCACATCTACATCCATTATTGGTGATACCTTAGCACATGGATCAAGGCCTTCTGTTATTGAATCTAACACTGTAAATCTCACCCCATCTGTTTCTTTGGATTTGTTCTACATTTACCTCAGTTGTCATTTAACTTGATCTTTATTAGTTAAATCACTCCTGACCTTAAATATTGTCTCTTTCTATCTTGGCTATTGCTTTTTTCAGAATCTTGTAACAAAGAATATTATTGGGAAAGGAATGAATCTCGAAAACTTTACAATTTTGATCACCAATGATTGACATCAACAACCGCTGCTTGTTCTGGAGTTGTTTCACCTTTTGATGCCCATTGTCGTCTTGGTTATCAATCTCTCTGTCTTGAAAGCTTTGTCCTCAGTTTGATAACTTGTCTTCGTTGAATTGTAACTCATTTCAGCTTGCCAAATTTCATCATCCTAGCTCCAGCCTCCAATGCTCGAGTTGATAAACGGACAAATTCCCCCTTCGAGTTAGTTCATTCTGATATTTAGGCTCCGTGTTCATTTGTGTCCGAAAATCGATTTCGATATTTTGTTACCTTTGTTTTTTTTCTTTTATACGGAGACAAGCCTCTTTATTAATAATGGAAAATTAGACTAATGCTCAAAGTATAAGAGTATATCCTAAGAGCAAAATAAGAAAGACAAAAACATCCAAACATACTATCCAAAGATGATCTCGGCCAATACAAGGGAAAATGACCCAAACAATCGCAAAGAAACAAGCTAAAAAGGTGAAATCTAACAGAAAAAATGAAACTAAAGCAGAAACAAAACAAAGAGATTTGAATACAAAGCATAACTAAATAACTCTCTCGAAAGGAAAACATTCGAATTTAGACTAAGAAGAAGATGCAACCGGCGATCTCAAAGCTATCATGCCAAAGTAGTCCAAAACCTAGAAGAGGCTCGAAAAAATCCTTCAAAATATCAGCATCAGCAAAGTAGCTTTACTTGCCCCCCTCATGAAGAGAAAAACCCAGAGAGACTAAAGATGGACCAAAATTTGGAAGACATTTAAACGGCTGAGACAAGTTTGGCTTTCTAATGGTTTGGCTTCCACTCCCCAATAGTGGAACTACATGCCATTCATTTGGCTGACACATGGCATTTTGGTCATACCAGGTCTCCAAAAGCTGAAACCCGTGGCATTTTGGGATGCAATAGGGCAGAAGAAGACTCAGATGTTCAATACCAGCCACATCCCAGCCTAGATTTTCTCATAGTCTACCTTCTACTTCTTCCCCGGACTCTAATATTCCCCAAGGTATTTCTGAAAGCAACAAAAGAAAGAAAGAAAGAAGCACCCCAGTCAACAAGTTGCTCTGCCCGCATATCAAAAGGAAACCCCAGCGTTTTAGAAAAATTTACAGAAAAGGTTGTACTTTCTTTTGCAACACCTCAACACTCCCTGTTGAATCTTCAAAGACAAAGTTGATGTTCCAATCGAAAATACATCCCCCAGGCGTGTAGAAGTATTAAAAAATATTCACTAAAATATTTCTCTGTAAACCATTCTAATAGATTCCAGCACCTTTGTCAACCATAAAACATTTCATGATGAACAAAATAATCTCAGAGAATAGGCTTGAGAAATATTAGAAGAGCAGCCATAGTTTCTGGCAATGAAGTCTTTGTTGATAATCACTCTCACAAGACTTGATAATATTTTATGAGAAATCGTTCTAAATTACTCTCATTTTTGCAATTTCCATGCTCAATTTTGAACTCAGTTTGGTGGAGGATATGATCGAGTGCCCAGTAAGGCTAGAACTCAACCAAAGTTGTAGACCAATGAGCTAAACTGAAAGATAAAAGGGCATTGGTGAAGGAAGCAGAACAATTGGCGAAAGGGAAAGATAAAATATGTTTTTTCTTCTTTTAAGTGTCATTGTACTACTATGGAGGAAAGAAGAAAAGATGCTGAGGATCCCAAATTGAAGAAAATTAAGAGACTTCACAAACTTTATAAGATGTATGGGCTACTCATCTCATTACCCCATGTATCTAATATGGTATTAATGTCTATGAAGCCCAAATGGACATTTGGTCCAAAAATAAAATTTGAGATTTGATCCAAGAATATGGTAAACCCAAAGAAGCACCATCTTGATGGTGAGCATGCTGAGGATCTCATGTTGAAAAATCAAGGAACCTAAAGTTCTTTATAAAATACATGGGTTACCGCACTCCACTCATTGTTGCTAGTTGATTTTAATACGAAACCTCATGTTGCCTAATAAAAAAATACAAAAACATTGAAAACCCACAACGACAATGGAAACCGACAACTACAAAACGATGACGATACCAATAGAAGAGGTGAAGACAAGACAAAGGAGAATGTAAACTCGACGACAAGATAGAGAGAGAAAACAACATGAAAAACCCACGATGATGAGAAGAAAGACAATTACAACTGACAATAGGTAGCAACAGCAACAACTACATCAGGAACGAAATGCAAGTTAGGGTTTATCGAGAAGAGAGAGAGGAAAGAAAACCGAACAGGTTTTATTAAGAAGATCTCAAACTAATTTGATAACTCTAAGTCTGGTTCAGCAACTATTAATAGATTGATTCATATCACTTTGATCCTCCATATATGGTCAGATGCTTGTAGTCATCACTAGGAACAAAACCAATTATAAGCAAAGGAACACTTACAAGTTTCAGTTGTCTGGGAAAAGGGCATGCACCAGGGGTACCATAATTAATAGCCAAAATATTAACACCATCCTAGAAGCAAAACAGCAGAAAATGTTAGGAGAATGAAATTAAGTACCAACATTTCAGATACGATAATTTGGCATTTACAAGTGTTGTATTCAGATATAGACACTTTAGACACTTGAGTGAATATCTTTACTTGATACCTGTTCAGCAGTATTAAAGTTATTCTTGTTGCTCCAAACTCTTTTTTTCTTAAAAGAATACAGAGGCAAGCAAAAACACCCAGCCGACAAAAGCAACTACTTACAGGAAGGGAGTCCAACTATGCAAAACAATGCCTAGAATAGTAACAAAAGGTCCTTAAAACTGAAGCCACAAAAAAACATGAAATCAAGCAAAAGACCAAATCTCACTAGGGTCTTTATCCACTCCTCTAAAAGGCCTACCATTGCTCCAATTACAAAATAGTTAGAAAAGGTCCCGTTGCTCCAATTCATTTTATAACCATTGTCATCTATACTTCTTACCCCCCCCCCCCCCCAAAAAAAAAAAAAAAAACAAAAGATCTGTATATTGGTGGAGACTGCACAGCTTCCAAAGTCTCATTCCTTGTTCCAAATATACAATTGGGAAAATTACCTTCTTGATTCCTAGGTTTTGGGTCTAGTTTCTATTTAATTCCTAGATTTCAAAATGTTACACTTTTAGTTTTAGTTATTAGTTCTTAAGTTTGGTTTCAATTTAGCTCATAGGTTTCAAAATGTTACAATTTTACCTTTAAGCTTTGAGTTTTGTTTCAATTTGGTTTCTAGGCTAATTTACATTTTTAACCTTGATTTTTCACTAAGTACTCTATTTCCATCTTTAGTGGTAATGTCTATAGTCTATGAGTTTGTTTTTTTTTTTTTTCTTTTTTGAAAGAAAACAAAACTTTTCATTAATATAACGAAAAGAGACAAATGCTCAAATACTAGTTAATTTACAAGAATTATAAATAATTAAGTTTCACTATTTTTCTATCACTATTAAAACAAAATTTAATATTTCACAACAAAAGAACTATTCTGAACTAAAAGGGCAAATCGCAAAAACCTCCCTAATGTACGGGGGTAGTTGCAACTATACCCTCAAACTTTCAAATGTAAAAATTAGGCCCATAAACTTCTAATAGTGTTAAAATTGGGCCCTCAAAGTTAGAATAGTGGTAAAAATTTGAACCATATAGTACAACTGAACCATCAGGCCTATACAAAAGTTACAATTTATACAATTATGTAAGTATGAAGGTACAACTTAACCCAATTTTGACACTTAAATAAGTTTGAGGACTCAATTTTTAAAATTGAAAGCTTAAGGGTATTATTGTAACTACCACCATACTTTAAGGGTGGTTTTTGCAATGTGTCCTTAGATTAAATAGTAGAGATTAATGTCAAAAACTAAAACAAAGTGAGTATTTAGTAAAAAATAAAGGTTAAATGTATAAATCTTAAAACCTAATAACTAAGTTGAAACAAAATTAAAATTAAACGGTAAAATTGTAACATTTTGAAAGTTCGTGACTAAATTGAAAACAACTCAAAACTTCATAACTAAAAGTATAATATTTTGAAACATGAGGACCAAATAGACACTAGACCCAAAACCTATGAACCAAAAATGTATTTTTCCATATGTATTGTATGATGTGCCAGTGCAAGTTCAATAATTCCCTTTGTCTAAACCTAATAACTTATGGGGGCATTAGAGGCAAGGAGCGAAGTTGTGAAGTCATGGGGCCCACAATGTAAGGAGTTAATAAGACATGAAATAGATGTTTTCCATCATGAGGCCACGAAGTACCTTAGTACAGCATCCCCAATATGAGTGTTGCAAGAAACTAAGCTATACGAACTCATACTCAAAAGCGCCATATGCTTTGAAGGAATGGGAAAAGTTTTCAATATTGTCATTAAACCATTCACACTACATTCTATTTTTTATATAAACAAAAGGGTCTGAGCCAATTAGCACACTTCTCAACTAATTCCATAGAAGAATTGTCAAACATGGCAATATTTGACATTGAGAAACTTTTAAGATATTTGATGTCATTAAAAAAGAGGTTAAAAATTTATGTAATTTCACTATAATCAATTTTTAAAGGAGCATAACCATTGTTAAAACATGAAAGTTCCTTTCATGAAAAGGTTAATGAGAAGTAATAAAAATAATGTTTGATGGAAACAAAAGGTTGAGATTACCATGTGTATGACAAAATGTTCATCCAATTCTCCTCGCACAAGACATCTCTGAAATTATAAAATGAAAAGTTCGGGTTAAATAAGAAACTTCATCTAAAAATAGGAACATGAAATCAAAAGACAAAGATCACACCACATATAGCCTACGAGTTGTGAGAAACTAGTCTTGTACATATAACGAATCAAATATAAAGTTAATACTGCTTTAGTAGAAATTAAAAAAGGTGTCCCTACATACCAAATAATGACATTTAACCTCAAAGATTCAAAGTATGTTAAAAAGCATCAGTGTTTCGTCAGCTTAAGTAACAGAAAACAAACATGACACGTTTTTATTGTTTTTATAATATTTTTAAGCTAATGTAGTAATAAAAATTAGACTTGTTTCAATTGATTGTAGTAGAAAACAAACATGACACATTATTAACAAAGATTAGACACAAATTTGAAAATAAAACAAAATAACACCAATATTTACCAAAAAAAATATAATGACAAATTAAAAAATAATTAAAAACAAAAAGCCTCATAAACTAAATAAAATACAACATTAGACTCAAGAAACCTCTTCATATTCTACTACTTAAATATCAGCCCCGCCCTTCAACAAACGTCCTACAGGTTAGCTAGGATTGAGCTCTCTCCCCTCTACCTCTTCCGAAGAACAATCATCAATAGTCGATTCTAAGAAATTCACAAACTTTGTTCCCCCCACAATTAATCGGACGAATTCAAGATATCCCTTTCCTTTTGATCTTTCCTATTAATTAAAATCCACAAACTTTGTTCCCCCAACAATTAATTGAATAACAACTCTTTCCAATTTATCTCTTGACTCATGAGAGCCAACAGGACTGTGATGGAATTTACTGTGCAATATGTTTCTGAAGAATAGTGCATGGAAAAATAATGTGAACAAAACTACAGATCAGTGAACGAGCTATAAAGCATAAAAAATTACATACAAATGCAACAAGCAGCAACATGCCAAGTATATCCAAATCCTTTTCTTATTCCACATTCCGAACTGCTAGGTTAAATGGTAGATAGCATGATGTAATATGACGAAACTTTTATCAGAAAACTCATGTGACCCAAATATGTAGTCCTTGACTACCATGGTTTATAACCTATGACCTCTTGGATTGTGATTGATCTTTACCACCTTACTCACCCGTTGGATAGACACCATGATAAGCTATAATCAATGATCTGCAATTAACTTACTGATTTCACTGATGAGTAAACATAGCTCTCCCCCGAGGACTTCAAAACATTTGTTCCCAATCTAACGGTGTAGAAACCATCTTCTTGCAACAAGGTCTACAAAATGAAAATTAATTATAGTTTTTTCCAAACAAGAAACAACCTCTTATTGATATAATGAAAAGGAATAAATGTTCGAGGGATACAAACTCAAGAGTGAAAAGAAAAAATACAAACAAAACATACCAACTTATTGAGATAAGGATAACCAAGAAAAATACATACTTAAGGAACTAAGAACTTTGCAAATATGTTCGTCTCCAAGACTTAGAGAGCTTGCAAATAAATGACGAAGCTATGAATTAGGCCCTCCACTAAACACTGAAGACCAACCAATAGCTAGCTCAAATCTTTCAAAAAAGAAAAAAGAACCGATCACCAATAAACAAAAAAAAAATACTTTTAAAACCAAGCACAAGGCAACCTGTTGCAACAAAATTAGAAACCTTCTCAAAACCAAACAAATTAATTACATCAAAATTCCAAACCTCATACCAAATCTGCACACAACTCCTTGAAAAGTTCAATTTTTCAAGAACTACCTCATAAAGAGAATCTTCCGAAGAACCATCACAAACAGAAAAACAACGAGTTAATCAAAGCAACTAAAATTCGAAACATCAGTAGAAAGCTAAATATAAAGCACAACTTAAACGCTTTCTCAAAAAGAGCCCACTTGAATCTGAAAACTTACACACCAAAATATTCAAGTTGAAAGGAGAGAGAACACCAAGAAGAGGCAACCAGCTTGATGTAGAACATCTTCCATTCTTGATGTTTCTTTAAGTTCTTAAATGTTTTTTCAGCTATTTCTTAAGCTTCTTGATTTTAGCTAGGGTTTATCATTCTTGTATCTTAAGTTGATTCTAAAATAACTAACTCAAATCAAAGTCACTTCCCCAGTTAACTAACTCCTAACAAATTCTTGTTAAACTTTCATCCTATAAAAGACTCCTCTATTCATTAATAAAAGATACTTGGAAGTATTTTCATAAGAAACTCCTAAGCTTTGCATCAATTGGTATTAGAGCGCTCAATCCTAGCTCACCCCCTTCCAAAGAAACTTGGATCATCACCATTCCAAACCATGGACCCAGAAGCCTCTATAAACCGACGCTTGCAGTTGGTGAAACAAGCTATTGAAGAACTCCAAAAAGGACAATCGTATATGCATCAATCAATAGTAGATTTGACTAACCTTTTCACTCAATTTCATGTCCAGCCTTTAGAAGAAGCAATTCAACCTCCAAGAAATAAAGTTGCAGCAAATCAAGAACGGCAAGAAGTACCAAGAAACTAAGCTGCAGCAAATAAAGAATGTCCAAGAAACCAAGTTGTTCACATCCACAACAATCGGCTCTATGGGAACAACTTACCAGGCTACTTGTTAGATGACTCCGCCTCTTTAGATGAAGATAACTTGCTGAATATTCATCAAGAACCACAAAGAGGACTTGGTTTTCGACCATATTTTTAAGAAGATCAAGAAATAAGATGAAGGTGGATCTTCCTACTTTCAATGGTCAAATGGACGAGGAAAAATTTCTTGATTGGATCAAGAATGTAGAATTTTTTTTTTACTATGCCAATACACCTGAACACAAGAAAGTCCGATTAGTGGCTCTCAAGCTCCAAGGTGGTGCTAGTGCTTGGAGGGATCAATTACAAAATAACAGACGACTATTTGGTAAACAACCGATTAGAAGCAGGCAAAAGATGTTAAGACTCGTGAAAAAACGATTCCTACCAATCAACTACCAACAACGACTCTACAATCAATATCAACAATGTCACCAAGGCTCTCGAAATATCATGGATTACACAGAAGAGTTCTATAGACTTGGAACTCGCAACAACCTTCCTGAAACCGAACACCAACGAATTTCTAGATTTATTCATGGGTTACGAGATGAAATTAAAGATATTGTCAACTTACATCCACTTACTTTTTTTCAGATGCTTTTTCCTTGGCGTCCAAGATCGAAGGAAGTGAGGAGATCAAGAAAACCAAGACCTTTCAAAGAAAGAACAGTTGGGACAAACAACAAAGAACTAACCCCACTAATTCGTTTAGAAACTTTCAACAAGGAAGCTCATCCACACCTTCACAACCCGTCAAGAAAGATGACATTCCACCAAAAAATCCAGCCACCAAACCAAGTGAAAATATTAGTAAAAAAAAGGTTGACAACGTTTATAATCGTCCTACTTTGGGTAAATGTTTCAGGTGCAGTCAACAAGGACATCGATCCAATGAGTGCCATCAAAGAAGAGCTTTAACAATTGAAGAAGGGCAAGAAGATGATGATTCAGATGATAACAGCCATGAAGTTTCAACACCGGATGAGGGAGATCAATTATCTTGTGTAGTTCAAAGAATCCTTTTCACTCCAACAGCTGATCGTATACCTCAAAGAAACTCTCTTTTCAGAACAAGATGCACCATTAACAGTAAAGTGTGTCAAGTTATTATTAATAATGGTAGCAGTAAAAATTTAGTATCTAAAAAACTTGTTTCTTCCCTAAATTTGAAAACTGAACCCCACCCAAATCCCTATAAGGTTAGTTGGATAAAAAAGAGGGAGAAGCTACTGTCTGTGAGGTTTGCACTATTTCTTTATCAATAGGACAGCACTATAAAGACCAAATCATATGTGATGTTCTAGATATGGATGCTTGCCACATCCTTTTAGGACGCCCTTGGCAGTATGGCACAAATTATGTTCATAGGGGTAGAGCTAACACCATTGAGTTTGATTGGATGAGTCGTTGTGTAGTTCTTTACCTATTGGCAGCTTTCCCAAAACAAAACCTACCCTAAAGGAAACAACTTTTCACAATAATCAAGGCTAAAGAGTTCTTGCCATCAAATATAATACCTCTCTTAGCCTTTGTCATCAAAGGAAACAGAATTGCATCCACAGGAAATAACCTACCTATCGAGATAACTAACCTTCTAGCTGAATTACCAAAAATCATAGAATCAACTTCTTTGCCACCAATTAGAAATATACAGCACACTATAAACTTAATGCCTGCTAGCACCTTACCTAATCTGCCACATTACAGAATGAATCCTAGGGAGTACCAAATTCTACATGAACAAATAGAAGAACTCCTTAGCAAAGGTCATATCCAACCAAGCTTAAGTCCTTGTGCTGTCCCAACTTTACTTGCACCAAAAAAAGATGGCAGTTGAAGACTTTGTGCTGATAGTAGAGCCATAAACAAAATCACGATCAAATATAGGCTCCCCATCCCTCGTCTATCCGACCTCCTTGACCAATTAGGTAAGGCCTCCATCTTTTCCAAAGTAGATCTCCAGAGTGGCTACCACCAAATTAGAATTAAACCTGGGGATGAGTGGAAAACAGTCTTTAAAACCAATGAAGGGTTGTTTGAATGGTTAGTTATGCCTTCTGGTCTCTCAAATGCCCCTAGCACATACTCATCTATAGCTCCTCTAAAGAAGACCACCTCAAACACATCCATTTACTTTTTACTGTCTTACAAGAAAATGAGTTGCAAATTAACCTTAAAAAGTGTGAATTTTGTGTTATAGCATTCATTTTCTTGGCTTTATCATAAGTTGTAATGGTATTTCAGTTGATCCTAAAAAGATTGATTCTATTAGTTCTTGGCCTCAACCAAAAAATCCAAAAGATATTCAATGCTTTTTAGGCTTAGCTTCCTTTTATAGAAGGTTTATAAGGAATTTCAGCTCGAAAGGTAGTTTCCAATAGGGACAAATTGAAGAAGACAGTTTCTTGCAATTGAAAAAAGCTTTGGCTAGCCCCCTTGTTTTAAAACTACCTAACTTTAATAAACCTTTTGAAGTCATTGTAGAAGCCTCGGGTTTAGGAATAGGAGCTGTCCTTAGTTAAGAGGGCCACCCTTTAGAGTATTTTAGTGAAAAACTAAGTACCTCTAGACAAAATTGGAGTACCTATGAATAAGAATTGTATGTCCTTATGCGTGCTCTAAAACAATGGGAACATTATCTACTTGCTAATACTTTTATCTTCCTTACTGATCACTTTTCTCACAGATTTCAGAATTCTCAAAAAACATTAGTAGAATGCCTGCTTGATGGCTCCATTCTTGCAACGATTTGATTTTGTGATTAAGCACACTTCAAGTAAGACTAATAAGGTTGTCGATGCCCTCAACCGAAAAGGTATACTCTTCACCACCCTTCAATCTTAAATAATTGCCTTTGATCACCTTCCTACCTTATACCCTACTAACAGTGATTTAAGAATTATTTGGGAAGCTTGCTCTAATCATAAGCCTTGCAAAGACAACCACATTGTTAATGATTTTCTATTCAAAGGTGATATTTTGTGCATTCCTCGTACATCTCTAAGAAAGGCCATGATCAAAGAAGCCTACTCTAGTGGCTTGGCAGTTGGCAGTACATTTTGGCCGAGACAAAAATTGGCTGCAATTTTCCCTAAATTCTTTTGGCCACAACTTAATAGGGATGTCACTAACTCCATTAAAAGATGCTCTATTTGCCAAACCACTAAAGGTAACTCTCAAAACATAGGTTTGTACACCCCTTTACCTATTCCTTCTACTATTTGGGAGGATTTAGCTATGGATTTTGTCTTATGCTTAAAAAAAATTTGATGCCTTGAATATTGCTAATGTGTTTTTTCGAGAAACTGTTAAATTACATGAAATTCCTAGAACTATAGTTTCGGATCATAACGTAAAGTTCTTGAGCCAGTTTTGGAGATCCCTATGGAAGAAATTTGACACCAACCTATTGTTTAGTACCGCTAGCCACCCCAAACTGACGGCTAAACAAAGGTGACTAACCGTACTCTTGGCAACCCAATAATCAGCAAAAAAAAAATTCGCCTATCCACAAAAGGTAACCCCAGCAGTTGTTTTTGAACCTTTCGAATAACCATCACCAGCAAAGAAGTAAAAACGTTTCTTCATGAAGTCAATCCAACTACCTCTTCGTTTGATCGTGACATCATTCTTAAACTGACTTTTGGTTTGATCATGACATCATTCTAGATTCTTCTCTTGGTTATGGGTTATTGCGAAGTCAGGTCTTTTTTTGGATGTACATCATCAGCTTGTTCCCTTTTCCACTTTTCCTTTATGGGGACTATCTCTTTGTTTGCTTATGGCCATTATGTATTTCAACTTATCTTCCTTGTTCTTCATATGTTATCACTTGGATGGTCATCTCCTTTATGTTTGGGCTTCACTGTTTCCACCGGATTCTCTTGTACTTCTTTGGATTATTTCATTCATCAATGGAATGTTTCTTAACCCAAAAAAACCCGATAACAGCCTCTACACTCTTTCCCAACAATATAACGACATTCCATTTCCACCCATACCCTGCCATTATTTGCCATTCTTACCCAAACTCTAAAATCTTTTTCTTTTGTAATTGAGTAACATTGAGGTGAAGGATCTGGAGGCATAGAATAAGGCAAAAAAATTTATTATAGCAGCATAATGATTCTTCCATTGAAGCAACTCAACATATGAAACTCCGTCTAGTTCATTACACCCAGCCAAACGATTTAAGCAAGCATCATGAATCATTTACCAAAAACCAAGCCAACCCCTTTTATTGTAGCCAACTAGAACTATTACTACTGATCTAGAGCCATATGGTTTTTGTAACCATACATTCAACAATCCAACCAAAACGGTTCAACTTCTTACGTAACCGGAAAATCCCTGACTCTACCTTAGCATGCCTAAAGAAGTGTGTTGGTTGAGTAGTGCATAAGGTCAATTAGAGATTCAGCGAACCAAAGAAGTAACTTGTGATGAATAACAATGAAGAAGAGACGAGAAATAGTGTAGACCTTTTTTCCCACACGACAACTGTTAGGCCTCATATTCTGAAGGAGCAATAAGCAAAACTTGGAAGGCTAAAATGGATGAAGATTATGAATGGAGAAGAAAATGAAGAGTGGAAGAAGAGCACTGGCATAACAAATTCTAAAAAGAAATAATATTGATAATAATAAATACATACAAAATTAAATGGAACTTCAATCTAGGTTTTGAGAATTGTACGCGCAATATACAAAAAGAAATAACTAAAGTGGAGAGTTGTTACCGTGAACTTCTTGCTGTCCTCTTCGGTAAAAGCATCTCTTGAAAACCGCATCTTTGTTAGTGACTATCGAAGATAGAAGAACATGTTAGTTGCAATAAGCATGTGTAATAGCTAATAGCTTAAGATGCTTACTGAATTATTATACATATATTTTAAAATATATATAAGTTGTGAATTGCTAAAATAACATAAAAAGGGAGAAACTAAAGGAAAATTAAAATTATTACTTCCATGGATATCCAGAAGAAGTAAGTGTATTGAATTTGCATATCATTAAAATCATAAACAACAAAACAAAAGTTTCGAAAGGAAACACTTGAAAATGTTTGGTCGCTAGGTTTTATGTTTCTCACCGGGCATCATTGCCAATTTATTTTTGCAATTATATTTAATGTCTTACTTTGCTTGATTTGACTCCCTTTCTTTGTAGGAATCCCTTTTCTTTGTGGGCTTAGTTTTTTTATGTGCTATTGTTTCATCTTTTCTCAATGTAAGTGTAGTTCATTATAAATAATAAAATTAGAGAGAGAGAGAGAGAGAACACTCGAAACAGAGAATATACCATTCATAGATACTACATTTTTCCGTGAACTAACCATCAAAGAAAAATATTTTGCTGGAAAATCATCAAATTTACTGCCAGAAGAAGTTGGAAAATTTAACATATCCTCTAATTGTGCCTCCCCTTTAAATTTGGCTTCCAATACCCTTTCCCTCCTCATTAAAGATGCAAGTACACAAACGCTAAACCAAGATGTCTTCCTCATTTTGAACCACATCCCAAGGTAAATAATCCGATTCAAAACAGAAACGAAGTCTTTCAAAAGAACCTCGCTACCCAAAGTTCCCTTCCTGAACCGCTAAAACACAGGACTTCGCAAAAAATAAGTGTTTAATTATTTTACCACTTTATAAGGCTAACAGCCAAGAATCACCAAGACGGAGACAAACATGATAGTGGCCTCGATATTCACTAATACTTTTGAGGTATCAAGTTGTTCATTTAGTACTAAAGTCATTCATTGCAAATCTTTGAAACAGTAAATTTAACTGAAATGAGCAACAGTAAATCAATCAACGCATGTGCAAATTCTTCCAAAAACTACACAATAGTACATTTGAATCACCATCCAAGTTTCCCAAAGTATAAACAGCACAACAAAACAAGTAAACTTAGATCATAGACATTGAGCCACCTGACCACCATGGCTCGAAGTCTTCAGACGTGCAGTAAAAAGGCCAGCAGGAGCAAAATCAGAGTCCCCAAATGAGTGCTCTAGCTGAAATTGAACCTTAGAATCCGAATCAGGATCTGAAAATCGCCTCCTAGTCGATGTCGGACGACTTGGAGGAGGTGTGGATCGAGTATGAGCGGCGTCGGTATACTGAATTTGCTGCGTCCCTTCAAATTCATCATCATCAACGAGAAGCTCATCGGATTGAAAAGCCACAGATGAACAAATCAAGAGGCAGCAGATGAAGAAGCCACAGTGGAATCCCATGGCTGAACTTTCGAAGAACGAGAAGAGAGTGACCTTCGACTGCGTAAATCAAAAATTATATGTACTTCAAAGGAAAACAACGGTAAATTGTCCAAAATAACCTCTCTACTTCTCACACCTAAAAAATATCGGAGAAATTGTCAAAAATAAATTAAATGACTTTTGGGACAAGTTTTCAAAATGAAGAATTCTAGGATAATTTAAGTGTGAATGGACAAAAATGCCCTTCATTAAATTTCTCTCCCTCCTTTCCTTTCCCTCTTCCCACGTTCGCTTTCCCTTCTCTTTCGCGTAGAACACCTGAAGTAAAAAAAAAACTCATCTTGTTGGCTTTTGAAATTTCCCGCTCCGCTCTTCGAAGATACTCCGACTGTACGTTGGTCCTCTAGGGCATTTCGTCGCTTCTTCTTTGCGAATCATTCAATCAACTTTGAGTGTTTTCTCTTATTTCAGTGAGTTTTATCTGTAACTCATTTTCAATATATTTGTTGTAAATGTTTGGTTTAGGTATTTGTTGTGAGTTTCATCATAACTGGTTTAAGCTTTTTGGAATCGACTTATTTGCTGGAAATTAGTTTAGTCAAAGTTTGGTTTAGGTTCTTAGAAAGTTAAATGGGTAGTGAAATTTTGAAGTTAAATATAGTTGGCATTTTGCTCATTTTTCTTTGGATCCCTTCTTTAACTCTGAATTTGTTCATTTTTGTTTAGGCTTCAATCATGACATCGACATCGATCGATGAACCCTTGTACAAGATTAATCCTTCCAATCATTTTTATGCTCTAGTAAGTTGTTTGTCTCATTTAGAAAAGACAACACATAATATTAAGGCCAAACTCAAACCCGATCAATTAGCCTTATTTAAGAAAACAAAGTTTGGACACTTTTTGAACCAATATTGTCTTTAATGGGTCACTCATCCACTACTTATTGTTAAGGGAGGTGGAAGATGAAGGAAATGATTGTATAAGTTTCTTACTAGGGGGCGTTGTTTGTACTTTCGGTAGGAGAGAGTTTAACATCATAACTGGTCTATGGGGTTCTAAAGAGGAGTATATTCAGTTGGTTGGGAATAGTCGATTATTGGAGAAGTTTTTCAAAGACAATGAGTGTATTTATGTAAGCGACTTAAAGGATATATTTTTGGAATACGAGGGTGATGACGATGATATTGTGAAATTAGCTTTAGTCTACTTTATAGAGCTATCTTTGTTAGGAAAAGATAAGCGAACCAAAGTCGACATTGGTTTTTTCATGATTGCTAATGATTGGAATACATTTAATAATGATGATTGGGGTGGGATTGTTTTTGGACGCACGCTAAGTGCCTTGAAAAGAGCCTTGGACAAGCAATATGCCAAGGGAAAGAAGAAATTAACATAGACAAAAAAATATACTATCAATGGATTTCCGCATGCATTACAGGTATGTGACTTCTTACTTCTTACTTCAAAATTTATGCATACATTTAAAATTAAACGATCGTTTAGTTATTTTAAACGATCGTTTAGTTGTTTTAAACGATCGTTTAGTTGTTTTTAAACGATTGTGAAACAACTTTTTTATATATCTATATATATCTTGTGACACTTCCTAAACTTGTTTGTCAAATGTCGAATAGGTTTTGGGCATATGAGTCTATACCAACTATCATCGAATGTGGTGTAGATAAAGTAAACGATGATGTCATACCACGAATGATGAGGTGGGTGTGCCAACAATCACCAAAGTTCCAAACTATAAGCCAGGTGTTTGACTCGCCAATGGTAAGTAGCAAGCAATAGAAACTAACTTAAGGATCGTATAATTTTGTGTTTATTTCTTTGTCCTAAATACATTTGCCTTTTTCTCTTTACAGTTGATAATTAAGGTGGTCATTGAGATGACACCTAAAGAGGAGCAGTTGAAAATTGCTTCAGGTGAACTTTTTGAAAACCTTCGCTCATCTACCATTGTTCAGTCGAAGAATGGTGGTTCAAAAAGAGGAAGAGAAGTTGTTAATGATGAAGGTGACTTCAAAAAGAGTAAGAAACAGAAGTCGAAGTGTAAGATGAAAAAGGCTATTCGGAATCTCCAAGATTGAGTAGCGGTTGTTGAAGGGCAACTTACTAGTATAAAATTAGATATTGACGAATTGAAAGACATGATGTCAACCATATTGAAGCACATTGGACTTCAAAGAAAGGTTAGGAATCAAACTATTAATTGTATTAACGTTAGTTGTTTCATATTTGGTAATTACTTATACGTTAAGTTGCATGTTCTCGCTAATTCATTTTGAGGTTCCATAGGGTGACGAAGGAGACCGCAAGGGGTTTGAAGGCTTAGTATATCATACAGTAGAAAGTGAAGAAGTGGATAATGCTAAGATCGAAAATGTTGACACTGGCGGTACCCCTAATTGGTTGAGGTTGCCAAAGGAAGATGACACAAGTAATGGGGCGAAACATATTAAACTTAAAAAGAAGGTTTGGTTCCATGTTCTTGCTAATATTGATGTTTAATTTCTATCATTATCCACATTAATGCATTATGAGCTTCCATAGGGCAACGAAGATGTTCACACCGTCGGTACACCCCCTTGGTTGAGGTTTAATATTGAGTTAGAGAAGCCAATCGATGTGTTGGAGAAGAAGGTTGAAATTGGTTTAGAGGAGCCAATAGATGTCGTTGACGATGAGGTTGAAATTGAGGACAGTGGAAAAAAACTTCATATTCATTTTGATTCAGACGTCACAGAGATAAAACCATTTCCCACTCAACGACCACACGTTCGGCCTGCCCGTAGGAAGCGTGCAAGTGTTTACCTATCAACCCCATTCACAACTCTACCTAAACGATCTATGACATCAACCACCACTACCTCTCAGTGTGAACCAATAGTTTATGGTCCTATGCACAAAATACTTGACGTCGATTTAGATAGACTTCGAGCTTGGATTATAGACAAACGTACAGACGATGAGGTGCGTGAAACCTTTCATGGGAAAAATTCGAAGATATTTTTCAGAGACTTGTTTATGTGTCGCCGGTGGTTGGCGGATGAGGTAAGAGATTATCTTATTATTTATGCCATTATAAATTTTTATTATTATGGTTTTATACATTTAGTGCTTACTTTTGTTTCTATTAGTATTTGGATGCACTTTTTCTTTTCATTCGCTTCAAGATTAAGGCAGCCGGGATACCTTCTGCTCAAAACTTCACAACTGCATACACAATTTTTATGGTTTGGAATCGTCATATTACTTTATGTATGTATTTGCGTTTGATATTTGTCTTTCGGTCTGATATTTGCGTTTGTATGTTTTTCTTTGCAGCGCATTTTAGTTGCAAAGTGGCCCCTATACAAAAAATGTATTAAAGAGAATCGCCCGTTTGACTGGGAGGAAGAGTATAGGTTGGTTGACTATGTTGTCGGGTCAAAAGAGGACTTCCAAGATCCTTGGGCAAGTGTTGATTACGTTTACTCTCCATTCAATCTCAATGTCAACCATTGGGTTCTATTATGCTTGGATTTGGTAAGTTGTCAAGTCAAGGTACGGGATTCGCTTCTATCACTTACAACTGCCGAAGAGATGAGAAACATATTACTGCCCATTCGAGAGTTTGTGCCAAATTTGTTAGATAGTACTGAATTCTTTGCTAGGAGAGGTATATCATCAACATACAAGGAACCTTGGCCAGTTGTCATTGTCGACTCAATTCCACTACAACGAAATAATAGTGATTGTGGCGTATTCACCATTAAGTATTTTGAGTACATAGCTGTTGGTGTTGATTTAGATACATTATGTCAAGAAAACATGTCATACTTCAAAAAACAATTGACATTTCAATTATGGACCAACACTTCTATGTATTAAATTTTGTACATAAATCACATGTATCAATTAGCATTTCAATTAGTAGTTGTATATCATCTATGTTGCGAAAGATGTACATAAATCACAAGTATCGATTATTCTCTATGTTGCAAAACTACTTGTAGGTAAACGATCGCTTAATATTTTTTATGATTTTAAGAAGATTGTTTAGACTGTACTAAACAATCGCTTAAAGATATGTGCACGATCTTTTACATTAGTGTGGTACATATAAACGATCGCTTAATATTCTTCACTTGAATGTTTAGGAAATCGCTTAATATTTTTTTAGATATCAGTGTGGTTTATATAAACGATCGCTCAATATTTTGATGTTTATTAAGAAGATCGTTTAGCCTCTACTAAATGATCGCTTAAAGATATGTGCACGATCTTTTACATTAGTGTGATACACATAAACGATCGCTTAATATTCTTCACCTGAACGTTTAGGAAATCGCTTAATATTCTTCTAGATATCAGTGTGGTTTCTATAAACGATCGCTTAATGTTTTGATGTTGATTAAGAAGATCGTTTAGCCTCTACTAAACGATCGCTTAAAGATATGTGCACGATCTTTTACATTAGTGTGATACATATAAACGATCGCTTAAAGATAGGTGCGCGATGAGTATTTCTCTACACGAATGTTTTATGATATGTATCTAAACGAATATAAATATTAACTCAAAAGTACAAGAACCAAATATATATTTATTTACCAAAAGTATTTATTCGCTCAAAGTTCCAGTACATATTGTTGTCTAAACAGTTTCATGTTTGGCATAGTTAGACAACTAAGGTCGGCTTCAGTTACAAGGCATTCAATAAATTTAGAATAGAAAATGCCACAATCTAGTGAATGCCCTTTCTGTAATGTGGCCTTCGATCTGCATACTGGCCAAGGGCTATATGTGAATCGTTCTGAATGGAGGTTCACTTTAATTGCAATTGCGAGTGAGGCAATGCATTGTGCAGGCATTTAAAGAGCTTGATCAACAAGTTTCTGCTCAACATAATTTGGCATTGAGTCAAACACGTAGATCTTGCATTTTCTCATATCAGCTGCAATAGCCAACCAATGTTCTTTTATGTTGATGCAGCCAATCACGAAGTTGATGGTTTTTGTTCAAAATCATCAACAGCTGTGTTGAAATAGTATTCCAAATCTTTTTCTGCCCATATATTTAAGTGTGTTGTTGTGTCTGTCCATTCAGCTTTTTTATTCTCTGGTGTCACCAGATGAGTATCGAAAATATGTTGCCAAACAATGCAGTCTGGTTTATTGATTCCAGTCTTCAAGAACAAGTAAAAGAATTTAGTCAGAATATAATCATGCAGTTTAACTTCTATACAAAAAAATAAAAATAAAGAATAACAACTTACTATAAACGCGGAATCTAATATTCTAAAAGTACGGTTGCAAAGTTGCTTAAGATGCAACATTTTCTTCTGCACAAGTGGGATAATAGCAAATCCATGGTTTACAAAGAAAATTAAATGATCGTTTAGTGAATGAAAGGAGAGTATAAGCGATTGTTTAAGAAATGTACATGTGATCGTTTACGTACTAAGCGATCGTGTAATATATATAAACGATAGTTTAGAAAATACGAATGATCGTTTACATATAAAATGAAATTTGGGAAGAGTACTTACGTTTTCAAGTACCCATGTGTTTTCTTCAAGCTGTTTGAAAAAAACTTTCTTTCTAGTTGTGGAGACTACTATCCTTTCTTCATGAGTTGTTTTTCTTGATCTTTTCCATTCTAAGTATGCCTTCCATAATTTTGGATTCACTTGCCACATGGGATTATATCTATCTACATCTCTGATTTCGACATCTGGGACAGGTATTATAGATTCTGATATGATCTTAGTAGATGTTGTGGGTGGATTAACTTGTTCATCTTCATCTGGCACCTTTTTATTTGCTATTTTACATAGCTTTCTTCTCTTTATTGGTTTTTGTTCATCTTTATCAGACACAGTTACTGGTTTTTTTTCAACCAAAGTAACTGCTTCATCATTTTTATGAATCTCAACATGTTGTTTTGTTGTTTCCTGCAATGTATGATATTAGACAAGTAACAAACTATTAATTCAAAGGACTACAAATTTGTTGTGTATACATACCAGTTGAGATTCTTCATTTACAATTGAAATTGATGGTGGCACTTCATGAATTTGTACAATTTGATCCAATGGAATCATTTCACAAAGTGCAAGAGGTTGGCTCACAAGTGGAAGGGTAGAAATCACTACTGACAGGTCTTTTTCTTTCTGACTTTTAGCATTTAGATTATCCGATATATCTCTTATAGTCATAAGCAAGTCTGCATCCCTGTCGTCTATGCTTATATCACTACCAGATTCCTGTTGATGTTCTCTAAACAAAATGAGAATAAGAAAAAATACAATTGTTACTTATTTAGAATGTAAGCAGTTTTCAACATTATAAACCAATAAACAATGAATGAAATGTTAACCTTTGGGTTTCCTCTTCATGTTCAGTATGTTGTTCTTCAGTATGCTATTCTTCAACATATGCTTGGTCACTGGTGATCATATCTTCTCTACTCTGATCATCATTGTCATTCTGATGAGTATGATCATTTCCTCGATTTTCATTTTGATTCTAATAAACAAATAAAAACGAACATAAAATTAAAAAATATTGTATTGTTAAACAATCGTGTATATAAAAGTAAACGATCGCGTAAATTTGATAAACGATCGTGTAACTTTGATAAACGATCGTGTAACTTGGATAAACGATTGTGTAACTTTGATAAACGATCGTGTATATAATGTATTATGAAAACAAATTTTACCTAGACCAATCTCTCGAGCATCTACTTCATTTCAGACAGCTCCAATGACTGCTTTCTGATTGCCATCCTACAGATTATAGAAGTCTGTGTGGATAAATCCTTACGAACTTCTTTTATTTCCTTCTTCAGTTTCTTGTAGGATTTTGAATGACTGTTGTTTTTTGTCATTGGACTTCTTTGATCTGCAACGTTTTTTGTTGGTGATTGGATGCATTTCAGACTGGTCAGCCACTGTTTGACTTTATAGCAAGCGCCTACAAAGCCTTCTATTCGGATCAGAAATAAAGAAACTAATAACATGCTTGGAAATTGAGGAAATTTTCAAGAATTTTGAGTTTACAAATGATGACGATGCTGTGAAGGTCGCCTTGGCTGTCTTTATAAAAACTGTGATGGTCAGGAAGGATAAGAAAATACAGTTTGACATGGATATTTTGGGAAGAGTTGATGATGAAGAAGCATTTAAAAGCTTCGATTGGTCAATTTTCTTCTACACTCGTCTGCTCAACAGTTTAAAGACAAGTCTACAAGGGAAAAAAGAAGTATACGAGCTAAAGAAGACAACAAGTTCCAAAGCAGTGTCATACTACAACATCAAAGGCTACATGCTTGCTTTTCATGTGATTTTTATTTGTTCATACATTTTAAGTAAATGTCAATTGAACATCAAAGTTTAAAATATTTGTTTAAATGTTGTAGGTGCGGGCTTATGAAATACTCTCAACTGCAAATAAGCACCTGGCCACAAGAAACAGTGAGGGATTAATCTCTAGGATATTGAGATGGAATTGTATACAAGCTCCATCTTACAAAATGCTGTAGAAGAACATATTCGACAACAAAAATGTAAGTAAAATTTGTCAGCGATCGTTTAATACAATGACATTGCAGACTGTTGTTCAACCTAAACTGAAAATGTCAACCCAAGAGAAGGCTTTCATGGAGAGTTGAATTCGAGGGGATGATAACATGCAAATGGAGGATGATGAATCCATTGGAGCAATGAACAACAAATCATTAGAGCAATCAGACTCATCTCCACAACTGTCACCACAAAGAGAACAAAGTCAAACAGTGGCTGACCAGTCTGAAATGCATCCAATCACCAAGAAGAAACGTTGCAGATCAAAGAAGTCCAATGACAAAGAAGAACAAAGTCATTCAAAATCCTACAAGAAACTGAAGAAGGAAATAAAAGAAGTTCGTAAGGATTTATCCACATTGACTTCTATAGTCTGTATGATGGATGACACAATCACAAAGCAGTCAATGGAGCTGTATGAAATGAAGCAAATGCTCGAGAGATTGGTCCAGGTAAAATTTGTTTTCATAATACATTAGTTACACGATCGTTTATCAAAGTTACACGATCGTTTAACTTTAATACACGATCGTTTTTCAAAGTTACACGATCGTTCATCACAGTTACAAGATCATTTATCAAAGTTACGCGATCGTTACTTTTATATACACGATCGTTTAACAATACATTATTTTTTTAATTTTATGTTCGTTTTATTTGTTTATTATAATCAAAATGAAAATTAAGGGAATGATCATACTCATCAGAATGACAATGAGTATGTTGTTCAAGAACAACATACTGAACATTAAGAGGAAACCCGAATGTTAACATTTCATTCATTGTTTACTAGTTTATAAATAAGTAATAATTGTATTTTTTTTCTTATTCTCATTTTTTTTCTCATTTTGTTTAGAGAACATCAACAAGAATCTGGTAGTGATATAAGCATAGACGGCAGGGATGCAGACTTGCTAATGACTATAAGAGATATATCGGATAATCTAATTGCTAAAAGTGAAAAAGAAAAAGACCTGCTACAAATGATTACTACCCTTCCACTTGTGAGCCAACCTCTTGCACTTTATGAAATGGCTCCATTGGATCAAACTGTACAAATTATAAATGAAGAATCTCAACTGGTATGTATACACAACAAATTTGTTTTCCTTTGAATTAATAGTTTGTTACTTGTTTAATACGATTACATTGCAAGAAACAACAAAACAACAAGTTGAGATTCAAAAAAATGATGAAGCAGTTACTTTGGTTGAAAAAGAACCAGTAACTGTGCCTGATAAAGATGAACAAGAAAATCCAATAAAGAGAAGAAAGCTATGTAAAATAGCAAATAAAAAGGTGCCTGATGAAGATGAACAAGGTAATCCACCCACAACATCTACTAAGATCATATCAAAATCTACAATACCTGTCCTAGATGTGGAAATCAAAGAAGTAGATAGATATAATCCGATGTGGCAAGTGGATCCAAAATTATGGAAGGCATACTTACAATGGAAAAGATCAAGAAAAACCACCCATGAAGAAAGGAAAGTAGTCTCCACAACCAGAAAGAAAGATTTTTTCAAACAACTTGAAGAAAACACATGGGTACTTGGAGACGTAAGTACTCTTCCCAAATTTTATTTTATATGTAAACGATCACTCGTATTTTCTAAACGATCGCTTCTATTAACTAAACGATCGTTAAGTTAATGTTACACGATCGCTTAGTAAGTAAACGATCACATGTACATTTCTTAAGCGATCGCTTATGCTCTCTTTTCATTCACTAAACGATCGTTTAATTTTCCTTTGTAGATAATGGATTTGCTATTATCCCACTTGCACAATAAAATGTTGCATCTCAGGCAACTTTGCAAGCGTACTTTTAGAATATTAGATTCCGCGTTTATAGTAAGTTGTTATTCTTTAATTTTTTTTTGTATAGAAGTTAAACTGCATCATTATATTCTGACTAAATTTTTTTTACTTGTTCTTTAAGACTAGAATCAATAAACCAGACTGCATTTTTTGGAACCATATTTTCGATACTCATCTGGTGACACCAGATAATAAAAAAGCTGAATGGACAGACCCAACAACACATCTAAATATATGGACAGAAAAAGATTTGGAATACTATTTCAACACAGCTGTTGGTGATTACGAACAAATACCAGGGTGGGGAGATGTCAACTACGTGATTGGCTGCATCAACATAAAAGAACACTGGTTGGCTATTGCAGCTGATATGAGAAAATGCAAGATCTACGTGTTCGACTCAATGCCAAATTATGTTGAGGAAACTTGTTGATGAAGCTCTTCAAATGCCTGCATGATGCATCGCCTCACTCGCAATTGCAATTGGAGTCAACCTCCATTCAGAACGATTCACATATAGCCCTTGGCCAGTACGCAGATCGAAAGCCACATTACAGAAAGGGCGTTCATTAGATTGTGGAATTTTCTGTTCTAAATTTATTGAATGCCTTATAACTGGTACTGACCTTGGTTGTCTAACTGTGCCAAACATGAAACTGTTTAGACAACAGTATGTACTGAAACTTTGGACGAATAAATACTTTTGGTAAATAAATATATATTTATATATTTGGTTCTTATACTTTTGAGTTAATATTTGTATTCGTTTAGATACATATCACAAAACATTCGTGTAGAGAAATACTCATCACGCACATATGTTTAAGTGATCATTTAGTAAAGTCTAAACGATCTTCTTAATAAACATCAAAATATTAAGCAATCGTTTATAGAAACCACATTGATATCTAAAAGAATATTAAGTGATTTCCTAAACGTTCAGGTGAAGAATATTAAGCGATCGTTTATATGTATGACACTAATGTAAAAGATCGTGCACATATCTTTAAGCGATCGTTTAGTAAAGCCTAAACGATCTTCTTAAAATTATAAAAACTATTAAGCGATCGTTTACCTATAAGTAGTTTTGCAACATAGAGAATAATCGATACTACTAACTGAAATGCCAATTGATACTAATTGAAATGCAACATAAAGAATAATCGATACTACAAGTAGTTTTACAACTACTAATTGAAAAGCCAATTGATACTTGTGATTTATGTACATATTTCAATACATATTAATGTTGGTCCATAATTGAAATGCCAATTCTTTTCTGAAGTACGACATGTTTTCTTGACATAATGTATCAAAATCAACACCAGCAGCTATGTACTCAAAATACTTAATCGTGAATACGCCACAATCACTATTATTTCGTTGTAGTGGAATTGAGTCGACAATGACAACTGGCCAAGGTTCCTTGTATGTCGATGATCTGCCTCTCCTATCAAAGAAGCCACTACTATCTAACAACTTTGGCACCAACTTTCGAATGGGTAGTAATATGTTTGTCATCTCTTCGGCAGTTGTAAGTGACGGAAATGAATCCCATACCTTGACTTGACAACTTACCAAATCCAAGCATAATAGAACCCAATGATTGGCATGGACATTGAATGGAGAGTAAGCGTAATCAACACTTGTCCAATGATCTTGGAAGTCCTCTTTTGACCCGACAACATAGTCAACCTATACTCTTCCTCCCAGTCAAACGAGCGATTATCTTTAATACATTCTTTGTATAGGAGCCACTTCGCAACTAAAATGCGCTGCAAAGAAAAACATACAAACGCAAATATCAGACTGAAAGACAAATATCAAACGCAAATACATACATAAAAAGTAATGTGATGATTCCAAACCATAAAAATTGTGTCTGCAGTTGTGAAGTTCTGAGCAGAAGGTATCCCGACTGCCTTAATCTTCAAGCGAATGAAAAGAAAAAGTGCATCCAAATGCTAATAGAAACAAAAGTAAGCAGTAAATGTATAGAACCATAACAATAAAAAAATTATAATGACATAAATGATAAGATAATCCCTTACCTCATCCGCCAACCACCGACGACACATAAAGAAGTCTCTGAAAAATATCTTCGATTTTTTCCCATGAAAGGTTTCACGCACCTCATCGTCTGTACGTTTGTCCGTAATCCAAGCTCGAAGTCTATCTAAATCGACGTCAAGTATTTTGTGCATAGGATGATAAACAATTGGTTCACACTGAGAGGTGGTGGTGGTTGATGTCATAGACCGTTTAGGTAGAGTTGTGAATGGGATTGATAGGTAAACATTTGCACGCTTCCTACGGGCGAGCCGAACGTGTGGTCGTTGAGTGGGAAATGGTTCTATCTCTTTGATGTCTGAATCAAAATGAGTACGAAGTTTTTTTCCACTGTCCTCAATTTCAACCTCATCGTCAACGACATCTATTGGCTCCTCTAAACCAATTTCAACCTTCTTCTCCAACACATTGATTGGCTTCTCTAACTCAATATTAAACCTCAACCAAGGAGGTGTACCGACGGTGTGAACATCTTCGTCGCCCTATGGAAGCTCATAATGCATTAGTGTGGATAATGATAGAAATTAAACATCAATATTAGCAAGAACATGGAACCAAACCTTCTTTTTAAGTTCAATGTGTTTCGCACCATTACTTATCTCATCCTCCTTTGGCATCCTCAACCAATTAGGGGTACCGCCTGTGTCAACATCTTCAGTCTTAGCATTATCCACTTCTTCACTTTCTACTGTTTGATCTACTAAGCCTTCAAACCCCTTGCAGTCTCCTTCGTCACCCTATGGAACCTCAAAATGAATTAGCGAGAACATGCAACTTAACGTATGAGTAATTACTAAATATGAAACAACTAACGTCAATACACTTAACAGTTTCATTCCTAACCTTTCTTTGAAGTCCACTGTGCTTCAATATGGTTGACATCATGCCCTTCAATTCGTCAATATCTGATTTTATACTAGTAAGTTGCCTTTCAACAACCGCTACTCGATCTTGGAGATTCCGAATAGCCTTTTTCATCTTAGTCTTGGACTTCTGTTTCTTACTCTTTTTGAAGTCATCTTCATCATTAACAACTTTTCTTCCTTTTTTTGAACCACCATTCTTCGGCTGAACAATGGTAGATGAGCGGAGGTTTTCAAAAAGTTCACCTGAAGCAATTTTCAACTGCTCCTCTTCAGGTGTCATCTTAATGAACGCCTTAATTATCAACTGCAAATAGAAAAAGGAAAATGTGTTTAGGACAAAGAAATAAACACAAATCATGCGATCCTTAAGTTAGTTACTATTGCTTGCTACTTACCATTGGCGAGTCAAACACCTGGCTTATAGTTTGGAACTTTGGTGATTGTTGGCACACCCACCTCAGCATTCGTGGTATGGCATCATCGTTTACTTTATCTACACCACATCCAATGATAGTTGGTATAGACTCATATGCCCAAACCTATTCGACATTTGACAAACAAGTTTAGGAAGTGCCACAAGATATTTATAGATATATAAAAAAGTGGTTTCACAATCGTTTAAAAACAACTAAACGATCATTTAACATAACTAAACGATCGTTAAAAAACAACTAAACGATCGTTTAAAACAACTAAACGATCGTTTAAAATAACTGAACGATCGTTTAATTTTAAATGTATGCATAAGTTTTGAAGTAAGATGTAAGAAGTCACATATCTGTAATGCATGCAAAAATCCATTGATAGTATATTTTTTTGTTTGTGTTGATTTCTTCTTTCCCTTGGCATATTGCTTGTCCAAGGCTCTTTTCAAGGCACTTAGCGTGCGTCCAAAAACAATCCCACCCCAATAATAATTATTAAATGTTTCAATCATCGGCAATCTTGAAAAAATTAATGTCGACTTTGGTTCGCCTATCTTTTCCCAACAAAGATAGCTCTATAAAGTAGACTAAAGCTAATTTCACAATATCATCGTCATCACCCTCGTATTCCAAAAATATATCCTCTAAGTCGCTTACAAAAATACACTCCTTGTCTTTGAAAAACTTCTCCAATAATCGACTATTCCCAACCAACTGAATATACTCCTCTTTAGGACCCCATAGACCAATTATGATGTTAAACTCTCTCCTATCGAAAGTACAAACAACGCCCCCTAGTAAGAAACTTATATAATCATTTCCTTCATCTTCCACCTCCCTTAACAATAAGTAGTGGATGAGTGGCCCATTAAAGACAATATTTAGGTCCAAAAAGTTTCCAAACTTTGTTTTCCTAAATAAGGCTAATTGATCGGTTTTGAGTTTGACCTTAATATTATGTGTTGTCTTTTCCAAATGAAACAAACAACTTACTAAAGCATAAAAATGATGGGAAGGATTAATCTTGTACAAGGGTCCGTCGGTCGATGTCGATGTCATGATTGAAGGCTGAAGAAAAAGGAATAAATTCCAACAAATAAGTCGATTCCAAAACCAAACATTTACAGCAAATATATTGAAAATGAGTTATAGATAAAACTGACTGAAATAAGAGAAAACGCTCAAAGTTGATTGAATGGTTCGAAAAGGAGAAGCGACAAAATGCACTAGAGGACCGACGAACAGTCGGAGTATCCTCGAAGAGCAGAGCGGGAAATTTCAATAGCCAACGAAAGATGTTTTTTTTTTACTTCCGGTGTTCCACGCGAAAGAGAAGGGAAAGCGAACGTGGGTAGTGGAAATTCAATGAAGAGGGATAGAAATTTAATGAAGGGCAATTTTGTCCATTCATACCTAAATTGTCATAAAACTCTTCCTTTTGAAAACTTGTCCCAAAAGTCATTTAAGCCTCTTTTTTAACCTATTTTTGACAATTTCCCATATTATAATAACCACTCTACGCCCCAAACAGCCATGACGTTTTTTCGAACTTGAATTCTTGCATCAGTGCATCTAATGAGGTTGAGGGTATCCAGTGCAAAGCTCTCCAAACCACCGAAGTGAGCTCCAATTACTTCAAAGATAGCTCTTCTCCAAAGATCAAGAGGAAGATTTTTTATGGATAACCAACCTCTGAAGCCTTTTATAGACGATGGCCTGCTGTGGTTGATCACATCCCATTTCTCAAACAGTAAATGAAACTTTCCATAATTAAACCATTTGTCTTGAGTCACAACCAGATTTTCTATCTTTCCATGGTTAATTTTGTTGGTAGCTCTATTATCAAAGAAGGGGTTAATGGTAATCTTCACTTCAAACAGATCCTCTAAGAACCTTGCAATTTCGTTCTAGTCATCGAAGACAAATAGCCTTGTTATCCACAAATTATTAAAATCTTCTTAATTTTCATTTTCTTACCCAATAATGATGCGTATTGAAGTTTTCGAGGTGAGAAGTAGAGTGTTGATCTTGGCCGAACTCTTCAGAAGCCTATGTCTTGATGCTCTGTTTTTGAAATGTAAAACAGAGGAGTTAATTGATTCATGAGACCACCTTGTCCGCGTAGCTTGAGCCCTGTTGATTTTGATGATTAAAGTGACTAAGAGTCTGATGTAAATTTGATTGCCACGACTGGTATTCGTGTTTCATCGAGAAGCTTTTCATCAATTTCAGGAACGATATCCAGCCCTGTTTCGCAGTCCCTGAAAATACGTGAACGAAAGAGAGATGCCCAGAGAAGTCCCGTGTGACGCATCTTAGAATCCATCCCGAGGGAGATTTGAATTTTGTCAATCTCGTGGCACCACTTGCATCTTTACCATTTTCTGAAAAAGTAGCTTTGCACTGATAGTTGGATCGGACAAGGCCTCTATGAACCAAAGCAACTGTTCTTTCGAAATTCGTACGATTTTTCGAAAATCAACGTCTTCAATTTTAAAGAGCCCCTTTTCGAATCAAATATAGTAATAAGCACAGCCATCTTACAGCTCTCCACTCCATTTTTGCTGCTGATGAGTTCGACTGAATATTCGTCAGAGAAGCCAAAAAGTCGCCGAAGAAAACTGGAGGTGAAGCCGGAGAACAGAGGAGGAAAAAAAACGCCGGAGATGTCGTCGGAAAGGTGCGGATGTTGAATGAAGAAGACAACAGAAGAAAGAGAGGGGAGAGCATACTTAGCTCGATTTCACTTCCAACAAAAACAAAATGGGAGGGGAGAGCCTAAAATAAAAAATAGTAGTTTCTACGTAAAATTGAAAAATGTTTTACAAATTTAAAAAGCCAAAAGCATAAATCAAATTACCAAAATACACTTGTTTTTAAAAGACGAAAACTAAAAACAGAACGGAAATCCAATTGGTTACAAAACATGAACTTAGCAATTGAAAGAATTTATATTGAATGAATCAAAATTCACTGAGGTTACAATTTTGAACTTTGCCTCGTGCCCTTTGTTCCTCTGAATATAGTAAGGTAAGAACAATATGCGTAATACATGAACAATCAAGGCTGACTAAGATGAGTTAATGCCAATTTTCAATTAATGTCCAGTAGGTAACGCCATGCAATATTTGTATTTTAGGTAAGCTTTGATGAAGGGCTCCAATTCGCCATCCATTACAGAGACAATGTCTGATGTCTCATATCCTGTCCTAACATCTTTCACTAGCTTGTATGGATGAAACACATAATTCCTTATTTGTTGCCCCCACTCGGCCTTTACGGCATCTCCTCGTATTTGCTTGATTTCAGATGCACGTTGCTCTTCAGCTATGACTAGCAACTTAGCTTTCAACCGGCTTAATGCCTTGATCTTGTTTGCCAGCTGTGATCTCTCCTCTGCATTATAGTTGAGAAGATGAAATGCCGTCAATTCAGAGATTTTTGATAACTTGTTGTAAAGAAACATACAACTGACTTTGCGAAGAAATATTCGATTTATCGAAACATGTCAGTCTGAAAGGTTTCCTTCATTCAGTATGAATGGTTCCAGGTTTCAAACAAGAAGATTTGAAGGACAACACTCAAATGTCAAACATTTCCAAGAACTATTTTGCTTAAATGTTTTCTCAAAGAAAAGTCATAATATAATAACACATTACTGGGGTGTTTGACCCACTAACTTCATAAGTTGATATTAAATAACTCAACTCTACTAACTTTAATAGTGTTCCATATTAAAGTTTGCACATTTATCAAAAACTTTGTCTACCTTTCTCTCTCTTTTGTATATTTATCGAAAAACTTCATACTCACAACTGCACATCCTAGACACAAACTTCCTAACCTCACATATATTAAAGTACAAACCTTATAACCCAAATCAACCCCCAAAACACACTTTACATGTGAATCAATTGGTTTTATCACAAAAGTGAAATGATTCTGCTTTAAGTGAGTATCACTTTGAACAATTTTTTATGAAAGTTGGGGGTGCTGTCCTGTTAACCGTGGTCTTACTAACAGAACATACATCAAGTTTATATGGTGGCTATAAGTGCTTTTAAATTAGAATACGAAACCTGTGCATCGAACCGTGACGCCTGTAGGAATATGAGTGATGCGGACAGCCGTTTCAACCTTGTTAACATTTTGACCTCCTTTTCCCCCCGCCCTTGAAAAGCTTATTTCCAGGTCCTCTTCTGGCAGTTCAACATCCATGGACTCATCGGGAAGGAGAGGCATGACTTCCACACCAGAAAAGCTTGTCTGCACAGAACTTATATTAAAACAGGTAGGTTCAATCATCAAACCATCTATCTTGAGGAAACATGAGCAAGTGGTCACTTAGTTTCACATCATTCATTAGAAGTCAATAAATCACTTTGCAATTTAACGGAAGTTCATGAAAATTTTACAACATAGATCTCATTAGGTGCCTTCAAGTGTCTACCTTTTCTAATATTTCCAAGCACTACCAAAGATGGGGTTAGTCTAAAAATTACCTGTCGAAGTCCTTTAGAGTTAAAAGGAGACTGTCGCACTATCCTGTGCGTTCCTTTCTCCCCAGATATATATCCATAAGCATAACGGCCTTCAATTTCAATTGTAGCTGATTTTATTCCAGCTTCCTCTCCAGCAGATTTCTCAACTACTCTTGTTTTATATCTTTGCTTCTCTCCCCATCTCACGTACATCCTCAGGAGCATGTCAGCCCAATCCTGCACTGGAGATTATCAAATTTTCAATATTGGAGAAGCAATAAATTTGTGAAAAAGTTGGAGTTCAGAATTCAACACCTAACTGCAATTCCTACAAGTAGTTTAGAAAACAAGACCAAAGAAATACTTTGAAAACAATTTCCAAGATAAGCCCTTAACTATTGACCTGTGCATCAGTGCCCCCAGCACCAGCCGAGATAGAGATGACAGCTCCTTCTTTATCATAAGGACCAGAAAGAAGTTCAGATAATTCAAATTGATCCAGTGCCTTGTTTAGGTCTTGAATGATTCTAGTTGCCTCTTCAAGAAGCCCAACATCTACAGAGTCCATCTCTTCAGTCAGTTTAACGATTGTTTCTGCTTCTTCAACCTGAATCATCATTACACAACCCACACCTGAGGAGATGGTTTCATTCACTTTTCAAAACCTTGATTAGGCTATTGACCCAAATGTTAAGGCTTAGTTTGGTTGCAGTCAAGGCAGTTTTAGTCTAATTTTCTTCAAATTATCTCCAAGCGATTTTATCTGCATTTTAATAGAGAACGTTTTTCCAAGTAGAATCCCTCTTATCATTGGATCATAAAAATGAAAAGAGAAAAAACAACCTGCACATAATAATAGAAAGAGTGCTTGCTGTTTGAAACCAAATATTGCAATTCCAACTAATGTTATAGGAAGCCAATCTTTAGAGAGCCCTTCTACAAACACTTGCATTATGACTGCAAGCTAATGATATTAAACTTGATTGCCATTTTACTTCTAAAGACATAAAACAAACGATGTGTCTAAATGATATTATAAATTGGTAAACAAGTAGGAGATATTTTTATAAATCTTCAAACAGGATATGCATAGGCCGGGGTGCTTTTGAAGAAAGAGATTTATGCCTAAACCAATTTGAGCAACACACCTTACATTCAAGGATCTGAAAAAATTATGTTAAAGTGCATTAAAAATGAAACAAATTTTCAAGGCACACGAAATGCATATATTTGTGCACACACGCACATATATTTCAACTAATGGTGCATGCGTGCATGCTTGTGTGTATATTTCAACCAAGATGTGTGTGTGTCTGCATGCCCGTGTACATGAGTGAGCGCGTATATTTCAAAGAGAGAAAAATTGGGGGGTCATGGCCTCCTACCCATACCGTCCACATGATTAACATGTATGTGTGTCAGTGTGTGTTTGTCTGCCCACGTATGTGCTTGTTTTCTATCTTGAGTGGACTCTCACGTGTTTCTGGTTCTCGAAAAGAATAGTGCAGGAAATGCTATATAAGTACCTGTGTTTTGAAATCAGTAAGCATCTTTATTTTATCTTTTACATCAGTCATGGCCACGAGAACTTTTTGAGCCTTAGATCTGTCATCCCAGAAAGAGTTGTCAGTAGCCTTAGACTCCAAGTCCGCAAGTTCTTGGTCTAGCTGTAACAAACCAGCAGAGTTCCTTATCTCTTCCACACGCTCTGAGGTTGTTTCCACTTCTTTCCGTAATGTATAAAAATCTGACAGCAACAAGCACAGATTATATCATTTCCATTGTTCTTTAAAAAAAACAGAAAGTAATGAAAAGAGACTAATGCTCCAGATACAATGAGCCTATAAGAAGCCATTAAAGAACGAAAAGTCAGGGGGGGCACCCAAATATCTAAACAAGGTTAACATGCCCTCTATGCTCTCATATGATATCCCAATACCAAATACAACCAAAACTAAGGTTCAAAGTACAAAATGATCATAACATCATAAAACTTAAATAAAGGTCGACAATACAATTGATGTGTAAAATCAAAATCAGGGGCAACAAACACCCTGTTGTGTCTTAAAAATAGTCGCAATAGATATTTTAAGGAAGTTATTTAGTAATTGTCGTCTTACTAGAATAAAAACAATAAAAGTATCACAGTAATTGAGAGGTAAAATGGAAAATAATCATACTTCAATACTGAAAAATAGCCTCTCTTAAATACAATGAGAATACAAATGCAAAATGCACGGTAATAACCATAATTGGTTAATAAGAAATGTAACAAAAATTATAACAAGTATCCACATCTATAGGAGTACCTCACCATGAAAAAAATGTAAATTGAAAGCTCCCATCTTGGCTAAGAACTGTTGAAGAACAGAGGAGTTCAAGGCCTTGGTAAACATGCTAGCTAATTGAGACTTTGATCGAACAGGCAACTTCTTTAAAGTTCCTCAATCAACTTTATCTCAACAAAATGAGAGTCAATCTCAATATGTTTTGTATGCTTGTGAAAAGATGGACTCAAAGCTATGGCTATAGTCACTTGATTGTCACAAGAGACTACTATAGGAGGGAACTGAATTTGCAAATCACAAATTAGATGATAAACCTAAGTGATTTCACTGGAAAACATGGTCACTGCTCAATATTCAACTTCGACTGAGGAGCAAGAAATGGTAGCTTGTTTCTTCAATTTTCAAGAAACAAGAGGATCCCCCAAAAAGATACAAAAACGCATCACAGTGTCAAGTGTCAAGGCATGAACCTTAGCTAGAATCGACAAAACCTTCAAATTTGAAGGAGTTAGTAGATCGAAATAAGATCCCTTGCCTAACGTTCCCTTCCAAATATCTCAACACATAATGATCATCGAGACTATCAAGATGTGGCTTTGCAATATACTGACTCAACTTATGCTGAAACAAAGATCAAGTCTAGATATTTGTAAATGTCACCAACGTACACAAGGAGAGCAACAAATGAAGTACCAGCAACCTTGATGAAGAGAGAAGGGTTTGCTTTCAAATGAATAAAGCCATTTGCAATTTAAACTGAACAAAACTTGAAAAACCATTGTCATGAAGTTTGCTTCAGGCCATAAATTGATTTATGGAGTTTACGCACAAGAGGAGATTTTGTAATTGTTCCATCAAAGAAACCTACTTTATTCTTTCCACATAAAGCATTTAAGAGAACTCTGCTCCAAGATGCAAAAATGTTTGATCCTAACAGTGGATGTGTAACGAGAACCATAGTCAGTCCATATGAATGATGCATATGGAAGGGATTCAAATGAGTTTCTTTTTTTTTTTTTTTTAAAGGAACGATTTCATTGTTGGAATGAAAAATACAAAAGAAGGGGGAGAGAAAGCCCCAGACTAAAGGAATTACAGGAGGAAGGATTTCCAATTGGTCGTAAGGAAAACAAACTTGTAAGATGTAAATTGCTTGGGCAGTTTACACCAGGAGATTGCTATATTAATAATAACCTGATCAACAAAATTACTAAAGTCATCCGATTTGTTGCTGAAAATACGGTCGTTTCGCTCAAGTCAAATACGCCAAAGGAAAGCATGGGAAAGGTGCTTCCAAAGGATGCCTTTTCTTCCATTAAAGGGATGAGCACCACTAACAGAAGAAAGAATGATGGTGATATCCTTTGGAAAGGCCAGAGACCAGTTGAAAGCATGAAGGATGGCTCCAGAAGGTAGATGCAAAAGGGCAGAATAGAAAGAGGTGACTTTGTGTTTCTGAATCGTTCCTACAAAGAGTGCACCAATTTGGGGAGATGTTGTTTGAGGGGATCCGCCGTTGTAGTTGATCATGAGTGAGCATTGACTTATGTGCAAACTACCAAAGAATTTGATTATTTAGGGAAATCATCCGACCAAATTGCAGTTATGGTATCCTGGCGTAAGAAATTTGTTTGTCCATGTCTGAAATCAATCCATGTTCACCATACAAGATCAAAAGAAGGAAAGTCAAGAAAGAAGACAAAGATGAAGCATGAGAACGCAATGGTTAATGCTTTGATACCATATTAGAGTAATTGAGATGAAAAAATGGAAAATGGTCCTATTCTAGTACTGAAGAATAACCTATCTTAAATACAATGAGAACACACGCGCAAAGTGGGGTAATAACAATAATTGGTTGATAACAACTAAAAATAAAGTATAACGAGTATTCACATAGACACTAATAAAAAGGCTTAAGCAATTTGTCACTCAAGTGAGAAATTCACAGAGCAACATGTAAACTTGAACATCATCTAACATAAACATTGGCCACAATTGACGAATAACATACAACTAGTAAAGTCACTAATTGTTAGGTCAACACATTAAGAGGGTCGGATTCAAGGAACCTATGGGCGACCTCATCGTCACCAAATTTTAATGTTTGAAAAGCCAAACATTGGAAGCCAAATATGTCACAGCAATATTTACTTGATACTTGGGCACGAGTAAAAATACATTAAATTATTTCTAAGAAAAAAAAAACATCATATGAATAAAGATTTTATCATTTCCATAGCTGGAAATATTGGACAACTGGTAAGAAATAAAATTTTCTTAACTAAACTACTGTTCGAATTACAAACTTTCGTCCTCAAAAGAACTTTCAACTATCTGGCCAGTTCTTGTTAGTTTTACTTCCGAGACCTTTACGTTCGGAGAATTAGTTAGTTAGCATTAAAAAAACCATAAAGGCAAAAAGGGTGTTCAATAATGATGGCAGAACATCATGAACACAGTAGTTTCAGTCTAGAAATTTAAATATTGTTCATAAAGGAACTAAACATACCTTGCATTGCCCATTCTCGCGTATCAGCATCGATTGCCTCACCCACCGGGCTCTCGTGCGTCGCAAATGGAACTGCAGGAAGCAACCAACAACATACAGAAACTGAAATTCATTGAAAGAAAATAAACGAGCAAACAAGCATACGAGACGATTCAGAATAACCCAGAATCAATTCAATGAACTAAAAAAGAAAATGAAAAAAAAGAAATAGAAATTAATTGGATAACGTGAACCTAAGTGATTTGAAAGAAATGGGGGATCTTCGAATCGACTGACCGAGAGAAAAACGAGAGTGAGTTGAGAGAGAAGTGCGAAAGTGGGGAGAAGGGGAAGTTGGTCGGAATTCTAGGGAGATGGAAGCTCCGGTACTTCGAAATTTGGAAAGTGGAAGAAAAATGGGGGAGCTGCCAAGCCACAAGGTGCGGTGGAGAACGTCCATGGCTTTATCAGCGTTTGTACAGCGTTCACAAGTACTTATCTTTAGTTTATTCTATTTTGTCATAAATAAATAAATAAGTTGGTAATTGTTTGAAAACAGCCCATCAATACATTGCCTTTTTTCGTAAGCGCAATTAAAAGAAGAAAAGGGGAATTTACATGAATTGAAGAAAATCAAGAGTATTTACATTTTAGAGCCAAAAAAAAAAAAAAAAAAAAAAAATGGACATTACATTAGCCATGTATAACTTTTATATTATTCCAAAAATATCTTTCAACACCGACTTGATATAGGTGATCGTTGAAGTTTTGATCAGCGATAATATCTACACGCGCGTTTCCACATCCATTATCAGAGACAAATATTTTTAGAGTAAGTGTTCTCACATCTATCATCAGCGATAATTTCCTTTTCGGATATTCTTTTTTCTTTTTCTTTTTCTTTTTCTTTTTCTTCTTTTCCTTCTTCTTCTTCTCTTTCTTCTTTTTTCTTCTTTTTTCTTCTTGTTCTGTGCTACTTCTTTTATATATATATATATATATATATATATATATATGTTTTAGGTTTTAATTAATTGATGTTCTGTTTTTTCTTTATTTTTTAATCAAACTCAATTGTTGAATTGTAAGTAATAGGCCTTGAAACTAAAGTGTTTTCGGTGAATTAATTTCGATTTTGTGGATTGTTTTTTGTCAATTGTTTAAGTTTTAGGGATATTCATTTTTATTGGTTTGTGTGAAGTCATGCATATAATTTAGTTCATTTTTATTGGTTTTTGTGTATTGATATATGTATAATTTGAAATTTTATATTATTTTATTTTTTAATGTGAAGATGTAGGCATTAAAAATCTACCTATCAATTATATATTGTGTGAAAATGTAGTGATCAAAATTAGTTTGCAATAGGACTCTATCACTTTCTATAACTAATAGACAACGAGAAAATTCACTACAAGAAATCGGGGTTCTCCCGATGCAGAGAAAGACGTTGGCAGAAAAATCGTCGGGAATAGCTCGCTCTTCTTATAGCGTCAGGGATACATACCCGCCGTAATTAATTCGTCCTTAATTACAACGGAACTTTCCCGACGCCTTTCCCAACATCTAGGATAGTGCGTTGGAAAAAGCTTTTGTTCCCAACGTCTAACGCTTGGCGTCGGAAGAGCGAGCTATTCCCGATGATTTTTCTACCGACGTCTTTCTCTGCGTCAAGAGAACCCCGATTTCTTGTAGTGCAGTAAGAAAAGGTAAGATGGGTGATGACACGGGAAAGTTGATCAAGTTATCCATCTTCGAATGGTTTAAAGTTATTATGTCCAAAGAGAGTAGCATCCCGGTTTTGCGTGTGGGAAGAGCTTTCACTACAAGAAAATGGAGCATTCCCGACGCCTAAAAGGACGTCGACATAAAGAACGTTGGGAATAAGGGCTTTCCCGACGCCGTCAACAACGCGTCGGGAAAATAATCTTTTCCGACGCACCACGAAGGCGTCGGCAAGAATACGTCGGGAAAAGGGTAAATTAATTTTAAAAAACGAACTATTCTCGACGCCGTGAACAGTGCGTCGGGAGCGGCGTCAGGAATAGGGGTTTTTTCCGACGTCGCATGAAACGTCGGAAAAAACGTTTAATGAGCGTCAGGAATTCCCCTTTTCCCGATGCATTTTGAGGGATTTCCCAACGCCACGTCACTGCGTCGGGAAATCCCCTTTAAAATCGTTTCAGTTCTGTATTTTACAGAATCGAAACCGAGAGGGGAAAAGAAAGGAGAAGCCGAGATTGTCGTCGCGATTTCCGTCGCCCTTCTGCCGTTGTTCTGCCGCCGTCCGTCGCCGCCCTCCCTCGCCGTTGTCCCTCGCCGCCGTCTGCCACTTTAGGTAAGTGGAAAATGAAAATTTATTTAGTTTAAGTTTATGTTTTAGGGTTTTTTTTTATGAAAATTAGTTTAGGATTTTCTTTTGGAATAGATTTTTGTTTGTTAAATGTATTTTTGTATAGAGTGTGTGTAATTTGTGGTTGAATTGAAATTGAAATTTGAAATTTGAATGATTTAGGATTTTTGTTTTAGAAAATTGAATTGAGGGGGGATTTTATAGTTAAATGAAAATTGAATGGGGGTTGAATTGGGGGAGGGGGTTTATTGTTAAATTGAAAATTGAATTGGGAGGGGGGTTTATATTTGAATTGAAAATTGAAATTGGAGGGGGAGGGGGGTGTTAATAGTTAAATTGAATTTGGGGGGGAGGGGGGATGTATAGTTAAATTTAAAATTGAATTGGAGGGAGGGGGTTTAAATTAAATTGAAAATTGAAATGGAGGGGGGGGGGGGGGGTTTATAGTTGAATTGAAAATTGAAATTGGGAGGGGGGGGGGGGGGGGGAAGTTAATAGTTAAATTGAATTGAGAATGTAATATGTGTGTTAAGATTTGTTTTGGCTATCTTACAGTTATGGTAGCCTGCTTGTGTTGAATATTTTTATTGTTGATTTGAGATGGCTATTCTGCAGTTATGGTAGCTTTTTTGTTTTGAATTTGTTTATGTTTGGGATGACTATCCTGCAGTTATGGTAGCTTTTTTTGTTTTGAATTTGCTGGTTTCAAGGGGTGGTAGTAGGATAGCTTGAAGTATTTTGTTGTTAATAATTAGGTTGTGTTGGCTATCGGCCTGCAGTTATGGTAGCCTCTGTAGTTTTGAGGGGTTTGTAGGATGTGAAGATATTTTCAAGTATTTTGTTGTTAATAATTAGGTTGTGTTGGCTATCCTGCAGTTATGGTAGCATCTATAGTTTGAACTTAGTTATTGAAAAATAGTGAAAATTCAGGGGAGTAAGTTTCTACAACGACAGTATGAGCTCGCTGAAAGAAGAGGGCAGCCGGTCAATCGTGTGGAATTATTTCGAGAAACACACGTTCGAGTTGGGACATTCGTGTCGCAGGCCGCCGAGGATGCACATGTAAGTTATACCCTTATTAATTATCCACTTTTATTATATATTTTTGTGCGTTACCTAACATAATTTTTAAATTTGTTGCAGAATCAAATGCTGGAACTCCAATCCCAGCCTACCCTAGAGGGTAGTCAGCCACTCTCTGAGGATGAGATATGCGATCAGGTGTTGGGTAGACGACCAAGCTACTCAAAAGGCCTTGGTTGGGGACCCAAGCCGAAGGCCCGCAGAACGGCAAGTGCAAGCAGTTCGTCGACATCTTGTTCGCAGTCCACAGAAAAAGAGATTGAATTACAAGCTAAACTTCATGAAGCTTTGGAACGGATTGAAGTACAAGATAGAAATCACCAAGCATTAGCTTCACAAGTAGAAGCTATGAAAAAGATGATAGAAGAACTAACTCGTGCACAACAGGGACCACCACATGATCCCTAGCTCTGCGGTACGTCGTATATGTCTCTATTATTCTTAAGTTTCTGCAATAGATGATTATGTATTAAACTTAGTTATTTTTATACCATTTTTAGGACCGAAGGTGTAGAATGACGCGCATACGCACCTCGTTGGGAGACTTTTCATTATGTTTATGTTTTTTCTATTTTGAGAACTATATTTTGTTGTACTCAACTTATTCGTATTATTAATTTTAATTCTATTTTTTTAATTTGTGTTTGTATATTTATTAATTTATTTTAATTTAATCCAAAACGTCGCAAATTTTTTTTGAGCAATCCGAACATCATTGTGAATGTTTGAGCAAAATATTATAAGGAAAAAAGTAAAAATAAAATATTTAAAAAATATATATAAAAAAGATTTCCCGACGTTCATTACGTCGGAAAAAAAACGTCGGAAAAGAGGTTTTCCCGACGCCGGAAGATGCGTCGGGAAAGGTTTTCCCGACGCCGTGTTGGTACGGTGTCGGGAAAGCCTCTCGCGACGCATTTCTCCCGACGTTCTTCCCGACTCCGTTTTGTACGTCGGGATATCCTTTCCCGACGTACTTTGCATTTTCGCCGACGTATTTGTGCGTCGAGAGTACCCCCGTCTCTTGTAGTGTTTGTCTTTGAGATGGGTTGTAGGTGATCAAGGAGAAGGATAAGAAAGGAGTTATTATACTCGTAAACACCTTGACGTGAAGAGTAGCATCCTAGCGAATGAAGGAAGGTCCAAAGCTTAGAACTTAGGTTTTTTTTAAGTGGCTTGCAAGGAAAAAAATGTAATTGTAAAGCATTGAACCAAGTAATAAAATCAGAGTTGTGTTTTTCTATCTTTCCGATGTGTTGTGTCTATATCATGTCGTGCTTATCACTTAGTAGTTTTGAGTTTAAGTGTTGAAGGTTAGGCAATTAAGTTAAGTTGGTCGTTCTAGTGTTTTCCGCTGCGTTGAGTTGTAAAGATCTCGCAAGTTCGAAGTTGGAACTTTGCGATGGAGACTGGTTTGAGAAATTCCGCCTACTAGGCGTTTAACTCGTTATCTCGCGGAGAGGTATGAGTTGGGTGTCTAGGTAGCACACATCCTTTTGGTCGCATAAAGTGGCCAACTGTCACGCCCCGCCTCGCATGCATCCTAACTTGCCATGTGGTACGCAATGTAACTTAGAGCGATCCTAATGCTTCTAAGGTGAATCAGTAGAACCTTAGGTCCTTAAGCTTTGTCTAATTTCCTTGGTGCCTTTACAAACTTAAATCTACACTGTAGGCGATAAAATAACAACTTTAGACAGTAGGAAAAGATAAACCATTTCTTTTATTAACTTTTAACCAAACGTTTTACAATAGTTCACATGATACAAGAAAATAATGCTAAAACTTAAACTAAACGCATGGTATCCTCTTCTCACCTAGTAGCTTCTCATCCCTTCCTTACGTTGGCCTTAACGCTTGATCACCTTGGGAGTGAAAATGTAACGACCCAACCTTCCAGACTAAGTTGAGGTCACTACTCAGTACTAAGACTCGACCACAAAACACACAAACTCATAAAGGACCGGTTATGATTCATTAAAAACGTTTTATAATATTACAAAAGCAGTTTTGGGCCCTATTTTAAATCACAGTCACGAGAGTTTCAAAATACAGTACTCAAATCATCAAATACAACTCACAAAACCAAATATTCTAACCGTGACTCGATCTGACAATGAAAATAGAGAGTAACAAAAATACATCAGCGGAAGCATAAAGAAAACCAGACGCGTCCATATGGCCTTCACGCATCCTTCTTGCCTCTCGTCGGTCTGTCCCTCGCTGTACCCTTACCTGAAAAGTTAAAGAGGAGAAAGGGTGAGTATAAAATATACCTAGTAAGGGACCCACTACTGGGCCCGTTAGGGAATAACAGTTAACTTCCTATTCAGGGGTACCCTACTTAAACAGTCTAGTGGTTCCGTAGAACGCAAACATCAGTCTCGTGATCTTGAAGGATGCACGTATCAGTCTAGTGATCCCGAAGAATATACATATCAGTCTAGTGACCCCGAAGGATACACCTATCAGTCTAGTGATCCCGAAGGATACACATATCAGTCTAGTGATCCCGAAGGATGCACGTATCAGTCTAGTGATCCCGAAGGATACACATATCAGTAAGGTACACTATCCCATAGATGAAGCTAACCGTTACCCCTCAGTCCATACTAAATCGTCTACAACAGCCACACTCCGACTACGTTCATATTACAATTTCGTCATAGACTTCGTCAGTCAGATAGTATAGGTTTAAACAACCATATCCTCAATTGCTATATGCGTATCCATTTCACACATCATTGTGATATTCTTTAGATCCAGTCAATCAGTCAAATCAGAATCGGATGCATAGTCCTTCCACGACATAACTCCATAACCAATATCCAGACAATAGACTACCATATACCTAACCTTAAGACTTTTAAGTCCATCGACATATAATTCCAGTTCACAACATAGCCCATTTACATAACTACTATACACAGAACATCCGGACATCGGTGTCTATCTGTAAATAACTCACTACACACGATGGCACACAAGCTACAACTAGCCGTCACGTTACCTTTAATCAGACAAGAGCATAAAGAGATATTTAATAGTCAAACATGCGTCAATTCATCCAGTACAGTTACTAATGTATAATCCCATGTGGATTACTACGTTTCCAGCCTCGATCTGAGGTCCAGTAGCAAGAAACCCCTTACCTGAAACTTGGTTATGCCCCTTGATCGAGTCCACGCTCAACGAATCCACCTAAATGAAATCACAAGGGTTTAAACGATGATACTAGTAAAAGTCATTTTTAAATGGTCCTAAGCAACATCCGTTGACTTACCCGAGAAAAGGAGAGCTATCTCCAACTAAGCCTGCCACGAAACCCGGGAACTTGAGCGTCAACTCTTAATACCTTCAAGGAACGAAAGGTAGGCCTATGTCTTACTCCACAATCTAAACTCGAATCGGTTATAGCAACATTAGGAAATTCACCAAAATAATCCTTACCGAAGACTCACCGTGACCCAAAGTGGAGGAAGAAAGGCTTAGGTGGCTCGGTGAACAGGAAGCTCGACTTGGCTTAGAGGTGATCTGCTCGGCTCGACTCGCGGCTTGGGTTAGTCAGTTTACGGCTCGGCTCGGCTTGGATCAGCTTGCGGCTCGGCTTGGATCGCAGCTCAGCTCCGCTTGGATCGCTGCTCGACTCGACTTACGGCTCGACTCGATTCTCGGCTCGGTTCGGCTCGCGGCTCGCAGCTCGACTCAACTCACAGCTCGACTCGGTTTGGATTCGCGGCTCGGGTCGGCTTGGATTCGCGACTCGAGTCAGCTTGGATTCATGACTCGAGTTGGTTTGGTTCAGCTCGACTGGGATTCACGGTTCGACTTGCAAGACCAGAGATCCACGACCGTTGAAGGTTCGCCATCGACTGCTTGGCGAACGATGCGGCGGAGGGCGACTGGGCGTCGGCAGACACGATCGTACGAAGGACGCACGACGGAGTCTGGTTGCGTGAGACTGAGAGGGAGATCGGAAATGGTGCGGCCGCGACAATGAAGAGGAAATCGTACGGATGGCGGCATTGTCGGAAAGCAGGGAAAAATCGGAGACGGCTGCCTTTGGGTGTTTACCGTCGGTGATGTGCGGATGCGAAAAATGGGCGGAAGACGAAAACGTGCGGACGGCGACTGTGTTCGTCGGGTGAAGAACGGAAGAAGAAGAAGGAGTCGGGGGGGGGGGGACGCGCGTGGCTAGGGTTTTTTTAAAAAAATTATTATAATATATATATATTAAATAATAATAATATTACATAATAATAATAACAACATTATTAAATAATAATAATAATATTAATATTAAATAATAATAATAGTAATAGTATTAAATAATAATAATAGTAATATAGTTAATATTATATTATTATTATATCAATTTACAAAATATTAAAATTTAAAGAAATTCATATCCCTAAATTTCTTTTTCTCCCCTCTTCAAAACCAACCAAGAATTTATACCAAAATTTTAAATTTTCGAAAATCTACATAAAATGATAAAATTACCTCGAAAAATTCGGGGCGTTACAAAAAACTTAAAAGTAATTCACAAGACTTAGTGAGGAAATTTTAAGAAAACCCTTTTTGGAATACCTTTCATAAACAACAACAATTCATATCATATTGCGTAATACACCATATTGCATAAGCACACATTAGTCTCAAACAATCCTATCGCCAAGAACGTGAATCATTCCCTACACTAAGACTCATCATCTCGCGTTTAAACTACTGTGATGTCCTTTTCATCAATAGCATTCGAGATTATCTTGATTCACTCCTTGTTGCTCAGGCAGCTAAGCACAATACACATCTTTTATGCATTGGGCAGCTTTTCTCCACCATGCAGTTCTTTTCTACATGGTTGTCTTTACTCGTTATATGCACATAACAGTTAGCTCATTGATAGGAAAAAGACTAATGATTTGAACACAATTTCAATTTACATTCATAAAAAACATGCTTTGAACATAATATAGATTTCCTTTTGAAACCTTGCAAAACATTCTTATATAAAACATCATTTTAAATCAGTACGAACTTTTAGGAAAAACATTTTAACATAACAAATTATTTTAAGAAGAAATCACTCACAACAATTGTCTTTCCTTCTCGCAAAACGCCTAATGGCCATTTCAACTTTTAGCTTCTTTTTTTATTTCCAGCAGCCAAAACTTCTTATTAATATGACTTCATCCTCTATTTATACTAATCCTGAATTGGATTAGTCATCTTTATCTCTTAATAATTTGCCAGCTCCTGCTTTTAGTGGTACACGGATAAGCTTCATGTTTAGCTTAATCATATTTAATTCTTAATCTTACATGTAAACCCCTTTCAAATCAAGATTAGACTTTTCATCGACTTGTATCATTTCGTGAAGAACTCTAAATGCTTAACCATACTTAAACGTCAATGTCTTATCGTGTTACTTTACTTCATCGCGAATTGACTCAAATGTCAGCTTCTTATCGCAAGCTTCTTATCCAGCTATGGGTCTCACATTAGTGGGGTGGGGCGTGACATTGCAAGTTTAATTGATGGAATTAGAGAGTTTTTGCAGAAGTGGTTTCATGATCGAACAAAAGCTAGTTCATCAATAAAAACAATTTTAACTCCTTGGGCTGAAAAAATATTGTGCAAGCAACACAAAAAATCAAGAATTTCTTGGTAACTGTTCTTTTTCATTCTTTTTATTTAAATATATCAAATTGATGGAAGAAAGATCAACAGTGATAAAAGTCTAACACCATCTATCAACGATAGATTGTGATAGGACTATTAATGTATATTTGTAAATGTTGATTTCTTTTTCTATTTTCATTTAGTAGGTTTATCCTACAACAACATTGAACACAATGTAATGATTGGTGATAAACAATTCATAGTGAAGTTGAACTTGGGATCTTGTAGTTATCGAGTATGGGATTTTGTTGAGATTTCTTATTCTCATGCGCTTGTTGTTCTTCAGATGCTTAACCTAGATACTTATTCTTATATGTTTGATTATTATCATTCACATACATTGTTGTCAACATATATGGGTTGTGTTCGACCTATTGGAGTTCATTCAAATTTAAGGGTTGTAAATGACGGCGTTAAAGCTTTACCTCCTATTTTTAAACGTCCAGCCAAAAGACCTAAAAAATTAAGAATCTCATCAATTGGTGAACTTAACAGTAATTCAACAAAATGTAGTAGTTTTCATAGCAAAGGTCATAATTCTAAGACTTGCAAACTTTGCCAAATTAGTCAAATTAATCAATGATTACATTATAATTGCATTTTTTTGTTGTATTGCAGACATCTCACAGACATTTCACACACATCTCACAACTTCCAAACTTCAAATATGAAGTGATGAGAGCCCTTGTACAACAAAATAAATAACAGAGACCATAACTCAAATTAATTTAGGAACATAAAAATACTAGTACATCGGCAAAAACTAATTAATTTATGGCTAAGCATGCTAAAAATTACATTATAGAGAATTACAGAGAAGAGGAATACATACCCACGTTAACAACTTTGAATCTACCAAACACCAAATTGGTGCACCACCACTCGAAAATCTTCTTATTCTCTGGGTTGAGATTTTGGTTTGTGAGAACTAAAACTAGAGAAGGGAAATTCTAAGAGAGCGATAATTTTCTTCTTGAGAGAATTGCAGTATGTAACCCAAAACTATTATGTCAATTCTTTTGCGTACCAATATCTCCCTCGAAGAGGGAAGTTGATAGAGTAAAACAAGGAACATGGAAAAATCACCCACGTTCCCTATCAATTTAACCAATTAAATTAATATTAAAATCAAATTAATTAATTAATTTAATTAATAATTAATTAAACCATATTTAATTGATATTTCATTTAAATCATATTTAAATGAATATCTCTCACATAACCTATAGTTTTAATTTAATTAAATAAAATTAAACTAAACTATTAATTAATTCTCCAATTAATTAATTACTAAATTAAATATCAAATATTAATTTAATCCAAATTTGAATCATATTAAAATATAAATTTCTCTCATGACATATAATTTTAATATGTATCATATACATATTAAATTTTAACCTATAGTTTTAAAATGAATCTAATTCACATTAAGTTAATATTTGAGCTCATTCTAGTATTTTATTATCTCATAAATTAATTTTGAATCATATCCAAAATTAAATTTATATAATAAAATTTTATTAAAATATAAACTTTATATTACAATGTATCACCATACATTATATTAATTCCCAAAGTAAATTTGAACATTTCAAATTATAATCAATACAAGTAATCTCGTTACTCTTTGCGAGTTAGGAAAGGGACCTAATGGACCTAGAGATCAGAAGTTACAATGATATGAGATTAATTAACTAAACTCATTAACCACATTAATTAATATTCATTTAATTGTGTGTATACTCCACTAAAGACTCACAGATGAACTCTTCTCACTATAGATATATTTATGTGTCCATGGATATAGACCAATAACAGTAAGTTAGTCATTCACAAGTGTTCGTAACACCAGCTAGGTCAAATTACTGTTTTACCCTTGGGTTACTTCTAGTCCTTAAATACCAGTGTTCCTTTAATGAACAACTTGTTTGTGGTCTAACCAATAAATAAAAACCTCTCTCGTTCCATAGAGAGGGTGGGGTCTTTTGTTCAAGTCTTGAAGACATCATTTAAGGGAACACTTCTCTACTTACCTTAAAGTTGGGAAGAAGTGAATTTCTTCTTGTGTAATTATGTTTCTAGCTCTCTACTCGGTCTTGTTCCAAAATGATAAACATATTAAGTCGAAAATCTGGCAACTCTCACTCGTACAAATCAAAGGACAATCCCTCATGAATAGGAGTTCATAATACATTCAGGATTAAGACTAAGTTACCTAGGCTCTCTTAATGAAATAGAAACCTAACTAGTTAACGGAGTTACATCTAGTGGTTACTATTTCGCAGTCCAGTCTTATGCAAACTCATTATATAGGACACCGTCACTCGCATGTCACCTACACGAACACGTTGGATCATTGCATTTGTATCAAATACAAAGTAAGTCGTATCCATAGTGTTATTAGGATAAGGTACCCAGCTTTATCTCTATACTATAGACCCTTTAAGATGTATCTCGAACATTGATCCCTAATGTCTCTACATACTGTTCAAGACTCATCAAACAACTTGGGATGTTAGTTTATTGGATTTGGGTTATTAAGACAAAACTAATAATATAATCAATAACACTTATTGAAATTATAATAATAACACTTTATTAATAACGATCAATGAATTATATTTACTATCTACGAGTTTTATGACATAAAACAAAATAAATGTTCAATCTCAAATCAATCATATACTTGTTTTATTTGATTTAGGGTGCTTCTACACCTATTTTAGAAACTTTTTAGCTACTATTTTTTTTTATCTCGCACAGATCTTGCAAACATCTCACAATTTCTAAATTCAAATGTCAAATCCCAAATCAATCATATGCTTCTTTTATGTGATTTAGGATGATTCTATCTATGTTTTAGGAAGTTATTTAGGGCCCGTTTGGTAACGTTTCTATTCTCTGTTTCTTGTTTCTTGTTCCTTGTTTCCTGTTTCCTGTTTCTTCTTTTTTTAGAACAAGAAACAGTAATGCGTTTGATAACTGTTTCTATTTTTTGTTTCTTGAAAAAAAAGAAACAGAAACAAAAGAAGTGTTCGATAACTGTTTCTTGTTTATTGATTTTCTTCTAGATTTATTTTTTATTTTTCACATCTACTTCAATTAAACATTAAACAAAAATATAGGTCTATCCATCAAACATAACAACTAAAATTATCAAAAGTTTATTCATTTAATACGAAGAAGTATCAATGCACGAATAAAAATAATAACATAAACATAAAATTATATTTATCCTTCAAATGTTACCAAATTTGATTAGCAATATCATCTCTTACTCAGGCAATTTCTCTTTTTAATCCATCAATTTCTACAATCTCATCGTTATTTCGTGACATCTAGAATTTAATATTAATTTTAAAGTAAGTTATTATGTCTTCAATATTTAGAATTGAAAGAAACAAAACAAAATTTAACCTTTTAACTCTTAACCTATGATGCTTTAGAGAAAAACCCACAACGAAAATCCAGATTTGCACAAAGAGAAAGATGAAAACTATGGATCCGACGAAGAGGAACAATCAGGCAAAAACTATGGATCCGACGAAGAGGAAGAGTTCGGGTTGTCGAGAAAGACGGTGAGAGGTGAAGAGGAAGACTGTAACGTCCCGAATTTTCGAGGTAAACTTTTATCGTTTTGCGTAAATTTTTCGGAAATTTTAAATTTTTGAGTAATTTCTGAAATTCCTAAATTAAAATTTGTAAATTTATATAATAATAATATAATATTAATTATATTATTATTATTATTATTATTTATTTTAATTTTTATATATAATTTAATATTAATATTAGTTATTATTATTATTATTATTAGTATTATTATTATTATTATTATTTATAATTATTATAAGTTAATATATATAATAATAATAATAATATTTTTTTAAAATAAACCCTAAGGCGCGCGCGAGACACCCCCCTTTTTTTTCATCCATTTACGTTTTCTCTTCCTTGCGCCGCCGCCCCTCCCTTCTCTTTCGATTTCTCCTTCTTCTTCTTCTTCCTTCATCGTCCGCCGCCGCTGTTTTCTTTTCTTTTTCCTTCCGTTCGCGCGCGTCCCCATCTCTCCGTCTCCGTCCTCTGTCCCCTCTCCATCTCCGTCGGCGTTCTTAGCTTCACCGTTCGTTCGCCGCAGCCACCATCCGCGTGTTGCGCCGTCTGCCGTCCATCTACAGCCGACGTCTCCCTCTCTCTTCGTTTCTGCCACCGCCGGCGGCCTCTCCCTTCTCATCTCGTGTTTCCGACGCAGACAGAACACCGAGGGGAGCGCCGTCGTTGCCGGAAGGAGGAAGGAATACACCGAGCCGCGAAGTGAAGCTGACCCGAGCCACGAATCCGAGTTGAGCCGAGCCGTGAGCCGAGCCGAGGATCGAGCCGAGTCGAGCCGAGCCAAGGACCGAGCCGAGGACCGAGTCGAGCCGAGCCGAGTCGAGCTGAGCCGTAAACTGATCCAATCCGAGCCAAGCCGCGAGCTGGCCAACCCAAGCCACGAGCCAAGCCGAGCCGAGCCGAACACCTCCAAGCCAAGCCGAGCTCCCTGTTCACCGAGCCACCTAAGCCTTCCTCCTTCCACTTCGGGTCACGGTGAGTCTTCGGTAAGGATTATTTTGATGAACTTCCTAATGTTGCTACGTCCGATTCGAATTTGAATATTGGAATAAGATTTGGTCCCACCTTTTCTCCCTTGAAGGTATTAAGGAGTTGACGTTTAAGTTCTCGGGTTCCGCGGCAGGCTTGTTTGGAGATAGCTTTCCTTTCCTTGGGTAAGTCAACGGATGTTGCTTAGGACCATTTAAAATGACTTCTACTAGTATCATCGATTAAAACCTTCGTGTTTTCGTTTAGGTGGATCCGTTGAGCGTGGACTCGATCGAGGGGCATAACCAAGTTTCAGGTAAGGGTTTTCGGAGGGGATTACACGTTAGTAACTGTACCGAATAATTATATGTGTGTTTGACTTTAAGCATTTTTATTATACTCTTGTCTGATGTAAAGGTAACGCGACCGCTAGTTGTAGCTTGTGTGCTATCGGGTATAAGGAATTACTTGCTAGTAGGCCCCGATACTGGATGTTCGGTATAGTGTGGTTATGTTAATGGGCTACGTTGTAGATTGGAATAGTATGTCGATGGACCCTGAAGTTACGGTTAAGTACGTGGTAGTCATTGGTCTGGACATTGATCATGGAGTTTGGACGGGGAAGGACAGTGAGTCCGAGTTTGATTTGATTAGTTAATTGGGTCTAGGGGTTACCATAATGGTGTGCGAATTGGAAACGCGTATAGCAACTGAGGGTGTAGTTGTTTAAACCTATACTATCTGACTGGCAAAGCCTATGGCGAAACTGTAATATGAGTGTTGATGGAGTATGACTGTGGTAGACGGTTTAGTATGGACTGAGGGGAACGGTTAGCTTCATCTATGGGGTAGTGTACCTTACGGATATGTGCATCCTGCGGGAGCACTAGACTGATATGTGCATCCTTCGGGAGCACTAGACTGATATGTGCATCCTTCGGGAGCACTAGACTGATATGTGCATCCTTCGGGAGCACTAGACTGATAGGTGCATCCTTCGGGAGCACTAGACTGATAGGTGTATCCTTCGGGATCACGAGACTGATATGTGCGTTCTACGGGACCACTAGACTGTTATGTAGGGTACCCCTGAATAGAAAGTTAACTGTTGATCCCTAACGGGTCCAGTAGTGGGTCCCTTACTGGGTATGTTTATACTCACCCTTTTCTCTTCTTAAACTTTTCAGGTAAGGGCACAGCTAGGGGCAGACCGACGAGAGGCAGGAAGGATGCGTGAAGGCCATATGGACGCGTCTGATTTTCTTATTGCTTCCGCTGATGTATTTTGTTAGAATAGTTGGTTTTGTGATTTTGAGTTGATGACCTGAGTTTTTATTTGAAACTTTTGTGACTGTGATTTAAAATAGGGCCATATATCGTTTTTGTAATATTTCTAACGTTTTAAGAAATCGTAACCGGTCCGTTATGAATTTTGTTTTGTGTGGTCGAGTCTTAGTACTGAGTAGTGACCTCAGCTTAGTCCGGAAAGTTGGGTCGTTACAAAGACGGTGTGCAAAGAAAAACGATGAGTAAAAGAGGAAGAGGATGATTATTTGGAGAAGACGATGGAGATAAAAGGAAAAGGAAACCAATAAAAATAATTGAAAAAAGAAAAATGAACCAATAAAAATAATTGAGAAAAAGGAAAATAAAAGAAATAAAAATAATTGAGAAAAATGAAAAGGAAACCAATAAAAATAATTGAAAAAAAGAAAAAAGCCAATAAAAATAATTGAGAAAAATGAAAGGAAAAAAAAATAATTGAGAAAAAGGAAAAGGAAACAAATAGAAATAAATTGAGAAAAAGGAAACCAATAAAAGCAATTGAGAAACGGAACAGAAGAAACTACTTTTTTTTGTTCCCAATAATTCTTTATAAAATGAGAAACGTTTCTACTTTTTTTGAGAACGAGAAACAAGGAACGTTATCAAACACTTATGTTTCTTAAAAAATGGAAACAGAAACAAGAAACAGGAAACAAGAACGTTACCAAACGGGCCCTTAGCTACCGTTTTTGTACCTTGCAAACATCTTGTAGCATCTCGCAACTTCAAACTTTAAATGTTCAATCCCAACTCAATTTTATACTTGTTTTATGTGATTTAGGGTGATTTTAAAGAATATTTGATGGAGTTTGTTAGCTATTTTTCAATCTTGCGCACTTCTCGTAATGTCTAAATCTAAAATATATACCCTACTCCAAATTAATTATATACTTGTTTAGGTAACTTAGAATGATTTTATAACACGTTTGAGTAGTTTCATTAGCTATTTTTTAGTATTCCAAACATCTCGCACACATCTCGTAAATATATCGTAATGTTCAAATTTGAAATACTACACTTTAAATCAATTATATATTACGTGTAAAAATATATAGTAGCTAATTTTGTTCTAAAATAGGTGTAGAAGCACACAAAATCACATAAAACAAGTATATGGTTGATTTGAGATTGAACATTTGAAATTTGAAAGTAGTGAGATGTTTGCAAAACATTTGCAAGGTGTCTGTGAGATGTTTGCAAGATGAAAAAAAACAAGAACTTGCTAAATATGTATTAAATAACCATAAATCGCTTAGAACAATTATAAGATTGATTTTTGGGTTATACATTAAGGTTTAAACATTTCACCAAGAGAACATTACACACTAGAGAATTATCTAACAAGAATAATAATAATAAAACATAAACATTTTCTGAAATAAAAAGAGAGTTTGTTCAAAAGTGACTGAAAATTCTAAAAAATGATAAGAGAACTTATGTGAAAATAAGTTAGAGAAAGATTTGAGAAAAAGTGAGAAAAGAAGGTGTTTTTTTTAGGGAAAAATAAGAATAAAGAAAAATTTCATGTAAGGACATTTTATGACTTTTGATACCTCATTTGTTCTAAAACTAACTTTTTAAAAAATGCTATTTAGAAAAGCTAGCACAACTTCAAGATTGGTCTATTTTTATTAAGGGGTCTTTTCAATAATATAACAAAGCAGCAAATTATTTATACTCTATAGAGCAATTTCAAAAACAAAAAAAACCCTACAATCCCATAATGCAAAATAAAAAAAATACCCCAATAAACGCGCAATTAATCGTCCACGCGCGCACAATTAATGTTCTATTAAATGATTATTATACGTCATCATGTAGAATAAATGATAAACGATAATGAAAGACTTTAGATATAAACGATCGTGTAGATTATCTTTAACGATCATCACATATGTGTGTCTGATCATGTATGTAAGTATAAAAGATTGAAAATGATCATCATACATGATCGTATAAATAAATAAAAAACTCATACATGATCTTGTAGATTACCATATATATAAATGATAAGGTAATAAACAGTAAACGATGACGAAAAAGTTTAGATGTACACGATCATGTAGAGTAGCTCAACGATCCTATATGTAGGTATAAACGAGATTTAAGAGAAACTAGCTCCAATCACTCATAATTATTACAAAAATACCATCAAAATCAAGGTGTTATAAAAAATGAGAAGGCACTTGCTCAGACTTTTCATCTTCTTTACGATCCTTCATCTTCTTTCCTACATTTTCGTCGTTCATCTTCTTCATCAATCATTTAATTCCTTGTAACTACTTCAACAGAACTATAGAAATTCTTCTTTGTCAATCGTTTCTCACCTTTGGTTGTTTGAAAATTTATTTCCAGCATTAATCTATATTTTTTTCCCCAACCAAATCTATCTCCATCTATTTTGATCTATCTTCATCATCTATCTCTATATATCACGATCTATCTCACATACAAAGAGGTCTGAATCTATATTCATTATATATATTTCATTGAATAATCATAATTATTATTCTCTGTAACATAACACTAACTTTGTCTGAATAGCACTCTGTATTTGTAAATTTGTTAAAACTAACCCTTGTTTGTAACATACTGTTTATTATGTCTTTGAATAGGTAAAACACTATCCAAATAACATTATTATGGAAGATGAACAAAAAAAATCTTATAATTACTGTATACTATAGTTTAGAAACATTGAATCTGATCAGATCGAAAATAGACCAAAGAATTCTTTCTTGAGTTTTGATGAACAACCCTTTTGGCCAGTTCAATTCCTTAACATTAAAATAGTTAAAATACCAACACAATTCCTGAATTTCCTAATAAGGAAGTAATGCCATACAAAAAAACCAATGTCCTTGCTTTCAACTTCAATGGACATATAGCAGAATTTAGGCTGAAAGAAATTTGTTTCATGACTGGATTAAAAGACCACAAACTCTCAAAGTTAAATCTAGAAGAAAGAAAAGAAAATGGTCTAGAAAATGTCATTTTTCCATCCTAATGACTTTATAACAAGAAGAGATATAGAAAGAACTTTTAAAGCATTACGCAACAAGGAAGACTCATTGAAAGAAAAAGTAGTTAACCTCTATATCTTAGAAGTATTTTTAATTCCCAAGCAACAACACAACCACATAAATCTCCAACATCTAGACATATTGAATCATAAAGAAACCTTCAAAGACTATCCATGGGGAAAGTTATCATACATCATAACATATCAATTCTCCAAGAAAGCATCATAGAGTGACAAAGTTGCTGTATACCTTCAAGGATTTCTCCTAGCTTTAGTCTATTAGGCTTTTGAGAGAATACCAAGATTTTTCAATTTAGATGTTGGGTTTGGAAGAAAGTTTGGAATTGAAGGGCCAACAATTATGACATGGGAATGTTTAGAAACAAGTGACTAGAGGACTCTAAACATCAATGTTTTTTAATATGAGAATGTAAGTAAATTTAGAGCATGCTCTATATATGTCTATCTAGATAGACAATGAAAGATTTCTATCCATGTCTATTTGGAATAGATGATGATATAAATCTATTACTGTTTATCAATACATTTGCTACTTTTTCACTAATAATGTAATATCATTTTATTTGTAGTTCTCTATGACACCACTAGACTCAACAGAAGAAGAGTCTCAACAATTTTGAAATATTTCAAAGATATTAAGGAGCACAATAGAAGAGAAAAGGGAGAGCAACATGGAAAAAAAATGGAAAAAAACATAGAAACAAACAAAATTTTAAATGAAATAAGAGAAATCAGAAAAAATCAAGAAAAAAAATAGAAGCAGAACAAATTTTATTAAGACAATGACTAAAAGAAATAAAAAGCATGTTGTCACTGGTTATGAGAAGCTTGAATGTTCAGCCACCATCAAACAAACTTCAACAACAACAGAGAGAGAAAGAAAGTGCATATGCAAAAATCGTAGAGAAAAATAAACCACCTACTTGTAGCCTTGGCCTTCTTGATGAAGATAAAGAAGTTAATACAATGATGAAGTATGCAACAATATATTGCTTTACGGTTAGTGCTTTATTCATTATCTACTCCTTTTTGTTGTTTAATATTGCTTAAATTCCAAGTAAAAGATAATAATGTTGTTTCTTTTTTTATGCTGGAAACTTTGGTTTTGGAAACACAAAGTAGTTTGGAAACAATAGCAACTATAGATTTAGAAACACGCAAAACACAAATATTGCCACATGTTTAATTCTTTTACAAACAATAAATACAAATTATATGCTATAGACAAAGATATGGGTCTATCTTTGTCTATTTGTGATAGTAAGAGATAGTTTTTTATATGATGTTTTCTCAACATTTTTACTTTACGTACTTGCAAATAGATGAAGAAGAAGAAGAGAACAACGAAATCATAAAATTTTGAAACACTAAAACACAAGTGTTGATATAGGTTTTAATTTGTTTAGTATACAACTAGTTTCATGATCGTTTATATATGTTACACGATCATTTATATATTTCACACGATCGTTCATTTAGGTTACACGATCGTTTATAAATTTCTTTGGTATACAACTCGTTTCACTATCATTTATTTATGTTACACTATCGTCCATTTATGTTACACGATTATTTATATATTTTACACTATTGCGTATACATATTTAAACGATCTTTTTTTGCATAGTCGTCTACATTTTCTTGCACAACCATTTTGATAGCTCATTCTCTTGTTACATTCCGACAGATGAAGTTCAAGATGGAGAAAAAGAAGAAGAAGCTAAAAATGAATAAAAAGATAATCAAACATCTGATGAAAGTGATGAAGAAGAGAATAGAAGGTGCAAAAACAAAACAAAACAAATCCAGGATCAATCGAGAAATATTGTAATCGTTGAAGAAAAGAAAATAGAAAAACAGAATGACAAAGTAGAAGGTGAACAAAATAAAAAAGATACAACAAAAATGAAACAAAAGTTAAATGAAGATGATGATGTTGATAATAAGGAAATTGAAGAATAGATTGACACTTATAGTAGTGAAGAAGATGCAATAGAAGAACTCGAAACAAAAGGAAACAAAAGGAAACAAAAGAAAAATTAAAGAAAAGCAAAAGAAAATTTGTATTCCATTCCACTCTTGATATTCTATACCATCATGTAAAACGTATAACATGATCAATTACATTTATTATCACGATCGTTTAGATTCAACAATACTATCATTTAAACATATAACTACACTATACTATACGATCCTTTAAATAATATCCTTCACAATTGCGTAACTTGTATAGCAACATTGTTTATATGTAAAATATATAACAACATCGTTTAAATAATATCCTACACGATCGTGTAACTGTACAACATGATCGTTTAACATTATATCCTCTGCGATCGTGTAAACTGTATAACAACATCGTTTACATGTAAAATATATGACAACATCGTTTAAATAATATCCTACATGATCGTGTAAACATATAACATGATCGTTTAACATTATTCGCAGCACAATCATTTAAAGTGGTAGAAGATCGATGGTGTTGGTTAAACACAACCGATTATTTACGTCTATCGTGGCGACATTATGAATTATTAGTAGCACGATCGTTTAAAGCCAAATGGAGTCCATGCATAGAGTTTACGTGATGTAAATAATCAATTAATTCGCATTTATTAGCGTTAAACATTATTAGCAGCACAATCATTTAAAGATGTAGAAGATCGATGGTGTTAGTTAAACACCAACAATCATTTACGTTTATCATAGCGACTGTATGAAGAGATTAAGGCCACGTGGAGAAAGTTTATACATAATCAATGCATATTTATTAGCCACTCACTGATTTTCCGATTTTTAATCTTCATTTATTAGCCTTTCATTGATTTTTGGATGCTTCATCTTCTTTTAAAACTCGTGCTCTCAAACCATTAGATTTAGGGTTTTCAAAGTTTTCCTCTTGAACATTTCCCTCTCTTAAAATGTGCTCAAGATGCTGCTATTTCTACCAAGAACAACAAGATCGAAAAGAAGAAGAAAAATTTGTGCAAGTTGGAGATGGAAAGGAATGGACGGTAGATTTGACAAAGGAAACTATGATGGTGATTCCGAAAATGTCTATAAAAGACTATGCTCTTACCTACTTCATCCTGAACCCACTAGGCATCAATTTCCATCTCTATCTGGAAACTTGTGAAGTTTTTAACCAAGACCCACGTTCTTGGTTTAACATGATTGTATATTTTTTTTGGTGATATGAATAGAACCACAGGAGGTTTTGGTTGCTAAAGAAGTAAAGATGAGGAAGGAGATTGAGAGCAAGAACAAAGAACATACTGTAATGGTAAGCACTTACATGCTTTTTTCATTCTAAACCTCTTCAACTACATAAAACAGTGGTCCTGGTTAAAATTGATTGTATATTATGCCGAGATGAAAATTGACTGCTGATCAGAAGGTTTTGGTTGCTAAAGACAAGATTCAGGTTGATTCTAAAGGATTTGGGAAGTGGAAGAAAATAATCGAGGAGTCGAAGGAGATGGAGAGTGAGATTTAAAAACTCAAGGAATCATACACATTTGGACATTTCTATGTATAACACTTGTTTAACAGTAACACGTGGAAACATATTGTAAAATAATCATTTAAAATAAAGAATATAAACATTCGTGTAGATCGTTTGGATTTTATTATCAGATCGTTTAATTGCATAAACAATAGTTTATAGCATACCACTTGATCGTTTATGATTAATGATAACATCTTTTACACATATTTAAATATTATTTTAATATAAATACATGATCGTTTAACAAATATTTCCATTATGTAAAACGTATAGAAGGATCGTTTAGATTTACTAGCACGATTGTGTAGGTTTAAAAATATGATCGTTTACATGTGAATCAACGATCATTTAGATTTTATTATCGATCGTTTATTTGCATAAACATTCGTTTATAGAACACCACATGATCGTTTATGACAAACATAAATGCATGATCTTTTACATTTAAATCAGATATCATTTAGATGATAGTAAAGTCTAGATCATTGCATGTTCTTAATCGATCATTTACCCTTATTGTGCAGTTAGAGAAAGTCATTTGAGTTATAAGATTAAGGCCACATGGAGACCATGCAAAGAGTTTGGTATTTATGCATGTTGTACCTAATCAATTTGCATTTATTAACCTTTATTTAAATATTTCTCTATTTTATACTTGTTAGATTTAATAGTTTTTGATTAACTACGAGATCGTTTACATCTATCGTAACGACAATATGAATTATTATCAACATGATCGTTTAAAGCCACGTGGAGACCATGTGAAGAGTTTGCATGTTGTAAATAATCAATTAATTCCCATTTATTAGTCTTTCACAGAAAACTATTCATTTTTGGATCCTTCATATTCTTTTTAAACCTTTAGATTTAGGATTTCCAAAGTTTTCCTCTCAAACATTTTCCCCTCTCAAAATGTGCTTCAAGATGCTGTTATTTGAACCAAGAACAACAAGATCAAAAAGAAGAAGGAAAAAGTGTGCAAGATGCAGATGGAAAAGAATGAATGGTATCTTTAACAAAGGAAACTGTGATGGTAATTTCGAAAATGTCTATAAAAGACTATAGTAAGCTCTTACATACTTCCATGATCATGAATCCTCCTTCTCCTCCAAAAAATGCTGGACTTGGTCAAAATAAATGTATACCCTTTTCAATGGGTTACAAGCTTACAGAGCACGATGGAAATGGATCGAAGGTGGATTAAGAAGGATTGTATAGTTTTTTCTAGGGGTTATAAGCTTCCGAAACCAAATAAAAAAATAATGGAACGTGGGTTTGATAAATAACGAGTAAACTTTTTTTGATCGTGCAATGTATAAACACATTTTGTCCATGAACATTTACATTTTGAAACGTCCTATGTTTATGCTTTAAAAACATATAGGATTTTAAATATTAATTCCAGATCCAAAGTCTGTGCATGAACTTTTACATTTTATGAATGTATATTTTACATGTTCAGTAAAATTTACATGTAATAACATTTATAATAAATGTATAAGAACTTTTCAAACATTTCTCTGTTTTATTATTGTTAAACATTTACATTTGATAGTTTTGTATTAATTACAAGATCGTTAACTTGTATAACATTATCGCTTAAATTTTATAAACGATCGTTTAACATAATTAACATTATCGCTTAGATTTTGTAAACAATCTTTTAAAATAATTAGCATCACTACTACAAATTTGGGCTTTAAGGACGTAAACTTTGCGTGATAAAGACTTTCAACGACACAATTTTTGCGTCATTGAAGCCACTATCAAGAAAGGCTATTTAACGACACTTTGAAAAAAGTGTTATTAAATATGCTTAGATAACACCAAAATCGTGTCATTAATACCTTTATCTTGATGCAATAAATATGTCATCGTTATCTATAACTTGACACTAATATATTGTCATCAATACCCTTACATTGACGCAAATCATGTGTCATCGTTATCTATACCTTGACACTAATATATTGTCAATAATATTCTTACATTGACGCTTTAAATTTGTCACCGTTACCTATTACTGACACGAATATATTGTCATCAATAACCTTATATTGACGCTTTAAATATGTCACCGTTATCTATACCTTGACATAAATATATTGTCATTAATGCCCTTACATTAATACTTTAAATGTGTCACCGTAATCTGTCACTTGACATAAATATATTGTCATTAATACTATTACATTGACAATTTAAATGTGTCACCATTATCTACCACTCGACACCAATATATTGTCATTAATACTCTTATAACGACGCTTTAAGTGTGTCACCTTTCAATATAAATTGACACTAATATATTGTCGTTGTAAATCTTTTGTTACATAAAATTGTTGTCAAGAAATGTGCTATAACGACATTGTTTCTGTTTAATAAAGGCTTAGATGTCGACACATGTTTGGTGTCGTTATTCTTCATTTTTGCGACACATATTTTTCTATCATATATTTTGTGACAACCCAACCTTCCGGACTAAGCTGAGGTCAATACGTCAGCGGAAGCGTAAAGAAACTAGATGCGTCCATATGGCCTTCACGCATCCTTCTTGTCCCTTGCCGGTTTGCCCCTCGCCATACCCTTACCTGAAAAGTTAAAGAGAAAAGAGTGAGTATAAGAATATTCCCAGTAAGGGACCCACTACTGGGCCCGTTAGGGTAATAACAGTTAGCTTCCTATTAAGGGGTACCCTATATTAACAGTCTAGTGGTTCCGTAGAACGCACACTTCAATCAGTCTAGTGATCTCGTCAGATGCACATATCAGTCTCGTGATCCCGAAGGATGCACATATAAGTCTAGTGATCCCGAACGATGCACGTATCAGTCTCATGATCCCGAAGGATACATATATCAGTCTAGTGATCCCGAAGGATGCACATATCTGTCTCATGATCCCGAAGGATACACATATCAGTCGAGAAATCCCGAAAGACACCATGCCTGTAGGGTACGCTACCTCATAGATAAAGCTAACCGTTACCCTACAGTCTATACTAAACCGTCTACAACAGTCACATTACAATAACGTTCAAGTTAACGGTTCAGTTATAAGCTTAGCCAGTCAGACAGTTTAGGTTTAAACAACTGTCTCCTCAGTCGCTATATGAATATCTAATTCACACGTCATCGTGATGTTTCTTTAAATTCAGTCAACTAGTCAAATCATCACTTTGTAAAATCACCTGACGGTACTTCGTCTTAGTTCAAACCCTAGCGCATCTACAGGTAATCTATGTTATGCGTAACATCCATATTATGCATAACAGTCGCATTCAATCCATAGCACAGTTAACGGCGTATACACAACTTACACAAGAGATTTCCGAACTCTTAGTCTCTCCACAACATAACTCCATAACCAGTAACCCGACAACAGACCTTAACTTTACATAACATTAAGATTTTCATAATTCATCGACATACTATTCCAGTTAACAACACAGCCCATCAACATAACTACAATACACAGAACATCTGGGAATTGGTGCCTATCCGCAGAAACAACTCATTAAACGTATATAAGTACATAGGCTACAACTAACGATCATGTCACCTTTAATAAGTCCAGAGTGCATAATAGGGATGTTTTATAGGCAAACATGCATCAATCAATCCAATACAGTTGCTATCATATAATTCCCATGTGGGTTACTATATTTCCAGTTTCGGTCGAAGGTCCAGTAGTAAGAAATCCCTTACCTGAAATGTTGCTCAAATCCTTGTTCAATTCGATGTTCAACGAATCCACCTAAACACAAACATAAGGGTTTAACAATGACATCACCAAAAATCCACATTACAAAACGTTCCAAAGCAACTTCCACCGGCTTAACCAAATAGAGGAGAGTTGGCTCCAACTACACTTGTCGTAACAGCCCAGAACCTGAGCGTCACCTTGCTAACACCTTCAGGGTATCAATAGTTAATCCAACCAATCAGTTCAACATTTTAATCCGACATTTAAACTCACATTGACTATTGAAAACATTAGAAATTCCTCACATTGTCCTTACCAAAACTCACAAGGTCTCAGCACGGATAGAACGACTTACGCGGCTCGGTGAATCGAGAGATTGCCTTGGAAAAACGGCTCAGCTCAGCTTGGCTCTCGGCTCGCGGCTCGGCTCGACTCAGTCCTCGGCTCGTGACTCGGCTCGGCTCGTGGCTTGGTTTGCGGCTTGATTTATGGCTCAACGGTTCGTAGCTTGGTTCGGTTCGGGTCTGTACGCGACACAAAAATTATCGACGTGACGATGGCGTTTCGTGGACGACCGACGGCGGCACCGCAACGGAAAAGGAGGGGCGACCCGCTCGACTAAGGGCAGAAGCGGCCGATGGCCACTCGGGTACACGAAATGAAGAGAGAGAGCGTTGGAATGGCGGGCTTGCGAAAGGTCGAATGATCGATTTAGAGGACTCGTCTGCGGCTGGCCGTTCGTAGGCGGACGACGGGGACGTGCGGACGGTGAAGAACGATCGAGCTGGAGACGGAGAAGCCGACGATGATGCAAAAATGAAGAAGAAGAGATGGAGGTGGTGGACGACGGCGTCGGGTAAAGGAAGGAGGAAGAAGAAGAAGAAGAAGAAGTCGGGGGGGGGGGGGGGCGCGGGTAGTTTTTAGGGTTTTCCTTTTTTTTAAAAAAAATATATATATATATATATATATATATATTAAATAATAATAATAATAATAATAATAATAATAATATAATATAATATAATATAATTTATTATCATATTATTATTATTATATTATATCATTTCATATTATTAAAATTTATACCCTTCATTTTCTTTTTCTTTTCTCTTCTAAACCAAACAAAATTTAGCACCCAAAATTTTAAATTCCCGAAAATTAACATAAAAATGTTAAAACTTACCTCGAAATTTGGGGTGTTACATATTTCTTCTTTAAAAAAAAGTTAAATACTAAATTTCAACATTACCCACATAGATTTGGAAAGATATTTATATTGATAATAAAAAATATAACTTACATTATTGGTAAAGATTTTACAATAATCCAAAAGCTAAATTTACTGTAATATTACATGTATGTGTGACCTAATCTAATCAAACTGACATATAAATGAGAACTTGATCGATACCATGGTCCATGGATTCTTCAACTACCTGCAAATTTGAAAAAATAAACATTAGCCAACATTCATTACGGAAAATGCATAAGCATAAGCATAAACATAAACATTAAATACATGTCAAACATAAATCACCTTCTTAATAAGCAGACCAATAAACTTTTTAAAATAAGTGCCCAAAGTTCATACAACCAAGGTTTTTAATAAAAGACCCATAAGGAACGCAAAAGATTAAAAAAAAAAACTGACTATATAAGCATATGCATAAGCATAGTATATAAATATTGCAAATGTAAGTTTTGATTCAATCTTTATAGACCAAGAAATGTTCTAGTTTGAATCAAGTTGAAACTTAGCATAAACTTACCCTTAGCCCCCCCTTTTCTAAAGTAATTACAAAACAACATGTCTAAGCGGATTAAACAAAATAGCTTTTCAATGACTACCATAAATGCCAAATAGTCAACACAACAGAGTATCAAGTTCCTAAGTACATGTCAACATGATTCCTAAAACATATGTCTAAGCAGATCGTACAAAATAGCTTTTCAATGGCTATTACTACAGGATAATCAAAGCAACATTCCTAAGTACATGTTAACATGATTCCTAAAACAAAATAGTTAAGTTACGTTACAAAACATAAAGCACACTTACCTCTTTGTTTTACTAAATTCCCACTCCATATCTTAATTACTCTCTACAGAGGCTTCTTCTTTCTTACAAGTTTGGAAGTCCTAATAATGAATAATAAACTACGTAAGTTATACAATTATTGTTTCATATGCAACATATTAACTAATTATTTGATCCCTAACGAAATTCATGATAAATTAAGTTAACATCATTCTCAAAGTTATTCCAAGAACAAAAGTTGCAACCAGTGTTTTGAGAAAACAACAAACAATGTAACAAATAACAAACAATCTAAAATTTTACATTAGAAAGTGACTACAAAAATCCAAATAATATATAAAATGCAGTTGCAAAATAAGTAAGTTTCAAAACATTCTTACCATAAGGATTGGGAAGTGTTGCTATCAAAGATCTTTTGTAGTTCCTCTTCAAAATAAGTAATAATAACAATAATAAGAATAATAATAACAAGAATTTTTAGAATTATGTTAGAAAGAAACTATTAGAATTTTGGGATTCTTCTTCCTTTCTTATGCTGTCTAAACTAAAAAAGAAATTGTTTATTAACCCACCTATAATCGAAACTTCTTCTTCCTCTTCAAATAATTCCGGAATAAATTCCGAGAATTTAGAAGAAACTCTATCCAAATATAGTAGGGTAGAAAATCAATTGTCTCGCATTGAGAATAGACTTCAAAATTGGTCTATTCCAAGGCTTGAACCCAAAGAAATCTACGCTCATCATTTCTTCAATTTTAGAGAAAAGGATGTAGTAAGGATTTCAGAAGATAATATTCCGGTAAGTGAAGACTTTTCGGAATTTTATCTTCTGAAATCCTTACTACATCCTTTTCTCTAAAATTGAAGAAAGGATGAATGTAGATTTCTTTGGATTCAAGCCTTGGAATAGACCATTCAAGGTTGAGGGACGAGCCCTTATATAGATAAATGCATCTCCCACCGAGTTATCATTTATCCATACATGTGTAAACAATAATTTACAAAAGTAGACAGACAAAAGAGTGACTGACTGTTGGAATTTGTGTCCTAAAATTTGTATTTTGTTGTTTGATTCAATATAATTTATTATTCAATGTTGTAATCTAAAAATCAATAAATTTAGGTCTCGAGGCTATTTTATTGAGTTTGTCAAATACACTTGAACTTTATGTATAGACATAAATATGGATTAAGTTCAGGTTAATAGCCCAAATAGTCTATAGTATATGAATAAGGTTGGGCACCTTATTCTGGATAAACACTATGGATGCGGTCCGCTCTGTAGTTAGTACAAACGATGTAATCCTGAATCGTTCATGTAGAGACATGGAAGTAGGGGCATCTTATGTAAATGGTTTGCATAAGACTTGAACCACGAAGTAGTCACTTTTAGTTATAACACCATAAACTATAAACTAACTATTTCAATTATGATGACCTAGGTAACTTGATATTAATCTTGAGCTAACTATGAACTTCTGTTCATTCGGTAGTATCCTTAGATCTGTATAAGTGAGGGCATCTCAACATCGTTGGCCCAATAAGCCTCTCATTTCAGAGGTAAGACCAAGTGGATAGCTAAGGACATAGGGTGCAAGATAGAATTCACTCCTACCCACTTCTGGGATAGTAGATAGGTTGTTTCCTTAAGGACTGAATCCAAGTCTTGAACAAAGAGCCCCACCTTCTCATTGGTCCGAGAAGGATTCTGGTTTATAGGTTGGACCTCAAACCAATTGTTCAATAGTAGATCAGTGGGTCTTAAGGAGCAAGATGTAATCTCGGGGGTAAAACGGTATTTTAACCCAGCCAAGATTACGAACAACCTGTGAAGGATCGACTTACCCATCATAGTTATATCAGGTGGACAAAAATATATCTATAGTGAGGGGAGTGCAACTAAGAGTCTTTAGTGAAATGACTCTTTAGTTAACGAATGTTGTTTAACTATGGTCTAAAAGAGTTTAGATAGTTAATCTCGGATCGTTGGAGTCCATGATCTATAGGTCCATTGGGTTCCCCTACTAGCTCATATGGATTCAACTAAGAACAAGTATGTTGAAGTAATTCGATTTGTTCGAATAAAGATAAGAGAGAGAACCCGATATATATATATATATATATATATATATATATATATATATATATATATATAAGATATAAGTCAGTAGAAATAAACTTTAAGTTTTATGTTTAAATATGATTTAAATAAATATGAATATTGATTCATATTTAAAATCTTTAAAAGTTTAAAGAACGGTAAAAAAGTCAACATGTTGATTTTGAACTTTGACCGGATTTATATTCAAATATGATTTAAATTTTAAAGAAATGAATACGGATTCATACTCGAAAAGTTAGAATCAGTCAAGACGGGAAAATTAGTAAAAGGTCAAAAAGTTGACTTTTGACTAAGAAAAGTCAAAGTTTTACTTAAGTTGGTCAAATGACCAAAATGTCCTTTTGACTAATTACTTTATTAATTAACGGTTAATGGGAAATGTGGCAAATTATTATGAATTTGAAGCCACTAATTTCATTAAAGAGTTAATGAATTGATTAGGTGTTGATAAGATATGAAATAATTTACATGCAAATTTGCATGTAAATTTCATATAAAACTTCTCATTACCGAATGAGAAAAGAATGAGGTTTTCTCCGAAAAATACCTAAACGATTCACTCTCCATCTCTCTATAAAATTCTCTTTGCATAACCGAGTCCCACAACTCCGTTTTTGGTTCTGAGCATAGTATGTCAGCTTGGTGGTTGCCTTTGTTCGTGATATTCAAGCAAAGAAGCGTTGGATTAAAGAAGAAGTTCAGAACTACAAAGGTAAGAACATCGTTTACCTTTTGACTTTTCATTTAAGTCCATCACTTAGTAGATGCATGTTATCTTCTAAATCGTTTAGATGCATATAGAGTAAAGCATGATCCTTTAAATTTCGCTGCTGCATGTCTCTAGTACTTAATTCTTTTCCATCACCGACAAGACAAGACCCTTGTCTAACATCTTTTCTTTCTTTTTGAAAATGTAAAAGATTACAATAAGATTTAGGTGGGATAAGACCCCTACTATCCTTATCTTCTCGTAATCTAAAAGATACTTAATAATGACTAAAATACAAACAAAAAAAGCAAGATTGACAAACAAACAAAATATAATTATTAAAGAAAAGCTGAAAAGATATGTCTACCAATGTCTTCAAGCCTCTTTTGGTAATTTCTTCTTTAAGAAAGATGACGTCACCCGACTTTATCTTTTAAGTACTGTAGAGCTTTGTCTCTTCCCTGTCCCAACATGTAGCAAATAAAGAAATAATAATAATGTTTAAAACAAGAGCATAACAATAAGTTGGGCTTTAGTTGACAAAAAACAATGCTCCAAAGTATGAAATGCCTATGAAGATAAGACAATCGAAACATAAGCAATAGATGATGAAATCGTTTTGTAAAATTTAAATCAAATCCAATGTTTTTTTGAAAAACCGAGTAATATGAGCTCAAGACAAACCTCAGGTCCCCGTAACTGTACCACAAGCCCTTTTTCACTACAATTTCCATAATTTCAGCACAATCTAAAATGCAACCCTGTGGAGAGAAAAGAGTAACATATGAAGTGAGAATAGACGATATTTTCCAAGGGCTAGAATACGAACCAGTTTACCTACTCCATCTCTAAAGATAATTTCAAACTCAGCTTGCTTGTATGGCATTCATTACCTGTAGAAAACCCATTTTAGAATAAGACGTTGACGCTCTGCAGAAAAGATTGGAAACTCAACAAAGCATCGCCCCTTCCTTAATACTTTTCTATATTAAATGATAACCTGCACATAACAACAAATAATATTCACTCTCTACCAAGCCTTAGTTGTTATGAATCATCTTCCCTAGCAAGAAATCTTAAATTGAGAAGGGGATAAAAAGTCTTGACCAGTTTCATTATTTTATATTTTCAAATGAATATGATAGAACCTACTATCTGTACAAAGTGAACGAGAAATCATAGGAAAGAAAAAGGTTCATATAAATTGACAGTTTTACCTTGCTCTTTTGGACTCTAACATGAACTCGAATCTCAATTTCTTCATCTCCTTTAGCCTTAAGAAAGAAGAAAGCACACGGAATAGAGCTCAACTCAATTGGATGTTATGACATATGCAAGTTTAATTGCTTCTATACTTGGTTCAATCTGTCTTTAAAAGAAAGGGAATAACTATTAATTGGTCAAGGTAAACAAAATAATAGAGAGCATTCTTACGGACTTTACCTTTCCAATAGGACGTATTTTAAGTCACTTCAAGATACTACTTAGCTTTAAAATAAACAATTTTTTTTTTTTGATTAAGCATAAAGCACCAAAAAGGAGATTATGTCCATTCATTTGTTTTGATTGTTAAATTTTTCGTATAGCAAGCTATTATAGAGTTAATCACAATAAAGGAGAAATCTAAAAGAATAGAGTTACCATATATAATCCTTCCATTGGAGCATGAACTTCACCTTTGAGTAATTCGGCCAACAACCAGAATGCATCCTCTTCACTCATATAGAGAAGCAACAAATCAGTTAAAAATCTCATCCCCTACACACTTAAAAGTATTACATACCATTCACTACCAAATACAATTGTTAATATACATATGATTGATGCAAAAAGAAGATTCATACCTGAACATATCCAACATTCCTATCAAAAACTAAATATGCCTTGAAGACATTGTAGAGAGATATTTGACTAAGTAACAAAAAAAACCGTAAAATTAATCACATATTGACTTTGTTGAATTAGATATGTGTATAGGTTTTTATACTCTATTGATGACTAATGAAAATGAAAGGTTACCATTGTATGCATTCTCATACAAACGCACAGAAACACACTCAATAGCAGCTATGTAGTTGGGTAACATAATCGTCAAACACACTCACTTTCACCCTGAAATATGGTTATCCAAAAACGCTATTTATACCATGCTCTAAAAATTTAAACCAATCAAATAAACTTACATTTGGAAAAGTTGACTTCAATGAATGGGAACTTCTCATAAACTTCCTCTTCATAAACTTGTCTTGCTGCCATAAAATAATGGAAAACAATAAGCCATCAGATGCAAAAAGTGTGTACTAGAAATGAAAGACGCTTAACATATTTAACCTATTCATAAATACATTATTAAAAAATAATTTGCTAAAACTTTAACCTAGATGTTTTTTTCCATCAACCATGTACCACTGTACCAGTCGCCGCAGCTCTTCTTTTCCTCGGAGCTCGTGGCGACGACATCATCTGCATTTCTCTCTATTCATCCGAGCGTAGTAAACCTCCAATCTGTTACTCTATTGTCTTCGTCTCGATCCCATCCAGATCTATCTCTCTATTTGTTCATGATTCATAAACCACGAATAACGTTTAGATCCGTCTGTTCGTCTGCCCGTCTGTACATCTGCTCTGATCGTTCATCTCTCCGTTCGTTTAGCACAACCTCACGTCGTAAACCACTGATCCCATTTGTTCGTCTACTCTGATCACACATCTTTCTATTTGTCTCTTCGTTCATTTAGCATCAGCCATGTTCTTGAGAAGACAAATCGATGGCTACAACTATATTTAGAAGGGGACATCAAGATGCAAAACTGGGGAAATAGATGAAATAACTAGGAGAAGAACATAATTGGGAAAATAGGGAAAAACAAAGAAGGAGAGGAGAGGAGAGAAAGTGACCATAATTTCATGACCAAATGAAGGGGATGAGAAGGAGTTTGTTTTGCAAAGCTTCAAAGTGACGCCTAAAAAGAGGAGAGAAAATGGCCCTAAAATTTTAGCGCTCAATTGAATTTTTTTCTTAATATTAATTGTCATGGTCTTTTATATTTTATAGCCTACTTTTGAAAAGGTCATATTGAATAGCTATAAAAAGGCCTATTTGTTGTAGTGTAGTGATATTAGCATAGAGGGCAGAGATGCAGACTTGCTATTAACTATAAGGTATATACCAGATAATATGAATCTTCAAAGTAAAAAAGAAAAGGACATGCCATAAATGATTACTAGTCTTCCACTTATGAGTCAACTACTTCTAATTTGTGAGATGCTACCATCAAGTACTGTCAAAGATCTTGCATTAGTTCCATTGGTATATATACCTAAGGAACAAATTTTGAAAACTCATGAAGTGCCACCATCTATTTTAGTTGTAAATGAAGAATCTCAACCAGTATCTCTGTGTAGTCCTTTGAATTAACAGTTTGTTTCTTATCTAATATCATGCATTGTAGTAAATACAAAAAAGAAAAGAAGATGAAGTAGTTACTTCGGTTGAGATACAAAAAGAAAATGAACCAGTAACTGAGAAACAAAGTTTAACAATTGACTTAGAATCTCTATTGGTATGTATATATAAGAACTCTATAGTCCTTTGCATAAATTGTTTTTTCTTTCTAATTTAACATTATGTATTCTAGGAAATGAAGGAACAACGTACACCAATAAAGAGAAGGAAGCTAAGTAAAACAGAATATGAAAAAGTGTATGTTCAACAAGTTAATCCACCTATACAACCTACTAAAGTCATATCAAAACCTACATTACCTATCCCAGATGTCAAATTGCGGAACATAGATAAATATAATCCCTTGTGATCAGTGGATCCAACATTGTGGAAAGCATACTTAACTTGAAAGAGATCTAGAAAAATAAATAATGAAGAGAGGACAATAGTGTTCTCATTCAGAAAGAATGAATTTTTCAAAACGCTTGAACAAAACACATGGATACTAGGAGACGTAAGTATTCTTTCCAAAAAAATTTAGTTTATATATACAACTACACAATCGACTACAAGATTCTTTATTTAACTAAACATTCATTTATATATAATACATGATCCCTTAATTGGCTAAGCACTAAAAAAATGTTGTATATGATCACTTAGTTTTGAAAAGAATGTTGTAAACGATCACTTGTATTTGTTAGGCGATGGCTTGAATTTTGATAAGTTATCGCTTGTATGTGCTATGAGATCACTTGTATTTACTAAACGATCGTTTGACTTTTTGTAGAACATGAATTTGTTATTGTATAACGTGCAGAATAAGATGTTACAAAAAAAGCATCTTTGCAGCTATAATTTTGCAGTAGTAGATTCGTCATTTATGGTTAGTTATTCTTCTTTAAACTTTTTTTTGTATAGAAATTAAACTACATAATTATATTTTGGCCAAAACTTTTTTATTTGTTCTTCAAGTCTGGCATCAACAAAGAACCCACAATTAATCAACGACTTTTTGAAGATCTTGTGCTGACACCAAACAATAAGAAGGTTAAATGGACTAACACACAACTGCACACATAGCTTTATGGTGGGAAAATGATTTTGATTACTATTTTAATTTAGTTATTGGTGCAATCCCAGATAAAGTAGGGTGGCAACTACGTGATTGCTGCATCAACATAAAAGAACACTAGATGACTATTGCAGCTAACATAAAGAAATGCAAAATCTATGTGTTTGACTCTATGCCAAACTATGTTCAACAATAACTTGTTGATGAAGCTTTTGCAATGCTTGCACGATGCATCCCCTCACTGGAAATTGCTATTGGATTACATGAGCAAATAAAGCGTTTCAAGTATGGCCCTTGGCCAATATTAAGATCGAATACCACATTGCAATAAGGCGCTTCATTAGATTGCGGGATTTTTTGTGTTAAATTTATTGAATGTCTTGTAACAAATACAAATCGTAATTATCTAATTATGCAAAACATGAAACTGTTTAGACAACAATATATAATAGAATTTTGGGCAAATAAATTCTATTGGCAAATCAAATGTTTGTTTGGGTTGATGTACATATACAATTTTTACTTTTTAATTTTAATCACCTTTTAATTGAATGTTTGTATTTGTTTAGATTGTTTTTAGAAAATTTTTTTATAAATATATAGAAATGATCGTGTACAGAAATATAAAAGATCGTGTATGTAGCTTCAAGCGATCGTGTATATATACCACAATAAAGTTTAAACGATCGCGTATTTTACGACAAATCTAAACGATCATGTAATACATCATAGACCACCACAAACTTAAGTTAAAACGATCTCCTAACTATATTTAAACGTACAATTATCAAGCCAAAATGATTGTATGGTGCACATCACACAATTGTTTAGTAAAGTGTAAACGATCTCTTAACTAAATCTAAAAGATCATGTTATTAAATCTTCATCATCTTTGTAGTCATTCACCAACTTTAATGTCATATATTTATACATACTATTATGTATTAGAATGAAAGAAAAAGATCACACATTTTCATTAATTGTTCAAACCTTGCTTACAAGTCCTACTACTATGCCCTTTACAATTATAGTTGGAACATCTAGTTGAACTACTAAATTCCCTAACAGATGGAATTCTTTGTTTTCTTGGTCTTCTAGTGCCGTTTAAAGACTGAAGGTAATGTTTTCATGACAGAATCTTCAACTCTCCAATCTAAATAAGTTCCAACAGGTTTAATACAACCACTGTATGTTGCTGATAGCATTTCTCTATAATAAAACTCAGATACATAAGAATAGGTATCTAAATTAAACATTCGTAGAATAGAAAAAGCATGCGCACAAGGAATTTCTTTAATACATCCCTAATTGAACCAAGCATCGTAGCTACAGGTAGTTCTCTAATGTCTTTAAACACTGAATTTACATTTTTTACACAATTTGATGTCATCATTCTATACCTTCGTCTATGTGAATATGTCCTAGACCACTTCTCAAAGCCAACACTACTAAGATAATCTATGGTATTTGGACAAACGGACTTCATGCATCTCATGTGGTACTCAAATTCATCGACGGTTTAGGTATAAGCACAACTAAAGAAATATTTATCAAGTAGTGGATCTTTAAAATGGAGTTTCAAGTTACTTAAAAGATGTTTTGTGCAAATACAATTCCCAACATTAGGAAACACTCTTAAAACTCCTTTAAGGATGCTAAGATGCCTATCAGAAACAATGACTAAATTAGCTTGCTCTAGAAAACTACCTCGTATCTTCTTCAAAAACCATGTCCATCATACATCATTTTCAGAATCTATAATGACGAAAGCAAGAGGAAAGATTTGATTGTTACCATCTTGTGATAAGGCTGTTAATAGGATGTCTCCAAACTTACACTTCAAAAATGTCCCATCAACATAAATAATAGGTCTACAATATTTCCACCCCTCAATTGATGCACCAAAAGCCATAAATCAAAACTTGAAATGACCACTATCATCCATTTCTAAAGCAGTGCATGTACCTATAATAATTACAAAATATTTCTATCAACAGAAACAAAAAAGAACAGAAAGAATGTGATAGATGCTAATATTTGTCTATCTAGATAAACTGTGATATTTGTCTATCTAGATAGGCTATGATATTAGTCTATCCACATCTATCTGCAAATGAATTTAAATTTCGTATACAAGACTGATTGTACCTATGTTAGATAATTCAACCAATTTATCAAAAAATCTTAAAATTGATGCATACAATTCAATTGTCACTTTTAATTTTAATATCTTTACTATATGTTGTTTCGCCCTCCAAGCTTTTTGGTAACTTATATTAACTCCAAGATTTGTACGAACCTTATGAACAATCTCTTTTGGAATGGAACGATCAGTAGACATGACCTAAAATCATCTATCAAACAACTATCAATTACTATTGAAGAAGCATGCATGTGAGAACTTTGGGCAATACTCAATGAACAATCATGGTCAGAAATGTATTTTCGTAGCATCCACAAATCACTGTTCTTATAACGAGATACTCTAATATATCATTTGTAGCCTTCTTGCAGAAATCTAAAAAAACCTCAAATTTGATATTGTAGTCTTAAATTGAAAGTTGTTTTTCACTTCTACTATGCAAAAGTTATGCAAAAATACTTTGAAAGCACTTCTTTATTTTCAAATAAACTTTTTTTTTCCTTCAAATCAGAATAATAAGAGATATCTCTTATAACTTCATCATTTGAAATAGAAGAAGAAGAACATATACTCAGTGACATATCAACATTCTCCCGCACACTACTAGAAGAAGATGACAGTTCCAAACAATTAACACTTACATGGACAACTAATGGATGTCTACTAATTGCATCTTTCAAAAACTAAATACCAAGCAACATCATTGTCTATTTTTATTGGCACCACAGTTTGAACATTACTTTTATGAAAATCAAGTAAAACAGATAATTCTACTGATTCATCCAATTCAATTTGTTCACATGTCAAAGCAACCAAAGAATTAAAGCTGATTCGAATATCTACCAAAATTTCAAACACTAAGTAATTCTCGTAAACATTACAGTCATTCCATTGACCTCCATAGAAAACAACAATAGGAATAGACATTGTAATCTGTAAAAAAAAAGAAAAAAAAATATAAGTAAGTATTTAATGGTGATAGAAAGAAATAGATAGACATATATCGCAGAATAAAATGTACAAAAAGATAAAAATAAATACAATGCAAAAATAAATAGACGATCGTGCAAAAAAGATAATAAATGCTAAACGATCATTTGACAATGCTAAACGATTGTATAAAATAAAGTAAACGATCGTATAGAATAAATTAAACGATTGTGTTGACTTAGGTACACGATCGTTTAAACACGCTGATCATATTTAATATTGAAAATGATTGTGTTCATACAGATAAACGATCGTGTTCATATAGGAAAACAATTGTGTCTATATAGATAAACGATCATGTTGATAGAGGTAAACGATCAGATAATTCAATGAAAATTATCGTGAAAAACTTCAAACTATCGATCTTCATAATGAAATATAGAAATCTTACAGTAATTGAAGTTCTGAACATTTGAAATGAAAAAGAACTTTAAAATTCTTACAAACAACAAAAAGCGACATTCATACTGAAATATAAATTTTTAGTTCGACGTAAATGATCATCAAAATCTTAAAACTAACGATCTTCACAACGAAATACAGAATGTCTTACACTAAGATTTAAATATTCTATCTTGATGTGGAAATATATAATTCTGAACGAAATTTTATAATCAACTAAGGAGTTCAAACAAAAACAATATTTAGAATACTCACCGAAACCAAAATCACTAAGACGATATTGACAGAGTAATATATAGACAATCTTGATTGTCCAAGATGACAAGAAGAGGAACGATGTTATCGAAGATGATGAATATGAGAAAGAATGTTGTCGAAAATTATAAATAAGACAAAGAATGATCAAAATGAAAGATATATAAAAAACAAGATGAATACGAAAACGATAGTTAAAAAATCAGGAAGAAGAAGTATCAGTTTTGAAAAATCGTTATAAAATAGTAAAGCCAAATATGAAACTATATCATTACCCTTAGTGGACTTGTTATACAGTCCTTGTATTTTGTTATATCAATAAAAGTTTGCCCTTCATTAATTCACCGTAACTATATCATTTAAAATAATTTTCTTTTTTAGAGAAAAAAAAAAAAAAAAAAACAGAAAAGGATAAAGGTACCCCGCAGTCGCCACCCCCTCATGTCTACCTCTCTCTCACAGCCATTTGCAGAAATCTCCAACCGACAGCCCCTCCGTCGCCGTTGGCCGCCGTTCGACCACTCGCCACCGCCGCCCACGTTGGTCCGATAAGTTAGGCGCCGCCCACCGATCTTGGCCATCATCCCTCTCGGGTCTGCTGTTCGCCGCGGTCATTGCTACGCCTCTTCTTGGCGTCCAGTGCCTCCACCTTCGTTCTTGCGGTCTTCTCCGGAATTTCGTTTGGGTGAGTTTTTGTATTAGTTGAAAAGATGTTTTTGAGGTATCAAGAATGCCTGTTAACTGATAGTCTCAGTATATTGACACCCATTGTTTTTCGATTTTAGATTGAATATCAGAATTGTTGTTAGTTACTGTCCAGCAAGTTCGGGACCGGTTTCGGCAAGATGTGGGTAAGTATTTGTCTTTGAGGTTTGAGGGTCGTTTGGAATGTTAAGGATGCTTTAAATTAAGTTTACAATTCTTGGCGGTGGTCTATGTTCGGGTTGGGTTACTTGATTGAAGTTTTGAAGTAGTTTTGGATCAAACCGCGAGTTGGGTAAGTCGTGCAGTATGGAGTTTTTGTTATAAGTTAAATGTATGTTTGGAGTGAATTATAAAGTTTGGAATGAGTATGCAAGATGTTATTCGAATGTTAATAAATCACACTCATCCATTAATGTTTAGATTTGTGGAAAGATTTGTAGATTGAACAAATGTTGATTTTAGTTTTCAGTATAGAAGCTGTCTCTTTTGATTGTAGATTGTCTAACAAATGGCAATGTGAGTATGGAAGTGGGCATCTTCCAGATGCGTGCAGTAATATTGCACTCCAGATTATTGACAACAGCAAATTATAGCCCTCAAGGATCATGTCTTACTAATATGCCCTGCCTAATCCACTACTGGGGCTATGAGGCTATCTTTAATGGACACAGTTCAAGCTTTCTCCTGAAATCTGCACCTTTTCCTCGAAAAAGGTTCGCGTGGAATTTTTAAACTTGTATTACGCCTTGTTAAGAGGCCTGGGCTATTTTTCTTGCGTATATTTCCATTTTAATTGTTGAATCCTTGGGTAATTAGATGACTGCTTATACTATATTGAGCACTAGAGAGGAATATTAGTTCTTTAGAGAGATTGAAAGATCTTGGGTGGAGGTCTGAGCGTCGCTAGGTTTAAAGCATCTGTACGGGTGTATGCACTCTTTGTTTGTAATTGGAGCCGGCTCTCCTAATTATTGTTAGGACCAATGTTTCAAAAAGCCCGCTTGGAGCGCGCCTAGGCTTAACTCTCAAGGCTAAAGTTTAGCACCTTGGTTTGAAAAAGCAGGCTCATGAAATAAGGCACAGCTTAGGTGCACGCCTTTTGTGAAGCCCCATGGCTCAAAGCCCTGGGCCTTGGGCCTTTTCATTATTTATAATAAAAGTAATAATTGGGGTTTTATTTTTCTTTATTAACTAAAAAGATCAAATTTAGTAAACCCAAATGCAAAATTTCTTGTGTTTAGAGGGCTTTTTTTTCCTATACGTCCACTTTAACCAAGCTCTCTCATTAATGTAGTACGTTTATATATAGTGTGCCTCGCAGAAAACTATTGCGTTGAGCCCTAAAAACTATTGCATTGAGCCCTGAAGACTATTGCGTTTTCTTGTGGGTTGACGTTTAAGAAACACTGGTTGGGACTTGGACTCTTTATGTGAATTTGTTCTTTTGTATCTTCTTGTGCATTCTTTCAGTTTTCTCAACAAAAGCTCGGTTTCGTATGAAAGGAAGTTTATTTACTAATGCTGTTATGAACACTGTTTGTGATGTTACTTGTAACAGTTTCCAGACAAGTAGACATGTCAACAAAATAGCCTTTGCATTAGATACAGGTGGGGTATCTAGTAGTGGTGGGGGAGACAATGTCGATGATGGTGATGAGTCCAATCTGGGTCGTACTCGATTAGGCAGGCTAGTTAGTTCAGGTGCCAGACAGTTGCTGGAAAAACTGAACTCAGCAAGAAAAAACTTCCCTACAAAGATATTTTTGCTTCTTTTGGGTTTCTACACAGCGAATGCACTTGCTACAATTCTTGGACAGACGGGTGATTGGGATGTTTTGGTTGCTGGTGTGGTGGTTGCTGCTATTGAATGGATTGGTATACTCATGTACAGGAAGCCTCCACCTCTATTAACTAGGAGGTTGAAATCATTTATTGTGATGGTTAACTATTGGAAAGCTGGTGTGTGCTTAGGCCTCTTTGTCGATGCGTTCAAATTAGGGAGTTGAAAGATGTTGCTTCCTCAATTGAAAAAAAAAAAGGTAATTCTTTTTACCTTAGAGGAAAATCATTTCTGCGTAAGGCAAGCATTTTTTTTCATTTGTGTTTCTTTGTAACTGTGTAACCTTATAGATATCTTCTGTTCCAGGATGTTACTGTACTATAATCCTTTGCAATTTCCATTTTTTAATAAGAAATTTTACTAATTAATGCATGAACTATTTAGAATTTAGAGTGGGAAAACAGAAAATAATTAGACAGGTTATGTGACTGCCTGCTTTTATATATTTTCATCTTCTCCCAAGTTGATTAGAAGAAGAATCTGTCTCGGATTTGAAATAAGTTGTCGATATATGAACAGAATCCATCACGTTCTATTCTGTTTGAGAAATGCTGTGGATTTTTTTAATTGTAAAAGGCACCCCTAAAGAAGGGTGTCAATTACAATTTCACACTTAAATATATACAATGTTAAAATTAGACCACTAAACTTACATAGTAGAAATTGTACAATTGTATAAGTTTGAGACTTCGAGGTCCAATTTTTTTAATGGAAAGTTTGAGATGTAATTGCAATTACCACTGTACCACACTCGGAAAAAAGAGAGCGCTAATCTAACTGTATTTATTGAATCAACTGTTTATGCAGGGAAAAGTAAACAAACAAAGAAAGTAAAACAGGAAAAAGAAAATTGATCTTAGCCGGGAGGACGTGAGAGTCATCCTCTAAAGTAGTCTCCAACTTTGGAGAAATTGAAGGCTTTTGATGGGCAATCAATGGGGGCTGGTGCTGCTTCAATCCAGATCTTCCCACTATTTGAATAAAACCCCCTTTATTCTTTTAAACACAGAGAGCAAGAGATTTGGGTGATTAATGTGAATTTTAAGCATGCATTGGTTATAGAGAGAATAATGGTTCTCTTTATATACATTATAAGAAAGAAAAGTTGGTGAATAGAAATAGGAGGCTTTGGTTGTCTTGAGGGAGAACACTGGTGGTAAACATCAAAGGCCAGGTGGGAATCTTCGCAAAGTTTAAAGGGCTAGAAAGTAATTTCATTGGGTGTAACCATCAGTTATTTTCTATGTTTGGTTCATGGGAAAAACTACAAAGTTGTTAACCATCACCGTCATATTTGGTTTTTGTCATAAATTTAGTAGTCGAGATTCAGTCTGTTCTTAATGTATTTGATTCGATTTTTTTCCCATTTATTCCTTTTGTTTTGTTTACCATTTTGCTTTTGTTTCTATTTTTTCCTTCAACTTGTTTTGACATTTTTTTAATCTAGGAAACATAACTCTTCATTAATATAATGAAAAGAAATCTAATGCTAAAAAACACAAAGAAACAAAACAAATAATGAGTAAAATGAAAAATAACAATAGCACCAAAGTATCAAATAAGTTTATGAGATAAAAGCTCTTCAGTTTAGACAAATGTCTTGAATAGAAAGCTTTCCAAAAGATTTGGGTAGATAGCACCAGGCGGAGCCATTTCAAATTGTTGGAGGGTTGAAGATTTTTTTATGAAAAGCTCTCAAAATTCTTTTAAACCATAATTCAACAAGAAAGGCTTTTAACTGCATTCAAACTCTCTGTTTAGACATTTTTTATCTTGTGATAAAGTGATCATGAAACTCTTATCAGTATATCTTGCAACTCATACTGTTTGTATGTTTTTATTTGGTGACTTGCCTCTTAAAAACATTTTCAAAGTCAACGTTGAAAGTATAATTTCTTAAAAAGCTTAGTTTTAACATCTTAAAATAGGCTCATTGAAAAGGTGAAAAATGTAACGTGGATCAAGTTTCGATATATAGTACAAACAGTCTATAGCATATAAATAAGGTTGGACGCCTTATTCTAGTGATACTATAGTTGTACTCGCTTTATAGTTAGTACAAAAAATGTGATCTTGAATCATTCACGTAGATAAGTGGAAGTAGGGGCATCATATGTAAAGAGTTTATATAATATTGAACTCATGAAATAATCACTTTTAAATTATAATACTGTTGATGGTATAAAATTGACTATTTTGATTATTGATAACCTAGATAATTTAATTTTAATCTTGAGTTAACTATGGTTCACACGAAATTATCCTTAGATCTACATAGGTGAGGGTAGCTCAACAACCCTATGCTTAATAAGCCTCCCATTTTAGAGGTATGATCGAGTGGATAGCTCTGAGATAGGGTGCGAGACAGAATTTACTCTTATCCACTTTAGGGTTAGTAGATAGGTTGTTCCCTTAAGAACTGAAACCAAGTCTTGAACAAAGAGCCTCACTCTCTCATTAGTCCAAGATGGATTCAATTTATAAGTTGGACCTTAAATTAATTGTTCAATAATGGATAACCGAAGTTATGAACAACCTGTCAAGGATTAACTTACAAATCATCGTTATATAAGATAGATACAAATATATCTATAGTGAGTGGAGTGCAACTATGGGGCTTTAGTGGAATGACCTATTAGTTAACGAAGGTTAATTAGCTCGGTCTAAAAGGGTTTAGCCAGTTAATTTCAGATCGTTGGAGCCCATGATCTATAGGTCCATTAGATTTTCCCTACTAGCTTATATAGAATTAACTTAGGACAATATGATGGAATAATTCAAATTGTTTGAATTAGGTAAAGAGAGAAACCAACGAATATATGTGATATATCCAGCTGTTATCAGTTTGAGATAAAGCTTTATGTTTAAATATGATTTATTATTAAAAATATAAAAGCATATTCATATTCGGAAGCTCGAAATTGATGGGAATGGTTAAAGTTTTAAAAAGTCAAAACTTTGATCAGCTTTATATTCAAATGAGATTTGAATTTCGAAAAAATGAATGCAAATTCATGCTTGGGAGGTCAGAATTAGTCAAGATGGATAAAATGGTAAAAAATCAAAATGTTGACTTTTGACTTGAAAAAGTTAAAGTTGCAATTGACTTGAATGGTCAAATGACCATATTGCCTTTGGACTAAAGTTAGAGAAAAAATCCAACATTTTGTTGGATAATCCCACCAACATTAGTGGGATAAGTGACTACATGAGATGTAAATATCTAGCTTACTAAGTTCCACAAATGGTTAATGAAATGTTAGTTGTTAAGATTTGATAAACTAATTACATGTAATTTTGCATGTAATTAGGTTTTGTAAAGACCTTTTTTTTCGAAGACTTTTGAAAATTTTGTTATTTTTATTTATAAAATTTATATCAAAGTCATATTTCTCTCTCAAGTCTCACCCAAAATTAAACCTCCAATTTACATCTTTCTCACTTAATTCCTTCACTTATCAGGTCCCACAACTCGGTTCTAAGTTCGGAGAGCGGGTAAACACTAGTGGTGGTCCCGAGTTCATGTTCGTAAGGAGATTACGATGATTGAAAAGCTTCAAAGGTATGATCTTCTTTTAACCCTAATTTTGTTTAACTCGAGTAGTGTTGCATGTTAATTTCTAAATAGATCCTATTTTTTCGTTGCACATGTCTCATGTTCCATAGTTTAATACATATTTAACAAGTTTTTGTTAATATTTTTCCATCTCACAAACATCTCCCAAATATCTTTTAAATCTCTTACAACTTTCAAACTTCAAATATTCAATATCAAATCAACCATATACTTCTTTTATGTGATTCAGGATGCTTCTACACAAGTTTTAGGAAGTTTTTAGCTACTGCTTTTCTATCTTGCAAATATCTCATAAATATCTCATACATATCTCGCAAATATCTAGCAATATCCAAATTTGAAATATCGGACTCCAAATCAATTCTCTACTTGTTTTAGGTGATTATGGTGATTTTACAACATGTTTGATAGAGTTTTTTAGCTGCTATTTTTGTAATTTACAAACTTCAATTTGTTGGATTTTGTGTCCCAAAACTTATAGTTTATAAATTACATTTAGCAATCTAATTATTGAATTATTTATTAGTCAAATAGCATACTATAATCTTGAATCCAATAAACTAAAGTCTCAAGGCTATCTTGTAGACTTGAACTTTATATGGAGACATAAATGTACATTGATAGCCTAAACGGTCTATCGTATATGAATATAAGGTTGAGTGCCTTATTCTGATAAAATTGTGGATGCAGTCTGTTTTGTAGTTAGTACAAACGATGTAATCCTAAATCGTTCATGTAGAGACATGAAAGTGGAGACATCCTACGTAAAGAGTTTGCATAAGATCGGACTATTAAATGGTAACTTTTTACGTTATAACACAGTTGGCGATTTAAAACTAACTATTTTCTTTTAATTTCATGACCTAAGTAACTTAACACTACAAGAAAATATATATTTCCTAACGCACAACATGGACGTATGGAGAAAAAGCTTCTCTCGATGTTGTAGAAGCTCCATCGAGAAAGGTTGAACATTCCGACGCAATATAAGGTGACGTCAGTATGAAGTAATTTAATAAAAAATTACAAACTTCTCGTGACGTCGTTATGCATGGCGTCGGAAAAAGTTTATAATTTTTTAATATATTTAACTTCTTTTGATGTCGTTATGCATGGTGGTAGGACAAGTTTATAATTTTTTATAATATATTTAACTTCTCCCAACGCTATTATACATGGCGTCAAGAGAAATTCATAATTTTTTAATATATTTAACTTCTCCTAATGTCGTTATGCATGGCGTTGGAAGAAGTTTATAAATTTTTTTTTTTAATATATTTAGTGTCCGGAGAAGTTTATAATGTTTTTAATATATTTAACTTCTCCTAAACGTTGTTATGCATGACATCGGAAGAAGTTTATAATTTTGTTTTAATATATTTAACTTCTCTTGACGCCATGCGTAATGGCATCGGGAATGCCCAACACATCCCCGACGTGTTTAGTCATGTGTCAAGTGTTCCCCTTTCAAGTACCATTTTCAGATTTGTAAAACTGATTTGTGTTAGCCAAAAATGAAGGAAAGGGAGACCAAAAACGAGGGAGACAAATATTGAAGGGTTTGAAGCCCGAAAGAGGAAGAAGAAGGTCCACCGTTGCTCGCCATCCACCGTTTGTTGCTTGCCGTCGCCATCGACATTTGTGAGCCACCGTCCGTCCCTCGCCAGTAAGTGTTTATTTTTTGTTTATTTTTTTTTTTGTTTGAGTTTGAGAAAAAAAATACTAAATATGTATGTTTTTCTGATTGTCAAGGCCTTCTCTTAGTGTGTTTTTCTTCTTGTCTTCATCGTCGTCCACCCCTCGTCGGTAAGTCTTTGTTTTTATTTATTTTTTATTTTGGTTTAAGGTTTTTAAAAAATATTAAATATATATGTGTGTTAGTTTTTGTTATCATTAGATCTCTACTAGGTTTCTTCTCATTTCGCTATTTTTCCATTTGTTTTCTTCTAATTTTCCATTCATTTTCCATTATAGCTTTCTTTTGGCTTTTTTATTTTTTATTTTTTTATTTTTTTTTTAAATAGAGGATCTCCCAGCGCACAAAATGTAGTGTTGGGAGATCCTTGACATCTCTCGATACTTAAATAAGGCGTTGACAGATGTCAAGGATCTCTCGACTGTAATGCCAATGCGAATTTATGCGTTGGGAAATCCTTTTCTAATGCTTTTTCATATATCTTCCGACGCTTTTGTGTGTTGGGAGATCTCTATTTTCTTGTAGTGTAACCTTAATCTCGAGCTAACTATGAACTTCTGTTCACATAAGATTATCCATATATTTGCATAATTGATGGCAACTCATCGGCGCTGGTCTAATATGCCTCCCATTTCAGAGGGTAAGGCTAGGTGAATAGATAGGGACATAAAGTGGAAGATGGAATTCATTCCTGACCTCTTTAGAGTGAGTATATAGCTTGTTCTCTTATGCACTGAATTCAGGTCTTGAACAAAGGGCCCCATTCTTATGCACTAAATTCAGATCTTGAACAAAGGGCCCCATCCTCTCTAAGGGATTCGGTTTACGAGTTGAACCTTAAACCAGTGGTACATTAGAGGATTAGTGGTATTTAAGGAACAAGAAGTAATCTCAAGGGTATGGTGGTAAATTGACCTAGTTGAGACTACGAACAACCTCTGAAGGGTTAATTCACTAATCATGGTTATATCAAGTGAACATAAATATATCTATTGTATCTACGAGATTTTAGTGAAATGACCCGTTAGTTAACGAATGTTGATTACCTTGGTCTAAAAAAGTTTAGTCAATCGTTGGAACCCATGATCTATAGGTCCACTAGATCCTCGGCTAACTCATTGTAGTAATAATCTAAATCAGGGACATAAAAAATTCGAATAGTTCAAATTAATTTTTAACAAGTTTTTTTAGAATAAAGTGATATTTAAATAAGTTTTAAATATCCAAAATTTTGAATAGAGATTCGAATTAGTTCAATTTGATTGATCGGGTTTTGATATTATCATTTTAATATTAATTAATTAGATTAATTAATGTTAAATAATAACATAATTAAAAAAAATTGAATTTAGAAATTTAAAAATCAAATAAATTAAAAATCGAAATTCAATTTCAATTTGAAAATCGAATTTCTCGAAGAGGTGAGATTTTTTCCGCCGCTCCCACCTCTTGATTCCTTTGATGAAGTATCACAATTTTGATCATCTGAATTCACTTATAAATACTGAAGATGTTGCTCAATTGTAGTGAGGATTTGGGTGGAGATTGGATGAGAATTTTGAAGATTTTTTTGAAAATATCCGTATTCTCGTTTTCTCTAAAAACTCATTAAATCAATCATTGATTCGATTCCATGATCGCGTTAGAGAATAGTAGAGAAGACTTTTGTAGTCGTCTATGACTTAAAATCGACGAAAGCGATACAAAGTCGAAGAAGATTTTCAAAATTCAATAAGTGTTTTTGAATTTATATTTTGCTTAATTTTTAATTTCATGTTAATTAGTTGAAATTAAAGTGTTATGTTATTATTCTCTTTTACTGTTATGTTCGTATTCCTATCACAAATGTCGAATGTCAAATCCCAAATCAATTATATATTTGTTATTGTTTAGGGTGATTTTATCCATGTTTTAAAAAGTTTTTAGCCACTGTTTTTGTATCTCACAAATATTTCGTAATGTCCAAATTTGAAATACCCGACTCAAAATTAATTTTAAAATTATTTTATGTGATTTATGGTTATTTTACGTGTTTGATGGAGTTTTGTAGCTACTATTTTTTATCTTGCAAATATCTCAAAATATCCAAATTTGAAATACCCAACTTCAAATCAATTCTAAACCTGTTTTATGTGATTTATGGTTATTTTACAACATGTTTGATGGAGTTTTGTAGCTATTTTTTTAATATTGCAAACATCTCACAATATCCAAATTAAAATATCAAACTCCAAAATCAATTATATACTTATTTTAGGTGATTTAAGAAATTTCTTAACATGTTCGAGGAGCTTCTTTAGTTGATTTTTTTTAGTCTCGTAAATATATTGCAGCTCAAAACTTGATATACCAAACTTCAAATCAATTTCATACTTGTTTTAGGTAATTTACGGTGATTTTACCCATGTTTTTTTTTTTTTTTTAATTTCACAAGTATCTCTTGTCAATCTTGCAACTCTCAAAATTAAAATTTCAACCCTAAATCAATTGCACGTATTTTATGTCATTTAAAGGTAATTTAGAGTTCTTTTAACATGTTTTAGCAAGTTCAAAGTAAGTAATTGATTTAACGTTAGAAATTTCAAGTTTGAATATTACGAGATATGTGTGAGATAAAAAATAGTAACAAAAACTTCCTAAAACAGGTGCAGAAGTACAACAAATCACACAAAACAAGTATATGAATAATTATATATTTGTTTATAAAATTTATTTTGGGCTATATATTAAGAGGATTATCTATAACAATAAAATAAACGAATACTTTCCAAAATAATATGAGAGCTATTGTTTAAGAGTGATTAATATTCTAAAAAATGACAAGAGAGTTCAAGAGAAAATAAGTTAGACAAATATGAGAGAAACTGTGAAAAAAGAAAATTTATTTTTTAATGTTTTTTTGAGGAAAAAAGAAGAAAAAAAAATTCATGTAAAGACATTTTGGACTTTTCATATCCCATTTTGTTCTAAAACTAACATTTTAAAAAAACAATCCAAAAAATCTGTAACCCCTCAAAATTGGTCTATTTTGGTAATTTCTCAAATTAGTTTATATTCCAATCGTAGAGTCTAAATACATTTTACTTTTGATTTTTGAAAGTCATAGTAGGACCTATTTGGAATGACTTCTTAGTATTTTAAACATTCATGTGACATTTATAATCAATTATTTAAGCATTTAAGAGATGTTTGGAACAAAAGGTTGCTTATTCAAGTCCTAGATAATAATAATAATGTTATAATAATTTGTGTTTGGAGCGTGAATTATTTTAATTTGAGTTTACAATAGTATGTGTTTGTATGTAAACTATTTTAGTTTGAGATAAAACAGTATATACTATAACAAAAACTAAAAGTTTATAAACGTAGAATAGTAAAAACTATAATAAATAGTAAATACTATAACAAATATAGGTATTATAATACTAAGATAATCTTTGTCTCATACACGTAAGCTAGAATAACATTTATTCATTTTTTAAAAGGTCAATACAAACATAGTCTAAAAAAGCCAATCTCTTTACATTGTTGCATAGTACTCAAATCAAATGTAACTACGTAAGCTAGATTGGAACTTAATCTAACTAGATTAAAAATAAGAAGTTGGGCCAATTCGATGAAACTAGCAAGCAACACCCAGTTTAAATAAAATTCTATTGGTTTGTTTTCTTTGTTTTGTTCACCTAAACTATATTCTCTTTATTTTGTTAACTTGACCTGCCTAGTCTCTTATCTTCTTGTGACACGTAGATTTACACAACAAATTGGAAAGTAATTTGGCAATAAACTCAGAAAATAAAAAAATTAATTATTAAAAAAATTGTCTGATGGTTCTAACATAAAGCCCTATGGTGAAAGGTCGCCACTCCATGTCATCAAAAAAATAAAGAAAAAAAATTCACATAAAATTTTTTATATACATCAAATCAAATAAAAAGCACCGAAACTATGAAGTTGCAAACATATTTTCAGCACGTACAAAGTTTGTTCAAGGAACCAAAACTCAGCCTCGTCAAAACCAAATCCACAAACATAATTGTTTCACTGTAGTTGGGATAATAACATTTAAGGAACAAATAAAACTGCCTCCTCTACTCTGCTACTGTTTCTGTATGACAACTTTCATCTATAAATTTGTGAATCCACTTATCAACAACCACCTAGAGATGGACCTGTCTTGAAATCAGGTTGAAAATCTCAAAAAATGGATATCGTTATTGAATGAACACTATTGACACAAATCAAAGCAGTACGAGTTTTGATACAAAATGGCCTCAGGTATGTACATTAAAGAAGCTGGAAGAATTGGGATCTGTTAAAGACCAAAAGCATGATTTCCCACACAATCTTGGCTGCAGTCAAGGGGTATGCAAATTTCTTAGATGGTCAACCACATCGCTGGACATGCTGAGACACTGAATATCGGATCGTTGAAGAACGCTTCCATGAATTTGGGTAGAGTTGTTCGTTTTGGTACCAGTTCCTTCTGTCTTAGGAGAAACACAATGGCGCACACGAATACGATGATTCTTTGACTTACTAGAAAAGGTTCCGTACACCTTAACAAGCAAAATAACCTCTTTATCTCTGGTGACTTCACACCATGAGTTTTGTGGATGACCATCAACAAATCCTTCTGACATGTGGGATTCCTCAAGACGAACTGAGACCTCAACAATTTGGTTAGGTTTGATAATTCCAGTTGCAGGCGAGACCTGATACAGTAGCAAGAAATAACCCAGCTTTTGTTATAGTCGATACCATCATTGATAAATAATGACGATGTTCAGCTTAGAGAATGCAAAAGTCAGGCAGAATTCGTTGTAAGTAGATTGATGTAAATAAATAAAGTTACCTCAAGCCATCGTGGAAAGCCAAAAGAACCTCTAAGACTATAATGACCTGACGCTTTGCCATTCACTCGAATCGTAGACTGACCTTCGCAAACTATTTTAAATATTGCGTCACTTTTCTCGCATTTATTTGTAATACGTAGAAGAGATGTATCCTCATGTTGAAGAAGTATGTTGTTCGTACTGACAATAACTTCAGGAATCTTGCAAAGCACATCAAGCATATGCTTAATTTTTTCGTTTGAATGAAGAATTTCTCCAAGCTCTTGTCTTCTTATAGACTCGTCAACTCGAGCAATATTGACATCAAATATACAACGAACAGGCTTATGATCGCTATCCACCACATCCATACAAGCCTCATACCTGTACAGGAAGGAAGATCAGAAGGGGAAAAAGGGAAAACTGTAACGTTGACATCAAATCTTTGTACGCCCATAAATCAATATTTGTAAGAAAGAAAAAACATTGATAGTGTTTTCAAAATAAAGGGGCATGATAGGAGAAAAACCTGATAATAGACATACTAAATCTTTCTCATTTTTTTTACAAGTTCATAAAATGTACAACTAAAAAAATAATTAGCTACAGCATTCCATACAAGAAAGCTACAGAAACAAATACCAACGGAAGTAATAAAGCTAGCAGCAGCTATCTTAGATGCATGTACATTAAAAGAGGACACATGAAAAAGACAAGAAAATAATGGCAACAAATAATGGATATTCATCCTTGGCTCTCCAACCCTTTGGAGCCACTTTCGTGTATATTTTTTTCCTTCTCTAGGTTGATCCCTCTCGCTCCCATTTTCCTTCTCTCTCCTTACAATGGGAGGTTAAGGTTTCCAAGAATTACAGAGGAAGTTTGTAAAACAGGATTTAAATTTTACCACCTAATATTAGGGTTTTATATTTTTGTAGGATCGAGGATTTAAACCTTGATCTTATGATCAAGATTTCAAGCTTTATGCTAGTTAAGTGATGCCCTTGTTGGCTAACTATCATGTTAAACTATTAGGTCTAATGATATAATAATTTAAAATGTGTAGGCAAAATTATTAAGTGGGATGACCATATTGAAAATCTTCGATTAATCTTTTCCCACAGGTCAACCATATAGACATTACACCTCCAACCTGCCAACCAAACCCAAAAAACAAGCCTTTTCATGAATGATATGAGACTAATGCTCAAAGTACATTGGAAACAACAAGCATAAAGCTACAGATCAGGAGGTACACCTGAGCATCTCAACTAGGTTGACGCCCCCTTAGCACCATCATCACCTCCAAAAAGAAATTTACAAATTACATAATGGAGACGTGAACAATTATAATCCTAGCCAAGAATATTCAAAAATAACAAACAAGACTATGGAGAGTAGTCAGGGAAGATCTTTTCCACAGTTGTTGTCAACAATTTAATTCATCGGGAGATGAGAGCACTCCAGTTTAAACTAATATCTTGACTCAAATAATCAGCAAAAGCCCTAGTGAGAGAGATGACCAAAGAGATACGTTCAATCGAGTTGCTTTAAATCTAGTAAACCAAGGAGTTTCCTTATCATGGAAGACTCTTTGGTTTCTTTCAAACCACAAATCAGCCAGCACAGCTTTCACCCCATTACTCCACAGGATTTGTTGATTCTTTTTAAGCTTTGGCCCTGCCAAAATCTGAAAAAAATATTGCTTGCTGATGCTCTTCCAAAAGCCCAGCTGTTGCCAAAAAAAATTAAATAATGCAAACCAACAATTCTGAGCATAACTGCACTCAAAGAGGATGTGTTGAATGTCTTCCTCTTCTCCTTTACAGTGTGCAAATACTTGGAGACAAACAATGGGAAGGACACTTCCTTTGTAAGACGGAGGAGCAATTCAAGTGACCAAAAATTATACTCCATACCAGAATATTAACTCTTCTAGGAATTTTCAACTTCCATAAAGCCTTTTTTAGTGCCTTGTCAAGCAGAGAAGCCAAAGAGAGATGATTTACCAATGATTTGACTGAAGGATCCATTTGCTTCAAGGGACCAATGATATGACTGAAATTCAGGAGGGAGTTTTAAGACGGAGAGATTATTGGAAGAAAAATTTACTTCTGGAAGGTTTGTTCTGTCTTTTCCTTTGCTAATACCTGGAGAGTTGTTAATCATTCTTCTTCCAAGTTTTTAGTAGTCAATTCCAACTTGTTAGAGAAGAAGTGTGTACGAGCTCAAGTTCCTATGCTGTCTGAGGAAAATTGTCTACACAGCTCCACAAGGAGAAGTCAACGTTCTTCTAAGGTATTCAATCAATCAACTTTTTGCATCCTAGGTTTGAAGACTTGCTAGAGGTATTGTTTGCAACACTTCTTCCAAGGTTCTCTCACCCCTATGGTTCCGATGAGGATTCGACTGTTGGCGAAGAATTTGATCTTAGACCCAATTCCTGAGGAACCCTTTTCATTAGAACATATTGGGGAAGCTTTTGATATAATATTTCGTAGGGCTAGTGTTTTCAAGATACAAGATTGGGTGCTTCTTCTCCTTTGTCTCCCTCTCAGATACCATCCAAATTTTCTTCAATTGTAGAAGCTTGCGGTCTTCAATTGTGTATAGTGGGTTGAATTTTCCCTGGGTTTTTCCTAATGATCCTCTGCACTTTGATTCAGTTGTAGTAGTCCTTTGGGTTGAAGCTAGACTCTTCAGTATTACCTATTTTAAAGATGGTCGAAGGCTGTAGATGCATTTGTTGGGTTCTTCATATAGTGTCCTACCTTCTTTGTTTCGTTCTTTGTATAGTCTTGCAGTCTATCTTTTTGTATGCGCTTTTCTCAAGCTTAATTGGCATTCAAGCCTTTCTTTTTTTTGATTATAGCTTTCGTTTGAAAGAGTACAATGTTCTTTGCAGGATAAACCTCTTCATTGGTTTGCTCACTTTCTTTCAGCATGGGTTCAAGCCTCTTCACATGAAATCTTTTTGTGTCCTTTTCTCCTCTTTGTATTCGTTTGGTAGTTTTGGGTATTTTTTGGTTTTCTAGGGAAAAAAGAACTTTGTAGATGCACCAAAATTTGGCATTACACACCACAAAAAATTTAAGATTCTTATTCATTCCAAATAGAAAGAGACATGCATTCCAAATATTACGAACCAGGGACTTCATTTCAAAAGGATTAGGTTGTTGCTACCCCTACCCTTTTATTCTCAAGATCCCCATATGCAAACAAGAATATAGGAGGAAAAGCAAATAGATGCAGGAAAGGAATCCTACCTAAACATATAGCCAATTAAATATTTCCAATCATTAGATCTTGATAACCTACAAGTCCTTCAAAAATAAAAGGATGGAAAAGGGAAAAGAAAAGAAGGTAACGGCCGGGGCACCAGCAACCCTTACCAAGAAAGGTCAACACATGGTATCCAATTTCTATTGGGGAGTGCAGGTGTCAAATTCAATTGCCATATATTGAAATATAATTAAAATTGAACAACATACTGTGATATAGAAGTGACTACAGGACAGTCCAAGCTGCATCCAGATGTCGAAGATGATCGGCTATCACGATACAGTATCCTGTCACACCAAGCTGGGACACGCTTCTTCTCCCCAGAATCATACCCTATTAGACAGGCAAAATAAAATTGATATCAAACCATCAGAAAACTCAAGTAACCTACATTGCAGGAAAGAAACAGAAAAGCTTCCACGAACATAATTGTCTTCATTTTTCTTTTCTTTCTTTTTATATGAAGGAATCCACTCTTTTCACCCAAGCCAGGTTTTGATAATAGAACCTGTGGGTCCTCTCATTTTCTATTGCTCTCTAATAAGGCAGTTTCAAGTATGCGTCCAAAAACCCTAAAAGAGGAGCACAAGAAAACAAAGAGATTCTGCTACTGATACATACTTTTAACTGGCAAACCAGCGACTAATACTAAAGCAGCTTTAACCAAACCTTAAACTCAACTCCACTAAACAGCATAAAAAAGATACCTGATAAACCTTGTTGTTGCCTCTCAAATTTATACGTTGGAGGAAATGTAATAACTGCTTCGCGCATTCCTTGGAAGACATTTCCAGATTCCATCTCTGTACGGAGTTGATCCTTTTCTTTGAGCCAATCAAAGCATCTTTGAGAAATAAAATCCCTAGCTTCATCATATGATACCCCATTGAGCCGATAATTAAAATCACCAAGAAAAATGATCAGATCGGCCTCAGATAATTCAGGTGTCATTTCTACAGAAGACCCAACAAAAGCCTGTGAAAGACAACTCCATCATTTGTACGCCAAATAAAAAGAAGGAAGAAGAAATTTCCAGTATATGTTAATTACAAATTATAATGAAAGTGAGAAGTAATTTAAACGACTGAATGGACCATGCAACAATTAATTCTACACATACATTTGAACTGCGAACTGTCTGAGCAGTGGGTGAAGAACAAGCTGCACAAAAAAGGAGCAATGGCAAACCAGGCATTTAGTAAAACAAATGCGTCAAGAAGTCAACTGCAAGTGTGAATAAGAAGAGCCACTATACCAGCTGTGGTACCAAAAAGATTGGATGGCCGGTGAAAAGACATATTCCGATACACGTGATCAAAATCTGCATTGCGACGGTTGACTGCTTCTAAATGTGCAGCAAAATGACAGTTAACAAAGCATAACACCCGGTCGAAAACTCTTATCCTTAAACCAACTGCCCCCTGGTCAGACAACCTTTAATCATGTCAAAATTTACAATTATGAGATATTACAAACCATAAAACATATGGTAAAAATGAACATTATATACTTAAGTCAGAATCTCCATGAATGGTCAACATTCAACATAAATCCAAACAGTAATCTATGTCGTCCTGCCAAAAACATTCAGCTACTATAGTTTGCAACATAATTCCTGAAAACATCCTTTTTCGACTAACATCCCACACATCTTGAAAGGGAACTAAGGAGATACGGAAATGATAAAGAGGTTAGCTTATTTCCCACATTTGGAGAAGATAAATTCCCAACTAGCCCATGGAGAATTTATATGGGTTCTAAAATGTGGAACTACTTTACCTTACACTAGCTCACCAGAGAGGTTTTCATGAAGACAATTAATATCAAGTGTGCTCATTTTTCCCTACAAGTATCAAGACCAAAGGCTTTTGCTAATATCCGAAGGGTTTAAAAATGACGTGGAAAAGCACAAATATAGACACCGAAGACAACATGATGTATAACAACCGAGAGAATTTTATGAATGTTTAAATGTTGTGAATACAAGAAGACAAGTACTCTATTGATAATTGAAAAGGAAACTAATGGACAAAAAAACTAATCCTAATCCTAATTAATAAAAGAAACTAATCCTAATCCTAATAGATTAAGGATTTGACCATAATATCTTATTCCTACTACACCACGACAAAATCACAACACAGCATGGACACGACACACCAATTTCTGGAAATGTAAGACACAAATACTTCAGAGATACATAATTTAATTTTTTTTTTTTTAGATAACATTATGTGATTCAGTTTTTGATTTGGAAGAAACAGAAATTTAAAAAAAAAAAAAAAAACAGAAAGAAACAAGTAAAACTCTCTAACACGTTTTTCTTTTTACTCATACATATATATACACATATACACATATATATATACACACATATATAAGTAAAAAGAAGTTTAAAGGTTTGGTTTTGGGTTTAGGGTTTTGAACCCCGAACCAAACCTTATAAACTATAAAAACCAAAATTTCAATTTGGCCGTGCATCCCTACAAAACAGCTAACCTAAAAGAAAACAAAGAAGGAAAAAAAAATTCATTCAAATATGAACAGAGGTTAATGCTCAAAATACAAAATGTACAAAAATAATTGTTTAGTTAGTCGATGAAAATATTTTTGAAAACACAATATAAAAAATGTAGAAAAATGTTACGCCGGAAGCAATAGTATTGTTGGGAACAAAGAAACAAGATATACCTTATTACCAATTGCACGTCCAAAGCCACACGGAACTGCTGCAGCATCAACATCCCCCACATAAGCTCTTATGTTACTTCTAACCCTGAAAAATTGAACTCATATCAGACACCATCTCCGAGAGACATAAGCAATTACAATGGAAGAAAAAAACTTCCCAATAATAGAACAGAAACATCCCAACCAGAAATAAAAAGTACAATACACACTCAAAGCTCAACCACAAGAAAAATCTCGAACTTCTAAGACTACAAATTTTAACCAGGCTCTAGAGATTGGGTTTGAATGTAATATGCCTTCGAGAATTTTTCTCTTTTCATTATATCAACGAAAAGTTAGGTTTCCTTTTAAAAAAAAAATCCAATTTGAATTCAGCTAGACATTCAACTTTTAACCAAGCTTTGGAAATAATAAACAGACTTTTAAGACTTCAACCAAAATTTCCGGAAGTGTGCCAACAATGATTGTTGGTGCCAATGGATACTTTTGATTACTTTACACCAAAAAAGTTGCAGGTTCATACATGAATCTCCAACCCCATTTAGCTAATAAGACCAGGTCTTTGTTTTTCAAATTTGCAATCTGAGGCCTTCATCCATCAAGGAATTAGAGACCAAACTCCAAAAGGTTAGGTGACTTAATGTCCTTGATGGATGCACCTGCTGATTTAATTTCCTCTATGCATCAATGCACCTGTTGGTCTGGAGTTACTTTCTTTTTGTATCCTTTGTCCATTGAAAATTAGTCTCATTTCATTATCTTAAAGAAGAGGCTTGTTTCTTGTTCAAAAAAGTAAAACAAGAAGAGACCACATCTCTCACTTCCTATTGGAAAGAGAAGGACCACGAGCTCCCAGACCAAACAAGGAAATCAGCAATGAAGTAATTTTAGGGATGAAAAATGAAACAGTCTTGAAAATAAAGCATAAAGAGGTCTCTCCCCCACCCAATGATCTTCCTAGTAGTGTCCCTCCCCTCTACCACCACACAATGGAACGAGTCCTCTGTAAGTGTTAGTAGTAAAGATTTGGAAATTTTGGCTCAAACTCGCCCTGAGAACAGGAAGACATTTGTTTTGGAAAAGAGGTTGCAGATGTCTTTCAAACTCCATCCCTCAAAAAGTCACCTCACAGCTGCATTCATGTCAATTTTCATTGATTAAGTCTCATCTAATTCCTTCCAAGCTTTCCTCCATAACCGAAGCTTCATAGGGCCATTCATACAGATTCACAAATCAATATAATTTTGTAGTTGATGGAAATTCTGAATTTCATCAATTGCTCCAGGTGATTTAAAGAACCTGTTTCTGTCCCTTCTTGAGGCTGGAGTTTACCTCATGTCCCAGATTTTGAATTGCCAGAAAGAAACAAATATGAAGAGATGCCAAAATTATTTATGATATTGTTATATTAGTGATAAGGCAGTTCAAAAATTTGTTGCAAGTATTTCTTTGTTGGACAATGGTTGCTTTAAATTCAGCATAGGATGTAATAATTCAGCAATCAATAGGAATCCCGTTTTCTGTCAAGAATTTTTTTTTATGAAATCAACAACTTTCATTGAGAAAAAATGAAAGAATACAAGGGTATATAAAAGGAAAACCAATGAATAAAATAGTTAGACGGGCGACGACCCTATTTGGTTGGAAAGAAAACAAATAAAAATGTTAGACTGGCAAGCAAAATGGGATATTATAAAGAATCATGCCTCTTTATGATTGGGATTCTTTATCAAGCTGAAGTTTATATTTATCCTCGTAATGCAATGAAATCTAATAGGAGAGCTATCTGTAACCATTCGGCAATTTATCTATGTACTATTCCCTGTTGCTACTGTAAGAAGGTTCTTCATGCTTCCTCTGGGAGTTTTGATTTTCCTCTAATTGTTTATCTAACATAAATGTAAACTATTGTTTTTTATTTTAAAAAATACCAAGGAAGATTGTCAGGGAGGGAAAGACCTCAGTAGGCCAATCGTACATCCACTCCAACAAGATCAAAAAACAAAAACAACTAAAATTGTAAAAATTAGAAAAGAAAATAGTCACAGATGTTATTATATAAATTCAGGGTTGATCAACTACAAACCATATTGCTATTAGCAAGCCTGCCAACTGCCTAGAACCAACACGCTGAAAAGTTGATCCTTCACCCAGCGTTTTCCCTATCATATCCAACCACCATTGGCCTAGTGAACTACCCTCGAGTCCTACCTGCATTCAAAACAAACATAAAATATGTTTAGGGAGGAAAGAAATGCAGCTAGACGGGATGAAATTTTTTTTTATCAAATTGAAACGATTGAGATATCTTCAAATTTTCAATTTGAACAGAAATGATATATTTTTAAGTCAATGTGGCCATACTCTACTCAATGGTCTCTTATATATTGCGTAGGGCTTTTTTTTCCTTCTTTATTAAAAAGGAAACAAAAATGAAAAGAGACTAATGTCAGAGATGCAATTACCCTAAGAGGGGAAAAAGACAAAATTAAAAAAGAAAAAGACAAGTCATACTAAAGATAATGAAAAGATGCTAATCTCAAAGACACAATTACCCTTAAGAGAGAAGAACGACAAAAGAAAGCAAAAAAGACAAATCATATTATTCTTTTATTGGAATTTTCATCTTCTACAGCGAGGTGAAGACTAAATATGAAAGGAAAAAGGATTCACACGAAAGCCATCTGAGAGATTAGGCACCAATAATGAAAATCCCTACTCCTAGAAGAAAATTGACACTACCCTAACAAAGAGAGGACAACTATGATGATGGAAATCTTCCATATGGTTTTCATTTCATCAATGAAAAGTTCTGTTTCTTTCAAAAAAAAAAAAAAAAAGACTTCAAATTAGTCAGGTTTAGTTTAATATTGTTATTCTTGTCAGGTTCAGTTTGTTTCTATATTTGTTCTAAGGTGTTTACTTTGTTTTGTCTTTATTGTGATGTATTTTCAGTACTACTCTCTTTTTGTTTATTTAATGAAAAGTCTCATATCGTTTTTTGAAAAAACAATTAAGGTTAAGATAGATCAAGAGGTGTTTGAGGTAGGTAAAGAGGATTTAAAAGTTGTCAGATTTCCTACCGTCTCTACCATGCATGAAACATCTATTAATGATGATAGTTCAGGAGGTGAACAAGGATTGAGTGCTGAGTTGCATTTCGATTCAATCTCTCTTGGTCCCAAGGTGGTAAGTAATGGTAAGTAAGGATTGAAGACCTAGTTTGTTTCCAATTCATATGATATGTATGAGTTCCCAAAGAGTCTAGGACTTCCTTTGAATGTTTAACCGTGGGTCTCTACGTCTTACAAATCAATTCTTTTGGAGTATGTGGTAAGTAGAAACTCAAGAAACTTTGAAGACAGTTCCAAGGATTGGTATTTAACAAGGGGACAAAATACAATTTTCGAGCTTCTATACTGATGTGCTCTTTCTTTTCTAGCTGGAGCAGCCTTTTAAGAGGAAATGCAACGGTGGGATAAAACATTAAAATATACGTTTTAGTTGTAATTATGTTTTTATTAGTACTAGCGGCACCAGCCCTTCATAGACTCCCTGTGGTGGAGTGTTCAGTTTCTCTTTTTGACTTATCAGTAAAAAAGTTTGTTTCTTCTCAAATAGAAATAACAAAACATGCAGATAAGTTTCTTGAAACTCATCAGTTATTTGGAAAGTTAAAATATAATGAGAAAAAAGATTTGTACGTTTTATAATGAAGGAACTCACAGTTTCTTTAGCTGCTGACATTGCTAGAAAACCAGCTCCCATTTCAACTTCCTGCAGCCCAACCACTACAATGCCTACATCTGAGACAACAGAACCCAGCCAGGAGATGAGAGAGTCAGGAGATGCTTTTTCCTGTCCAACATTCCATGTACCAGTGAATATTTTTAAATTTTCCATTCTTGTATACATGAATTCCTTCGCGGCCAACTCTGAGCGTAGTATGCTGTCAAGAGGTCCTGGAGAAGTAACATTCCATCCACGGATACCACCATGATTTGCCAGGGTAAATACGTAACCAGATCCAGCACACATTTCAATCACAGGGCAGCTATGAGCCACCCAACCACCAAGAAGTCTACCTTTGAGGTCCAATACCTGCACAGTACCACTGGCATATCCCACCCATACTCGTGATCCAAAAGTACAAAGGCATTGGACAGCATGAGAATGATGATGGAAATCTTGCAGACGGTTTCCGTGTTTATCCCACTGCACAAGTAAACCACTTGTACATCCAGTCCAGATCATTCCATCTATTGTCATCACTAATGCTTCAGTTCTCCGATTATCATCTCCAAAGGCCCCCTTCACAGCAGCTCGCCGAACAGCATCAGCCGCTCCCATTATAGCGTTACGTGAACGCTGAAAGAAACCAAAGGCACTCTGAGTCTTTTCTTTCTTTGAGAAAGAAACAGGCTCCAATGTAAAATCTTGGACAGATGTCATATCTATTCGGTTCTCCAGCTGACCATCAGTATTGAACACTTTCAATAGCTCCCTTGTGCGAGCATCCCTTGAAAAGTGGAAACAATAGATAACTAAAATCATTGTATTAGAAGATAATGACATTTCAAAGCACCTCTTAGCTACTGGGGAGCAAATTACAAACAGGACAGAGATAAAATAGGATATTGTAAAAGGTCATTACCCAAAGACATGCAGGGACTTGCACACTAGGATGTGCTCTGAATGCATGTCACCCAAAAAAGTTTGTACTACATTAATGAATGATTGGAAGACGCTTCTTCTGTAGCATTCGGGACAGGGTTTCCCTCTACCTCACCCCTAGGTTATTCTTTTGTACCTTACCTCTAGAATATATTTGTCCTGATTTCATATCAACAAATTTAAAAACTACTATGTAATGTAAACTCGTTCTTGCAATTTGCATATATCCAAGGATTCAAGTCTATAAGTTTGTAATCAATACACCATCTGAACTTTAAACAACAAGATTCATGAACAACAGAGAATATAATTAACATCCCATAAGGTTGATATAAGATCTCTCCTAACCAATGCACCAAATGCAACTACAAAGAAAGTAAGCCATCAGATGTAAGAATCCCATAAGAACATACCAGAGTGCGAAAGAGAGGTCACTACCACTCCATACTTTGGCAGTAGAATCGTCAGATAGCAAGTACTTAACATCCCAAGTAAATGTGTTACTGAAGCTTACACTGACTTGAGTCCTAAGGTCAACATAAGATCTCTCCACCAACAAAGAAGCCACGTGACTTTCTCCCTCTGTCATAGAGAGAGCGGTCTCTATAGCCTCCCATGACCACACCTTTAAAGCCCCTCCCTCTGAACCTGACCAAAGATCTCCTAAAGAGAGAGATAAGAAAAAAAAAAAAACCAAAACAGTCAACAAGAAAGAAGCAAACTCCACATTGCTTTGACAATCACATGAGACCATGTATATACCATAAGATGTCATTACAAGCGAAAAAACAGGACCACGATGAGCCTGCCATGATAGAGCTTCCGTGAAATGATCATTTGAATTCAAACTTTGAATATCCATTCTCCAGCTTCTAATGCGACCATCCTTGTGGCCACTCCAAACTAACCGATTGCCCTCATCAGCAACCAAGCAAAGAGTAGGCGACGTCCAAACTGACTCACGAAATGGCGCCGTCTCTTCATCACCACCCCTCACACCCATGTCTTCTGCCGCTGCATACAAATCCTCGAAATTCCAAGAGCGGACACCATATTCACTACCAGCCCACAATTGGGACTCGCTGCTAGCAACTGTCCTCAAAAAGCACCCGATCTGCGTCTCTCTCAAAGGATGCGGCCTCACTTCAAGGCTAGGGGGTCGATGAGGATGAACAGCAGCTCGCACTGGAAGCCTGAAAATCCCAGTTCCTCCACCCCGCCCAATGAATTCAGGAAGAGAAGAACTACTCCCATCATAATCCGAATCCTGATTATCGCCATCATGATTACTATACGAAACAGATTGAGATGAAAGCTTACGGTCCAGAAATTGCAGCATATAATCAAGACGTTTGGTAGTGGACTCAACAGAATTGGAAGAAACACCACCGTTTTCATTATCGGACGAAGATGAACTGGAGTCGAAGAATTGGGGAGAATAACTACGGGTCGTATCCTCCCGATTCGAGTAATTAAATCCATGATTGAGGTGATTAAGGTTCTGGGTATATGAATTAGTGAAGGGAGATGAAGAATCATCACCGTCCCCGTCGCCGTCGCCAAGGTCGATAAGGGGTGGCGGTTCCATGGAGAACCGGTGAGAAAATTGAAACTAAAACACAAAAGAAAGAGACCCAATTGGATAAAAGAGAAAATTTAAGCACAAAAGAAGGGAAACAGCAAAAATTGGAAGATGAAAAGAGAGAAAAAAAGAGTGGACCCGTTTTGAGGAGGTATTGGTTAGAGAGAAGCAAAAGCAAAAGCTTGTTGGAGATTGACTTTTGACTTCCATGGCGGAGTAAATTCGGGGTGACTGTTACATTCTCGATTTGACTTCAAACACTCAAATTTTTATTTATTTATTTATTTCCACTTTGACGGGAGAAAGCTTTTTGGTTTCTGTGGTGATGTTCCTCATAGTCAGTGCCAATGAAGAAGAAACCAAAAGGAAAAGCATTTCTTCAGGTGGTTTTTTTAGTCTCTTTCAGGGTGTACAAATTCTGTTTTCATGAAACTTCTCAATTTCTCTTTCTCTATGTTCGCTTCGGATTTGTAAGAGGTTTTGAGTAATGTATGAATAAACCTCGGACATTCATGTGCATTTCTAGAACTTGCAATCACATCTCAGTTTAAAGATATTTGATGATAGAATAAGTGAGATCTCTAACATAAAAGTTGATATTACAAACACAAAACTAGTTGAGCTATGTAAGATTTTCTAGAGTTGTTTGAATTGATCTAAAAAGGAGAATGTTTTTCAAAAATTTCATTTTTATTTTTACTCAAAAATACCAAATATACTTAAAAACTATTGTGAGGGATGGTTAACATTTCAAATTTTCAAAATAATTTTTTTTAAAAAAATTATTCCCTTGAAAATGTTTCTTAAACATGATAGGATCAAATATATGGTATAAGAAGTATATATGTAAAAAGCATTAGCTTCCTTTCCGTACTCCTTACAATTTTAAATTACCTTGTTAATTGATTCTTTGTAAAAGGCACATGGTTAATTATTGAGAACTTTATACATGAATAATGCTCTCACTTATTGTCGATAATGTTTAAGAATGATGTGGGTTGAGTTGCTAATTTTGAGAAAAAAAATTCACATGTGTAAACATAAATAAGTATATTAACTTAGTCTAATCATTTTTTTTCTATTAGATCCTTTTAGATTTTGACACCATGATATATACAAAATTAATTATGGTTTAGTTTCTTGGCAAATATTTTGATTAGTTGATGCTAGTTGACTTTTCCTTCCTTTCGTACGTAAAGAAGTTTAGGACGAAGGATGGAAAGTTTATTAAAAGTTTGCACATTTGATTCACTATGTTTCCTACCTATAATCAACAAGGAGCTTTTCTTAATTAACAGTCGACAAAAGCTAGTAACATTATTCAAACTTCAAACTTTGGTCGGTTAAGATGTTGGAGGTTCCTAAGCCTCAATCAAAGAAAAGATGAAACAACTTACGTACTCAATCATAAAATGAGATAGGGACATTAATAATTTTGTTACTTTAAAGCTATCGTGGCCCAAATGGAAAATAGTTAGAAGAGGTGTGCCACTGGCAAACAGAAACGTCGGACTAGAACCACACATGCAAGTTTTCTTACATGTGGCTGGTCCATGATAACTTCTTCAAATTTGTGGGAACTAAGTGGGATGATTCCTCCTGATCGGTCTACTTCCTCCAGCATGAGCGAATTAACCTTTTCAAAATTGATTAGGAGTAGGTACCACAAGACCGGCCCCCAATACGACCACAAATTTAACTATATTATATGGTAATTATAATAGGTAGCAATTTTTAGAATAATTATTAAGTATGTAGCAATATTTAAAAAAAATTGCAAATATAACAAAGTTTATCAGTGATAGACTTCTATCGTTGATAGACTCTTATGGTTTATCAGTGATAGACCAACATTTGCTAGATGATTTATCAGTGATTATTGATAGATTTTGACAGATTTTGTTATATTTACAATTTTTTTAAAATGTTGCTACATACTTAATTATTTTGAATATAATTGTTAGATTTGTAACTATTCCTATATTATATACATGATAATGTTTAACAAGTAGTGGATCGTCCGATTATACTTAACTTATCCGTATGTGTTATATAAAAAATAATATATATTCTTTTATTAAAGTTGCATAAGTTGAGCAGTTTTCAAATCATAATGTTTCCGCATAACTAATTTCTCTTCATTAATATTCTTTACTTAATGCCAACGAAGAAAAAGCATTTTCAAGTGTGATTTTTTTGAAGTCTCTTTCCCAATACATATATTTCTTTTTCAAGAATGAATAAAAGCGTTAATATAATATTTAGTATCTCTCACAAATTAATATTATTTTATGACACGTAAACATAAGCATATTTCTTTTTTCTTTCCCCATTAAAATATTGACATACCTAAAATATAGAATATATATATATATATATATAACAATTTTACACTATCTATAATAATTTTGAAAAAGAAAAAAATTCACCAAAAAGCTCAAGCCTATGGTGTGAAATAACAAAAATACCTTAACCCATACAAATTTTATGATTCTCAACCCAGAAATATCAGCCACACGCGAATCATAGTGACCTATCATTTATATATCAGATAGATAAAGATATTCATTATCACTATCTACCTGAGAGATAGAAAGTAATAAAGCTATCTATCTAGTCTATTCCATATAGATATATATAGACCATTATCGTGACCTATTTGAAATAGATAGAGATAGACCATTATCGCTGCTTATCTGAGATAGACAGAGATCTAATTCTATCATTGTCTATCCAAGATAAATTGAGATAGAATAAACTATCATAGTTTATCTGAGATAGATAATGATAAAATACTTAATAGTATTAAAATATAGAGATCTATCTCTTCTTCTTCTTTTTTTTTTTTTTTTTATCATAAAATAGATATAGATAGGTCACCATCAATGTCTATTTGAGATAGAAAATAATAAAGTGGGTTTTGATGGTTTGGCTATAGTTCTTGGTTTGCTGTTTTTGTTTAATTCTGCTGAGATAGACAAAGATAGAGAGTGATAGTACTCTAGTCCTTTGTCATTATTGTCTATCTAAGATAGACAAATATAGAATACTATTATTGTCTATCTGATATAGTCATATATTAGTGTGCCTAACACAGATAGACACTGATATATGGCACTATCATTGTATATCTTGGATGGACAGTGATAGATACATGAAAATCAAGCCTCTTACATCTGTAATTGCCAATTGAAAAATATTTAAGGGTTTTTTTTTTCAAAAATAGAACAAAACGCAAAAATATTTATACGATCGTTTGAAACTATCACTTATCTGTCCAGAATAGATAGTGATAGAGTCTATCTCTGTCTATTTGGGATAGATGACTAATCATTTAGATCTTTATATATGATTGTGTGGTGAAAAAAGAATAAGGAGTTGACACTGAAGATGAGAAATGCAAAGAATGAAAAAAATTCTAGAAGAGGAGATGAAGAAATCATAAACAAGAAAAGTGAAATATGGAGAAGGAAAAGTAATAAATGAACATGTGCAAACATTCAACATGAAATTCAAAACCACAAGAGTAAAAATAGAGTACAAAGTGGACTTTTAATTACATAAACGGTAAATATTCTTTTGTTTTATTTGATATAGGTAAATTAACGTATTAGTGGACATTTATTATCCAAGATGAAAATATAAGTATTGTTAGCTGCAGACATATCAAAATTCATTATATACAATAATTTTAACATAATTAATTAAAGATATATTAATCTTTTTTGCTGGTTTATTACTAACAATACTAATTACATCTATTCAGTTTTTAGCATTTTAGAAAAGTCAAAAGTCATGCGGTAAACTTTCGGGTAAAGGCTTTTTTTAAAGTTAAAAAATTAAGAAATTTTCGAAAAAATAACATAGCACCAAGACTATGTAACAGGATGACACCGTCTATTCTTTTTAAATATTTCAGGTTTGTCTTTCCTTTCTATTTTCTTTCTTTTACAATTTTTCTTTTTTGTAATTTTTCTTTTATTTTTTTTTTCCAAACCATTATTTGATTAAAGATCGTAAACCACTTCAATTTTTTTTTTCCAAATTGTTATTTGGATCAAATTCGTGTAACAAAGATAAAAGATATTTTTTAAAAAATTTCAAACCATTGTGTTGCCAAATATAAAAAATCGTGAAAAAAAATCAAATATTAGATAGTCAAATCTAATGATCGTGTACAAAAAAATAGTTAAATCTAAATAATCTAAATAATCGTGTATCAAAGAATCTTAAGAAAATCGTTTAGATTTGGGTGGGTAGTTAAATTTAAACAAATCTAAACGATCGTGTATCAAAAAATCTTGAAAAAAAATCATTGAGATTTGGCTACCAAATTTAAACGAACAAATATAAATGATGGTGGACCAAATTTTTTTGAAAATAATCATTTATATTTGGCTACCCAAATTTAAACGATCAAATCTAAACGATCATGTACCAAATCTACACCATCGCCAAAAAATCTTGAAAAAAATCGTTTAGATTTAGCTACCAAAATTTAAACGATCGTATAGGAAAGAATAGCCAAATTTAAACGAACAACGAATTATGCTTTATATTTGGATAGCCAAATCTAAATGATCGTAAGAAAAAGTAGTCAAATCTAAATGATCGTTTACCAATTGCCGTTTTGTTATATTTTCTAAAACATCCCTAAAAAGTTGTCACCAATCATGTTTAAAATTTCTCATTATTAAATGACCACGTATCTATAATTTTTATAATCTAGATCACATAGTATAATTTTTTTTAACCAATTAAATCTAAAAAATTGTTTCTAAAATAAATTTGGATCCTTGTAGAAGATAGTCTAATTAAGATTACGTGAGTAACTGTAGCATTCAAATCTAATCAGAAGATATGTAAAGAAACAAACTCTTGACTTAAGAAACACTCAAATCTAATCAAAAGATATGTAAAGAAACAAGGTCATGACTTAAGAAACAAAAATATAGAACTTTAATTATAATCTAAAAAAGTTGTAATGAAAAATTACAAGGTTTTATATTGTCACAAAATGAAACCTAGAACCTCTTATGATGTAAGAGTTGTAACCTTCAACCTTTAGGATCACAATCAATCATTAACGAAAGTGTGTAACATAAAAAATCTTGAAACCAAAATAAACATTAAAAACACCATAAACTTAAAATGATCGAGTTTTCAACCAAACACTTAATAATTTGTAGCAATTTAAGACAACCCTTGTGGATATTTCGAAGAATGATTCTCAAATTCGATGGAATCCAAGATATGAATAATTGGTTTACGTTAGGGAAGAAACACATGTATATGTTATATTAGATATTAACTAGTTATATAGGAATTAAAGATATATCTAATCCGCCCTACTACTGTGAATTTAGATAGGGCTTACAATGGAAGTCCTTCTGTTTCGGCTGTAATGTAATTTTGAATTCAATATTGAATGAATAGAGAGATTAAATCAAGAAAAACAATGAAGAATTCAAAGAATGCTTTAAAAGAAATGGAAGAACAAAAGTCGTATGGATTCACAAAAACTACGTGGATGGATAGGAACTAAAAAAGAGAGATTGAAGTAGTTTGGACGATACAATAATATTATTACTTCAATTCATAATTTTTAGTTGGATAAATCTTAGTGATGGAATAATAAGTTATAATTCATTGGTTGATTGTATCATTAACCATTTCTTTCTTTTGGTGTGAGGAACTTATCATGAATCCACTAATTTCTGCCGCTTCCGTTATTGCTGCTGGGTTGGCCGTCGGGCTTGCTTCTATTGGACCTGGGATTGGTCAAGGTATTGCTGCGGGCCAAGCTGTAGAAGGGATCGCGAGACAACCCGAGGCGGAGGGAAAAATCCGAGGTACTTTATTGCTTAGTCTGGCTTTTATGGAAGCTTTAACAATTTATGGACTAGTTGTAGCATTAACACTTTTATTTGCGAATCCTTTTGTTTAATCCTAAAAAAATTACGTATTTTTTTTCGTATTTTATTTACTTGGACTTGCTGCTCTTGCTTTTTCGAATTATACGAAGCTTTCACTCCTACAATTACTTATTCGTTAGGACAATAACCTATGGGAAGGATTGATTTGAGGATGAGGCATTAGCATACTGACTCGCCTTCTTCCTTCCCTTTCTTAGTCCAATCTCGAATGGAACTTTTTTTTTTAGGATTCTTACAACATATTTTTTACTCTATTTCGAATAGAAATAGGAAATTAATAAAATAAAATAAAAATAGAAAGAAATAGATAATTAGTTTTATCTATAAAAGGAGATCATATGAAAAATGTAACCGATTCTTTCATTTCTTTGGGTTACTGGCCATCCGCCGAGAGTTTCAGATTTAATACCGATATTTTAGCAACAAATTCAATAAATCTAAGCGTAGTGCTTGGTGTATTGATTTTTTTTGGAAAGGGAGTGTGTGCGAGTTGTTTATTTATAATGACTACCTCGAACTAATTTGAAATCTTTGTCCCATAAATAAAGTTTGGTTAGACTTTTTCCCCCCTAAATGAAGCATGATTTAGCACTTGAGTTTATTAAATGCAACTTGACTTTATTTTATTTGACTAGAGTTTTAATATTAATTTGAGACTGAATATATTTATTTTTCCATGCAGGTATTGAATTACAATAAAAAAAATTGTGAAGTCAAGACATAAACAAGCCATAACCTAAAAAACTAACGGTCGAGGACAACATAAACTAAACCTACAAGTATACAATCCAAGTAAAAGAGTGCAAGAAAAAAGAAAGCAACCATGAATTCTCTTAACATATGCCCCACACCATTTTCAAACAACAAAAGGAGATATTAGGTCACATAACTTGATTAGCTAACTAATGAGGACGTAAGGTACGTAGTTCATGGAGACAAATATTTTACTCCCTCCAAATATGATAAATTGCAAGTACACTGCATCCTAATCAACTTTATAAACCTTACGCTTAAATAGATTGAGTGTGTTTTATGCAACTCTATCTTGTTATAAATTCAAATGATTAAGTTGTCTTGGTTCATATCACCTCACATGTTCAAAACATTATCTATAATCATAACCAAACTAAACTCTCAATTAAAGTCTTGGATAAGTTAGGAGCTAAATGGAAGAGTCTCGAATTACACACATACCCTAGTAAATATACATAGAACAATAGTAGGTGGTACAAGTGTCTCGACAACCTATCATTTCAATCACTATACGAAGGTGATCCAAGGAAAAAATGATAATCATTTCCAAGATAAGGCCAAGCCACTATGTTTAAATTCTTGTCTCCATTCTCTTGATAAAGGGAAAACCACTACCTCCCTATAATAATCTCTTAAATAATTGTATCCCTTGGTCAAGTTAGTGGTAGCCCACAAAGCCACGTCTTTGATGTCCCTAAAATACTCCCAACCATCATTTAATTTTGGAGGCAACAAATTAAGGTCATACACTACACACATGCATGCCTTTTCTTCAATAGCCTACACTTTATGTGGTCAAACCACACTCATGACTAGTGGTGCCTTGGAATCCAAGTGCTTTTGGAATAAGTGAACTTAACCAAAAGTATTTTGGTAAATGTTTGACAATTGTATTTTTCGTCATTTCATCGCACATTAAGATAAAAGTCTCGACAAAAGCATTATAATTGATTTTTTTAATAACAATATATTACAATCAATAACTAATAATTACTGACAATTATAAATTGTCAATGTCAAACATTAAAACAGAAAGCAATTAAACAACCGATAGAATTTACTTCCTAAAATGTCAATTCCATATAATTAGTTTGCTGAAGCCGTTATAACACCTAAAATTCGACCATATTTAATTTTTATGCAATTGATCTATTTAGACAAAGTATTAAGACTCTTCATCTCCAACCTAACACTTTCTTGTCATTCTCGTGCCTATTCCAATGCCAATTTAACATGTTAGTTTCAGTTTAAAATCCTCTCTCTCAAGCAAAATTAAAAGTAAACAAATAAAGTGAATTAAATGGTGCTCAAACATTCCGTTAAAGAAACAAGCATGGTAAAAAGTAAAACTACAAATAGATTGATTGCAACAATTATTAAAATCAATCTACAACCATTGTCAAAATCAATCTAACCCTACGAATAAAATCCGCCACTCATCATGTCCAATACAATTCACATAATGATAATATACAAAAATCTAATAGGAAAAACAAGTGGTAATAGGGAATTAGTCATTGATCTCACTTCATCACGGTCATTGTGCAATGTCTTTTTCATAATCCAACTCTATTCTAGTTTTTCGTTTAAGCTCTAGAATCACTATGATAAACTACACCTTTTACTCTATGTGGGAAGATCTCTTGAAACTGTAATCGATTGTAAGGACTCACTCTTATTTATTTTCCTTAAAGACTTCCATGAAACTAAACGAGTGATTTTAGATTATTGAATAGCAAATAGTGTGCTTGATTAAGTATTTGTGTTATTGGGGAAGGAAGAAAGTGTTTAATGTGTAATTTTTCTTGATAATCATTAGTAATTTTGCTTTTAAGTGTTGAGTGTGGAAAGAAGGTGAATTGTGAATATAAAAATGACTAACTGTGGACAATAGGATAAGGCAAAACGTGATGGAGGTGAAGAGTGGTGAAAAGTTTAACCTTGGGTCATTTTGGGTTGAAAATTTGAGATAGTTAATAAATCAAAAGAAATAAAATGGAAAAATATCAACATAATTATTTGGGGACCAATTTAAGGTAAACTTAAGGTTTTGTGTGAGTTTCATTGTAGGTTAGTGTGGTGGCTCAAAATGATTGAATAAGATGAATAATGCATCTGATGGGGTCTCTGAAGAAATTTATATTTAGGGTAGATAAATTGTGAAAACAATCAAGGTTGTTCGAAACATTAGCAAGTCTGGAGAGTTTACGTTGAGAAGTATTTTCAATGCCATCTGAATGAGATAAAATTTTGGAAAAGTAAACGTTAGTAAGTTTAAGGTTCTTCTTGAAGTTCCATGAAGGTTGTTTAGGCTTAATTGTGTATGGATTTAAAGATATAATCTTGGAAAAACGGTCGAAATAGGAGATTGAAACTGGCCGAAGGAGTTGCCCAATGGCAACCTCACCTATGTGCGCTTGCCTACCAAGTGACTAACCAACATGCGCTACACACCCATTCGCTCTAGCCCACGAATGCTTCCTGCCCACTAGGAACCTTCCTATGCATGCTCCCCCAAACATTGCATGCCATGCGTCTTGCCTTATCATCGTGTTTGTCCAAAGTGTATTGCCTATGGTCGCATGACCTCCTTGACACCATTTTATCATTGTTTCCTCTTAGGTATTTTATTCTACACGTTAGTTTCTTTCTTTTGCACTTTCTCTTTTAGTGACCACTCTCTTTTGAGCATATGCAAGTCTGTCACATATTCTTTTTTTGTTTAAAATGTATACTATGTGGGGATAAGACTATTCATCATATCTTTACATCTAAGAGTTGTAAGAAATAAAGTTGTTTTTGTCCCTTATTACTCATTGCCTTATAAGTAACTTTTTTTTCTTCTAAATATTTACGAAATTTTTTCTTCTAAACCTGTTTTCTAAAACATTTCTCGAGAACAAGGTTGGAGGTTGCAAGAAATATCCATTATGTCACCGGCTATCTGAATTTGGTTTGGTTGACTTGTTCTCTAGTGGGAACAAGTGTCGTACAATTGTGTCGAGTGGCTTACAGAAGTGCAATTGTGATAGTTGGTGTCCAGAGGCAGATTCGCTCGTGAAGTTGTGAAGCTACAATCATGCCTGCTATGAAACAGTTCAGCAAGTCCCATATTGATCGATTAGTCGAGATGGAGCAGCAAATGCTCTATCGAATAGAAGTTTTCGATTAGATTCGGTTATCAGGGACTTGAATAAAGAAGTCTCTGATAAGACCTGACGGAATTGATGATCTAGTTGGCCTCTTAGAAAGAATGTCTATCAAATAGTTGATGACAAAAGTTGAGACTCTAGAAGCAAACACTACAAGAACTGGTAGCTTTGAGCGTGGGAGTAGCTTGATGGGCTATGTTACCTATATGAAGGAGAATGTCAAAGCATTAAACAACTCATATAAGTCAATGATTCAAATGGTAAATGAATGTTTGGAAGATATTAGAGTTGCTGTTGATGTCATCAGGACAGATTACAAATGTCACTGCAAAGGTAAACCTTATCGTGAGAGCGATGGGAAATCGAGCCCTAATTAGGGGACACAGTCTAGTTTAACAGGGTGAAAGTGCTCAATCCCAAGCTCTTTTGTGGGGCTCTGATAGAAAAAGGAGACATGCAGGAAGTATGGATCTATTTTGCTCTAATTGCATAAACTAATTTAGAGATTAACACACATAATCTAACTTAATTAAACAAAATTAGGGATTATCGAAAAACTTACCTTCGAAGCCTCCCGATCCTCGATATCTCCTCATGAACACGAATCCAAGACCACTACTAGAGTTGACCCGTTATTCTCCGAACTTAAAATAGAGTGGTGGGACTTGTTAAATGAAGGAATAAACTGAGAGAAATATGGAAATTGGAGGTGGAAGAATAAGTTGAGATTAGAGAGAAAAAAAGTTTGGTAAAATTTTTGTAAGAACAAAAAATGCAAAATTGATAAAAAGTATTTAAAATAATGAAAAGTGACCTTTAAATAAGCTAATTACATGCAAAATTGCATGTAATTAATTTATTAAATCTCAACACGTAAGAATCCACTAACCATTATGGAATTTAGTGGGCTAGGTGTCTACATCTCATGTAGACACTTATCCCATTAAGTGTTAGTGGGATTATCCAACAAAATGTTGGACTTTCCCACTAACTTCGTCCAAGGGCAATATGTTCATTTGACCATTTAAGTCAAAGTCAAAGACTTTTTAAATTCAAAAGTCAACATTTTGACTTTTTACCATTTTGTCCGTCTTGACTAATTCTGACCTCCAAGTATGAATCTACATCCATTTTTCCGAAATTCAAATAAAATTTGAATATAAAGCGATCAAAATTTGACTTTTCAAAGTAAAAAAGTCAATAGTTTTACTTTTTACAACTTTGACCATTTCCATCAATTCTGAGCTTCCGAATATGAATTCGTATTCATATTTTTAATATTTAAATCACATTTAAACATAAAGTTATATTTCAAACCGATAATCGGTGGTTATATCACATATATTCGTCAGTTTCTCTCTTTTACCTAATTCGAACAATTCGAATTATTCCATCATATAGTTTTAAGTTAAATTCATATGAGCTAGCAGGAGAACCTAATGGACCTATAGATCATGGGCTTCAATGATTCGAGATTAACTGGCTAAACCTTTTAAGACAGAGCTATTCAACATTATTAACTAACGGGTCATTCCACTAAAGTCCCGTAGTTGCACTCTCCTCACCATAGATATATTTGAGTCCATTTGATATAACCATGATCAGTAAGTGAATCCTTCACAAGTTTTTCATAACCTTGATTAGGTAAAAATACCGTTTTACCATCGAGACTACATTTTGCTTCTTAAATCCCACTGATCCACTATTGAAAATTTGGTTTATGGTTCAACTTATAAATCGAATCCCTCTTAACCAATAAAAGGGTGGGGCCCCTTGTTCAAGACTTGAATTTAGTCCTTAAGGGAACAACCTATCTACTAACCATAAAACGTATAAGAGTACATTCTATCTTGTACCTGCCTCTAGCCATCCACTCGGTCTTACTCCTGAAATGGGAGGCTTATTGGATCATCGCTGTTGAGTTGCCTTCACCTACGTAGATCTAAGGATCATTTCGTGTGAATAAAAGCTCATAGTTAGCTTAGGATTAATATTAAGTTTCCTAGGTCATCAATAATCGAAATAGTCAGTTTTATATAATCAATGGTGTTATAATATAAATGTGACTATTTCATGGTTTCGGTCTTTATGTAAACTTTTTACAATAGGATGCCTCTACATGAACGATTCATGATCACATCGTTTGTACTAACTCCAGAGCGGGCCGCATTCATAGTGTCCCCAAAATAAGGCGCCCAACCTTATTCATGTACTATAGACCGTTTGGGCTATATACTCGAACTTGATTCACGTTTATATATTTATATAGATTTATAGTATATGAATATATATCTTAAAATATAAACATGGATAAAGTTCTTTCACCCATCAGATCTTATATCTTGGTTCTTAGTATGAAAAATAGAGGGTCAACACTAGTGGTAGTCCAAGTTCGAGTTCGTGAGAAGATTGAGTAAATTGGGAGCTACAAAGATATGGTTTCTTATAATCATAGTATTTTTTTATTAACTTAGGAAAAAGCATGTTAATTTCTAATTAGATTAGATGCAATTAGAGTTAAATTAGCTTCGTTTTTTTGCTGCTTATATCTACTGCTTTCCATCATGTAGTATCAGAGCATGCTTAATTTCACTTAATTATATATAATGGGTGTTGATTTATTAGATAAATTTGTGAAACTAAAATGGACAATTTATGTTTTTGGCTAACTAAATTAAGCTTAAATTTGTAATAATTATTGTAATTGGTCCGGGTTTTGTGGCCTAATATACATACATGATAAAGGTTTGTATTTTTTAAAAAGTTATTAGAGTTGAAATTAGGTTGTAATTGCATCGACCGGGAGAGAGAAGGTGAAAATTGGAGAAAATTCGTACATAGAACCAAAATCACCTCTTAAACCCAATTCAGACTCGTAACCCAACCAGCCAACCCAGCAGCTTCGCACAAGCCATGTGTCTAACTGCCTTGCCCGTGCACCCAACCAATGGCAGATCCATAAATTTTATATAGAGGAGACACTATATAATAAACACAGGTAAAAAATTTCAAATATTAAAATTTGCAAATGTAGGATTTAAACCCACAACCTATTGGTTGTAAAAGTAGGGACACAACAACTACACTACATCCACATTTTATTTAAAATACAGTATTATTTAGTATATATTGTAACCTGACATTTCAAAATTAATATTAAAATACAAAAACTGATAATGTGAGGAGGGCATGTGCCCCCGCTAGCTGCTTAATAAATTCGTCCCTGCACTTGACCCGGGTCTGACCTGACCTGATTGATTCGACCCACGTGCTTGCCTCCAACTCGTCGCATGTCTTCTTTCCACGTGTGCCACACATCTGCCCCAACTCAGCTACCTAATTCGCCTTCTAACTTACGTGCTTGATCGTTTGAGTTGTTGGATTGGGTCGGTCAAGGTGAATTTGGGTCGATTCAGTCCAATTTTAGTGGTTCTTAGCTTAGGAGACAAAACCAGTCATGGAGATGTATGTTTTAATTAATATTAAATCTTATTGTGCATAAAGTATGTCATATATAGATTTAAAATCCCACCATAGGTTAACATGTTCATGCATTGAAAGTATGTTATAATGGTTATAATGTATATAATATGCATGTTAATTAAGTAATATGAAAATAAGCTCATAAGATTAAGGAAAATTTTCATAAACATAACAAACTACTAAAATATTTATGACACGCGTAACAAAACCCATAAAATTAGGCATTTTTTAAATATTCCAGGTTTACCTTCCGTCTTTTCTCTCCTCTACGCTATAATTTTTCTCTATCGTCTTTCTTCCTTTACTCTTCTTTTTTCTGCTGAGATTTCTTCCCATCGCATTTCTTCTTTTCCTCTTCCTTTTTCACGTCGTTTAAATTTGGGTAACCAAATCTGATTTCTTTCTATCATCTTTCTTTTTTTTTTCTTTTTTTTTCATTGCGTCCATTGTCTTTCTTCTTTTTCTCTTTTTATACGCGTTTTAGATTAAGTAACCAAATCTAAAAGATCGTGTATAAAGAATCTTGAAAAAAATCGTTTAGATTGAAGTAGCCAAATTTAAACGATCGTGTAAAAAAAAAACAATCGTGTAGCAAAAAAATTTAAAAAAATCGTTTAGCCAAATCTAAACGATCGTGTACCAAATTTAAAAAAAAAAATCGTTTATATTTGGGGTAGCCAAATCTAAACGATTGTGTAATCTAATTAAATGATCATGTGACCAAATTAAATGATAGAATTGAAAAAATAAATCATTTAGATTTGGCTATCTAGATCTAAACAAACAAATCTAAACGATCGTGTACCAGACAATAGCCAAATCTAAACGATCGTGTACTAAATATATTACGCGCGCGTTGTTGACGATGTGGTTGACAAGACATTTCTGGTATTTTTCATTGTGAGCCTGTGGACTTTTTTCGTTTTTAGAATTGATCTATAAGTGTAAACATTTTGCCACTTTGTTATATTTTTGAAAAACCTCATAAGATTAATTAATTGTTTAATTAATTTAATTAATTTTGGTTAAATACAATTTAATAAATGTTAATTTTCATAAATATAACAAAACATCAAAATATTTACGACCTGTGTGTAACAAAATAAAAAAGCCCATGATATTTTCATAAATTCCAAGTTTGCCTTTGAATATTGCAGATGATTTTTCACTTTCTTTTCTTTTTCTTATTTGCGATTTATTCATGTCCTCTTCATATTATTACTTTTTCTTCTTTATGTTTCACTTGTTCTTGTTTGTGATTTCTTCATATCATCTTCTAGAATTTCTTCCTTCTTCGTCATCTCTCATATTTTTTTCTTTGTTTTTTCACTTATTCAAATTTCCACTTGGTAAATGATCTTCGTCATCTCTCATATATTTCCTATTCCAGATCTAAACGATCGTGTACTAAGATCTAAACGATCTTAGGTCAAGATCGTGTACTGAATATAAATTAAAAGATCTTGGTACACAATCTTGAACAAAATCATTTAAATCTTGGTACACGATCGTTTAAATCTTGATACATGATCATGTAAAGAATTGGTACACGATCTTATACTAAATATAAATGATCTTGGTCGTGTACCAAGATCGTCTAGAATTGATACAAAATCACATACCAATATCTGAACAATCGGGTATCATTTCTTACAAGATTGCATATGATGATCGTTTAGAAGAAGAACTACACGCGTGCGTATGGTCGGGGTTGATACTACATTTCCTACGTGATCACGAATCATGATCGTTTAGAAGAAGAAGTACACATGGCCGTGTGGTCAATTAATCACGTATTAACTGTGACATTTTTTGTATTTTTCATTGTGGGCATGTGAGTTTTTTTGTTTTCAAAATCATTCTATATAGTGTAAATATTTTGCCAGTTTATTATATTTTTTAGAAAACCTCTTTAATAAAATTAATTAATTAATTAATTAAATATTTGATAAATTTATTTAATTAAATATGATTTGATTAAAGTTAAATAAATTGAAATCCATATTAATTGATTTTTTTTATATAATTGTTATACAATGATGATTGAATGAATGTTATAGGTTAGTCTATAGTTTATAAGAGTTATAAAATCAATTAGACATTTAAAATCTATAACAAAGATAAATTGCATGCTCACCTAGGTTAAACAATATTAACCAATTTTTTTCATAGAAATATGTCGATATCTTGTAAAACTGTTTACAAAAGACCCATCTGATTTGATCTTGTCAAAAAGTCAGATAAGATGACGAGGTTCTTAAGTTAACAGTTTATGGAGCACCTGCTAACTAGAAGTCATAATCAATTCTTGAGCATAGTTAACCTAGTTTATGAGAATGTGTGGGAGATGTAAGGTAATAAAATTGATTTATCACCTCGACATCGTAGGTCAAAATTCGGTATAAAGGTAATGCTCAGATGTTTAACCTAGACTTAGGATATGTTTAAGTTAGCCTAAATATGATCCTAATTTTATGATTACTCTAAAATCCGTCATAGAACACTTTGAGAGAAGTAGCTTACTTTTAGCTCTAGCGTCTGAGTTCAAACCATGAGGTCCATGCACGACTTTGGACCGTGCATAGGAGCGGACTCCCTTCGAAAAGTATTTGCATGGATCAATACCAAGATGAATAGGGGAAGTAGTTCATAATAAGTGGGTGGGAACAATATATTCACAATCTCTTCCATTAGGTCACATCGTGAGATTCCTATAATGCGTCTGCTTATCTGCCTTGGAACGACGTTCCTTTCAGAGTGTTGTATTATAGGATTTGGAACATTGCAAACTCCAAATATGAATAGACTCTCTTAGATCGATTTTCATTTTAACTTTCCACTTTCGGGAGCATGTTGATTCTGTTCTCTAAGATTCGAAAATGACGGGTTACACTTACAAGAATTACTAAATTGTTAGTATATTCTCAACCAAAGTAGCAATATCTAAGTGCTATAAGGAATAAAAAAGTTATTATAGAGTTATCATTTAGTTAGGATTGTCTTGGTTCAAAGGAGGAGTAATCAACTACCATCGAATGGAGATTAAACTAAATCTTTGAAATGTTGTTGCAAAATAAAATGAAGGGCACATTATTCGTAATTGCTAAACTAGATTTGTTTCTATATGATTATAGTTTTTCTCTAAAAAAATACGTTTTATTTTTCAGCATGAATAGCTCAATAGTTCAACTTTTAGTTTTCGAGAAACTTAATGACGACAATTACGCGACGTGAAAATCAAATCTTGACACAATACTAGTTGTTGACGATTTAAGATTTGTCTTAACTGAGGAATGTCCTCTATGTGAGTCTTGTCTTGAAGGAAAACTGACCAAGAGATCTTTTACTAGAAAAGGTCTCAGAACCAAAGTACCCTTAGAGCTCGTACATTCGGATCTTTGTGAGCCAACAAATATCAAAGCTTGAGAAAGGTACAATATGAATATTTCATCAGTTTTATTGATAATTATTCAAGATTTGGTCATATTTACATAATGCGTCACAAGTATGATTCTCTTGAAAAGTTCAAAAAATATAAAGCTGAAGTTGAGAATAAATTAGGTAAAACAATAAAGATACTTCGATTAGATCGAGGTGGAGAATATATGGACTCACGCACTATTTGATAAAACATGGAATCTAGTCTCAACTCTCTGCATTAGAAAGAGGAAACCGAACCTTGTTGGACATGGTACACTCTATGATGAGCTTTGCTAAGTTGCTAAATTCTTTTTAGGATATGCTTTAGAGACAGTTGTCTATATCTCGAGGATGACAACAATTACACTCAATAGTCACCGTCGGTTCAAACGTTCATATATGGCAAGGGTAAGGATGAGTCTCTCCAGTGAAAATGTGCAACCTAAGAGGCTGATCAAGAACTCAAAGTTTGTCTCAGCTCTTGGGTACTGGATATGCCTGCGAATACATATTAAGTTAGACCTAGTATGCTAATGGTTAATTAATATGCATGAGAATGACATAGAGATTAGTAGAGGTCAATGATGGAAGATGTTAATGTTGTACTAATTAATGGGTCTATGAGATTAAATTTCTATTAATTATGTATTAGAAATGGTTAGACTTGAGAAAGTTAATATGAAAATCGACTCCTAGATCTATGGTTATCATAATTTAAATCCAAGGTAAAAGCAATTAACTAATTCATTGATGAAATTATAATCCTAAGAACAGGTTATTAGTTGATTCTCATTCTCGTATCACACCTTTTGCTTTATAGAATTAGATTTCATCTTAAATTAAATTCTCATCAAAACTGGGTTCCCCAAATAAAATTAGTAGAATCTTTGAATAGGTATAAAATAATAAAATATCAATTCCCCGCGGATTGACTCAGACATACCACTTTTACTACGTTTTTGTAGTAAAAGTAGTAGATTTTGGTAAATTCTTTTGAGCTATCATTTTTAAAATTAAAGACAAAGGAAAAGATTGGTATGAGTCATCGACCTACAACAATGCTTCAACGGAGTTGCATCAACAAGTAGAAAAAGTATGCTTGATATGGAGAGCATCAACACACTCATGAGGTGCTTCAACAAACTATCAACAAAAGTTCAACCCTAGCGGCACCAACCTATGAAATTAATAAACACTCGTTAAAATTAAAAAAGTTCGAATGTTTAATCTCATCTCTTTTTGTCCACTGTTTTCTCTTATTAAAAAAGATCCAACTTGCGTGAGAGAATGGCGGGAAATCTGAAGACCTCCACGAAAACAAGAGAATCAGATATTTAATAGAATGCAAGGCTCTGTTAAATTGAAGGAATCATGTAAATGTATATCTATATATCTCTATATAATATACAAACTCATCAAAACAGATCACATCGAGGGAGATCCAATGAAAGCATATTTTGCATTCTAAGAGGTTGCAAAAAATAAGTTTCCCTTTTCTTAAAAAAAACTTTATTCAAACAATTGGTACATATGTAATCACAGAACAATTAATTTACAATGTGGTTGCAAATTGCTCTCCACTTTAGAGAGAGTGAACGCCTATACATATACACATACTTTCTAACTGCAACCAAGAAAAGCTACAAATTAAGCAAAGTTTTCTACCTAAAAAAATGTGTGGAAGAGAAAAATTTGGACATGAAGATGAAGGAGCTGTTGGCCTATTTTACATCATATCGGTGGAGAACATGACGACCACGGTGCCAGCCCCAGTCTTTGGCTAATTCGATTGCAGATAACAAGATCTTCAACAGGTTTTCAGCATCTTCCTTGAGCTCTAGTTCAAGGATTGTCTCAAAAATAGGAAGAGGAGTTGGACCAGTCCATCTCACTGCCGTACTACTTCTCCCAATTACTCTTTTCTGGACAGATTTATTTGGCCTTGATAATAAATCGGAACTGCTTCCGACGATGTGGACGACAGTTCCATCTTTATTGGTGTCAGCATGAATGACAGTTTCCAAACCAATAGCTGACTCTATCACCCATTTGGAATCAGCAGCAATGCCTCGAAATTCAGGCTTGCCCAAGTCCACTAAGCTTGCACAGCTAACGATTAATATTAAACTCTGAGTGATGACAACAAATTTTCCAGCTAGTTTAAGTGCTTTGCAGGCAACTAACACTTCATCACTGAGCTTCATGTCATCTCCTCCTGCTTCCAGAAGTACAGATGATCCGATTGCTTCCTCCCAGGAGTAAGGCCTCAGAGGAAGCATGGTGCTCAAAGGACGAGGAAGGCGTACTCTAAGTCGCTGTGGTCTCATTTGATATAACCTACTTCTGTTTCGGATGCTCTGGGCAGTTTTGCCAGTAAGTTCTAGAACACTGGCAGCTGGTTTTGCCACAAGTCCTGTGATTCCTAATGCAATGCCTGCAGCCCAAGAATACTTAGCAATCACAGTGGCTTCAGAGAATGGTAAAACCATAATATTGAAGTGAGTTACCTGAGAACACCCCTGGGAGACCATGTCTCTCAGCTCCTCTAATTGGTGATTGAAGAAGACCAGTGAGCCCCTGAAAACAAGGCAAATAATTGCCATGAACACTAAATTTAAAAGCTGTCTTCTCTTTTTGCAAAGTACCAATACAGTTTCTATTGTGTTAACCCAAAATATGAAATAATCCCACTTATGAAGTAATCAACTTAAATTCCATTTATTTCTGTTATTAACTAAAGGAAAAAAGGTTCTCTCTCTTCAGCAACTTGTATATCCCTCTTGTACCTTAAGTTATTTATATCAATAAAGAGTTCAGTACCCTTAAAAAAAAAAAAGGGTTTCAAGCATCTTCTGCTCTTAAAGTTCTTATCTCTCAAGTTTCAAGCTTCATTCTTTGCCAGAAGATTGCTCGTTTACAATTTTTTGTTTCTTAGTTGGTTATGTGTTTGCTTGTTTTATCCTCTTTTGCCTCTAAGGATTAGTTTCTTCTTTGTTCTTATTGTTCCAAATTCTTCGTCTGTAATTTTTCTTAATATTGCTTATTTATACTTTGAGGCTTTGACTCATTTCATTAATGAAAAGTTTGGTTTCTGTTAAAAAAAATTTACACACTAATGTTGTACCTCTAAAACTTCACTAATGACACCACCACTGTTTAAAGAAACACCTGTCTGATGTTGCCCAATTCTTGAAAAAGCTTGATCATCAAACGTAAATGCGACAATACCCTGCAGAAATATAAGCATCCAATAAAGAAATGATACATCAAAGCCTAATTAGAGACATTCCTCATGCAGACCAATACCTTCCTCGCAGCTTTACTGAACTGAGTGGTAGCATCACTAAATGCATAAACTGTATTACTTAAGAGACTTGTAGTTCCTTGTACCATGCCAGTGATCAGCCCAGTTGGACTCTTAAAATAAAACAATCGGATTTCAGTATACCAACAAGAAAGGAAGATAAAAAAAAAAAAAACAAAAAGTAAAAGGAGAAAGGAAAGGAAAGAAAACCTGCAAAATGGTCTTAGCAGGCACCGACAAGAAATCTCTTATTCCAATCCCCAATCTCCTAGCAAATCCCATGGGATTACCAATGACACCAGCAGAACCAAGAACCTGTCGATCAAAGTAAATCCGAAGTTGGCAAAAGAATCAGCTAATCAATTTAGTTTTATTTGATTTTTTTTCAGCCTCTTAATTAAGATAACGAAATGAGACAAAATCTCAATATACAATAAGGAAACCAAGAACAATAGATTATAAGAATCAGGAGGTGCATCCGGGCATCTCAACTAAGACACCTCCATAGCACCCTTATCATCTCCAACTATCAAAAGAAAACAATATTCTTAGTGTACTAGTATTTTGGAGTAAAATTATCCTATTTTAATTCAGAGTAGAGTGACATATATATAGGGAGCATAGAAACCCTAGACTGAGATGTACAATTACAATAAAGGAAATGTATAAATCTAAACATGTATTATAACACTCCCCTTCAAGCTGGAGCAAATATGTCAATCAAGTCCAGCTTGTTGCACAAATAGCTTATTCTGGCTCCATTAACAACTTTGGTAAGAATACCTTTCAATTGTTCTCCAGTCTTCACATATCCTGTGGACACTAGCCTTGCATTTTCACGTGAATAAGTTACAGCCCATCTCAATATGTTTAATCCGTCCATGGAACATGCGGTTAGATGCAATATGGATTGCAACTTGATTATCACACCATAGTTTAGCGGTGGCATGGTAACATTGAAGCCCATCTCATAAAACAGTTGGTGTATCCACGCTATTTCACACGCATATTGTGTCATAGTCCTATGTTCTGACTCAGCACTCAAACGAGAAACTACATTCTATTTTTTTCTCTTCCACAATACCAACTTTCCTTATACAAAAATACAATATCCAAAGTTCGATCTTCTATCTTCTGAAGATCCAACACAATCAACATCAGAAAAACATTTGAACTCTCGTACGTCCATGATCTTTATCTAAGATCACACGTCCAAATGCAACTTTCAGATAACCTAAAATTTGTTCTACACAACTCAATGATCTACTATAGGAGAAGACATAAACTGACTTACAACACTTACAAAATAAGTAAGCTCTTGAATAGTTCAACATTCCAAAATAAGTAAGTTGCTTGGTTTGGCTCCTAGTTTTCCTGTACCAGACAATAAATCAAGTACATATTTTCGTTGAGACAAAAAAGTATCTTTCTCGCCTATCATCTCTTCAATACCCAAAAATATTTTAATTGTCCCAAATCATTCGTATGAAATTGTCCCGGAAGGAAAGTCCTTTGAGACGATATACCCAATGCGTTATTTCTAGTAATAACAGTATCATCAACATACACAACAAGCAAAATATACCCTTACTAGATTCGACAGAAGAAGTAATTTTCCTCATACCAAAATGTACAGGTGCTTGACAAAACTTACCAAACCACTCAAGTGGGCTCCATCTCAAACCATACAAAGATTTTCAAACGTGACATACTTCATCACCTTCCCCTAAGCAACAAACCAAGGTGGTTGCTCCCTCTAAGTAAGTTGACAAGTGATCTTCCTTGTGTAGCTAAATTTTATCCAAACTCATGTATTTTTCATGATTCGGAACTAGGGAGGACGATTGATGGTGCTGATTTATGTTTCGGACTTTATGTTCTCAACTAAAATCCTGGTGGCCAATTAGCATTTGCAGACAAGTCATCTTTTATATCTAGTAGTCAGCAATTTTCTGGTGTCAATAAATATAGTGAAAAAATGTTGCTGCACTATCAGTTGGGTCATTCCAATTTTTTCTCTCTAAATTATATTCAAAGATTTTCCATGATAAGAATCTTGCATTATTCAATTGTGAGATTGTCAAGTTGCTTAGCATACTAAAAACTCTTGCCCTTGTGCTGCTTATAAAACGTCAAGTCCATTTTCGTTGATTCATAGTGAAATATGGGATCCTTTGAAAATAAAAAAATATCTCTGGGGCACGATGGTTTGTTTCCTTTGTTGACGGTCATACAAGGGTTACTTGGGTCTTTCTTATGAAAGTGAAATCTGAAGTTTATAATCATTTCCAACAATTTCTTAATCTGATCCAAAATCAATGTCAAGAAAAAAATCCGCCTCAAAATAGATAATGGATTCTCCACCTCAGCTCTTGTATTAACACTTCTCAACAAAATGGAGTGGCTGAACGCGAGAATGAACATCTTCTTGAAGTCGCTCAATGCTTGATGTTCTCTACCAACGTTCCTAAATTCTATTGTGGAGAAGCCATTGTTATTGTTACCGCTAATTATCTGATAAATCGTATGCCCTCTGATGTTCTTAGTTACTTCACTCCTTGTCAAGTCTTGCTTCAATCATTTCCTCATTTCGTGATCAATCTCCTAATTTGATGTCTAAAGTCTTTGGGTGTAGTGCATTCATTCACATCCCTTCCCAACATCATAGTAAGTTGGATCCTCGAGCCCACAAATACATATTCTTGGGATATTCACCTACTCAACATGCTTAAAAATGTTTTTGTGCTTCCACCAATCGAGTTTATGTCACTATGGACGTCACATTCTTTGAAGACGTCCCATTTTATTCCAAAATTGATTGTCAGGAGGAGAGCATGCATGACAATCAACTTCAATCAAGGGCATCTTTACTTTAAGTTTGAACCTAAACTTGAGTCAATCACCTCTCATCCTTCCACTTCTTCATGTATACGTATGTCTCTAAATGACATCTACAAATGCTAATAAAAATCTAAACACCTATACAAGAAGGAACAAACAAGTTGAGAGGACACGATCTGGAACTAATCACCTCTCCCAAACGTCTGAAGCGGCTCCTACTTCCAACGAATGATGCATAGGTGAGGATAAAGGTGAGCTGGAAAATATTGTAAGTCTCGAGGTTGGTGATTTAGAATTACCAATTGCAGTAAGAAAAGGAGTCATGAGTAGTACCATGCATCCCATTAGGAACTATGTGTCTTATGATGGATTATCTGAATCATATCGAGCATTTGTTTCTGTTATTGACAATAATGTTCAGGTGCCAGCTAACACCCATGAAGTGTTGATGCATCCTTCAAGATGAGATTGAAGCACTTGAAAAAAATGGTACATGGATAGTGACAGACCTACCTATTGGGAAATGAATGAATGAATGTAAGTAGATTTTTACAATAAAGTATAAGGCAGGTGGGAATATTGAGAGATTGAAGGCCAAACTTGTTGCTAGAGGATTTACTCAGCCTTATGGGATCAACTACCAAGAAACGTTTGCACCTGTTGCTAGAGGACTTGCTCAATCTTATCTCTTGCTGCTAATCTGGATTGGAGTCTTCAACAGTTAGATATTAAGAATGTCTTCTTGAATGGTGATTTGAAGTTAGTATACATGGATGTTCCACCTGGATGCATAGAGAAATTTTGTAAAACATGGTTTGCAAACTAAAGAAATCTCTTTATGGGTTTAAGCAATCTCCCTGTGCTTGGTTCGATAGATTTACAACTTTTGCTTTATGTCTTGGGTATTCACAATGCCAATCAAATCATACTTTGTTTGTCAAAAGAAGATCTAAAGATCTACTTGCCCTCTTGATGAAAATTCTCTCTAGCGATGATAGAATTATAATTTTAAACCTTGAAAAGGCACTTGGCGCAAGAATTTGAAGTCAAGAATCTATGAAATCTAAAATATTTTCTAGGTATTGAGGTTGCTTGATCAAAACATGGTATAGTGGTATCACAAAGGAAGTATGTGTTAAATCTTCTCAAAGTAACAGGTATGCTAGGATGCAAACCAGCAGACTCCCTTATGGACCCAGAAAAGAAACTTGGGCACAATCTTAAGAGTGCACCTGTGGGTAGGGGGAGATACCACCGTCTTGTAGGGTGTCTTATCTATCTTTCTCATACTCATTTATGTATTAGATTTGCTAGTATGAGTAGCTAGTTTAAGCATTACTCCAGTGAAGGACAAATGGAAGCCGTATATCCGATCCTTAGATATCTAAAGATGACTTCTGGAAAAGGACTATTTTCTAGAAAAACTGATAAAAGAAACATTGAAGTATATTCTGATGCAGAATGGCCCGGAATATCTCAGATAGACGTGCTACCCCGGGTTATTGCACCTTTATATGGGGCAATCTTGTTACATGGAGTAGTAAAAAGCAGTCTGGTTGCAAGAAGTAGTGCAGAACCTGAATTTAAAGCACTTGCTGAAGGCTTGAGTGAAGGTACGTGGATCAACAAAAGTCCTAAGTATGTTAGGAAAAGATTGTTCATTGCCAATACAAATGATGTGTGACAATCAAGCTGCAATAAGTATTGCAAAGAACCCAGTTCACCCTGATAGGACAAAACACGTTGAAATTGATCGAAACTTCATCTCTGAAAAGTTAACAACGAAGTGGTTCATCTCAACTATGTGCTCACAAAGCAACGGATAGTAGATATCCTTACCAAGCCTTTACCAAGACCAATCTTTGAAGACTTTAATAGCAACTTGGGTTTGTATAATGTATACAACCCACATTGAGGTCGAGTGTCGTAAATTTAGGGTATTTTTGTAATTGTGTAGTTAGGGTTTTACTGTATTCTTTTATTTTGTAACTATATAAATATTTGATGTAGGGTAGATAATTTCCTTATATTTTATGAGGGTCTTTCCTTGGATATATATTTGAATTAAGCGATTAAGGTGATTATAAATGAAATTATAGGAAAACCTCACATAGAAAATTTGATCTAGTATTCAATTGTCCCGTGTTATCCAGACAACTCCTAAAATGACCCTCTTGTACAACTAACTACTAAGCTAATAATGTTGGTTGTAAGCATATTAGTTAAGTGCAACCATTTTATTCCATTCTTATTTTTGTTTTCTTTTATGCTAGGAAGCACAGACAAGGACATGAAACGGCACGGTGACAAACCAATTTTCTAAAAATGTAGGACACGATACATTATTTGTTCCCTCTATACTGAGAAATACATATTTAATATTTTATACAGTCCTCTTGCCTATTGATTTTATAGTTAGTTGGAAGTTTTGTTTCTGTATTGCAACCACAAATTTGATCGTTCATGTGACCAGCTTTCTTAGGCTTGCTCACAATAGGGATTATAGCCAATAAAAATCTTACCTTATATATTTCATGAAAAAGTTGCCTTGAGTAATGCCTAATAAGAATCTCTTGGATTGATTCCCAACTGGCCATGTGATGTGCAATAGTCAGGCGCTTGAGATGAATCTGAGCTCCTTCAATGTCCCCGAGAGCCAAAAGACCTCTCTGTAATTAGTAATTAGATGTTGATTAAGTATGACAGATCACAACAACTGGAAGCTAAGCAAAATATAATCTCTTTTCCATACAGAGTTATGAATGAAGTACAACATATTTATAGTTACATAACTAAAAAGGGAAAAATCGAAATAGCGACAAGGTATAACAAAGCAATGCACAGACTACTTATCAAGAAAACAAAAGTAAAGAGAAGATAAAATTCCTTACTTCCATTTCTTGAAGCCAAGAAAGAATTGAATGGGAGACTGAGACTAGTGGATATTTGAATTTATACTACTGATTATAAAAATCAGGATCGAGTTTTCAATTGCCAACATAGTAATTGAAGTTTTCTGGTGTTTCCATGTTAAGCTGAATAATTTCAGGAACTCAGCCGATTAAGGGAAAAAAGAAAAGAAAAGAAAATAAATATAGGTAATCTACAATATACTAAGAAAGTCTAAGATTAATATATTTGTTGAACTTAGGATTAACATAAACATGCACATCGAATCAGTTTTGTTACTTTATTTATTATTCAAAGGAAAGGAATTGACGTTTCCTCCACAATAAACTTCTACTAGAGTTCCAATGAAGTTTTTATCTTGTTTAGAAAAAAAGACATCACAAGTTTAGATTTTGACATGCCCGCAAATTCACCAAAGGACAAGCAAATATTATTTAACTCATGCCATTAACCTATTGTTTCTTGAAATAATAAATTACTAATTTAAGATCGGCAAGTTTTGTAACTGTCGAACTGTTCAGATAGAAATTTACTATAGCCTATCAATTTAAGCTTTTAGGTTGTTTGGTGACTTATCAAGGTATCATAGCAACAGGTCCTATGTCCAAGTAATATTGATTTCCATTTATACCCACAAATGAGGGGAGTGTTAAAGTCTTGATTATTGATATAATTAAATTTACCATGACCCATCAACTAAAGTAGGTTGATGGGTGATTTAACAGTAACGACATTAAAGGAGAACACAGATACTTACATGCATCAGTAATTCACCAGATGTAAGGATAGGGTTCTTGAGCACCCATGGAATGGTGGAAAAGCTAAGGCCAAGATGAACTTTCGTTAGGATAGATAGCAGAGGAAAGCAAAATACAAAATAATGTTTCCTACGATGTCTATACCTTACTGTCAACTTAATAGGTGCCAAATCAAACAATTCAACGTAAACTTTCTTTTGCTGTCTTGCTAAGAGGTAAACCTGCTGCCAAGGAGCTCCAATAGGAACAACTGAAGGTAATAATGTGCTGCCTCCATCAAGTCCATCAAAAAAAGGATATTCTGAAAAATGAAGAGGTTTTGTCCTGGGACTGAAGTATTCAAGAGCTGGATCATTTGCAAGAGGATGCAACATGGATTTTGAAAATTGAGACACTTCACCCCTTAAATTTGACGACACATTTCTGAAAAACTCAAACAAGCTTAACATCACTTGCTGCTCAATCTCAAGTCGAACATCTGATATTCTGCAAGAATTTTAGAGAAAAGAATCAGTACTATGCATTTTATACTAATAAAACACATTAAATGTCAGAATGGAGACCTTAAGAATATATTTTCAAATGAAACCAATAAACTCTCTGCCTTTTTCCACTTTGATGCATAAAGATAGAATACAGGTTCAAATGAGCCATCAACTTGCAGAACACCTTCACTTCTTGTCACTGCACTGATATCCTTGTTCAAGCTTCCAGTTGGGTTGCTTCTGTATTCTTGATCAAAAGACAAGATTACAGGATATGGACTATTCCGAAATTGATTATCT